>NC_046191.1:32149073-34549073 GCF_011004875.1 Balearica regulorum gibbericeps | reverse complement strand
TTGGCCTTCCCAGTTCCTGTTTTGGTTCCTTCCTCTGTTTTGGCTTCTTGAGCTGTAACAACAATAAATACCAGGTGATTATGCCCAATCAATTTTACTTCATCTTTGTATGCTATAATTACCATTTTTAGATAGACAGGAGTGACCGGGAGCCATTGCATGCTGAACACCATATGTATTGTCTGAGCCAACATAGGGCAGTTTGAAAGAGAGTGAAGACGAGCAGGTCCAGGATGAAGTAATCCTGATTCCTAGTCATGAGAACTGGAGAACACAAATCAGAACAGTTATGTAATTAGTACTATACATGTCTCTGATGAAGAACAGCTTTGCCTTTATAATACAGAATATAATGTAAAATTGACAATGGAAGTTGTTTTTTTGTATCTATTTATTTTCTATATTAGCTTGACTTCTGTTCAGTGCATGGGGATTTGGTTACTTTGTAGTGTCATTGTCTATATTTATTTTGGAGAAAACTTCATTATTCACAAGAGTATTAAAAGACTTCTCTGTTTACTACTGTCTTTATGTGACATTCAATGTTATCTCATTTCTTATATTGTACGAAATAGTGAAAAAGTGTCTGTTTTAGAATTTGAAATTTCATACATCATACCTGATTTCTTTCTTAACCTCTCTGAAAACTAAATAAGCCTATTGCTTTTTTCTCCTATAAATGAGGTTTCCATGCTTTACAGGATATTTTTTCTCTTCCTTAAAATCATAGCCCCTGAGGAGATGTGATTCTCTTCATTGACTATAATAATTACAGCATTGCTAAATACCTTGGAATTTTTAAACAATTCAATGGGTTTGCTTTTCTGCACAGCTATGGTATTTTAATCGAAGGATCCTTCACATTTTCTGGATTGCATTCTGGCAGCGACCTGCAGGCATTTGTACCTAAAGCTGCATTTGTTAAGAGGGTTTGTTTTCAATCAAAAAGTGTAGGCATGTAACTACACCGATGTGGATATTGCTACTTATTCATCAGGCCCTAATCGATGCTGTAGTATAGCGTATTATAGCATGTTCAGGGGTTATGGAGCCATGGAGGAACTCAGGATCCTCAGACTAGCACTGCTGTCTGGAGACAGCCATCATTCACCCAAAACCTGTGTAGGCTCTTCTTTGTGAATAACATGCACTATACTCAGCAGTCAACTGTGCATTTCTTCTTTGCTTAAGTCTTAAATCCATTAAAATATACAGATTTGGATGATATTCCAGTATCGGAGGAGGACACACACAGTTATACAATGTGCCATATCATTCTGCAAACAATTTCATACCGAATCATATTTTGCTACTTTGATTAAGACAAATATCGCTACTCTTTTCTATGGGCCTGCTTGCCTGGGGAGATACTAGAGATTATTAAGAAAAATTGCATGTGCCCACTGTAAATAAAAGAAATTATGTTTCCACTGGAGATCTTAAAGCTGCAATCATCAAACTCTAACATAAATTTTAATGCTACGTTAAAAATTCACACAGCAGAAAAAGAAAGTCTCAGTAGACATTTGCTCATCTGGTGTCAAAATTGGCAATTTTTGAGACAGAATGGGGAGAAATAATCCATAAAGTTCCATCATTATTAGTTATCATGTGTTGTCAGAAACTGTCACGTTATGATTTACATAATGTTAATGGAATTCCATCATTGATACCAAGGTATCTAACAGCATTACAGAATAGTGCTACTAGTAAATTGCAAAATCTTCCCATCAAACATCAAAATGACAATTTTAATAGCAACATCAGAATTTTAATGCCCTAAAATTAGTCTTCTTTCCAACAGTTTTCAGTGTGCTGTCTTATCGAGGAAATCACACTGCAATTAGCTTTCACTATGACTTGCACAATGCCACAGTACAAATATTATCTTACCCTTCATGCTTATGATGCAACGTGCAATGCATTGATACTTGCTTTAAGCTTTAATTCACTTTTTTTTTTTTTCTTCCTGTCAATGAAGGCAGTCCTCCACTTACTGAGGAAGCAAATTACTTTTCCATTATAATGCAATGATGCAGGAGAGTGGTATTTTCTAACAATAGAAAATAAAATGTAGCTGTCTTTCTGAGCAAGAAAACACTTCACAACTATTAAGAAAAAAAAAAAAAAAAAAGGAATTGGGGGGAACTATGCCGTAAAGCAGAATAAAATTAGTTTCCAGTGGATATTGTGATAAATAACAAATTAATGCCAGAAAGAATTTTGCTGCTGAGGCTCCTGTTTCCGTTGCCTTTCTCAAATCAGGTTTAGGAACTAGAATCACGCCCAGCTTCGGGAAGCAGCGGAGATGAGTGGTGATGCATTTTTTCAGGGTAGTAGCTTGATGTTTATAATTCATTCAGCCTGAGAGTCACCACTTGTCCTTTCCAAACTCTTGCTTAAAATGATGATTTCAGAAATATTTAAACATATACTGTGAGCTAAAAACTGTTAAAGATAATGTTTAATGACAGACAGGATTGCAAGTCAAAGTGGCAGGAAACAAATTTTCCTCAAGCAAAGCTACTGCATTTTGTTAAGATTTAAAAAATGTTGTCACTTGGTTACAAATATGTCCAGGAAATGCTTTCTTGTCCTTCTAAAAAGGTAAAAGTTATCTTAAAGTTCCTATTCATTAGAAAAACCATTCCAAAAGGTTTCTAAAAAAAAAATGAAGACCACTTTCAGTATTTCTAGTAGCTTGACACTTCCACATTCACATTAAGATACAAGGTTCAGGTCTGTCTTTTATTTCTTCTCCCTGTAATTAATTATTTATACAGCTTGGAACAGAGACTGAGAGCAGCTTAGCTGAGAACAGCAATAACATGGCACTAGGGCAAAATAAGTATTCAAAACTAGATTTCCCACAACACAGGTAAATGTTCTTTATTGCCACTGGCGCATCCTGGCCGATTTCTCTGCCTCTCGAAGTCACTCTCTCCTTCCCTCCCTCTCTTTCTTTTTTTTTGAAACTGAACCCAGTAATTTGAATGCCTAGAATTTTGAAAATCCATTTAATTACAGGACACAATATATTTTTTGTTTTAAACCAAGCAATTTTCCACTTGAGAGAGACATAATGTCTTCATAATTTTTCATATGCACACATACATATTGCTTAGTCTTAATGTCCCACATTGCCAGTTTTCACGTTGATATGTTCTGCATTAGTAAGGGGTAGAAAAAAAATTCAACAATTAAAACTGACTTTAGAGGTACACTCTGTTTTTGACACCTTTTCTCACATGGCGTTGACCTTGAGCTAAAGGAACATCAGTCGTAACTCATCACGTTGCAAGTAGCAATGGCCTCTGTCCTACTGAACATTTTAGATAGCAGCCTGTCCCATTAAGAACCAGTTCAGAAATAGGTGAGCTGGAGACTCTTATGCTGGGCTGTGCCTCTCCAACCACAGCTGAAAAACTAACACAGTGTCTTCTATACTCATACCTGGCAAAGACTGCTCTTATCAGGTGTCAGAGCAAGAAATTAATTTTGTTTAATTGCACATTTTTATAACTGCTGAGAAAACTATATGGGAACTTGAAAACAAACAAACAAACAAACAAACCACAAAACCAAAAATACCCCTAAATGCAAAATTCTTCTGTTGTCATTAATACATTTTGATCAGCAATAAGATGAGTTTCTGATGTAAGTGCGAACATCCCTGAAGAGGTTAATTTTAAAATGTGTTTTCCCATCTGCATTTGATTAGTGGGCGTATTACAGAGTTCACAAAGAGCCTGACTGCACAGTGATCATGAAGATATTTCTACATCAGATATCAGAGAAACTTATTTCTTTTACATCATCATATCTTTACAATTATAATAAAAATACAGCAGTTTCTCCTGCAGTGAATCATTGGTAGCAATACTACCAAACTATTCAAGAGAGCACATGCAATAAAATGTACTTTTTTCCTCCTTAGAAAAAGTGTGAAATCTTCTCTATGACTTAAGCATTATAAGTACAGGAAGTGCGTTTCATTGTAAAAGAAACATAAATACGCAAGGCTAATGAAAAATCATCATTACCGTTAGCTTGGGGTAATTTTACTTTGTTGTGGCACCATTTAACAATCATGTGATTGTGATTAATGCAAAACAATTATATGGATTTAAGCCTGAATTGATTGACAATAGTCAGTGGACCAAAACAATGAAATAAAAAATATTTCCTTGTGTGTAATGATGTATCTGTAGTTTAGAAACATACATTTGAAAATTACAACATGTCTACATCCAAAAGCACGGTTTAGTGAATCTATAGAATTTCATTTAACTGCAATAGACTCATCGATACATAACAATTTATGAAATTTAGTTAAGTATTGTCAATTACAAAAATATAAAATGGAAAACAGTAGGCTAGGATGAAGTTTTACAGAAAAAAAGCACAAGACGTCCCCAAAGACCATAAGATATGTATAAGATATATGCATTTACCTTCTATTAATTCTACTAGGCTTTTGTCTTAGGAAACCCAAATTTATTAAAGCCATAAGAATTCTCACTTACCCCTCCTTCCTCTCCTTCTGCATATACACTTCATATGGCAATATTACTGAATGCATATGGTTCACAAAAAAGGAGCATGGATTGTTTAAGGAGGAGGAGAATAAGAAAAGCACCCAAAGAAACATATTTGCTGGCTAATGGAGTAGAAATTTCTAGTCCAACATGCAGTCTTACATGAACATAGTTATGTGCCATTTGGAAGATCTTGTATGATATGTGTAATTCTTTAACATCTTGCTTTTCTGGCACATTTCATCCACATGATTTATAAAATAATGAAACAGTTGCAAATGAAATAATTGACAATTTCATTAAGATGTTAATTTCATTAAATGTTCATTACTTCTTCCCCGCCCCTGAAAAAATGAAATTAAATTAAATTGTTGGTACCAAATTCTCACCTTGTATAAAATATTATTAGAGTTCAGGAAGCAACAATGACTATACCACATAAAATAATCCAAGAAATATATATTGATGCACTTGCTGTCACTTCTGGTCCATAAAATATGAATCCACTTTGTGGTCATGAGCTAATAAATGTGGTGAGGACTTTGGAGCCACTACTTTTTTTACCCTTATTACTTAATAGACTTTCTACATATATATTCCCATTCAGCAGGCAAAGTACGTTTCAGCTCTAAACTCTCATGCTTTGGGATTATGTACTTCTCCATTATATCTATAAAGCCCTTCTATGCTATTATTCTCCTAATGCTAAATGCGCAATGAACATTCAATTCTGTGTCTTTTTGCCAAGTGCCCTCTCTCTCCTCTTTCAAATAATTCTTTAAACCCACATCTTCCAGGAACCCTTCCTACTTTGTTTTTCCTAATCATTAATCTCTTCATGCTTTTCACTACTTTAAATCCCATTCAAATCCCCATTCCATCCCTATCATTAGGTGAAGCAGACTTCTTCTTGTAGCTTTGATTAGGGATAAAATGTAAATCCTTCACCATGTGGAGCCTTTGTTTAAACAATCAGGAGGAAAGAAAAAGAAGTAGTTTTTCTCATAACTTGCAAAGTGAAAATATTTGGTCAGATAGATGGAAGGACCATTGCTGATGGCTTCTCCCACCCTGGATTCATGGGGGAATCATTTACTGCTAGTATAATATTTATCATCTATCAAACTATGAATGATTTGGCATTGCAAATTCTTCAAGAATCCCTTAGAAGCACATTGATTGGAGCAGTAAATTGGTTTACTTCCTTGTTATGTGCCCAGGTTTTCCCATGCACATGCTTGTCATTACAAAATTTTGTTAGAAGCAAAATGGTACAAATTCTATTTGTAGAGCTAAAAAATGATTCTTAGTCCAATTAATGTTTGAACCATCTAAATGAAATCCAGCAGCTTTTATTTGTAGTTCAATGACAATGCTGTATGCTAGTTATTAGTACAGTTAAAGCTGATATGTAAAAACTTCCTGGCATCTGCCTCTTTTCTCTGGTGTTAGGTTCACCCTCCCGGTGCTCCTCAGAGCCCAAGGCCACCACTTCCATCTTCCTCTGGGAGGGCGGTGGGACAGGACATGGGGGTTACGAGTAATCAGAGTACCAAGCTCTCCTCTGAGAGGAACTATGATGATGGTGGTGTTTTCTTCCTCCTCGACCATGGGTACGCTTGGATTTAGACATTTTATTTACACATTCTGCTTCGTTTTCATTGACTTTTTAGCTTTTTTTCAAACAGCTAAAGTTTGAAAGTTGCAAAATTGCAAAGTAGTCTTCCCCAGCCAAATTAACACAGAGGGGTATTATTTGTCACCCAGGGACAACCCAGTTTTGCCTGACTTTTATTGTATGTTGTATTGTCAGAGCTGAAATAGCACTACACTGGCGATAGCCACTTGACCATATGTAAACGTTCCCGCAGCTGAAAACAAATAAAACCAACTCAGCTGAAGGCAAGCCCAGACAAGTCCAACATCTGCCCTGTCAGGTCAATACAAATCCTGTGACGTCTTACTAGAGGTCAGAATCACCAGGCTGTATTCTATGCACTTGTCAATCTTACAGCAATGGAAAAAAGAGGGTTTATACACATGTTCAGAACTTCCACTCTTGACAATAGCAATGGGACACCTAGATTTGGATCTATGTCTATTCAGCACATATACGTCATCCTCTGATGTCTAGGACACATCTTCCCAACCATGTATGAGGGATACAGTAACTTTGAAGCTGTCAATTCCTTATTGTGTGTTTCTCGTTTCTTCCACAGTATTCTCCTTTACACAGCAATTCAAGCGAGGGAGAGAGAGAGATACTTTGCATTGTAACCACTCAGCATTCAGCAGTGAGGAGTTCAAGTGAGCATGGTCCTGCTCCACTGCAATCCCGTTCCTTGACAAGATGAAATTAGTGGGATGGACTGAAAAAGTCCATGTCCCTCACACCTTAATGTATCACCAAGCCAGACATAAGGCCATCAGGTCCAACAGTGAACTGGAAAAAAATTAGTATTTAAATAAAAGGTTTAATAAGCTAGGCATGTCTGAGCCTCATTTATGGAAAAGAGGCAGGAAAAATAGGAAGGATTACAGTAATATATTTTGAATACTATGAATGTAAAATGACAAATATCATTGATTTTTAACCCAGACTGGGAATTCATGTCATCCCATTCACAGCGAAAAATAGTATTATTTCTTCCACTAGATATTGTTGCTTCTTCCTTCATGCTGCTTTCATTTGAATAATCTTCTTCACCTGCAGCACTTTTCTCTTTCTGTTTCAATCTCCTCAATGCAGGGTACTAGCCATCTCTCCCCAACCTCTGGTGATTTAATCACCCTGAACTATCTTTCGTGATAACTTCAGCATTGTTTGCATATTTGATGTTTTTGATGCTATACTAATGCTAAATTTTGGTCAAAAATATTGGGTTTTTTAAACATATTTCAGTCTGTTATATAGGGCAACCTTCAATTCTAATGGCAATGCATTTTAAATTATTTCCATACCCCTATGTATATCCACAAATAATTACTAAATTGCTGTCAGTGGTAAGATAGAAGACAGCACATATTGTTAATAACTACAAAATTTACAAGTTTTCAGTATAGGAACTCCTTAAGCTTCTCCTAGCATTTTATACTACATAGGAAACATTTACTATAATTCATTTCTTTCTTCTTTAGGATTTTTCCTTCTAAAATTTCCTACTTTGCATTTTCTCACAAGAAATCACAAAGCCTATGTATTTAGTGATGTTCCCAGTCTGTCGTAGCCACGACTGAACATCACTGAAATTACAGCTGTGTTTCTTATAATGCTTCCTGTTACCTTCTCTCCTTTGTCTAGTTTTGTACCACTTAAATTTTATGGCTGTTAAGTTCTTTTTACCAGCCTATTAAGAAAGAGAAAATTGCTCTGTTTATGACCCTAGGACCTATGATATTCCATTAGTGACCTCCATCTTTATCAAATCCCTTCAAATGCTGAATATTGCAAAGCTTTACCATATAACATGCTAAGTATTAGAAGCCTCTTTCGCCACTGAAGCTCCATCGGTGGCTCTATACAGAAATCAGAGGTGGGGTTCCTTGCGGCACCAGCTCTGTTCTGACCGATTACTCCGTCGGCTCCACAGCAGTGGTCAGAGCTACTCCTGAGGTCAATGCAGGGACCCAGGGATCTCCCAGGTGTGGTTTGTTTTGTGTCTGCTAAATCTGAACCCTATGTAATGTCTATTAGCTTCACATAAGAAAACTTGGTATTAAACACTAAACCTCATGTGAAATATCTAGTGACCCCTTCAAAGAGTATTGGACTCTGATAACTACAGGTTCTCACATCTGGTAGCATTTTGCTCTTTTCATTCATTCATTCATTCATTCCTTTTACAGCACCTCACCCAAACTAGCCTGGCTGCTCAACCTTCTTTAAACTCCTCATATCTTCAGTCTCCCAGGGTTTGTTTTAAAATAATGATTGTATGCAAATTCTGGGCAACAATATCCCAGACTACTATTATGGTCTATTAAATTCAAACTCAATATTTTTATTTCGTAGAATCATAAAATAGTTTGAGCTGGAAGGGACCTCAAAGCCCATCCAGTCCCACCCCCCTGCCATGGGCAGGGACACCCTCCACTAGCCCAGGTTGCCCAAAGGCCCATCCAACCTGGCCTTGAACACTGCCAGGGAACCAGGGGCAGCCACAGCTTCTCTGGGCAACCTCTGCCAGGGCCTCACCACCCTCACAGGGAAGGATTTCTGCCTCACATCTCATCCAAATCTCCCCTCCTCCAGCTTCAGGCCATTCCCCTTGTCCTGTCGCTCCCTGCCCTTGTCACCAGCCCCTCTCCAGCTTTCCTGGAGCCCCTGCAGGGACTGGAAGGGGCTCTAAGGTCTCCCCTGAGCCTTCACTTCTCCAGGCTGAACAACCCCAACTCTCTCAGCGTTTCTCCATGCAGAGGTGCTCCAGCCCTCGGATCACCTCTGTGGCCTCCTGGACTCTCTCCAACAGCTCTGGGGCCCCCAGAACTGGACACAGCACTGCAGGGGGGTCTCACAAGAGCGGAGTAGAGGGGCAGGATCACCTCCCTCGACCTGCTGGTCATGCTGCTTTTGATGCAGCCAAGGACACGGTTGGCTTTCTGGGCTGCAAGCGCACACTGCCGGCTCATGTTGAGCTTCTTGTCCACCAACATCCCCAAGTCCTTCTCCTCAGGGCTGCTCTCAATCCATTCCCTGCCCAGCCTGTAGTGATTGGGATTGCCCCAACCCACGTGCAGGACTTTGCACTTGGCCTTGTTGAACTTCACAAGGTCCGCACGGGCCCACTTCTCAAGCCTGTCCAGGTCCCTCTGGATGGCATCCCTTCCCTCCAGCGTGTCGACCCATCACAGAGCTCGGTGTTGTCGGCAAACTTGCTGAGGGTGCACTCGATCCCACTGTCCATGTCGCCGACAAAGATGTGGAACAGCGCCGGTCCCAGTACTGACCCCTGAGGAACGGCACTTGTCACTGGTCTCCACTTGGACATTGAGCTGTTGACTTTGAGTCACACTCTTTGAGTGTGACCATCCAGCCCATTCCTTATCCACCAAGTGTCCATCTGTCGAATCCATGTCTCTCCAATTTAGAGACAAGGATGTCATGCAGAAATGTGCCAAAGAATTTCTTAATTTCTTAATTGTGACAAGAATTTCTTAATTCTTATTCTTGGATAACATTTATTATTACTGATTATCTTAGGGGAAACAACAAACAGCATGAACCAAGTGTTAGTATCGTCGTATGTTTCCAACAGCAGATGACAAATCCATTTTCTGGCATCTGCCAGTCTTTCACAGTTCCAGTTTTCCTTTCACAGTTTGCTAATCTTTTCAGTACTGACTGATCTTCATTAAAAAAGGAGAGTCACATGCAAAGGCCTTCCTTTCTAGAACTTTTTTAAGTAAGCCAGCATTGTGGGAAAAAAGGGGAAAGAGAAAAAAGAGGAAAAAAAAGAGGGGGGAAAAAAAAGGAAAAAAACCCTCCCAGCCTTCTGGTAATAAAATGAGGTAGTAAAAATTTAGACAGACAAAACCAACAGTCTGAAGCCACTCCCCATGTTCTTGAAAATTTCATACATAATCTGCAACTTCAGAGGGATTAAAATGAAGAGATGAATAAATATAGAAAGAAAAGAAAGTAGATTATACTATTTCAATTCAAATTGAGCTGTACACTTTCCAGACTTGCAAGATATAAAAAGAGAGCAGATCTATGTGTTAGATGTTTACTTGAGGCTACGTTGCCAAACCTCTCCTCTGTGTCCCGGGTATGAGGTGGTGCACAACTGCACACGTAGAGCTCACCCACAATTCCTCCTCTGCTCCTGAGAGTGCAAAGGGATTAATTTTTCTCCCCCTTTCCTGAACAGGGCATATACTTCAGTCCATACTGCCTCTGATATTCTTCCTAGCACACTGAGTGAGAAGCTAAAATATTATTTTTCTCTTGTTGATTCATCTTGGAGGAAAAGCGTGTAGAATATTCTGCGACTGAGGGAGAGCCGCGCAGAGTGGAGACTCATTAGGCATTAGCCACAGTCTGGCCCTTAATTTTTGGGTTTTTTTTCCACACTAAAGATTACATTAGCAATTATTAGAATTTTGTTGTTCTTGTTTCATGTGAGCCAATACTCTCATGCAAAACTTGCATCACAGTTTGAAAGTTGTTATTTTTCTATCTGGCCCTGGCAATTACTATCTTATTAAAGAAAGGAATTGTCCTGTTAATTACACCAGAATAGGTCTCAAAACCAAACCTAAAGGATCAATTTAATGTCCTAGCATTATCCATTTTCCCCATTGTTTAGTATTAAAGCTACTTGTGTGGAAGGAAAGTATTTCCTTCTTCCTTCAGTCCTGCTTTTCCTACCACTTAATCCTGCAGGAAGAATCAGTTTTTCTATTGGCAGTAGCAGCCTGTTGGCATAAGAAAAATAAAAATAAATAGGGACATAATGTTAGCAGTTTGACATAAAAACTTTCTGTAACTGAGCAGGAGAAGATAATTGTCATGGAGTGAAGCCCTTCTGAAAACACGCCTCAGGGAAATGACATCTTGACGACATCTACCCCAGTGTAACTCATTGGAAGGTACTGGTGTGTACTGGGAAAACAACAAAGCAGAGGTAATTGTAATGCTTGCCCAAAAGCTCTGAACTATATCTGACATGATTTAGGGGTATGCTGGAAAGAAACAGATGCACAGAACTGTTAAAAATTTTTAACACTTTTGGGGGAGGACACTAGACAGTGTTAGTGATCCAGGTAGAAAGCTGGTGAAATAGTGATATAGTGGAAAGAGTAAATCCTCTTGGGGAATATAAAAAAACAACGAACCAAACACCAACAGAATACATGTTTTTCTGACATATTTTTAGTGCCTGAGCCTGCAGCGGGACTGTTACGTTCACGGGCCAGGCCACCAGCAAGGATTGGACACATTGAGCAGTTGGATGTGAATGCCCTGGTCCCCCTGTTCACGGTGCTGGTCCTCACGGGGCTGGAGGGGCAGAGCCTGGGGTGGTGTGTGAACTGTCTGTATGTTGGAGAACAGAAATCTTGGAACAGAAATTGTTCTGCGCCTGCAGTAACCCATCCTGCTTCCCAGATAAACTTTAAATGAGTTGTTCTTATAGCAGCTTCCACCACGACCAAAATAAATATCCTTTTTTAAGCAGTGATGGGTCTGATAATTAAGGAGAAGGGAAATTAAAAGTATGTGTGAAAGTTAAAAGGATTAAGTAGGTATGTACGGAAGCTGAAAGTATTAACTAGTGTGAAAATGTCTTTTAGAAGGCTAATGAAGGCACGGCTGCAGAAGCAGAAGCTGTGGGTTCATAGTCAAAGTGTTTACTATAAAATTTATCTTGACCATCTGCCACGTCTAATCAGATAGGATTGGCACTTTTAATTTGAAGGGAAACATACTCAAAACCTGAGATTCCTCTTAGATAGCAACATCAAAAAGTTTATCTGCACAAAACATTTCATTTGAATTTGTTTACCTCTGATGAAAACAGGATTAAGAATGAGGCATATGTGCTAGCAAACCACTGAATTAGTTCTAGATGATAACACTGGAAACGATTACCATTGGTAAAAATAAACCAGTGAAACAAATTCAGATTACGTCGAACAAGCAGGTTCTTTCCTAGCTGCATATTGTGCCAGCTAACTTGGAGGGCAGGCAGAACAGACTTCATCTCGCTCTCTCTCCTAACACTGGTTCAGGGTCTTACCTCCAAGACTGTCAGAAATTCTATCTGAAACTAAATATGAAACAGCACGGTGATGATTCACCATTTTCCTGCTTCCATTTTCTGGGATTAGGCTCTGAAATGCAAAAGTGGTAAGTGAAAATCTCTGATTCCATAATTAGCACACCATGTCCAGCTTATATAGCATTTCCTTACTCACATTTTACAAGACTGCATTAATCTTTTGTCATAAGAAGTATTTACTATACCTGTGTTTTATTTAATTTACTGCCTATAATGCAGTTTGACCTATTCACAAAAATGTGGTATTTCAATCACACAGATAACAGATGTAGCACTCAGATTGCTGTTTCTTAGTTACTCAACTTTGTTGCCTTCCTTCTGCCACTTGTAGGTCTTCTTTTGTCACAATATACTTGATATTTTTTTGATGGGAGGTTTGGCTGTTGGCGTTTAGGTTTTTTTTCCTTTATTTTTGTTCTTTTTTTTTTTTTTCTATAAAAAAGCAAATGTTTTAAAGACCAAAAATGTGCACAAACCTTTCTGAAAGAGGAGGTCTGACCAGAACTGCGACTGAGCAGCTTCCTTGAGGGAAGATATCTGTCATATGCATTCTTCCATGTGAGGTTATCTGTGATATAATACAGAGTGGGGAAAAAAAAGAAAAGCCAGGGTTTTTTTGGGGGGAAGGTGGGCTTAATCAGTGAAAAAAAGAGGATCCTAAACCAGATTCATTCTTTCTACATAAAGAATATAAAGTAAAAAAGAAATTCAGCTAGGAGTTGACTAAGAAGTCATCCAATTATTGTTAGGCCATGACTGCATTTCTGTTGGTTTTCTTAGAACTTACTGTTTGCAGATTTGCAACTTGTTTGTTTGTTTGTTTAGATGTTGGGTATCATTTGAGAGAAAAGGTGACTTGTGATGAAAATAACAGTGTGAGACTGCATTGCTTCCACAAAAACAACAATTTGAAATATTAGAGCTTCATCCTACAAGTGCTTCTCTTTTGGGAATACTTGCCCTGGACAGAAATAAGTCAGCTCCTGAACTAATGGAAAAGATACACATTATAGCTGTGGCAAACCCCAAAGAATCACACTTACAGCACCACATTTTTTAATTTCTTTACTTAAACTTCTTGGAGAATATCAACATCACATCTGATAACACACCAGTCTTCTTTCATCATCTAACAGAAAGAATTGTCTGTGTTTAAAGGTAAGGAAGGCTAAGAGAGGAGCTGTGAATGATTTCCTTTGTTGTTTTCCAGAAAGAAAGTATTTGTGGGGAAAAAGGAATACCTAACACTTTTTCATTGTTTTATTTCTTCTTATTTTGAATGGCATTTTTGGGCTGAATTAAGATGAAAACTTCATGAAAGACTGCCGGAATCGAATGATTGTGTATTGGTTGCTAAGGGTATTTATTTTCCCAAAAAGATGTCCTGACATTTATAATTACAAAAAGCTTTTGAAAAAAACAACACAAAAAAACCCCAACAACAACAACAACAACAACAAAGTAAGGTTTTCCTAATGAAGACTGTAACTTTTAAGTGGAGGCACTAGAGGTTTAAAATTCACAAATGCATACTGATGCCCTAAAAGTTATTTGTAAAAGAAAAGGAATAAGAGGTAGTAAACAATGAGGATTGACAGGTTTGATTGTATTTAATTTTGTTTTGACATTTCTGGAATACAGAAAAGATTTTAGCAGTCTAGAGTACAAGAACAAATTCCAATTAAGAGGAGACTAGAAAGAGAGAAAATAGCATACCAGCCTCCAGTCTAGTTGAAGAAATTTTATTTATTTTATTTTAATTTTATTTTATCTTATCTTATATTTCTATTCTATTCTATTCTATTCTATTTTTTAAGCACAGCCCTTGAGGCAATATATTCTAATCTGTGCTACTTTTCAAATAAGTGAATTTCCATATTTGAACTCAATACTATGTCATGCAAGCAGGAACAAACAGATCTTTTTGAATGCTGTGGAAGTATGAGCAAACAATTCCTAAATAATTATTGCCAAGTCCACTTTGATGCTAAATGTTAATCTTGACCAAAGAGATGTGGCTAAGAGAAGGCAATTAAAAAATTCAACAACATAGGTTAATATTAATAGAAAAAATATGAATATAGTTGTTAAAAACAGCTGAAGCTTTTTAAGCACTACATTTGGGGGGAAAAAGTCCCAGAAAGAATGTGCCATCTTTTTGTTAACAACTGTCATGAGTGAGTGTGCTGGCAGGATTTTCAATATTGATAATACAATTCTATATCTAGACCAAGATTTCCACTCCAGTGCAATGGCTCTTAAGGAGAGAGGTGAAGCTGTAGATGTATCCCTATTCGTCTGTCACGGCAGTAGTTCCTCCACAGCTGTGGTGGGGGAGCAGAAGCAGGCATCAACCAGCAAACCAGCAGGATCAACCTGCTCCTCCTCCTGCCCTTTGCCTGCCCCAGCAGGATCAAGGACATACCCACACAGCCTTGACCTTCATCCGCAGAGCCTTGTAGTCAACTCCTGATGCGCTCAGGGTCCCTCCACTGGCAGGTCCCTCTGTAGAACCAGAGATAGAGAAGGAGGTTTACATGTGTTACCAAAAGTAGGGAGTTTCCAGGCTCCCACATCTCAGGCGTTTCCATTTGTCAGCTGCCCCCTGCTTTCCTCCTTCCCAGCAACTCGGGGTTCAGGTTCTTGGCCCTGTTGCATTTCTGCAAAGACCCTGTTGATCTCCTTGTTCCTCCTCCCCAGCGATCACTACTTCTCGCAGCTCCTTCACCTGGTGCCTCAGCACCTTGACTAGAGCACACCTCCCACAGATGAAGCCAGCAGTATCCCCAGTGAGGCCAGCCAGCACACCCTGCAGCCAAGACCTGGACATCCACATCCTCTCTCAGGAGCTCTTTCTGGTCAAGGTCTGTGATGTCCTAAGGACGCTCTGTGTCTCCAGCTCATGTTGGCCACAACACATGGAATGGCACTGTGCTACGCAGCCTTCAGTGGGGAAGGCGCAGGCTCTTCCTACTCTGCCAGCAATGAGCAAGGCTCTCGTCTTGCTCAGCGTGCTGTAGCAGACGGCCTTCACCCCCAGCAGCCACCAGAAGTCCCTGAAGAAGAAGCCTGGAAACTCTGCAACAACTGCTGAGGCTCCATGTGCTGCTCCCAGACTTAATAATCAGACTTAATGATCTTCCTAAAATATTGCATGTGAGATGCCTGTGATATTAATCAATGTTTAACAAAGGCAAAAAGTGCTGCTCACTGAATATAAATACTTGCACAGAAAGATTTAGCATTTGTTTAGCGAGCTTAATTAAAAAGCTGTACTTGATGTGAGTGGTGCCCTTTTGAGGATCTAAACTCCTTGATAAAGAAATAAGCTGTTTTTCCTCACTTAGAGCTTCCTTTTCTTCATAAATGATGAGTGGTTTCAAAGATCAAAAGGTAAATTCTCATCTGCTATCTTAATTTAAAAGCTATTTTAACATTCTGATAAGCCCAGGAGTTTTGGAAGGCTTCATTTTGTTTGCCTCACTAGTCGATGAACAAACTTAAGGTAATTAACCAAAGTTAGATATCTCAGAAACATCCAGTCTTTGCATTTAGCACAGGAACATGAAAATTTACAGAGGAAAGACAGTATCCACTAATGATTAAATTGCTTTGTCTACTGGTTAATACAACTGACTCAATGAAGGGCAGGTTGAGAGGGGAAGACATTGTACAGCATTTAGATTTACTCATGTAGAAAAAAATCATATGTGGAAATCATAATCAATAATCAAATGATGTGGAATTAAACTTTTCAGACAGAAGAGAATTTGATAACATTTTCCCATAGCTGGAGCTAAGGAAGTTCCTGAATTTCTCTGAACAAAGGTCAATTGATTACACTAAGCAAAAAGTTTTGGAGTCTTTCTGACCTTGCAAGTTCTTGTATTATTTGTATGCAATGTTTTGCGTTAATACAAAAACCTACACATGTCTATGCCAAGCCTGTGATAGGCAACAACAACAACAACAACAAATTAAAAAAAAAAAATCCTTTCATGTTATGTGAATGAATTGTCCCATAGTGTCAGTTGCCTGACTTATTTCAGGAATAAAGTTATAGGATATTATTGTCCAGGATTAAAGGGAACAATGTACTTGGTATTAAAAAAAAATTCAAAAAGTTATGGGGTAAACAAGAAACTAAAACTCAGTAAGATTTATACTGGCAAAGGTTTTACCATGAGTTTACACAAACAGACATGACTAATATCTACATCTCATTAGAAACATTCCAAAAAGCCTTTTTTGGAAATACTGATGACTTGTCTAAGGTGTAAGAAAGTAAAAAATCTGAAACTGTAAAGTATATAGACTGAACAATTTTGAAAGAAATTATGCCTTTAAAATGTTCTAAATATTGAATCACATATTACTATAAAATCATAAAATAATAAAATAATAAATCAGTATTGCAGTAAAACAGATTAGTTTAAATCTATATAAATAGCCTACATTTCAAAATTATTAAAAGAATATTTAGATTTATCAAAGCTCACCTTTTTCCCACTGTTGGGTAATTAATTATTTAATTTTAGATTATGGAGTGTTGCTATGAGAAAAAAAACAAAACACTTTTGAATTCTCAAATTTTCCTGGAATAATCTGAGCTTAATTGGTTTTCTTTTTTTTAGCTTAAGCTGCCAGCAGCATTTAGGCCTTTCTTCTTTTCATTAGAAAAAAGAATTTATGACAGTCAGGTATTTGGCATGAGGCCATTCAATTAAAAATAATGCACAAAATTTCTATTTGTCTTAACACCAGAATGAAACAATGCTAGATACTTCTGTGAAAAATTCAAAGTCCTTGTCAAAGTCCTTGTTATACTATCATTTACCCGTACAGAAGCTGACTAGCAACCCAAAAGGATTTTATGACCCATTGGTCAAATTCAAGTTCGCTTAATGTCAGCTAACATCCTCATGAAAGGCAAGGGAAAGTCAAGCTCATGGGCTAAAACCTCGATCCAAAGCCAACTCAAGACACAATATTTTCCATCTCCGGACCAGACCTGGGAAATGTTTCCTATGATATTACCAGGGGAGACTCTTAATGTCTATATAATATTGTATAATAAATAATAAATATAATAAATGCTATTTTAAACCAGTGCCTGTCATAGAGCTCAGTTAGTTCAGAACTTGTATCGGAGCTCTGTTGATTCACACAGCTGAATCTAGAGAACCATGAAAAAGTCTGTGGCTTCATTTTCTAAATAGCTGCATCACGGCAGCTACAAACTCACACGTTGAACTAAAACTAAGAGGAGTCATTACTATTATTTTTTG
Source organism: Balearica regulorum gibbericeps (assembly GCF_011004875.1). NCBI lineage: Eukaryota > Metazoa > Chordata > Aves > Gruiformes > Gruidae > Balearica > Balearica regulorum. Next base: position 34,531,466 of record NC_046191.1, on the reverse strand, counting down.
CAGCTATAGAAATGCAGCCTAGTTAAATTTCTTCAGGAATTTCATCCAAGCTTATACTGAAATCTGAACCAAGAAATACAATTTTTCACTGATACTTTTTGTCACCTCAATACACCCCTCCTTCCCTAACAGTTATTTCAGATGACAGAGACTATCTTGGAGACGCTCACATTACTGGAGATCAGTAATGACTCCCAGTTTTACTGATTACAGCTGTAGTAGCTTTTTTCTTCTTTTTTTCCCTTCTTTTTCTTCTTTTTCTTTTTCTTTTTCTTTTTCTTTCTCTTTTTCTTTCTCTTTTTCTTTCTCTCTTCCTCTTTCTCTTTTTCTTTCTCTTTCTCTTTCTCTTTCTCTTTCTCTTTCTCTTTCTCTTTCTCTTTCTCTTTCTCTTTCTCTTTCTCTTTCTCTTTCTCTTTCTCTTTCTCTTTCTCTTTCTCTTTCTCTTTCTCTTTCTCTTTCTCTTTCTCTTTCTCTTTCTCTTTTTATATTTTTTTTATATTTTTATATTTTTCTTTTCTTTTTTTTCCCCCTGGTCTCAGAAAGGTAACTATCCTCTCACAGCATGCTCAGATTAATTTCTGTATTTTATTGTCAGGGTTCATTCTTGCTGATGAATGTTTTTCACATTGTAAGCTTCCTAAGCAAGAAGGCTGTATAAATAGGGATGGATATATTCTCTTGGTGCTGTCTTCAGTCTCGAAGTTGTACTGAAAAGTAGGAAATTTCAAACATAGACAGCTAATCTCTTCCTGCCCCCTTAAGGACAACCAAAAATAAACCAGTCAAGCTTTGATTTATATTTGATTAAAAATGATGAATCAAAATGCAGACAGCTCTAACCCTATACAGTCCCAGTTGCAGTTAGGAAAACCTCCTTTCCTGATTAAACCAGAACATTTTAGTCCATTGTTGCTGAAAACAATGACATTATGAACCACCTTTCACCGGCTGATTTTGGGTGCAGTAGCTGTTTGTTGGGACTGGGGGTAGCAGATGAAGGGATTGTGGGAAGTCAACAGCTTCAGGCAGTCAGGTCAACTACAGCCTGTGTCACTTGGAAGATATGTCTTCTTTTCTTGGTCACATAGATAACAAATACCGATTTATCTTTGTGTTATTCTAGTGTATCTATCTCAAATGCCACCCAGCATGACAATATCTTCCCTCTCATGCCATAGCACGAGATCTGTAAAAATCCACGGACTTCAGACCACCCACAGAACACAGATGTTCAGTCCTTCTTGTAGGCCAGCTCACAAGCAGCCTCTGCAGACAGATTGTACAAATTCTGACATAGTGCTAGCTCCCAAAATAGCACCAATTTTTATATTTTTTTGCATTTAAAAGGTACCTCTTTATGCCTTCTCTCAATCTGCTGCCTAATAATTTTACTTAATATTCTCCATTATTGTATCAAGAAAATAAAATTCTTCTCTATTGTTCATCTTTTTTTTAATCCTATAATATTCCTTTTTTTAAAAAAAAAATTAATTTTTCTAGCTAAAGAAGAGGCTAGTTTCTTTGATTCCTCTTTATGGATATAATTAAGTATCTCTGTCAACTCTTATCATTCTTCCCTTCTAGTTTTACTATAGCTTTCCAAGAAAGGAAATTACTCTATTTTACATTCACGTGTTAGCACCATGGCAAACCTGTTAAGTTATGCAGCCAAATGACTATGCCCTGGCCTGAGTTTTAGCTAACTGAGCAGACCATGGGAGACTACTGCAGCTGACATGAGAAATCGCTGGGCACAGCAGCTAACAGAGACAGAAGGTCACAGGAGTTACAAAGAGCACAATGAGGGATGGCCAGATATCGCCGGTGGTGGAGAGGGGTTACGCATGGGAGTGACAGCCAAGCTTCACAGATAATTTGAGGGGATCATTGGGAAAACATCAGGAGTTCAATCTTGCAAGGCCAACAGCTCCTGGGTAGCTGCACCGGTGATACCATGTAGGGCCAAGATGACCTTGGTAACAGTATCATCAATACCAAATTTCCATGTACCCGAACTGAGATCGAATGGGGAAAGGTAATCAGGGGCATGATACGGGAGGCAAGGGTGGAGAAAGGCAGAGAGGAAAGTCAATGGGAGGAAGACAAAGCATGGGTACATGGAGAGAAGAAGGATGAGCGGTACCGGTGCCATGTGGGCAGGCACAGGTCAACACACTTGCCTGGCTGAGCCCTGCACCTCACCACCGGCATCTGCCCTCTCCTCTTCTTACACCCCATTCCTAAATATCTCCTGTGTGACCTCATTTTCTGCCTAGGGAGGAGGAAGAGGTCTCCGTGCCAGGTCCACAGACCTGGGTGCAGGCAGCTGGTGGGACTGGGGTGCAGGTGTGTTTCCCCAGTGATCTTCAGCCATCTCTGTCCGTGTGCACGCGGGTGCTTGCCTGTCTGAGCGTGTTTCTCTCTGGATTACATGTTCATCCTTGCTCCTGGTCAGCTCTGCAAAGGGGAACAGCAACAGCCACCTCCATTGGGATGGAACAGGATATTTTACTAATCTGAATTAATTTTATACTATCAGCAAAATTTGACTTCCTTTTTCAGATCAGGCATGAACACTGAACGCCAGAGATTTCGGCATAGCTCTTTGGAGGATTTCACTGATAACCCATTATATTACAAAACCCATTTAAAATCTGTCTCTATGTTTTTTTCTGAAACCTCCGTAAAACCTACTCATGCTAGTTTTTTTAAAGTTCAGTGCTCCATTAGTACTCACTACTCAATGCCTTATTGAAATGGATGGCTTGAGACTGCAGGTGGTTAGCAAATATAAAGGCCTATCATTTTTAGATATTTAGAATACATATCTGCCAGATTTGTGGCCAAAGATTTGATTTAAGGAAATAACGTATAGTATTTTTCCATCTAAGACATCAATGCCTATGTACTTCAGAGCACTTTTTCTCTTAATAGCCCTTTGGCAGAGGGCATGATCTCTCTTAAGTGAAACCTATTATCTCTAAAGCAAAGGCAATAGACTTTAATCAGGTTACTGCATATCACAAAGAGGTTAAGAAAAATAAATTGAAGCTCTTCACTGAAAATATATTTAAAAAAAAAACATAAGGAGGTTGAATCTGCTGAGATTGTCTTGTATTTTAAAGAAGTTTGGAGAGTACTTAATGTGAATTGTATTTTAAAATGCTTTCAGGGTCTGGAATGTTTGGCTGTTACAGTAACAACTGTCACAAATGATCCTTCATTCAGCAATGGATCCTGATGTACTTAACATCATGTTTAAGAATGATCTGTGAAAATTGTTATTGATTGATGCCATTCTGGGTTTGCTGGTGAATAACCATTAAACAAAAAACAAAAAAACCCTACCAAAACAGCACCAGTACCAACAAAAGGAAATAAAGAACCAAGCTCATTCTCAAGTGTTGGTGGCTAAAAAGAAAGACTAAAATAATGAGTCAGTTTGCAGTTTCCAAGGATGTGCAGTGTTACACAATGCTGTACACAATGTATACACAAACATAAACACATAGGTCATAACATTTAACTGAACGTATTTTGTCTTCTTCTGTGTACAGATCTGTACAGAACTGTCAAGCTTTACCCAGTATGGTACCAAAACTTTGGGTACTGAAAACGGAGCAAACTGTTCTTACAGAAGTATTGAGAACCTAAATTAGCTTTGTCAACGGAGATCTGTCAAAGCAGATTTGAAAAAAAGTACCAAATGCTAAGGATTTAAATTGCTGTTACTATGTAACCACTTTGCTCTGCTTACTAGAAAATTAAGGATATTGCCAGGCTATTCTTGCACTGTTGAAAAAGATACAGCTGCTAATCTGAGTGGATTGGGGGGGGGGGGTGTCTGCTCTCTAAAGAATGCAGTTACCAACTGTAACTTCTAGAGAAAAACTGTAAGGCAATCAAGGGAATTAGACCTTTAGACTTTCAGAAAAGAAGAATAAACCTTAAGGCATGGCCTCTGAAGTCCTATACAGCCATTGAAAGTTGAACCTGCTTGCAAACAGGTACAGGTTTGCACATGGCTTGTACTATATGCAAACACATGATGTATTTCTCTATACAACCTTTCCCTGAAAAGGAAATGCATGGGGAAATTTCCTTTTTACTACCTCTGTTAAAAAAAATTAAAAAATAAAATTCTATTACTTCCTGAAGAAAGTCTAGTGCTTAAACAAGGAACAAAGGGTAGTCAGAATTAAATATGTAGACATTATTTTTTGATTAAAAATAGTCTGCTCCAAAATTTACAGCATAAATCAAGGCTGGTTTTCCATTCTGTTTTCTTTTCATAACTCACATATTCGTCTATTAGCCTAGCTCTCCTTTGTTGTAGGGGGCCTAAAAAGATAATTATTTTTTTCTTTTTTTTTTTTTTTTTTTAATTAAAAATCACAAGCCACTTCCACCAGGAATGGGTGGGAATTTTTTTAAGCCTTAGATAGGAAAAAAAAAAGTAGTAAAGTTTTCTATTGAGCGTGTTCCCTTCAGCACTCAGTACTGCTTCAGAATCCTGACCTTTCAGGCACATCACCTCCTCTCCAGCAGCATATAATGACAGTGTGGTGATAGTTTTTAATGCTGTTCTCTACTCAGCCTAATGAAGTATGTTTGACTATTTATTTCCAGCAGAAGGAAAAGCGATGCCATGATTTATTTTTTTTAAAAAAATTATTTTTAAAAAAATTTTTTTGGTAGTGCTCTTTATTCCATTACAGCTGCAATGCTAAAATATTGCATGTTCCCTCTCCCTACAATGCCAGACCCCAGGAGAATTGGTTATTAACTCTAAATGAGTATTGCAGGACTGCCGTAAAAGATTTCTGCTCTTAAATGTTGAGAGGGAATGAAAATGGAGTGCTCCTGGGTGCCAAGTATTCCCACACAGCTGTGCTACGACTAGAGCAATGAGTGAGGTAGCTCTGAAGGTTTGTAGGGGGGGACGCAATGACTTACATTTTGGCTTCGGTTCACATAGTATGTATTTCCTGAATCAGTAACATTACCTGCAATAACCAAATTTGGTTTTCATTTTAAGACTGAGATTATGAAAAAAAAATCCTGTCGTAATTTTCACTCCAAATCGCATATTTGTCTCTAGTAAAGTTGGAGGGAAATGAGTAAAAGCCCATAAACTTTGAAACTCATTTCATGTTCATTGAAAAGTTGATAAGTTTTCTTGTAGCTTTGAAATAAGTATAGAGCAAACTTGGTGTTTATTGCATCACCTGAAATTAGATTCATTTTTGAAAGTTTTATTACAAAAAAATTATGCATTGCTACTTACAATACAATTGCTAAAATTCCTGGGAATAACAGATTGTCATTTTACAAGATTTTCTGAAAAGGCAATGACAGCACCAGAACTCTGCATGAGGCACAGCATCTCTACAGTTTGTATGCATCAACGGGGATTGAAATAAGACCTCTTCCGCTCACACAGAATGCAAATGCATTGTCTTCTCATGGCATTCTTGATTTGAAAATTCATATGGTCCTGTGCGTACACTTCATCCTTGCTTACAAACTCTCCTATTTACTCAGTGTTTGGTAACTATGTCTTTCCCTTTTTGTTCTAAAAAGGCCAGGCATCTTCCTTGCATTATAATACAATTTGTCTTCAAGTAATATTACAGGAGAAAGAGATCTTAATCTCAGATAATGTTATTGCAAATACTAGTGCTAGCTAATAAAAGAACGTAATAAAACATGGATATCCGCAAGGAAGGACAATTTAGGTATCATTAAAACATTTCATTAAATACAGTCATTTTGGTTAGTTTTTATCAGATTATAAAAATAAGATATATAGTTGTTATATTCATATACAATCTAATGAAAGCAATCCAAAAAACATATAAACAGAACCCAGGATGTTCCTCAAAAGGAATTCTTTGACCTTTTCCCAGTATAAGTGAAAAGGGTCGTTGAAACTAGCACACTATATTTTCTGATGAAAATATCAATGTAATGAAAAAATTTGTATCAGAAGTACTTTGACTGGCTCTAATCCCTATCTGCATTCTACCACAATGCCACGAGCTCTTAAAGTCACTAACAGATGCAGGGAAATATTAAATGTGACTATTATGGAAAAGAAATCTTGCAACTGTATTTTTTCTCTGCTTCCATTAATGTTTCTTTATTATCTACTCCCTTTTGTCAGTATTATACAATTTTATGATGCAAACATATTCTCATCTCATGTATCTAATCCCTCCCTAGCAGTGGCTGACAACTGCAATTACAGAATTCTGGGGAAATCCAGGTAATTCTTTCCTCTCCTTCCATAGCAAAACTAACATCACCTTGTCATGATCCACCTCTTCTCCATTTTGTTTCTGAAATTTTAAAATTCACCTTTATGGTACATCAAAAATATCAAGTGAGAAATATCACGGAAGCTGAAAACTATCTAAAGAGCACAACTAATTTCTGTTAATAATGGTTAAAAGACCCTTTGGAAACTTTTGCATTGATGTTTTCAGAAAGCTATATATTGGCATCTGAGTTTCTCTGTGTTCTAAGCATAATAATGGCAATATTTCAAACAGAATAGGTGATAAAATAATGAATGAAAATATGCATAGTTACTTTCACACATAAAAAACTCAAACCAACAAACCAAAAAAAACCCCCACAAAAATCCCAAACCCTGAGTGTTTCGCTAGATCGTCAAACAATACATGTAGTTTTAAAACTACAATAATATCCCTCCAAGAAAGGGCCAGCCACCTCACCCCAGTTTCACCTACCAGGTGGAACAAATACCAATGTATGAAAAAGAAAATGTAGCACAAAAATCCTAATTTACTAACTGAAACAGTTTTGTTCTGTCTTATTAAACAAAAAACAAAAAACAAAAAACAAACCAAAACAAAAAAGGGTTAGCCATGTTTCAGTATTTGTTAATGCTGGGTTTCTCTAAAATATGTCAGTGTTATCACAGAAACAAAAGTCACCTTCTTGACATAACACTCCTGCTTCATGTTACTGTGTGAAAAATTGGAGGCCCTTTTTGAGTGGGTGACTAAATGTCCCCACCATTGACAATGGCAGAAGTGAAGGAAACTTAGAGCTTCCTCTTTCTGGATACTGAGACAGTGTCTTATTAACTGAAAACAACAACTTTTGTAATTAAAATATTTCTACCACATGCTCCAAATGTGTTTCACCAGAAACAAGCATATCCTGCAATCAGAGATTTAAAGATATCAACATCAGAGTAATTTTTGAGTCAAAACTGCATGCCAGGTTGAATACATATTTAATTAATGACTTGTATTTATAGTTTTGTTTGTATTTATAGTTTTGTTGCATTTGATTTAGATAGGGTTGCTTGGGTTTTTTTATTTATGCATTTGTAGTTTGGATGCCTTATTAGTTTGTTTGTTGGGTACACGAACAGAAAACATGGATTCCCAAGCTAGATTATTTATTTTACTTAAAGAAAACAAGAATCCCATTGTAAAGAGACAACACATGAAGGACTGATCTATTGCTTTTAGTGGATCCATTATGATTTGCCTGAAGTCTCTGTGGAAAAGAAAGGGTGGTCACTTGCTAGTAAGTGTCTATTCTGTGAGACTTTATGTCCACATGCACCGTCACACCGTGCAGATGAATATTCCCATCCACTGCAGGCAGAGACCTTCAGCTGCAGCGAAACTTCCCACACGCCACAAATGCTGTGAAGAGGCACAGGACCACAGTCCACTCTCAGATCCTCTTATCGTATTATAAAGAATAATACACAGCAAAAGCAAGAGAGATTAGGAGCAGAAAGAAGGGGTTGAAGTGTGAATATGCATGTTGTCAACATGCCTCAAAAAACATCCCAATACTGCTTTCACTTTTTAGTGACTGTATACTGTCAAGATAAAGCTTGTTGAGATCACCAGGATCTGAGGCTAATCTTATGGATCAGCCCAAGAAAAAATATATTTCAGCCTCTCTTGCTTCTCTTTTCTGACTGGTGAATTTAAAAATATATTTTCCACATATATATTCTTCCACCAGAAAGGAAAGGCATCTGGTGAGTCCGTCATAGAGGAGAGACCATAAGGAGGAGAGAATTAATTTTCTTAGCTGGGGAAAGCATGATAAGCAAAACCAGAGAAATAAATAAAAGGAAAGAAAACAGAAGAAAAAAAATCAAGGAATAGAAAATACAAAGAGGACAAACCTCAGAGAATTATTAGATCTGGAAGAGCCATAGAGGAAAAATTCCAGCTCAGCAACATGGCTGAAAGAAATTGAAGACAGGACCAAATGCTTCACCTTTTGCCTTTTGTGCAGAGGAGATAGGTGAGCTCCAAGGTACACTGCTAAGGGTGAACACCTCTCTCTGGAGTAGCTGGTCTATGAAGACAAACCACGAGGAATAACTAAAAGACAATATTTAAGTATGTCTTATGGAAAAGAGCTTTTCTCTTCAGGTTTTTCACAGTTTTATCCCTTAAAAGAAAAAGAAGATTCCCTGTACGTGTAGGTATACACACACACATCAGGTAAAATAGATTAATAAGCATGTGACAGCCACACAACACTTTTTGCATGGTGTTGACAAGCACCAACATTTAAGTGCCAGCTTGCCTTTGTACATAGTTGTTCTGATCGACACTTCAGCTTTATCAAGGCATAAGTGATCCCTTCCAGGCAGAATCACTTTATGATACAGAGGCTGTGAAAATGGCTATGTGGAAGTGAAGTGAGAAAATTACTGACTTTCTCAGCATGCTCCTCCTTCACGTTCAGCTCTCTAGGAACATGTTGCCTGCAAGAGACAGCAACATTGCTGGGGGCCATGGAAACTGAAAAATTAAGACTGAAGGTAATAGGGAGAGCAAAAATTGATGTTGCCCACAGGGTTTTCCTTGTGTAACACTGCCCACAGGCCAGTGAGGGCTGGGGACTGTTACTCAACTACAGGACATGCAGATGCTCAACTTGATTCTTACCAGTGAAAAGACCTTTCTGGTCAGAGTTCAGTTGGAATAATTTATTAGTATACCAATCAGCATTTTCACCCTAGGCAGTTATAAGCAGCTGCTTTGTATGTAATGCATATTTAACTATACAAACAAATTTTTCCATCTGTACTTGTAAATAAATCTGCACCTAACGATGCCCAGTGTTGATCTAGTGTTAGCATAAATCATAGAACCTCTCCTTAACTTAAAGGTAGCAACAGAGCTTTTCATTGGCATAAGTAGAGTTAAGTTCATGTATTTACATAGTTCAATGAGTACGTCAGCTCAGTAGCAGTCAAAAACAAATTGGGTGTTATAAATTGAGGAAGTAATGGAAAGCATACATGCAACATTATGTCACTAAACCTGTACCAGAATTCTTGTCTGCTGTGTGGAACTTTGCTTTACAATCTCAGAAAAAAGCTAGAAGAGGCATGGAGCTGAGCTGTGAGGGTGATGGCAATAGAATTAATTCTTTCAGCTAGTGAGAGAAGGCTCCTCATAGAATCACAGAATCATAGAATGGTTCGGATTGGAAGGGACCTTAAAGATCATCCAGTTCCAACCCCCCTGCCATGGGCAGGGACACCCTCCACTAGCCCAGGTTGCCCAAAGCCCCATCCAACCTGGCCTTGAACACTGCCAGGGAGCCAGGGGCAGCCACAGCTTCTCTGGGCACCCTGTGCCAGGGCCTCAGCACCCTCACAGGGAAGGATTTCTTCCTGATGTCTAATCTAAATCGACCCTCCCTCAGCTTGAACCCATTCCCCCTTGTCCTATCACTACACTCCCTGATAAACAGTCCCTCTCCAGCTTTCCTGTAGCCCCTTCAGGGACTGGTAAACTGCAATTAGATCTCCCCAGAGCCTTCTCTTCTCCAGGCTGAACAACCCCAACTCTCTCAGGCTGTCTCCATAGCAGAGGGGCTCCAGCCTTCTCATCAGCTTCGTGGCCTCCTCTGGACTCACTCCAACAGCTCCATGTCTCTCCTGTACTGGGCCCCACAGTAGATCTTATCTAGAGAAGAAGTGTCAGAGGGTGAAATAGTCAGTGATAGGAGGAGAAAAAAGGGTCAAAATACAAAATCTGAGAACAGCAATTTAGCAATTTACAATATCAGCTGCAGCACATTTAAATACTGTAAGGGAAAACTAAACTTTTCTCAGGCTGCAAAATGAAACTGTAGAAATCACTGTCAAAACATCCCATGGAATCTAATGCTCTAGACAGATTTGAAGAGGTAACAGGACACTATAAGAATGCCCTTGTTCAGACAGTCTGATGATTAACACTTTGCAGAGCCCCGAAGGGCTGGCTGTTACCTTACCTTCTTCTGTGCCTCCTGTCCAAAACAGAGTAGTGGACTATACAGATGTTTGTTCTTATATAACAAAGCTTCTCATAGATGCTTACTTTGCCTACTGAATCTCATTTGTGAAATAAATCTATAGTCTCCTTTACTAAATACAGAACTTTAGATAGATGAAAACTGAGTTTTATCTGAGTTATTTTATAGTTTTGTAGGGGTTTTTTTATTTTATTTTACTTCACAAGGTCTAATTCTTTTTAATACAAGCTGATCCCTTACAATTTCTGTGTCCACGAATGGAAAGTCACTGCTCCTGCACTAGTGGTCCTCCAACTCAGGATACTGGGCTGCCCATGGTCTATCAGTATTATTAAAGACTGAGGCAAAAAGGAAACCATTGAATACCTCCACCTTTTCTTTATTTGTCAGGTGACCATCAAGTATCCATCCAATATTTTCCTTAGATCTCCTCTTGTTACTAACATACTTTAAAAAAACTTTTTTTGCCTTTCTTTTTTTCTCCCCACAGACGTGAACCACAGCTCTGTAACCTTCCAGCAAAGCCTGACCTTGCTTCCAAAGATCACACAATTTCTTTTTCCACCTGAGTTCCAAGAGGAGTTCCCTCTTCAGCCAAACTGCTCTTCTGCCCCACTTGCTTGACTTTTGACACAATGGGGTGCCTAGTACCGTGTTTTTAAAAAAATGGTTCTTAAGGACTGGCCAGGACTCATGGACCTCTAAGCCCTCAAAAACAGATAAGTGCTGTATGGTTAAACATCTTCCTTACAGTGTAACTCCTCCACCTCACCTGCCCTGCTTATCCCTCCTGAACAGCCCTCCATCCCAGTACTCCAATCATGGGACTTATTCCACCAATTCTCACTAATACCAGCGACATCATAGCTCTGGGAATGGACCAACGCTTCCAGTTCATCCTAGTGTGTTGGGGTAGAAGCATTTCAGATGTGATCCTAAGCCCTCGGTGCTCCCAGGAGCAGCGCAAATGTTCCCATTAGCATTGCCACCCTCAGGCAATGCCATGACAGCCCTTTACTTACCTGATGGTATCCCCTTCCCCTATCAATTCCAGTTTAAAGCCCTCTCAAACAATCCTGCCAGGTCACGACTGAAGAAACATTTACCCCATTGGGACAGGTGGATCCTCTCAGGCTCCAGCATAACTTATGACTCAAAGACTCTTCCATGGTTATAGAAACACAAAGTCCTGGCAGAAGCATTAGTCTTGGAGCCAGGCATTGATGTCTTGCCAGGCCTGTTTCTTCCAATGTCTTTACTCATTACTGGGAGGATTGAACAAAACACTATCTGTGCTACTGAATCCTTTAGCATTCTTCCCAGGGTCTGAAGTCTCTCTTGACTGACCTTGGACTTCTTGTTGCAACATCATTAGTACCCACATGAAAGAGTGGGAGTGGGTAATAATCTGAAGGCTTTACTAAGCTTGTCAGTTTTCTGGTGAGATCCCTGATCCAAGCCGAAGGGAGGCAGCAAGCTTATCTGAAAGGAAGGTCTGGTCTGCAGAAGAGTGTCTCGTTTCCTCTCGGGAGGGAATCACCTATGACCTTAACTTGCCATTGGTTCTTCTTGGCGATGGTCTTAATGCAGCTCCTGATGCAAGGGTTTGGTTGATCAGACTTTGATGAGAGCACTTACACAGATACCTCCTCTTCCATCTCATCATGTCCTTTGTCTACCATACCCAGGGCCTTATACCTATTCAGTAAGGGTAGCTGAGGGGCGAGGAGGGGTTCCTCTCATAGCTCCATGCAGTAATTTGCTTCCACCTCTCCCTATTCCCTCATATCACTGCCTTCATCCTGGCACAAAGCAGATACTGGACCTACCTCAGCAATGGGTGTTAGGATTTTTGAAGATTTGTTTGCCCAGCTCAGCTTACTCCTCTATGAAATTAAAAAGAGTGTTTTATCACCCCAGGAAGACATAGTCTCAATATTTGAAAAATATAGCACCTTCATCTCTGTTTAAAAAGTGTCCTCTTATATCAGTCAGAAAAGTTTACTTCACCTTGTATGACTGGAAAAGTCGTGCATTTTTAGAATACAACAAAGGAATGCATCAATTTCCTCATATTTAGCCAAAACAAACTAATACCCTTCACTATTCATTATTTGTTGAACTCTCATTTTCATTTTTTGTTTCTTTCTCTTTTTTTTTCTCTATTTATGTATCACAGAAACAATCTTTATGTTCTTTTTTCACTGTATTTACTTTTTTTTTCCCAAGTATTACTGCTCGTTCTCACATCTCCAGTCCATATCATGTAACTTCTTTGTTAACCCAGGCCCCAGTTTTCAAAGGAATCTAAAATAGGTTCACAGTTCCTAGTGGCACTCAGGGATTTCTGTACATGACATGCCTATATTTTCACATATATATTTTTTGCCACTCTTAAATGTTAGATCTCTTATTGAAAAGTTAATAGCTGTTTATTACTGCTTACTCTCTTATCTTCCAATCCGAAATACATTATTTTTTTATTGGAAGAAGTATCCTACTTAGACCCAAATGAATGGTTTCAAATTATAGGCCATCAAAAGTTCTGAATTATCCTATTGATCCATCCCTTTGATCTTTGTACTTGGTCTATTTATACTAGTATTTTCTGCGATATATCAAGTGTTCTTTCTCTGTTTGTTAATTCTCTGCATTGGTTCATATATTATCAAATCCATACAATAACACAAGATTTTATTTTCATGTTATGGATACATAACATGAAAATAAAACATTTTCTGGGAGGAAAAAAGCCAAAGATCAAAATGCACTACAGTAATAGAGCATTAAAAAAAAAAAAAAAAGACCACCTGTAATTTTAAAATAAAAAATCAAAATACTAGCTAAGTCATAAGACCTCCTTGAAAACCCACAAAGACAATTCTGCCTCAGTTTTGCCTTGCACGCACTCTTCTATTTAATTTTTGCCTGCATGCAATAGTACCTCTGTTAAGGATGCAGTCAGTATAAAAGCCTTGAACTGTTTCAATGGAAATTCCACATTTGAGATGAGGATAAATTATGAACAATATAATTTGGGGGGGGGGGGGGGGGGGGAAAAAACAAAAAACTAAATAAGTTTCTTTTCCTTTAATTTCAGAAAGAGCTCAAATATTCTCTAAAGCAAAAACTGAAGTAAATTTTGAAACGGTGGTTAAAGAAGATTCTGATGCTAGCTGACTTGTAGATTTGCCAGTCCTTTTGTAGTGGTCAGAGGACAACAGGGTCAGGAAGGTGGTTCTCACAGCATGAGGTGCCAGTCTGCAGTAGCCTTTTCAGTTTTCTCTGACCTCCAGGACAGCTTGTCCCTGAAGTATCTGCCAGAAGTTTGTACCTGATGAATAAAAGGGAAATTGGATCATCATGGGTCTCACAGAAAAGGCAAACTCTTTATGAGATGTTATAAGGGATATTCCTGGAGGTGGAGAGTGATAGCAAGTAAGCCTGTGTGGGGTGTGACCAGATAGATGAACTGCTCTGCGTGGTGGCCAAACTGCAGGAGGAGTTGGGCAGACTGAGGAGTATTTGAGAGCCTGAGAAGGAGATTGATCAATGGAGCTGTGCTCTGCCATCTGTGATGCATGCAAGCCAACTCAGTGTGGCCACTGTGGAGGCAGGTCCTGGATCTGCTTTGTGCCAGGAGAAAGGCAGTGTCACAAGGGATAAGGAGGGGTGGAAGAAGGTTACAGCATAGAGCAGGAAAAGAAACACATCCTTACCCTCTAAGTTACCTTCTACGACACCCTTACAGAACATGTATGAGGCCCTGGGTATGACAGATGAAATGCATGATGAGAAAGAGGAGGAACCTGTGCAAGCAGTCTTGCCAAGATCAGAGAGACCAAGCCTTGCAACAAGACCTGCATTAAGGCCAGCACCGAGAAGAAACAGCGGTGAGTGATGGTCACTGGTGATTCTCTCCTGTGTGGAATGGAAGCACCCATTTGCAGAGCAGACCCTCTTTGCTGCCTCCCTGGGCCCTAATTACGGATGTCACTACAAGACTGAAGAGCTTAGTACAACCTTCAGATTACTTTCTATTCCTGCTCTTTCATGTGAGTATTAATGATGTCACAACAACAAGTCTGAGGTCAATCAAAAAAGACTTCAGACCCCTGGGAAGTATGCTAAAAAAATCAGGAGCATAGGTAGTGTTTTCCTCGATCCTCTCAGTTAATGAAGGGAGACTTTGGAAGAAACAGGAGAGCTCAGGATACCAATACCTGCCTCCAGGACTGATGTCCCCACCAAAACTTTGGGGTTTTAAACCATGGAAGAGCCTTCGAGGAACAAGGTTTCTGTGGTCTGACAGGATCCACCTGTCCCGATGGGAAAACACATCTTTGGGCATAAGATGGCAGGACTGATTGAGAGGTCTTTACACTAGAATCGATGGAGGAAGGGTATACCAACAGAATTACAGTAGGTAAGCCAAGGGTTGGCATTGCATTGCCTGAGGGTGGAAATTATAATCAGAACATTTACACTGCTCCTGGGAGCATGAATGGCTCAGGAGCATATCTGAAATGCTTGTACACATCTGCATGCAGTATGAGAAACAAACAGGATGAACTGAACTGGAAGCATTGGTTAGTTCCCAGAACTATCATATTATTGGCATTAGTGAGACTTGGGGGAGTGAGTCCCATGACTGGAGTGCTGGGATGGAGGCTATAGGCTGTTCAGGAGAGGTAGGCAGGGCAGGCGAGATGGAGGTGTTGCACTGTACGTAAGGGAGAGGTTTGATTGTACGGTGCTTACAGTGAGGGCTGATGTGACTGAGAACCTCTGGGTGAGGATTAGGGGGATGTAAAACAAAGCAGATGTTGTAGTGGGTGTCTGCTACCAATTGCCCAGCCAGGATGTAAGCACTGATGAGTTATTCTACAGGCAATTAGGAGAAATTTCTGGATCAGTAGCCCTTGTCCTTATGGGAGAATTGAACTTCCCAGACATCAACTGGGAATATCATACTGCTATGACGAGGTCTTGGAAATTCTTGAAGTCTGCAGGAGATAACTTCTGTCACAAGTACTGAATAAGCCAACTAGGAAATACAGTTACCCTCCTAGACTTGTTATTGGTGAGTAGAGAAGGACTTGTGGGAGATGTGATGGTAGGTGGGTGGCTTGGCCCAGTGATCATAGAATAGTTGAGTTTAAAATTTTCAGTGTAATGAGAAAAAAGGAGTGCAGAGTTGCTACCCTGGACTTCAGGAGAACAAATTTTAAGCTATTCAGGGAGCTATTCAGGAGAGCACTCAGGAATCTGCTTTTGAGGGCTTAGGAGTCCACGAGCGATGGTCAGTTTTTAAGAAATATCTTTTAGAAGTACAGAAGCTGGCAATTCCAGTGTCAAGCAAGTGGGGCAGAAGAGCAGCTTGGCTGAAGAGGGAACTCCTCTTGGAATGCAGGTGGAAAAAAAAATTGTATGATCTCTGGAAGCAAGGTCAGGCTTTGCTGGAAGGTTTCAGAGCGGTGGATAGTATATGCGGGGGAAGACATGAAAGGCCAAAGCTCAGAGTTTAAACTGGCCAGGGTTGTGTCAAACAAGAAAGGCAACAAGTATGATAATAGCAAGAGGAGATCTAAAGAACACATTGGACTGATGTTTGTTGAAGATGGTCATCTGACTAATAGGCATGAAGAAAAAGTGGAGACATTGAATACTTTTTTTTGCTTCAGTCTTTAATAATAGTGATAGACCTTGGGCTGCCTGGTCACCTCAGTCAGAGGACCACTAGTGTGGGAACAGTGACTTTCCGTTTGTGGACACAGGAATTGTAATAGACCAACTCCATCAGGTGAATGTTCACAGTTCCGTGGGGTGTGATGGGATTCATCCAGAGCACTGAGGAGCTGGTGGATGTTATGGCAGGACCCCTCTTGATCATGTACCGAAGGTCTATATCGGCTCTAATCCTGGAAATTATAATTGGAGGGGGGTTGAATACAAGAGAAAGAAAAAAGCAAACAACAACTGATGGCAGTTTATGAATAGTCTCAGGAAATGCATATTTTAATATGAGTAATTGCTATCTCCTTTGCTGAATGTGGATAACTAAATTCTGTGGATTACCACATAATCACCCTTCTTTATTCACTTTGCTTTGAGATACATTGTTCCATATTTCAAAGTGTTTAAGTTAAAAAGGACTTGACTGCAACATAATATAGACTCAATATACAATGATATTGCTTTTTAAAAAATACTTTTGAATATATATAGTTACACAGTTAAGCCAACAACAAAACAGAGGTTATGACTTTTGCAAAACAAAACAGAACGAAACAAAGCAAAGCAAAGCAAAGCAAAGCAAAGCACTTGGGTTTAACTGATTGTAAGATGTCACTATTGACTTCTCCTTTAACAATGTAAAATCAAATTTAAAATCAACATAAATGCAATGAAAAATGCTTTATGGTGGAAAGGGGCTTCACTGTCAATAAGAATATGGCATGCAAATATATTTTTCCAAAGAGATATTTGTATAAAAATATATTATCTGATGTGAGATTATTGTGGTTTATCTCTTTTGAGTTTCTCCAGAGCACTGAGGTTTGTTACTGAGCCTTAACCCCCTGAAGACTAGGTAATAAAGTGTATGGTACATGATAAAACACAGATACTGAAAGAAGATAATGAGTAAAATTATGTGTCTCAGTGGGCATGGTCTGAATTAGCACTGCTTTACTTATTAAGGCAATCTTTACTTATAAAGTCATGTGGGTACTCAGGGCACTTAGAAGACTATCTTTAAACAGAAAACACTTGGAAATCTATAACCAATTAAATAATTAGCATTTTCCTAATATAGAGAGCCAAGGATGGTATCTATGGAAGAGGTACCATTCCTTATTATTTTATAGGATTCTTTACTAAAAGTAGCAGCAATTTCTGGTATCCCTTTAAATCCCAGTTTCATCTTTCATAGCCCTTTGAGACAGGCACGGGAGGTTTTACATCCTCAGCTGAAAAGAAAGAAGGGCATGAGCTAGTCAGATATTTTATTTAAAAAAAAAAAAAAAAAAAGAGTACATAGAAATTCCAAATGTGTACACGATGTAAACGAGGCACTTTCATGTTCACACAAGCAGAACAAAAACAAAAAAGAATCCCTGCAGCAACAAATTCTCTCTCCTCTCATGTTAAAACTTAGAAAAGAAGAACCAATCTTAGAGAAGCAAATTCACAAAAAAAATCTCCAACTGTCCAGCTGTGTTCTTTTTTCATAGAGCTGATCAAAATCCTCAGATAGAGTAGAAAGCAGTAGTTCTTCAGAAAGCAAGGCCCTGTATCTCTATTTTAACAGCAAAAAACAATGAACATATTCCACCTGCTTTCTGTTGAACACATTTCCAAGTCTTCTCATGTCATCCATTGGGGCCCCTAAAAAACCAATGATGGCAGTTTTTATATAGTGACTCAATTTAGTTTTGGTCTTGCATTGTTTAAATCACCTGGAGTTTTACTATACAACACAAAATGAACAAGTTATTGTTCCTTTAGTGGACCGCGCTTCAACATGAAGAAGTTATATACATACCCAGAGTTTTTCTGGCTTTGAAGAGCCTTTATAAAAAGTTTTCCTGTAAATGAAATTCATGCACTGTGGAATACTGCTCATCCATTACAGATTGCTTTGAGGAGTATGAAACTCATATTTATGTTCTGTGGGGTTTAAAATTTGCATTTCTCTTTGTACATTTTTTGCTTGATTTACATGGAATATACACTTTTGCTCTGATTTCCCCTCCCAAATCAGAATCAACAACAAGTCTTCCTTTAGTAGCTAAACTTGGTAGCAAACCAAGTAAAATATAATTGTATATCCTAGAGGTCCTGCATAATACTTTCTTGATAAATAATGCCTCCTTATAAGGAGAAAAAAAAAAAAAAGGTAAATATAAGAATGTCCTCAAATTATTCTAACAGGTAAAATGGCCTCAGAAGCAGTCATATCTGCCATAGAAACCATAAAAGCTGATGAAATAGCTCTAGTCATCAGATTGCCATTAATTTCTGTATGAATTTTAGAAAACAAGCATAAATGAAAAAAAAAAAAAAACACAACCAAAACCAAAAAATGAGACAATATTGTTCATGAATAGAGTGCTAAAAATGTAAACAAAATCATATTTACACTAAATGAGGTTTTCTTAGATGAGGTTAAATCTAGACTTAGCCAGACTTAAGTCTAGACCAGGTTCATTATTGTTTCTATACTGTGTCAGGGCTACAGAATGAAACCTTTAAGCAAGGGTTGACATGGACGGATGACAGAGCCCCCGTGAAAGATCAGAAACGGTCTTTGAGCTGTGCTGCTTGGTACAGGCAGCCTGGCTCACTAAAACAGAAAGCTGGAACAAAACCCCAACCTGACAGGAACATATGCATGGAACAATAGTCAAAAGCCTCAAAGTGCTTCCTAATAAGATTGCACACATAAACAAAAAAAACCCAAAAAAACCCCAAAAAACCCAAACAAACAAACAAAAATTATTCTGATTCTTTTCTTTTCATTTTCTCAATTATTATTTAACATGTCTCTATAGTCCAGAATAAGATGTAAATACACAATTCAAGGAAAATGTACATATAATCTCCTTGACTTTCCACTCAAAGCTGAAGATCTGAGCATGTGATTTAAGTGTGTGCATGAACACTCTGTGGTTTAGTGGGGTTTTTTATACTATTATGGGTCTATTTTAATACCTGAAAAACTTCCACAAACATCTGCCTAACATACATGAAATTTACTTAAATGTACCAGCTGAGTTTTTTTCAGTAAAAAATTGGAACTAAAAAGTCTGCCATTTAAGTCTGCCATTATGTGCTGAAGATGCCAGACGGTTCCTTGTTCTTTTATTCTTACTTCTAAATTGGGAGGGAGGGACCGTATCTCTTTTTTATAATTTTCTGCTGCTGACAGAATGTTTACAATTTATTCTTAATTAACCACAAAATGGTTCTGTAATCAGTAGCAAAGTTCAAAATCGTAGTGAGCCTTTTGTGAGTATATTTTTAAATTATTTCATCGTGGTTTGTTCTCAAGCTTTCAATGTTTTGCAAAAGTGTAGAAACCTGAAGAGTTTCAGCATAGTCTTGAAGATGTGATCTATCAGATCAATGCAAGCCAACAGTTAAAAGGAAGAAATAGTAAGGTTTCCATGCATTTATTTAATTTCTAAAATATTTGTCTGTAATAATCAAATAATTGTACACATGTCTTTAGAAATATGGATGGTCCTTCTAAAAACTAAACCTACTGACACAGGCTGTAGTAACTTATTTACATCAAGGGTCAGTTTGTCACTGGAGTACTCACTGGTTTCCATGTTCCTGTATAGGAAAAGTTTTAGTCTGGACTAAAGAATGGCTCTAACATCACGGCTCAATTGCTTTAATAGTTGGGCCTGTAACAAAGAATCATTATATCTACCAGATGTAGACACAGATGTGACACTAGGGTCATGAGTGACATTATTCAGCCTTGGAAAAAGATGTAAAAGTTAGAATTAGATACAAGGAAGCATTTTCCAAAGCATGAAGGATATCTTCCTAAACCCCCTAGAAATGCTCAACATCTGTAGGCAAGTGTTTTAAAAAGCAAATATTATGGTCACTGTTGGCAGCTCTGACCAGCACACATCTGCGAAATGGAAAGCACCAAGAAAAAATGCACCTCTCACAGCAGAGAGAGGACTTTTTGCTTGACATATAGAGAGAGTTAAAAAAAAAGAACAGCTCTTCTCATTCTTTCTCTCTGAAGGTCTATGTGCAGCTGATTGGCCGGGCATCACCTGGAACTGGCTGAAAATAATCCAGGATGCTTTAAAAAGAGGTAAGCTGACAATTATCAGATGCATGTATTAGTGTAAATTTATATGAAAAATATTCAGTATTTGCTTCTTGAGATATGTCAATAAATTTTGGCTGAACTAAACATTATTAGTGCATATTTTCTTGTTTTCTGTACTTTCAGAATACTGCAAATGGTGATAATTCATAACAGTCTGAACAAACACACAGCAAAATGCACATGACACCAAGCTGAGTGGTGCAGTGGACATGCTGGAGGGAAGGAATGCCATCCAGAGGGACCCTGACAGGACCCTGACAAGTGGGACCATGTGAATCTCATGAAGTTCAATAGGCCAAGTGCAAGGTCCTGCAACTGGGCAAGGGCAATCCTCAATGTCAGTAGAGACTGGGGGGTGAAGGGATGGAGACCAGCCCTGTGGAGAAGGACTTGGGGATACTGGTGGGTGAAAAATTGGACATAACCCAGCAGTGTGCACTTGCAGCCCAGAAAGCCAACCGTGTCCTGGGCTGCATCACCAGCAGCGTGACCAGCAGGTCGAGGGAGGGGAGTCTGCCCCTCTGCTCTGCTCTGGTGAGACCCCACCTGGAGCACTGCATCCAGCTCTGGGGGCCCCAGTACATAAGAAGGACATGGAGCTGTTGGAGAGAGTCCAGAGAAGGGCCACAAAATTGGTCAGAGGGCTGGAGAACCTCTCCACAGGCTTTGAGCAACTTGATGTAGTGGAAGATGTTGCTGTCCATGGTAGAAGGGTTGGACTAGATGAACTTTGAAGGTCCCTTCCAACCCAAACCATTCTGTGGTTCTAGAATCTTCCATTGTTCGTGGTGCATTTGAGCCATCACTCCTCTATTCAATATCCACTTTTATGCAATACTTGTGTAACATAGCTCTTACTGTGCAATATTTTCTCCTCCAGAAACCCAAAGTTACTTTCTACCTTCACTAAAAAACCACACACTTCATTTCATATAGCACCACAAACACCAGAAATGAATGGGGAACTATATGCAAGAACTTTCATCTCTAAGTATCTTTTTTCTATCTTTTTAAATAGTTTTGCTTAGGAAGTTCTCTATAGCAACCAGCTGGTATTGCCAGTGGCTTAGAAAACTTAAACTGTGTATGTATTCAAATGAGAATCGACAGGGGTAAATATTAAAGGAGTGCAAATGCATTCCTGAGATAGATGCCATTATAACCAAGTTTAATAAAAATAAAAGCATATTTTGAAAAAAAAAAAAAAAAGGACTAGCACATTAATAAAAAGAATAGCCTTTGGCAAGGGCAAGGTGTCTGAAACAACTCAATAACAAAATTCATGGGGTGTTTAATGAACCCTATGTTATTGTGATATAAGGAAAAAAAATACAGAAGTGTTAAATGGAGCTTGCAGCTGTTTTGCAGATTTCTCCAAGCTTCAATTATTAAGAGTTTGGAAGGCTGAGACGAGGGACAGTTAAAGAAAAAAGTTTAACCATTAAACATAACATTTAAAAAAATTCAGCTGCAAAATATCCATCATCTTGCACTGCGAAAGACTGGTTACTGAACAGCTTGTTTTCTGTGGTTACATTTCTAAAACCTTTTATAAACTGAAAGGAATGTCGCCCTTAGAAAAAAGAGATATGCTAGATTACACTCGATGCATTACTCATCACCATGACCCACGGCCACCGCCTTGCTTCCACGCTCTGGATGTGGGAGTGTCACGCTGAGCCACGCTGTGCCCCATCCCCTCCTCACCCTGACTGCACAGCAACCACCTCCTTTCCCCTGCCCAGCACGGACATGCACGCAGAGCAGAAACGTGGCTGGCCACACCGGCTGCTCAGGACTGTGCTTTGCTCCTGGGGCACGGGCATACCCTCACTGTCTTCATTTGTGTCCATCCTCACATCCACAGGTTGCTCAGCCCCTGGAGTTGACCTTAATCCTGCCCAGCATCTGTGGGCATATTAAATACCCATAGCTCGGGCTCCCTTTCATCCAGTCCACAGCTCCAAATTTGAGCATTTCCAGATTCTGGTTTCCTCCTCCATGCCAGCTAGTCCAGGTTGAAGTTTGCTAGTAAATCACACACACACAGAGATGCACAGAGTATAAACTCTCAAGAAAAATTTAAAACATAAAAGTAGTTTCTCATGTCATTAACCAGATATCCTCACCAACCAGATGTCCTTGCAATCCACATATCCTTACATTCCAGATACCCTTAGACAGCATACATCTCTGTGCTGACAACTTTCAATTACTTCAACAGTATTATTCTTCCACTGCAGGCTCATCATGTTTAATGCATTACACCTGCTATTCATGAATATTTTACTGTGTCATTTTTATGAGTAGTAAACACAGTAAAGAAGAAAGCCCAGAGGAAACCTCTCACAACCTGCAGCTGCAAAAATGCAAGCTTCCCCTAACTGCTGTGCCTTTATACCTGTAACTCTACCACAGAGGCAATGTCTGGGTTAATATTTGCAGTCATTCCTAAACCTTTCTGCCCAGATTGCCAGCGTAAGCACTCTGTGTGCTAGTGGTTTTGGTTTGGGATTCTTTTCAGGAATAAAGATCTTTCATTCTTTACATTCACTGTCAGTTGTATTCTTCTACAAACAAAAAGCCACATCGTTGGGTAACAAAAATGGATGCAGTGCCATTGAATTTAACAGAGATATTGACTGAGACATGAGATCTTTGTTGCAAGGTTTTCCACTTGTTAGATTGAAATCATGTTAAAATGTCTGTTATAATAGAACGTTTTCATGGTATTCTTCCAAGCTACGGTTTGGGAGTAGTTATCCAAAGGTGACTGTCTACTGTGTCTAATCTCCAGTTTCTACACACATTAATCCCTTTTTTTTTTTTTCCATATTTTTCCCATTAATCCCATACTTTTGCATAAAGCACATTTATCAGTTTACATGTCCATATGGAATATAAGATTCAGTTCAGAGGCTTCATTTTGAGATCTGCACATTACCCAATTTAGCATGAAAGTATTTTCACCCACTGACAAATGTTAGATTAGAAAGATACATTATGCAGTAAAATCAGGGGGGAAAATGCCAAATCTGCAGGAATTTTGCAACATGAACATATTTAAAACTGACTAAAAAAATAACTGCAACATTTATACTCTCAACTTGCAAGTATGGAAATAAACTTGAACTTAGAACCAAACAGCTTCTGCCTTCAAGGAGTCTGACATTTCCATCCCTAATAGTCCCCAGATTCCTAACAGAAAATCAAAACATCCCTATCTGTACATTAAAAAGTGGAGATATAAATACAAATATATATATATATGTCTGTTTATATATGCACTAGTTAGAAACATTTGTAACTACCTACAGCCTATGGCAATACAGAATTTTTACATAGATATTTAAAGAGACATTCAAAATATGTCAGCACAGATGTAATCCTGAGCTGTTTCACGCTTAATAATCATATTTAAATAACTAGATATTTCCTAAATAGCATTTTTCCTAAGAGCCTTTTAAGTGCAGTAATGTGTCCAGCAGCATTAGAGGTTATTACCCAGAAGAACTTGTGAAGTATATAATACAAATAAAAAATGAATATTAAACATTTGCAACAGCAACATGGCAGTAACAAAATCATCCAATTGATTTCACTGAGTGTTTTTTGAAAGTCTGAGTGCAAAGATTTTTTTCAAAGATTTTTCTCCTCCTATTTTACTATGAAATGCTGTTTTCTAAAATGAAGTGATGAAGCTCTATGTTTGTTCCAATAACTTTTTAAGTTAAATGATCTCAACTAAAATAAAAATTGCTGTTTATTTTGCGGTTCATCCTTTATGCAGCTCTTAGATTAGGTGAGATCATCTATTCATTTTACATGCCTTTAGTAGAAACAGTTACGATGAGACTTCAGTGAAGGTTAATACTGACTTTGGAGAAAGTCAGGACTAACCCGTGCAGTCGGCGCGCCCCGTGTTGCAGGGACTGCCTGGTTAACAACCCAGAGTGAAACTCAGTACGATTGAAAGCCATATAATTTCCTGATTGCTTGGAATAAAATGGGGAGAGATCACCAGGGTTTGCCAAGAGATAACCAGACGTCTGCCCAAAACCAAAGCCTAAAACAATCCTGAAGATTTAGAGGAAGCACATAGAGCATCCCATGATTGAAAAGCGCAGAAACAGTGTGCGGATGTATTACACACGCGGAACTGTGAATAGCGTGCCATACAAAAGAGGAGATGGCAATACGAAGGAGAGGAAAAGTCCATCCCTGGAGAGGAGATGTAGAGGTGCATACGCGCATGCATGGTTGTATATTTCTGTATAACACTCTGTCAGGCTCAAAGGGATGGGTATATTTATGGTGCTTTGCATTTTTGTCATGCCTCCAATGCCCTTGCCCTCCATTGTAAAGGTGAATTCAAAGTTGTGTGTGCTGAAATCCTAAAGGGTTGTCCATAGTTTGCACTCCTCACTTTGGCAGTTTTATCTTCCAAAACACCTACATATTTTTTATAACTAGAACAAGAATATTAAGATCAACTTTAGATGACAAGGAGAAAATTACTTTAAGAAATTAGATCCTTCTAAGAATTCTAGACCAAGAAATGTTTTAATCAACTCAATATTTTCAATTTGACATATAATTAAATGCTGCATTTCATTTTAGACCTAATTAACTTTTTTAAAATCGATTAAAAAATGAAAATACTACTTTAAAATGAAAGGGTATGTTTCATTTAGAAAATGCTGAAATTAAACATTTGACATAAAAAAACTCTTTCCCATATGAAATTAATGGCTGAATTTTCTCTATGTTTATTAATAGCTTTAATAATGCAAAATATACTTTTCAAAGAACTTAATAATCCTCAAACGTTGTGCTCGCCTCTATACAATGTCACTCTACCTCTTCTCAAGAAGCTTGTATTACGTCCGCCCAAATTGACTAAATTTGTGCCACCATTATCTGTGACCACATAAATGAAAAACAGTGCTTTAAAAAATATTCATGTCTGAGCTAATATTTGGAAAATAAACCTAAGCCAATACAAGCATAAAAGGGTTTTTTGCCATTTATATATTTCCTAGAGACAGTTTGATGTAAACATCAGCTTCTGCAGGCTGGACTCAGGGACCTGTAAGTGCACAAATGCATCAGTAGCTTATCAATGTGCCCAAGGATCAGAGCAGTTTTCAGCACACTGAAAGCTGATGGCAAGTTCTGTCTGCACTTTGAAATTGCAGCATTATAAACTAATTCAGATTATTTGGTCTATTTCATGGTAAATATTTATAGCACA
The DNA here is from genome assembly GCF_011004875.1 of Balearica regulorum gibbericeps. Lineage (NCBI taxonomy): Eukaryota > Metazoa > Chordata > Aves > Gruiformes > Gruidae > Balearica > Balearica regulorum. The sequence goes on along the minus strand of NC_046191.1, from coordinate 34,506,030 downwards.
GTGCTAGGACAAGATTCCTAGAAAAATTACAGCAGAGTTTTAAGATGCTGTTTGCAAAAGGTGAAAACATACTTTGACCAGACACCCCCCCCCCAAAAAAAACCCAAAAACCCCAAAAAACCAAAAAAAACCCCAAACCCAAAAAACAACCAACACAAACCCACAAAGGAGGTAGATCAAGCACTCAGTGATCTATCCTTGTTGTTAAAATCAATGGAGAAGAGATCATTTTTTCCAAGCCATCCATGAAGTTTATACCAGCTCATACCAATCAAATAATGACATATTAAGCTCTGGTTTGCATGAATATTTTGCACTGTTGCAGTCCTTTGTTTCTTTCCTACGTTGTTACGTAAAATTACCTGGGTGTGAAAACAATCAGGAATCCTAGATTCTGCTATTGTGTTGGCCCACACTCTCAAATGAGAAAACACCTATGAACCTGAAAGAACTTCGATGTCATATGCCATCCCATTTGCTGTCGAAAGGGAAATTGTAAAAAGAAATTGAAAATTAAGGGTAATGAACTTGTGTTTATATGGCACTGTAGGGAATCAGTCATTTAAACTGCCAGACCCTCTGGCATAGAGTACAGGAGAGGCTGCTAATTAACAGTAGTTGGTTATTAATCACACTTCTCCCCTCTTCATTCATTCCAAGAAGTGCTTGCGTTATAAGTGCTCTCCTCGGTTTGAGAAGAGCAGCTGTATCTATTCCTGTGTATTTGAACAGACAGATGTTAGAAGGACTTTAATTTTCATACATTTTCCTGAAAAAAGGTCTTATTGTTACAGTCTTAATCTTAAGGCTAATGCTTCTTAAGGTGATACCTCTGCTCCAGCACTGAAAATAGAGCACTTGAGCATTCCCAAGTATAGAACTTCATAAATTCATTATAGGTAAATGTAAAGTAATGTACATAAGAAGACAAACACAAACTTATGATTGGCTCTAAGCTGATCACTCAAGAGCATGACATTAGTGTTGTGAATAGGCAAGCCCACAAGGAGGTCATCTCAATAGAGTAAAATTCAGATAAGATGTTAGAAATTATTAGAGAAGGGAGAAAGAGCAAACGAAAATATGTTATTCTGCTGCTATTTATGTCCAAGTCTTATGATATCTTAAAAATTATCACAAAATCACAGAATTGCTTACATTGGAAGGCACCTCTGGAAGCCATCCAGTCCAAACGCCTGGTCAGGAATGGGCAGCTAGAGCAGGTTGCCCAGGATTGTGTTCAGTAGGGTTTTGAATATCTCCACGGATGTGAATCCACAGCCTCTCTGGGCAACCTGTGCCAGTGTTAGATCCCTCTCACAGCAATAAATAAATAAATCTGTAAATATTCTTACATTTGAATGGAATTTCCTGTATTTCAGTTTGGACCCACTGCCTCCTGTCCTGTGACTGGACACCACTGAAAGAGCCTGGCTTTATCGCTTTTACACCCTCCCACTGGGTATTTATACACATGGATAAGTTCCCCCCAAGCCACCCTTTCTCCAGGCTGAATAGTCCCAGCTCTCTCAGTATCTCCTCATGCCCAGCCCTAGACACAGCACTCTAGATGTGGCCTCACCAGCACCGAGCAAGGATCACCTCTTTGACCTTCAGGCAATGATCTGCTGGTTGAAAACAGTTAAAGGTTAGTGTAGTAATAGGAAGAAATGTCACACATGTTGGTGTTATCCTTCTCACGCATGAGGGACAACTTCTCAGTTCCTGAACACTGTCATAAATGTGATAGTAGGTAGGCAGACTGTTGTTTTCACCTTGCAAGCCCATTTCCACATTCAGATGACTTCCAAAACACTTTGCAGCATTAGGGAGCATACTCCAGCCTAATTTTATCCATTGCTGAAATGCAGCAAATGATTGTTAGTCCATAAGCCCATAGCTCAACAGGTTAGGACAAGAACTGAAGAATAGCTAATTCTTACATGGCTAATGATCAGAACAAAAAGCATCTCCAAAACTGTGAAGTTATTATCTTTTTTATGTTATGTTATTGATCTCATTAAACTCTAAGATGGAAGATGATAACTGTCCATGAAAGTTGTAATTTTCAAATGTGTTATCCCCTTTCTTCTTCAGATTAAGGATTGTCTTATTTAGTACAATATAATTGTATGGAACTATTTATTTCAGCTTTCATTTGATAGACTTGTTACTGCTGTGTGCTAATATAAGTCTTAATTCTAGAGCTGAGCATTAGATCAGCTATTAAAATTGATAGCAAACGTGAGCTAACTTCATATAAGCAAAAAACACAGCTGGAAGTTTGTGGGAATGTGGTATGCATATCCATGTTAACTCTGCAAAGTATACTTCCACAGTGTTACTATGCTGAACCCAAGCAAAAAAAAGTGCTCCTTAAGGGCTTTAAAAAATTATAGAGTAAAAATTAAAGCTGTAATGCTTGAACTTTATCATGTTCTTATTTTATCTTTCTTTGGTTCATTCCACTTGCTTTTTTCCTGAAAGAACACATACCCAGAACTTTTCACCCTTTGTTTTCAAAAGGAACTCAGATTCATTTTGTTTGGCAAGTCTTTCCAATTCATTATAAAGTTTGTTAACATACCTCTGACATTCCTTAACAAGAAAATCTATTTAATCCTTCAGCACACAGGGTTGGGGTTTTTTTCTGATTCAGATCCTTCTGTTCATCCAAAGAAATACAAGAATATTTCTTAGTTAAAAGTTTACTACTTTCAAAGTTTTCACTGGCACAGATCTATCCCTCAGCTGGTTGATGCCAGTTAAACCACAAACTGAAGAATTTTTTGACCTTTTACAGAATGGAACTTCAAAACCACCACCATCTGCCACATAAAAGTCTAAATCATGCTGTACTTGGGGGAAAAAAAGAAGAAAGAAAGAAGTGTTTAATGAGGTCTCAAAAATGATAAAGTTTTTATTTTCAACTGAATAAACTGTATTTTGCTTGATTTGATTATGAGGTCTAGAATTAATGGCACCTAAGATCAATGGCAGTTATTTGGCTGAGCACTAATGAGTAAATTATGCGACAGTTTGTACTGAAAGGCACAAAGAAGGGGCCAGTAACACTGCTCAGACCATCGTACACAACCTCAGCAGCGGTGGAGATGCACCACAAGGCACAGTCCCCAGCAGCTGCTAGGGTGACTGCGCTTGCAACACCAGAGGCCTTGACCCGTATGGAGGTTCAGGAGGAAAACACAGCTCTGCAGGCCTCTTGCTTAGCCTGGGACACATGGTCTTCCAGCATGCAGGAGGTGTGCAGTTGTCAAGGTGCTGAGTTTCTAAGAGAAGGAGCTGCAGGAGCAGGACAGGAGACTGCAAGGCATCAGAGATAATGAGAAAGAGTTCAAGGGGATCTTCTCTGAAACCTTGTATCTTCAAAAGTGCAAACATCCAGATGAAGCTGTGAGGCAGGTAGACCCCGTGCCTATCAGGTTGCAAAGTGGAAAATCCCACCGCAGCAAAGGCTGGAAGCCTGTGACTTCTGTCACCAGGAGGAATGCTCCTGCTCCACCTGAAGATTTGCAACTATGGAGTAGCTTCACCACCATCACCTGACAAAAACCTAGGAGGAGCTGCTGAATGGAGCATCTCTGTCAGCTGAGTCTCTCAGGGCCACTGGTGGGGGGAAAGCAGTAGGCGTTAGCAGTAGGAGACTGCAGGGCACAGAGGATTCGATCTCCCAACCAAGCCTATCACCTAAAGAGGCTTACTTCTTGCCCGGGGCTCACGGGGAGTAGTGAAGAGGTTGCCATGGATGGTTCGACTCTTGGACTCTTGTCCCCTATTGGTCTTCCATGTCCATACCAGTGACACTGCCAGGGGAGGACTGGAAAGTATTGAGCTTAACTACATTTCTCTGGAGGTAATGGTAAAGGACAGGGTTGTGTCTTCCTGATCGTGATAGTGAGAAGGATGTGCTTGAGGATGCCTGGACAACCCTGGAGGTCAAATCATTGCATAGCTGATGGTGGCAACAGTGTTTGGGTTTCTACAATCATGCAGCAATCTTTGAAGACAGATAACTGCATGTAAGAGACAGGATCCACCTGAAAAAGCAGGGCAAAAATAGCTTTGCCAAAAGATTGTCCCTTCTGGAAAGGAGACCTTTAAACTAGGAACTGGAAAGTCAGCATGGCTCATTGCCTCTCTGAAGTGACTTTACGCTATTACATGCAGCATGAGGAACTAACACAAGGAATTGAAAGTTATTCAGTTATTGCAGTTATAGGGCTACAGTCTCCTTGGGATAAAGGAAGTATGGTGGGATAACTCCCATGCCTGGAGCACTGCAATGGATGGATAGAAGTCCATGAGGAAGGGCAGGTCAGGAAGGCAAGGGAATGAATGTGTGGAGCTCTGCCTTGAAACAGTTGATGAGCCAGCTCAGAGATTATAGGTCAGGAGTAGAGGGCAGACCGACATGGACAATGTTGTGGTGACTGTCCACCACAGACCACTTGATTGGGAAGAAGTAGATGAGACTGTCTTTGGACAATTGGAAGAAGCTTCGTGTTTGCAGGAATTCCAACAGGAATCTCATGAAATTCAACAGAGGAAAATGCTAAGTCCTGCCCTTGGGGAGGAATAAATCCATGCTCTAGTCCACCCTGGGGACCACATGGTTGGAAAGTAGCTTTGCAGAGAAGGATCTGAGGGTCCTTGTGGACGTCAAAACTGAACATGAGCCAGCAATGTGCCCTCACAGCAAAGGGAGCCAATAGCCCCCCGGGCTGCATTTGGCAGAGCATAGCCGGAAAGTGAAGGGAAGCGATCTTTCCCCTTTACGCAGCACTGGTGAAGACACAGCTGGGGTGATGTGTCTAGTGCTGGGCTCTGCAATATAAGAGGGACATGGACTTACTGGGCAGATTCCAGCAAAGGACTTTATTTGATACTGCTTTAAGGAAGGGAGGGTAGACTAGACAATCTCCAGAGGTCCTTTCCAACCTCACCTGTTCTATGATCCTGTCATTCTGTAATGCTATTATCCATCAAAGCAGCTTTCAAAGTAGCATCTGATGTGGAAAAAAAACTGAATATGCAAAATTTTGTTAGGTGGAGCACCAAGCATTTTCCTGTAAAGAACTATAAAATGCCTGATAATAACCCTTGCATGCTAAAAGCATGTGAATGTTTTAAATATTTTGATGAAAGCATCTGTGAGTGTCCAATGCTTTCATTAACATCAATTCTTTCAAATCTAATAAGTGGAATGAATCACTATGAAATAGGCATCAAAGTGAATTTAAAAGTATGAGCACATTGACAACAGATGTTCTTTCAAGGGTGAGAGCTCCTGGTCCACAAACCATTAAATCGATGAAAGTTTTAAGTGAAATTTAGGAATGACATCAGTTAAGTAGTGTCTACACCTGCAAAATACATTTCGCATTCATCTCAGTAATTACAAGACATCCATCACTTCTGAATCTTCTTGCCAAAAAATTATATAAAGTTCACTAGATTCTCCAACCTGCATTACTGTACTGGTATCTCATTTCTCTTTTAGAGAATTCCTGTTACTTATCTCAAGGATGTGCTGCCGAGCCATTATTCACACATTTTGTTACTATAAAAACAACAATGTGCAGACAAGTCTTGCACTTCTTTCTGAAGGCAGTGAGACTGGAGCCTGATCTGAATTTATGGTGGTAAAAAATTTATATTCTAGTGCCAAATACTTTAAAAGCCTTGCGCTTGGTCAGCTCTGGAGCTCCTAGTAATTCCAGTTGTTCTAGCACTTTTTTGAAAAATAAGCATTTAGTCATCACACATTAATATGGGTACTGAATGTCTGGTCCAAGACTATAAGGAAACAATGTATAGCAATAAATCATAAAGATGAGCAGTAAAGTCCTCTCCTCCAAAGGTTACAATATCAATAAAAAACCTGAAAGTGACAAATGCATAAATATTCATTAAAACATCTGCTTGCAACATAGAATTAATATTTATTTACAAGTATATTAAAGTTTTCTGAGTTATTTTAACACTACCTTTTTCCAACTGCATATCTCATACAGGGGAGAGACATTATTTACCCAAAAATTAGCAGACAAAGGTGGATGAAGTAATTGGACTGCTGTTACTGTGCTGTAGAGATTACAGAAACCAGAATATTGCATGCATTATACACACATGCACAAGTATTACTGCAAACCATACTCACTCATGAGTATCAATTGTAGATTCAGTTTCATAATATTTAAGACTACATCTTTGTGGATGTTTGTTTGTTTAGACTTCCGTGATCTGTGCACTTAGCATTACTCCTGCCTCAGATACAGAAGCAGAAGCTGTCTAATTATCTATACCTGATAGAAAAAAAAATCTGCAGGTCATGGTTGCATCACTCTGGAGGCCTATGCCTTCATGTTCCTACTGGTTGTTCCCTCTCAGAGAAATTTGGGGTAGCAGGAAGAAAGGACGAGTGATTCAGCAAGGACAACACCTGTACTCCATTCTTCCTCCATCTAATGAGGTCAGGCAAATGTTCTTTAAATAATCTAATTAATGCCAATGTCCTCTTAGGCAAATAAAAAATAATCCTGTATTTATATCCCACTGAATTAATCTGGAATTCTTCCTTTTACTTTGTTTGTGTTGAATCTGGCCTTTGTTAAAAGCAGCAAGTAAAGTAAAAGAAACAGAGCAAGTTTATGAAACTGCCTATGGCCTAAACCTGTCAGGACAAGTACCTAACCTGTTCCCAGCTGCAAAGTGCTACCGATGGAAGCAATACAAATCAGTTCTTAATCACTATAAACTTTTCAGGAATAATCAGGGATTGTCAAAGAAGCTGCAGGTATTTAGAAATCTGAGGGTCCTTCTGCTTCCAGCAATAAAATTTATGTAACAACTTTTTGTGCTATTTCACTTTGATTGCCTTCCCCACTTCTTCACTTTATCCTCAAGTAAAATGTCGTTAAATTAAGCAGATAAATTAAAATATGAAAATGATGCAATGTCAGACAAAGGTTTTTTGCACATATTTCTTACTCTCTGTTTTTAAACAACAAACCAGCAACAATACTTATTATCAGTCTCCATAATTTGGAATATCGATTTTTGGTTTGCAGTACCTATGGCGGTGGGTTGACCTTGTCCAGCTCTCAGATGCTCACCCAGCTACTCTCTCACTCCCTCTCCTCAACAAGTTTGGGGAGAAATTAAGATGAAGAAATTCATATGTTGAGATAAAGACAGAGAGATCATTTATTAATTACCTTCACGAGCAAAACAGACTTGACTTGGGGAAAAATGATTTAATTTATTGACAACTAAAATAGGTTTGGACAATGAAAAACAAAGACAAAAAATAAACCAACCTCTACCCACCCCACCCTTCCTCCTCCTTCCTCACGGCTCGACTTCACGCCTTCACCCCCTCTACCTCCTCTCCCCCGCAGCACCGGCGGTGGGGACGGGAGTGATGGGCAGTCTGTAATGGCTCCTTTCTCCTCACGCTTTTCCCAACCTCCAGCATGGGTGGTCTCCACAGGCCGCAGTCCTTCGGGACAAACCTGCTCCTGTGTGGGCTTTCCATGGGCTGCAGGACATATCTGCTCCAGCGAGGTGTCTCCACTGGCTGCAGGGGAATCTCGGCTCCGGCGCCTGCAACACCCCACCCCATTTTTAAGTTCTGCATTTTTAAGTTCACCGCACTTTAAAGTTCTGGATGGCTTGGGTGATGGTTAGGCTTTGCCTGCGAGACATTAAGTTATAGTTTACGGTTGTTTGCCGCTGCATGTACATACAACTTCTATATTAAAAAAAAATAAATTATGAAGACATTAAGCAAAACTGAACTTTTCAGGTTCAGGAAAATTAAAGATTAAACTATACTTTTTAAAAATACTTTTATTATTTTATTATTGCTATCTAAAATGACCATGCATCCCCAAAATATTACCAAAAGACTTGCAAAGGCCTCCTGTCATGGAAAATATGTCCATGTCTACTGGCTTATCCTTTTCCTCTCTACTGAAATACCTAAGTTTTCTATTTCAGTTGTGTTAGTGATAAATTCCCACTAAAATCTAGGTTAAGCAAAGAAGAAAAAACTTTTTTTTTTTTTTTTTTTTTTTTTTTTTTTTTTTTTTTTTTTTTGTAGTATTAAAACAGGTTTTTACCTTTGTCCAATACGGGTCAGGTCAGCATAGTTCTACACAAGCAAATTTTAATTACCTGAAATGGAAAATGAATAGTTTTCACCAGTCTTATAAAGGTCTTTCCACATAATTTAAACAAATACTTATTTGTTCAGATCAAAGAAAGCAATTAAAGATATTTGGACAAATTTAATTATACAAAATATGTTTATATTTCTAAACCAAAGCCAATTGTATTGAATGTTGTTTAAAAATGCATTATTCCCATTCAGGGAGTATATTAATCCTATAATTTCCTGAAAAGCTTAAAAAAAATACTTTCAACTTTGTTTTCTAACTCATACCGCAGGAAACCATGACAAAGTGACCTTGTGGCCGACGCTCTATTCATTTTTTACACTTGCCATTTAAACCGCTTTTTCATGTGTTGGGTGTTGCTAAAGATGTGCAAATGGTGGCCAAAAGCTAATGCTCAGATAAAAGCTATAAGGAAGGGGGCAACATACATTATACCAGTTTCAATTACACACCCTTGACCACTCTTCAAGCTGGCATTAATTTAGGGCTCAGAAACCTCCTGCACTCAATGTGTTGTATACATAATTGATATTTCTCAGAGGGCTTTTCATCCGTTAGTTTGTTCAGCTGCTTCTTGTACCCCTGTACAGCTGTGTCATCTACGACATCCTTTGGCGAGAATGCCAGCACTTCTGTGAAGCACAAACCATGTGTTTTCCACGTTGTGGACCATGGGCTGGCACTGAAACTAACACCTCATGCGGTAGCTCTCGTGCCAGTTCAGTCCTCTCATATTTCTCCCCACTGGCGTGAGGTAAGAGCTACTGACCTCAGGAGCATTTTCAAGGAGGGTGACAAAGTAGGAGGGCACGTGCTTTTATAGTCACGGTTCCCAGCCAGTCGAGGAGATTGTGCTATAGTCAATGGTCTTTTCATCTCATCTCTCTTATCCCTGAGGAAGAAGGAAAGCAGATGCTGTGTTATGCAGATCGTTAGCTCATTAGAAATGTTGTAAATGAAATACCATATTAGAAAATGTTGAAATGGCTTAGGCTACAAGCCACCATATTTCCACTGGGTTACAAATGTATCTAAAATCTGTGGTGTAAGACCTACAAGCAGAAAGCAAGAAAGCCATCAAGATACTACCTAAATTACAAATTTTCAAATAAAAGTATAATCAGAAATATGTAACAATACATTCTACAGTTTCACAATTAAATTTCTATGCACCTCATAACACTTGAGCCAGTATTTTTATAGAATCATTTCCTTCTAACTCAGAGTTAGTACAGCCAACTTGAGGCTTCTCAGCCAGATATGAAGAGCAAGATGCTGTCCATAGCAAGCAGTCTGTGTAAGGGGGGAGTTCAGGAGGGATGTTGGAGTAGAGTTGTCGTCAGGACTGTGACAGGAGCAGAATTTCCCTCTGAATCACATCTTGGATCCCTCCTGCCTCCTAGAGTCCTTCTACAAGTTGATTTCCCTGGGATCCAGAGATGCATCCTCTTGTCACCAATGCAATCCTCTTCCTACCCAGCATCCACAAAAGGCATCACCTGATTTTCCTTTCTTTTTCAAGAGCTTCTATTCACTTCCTTGTGAGAAGTAGGAAGGGGAAGAAGGTAGGTCTATGGCTGTCCCCATGAGTGAGGGAAAACAGAAGAACGTCTGCAGAAAATAGCACGGAGGAACAGGCATTCTTCTGCCACTACTGCGGGAGGTGGATGGAGGTGGTTTCTATGACTGTTGCAAAGAGTTGACCTCTTAAGTAACGACCGCCCGATGTGCATCAGGAGGACAAACGAGGCTCAGACAGACCAGAGCAGTCTCCTCAGCTACTGGCAGATGTGCTCTGCCACCCGCTGTTCGCTGCCATTCAAGGCCTGTTCAGCCTGCAAGTTAAACCAGCAATAAAAGGAAGAGTTCAAGTATAAAAAGTGCCTCGCCATACTTTTTCACCTTGTATGTGCTACTACTAGAAGGAATCAATAAAAATAATAAGACAGAGACATGGATATATTGCATGCTCTAGAATACGTGTCCATGCAAGATACTTAAGCCCCTGATGACAGCACTGAACACAGAGCAATGCAAGCTAAACCATGTTTTCACAGTACCAATTTCAGGTCAAGGGTAAAACATTAATTTCTCTCTGCTTGGGATTGTTCAATGGTTCAAGCTTTGCTCAGTTCAATCACAGTGACTAGCACTTCACTCAGGGTCAAATTCTAATTTCCCTAGGAATGTTAAATTACATTTTTCACTTTGATCTTATAGTTGATGGAGCAACATAAGGAATGAAATGCTACTTGATATGAGTAAAGCTTCAGAAACCAACTTGTGATTACAGTGATTCATTCTTAACATTTTCCTGAAGGTATAAGGTACAGAAATGCTTGGGGGGGGGGGAGGGGGGGGGCGGGGGAGAAAAAAAGAAAAAAATGGGGAAAATTATGACATACAACAAAAGGATGTTACTATAAATTCCGCCCCTTTTTTGTTTTGAACTTTTTGTACTATGTCATGAAGAATGTCTGAGGAATTACAATGCATTTATAACAAAGAGTACTAGTCCATTATATTAATATATTATGTTAATATTAAGGTATCTTCAAGGAAAAGTGGCCCTGAAAGAATGCTCTAGTATATGTATACAAAGTAGTTCAAGAAAAAACAAACAACTGCAATCTGTTTCATGTAGTACAAGCAGGAATTGTACCTTCAACCTTTCTTGTTGTCAGTACTTGGACATGACTTTGGACGGTTTTTTTTTTTTCACTTGTTTAGATTTTAATTCAAGTGTGAAACTAATGGATGAACTTGAAAGCCTCTGATATGGGGGGAGAAATAGACGTGACACCTTTCTATTTACCAAGAACAGCCAGCTTGTTATTGAGGAGTGAATTGACTATTATGCTATTCTGGCAAACATAAAGAGACATTTAAAAGGTATGATACCAGCTGCCCACAGAAATTCAACACGATGCAGCATTTTTCATCTGGTGTTGTACATCTGTTTTCAGTATCTCATCTAGCACATTCTCCTGTTGAAATAAAGACACAAAGAGACATAAATTGAGCATTAGTGGCAAGCAGAGTTCATCCCACTGCTTCTGGATAAGACACTGACAATGAACAGTAATAGACCAAACTATCTCAGTCTCAGCTGAAAATACCATTAGTATAATCTGTTCCTGCACACTATGAGGAGTGAGGTTGCTGCATTTAAAAAAAATTAAAAAAAAATAAAAAATAAATCTGATCCATCCAGGGGAAAACTCTGTTTTCTGTAAGGATTTTTGACGTTTGTGCTACTTTTTTTTAGTATTTGTTCATAAGTAACAATAAAGACAACTTTATGAAATAAAATTAAAATAAGCTACTTTCTGGTTCCTCTGTTAATTATGTCCCAGTGAGGAAAGCATGATGATTAGCAGAATAATTTATATGGGGAAGATGTGCAAAGGTCTTTCATGTTTGGATTACTGTAAGAAATCTTCCCAACAAGGACAGTCAATAGAAAGTTTAAGTAAAATTCATATGTATTGGTTGAATACTGTTGGAAAAGTAATTTAGAACATGACATATGACATTAGTTAATATTGCTACATGAATGGAGAATAATGGCTTCCCCTTCTTCTGAAGAAAAAACCAAATATATCAACATTAGCAAAAGATAAATTCAATACAGAGAAGAGTACACATGGACCATAGAATTTGATTCTATATTTTTAATACGCTGTACTTCTTAATAATGTGTCAAGTAACCTAAAAGCTTGTTGATGCTCACTCTTAACTTGTAACAGCCAAATCTCCTCAAAAGCTTTCTTTTCAAGACCATTTTTCCTAATTCAGACCTATGAGAACTCCTTAAAAAGAATAAATATGTAAGGACTGCTTTGTTGGAAAAAAAACCCCCAAACCACAAAGCAAAGCAGAAATACAATAAATACTGAACTATTATTTCATTTTCATTACTATACTTCTGCCACCAAAGGAAAAAAAATAATCTAGGCAAAGGTTTGATGATAAGTAACCATGATTTGTTTCAACTTTTTTGCAGGAATAACAAAGATATCATATGCTAGGCTAAAATGTATTTCATTTTCAATTATGTGAATGAAGCTTCCCCCCCCCCCCCCATAAAGATGGTTTATTATTGTACATATATAATTTGGTCTGTCATGTACTGCAGGAGGAGAGATACATGCCGACAATGTATGACAAAACAATGGTAAAAAATATTATGATTTTATGGAAAAGAAAATATATCACCATTGTTCTGCAACTTTTACCTTTTTCAGTAGAAACCCAGAACAATTTTCACAGTGGGAACTTAGCAAATCTGCAGGATGCTTGAGCACTTGCTCCTTTAGAGCGTCAATCAATGTACTTAAATATTTTTCAGAGTAACAATGGATTAGAATAGAAATTAAATTGACTGTATTGGAAACACAATATAAATAAGCAATCACAGTACATCGGAGCAAGTATTTTATAGAATTTCTGCTACTTTTATGAGTGTAGTCTATTAAGCCATGTGACAGCTAGCACAGCTGGGCAGAACTGCTCCTTGGCTGTGCGTCCTCTCTGCCAACCATTAAAGCAGCAAGGAAGAATAAGCCTTTTCAGTCTACCTAAAAATACTATTACCACAGCATCTGAGCATTTCAGAATTATTAATATATTTCAATATATATTTATATACTGCTCTCTGTTGGAAAGTAAAGAATAGTAAGACTGATACTAAAAAAAGACAAGCCTAGAGAGAAATTTTATGAAGACAAAATGTTATGACACTCATTTTCAGAGGTGATACTGGGACTTGAACAAACTAAGCTCTAATGATGCTTAAATTCTGCAGCCATATGGGACAATAGGATTTAGATGGCTGTGTTGTTCAGGTGGCTTCAAAAGGTTTAAGATTCTTCACAATCTTGTGGATGTTCAGAAAAAGGGAGGTAGGAAGAGGGAACTGAATCGTTGTTTACAAGACTAGAGGATTTGCCAGCGCAGCACAGCACAAATAATCTGTTGAAGCAGCGCTCCTCTTTTTCTTTCTTCTTTCTTCTCCCCCCCCCGATAGATGTTCTAAGCATGCTTAGAAGAGAATGAAAAAAACCCATTATTTTGGTAGCCCATTTTCAATTCTAAGCAATGACAATGTCTGAGTATTTTTACCAGATGCATGTGAAAGAATGGGAGAGTGAGTTCATCCAGAGACATCTGAACATGGCAAGATAAAATAGCCTGACGTGGTTATAGGTGAGGAGTAGTAATTGGAATGACTGCACATTCAGGAGTCATTTTCCTCAGCTTAAAAGAAACAAAGACAACCACAATATTGCAAAAGAAGTTTTAAAGTGTAAAATTTGATGATTGCCTTTCATATAAGATTTTTTTTTATATAAAAGATTAGCTGTTTCAGTATTTCATTTTTTATGATGTATTCTCATATGAAATTATTGTTGATATTTAACTCATTGGAAGTGCTGACTTTTTCAGCTGGGATACTGCCTGCTTTTTTCTGATCAACCAAGATTAAAATGAAAGAAATAACCTAATAAATCATCTGATCATCTTTTCTTGATGGTTACTAGCTTGCAGCATAGCACCTTATAGTCTTTCAGAATTATTTTTATAGATATATATAAGAAAGATGGCTATTTTATGGGTGTTAAAATAGATTTTAACCACTTACGCATTCAAGACCACTGAGTTAACCATCAGGATCTTCTTTTGCTCCTTCACTACTGAAGGATGGCAAAGATGTTATGTTCTCCAAACTCACCTAGTTTTGTCTCCGTTTTGTCTCCATACCCAGTGAAGTGATGGCTGAGTGATTTCTGAATCTGTTATACTTGCATGACAAGTAGGACCACGGTGTCTGCTGTCCCAGGAGGTCCATCTGGCCTGTGAAAATGACTGTGCTACTGCAAACAACTCGACCACGATACCCTTCTCTTCTCTTTTACTCACTCCTCAATGATTACAGACCTACAGATTACGTGATCTAGAATTTAAAAACTGCAGCGACACAAATTAATTTGTGAGACATCAAAAATTATTTCTGAAAGGAAATAATGAAAATGTTTGATTATTTTTTTAATCTGAAAACATTTTTATTTTAGCAGGATTAAATAAAAAATGTTTTTTCTTTTAAAGAAGCAGGGATGAAGAGAAAAGAGAGGAACTAGCTGTAATCTTAGTCATATCACCTGTTAGGTAATATTTATTTTCAGCTTATGGTATGAAATTTAGTTTTAAATGTCCTTCAGAGGAAATGAGATTAGCACTCATTTCTATAACCTCATTAGGCACATAATGAGATTACTTCTATTTCTACAAGCTAAGGAATTACGTCTTTCTTTTGCATATGCTCTTTGAGTTCTTGTTTGCAAAACAAGTAGGAAGTAAAATCTAGATATCTCTTAACTACATAAATTTCTCTGTTTTACTAGGAGGGAAAGAGCAACTTCTTTAAATATAATGATGTAAAAAGCTATTAAATGAATATAGGCTTACCTTGAAGAATGTGAGTTACTAGCAAACTGACAGTGAAAATTAATCCATGTATTTGTATTTAAACAGAAACTGATTAAGCAGACATTTTCAGAAATAATGGACTATATATATATAGCAGGTCTCAAAACAGGAAAAACACAAGTATGACAAGAAAAAAAAAGCAACACATAACTGATTCACTGTGACACAAAAATCACCACCCATTTATTGCAGCCTAGTGTGGGCCTATGAGGGCAGGAATTAAATACCAATTCTTTGTGTGTTTTTATTAGGATATTACCTTTAAGAAAATTACCTATATACAAATTTTATTTAGGAAATCATTTGTTTGTTTTATAAGTGTGTGTTTAGAATGGACTCAGTTCAAAGGACAGAAGAGTTTTGTAAACTCATAAAAAAAGTTTAAAACTGTCTGTCTAGAAATTGAGATAGATAACGTGGATGCAAACAGCACTGTCTTTGCTTCATATTAACTGAAAATATAGCACAATTAATTGCCTCTAAAACCTCTCATGTAAGTCTTCTGCATTAACAATAATGTATTTTTTTTATGCACTCGGCATCTTCCACTTTTCACTATTTTTCCTGTGTATTTTGTACAAAGTGCCTGAAAAACCTGCACAAAATATATTCAGCAAATGCAGCCACTGACCAGAATATAGTATTCTAATTAATACTCATTAATGAGTTTTTTATTTGCTCTCTAACCCATTGCCAAGGAACTAGTAATCCTCCTAATCCTCTCCATGGCAGTGGTGGATTTTATTTCAGCATTCAAACCAAAATGAACTTAAAAATCATCCAGAAGAGATTTTTCTAACGCAAAATCTCAGCCCAATATCCCTTTCATTGCTTTAACTGACCGTTTACAACTACATTGGTGCCAAAACAGTAGGCTCAAGAGATTAATGGCTTGTATGTTGCTCAAGCTTACCTTCAGAGTAAGGAAAGCTAATAGACTTGCTATGCAGTGAAAACAAAATGCAGGAATCCCACTCAAAAACAGGCAAGCTCCTTTAAAATAGTCAGCATCTATGAAGACACTGTCCTGATATGAACAGATTGTGAATTATGAAAATATTGTGGAGAGAATTCTTTAAGAGGCATAAAGGCAAGTGAGATGTATTGGACATACATGCAACAAAAGCAAAAGCACATCATTCTAGAGACGGCAGAAGATGCATTACGCAGGTTTTGATTTTTGGAAGGCTTTGCAGCAAAACCAATTCATTGCTGTATATTCCTGGATCAGACTTTGTGAGACATGCAGATCGAAGTCAGTCAGCTGTATGTCTTTCACCGATCTCCTATGTGGCTTTCAAACAGCAACACATCAAAGGATTGACAAATCTAGATGTGTCAATTGTCTTCTCCTACCAGCTGGTTTTGTAACGCAATAATGTTCTCTCACCACAGTTATCTCAAGGAAGTGGGATGGGAATTGTGTGGAATAAGCACAGTTTATGCAACGTTATTGGCCAGCACTTTTTCCCCAATCTTGAGAGAGAGGAGTTGTATCAGACAACATGATGAGAAAAAATATGGGCACAGAAAACTGAAAATCATGTAAAAAGATTAATCTGTACTCAGGGATAGTATATGTGAGGACAAACAGAAAGCAGACAGAACTATCAGGATTAATCATAAAAGAATGTCATCATAATGAAGGACAATGGTAAAACTGACTGTCTCTCTGACAGTTTTTGACAACTTTTTTCCTGAGAACTGTTTTTATCTTTTCAAGAATCTAGCAAGCACCAGAAATTATGAAAGTACACTATATAGCTTGTTGGCTACAGAACAGACAATAAAGGCATCTCTAGGTATTTTTTTTTTTCATTATGTTAAACACATATATATGTTTAAGTGAGGCCCCTAAAACACAGGAAAAAATTGTTGCATTGTGGTATTTTTTTCCATTAAAACGGTATCTATAAAATTCTTCTTTAGCATCATAAGACTTTGAACACTTATGACTGTAGTTTTCAAAATCTATATGCAGTATGGAATCAAGAAAACAAGAAAATACATGTTATAGCTGATCAGCATGTCAGTTCGACGTAAAGATACATCTAAATATTTCTTAGGTTTTTATTCCAAACCAGGCATCAGTTGTGTATCGATACGGGAAAAATAGAACACTTTATTGTATCTTACATTGTTTTCTTGTGATAATCTCATTGCTATTGGTGTGGTATTGTAAGTCAATACGAATTTGATATAATTACAAGCTAGAATATTTGTCTTACTGTTAGAGCAAATTAGAGTAATTAGGCTATTGCACTACTATAATCAGCAAGTAATTTTTTGACAAAACTTCCTTGTGGAAAGGGTTTCCTGAAATCCTAAAGCATTCCCAGAAAATGTTTTGTTTTACAGTAACTGGCACCAAAACAGGCAGGGTTAAACACACAGTTCCCTGCCGCTGCGTCTGTTAAACTCCCAACTGCCTTTTTATAAAGTAGTCCCAAGATACTGATTGCTTCAGAAAGTTCAATGCTCCCAGAATTTCCAATAAACAACCTAAAAACTGTAAAGTTCTGTTGTAGTGTGAGCACTGACTTTAGAAAATTAAACCCCCTGAAGACCAAGGGCTGAAATGGGCTTTGAGTGATTCTGTGCTGCAGGGCTGAAAGACAGCAGTACCAGATTTTTCAGGGTCCAGTAGGATATCGTCCACACCGCATACTGCGAGGAGAAATAGCGCTCTGGAGAGATGAGTAAGCTACCAGTGGGTCAGGGGTAGACACTCGTTCAAGAAAGTCAAGATAAATATTTGCTAAATTCCTAGACCGACCTTCCTACAGGGATTTTTGAACTAAAGGTTCTCTTCCTAGTACAAAAATTTCTTATGGCACAGAGAATCTTACTTTCAAATACAACCACATATATTTTTTCCAAGCCCAGAGCTGGCTATTCTTTGTGTCGATGACAGTAATTCAGAAATGATCTAGAAACTGTCAGTCCCAAGCCTCTCCTCAGACTCATAGTAGATATTTACCCAAACTTCCTAAAGGAGAGCTTACAGTAAAGTAAAGGTAGAAGTTTCTTAAGAGCCAGAAAGTCTGTTATTTTTTCCCTAAGTTCAATAAGGAACTATGTTGAAAGTTTTTCTTCGAGCAAATTGAAAGAAGGCATCCCTCTCAGGATTTCAGCAGTTCAATAGCATAATCTTTGACCTTTTATTTCATGAAAAACTTCAGTGCAGATTTCTTAGGAATAAATGAATCACAAATCTGCTCTGATTATTTTTGTCAGAAAACTGTTCCCGTGTTTTAACATAGGTGGCAATTTGCTTCTTGAGGAAAAAGCAAAACATATTATGAGATACCCACAAATTCAAAATGATCTGTTTGGGGAATAACGCATCCTCTGAGCTCAGCAGCATATTTCTTACTCATGAGTATGTGTGAAGTTCTTTAATCAGTGTATTTCGCACATACTTTTGTTCAGGTCTACTTTAGATGCTGAAATGTGTAGTTGGGGTTTGTTTGTTTGGGTTTGTTTTGGTTTGGTGGTTTTTTTTTTAATTCCGTATGGATTCTTTTGTCATAATCACTAGTGCTGGAATCCATTAGAAAAGGGGGAAAAAAACCCCACTCCATCCTGAAAATTATTGCTATTGGAAATATCCATTTTTTACATAATCATTGTGCATTTTATTCTGAGTTTTGTACATCTCTAGGTGGTTAGAAAAGGTGAGTAACAGGAGAAATAAATTATTTTTTGGAACACAAGGCTGCTGCTTCTGTATAACTCCAGGACATAGACAGTTCATAACACATAAGACTAAGGAGTGAGCCTTAGGTGAATTACTAGATGTTGCCCTTTTCCATAGCGAGTTTAAAGAAAATAATTGAGAATCACAGCAGGTGGAATCTACAGTGGTTGGACAGATAAGGGCACCCCTCAGAGCTAAAAGACACAATAGCAGATGCCTGGAACTGTACACATGATATACCAAAGCAGTGGACTATTTCACTCATAAATGTAGAGGCATATTAAGCAGGCTTAAAAATAGGAACTTGTAATAGTAATTACTAGAGTAATATTAGCTTGTTTGTAATTCAAGTGCACAAGTACAGCATAACTGAGCAATATCTAGGCATTTTTTTTCACCTAATAGTCCAGTAAATACATTATTGCCCTTGCTAGGAAATGGCCTCAGGTCTTATCCTAACTGTGCCTAATGCTAACTGTGCACGGCTCCAGTCCTGGCCTGTTACCAACTCGTAGTGTGAAACAGAGCTTGTTATCACGTCCCTTGTGACAGTGTGCAGCTTAACTGTGGGACAACAGCAAACACCTTAAAAATACGGGCACAGAGTCAAAACAGAAGCCCAGAGCTGGAATCAGGTTGAAGAAATGCAATCTCGAGAACTGCAAAAAGATTGCTTTTTAAGCATGCCCCCCCCCCCCAAAAATAGAAGCAGCTAAGAGAAACCACACACAAACATCTAAGCAACAAGGTAAGGCACCTGCCCTGCCCTGGGAAACACACGCACCAGCACTGGGCAGCGCAGAGTCTGGGGAGCAGGAGCCAAGGGTTAAGAACCATCCAAAGGCTTGTATCATAAGATATGTATGATATAGATGCTAACAGCATTTTGTAAAGGAGGCAATCTCAAATTGGGAAGGGAGGAGGAGGAGGAAAGATGTTCACTTCAGTTTGGGCTTCTCTCATCAATGAGCCCTTGAGCCTAAGAACTTTGACCTCAGCAACTACAGCCATCAAGAATGGCAGCAGCCCTCAGTGAAAAAAACCAGGGCCAGCTGGCTCTGATATCTTCTGTGATGGGCTTTGTTCCTCTTTACCTGTTCCCAGATCTCTATATCTATACTTTAATGGCAGTATTGAAATTGCAGAAGGAAACTTTGTTCTGTTGCCTGAAGTTGTGTTTTTCCAGACTTCATCCCCTACTCCTTTGAGGATCGCCTTTAGCTGTCCGTCCTTGCTCACATCACAGGGCTCAAACTCTTGGCTCTGCAGGCTCTCTATGAAGACCTTGTAGATGTCCTGTTTAATCTCCTCGATGTTATGAAATCTTCTCACCTCCTCTCATGCTCCTTCACCTGATGACTGAGCTCACCTCCCACAGGTGAGATCATTTTTGTCCCCAGCACAAGGGAGAGGCACCAGGGACTCTTTGCTGTCCAAGAGCCAGAGTCTCTCTGCAGCTCTGTCTGCAGTGAGACTTCACATATGCCAGGAATATTTGTTCCAGTCAGCTCTGTCCACGTGCATGGACACCGTTGTTGTGCGGCCTCTAGCAGTCTCACACAGTCTCGAGCAGAGTTTCTGGGTCCTTCTCAAGAGCTGTTCGTTGCACTGTGGGAGTTTCTGCTACCAGTCGGATGGTGGATCCCCAGGCTGCTGATGAATAATCTAGAACTTACTCTCTAATCTAGAAAACGCTTCCTGTTAGGGCTCACAAAAGGAAAATTCTCCAGAAAATACCCTCAACAGCAGCAAGTCACCAGAAGATGATTCCTGAGAAATTGTTTCATGAAGAAAAAGCCTGAAAGCTGCTGCAATAACCGCTGTGTTACCAGCTGACTCTCTCTTGCTACAAGATCCAAACATTTTTTTCCTAACTCAGCCACAGGAAATAGTTACAGGTATGGGTTTTTTTTTATTTCCTGTATTAAATAAAAAATCTCTGTTCCCATTTTACCCCATGTCAAGTATGCAGGCCATTCCTGCATCTCCTTCCAATCCAAAAATTTATATTTATAGAAGGGAAAGGGTTGAAATACCTAATCTGAATTTACATCAATGAAAACGCCAGGATTTAATGACTGAATCATTTTAATGAGCTTTGGATCTGAAAACATTCATTCAATGAAAATGTTACACAGTGAAATGGTTTTATGAATTTAGAGCCTCTTTCTATGAGCATCGAAACTCCCCTTCTACCAATTCCTGAGATTAAATCTCTCTCCTCTCTTTACTTTCATATTAGAAAGAAGGAATCAACCACATAATTTTAAATTCGAATTGCTG
Organism: Balearica regulorum gibbericeps; assembly: GCF_011004875.1. Classification (NCBI taxonomy): domain Eukaryota; kingdom Metazoa; phylum Chordata; class Aves; order Gruiformes; family Gruidae; genus Balearica; species Balearica regulorum. The sequence goes on along the minus strand of NC_046191.1, from coordinate 34,485,357 downwards.
TAAACTAAGCAAAATGGTTTGGCTGTAGTAGAAGCCTTTCGCAAAATCTGACTCTCTATTATACAGATAAGACAATTAGTGATAGATAAATCTCTCACAAGAAGGGGTTATTTAAATTTCCAAAAGATGCTGCTCTAATGTCAGAGATTAAAAGAAAACAGGTAGGTAAAACGTAAAATTAAAGCCTGCATGCAAACATTTCTAAAGACAAATTTATCTGAAAAATGTTTTGTGAAAATGGTGAAATTTTCCAGAAACTTGCCTCAAAGTGTGGTGAATCACTGAAAGGAGAGAGGGGGAATAAAAAAAAAAGGAACTATTAATACAAAAAAATAATTCATGCTAGATCTATTTTCTATAGTTTTTTTTCCAGATAGAAGAAATAACTTAAAATGCAAGCATATGAAAATCTTCATATTTCATTATAAAGGAAGACAATTGACAAGAGATTGACAATTTTATCAAACACATAAATAAATTAAAAAATTAAATAAGTAAAAAGGCTCAATATGATCTAAATATGGAAACGAGAGACAGTATAGTAGTCATACTCTGGAGCTGATTGGAAAACTGTGTTCAGAAACTAAGCATTATGACTGTTACAAGATTAAGAAGTCTCAAAATGGACTGTGATTGATGAAGTCCTCCATTAAGATAAATAGCGTTCCATGTTAGCAAAAGCTTCAGTTTCCTAAATAACAGTCTTACATCCCCAATGGAAGAGAATATTTTAAGAATGTGTAAATAACATTAAACTTCATCTGAATTAGATAGCAGCATGTATTTGTTGTCTTTCCCTCATATTTGCAATGATACAGCACAACATCTGCTTTAACCTTGCAGGACCGACATGGATTTAGTTCAAGCTTCCAGCCTACGACCTGGTTTTAATTCTCATTTGGCAGACTGAAGGCAATGGCAGGTTGCCACTTGTCCCAAGAGGAACAAGATCATGGCATTTAAGCTCTATCTACTCTAATCTGATTGAAGAATAGGAGTTAGAATTTTAGTAACTTCTACAGATTTCTAGAAAATAATTGGTCTAGACACACTCAACTTATAACTACTTAGGAAGTGTAAGAATATATGGGCCTCTATTCACCTTGGCTGATCTATTTGTTTATTTCTTAGGGTAAAAAATAAGACTAAATGCATCTCAGTATGGTACTTTATCATACAGAGTAAAGTAATCCACTTTACTGTACAATAAAGCCATTCTTTTTTTGAGATGGTTATGCAAAGAGAAAGATTCTTGCCAAAGAATCCTATTATTCTAGAAAAACATGAACCCTGAAAGTAAATTTAAACCAGAGGAAACCCAAAAGGAACAGGCAACTATTGCTGTTGTAGAGGCTGGACTAGAGGGAGGCTAGGGTCACGTAAGGATTTTCACAGAATCACAGAATGGCTGAAGTTGGAAGTTGTCTTGTTCAACCTCCATGATCAAGCAGTCACCTATAGCTGGTTGCACAGGACCACGGCCAGACAGCTTTTTAACATCTCCAAGGATGGAGACTCCACAACCACCTGGGAAACCTGTGCCAGTGATTGGTCACCCTCACTGAGAAACAGCATCTCCTGACGTTCATATGGAACCTCCTGAGTTTCCGTTTGTGCCCACGGCCTCTGGGCCCATCACTGGACACAATTTAACAGAAAGGATTTGCTTTGGGCTCAGAATTAGGAACCTATTTGTAAAAACAAGTCAAATTTATCATTTAAAAATGTGTGATGAGTTTTATTCTCAAAAAATATTAAACACAGCTTGACTTAAATCTCATTCCATGTAACAATATTTCAAATACGTGCATGGGGATAGTTAAAAAAATAATGAGGAACATTATGAGTTTATTCAACTGTTTCAATTTATTAATTAGGTGTCATAGTTGATTGCAGTAGGTTCAGGATATTCTATGTTCTTCACATAGAAACTTCTAATGAAACAATAATTTTAATTATCTTTTTCTGCATTGCTGCACTGATTGCTGTACAAAGTTATTGGACCTGAAGCCAATTTTTAAACTATAGATAAATATATTAATTTTAAATACATATATATATATGCATGTGTATAATTGATTTGATTTCCAACAGAATTACAGTTACAGAGAGGTGCGCTGTCAGACATCTCAAAGCCTCGGTATGTCTAGAATACAGCCAACTATTCTTCCACCCCACCTCCCCATGAACCTGGAATTACACAGACTCTTCCTCCCTATCTAAATCATTTAATGTTGTGGCAAGAAACAAAGTTTTTTTTGTCATGATAGCCAGATTCTTACAACTTCTTGATTCCTCCCATTATAATGAATTAATAAAATAAAATGCAATTTATTTTTTTTTAATTTTTTTTTTTTTTTAAATTCTTTGCCCTCTGCTTCTAGACCAGCAAATCATAAAGGCATTCTTTTCTCTTCACCCCCTTCCCATGACCTATCATCTTTTCACTAAGTGCAATTGTCAGAAATCCAATATCCAAGCAGATGGAGCTCCTGCAATGTTTGAGATTCACCCTACAGTTATGCTAAGTGACAGTTTCACCTGAGTGAAAATAAAACAGCTTCACACCATCTGATTCTGGCTAATGTGACAGTTCTTACTTTAAAGCGAATTAACGTGAAGTTTCTTACATCACAGGAATCAAAATTAAGGCCTAGAGAAAGGATAATGGTGATTTGACTTCATACATTACAGACGCAGGAAGAAAAGGATATTTCATTTCCCTTTTACACAAAACAGAAGCAACCCTGGACTGAAATCAGAATTCAAAGCAGTGCCAAGAGCTGCAAATCTGGTCCAGTGAAGGGGTTTTGTACATTTCTAGCCAAATGTACATTAAAAAAACAATCCCAGATGTAGTTGTAGAGAAAAGAAAATGTGTCAGATATAGCTTTTTGAATACTGAATTTTGACTTCCTTTGATGATCTAGGTACTTGTATCTATGTAAGAGAGAAAAAATGGAATATGTTTTTGGTTTGTTGTTTGGGTTTTTTTGTGGTTTTTTTTTTTTTTTAGATAGTGCTTTATCTTGGAAATGATTGCTGATTTGTGTGCATTGAGGGAAAGATGGCAAGTAAAATTGTGAGAATTACCTCCATCTTACATTACTGAAACAAAGAAAATAGAAAACCTACAAATTTAATCAAACCTGAAAAATCTAACTAACAAAAGTTGTATCAAGACCAAATGTGATGAAAGCTGAGGAGATATTTTGGGTAGAAAAATTATAGATAAAAAGCTATTTAGAAAACAGATGTCACCCGGTGTGAAACACTGCCACTTAAGATTTCTGAAAATTTTTTTTTTTTTTCCAAATTCAGAGGCTACTCTGACTTGATTCAGTACCATCAAAAATCTCTATCACACAAAATGACAAATATGGGGGTTTTACAAATATTTCAACTTTTTCATTTACACACATAGAATGTAAAAAAATTTTAAACTAAATACTAACAATGCCATGTAGCATTTGCAAACACAGTCTGATAAAATTCATATTTTTATATTGACATGCAATCTAAAAGAAAGCTGAGACAAACAGACCTTTTTTACTATCATATTACTGAAAGGAAACAAATAAAACTACATTTTTAGAACTTGTTCCTGTTGTAAATGTTAAAGCAAATCTAGATCTTAAAAAAAGGTTTGGGTTTAATGAAATTCCGCTTTCAAAAGAAAAGATCTTCTCTTGAAAAATGTATTTTTTCGGCTATGTTTTTGTTGTCAGAATATAGGTACCCACTGTTGACAAGATACTCAAAACATATGCTGTTGATTCCTGTATATTAATATAAGTCAGTAAAAACTGCGTTTCATTGTCAGATTGCTCCAGTCAACAAAATAGGTGGGTACACTCTGCCATTTACATAATAAATACATAATTTTTAAAAAAATAAAAATGTAACTTGATTTACAAGTTGATAAGCAACTGAAGTAAATAAATAGGAGTTAAATTAGGGCCTTTTTCCTTCAATTACACTTCCTGTAGTGTAATTCATAATCAAAATGCATCAGTTTGATGACTTTAAACCAGAAATAACTAAACTCACTAAATTACAGGAAGCCCAAATTGAGCCTGTGGAGATGACCATGTTGAACTTCAGAAATGTAACATGTGTGGCATGAAATAGAGTATATTGTTCTTTATAGCTGTTACAATTCATAATACATTTGCTAAAACATATTTACAAGACATTTTGGGGGAGATTCTAAAAGTCAGCAGAAGTCAAACTATTCACAGTACCACTTGGATTTAAGTGCCAACTTCTACTTGTTCCTTTTGAAGATCCTTTCCCTTTTTTACACTCAAAACCCCTATATTCCCTTACGATGTCTTTCACATTCCTTAATTACTACATGATTTCTTAGACTATGGTCAATTCACAGTATTATATTGAAAATTTTCATGGAGGAAAAAAAAAGGGGGATACAAAAATTTGGGACTGAGACTTCAGTACTTCTAGTACATAAGGAAAATGCCCTGTTCATCTGCACAGCTATAGCTTTCAATATTAACATCATTATGATGCTCTCTTCTCAGATGTTGAGAAAAGCTAGCTGCAAACATTTCTGTAAAAATAATCTCCTAAAATAAATATGGTTTCTATTTATTTAGTTAGTTATGATGAAGATTTGGTGATTTTTTTCCCCTGATTTTCAATCATTCCTCTTTAGAAAGAGTTATAAAAAGAAATTGTAGTAGGCGATTATGACTAAAACCTGCCCTGTGGGAAAAATGTTCATCTTTCTCAAGTTGTAATTTAGTTAATGTCTTCGTAAGATGGTCTTTTCAATAGATTAACCATTACACATTGTCATTTTCCATATATATATATAGTCACTCTTTTAAATTCTTGTATTCTGTAAGACCTTGTGATGAGTACCATTGTCTCTATCTGCTGTACATCAAAATGCCTTTTAAAAATAAATTTTCTTTCTCATCATTTCATTGAAAGTCTCCTATGACATACTGACATTCAATTATTGTTCGTTTGTCCTGATCTTTTTGGGAACACTCTTTGTAATTGCCAAATCCTGCAATGGAGCATGGTACAGAGATCCTTTCAAAAGCCCCAGGTTGTTTATAAAAGTTTATAAATTCGATAAGTTCATATAGTGCAATACAAAGACAGCAGCTTAGGTTTTGCCTGACCTAATGGACATGCTTCTCAGCAGAGCAGATGAGTTGATGCACGTCACTGCGGCGGTGTAACTGTATGGTTTTCAGTTCTTCACTTTGAGAAGGGGCAGTGCTGGCTTTCCTAGCATTATCCTATGTTCCCTGTACATTCAAAAGGAAAACATCCTCTGCTTTGGTGGTATCAGTTTTCTTCCAGGAGTAATGCTGTTATCCTGTAAGAAGGATACATGCATTTTCACATCATGCAGTCCCACAGGAATGCTCATTTTTTTGAAAAGAATGATTCACATTAAGGAGTAAAGGAATATATTGCATATTTTGCATATATAACCAATTCATATTATTTAGGTTTGGTATTAATAAGCTAAACCAAATCAAAACCAGTTCCTTACATATAGTCTAGCTCTACATATGAAATGTATGATGTACCAGACATATTGGAAGAGCTTTTATAGAATTTCTGTCAGAAATAATAATATGGTTTTTGATCCAGTTATAGCAAACATATGTGACTCTAACCAGTGTCATAGATTTCACCTATATACATATTTATCTGTAAAGCTAGAACCTACCCACATACTCTGATAATGATTTATCATTTTAAGCAGTTTAAAATATTTCCTCCTAAAGCTTTTCAAACCATTTTCGGATACAGATTTTAATTCATATGAATTTCCTTAGGTTGTTTGGACATTTGCTTCTCTGTTAATAGAAATATGAAAGTGTGTATTAGGAACAGAGAACGAGAAGTGTGATTTGACAAGAAAGACTACAAAAGCTCTTGCGGACAGGGCAGACATATACATAGTATAACCATCTTTTCTATGAACAAAAGCATTAACTTTTTCTTTAAAGCTGTAATAATTTATCATGTAAGTCTGCTTGTGACTCTATTGTCCCATTGATACATGAAGGAGGTGCACATTAAAATCCTATTAACACCCTGTGCCGTTGATAAAATAGACCCTTTTAGCTTACAAATCACTGAACATAAAAACAATCATGCTTCGTAGCCTCATTCTGGAAACATTATTATTCTGTAGTGTTCAACAGAAAGTGCTGTAACAAACAGGACATGAAACAAAGGTCATTGCACGGAAACACCTCAAAATGTAATGGGCAGAAAAGCCACAGGACTGTATACACCTGGAGGATTTTGTGAAACACTACCATATTATCCTATCTTGATGACAAGTGGCTTGTCATCAGGTTATTACGTCTCTTGTAACCTAATCCTACAACAGCAGGTCTGCATGTGTTATACAAATTGAGAAGACTTAACAATTCTATTCATTAACTATTACATCATTCTAAACTTTGATTCAATTCTGCCAAAGATAAAATAATAGAAGGAGTATTTCTGATGATGTTGCGTAGACAACTCTGATTCAGTAGCAATTTTCTGCTCTTGGGTATCTGTGAAGACACTATTGTTAAATTGAAAGGACTTTTGGCGAAGCACTAAAGAAACAGAAGGCACATAGAAAACTTTTCTGAATAAATGAACAGAAGAGACAATGGATCTAAGAAGGGTTTCAGTAACGAAAAGCAGCGCATACAAAAGAAAAAAGAAGAGATAAAGGCTCCAGCATGGGGGTTTTCGCAGGCTGCAGTGTGCATATCTGCTCTGGCATGGTCTTCTTAATGTGCTGCAGGGAAATACCAGTTCCACCATGGACTTCTCAACAGGCTGCAGGAGAATGTCTGCTCTGATCCCTGGAGGACCTCCTGTTCATTCTTCTTCACTGACTTTGGTGTTATTAGTGCTGTTTATCACTTCTTTTATCCCCTCACTCTTGGTTTTTTACCCTTTCTTAAATATGCTTTTGCAGAGGTGCCACCAACTTCACTGATGGGCTCAGCTGTGGCTAAGGTAATGCCATTGTGGAGCCAGCTGGAAACAGCTGGAACCAATTGGAACTGGCTGTGCCTGGCATGGGGCAGCCCCTGGTCCCCTCTCACAGAGGTCCCTGCAGTCCTCCCTCGCCAACACCTTGACACCCACAGCCAATATACCAGTCACATCATGAAAACCAAGGACAAAGATGCCACAATATTTCTGACATCCTGTTCTAATGCTTAATTAGCATGATGGTGACTTTAATTCCCTTTATATCAAATTAGAACACCCCCTGTCTCAGTCTGTCCCTGATTTCTCTTGTTCTCCTGCTATGCTCCTCAGAAAAGAACTTGCTGCTGTTTTCTCATTAGCATCTTCACAGGTACAGTTTCATTTCCCTCCCGCCCCCAAACCTTTCCCTGCCCCAGCTATAAAAAGCCCCACTCCCTCAGGCTCTTCTCATGGGGCATACATCCCAGGCCAGGATCATCTTGATGGCTCTTACCTGGATTTTCTTGCATATCAACATTTTAATGGCATTTGGGAGCCTAAAGCTGGACACACTCTTCCAGACACAGTCTAATGGGTGCTGAGTGAAGGTGAAGAGTCATGTCCCTTGATCTTCTGGCAGTGCCAGTGTTCCTACAGCTCCAAGTACTGTTGGTGTTCTTTGCTGCTAGGGCACGCTGATGCCTCTTGTTTAGCCAATGTCTGTCAGGAGCCCTCAGGTCCTTTCCAGCAGAGCTGCTCTCTAGCCAGTCAGTCCCCAGCCTATCCCAATGCATTTGTCTTCATCAAATTTTATAAGATTCCTGTTGGCCCATCCATCTATCATATCCGGGTCCTTCTGAATGATGGTTCTGTCCTGGAGCACGCTGACTACACCCTCCAGGTTTTTTTGTTATCGTCAGTCTTGATGAGAGTACCCCCCATCCCCTCCTCCAGCTTATTGATAATCATATGAAGCAGATGCCTGAAGAACTCACTTGTAACTGAACCCCAGGTACAGTATGACCAACTATAGTCACCTTTGAAGCCCACTGCTTTTTCCTGACACATATGGCCCGTCATTTCACCTCAAAAGGCAAACAGGTTGGTGTGCATCTCTTGGTATATCCATGCTGGTTATTCCTAATCACCTTCTTCATATCCCCAGAAGTGTCTTCAAGAAGGATGTGATCAAAGATTGTCTAATAGACTGAAGCAAGGCTTACTAGTCTATTTTTCACCAGATCATTCCTTTGTCTTTTTGAAGATGGGTGCACTATTTGCCTTTCCCCATCATCTTGGACCTTCTCAGCACAACATGTAAGAAATGACAAAGACTGATGATAGTTGCAATGACAGCAGTCATCTTTGTTACAGTGCTTGGATGTAACCCGTCTGGTTTCTGGTATGGGTTTCTGAAGTGCTCCCTGCTTGAAGGGATACTCTTCTACTGCTGCTAGCTCCTCTCCTCCTAAAACATCTCTAGGCACAAAAGTCTGGGACACCTTTTGTCATGGTTTAACCCCATCTGGCAACTAAGCCCCACACAGCTGCTTGCTCATTTCCCCCCTGCCAGGATCAGGGAGAGAACTGGGAGAGTGAAAGTGAGAAAACACAGGGGTTGAGATAAAGACAGTTTAACAGGTAAAGCAAAAGCCGCGCGCACAAGCAAAGCAAGACAAGGCATTCATTCCCCACTTCCCATGGCAGGCAGGTGTTCAGCCATCCCCAGGGAAGCAGGGCTCCATCACCGTAACGGTGACTTGGGAAGGCAAACGCCCTCACTCCAAACATCCCCCTCTTCCTCCTTCTTCCCCCAGCTTTACATGCTGAGCATGACGTCATATGGTATGGAACGTCCCTTTGGTCATTGGGGTCAGCTGTCCCGGCTGTGTCCCCTCCCAATTCCTTGTTCCCCCCCAGCCATCCTGCTGGTGGGGTGGGGTGAGGAGCAGAACAGCCCTTGGCTCTGTGTAAGCACTGCTCAGCAGGAACGAAAACATCCCTGCGTTATCATCAGCACTGTTTGCAGCACAAAGCCAAAGCACAGCCCCGTACCAGCTACTATGGAGAACATTAACTCTATCCCAACCAAAACCAGCACACCTTGTGAGTACCAAAGCAAAGGTGGCGTTTATTACCTCTGGCTTCTTTATATCTTCTGTCACTAAATCAGTCCTCATTCAGCAGCAAGTCCATATTTTCTTTGTTCATCCTTTTACTGCTGATGGAGCACTAATAGGTCTTCCTCTTTCCCTTGAAACTCTTACCAATTTCAGCTCTAGCTGAGCTCTGGCTTTTCTGACACTATCCCTTCATATACATGTATTTATATATTCGGCCTCTGTCACCTGGCCTCACTTCCATCTCCTGTATATCTACTTACTTTTTGCATTAGAGCTCAGTCCGAGTCCCCTGGTCAACCAAGCCATCATTGCGACACATCTACATGATTGGCTGAGCATTGAGAGGCACCAAAGATGCAGATAAACAAAGGCATGTACAGTTTTTTAAGTACATTTGGTAAACAATTTTCTGTCTAAATTTGCAAAATATTTTTCAGTCAAGGAATATATTCTTCAGCGTCTTCTTGCTGTGTAAAAATAATTCATCTTCAAAATTTATTAAAGACTGACACCCCCTAAGCTAAATTTCAGTCCACAGTGAAACTTTTCTATCCTAATGAATATTTTTGAATCCTACTAATGTTACAATAGATATTTTCAAAGGTCATTTCAGTCAACAGCCAAACCACTAGCAATCTATGAGGTGGAAAAAACAACTTTAACAGAGAGAGGCAGAGAAGAGGTTGAAGTCTGCCAATCCCTACTTATTCCTTTAATATCACTAAAATTACTCAAAACAAGAAGGCGCCTTGTTTTGGTTTTCAATTAGAGGGCTTATATTTATAATCATATTAAGCTTCAGTATTTTTCATTTAATTTGGAACACTGACTTCATTTAGAGACCTTTCAAGCCTTTCACTCAGTTATCCATCAAGCTATACTGCATTGAGTTGTCAGACAAAGCATGTAATGACTAAACTTTTCAAAAAAAACAGATGTTAATGTCTCTTGACAAGGAAATATTTTCTTATCGCAAAATTATGAGATGCCTTTAGGGCTGTTAGTGAGACATAAACAACATTCATCAAACTTGATTCCTTTTTCATCTAATGCAGGAGCTGCACAGGTTGCTCTCCTTTCTGTTCAAGATCCTTAGAATAGCTATATGTTAATTCATGATTAACATTATAGTAATAATGTAAAATGGCAAAAAAAATTAATAATTAACATTGAGAATAGATTGTTTTGGTTGGGGGCTGTATGTTTTGATTTGCTTTTTTGTGGAAAGAGTTTTTTACCACTGGACTAGCCCACCTTATGAAATTTATATGTAGCTGGAGCTTTTAAACCAAGACTGGATTTTTTTTTTCTAAAAAATCTGGTCTTACTTCACTGCAGTTTATCATTCTTAGTAATGCTCCCTTACATAGCTAGGGAATACAAATCCCTTCACTATAAAAATCACTGGGTAAAATTCTAATGGCTGCTTGTTATGCAGGAAGTCAGATTAGAAAGTCTTATATTTAGTCAATTTTAAACTGAGAAAATGTAACTTTTTCCTTATGCAAGAATTCCCCTATATAAACAGATTGTCTCTGTTCTATTTAAAAAAAAAAAAAAAAAAAAAAAAAAGAGGCATTTTTGGACTAACTACATTCTTGAGAGCAACTTGGTGAAATTTAATAGGTTGTGATTCAGAGGAAATCAAACTAGATTTTTTTTTTTTTAATAATTGCTGCTGATTTATGATTGATTATGACTGAGAAAATTCTGTGTCTTGGTTTTGCCAGCTGAACAGACTGAATGGAGTAATTCATCATAACGCATTCCTACAGAAACTTTGAAGCTTCCAGGGACATTTTTATAATTATTTTGTTTGTTTAATTATGTGTAAGCCAGGAGGTATACATAAACTTATCTAAGACCCAACCAGTTTTGTTTCAGGACACTACTGGCAACAGGCTCAGATGTTCTGGTTCCTTTACCCTACAGTAAAACTTTTGGGAAGGCTGCATGCAGAAACTACTGCCCTCCAACTGTGATCCATCTTGTTTTTTCACTGATATACGTGCTGCTGAACCTTCACTGTTCTTGCACTGGAACTAAAATTTCCTTCAATGTGTCTCTGTGTTCTCCAGTCACATCTCCAGATGCAGCGCAGCGGAACCTAAGCCTATGCCATTTGGGAACGTTACAAAGGTGTTACCCAATAAAACTGGGGAACTTGAAACAGCAATTTGTTGAACCTAAATGTTGCATACTTCTTTTTCTGATGTAGTATGATTTAAGTTCTGAATGAAATAAATGCATTTCAACAAAAACTTTAATTTCTCCAATCAAGATAATTATGGCAATTAGCTACCATAATGAATAGAAGTAAGTGCAGAGTCATTGCATCCCAGAGGAAAATTTGAGAAACCCAATATATTTTTAAGTAAGATAGATGAATGACATCTTTTAGACATTGTCATTGTAATCCTAATAATGACTTTACGTATTTTGTCTTCATTGTAATACCTGTAGGAATTTTTGAACAAGAACGTTATATTAAAAGAAAATACAATGCTCTTTTACAGGTTTTAATCCTCTTGCAAGAAGTGTCCTTTATTGAAAACCTAGTTTTGGAATTTTAATTCTGACTGTAAAGAATTTCAATAGATTCCACCTCTGCTCCTTTTTACAATTCACTTTCAACCAATTTTCAGAGGAAAGTATTTTCAAGTTCTAAGCTAATAAAAAAAAGTGGACTTTTCTTCACTGACACTTCAGCATTCTGTACAGTCTCTATGATAATGTGAGGGAAACATTTAACTACAGAAAGGTTTCCACCTGCATGATGATGGAAAAAAAGGACTTGAAACCTCAAGTTCTCACTACCAGAGCAACATGATCCAGATGTAATTTAGTGTGAAATGTATTCTAACATTAATATCTAACTTCTTTCCCCAGCTTTTCTACCAGGATGTTTTACAACAGATGTGGGTATCTTCTCAAAGTTTACATCTGTTTTATCCTCTGAGCACTGAACAGATATTTGTTTTAGATCCCAGCTTTGAATTTCTTCATGTTATGCATGGTAGTCCTTTGCAGTAATTTAATTGAGGAAAAGCTGGCAGCAGAAATCCTTAGACTCATATGCTGGGTTTTATTGAGTTATCCATCCCTCATTATTTGAGAATTTAAAAAAAAAAAAAAAACAAACACATCCAATATAATAACCCACCACTACTACCCTACTTCTCAGAAATAAAATTCTAATTTTCTTTGAAATCATCTTATTACTGGCCACACAACAGTACAAGTTAATAAAATAGTTCAATGCTTTATAAAGGGAATCGGGTTTATAAGAATTTCATATGGCACATTCTTCTATAACTTCCTAGTGAGTAATAAATATAATGTGCTCACACGAGATTTAAAAAATGGTCACACAGAACTGAGTATGTGGAATTGAGTGAATAATGACAGGTCCACATCAGCAGTAGTAAGCAACAGATCTGGAACAACATAGGTAGAATTAACTGAAGTTCAATTATCTGCAATAAAATGCCTCCTAGGAACAATGGAGAGAGATACAATATTAAAAAAAGAAGAAAACTATCCATATGTGGCTTTGGAAAACAAGAAGTCTGTATAAATGTTAAGAAATTAGCATCTAGATCATTATATAATTGTGCATTGCTGAGAGATTTTTCCTGGCAGGATTTTGCCTTTGCTAAGCCACCATTCTTTTAGAGGAGAATTTTTGTCTTTCCTTATTTGATCCAAACTGTCATTTTGAGTAAAAGAAAATAAAATAACATAACTCTAGTGACTAATACACAGTATAAAGTAGCTCATAGTTTTTTCTACATATTCACAAAATAAATTGTTCATCAGTAAGGATGTATTTAATTGTTAGGTATTTCGTGTTATGACTGTGGGAAAGAAAAAATACAGGAAAGCAAGTATGAAAGAAGAATTAACAGTCATTCACACAGTTCAAGAACTGGCTTGACTTTGGCCAATTTTTATCAATCTCTAATCAGTGAATTTGCATGCAGATGACATGGCTGAATCGATTTAACTGTTTCTAGTCACACCAAAAGAGATGAGATTCCTCCCGTGACATTTTTCTGCTCATGTCAACACAAGTCCTGCTGCCACTCACCAGGTTTGGCACTGAACTGGTACTTTATTAGCCAATTAAGTGCACTTCTTAGCTTTCTCGTTTTGCTTTGTTTTCCTGGGGTAGCAGTGTTCTAGGTTAATAATTTAAATTAGTTCACTAATAATTGAAATGAGTGCTAGACCTAACACAAGTAAGGCTGCAGGAGCATGTTACATGCACAAATTTTGTTATGGGCAAAAAGGAACATACCATGTGTATGAAGCTAAGAATTTGCTGCTGGCCTAATTAAGTTCCTAACAACTTAATTAGTATATAGGCAGTTGTTATCACTACAGAAAAAACTCATTACAATGCAGTTAAAATAATTATACAGAAAGCCTTCCTAGAACCTACACAATTTTGGTGTTATGTTCACCCTTCTCTGTCTCTCTGGGTGCTACAGCCAACACATCAGTCTTCAAGAACAGAGAAGGGTGACAATAGGCCTCGGCTCTCCTGAGGTCTTTGTGAGGAGGGTTAGGATCTTCATGGGTCTGTTGTTCGTTGGGGTGGATCTAAACAAGGAGAGCGGAACAGGCTCTGTGAAGGTAGTTGAAGTCAGCCCCAATCCGTAGTGACAAGACTGGTCCACAACCAAGCTTCAGGCCATTAGAGACATCCTCAAACAGGAAGCCCTGGCAAGTGGGTGCTCTAGAACCTGACAGGTCAAAACCTGAACAATAATCTTCGCAACCTCAGTTCATATCACGGATGTCTTTTTAGTTCTCTCTTAGAAAAAATAACTCAGCAGTTTTAACTAAATAAGAATTGTCTGTGTTATGGCGAGGCTTTAACTCTTAGCTACTGCTCATTAGCTTCTCCAGTGCAGTAGTGGTATAAATTCTCCCAGCTCACTTCAGCGCAAAGCCAGACCATGCATGCTAAGCCATTACTAACGATAATTTCTGCTAACCGGTTTGATTTTGGACTGGGAGAAACATGGTTTGTTTATATAGTAAGTTATAAATTAAAGACAAGTTTGGAGGATGATATGCAGATCTAAAACTCTAAATATGGCATTTAAGTACATATGCTATGGACTGAACACATGGTGCTGCTAAAAACTGTTACTTTCCATTGTGCTTAATTTATGGCTAAAGTTATTAACCATTTAAAAGTGTAGGAAGACACATGACAGAAGAAAGTCAATATAAACATGACTAGGAATTGATTAAATGCATGGAGAAAGGAAGGAGTGCCAAGATTGCTCAGATTCAGGCTGATGGAAACCTGAGGTAAAGCAGGATAGGTAAACCTCTCCTACTTGCTGTGCAAGAGTTGCTACATGCAATAGTGCACTGAAGAAATGTGAGAAACAAATCTACTACCAAATTGGAAGGTAGAATAATTTGAATACATGGGGGCTTTGGATGAGATGGAACTAGAAACCAGCTCTCAATCACCCAACGTGGCTTTTGGTGCAGTTGTTGCACCCTCAGGTACCAGAATACACACATATGAGGGCATATGCACACACAAACACAAATGCGTGTAGCATGGGTAATGCTCCATTCACCACTATATAGCATAAGTTCAACCCAAGCAAACTGAGCATGAGCTACTACATTAATTTTCAAGAATTTTTGAACACTTTCTATTTGATAAACAGCAATCCAGGATTTCTTGAATGCCAATGCTGACTAGTAAGACCCAAAACCCAAAGGAAAATGAGAAGGGCAAACTATAGAAAGCGTGTCATGGTTTAAACTCCAGCCAGAAACTAAGCACCTCAAAGCTGCTCACCCATTCCCCCCCCCCCGGTGGGGTGGGGGAGAGAATCAGAAGGGTAAAAGTGAGACAACTTGTGGATTGCGATTAAAAACAGTTTAGTAATTGAAATAAAATAAAATATAATAATAATCATAATTACACTAATAATAGCAATAATAAAAATAATAATAGTAATGAAAAGGAAAATAACAAAAAGAGAGAGAAATAAAGCCCAAGAAAGACAAGTGATGCAAATGAAAAACAATTGCTCACCATCAATGGACCGATGCCCAGCCTGTCCCTGAACAGCTGCCCCCCAGCCAGCTTCCCCCCCCCGATTTACATGCTGAGCATGACATCGTATGGTATGGAATGTCCCTTTGGTCATTGGGGTCAGCTGTCCCGGCTGTGTCCCCTCCCAACTCCTTGTGCCCCCCCAGCCATCCAGCTGGTGGGGTGGGGTGAGGAGCAGAACAGCCCTTGGCTCTGTGTAAGCACTGCTCAGCAGGAACGAAAACATCCCTGCGTTATCATCAGCACTGTTTGCAGCACAAAGCCAAAGCACAGCCCCGTACCAGCTACTATGGAGAACATTAACTCTATCCCAGCCAAAATCAGTACAAAGAGCAACCACCACTGGTTTTTTGGGTGATTTTGGTAACGTATTTGCCCTGGTTTCAGCTGAGACAGTGTTAATTTTCTTTCTAGTAGCCGGTGTAGTGCTGTGGTTTGGATTTAGTATGAGAATAATGTTGGTAACACACTGATATTTGTAGTTGTTGCTGGGTAGTTGTAGTGTCTACACTAAGTCAGGGACTTTTCAGCTTCTCACGCCCTGCCAGGTGCAGAAGAAGCTGGAGAGCACAGCCAGGACAGCTGGCCCAGGCTGGCCAAAGGGATGTTCCCTGACGTAGAACGTCACGCTCCGTACATAACTGGGGGAGCTGGCCGGGAGGTGGGATTGCTGCTTGGAAACAGACTGGGCATCAGGTTTGGGGGTTTTTTCTGCATGTGGTGAGCAACTGCGTTTGTGCATCACTTGTTTTATTATTATTGTTGTTGTTATTGTTGTGGTTGTTATCATTAGTAGTAGTAGTATTGGTGGTAGTAGTATTAGTAATATTATCTTCCTTTGTCATCTTATTAAACTGTCTGTGTCTCAAGCCACAATTTTTTTTTTTTTTTCCCATTCTCCTCCCCATCCCCTTGTTGGGGGGCTGTGTGGTGCTTGGTTACCAGCTGGGGCAAAATCACGACAATTTTCCTAAATGTTTAAGATATTTAGGAACATTATCTTTAGTATTTCCACACAATTACCTTAACTTGGATTGAAAGCTGCTAGACATCCAAATCCTGCACTGGATGAGTAACTATATATTGCATTCACATACAATATAATCTGAGGTACTTTCATTGTTAAACAGGATTCATAACTTAATCTATATTCATTTTATTTATAGCTAAGATGAATCAGTTTGCTACATAATGGAAAGGATTATTGACAGAAGTGGAGATTTCTGCTATTTCTTGAAAATTAAGTCAGTATGCAAATTTTCTAAATGACATTCAGGTCATTCTGCTATAATATAGAAAGCTTGTTCATGTACAAGCCAAAAAAGGAAGCAGCAAAATGCTGTTCACCAAACAGAAAGTGATCCAAAATGCTTTGAAATTAGTGTAACACATTATGTTACATTTGCATGGGTTTAATTCATGCTCTGTGCAGGTGGACGACATATTTTACATATATGTGTATGTCTATGTGTCTCTTTGTGCACATGCACTTGTCTCTGTACATACCAGTAATTTTCTGTTATGCAAACCAGATGTACAAGTTAATTTTTGCATGTTTACAAGAATTCTACAAAATAAAATTCTACCATAACAGCAGGAGCTCTTTTAAATACACATTCTAAAAGGCATGCACGGTTAATTTTAGGCAGAAACATTAAACCTCCTTATGGAAACAGAATTAGTAATTAGTGGGAAATAGTGAAGACTAGGATTCTTTGTATCTTTCTATTCAAAGTCCATTAACAGCTTAAGCTTATTTTCTAAATTCAAAGTAATGAAAATAGTTCAATAAGAAATGAAGTCTGAATGCATTAAAGTAGAATCACATCTGTTTTCTACAAATCTTAATGAATAGACCTAACAAAAAAAAAAAAAAAAAAAAGGAAGAAAACTTGCATTCTATCTTTCCTAATTAATGTAAATGCAGAGGATAATGTTCTTATGTTTTTATACAGGAACTTAGGTGAGCAATCATTATGAATGACTCAGGACCTCACTGACTGCAAATGTGAATAGTATTGTACAACAAGCTGTACTGAACAAAACTGGCTTTAAGGAAGTCCTCAATTTTTATGTCTGATTACTGTATTATACTTTCTGAATTTAAAAATAAATCCCAACCTCCAATTTGTTTGTCCTGAAGAATGTTAGCAAGAAGACAGAAATAGTTTTGGCACTAAAGATCAACCAGGTTACTCATTAAATATTCCAGCAGTTCTACAGGTCATGTAAAGCCTTTGGCTATAACCATGTAAAAATCTCCTATGGCTTCCCTGTTTGTAGCTCACAACATGAGTAAACATCATTTCTGGAAGCATACCAAAAAAAAAAAACCAACCACCCACCAAAAAAACAAAACAAACAAACTACAGGTTACTTTTTCTATATATGATGACTTCAAAATAATTGTAAGAACAAAAACACTAAAAATATCATTCAGAGTTGACTTGGAATGGTCTTTTTGATGTTTTTGTATTTATTTGAAATCATATCTGGAGTTCTGTTAAGGTCACTTTTACCTTTAGCATAATTTTTTTCCCCCACTTTACACATAGGGATGGAGAAGACTGATCTAGTAGAAATAAGGACCTTTGTCTTTTAAATAATCTTTTTTCAAAGTTTCCTCAGAAAGTACAGCATCTCATATAGCTTCTTAGCCTGTACTGCAAGAATAGGTACTGTCAAATCTTTTAAGATAAACACATATGCCTGTCTTTATTTCGTCTGCTGCTGGCTCAACCTACATGAACCAGGACATACATTATGCCTCCAGCTCCTCCCTTATCTCTTGGCATGGGGAGAGCAGGGGTAAGAACTCCTCTACTGAGTAGTCGTTCTGCTGGGAAAGGCTAAGATACATTTCATACAGCAATGCATTTTGCAAAGGACCAAAGACACCAAAGACACATTTATGAAACAAACAAACAAACAAAAAAATTATCAGCGATGAGCTGTGTGTAAAACTTGCCCATTTGAACACTGGTATTACATGGGTCAAACATCAGAGGAAGCCCAATGTTTCCTCATGATTGTCAATGTAAATTGGAGTATCTGTGACACCTCCTATTACTGAAACCCGTTCTACCTCCTACTCATTCCTTAATACAGTGTATTATAAAATACAGGTGCATTTCTGTGCATATGTAGTTTATTCTATTTCTGCAGTAAGAGAATCCATGACAAGTCAGTTAAGGTTCCTTTTCAACCAGCATATTTAGAATGAGACAAAGGGACAGCTGTTCTCAACCCCTTTTGGAAGTAATTAGGGATCAATCATAGATTACCATAACCACATCCTCCAAAATCCTGTTCGTTTAAACTGTTAAGTCAAGTATTTCAATATTTGAAAATATCTTTTTGTTTCTCTAATTTTTCATGCAGTAAGAGGAAGACATGTAACCAGGATGAATTCTTCCTTTGAATCCCTGAAATTCGATTAATAGGTTAATCTGTGCAGGAAAAGGTAATGTTTCAAAATATGATTTAGTAATATACTGGAAGTGTAGTCCAAATTGTAATTTCCTTCTAAGAACATTGCTTAATGTGTCAAAAATATCTAAGACTCAAATACATAAAAGACAAGAAAAACCTATATGTGTTGGGTTTGCGTGGCAAGGTTTTGGTAGTGGGGGGGCTACAGGGGTGGCTTCTGTGAGGAGCTTCTAGAAGCTTCCCCTGTGTCTGACAGAGCCAATGCCAGCCGGCTCCAAGACGGACCCGCCGCTGGCCAAGGCCAAGCCAATCAGCGCCTCTGGGATAACATAGTTAAGAAGGAAAAAACCAGTTAGAGAGTGCTTTTGCAGCCAGAGAGAGGAGTGAGAAGATGTAAGAAACTCTGCAGACACCAAGGTCAGTGCAGAAGGAGGGGCAGGAGGTGCTCCAGGCGCCGGAGCAAGATTCCCCTGCAGCCCGTGGTGAAGACCATGGTGAAGCAGGCTGTCCCCCTGCAGCCCATGGAGGGAGGATGAGGGGGTGTAGAGATTCCACCTGCAGCCTGTGGAGGACCCCACGCTGGAGCAGGTGGAGGCACCTGAAGGAGGCTGTGGCCCCGTGGGAAGCCCACGCTGGAGCAAGCTCCTGGCAGGACCTGTGGACCCGTGGAGAGAGGAGCCCACGCCAGAGCAGGTTTGCTGGCAGGACTTGTGACCCCGTGGGGGACCCACGCTGGAGCAGTCTGCTCCTGAAGGTCTGCACCCCGTGGGAGAGACCCACGCTGGAGCAGTTCATGAAGGACTGTCTCCCATGAGAGGGACTCCACGCTGGAGTGGGGGAACGATGAGAGGAGTCCTCCCCCTGAGGATGACGAAGCGGCAGAAACACCGTGTGATGAACTGACCGTAACCCCCACTCCCCGCTCCCCCTGTGCTGCTGAGGGGGGCGGAGGTTGAAGCCGGGAGTGAAGTTGAGCCCGGGAAGATGGGAGGGGTGGGGGGAGGTGTTTTAAGATTTGGTTTTATTTCTCATTCCTCTACTCTGTTTTGCTTAGTAATAAATAAGATGAATTCCCTCTCTCAGTTCAGTCTGTTTTTCTCGTCACGATCATTAGTGAGTGATCTCTCCCTGTCCTTATCTCAACCCACAAGCTTTTTGTTGTACTTCTTCTCCCCTGTCTAATGAAAGAGGGGAGTGATAGAGCGGCTCTGGTGGGCACCTGGGCCCCAGCCAGGGTCAACCCACCACACTATAGTAAAATTTCAGTGGAATTTATGCAACTAAGTCCAAGAACATGTAACTCAAAACATGGTACAGCAGCTGGTTTCCTGAGCAGCCAATAGGCAGCAAAGTCATAGAAAGCTCATGTCTGTCTGTACCCATCCAGATAGGTCTACCTTGATTCTCTTATATTTGTCTAGAAAATGCGTGCCTGATCGTTAGAAAGATATATGGTAATTAGTGGTACAAGAAAAGAAAAAGAAAACATTTGTTTCTTTCTCAGGTGTTTCAGTCATACAAAGACAACCCTGACGTTATTTTTCATAGTGTTCATAAGCAAATTTTTAGGCATATGAATCCCTACGTTCAGACTTGCACTCTGCCCTCTCAGATCTTCTATGTTTACTATCTAAATCTCTACATGTTGGATTTTATTAGTTAATTTGTTACATGTATTGTCATTTGTAGGCTGGAAGCCTCAGATGGTATTAAATCCATGTGGAAGGCACTTAATATTGTAGCAGGAACTAGTAGGACTCTGCCATTCAAATTCAGAAAAGTAAGAGAATAGGAACAAGAGCATCATGAAACATCAACCTTTATGGTTTAGAGAAATTTTCTTTCGTGATCTAGCTTGCTTGCCTTGAGGTTTCACAAAGCATTATTCCTACATGGCCATTAAAGGAAATGATAAAATATAAGTAGAACTCTAAGAAAGAAAATGCAATAGGAAATGTAAGATTAAGAAAGAAATCTTAAAAGTTCCAAGAATTTATGTGCTTTTTCTCACCATCCATTTAATGTAATTCCTGTTAATTTTGTTTAAGAATTGTTTTAATTATACTTCACAGAAAATATATGGACAGTCAAAATTGGAATTTTTGCAATGGTATTTAGAAAGACATAGAAAATAATCCTTTCCATAACAGATGCATGAACTTTTAAAATTATACTTATTTAAAAAGTGTAGAAATGCAGTCATTTGACACAATATTTTATATTTATTTTATAAAATTAACAGTACTTGACGCTGCTGGAGGAAACACTTCTTCAGGACTAGTACCTCCTGAATTTATGCTCACCAGAAAGCTCTATCAATGTTCATAATTAAATCACAATTACTGAAATAAGAGACCACTTATGGAACAAGATATTCCTCAAAATGAATAACCAGAACTATTTCTTTGTGAAGACTCGAACTGCAGTGGCTGTCACAGATAAAGTGAAACATTATGAAATGATACATACAAAAGTCTTCTCCTCTACATATATTTTACTTATAATCTAATAATAGAGAAGAATGGGACCTGGAAGAATTATGAAGCTGGTATTAGTTACAAAAGAAGAACACGGTGCAGAACGTACAAAAATTATACCAAACAGACCCAGGAGTGAGAAGGAAGATTCAACATCAAACACCCTACCTACTCCAGAAAGGATTCAAGATACTGATGACTTGTCAGTACCCCATCTTCCTTCCACCGGACTGAGCCATCAACTCTGGGACCCAGTGAGGCAGTGGACAGGCGAGCATAAAATGAGAGAAAGTAGTAGAAAATAGGAAGTTTGTGTGTATAGTTTGATGTGAATATGATTTGAACCACTGACAGTATCACTGTAACTGGATGCACTGCTTTGGCCTAGCATAGAGATAATTTTCTTAATAGTAGCTGGTACGGGGCTGTGCTTTGGCTTTGTGCTGCAAACAGTGCTGATAACGCAGGGATGTTTTCGTTCCTGCTGAGCAGTGCTTACACAGAGCCAAGGGCTGTTCTGCTCCTCACCCCACCCCACCAGCGGGATGGCTGGGGGGGCACACGGAGTTGGGAGGGGACACAGCTGGGACAGCTGACCCCAATGACCAAAGGGATGTTCCATACCATATGACGTATGCCCAAAAGTAAATACTTACACATTCGATGCACTGTACCAAGAACAATTCATTAGGAGCACACAAATTAATAGTAAACTCTCTGCTATCTTATTTCCCAACAGCGCCACGGCACACCAACAGTTAGATCAGATTTGTTATGCTGCAGGGTACAATCAGATCCATAACCTAGCAGGCTCATTTCTCACTATATCACTATATCATAGTAGCATTGCACACGGTATGTGTGGACCTGCTTGTACTTTCTTTTATGTTTTGTGCACGCTTCCCACCACGTGCTGGAGAAAGGATTGGTGAATTTCTTTAACAGGCTATATGGTTAATCTGGCCAAAATGCTGGGAATACTTCTCACAGGACTTTATTTTGATACTGAAATAAGAAATAAGACTGGTAATCCTTCCCCCCCCCCCCCCCCCCCCCCCTTATTCATGAAGTGGCTCTTATTTTCGGCAGAGTCTAGTTTGGAATTCAACAATTCATATTCCCCCAGGCAAACTGTGTGTACTCTACTGCATGTCTGGTTCCCCACCGTCACCAGGGGAAAGTAGTGCTGATACTCCACACCACATGGGAACCTAATTTTTCAACACACTTTCACAGTAGGCAGAAGCAATTCCAGCTTTCAGGGCATTGGCATTATCACTGGCCTCTCAGCACAAAGACCGCTTAGAGAGCAGCCAATTAATTTTCTTCTAAAGACTCACTGGGAGTAAAATCCACCACTGTCCCCATCATCTCTGGGATAGTTGAGAGGTGCAGCTGCAATAACCAGACAAGGTGTTTTGAAGAAAAGTAGCAGGTGCTGTGTCTAGAAAAGAAGCCTATATTCTTCCACTGCAGTGACTTCACCGGTACCAGATAAAAGCCTTTGTCTGATTTTGGTTATGACATAAAATACAGTCTGTAAAAGCGAACTTGGGTTAAGGGATCGGTATGTGTAGCCCTGAGGTTCAAAGGATTTTGATTTCTTTTTTTTGGGATACAGCTAATGTTTGATAAAAAAGCCATCAAACGAAACAAACAATAAGTGGCCAGTCAGCAAGATCTACTTACTGTCAGGAAGATGTGGGAAATTTCTGTTCCTTCTGCCTGTCATATTTTTTCAAATATAAATATAAGTGGTTATGTAGCCAGGTGGAAATCTGGTCATTTGATCTCCAAATCTGTGAATCTGTGGACTTGTTTCCCCACATATTCGCTTATCTATTTTTAATCAATATAGCACAAACATTTTTTTTTTTTTTTTTTTTCTAGTTTTTGTATCTATTTGCTTTACGGACAAAAGACTAATTATGAAAGGCACAGCAATGAAGTGAGCCAGCCATTTCTGGATCCCCTTGCTTTAGAGTCCCCTTTCAAAATGAAAGGAGTGCCCCCTAGCAGTTTTTTTTCTGTCCTACTTCAAAGAGTATTTGTAGAAACATGTCTTCTCTTTGGCCCTTGGCTAGCACTAATCCTTTTCATAAGGATGACCAAGAAGGCTGACAGCTAATCAATTATTTACTTTGTCCTTAACTTGTTATGCTCTGAGGAATTTAGCATGTCAATCAGTGAAAAATGATGCACTAACAGCTTTCATTTACCCATTTGTCTTAAACTCAACAGACTCAAAAACTACATCCCATGCAGTGTGACTTTGAAAGCCCTGATTCCATATCCTGAGGGGCTTTTTTCTGGGAAGAAAGTGTTTTATGAGACTGAATGCAATTTAAATGCAAGAACAGGAAAGTTTATAACATGATATATACATAAATATACAGTCTGATAGCTATCACCAGACTAACTTGGAAGCAGGTCCACTGGAGTAAAATGAATGGTGTAACATATGAAACTGTAATGAAATGAAATCAATACTAGATGTTGGATATAGAGCTGTGGGATTTTTTAATTTTCTGTTATCTCATATGTTTCCTTTATGGTTGTGAAAATGGATTAAAGCAATTAACACAGTCCTGTAATCTATAAACAGGAAATTTGTATCATAGATTTCCAGACTGACCCCCTTCTCCTTTCAGAGTTTCTTTTATTCATGCAATTCAGATTCAAGTAATGTTCTAAATAGTATTGGTAAAAAAATATAGAGAATTTTTCTTAAAACACACTTAACATCTGTATTTGCTGTAAGTTTACAAACATCTTTCAGTTTTCAGTCCCTTAAGGTATTAGACATGTACTTAACTGAAGCATAAATCAGATGGGGTATACATATACATATATATGCTTAAAACTGGGCATGCCATGAGCCAAGTCTGCCAATACAGTCACCTATAGTGTGTATCTATCAGTTACAGAATGTATTCCTAAGAAAGTTAATGAGCTATGTGGGGTTTTTTTACAAAAAAGTACAGCAATATGATAATTACAAAATTAAATAAGATATGGTTATCTCAGTGCAATTTAAGAACTTTCTGGGGTTTATATATAAGTTTCTAAAGCTTTATAGTTCCTTTGTTTAAAACCACTTTGTTGTTATTTCACGTGTGCACATACTCATTTCTACATTTTAAGTGAGCTACCTTCAAATGCAAGCAGGCGTATCTGTTTGTAAAGCTGTCTGCACACAGGTAGCTGCTGCACAGTTCTCTGTGGTGCACTATAGTTGTTCAAGTGATGCAGGGCCAAACGCGGCTTTGAATTCATCTATTAGAGTTTCTTCAGAGCTGGAGACACTCAAAAGGCATTTTAAGTTTCAGTAGCTTTTCTTGACTGCTCTTACAAGCCACACAGTTATCTAGATTCCTTACAGATTATTATGCGGTATCCTTGTTCTTTACCATCCCTCTTCATCTGTACGTACCCTAACCGTATTGAGCCCCCGTCACTATCATTCACTGCAACTGCTAAAAACACCTGGAAGATCACACAATGGCCGGGTCGATTCACTAGCTAGAACAAAAGATTTTAACCCCCTTTCATGTCGCCTTAGGCATTGCTATAAAGGGGTCAGGGTGGGAGGTAAGGAACTGAAATGCCCTATTTAACAAGAAAGCGTTTCCTGTTGAGAGCTACTTTCAACATTTTTGAAATCTCACTCATACTTGGTGTCCGGCCAGTGTAAGAGGAGGACATGATTATGACCAATTCAAAAGCTTAATTTCACTGAAAGACTTTGGTGCTTTGGAGGAATAAAATGACAGTATTTTACATTCCAAAAGGATTCAGATTTGAGAAACAGCCATCAATAACATTTATGTCTTTATGCCTGACAAATTAAGAAAAGACTTTCTTCTGCAATGCAGTAAGGTACAACCACTCATCAATTAAATTTCATTGTCTTACTCACAATGTGTGTTTCACTTTCACGTATTACTGCAAACTAAACAGTCAAACAAACAAACAAATAAATACCGGCGCAACCTTTGAGATGGAAAAAAATCAGTTAAAACTTTAAATAAATGTGATTTTTTTTCCTCTACTCAATAATACTTCTGGCATTTCTGTGTGGAATTTTCAGTGAGCTGATTATTACTATTTTTAGGAAAAAAAACAGATACAACAGTTTGGTGCTGACCTCATTCATATCACTGTAAATGATGCTACACTAGTGACATTAACTAATGTTGATAATTAATAACAAGATATAATAATCAGTAAAATTTTGAAACTTTTGCAAAAAATCAAAATGATATCAACATCCACGGGAAGTAATGGATGTATACAACCTCGAATTCATAGACCTTCCTCAGAAAGGTGGTAGTGGAAAAAATGGTAAAATACGGCATAAGCTGAGTAAGTTCGTCACTGGTGTACATTGTACTGGCATAATTTCATAGTTACTATCATTACCAGAAATGCTACAGAAAAGGAATTCTAACTGAAACCTTAATACATTACGTGCTTCAAAAAATAAAGACACAGTTACCGTCCCCACTGCTGACATACTACCTTAAATTTACAAAGAAGATGAAGCATGGAAAGATGGAGCTGGGTGAAAGAATTACCAAAAATTTTACAGCAGATCAGTATAGTTGCGTGCATCTAGCAGCTCACTTTTCAGCTGAGGGAGACAAATCTTCCTTCCTGATCCTGAGGTCAGTGACTCTGAAGGCCCATGCAACACCAAGATCTTTTGCATTAATTATTTCAGCATGTAATGATCTGAAGACTTTGATCAAACTGAACAGATGAAGCATAGAACGTGAAACTGCAGCAGAGAAATGCACGAATTTCGAACAACTTGCCCTCATCTGACGTATTCCATAGAACAGAGATTCTTCTTTATATGATGATCCCATGAACGTTTGGAGGGTGTGTGTGTCTTGCTATTTTAGGCTACTTTCTGCATGCCTGAAACTTGTGTAGTACAGAACAGCTGAAAGTGGGATAAAGCTTTTGCCCCAGGACTCCCAAGATAAAATCCTGGTCCCTCCTGAAGCGAAGGGCACCACTGCAGCCCTTCTGCAGACCTGAGGGCCCTACAAGGAGAGCTACTTGATTAGGCGTGAGAAATGCCGATTGCCTGTTTGTTCAGCGACAGACAGCGATCCAGGCAAGGTGCAAGGACAAGGAGTGTCTTAGTTTCACATCATGGCCAACAGTTCTCTTACACGTAGACATTTTCTGTGCCCATGCGTATGTGTGTATATGTGAATGTGTGTTTGTCTGTCTATACATACCTAACATTTATATAACACCCAGCATTATTCTCGACTTTGGTAATTGTGTAAACCTCGGTTCTTCTCAGTTACCATAGTAACAGGGCATTGCGCTGAGATACAAGTAGTCTTTCCTTGATATGATTTTGATCAGCTCTTTCTGTTGCAAATTAATATTAAATTGGAAGTCAATAATAAATGAAAATACCTTTCTAAGCAGCAACTGAGGATGTTAACAGGATGAACAGCAGGAAGTATTAAGCAATTTAGCAGTCAGCCACTTCCACTAGAAAACAGTATAATGCAGAAAGCAAGCTACTGATTTTTATGAAAACACAGTGGAAAATAACTTCCAAGAGCATTTCAATGCAGAACTACTCATTTAAACTGCATGCGAAATGATAAGCTACAGTCTTCTCTTCTGTATCTTAAGGCCTTCATTCCCAGCTGTAGGCCTTCATTCCCAGCTTTTAATTAGACATTGCTTAACTCATCCTTTGTCTAAAGGACCTGGTGACTAGAGGTGATAAATCCCCTACGCACAAAGTATCATCTCATGTAGGTAAAACTATACTTACAAGCTTCTATGTGGAAAAAAGCCAACAACCTATAGGGGAAAGAGAAAGGTCAATTACAATGAAAACAATGCAAGAGTTATGTAAAAAATATCTTGTGCTTGATGGCATCATCTGCTTGTTTCTTTATAATTGTTTAAGAAAAAGTGAATTGTGTTTAAACTGCAGAACTACGTGGAAAAAAAAATCTAAATGTTTAATTTAATCTTGTAGAGAAGTGCTTATATGACTTTGGAGCCAGCATGCCTAAGTATTGAAATAAAAGTCGAGTGAAAGTTATGTAACCAACTTGCACAGTGATTTTTGGAAATGGAAGGTAGCTTGTCATGCATGATTTACATCTAAATAGTCAAGAAATAAACAACCTCATGGAAGCATGAATTTCTCATTGTTACAAGGTTTCCCTAAACATATATTCTTTTCTTTTCGGAAACTCTGACTACATAGTGTACAAAGATTTTGCACACATGCTGCTGTCCTGGTTACAAAACTCCTGACAGGTATGCACATATTAAAAACAATATATGACTACTCACAGCTCTTTTTCTTAGCATGCATTCCTGGTGGCTTAAAAAGAAAAGCTCCAATGGAAATAAAAGAAGTGATCTCAATTTAGCCATACATTTCAGGGATATGCATGGCTGTATATACTACTTTCCTAAATATGAATGATCTCTTTATAAAAACAAGAGTCATAGAATTACAACTTGGACTAACATTCTTTCCTTTTGAATATATAATTTTTCATTTTCTACCAGACGAACTCTACTTTAACCTCTAACTTTTAAAGTTTGGGGTTTTTTTGTCCATGAACAGATCCATTAAAATACATTCTCAAAAAAATCAGAAAGACTCAACACTCTACCTTGATAATGTGGAAAAGACAGTACATACTGTAAAGATCTAGATGCTTACTCTAATTGAGTTATCCACTAAAATAATAAGAAAAAACAGAAAATTCTAAGTAAACAATTCTGAGGTGACTTTTTACATTCGAGACAGCCTGCTCATGAAAAACTTCACTGCATGGCATTCCCTGTCTCTAGGCAGACATTTTGAAGTTGTCTCACATCAAATGAAGCTTGTGCACCAGTTTTATTAGCTTCTTACAATATGCTTTGCCAAGAAATGTGAGACTCAAATAGCTATGTAAATTCATTAATCTTTGTAAAGCAATTAGTGTAAAATCCAGTGACTGCTAAATGATTCCAAATGAATTAGTTGCAACATAACATTTAATTTTCAGGAGTGTGTTCATTTATTTATGTTACATGGCAATCTTTACAAGACAAACACAAATATTTAGACCCCAATCCTGCAACTGTCACAAAAGAAAAAAAATTTTCTTCACTGTTTCTTCAAAACCAGGAGACTGGTTTCTAAGGACCAGATATCAAGTAACTCACAGTTAGGGAGAGGTTTCAGGAAAACTCAACTGCTGTTTAGGCACTTCAGTGTGCTCCAGATTTTCATAATTCTTGAGAAGAGCCTAGCTATGCTTAGGACATTTGTAGGCACATTTAAAAAAATAATATTGCTCAAAGCACTGGGTTTATCCAGAAATGTGAACCAGTTTCTGTTCCCAGTCAGTACAACTATACTAAACCAGGCAACTATGCATGACAAGATCAAGACTCCTGTAAAAGGATCCTAAAACAAGATCAAACTCAGAAATACTGAGGATCGCCTAACTTTTGGAGGAGCAGAAGGGGAAAACTCTGTTGTAACCAATCAAGAGCTACACTGAAGAACGTGTAGCTACTCTGTAGTGGCTGACTTTGATGTTCAGATTACCAGCATATCAATCTGAGAGTCCTGCTCTGCTACCATGTGTATTATTGATAAGTAACTGTTGCAGACTCATAAGATGAGCACATGATCCTGCTTTCAAGTTGTCACGAATGTAAACTATGTCGAGTCCAAAGTGATATAAATACTTGAGGGTTACCCAGACATAATGCAATTTCCCTATACAAGATATGGAATAGGAAATCCAAAACCCACCTGGAGTCGAAACTGGCAAGGAAGATGCAAGGCAACAAGAAGTGTTTCTATAGCTACACCAGCAGCAGAAGGAAGGTAAGGAAAAATGTTGGCCTGCTGCTCTGTAGTGAAATGGACCTCATGGCAAGGGACACAGAAATGGCCATCTACTCAATACCTTCTTTGCCTTAGTCTTTACTGGTCGGACCAGCCTTCAGAAATCCCAGACCCACGAGACTGGACAGAAGGAAAGTCTGGAGCAAGGACAATTTGCCTTCAGCGGAGCAAGATCAGGTTAGGCAACTTTTAAACAAAGTGGACACGCACAAGTCCAAGGGACCTGCTGGGATGTACCCGTGAATGGTAAGGGAGCTGGCTGATGTCATTGCATTTGTATGATACTAGGAATCAAAGCAACAAAATAGATGAGTAGAAACTACTAGTGCAAGATGAAAAAAGATTTTTTTTCAAGAAATCACAGAAACAGTGAAATAATAGACATCTATTCTTTAAGATTTCTATGACAAGATAGGAAAATCTAACTTTTTTAGTGTAAAAGTGAGTGATAAACAATTGCAAAGAAAGTACAGATATGGATACTTGGGAAATGATGAAAGAGTATCTGAGACAAAATCACCATGGAGACAGACTAAATTTCTCTTGGGCTAATACCAGTGATCTGCTAGCAATCTCTAGGGTTGGGTATGTACGGAGATGTCCGCAATGCCATCACAAGCAAATATTACTGAGAATTGTACCATGATGGAACAACAAGTTACCAGGTATGGCCTGGGAAACTAATGCTAAGTATAAAGTTTCAGATTAGACGCTATCCAAAGGAGTGTGTGTAACTTCATCATGAGACACCTGAGGAGATTATTCTTTTGTGATTCCAGAAAAACCTTGTGGGAAAGTAAGAATGCACGTGGTGGAGTCAAACGTGGAGATGCGGTGAAGAAGGTTAACAACACGCTGGTCTGGATCTGAGGGAAGCAATTATTTAGAGGTCTTTGTTCAACAACTGCTAGACAGAATCTGGAACACCGTGTCCACTTTTCACATACACACACAGTGTAAGAAAAATGTGTATAAGTGGGCAAGTTCAGCAGAGGGCTCCCAAGGCAGGCAGGGGCTGGAGCACTTGCCCTGTGAGGAGAGGCTGGGGCAGTGGGGCTTGTCCAGCCTGGAGAGGAGACAGCTGCGGGGCGGGGGCGGCTAACATCAGTATTCCTGTACTTGCAAGGAGGTTGCTGAGAAAAGAGAGACACACTCTTCACTATAATGAGAACAAAAGACAATGGACATGAATTGGTGGAGGGGCTGGGTATAAGGTAACCTAGGTTAATTAACATGGGGACAGGTTGCAGAGAGTTTGTGGATCTCCAGCCTTCATGGTTGTAAAGCTCCAAGTGACCTGCTCTGCAATCTAAGAGATTTGACATGAAAACTCTTTTTTTTTTTTTTATAAATCTTTCTGACTTTTGTAACTTATCTGCATGGCTTTGAGTTTCTGTAGACCTTGATCCAGTAAGAAATTAACTATCTTATCAAGTACCTTGCACTTGGATTCTCAGCAGGATAAGACCCCACAGAGTTAACCATACATGCACATCACTGGATATGATGTTATTGTTCCTCACAATTTTTCATATTTTCCATTCAGAAGAATGAAAATGTAATTGCAGTGTTCTTAACCCAGAATAACTTTGGTATTTTTTTGAAAAATGTCCATGTAGTGCATTGGAGAAAATTCTTAGGCAATATAACTCAATGTGTTACAGATTAAGTTGAAGGATTTAGGTTGATCTTTACTAGTATAAGATTTTCCTTACCTTTTCTGAAGAAAACAAGTGATGCCTCTTTTCATTTAGAATGTGTGTTTTCTTATTTCTTGAATATTTTTGTGTTACCTAATGCAATAATAGTTCATTCATCAGGGACACTATGTCAAATTAACTGTAAAGCAGGAATGAAGCATTCATATTTAAGCAGCTATTACATTATTCTTAGAATACCTTAAATGGCTGTATTAAAATAACAGAGCAATGGTTAAATCAAACATTCCTGTCTTTTACATTCAGCTGGTTACAAACATATTACTAGCCAGATAATTAAGCATTGGTATGCTTGTCTTTTGGCTAGTAACAAATTAGAATGGACAGTAAATACAACCAAAGAAATAGCACAATTTTTTTTAATAGCTCATATTTAAAAACGGAATAGAAAACTATAGGAAAATACTGGGGAAAAATACTTTTTTTTAAAAGAAAGAATAAGCGTTCCTAAAATTATAGCATAAAACGTGCAAGTTGTTTTTTTTTCCTATGCTTCATTTATTTATTTATTTTACTCTTACAAATCTTCCCCTGGGATTGTTTCACATACACATATTATCTTTTGTCAATTAATTTCCCCTGCAAGTCAAACTGAAATGCACTGTGATTTCTTCCCTTTATATTCTTTTGAAGAACCCCTTTCTTCTCTTGCAGTTATTGAATTCAACTGAAAAGAGTACATTATGTACCAATCATGTTTTAACATCTAAAAGTACAGGTTACATTTATTTGCAAGCCTGGGAAGGTGAAGAAGAATAAAGCCTACGTGCTTAAATTCTAAGATCTGTAAGATTGTGACTTATTGTTTTAGAAATCATTTCTGGCACTATTTAAATGAACGCTTCATATTAGCTGGCTACATTGATGTGTTTCCCATTAAAAAATAATAAATAAATAAATAAAAAGAAGCTAGAAAAGCAGACATAAAGGTTACCCAGTTTCATAAACAGACTTTAAAGATTATCGGTTCTGTAGTCTTCTCTAAGGGAACATGACAAGTTCTCTGCCCCTGTAGCCACTATAACAAGAAAATCCAGTTTGTAAAACACTGAGTGGTTACATGGGGTTTTTCACTTCCAATATGTGCTTATGGTCGTCACCTGGAATAAGGCAAAGCTTAGAAAAGGAATATACAATGACAGAATTGAATGAATGAAATTTCACCTACAGGGCACACCATCATAAAATTTATCACAATGAAATAACTAAATGCTAAATTCAGAGTACCACATGACTTGGCATCGATTCAGGGCTGTGAGCCAGGATGATGGTGAGAGGCATGAAAATGGAAATTTACAGTAAAATATATGTACAGCAATTCTTGGAGGGAAATCTTGGAAGGAAAGAGGAAATTGGGTATTTATAAAGCTGATGAAAACAAAGTATCAGCAATATAGTGAAGGCTTAAAGTTTCACGGAACTATTTCTTCACAGCAAGACAGTTTAGTTCCCTGGGGAAAATGGCCTTCTCGTTCTCTTTCCCTCTTTCTCTCTCTTTTCCTTTTTTCTTTTCTCACCAGAAATATACAGCAGAAAACTTTGGACCAAGTGCTACCTTCTCTACCTTCTCAACTTGGGGCTTTTATTTAGGTCAGCACAGCTGTGCAATTTTTCCTGTGTTCAGGCCTGGCGGGTTGACCTCGGCTGGCTGCCAGGCACCCACCCCTCTCCTCACTCCCTCTCCTCAGCAGGCCTGCGGAGAAATTAATCTCACTCATGGGGCGAGATAAAGACAGGGACATCACTTACCTGTTACCTTCATGGGCAAAACAGGCTCAACTAGGGGAAAACTATTTAATTTGACTGCCAATTAAAATAGGGTTGGGTAGTGAGAAACAAAGATAAATTTAAACACTTTTCCCCACCCCTTCATTCCCAGCTCCTCCATCTCCGTCCCCCACCTCAAAGAGTGCCCTGGGGATGGAGAATGGGGAGCTGCGGCTAGTCCATAACGCTTTGTCTCTGACACTCCTTCCTCGCACTTGTCCTCTGCTCCAGCATGTGTCCTCTCCATGAGCTGCAGTCCTTCAGGACAAACCTGCTCCGGTGTGGGTCCTCCACAGGACTCAGTTCCTGTCAGAGTCCTCTCCACAGGCTCCGGGGAAATACCCGGTCCACCGTGGTCTCTTCCATGGACTGCAGTGGAATCTCTGCTCCAGCACCTGAACCCCCCCCCCCCCCCGCTTCTTTTCTGATCTTCATGTCCGCAGGTTATTTCTCACTTTATTTTTCTTCACTCCTCACTGCCCGTGCAAGTGTTCTCCCCTTTCTTAAACATGTTTTCAGAGCAGGCCACCCCTGCAGCCCCCCCTGCTTCCCAAACCTTGCCGCTGACTTTAACTCTACATCAAATTACAGTCTCTGATAGAAGATTCTTTATCTCACTGACTTCTTAAGAATTATCCAAAGAATTAGCAATTTAGATGGCAAAAGTTGGAGGTTGCAGCCATAATGAAGTTCTGGGGCCTGAGAGAGCAGCTAGAGGAATAAATTGAGGTTATTTGTACCTGGCAGAGCCAGGCATACCTGGCAGCGAGAAATGAAAGGGAAAAAAAGGTGTCTTGCAGATTAGATTAAATAATTCTGAAGAGGTTTCTCTACCCACTTTTGAGATGGCAGCAAAGTGATTTTTTTAGAATGAAAAAATAGTGAAAATGGCTGAACTTCTGGGACTTATAAAACCTGCAAATTGTGTTTTTAATTTATACTTTTTTCTGGTTGATAA
Organism: Balearica regulorum gibbericeps; assembly: GCF_011004875.1. Lineage (NCBI taxonomy): Eukaryota > Metazoa > Chordata > Aves > Gruiformes > Gruidae > Balearica > Balearica regulorum. The sequence continues at coordinate 34,451,910 of NC_046191.1, read as the reverse complement.
AGAAGTATTTCATTAGATAGATAGTCAATACCTTTCTAAAAGAAGACAGATTGCAAGCTTTGTGTCTTTTAGGTTTTGTCCACATTAGCAAGATCAATTGATAGAGTGTCCCTCAAATCACCTGAAATTTACCCTACATCCACATCCAAAACTTCTTCATATAATTGATAGGGAGGCCAAAACTGACCAAAGTTATGGTAACAACTTTTGAAGGTAAAACCCAAACTGCCTTGAACTCAGTCTTTATGGTAGAAACCTGCCTTAGAGCTTTGTAGGCACAAAGGGTGTTTTCAAAAGGTGCATTTTATTACGTGAACTAAATCTGAACCAGTCACTGTTGGGGTGTATCCAGATGATCAGTGTGACAAGCAGCAGCAACTATAAAGTCATTCTCAAAGTATCTAAGGCAGACACCTGCCACACCTATAAATTATAAATGCATTAGGGTATAATTAATATATTTGGGTTCAAGGCAAACTAATAAGCGTACTAAAATGATGTAACCAGTAACAGTAAAAAAGTATTCCATAACATGGTTGGCATATCCAGGCACATTACTTACAGAAGCACGAGTAATGTGATCGCCAAGACCACAAAAAAATAGGAGAGATAGGAGACATGCAAGTGGTAAAAAGTTGCCAGACTAAGGAAAACATGAGCATGAGGGACTGTAAAAGGACAGAACATTCTGCCCAACAGAGAAGAAGGATATCTGGCAAAACCAAAGCACAAAATAATATGAGGAACAGTTGAGATTTCCCTTTTGGGGATTTGGGTAGAAGCATAAAAACACCACAAATGTAACAGAAAAAACAGAGAACAAAGAAAAAAGACTCATGTTGTCTTCCACTTTTCTCATTAAAGGTCTCTCAAGACTGAGTGCTTTGACCTCGGTGATCAAAACCCACTGAGAACTGCAGCCATCTGCAGCATTTATATGGTACCAGCTCCATGGCAGTGTATGCTTACAGGTAAATGAAGTTGTGATTTTTGAAGACGAACAGTTTTGTATTTGTAGAGCTGATGACAAATAATGTGTCAGAATGAATAATTAGTTAGGAATTGTATTGATAATGAAGGAACTTAATGAAGTTTAGTTTTCAATTTTAAAACTAGTTTGATGATCGGTTTTCTAAATGCTCCCATCACAGCAATTTCAAATTCTCTGACCAATAGGCATACACATGAGCTCACTGATGTACGTTTGCAGTGAGCACTGAGCTGGACCAGGCAGTGCGTAGCCGTGCCCGTGGGGCAGGTCAGGGGCTGGCACCCAGGCAGGGATACAGGGGCACAGAGGGGCTGTGCTGACGCTCGGGGAAACCCCAAGGTCTCATGGGAATAATTTTTTGAAATTTTTTTTTCCCCTGCAAGACAATATTTTGTTGAATAGCAAAAGTAATCTGATGGCTTTTGTTTGTAAACTGGTTATCTTCTACACCTCACAGCATGAAGCTGTTCGGCATACCTTTTCTCAGCCGTGTCAGCGACCAGAAGAACTTATCTCCGAGAAGTCTGAGCCCACTGTTCCAAGACATCACTGACTTACTAACCTTATTAGCTAGAGTAGACCTGTGTATATAGACGTTAATAAAAGTCTACGTTTAGGCTGATTCTTTGAAATACAGTTTCCAGTGTCACTTTGTTGATAAACAACTTCTCCTCACCCCAAAGAAATATATTGGGTAAAAATATACATTTGTCCAACTGGCTGCAATAAATAAATAATAAATAAACATTAAATAAATTAAATAATTGTTTGCAACATCACACAAAATTTTATTCTAACTTTTAGAGGCAAGAAAAAAATATACATTCAGGTGGGTGGAACTGCTACCATGTTTAGAAACAGATTAATTTTAGATTGTTCATTTCTAGTAATGATGACTTCTGTGTTACATAAAATCCTTTTGCAAGGTCACTAAGAGCTAATCATCAACTCTGTTTTCTTAAACTGACCACATAGAACCTAGGTATTACATGTAAAATGCATGCATACTCACAAGAATATAAAATATATATTTAATGTGTATGTATATATATGTGTGTGGGCTGATAGAAAGAGATCTTCCAAATTAAAAAAAAGAACTCTCTCATTTAGATTCCAAAAGTAATCACAAATGTCTTAAGAACTCGGTGCAGTTACATTCTCAGATAACATTGTACACTTTATAGTGTATGTACATATACCCTGTAGAGTAGTACCCTTTGTAACCATTTTCTATACCAGACATGTGCAAAGCCAGAACTTTAATTTTAAAAGATATATTTTTACTAACCTTTTAACAAGGATTATTTTGTTTAGAGAATCTCTTTAGAACTGTCAAAGAGTTAGTTAGAAAACCCAAAATACAAATATAATCCAAAACAAAATTTAAAAATTTCCAAAATATAACTGTTGTTAGAAACTAACGGGAGACAATTGTACGCATGCTTGATTTCGTTCTAAAAGTCACATATATTTTAAATGAGAAAAAATAAGAAAATATATTGCATTGTGTCATTAGTCCAAGATAAAATCCAGTCAGCAAAGTGTCTCTTGGATCTTGGAGAACAAATGGGTCAGAATACGAACAGTGGAAAGGAACAACCCCCACGCGGTACTAGCAGCTGAATGAGGAGAGTTAAAGTTCATCCAGCATGTTAGAGAGTAAAAGTTACTTTCCTTTCCTCTCCAGCTGTCACTGTCAAACTTATGCATGAGAACCAGCGTGTGCTACTAGTGTAAGACAGTACACAAGTACCCAACGAAATGTGTGTGATTAGTTATACCTTCTGGGTAACTTAAAAGTTGTATCTCTTTCTCCGGTAGCAGAGTTGGTTTTTTGGCGGCAAAACTGGGAGTGATATAAAAAAAAAAGTAACTAATATAATTCCCAGGTTTTGGTTCCAGAAGTTATAAGACTATTTTAACTTCGTGCATTAGTCATAATCATGCATTAGGCAAACATTTTAATTTTGTAGAGGACTATATATTGGGAAATACAGTATTTAAATCTGTGAGAAAAACTTACCATTGAAATTAATACAGCCAGATTGCTTTACCATATGTTTCTCCTCCATTTCCCCAAATATTCTAGGAGTCAACCATACTTTAGCATATTTTAGCTTGTTTACCTCTAAATGCAAAACTAATCTAGACAGCAAGAGACGTGTGTTGTTTAGCTAACTGAATATTGTGCAGTTCTTGCATGAAATGTGCTATACAGCAGGATAGCATGATACTCTTTACTATGATAGTATATCTTTTCATTGGGAAGGCTTAGTTATTGGAATGTATTGTTTATAGATTATGCTAAACAGCATGTTGTTCATCACTGCTTCCCCATATAAACTCCCTGACATGCTGTCAACCTGAAATTTGTAAATTGTTCATTTTGAATTGACACTGGCATTGGAAAAGCACTTAATGAGTTTAAATTTGACATTGAGAGGGAAATCCATGAAGAGGAATAGGTAGAGAATTAATTTAACCAGCCTTTTAAAGAACCAGCTTTGCAAACAACTGATCTGCAAGATGCCAATATCATGCTTACACAATGCTTTTAATTTAACTTCATAGCAGCAATTATTCTCTTTTAACTCCCAGCAATTTCAGAATGAATAGTTGCAGTAATAATTCATAGCAGTTTCTTTTCCTTGATAAGGAGGCAGAATTTGTCATAGAGAGTAACATAACATGATTTTGCCGTTCAGGTGACTGAATATTGTCTTTCAGAACTGGGTTGCACTTTAGCAATGAATGATTGCCATCAAAATTCATGAAGCTGGGTAGAAACAGATATGGTAGAAATGTGTAATACAGAACTGTGACTAGTTTCAGTTATCTAATACCTTTTGGATACACGCAGGAGAGATAAAGGGGGGGAAAACAATTTCTGGAGATTTTAAAAAGTATCTGACACTTGTAAAATCATACTCCATATTACCTTGCAATGATCATTAATTTGCCTGTGACTCCTCACTCAAAACAATAGCTCTAAATCACATGAGCCCTTGCAATTCCACTAATATTGTTTGAAATAAATAAATAAAATGGAAAACAAGTAAAATCTAACTTATTTGACAGCCTAGCTGACTAGACTGAATAGCAAGATCATGCAAGCCACTACTTCTCTGCTCCAATTAAAGTGATTGATAGAGATTGAACAACTGAAAATGCACAAGACCTGGCAAAATCTAATTAGCTAAAACCAGAAAAAGAATTACACTGAGAGCAGATCTGGGAAAATAATTGATTTAGTGGAAAAACTGTGTGTTGTATGGAAGAATGAGGATGGACTTTGACCAAAGTAAGTATTTTGATGATTTCTAGTGAAAGAAAAGATAAGTTCATTCACATAAAGTTGAAAATGATCTGACATTTTTTAAGGTCATTTTTTTCATGTTTTTTTCTTGCTTAAACTGAAATATGTCATTCTGAAGGAAGCTGAAAAGTTAATTTTGAAAATATCATGAAAAAAGTGTTCAAGCCAATACTTTTCAAGTATATGCAAACCAAGTGCAATCCACTCTGTGCCATCAGAACACTCAGCATTACTGTCTGCAAATTCCCATTTGGTTCTCATTAACATTACCTATTTTAAGCTTATACACAGATAAAGGTACTTTATGCTAGCAGTTACTTCAAATGGTCCTTCCTGGTCAAGGACAAAGGATCTCTGTAACATACATAAGTGACTTTGAAACAGCTTCCCTCGAGATCTTGATTTTTCTTCTCAGATCTTTTATGTTCAGTATCACTGTCATTTCAAAAGTTTGTTATGCAGTATCTGAGAGACACTGTATTAAAAGTAATGAGTTGCCTTCAGAACCAATAGGAAATATTCTGTTAATCAGAGATACTCACTTAAGTATGTTGCCATCATTATAGGAAATAAATTATCGTTGTTCTGACTTCTAGCACATATAACTACATGGTTCTGACAGTTAAGCAAACCCTCAAATAACCAGTCAAATGAAAAGAATGGACTTCCCTTATTGATATTAAGACATGCATAAGTATATTGTTGGGCACTAATAACCTGGAGAATGGTTTGGTTATAAATCTAGTCGCTTGGGAAGGCTGTCATTGATCAGTACCTTCGAGAGAGGTCCAGCCATACCCTTATTTTAGACAGTTGGTTTTGCTTGTCACTAGAGCAGTACAACTGAAAACTTGTAAGGTTTTGATTTGGATAGTTATATTCCTCATACCCCAAAGGGAGCTCCAGTTTGAGCATGCAGGGATGGGGTTGGAAAAGCTAAAGCACATCTGGTGTTGAATCTGGAAAGGGATGTGATGGGCAACAAGCAGGGCTTCTAAAGGTATAGTATCAGCCACAGGAAGATTAGGAAAAATGTGGATCCCCAGGTCAGTGGGGCAAGGAACCATTCAGTGATTCTCAGAAAACCCAAAGAAACAATAATTTTAACTTAAATTTAATAAAAAATAATTTTATTATTCTTTGAAAGGTGATTTATTTTCATTCATATTTAGCAAATGCTGAGCATGTATGAAATCACACCCAGAACCTGGACAATGAGCTAAACTAGTGTGAAGCAACTTGTATCTTGTGGGAAAAGGTCCACACGTGGTATTGCTCTAGGCCCAGTTTGATATCGTATTATCTAGTACCAAACTTTTAAAATGCTAGCATCCTTAACACTGGCTTGATAATTACTTCTTGAACCTTACAAGAGGCATTTCCATTTTCACTTTCACCTTCTCTTAGTGAGAACTGGAAACCTTGTCTCATTTCCACCGTAGCTTCCTCAGAGCCTAGCTGTCGCAGTGAGCTTTCTGTGTCTCCAGCAGCGTCCTGAGGGCTGCAGGTCTGACAGGTCACCTGCGCAGCAGCTCTGCTGCTCTTTGTCAGCACACATCGCAAAATCCGCTGGCAAAACTCAAACTGATAAGCAAAAGAGTAGCTCAGCTGTTAGTAGCCACTGAAGATGATAGTCTGAATAAAATTCAGACAATCAGTTGTATTAGTATCATATCCTATTGACTTCCAAACACTTAGCTCTTGTTGAAGCTACTGCAAGTTAGATGAGCATAAGCCATGCAATTTAACGGGTCAGCACCTGGCTTTTTGTTGGTGGTTTGTTTGGTTTTTTCTTTCCCAAGAGATCACAGTGAAAAGAGTGGAAGGATGGAGAGACCAGTTCCACAGTTAGAAGAATAACAAGGCATAGTATTTCTTTTGCTATTACAGCGTTTTTCCATCCTTGTTTTTCCTCCTGTGTAAATTGGTATTTCACAAACCCTTAACAGATTCAGAAAATCATCTTAAATAAGAACCCATAAGTTAAAGTTTTAAGTTTCTGGGCTCTTCAAATCTGAAAAATTGAACTGGAAGTCTTTTAAGGATGGCGACTCCCCCAGGATTTGTGCTAACCAGTTCTGTCTCATGAGCTAGTTAGCTCGAAGAAAATCTTTGTAGTACATTAACATGTCTATTTCTGTCTGTCTTGATGAAGAAGGATAAAGAATATGTAAAAGTTTCTCACTGAAGTTATTCAGGGTTTAAAACATTACTAGAAAATTATTTTATTTTCCACAGTACTTCATCATGAAAGCAATGTGTATGTTTATTCCTCCCTTGGTGGAAAGTACGTGTGTCCTGTCTTGTAAAAGGTCAGGTTTAGGCTTACTTGTAATAGTACATCATGATGTTTTTTTTCATGTAAAACCATATGCTTCGAGTGTAAATCTGTGTAGTTTGTCAGTACCTTCATGTAAAGGAAGAATATTTTTAAACGTTCAAGTGACAGCACTTGTTCAGGGAAGGAGAATCCAGGGAAATTTGAGATCCAGGGGAGAAGTCCTTCCCAGCTCATGAACCCAAAATCCACAGGCTCTCAGACACAGAGGTGGCTCCTGTCTCAGCCTAGCAGAGCCAGGCAGCAGTAGTTCCCTGGCCCTAGGTCCAAACAGGACCGAGGATAAACACGTAGCCCCAACATACCGACACAGGCAGGGCATAGACAAAAGTGACATTCACATAAACATGAACAGTACAAATGGTCTGAGCCTGTTTCTGCTTGTCAGCTGATCAGGCTTAAAGCATGCAAGAAGATCCCACACCTACATACCCTCCCACACAACGGGCCTCTTGGATGAACTGGTGTGCACCTGTGATCTCCCCAGTAGTTGATTCTATGGTCCCAGCTGTATCCTATCCATAGTCAAACATGCACCACTTGTCTACTGGCACAATTATACTGGCACAAGTTTGGCCATGTTTACATGCCAACTTGCAACAGCAAACCTTTATCACCCCTCCTCTCAATTTTTCTATGTTCATAGAATCACAGAATCACAGACTGGTTTGGGTGGGAAGGGACCTCACAGCCCATCCAGTCCCACCCCCTGCCATGGGCAGGGACACCCTCCACTAGCCCAGGTTGCCCAAAGCCCCATCCAACCTGGCCTTGAACACTGCCAGGGAGCCAGGGGCAGCCACAGCTTCCCTGGGCAACCTGTGCCAGGGCCTCATCACCCTCACAGGGAAGGACTTCTTCCTAACATCTAACATAAATCTCCCGTCCTTCTGACTTAAGGCCATTCCTTCTTGTCCTGTCACTCCCTGCCCTTGTCACCAGTCCCTCTCCAGCTTTCCTGTAGCCCCTTTAGGGACTGGAAGGTGCTCTAAGGTCTCCCCTGACCCTTCACTTCTCCAGGCTGAACAACCCCAACTCTCTCAGCATTTCTCCATGCAGAGGTGCTCCAGCCCTCTGATCAACTTTGTGGCCTCCTCTGGACTTGCTCCAAGACCTTCGTGTCTTTCTTGTCCTGAGGATCCCCGAGCTGGACATAGTACTGCAGGGGGGTCTCACAAGAGCAGAGCAGAGGAGCAGAATCCCCTCCCTCGACCTGCTGGTCTCGCTGCTTTTGATGCAGCTCAGGATGTGGTTGGTTTTGAGGGCTGCAAGCACTCATTGTCGGCTCATGTTGAGTTTCTCGTTCACCAACACCCCAAGTCCTCCTCAGGGCTGCTCTCCATCCATTCTCCACCCAGCCTGTAGTGATTGGGATTGCCCCGACCCACGTGCAGGACCTTGCACTTGATCTTGTTGAACTTCACAAGGTTCACACGGGCCCACCCCTCAATCCTGTCCAGGTCCCTCTGGATGGCATCCCTTCCCTCCAGCGTGTCAACCCATCACACAGCTTGGTGTCGTCGGCAAACTTGCTGAGGGTGCACTCGATCCCACTGTCCATGTCGCCGACAAAGATGTTGAACAGCACCGGTCCCAGCACCAACCCCTGAGGAACGCCACTCGTCACTGGTCTCCACTTGGACATTGAGCTGTTGACCACCACTCTTTGAGTGTGACTGTCCAGCCAATTCCTCATCCACCGAGTGGTTTTACCAACTTCCACAATTCCCTTGAAACATCCTTTACACTTGTTTTTTGCTATCAGACTTATCACGATCTTGTTTCCCTTCTGTTAGTCATTTGCCAAGTTCTAAGTGAAGCGCTCCAAGGCTATCCATGAGCCTCTCCTTCCCTGGCCCATCCGTCAGTGTCCTGTCTTGAGTCTTCAGTGTCTCCCTTATCTACAGTGTGCTGGGTTTTATGCATTCTGTGTTTAATCTATTACCTTCCCAGACTTTTGCCTTTGTCTTTTATGCTGAAAGTCATTAAATGGATATCCTTAAAAGCCAAACATCGCACTGTCACACTTCATCTTGCTAATCACAGTTGTAACATCCTGGCTTCAAGATAGATCATTTCCCTTCCTACCCAAAATCAGGATCATCTTTTCTTCCTCATATCATCTGGTGTCTTTGCCAAAGCTCCCAAATGTTGTAGTTTTACCTTATTAGTAGCTGTCTAATTTATACTTCTAAGATCTCTACATATTCTGTGGATCGTTCCCTGACTTATCATAGTTGTCAACACTAATGACTGCGTATGCTGACATGCAGGAAAAAGGCAACGTTTTTTACGTTATTATATGTTCATTCTAGATTCTAGCAACAAAGGTCTCCTCACTCAAGTGGTTTTAACACCTAAAATTCAAATCTTCTGACTGTTGAGCAGATCCATAGAATTTAAAAAGTTCAGCTGGTTCTAAAACGCATGAGTGTGCAGGTCACCATTTTGTAAGTGGCCATGCCTGCTCTAAGCTGAGAGAGTCCACCGCAAGTCAGAGCTCACAGACCAGAAGCAGGCTGGTGCACACAATGCAGGGGAGATGTTCTCGTACACTGGCTGAGGAGAAATTTCACAAATTCTCCATAAATATCTGGGGTGAAATACCAACCCCATAGCAATATTGAGAAAAATTATCTGTATTAAAAAAAAAAAAAGCAAACTTTTCAAGTACACTTAAAACAGTAATTTTGACAGCTTCCCCCCACAGACCACCAATAATACTTTTTTAACGTATATTTCCATTATATGAAGTTTGTTATACTCTTTCTGCTCAAGGGAATCTGGATTTTCTTTAAACTGATGCTGATTTATGTTTAAAATATTTTATTAATTTGGTAATCTTTATGCAAGGCTTTCAAAATGCAAACAGAGCTGTCCTCTGGGAAATACACTCAGCTGGCTTGGGGCTAAAATAGACTGCTTTATAATGTCAAAAGGTGTCACGAGTGTGAATTTCTTACTGATCTGAGATGCGCTGCATGATAGTATCGTACCTACAGCCATAATTTTGATGATAATTTATTGTTACTGAGAAGGGGAAAAGGAGGTCAGATCTGTATATTGGTTCAGCAAGCACGTGCTGTTACTCATTCTCTTGTTCAGTTTTTGCAGAGATGATGGAGAGGAAAAATAAAGTACAATGCATTCTCAAGGTTGCCAGGAGCAACTAATGCTTCCAAATTGGTATTCATGTTTTATTACATCTTAAATTTCAGCACCTTAAAAACAATAAAGGAAATTGCATTTTCACAAAGAATCTTCCTTCAGGGAATGTACTTCAAGTTTACTGTATTTCTTCTGATGTCTTTGTCCATGTATTATGAACTCCTTGTTTCAGAAAGAATATATATATATGTTCACGTTATATATATGTGCAAAGACAAGCGCATATAATTCCATGTTCCTGAAAGCTTACAAATTTGATTCCTCTAAAGCATATAAACAGAGCCTTAGCAAGTCTTTTAGAGGAACCATATTTGTAAGCTTTCAGGAACATGGAATTATCTATTCACTTGTCTTTGTACAGCCCACATGAAACACAAGCTCGATTCAAGGACAACGATTTGCAGAGAACTCGACTGAGGTAATGCTGATTCCACTGATCACTTTTCCTTTTTGAGAACCAAATGGTTCTACCTGGCCCGGCATCTGACTGTCTCTACCTGGAATCTGCCTCTTTTAGGAGACATAACCAAGTGGTTTCCACAGAGCAAGAGTCAGGGGGAAGGAAGAAAAAGCATTTGTCCATAATTGTTATTAAACAGCTACAGGAGTATTTTTAATGAAAAAATGTCAGTAGCAATGAATTGTTCCAATATAGTTTCTATTAAATGAAAATATTATAGGGCAAACTCTTAAACTCTAATTTGTTCATACTGCACATGTAGCTGTCACACTGGCATGAAGAATTTTAGACTGAGTACAAAAGAAATGGAAATGAATGGCTGTATAAAAAAGAAGTAATATCTTTGAAGTTCAGAATTACTTATCATTCAAGGGAGTTAATGCAATTTACATTGACTGTGGGAAGTTATTAATAAAAAATGCATCGATCAGAAAACTTTTATATATTATGAACATTAGAATAATTTTACTTCACAGAGGTAACCACTTATTAAAAGGAAAGAGATCTTCAGATGAAGTCTAAAGAAAACATTCCTGTTTTCTTACTAGATGTTCTTACGCCTTTATATATAAAAAAGAAATAATTATAGTGAAAGGTTTCTGAATGGGGTTTTGATTGTAGCAAGAAAACAAGAGTTCTGGTATCCAACTGCATTATATTACTCTACACAGAAATATTTTCACTGGACTATTACAGAATTGAAGTGCAAAGAAACAAAACTTAAGTGCAGAAAAAGCTGATATATTATATCTGCCAATTTCATTATCATAAATCCAGACTAAGTCCATTAGCTCTCCTCTCTGTTGCTACCATTTGCTCTTCTCTTTCTAATAAAATTTGTCGGGAGACTTGAATAACTAAATTGCTAATCCTAATAATTATTTCAATTACATTGATACTTCCATTTGTGACACTGGAAAATTTATGACTGATTTGATGATTCATAAGAAATAATCCCTTTGCTCTACCTGAAGATGACTTCATGCTTTGTTTCCGTCTACTCTGTAAAGGAATTCTGTAGGAGTGTTATACATTTTATTGTCTTTTATGCAGTATGCTATAAAATTTTTTTCTTCATGAAATCAGTAAAAAATAAAGAGAAAGACTAAAACTTCTTAGAATATAGGGAGTTGTATGAGGAAGGAATAAAGTGTTCTGCTATCAATGAAAATGTTACCTGAGAACACTGAGAAGCCAGTGACCATCACTCAGAACATTAAAAAAAAATGCATAAAATGCATAGAGAACACTAGCTTTTAAAGAAATATTAATGAGTCTTTGTTGACTGTGCAGTTTTTTGCATTACTTGATGAAATGTCTGTAAGACAGAATCAAAGGGTGAGGACCGTAAATGTTCTATCAGAAAACAGATATAAAGTTTCTTATGCCTGTGAACTCATAACTTTTGCTATGGAGAAATTTAGAGTTTCAGAATTTTCCATTTGAACTTTTACTATCAATACCATTCAATTTACCTTAAATACTTGGCACTACTAATCTTTTCCTGTTGTTTCTCATCACATTTCCAGTGTACATTTCTTCTACGTTCTTCATCTTGGATGAAGTTATAGAATCTGCTTTTCATCTTCCAAACACCACTTACATTTCCAGTTGCTTCTGCACAAATTTACAAAGTCCCCTAATTCAGCAACACTTCTGTCCTCCCAAGCAGCAGTCCTGATGATTGGTGCAGTTAGTAATTTCACCATTTGTCGTTTTTTACATGTTCGCATCCCATTCCTTCCACTTGGAAGGAATTTCTTCCACTCGGAAGGCCCCATGAGATGTCTTCAGTAAAACTGCATGTGACAGACATGTTCAGAAAAGGATTTCAGCACTCACCTTTACATGCTGCTTTGGTAAACCTCAGGTTCTGCTCAGTCTAATTGTTCCTTTTTTTTTTTTTTTTTTTTTGTTTTGTCTCCCGGTATGTCTTTTGATCCATCGCTTTACTTCTATGTTGTTTCCCATTTTTTCCGGTCTATTATTTCTCCTCTTCTTTTGCACCTGAACATTTTTTCCCTCCACTGTTTTCTTTCTGTGCCTTTCCATTCCTGTTTTAAGATTCCCAGCACACCTGCCACCTACCAGTCAGGTAGAAGTGATGTTTTTGTGCACGGTGTGCAACATGCTGAGAAGTGATGGATGCACATGAAGCAGCTGGGTTGGACTGTCATCACTGAATCTGCCCAAGCGGGCGGGAACGAGCACTTGACACTACCAACTGAAAGAGTGGTTGCAGAATGAAAAAGCTTTTAAAACACAGGTTTAGCAAGTGACTATATTTGTATGCCTTCCCTCAGAAGAGCCTCCTGGCCTTTTCCTGACATCGGATATTGTTTTTTATTATTAAAGTCCTAGACGTCTTAAGCTCTAGAAGTCTCAGAATGACCATGAACTTTCTCTGTGACTGCAAATAGTTATCAGTTCCTTTCTTGTTTTTAATTTTCCAGAAAGCTGAGATCAGTGCACGTTCCTCCCTTCCACTTTATCTCTCAGTTGTTTGTACTGACAGTTCTTCAAGACAGCTTTCAGCCCTCTTTATTCTTTTTTTTTTTTTAAAAAAAAAGCAATGAAAATAAGCTACTGGTATCAATTGTGATCTCTAAATGATGTAATAATCCATACAATCAACTTAATAGTTTATATTTTTCCCTAAACTCCATTAAAATATCTAACTCATAAAAGCAAATAATTATGACATCAAAACCTGAGCAAACCATAACAAAATAAAAACATCACTAGAGCCAGGTAACTTAAAATCAAACCCACTTTTATTTCTCTGTAACTTTCACATGGGATGTAGGCAAATGTTTCAATTCATTAGAAGTTACGTTATCAACCCAGTGGGAAACCATTCTCACTCACAAGAACTGACACTATTTTGTAGTACATACCCAGTAGAAAAAACTAATAACAAAGAAGGCACAAACTAGTTTTAGCTTTCCAGAAATCTGTATCCTTCCATAGTAAGATTCAAACTTGTGTGTTCTTTTCCTTACGTGATCTATTTCCAAAATTGTTCTGCACTTTATAACAAAGCAACTGTCTCCACAAAAGACTAGGTACCATATAGAAATACAGTACAGAGGAATCAAAATCTCACCGGATAAGATTCATTATATACTTGTTGGTGCTTAGGTGATTAAAGTGGAAACAAAAAAACATGTAAGGGAAAAGAACAGTTATTCTCAGGAAGTGACAGTACAACTAAATCTAGACAGGAAATTTATATAATTGATAGGTGCTATCTCCCAGTTCTAATGCCTGCTTACTAATTACAAGAAAACCAGCTAACTCCCTGAGCCAATTAAAGATGTGATATAAGCAATGTTGAAAAACTTGCCAGTGGATGTCCTTTCATTTTTATCCCTATTTCTATTGTTTTCCACTTTTTACAAAAGTCAGAGAAAACTTTCTGTGAGAGGCCTGGATGAGAAGAAAATAAAACTTCAGTTAGGAAGGATCCAATTGACTTCACTATGATTAGGATTAGGTCTTCAGATCTCTTCATTTTAGTCTTACAAATTCCCTCTAGCAAATTTATTTAGGTAATATTCAAAATTCAAGTGGGTATATTAAAACCCCAGCTGGGTATTACCCTGAGCAACCTGGTCTAATGTTGGAGCTGGTCTTGTTTTGAACAGGCGGTTTTAAAAGATGATTATCAGAGGTCTTTCTTCAAAAAAAAAAATAAAGAAAAACCTCAAATCTAAAAAAAAAAATCTTAATTACTGTAATTAATTCTTAAAACTTGAACATGAGGTATTATTTTCCACATTCTCATAGGGAGAAAGAGATTTGGACCCTTCTGAATGGCAGCTTCTAACCTAAACTTTATATTATGCCATCTTTCTCTTATTTTCTTACTTTCTCCATACTAGCACCATTTCATGTTTCATGCTCATAATAATCAAAGCAGCATGATACAATAATTCTTGTCCTCATTATTTTCAGCTTCATTTTCTATAAGAGCTACTGTACTCATTAAAGTTTTAATTTGCCTATTGACACGATGCAAAATTCAAATGTGATAGTAAACCAGATAACAACAGATGTTTGGCATTAAAGATGGAGAAAGTCAAAGAGATTACTTTGGGGTGACTTGACAAGTGAGGCCATTGGTGGCTTATGCCAACCATCCCAGTTAGAAAGCAATAAATAGTGAAAATAATTCTGCTTGTGGGTAACATCCACCCATTGTAGTTTTACACCCTGTAGAAGTCCCAGCCTGCACTTGTACCATTACACAGAGGGGGCAAACCGCTAGCAAGGACTGGAGACATTGTCTGGTCAGATAGGAGTGCCCTGGTCCCTCAGGTCCATGGTGTGGGTGCTAACTGGGCCAGAGGGGCAGGGCCTGGGTTGGTATGAGTGTTAGCTCTGCCCAGGATGTCTGTGTGTGACTGAACGGAAATCTTAGAATAGAAATCACTCTCCACTTTTTACACCCATCTCATTTAATGAACAAATCTAAAATTCTCTGTCACCAAGAAGCAGCATTTTATTCTTGTGACTACCTCACTTCTAAATTCCATCACTGTTAAGTCTTGTTGTAGAGCAAATATTGCCACCTGCTACTTGATGGACAGACTACTGAATTAATTCCTTTTTTCACTCTTAACTGACTATTATGAACCTACCAGATAGCAGACATAATATAAAACCTTAAGGTTTGTGTTACATTGAAGCACCAGATACACACATAACTGCACAATTCTGTGTGGCCTCCAGCAACAAATGCCAAAATCTCTGCTATTCTAGATATCTGGATCCCAAAGAGGACTCAGAAACAACAGGACAGTACTGCAATTTGTTATTTTTATTCAGTAACACCCCTGCAGTACTTAACAAATCACAATTAGATTTTACCATCAACTTTGTACTAATGAATATTGACAAACAGGAAATTACTCATCCTGTCAGGTTTGACAAATATAAGTCATATCATTATGTGAAAAAAGTGTTAGTAGTTGCTATCAGTCTGTTATAAGCTGATTTCCACCATCCGTTAACAAATTTTATCTTACCTGTCATTTGAGCAGATTTTCTTCCTGTAGCACACGTGATTCTCACACTGATGGAAGGGGAGGAAGACAACTGAGTGTTGCTTTTTGAGGTACCATCCTGTGATTGTTGGGGCTTTTTAATCTGAAGCAAAACAGGTTAAGGTATCACACAAAACCCAGTTGGAAGAATCTGTTTCTGTGTAATTCTATCTTAGTAAGCACGATGCTTTTACTATTTCTCACTCCAAATAGTATCCTCTTTTTCGAGAAATGCGTGAAACTTACACTACCAAACAGAAGGTTTTCAGAATACACACTTTAATCTGTTTTATATCCTGACCCCACCCTACAATTGCCCCATCCTCAAAGAACCATTTTATTGCATAATAAGGTTAGGATAATTTTTCTGAAAAGGCATTTTTTGATAGTTCCTGCAGAAATAGCCTTTTTCTTTGAACTTTATAGTGATAAATAGTCAGCAGGTATAAATCAGTATTAAGCAAGTGAGCAGAACTAGGCCAACATATGTTATTGCTGAACACTTTCAAATTCTCAATCTGAATTCTAAGTAGATGGAAAAAATGCATAGGAATGAAGGCTTCTCCATTCTGCACCATTTTTCCAGTTTTCACAACCTAGACTTGACTTCAGTGTAGTACAGAGGAAAAACGAGCTCATGAGCTGTCAGTGCTGGTCCTCTCCTGAAACATCCTACTGCCTTGGCTCCCACAACACCTACTACAATGGGGAATTCTGTATAGTGGTTGTGGGGAGGGTTGCCCTTTTTTTGTTGTTGTTTGTTTTTTTTAACCAGTAAAGAAAGAGATAAGTAGTTTAGATCTAGGTGGATAGAAATTGATGACATTAAAAAAAAAAAAAGTAGTCTATGATCTTGCTCAATTCTTTCAGTTAATCTACTCTCCAGAACTTTTTATAGTCTGAACTTGGAACAAAGGCAATAAATGTTTAGTTTGTTTACTTGTTTACACTAGGAAATGCTTATCAGATTAATGCCAAAACCAGTTAAAACTTTTATAACATACAGTGCAGAAAATTGGAATAAAAATGTATTTTAACATTTTACTAGTAGATTGGAACTGTATTTATCGTCAGTCTCCCTGGCAGATGATACATAGGGTGTTTTGCACAATAGATGGAATACAACCTAATGTAACAGATGAGGAAGAAGGCAGATTTTTCTTTGCCATTCCTATTGTCCAAATGAGGTTTTCCACCAAGGCATTCTGAATAAGTAAACCAATTACTGAATCATTCATATTTTTGCCAAATTACCTAAGTAAAATCTAAGAGCACAAGAAGCGGGTTTATGATCACCTCAAACTCTTCAATGAAAAGCACAGGGAGAGAAGCTGCTGCTGCTACCTCATTTCAGTAAGCTTTTTTTCCCTGAACTAACAATTTGCATTTTTACATAAATCTGTAACCCTTCTTTCAGAGCCATGCAAAAGGAAGCACTGTGTATTGGATTTGCGTGGCAAGGTTTTGGTAGCGGGGGGGCTACAGGGGTGGCTTCTGTGAGAAGCTGCTAGAAGCTTCCCCTGTGTCTGATAGAGCCAATGCCAGCTGGCTCCAAGACGGACCCGCCGCTGGCCAAGGCCAAGCCCATCAGCGCCTCTGTGATAACATATTTAAGAAAGACAAAACCAGTTAGAGAGTGCTTTTGCAGCCAGAGAGAGGAGTGAGAAGATGTAAGAAACTCTGCAGACACCAAGGTCAGTGCAGAAGGAGGGGCAGGAGGTGCTCCAGGCGCTGGAGCAAGATTCCCCTGCAGCCTGTGGTGAAGACCATGATGAAGCAGGCTGTTCCCCTGCAGCCCATGGAGGGAGGATGAGGGGGTTCCCCTGCAGCCCGTGGAGGAGCCCACGCTGGAGCAGGTGGAGGCACCTGAAGGAGGCTGTGAGGCTCCTGGCAGGACCTGTGGATCCGTGGAGAGAAGAGCCCACGCCAGAGCAGGTTTGCTGGCAGGACTTGTGACCCCGTGGGGGACCCACGCTGGAGCAGTCTGTTCCTGAAGGTCTGCACCCCGTGGGAGAGACCCACGCTGGAGCAGTTCATGAAGGACTGTCTCCCGTGAGAGGGACTCCATGCTGGAGCAGGGGAATGATGAGAGGAGTCCTCCCCCTGAGGATGACGAAGCGGCAGAAACACCGTGTGATGAACTGACCGTAACCCCCATTCCCCGTCCCCCTGTGCTGCTGAGGGGGGAGGAGGTTGAAGCTGGGAGTGAAGTTGAGCCGGGGAAGGTGGGAGGGGTGGGGGGAGGTGTTTTAAGAGCTGATTTTATTTCTCATTCCTCTACTCTGTTTTGCTTAGTAATAAATAAGATGAATTCCCTCTCTAAGTTCGGTCTCTTTTGCTCGTGATGATAATTAGAGAATGATCTCTCCCTGTCCTTATCTCGACCCACAAGCTTTCTGTTGTACCTTTTTCTCCCTGGTCTAGTGAACAAGGGGAGTGACAGAGCGGGTCTGGTGGGCACCTGGGCCCTCAGCCAGGGTCAACCCACCACACACTGCATCACATTTACATGCTGGAGCATACTCAGCTTTGGACACAGCCAGCTACACCTGGACAGGTGGATCCATGACTTGGTGCCCCACTGGTTACCTAAAGGAACAAGGTAGCAGATCTGCAGTCTGTATCCTTGCCTTTGCATAACGAGCTGGCACAAAGGACCATCTCTGCTTTTTGGAGTTCAGTCGATGACCATGTTGTGGTTTAACCCCAGCAGACAGCTGAGCCCCACACAGGTGCTCGCTCGCTGCCCCCCCAGCAAGATGGAAGGGAGAAGTGGAAGGGTAAAAGTGCAAAAACATGAGGGTTGAGATAAAGACAGTTTCGTAGGGAAAGCAAAAGCTGCACATGCAAACAAAGCAAAATAAGGAATTCACTCACCACTTCCCATCAGCAGGCAACTGCACAGACCAGTAATTTGTAAACCTGCGTCATAGGTTTTATATCTTGTCAGTGAAAAAGCTGCAATATCATGTTATTTGTCCTTTCTTGTGCCTCTAACTGCTATAATTCATGTCTCTGGTTGTTAACTCTGGTCCTCAGAGCTGGTGATGGTCACTGGCCAAGAGACTGCAAAAGTCTCAGGTATTACATGATTTTGCAATTTTGATATTTATAACTTTAAGGTTTTTAGTTGGTTTCTCAGTAACAATCATTGCAGTTTGCTACCTATTATTTTTGCATGTGAGACATGCAGTGAGACATTAATCATCCAGTTAATTAAAACAAGATTTTATTATTATTGGATTTTGTTGTCCTTAGAATGGCTTTCTACCATTCCGTCTTCCTACTTTGCAGTAACATCTCTTATTCTGTCCACCTCCATACAGTGTGCTTTGAAATTAGTAAAATGATGAAATGAAAGGGAACTGATGAAAGAAACACTTGATTTATGAAGTATAAATCAATCAGGAGTGACTATTGTCAGTATATAGCATTTCCTCCTGCAGAAGATCATCAAAAGCAAAAGGAAAGCAGCAGAACATCCACAGCTATGATTGCTGCAATTTCATCAGAATAATATGCAGTATCAGTAGAAAGTAAACTTGCAAAGAGTAGTCCTCTTACTTTGAAATGTTACTTCAAGAAATAAAAATTTTCTTTCTGAACACTGATATTGTCAAGAACTCACGTGAAGGTGGTGTGTTCAAGACAATGGTACCTGAGAGGTTTTACAGGTTGAGCAAGGTCACTTGTGCTCAGTACTTGAGTAGAAGCCCTCTGTCAATGTCATTAGTAGCTGAGGAGGGGAACTCTATCCTGAAAGGCGGTTCTGAAAGCCACGTCAGGCAATATTTAAGGAACTTCTGTTGTTTCTGAGGGTCATCTTTCAGATGGAATGCAAATTCCAAGTATTGATGGTACACAGTAGTTAAATACCCCTTCGAGGAACTAGCTTATTAACCTTGTGTCCTGGCTACATCCCAAATTCAACAATTAAAAATTTGCTTTCTGAAATTCTCTCTGCAGATTTAATGCAGCACATGATTAATAAGTTCCTGTCTTAAACTACGGTTCTATTTTTACTGGGAGATGTTTAAGGGCAGTTGTGTTCCACTCTAGGGTGAAGAAGTAGACTCAGATCTCCTTTTTCAGGAGGTACAGCAGCTGCTATTTAAACAGAAGGCACTAACATGAACATTATCTTCATGTATCTACATCAGAAATAGAAAGAGACTGCAAAATTTTTAAAAAACATTTACCATGTAAACTCAAAGAAAAAATAATAAAAGCAAAATAGAAGGAACTGATTGATTAAAAATACTCAAGTTTTAACTGCAAAATTGTCATAGCTATTGCATTTCTAATATCATACCTGGATTATTTTTATATCTCAGAACAATAAAACCCAGCAGTATCAGAAGAGTAACTTGAGAATAAGTGATCGATTCACTTTTACACTAAAAGGATCACACTCATTATTTTTTCTTTCTTTGCATCTACTTTTTGTTGTTGTTGGTGGTGGTTTTTTAGTATAGTCAGAGGAAAAGAGAGGGAGGACACAGAAACAGCTATGTTCCAGTCTAACAAATTATGAACTTATTTGAAAGAGCATATTGAAACAGTCTTATTTATGAAATTGCTATTTATATCAGTTTCATTTGAGGAAAGGGTTCAGGTTGTGTGAATGTCATATTTTATTAAGTACTACACTCTGATTCTATTTCTAATACCTCTCTGCATCAAATTAAAGAGGGCACATGGTTATAACTTTGATTTCTTAATTTCATGAAAATTATCCAACCAACATCTGGTCTCTTCAACAAATGAGTATGTCAGTGGTTGATTACAGATCAATGATATATTCTTCCAAAGTGTGGCAATTTCTATTAAAATTTAGTCCAGTAAAAATTTAAGATGCTTAGTTAAAAAATAGGAATATTGAATTTATTCTTCCAAACTTTCTTAGCACGCATGGCTACTTCTTATTAAACATCCTAAGAATACTTAAAAACTCTTAGGAAAAAAAATAAAAATCTGTATTCTGGGTTACAGAATCACTCAACTGCTGTGTATGGGCTGATCTTTCAAGCACAGCATGAAGTGACTGCTAATCAAATATGCCTCAAGGCAGTAGACACTAAAATGTTAAACCTGGTTTATTCAGGGTCTCTCAATTTTTTTAATTTAACTTTGTCTGGTACTAAATCAAACTGCCTTTAAAAGTATTATTTAAGCAACCCAAAGCATTAACAAAGCATCCATTCTGATCTGGGTTTATATAGTTATAATATATTTGAAATTTTGGAAAATAAACAGAATAATTCATCAAATCTAATCTGCATGATAATGCCACTGTGTAAACGTAATGAAGACATATATGTACTCTGTGTCTCCGGTGTGCTGCTTGTGGTTTTGCAGGTCTGTCTAGAAGCCAGGACGACCATTGATATTAAGCCAGTAAAAGCAAAGAGTAACTCATCTTTATGTTCGAGATGTCAAATGAGGTTCTGAATAAATAGATTTGCATATCTAGTAGATATTATCTTTAGGCATCAAAATAATCTTTAAGATTTGATTCTTGAAATACATCATTGCACAACCTGAGATTCTACCATGTAATTCTTCCTTTGAGCTGCAAACTCTGAGCTGCAAACTCTTTCCAAAACAGTTATTCGTTTCTCTGGTCCTTTGTACACAGCCATTGATTCTAAGAAATTAATCAATGGGAGAGTCCACTGTCCCTCACACCTTTTAAATAGTTAATATTGCCTGTCTTAATGCCTTAGACATTGCTCATTATATTTCTGCTAAGATATTTTCCTACCTGTCATCAGATATCTCTTTCTCATGTAGGGATGTGTACATTAATCAATTCACCCACTTATTTTGTCTTGAATGAGTTAGACTTTCCAAGGTGTTTTTACTATGAGGCACATTTTCCAGAAACACTCTTTTTGGACCATTTTTCAATGACATTCTTGAACTGCAAACACCAGATCTAGGAACAGTTTATGTACCTATCACTGTACCTAGGATTATCATCTCAGTCCTGCTCTTGCTCTTGTCCTACACAGTCTTCCAGGACCAAACTGACCTCTTAGCTAAAGGCTTGTGCTTGAAGCTTATGCTCAACCAGTTATAGGTCACAGTTTACTCTTACGTATCATTGCCTCTGCATTACAGGGTAGTATCCTTTTTCCCCTGAACTCCATTCCCAAATGTCTTCTATGCTTTCTCCTCTCAGTTGTATAATCTTATGCTACATCTGGCAGTCTAAAGAGTCCCTTGAGCCTCCGCTTAACAGCTAGATCGCCATCATCACTTTTCTGAACACCAGTAAGTGTATATTTTGCACAAATTGCTGCAATCAGATGCTTGAATTATATTATTTTTAGTAGACTGGTCTTTTAATAGCCTGTAATGTAACAATATTATGGAGGTGGCTGTGCTAAAAAGTATCTGAGAACTCCTACTGTGGATTGCCAATTCAAAATCCTCTAAGCACTCATGAACATAATATTATCTCTTCACCCTAGTCAATTCTCTACCTGAATATTTACTGAATACTGAATGGGTATCCAAGTCAGTGGTCGTGAAAGTAAAGGAAGAAGCAGGACATACTCCATGCTTTTTCCTCCTTGTCATTGGATTACTATATGACAGAAACAGCTGTAAAACTCACCTGAGGATTGGATTAATTGCATATGTTCTTTTAAGTTATATCCTCCTATAGATATACACCAAATTTCCAATCAATTTGAGGGAACGTTGCATTACAAACACACAGATATTAGATACTGAAACTCTTTCTTGGTATTTTGGATCACAAGTGAGCTAATTTTACAATAAAGATGGGTCTTATTACAAAAACATAATTTTTCCTTGGTTTCATAATACAATCCTAACAATTTTCCCAAGCTTTTCTTGACAGAATATGTAGCTTGAATGCACCATAATTAGTAAAAACAATACTTGCTTGTTGCAGGTGAAGACAGATTTTTTGTGTGTATGCATAATTACATTAATGATGATTGTTTACCATTATTATAATTTAGGTTAAATGTTCTAAATTTCCCTAGCAAAACAGTCTTATCTAAAACATTTGTAGCTCTATGGGTCATAGATATTTCTGCTGTCACTTCTCCTAAATGAATTATCCTCTGTTATTTTCTGGATTAAATTGTGTTTGAGACAAGGAAACACAGCAGTGGGATTTGCACTGTAAGCAGACACTTTGTACACATACCAAGCAGAGAAGTCAAGCAAATAAAACAGAGACCAATCAAGCTTTATAAAAACATTTTAGAGCCTTCCTAATTTTCTCATTGCAAAAGGTTTTATAAAGTTTATTTCTGAGAAATGAAATTTCCTTTTCATCCTTCTTTCCCCTTTTGTTCTTTTCCCTCAAGCCAATATATCGATAGAGTGTATTTCAGACACATCAAATTTTACAACACTGCCAGTATCTGAGATCTCATACCAAAGAATCAGTATGACAAAGAAAACAGCAGCTAAAAAAGAAGATAGATAGACAGATATTTGCTAAACCATTATTCTTCAACCTGTAAACTGAATCTGAAATAGCTTTGCCCATGAGTATTAGCAAAATAGCTTGAGGGACATGGGAGGTGTTGCTTCAGCTCTTTATCTCCAAATTTAATTTATCTTCTGCAGTATCCACCTCATCTCATTTTATTATGCTTTGTAGGATATTTACAATTACCTTGATTCCTCCCATCATAAACTGAATGAAAAATATTCCTCTGTACTTTTAACAGAGCAGCTCACAAAGTGAAGGCTATGGAATAAAAATAAGGATGATATAATTAGGCTTGCTATTTTAATAAAAAAACTTGTCAAACTTGTAATGTGAAACTCTCATTTAGCAAAGCCACCCTCAAATTGTTTCCTCTCTGGTAATTTTCCCGATTCCAGTCCCACTCTGCTGCTTGAAGAAAGTTTCTATCTCTGAGACTTTTGCTGTGTTGCCTGAGTTGTGGTGTCTCGGTGTATGCTGGTGTCAACGGCATGTGTCAAGGAATATCAGTGATTTCTGATTGCAATCACTGTTTTATACTAGCTAATAAACAGCCCTTTACTTTAAGGACTTTTAAAATTCTCCTCTTTTTTGTAGTTATTTGACATTCTTCAGTGTACAATTCACTTGACTGTAGATTCTTTATCAATCTGTATAGTAAAAGCACATATTGCACAAATATCTGAGCAGGTTTATTTCTGGGTCTTATCTGAAAACAAGCAGAGTAATTAAATACCTTGGGATGTCAGTTGGTTTAGGCTGACTGATTCTCAACCTCTTCTTCTGTAATATTAATTCTTAGAACTAAATTATATTTCTATATGCATCTGCATTTCTATATACTTATTGTATATGTTCATATCTGCAGTTGAACAAGAATGTTTTATGCATAACTGCATTTCCTTCTGTATTGCATACTAACACTTTTTTTCACCTCTCCTACTTCTCCTATCACCATCACCAGTTCCATTTAAACTATAAGATATCTGGAACATGGAAATTGTCTTCATAATACACCTGTGGAAGGAACACATCAATTATGTTAGAAACAAAAGTTGAAAATTTTAGTACTTGCAGCACAAGCCACTCATTCACTGCTTCATTTTCCTGTTGTAATGAGGAATTCAACATGAACCAAATTCTAAGCTGAAAAGTAAGACTTACTTTCTGTGAAAGAATGTAAAAATATCTTGCAAATGAAACAAAGACTATATAACACTATATAGTAAAGACTATACAGCTAGGATGATGAAATATCTGACTCTTTAATACTGCTTGCTATAGCTTTCTCATAGCATTCCTGAAGCAGTAGAAGTCCTGCAGTTAAAGAGCAAATGTGTTAAATTTAACATCTTGGTTATGGACAAAAAGGAAATAAACCTTATATGTAAGGCCAGGAACTTATTACTGGTATATCTGAAATTGTAACAGGAATTTGTATCGGACCTGTACTATTACAGAGGAAGGAGAAAGAGAGAAATAAAGAGAGAGAAAGAGAGAGAGAAAGAGAGAAAGAGAGAGAGAAAGAGAGAGAGAAAGAGAGAGAGAAAGAAAGAAAGAAAGAAAGAAAGAAAGAAAGAAAGAAAGAAAGAAAGAAAGAGGAAGGAAGGAAGGAAGGAAGGAAGGAAGGAAGGAAGGAAGGAAGGAAGGAAGGAAGGAAGGAAGGAAGGAAGGAAGGAAGGAAGGAGAAAGAAAGAAGAAAGAAAAGAAAGAAAAGAAAGAAAAGAAAGGAGCAAACAGTAATGCAAAAGAAGTGTAAACGATAATAATACAGTTTAAATTGTTGAACACACACATCCTAGTAGCTCCCCTTTCCCCTGATGCTATCCGTGTTCACTCCTCCAGTGCACCTCTGTGTCCTAAGGTCACTGACTTCAGACTGGCAGAGGGACAGGTGTTGCACATTGTCATCATTCTCTACTAGGGGTCACTTTTAGGTATTTGATAACATGTTCTATGCCTTGCTCTTTCTCCATTCATCTGCATCTCTTCATTACAACCAAATTTGTGATACAGAGTGCCTTAGCTACGTTGAGTGCATGTTCTTTGCCCACTTTGTTACCCCTAAAACTGTTTTTGCTCAACTCCCAGCTGCGCATTTCTTTGTCTGACCTTTGGGTGATCTGCTTATAGACCTGAGGTCTCCAGTGTCACTTTGTGTCCCATTTTTAATGATCCCATCCCTGTGCTCCTCTTCATACCATCCTGTGTTGCCACTTTCAATGCTGCCTCAATTATACTGTGTCAATATTCCTTTACATTACAGCATTATGTTAGTCATAAATATTCTGTTCAACATAGAATAACTACATTTCACTATTATGTATATAGAAATTTGTGGTTCTACTAAAGAAACACAAGCAAAACAAGAAAGGTAGAGCCACATAGTCATAAGAAACATTGCTGTCAGCTCAGCACATTGAAACTAAGTTCCACGAAAATTAGGACAGATCCAGACAAAGTAAGCCTGACAAGCCTCAGTCCAGAGTCCTTGGAAAATCAGTAAAAAACCTGTGTCTTCTTACTGCCAATGGCAATACAATTGATTTGTCTACAGGGTACAAATATGGCCAGAAAACAGAAGCCGGAATGAGAGAGTTAAGGAGTTGTAACCCTTGGACATGTAGGACCAGGTACATAAAGAGCTGATGTCACGGCTTCTCAGTGGAAACGCCAGATCCCATTGGGTGATTACACATTAAAACTTACAGAAAAAGGTCTGTTCAAGGCAATAGATATTAACAGTACAATGGAACAGGAAAAACTAACTGAATGCATGTGTGCATGCATATTTTTTATTTTCAGGTTTCTATTTGTATTTTTCCATTAAGCTGGAAGATATTTCTCTCTTTTAATACAATCTTCTCTGATTAGTGCTGCAAGAATAAACTGGTATTTGCAACACCTCTGATTTCGTATGTGTAATGGTCTGTTGTTGGAAGGTTGGATGATTACACTATTAAGCATTTAGGTCTCTATTCATTTCCAGTATTAAAAGGACACTTCCCCCCCCCCCCCCCCCCCCCCAGTCTAGCTCAGGAATATTGGTTAATCTGCACTTGAGAAGAGACAACAGCCTAATTCTACTAATTAGAATTGTTTTAAAAGAATTCCATTTCACTGAACAGGTGACCTGCACTTATTAAACATTTCTCTGTTGATTTGAAAAATAGCCATGGTCATTTAACCATGATTATACAGAGCTATTTTCAACACTTTATTTTCCACAACTGGTGCTTATAAGGGCTAAGAAAAATTAAGAAAGACCATTACCGAGACAGGCTGGACAGACTGAGCAAATAGGTCTATACACCAATTCAAATACTTCTGACTGAGTAATCCACAATATATTTGCAATCTCATACTTGAGGGCAGGGGGGAGGAATTGATTTTTGAGAAAGTACTTGGAAGAAATCACATACATACACATGGACTGTGAACACTCCTTCAGAAGTTAGTTAGTACGTGTCATAAAAAAATATCCAATATTAGAGGAGAATCATTAAAATATCACAGAAATAGTATTCTTTTATTATGTGAATTCTTATCTACAGTGATGTAAGTATGTAGAAAGGTAGCTCTTTAAAACAAGTAAAATATGAGTAGCCTGACGATCAACTTGCAAATTATATGTAGACAATACGCTGTTCAGTGTTGGAGAGTTTGACACAAATCATTACCGATGATATTTTAGTGCTGTGTGCTAGATATTAGCTATACACCCTAGCATTCATTAGTGTGTTTTTGTTTTTTTTTCTCGGGTGCTGCGTTTTACACTATGGAAACATTGGCACACAATTGATAAACAACCCCTGGGTGGACCAAAAAGTCTTATTTCAAGGCTCAGCAGCTGCAGCATGTTGTCATTGCCTCTTGTTATTTTACCCATGAAAGTTTCAATTTCATCACCTCTGGGACCCAGACAAGATACTTTTTATTCCTCTTTAGTATTCATTTTTGAAATAACAATCTGAATAGTACCATTAAAATATCTGGTGCAGCACCACTGCTGTTTGCAAACTGTTTCACATTTTAAGTAGTCACAATGAAAGCTTTCAAAGAGCAGGGTCAGCTCTTGGAAAATCAAACAATAACAATATATGTGCAGTTCTCCAGAAATTAGCATCTGTTTGTAATTCTGAATGTGTTCTTTTGACTTTCCTCTCAGCAAAAGACTGAGGTTAAAATGCTTGCCTCATTTCAGTATTCTTTTTTTGTTTGTTTGTTTGGTTTTTTTTGTTTTGTTTTTTAGTTTAACAGGCTAAATACAAATATGATTCTGACTCCTTTCAAGGGTGCTTTATTATTTTGACAGATCTCAAGCAGCATCTCAGACCAGCAACAGCAAAGCCCTAGCAGTTACATGTTCAACACAGCAAACTGCTTAAACTCAAGCACAATAAATTAGAACCTGCTGCCTGACATTGCTGTGTCAAAGGGGTATTGAAATGGATACAGCACAGACAATCAGACGCTTGGCTGCAATTCTTTTTCTTGGAAATCCATCTCACAAAAGAAGTGGGGATAACAGTGCTAAGATAATACAGGGGTCATGTTTGGGGGTTTTTTCTCCCTCCAAACATGAACAGGTCTGCTCCTGGTTTACTTTGAAAGTGAACTCCTACGTTGCTGACCTGAGCTCCTGACTTGGGTTTCTTCTGGCATAAAGACTGCAAACTTACACAATTCCAGTGTTTCTCTTCAATTTGAAGCTTGTACAAGATATTTGGTGCCTTTCCTTTCCAAAACAAAGCTTCTGAAAAGGTACCATTTCTCACATTATACACAGACCTATTTAATATTGGCTGATGCACTGCTACTTTTTGAGATGCTAGGAGTAAAGCTGTATAGTACAAAGGAGAACGGACTACCTGAACGTTACAGTTGCTCAATCACAGTCAATAGCTTCTTTATATCACTTCAATGAAAAAGCTTATTGTATCTTTTCACCATCCCGAATTAGGCTTGAATTAGAGATAAGCTAAGTTATTTGAAATATAAATGTATAAGCATAGGAGGAAACAGCAGCCCGGTGTTGTTGGCTAATGTCTTTCTGAACCGTGTAACTTGCATACACATGGAAAAGCTACCTTGTATTTTTACCTTGTACATTCTTCCCCACCTTGAGAACAGGAATCAGACATCTAAATGACAATCACTCATCTAACCTAGTATTAGGGTAGGATAGGCAACAAAGAAATTGGAGGAGAAAAATGTGTTGCAGATGAAACAACCAGATAGCCAGCGCAGTTCTGCGGCAATGTGAGGAGCGTGCAAAGCAGTTTGCTCGCTACACAGGCCTGGAAGCACCATGTCAAGCTGTGCTGTGCATCCTCAGTCATTGTTTCAGGAACAGAGAGTGGAATAACCAGTCACTGTCATAGCATCTGGGAAAAATCAAATGAGATCTGTTTAAAAGAGATGTTATTCCTCTATATGTTCCAATGGCCAAGCTCTATTTATTTGTCATAAAATACCAGTAAGATTTTTTTGCAAGTGATGTGAGGCATAATTTCAATGACTTTGTTTTAGCAATCAATGCATTTAGGAAATCAAGATGAAGTTGTCAAGATTTTTAATTTTTTTTTTTTTTAATAATGATGATAAATATGGCTGTTATTTTAAAATAGTACAGAAACAGAAGTACCTTTTGCTACCAGTTTTATTCTATAAATTATGAAACGTGGGTCTAGTGTCTTAGATGTTTTCATTTAACAGAAAACATTGGTCAAGGCCCCTTTTTCTTAGGACCTACAACAGCAAAACAAGAAATATCTCTAAGGAGGGAACTGCTTCATAACCCAACCTGTCATTGAAGAAACAAATTTGGTGCTGGCATGACTGATTTTTAAGCCTAAAACTGGGAGGAAAAAAGGAAATATTAAAAGCAAAGATGGAAAATTATTTTTTTTTAAATGTTCAAGTTTCAAACAACATAGCTTGCTATGCCAGAGAAAACATCACAGGGAAAAATGGAGAGTGGGTGATCATCCAAAACTGCCTGTCATCTAATCTCTTATTTGAACATACCGCGAGAGGAAGAATAACATGTTATAGCTGTGCAGTTATATTATTAGTATCATATTGCTACCTGTCTGTCAGGAGCTATCCCAGAAAACCCGCATTTTAAAACAAATAGCAAGACAGGTTAAAGATAAAGGTGCAGCAGAGAGATGTTGGTTATTTTCCAGAGACTTATTATTGAGAAGAAAAAAAAAAATAAATCTGAATTTGAATTTCTGCCAGCAATTGTAGCAGATAAATACTGGATAGACATGAAATGATATCCAGCTAGGAA
The DNA here is from genome assembly GCF_011004875.1 of Balearica regulorum gibbericeps. Lineage (NCBI taxonomy): Eukaryota > Metazoa > Chordata > Aves > Gruiformes > Gruidae > Balearica > Balearica regulorum. The sequence goes on along the minus strand of NC_046191.1, from coordinate 34,422,814 downwards.
AAGTAATGCTGTCTACTGAGAGGAAAATTTTCTTTTCGCTCATCACATTGAGCTGCCTACATGGATGTCCTCAAACCTCAGCTGAAGGGATGTGCAAAATCTTCACAGAGCAAGTCCAGTCACTAGATGGCAGAATCTTCTAATTAGTTAAGTGTGATTTGTTATTTAACCACCTCTGGGAGCAAACATGTTTCTTAGTTATGAGAGCAGTGCAGCAAGTCTTTCTGATCTTCAGTTGTGTAGTAGACCACAAATCTTTGCTACCAATCCAGTCACAAGTATTTATCATTTAGTAGATTTTCCCAGCTATCCATTCAAGGGGGAAAAATATTTTATGTTGTGTAAATTACTCTCAGGCAAGCACAGAGTAGTGCTACACTAGTAATTCTGGCTCATGTTTTCAAATGCTTCAGTTTGCTTCAGTTCAGAGGCCAAATTTTGTAAAAATCTTCCTACAATGCACACTCAAATTTGTTTGGTGATGTTTGACCTAGTAGCTTACAGCACTCGTACAATTCTGAGGTGGACAGCAAGGGAACCTAACAAAAACCTGAAATCCATAAGAAAAACACGAGGTTTCTTATGTATTCACATTTTTTGTGGCAATGTGAAAGTGACAGCGGATCAACCTGCCCAGATGGGTAGAAAGTGGACTGAGCTTTACTCGGCTCTACACGTAGTGATACCAATGGTGAATGGTGGTAGGTGGGGACCTACGTGTTGCTGAGCTTCACCATCTGTCTCTAAGCCTGTTGTATCCGTGCCTATGGGTAAATACTGCTACTCCAGATTGTAAAGTCCCTTGTGCCTTAAGTGATGTGCCAAAGTCACACAAGCAAACTCCAGAGGAGCAGAAACTTAAATCCGAATTTCCTCAGTGCCAACTGCAGACACTTGGTTGGGTGGATGCTTACTCTTCTCCTTCCATTTTGGCCATGGAAAAAGCAAGTGAAGTTACAAACTGTGTAGGGGGTTATATCACATCATATCAAACCTTTATGTAGATGACTGTTAAAAGACAATGTGCATTCAAAAGACCCTCCTACAGTAAAAGTTCAATTAAAAGCAAAAGCGGAGGTCATGCACTTAGCTAGAAGGGAGGGTGATGGCACCAAGAAATAATAACTATGACAACTAAGGAAAGAAAAGGGAGCAAAAAGCAACTAGCGAAAAAGCCCTAAATGATTGCTGCAGAAATTTCAGTAGAGTTGTCTGGTAGAGACAAGTATTGCCACAAGCAGCAGAAAGTCTATTGACTTCATTTATTCATTTTTTAATGAATGATGCAGCCGTGTTTACAATGCAATGAGAATTTTTAGATCGTAGCTGCAATATTTATCAAGGTGCTATATGTGTCACTTAGAAGTTTCACATTGCTTTTGCATCTCATCTAGTTATGATCCTTCTTAGGAGCTGACTAACAATTGAAGAACAGCTATACATGGCTGAAATAATAGTATTTACAAACAGTTACGGATAATATTAATGAATTAAAATTGGTTTGCTACATGCTAGAATTTCTCTGTTTGAATGCAGACAAGCTATAGATGCAGCTTGGATACTGAAGACAAAGTTGCCCATTACAGTTTTGTTGATCTAACAGCTCACTTCAACTAAAAGAGAGCAGTTTCTTTCCCTCTCTTACTTTCTCCACTATGTCAGCAGTCCTCAGATCATCTGCACAATCAGTGCAACTTGCTGGACTGGTAAAAAAAAACCCCAAACCAAAAAAAACCTCAAAACCAAAAAACACCTGACCTGGCAAAATTAAATCATTGGGTTAGCAAACTGAATCAGCTCCAAGTGAAAGGTCAGAGAGGGAAGTTGCAGCCAAAAGACTAAGGGAAAGGTGAAAGGATTATTCATTCTGGAGTGGGAATTGCTAGATTAGCTCACGTGTACTTTCACTGAAACACCTATTTTATGTAAGTCAGTGAAAGAGAGACCAGACTCTCATTATACATGAACTCATGAACCCACAATTCCTGAATCTCTAAGTAGGACACTACTGCAAATTTTCTGGAAGACTCAAGTGACCAAAAAGCTCAGTATTTTGCTGTTTGCCTAGGTTTTGTAATACTTCTTGCAAGTTCAGATCAGGCTGTTAATCTTTTGCTTCTACCCTATTCTCAAAACACAGCAGGAATTCCCGAGTGCAGCATTACCGCACCTAAGAAGCATTAAAAGTATCATTAGGTGATTTGGTGAGAGGGGACACAGATAAGGAAGTGGTACTCAGGGCCTTCTTTGCCTTCAGTAATCCCCAGGGAGGTGTCTCAGATCCCTGAGCTTAAGGAAGGATTTCAAGGAGAAGAGCTACCAGCAGTGGATGAGTTTAGAGTCAGGGTTTATTGGAGATAGCTTGACCCATGCAAGTCCATGGGACCCACCTGCATCTGGGAGTGCTGAAAGAGCTGGAAGGTGTCCTTGCAATACCACTCACTATCATCTTTGATAGGTTGTGGAGATTAGGGGACATCTCCCAATCACTGAAGAGAAGGAAAAGTTATAGTAACCTTTAAAATGGGTCACAAGGATAATTGAGGGAACTATGAGATGGTCAGCCACGTTTTGCTCCCTGGAAAAATCAGAGTGAGTCCTCATGGAACTGTTTTGGGACACAAGATGGAGAAGAGGATGACTGGGAACAGCCAGCATGGGTTTACCAAGTTTGCCACAGATAAATCATGCCTGATCAACCTGATTCCTTTGTAGGATTAAATGATTGGATCTGGGATGAAGGGAGATCAGTGACTTTACCAAGGTTTTGTACGTGTTTCTTTTATTCAGTCTGGGACATCACAGTCTGGATGGGTGGTAAGCCACATGGGTCATGTGACAATGTGTGCGTATTGTAGCTACATATGTGCGTATATGACTGTGTATGTTTATATATACAAACATACACACATATGTAGACAGATATGAATATACATATTAGTTAACCAGTTAGACCACTGTGCTGTGTTGAGAAAACCAAGAGCTGAGGCCAGCTTTAAACTTTAAAACTAAACATTTTAAAATTAATTTATTAACAACACACAATGTTTTAATGATTAGTTCTTGTGCTTATTAATCCACAGTACTTAGAGTTATTAATCAACATCACTATGTACAGAAAACTGTTACTCTTTAACACTTATAACGTAAATACCACAGAGCTGATGCTACATAAACAGCACCCATGACTTACAGTCCTTGTTGGTCTTAGTGGTAGAGGTCAAGATGACCAGGCTTGAGAGCACTTTGATAAGAGGAGTCAGAATTGCAACAGCCTGTTCTGTTTCTTCTTCTTTGCTCCCTGATGTTTTTATGTTACATGTTTTTATGCCTCCCAGAAGGGAGATCTCAGCTACTCCTGATACTACTTATTTTGTCTTTGCTTTTGGCAGTTCAACTTCTTGTGCATTGGGTAGGATGTCCTGCATATTTGCAGTCCCTTTTGCTTATCTTGTTCTTTATCTTCCAACTGTTTGTTTTCAGGATGCCTCTTACGTGCACCTACACACACCTTTGCTCCTTTGGTTGTTACATTACTCACATAACTATTTGAAATATTTATACATTACGTCTGGCTATGCCATAACATTTACAAAATACTTGTATATGCTTATTGGTTATACTGTTTTAGTATGCTAATCTTTGGCTTCAAGGCAAAGCACTGTTAATTATATCCTGATTGATGAACTTCTAATTTATATGTGGCACCTGCTTTGGCTACATGTGGCAGTAGTGCCAAAAATTATTGCATAGAAGCCCATCAGTGCAGAAAAATTCCACATTATTCTAAAAAGAAAGATAAATATTCACAAAATATTCTTAGACAAATATCATCTAGTGCTTGCTCAGATCCCTGTGTTTTGGCTGATACCATTAGCTACAGCACAGGGATCTGCAAACTTCGGTTACTGAAATTATGCAGATATGCTCTGGACCATGGTAGTGGATAGATTTAGTCATAATATCTATTTCACTGGGAAACTCAAGTTGCATGAATATAGATAATTGGATAATATGGCATAATATTATAGATATTGAATAATATTAGATTTTGGATAATATAATGCTCCAGTTCTGCTACCTTTATTGACTGAAACATTGCCAAGTCTCATTACTTTTATCACCAGTTTTCAGATCTGGTGATTTATTCTTTAGTCACCAAATACTAAGCTAGATGATTACGTGGAAGATTCATTTCTTTTAAAAATAAAAATAAGAATGTTCAGTGTTCATGGTTCTGAAACCCCACTTGGAAGGAAAAAAAAAAGATCTCCAAACCTCCCTAAATCTTATTTTGGTTCTTTCAGCTTCTAGAACTGGCCATGGAAGTGTTTCGTGTGCCCATCTGCCATTCTCCATCCTGTCAGTTGGTCTTTGAATCACAACAAAAGTAAATGCAAGGGGGAAAGTATCCATTAGCATAGAGGTTTTCCCTCACTTAACTGTACTTTGCCTTGGACACTTTGTCAGCTAAGAGTTATGAGAATTATATGTCTTATGGATTTGCTCATCATGAGAAGCAATGCATAAAGTACCTCAGGCAATATCTCAATTCTTCAGAGATGACCTTACTGAAGACCTTATGTCAATATAAGGTGTTGCCTTTGGACATACGTCTTGCTACTCCAACATTAACTTGATAAAAAGTGATAAATAAAACTTGTTTAATGCTTTTTAGAGCAGCAGAAATAACAACTTGAGGATCAGTAAAGTTATGTGGATCAATGTGGATCATGGAGTAAAGCCTACCCAAAAGCATCACACAGATGTGTGAGACCTTGACTAGTAATTAATCCAGTAATTGCTTCTAGAGAACTAACAGACTAATTTGCTGCTTTAACAGTTTCCATATTCATGATATTTGTAGCACATTTGCAGACCAGAAGGTGATAGAAAACCTAGTGACAACTGCTAATTGGCCTTGGATATGAAGAACATCAAGGAGATTGGCCCGGTCATGTGATTAGCAAAGCTATTGGTGGCATATGCTGACAGTCTGACATAGCAAATAATAAGCAGTGAAAACACAAGCACCTCTGGGGGAAACACATCCATGAGCATCCATTGGAAGGCGGAGTGGCTGAGCTTCTGATGGAACTGCTACACATGGAAGTTGAGCTGCCAGTCCAGGACCCCAAATATGCAATGATCAAAGCAAATGTCCCTGAGACCATGGTCCTGGTCTGGCACAAGTGTGAAGTGTGTGTATTCTGCAGAACAGAGGTATTTAATTAGAAATCACTGTCAATGTGCTATATCCACCCTGTTCAGAAAATAAATTTGGGATTCTATATAAAAATGTTGTATGGTTTTGTTCTTGCATCCACCCGAGTCCTCATTTCCCTGTGACAAACTGCTACTCTAATCTGACAAGAAATGCTTAAGCAAAAGAACAGGAAATCTCCAAGTACTTGTATTTTTCCATGATTTTATAGCACTCTGCCTATGATGTGACTTGGCTAATGTAAAACTCAACTCTTGCAGTGTACTAGTGGATGTGTATTCCAGAAGTCTTTTCAGCTAAAGAGAGTGGAGGTTTCTAGGCAACAAAGAATTTGACAAAATCAAGTCCAAAACAAGTGCATAAGATGTCTACATTTACCTTAAATAAAACCCATATGCCATCAGAGGAATGTATTCTTTAGAAAAATGACCATAGATCTTATTCTAAACCAATACTATTATAAGAATATTTAAACATTTCCTCCCATAAAAGGTTTCTGCATTAACTTCAGACTGAACATGCAGAAAAACATTTTAGTGTTTGAATATTTAATATTCTAAAATTTATTGTTAGCATTTTTCATTTATCATTTTCGAGAAGACACTGAGTTAACTGGGTATTGCAAAGCAGAAAAGAAATCTGAAAAATTAAGACTCCTGCGGCCCAAAGTTACAGAACTAAGAAATTCAAGATTCCAAACTCAGACACAAAAGTGAAATATGACATTACTATGACATATACTCAATGATGGTGGAAGGCTAAGTTCAGAGTTTCCTTATTTAGTTTAAGGAACTGATAGGAAAGCTTTGAAAATGTGAGTAAGGAAATATTTGGACATCAATTCAACTACAGCTGGTGATGTAAATACTGTCACAAGAAATTTATTAGTCCATATGGTCAAAATCTGACAGTGGGAGGGAGACAATGAAGCACAGTAGAGAAGAAAGCCTTGGTAAGGTTAAGATAACTGAAGAAACAGCAATTGATATATTCTTTCTTTCCTGCCATGATCCAAGTGCTTCACTGAAGCTAACATGAAAAGAAAAAGAGAAGAAAAAAAAAAAAAAAAGAAAAAAAGAAAAAAAAGAAAAGAAAAAAAAGAAAGGAAAAAAAAAAAAAAGAAAAGCTTGCACTGGCCAGCACGCACAGATAATGAAGATTCCCACTCTCCTAGGTATACTTCTACATTGCTAAAAATTGAGATTTAGGGGGCTAGTGAGATCTGCAGACAGAGCAACCTTTCATTTTCTTCTTATAGTGTAGACAAAGGGGTGAGATGAAGGTTTTTCCCATCTTCAGAGAAAAAGAAAATCTCTGCTTCCTTTCACGGATTTTTGTTACTCATTTTAAAAACATTTATGGGAAATAAGCCAACAAGTGAAAGATTACTAAATATATATACAATTTATTGTAACTTCTGAAGTACATTACTGCCTCCTGAATTGTTGAACTTACAGGCAACAAGAAGAAGAAAAAAAGAAAAAAATGGGGAAGAAAAAACAACCAAGAAAAACACAGTCTTTTTTAAGATATTAGGATGGAATAAATTGAACAGCCTCTGGGTATAAAAAAATGCAGGTTTTGCAATGCTGTTACAGTCCTGCCACATTTGTAGAAAAAGTGCTTCTCTGTACCAAAAGCTCAGAAGGTGCTCAGCACATTGATAAAGTAGCTATAAAACAGCAGCAAATTGCAGCTGCCCAGGCCCCTGGGGAACACACATGCAGTCAGTCTGTTACAATTTGGCAATTACTTTTGTGGCCAAGCAGTTCGTTATTAGGGATGTAGAAAAGTGCTTTTTCAGAGAGCAGGGAAGGCATTAGCGGGACGAGCACCGCGCAGCTGCAGGAACAGCACTTACCTGCACCGCTCACCGTAAAAAACAGGAAGAAATCTCCTGATTGCGGGAGGCTTTGAAGCCCTCTGTGATTAGACAGCAATGGGAATGGAAGTCACACCGGTGTCGCATGTAAATAACTCTACAGGTGACCCGTGCCGACCGTCGGCGGTGATGGCGCAGGGCGTGCGGCCAGCCCCCAGCCCCGAGCCGCTGCCCTTCGCCCCCGGCCCCGGGGGACTGCACGGGGGCAGAGCGGGGCAGAGGTGGTCGCTGCTGGGCTGCGGGAGGGATTTTTTAGCCACAGCACCTGGAGAAAAGAGGTGCTGTGGGTGTTAGGAGAAAGAAAATTAGATATGCGCTAGAGGTGCTGGCAGTTATACTGCAGGATAATTGGGAGCATGGGCTTTACCACTGCGACAGGTGATTCCCTTGCTCTTTCAGGTGAAATAACAAAATATTTTGTCAGATTAGGTTCACATAAGCATATTGCTAATTATGCACAAAGACACGGGGTCTAGCTTAATAAACACTGGTTCTCTGGCAGTTTCCAAAATACAAAAACCATAGTGGCCACTGGAGGGCTCAAACACATCTTAAGGAACGTCCCAACCCTCGGACTCTGCGTGGCCACCAGCAAAGACAAGACATAAATGTCATTACACAACTAGAAGTTAATATCTGAGGAGCTAAAGATCAAGCATTGCGGCTAGCAAGGTGTAATTATGAGGTGCATATTAAGTTGTCCTGAAATTTAGTTTGCATATTCCTCTTTCTTGCTGCGTTTTTCTAAAGAACACAAGCAGGAGGATCTTCTGCTCCTAATGGCCAGCATTATTTTGCTCAGTGCTTTACACATAAAGTATTATTTCTTGGAAGACTCGCAATAAAAATCTTTTCCTTTATATAAAAGCTGAACCTGTGCAAGTAAAAATAAAGAGAACTAGATAGTAATTTTACCATTTTCACATTGAAGCAGGTTAAAGCGTAATAATCAGGGAAGTGTAATTTCTGCTAAACCAGATGATTACAAATTAGTATTTTATTCATTTATTTCTGAAGAGTTGTCAGAAAGTTTGGTCAAACTCTGGATAAAGAAGAGGAGGTTAATTAACTAGATATTTATAAACTTATGACATGAAGGAGATACGACTTACCTAATTGTTAAAATAATTTCTCATGTATTTTTAAGTGAAAAAAAGTGAAAGGTCTTCACAGATTTTTCTGGGAATTACTCTCACCTGTGGGTTATTAATCATCTTTAAAAAGCAGCACTCCAGGTAAGTGTTTGGATTAAATTAAACAAGACCATTTAGAAAGCACATCGACAGTATCAGTCAATAATATCATGAACTACTGAGGCTGGTAGTATCTTCAGTGCAAAACTAGGTTATATTTAACACTGTGGAAGCTGGAAGGCTCTCACACAGATAGGAATCCACCATGTCAAAAAATACACGAACATGTATTGTGAGAGGGACGAAACTCTCCACACCAAGTTGAAATTTTAAATGGACTCCCACACAAGCAAAAGGAGATAAGATGGAGTGCCATTATCACTATTTTTCAGGCAAGTAAAAGAGACATGTGTTAAGATTTGCAGTACGCACAGGACGTTTTCAAAAGGGAACAGATTTTGGGTGATCCCAACACGACCAATTCCTGTTAAAATATCATGAAGGGTGCCAGAATTGATAGATTTCCTGAAACTCTAATTCATGAGAAAACTCACCAAAAATACATGAAATCACACCTGGTTTTCAGCACAATTTACTAGCTTGACTGGGTTAAGCTGGAGCATCCAGCTGAAATAGCTGAGCACAAAAATAGGTTCTCAAACACTTCCTTGACATTGGCAGAAGCACTGACGGATGGATTTCCGTTTAAGTTTGTCCCCTTGGCTCACAAACATGTTCAAGGAGGTCCATGTGTCCCCAACCTCCAGCCCAGACAGTTCAGGATTCATTCAGCAAACTTGTAAAGTGTTGATTCTAAGCCTTCATTTTTTTTTTTCTTTAATTTTCTTTCTATTCACATTCAAGCTTTAATCATGAATTTCACCATCAATTGTTAAGTAATTTTTATTTATGCACTTTTATAAAAATATGCTTATATGTAAAATAGAGACATAAATCTGCATCCGTATTTATAAATAAAAATATTTTATATTTTTATATATGTTTGTAACCTTTTTAATATATAAATATATATATGTAAAGAGAGAAAAAGAGAAGTTCAAGAGTCGTCTCTATGTGAGCCCTTTGAGGTAATTCTGGGCTGAAGAAGGCGTCAGGTCTTCAGCAGCCAGCCAGTCCCAGGGAGTTTTGTGATCGCCTGGGGTTCAGCCATGACAAATAGCAAGGCAGGGCTAAGCAGTGGCTGCCCTGGGGTCGTCACCATCCTGTCTGTATCATTTTCATGTTATTCAGGAGTACGGTTATTCTCCTTCTCAGACTTTCATTTGTGCCTGCAGCCAACACTGAAAGTCAAGGAAAAATTAGTCAAACGAGATGTTTAACAGACATCTATACTTCTTATTCCAATTAGAAACTAATTGACCAAATACTTCTTTAAAGAGCAAGATAAAAGATGTTGAGTACTACATTCATGAAATCCATTCAATCAGCACAACTGATAAAGAGCCAAGGTGCTCCTTACCATACCTATCACACACTCCCCCCAAACTATCCAAAGACACAAACAGGGGAAAAAAATAATAATAAAAAAAACCCCAAACCCCAAACCTAAACCAGAATTTGGCTATATAAAATATTGCAAAGGATTAATCTGATAGGAATCGTTCTGAAAACAAACAAAAAAGTCAATAGCAAAATGTCAACTATTCAACCAAAACCAAAAAATTATCAAGGAAAGAAAAACAAAAAATGACTTCAAGAATGAGCTTATTCAGATAGCCACACTAAATGCATGGGTATGGCACATCTTTTACCGCATACTAAGACAAAGGAACCTTGTCCTCGTAAGAGCCCATTTGTTCCTGCTCAATGAGCTGGTGTCCGCAACAAGTTTTAGCCGATCCTGCTTACCTGTAAAAGTTTCCCCAGTGAAGATGCATGAATAACCTTTTCTTTGAGTATAAATGTAGGCTGCAGGCTGATCCTATATCTCACGGCCATTATTAGAGGTGGTGGTGGTGGGGAAATTGCAGAGGAACTCTCTCCTATGGACATTTCTGAATCTCATTATCATTAAACTTCAAAATTAAAATTTATGACTTCTAATGCAACTGCCACTTGAAGGAAATATTTGTGAGCTGTCTCTTCACTATGGAATAGCCTGTTTCTCTTGAATTCAGGAAGAATCAAAAAGTGGGAGGTAGTTTCCTTGTCCAACACTGAATACTGAATGAACTATTCCAGGTCTCAGGTTTCTGTATGGCAGTACAAGTACAGTCTTTTTCTGTTGTTTTGTTCTTCATACTACTTTAGCTGTATTTTTCATGGTTCTCCAAAAAGAAAACCTACATTTTATGTACATTTTCCCCCCAAAAAAAGTCCTTCATTTAAAATGTTAGAGCAGCCTTGCATTTGTTTTGAGATAGTGACATGCAATCTTTTTCTTAAATGAAAAAACAGTCATTAAATCAACCACAGGTGTATCTATGAAAAAAAGTAATCTTTTCAAAACAGACTTCAGTGTGTAGCCAAAAAAATTATCAATACTATACTAATAGCATCTGGTTCTAGACAAAGTTATATTTTAAATTAATATTTGGCTAAAAGTTATAGTAAGATCAGAATAAATGGTTAAGCTTTTTATTTTGTTCGTCATATATAATGAAGTTCCTGATTGCTGCAGGTTTTCACAAATTAAGTTATAGAAAAAGTCCCAGTTTGCTAATCTTCTTGTTTCACTATCAAACTTGAATTGTATCATTTCCTACACAATATGTATATGAAATGTTACCTTGAAGTGTGTTACTAAATCAAAGCTGATGCATAATTAAAACAAGTATTAACAACTGCTGCCACATAACTCAGACTATTACATTCTTTCCCAGAAAGAAAATAAAAGTCATGTCATGCATTGCTTATTCTTGAAAGTGAAAAATTTATTATACTCACAGTCTTCCCTTGTAATAGGTTTCAGAGCAAATCACTTACTTTATTTGCATCTCAATTTTGTAGTACTCTTCAGTAGAAAATGCTGGAAACTGAAGTTCCCTATGTATTTCCAATAATATTAATATAAATATCTTGAGGCATTTTTGCTAGTCCTGTTTAGTGGTGTAGTACTGGTTTCATTTTAAATGTATATGCCAGATTTTGTCCAGTTTAGAATCAACTTGAAGTGAATAAATAAAATACCAATGTTCTATCAAAAAAAATTTTCTGGCTTAAGCGACTATCCTGCTTTGTAATTTGAGAGCTAAAATAGTAAGAAAAGGATACCTTTCATTCTCACATACAGAAATCTTTTACCATTCACTGTCTATTAGGCAATTTTTTTATATTACATTAATTCTACAAATACATCACATTAAAAGGAATGCTTGCAAAAAAAAAAAAAAAAAAAAAAAAAAAAACCTTTCCTTTACTTGCCTTGCCTTGTCTTTCTTCCAATAAAGTTTAATTAGGATATTTAATCCTGAGGCTTTTACCTTTCAATTTTAAAATGCCCTTTAAAAACACAGGCTATTAATAGTGCTATATTCACTAATAAAATTATATACTGGCTTTTGGTTTTCTGCTGTGACCACTTTTTGGGGTAGTTGGGTGAGGAACTAGAACAGCAGTTTTTCAGGTCTATGGTTCTCAGTTTTTGATTATGCTTCTGCGAAAATTAGGAAATGCTGAAAAATTATCTTGATTTTGCGTAGATTTCATTCCCTTATAAACCAATTCTTTTGAAATCCCAAGATGAGGAGCCTCCTGGCCTGGAATGAGGAAGATGTCTATTTCTGAAAGGATCTCAACTGAACCGTGGATACATTAAACCTCACGAAAACACAAGCTTCCTTATCCCTGGTCATTTTAAACTTAGGTTTTCATTACAAATTTCAAGTATTATTTTTTTCATATTATTTTATTGATGAGTTAGAGGGGGTTTAATGATATTTAATATATATTAATTAATACTTTGTTTAAAAAACAAATAGCCATTTCCTGAAATATAGCTCTGGGAACGCTCTTCTGGCCATCATACACTTAGAAGTGTCACATGTTCGAGTTGAAAAGGCAATTTTCAGCAAGAAATGTGAACATGTGTGAGCTTCCAAAAGCCAAATGAAGACAGTTCTGGCACTGTTGTTCAAATACAGAGTGACTACTCAAGTGCAAAATGAGAATGTAAAAACTGTCAAGTAACAAACGAATGCTTAAATGCTATAAGAGGTAATGCTGTTTTCCCTGAGTCAATTCAGCATTTTCTGTCTGTATTCACAGCAGCCAAGTTAAAGAAAATAGCACTTACCCTATCCACAGGCCAAGAACATCTTCTTTTTAAGCTCAGTGAAAAACATGCTGACCTTGACTAATGGGCTTTATCCTGTCATAAAATACAAAATTAAAAAGAGAGAAATATAGTCAGAGCATTAATTTCTCCAAGTCAGAAAAGCTCTGACTGGAACTCTTAAAAAAGCCTTGTATTGATGTCCTCCAGTATTTGAAATTAAAGAAAAAAGATGTGCTGAAGGGAAGGAATTTTAAATGGATATTATGAAAGACACGTTAGCTCTCTTAAAGCCACCTAAATGCAAAAGAGCCAAACAATTAGGGCTTAGAAAAGAACCAGCAGTGAAATCTATGTGCATGCTAGCATCTGAGTGTTGCAAAAAGGATAGGAGAATGTACATGCATGAAAAAAGAGCTATCTCTCTTCTAGATATTTGTTCATAGCAACTTTAGAGGGTTTAGGTCCTCCTATTCTATTAGCATTATAGAAGCTGTATGGAGCTGGTCCAAATGGAAAGGTGGCAGGGAAAAACTAGGTCAAATAACAAAAAAAAAAATTAAATTAAAATTGTGTACGAAGACTTTGGTGGAATATTTTTTTTTTTTACTCTTGATTGACCTTCCTTCATAATCTGGATGACTGTTCCCCAGTCAATTACACATCACCAGCTGAATTACCTAAGTCATTTGCAGTTAAGGAATGCTGAAAAGAAAATGTGAAACAGTCTCCTGCTGGACACTCTTTTTCCTAGTCAGTTAAAGACACAGAAGAGGACATACATAGAACAAAATCTTTCCAGTTTAAAAAAGCAGTCCTGAAAATCTCCACATGGTTCCTTCTTAATCAGTCACCTAAAGAAATAAGTACATTGCTATGAACTGTATTTTATAATTCTCCTCCATTAAAGATGTATTTCTGCATTTCCACCTGGTGTTTCAAAGTGCTTGGTAGCTTGGTGCATGCCTTGTACACATAGTGCAGCAAGGGGTAGTCTGGTGCTGCCTCCCCCCCAGGTCCGTATGTGCATACTGGGCAATAAGTGTTTCACATAAACTTCACCAAGCAGCCTGAAATTGGAAGCTGCTAGCTTCCTCCTTTTCTGATTTCCCATGTTCCCATTTACTTGTTGTCTTTCCTATTCTGACCCAGTGACTCTGATGCTGATTTCTACATAATGAGCAGTCCAAAGTTTGTTACATGAACTGTCAAGACTGACAAAATGTGCTCCTATCTGAGAATAATTTATAGCCTGTGTTTTGGTCATTCCTCTTGAGCAAAGTTGGTTGATGTCCTCAGGCAAGGGAAGATACGAACACACTTTTCAGGAAAGTTACAGCAAATGAGTGAGATGGCTTCGCCATTCGAATTTCCTTCAGTCATATTAAACAAGAACAATCTTTATTTAGTCTTTGAAAAGACAGGTAGAGTCCTAAACCCAGGCTGTGGATAACTAGTGGGTGACAGCCTTCTTGTTATCTTTTCACAGGTTGCAGGAGGTATGACATTTAAGTTATAACTGTGATATAAGGATGAATTTCAGGTTTGTGCTATAGTTATAACTATGGTCTGCATACACATATAACACACTTAGTCACCAATTCCCTGGGTGGTCCAGGAACTCCCCAGTGAGTCTCTGAATAAATGAGACCATGGACAGCTTTGAGACAACCAACAGATTTGAGACCATGGACAGCTTTGAGACAATGAACTGGTTTGAGACAAAGTGCTTGACTGAACTCCTGCCACCTTCACAACAAGGCATTTGATTAAATGTCCCAGGATCTCTCCAGGTGGGACTGGAGATCCTGTACCACAGGGTTGACTGATAAGCAATGTTTGTTTGCTGAAATATGTTTATTTACACCCTGGATGAAGAATCCCACAAGCCCAGTGACTCCCCCAGGCAGCTCTAGCTGTAGAATTGACCACACCAAACAAAAATAGATAATATTTTTGTCAGTCAGTAGAGACCTTAATTTGAGCCCAAACACACTTTTATTGCAATTTGGACATTGTTTTAATTTTATGTTTTGGAAGTTGCAGTAAAATGATCCATGCATTTTATAGTGCTGAAAAAGTAGGAGTTAGCATTTCTTCAGTTAAGCCATTCAATTGATCAAAAGTACTTTATGCAAAAACATTTTAACTGTTCTGATAGCTTCACGTTGCAAGAAATACAACACTGAAAGTGCTTTGTATGACTAGGACTAGGGACCCCAGGACAGGAAGGACACTGAGCTGTTGGAGCAAGTCCAGAGGAGGCCACAGAGATGATCCGAGGGCTGGAGCACCTCTGCTATGGAGACAGGCTGAGAGAGTTGGGGTTGTTCAGCCTGGAGAAGAGAAGGCTTCAGGGAGACCTTAGAGCACCTTCCAGTCCCTAAAGGGGCTCCAGGAAAGCTGGAGAGGGGCTGGTGACAAGGGCAGGGAGTGACAGGACAAGGGGAATGGCCTGAAGCTGCAGGAGGGGAGATGGAGATGAGATGTGAGGCAGAAATCCTTCCCTGTGAGGGTGCTGAGGCCCTGGCACAGGGTGCCCAGAGAAGCTGTGGCTGCCCCTGGCTCCCTGGCAGTGTTCAAGGCCAGGTTGGATGGGCCTTTGGGCAACCTGGGCTAGTGGAGGGTGTCCCTGCCCATGGCAGGGGGTGGGACTGGATGGGCTGTGAGGTCCCTTCCCACCCAAACCAGTCTGTGGTTCTATGTTTTTATGACTTGAAAATTTATTGTATGTTATTTCATCCAATGCTGAAGGTAACTATAACAGGTTCTCATATTCACCTTCATTAGAAACTCAGCTACATTCTGAAAGTCAGAGCATGACTCATTCTTTGGAAATTAAAAGACACTTTTACTGATTATTTTCACATTAAAAACCAGAGCATTATTTTTCCCCATCTAATACTATTTCTAAAAATATTCTATCCAGACAACCCAGTGATCAGCCTTTTCGCTCAGCAGACTACTTAAAACACAGAACAGAAATTAACAGTTTTCAGCTATATATTAGCAGAGAGAAATTAAAAAGTCTCTAAACATAGATAATGGAATTAAAAGGGTTATTTTTCAAATTTTCACCATGATAAAGGCTGAGACATTTGTGTCAACAGTGGCACAGAATACTTCTGTAAACATGCTAAAGAATCACTTGCCAATATTTCAGCGTATTGATTGCAAAGATATTTGGGGGACTTTTTTTTTAACAAATCCTTTTTTACGAGAGGAGTTTGGGACAATACAGGGAGACTGTAGAAACCATGACTCTGCTTTTCTAATTTCATTTCAGCTGCCCTAGAGACAGTAGGAAGCAGATGCTTACTTTCCTCCATCTCCCTGGTATTTTCTGAACTCCCACAAGGCAGATCTTCAGAGTCACATGGAGGGCTGTAACACAAGCCACATCTCCTGAACTCAAACTTCAGCAGACAACGTTGATAACACACAGAGGCAAGCATTTTCAATAGTGATTTTACCAAACAAACAATACAATTCACTTAGGAGTCCGTCCTATTTTTGAGAGTTCTATATTGGAGTGTGAAATTAATTAGGATTTAACTATGACCTCTCTCTGCACTAGTCTGCAACGAGTGGGATAAAGTCAAAACTGCCTTTCTCTGGATAGCAGGGACCGACCGACTGGTTTTGTTTGATACTCAGAATATGTGTATACTGCATCTTTTGTCATTATGAGTAATGGCAATGTAACTAAGGCAGGTCTTCCCTTTGGAGAGCATGGGATGTGTGACACTTTTTTAGACCTATTCATGCAGAACAGTGACTTCTTTGAACTCTTTTATAGAATCACAGACTGATTTGGGTTGGAAGGGACCTTTAAAGCCCATCCAGTTCCACCTTCCTGACATGGGCAGGGACACCCTCCACTAGCCCAGGTTGCCCAAAGGCCCATCCAACCTGGCCTTGAACACTGCCAGGGAGCCAGGGGCAGCCACAGCTTCTCTAGGCAACCTGTGCCAGGGCCTCAGCACCCTCACAGGGAAGGATTTCTGCCTCACATCCCATCTCCATCTCCCCTCCTGCAGCTTCAGGCCATTCCCCTTGTCCTGTCACTACACTCCCTGATAAACAGTCCCTCACCATCTTTCTTGTAGGCCCCTTTGGGTAGGGGAAGGGCGCAATTAGGTCTTTTTGGACTTTATGGACTCCTGGACAGAACAGCTGTTTAACCCCAATGACACACCATTGCTCCTATCAATGTAGCTACTCCTCGAGGCAACAAAGGAACACCTACCGTCCTTTAATCTGCTGAATCATATTATTAATTTCTGTTTCTTTTAGGAGGCCAGGATACGGTGGGGTTTCTTTGGTTGTCTTTCTGGTTGTGTTCTAGTCTTACTAGAACGTAATTAAGCATAATAAGGGAAAAAATTTTTTCTCCAAAATATCATTTTCCACCTTGTTTATGAATTCTTTTTTTCCTTGGAAAAAAAAATCTTGACTTTTATTATCTAATGAGAATTTTATCAGTTTTTTCTTGAAAAAATACATGTAAAGAAAACAAAAGGAAATACTCATGTCCAAGAAGCAAAAAGGAGATCGAGCTAACTACATTCCTTTCCTTAGTTACTTAAGAGCAAAATGATAAAAAAAGAAACTGAAATTGATCTAATTTTAGAAGGATTTCTCAGTTAAAAAAAAATCAACCCAAATTTACTTAAAGACTTCTGAATTAAGAGCTTGAATGCTTAAGGCAGGTTGCATACCTCTTATGTCTGTATCCCCAGCAACTTCCAGAGGAACACGGATGCAAAATGAACACAAATAAAGGAAGGAAACTCTTGCTTCAACATGCAGCATGGTGCCAGCTCAGCCGGATGAAAACTATGAATGAAGCACTATAGGAAATAGCACATGGCACTGTTAATGTAAAATGAGTGAAAGAAAGCACAAGGGTACACATCTTTTACCATCCGTTATTCAGAAAAGACCAACTTACAATAATTAATTTATCTAAGAAAGTACCTTCAGAAACCATTTAACATAACTCCTCAGGGGAAATCCTTGTGGTTTTGTCAACACATGTGCATAGACATTCATGACGTCACCTCAGCTCTGTTGAGTTGCCAGACAGGTCAGTCTTCAGACTCAGTTTACTATTCTCCAGTAAATTAAAATTTTAAATAAGCTTGCAAATAATTTCCTGGTTTTCAGTCTTAAGGTCCAAAGATCCAGCACAATGAAATTTTCACTGGGAACACATAGAGTCCCGTATAGAAACGGATACAAAACCCAAATGCTGAGGTCCAATGCAAAGCCTTCATTCTTACTCTGTGTGCTCTCTGGATACAACCCAATGATGTTTCTGACATACCTAATTTCATGATGATTTGAATATGCAAGATCTTATCTTCTTTGTGTCTGTAGCACTGGTGATTCCTTTTTGTGACCGCTACCTGAGACAATTCTCTGTGTTCAGACTTTATAGAGGATTTATGCTCAATTCGTGGCTTAACCAAACTGTAACTCCTTCCATTTGCTTTCCTTTCCAGCAATACTAGTTATAGGGTTTGCAGCTACTCTGCACATCTCAAAAACAGAGATTGACCTGCTTGGAATATGCAGAGCAGAAAGGCTGTTTTCATGACTTTTAACCCTATTGAACACTATATTGGTACAGTACTCAGCTATTCAATAGCTCTAAAACATTTCCAACGCTTTAATGGACTCCATGAAAGAGAAAGATAGTTATGTGCCATCAGCAGGTTTTCTTGCACTTTCTGCCTTCTGTTTTTCCACTAATTTTGATGTCGTCCTTTCTTCATATGAACAGAGGTCTCCTCTCAAAGAAGCAAGCAGTTGTCCTTTCATCCTCTGCTGCATTTGATACCGTACAGTTTGTAGGCCAATAAAAGTTGAGCCTGAAGTAGAGGATATGTCTGGCCTTATTTATTACTGAATTTATCTTTGCTTGTTACTTTTGCAGTGAGCTTTCTCTTGCAGGTAAGTAAGGACTGAGAGTGATCTGGGGAAATAAGACTTTAGATAGATAAAGGTGAAAGGTGAAAAAAGTGGCAAATTGTAGTGACACCTAAGTGTAAGATGAATTACATCTTGAGGTCGCAAAATGAGTTCCCTGACTACACCATTTGCCATTATCAGCCACTCTGTATAAGCAGGACTATACACAGAATGAAAAAAGAGTGGGTGAGGATAAATTAAAAGTCTATAAAGCAGTAGGGAGTGCCAGAGCTCAGAAATAAGACACATTGGGGATCATCTATTTAATACTAAAATTCTAAAATATTAAAGGAATCTGACTTAAAGTTTATATTTTTCATCTTGGAATCAGACATCTCCAATTCTTCTCATGTGCTTTATTGAATTATTCCTCCATTAATATGACAAAGAACTCTGAATAAGGCGAACAAATTTTCATTTCCAAATTTCCAGATGGAACATCGGTTATTGCCACGTCCCACAGGACTATAATACATGGTTTCTCTGTTAAATGAGTTTTGTGATAACAAGAAAACATCAACAAAATCAATCCTTACACATATAATTGAAATAAAGACACTGAGAAAATAAAAAAGACATATCGAGAGCAAGAGTACACGTGCTGAGCGACATGTTTGGAGCAAATTTCATAGACTTTGATAGAGTTTCCATTCAGCATTTTCAGGCTTCTGTAAAAGACTGTATCTTAATTACTATAGAACATTTTCTTTTATGACAGTCATCTTCTCAAAATTTATTAAACCTTCTCTGGACTAAGAAACCTCTTTTTTTTTCTTCCGAAAGGAAACAGGAAATGAGTAAAATTTAGCTTTTTATATAATAATACAAAATTATATTTTAATGAGAAAATATTATTATAATAACTATTTATTAAATGAGGTAATACACATTTGCAAGTTTCATTAAGGTTTCAGTGTTGAATGAAAAATAAAAAATAGTATAAGTTACAGTACATTTAGATTGGTTATTTGAAATGTGTCCAATATCAGAAGCAATAAAGTATTTTAAAGACAGGTGTGGTGGGTTGACCCTGGCTGAGGGCCAGGTGCCCACCAGAGCCGCTCTATCACTCCCCTCTTTCATTAGACAGGGGAAAAAAGGTACAATGAAAGAAAACTTACGGGTTGAGATAAGGACAGGGAGAGATCATTCTCTAATTATCATCACGAGCAAAACAGACCCAACTTAGAGAGGGAATTCATCTTATTTATTACTAAGCAAAACAGAGTAGAGGAATGAGAAATAAAATCAACTCTTAAAACACCTCCCCCCACCCCTCCCATCTTCCCGGGCTCAACTTCACTCCCGGCTTCAACCTCCTCCCCCCTCAGCGGCACAGGGGGACAGGGAATGGGGGTTACGGTCAGTTCATCACACGGTGTTTCTGCCGCTTCTTCCTCCTCAGGGGGAGGACTCCTCTCATTGTTCCCCTGCTCCAAAATGGAGTCCCTCTCACAGGAGACAGTCCTTCACGACCTTCTCCAACGTGAGTCTCCTCCACGGGGTGCAGACCTTCAGGAACAGACTGCTCCAGCGTGGGTCCCCCACGGGGTCACAAGTCCTGCCAGCAAACCTGCTCTGGCGTGGGCTCCTCTCTCCACGGGTCCACAGGTCCTGCCAGGAGCTTGCTCCAGCGTGGGCTTCCCATGGGTCACAGCCTCCTTCAGGTGTCTCCACCTGCTCCAGCGTGGGGTCCTCCACAGGCTGCAGGTGGAATCTCTACACCCCCTCATCCTCCCTCCATGGGCTGCAGGGGGACAGCCTGCTTCACCATGGTCTTCACCACGGGCTGCAGGGGGATCTCTGCTCCGGCGCCTGGAGCACCTCCTGCCCCTCCTTCTGCACTGACCTTGGTGTCTGCAGGGTTTCTGACATCTTCTCACTCCTCTCTCTGGCTGCAAAAGCTCTCTCTGACTGTTTTTTCCCTTCTTAACTATGTTATCCCAGAGGCGCTGATTGGCTTGGCCTTGGCCAGCGGCGGGTCCGTCTTGGAGCCGGCTGGCATTGGCTCTATCAAACACAGGGGAAGCTTCTAGCAGCTTCTCACAGAAGCCACCCCTGTAGCCCCCCCGCTACCAAAACCTTGCCACGCAAAACCAACACAACAGGGAATAAAATCCATTATAGAATAATAAAAGATAAACCAGTCTCATGTAAAATCCCTAAACTTTTAGGTAACTTGCAGTGTCCTACAGAAACACGCATATTGACTATAATTATACATTACAGTACATCACATGCTGTGATGTCAATTGTGATCCACTATGAGGGAGCACAACTTAAGCAATTTACCTCCTGTTTTGAAAGGTAGGTATCAGCAAGTGCTGAATTTTCCACCCACCAGGTACATCATTCCAAAAGGATTATGGCAAGTGTCAATATCTCAAAATATTCAAAGTAAAGGCAGAGGGAAAGCATGCCATAAATTCCTTGCAAATGGTGAGATCTTATTTGGCAGTCCTCTATTAAAAAATAAAAATAAAAGAATCTGTTACTTTGAGAAGAAAATAATTTTACTGCAATTAAAGTCTTAAATTTTATTCTTAGATTTTTTTGTTATTATTAAATATAATACATTACATATGCTGAACCAAGCACATCTGCAAAGTGAGAAAGAGATGTGCAATGATCTGTCTACAAAACTAGAATAATCCCTCTCTAGGCATACTGAAGTGAATGTGCATTTTGCTTGAAGCACCAGTATCTTGAAGACCATAGTTTTGCAATCTATTGTAATATGCAATTTTAAAACAGGTAAGATAAAGATTTTGGACGTGTCTAAGAAATAAAATACTTCAGCATATTATTGGGACTGCTGGCTGTGGGTTTAGGCTGCCAATTTTTGAAGTTTGAAGTTAGTGACATTGGAAGTCCTTCCATGTCAAAAAGTCACTTTAAATTGACATCACTCTGTGAGGCCAGTGACCTCCCAGAAAAGGTACTCAAATTTGATATCCCCATAAACTTCTGAGAGGAGTTCCCAGAGAGTGAAGCCATCCAGATTATAATCTCCAACAAATGCTGAGCATGTGAATTTCCTGGTTCACGGGCACAATTGATCCTTCTGTGTCTGATGAGTCCTTTAAACAGGTCTTACCCAATTCTACTCTTCCAGTTTCTCCCAGAAGTAGATATCCAGCTACTGGCATGCAACACTGAAGATATATCATCAAATAATCTGTAGCTAGACACCCAGCAAATCTATTAGCAGAAAAGGGGGTAGCCATGAAAGCCACATCATAATGTTAACTGTATATCTTTCTAAAATTAGAAACTGCTGGGCTTTATTGTGCTTCACTTGCCAGGCTTTACTAGCAAAAAATTCTGTTTACTTAATCATTTCTTAATTTAACCTTGGTTACTAGTTAATTGGTAGCAGCTGTTGCTTGTGAAGAGAATCCACAGAATTTTTAGTCTATTGTTTTGCAATAGGTCTTCAAATGCATAAAAAACTTTTAATGGTAAGCAACCCTCAAACACTTAATAAAAAGTAAAATCTCATATATAAACTCATATTTCACAGGAAGTGAATTGAAAACTTAATCCTAAAAAATCATTTGAGTATTGAATGGTATAATTCTGGAGTTAAATATTTATTTGCAGTACAGAAAACAATATAATTGATTTGTTAAATACTTTGGAGTTGGAAAATTATCTTCCATTCTTATAAGAACCAAAGACTATTTCGCTGTATTTCCTAGCCCATAAGAAGGTTAAGAACATAATTTTTCTCTGGTCTGTATTTGCTGCGAAATACAATATCCTTTAATATTTTTGCCACAAAATTACCTCTGTAGATTATGCTTGTAAATCCTGGAGATTATCCATATGAAATGCTTGAGCAGCCATGAACAGATTTAACATCTTTAAATCTGTGTCAAATGCTGTTCTTTGCAGGACTTCAGGACTGATCCTTTTCTCAGCTCTTCTGGGTGTATCTTCCTGACAGTACCTCTTCTGGATTGAAAACCTATTTCTTATTTCCTCTTAAAAAATACAGAGGTCCTTTGTCTAGGTTTTAAGAAATAGGAACTGCTGGAGATCAGAAATATCAAATACTCTGAGGGGGGTGGGGGGAAATAACAACAATTTTAAGAGAGTATTTATGGTTCGTATTACAGGATTTTATCCCATGATAAGGAGGGCAGAAGGGTCAAGCCACTAAATTTGCTCAAATTGGTCAACCTTGGAGGTTAGTTTTAGACACCCATTCCATGTCTGATGTGTAACATCTTCCACAGCCACACCTCAGTTACCCAGCAACAAGGCTGGTCTATTAACAAAGCATACAACCTAATTCACGCAAGAATTACCCAACCTAATCAGTAGCAAGATCTTTCCTGAATCTACATTCTTTTAGGAAGCTATTCTTACAAGCAGTCGTCTTGTGTATCCTTTTCTCTTTATGTCCTGAGAAATAATCAATTTGACATGATTCTTTAAGTTGTGCTGAATAAGCAAAAATAAGCAGCAGACGATTTTCGTATAAATATGTGCAGAAGCATGAGGATGTATTCTGGACACGGCAGCTTCAGCTCACAAACAGCCTAAAGAAGCAGGGGTTAACCGTGTCTAAATCCGGTACAAAGCCTTTCTCATAGTCCAAAGGAGGAGAATTCATTCTGAAATGAAACAAGTACTTCAGCCAGGTATTTGCTACACAATCTCAATTTAAAAAAAATAGGATTAGTAAAGCTATTAACACAGAAACAACAGTGGTAGAAAGGAGAAATGATATCTTCGTGTCGATGGTTAAACACATTTCTAATATCAATGGGAAAAAAATGTTAGCTTCCCATGCTAAACTTAAAATGAGGAAAATCATGTTGTGCTGAACTCAGAGCACATCTAACAGGAACAGGACTGAAGGCAATGAGAGATCCTGCTGGAGGAGGCATTATCACTTACCAGTTAGTCTGCAGTTCAACTTGATAGACTTGAGATCACATAAAATTCTACTATACTAACAATCCACACACACATCTGTGACCAAATACTAGCAAAACCATTTTTTCATATAATTTGTGTCTCTTGCCCCTGTGCTAGATCATTTTTTAGAACAGCTTCATAACCAAAATACTTTACAATACTTGAGACTATGATTTTTGGAAATATATTCCAAAATACTCCTATCATTTTGAAATCAGTTTGTATATTGGTGACGCAGATTGATAGTGTGGCTGTCATAAGACACTGCAATATTGTATTGTTAAAAAGTTTCATCATGCCTAGAAATACTTTATATTTTCTTTTAAACTTTTTAGCTATCTTTTTTTTTTAGAATAGAAATAAAAGTTTAATGTGAAGATGTGCAGGAAAGTATCATGAGAAATTGTGCAATATACTGAAACCTGTAACCAGAAAGGTGTTTGCTTATTTATTTATTTTACTCTGATATTTTATAAAACATTGCACAAGTATAATACATTGTTTTGTTCAAAAACACATTTGCAAGCTTATTTTGTCTGGAGGTTTATAGCGTTCATCTCTTCTGGTGTTCAGTGATT
Source organism: Balearica regulorum gibbericeps (assembly GCF_011004875.1). Classification (NCBI taxonomy): domain Eukaryota; kingdom Metazoa; phylum Chordata; class Aves; order Gruiformes; family Gruidae; genus Balearica; species Balearica regulorum. The sequence continues at coordinate 34,398,858 of NC_046191.1, read as the reverse complement.
GTGCTGGAAAGCAGAATAAATACATTGTAAGTAATTCCATAGATTAGGTGAATTGCCTCCCTGCCATCTGTGAAGCATAGAGAAAAGACTCAGCTGCATTTTAATACAGAACTGTCATACTTAATGTGTATGCATTCCTATAGATAACATATGAACAGGTCTGTACACAGACACAGAGAACTGCACTCTAACACAGGACAGACCTATCTGTATTAATTATATTAAATCGTGTAGTAAAATACACACACCGGTATTCTGCTTCCAGAATCTTCCATGGGCCTTTCAGCACCCCCCCACCTACATCTTCTTTAAAAAGTCACTGCTACTTATTCATTAATGTTTTTTTTTTAAAGAATCCTGCCAAAAGAGACCCTTCACTGTTCTCCCGTGTCACAATATTTCGGTCTTAAGGTTTGCAATGAACCGTGACAACCATCAGATGTGAAAGACATTGAAGGTCCAAGAACATGTGACCTCACTTTAAATGCAACCCAGGGTTGGAGAAACTTGCACGGAGCTTGGTGTTTAAGTGTGGAAAATACAAATGATCACATGCTGGTTCAGGTAATGAGAACTCCCGTATATGATAGCTGAGAAACATTACGTAAAAGTCAAATAAGCTATGACCATCTAGTCTATTTTCTTAATTCTTAAAATATCTCCTGAGATTGGTCTCTATAGGGCACAAAGAACCTTTAGAGGTGGGCACAGCTTTGTCCAGCTGTGGGTCCGCTGTGGAGCTGGCTGGAACCAGCTGTCTGGCATGGGGGCAGCCCCTGGTCTCTTCTCACAGAGCCCAGAGCACAATTACAGATCTAAGTTAAATTTAATTATTGTTCATTATAAAATGAATATGTTGTAGCCGTAAATCAAAACCTTGATCACAAAGTTTGAAGAACAATATGTTTGCCAAATATTATGTTCTTTAGTCCTACAAACATCGTCAAATAATAAATAAACACCACTTAGTTATTTTAAATTGCAGTTAAAACTTCTAAATACACCTATCATATTGTGAAAATTCTAATCATAGCTAAAATTTTTCAAGTATGTGTCCTGGTTCTGGCAAGGATAGAGATAATTTCACAAGGAGTCAGGACAGGTGACCCAAGCTGGCCGGGGGCTATTCCATACCATGTGATGTCATGCTCACCATAAAAGGGGGGCTAGTCGGGTAGGGCAGGGGCGGCGCGGTTTTCGGCGCGGTTCCAGGATGGGCTGAGTGTCTGGTCGGTCGGTCGGTCATTGGATCGGTAAATTGTTCTCTGTTATCACCCATTGTTACTATCTGTTATCAGCGCTGTTGTTGATTGTTTCCCTCTCCCTTGCTGTCCCAGTAAACTGCCCTTATCCCAACCCTTGAGGCTTTTGCCGTTGTTTTTTTTCCCGTTCTCCTCCCCATCCCGCCGGGGGAGGAGTGAGTGAGGGGCTGGCTGGGCCTAAACCACGACAGTCCTTTTTGGCCCCCATGTGTGTGGGGGCATGGGCTATAGGGATGGCTCCTGTGAGGAGCTTCTAGAAGCTTCCACAGTGTCTGATAGAGCCAATGCCAGCCGGCTTCAAGATGGGCCCGCCCCTGGCCAAGGCCAAGCCCATCAGCACCTCTGTGATAACATATTTAAGAAGGGGGGAAGTTTTTTTGCAGCTGGAGGGGGAAGTGTGAAGATGTAACATCGAGGTCAGTGCAGAAGGAGGGGCAGGAGGCGCTCCAGACACCGGAGCAGAGATCCCCCTGCAGCCTGTGGTGAAAACCATGGTGAAGCAGGCTGTCCCCCTGCAGCCCGTGGAGGAAGGATGAGGGGGTGTAGAGATTCCACCTGCAGCCCGTGGAGGACCCCACGCTGGAGCAGGTGGAGGTACCCAAGGGAGGCTGTGGCCTGTGGGAAGCCCGGGCTGAAGCAAGTCCCTGGCCAGACCGGTAGACCCGTGGAGAGGGGAGCCCACGCCAGGGCAGGTTTTGGTGGCAGGACTTGTGACCCTGTGGGGGACCCACTCTGGAGCAGTTTTCTCCTAAAGGTCTGCAGCCCATGGAAGAGACCACGCCGGAGCAGTTTGGGAAGGACTGTAGCCCGTGGGAGAGACTCCATTTTGGAGCAGGGGAGCGATGAGAGGAGTCCTCCCCCCCGAGGACAAAGAAGCAGCAGAAACAACGTGTGCTGCACTGACTGCAACCCCCATTCCCCTCCCCCCCCCCCCCCCCCCCCCCCCCGCTCCCCCTGTGCCGCTGAGGGGGGAGGAGGTTGAAGCCGGGAGTGAAGTTGAGCCCGGGAAGGTGGGAGGGGTGGGGGGAGGTGTTTTAAGACTTGATTTTTTTTTTTCATTGCTCTATTCTGTTTAGTAATAAATTAGATGAATCCCTTTTTCTAAGTTCAGTTTGTTTTGCTCGTGATGATAATTAGTGAGCTCTCCCTGTCCGTATCTCGACCCAAACCTTTTGTTACACTTCTTCTCCCCATCATGCTAGGGAAGGAGTGAGTGAGCGGCCACGTGGTGCTCAGCTGCCGGCTGGGCCTAAACCACGTCAGTATGTAAGAACTAAAAAAATGAACTGCAAAATTGTTAAACACATTTTTGCTGTATTACAGTAAACTAAGCTTTTGATGTCTTCTAGAAACACTAACAAGGGATATAAGTCCGTCTTAGGAACGTTGTTCTTTGTTAGTGGAGGGCTCTACTCTGCCACTCCAATTTACTTCACTAATGGTTCCAGGGAACATAAAGCTTACATTTCACACAAGGACCATGGCAGAAAGTAATTGTTCACATCACTCTTATCATCCATTCTTTGGAAAAGGGACTTTTCCCAGTATGCAGGATGATTTAGCCTACAGTGAAGTGAAATCTAAGATTTCTCTTTTATTCAAGATCCTGGATTTGGAAGGGTACTGGAGAGTTACTTGATGCCAAATCTTTTGGGCCATCATCATGCAGTCATCTACGCCAGCCGCTAGATTATACCAGAAGTAAATTATGTCAGCTTCATGGGTCAATAAAAGAATAGGCAAACTAGTGATCTGAAAGGATTATAATCACAGTATTTCTGAAAACATTCGGGGCATGGTATACTTTGAATAGAGGCCACTGCTCCCTACAATCTACTTTCTAAAAATTGTTACTTTAGTAATGGCATCTACACAGCCTTTGTAAAGACTCAAGCAAAACATCAATATATGCTTTCATTAGAAAGTAAAAATATTTACGGAAGAAATTACACTTTTCTGTAATTAATATATATTCTATCCTGTAATTGAAGTACCTCCGATTAGATGATTTTAAAATATTAAAACTTTGAAATAAAAAAAGACAGCTAAAAATAAGTTTTTGGAGTTTTTAATCTTTTATGCATCAAAACTAGTTTGTTATTGCCACCACAAGAAGAAATACAAGTGGTTTATTACATTCATTACACAATTAAGGTGGATGAGACTGATAACCAGCCAAAAATGATTCTTTGAGCAGTACTAATAACTGAATATGGCAACAGCTTGCAGCTGCCATTGGAGAGCATAGTTTTTGTGATTTAGGACTGTAACAAATAAAATCCTGGTCTTACAACGATGGCAGGATTAACCTGCAATATCAAGCTACTAGGCAACTATAGAGCCTGTGAGAACGGTCAGATTATAACGCTAGTGCTTTGGGCAATTTGGAGTTTCTTGTCCATCTAAGGCTCATTTACACATTTGTGCAAGATAAACACAAGCTTCTGTATTTATATTGTGAAATATGATTGGTTTTGCTGCAGTAAGCTGAATGGGCCAGATTCATCATGCCATTTCAAACCTTGCTGAAAACAAGTCTTCGTTGGTGGACAAGCCTTAAGACTCTCACAAGAACAAGCTGGTGCTTTTTATTTCCAGCTGACTAGGGTAAACATCCCTATCAGATGAGTAGGAAATGTCTCTGCCAGAAATGAATCTGTTGATGCAAAAGGCATACTTTTACCATACTCATAGTTGAATGTATTAGAGAAGATTTGTTAAAAAAAAATAATTTCCCTGTCATTTAATTTAATGTAGTTACTCTTGGAAAACCGAACTTCGCGTGGGGTTATTTTAGGCTTTTACTCTGCTCCCTCAGCATCCTCTGGGTGTTGAGCAGTCAGGAAGTCAATGACTGTACTAATATAAATACTGCCTTGCATTGTAAGTTCTGTGTTCCTGGGAGACTTATTTCAAGGTAGCATTTCAAATGACCTGCTGTACATTATTCTGTCTGCCCTGAGCATCACTCGAAGGATATTTTTTAGTGAAGTTTTATGGTCTGACTGAAACTCTTTCAGCATGCTTTCTAAAATTGAAGCAAGGACATGGCTTGCAACAATGTGCTTAATAAGGTCAGATTTTTTTTGAATGGGGCAAGGGTTAAACTGACTGGTTGGAGCTCTTACAGCACAACCTGCTATTTTCTAACTTCAGTGTGACACACCAGGTAGCAAGACTTAATGTTCACCTTTTGTATTGCATCTTGTAACTAGGGGAGAAGGCTTTATTTTTGACTGTTCGCTGCAACAGTATGTCAGCTGCACAGCCCAGTCGGTAACTCACTGAGACACATAAGACTCAAATATACATCATTTATTTCTCAAGTGCCTTGTTTATGCATGTGTTTGTAGACACATATGCCTCCTGTTTCTGGAAGTGACCTGTCAGAATCTAATTAGAGCTTTGTCTTTAAAAATATTAATTCCTGTTTCTACCCATAAAAACTGCAACAAGCAAAATCTCATATCTCCAGTAGCAGCATTAGACAAAAGAGACCATTTTTGGCCTTGAAATGCTGAAATTCAGTTTGAGTTTCTAGGTCTATTTCTGATAAGGGCTGAGATTTGATTTTATGAGTTTCAAAATTAATCTCTCCTTAACCTTTTTATAAAGTCTCAGATGGGATTTATGACTTAAGTATTGAACTTCTTTTTTGTCCTATATAAATCACAGCTCTGCCAAAAAAATATGTTGTATATAGATACGCTTATCTTACAACATTTTTTTTCTTACAATTAGTGAAAGTCATTAATCTCTAATGCCAACTGTCAAAATAAATTAAGACCGGGAATGAGCAGTTACTTTTTTAGGTCGGGCGTTGATTCGTTATTCTGAAATTTTTGCAGATATTTTTACACAGTGCAGCAAGCCTAAGCATCTAATGGATGTGGAGGGATGAGCGGAAAGGGAGGGCAGAAACCCTGCGGAAGGCAGAGCCGGACTGCTCAGCATCAGCGGTGAGGTGCCACAGGACATGCTTCCCCGCACCCACAGCAGCAACAAACCCCGCACATCAGAGACCTCCACTAAGGCAGAGCCCTGGACAGACACATGGCCCCACGGGTTTGCAATTGCAGGGACTGCCTGGTGCCTCTGCCAGAGGCTGAGGAGCAGGAGGTGGTGTCCTCTGAGAAGCTGGCTCAGCGGGTGAAGGAGATGTAGGCTGAGTTGAGCAGACCATGCAGCTTCCATGAGGTGTTTCTTCCAGAAGGTATTTCTACACTTCCACCAGGAAGAACGGGAGATCTGTAGGGTCTTCACAGAGACTGCAGAGATGAAAACCTGAATCTTGCTTTGCACCGAAGGAGGAGAGCCAGAGGTTATGCTTGATCATGGGGCAGATGGAGGAAGTTATCAACGATCAAAGCCAGCCAATCAGTTCCAGGGCTGCTATCAACAGAACGGCAATTCGGACGTTACCCCGTTCTCTACAGACTAATGCAGTGAGGTGGTAAAAAGCACCCTGGCATAATGCATGTGTTGCCAGCAGCTACAAGTCCTTCACACAGGTTTTTGCTTGGTCTTGCTATTTCAGGCGAGTGTCTGTTCCATGCTTCTCGTGGTTAAATCACACGTTAATTTGACACTCCAACATATAGCTCAAAAAGTAAAAAAGAATGGACTCCTTAGTGAACTGCACTTTGATAAACGAGTAAAAATGATAGTTAAGAAGATGAGGAGGATTGCTTAGGTCTTAATCCTCTTTAAAAATGTTCATTTTATAAACATTTGAATAAGTCAATAAAATGATTTATGCTAAAATTTAAGTACAAAGGGACATATTTCTGTACAAGAGGAATGGGAAAGGCTAAAACATGAGATACGTTGTTATTTAGGAGCTTTATAGTTTATAATATTTCTAGACACCAGTTTCTCTCTCCCTGATGTCCATTTCCTTTGTTATTGTCATCAAAGCCCTACATAGTTCCCTGATCAATTTATGCTCTGAGAGCAGTATACCCACAGAAAACCATGTGGAGTGGAACATAGTAGTCAGGTTTTTACAGGGATGATGTGAGGTTTTTCAGGAGATTCTTCTTACCCTCTAAACCCAGCAGCTGGGCAGCCGAGGTCATCAGGGAACAGCTGCTGAGTGTCTTTTTCTTTGCTGTATTAATGTAATGCACTCAAAATGAGGTGCTTTTCTTTCATAAAACATTCATTTTCCTGATGGAGTAGGAACAGCCAAAGGTACCTTCATTCTGTTTCCCTGAATTTCTCAGAGAACTTGCTATCTGTTACCTGACAAAGAGAAACTTGGCAAAACATTTGGCACAGCTTCAGCGTTCAGAGTTGAAATCCAAAAGGAGTATATCATCATTTAGGAGCAGCCAGGTACCTCACAGAATACACTTATGTGCCCTACTAAAAAAACTTCAGTGGAGCCCAACTGACTTTTCTGGAATCTTGAAGCTCATTAAAGACCATTATCTATTGAAACATTTGTCCAAAGTTTGAATTTAAGGCTTTCATTAAAGACTAATTAACAAAGTAAATGCCCATTTGGACCACCTTGCAAAATAAAAACCACCAAAGAATTTGACCTCTAAAGAAAGTATTGTCTAATTGATGCTCATGTTTTTGTACAAACATGATGCAAACTAATGAGTAGTCTGACTTTACACTTCTGTCCAACTTTACTGCTCTTTCAGCTGATATTTAGAAGAAAACAATAGACTTTAATAAATTTAGTCTGAAGTCTTTAACTTACTACGTGCATAAACTGGAAGGCAAAGATTGTTAAGGGAAAGCCCAAACTCAGTGGAGTTTAAGAGCCAGGGGACTTCTCTCTTTGCTCTGCTAGATGCATCTGCTGTCATTCCTCTTTGTACTCCGAGCCAGCAGTGAGTCGACGTGCAATCCCCGAAGATGCAGGTACACACACACGGGCACAGACAGCCACAGACATCAACACAATTCCCCCTTTGTCTCCATTTTCCTATGCTTGTTCTTCCCTCTTCTGCATCCATACCCCTCTTCATCTGCCCTTTTCTCCTCCCAAATGATCCACCTGCCCCTACTTACTTCACCTTCAATGGTCCCATCTTTGCTACATGTGTACCCAAAGTGGGTAGTTCTCATGAGGTTACCTAAGTACTGTTGGCCTGGCAAGATGATCCTTGATATTCCCCATCAAATATCTGTGAGGTTTGGCTCTTTCCCACACTTCTCCTCCTCCAGGATCTGTGAAACCCAGCCATCCCTCATGGTGCTGTCTGTAACTTCTACCGCTCTCCCTCTGTCGTTTCTTACATCCAGAAATTCCTCCTGTCACATCCAGCAGTTTCTCCTGTTCAGTTAGCTAAACCTCGGATCAGAGCCTGATCATCTACCTGCATACCTTAACAAAGACAACTTGACTTTTGAAAGGTTAATAAGCATTCTAATATATTGTTTTCAAAGTTTTCATTAATATAACTATAGCCACTTTGACTTTTCCTTTTTCTTATTGTTAAGGTAACAATAAAGAATCTTAAGTAAAAAAAATATACGCCCTCATATTCGGTTATTATTTTTACATGATTTTTGTAGACATCAATAAGAGTTTATGCTTAAATCATTCCACTATCCTTGAACTTTGTGTTGTTCAGTGCAAAAGACCAAGCTATATTTCCAGACTTTAGCATTCCTTTTTGTTTCCAGAAAGAGAGAAAATTCTCTATACTGTTGTACTACTGTGAATGTAGGAAGAATGAATTTACATTGTCCTAAAAGAACCTATAATCACTTTGCCAGCAGAGCTGTGTTCTGAGTATGCTGATGAATTTTTGTTACCATGGGGGGAAAAAAACCCAACCAAGTGCAAGAGTATTCAGCAAGTTAGAGTCACGTCATATTCCAATGCCACTTTTTAAGATACTAGTCATAGGCTCTTTCTTATTACACAGAATATATTTCACCTTTAAAAAAGGTGAAAAAAAAGTCCATTTTACTAAAACTGCAAGGCTTCTTGGTAAAGTGAAATATTTTAATAATTTCTCCCTTTTTTGTTCTTTGTTTTGTTTTGTTTTGTTCAAATACCAGTATTAACCATTTTAAAACTGTCAGAATATCACATTTGGAAATTTTAAAGGTGAAAACTAAGTCAATTTTTTTTTTTTTTTTTTTTTTTTACAGGATGAAGAACATTCTGGGGAGTTAAACAATATCACACACAAAGCAAGAGATCTAAAGAAGATGAGGACAGGAAGGAATTCATATAAATGGACTGCTTGATCTTTTTTCCACAGAAAATGAAGAAAACCAAAAAAGGTTATAGAAGATTTTATCAGTTCAAATTGTACATTCAATATTAACCAATACAATGTACAGCTAATGAATGATCTTATACCAGATCCTTAGTTAGGATTCTTACTGAAACAAGGTCATTTCTCTACAAATACAGAAACTTCCACTACTCTCTGTTTAAATCTGACTGATCTACCAAAATAAATACATTTCCAAACTAGTCAAGCAGGATGAACACCCTATCTATTCAAGCATTCAGATAACATCCATTATTTGATAGCAGCTTCTGGAACATTTCCCCAAAAAAAGGTGGTATGTACTGACAAGACAAATAAAGCACAAAATCACTAGTGTTAATTTACTTGAAAAAAATGTTTGCAATAAAAAGCTAATTTTCCCAAAGGTGACAAATATAAGGTTGCATTTTGTAATTCTGCAGACGCTCATGGCCAGTACAGAAAAGTGTAGAGAGAAAAGGGTGTGAAATCCTACAAAAAATGTGCAAAAAGTCAATTCTTTATCTAATCTAAATTACACCATTTTAGTTCCTAATTTTGCCTGTAGGTATCTGTCAGTTTAAAATTCTTACATTTATTGCATTTTCTCTTTTACTGGAACCAAAATGATAATATTAAAAACTACAGTATCATACACAAGAAGTAATTATACTGCACAAGAAAACTAAAGTGCACTACGCTTTGTAACAGATAACATGGAAATGATTGCCACAGGACAGCCTGAAAACTCATGTCTGGACCAATCACCCAAATATCCTTATAAATCACCACACTGTAAACTACTTAACACTGGATCAGATATTTAGAAAAGTCTAATGGCTGTTAAACATGTTGGATATTAAAACTGTATCTCTGGGTATTATAAATGCCTGTAAATATTCAAATTAATAAACTATTAATGAAATATGCAAGTATTTTGCATATCAGCGGATGCAATGAGATAAATGTGATTAGCTATGAGTGCTGTCATCCGTTATCAGTAATAAATAGAACAATAATGGTAATTTCTGAGTGTTGCATATCTCCCCAAATACCTCTTTTAGATTAAACAACCCAAGCTCTTTTCTTCAATAACTCAACCACATCTTAATTCAATGAGTCTCTTTTGTGTGCTCACTTCTGCTGAAGGAATTTTGGGAAGTAAAGGGAAAACATTTAATGATTTCAAGGTGCAGAAGATGAATAGCTTTATCATTACCTATTGATTTAACACATATGTATGAACTCTTTAAATGATAATTTCATTAGTATGAAATTAGTAAAAGCTCAGCAAATATTCCTTGCAAGATACTTATTGGTGCAGAAAATGCCAATATCTGCAAAACAAATTATGTAGATACTATGTTTTTTGCTATTTGTATGGGTACACAAGGGGATAAGGAATTTATGCCTTCAGCTGTTTTCCTTGGTCTAATGTAAGTTCTGCTGTCCGAGGAGCAAATTCATTAAGAAAAACATGGGCTAACTATGGGTGGTAAAGAACATCTTTTACAAAACCTAAGCATTCCATGAGAACGATTTCAAACTTCCATGTGGAAAATAAAAATGATGGTTTCTTGCCAGTGATGAGATTATCTTTATAGACAAAATGAATATCCAGCACCTCCCCCCCCCCCCCGGCCTTGTCAAGGTATAGAAAATACCTCACATGAGAAAAATGCACATTTTCTACTCTATTTACCTTGATGAAAGTTGTTTGAAAATCTAATCTACATAGGCCTTATCTCCTTTTTTTTTTTTTCATTTTTTGTCACTTCATGAAGAAATACATACATCTGACTCTAGAGCCAAGGACATAGAAGCCAATCTTAAAAAACTCCATTGTTTTCACGATAAGTATATAAATTAAAAAAAAAAAAAAATTAAGATCCATCCCTCTGAGAGACAGGTCTTCAAAATACCTCTGGCATACCAGTGTCCTTTAGGTCATGCTGTCTCTTGGCCACCTGCAGAAAGTCTTGGATTGAAGCCCAAGGAGAAACAATGTGATCAGATCAGGACAATGTCCTTAAATATCTGGTCTTTTCTAGCGAGAGGGTCCTTCGCCGCTTTTCAGACAATGCTGCCTTTTCCAGCTGCAGATCCAGCAGTATCTGCAGTGCTGAGACTACACTCGAGAAACAAAGCCTCACAACTTTAAAAAGGCTTTGTGCTGATGTGATGAGTGCAAAGTCTCAGGATTGTGTGGGTTTGCCTTGCCCTCAGCTGTTTTGACAACTTTCTAGCGGCCAAGTGCCACTTGTCTAAAATCTCTTCCCTTAAATCCTGGGAACAACATACAGACAAATCACTTCACAACATGAGCCCTTAATGTCACCCAAGGGTAGAGAGGTTAGGGTTTTTTGCGGGGGAACAATTAGAAAGAAGTAGTCTGTGCTGAGAGAAATTACAGAAATAATGTCCAGTGTGCCTGGGAAGGAAACCCCTCTATAATGGACGTTGCATTCTTCCTGTCAAAGACATTGGGATGATGGTAAATGCTGACAACCTACCCCATCCCATTCTTCTTGAGGAAGACTGAAGTGTAAAACTTGGGACAGAGAAAAGTGTGAGCATAACAAGAAAAAAAATAAGGTTTTTATATAGGAAGGCTTTTTATATAAACATTTTAACTACAAAAGACTTTTCTGTACTAATTTGATCATTTGGACTATTAAAACATTATTAGACTGTTAAAATATTAATCAGATTAACCACAAATTTTTCATTCCATAGTGTGCATATGGTGTGTTCCTTTTGCCCGTAACAAGATTTTGAGTGTAAGAGGATTTTATTTCACCATGACCTTGGGAGAAAACAACAGGCCTGCTGCTATCAAAGTCTCTGTGTTTGCATAAATCACAAACCAGTCTTTCCCAAGGATTAGTCACTGTGTGGACCTTTGAAGGTCCAAGTCAATTACTAGACCAAACCCACAGGAGATCTCCAAGGTAGTAGCAAGTCTGCATCCTTTGTTAAGTCTGTTTTCAGTGGCTGTTGCCTTCACAAGTAATGTTACACAGAAAGCTGGGACAAAGCCCGGCTCAGAGTAATCTTTATTTCTCTTTGAAAAAAATGCTGGGCAATAAGGAGAGATTGCTGAATCCCATTCCTAAGATACTAAAAACCTGTGAGATTTTGGTGTGACACCTCCAGTTTCAAGGTAGAGTTTATTTCTGATATAACTCACAGAGGAATACATCTCTCATGAAGCATTTGCCATAAGTGTTAATGAGTGATAGGGACCTTTACAGTGTTAAACCTGGCATAAATATCTTGACAAAATAATTTATTATGCCTTGTTGTTTTCTACATAGGCTCAGGAAAAATAAAAACTATAGAAAAATTAGGAAAGCACCAAAGTTTTCTTAACATACAGTAATATTGAGCATAGTAAAGACAATGGCCAGTTGTGAAGAATCGCAGGAAGCATGTTCATGATACGGAACATCTTGTCAAGTAAGCCACAGATGATACTTAGTTTAGACAAATGTAAAACAACACCCATGGAAAGGGAAATCTTCATTTTACCAACTACTGCTACTCAGGAAGAGTTTTTAAAAAAAATAAAAATTTAAAAAATAGAGACATGGATATTTGGCTAGACTGGTCAGCTCCAATATAACTATTTGTATGTAGCACATCAATACCAAAAGAAAATGTGAATGGTATCTTTTTACAAAAAAACAATGTATGTAATTTTCATTGGTATGATCCCAAACTTGTCTCAATGCAAAGGGGACACTGTTCCAGCATTTCAGTCAGCAGTAATGCAACACTCCATTTCCCCCTCTGAAGGGTCAAGCCTCAAGAAGCCCTGCTTCAAGCCTGATTTACTGTGATTGGCCTTGACACAGGGAGCCTCAGGCTACCACATGCCCCGTTCTCAGGCATGTGATATTCCCTTTTGTTGAGCTGAGACCCTTGCAGTCATACATTTGGCAGCTGGAAGTTCTGTGCCCATTGTCACAAATTTTTGAACTGAAGAATTTCATTGAGAGTCTTGGAATAAGATTTCTACTTCATACAGAGTAATGAGAAGCCAGAAGGGTATACAAGGATTATTTTCCTAAAACAAAATGTTTTCATGACAAAGTACTTGGTTTTATTATGTTCACAGAAGTCTGAAATGAAACAGTGAGAAAAAGTAACCTAGGCTGAAAATTAAAGAAAAACAACATTTAATAATTCAGATACCCAAGACCTCTTTCAGCTTTGAAAGAGTATTGAGACCAGGATTATCTCATTAGAATTATTTTCCTAATATTATTTCTAAAGCTCTCTGCCTGCAAATACTGTCTGGGTCTTCATAATCTTAGGCAGCTGCAATATCATTTTATCAAGAGATGAGGAGTTAAAATACCATGTAACTATCATATATAAAAAAGTCTTTCGATCATCATCATGTAAAAGAAAAAAATTCCACAGAGAGATTGTGCATAGAAATGTGTCCGCTTATTTAACTTTCTGTTCTTAATCAGAAGACTGTTTTAATAGATAATATATGGAATTTGACAAATGACAGTTAACAAAGAATAGATTTACAAAAACATTCATAAATACTACAGGCCAGTCAAAGTGGAGAAGTGCAGTCTAAACTTTCAGAGGATTTTGGCAATTTGCAGTCTTAGGAGTCAGTAGAAAGTTACTCATTAGTAACCATTGTTTTTCAAAAAATGTGCATGGAAATCACTAATCAGGAGTAGGTTAATTTGTGCTCAGTCACTTAAGAATAGACAATTTTGTCTCATGGCAACCAGCAATGGTACATTTCTGCTTCTTTTTTTTCATGTAATGCAGAGCATTAGACAATGTTCTTATTACAGGATTTCCAACTTCTTTTCAGTTACTTCTGAAATACAACAAAGATTTCTGGGAAAAAAAACAACTGAAGTAAAAGAGAGAGATTGGAAACGAGTGACTAAAAACCAGTACCTACTTTTTACTGTACCTTTTCTTATCTTTGAGGGTAGCCTTTCTTTCAATAGGATCTATAAAGATGTTCTGTGGTCATTCTAAGCAATCTTTGCTATCCAGAGAGTGTATATGTCAAGGGGTAAAACTAGCTGGTCAATGTATAGTCAGCATTTGGTGAATATACAGACCAAGATCCAGGTAGCTACATGGTACTGTATAAATTTTCCTCAACACAATCCTAAAGTCATTCGTTTGACAGAATGCCAGTATCCACCAGATATACTGCAGATATACCATTTCTTTATAAACACTGATGCTTAGATATGGAAATAGTCACAGGGCGTGCACACTGAAAACAAAGAGAAATTCCTATTAAGAGTATGAAGTACATAGTCATAGAGAACACACATGAAAAAAATGTGGGAGACTAATATCTTAATTAAGAATAAAGTCTATCACTGTCATGAAAGGAAATGTGGAGCAGGTCCAAATACAGGAAGGAAGGAAGGAAGGAAGGAAGGAATAGAAAGAAAGAAAGAAAGAAAGAGAAAGAAAGAAAGAAAGAAATATTAGCCACACAGGACTAAAATTACCTGTATTCCTATTAGTGGAAAGAGGAGGGTGAAAAAGTGCCTCTATGAGCAAAACAGGAGGTACTAAGAACTCAGATGTTTAACCAGGAGAACCACAGGGAAGCAGGTGGGGATGGACAGAAGCTGCAGGCAAGGCGTGTTCCTCATCCTGTGAGCTTAGCAGACTCTCGCTGTTATTGCTAGCTGTTAGGTAGAGGTTTTCCCCTTGGAGAAGTTTCCTAGCAAGCAGAGGGTGAACTATGAATCCTTAAAAAAAATTGGAGGAACTGATCAATAGAGACCTTTTAAAGGGCAGGTTCTTAGGAGACTGTATCTCCTTAAATACAACACGTTACATGTGGTGGAAAATGGGAATTTACAGCACTTGTGAAAAATCAAGTCTGTCTTAAGCTAGGCTTCCAAAAGTGTGATTTCTTTCTTATAAAGTCATTTGAATTATTAAATGTATTTTCCCCTTTGCCACAAGCTTACAAACAGCAGGAAAATATTTAGTAATGTATAGCAGTTTAAACAGTCATTCTCTGTGGGAGGGGAGAGATAATAAGAGAAGTATGGAACAAACAGTTTGTCATAATGCCGTGACATAGATGTCAACCAGGAGTAAGGATTCCTGCTCAGGATATTCCAAAGAAAGCAAAAATAAATAAAATAAAATGAAAAGAAATGAAAAATAATAAAAATAAAAATTAAATTAAAATAAAATAAAATAAAATAAAATAAAATAAAATAAAATAAAAATAAAATAAAATAACAGCAAAACTATAGTTTACAAACTAAGGGGATCTGTACACCAAAGGCAGCAGATGACAAAGCTCAAATTACTTCTTTGTACTTCTTATTTCAGTAATAGACAGGTGTGTAAAGAAAGGAAGCACCTACAGTGCCAAGGAACTATTGGATACAGATATATTCCTTTTTAAAAGGTTCTCATACATAATCTTCTGTTTTTCCCATGTTTATTGCATTTATAAACTGAAGTCCTAAATGATTTGGTTAAAATACACACATTTAAATGAACGGGCTCAGATTTTTGTGCATTTCTTATCAAAGTTCTTTGTTATTTGTTCCACAGCTTTTAGACTGATGAAAATCGCTCACACTGGAGAATGCTTCAAAATAATTTTTGATATACAGTACATCAGAAGTCTTCAAGCGTTGCAAGTCTGGACATGACAACAGATTTCAGATTTGTATTTTCCAACAAGGCATGTTGACAAGATCAGAGAGAATGAAGAAAAACCTAGAAATCTGGCACTAATACTTCATATTTCTGCCTCACTGTGTACAAGTCCCTCTCTAGCTTGGGATGTTGAAATGTGACTACTCATGTTGCAACTGAATAAATGTGTGTGTGTATATATATATATAAGTATATACATATATCAGTTAGGGAATTAAAGAACACTGCAAAGAAAGTTTTTGAAAAAGTGCTATAACTGTCAGAAAAATGGAAAGTAGAAGTTAGATACCAAAATCTTCAGATTGCGTTTTCAGGATTATCCCAATTACGAAGAAGAAAAGCACTGTGCATGATTCACTCCTATGGGCACGAAAAGTAAAGAGAACATGAGAGACAGAGTTCAAGCTGCAGAGGATGAAGACCCCAAGTCTGAGGGGTGAAAAGGAATGAATCACTACTAAACCCTCTCAGTGGACACATTAGTTACGCTATATAAGATCGTACAAATCATGATCCCTCCAAAACAAAATGAACACTAATGAGTTAAAGGTGAAGAAATAGAAATTCTTATTCTTTGTGAAAAATCAATTGTTCGAGGCCTACACTTTTGGCGAGAGGTTTGCACACCCCCTGGCAGAGCAACAAGATTGACCGTTGTAAAACAGCCTGATTAAATTGGAGAAAGGTCACTGAGGATCTGCTTAGAAACCACCAAGACCATCTGAGTTGGTGTTAGCTGAATGGAAGTACCCAGAGGAGCGGGGGTCACCCCAAGGGACAGCTCAGCGAGGTTACTGGTGGGGAGCGGGTTGGGACCGCAGTGCGGCGATGGGTAAGGGAAACCCCAGCATGTTGGGACTGCACGGGCATGTGTCGGCACGTCTGCGAGTTTTTGTGCACACCTTGTTTACGTGAAACTTCAGGTTCAAGCTCAAGGTTGAGTTTATAGCATCACGGTTGTACTTATAGTATAAGTGAACCCTTGCAGCTGTACAGTTCTGCCGTGCCTCCTTATGCACAGTCATCAGAGCGAATTAAAGGCTGCGTGTGTTGGAATATTAATGGTGTGTCCAGAGTATGAGTTCGCCACCTTGCAACGCAAATTGACACCAAGCAACACCCCCGTGTATTTTGTGAAACGTCATTTGAAGCTAAACTTTATGTACATTAGGACCTTATGAATGCCAATTGCACAGAAAAGGTTTAGTATATCAATATTTAAGCAAATGGGTAACTTTATATGTATATGTATTTTCCTGAGGTCAGACCTATTAACATTTTAAAAATTAATATAATAAAAAATATTACTGGGACTTTGAAGAAGTCTAAGTTTTCTTGAATTTTTTGCTTCAAATATACCTGTAATTTTTGAAACATTTTTGTTACAAAAAAGTCATAATATATTATATTACAGCAATAAATAAATGTGACTATTAATTCCCAGAAATGTATTAACACCTTTAGTAGACATTTTTGTCTGATCTCATGCAATTTTGTCTATTTAATGCAGCTCGGGTAATACAAATCAGTGGAGAAGTGAGATAATTTTAAGATCTGATTCAGGGGAAACTATTGTCAATCAGTTTGACTCCTGAAGTTGTTTTGAGAAGAACCATTAAGAGAATGAACAATCTCAACATTTTCTGCGTGTTGTTTTTATTCTGTTTGTTGATTCTGTGTCAGAGAGAGCACCAAAAAGACTTGACTACGTGTAATAATGGTATTTCTGCCAGACATTAATGTTGGGCACAAAGTGCAGAATTCCACGTGTGCAGGTCAAAGTATATGTAGAACTGGGATCCTAATTATATGGTCATTATAAATTACTCAGATATTTCAAGTTTGAAAGTCTGCTTGAAATTAATATACTTTTATCAGAACCATTTTAGGAATTTCTTATATAATGCAATGCTAGAAAAAACATTCCTGTTAGCTTTCTGCTTTGGACTTGAAAAGAAAACATGATAAAAGGAAAATCTTATGAGTTTAATTGGAAAGTATTCATATTTGCGACACATATTTAAGGACAGACAGTTTTAAGAAAATGCTTCTCAAAAGTATTTTTCTAAAGTTGGTGTTATCCTAGTTCTTTCTTTAAACTCAGGAGCTTCCTCAGGAACTCATGATCAAATCCTGAATTTAATGCTAGCAAGTCTGACATTTTCAATAACTAATGTGAGACAAATCTCTCTGAAATTCTTCGTGCTGCTTCATTACAAAACCTTATCTTTGTCAGGGACTGCTCCTCTAATTACATCAAACTTGATTTTTTTTCTTTTTGTATGGCAGAAGCAAACTATAAGGACAACAGGTGAAATAACAAGAATTTACTACATTAAAATGTCATTCAAGACAGTCTGAAATTTACTGTCTTGCATACTTTTTTTTTTTTTTTTAATTATTATTTTCTCCAAGAGAAGAAAATCCTTCAGCAAATGATTATGCTGTCTCAGGAATAAAAGTGGTAAATGCTGAAAAAGACTTCTCACTAATCAGACTTGGAAATTAGTGTCTCACTAATCAGGAAAAGGAATCTATTAATTGAATGGAATATGTGGAAAGAAAACATGCACACAAAAAAAGCCAGACCTCTGTTTCAGAAACTTCCCAAAATTGAGGACCTCTTTTAATAACCCTTTTGCCTCTTTGACCTAACTTGTATTAGATCAGCTGTGGCAGTGCGAATGCTGAAATGGAGCTTCTGGGGTGGCTATGAAGTAAGGGCATCTCCAAAGTAGTGAGAGAATGAGGAAGCAATAGAAATAATATCACAAATCGGACAGAGCAGATAAGGATGAGGTAGGTAAAAGAAACAAGTTGTGGGACTGGAGAAGATAATGCAATATTAATACCTTTTTTTTTTTTTAACAAGTGAGAGCCATTGTTAGAACAAAAAGAGCTTAGAACACATAGCTATTTTTATTTTTTCCTCATCTCTTATGCTTTAACGTACTACAACATAATAAAATCTGTAACAGAATTCAGTTATAACTGAAGATGGACTGACTATTACAATTTAATTCTTTTACATGCTAAGGATGAAATAAATATCTCTGTCTTGAGAGAGATACAGAGTTCATCTCAAGTTCCTTCTCTCAGCCCGTTTTTATCCCTTCATGGATCATCAGGAGACCACAATACAGACCTCAGGAACATCTGATTCCTAATCCAGTGTTCATGCTATTTGAATATAGTTTATAAAAAAATTAATCTCTGTGAAACCTATATAAATTCATATCATCACCAGTCAGGTAATATTTAAGAAAATAAAACTGACTTATAATAATGCAGAGCTGAAAATTCTGTTTCTGAGTAAGTGCTCTGAAAATGTGATTAATTAATGGGCAGGAGTGTTGATCTGCTGGAGGGTAGGAAGGCTGTACAGAGGGATCTGGACAGGCTGGATCAATGGTCTGAGGCCAACTGTATGAGGTTTAACAAGGCTCAGTGCTGGGTCCTGCACTTGGGTCACACCAACCCCAGGCAACACTGCAGGCTTGGGGCAGACTGGCTGGAAAGCTGCCCAGCGGAAAAGGACCTGGGGGTGTTGGTCGACAGCTGGCTGAATATGAGCCAGCAGTGTGCCCAGGTGGCCAAGAAGGCCAACAGCATCCTGGCTTGTATCAGACCTAGCATTGCCAGCAGGACCAGGGCAGTGATCATCCCCTTTCAAAAAAGTGGTGCAGGGTCTGGAGCACAAGTCTGATGATGAGCGGCTGAGGGAACTGGGGTTATTCAGCCTGGAGAAGAGGAGGCTGAGGGGAGAACTGATCGTTCTCTACAACTGCCTGAAAGGAGGGTGTAGCCAGGTGGGTGTTGGTCTCTTCTCCCAAGTAACAAGTGATAGGACAAGAGGAAGTGGCCTCAAGTTGCACCAGGGGAGGATTAGATTGGATATTAGGAAAAATTTCTTCACTGGAAGGGTTGTCAATCACCGGGACAGGCTGCCCAGGGAAGTGGTTGAGTCACCATCCCTGGAGGTATTTAACAGATGTGTAGATGTGGTGCTTAGGGACATGGTTTAGTGGTGGCCTTGGCAGTGCTGGGTTGACAGTTGGACTTGATGATCTTAAGGGTCTTTTCCATCCTAAACAATTCTACGATTCTATGGTTCTATGCCCTGGGACATTTAAGGAAATTTAAAATGTTAAATGGCTTCCTGGGATTAAGGGCTTTACAAAAATAATTTTTGCTCATTTACAAAAGGTT
The DNA here is from genome assembly GCF_011004875.1 of Balearica regulorum gibbericeps. NCBI lineage: Eukaryota > Metazoa > Chordata > Aves > Gruiformes > Gruidae > Balearica > Balearica regulorum. Next base: position 34,379,471 of record NC_046191.1, on the reverse strand, counting down.
ATAATGATTGCCGTCTTCCCTTCTGTTGAGGTCTAGCTCTAGATTTACACAGAAATATTGTATTAAGCGAGACCTTGGATATTTATTGCCTTTTTGTCTGAGGACCTATCACGCCTAGATTGCAGTGATGATCTATCAATGAAGACTGCTTTCCTGTGAGGACTGGAGGCAAATGCATACAGCTTTGTAAACTCTGGTATACAACAAGCAAGTCTTAGGAGCATGAGAAATACTTATGAACTTGCAACACCAAAACACAGTAATTATCTTTAATTCTTGGTATAAAGCTTCATAAGCAAAAAGTGACACAAAAGATGAATTATATATATATTGTTAGTAGAGAATATATAAAGTTAAATTCAAGAGTGAAAAAAAAATATTACTTGAATGATGCTGTGTGTGGTTTACTGAAACAAAGCAGAGGACAAGACTAATCGTCTCAAGCTGTTTCTACGACAAATATAGATTAAAGCTAAAGTGAGAAGAGGGTGCTTCCTCTTCAGCTTCCACAGTCTTCTGACACTTTAGAATTCAAGGAGAACAGTTTCTCCCCTTTTTTCATGGGTTAGTAATGTTATAATTAGTAGACACATGGCATGGTTAACCAGTAGAAATGAAGAACATTGGAAAGGTCACTGAGGTAGATGGTATCTGCTATTTATAGAATATGATGAGTATTAATATTGCTGTACACTTTCTATGACAATTTTTAAAACATAAAATGAACTGCAAATTAATTCTCCTTCATCATAAAATATGGTAATAAGACTGAGAAAATAGCACTGAATTACATCACTCATTACTAGCTTGAAATTCCATCATTTTTTCTTCCCCTTCACCCTCTCTGGTTTATTTTTATTTACCCTTCTTTCAATACGTTCCTGGAAACTTGGATCTGGACTCCATTTTCCTCACTTAATTTTGTTTGTGCTACACAAGGTCAAAAGGTCAAATTGTGCCCTAGGACAGATGTTTCTTTTATTTGCTCTTGCAAGAGGTCATGCCCATCACCCTACAACTTTGAACTGCAATGACTACAATTGTCTCAGGCACCAAAGACATCTGAAATAAGTATTTATTAGAAATACCGGGTTGACAAGTCACTTGAGCAATCATAATAGAAATAAATTTTGGTTTAGCTGAATGCTAAAGCATTCTTGAAAGCATTGCCTGCTAATATCTAAGGTAAATAGCAGTAGAAAAAAGACATCTATCAGATTTTGCTTTGAGCTTCTTCATGATGTTTTAGAACGACTGTGGAATAAACAACTCATTTTACCTGGCCTCTGAACTTACCTGGTTTTCAGTACTGTCTATATTAGTTTTGGAATATTCATTCCACTTTTAGTGTATACATTTCACCCCACAGAGTGAGTTTTCTCCTCAACATTCACTTTTCCCTTCCTCACAATTACCTTTTACAACATCATATATATATATATATAGTGTATGTACCTAAACCTACATGTTCTTTCAATTCAGTCTGTAAATTTTGTGAAAAGTAGTCTTAGCACCAGAAAATGGTGACAACACAGGTAAAAGTTTTGAATTCTTCTCAACATTTAAAAAATAGATTGTATATTTCAAGGAAACAACATGGGAATATGTATTGACTGTAAACATATATATATGTATGGGAATATGTATTGAAATATGTGAAGGTTTTTTTTCAATGGACTGGGGACAACAGTTACTTCTAGAGATTTTTCTTTACATAAAACCAGATCTATTTTTATCCATTCTAGAATAAGTTCCTTACATCATGTGTCATTCAGGCTGGTTACTAATGCTGACTTTCTTTAGAGTTTCACAAACACTGAAGGGAAACAGCTTCAGAAAGCAATCAAACTTTTATTGACATTAGTCAATGTGGTTGAAATGATGAAGGCATGATAAGGGCAATTTTTTTAACTAAAATGACCCAATAAAAATGTATTCAAATGTCATTATAATTCCATAATTCTATTACACCACAGTTTGTGCCCATGTTTTGGTTAGGAACATAGAATAAAGAACTACAGCAGCTGAAGGATGAGTAATTTCGTTTTGTCCCATAGTTCAGTTATTCTCCAATAGGTATGCATCACCAAACATAAGCAGGAACATTCGTAGGATAACGGGCTAGTCTATTTTTGCCACTACTATTGTTCAGCATCAGAACTAACATGAACAGACTCACCTCAGAAAATTCTCTCAAGATGAGGAGTCTCAGGCACTCATCCATGCAACCTTCCTAAAAAAAACCACAAAACAAACAAACAAACAAACCCAAAACCCAAACCAACAAAATCCCAACAGCAAACTGCTCTTTTTGAAAGACAACTTCCTAGGCATCCAAAAGCTGCTGTGAAGTGGAGAACAGATGACCAACTTTTGGTTTCCACGAGGAAGATTTATGGCATGAGCTGTTTTAAAGCTGCAGGCTCCCAAGATGTCTTTCAGGAAAACAAGTCATGACTCTGACACCTTCTCAGAAACAATTTACCAAAACATGATTCTGGAAGACATTTTGGTTCCAGGAACTTGATATTGTCATATTTAAATGTTATTGCAGTAGAAAAAAATGCAATCTGCTCTAACTTTAGATGTCTTATGCTTTGGTGAATTATTGTAGAAGTAACATATCCTAGACAAAGCACCTGCAGTTTTCCCACTGAACATTAAAAAATATTAAAGTAATAAAGAAAGGATATCTGTGTTCACAGAAATTGAAAAAAATATCTAGAACTTTATTTTTACTGCCATTATATATACACTCTCTTATGCCAATTCTATATCCATTGTGTTTAAAAGTGGCAGAAAGCTCATCCAATTTAAAGTCTTCCCAGAAACCTTTAAAATATTTTCCATTAATACACTTTCTTACTGATGCTAATAATAACTGACATTTACTTTTCGCCTATTTTTACAATTGTATTTCTAAAGAAGCAAAGAGTGGGTATGACCTAACACAGGTAACTCAGCTATTTTAGGTGATGTAGTTATTGTGGACAAGTTAATGGCTTCTCTGTAGCTGCCACTTTATAAGGAGAAGAGTTTCCCATTGGTCCACTTCCATATCTGCCAACCCCTGAAGAGGTCTCAGATACAGAGGAAACACAAATTCTATCAGAAGTCCATGTTTAGGCTGACAGCTTTCCTAAAAGATCTGTATTATACACTGTTTTTCTGGAAATTCATTTACAGAAACAGAATTACAGATTTTTGCAATAACAGTCAATATTGTTTAAAATATTTTTCCTAATAAAAATGTGTAATAACATATACAGTAACAATTCTTTATGACCCATATAGAAGCTTGTGATATGATGCCTCACACAGATCAGGCTTTTGCTAAAACAAGATTTTTTCTATTCTTACTGTGACAGATCTAGTAGAAAAAATTATGACTGTACCTGGAAGTATATTATAGCCTTGGCTCAGAAAGGGGGGCACTAATACAGGTGATGGTGTATGGAACAAAGCAGAGATTTCAGCAAGGTTGCAAGTAGATGTTCATGGATTAAGCTTGCATAGTAGTTGGAATTGTGAGAAGGGATTTTAAATTGGTGGTGTTGAAAGACTGGACCACTGACCAAATTTACTCCACTGACAATTTAAAACTTATATGGCAGTTCGGCATTCTGTAGTGTGGGGGTTTTTGGGTTTGGTTGTTTTTTTTTTCATTTGTGTGGGTTTTTTTAACAGACTCTGGCTATAAAGCAGAATCAGTAATTTTTGATATATTTGACTTTTCTGTCAGCTTCTGTGCTGAGTAGCCACAAGCTTTTTGCTTCTGGCGGTAGTATATTTTTATATAGTCTAACAAAAGGCTGTTGTCCCCTCTGTTCAAAATGTCAGACCCCAGAGGTGTCACAGACTCAGTACGCCTTCTCCAGCTCAGTCACAGGGAACGCCCAGTGCTCACAAGCGCTTCTCCATCGCTGTGGGTACAGAGGTCTGGCAGCTTTCAGCACAAGGGTGGCAGAAGGGAAACATGAGCTTGCTGTTCACCCTAACAGGAAGCTTGGGTAAAACATACCCTTCATATGTGTCCACTTAGATTTTGACCATCCCTAAATAGACTGCCAGTGACAGAATTCTCAGCAATAACTTTGGAATTTTCAAGAAGTTAGTTTTATTTTTTGATGAAGGTACTCCAGGCCAGTGAGTCTCACCTCTGTGCCTGGCAAGATCATGGAGCAGGTCCTCCTGGAAACTGTGCTCAGGCACATGGGAAATAAGGAGGTGATTGGCAACAGGCAACATGGCTTCACTAAGGGCAAATTGTGTCTGACCAATTTGGTGGCCGCCTATGATGGGGCTGCATGTTGGTGGATAAGGGAAGAGCAACTGACGTCACTTACCTGGGCTTCTACAAAACTTTTGACACTCTCCCGCACAACATCCTTCTCTTTCTCTTGGAGACACATGGATTCAACAGAGGGACACTCGGTGGATAAGGAATTGACTGGATGGTCGCACTCAAAGAGTGGTGGTCAACAGCTCAATGTCCAAGTGGAGACCAGTGACGAGTGCCGTTCCTCAGGGGTCAGTACTGGGACTGGCGCTGTTCAACATCTTTGTCGGCAACATGGACAGTGGGATCGAGTGCACCCTCAGCAAGTTTGCCGATGACACCGAGCTGCGTGGTGCGTCAACAAGCTGGAGGGAAGGGATGCCATCCAGAGGGACCTGTACAGGCTGGAGAGGTGGGCCTGTGAGAACCACATGGAGCTCAACAAGGCCAAGTGCAAGGTCCTGCACGTGGGTTGGGGCAATCCCAATCACTACAGGCTGGGCGGAGAATGGATGGAAAGCAGCCCTGAGGAGGACTTGGGGGTGTTGGCGGACGAGAAGCTCAACATGAGCTGTCAATGTGCGCTTGCAGCCCAGAAAGCCAACCATGTCCTGGGCTGCATCAAAAGCAGCGAGACCAGCAGGTCGAGGGAGGGGATTCTGTCCTTCTACTCTACTCTCATGAGACCCCACCTGGAGCACTGTGTCCAGCTTGTCCCCAGTACAAGAAGGACATGGACCTGTCTAGAGGAGGCCACAAAGATGCTCAGAGGGCTGGAGCACCTCTCCTATGAAGATAGGCTGAGAGAGATGTGGTTGTTCAGCCTGGAGAAGAGAAGGCTCCAGGGAGACGTTATAGCAGCCTTCCAGTACCTAAAGGGGGCCTACATTAAATTAGATATAAGGAAGAAATTCTTCCTTGTGAGGGTGGTGAGGCCCTGGCACAGGTTGCCCAGAGAAGCTGTGGCTGCCCCTGGCTCCCTGGCAGTGTTCAAGGCCAGGTTGGATGGGGTTTTGGGCAACCTGGGCTAGTGGAGGGTTTCCCTGCCCATGGCAGGGTGTGGGAACTGGATGGGCTGTGAGGTCCCTTCCCACCCAAACCAGTCTGTGATTCTATGATTCTATGATAATGGCTACTAAAATCCCAGACATTTACCCTGTCATTGAAAAGAACATCTCTGGGTACCAGAGCTAAGAGCAGCTCTGATGATAGCCACTCAGCAAGAGGCATGACACAGTGGTTTAAGAACCATAAATTGGCACATGGCCATGCAAGTCAAATCTAGTGCTGTATACAGAAAGGGTGTACATAATGATACACCTTTACATTTTCAACCCTTTCTTTTCATACAGTGTGCAATGAGTGATCATGATAATTTCATTTCTGTATGATCTGCAGGCCTCTTTAAATTTTTACATATCAGCAACGGTAAGATAGTTCCTTCTGTAGGTCAAAATGTTCTGGTGAGCTGTATGCCATGCCAAGAAATGCTTTTTTCCCCCTCAAGCACTAGGTTGTCCACACCATAGCATTCCAGTTGTGGAAAAAGGCCTACATAATCTTGCTTTCAGTGGTGTTTTAAAAAAATGGAGGAATTTGTCATTTATGTATACTGATGAGAATAAAATTTTGCCAAGTGAATTGAGGGAAGTCTACTTTAAATTTCAAAATCAAATTCACCTGATCCATTAGTGAGTCACCTCATGAGAATGGCAAAACTTACTTATTCAAAAAATTTTGTGTTCCTGTGATACATCTGGATTCTATGCTGTAATTATTGAGAAAAAACCAAAACCCCAGATAAAATCTGCTCAGTGGATAAAAGTGGAGATTGCCTGTAAAAATCAGTATTTAACTTGAAATGGTATTATGTTGTCCTCTAATGTAGAGGCTAATAGCTAATAGTTAAGTGTGAATTTGAGAGGATTTTTAACAATAGTTTTTCTACAGAAAGAAGTTTTGCCATGGTACATTTTGTTTGTTTAGTAGCTTCTAATTCAGTCCTCTCTGCAGACACAAAATGCTCATTACATTACTGGAATAGCTGAAGGACAGAGCAATGCAGTAGAAGTAATAACACTACACTACTCTGCTATAACTTGTAGACTTGCATAATATTTTAGTTTATGAATTTCTGTGTGTGAAGTGAGATTATTACTTTCGCAACAGACTTTTAATTTTTAACCTTCACTTTCATTTAATTTAAAAAAGCCCAAGGTTATAATTTCTCCAGTATGCTACAGCTTGTCTTACAAATTCCTCTCCCAAAAACAGCCTTTAGCCAATCCTGGCAACACTCTAATTAAATTCAGCAAAAGGAACAATGAGCAAATATAAATGATCATTTTAAATGAAATCCAGAATACCATGCCAGCAAAAGAAATGCAGTTTCCATCACAAAAATGTCAAAACAGTTTAAGAGTTAGAACTTATTCTGCAGGAAATACGATACAACTTTAAAGATCAACTAATTAAAGTTTCCACTTGTTTATGGTTGGCATTACTTGGCATATTTTTTGACAGATGGCTTAAATATATACCATGGTCGTGAGTGCTCCAGTAGGCTGCAATTGCCATGTCCTGCCTCTCCTGAGACCCCCACCTCTACTCCCTGCCTTCGGTCTAGGGGCTCTTTTTCAGCTCACACACATCAGAAACTTAAAGTGTCACAATGTAAGCAATCCGTAGTTACTGAATTATTTTGCCTGCAGCAAAATACATCCTAATCCTTGCAGAGACCAATTATCTTTCAATACATAGATTAAGTGGTCAGAATGTGTCATAATTAGTTGGCATTACTTGAAGAGAAAAGGTCAATATTATTCTTATGCTCCCTTTAAGGTGGATTTCCATTGGCAATGAGGTTAGAGGAAGGAAGGAAATTAAATACGTTTCTTATTGCAGGGGATTGAAAGATTACAAATGGATTATTTCTGAAGTCATTGGGTTTAGTCATTCAGATTTAACTACCATATAGCAGCTCACCAGTGGCACGTATTTACAAACCATATTTGAACTTCCTTAAATAAATAGATTTTTTTTAAAAAAACCAACAAGGACAACAAAAACTGTATTAAATGGATGCAGCATAAAATCATGTAAACATATCTAAATGAGTAAAAGCTGAATATGATGAAACACACCAATATTAAAACCACAATACTTTCATCACTGATTCATCATACAGTCATAAGTATGCCTCTCTGAATGCTGTTTTACTATATAAGTGGCAAGTTCCTCATGTGGGTATTTGAATTTTAAGAATTTTGTTGCGCTCAGAATTTTCTCATGGGCTAAAGAGAGACAGCATGGTCTGGAAAGCCAAGAATATTCCAGTAGTGTAATTAAAATCTTAATGCTCTATTCAGGTTACAACACATGGCAGTTGTTAGCCCAGTTACAACAGTGCTAAGATTTACAGTCCAAATTAATACGGGAATGCCTCAACACTACCATTTAAGGTGCCTTACAAAATAGCCTCCTAGGACCAATATTCCTGCATGCTAAATTCGCTCAGAGGTCCTCTGAGTCCTAAGGCTGATGGTGTCTGCTCAGGTGGTGTGGAGAGCTTTCAGCACCCTGAGGCCTTGGCTGGCAGGAGTAGGATGTTCATGGTTATCTTCCTCCTCTTTGCCAGGAGGAGGATGATGTTGATATTTCTTCATCATTCCTGGGATCCGCTTGGTTCATTTATGTACATTTTCCTAGCACAGTCTGCCAACACATTCCTCTTCATCTGTTCCCTGTTATTCAGCTGTTGTCTTCTGTTTTACCCCTGTACCAACCACTGACTGACCATCTTGATGATTAGTATTAACTGCGAGACTTCTGGGATCACCCTGTATCTAAAATCTTTCACACATTTTATTCTGGATGGCATGGACAATTTAATCCACATAGCATAATTAATTTTTTTCTCTATATAAACTAAAGTAAAACTAAACCAAAATGAGGCCAGTTATCTGATTGCTACACAACTCTTATCAAATTTTAAAAAGTTTAAATCTTCTCAGCCTAAGACAAAACCAGAAAAGTCCTGAGACCTTGCACTGTGTAGCCTGTGCAAACCCTCAGGCTTTTTATCAGTGAAGGCAAAAATCTTTCCTGGCATGAATGATGTTGTAATGTTGTTGACTGATCATTATCTATGATTGTTGAGAAAAACATACCTTTTTCTCTTCATGCCAGAAAGAAATTATTATTCTATTCTATTCTATTCTATTCTATCCTATTCTATTCTATTCTATTCTAATTACTTGACTTAACTTGACTTGACATTATTTATTATTTATTATTTATTATTTATTATTTATTATTATTTGTTATTTGTTATTTATTATTTATTATTATAATACAATTTAATGTCTATTCTATTATATTGCAATGCAATAAGTACAACCAACATTTGGAGCTCCACTGCAACAGATACTGTGCAAAGATGGACAGTTCCTGATTATTTACATTTCTACCAGAAAAAGATAATGAGTAACATGGATAGATGAAATGACATTTCACGCTTTAGTGGCATGATGGGGAAAAGAGTTGCTGGTTTAATTATTAGTCCAGTTTTCTAGACATCACATTTCATTCTTTGCCAAAGCAAATTCACTGTAAAGCTATAGGTCTGTTCTTTCTTAATCATCACATTAACCAGTAAACCAAGAAGCCCAGTGTCAGATACAATGACTTCGGGATGTAGAATTACTTCTATATATTATGGGTGGATATCATTGTGATCTTGTACTTACCCTATTACATAAAACAATACCGATGAGCAGTAATGAAGAACAGAATGTGAATGTCAAACTCACATAAGGATTTGTGCAAAAGACCAATAACTCTTAAGCCTTTTTTTCAGAGGGATTTATGGCAGTCTGTAAGTGGAGCTTGTGAAGGAAATCCATCCTTTATAGGTGGGCTGTTTCATTCATCCTTAAAGGGTTCCTTGCGGTGTCCTGTAAAATGAACTGCTATTCAGAGGCACTGCTTCATCATTATCTTTCCAAAAGGATGCTAATGGAGAGCAAACAATATACTTGCAAGTAACTGTATTTGAAGAACTGTCAGGAAGTACTACATAGGCTTAACAGGATTTTTTTTTTTTTCTTGATCTTGACTAAAAATTATTTTGGTAGACAATGAAGTTGCTTTCTAAATTATCATCCAGATGGTGTCTGTAAGGGGAATATTATGGGCACAGTAAGTTGCATATCTCAAAGTTGCTGAGTGTATGAAGGCAATGAACTCAGTAAGTTACTTTAGGTCTGGCTTAGTTTCCTGGAATGGCAAAAAACCCCCAAACAGACAAACAAACAAACAAATGCCAAAACCAAAACTAACTCTGAATGTTTCTTCCAGATCAGTACAACAGAAAGAATCTATCTTTTAGACAGTTACATTATGTTTTGTAAAGGAGGAGAAGGAAAAAAAGCAAGAGTAAAATGTTTCCAAATCTTTTCTAGCAAAATTATTTCTTTATGTGTATTTTGGTAGAAAATGGCATTTCTTTCCCCTGACATTTATTCGTCATTTCAGTCTCTTCTGTAGATTTCCTGGGACAGGAATTGCTTCCATTCCAGAATATATGAAAGACTGAAGCCACTTTCAACTTCTTGCATGGGATGGATGCAATCCTTATTGTTCTCTGTGACTATCTGGAGGGTGGGAGAAATTATTTTCTACCTACACCACAGACCATTAACTTTGACTTAATATTTCTTTGAGTCCAATATTCTGTGTTCAGCTGAACCATATGTTCCTGGAAGACTTATTCTGAAGACACTGTTAAATGAAAAATACCTACTATTCTACTATTTTTCCTGATAGATTGTTTCCTTTATAAATAATTTTTGCTCTTTCTTCCCCCCCCAACCCCCAACACAGTTCCTGTTTGAATGTCTCTGTCCTGAACTTCCAGCTCTCATTTTCATTGTGACTTGGTCTGATAAATTACTCTCTAAAAATATCTGTTATTGAAAAGGATTTGACTTCTTGTCACATTTCAAGTCACATTTCAATCTTCTTTTAGATAAGCTGAATAGATCATATTCTTTAAATCTCTTATGTTAATGCAATTTTTTCAATGCTTTTTGTGATTCCTTTACAGCTTCTTCATTTTTTTCCACATCCTTTTCTTTACATTGTAAAGAATGTATTTGTGGATGGTATTTCAACACCAAGTTAACCAATACTGCACTTTCAGATGAAAATGACCCATTAAATACTATCTTCTGCCATTTACTCTCCTGTAGGGACAGATGGATTAAATTAGTTTTCCTGCCGATCCATTCAAAACCAAACTAGAAGGCTCACATTTGCTTCCATACAAGGTCACCTACACCTCTTACCAGGTTTGCCCATTTTGTAAGTTAACCTGCATTTTTGCTCCTAGTCATAGGAGTATATTTTCGATGTGTCAGTAAGAGAGATCATGTATATGTATATATACATGACCACAAAGCATCTTTGGTTTATATCTTTATCCTGTATAAAATGATAAGAAAAATCTCTTCAGGTGTAATGAGTTATTACTTTGGTCCTAGAACAAAGCATTTCTACAGACTATGTACCATCCATGGTGCAAACCACCCTCAAAAAACTGTGCCAAGAGCCAGCCCACTTGAATGAAGTGCTTTGTTCTGATTGTCTCACGGGCATAATTTCTTTGTCTAAGTCATCATTTCTAACTCTCCACTTGCCTCTCCCCACAATTAGAACTGCAGTGCCAGTTTTGCTGCTATCACAAACTGTGTTTCACTGAACTAAGGTCTTACTCACCCAGCAAAAAAGGAAAAAAACAAATTCATTAAACCACATACAAATACAACTGCAGGTGCTTGTGATGCAAGAGTACTTACCTGAAGACAACAGGCTTTCTAGAAATATAATTGCTTATTTTAGCATGTCTAAGACAAACAAAGTTATTTGTCAACAAATAAGGTTTTAACCAAAATTATAGTTTACTAAGTTACTATGTAATAACATGAGCATGAAATCCTGTCTAAGATATTGTAAGGTCAGTATGTAGTACTAGCACAATGTTATACTACTTGAGTCAAGGTTCCCATGAACACTTGCCTGACTCCGTACTTCAGATTTAGAAAGGAAATTGCATGCAATATTATCGCTATCCCTTGAAGCGCATGAGATTCTGCATCATCAGAAGATGAAACAACGTGAGGACTACTTTACTATGCCCTTTCAAATCATAGCTTCACAGGATGATAAAGGTTGGAAAGAGCCTCTGGAAGTCACCCGTTCCAATCCCTGCTCTGCACAGGGCCAGCACAGATCAGGTTGCTCAGGGTTTTGCCCACTGAAATTTGGAATATCTCTAAGTTGGGAAATTCAACAGCCCCTCTGGCAACTTCTGCCAGCGTTCAAAGCCTTTTTCAGGCTTTTCAATGTGTGAATTACTGCAGAGGTTGTGACCATAAAACATATTTTCTGGTTTGATACATAAGCACACAAAGAAAAATTACTGTTTAGTATTAATTTATGTGACACCTGACACTGGTCCAAGCCAAGATCTCCCAAGCCAGGCAGTACTGCTTTGTTTTGTTTTCCAAGACCATCACAGAGAATTACAGTCACAGAAAACAAAGCTAGACTGCTACTAGTCTGATTTTCTGTTGCAAGGCAATATCAGCTGTATGCAAGTTATTGCTAACAGGTATTTCCCTAACATGGTTTTAGAAGTCTTCACAATGAAGTATTTCAAACTAAAATAAATTACCTGGAATCTGTCTGACTATAGAAATGGCTAACCAAAACCCTCAGTAAATTTATCACTATCTCTCTTATTCACCATGTGCTCAGAAGAACAGGTTGTTCTCCTCTTCTTCGCAAGGATCCTTACATAATTATTTAAGTACTGCTTTGAATATTAATTTATTATTTGCAAATACTTTGATAAATTAAAAAATTGCATGGTTAGGAACAAACATGTCAGATTTGTTTCCATGCAAATGAAGGTTCTCTCTTACAAACCCAGAACTTTCTCCACTTTCTGTCCAATGTGAAATTGCAAAAGCTTTTAAAAATCTGCTTGTCCAGTATGTTTCACAACTGGAGTTGAACTTGTACAGAGTCAATGCTTTTCCTACTAGAGTCTATATTAAACCACATGTGTTTAATAATTGCTCTCCTATCTTGTTCAACCCATGTGTATTACCATACTTGTATTTGGCCAAGGAAACTAAAAAGGGCTATAGACTGTTGTGGTAAAAGATATCTCGTACAAAAGAGAATGTCAAAGCAGGTTATTCTTGCCCCTCATGTCTAAAGTTAAGCATATTTGCTGCTGTCCTGGGCTGTCTGAGGTTTAAATAACAACATTTTCCCCACCCTTTCCATCCAAGTAAATAAGATAATGCAGTGTTAAAATAACTTCTTTGTGTAATGCTTCTTAAAAGTCACAGAAAACCACATATTTTTAGGAAAATTAATTCCTCTATGGAGCACTGTTGCATTCCTGATTGGGACCACTGTAATTTTTCAACTTTCTGTTTCTCCCTATAAGAAGTACATACCTTGTTCAGGTATATACAAAAGTAGACACCTACATTTGTAAGGATTTCACAAATTGTACTGAACCATTTGCTAGTGAAACCATAGTTTACAAACTTTATCACTACACCCCAAAATTAATGACTATTCACCTAGTGATGCTAAGGGCACTAGTGTAGGATTTATCTACCCAGCATCTCTTCTGCCTCTAGAACTGATTGCACAGATAGCTTTCTCGTGAGAGGGCAGAAACTAGAATCATACCAAAGTTAAGTTGTGTTTGACTACAAAATGTCTATGACATATTTGACTTTATATGTAACCCTAACAGAACAGCTGACACGTCCAAGGAAAAATCAGTGAGGTTAAGGTAGTTACTTTAAAAAATGGTCATGAGCTGAAAGTGCAATGAAACATCCATGTACTTTAAATCTAGAAATCGAGTTTCAGCTTTTGAACTTGAAAAAACTTGTACCATAGTTTCCTTGTTTACTGCTTTCTCCCTTTCCTCATGTCCCACCTCCAAATGCCACAAAGCTGTATTTACATCCTTGAACACCAAGACAAATGCTAATATTTATGACTTGGTAGAATTTACATATTTACAAGAAGGCATATTCTAATGATATAGAAAGATTCTTTACTCTGAAAAGTCTTTGGTAGGTTATTAAAGAGAAAAAAATACTTACATTTCCAGTCAAGCACAAGAAAGAAGATTATCAATTTATATTCATATTTAGGCTACATGAATCATAAAATGTGCTATGATACCCTGTATGTTATGAACATCTTGTTTAAGCAGTTTTCTTATTTGCAATAAGATTTGTCATTACACAAGGAGCACATCCATTGGAACAGACATTCAGCTAATGCAAAATAAGCTTTAAAATTTTTGATTTTTTTTTTAAATATTTTAAGAGACTAAACTTAAGTTTACTTTACTGGTAAACCATTAGCAAATAGTAATTTCCTGAGCTTCAGAAATGAACATCACAAATCAGTAGTCATTCTGTACATAGCTTTCATGACTATCTGATGTATATATGCATTTTTCCTTTATATCTTGTGTGTGTGTGTGTGTGTTAAGAATATTCTTTCTTGAATATTGTATTTAACAATGAGGTTACTTCCTTTAAAAATCAGTGAAAGCTAAAATGATTCAATTCCTTCTAGAGATGAGTGTTGATTAGAATTTCTCACCAGTAATGAAATTGAGTTATTACCTTCAGCGTTCCATCCACTGCCCCTTGTACCACCTGTAGACGGATGCTCTACCAGGTGAACAGGCAAGAAGAAGAGCTCAATGGCCATGCCAAATTCATTTTGATCATCACTAAGCTGGGTCCCACTTGCAGACAACTGCTGTCTTAGTGAACCTATGTTAACCCACTTGTTCAACCCATAAATGTGTTAATTAATGAACTCCTTAACAATCTTTGAGGGTTTAATTCCAAATTTAATAGCTACTACAAATTTTAATGTCATCTTGTTTTATTTAGAATGAGTATTATGCATCTAGATAACATTTTATTTACCTAATGCAGTAATTATTGAAAAAAACAACATTATAATGAAACCTAGTCAAAGGAATTAATTATCTTGAGCTTCATGTTTACTTAAATGTGGAAAAAAACATCCTTTAATTCCTCCACCACGATACTCCCACCTTTTTCTGCACTGACAATGCTATAAAACTTGCTGTTCTATGAAAGCTGATTTCAAAGCAGTATTTTTTTCTATATCAGTATTGATATGGTATATCGATATGTCCATATAAAGATGCTATACTGTGGTGACTTGACCTCAGCCAGATGCCCACCCAGCTGCTCTCTTGCTCTCTCTCCATCCTCAACAGTGCAGGGGAGAAAAATAAGATAAAAAAGCTCATGAGTTGCAGTAAAAACTAAAGGCAGGGAGAACACTTACCAATTACAGTCCCAGGCAAAACAGGCTCAACTTGGGGAAAATTAATTTAATTGATTGCCAACTAAAATATATTTGGGTAATGAGAAACAAAAGCAAATTAAACCAACAGCTTCTGCCTCACACACACTTTCTCAGGCTCAACTTCACTCCTTCATTCCCATCCCCCCTACCTCCCCCACTCCCCAAGCGGTGCGGGGGGGTGGGGAATGGGGGGATTGTGGTCAGTCCATAAGAGCCCCTTTCTGCTGCTCCTTCCCCCTCACATTTTAGTAATTTTAGAAAGGATTAACAGTTGTACATGTTTACCAATAAGTACATTGAGAAATTGCATGGGGAACAATCCCTACCACAAGGTCACGGGCGATTAGCTGACACTTGTAAGAGTGATGAACACCCTCTGTTAAAATACCACGTAGTCTTCAGGGCAATGTATTTCAGAACAAAGTGTACACAAATTTTATAGCACAACTGAAAAAAAAAAAAAAAGGCGGGGGGGGGGGGGGGGAGATTACTAACACAAAACCAAAAGAATTAGTCCAGATATGTAAAGCTTTCAGAAGACAGCAGTCAATAGAACTTGTGGGAAGAAAATTATTCTGGTGCATTGTCAGGAACAAGAAAAGAACAGAAACTAGATTGGTAAATCTGTGGCTAGAATAAGGAAGCAGGATCTCATTAGGTTTCTGAAAACACTGCTGTAAGATCTTCTGGTTTGCTCCTTATTTTTCTGTTAAATTAGTTTTTATAAAATAACAATACTGTTGTTATGAAATATCTGGGGATATTAAAAAAGAGCACTCTGCATCTACCTCTTTATTTCACCTCACTGAAAGAATCTTGGAGGCTTCCTCCAGCTGTGAAAGCTGAGCTACTTTTGCTCCTCTCTTTGAAAGGACATTTCTGTAAATACTATGTACTTAACTACCACTCCCACTTCAAAAGAAAAGTGTCCACTTATATTACTGTCCAGCTCCTGTACAGCATTTCATCACACTTGTGTTGCAGAAATCAGTTCCAGCATGGAGGAGAGGAATTCTTTAGAAGGCTTCACCCCTCAGCATCCAGCACTGCTGTGACGGCTCATCCCAGTACGCATCAATTTTCCCTAAACACACCAGATCAGGCTTTCTCAGGCCTGGTAGCACCATGCTGCCCTGCGTTTCTCTTTTTCTTTTGGTGTTAAAGTTGCTTGGACAAGCTTGCTAACCCTGCTGGGGATCACCATAATAATCGTCGTTAGCATTGAAAATTATTTTACTTTTCACTCACTGGGTGATCAAGGAGGCACGTTGACATACTCAAGCAGGTGTCCGGGGTGTCCTCTGTCATCGCTGCAAGGAGAGAACTAGCACGTATTTATTTTCACTTACATGACGTGCCAGGAGAAGCAATAGCAAGCATACTGATATATATATATTCATTTTTTTTTTCAGTTCAAACAACACAAAAAACAGTATTTTATTCTAACACTGCCAACAAACAAACAAGCAACAACAACCAAAATAGAGCAAGCAAAAGTAAAACCAAAACAAAACAACAAAAACCCCCAAACAAACCAAACAAACAAAAAAAAAGAAGCTGTTTCTATTTTAATTTAGAAAAAATATTGAAAATCCATCTGGAGAAATTAACAAAAAACCATGTGTTCACACTAAACCTACCTGATGGTTTAGTGATAACAGAAAATGCCAATTTTGCCACACACGGTGTGACAAAACCTGTGGAGTTTTTAATTCTCACTAAGCTGACAGCTGCGATGTGGCAGGGTGTGAAGGCTGTGCCGGCACACGTACCCAGCACGCAATGGCCTCGGTCCCTGAACCGTGCGGGAGTCCCGCTGCCAGTCTCTGCACAGATGACACAAGGGACTGCTGTGAGACAGGGGACTGATTTACAGCACAGAGACCGACTGGACTTCTGGTAAACTCACCAGAAGGTGATTGACTCAAGCGCCCAACAGATCTGCAGCAAAGGTACTGCATCATGGGTATAGGAGTTCTTCCTGAGGGAGCTGGGAATGACCCCAGGCAGTTTCTCCTGCGCTAGGACCAGCTGAGAGGCTGGATATGTTGACAAGCTCCCTGCAGGGAGAAGGACACCAGGAAAGTTAGGAGACACCAGGCAGTTTCTGCTGTAGACCAAAGAACTGGCAAAAATCTATGCATGTAATTTGATATTGCTATTAGAATCTATTCCTGCATATCAGCAGAACAACAGCTTGGTGAGTCTCAGCTGATTCAGCTGAAAATATCATCACAAGGATGTCAGAGGTGGACATTAGATGTTAGAAAGAAATTCTTTACTCTTAGAGTGGTGAGGCCCTGGCACAGGTTGCCCAGAGAAGCTGTGGCTGCCCCTGGCTCCCTGGCAGTGTTCAACGCCAGGTTGGATGGGGCTTTGGGCAACCTGGGCTAGTGGAGGGTGTCCCTGCCCATGGCAGGGGGTGGAACTGGATGGGCTGTGAGGTCCCTTCCAACCCAAACCAGACTGTGGTTCTATGATTCCCGTTATCCCCTGGACAACATCTGGATAAACTGTTCAAGGGATTAGATTCCCCATGTGAAGGTTAACCCTATACCAACAAGCTCAATAAATTAGTTGGGGTGTGTGTGCGGGGGAGTGTTCTAGTCAACACTCTGTCCCTGAGCATCTGCGCAACCAGTCCCAGAGCAGAGGCTGCGCTCACAGTCAAGGAATGGGCCAGGAAACACAACCTGCAATAGCAGCTTTGCACAATGATGTTATACCTCCTTTGATCTTAAACCTCTGGGGATATTATCATTCCACTTAATATATTATCTTCTCTATTATATGGTCAAGCACCATTTTTTTTTTTGCCTGCACAAAAAATTCCAGCTGAGGGGCATAATTTAAATACCTAAAAATTGACTATGTTTAAATCTTTGCAGATTGAGTGCCTGAAATGCTTTTGCCATTATGCAATCATTTTTGACAGAATTTTACCTTGTACAAAGGAGACATAGGAATCTAAAAGGATCTCTCAGGTACATTTCAAGACAAGTCTATGCATTATTTTAATGTAGAAATTAATAAGCTGGAGTCTTAGACAAAATTTGCATGTGTTTTTTTTTTTTTTAAACTCCTAATATTTATATGCTCTGAAGATTAAAATGACTATAGTATAGACTATTTTAATGACCACTCAATCAAGAGAGGTCACTGACTTTTAAGTCAACCTTGGGAATGGAGAACAGAATATCATAGTCCTTGTTTTACATCTGCCTAGAAAATTAATGATGCATTAAAATTTAATGGCAGTAGAGTCCATCACCCCTCATAAATGGTCCATCTCAATGTGTCAGTGTGTACATTAAAACGATGTGTCTTAGAGTAAATGAGAGAGTGATCAAAAATTAACCCAATCCTCAATGTAATTACTGTGAGGCAGTGATTGGACCAACTACTCTAACTTCTGACAGTGATTGAAATGCTATTATGCTCCCCCACTGCAGACCTCTATTCTGGAACGAGTTCCATACGGAGGACCAAAGTCACCCCACAAAGCTCCACTGGCATCAACAAAACATGAAACAGACCCCATTAGGATTTTATAAAACCTCATTATAAGGTCAATTAAAAGGGTAATTGTCATGACATGACAAAATATTTTATCTTCTGTAATATCTATTCTATACATAACAAGCATTTATAATACTTCTCCTCTTGAAGTAAGCAGCAACAAATAAACAAAACAAAGCAGCAAAAGCTCACCCATTTTAGCTTCAACTATAAAATAGACTAACCTCAAAAGACTCTAACAGAGAACAAACAAAACCGGTAGAAAAACAAAGATTTCCTCTCAAGTGGTTAGGGACCCAAAATTACTGAGAAAATTTCTACTGCAGACTGTCCAAGATACCTGTATGGAGGAAGCTGTTGAACGTAACACTAGATTTGTCCCTGGGAACCACCAGAAAGCTACCCAGAAGGATCCACAGAAGCCTGCAGGACATCAGCCTACACTGACACTGAGAAAAAATTTACAATTCCCTGGGCTGTTCAATAATTCAGCTTTTTACTAACAGAGTTTTTCACATTCGCAAATGTCCTTCCAGGAAGCAGGGTATGCTTTTGGGATATTCTGGATCCTTGGGACCTAGAATTTTCTATGAATGTCTCTTATAGGATGGCAAGAGAAAAACTTTTCAAATAAAACTCATTAAAACAAAGTAGTTTGATAATGGAGAGCAACACACCAGATGCAGAGGAGTAAGCTAGGACCATAGTATCAGATTTCATAGACCATGAAACACATTGTGGTATCAATCCTATCCTCAGGGATCAATCGTGGAACTAATACTGTTTAATTTTTCACAGCCTGCGATAATAGGATGGAGTGCACTTTCAGCAAGCTTGCGGACACACCAAGTTTGGGGGAGGTCAATATGCTGGAGAGCTGCTGTTCAGAGGGACCTGACTATGTTGGAAGCCGGAGAAATGGCTGTCACAAACATCATCAAGTTCAACAAAAGTAAATGCAAAATCTTACATCTGGGAAAAAATAATCCCATGCAGTAGAGTCTGGGGCTGACTGTCTTGGAAGCAGCTCTGTTGAAAAGGATCTGGGGGTCATTCTGGACAACAGGATAAACCTGAGGTAGCCACGTGCCCTTGCAGCAAAGGCGGCCAACCACACCCAAGAGTGTATTAGTGAAAGTGTAGTCAGAAGGTCAAATAAAATGATCTGGCACTTGTGAGACCACATCTGGCATGCTGTCTCCAGTTTGGGACTTCCCATTACACAAAAGTTATTATAGTAGAGTGAGTCCAGAGGAGGCTTCCAAGATGGTCAGGGGGTGGACACAGGCTGAGAGAACTGAGCCACTTCAGCCTGGAGAAGAGAAGGCCTAGGAGAATTTTTGTTGTCTACAGAGGATACAGAGAAATGGAGAAGCCTCCAAAGCAAAAATCCACATACTTTGAGACACATACATAATCCCACCCCCAAATTAAAAAAATGGGGAGAGAGAAAAAAAATGACCCATAAGGTAATATTACTATTCAATTGCTTATATCCAAGGTTTAATTTAATTAAAGGAAAAATAAGGTAGCTGCTCAGTACAGTTTCCATTCAATTCAAGATGGGGTAATAAAATCTTTAATTTAGCAGATTAATCACAAAACTGCAAACACATCAGTAAAAGTTACTAATTCAAAACTTAGATCCACGTCATATGCAAGGTGTTGGTGGCATGTAAATAGAACCCAGCAACAGAAACTGTGGCAGTAACATGACAGAAGTTACTAAAAATTACTTTCAGACCTTTTTAAAGCACTTTTCTGAATGAGCAAAGAAGGAAAAAGACTTTGAAATAAGGCATTGTTTTATGTGTCTTATCTTTCATTGGAGTAGAAAATCTTTCCCAGAAGACTTCCAGTAACACCTCTTGACCTCTTCAAGTGCATTTGAGAATAGTAGTCCCACTCTGTGGCTCGAAAATCCTTTGCTGATAGGGGGAATAGGAAAGCAATAACCGACATCAACTGAGATCATGTTCCTTGCTGAGTATGATTGCCCATGGGCTGGTGAATATCAGGCACTACTGTTGGGAACAATAAGAAAGTATCACTGGTGTAATTTAATTCATTAGAGAAGCTTTATGGTTGATCATTCCCACCCTGCTTCTGCTTAAAAACATCCCTTACTGACTCTGCTAGACAATACTTGCAGTGAATTGGCAGAAGAGAAACATGGAAATTTTATTCCCAAGGAGTTTACATCCTTCCGTGTGTCACACAAGATGGAGTGAGCATCAGAACCGTGATTCACTGCGCTCCACATCACTCACTCCACTCAATACTACCTAGGCATAAATTCCATTATAGCTAAATGGAAATCAATTGCACTTTTCATATGGTAACTGCAAGTCAATGGTTTTAAAGGATGAAAATCCAAAGTTTAGTACTAGTTTCTTATTACCAAAGGTATCATTCAAAAGCAACCTAAGTCCTGAATATTCTGTGAGTTAATAGTTTTTACAAAACTCAGTACATTCCATTAACAATTGTGGGTAGAGAAGCCTCATTCATTAACACAGAAGTTTCAGAGATTGAATTCTAGACACAGACCTTAAGTTATAACTCTTCCCCCCCCCCCCCCTCCATGTATGCTCCACTGCAAGTCATGGAGGAGTCTTGCTATTGAAGTAAACTGGAAAGGAGTCGTTCATTAGCCTCAATACAACCTACACAGAAATTTTTACTGATAGCAGTTCGACATCTGAACATAGGAGTCATTCACAGGCTACTTGTCTATGCAATGCACAGATATACCTCCCTCTTCATACAGAAATGCTCTATAGGTCTCAGAATGGGGCATCACCTTCCTTCGTCTCTATCTGTCTATTTAGCTTTAGTAACCGATCATGCTCAACTATAATTTTCATTTCATTTTGGCAGCTTTGAAGAACAATGTGGCATTACCTGGTGAGTGCCACTGTTTTTTTCTTTACCTTTGCAAATAAATGTGCTTGCGACCACTGAATGAATTGCTAAAAGTGTAAAACTAATCAGAAATTATTGCTCGCTTTGCAAAATGAAGTCTACTTCTAATGTAAAGGAATCTCTGGTAAGAAAAAAAAAAGCCTCTAGAGTTTAATTGTAGAAAATTTGCTTCAGTTAATATTGAATTATTGACCTTCTCATATAAGTATTGCTAGTTCAGGCAATTTCTGTACCAGCAAGAAAGTTTAGCATTCTAAAAAAAAAACAAAGAAAAACCAATTGAAAACAGATTGACTGCAGACTTTTGCACATTTTTGATTTCCAGGTATAAGCATATTGTTTATGCGTACACAAAAGCACATAGACAATCACATAAATCATTGCCTAGCAACAATTGTAGCTGTGCCTGCAATGATGTCCCAGTAACTTAAAACTGATGTAAATGTGGGCTGCTGCCCAAATGGGTGGTTTCTTTCTGAGACTTTTTCTCTGGTTCATCATCTTTGAGACAGACCAGTTTCCTCACGGAGCTTCCCGCATGAGTGGCAGTGCTGGCACGATGGACAGGGACCGTGCCTGGGACCCCGGCTAAGAGGGACACACCTACCTTTCCCGTTGAGAATAACCCACACATTGCTCATTTTAAATAAATCATAAAATCAAAGCATGAATTCTATGTTAATATTATATATTCAAATGTATATTATAAATCATTTACTGTGACCAGCTAAATTCTTCTGTATTTTTCTTCAAGAAAAGTTACTTCAATTGGGAAAGCAATTTCCCAGTTTCTAAATTAAATTATCCATGATTCTTTTAAAATGTATTCAGAAAAGGCCACATCTCCTCAACTTTTGACAGGGCTTTTAAATATCCAGTCAGATTCCTTGTAAAATGGGTTATTTTCATTAGTATTTATTTTCTTTCCTGTAAGTATCATTGCAGCTAATTTTTCTACTAAGTTTTATCTTATGCTTTCCTCTACAATGTTGCTTTACATCATTTTCAAATTCTCATACAAACCCAAATGGGATTGAAATCTAAATGGATACGTTTGTTTTGTAGCTTTCAAAATAATATGATTGCCTGAAAAATAAAATAAAATATTAAAAGTAAAACTATGTGTTTTTACTTGCAAATCTCCAGTGAATCCTGGTTATATGTGATCTTCTACCTGAAAAACACTATTTCAAAATTCCAAAAGAAATACCACCCTAATTTTGCATATTTTGGAAGATTTAAGAAGTTCCTACGTGTAAGTCTCAATAAAGCAGCCAACTTTGCATATATTTTTTCTGAATTACTAAGAATTTGCTCAAGGTTACAGGAATTGTGTATGTTTATGTACCCTAGCACCAGATCAAGGTCAGATGCTCTATAAAATTGTATACAATTTTCCTAGAAATATCGGTCAGGTTTAGTGGTATGTTTAACTTTGGCTTTTTTTTTTTTTTTTTTTTAAACAAGCTTATTATTCTGTACCTCTAAATTTTATTGGGGTTTAAATAATTACTGTGTCGTATTCAACCTTTAAACTCCTCACTGTACAAAACCATTGACACAATGTTTGTGAAAATGAAATTATTGTGAAAATAAAAAATTCAATGAGTGATCATATACTGTCAAATAATATCATGCATAAGTAATATCTCAAAATAATTTATGAATATTTTTCTGTATTCCTAACAAAAAAAAAAAGTTTTGTCATGTTATTTTTTCATTACTTCAGTCCCAGAAGTAATAAATAAATAAATAAATAAATAAATAAATAAAATCTGCTACTCAAAAAGATATATCAGTTGGCCCTTGCAAGTTATCCCAAGCCTTTTTAGGGTATTGTATTTTTTAATTGGATAGACTATTCAAACTCAGACAGGAGGCAAAGAAAAAAGTCAGTCATGATAAAAAGAGCAATGATCAGAACAAAAAACTTATACTAACTGAACAAAGTTTATACCACAAATTAAGAGCATATGACTTTTAAAGAGGTGAAGATTTGAAATGGTTTCTAAATAAGATAGCTTGCTAAATGTATTCATGGAATTGTATGATGTGATTATGTGCATGGTAAGCAATTTTTATAATAAAGTAGTGATATGGATGCAAAAAATACATAGTAATAACAAGTAGTTACCAAAGTGTGATATTTGTAGAATATTATGATTGAAATATTAGCATAGATAGTATATTGTATATTCTTGCTGACCGTTACTTTTGTGATGTGAACTATTAAGATGTATGTGTCACTAGGTTGTGCTAATTAAATATTAGATTTGTTATTACAAAGAGATATCTTGAAGGCTCTTTTTAAAACAATAGGGCCGTTGCAGGGGACACCAAGACCAACATGATAGGGGGGGCCTTGGAAGTGCAGGTACAGGAAGATACTCAAGAGTATGAACACGAGTGATAGATCATAATTTTGTGGTCCCTGCAGTAACGCAAACATGACAGCTGGGTAAAACCAGCTTTAGGGCATAACCTGACAGTGTATAGAGACATGTTTACAATCTCTTGTAGCTGTCAAGATCAATAGCGCAGGCAGAAACAACTTCAGTTTGTACGCAGGACTGCAGTGAAACTAATTGTGCAGGACTTGCAGGCATCTGACTTCAAAAGTAGGTACGCAGAATTGATCACTCTGGTACCTTATATTGCTACAGAAGTATTACTTTATGATGAATAAATTGAAACAAACCTTCACTGACTGTATTTGATCTTATATTCTAGTATTATTTTTAGTCTATTATTCTGCTCTTGAGGTTTGGCTCTAATCTGAATGCACCATCTGCGATTGCATCAAAATGTTGAATTCATTTAATCAAGAGAGCTTTTCGAGGCATAGAAAAATCCTAAACAAATATTATCTCCATACTCAGTGCTCATTCTCAAGTGCTTCCTTCACTAAAACTGGCTGGGGTCTTGCCAATGTACATTTCACATTCTAGTCAGTGTTGGAGAGCCAAAACTTGCTATGAAAATTATCACAGAAAGAAAAGAAAACAAACAAACAAACAAACAACAACAAAAAAACCAACCCCAAAAACCCCAACAAAATTGTCTTCAAACTATAAACTATCTTGCAATGGGTATCATGGCAGGAGAAACTACAGAGTTAACACAGCTTCAGAAAATTAGTCACAGATTTTAATGCTGGAAAGAACCATCAGGATCATATTGACTGGGTTCTGCATAATTATATACTGCCATGGATTCTTGCAGCAAATCTACTGCATCTCAAAGAGACGACAACATTCTTAACAGTCAAGAAACTATGAGAGAATCGTAACCTTAAGTCGCAGTTGTTCAAATACCCTTAGAAGTTAGTGCTGTTCATTCATTCTTAGAAGTTTTCACCCAATTTCTCTAGTGACGTTGACAAATTTTAGTTGCTAGTCATTCAGTTTCATAGTTTTCCCATCAGAAATCCTTTCTCCAAGCTAGTAACTGATCAAATAGTTCCTAAAAGTACCTCAGATATAAAAAAATAAGTCCGTATGGTCCACTCTTCTTTCAGTTTCCAATTTTATATTTTCTTATAAGATGGGAAAACAGTCTTAAAAAATGTTGGCCATGTAGCAGAACAACTAATCAATTTAATAATTTACAGACTGGTTAACAGTTATCCGAATAATACTTCAGGAAATAAAATTTCCCAAATTACGAGTATATTAAGAAAGATTAGGAGTGGTTTTGTAATATTATTTAAGCAAGATATAACAACTAACATTATTTCTAAGATGACCGTTTTCATCATCTGTGCCTATGCATTTAAGTACATGGGTAAATAGTATTAATGCTAGGCACTATGCTAAACATTAGGATTGTATGGTAATGTGTCTTTCACAGTCTTTACAGAGTACTTACTGGGGAGAAGATGTAAATTAATCTCATTCTCTCTTCAGCTCATTTTCCATTTGTTCAAAACTCACAGAATCTTATTACTACAGGCGAGAGAATACTGATCTTCTCCTTCTTGTAAACTTTCATTTATGTTCTCATACCCACAGAAATAAATTTGATTTTAAAGCCACTCAGAACATAAACACATTGTGCTCATTGCAATAAAATACTCATTTGCATAAATAAAAATAATTCCTAACTCCTGGCTTATTATCCAATGTTCTCATCTGTAATCCTCTCATGTTGTCTAGGTCTAAAATGATTTTTTATGCAGACTAGAGAGGTTTGAATTATAATTGAATTATAATTCATAAATAAAAAGTTTATATTAGATGGAAAGGAAAAAAAGGCAAGGGTTGTTTTTTTTTTTTAAACCATAAAAAGTTTAAATGATGTACAATAACTGTAAATAAATTGTTAGTGGTGACTGCTGACTTATAGAAGAATTGCAACAAATTTTATCTAAACAGTATACAAACTGTCAATGCCTACTGGATACTGAAAACTTCAGATGGCAAGCATTGCATAATCTCAAAACTTCTCTCTCACTGCCCTGTCAATTGGCATTATTTGCACAATACAAAAATTAAGGGAATTTTATATAAAGAACCAAGGTGGGTGTAACCTGACATTCAAATCTTTTATTCTCTATTTATTCTGTGTATAATGAAAAAAAACCCTTCATTGTTATCATAACAAGTGCTTCCACAAAAATACCTTTATACAGTATAAAGTTCCTGAATGTTGTGTTTCACACTGGTTTCATAAAAATGGGTTTAGAAGACTTTTGCCTCTCTAAAATGGTAGATTCTGTATTTCTGAATTACAACTCAATGCCAAGTCTTGATGTTGACACGCTGTGAATGGTCATCATAATTTCAATGTTTAGCAGTGGGAATATTTTGCCCCTGGTGCTTCAAACTACCACGGGATCGGGAGAACAGTACAGTAAGAATTTCAATCAGTCATGCTTAAGTCATTACCTAAATTCTAGGTATTTGACCAAAAACACTGAAACCCAATGAAATGCCAGCTGGCCTTCAATTTTTAGTTTATGCATGTTCTTAGCTCTCTGAGTGAGTTCACACAGAAGTCTTCTGTCCAGACTTTCAGTAGAAAACAACAACAGAAGACAAAAAACTAGAACTCCACCAAAAGGTTGAAATGCTGTGTCAAAGGAAATCATAAAGAGTAAATTTCCAACTATGCTGCTGATATTAAATGGACTGCAGGTTAGCACCTCCACAGCAAACATGCAGGTTTATATTTACATCTTGAAAAGAAGTGGCTTTTCAGGTGATGTGCTAATCTTTTTACCAACTATTCAAACACACCAGTGAAGTCTCACTACCCTCTCTGTTTGAAATAGTCTCCCTTGAACAGTTGTTAAAGTATTGGTGCAATCTGAATGAATTTTATATTTCTAGAAATGACTATGTAAACTAGTTGATCTACTGATCAACATCAGAGAAGGAGATATGTTCAAATTTTACTGTTGCCTTTGGAGAGGAGAAGACAACAGACTTGCACAAAAGTTTTGTATTTCTAATTGTTTATTTTTGCATGTCTAAAGTGAAGGCATCTTTCTACTTGGGAATTAGTTAACTAACTCATCATCTAAATTATCCTTCACCATAACATCTATGGAAACATACACCAACTAGGTCTCTGGAGATGTCACATACAAATTCCAAATCAAGCCACAGTAGTAATTTTTGCCCAAAGATAGACATTTTTTAATTAGAAAGTCCTCCAGAAATTAAGTTTTGAAATAGAAAGACTATCATCTTCATATACTTCAGGATCCTATCAAAATTACAACCCTATGAATTGCATTATCATAGTTTTGGGTATTAATAGTTTCAGAATGATACTTCTTGGAGTGCTAATATACTGCAAAGCTGTCCTACTGTTAAAACAGGATTATTCTAAAACCAGGTCCCCTAAAAAGAAAACTAAATTTGGTTACTCTCTTGGTTTCTTAGCCTAAAGCAAACTTTGCCTCATATCAGAACACATGATAGGAGTCAAAGAGAAATGGAGCAGCTCAGTTATTTGAGGAAATACTAATAAAAATGTTTATGTCCTGCTGTGAAGGTATGAAAGTACCAGAAATAGTCAGTGTCGATCTAGGACCACTTAAAGGATTTAGGAGCCATTTTCTTCCTACGATATGGATCTTCTGGTTTTGAAAGCAACCAAGGTCTCAGCCGCGTGAAGATGAGCTGCCATATAGTCCATGCTAAGATCGTATCCTGAAAGTACAGATGTGTAGCTCTAACTGTGTTAAGCTCTTTCTATTTCAACCTTTAGCCTCAAGGAAAAAAAAGTCAAGAGAAATCAGAGGCACCTCCCCAATATCTGTAAAGCTAAATAAAGTCTTTCTGCCTCTTTCAAGAGCCCAAGTCCATGCTACTTCTTCCTCTTAAAGGAAGACATTTCACAGATCTGACGGCACAGCCGCAAAGATGTAAGCCGAACTGAAGCTTTCTTTCTACCCCTCGCAACGATTAACCTTTTCCCTCAGATCTCCGAAGGCGAGATGAAAGATCCCTAAAGATCAGAATTCCAGCAAGAGAGTGTGACCCACTCTATTAAGGGCTTTGAACATTAAGACTAAAACCTTGAACTCCATCAAAACGCCAACAAGCAGTTTGTCCACAGTTAAGCAGCGGGAAGGATCAAAAAACCTCCGCCCAAACTTCATAGTAATTGCCCTACTGTATTCTGCACAAGCTGGAGGTAATTGCTAAGCGTTTTTAGCAGCATAGTTTAGAGTACGTTTGAAGTCATTTGACCGTGATATAACAAAGACATGTAATAATACGATGTCAAAGGAGAGGGAGTGCTGCAGTCCAGTGACACTGTAAGGCTAGTACAGAAACCATCCTGAGCAGGACTTCCTCTTCCTTGTTCAGTGGTCCAGCAATGAGCTGCACACCTCCTGCCGGAAAACCAGAGACGTGCAGAATGGCCTCTCTACATCCCCACATTAACGTGCCTCTGGCTGGTCATAAGCATTGTGGTTTAGGCTCTGCACAGCTCTACTGGGATGAAAAACATTGCAAGAGTAAGTTATAGCAGCAGGATATCATGATTGTCCTGCCTTATGATTTATGAGATGATTATTTTATTTGGCATTTAATCTGGAATATTGATAATATTTAAAGGATTTTTTTTTTCAACTTTTGGTGTGATTCCTAGTAATACCAGTAGAAACCTACTTTGTGAACTGAAAATACCTGTACTTCTGGAGAGTTATAAGCAGACTACTTACAATTAATGTGCCTTTCTTAGCATTGTGGAGAAGAAGAAATACAATACCACAATCTAATGCTTGATAAAACAGCAAAAATTGAATATACTCCTGTACAACCGGTACAATTCCAATATATATTTTACTGGAGGATGAGTGCACTTCTTTGGGGTGAAAACCATATGTTATTTGCAAGTGTACAGCATCCAGAACAGAACTTTTATTCATGATGTAAGCATTTGGGCATTATCACTCTACAAACACATATTAATATTATTTAAATGGTTGCTTTTATAGTATGGTATAATCTTTTTTAAATATTTCAATGGTATGTCCTAATGCTCTGACGGTTTTAGTATTAATACTCTGTGGAAGATAAAAATTCATGTAATAGTGAATACAAGGAAAGTCTTAGTCCCTGAGAGAGATGTACATAACAACAGCCAAAAACCTATGTGGCATAGTCTTCTTTCTGCCTAGAAAAAAAGACTCTGATATGCAGTCTTTATAAACTACTCCCAGGCTACTATATCATCATCATGATCACTGTTTTCTACAAGCTATCTGGAAATTTTGCTATTCACGTTAACAATGTTCTTCAAATCGCAGAATTTTTTCCTCAATAAGGAGCATCAGCTATATAAATATGATGAAATTCTGCATATATGCAGAAAAATTTAAGGGTAGGCAGTACAAAACTCAAAAATATTTTATGGATGTAAAGATTTTGTAAGTTTTAGCATTATTTGGCTTATATATTTTTTATAACAGACATAAAAACTGACTGTATGGTAAGTAATATCTACCTACCTACCTACTTACCTACCTGTCTAAATACAAGATAAACATTAAAGCTACATCTTGAGCATAAAATATAATTTCATCTTCACACACCACCAACCTGGTAGAAAGAATAATTTACTTTCCGATTTCATTGCTAGTCCAATTCCTATGCAGGTGAAAGCATAACACTTGGGAACTTCAGATAATAGAATTTTCAGCTATGAAATGAATTAGTTTACTATTGATTTATACAAAGATTAGCTCTGCAATGGTCAGGACTAATAAGAAACCAAACATTAAAGGGCTACGTCAACTGCAATATAGTTTCCATGGATAATGTTTTGTACCCATGATTTCTGAAATAAATGCTGTTCAGGATCTTCATCTTTCACTAACTTTAATTATGAAATCCAAGGTTTAGTCAACTGACATCAGCTGAAAATTTTTTTTCAAGACAAAAATTGAAGTCTGTAGGGATCCCGTAACTATTTCAATGGAAGAAAATAAGTCCATTTTTAAAGATTATTAATGAAGGACAGGATATCTCAAAACACAAACATGGAGTTCACTGTTTTCACTGTGATTTTTTTACCTGTATATTGACACCACAATAAGCTTCAGTCAGGACTACAGTTTACTCTATATAAAGTATTCGATGCAGCAACGTATGCCTAAGGAACAAAATTTATTAGTGAAAAAAAATCTTCTGCCTAAATCCAATGTAGGCAAAGTACTTCTTTTCAAAAGGCAAATTTGAAAATAGGTAAAAATATTTTTTTCTCCAGCCTTCATTCATCCAGGACATATCAGAAATGTCAGAATTTGAGACCTGAGACAAATTACTCACATAGCTGACATGCAGAGAGTAAAAAGTCATAATGATGCAGAAGTAAAATTAAAGGTGAGTTCTACATATTCTTGGAAGAGAATTTGTATATCTTCTATTTGAAAAATCTAGCTGAAGTTTATGTCCTTGAATTCAGTAGTGCGTTCAAAATTTCCCATTAAAACAAACTCCTATCTAAAGAATTTAGTAGCAATTTGAACTAGTTACTTAAGCAACTGTGTAAAATTATTGGGACTTTGCAGTCTATGCTCCCATGATAAAAGTGCTTGGAAATCAACCTTGTTCCCAGTAAGCCAGTGGTCAGACTCTTACAATGTCAAATGGATGTTTTACTACAAATTAAGCTGGTTTTGTAACACAGTAAACCACTTATGTTATACAAGACAGCAGGAAAAAAAAAAAAAAAAAGAAAAAGAAAGAAAACACACTGCTTTTATAGCGCTGAGGTAAACCATTTGCTTTAGCTCTGTAGGCTCAGATGTTTATTCTACCTTGGTAGTGCCTTCGTGTTTAAAACAAATGAAGACTTAAGATACCTTCATAAACTAACTTTTCACTGTGACCCCCAAATTTAAATCACATGCCCATTTAGCTGTTTGCTCAATATCCGTAGTTCCCATGTTCTTTGTCCCAGAATTAAAAAGCAACCAACCAAACAAACCAGAAAAAACTGTTATAGTCATTTTAAATATGAAATATCTTTGTCAAGAGTGCTGGAGAAGAAGTACTTTTCTATAAGCAAACAAACCTCAACAACATATATTTAAATATTTACATGTTTTTCCATATTTAAATAAATATATAATGTCCTTTTGCATAAAAGATCATTCTGACTTGAAGGACATAATACAGCTTTTAATAAGCTCAATCTGAAGAAAATACGAAAGATGAAAGCTGGAATAAGACTTTCAAAACCCAAAGATACCCACAGTCATTCCCATAAGAGTCATGCACTGCATCCTCTTTGTCATCTCCTTTTAGCCTCTAAAGGTAAACGGCACACGAACTCAGGTAACTTCATCATTGTCAAAACTGCCGTGGAATGAAAATTCCCCGTGTGGTGCAACAGTTTTGCAGAATCTGTCTTCAAATGCCTCTTATAAGAAGGACTGAAGAGCCTGCTTACATCAAAAGCAGTAGAAACTACAAGCAGAACTTCAGCTTTTCAAGAAAACACAGGAAAGAGATCACCAATGCCATTTCATTTTTCTGTCTTGTATGGATAAGAACCAGAAGAACTGTGTGTCCAACAGAGTCCTTGGTGCATGACACTCCTATTACTACACAAGAGCTGAGCCATGGTTCCTACACAATTTTCATGATATTTCAGACCCTCATTTTGCTGAAGCAAAATATATAATGCAATCATGGATAAAAGTTTGTTTAAAAGTGTAAATAATATCAAGTACTCTAAAAAAAAAAAAACCACAAAGAAAGAAAAAGAAAAAAACACAAAAGAGAGCAGGAAAAGAACACTGCACAGTACAGTGATTCTTATAAAGAAATTCTATGAGACATCTTTTACATAGACAAAAGGGAAAGAAAATAATTATGAGAAGCTACACACTTTTTAAGCCTCAAAAGCGACAGACACAAGTTGTTGTAGTCTAATCACTAGGACACTGAAAGCAGTATTATGAAACTGAAAGAGGCTTTTCTGCAAATACCATTTATTAACCCAAAGTCAGCTCTACTATTCAGCATCTAATGCTGTCAACATGCACAGAACATTGAAAAAGACTCTATAAAATTATCCCCACCTACATAAACAATACTTTTCCAGAGAACCTGAAAAATATTTCCTCAGAGTAGTTTTATGGCAATTTAGAATTACAGGTTTTAAAAATTGAAACATTTGGAGCTTTCGATTGTTACCAATAAGCTAGAGAAAAATCCAATACTCTTATTTTTAATTTGTTTATTTCTTTATTTAAAATTCAAAGAAAAATGTCATATTTACTTTTTAAACACTTTGTTAATGTTTTTCTCCGCCAGAAAAGTCAAGGGAATTTTACAGCCTCACCTTAGAATGTAATATGAAAATATCAGTACTGCATTTAATTCTATGTGAACTATCAAAGGTTATGTGAAATGATGGTAAGTATTACACTTTCATTATTATCAATTTTTCAAATAATTTATTTAAGAAAAGTTTGTAGTGCTTTTGAAACTTTTTTAAAAGATTCCACAAAAGTTTCTACTCTGCCATCTAAACCACAGTGCTACCTTTCAAACACAAGTGGTCAATGCAATGGTTTGCCAAAGACAACATCAGCAGGGTTAATTCTAAATTAATCAAACCTCACTTGCTCATTTTTTAGTTTTCCAAATAAAAACTTTTTTTAAAACAAATCTAATTCCAAGCATTATAATCACACGTTTCTTAAGCTTTTTTTTTTTTTTTTCTCATGGGTCAAATGTGCATAATGAATTGAATGTTTCTTCCAAGATGGAAAGAAAAATGCTCCAAGGCAGACAGAATTTGAACAAAGCATCAATCTGCTGCTGCAGTCAACCAAGCCTGACAAGAACTCATCATTAATTTTAAAAGGAACTTCAACACAAGGACTGACAGGGTGAAGCTTCTGTATATATTCTCTGTTGGTGGTTTTGGGCTGAAACTCTGGGTATTTTCCTCCAGGCTTTTCTTTTCCGTTACACTGTTGTAAAGCATGCTAACAATGCTTTCAAACAACTAGTGTGCTTGTCACTACAATTTCTTCATCAATTTTTCTTTATTTCATTAGTTTGAACACCATAGCTGATGACCTTAATACAAGTATTTTGAAGAAAGAGTAGTTATAGGCAAATGAAAGAAAAAAATTGAAAAGATATTGATATTACTGCTATTGAAAACTTCACTATTCCAAAGCCAGCAGCCCCAGAACAGCTATGTACAAAGTAATTCAATATGTTTAAAGCTGACTAAGAAAATAGTTTCCTGGGCAGTTTAAATAACACCAAGAAGAAAGTAATAAGACTTACAGTCTTATTACAGAAACTAGAAAAAGTAGAAAAATAAGGCTCTTTATGAACTGCGAAGCTAAACTTTTTTATTATGAAGACAAAGCACCACCTGTGACCTTTAAGAGATTTATTTTGTTCCCTCACCCCTTCTCCTGTGCAAAGGATTAAAACATTATTCATTCCATCGCTATGAAAAAATGTCATCTGCACTGCTTTTTATTTTCTTCTCAACACATCCATTATGTTTCAAATAAACTTCCCCCCCCCCACCCCCAACTCCTGGAGTTCTCAAATAACTTCTTCAAACACTCAGGAGAAGTGTTGACAAAACTGTGAATAATGTTCAGCTGAATTGTATGTGTCACAAAGAAACACCTCACCTACAAGCACGCATTTCTCCTGGGACAATATGTTAAAGTAATGCAAACTTCCATTCTACAGCTTCCAAGGACAGCCATCGTACCCAGGCATGGCAAGTATGATCACACCACAGTGCCCTCACAAAATAAAATATTCACAGCTTAGCAGTTACCTGGATGTTTCAGCGAAAGCGCCGAGTATTTTAATTGGAGCACGCTGGGATTCATTTAGCAAACACCATTGAATTTTATAGGCGTTATAGGTAGTTTTAATCAGTTTGACTCATCTAATGTTTATATGACTTTAAGTATCTAATAGTCATATTTTAACAGATTATATTAGATATACAATACATAATTTCATAGTGTCCTTATTCCCATATTTCTTAATAGTTTAACTGTCATTACTGGATTGTTCCCCTATGATCTGATCTTTAAGTATATACTTACTTGCTTCCACATACTTCTGTCTTGGATGACTTCTGGAGGCTTCCTCAGTATGGGCACAGGCACACTGACACGCTGCTGAATGTTGCCTTTCCAGTACATCTGCAAAGCTTCTCTTGGCTGTGCATCCTCTGAAATTAAAACAAGGAATGAAACACCCTTTCCTTTCTCCCACAAAGATCTGCTCAGACATTAGAACAGATAATTGTGAGATATTGGCTTATATACATTTGGATGTACTGACTTAAGAGATACTGTCCTATTCCCATCTATGACCTCTCTGCACACCTTTGCACCTGTTGGACACCCTACTTTCTTCCATGGCTTGTGCTATTTTCTTTGAGTAATACATACACCTAGACCCTGTTGCCATTCCAAAGAAATTAAGAAGGGAAAGGTTCTTCCATGCTCTATCAAGTGCAGAACATGCCAAAAGAAAAATAATTCATTTGCCCAATGAAAAAGTTAAAGAGACACTGACATCTTATGCCTCAGCCCCTGTAACAGCAAATATCCACAATGTTTTTATCCAGCTTCTGTCAGAAACAGACAACAGAATAGGCAAGAACTAGCCTTTATACACCGCACAGAGGTTCCCAAACTGTTTTAAAAGCTAATGTTCCAGTGCTGACCTGGCAGTCACTGAAGAATCTCAAAAATAAAATTGTAAGAAGAAAAGCAAAAACCAAAACAAAATACGCAAACAAATCAGAACAAGAACAGCAACCAGATAAACTAGCTATGTTGCCTTTAAGAACACAGAAAAGGAAGTTTCAGCTGGGCAAATGCATTGGAAATGAGGAATTTGCATGAAGTTCGCTGTTTGAAAAACAAAATCTTCAAGCTAAAACACTGCTAATGCAGTCTGTGAGAACATACTGTCTTCAAAGTCCTAAAAGTGATGATTACTTACCCAACAGTCTCACTGCCAGGGGAACCATACGGCACACCAGTCAAACAACCAAAACAGTAAACAGCTTCTGGGAATATGTTCTTTCACTCTTTTAAAACAAACTCATTTAAAACAAACACAATCTGAAGTACTTTGGTGTCTCCAAAAATACATACTAGACTGAAAAAATCAGCAGCAAAAGGAAAGCAAACTGAAGACCAATATATCATGCAGAAAACACACTGATTCACACCTTTTCATAGCATTAAAGATAAAGCCAAGTAAACTTTTTGAAACGTTAAGAGGTTTTTGTACTCAATCTACAGTTAAAAGAGGTTAAAACACTGAACTAAGCAATGGTCCCAGCTGGAGGTGTACTTGCTAATTAATTGTGGTTTCAATTGGGTAGGCTGTCTCCAAAGCAGGCAATTTAATGGCTTCACGATGGCCAACGTGCTTTAAAATTCGTAATAGTAGTAATCTATCTTTGAGGGGTTTTTTCGTGTTTTGAAATAGGAGCCATGTGATGTGCAAGGATGAGTGACGGATCAGCATCACCTTCATCAAGTGACTGACCTATTCCCAAGTTACTTAAATCAACGTTGATGCAGGGGCCTGTTTCATGCATAAAGCAGAAGCAGGCTAAGCAAAAGGTAGTTAATATTTGCTCACCTTTCATCAAGGCATAAGCACAATAAAATAGTGAGGCTAGCAATGTTACAAATTGTGTAACATTCTCCAGTGTTTTGTGATGCAGCTAAACATAAATGTATACATTTGCATAAATATATGAAACAGCAAAGCAGCCATCAGAGACCTTTGGTACAGTTGCACAGAGCAAGTAAGGGAAAACATTTGGAAACAGTAAAATCAGCAAGATAAGAACAGGGAACTGAGAAGGAGGAGAGATGCATGCTGGAACCAAATAAGCAAGAGAATAGCCCACTATCAAGGGCAGAGGAGATCACCACCTTCTCTTTAGGAAGAAGAGCGTAAAGCATCAGTCATGGGAAAAGAAAGCTAGGGAGAAAAGATGACTTCAGTTCCTGCTTTCCAGCTGGCTCTACCAAAAGTATCCTTGCAGTATCTTCCTCTGGCCAGCTCAGTCTCACCAAATTGACATTCTGCTGATTTCTTGTCATTCATTCAGCCCACAGGCCTATATTGCCTGTGATTAATCAGTTTCATTGAGTAGTGTAGTCTATGCACAAAACATACCTGAACTAGCCACAAAAGATGACTCTTAGAATCATGGAAAGGTTTGGGTTGGAAGGGACCTTGAAGATGGGTCTAGAGGGGCAGAATCACCTCCCTTGACCTGCTGGTCACGCCTCTTTTGATGCAGCCCAGGACATGGTTGGTCTTTCTGGGCTGCAAGCGCACGCTGCCGGCTCATGTTGAGCTTCTCTCTGATAAGGGGCACTGAGTTGCCCATCTGCCAACCTGATGGGGGGTCATGGGAGGTATGCTGCCTTCTGGGAGCCTAGATCCGAGATGTTGCTGAGAGGGTGCCACAACTTGTCAAGAGCACAGATTACTATCCACATGCTACTCATGTGGGCATGAATGACACTGCAAGCCGGAACCTGGGCAGAATCAAGGAAGACTATAAAGCAAGTGAAAAACATTAGCGCCCAAGTTATCTTTTCCTCCATTCTACCAGTTGGAGGACAGGGGGCAGTCAGAAATAGATGTATAATGTACATCAACTCCTGGCTACGCAGCTGGTGCCATCATGAGGGTTTTGGCTTTTATGACAACCAGACGGTCTTTGATGACTATAGCCTGTTAGGGAGGGATGGGTTCCACTTGTCTAGAAAAGGCAGCAGGCTGGCCAACTTGGTGAACTGGGCTTTAAACTGGAGGACTCGGGGGACGGGGTCCAAAGTGGCAATGCTCATGCCATCACATCCAACTGGGGAATAGACTAGGCCAACCAGGGTGGCAACAAATGTCCCTTAGCTGCCTCCCAAGACAAGAACCAGAAGATCAACCACCTCAAAGTGCTTATGGCTATGGTGGACGCTCTTGCACCCCTCTAGGGAAACCTCCATGCTTGATTACCTCTCTGAAATGCCTTTACACCAACACATGCAGAATGGGGAATAAACAGGAAGAACTAGAGGTCTGTGTGTGGTTGCAGGGCCATGATCTCATTGCAGTTACAGAGACAATACAATACAGCACTATGAGGGCTGGTATGGGGAAAAATAACTCCATCTCAGCAGATCCAACAGAAGTGGGTGCCCTGGTTACGGAGGATACAGAGAAGGCGGAATTACTGAATGCCTTCTTTGCTTCAGTCTTTACTGCTAAGGCCAGCCCTCAGGAATCCCAGACCCTGGAAGTAGGAGAGAAAGTCTGGAGAAAGGAAGACTTTGCCTTGGTCGAGAAGGATCAGGTTAGAGAACATCTAGGCAAACTCAACACCCACAAATCCATGGGCATGAAACTGGCAGATGTAAATGCTAAGCCACTCTCCATCATCTTTGAAAGGTCATGGAGGACAGGAGAGGTGCCTGAGGACTGGAGGAAAGCCAGCGTCACTCCAGTCTTCAAAAAGGGCAAGAAGGAGGACCCAGGAAACTACAAGCTAGTCAGTCTCAGCTCCATCCCTGGAAAGGTGATGGAACAGCTCATTCTGGGGGTTATCAATAAACACGTAGAGGAAAAGAAGGTTATTGGGAGTGGTCAGCATGGATTCACCAAGGGCAAATCATGCATGACCAATCTGATAGCCTTCTATGATGGCATGTCTGGCTGGGTGGATGAAGGGAGAGCAGTGGATGCTGTGTACCTTGACTTCAGCAAGGCTTTTGACACCATCTCCCATAACATCCCCATAGGTAAACTTAGGAAGTGTGGGTTGGATGAGTGGACAGTGAGGTGGGTTGAGAACTGGCTGAATGGCAGAGCCCAGAGGGCTGTGATAAGTGGTGCAGAGTCTAGTTGGAGGCCTGTGGCTAGTGGTGTGCCCCAAGGGTCAGTGCTGAGTCTGGTCTTTTTCAACATATTCATCAATGACCTGGACAAGGGGACAGAGTGCACCCTCAGCAAGTTTGCTGATGATACCAAGCTGGGAGGAGCAGCTGACACACCAGAAGGCTGCACTGTCATTCAGCAAGACCTGGACAGGCTGGAAAACTGGGTGGAGAGGAACCGTATGAAATTCCACAAGGGCAAGTGTAGGGTCCTGCACCCAGGGAAGAACAACCCCAGGCATCAATGCAGGTGAGGGCTTGACCTGCTGGGAAGCAGCACTGCAGAGAAGGACCTGGGAGTCCTGGTGGACAACAAGCTCTCCATGACCAGCAATGTGCCCTTGTGGCCAAGAAGGCCAATGGTACCTGGGGTGCATTCAGAAAAGCGTGGCCGGCAGGTCGAGGGAGGTTCTCCTCCTCCTCTGCCCTGGTGAGGCCACATCTGGAGTGCCACACTACACCAGAAGAGATGCATTCTCACGATATCCTCCCTCTTCCATACGACAGAAGAGAAATAACAAAAGGCATTTTCTTGGCTTGCTCTTCAGTCAGGGTGTGTTGCACAGTGGGGTCCCTTTCAATCGACAGCTCCTTTTAAAAAATCAGCAAGCACAGAATATAACAAGATGCTCCAACAACTTATAAAAATTCCATTAGGACATTTAATAATGCTCTCTCTCAGGCAAGATGACTGATATCTATGTTCAAAAAACCCCACTTATAACAATAAAGTTTTGTTAAACGACTCCCAATTCTCCGAGCCAGAAAACAGAGAAAGTGAACTGGCCTCAGGTAATCAGCACTCCCAAAATTTACCTCTGCATTCACCACAGGGTAATCAGTCCTGTATTTTTTAGAATATAAAAATATGACATTTGGATTAAATAAAACAGTCCTGAGAGCATAAGCCAAATAATGCTTATTTGCCCAGTGTAATCAGTGATAAATGAACTATTTACACTAATAATCTCAGACTGTTATGAGTAAGATTAATTTGTTTGCAGAGGCATTCTTAAACAACCCCAAGATACTGTACTATATATATGCTACACTTCTGAGATTTATTAATTGAGGAAGCTAAGTGCAACATTGAAAATACTTTTAGATTCATTGGAACAGAAAAAGAGAACAAAAAGTAAATCTCAGGATGTAATAGTGAATTTGTTCCCTACAGACCATGCTAACTCTGGGAACTTTACCCAAATCTGTGAATTGCAGAAGCATGTCCTGAATCTTACTGCAATTTTCCATTCAGCAACCTACTCCTGAAATGTTATTATTAGCATTCCCAAAAAGCCCACATAGCAGAAACATGCTAAAGTATGCATTTGTCAGCAGACGCAATAATAGTAAATTTATTGCCCGGAGGAGGCAGCTTTTGTAGATTATATATATTTTTTTGTACACTGACTTCTGAATGCTTTGGTAATTACTTTATTTATTTGCTTTATGAGACATAGATGACCACTGCAGCTGTTAACTGACCATTTAAGACCACTTTTTTGTTCATATTTCAAGACTTGAAGTGTTTGCTCTTGGACAATTGGCTAACATTTGTTCAAACTGACTTCTGCTTTAAATCATTTCCAAGAGTAAGAATTAATGGCAGAAAGGGTTTACTGATTTATTTTTTAACAATATATAAGAAACAAGCTATTAGAGAAACGGTGCTATTGATTTTCTTTTCTACAGGATTCTCACTGGATTTCATTGTCCTTCCTGCCCCCTTTGCTCCTCTTGCTGAGAAGCTATTTCTACACTAAAGAACACACAATTTTTGTGAATGAGGTCAGCATATGTTCAGATCACTGCTCTACATGGAGAATTAAACTATTCACCGAATCCTGAAAAGCTGCACGCTCTTTAATTCCAGTCCTGTTGAAATAAATTAATGTAATTTTAAGACGTGAGTATTATTAATACAAACTTCTGACAGGAATTAGTGGGTTTCCCTGTATATTATAGGATGATACATAATTGTGGCTATAAAGTACTCCACATTGATCAACAAAATTTGATAATACTTTTTAAAAGAATGAGTTTTAGCTCCTCACAGGAGGTGTCCTTCAGACAGGTGTCCCTCACTAGTTTTTTCCTTCTCTCTCTCAATGTCAACAAGATTATAAGAGCAGATCAACAAAAAAAAAACAAAAAACCAAAAACAAACAAACCATAACCAGAATATTCATCACCTACTTTCTGATATACATCAGGAGAGGTGGTATTTACTGTAGCTCAACAGTGAAGAGTTGCATGACTCATACAATTCAAAATCTGAATTTCACCACAATTTATGTTCAGTCTACACTAGTTGTACTGCACAAACAGCACATAAAAATTCTTTTTTTCCTTGTATTTCTAGTTGAAATAGCTTGCTTGGACATTTAAACACAAAAGATATTTTTTTGAAGTACTGAATGTTCTAGTTGTCTAGACCATTTTTAAAGTTTTTTTTCTTTTTTTCTTTTTGTTGAAATGTGAACTAAGATTTTTAGAAAACTATCCTGCCTGATTTTTAAAACAACTGACATGTTTATAATGCCTACAGAAGATCTTTTTTTCTGCATACACCTGGTCCTATTTTTTTTTTTTTTTTACTTTGACAGAGCTTTGCCATGAGATTATTCACTTGACATTGAAACATATCTTTTCTGCTTTTATTGTGACACATTTGGGTGTACCTATTGTACTGACCTCCTGCTACAAGTGACTGCCTTCCACTCACTATGAAAGCTAGGGAAGCCTAACCTAAGTTATAAATCTTCTTTTTCCTTGGACCTTTCCTATTTACCTGAAGCTATTTTTTGTTTCTACTGAGGTAGGTCTCATTTCATCACTGTGACATTGATAACTTTTTTTAAGTGCAATAATATACATGTATAAATACCATTTGTTTTATTATATAAATATGTATATGTATGCATATGCATATATGTATGCAAGTATATCTTAATCTGATGCATATAATATTACGTATATTATATAAATATACTTCTGTGTATGCATATACAGGCGGTGTTTTGAGAGAGGGGTTCTTTCCTTGTTTGTTTGTGGGGTTCTTTTGTCACATTTCTCCTCCCAAATGCTGGAAAGTCTGAGTATTCACGTAGGTGAAAAGTAACCAAAAATAAAAATTTCCCTGACCCAGTGAACATGCTAGAGCTCATTCAATTTGGGGTCTGCATCCCAGAAAGTCTTGAAAATTGTCCTATTTATAAATTCAGAAAGTGTTATATGTGAGAGATTGATTCAGTCCTTTTCCACCACTTAAGGTCAGTATCATTAATGAGTTCCTTAAAAGCTTACACACAGTATCTAACTGGAAATACGTAGTGAGGAAACAATATTTGTAACTCTTCTAACAGAATTAAAATATATTTTTTTTAATTTTTTCATTATACATGAATCCTGCTGGATTATTAGGTTATTTATGCGTTGCAAGGCCTTTAATTCATTTGCTCTAGGTGGCAATTATCAAGAAGAAATCATAGCTATTATTTTTTAATTTAATTCGATATGGTCTAGTTTACTTCCAGATTATTTACTAAAAAAAGAAAACTCTAATACTCCACTGTTTCTCTAGGATTGGTTTGTCATCATTTGATTAATTCCCTCA
This sequence comes from Balearica regulorum gibbericeps, assembly GCF_011004875.1. Taxonomy (NCBI): domain Eukaryota; kingdom Metazoa; phylum Chordata; class Aves; order Gruiformes; family Gruidae; genus Balearica; species Balearica regulorum. Next base: position 34,338,242 of record NC_046191.1, on the reverse strand, counting down.
TCTTCTTCTTCTTGCTTTCTAATGTAATAAATCAGCCTAAAAAAATTATTGTCACTTTCTTCATAGCAGACAGAAAAGACAGTTTTTCTTTACTGTCAGTAGCTGGCAGAATTCTAAAATATCAAGTTTTTTAAAACATATGAACATGCAAAAGATACAGAGTACAAAAGTGACAACTTCTTTCCAGAGCTAAATAGATAGGGGTTATACTAATCATTCATAAAATTTCATCTTCCTACTATCATCTGTCCTACCTAAATGCGGAAGTTTTGAATCTGATTTATTGTTGAAAATAACCAGAATGGGGAGAGAAGAGGATATTTTTGTAAAAGCAGTGATTCATGAAGGAAACTTTGATTTTGCTGTATTTATCTTGTCTGAAACTCTTTTAAATAACTTGGCCTGGAAGAGGTATTTCATTTTGTTTGCTATTTAGCATTAGTCTGTAGCATCCATAGTGCTTCTACTGTATAGAAAACATGGAATGCCAATATTTCTTCCCCAGAATCAAAGGCCATATTTCCTTTGTAAACTCTGCCTCCTCTGATGTGCCTTTGCCTCTTATAATATTCCATGTGTAGTTTATTCTGAGAATCACGTCATTTTATAACCTGAAACTACTCTAGTGATTAATTTGTTTAATTTAAGTTTAGAAGAATACGCTTAGGTAGAGCTTTTTATTTTACTCAGTGTGAAAATGACTTTTCTAAGGAGCATGTACAACTAATTAAGCATCTTTTTGCTGCCAGTATTACATAATGAAACTAAATCACAAAATTATATAACAACTGGGAATACACTGATTCTGCTAATGTCTTGATTTGCTTCCCCAAAAATGAGAGAAGTACTAGAGAATAAGGGATAGGAACCTCAGCTGGAATATTTTGCTATTTACAGATTCATTTTGAAGATTACAAAATAAGATTGGAACAGGTTGTACAAATGACAAGGAAAATAATACAGAGTTTTATGCAAATGTAGTTATGCTTGGCCTAAATCTCACACGAAACAAAAATGAGAGGAATTTCAATTAATTTTACAACGTCCTCAAATTAAAAAAATAGACTGATGCAATATTCCTGATGAAAGAGTGTAGAGGTTGATGTGAAGTGGGAAACCTTTTTGCAGAATAAGAAGAAACTTTGTGTACAAAAAGCAATTAACATAGGACTAAAACACTACAAGTATTATTATTTAACTTTTGGGGGTAGGAAATTGGTATCTATTACTTCCAGAAACAGGGTCTGCAAACAGCAATTTTTCAGTTTAAAGGTCATTAGACAGCTGTTTACAAATTCACATAATCAAATCAAACATTTTTGAAGTCTTGCCTCTGATGAAGTATAGTTTGCCTGTTGTGGTGGGTTGACCCTGGCTGAGGGCCAGGTGCCCACCAGAGCCGCTCTATCACTCCCCTCTTTCATTAGACAGGGGAGAAAAGGTACAATGAAAAAAACTTACGGGTCGAGATAAGGACAGGGAGAGATCATTCTCTAATTATCATCACGAGCAAAACAGACCGAACTTAGAGAGGGAATTCATCTTATTTATTACTAAGCAAAACAGAGTAGAGGAATGAGAAATAAAACCAAAATCTTAAAACACCTCCCCCCACCCCTCCCATCTTCCCGGGCTCAACTTCACTCCCGGCTTCAACCTCCGCCCCCCCAGCGGCACAGGGGGACGGGGAGTGGGGGTTACGGTCAGTTCATCACGCGATGTTTCTGCCGCTTCTTCATCCTCAGGGGGAGGACTCATTGTTCCCCCGCTCCAGCGTGGGGTCCCTCTCACGGGAGACAGTCCTTCACGACCTTCTCCAACGTGAGTCTCCTCCACGGGGTGCAGACCTTCGGGAGCAAACTGCTCCAGCGTGGGTCCCCCACGGGGTCACAAGTCCTGTCAGCAAACCTGCTCGGGCGTGGGCTCCTCTCTCCACGGGTCCACAGGTCCTGCCAGGAGCTTGCTCCAGCGTGGGCTTCCCACGGGGTCACAGCCTCCTTCAGGTGTCTCCACCTGCTCCGGCGTGGGGTCCTCCACGGGCTGCAGGTGGAATCGCTACACCCCCTCATCCTCCCTCCATGGGCTGCAGGGGGACAGCCTGCTTCACCATGGTCTTCACCACGGGCTGCAGGGGGATCTTGCTCCGGCGCCTGGAGCACCTCCTCCCCCTCCTTCTTCACTGACCTTGGTGTCTGCAGATGTTCTTACATCTTCTCACTCCTCTCTCTGGCTGCAAAAGCCCTCTCTAACTGTTTTTCTCTTTCTTAAATATGTTATCACAGAGGCGCTGATTGGCTTGGCCTTGGCCAGCGGCGGGTCCGTCTTGGAGCCGGCTGGCATTGGCTCTGTCAGACACAGGGGAAGCTTCTAGCAGCTTCTCACAGAAGCCACCCCTGTAGCCCCCCCGCTACCAAAACCTTGCCACGCAAAACCAACACACCTGTAAACTTTTTCATTACTTGTTAATTCAATTTAATTACAAGAATATACTTGATTATGTCCTCCCTCCAGATGTAGGACTTTACAGTTCTGAACACAGCATTAAGAAAACTGTCAAACTTGCCAATCTATTAGATTATAAAACTTTTATTCTCCCATTAAACAGATGGAAGATGAGCCTAGCCCAGACTGTCCTATACTAAGTGCTACAGAAGGGGATAAATCCAGGTAAATATGGTTGATCCGATACACAATTGCAGCATTATAACTTTTGTTCTGTTCTGCTTCATGGCAATAGGACACCAGAAAGGTGAATTTACTCCTTTCTGTTTGTCATGTTGTCATGTAAATGTACCTTTCAGTCCAGCACCAGAAAGCAAAAGGCAGATCAACGATTTCTTGCATCCTTATACTCACCAGATACATCCTCTGTGGTGACTATGATCAACACTGGTGATGAATTAGAGATCAATGAAAGAATTAACAAAGATATTAGTAGTCTCCCTTTTTTCTTCTTCTTGGAGATGGAACAGTTTGAGTGAACATTCTTTGACAATTTGTCTACCAACACACTTCAGAGATATATCTATGTGGATTTTTTTAATGGTGAAAGCTTGCACTCTAAATTCTACAAAAAATACTTGTATGAAGGATTCCAAAGGCTTATTCATGTTGAGTAACACCATATTCACTTTATTTGAATGCAGCTATTCATGGATGTAAATGTTTTATACAAATGTTTTAAACAAAGTCCCCAATAACAATAGAAAGCATTGGAGAGTGAGGTGGTAAGATCAGAAGAAACTTAGTAGTGGAAGCTAAATTCAGCCCTCTGTGGTGAGCATTTCCTCCATCACATTCTACATTAATATATTTTTTTACAAGTCGCTTTTGAAAAATCCAGGCAACTCAATGGCAAAACCGTAATTCTGACACAACCAGCATTACTCATGTTTGAACCACTGAAGTGCCATTCTGTGCACACCATGAAGTGTACTTCTCCAAGAAATGTGAATCTGCTGCACCAAAGCAAATGTGTATAAAAGTAGGCACTACTGATTATAAAATGATTCCAGGGAAATAAGATGGTTCCTTTAAACTAAAATTCATCTTAAAAAAAAAAAAAAAAAGGTAACAATTCATAGCAAATTATCTTGAGTCCTGATGCTTAAAAAGTCAAATACATCTAGTCTAAATCAGAGAAGGGGTGATCTAGACATGGAATGATGGTCTAGTCATAAAATGAGACTCAGGTGACCTAATTAATGCTCCTACTTTCAGAAAATCACAGAATACCACACTGTAGTTATTGATAGGCCTTGTATTCTGTATGAAGTATATGCTATTATTGTTTACTTGCTGTTTAAACTACACATGCATAACAGGATTCTCAGTAAAAAACATAGGGCATTTGACAAGAAAAGGGTGCAGGACAATTGTAGAACAGCATTATGAGAACCAGCCAAGAAAGCATTTTTTCTATGAAATGTATTTCTTATATATCTTGTATCAGGGTGTTTCTACACTCTCATTGCTAGTTAGATTAGCAGACTCTAGCTTGTTTCTCTTAGGTGTCAAACACCACTTTAAATCATTTCTTAGTGGTCTTACTGGCAAGTTACCTATCAATGAAAGAATCGGAAATTAATTGTGTGCCAAAGGAAATGCAAGACCCAATTTCCAAAAAGAGCAAATTTTCATATTATTAAATAAAGTTTATTAAAAGCCAAATATTAGTAAAGTAATCGACTTCGGATAAAATTAGAAAGTTACTTCAGCACATCTCAGTGCACAATAAAACAAGGAAGTATTGGTATGCTACACTCCTTTGAAAAGCTCAGACAGGTGATAATTTTAAGCACATCAATGAAAAACAGTGGGAAACAGCTGTCTCATTTTCAGACCTTTCAAATGTCAACCAGCCTCGTTACTTCAGTCAGAATGTTTCTCTTCTAATGGTCTTGGTGTTTCAGAAGTGTGATGTGTTACGTCTGAACATATATCACCAAGGAAATTAGAGCTCTCTGTGATGGGAATATTTAAAAGAATGACAGATCAGGCCAATTTTAAGCTGTAAAACTAAACTTTACTGGATTCATTCATTCACAACACACTTCATGTTAACAGTTAATTGTTACACGTCATTAACATCATCACTACAAGTGCAAAACTGTTAGCTTTCAACATTCATATTCGAAACTAGCTTTGAGTGTACAATAATATGGAACCAATTCTGTAGAGTTAGTGATTTTACAAAAAGAAATTGTAAGAAAAAACCCAGAAAACAAAACCCAAAAGAGGAAAATAAAACCCAAGAAAAAAAAAGTAATGCAAAAAGAAACAATTGGCCACCATGGTCACCACCAACGAACTGATGCCCAGACAGTCCCTGACCAATGGCAACCCCTGCCAACCTCCACTCCCTCACTTTTATTGGTGAGCATGACGTCATATGGTATGGGATGTCCCTTTGGTCAGTTGGGGTCAGCTGTGTCCCCTCCCAACTCCTTGTGCCTCCCCAGCCATCCCGCTGGTGGGGTGGTGTGAGGAGCAGAACAGCCCTTGGCTCTGTGTAAGCACTGCTCAGCAGGAACGAAAACATCCCTGCGTTATCAGCACTGTTTGCAGCACAAAGCCAAAGCACAGCCCCGTACCAGCTACCATGAAGAAATTTAACTCTTATCTCAGCCAAAACCAACACATGACTATAGTCCTGGTTAAGTCATGGGTCAAAATGGTCATGCTGGAGATCTCTCTGACAAGAGAAGTGGAAACCACAGTAGGCTCATCTTCTTTCTCCAGTATTCCTCACTTGTGCTTGATGTTCTTATGCCACTTCCTCCCCTGCTGAGAAGAAGGATCTCATCCTCTCCCAATATTGCTGACATTTCAAATTCTTTTTCTTTCTGGTCATCTTTTTAGGTATTCAGCAGGATTCAGTCTATTTGTGCTCATCTCTTCCTTAGTCTGACAATTTTTTGTTACTTGGATGCCTCCTGCATGCAACTCTACCCCATGTTTGAACATTTGGTGCTTACATTGTTCACGTGCTTAAGTAAAATGCATATACACCGTGTATGGCTACACTATCACAGTATTACCAATGCTACCAGTGTTGTACACTGAAGCTGCTGAATACACTATTAATTATAACCTGATTAATAAACTTTAAGTTGCTACCCCGCTTTGGCGGCAATCAGAAGTCATGTGATGCTTGTGACAGATGTGTACCAGAGCCTGTTCCAAGCTGTTCGTTAACGGCCTTGTTTCAGGGTGATCTGTGGTACTGATGCAGACATATTTTCTGTTCCTTTTGAATATCATGTTATGCCTTTTGAATTCTCCTCACAACTTCATCTCAATATGATAATATATCAGCAGCAAAAATTCTAATAAGTCTTCTTGTGTGTTAGTCTAATGAGCAGAGTTCACTCAAGAGAAAAATGTGGCAGAATTTCTACAGTGCTGTACTACAGATGTATCAGGAGAGTAAAGGTTCTTTTTTTCATCTTTTTTTCTTCTTTCTCTTTGAGGAAAGTAACTTTAAAACAAATATAGTTTAAATTTTTGCTTATTTCCCAACCATCTAGGTTTTTTCTTCATGATACAGAAGTGTTATCAGTGCTGCATTGCTGTTGCAATTGCTATAAATGCTTTTGTAGTTATTGGGTGGACATATCTCCCATTGAAGCAAATGGCTACCATGCTCTCGTGAGGAATAGTAGGTCAAGCAAGGCAGTAGCTGGGTGTTTGCTTTCATTGGATTAAGTCAGGAAGCAGTGAAGGGCAGATGCTACCTAAGGGACAAGGCGTTAGATGGCATAACGAGTCTGATAAAGTGGGGTCCTTGCCACAGGTCAGGGACAGGATCAGATCTCCTGACAGTAACCAGACTTACCCCTGTGATCACCAGTCAGACCTGGGTCAACAGGGTCTCTGCCAGGCCTGAGCATGGCTGTGCCCGAACAACATACCTTGGGCAGGCACCCCATGGGCATGGAGTGGATGGAAGCCCCAGATGATGTTCATCAGGGCTGTTAAAGCCTATGAAGGCATCAGGGCCATGATGCTGATGAGTTTACCACTGTTAGACTGATTTTTCTATCCATCATCACAAATCTCTGAAATAGCTCAACACAATTCAGCGCAGACCTCTGGAACTTTCACTCAAACATTAGGTATTATTTTCTAATGAGCATAGAGATTGTTTGGAGAGAAGATAACAATGTCTCTGTAGTGTTCTGGAACCACCATTTCCCCCATTTCAGAAGAGTGTTATGGTTTCACCTATTTAAGATGGATTTTTTTGGTGTGAAACTTCTTACAAGCAGTACAGAGAAATGGCAAATATATATAAATCAAAAATATAAACAAGCTTCTTTCTTACAATTCAAGCTATAGGAACATTATTTTTTCCCTCCTTTATTCCAATACACATACTAGTTTCTCAAAAAAAAAAAAAAAAAATAACCTGAATAAATCTTTTGATCTTCTTACTAAGCTGGGACATGAAAACATTAAGTAGGATTGCTTTCTAAATCCAAAAAATAGGAAACCATTTCTTGCACCGTTAGGGATGATATTTCAAGGACATACAATGAAATCATCACAAAGACTACATGCAAATTGTTTACAGTTGTTCACTGTAAAAGTAAAGCAATGAAAATTCAACTGTTTACCCTGTTTAGAAGACTAACTAGGTATTTCTTCAGTTAACATTTAAGAAGCCCCAAAAAGAAAAGCTTAGACTAAACCATCTACCATAAGTTCCCTTCAGCCTCTCATTTGAAAATCTCCAGTTCTGCTAGCACATCGATATTAGGCTGGATATTAGGCTGTTGACCATTAGGCTGGTCAACAGGCTGGTCTTAGGTGTAGGGTTAGGATTAGGAAAAGTATGCACACTTCTGTCATTTACACTTCACTATATTTCTACAAGGACAACAGTTTAGATAAAAAGTCATACAGCATATAGTTACCAGCAAAAGGCAACTGTTTGTAACATATGCTACAAAATTCAGTTACTTTATGGACTTAAAAAAACCCCCAAACTTTTCACACAACTGAAGATTCTTACCCGTACACTGATCTACCTATTCCAGGTAAATATTAAGGCCTTGACCTTGATATTACATTAGCAAAACTAAGACGGAGAGAAATTAAATAACCTGCTGAAGGTTGCACAGTGTCTGTGACAGAGGAAAAAGTGCAAAAGGTGTCAGTGAGAAATAAAACTCGGATTATATATTAAACTTGCAGTCTATGAAATACTGGTGATAAGCAGAAAACACTACTCGTGTTTCCTTACGGTCCCTGTCTTTGTGGCTGGAAGGAATAACGGATGATATAATGATTCCTCTAGCAAATTCAGGTTTAGCCTGAGAGTCAGAAAATTCTACACCTGCCTGAAGTCAGAGTTTGATACTGTTTGAGTCCAGAAAGAGAAGATCTGGTTGATCCTAGTTAAGCCCAATTGATCTAAAATATGAATGACATTAATATCCTTGTCCACCCTCCGTCTGCACTCACTCCCATAGCTTTTGAGTCTTGTACATGACACTACCTTCCGTCTGCTTAAGAAGCCCATCTGCATGCAGCATGGCTGGGAAACAACTTCCTTATGCTTAAGGAAATGTTTGAATGTTCGAAATGGAGTGATTATTTTAGCATATAACAAATGAAGCGTGAAGGAAACAATATGTGATTCGTTTCTCCTCTTTAGAGGGAATTTCTTATTGCTAAGGGTTTTCAGTACTTTAATTTAGCTTGTATTTCCCAGCTAAATGACCATAATTTGACACTATATATAAACAGCTAGAACAGCACTGCTTTTCAGGGTCTTGTTTCATGACATTTTTATTCATCCATGCAAATGTGTGCAAATCTCTTGCAGCTTTGAAGTCTAATAGCTTAATTGAAGGCCAGATCTAAGGCCTTGGATAGGTTCACACTTCCTAGGCTTACTCATTTTCAAACGTGCACCTGCCATGGGCAGGGACACCCTCCACTAGCCCAGGTTGCCCAAAGCCCCATCCAACCTGCCCTTCAACACTGCCAGGGAGCCAGGGGCAGCCACAGCTTCTCTGGGCAACCTGTGCCAGGGCCTCACCACCCTCACAGGGAAGGATTTCTGCCTCACATCTCATCCAAATCTCCCCTCCTGCAGCTTCAGGCCATTCCCTTTGGCCTGTCACTCCCTGCCCTTGTGACCAGCCCCTCTCCAGCTTTTCTGGAGCCCCTGGAGGGACTGGAAGGGGCTCTAAGGTCTCCCCGGAGCCTTCTCTTCTCCAGGCTGAACAACCCCAACTCTCTCAGCCTGTCTCCATAGCAGAGGTGCTCCAGCCCTCGTATCATCTTCGTGGCCTCCTCTGGACTTGCTCTAACAGTTCTGTGTCCTTGTCCTGAGGACCCCAGAGCTGGACGCAGCACTGCAGGGGGGGTCTCACCAGAGCGGAGTAGAGGGGCAGGATCACCTCCCTCGACCTGCTGGTCTCGCTGCTTTTGATGCAGCCCAGGACACGGTTGGCTTTCTGGGCTACAAGCACACACTGCTGGCTCATGTTGAGCTTCTCATCCACCAACACCCCCAAGTCCTTCTCCTCAGGGCTGCTCTCCATCCATTCTGTGCCCAGACTGTAGTTGTGCTTGGGATTGTCCCAGCCCACGTGCAGGACCTTGCACTTGGCCTTGTTGAACTTCACAACCTTCGCAGTCATGCTCCCAGCTGTCCTGCTACTATTGCAATCTTTCAGTTTGCTCTGCAAACTGTTTGAACAGACCTTTTTCCCTCTATAGATGGAACTATTTTCCAAGTCTACTAAACAAAAGGCCAAAAAATTTTATCACAATTAATGTAACTTTATGGAATCCAGCAACAAATCTGGTTTTAATGCACTAAGACAAGCAAAAATGTTAGCAGCTTAAGCAGCAGGCAGAACATTACTCTATTCCTGTAACTAAGCATGCTTCTCTGCAACTCAATATAGCTTAATAAATTGTAACTAAATACAGTTGAACTACATTTACTTGCAGTTGAATGCTGTTATTTTTCTACTCTGAACACCCGTTGATATAGACTTGGAAATTAATGAGACATTTGTGGACATCTTTTGTAACAGATGATGTATGTGCAATACAGCTTTGCTGTTGCTGCATGTTGCACCACAGTAGGAAACACAGCTCTTCCAAAACTTGAAAAATTATTTCAAAAGATCTAGGCACAGGGAAGACTTCACAAAGTAGTTTTCTCTTGTCATAGTCTCTGTACATCTCCTGCCTTGTTTTTTAGGGAAGTTTGCATGAAAAGTACTTTTATTACAAATCACTCTTCTATTCCTGTTGCTTAACTCCCTAGCAGAGCCATAATGCTTTTTCTGTGATATCAAAATTACTTCCAAAGTAAACAATTATGATGACTAAAACAGGAGATTGTGAATACATGTAAAAAATAACTTCCAGACATCAAACTCTTAGGTAACAGATACCACATTTTCATGCAAATGTATCAAGTGTTAAAGGAATCAAACATGCTTGGAGGGCAAAAATAAAACAACACAAACAAGTATGGATATAGTCATAGAAAGAGACACTTGGCCATGTCCATGGTAGAATTTCTTTGTTTATATCAAAATTACAGGGTGTATCCATAAGATTAAATCTTTCTTGATTATCTCTCGTGTATGGTAAGCATTGTTTTGGCACAATCTGAGATGTACTCCCAAAACGTACATTACAGGTATGAAAAAAATGTGCAACACCCCTAATAAGTCACTGGCTGTATTATGCAGTCGTAACTATGAAATCAGTTCTTAAGGTTTCCTACTCTGCTATGCTACATTATTTACTTGTTAAAATTAAATCTATAACCTACTTTAAATGTGTCCTGAATGGTCTAGAGTTTAAGCATGACCTACTGGAACCTACAGCTCTCTGTGACCCAGAAAACAAACAAAAAAATCCCCAGAAAACCAAGTACATTAAAAAGTGTGAAGACAGCCTTTCCTTTTGCATAAGAATTCAGAAGGTGTTGACAATAATGTTTATTTCCCTAACATGAATAAACCTTAATTTTATCTACTATAACTGAAGATGAACAAACAAATCTATTAAACTGAAATTAAACCTCCTCCTTGTACTTTATAACAGAGATGACTGGGAGGTGAGACAGGGAAGAACATGTAATATATTCAAATACCAGACACTAAATATTAAAAGAAGAGACCCCCTACCAGTTATTATTTTCCAGATTTTTCTCGCATTTATCTTTTTTGTATCATTTACCTTCATTTAATAGATTCTACATTGAAACAAAGATTCTCAGCTTTGCATCTGCTCTAGTCTTCTGATTTCTTCCCTTTTTCACACCTAGGAATTTAATTCCCACCACCAGTTCAAAAAGCACAATCTTACCAACATAACTTCATCAAATGGAAAATAAGCAAAGAAATTCATATGGACTAGAATACCATGAATCTATGTATAAATAAGAGACCTATTTTAAGTCATAAAAAATTTCCTGTGTAGCTTCTTAAAACCACAATTTGACTTTATGAGAAAACAAATGGAATTGTGTGATTGTCATATCCACCCATATTTAGCAGATCCTGAAGGATATTTAGCTGATGCAGATAGTTTGAAAATAAAATGTTTTACATCAGGTGCACATTTCAGTCTGACAGGGAAGAAATAGAAAATACAAGTTCTTCACGGACATGAAAGTACACAAATTATTGCAGACAGAAGAGTGTCTGCAGGGTTAAATCCTTTAAAACCTGCGTGACGGTTTTGTCTCAGAAACACAAAGGTTATTAGTTTGTATTTTCACTGGATTGGTTTGCATTAATGAAAGTCATGAGGAAATTAAGAAAAGTGTACCTTTATCGATAGATGTATGTGCTAGCATGATGTTAGGATGGTAGAAGGATGTAGGTATCATCAGCCTGGAACAGGCACTGACACATTGAAACAGGGACGCTCAATGTTCAGCACACCGGAACAACGGCTGTGGTTCATTGTCCAGTTCCAGGTTATGGCTGAACAAATGCATGATTGCCTAGCAGGTATCTCTGAACAGTTTGGATTGCATTGTTACATGCTTTATTATTCTTTCTAACATTTTGTGACCCTTCTTTTCTCCACCCCAATTCCCAAACAAAAACCTGCCCCTAATTACTTTTTCCCCAGTAGTCCAAGTTTGCTACATCTTATCCAAATTTGGTATTTCCAATACCTTTACCTAGGACATCCCAGTCTTAAATGATATTACTGATGTTGGTGCCATTACCCTTGTGAGAGTGCACTACTCAGAAGGTCCTTCTCAAGTTATTTGCGAAGTCTGGCCACCTCTCACATGATGCTCCATACTTAACCTGCTATAAATTTAGCCATCCCTCTTGGCACATCTGTAGCTTCTGTCATTTTTTCTGTCATGTCCAGCAGTATTCTCATGTCATGTCCAGTAGTTTCCACATTTGGTTTCCTTAGATCAGCTTCAGGCCAGGGCACAGTCATCTGTCTGCAGCCCTAACAGTATCACTGTGGTCAACAACTTAATCTGCTTATCCAGTTTTTCATTTTCTATATTTTACTGAGACACAGTATTTTCTACATCTATACAGAGGAATACATTCCCTGGTTTTAACAGTTCATAACTAAGGACTTGGATTCCTCCTTAACGATAGAACCACAGAATCATTCAGGTTGGAAAAGACCCATAAGATCATCAAGTCCAACCATAAACCTAACACTGTCAAGCCCAACCACTAAACCATGTCCCTAAGTGCCATGTCTACACATCACCTGCAGCGATGGTGACTCAACCGCTTCCCTGGGCAGCCTGTTCCAGTGATTGATAACCCTTTTGGTGAAGAAATGTTTCCTAATATCCAATCTAAACCTCCCCTGGTGGAACTTGAGGCCATTTTCTCTTGTCTATCTCTTGTTACTTGGGAGAAGAGACCAACACCCACCTGGCTACAACCTCCTTCCAATAACATTCTATGATGAGATGACTAGGTTGGTGGATGAGGGGAAAGCATGCTCTAGTAAAGGCTGCAGGCCAACTGGCTAGAAAGCACCTCTGCAGAGAAGGACTTGGAGGTGTTGTTGGACACCAGATTGAAAGTGACCCAGAGATGTGCCCTTGCAGCAAGGAAGGACAGTTGTATCTGGGCTGCATTAGGAAGAGAGTTGCCAGCAGGTTGAGGGAGTTGACCATTCCCCTATACTCAGCATCTGCTGTGCCCAGTTTGGTGCTCCTCATGACAGATATGAGCATATTCGAGTGAGTCCAGCAAGGAATTACAAAGATGATTAAATGACTGGAGCATCTTTTATAAGAGCAGAGGCAGACAGAGCTGCAACTGTTCAGACTCAGAACAGAAAGCTTGGAGAAAGCTTATCCATATGTATAAATACCTTATGGCAGGGAGTAAAGAAGACCTATTCAGACTTTTCTCATTGATATCCAGTGAAAGAGCAATGGGCACAAACTGAAATAAAGGAAATTCCATTTGAACTTAAGGAAAAGGTTTGTTTGGGGTTTTTTTTCTGTAAGAGTTATCAAACACTAGCACAGGTTGCCCAAAGTGGTTGTGGAATCTCCACCTCTGGAGTTATTCAAAAGCCTTCTCTGGCTGACCATTTTTGAGCAGGGAGGTTGGAGTAGATGGTCTCGAGCGGTGCCTTCCAATATTAACCGTTCTGTGATTCTATGCTGCTAAGAACATTAATTAATGCACAATACATGAAATTGTAAATGAAAATTATTTCCTACTGCTCAGTGCCATGGTAACTGATGCTAAATGTTAGCACTCTATTAACCATCACCACAGTAATTGTGTTTAGTGCAGATGGGTGCAGATTCCAAGTTAGAGACTGAAATCTGATTGCCTTCCACATGTAAGGTAGAAGTAACTAGAACTAGTTACTTACATCTTGAACAATAATAGCACTTCAAACAAATTTTATGCACTTTTCTTAAAAACCTCTGTTAGAACTGCTGCAAGCTTTTGCTCTAGTAGGTAATATTTCCATTTCAACTAGTAGAGATCTGGGAAACAAAATATAGTATCAGTGCCATTCATTCCTGAAATAGCCATGATATTATCATTTTTCTAGCTTGACAGAAACTACACTTTCTGTTCTATAGACTGTTCCAATTTTTCAAAAAATTTCTTCAGTTGAGGAGAAACATTGTTGCAAAGGAGTTGTCAGGAACTACATTTTTGAAATAGTGATGACAAATCACTGTTTCACATTTTGACTCAAACAGTTCTAAAAATTCCCTTTTCCTAAAGGTAACCAGGAGTGGGGAAAGGATGGTTCAATGAAAATGTCAGAGGCTGTGTTTTCCTGGAGGCCTGTCTGAATGCTGACAAAGTCCTTTTCCAATTTCCTTTAAAATGGATTTGGGAAACATTTATTAGTTCTTCCTGAAGTGTTTGTAATTACTTTTTCTTTGCTGTTCAGTGTATGCCTGCGGGCTGTTTTGCACACGCTATCTATCGTCATTCTGTGCAATGTGCTTTGACAGTAGATATTAAGTCTCCAATATAAAAAAGTTTAGATGTACTTTGTGATCCTAATCCATGCAAAGTTGCTACAGCTGATTTTGAGAATTCCTTCAAATTTTACGTAACTAGTAACTGATGTTCAGTGTTAATATGGCTTTATTTACTTCGCTTGTAATTACCATTATACCATACTACATAGTGCTGAAGGACTATGTTCTGGTAGCCTTAAATTATGTGGAATAGATCTTTAGGCAAAAAATCACTCTTACTTTACTAGTGCTGGCTGGCTTTCATAGAGTATATCTACACTGAGTTTGAGTTTGATCAGGAGAGTACTTTTGAAGTAACTCTTCATCATCATCCCCGCTTAGCCGCTCAGCAATTCAGTTCATGTTTTGTAAGTCTAGGAGCACAAGAATTTGACTTGGTTTAGAAAAAATCTAAACCAGAAAACACTCTCCAGGAGTATAGCTAAGGCACTTCAGGCACTTATAGGCATTCAATCCACGGTATCATATTAGAGCCAGTCTAAACCAAAATCCTCAAAATTCTGAGTCCTTATTATTAATCTGCACTGCTTTGCTGTACAGATCTGTTCCTATCTTGCTGTACTATTTGGTAACATAGACATAACCATACATCTAAATGGGGTATTTCCATGGTGTATCACACCAGCTTGAAATAAAACTACATCCAAAGGTTTATAGGGGAGAAACACCATCTGGCATTCAGAGATTTTATCAACACTTTTCCAGTATCCGTGTTAAAATAATAGTTGCAGGCCAAATTTCAGAAGTAATGTCTGTGATTGTATTTACTTCACTGATGATTTTGGGGTGTTCCATTTCTTTCCATGCCTATACAAAACTATTCAGAAAAATGTTCTTTTCAGGAAGACAGCTTGTTTGTTGAAATTAATCAGCTCCATTCCAAGTATTCATTCATTTTAGAATTCTCTTTCAGCTTCTGATCTGCATTGTGAACATAATAAAGAACTCTGCAAACAGTTACACTATAATCAGTTTTTTTTAGAAAAAAAGGCATCACAAGAAATTTTCAACTTCAAGTCCTGGGCTCTGTTAATTTTCTCTCAGCAAATAAAACTATTTTCCAGAGGGTAATTTAATCAATATACTATAATAACTATTTAGAGCTGCCATTCAAATGTTTACCACATATTATCTTTGTGAAATGGCACAAGTAATTGCAGAGCAGATCAAGTAGCTATCTTTGCTTCCGATATCTACAGATACAGGTTATCTGTATGCCCCAGTTCAGCCTTCAGCTTTAATTGAAAGCTAGTTTGCTTTGTGAATTTACTTCGTAATTCCTTTTAACGTTATTCCTAATAGAAAAATGGATATTACTTAGGGATATTGTGCATTAATTTATTTGTTTAGGAAGCTAATAAATCTGGGGATATTTATTCCCCTTGTGATTGTATTAGGTAACTACAACTTTCATTCCAGAACTTAAAATTGACATGTACTGAATGAAAATATTAGAAAAAATAAGTTTTCTGAAGTCAAAACTGCTTGAAAATTACTATTTTACTATTTTGTATCAGTTTAAGTAAGACAACAAAGTGCTTAAAATACTAGTGCAAGGGGTGTAAAAAATGCATAGTCAAAAAACACAGCTTCAATTCTTCTTGACCATTTTAAGAAAAAAAGAAACATTGCTAAAAGTTATAAAACTTTGTAAGATTTCCATTTCCTATTCAACAATAACTTTGACTTATCTTCTGAAATGATACTTGAAAGCACAGCACTGATAATGTTTTAGAAATGATGCTATCCTAGAATTCTTAAGATGGAAATAAATGCAAAAAGTATTTCAGTAGAGATCAGCTTTTACATGTTTTTAAACACAGCTCTATCTTGAGTTAACTGTTCATGATCAGAAATGGAATGAAATACTCCAATTTTTCTAGTTTTTTATGAATTTTCTCATTTTGTCCATTATTAGCCTTTTGTCTGTTCTCATCTAATTATTTAGGTAGTTTGGCAACAAAGCAACTAAAGGAAAGGCAGGTTATCAATAGATTATTTTAGTTGTAAGACTGTAAAGTACATATGATAAGGGAGAATTAAAAAAGTGAGACCTCAGAGATCCAAGTTTATTGCCTCTTATCAAGGCAATCCCAGAAACTGGAAGCACAGTTTACAAACATGACAAGACTGACTAGTTGTTCCCTGGTTTGCCATTTTATTTGTAACTTATTTTTGCAGATCTCAGCCTAAGTACTTTCGCAAAGAAATGTTATTCTTTTTCATAAACAGTTCTTTTAACAAGGCAATTTCACTCAGCCATGAGACTCACCTAAAATCATCCACAAAAGCTTTGAAATACTTCAGTGATTCGGAATTCATCTGTTTATTTGACTGTAGTGGCCTAAAAATCATTAAGCCACTACCTATCCCCCAGGGAAGGGTCTTGCAATATAGCATTTTGAATTTTGGGCTAATTTTTTAAATACATGTATTATTTTAAATACTTTTTGAGGCTACAGAAATGCACTAGCTCAAGCATATCTCAAATATCAGCATCTAATGTTACCTAGTAATAATTAAAGAAAACATTATCTAGGAAGAAAATGTCAGATGTATGGTTTACTGTTGGATAATGCTGAGGTGATTTTTGAAAGTCTAGGAAATTGAGGAAGATTTTTATGCATAAAAATCAGTTCTTTTCTGTGTATCAGAAGACATTAAAAGGAATTGGTTTAGATCATCTGATTGCACTGTCTTCATTCTGCATCTGGATTCTTTTTTTTTTTAATTTATCTAATAAAGCTCCATTTCATTAAGATTTTCCAGATTGATTTTTATTCCTTCCCAACTGTAACATAAGAGACAAATTATAAACAGGATGGTATGTCATAATCATTACACCATTCTAGTGCACTTGTGGCAAATTACATGAATTTAGAGTCTTCCATAAGAATATATTGCTATCAAAATGTAATTGTCTGCAAGAGGAATAATAGCAGAAAATAAATCCTAATAAATCGTAAAGCACAATGTAGACTTTACTTTTATTGAATTCACCATCCCTTTTCTCTGCTAAGATAATCTGAATAACCATGTTGGTCCAAATCAACCATCTATGTAGATCAATCCTCTGCCTCTCAGATTCGGAACAGGAGCCCTGACTTGTCAGGATTTTGGTACACTTATTGTTAATAAGTATTTACCAAGAGATGCCCTAAAAAATTCCTGAGGACACAAAAGCAGCTAAGTTAGCAGCAGGACAAAGAGGGACAAAAGACCTTTGTTGTTCACTTTTCATTTCAAATAGGTCTGGCAAAACATGTTCATAAATAATCAAAATAAAAAAGCCCATTTTGTATTGAAAAAAATGAAAATTGAAGTTATTGAGGAATTTAAACTGAGAGTTATCTGTTTAAAAAGTCTGCACAGCTGAACTGAATTGGTTAGCCAGTCATTCCCATGTCTTTTAACTTGAATTTGCAGTGAATTTTGATCATGATGACTCGTTAGCCATGTTTCCTGTTTTCCAATGCATTTATCTGGAATTTTTAATGAGCCTGCTGATACTGTCACAAATTGAATATACACGTAACTGGAAAAAGAGGAAAAATAAATCAATTCTACTCCTTTAAGAACTATCAAAATATTTTTTCTAAAGGTCACATAATACTTTATGATTATGGCTAGACTGTGCTAGCCTTAAATAGATGCTAAAGATCAAGAAGGTATTTTTTGGTGTTGTTTTTTCTTGGTAGGAGTCAATCAGTAAGGACTCTTAAAAATGCCCATTCCTCAGCTCCGAACGGCCAAAGGAAGTTTGTCGGTGCAAAAGGCACATGCTGTACCTAGTAATTGTGCATTAATTGTCCTTTCACACAGAAGATAATTTCTACAGGAATTTCTGCAGCATGCAAGTATAACACAGACAGTTTCTTTATGCTTATTCTCCTCCATGCAGTCAGATTTTGAGCTTACAATAGATATCTCAGGAAGAAAAAAAATAAATCCATGATTTAAAAGAAAAAATAACATTATATGCAAAGTGACAGTTAAAAATCAATAGAAAGTCCCTAATACAAGGAATGGAAAATTATACTGGGGGGGGGGGGGGGGGGGCCCAAAAAAAAAGAAAAAAAGAAAAAGAAAAGACATTCTTTGATTAGAGAGGCCATTTAAAATAATATGGCATGTAGTTATTTTTAATGAAGTTTAAAAGCATAAACGAGGCTTAGCATTATAGAGAATTAACACTAGACTAAGTCATGTATTTTCTTTAACTTTTGGAATAAAATTCTTCCAAATGTCAGTAGCATCATTAGCATTTAAAATATAGGTCAGCTTTTCCACTGATGGTAAATGAGAATCTAACTGATTCCCGCCAGTTTTAAAATTAAAAATGTATTCAAAAATTTTTGGTTTCCATTTTTTTAAAGAAAACTTCCAAATTAATTTTATTTTAAAATAGGATAGGAAGGTTAAAAATTAATTACATAGGTTAAAATATTAAAATATAAAACAATTAATTCCAAATGAATTTTTAACTCATTAGATCAATTCTTGCCTTTGCCCCATAATTAAAATAGAGCTTATGAAAAAACATGCCCCAGTTTCATCTCAGATGGTTTCAAATCTGAGGGGTTTTTTTCCTATGTATTTTAAAGAAAACAGAATTGTTATTTCCAAGACATTTAAAGGACTTTTTTTTTTTTTTTTTTTTTCAATCTGTCAGCCTTTGGAGAAATAAAATGCCTCTCATTTTAAGTATCCCCTCATCCTGCAACAGACTGGCATCACATGTGGCTTTTTAGAATAACCTATGCCACCAATTAGCTTGTCTTCTACCCACAGTTTTGATGACTAATCTCCAGGCCACTTATAGGAGGAATTTGTAATTATTTCTTTACAAGTGCAAACAATTTTAAGTTTGTTTGTCTCCTTATATTAGAGAACTGGTTCAGCTGCAACTTTTCCTACGGCACTGTGTTCAAATTTCATTTTTCTTTGCTTGATTCCTCTCAATAAGAAGGACATGACACTTCCTTTCTTCTGCTCTTGCCCCTTACTATTGCTCCTAACAGGAAACTCAATATGAAACTGTAAATAGGGCCAAGATACGGAAAAAACTTGATCCTTGCTTCAGTCTCTAAATAACAACATATATATATCTGAAAGATCTAATACATAAATACAAATAGGACATTGCAAAAGATTATCTTTAAGTAAAACATACGTGTAGCACTCAAGTGTGTTGCGTTTTCTAAGTTATTCTCAGTTTAGTCATACACTACCATACTAGTCAGAGGAAATCAGGCAGTCAATCCATGCATTATGTAAAGCAAATGAGACTAGTGAACTAAAATGTCTCGTGACGCATCTTGTCCCACGAATCCTCCACACTAAGTAGTGGCATAGATGGAAACTATTTTCATTGCAGTTGGAAAAAGTACTTGAACTCAGACTTCAGCTGAACTAGAAAGCCGTTCAGAATTGAGGGAAATAATCATAGTTTCCTCTGCTGTTAATACTACCATTCTCATTTCTTGCAATAAATTACTTATATAAGTATTTACTCATTTAAAAAAAACAAAAAAAAACCCAAAAAAACCCACAAACAAAAAACCAAACCACAAACCCTGTTTTTTCACATTTCCTCATTTTAGATAATAACTATGTTACCACGTACACTTTCTTCTCATTGTCTCTTGTTTCTGACCCATATGCATAATTTCAAGTCGAATCCCAAGAGGCATACATTGATAGGATTCATACATTTTAAGACAAAAAAGGGACGATATGCTGAAAATGGCTTCAGTATGAAGAACCAACTCTGCAACTTCTTTTGCCACTTTCTCACAGAATGTGATTTTTGTTCTAGTAGTTTGTGTGTGCCTCATGACAGCAGTTCAAGCTGGCCCTTTTTTTCCAGCTTCCATCATTAATTTCAATGATAATGATTTAGACTTTTCCCTGAAGTAACAACATACCATCTTTCAGTAGCAAAAGACAGTAATGTCTGATGTAATTTAGAGATTTCTGTTAGTGAGCAGCAAGAGTGGAAATATGAACCCAGGGTAATGACAAGGCCAGCAGGTCAGTGTCCCCACGGATCAGGGACTCAGCAAATTTCAAGTATTGCTGTCTGTCATAGGCATGGAAGTCCACTTCAAACTCTGGACCAAGAAATGTTGATTTATACTAAGAAAAGAGAACAAAAAAATCAAATAATTAAATTTAACTATAAATGCTGTTCTTTCCCCTGGTATTTCAGTAATGTTGATATAGCTGCCTTTAATGTAGTTTTGCTATAAAGCAGGATAAAGAGAACAAGAATTAGATATTATATAGCTAGTGCACTACTATACATTTTTTGCGAAGAACTAAAAGACCATCAGACATTTAGTATTCACTTTAATGGGATTTTTTTTCTTTCTCTGTTGACCACTGTGCAAAGCACACATCTATCCACAAACATCGCTACAAAGTCCATACCACAGGTCCTGGCGTAAGGTAAGGCGATAGCACAGAGAATTCAATGGACTATGTCAATTAGGCTTTCATTCCACTAAAATTTCCATGTTTAAATCAACTTAAATCTTTGCTTGGTTACCTTCTCCCTAGCCTACATATGTTTCTTCAAAACTGTCGTGGTCAGCTGAAACCAGGACAAAAACATACAATACTGTCTCCAAATCTTCTTTGGCTGCTTATCAAAAAAAAAATTCTGCTTCGATTTGCACTTTTTCTATCAGTCCTAATGACTTTTAAAGCCTACCTAAATTTTGAAAAATGAATGCTAACAGCGAAAATATCTTACTTCCATTCTTCGTAGACTACAATAATGTTAGATTTAAGCTGTTTCAGCAAAAAGCAAATTTTCTTTCAAAAATTAAGGGAAAACACACCTTTTTATGAGTCTAACCCTATTTCACTTTTGGCTTTTTATGGAAAAAAATGGTAAAACATTTTAAAGATTATGGTTTGGTCTTCTCATCCTGACATGACACTTTTTGAGCTGTTTTTAAAAATACTGAAGTAAGAGTTAAACAACTCAACAGTTGAAAACATGAATTAGGGTAAAATGTTTCATTTAAGGATCAGCAAAACACATTAATTTATCTAAAAGTATCTCAATGTGATGTGAAATGAAAGAAAACATGAATAAAAACATAATAAATTTCCATTTACATTGCTCCAAACAAAGTTTTTGGTTTTCTATTTCATACGAATTATATTGCTCCAGTGAGTCTGTTATGGACATCTATAAAATCGCAGTAAAGTTTAGTTGAGAAAGGACCTTGGGAAGCCATCTAATCCAATCCTGTGCTGCAGGTAGGTCCAGTTAGATGGGATTTGCCAGGACCACATCCAGCTGAGTTTTGAATATCTCCAGTGCACCTGTACAACCTAGACTGTATTTGATCATCATGGGAAAAACTTCTAACTAAAACTCCCCATATTCCAGATTGTGCCTTATGCTGTCACTGTGAACCTTCAAGAGGATTCTGGCTCCATCTTCTCTACTTCCTCATATTAAGTAGTCGATGATACATAACTGGGAGGAGTGGCCGATACACCAGGAGGCTGCGCTGCCATTCAGCGAGACCCGGACAGGCTGGAGAACTGGGCAGAGACAAACCTAATGAAATTCAACAAGAGCAAGTGTAGGGTCCTCCACCTAGGGAAGAACAATCCAGTACAGATGAGGGGTTGACCTGCTGGGAAGCAGCACTGCAGAGAAGGACCTGGGAGTCCTGGTGGACAACAAGCTCTCTGTGACCAGCAATGTGCCCTCGTGGCCAAGAAGGCCAACAGTATCCTGGGATGCATTCAGAAAAGCGTGGCCAGCAGGTCAAGGGAGGTTGTCCTCCCCCTCTACTCTGCCCTGGTGAGGCTACATTGGGAGTACTGTGTCCAGTTCTGGGCTCCCCAATTCAGGAAAGACAGAGAATGACTGGAGAGAGTCCAGAGGAGGGCTACGAGGATGATGAGGGGACTGGAGCATCTCTGGTATAAGGAAAGGCTGAGAGAGCTGGGTCTGTTTAGCCCAGAGAAGAGAAGACTGAGCTTCACATCCCTCACCAGCCCCTCCTTGTTGGTGAGAACAAGGTCCAATATGGCACCTCTCCTCGTTGGCTCCTTTATCACTTGGAGAAGGAAGTTATCATCACTGCATTCCAGGAACCTTCTGCATTGCTTATGCCCTACTGCATTGTCCCAACACATATTGGGGTTGAAGTCCCCCATGAGGACCAGGGCTTGTGAACATGAAGCTGCTTCTAGCTGTCTACAGAGGACCTCATCTGCTCGGTCTTCCTGGCCAGGTGGCCTGCAAGCAGAACCCCACTGGAGTGTCCCCTGTCCCTGCCCTCCCTTCAGGCCTGACCATAAGCTCTCGGTCAGCTCCTGACTGTCCTGGTTCTGGCTAGGACGGCGTTAATTTTCACAAGGAGCCAGGACAGGTGAGCCAAGCTGGCCAGGAGGCTATTCCATACCATGTGATGTCATGCTTACCATAAAAGGGGGCTAGTTGTGGAAGGGCGGGTTCAGCGCAGCTCCGGAGATGGTGTGAGTGTGGGCTGAGCATCCTGTCGATCAGTAGTCAGATCGGTAAATTGCTTTCTGTTATCACCCATTGTGAACATTCCATTATCAGCACTGTTGTTGACTGTTTACGCCTCCTCGCCATCCCAGTAAACTGTCCTTATCCCAACCCACGAGGCTTTGCCTTTGTCTTTCCCATTCTCTTCCCCATCCCGCCAGGGGAGGGTGAGCAAGCAGCCATGTGGTGCTCAGCTGCCAGCTGGGGCAAAACCACATTACTGACCCAGCTCCAGGTGGAGCTCCATGCACTCCAGCTGGTCATTGACATAGAGTTGTCTCCCCTGCCTGTCCCTCCTAAAGGGCCTGTATCCTTCCATCCCAACACTCCAGACATACGAGCCATCCCACCACATCTTCGTGATGCCAGTGAGATCATAGCCCTGCAGGTGTGCGCACGTCTCAAACTCCTTGTTTGTTCCCCATGCTACGTGTGTTTGCAGAGAGGCATTTCCACTGGGCCCCCGATGAAGCTGGCTGGCTGACTGCAGTGGCTGGGATTTCTTTGTGCTGCACTTCAGGCGCTTTCCTGCTGACCTGTGATCCTTCTCCCAGCTCTGGGCATCTATTGCAGGCACTGGCATCAAACTGGTAGGAGTGGGATGGATTGAGGTTTCCCTCTCTCAGCAACTTTAGTTTAAAGTCCTCTTAACCAGCTTCGCAAGTTTATGTCTGAAGATGCTCATCCCTTTCTCTGACAGATGGACCCCATCAGCCCCCAGTAGACCAGGTTGCTCAAAACAGATGGAGAAAAAAAGAGGGAACACTGTAATCCTCAAGCATGTAAATTTATTACAAAAAGGAGAAAACCAATTTATTCTGAATATAGAAATAATGATGAACTAGGCTAGATTGCTGGGATCTTTAGAGCTCTCTCTACTGATGTTTAAAGTTGGACCGATGTTCACTGTGTATGTTACAGTCAATCCTGGAGAAAAAACAGATTGCCTTTTGCAGCCCTTTCTAGCTCCTCAGTTTCATTTCACTCATTACTTTCACACAGAAGTTTAGCTAAAAAATGACATTCTGAATGCCTTTAACATGACAGTTCAGCCAATGGCAGAGCCACAGCAGACAGAAAATTGCATTTCTTGAAGATTATTACAGTATTGATGGTTCTATTGGAAAGGAAATTTCTGTATCCACTTAGAAATATTTCTGAGTAAAAGTCCCATGACACATTATTTAGAGGTAATGGTCTTGTAAAAAAAAAATGTGGATTTTCACTCTGTCTCCATTCCAAAACATAATTTTTACATAACAGTCTACCACTTAATATTAAGCCAGATGAACATCTTGAATTACAGATATTTTCTACCTTTCAGCTCACAGAGTCAAAACTTCTTTCTCAGGACTAAGTCAAACATCCCGGATAAAGCAGTGTAATTACCTGCACTGTCCCTGGCAGTGCTGGCAGTATCCAAGCTGTAAATACAGGATATAAGACAAAAAAGCAACTGACCTCTGAACTCATTTAAACTTGTGAAACCTGTGTATTCCTGTATTTCTCCAGAGCTCTGGAATATTATTTTTAAAATGAGCAGGAGAAAGCATTTATTTATTCTTTTTTTTTTCATTCTGCAAATAATTTTTCTTGCTCCTTACACTCTTTCTTCAGCTGGAATAGGATTTAAAGAGTCTAATTACTAGTTTGACAGCTTTTGTCACATGTTGTTACAGTCATAATAAAGCATTACCAAAGTATACATTGCATGTTTTCTTATTTCATTCCATGCAAACATTATCCATAACAACATTTACTTTAATAATTTGCTTTCTCTCAATGTTTTAGAGTTCACGTGTCGAGACAGCAAGTCTTAGCAAGAGGGCTGCATGGTCTTTATTACTTTCACCCTATCGGCAGCATGTTGCTCATCAGGGAACAGTGAACTACTGGCTGGCTGTCACTTTGGAATCCAAGTTTCATACATAATCATGCTTTAAAACTAAAGTGCTAATTGTCAAATGTTTAAAGTATAATGAGACTCAGCTCCCTTTGATTTTCAAAGTCAAATTTATTTCTTCCCCTAATATTTGTGCTACCTGAACTTAAATTAATTGTTTTAGTTGGCTAAGCAAAATTCAGATCTAAACAGGTTTTTTTTTTTTTAATTCCATTGTGTATCAACTTTCTAAATCTGAATAAAAATTTGTTTTAAATGTATATATGATACACAAGGGACTAGATTTGAGGCATCTGTTCCAGTGTTTCAGAGTTTGACATCTGTGTTATGAAAATGGATTCTACCTTAACTGTAAAGAGTTCACTGGAATGGAATGAAGCCTGAAAGTTTTCAATACAGTTTGGAGACTTTTATATAGTAGGACATAGAAGAAAGCTGCCAGATGTTTAGGTATGCTTGGGACAGGCCATAAAATTAGCAGGTGCTAGGAATGGGATGAAAAGCCAAGAAAAAGAAATTAATTCTGAACCATTTTATTCCCAGAGGTACCTGCAATTAAACAAAAGGTTGAACTACCATCAATCCAAGCAAAAGCAGAGTTGTAACTCATTCAGCTTATTTAATAATACTTGCTGTGGAAACAAAAAAGCTTGGGGGAAAATATTCAAGAGTAGAATAATCACAGAGGAATGCTTAGCTGTGGGAGTCCAGTTATAACTCTGCCAAAATTTGTGGTGATTTTCCATTAATCTCTTTTTGAAGGGTTCTACAAATACTGTCCAGAGAACTTTACACTAAGGCTTTGTTTTCTCAGAACACTTTAAGATATGGAATAATTCTGTCTGAAGAATTATGTTCTAAACAGCTTCCTCATAGAGGGTATACACAGCAGTCACCAAAAATTCTTCTCTTAAATTATCCAGTCAAAAAGCTTTTAATTTTGAAAAACTCAAGTTATCAGGGAAAATTTGAATATTTTTCTAATATAATTAATCTATTGAGTCATAGGTTATTATTCAGGATCACGTAAATCTGCTGCCAAATACCGACAATTACCCCCTTAGAGTATGTCTGTTTGTACTGGGTCTGGCTGGGATGGACCTAATTTCCTTCATAGCAGCTCATATGGTGCTGTGTTTTAGATGTGTGACCAAAGCAACGCTGGTAACGCACTCATGTTTGAGCTATTGCTGAACAGTGTTTGCATAGTTTCAAGGCCGTCTCTGTTTCTCACTCTGTGCCCCCAGTGAATAGATTGTGGGTGCAAAAGAGGTTGGGAGGGGACACAATCGGGACATGATCCAAAGAAACCAAAGAGATATTCTTTACCATCATACTCAGAAATAAAATGTAGAGGAAGGGATTTAGGGAGGTTAGCCATCTTTTGCTCAGGAACTGGCTGGGTATTGGTCTACCTGTGGAAGGTGGTGAGTGATTGCCTTTGCATCACTTGGTTTGGTTTGGTTTCTCTTCTTCTCTTTCACTTCTTAAACATTTTTTTTTTATCTCAAGTTAAGTATTTTCTTGCTTTTACTCTTTTTTTCTTCTTCCTCCCATCCCACTGAGGGTGAGAAGGAGAAGTGAGCGAGTGTCTGTGTGGTGTCTACCGGGCTTAACCCACAAAACTGCTCCATATCTAAGTAAAATAACTGTCATCAGACACAAAACAGAGGTGAAGAGAAGCCATGTCTCCCAGGTCTTTTAGTCCAGCATTACCTGTCAGCCCCCTGGAAAAAAAATCCTATTTGAATTTATAGAGAACATAGTCTTCCAATGTTCATTATTGATTATAAAGCCTTCCTTATAGCTAAATCTATAAGAATGTGATACAGTTCTTCAAAGAATTCTTGCAACAAGTAACCTGGAACTGCTTGACATAATAGTCATGATAGACTTTCTCCTAAATTTCCTTTAATACAAGTAGGATTGTCATAGAATCATAGAATCATAGAATATTAAGGTTGGAAACGATCTCTGAGATCTTCAAGTCCAACCATCAACCGACCACCACCATGTCTACTAAACCATGTCGTGAAGTGCTACATCTACATGATTTTTGAACACCTCCAGGGATGGTGACTCCCGCACCTCTCTGGGCAGCCTGTTCCAATGCTTGACCACTCTTTCAGTGAAGAAATTTTTCCTAATATCTAATCTAAACCTCCCCTGATGCAACCTGAGGCCATTTACTCTTGTCCTTTCACTAGTTACTTGGGAGAAGAGACCAATACCCATCCCACAACAATCTCCTTTCAGGTAGTTGCAGAGAGCGATCAGTTGTCCCCTCAGCCTCCTCTTCTCCAGACTAAACAACCCCAGTTCCCTCAGCCGCTCCTCATCAGACCTGTGCTCCACATCCTTCACCACTTTGTTGCCCTTCTCTGGACATGCTCCAGCACCTCCATGTCCTTCTTGTAGTGAGGGGCCCAAAACTGGAACATAGTCACATGATATTCAGCTATATTGAATATAGAACTTGCTCATTGCATTCAGAAAAGTAATTGAGTCTCATTAATACAGATAATTTATCTGTCCATCTTAAAGTTCTGCATGCCACCCAGAAGAACAGATTGTAATAATGTATCTGAATATCAGATCAGTCAACTGTACACACAACTCCTGTTTCCAGTATCCTTTACCACAAAGCAGGACAAAAAGTCCCAAAGAAATAAAAAAGACAACAAGGATATAAATATTTAATTTATGAACAGCCAAAGTAATACCTAAGAAATAACCTCCCAGAAATAATTAGGACATTGTTTTTAATAACAAGGAATAAGGACAACAGTAAATTTGTCTTATCTGTTAAAACAGGGTCCATTGTAAACCCATCAATGGATTTAATCAGACAATGAGATGCTCTGTAAAGTCTCCTGTGTTCTGCTCTGCCTTGTTAAAGCACGTTTCAGTAATTGTTTCCACTGCCCTTTGTACCTACTAAATGAATGATGAATAGTTATTAAAAGTATGGCTCAGTAGGATTATTTATGTGACATATTTCACAAAAAAACATGTTTAATTAAAAATCAGCAGTGCAATTATGAACATCATAAAGGAAATAACAAAAGCGATATTAAACAGTTAATTAGGTGGTTTTTTCTCTTAGAAATGAAGTCAAGGTACTCCATTTCCATACATAAAATCCTTCACTGAGGTATTTCACTTACTTGTGTTGGTATTAGCAAAAATATTAATGGAAATGTGTGAGAAAACCGGTTTTCAATGAACATCACTTCTGTGAATTAAGAATACTCAGCTGAAATGAACAGAGCTAGTCTTCTACTCCCTCAACTTCTCACCATTTCACAGAAAAGCAATCTGTCCTTGCCCATCCATGTTTCAGCCTTCTCCAGGAAGAGCTGCCCAAACAGCAGGTACCAGAGCCGCAGCAGCTGCGTGCGCACCCATGGCCAGGCTGGGCCAGCTCACCTCACAGCCACCCGCTCTGCTGGACACGGAAGCCTTGCCCCCATCCTGGTCAGGTGGCCAATTCCCCTCCTCCTTTTGCCCTTGGAGGACGCTCTTTCTGCCGCTGTCATAATCCTCATGTTCTCAGGCTGCCCTGTGATTGGATGGCAGCTCTGGCTCTGCCTTCCTATTCAAACTGGAAGCACATCACAGCCAGAAAGCCCTTCCCACATCCCCTCTTAGGGGCTTCCTTCAGCCACCAATTTAGGGCGCCAGTTTGAGGTAGCCACCATCTTGTCACTGTGGTTGCGATTTCATGACAATGACGTACCCAATGTGATCTTAGAACATCCATTGATTGGCTGGCTGCTTTTCAGAACCAGAAAGCACCTCTCTTTCTCAAAAGAGGCCATTTTGTCACAGGGGCCACAATTTTGTTACTATCATACTCTATATGATCTTATCCTCTATGAAAGTTGTCTTTCAGGCATTCTCTTTTTTACTGCGTGTGATTGCTGTGCAGTAAAATGTGTGAATTTAAATCTCCTTCAGCATCTACAATAATATGTCTCATTTCAGTAAATCTGTACATAGCCCAGTCAAAAATCTGGTAACCAACAATATGGGCACAAAGGCCTGTCGGTACCAGCCGCTGAGGGAAAGGTTAGGGTTATGACTTCCTTCATAGGCCTGTTGCGCTAGGATAAGGGGTAATGTTTTTAAACTAAAAGAGGGTATATTTAGACTAGATATTAGGAAGAAATCCTTCCCTGTGAGGGTGCTGAGGCCCTGGCACAGGGTGCCCAGAGAAGCTGTGGCTGCCCCTGGCTCCCTGGCAGTGTTCAGGGCCAGGTTGGATGGGGCTTTGGGCAACCTGGGCTAGTGGAGGCTGTCCCTGCCCATGGCAGGGGGACTGGACTAGATGACCATTAAAGGTCCCTTCTAACCAAAACTGTTCTATAATGCTATACCATCTTCCATTTTCTATAGAGTTGTGTAATTTGTATATGTTTTGTAAATAGACTATATAGAATATAAAGGATCCTAAAAGGGAAAAGCAAGGAAAAGCAGGGAGTTCTCAGCAAATTTCTCTATCCCTTAACCCACATCACTGTAACCTTTATTCAAAGCATCATGTAATTTCTCTCTAATTTGGATTTCTTCTCTTATACCTGCCCTTTCCATGTAGTGTGCAATATAAGCTATGATGTGGCTTTTGAAGTGTTAGAAAAATTAAAATTTTGACTTTCCACATTTATTTCTCTACAGTGAAATCACTCATCATCTATCTTTATGAGCGAAAAGAATAATTCTAAAATAGCTTTTCATATGATCAATATTTCTCAGATTAACCACTCTGTAAAATGCAAATCAAGAAGTAGTAAAATGTATTTCAAAATTAAAAGATTCAGAGAAATGGAACATAATTGGTAAAGCAATAATTTTCGTATATTGTTGTGTTTTCTGCCCACAAAACAATACAACTCATTAGGTGGTTTGAGGTCACCAGCTCCGCTACATCCAGTTATGATCAGTATTATACTTCCAGGTTCTATGTAATTACATTTTTAAAATTTATTTATTTTTAATTCCACTTACATTATAATCTGGGTTTCTTGTCCCATTATAATGATACTGCAACCTAAATATTAAAAACCAAAACAACAACAAAAACCTCCTATTTTTCTTATCAAGTTAAACATTCATCATAAAGACATACCTGTTCAAGTATTTATTCAAAGCTGATATACACTGCATAAATTTTTGAAGACCCATTTTCTGCACCAGTTAACAGCAATGACACACTGTCAATGCAACAGTGATATTCCTTACACAAAAATATACACTAATCATCAGAACAAAGAACTGATTTCTATAGTTAAATACACAAACAAAATTGTACAGATCTGTTTGCACCAAAGCTGTTTTCAGAACTGAACTTTTCAGCACCATGTATATTTGAAGTCACATTTCCATCCTGCTCCGAGCACCGACAGTGCAAACGCACCAAACTCAGCCCCGCAGCAGGCAGCAGCAGGCAGCAGCAGGCAGCATGCTGCATCGGCAGTCTCTGCCACTAGGCTGCAGACTACTGCAACCCAAGTCACAAGGGTGCTTGTTGGCAGGAAGATATTAAAGCTGCTGAAGAAATGTTGTTAGCTGAAGATAGGCTAGGTCAGGGAATGACAGTGTCCCCTCATGCAGCAGTTTCCCTTTGTTTCCCACTAACAGGGCTATGGCTTAAAGCCAGCACAAATAGCTGGCAGTGCTTTAAGAGGAAGTTGCAACTAAATATGCAGCTACAGATCACTGTGATGGGAGTATTTACATTCACCAGGCCAGTCTTGATCTTAAAAAACAAAAACAAAAAAACCCACCCTACTTTATTAACTTCATTCATTAGCAGCATACTTTGTGCTAAATGTCTAGTTCTTAATGATCATCTCTACAACCACAACAATGTCCATTTTTGACACTCATATTCTAACTTACTCATGTGTTACTGTACAGTTCATGCTGTATAATTAGCACTGATGGCTATGGTCTTTGTTGGTGTGGCCATAAAGGTGATCAGAGAAATGGGTTGTCTTTCTACTCCATCCTTCCTTGCTTGTGTTTGATTTTCTATGCTGCTTGTCCCTCTCTCAAAAGGGGATCTCACCTGCTGTGGATACTGTTTATCTTGGGTTTGGTTGTGTTAGTCATCATTCTCACACATCTGCCATGATGCACTGCCACCCTGATACTTATCTGGTTCCTTGTTCTTTATCTTGCATCTTTTTGTCATTCAGATGCAACTGCACCTTTCTTTTGTTTGCCCCTTTGGGGTCAAATTGCTCATATAGTTACGTAAAATATTATGCATTGTGTCTGGATATGCTATCACAGTATTACATAATACTTACATGTTGTTACACTATTTTGCTAAGCTTATGTTGGTGTTGGAGGCAAGCTAACACTGCTAAATCCTTATTAGTGTACTTAGAGTTTATAGCTGTCAAAGACTTCTGCTTTAACTATAGAAGGTGCTGGAGAAACAACAACAGAAGACTTGGAACTGAGATGTTCCTGTAGGTCTGTGTTGTGGATGAGTCATGCACCTGCTTTGCTGGGCTCAGTTCAGTAAAAACATACAGGCTGAAGGGGTTTTTCAGACGATTTTGGGTCTTTAGAAGAAATTGAGTTGAACTTCTCACTCATTGTGCATAGGAAGTGTTGAAGGTGGCTCCTGTTCCTTTTAAAAAATATTTTATAGAAAGCCTTACATGAGTAAGCAAAGTATGGCTTACCTCTGTGTAAGTCTGTCACACTAAAGTTCCTACACATGAGAGTAAAGGAAGATTCAGCTCTTGTTCACAAAAGAAGACACAGGAGTTCTTGTTCTTTTTCCATCTTCACGTGCAGGAAGAACGTAAAATCCGAGCATCCTGTATCCACATGATAATCACTGAACCTGAAACTTGCACCTGGAGCCTTGAGGAAGGGCATCTTATTTGTCATGTTAACAGTAGATTATGTTACATGCCATCACTGCCAGGGTAATATTAGGCATGCCTTCCCCAGTGCTGTGGAATCACCAGGCAAAATACCCTAGCGCTCCAGTTTTGCTGTTACAGCTATCACTAACGAAAGGAGAACTTACCTTATTAAGAATAGCAGGCTTCCGAAGCAGATTCACTTTCTGTTTCATCTGTGTTTGCTTATGGCACAAAAAGGAAGGGAGGGGAAGAAGGTGAAGGAAAGTCTGCTTCAGAATGACACATTTTGGATATGTTGATACGGTTCTCTAAGTCTTAAAATACTTCATAGAATTTTAATTAACAGGAAAAAAAATGATGAGTTTTGCATTTCTTTACTTTATCAAAAGACTTTTAATTGGTGGAAAGTCACTGGGGTCCAGAAAAATAATGCAATAGCTCTGCTAACAGCTCTCTTTTTCTCTGCCACTTCCAGTGTTGAAAAGCAATAGCTGTGTGACTCATCAAAAGCCTATAGAATCAGTTTCTTTGCTGTGGTTATGAGATATTGGATAGTGCCTGATAATTGGAAAGAAATTTTGTACATTGTTAAAATTGGATGAAATAAACCTATTGGGTAACATTTGCAGAATGATGTTTCCATTTGAAAAAAAAAAAAAAAAAAAAAAAAAGACTATACCAAAACTAATATTTTCAGAGTGTCTGCTCAAAATTTTTTTGCATTTTAAAATCTTGTACAATGTTGCTAAAGACAAAAATACTCCACTTTTGTTGTGATTTGTGGTGGAGTGTCCTTGATATAGCTTCATTTAACTGAGTTACGCTCAGTGAAAGGCAAACTTCCTGGTTAAAATGTGGAAGAGAACTCACAGGGAGGGTTTTTTAACTTGTTTTCACTACCGATTGTATTTAACTGTATTTGAACAGTTAATAGAAGAAAGTTCATAAAGTCTTAATTTGGCTTTGAACCAGAGTCTATTCTTTGATTCCTGTATTCAGTGGACCCATATCCGGTACTGTAGTTTGAGAGACTAAGGGTTTCAAAAAATCATTTTAATATCAGAGTACAAATACAGAGATTTTACAGAGTATCAGTGATGTGGTGTTCTGTAGCACCACAAAAGGGCCAAAAGGACATCTTTCCTATTTGTGGTGGTTTAACCTCAGCTGGAAGCCAGGTGTCCACCAAGCCGCTATGGGCTGCTATGGGGAGAAGTAACTTCATCTCAACCAGACCCAATACACTACTACAAAAGTCTTTCCTGTAGGGCAGATTCTCAGATTCTTTTCCATGCTCTGCTATCCTTCTTTTGCGTAAGCTTTCAACTCAAACTAACATTATGTTCCAAGAATAGTCTGTGAAAAAATAGAGATTTGGTACAAATGTTTATGGGTGGATAAAACAAGGAATAAACTTCACACTATGTTAGGCTCAGATGAAGGGTAAAACATTTAGAAATTGAAAGATAAAACATAGAGTAAGTGAGAAGCTCAAAAAAGTCTGACCAAAGGATGGGAAGGCTGCTACTGGATCTCAGCTCCTGTAGAGTTGTTGAAGAGGCCAGTCCATGTATCCCATTTCATTACTCTCTAATCTCACTTTTATTCTAAAGGGAACACCAAGGATGAGCGGTGGGAGTAGGGCTCAGGAGAAGCTGCCTAAGGAAAGGGAAGTTGCTACAAGAACGCATTCTTTCTACAGTCAGTGACTGAGCAGTAAGGTTAAATTTAAGAACAGGAAAAAATCTCAAGCTCCAGTCAGAAGTGGTCTTCAGGGGGGTTGCCAAAGACAGGTGAAGCTTCAAATTCTCCTGAGAACTCTTTTATCTGGGCAGTGGCTGAGAGGTCTCGTCTATAGCATGACCAAGGGTAAGCATTAGTTTTAGAGCTTTTAGGTAAGGGTTAGTTTTCAGAGCAAGAAAAATCTAGAGCTCAAGTCACACCAGGACTGTTTGCCAGAGGCAGATGTGAGCTGGAATAACAAAACCTCCCCTGAGAAATCTTTCATCTAGGCTATGGCTGGATTCTCTGGTAAAGGCTTAGACAAGCATTGGCGTGAGGGTTAGGGATAGGTTTATGGATCAGCTTGAGCTTCAGTTGAAGCAGATTTGGAAGAGAATGACAAACTGCACAAAAAATATTCCCCTGAGAAGTTATTCATCTGGCAATGACCTGGGTGCCTTGTTTAAAGCTCAGCTGAGTCTTCAGACAGGGTGGAGAGAAAGGAGAAACCAGTGAACTCCAGTAGCAGTGTCTCCGCTGGAGTGAAGCTGGCAAGAGTCCTTCCATTTCTTCTTCCAAAGTAGGTAACGATAACAAAATTGTGTATGCTGAACTAATTCTTACCAGATAAATAGATTCCCTTGTGTGATTCAAATTACTAGTCCAAGACGAGCTAAGGCAGTAAGACTCTCTTCTGAAAGAAGCTGTGTGTCTCTTTGCCATATTTAGTGATATAACCTGTATAAAATCTGAGGCACAAGGAAGAACGAATGCTCCTGACAATTCAACTAAGTGCATTTTTCACCAAGGATCTGGTGCCTACTATGGGATAGAAGAATAATGTAGTTGAGAGAGACAGCAGCAGTTCTGCACTCTTAATGTATTCCTCCAGAAGTCATCTGCTACACATCACAGGCACTTTCAATATTTCGGAGTAATAAATTCAATTAATCTTTTCAAAAAATGTATAGAAAGCTTAAGTAGGACTTCAAGATATGAAATATATATAGTAGATACAAAAAATTAGGCATCTAAGTCCTTCTCACCATCTGCCATGAAGCTTGCCTCTGTCTTTTGTGCCCAGTAGGTATAGGCACCTGTGCTACTCTGACCGTGAAATGAGGGAAAACTTATTCCCTCTGCAAAGAAAGAAGCTTGACAGTGACCACAGTTTTGACGGTTCAATTAGTCATAGTCTTTCTATATTTTGCAAGTTTTCTTCTTAACAAGAACTCTTTCTCCTTTTCCAATAGATGACACATTTGAGATATTCCTCTGGTAATGACTACATCTTCTACATTTGTGATAAAATATCACAATCATTTGGAAACTGAAGGTGATTTACTTTGGAATTTATTTACTTTCACTTGCAATCCATAGTGTATGCTAGTCCCTACAATGAATCAGACCCATATATATAACTTACTACACAAATATTTGCATAATAAGAATGAGTCTTACTCTTAATGTGTAAAGAATAAGGGAGCTAGAATTACAGAGAGATTACCTGACTTGTTCCAGGACATGGAACTCGTAAAGGCTGTGGTGGGAAACTAACTGCTGAATCCTAATTCCAGCTGATTCATTAGGCTACACTGCTACTTTCCGTAAAGATAATTACTTACTTTGGTTTTTCCCCCCCAAAGAAAGATCAATGACAACAGTCAGTGATGGATATCAAATTACTAACAAATAAATAACAGTTAGAAAGTCCAGATCATTTTTTTTTTTTTATCCCTCTTTGTTTAATTCAGAAGTGAGAGAATTGCCATTAGACAGTTTAGGAAAAAAACATCTTTTGGTCAAGCAATCCTAAATCAAGCATCTGTGCAGTGTCACTAGATATCCAAGCAGTCCTTGCAAAGCTTTAAATATCTTTTTCCCTACTCTGAATCTGGGACATGAGAACTATCCAAATTTCTACTCTTTTATTTAGAAGTTATTTTGTCAAGAATCTGAGGCAACTTGCAGGACATATTTCTTTCTCAATATTTTGCCATAAATGTTTTGAATGGAAACTCTACCCTACTTCTTTGTTGTGAAGGTCCATAGAAGGAAAGAATGTCAAAAGAAGCTGTTTATAAAAGTGCTGCAAATTGGTTTGAGTTACAGAACAGTGCTCCAACTTTTTCCATTATATCAGCACTGGTATATTAAAAAAATGAGCTTCTCAAGGGAAACTAGTCTGCATGATATCAAGTCATGATGAATTAGAGTAACAACTGATGTTTCTTTGTCCCATTAACTGTTCATTATGATTTTAATTAAAACTAAATTAAAATCAAAATTCATATTCCAATACCATTTTAAATCCAGCAAATGAAATTTTCTCTTTCATGCTGTTAAAAATGTTTGTGCTAATTATTTAGTTCCAAAATGTATTTCACAAAACCAAAACCAAAAAAATAAAAAAGTGAATTAGTATAACAAAGGATATCCATATTTGTCATGGAAAATAAAAGCTTTTTCTTATCCTTTTATGATGTTTGATCTGCCAATCTTATGTTACATTGATACTCCTTATTGTACATTTTCACTGATTTAAATACTTACAGTCATTTGAGAAAGAGTTATTTGGAAAACCAAAAACCTGTCCCCTAGCATTTTGTTCATGTATTGTTCACTCACCTGAGAATAAAACTTCTCATATACTTCTTACAAGGTTAATAATGACTTATTAACTATTATACACATACAGTGAAATTATGGGAGTCTATGGTTCTTGAACAGGCTCTTAAGGCCATTTTAGTTTTAATTTCCAGCTTGAAGAGTTATGATATTGTTACGATGTTTATTATGTATTTGACATAATAAATAACTAGAAAGCAATTACAAAACACTGTCTAGAGCTGAGGTTTTTCTTTCACTGTGTGCAATTATTACAGAAGATTCTATTAATGCAACTAAGAACAACGTTACAGTTTGGTCTCTCATGTTTGCTGAATACCATATGTAAATCAGTTAAGCAACAATTAGCATGCCTTTGGAGGGTCATAATGAAATTTAATTCTATTTTTCTCTACAATTTCACTGACTTGGGAAACAGTCTTCCTTTCTGTCCACATACTTTAGCAACAGAAGAGAGTATTTGTCATATAGTTCATCCCCTTATGCAGAAACCACTAGCTGGTCAAATACTCAGGAGGACCTCAGATCTCTGATTAATAACTAAAATCTGCAAACTTTGCCCATATTAAATTGGACTGTAGTGTCCTGTAACCTATATAAGTTTATATCAGCAAGCTCAAGTCTGTAGATACATGTCGTCTTCTGTCTGAAGATGTGCCAGCTCTAGATTGGGCTATACTACTATTCCTGTCTACAAGTCTGACCTCTGATCTAGGTCTTTCTTACTGTGGTTTATTTGACTCTGATGGAGTCAAAACCTGGAGATCAGAGAGAACAGAAAGCTCTGGGAGATGAATGCAACGAGCACCTTGAAGCAGATTATGGGAGAGCTGCTGGCTGGTAAAATGGCTTAATACACTATTAGTTTAACCTAAGCTCCATATTATTGCAGCTGATTATTTGTTCGTTACTGATCTTCAGGTGAGTTTACTATTTCCATAACTAAGAGATTAGAACTTAGTGTGCAAGTGTCCCTTGCAGGGGACTGTACTGCTAGCCAAAACACTGATTGAAGGACATTTAAAATAAGCTCCGATATATCTATGCTGTATAGCAGTTACAGCGCTCTGAATGTGCTCTAAGTTAAACAAACTGCTCTGATGACATCGGATAGAGGAGTATATTTGGGGAGATATGCTATGGGGAGAAAAGAATTTCAATAGCATTCTGCTTTTGTTCCTTACCTAGAGTTCCTAACATCGCGGTTTTTTCCCATGTAATAAAGAGAAAAGAAGTTTCTAAGGGCTGATCCTGGAAACTCTGTTGTGTATGCACCTTAACTTTATGGCAATGACTTTAAAAAAAAAAAAAAAAAGTGGAAATTTAGCATTTAAGCAGATGTTTTAAAGTGGTCTGTAAATCATCGGCCCTTTAAGATAGCTTTCCATACTTCAGTGGACTGCACTCTGCCTGATAATTTATCAAAGCAATTGCTATCATGTACTTTCAGAATTTAAATTTATGTTAATTAGTTTATTGCAATGGAAAGTTTTTTATTTGCTTCTAAAACTTGAACATCCAAAGACTAAAGGGGAGGGGGGGGGGGGGATAAAAGACTGTCATACTTGCAATTGTAGAATTGATCTGTTCCCTTCTGCTAAAAAAAACATCCACCAAAATGTCAAATAAAGCCCAACCACGCTATTTTGAAGTGTTTTTAAAAAGTACTGGGCTGATGCTGCTCAATGCTTTTCTAATGAAGCATCAGAAGCTGACCTCTCTCTCCCAAGTAGATGGAGCAGGTGATTGCCTAGGGCGGCAAAATGTTTACTGAATTTTACTTGTATGAATGGCTGAGGAATCTTGCACATTTTCTAGTTCGCCTGTGGAAATGCCTCCTACTGACCATAGTGAAATACATTTCCTTTCTAATTTAACAACGTGTTGCAGCAGAACTATAATTCAAAAATTTGCAGTAAGTTTGGACCTAAGCTTCAATAATGTATAGTCTTAAGAATAACTGTTGCTCAGCACAATATTAGTTATGGATGTGAGAGGTTCAAATGACAACGTTCTGATAAATCTGTGCTGCACAAAACAAACCTAACTGCTGTTACAAACAGGCTGACCAATTGATAAAGCAGCACAGTTGTGTGGCAGAAGAGTTAGACCTATACATATAGAAACAGGATTTCTTTTTTTTCATGTAGCGGTAGCTATATGCCAATCCTTTAGTAAGCTAGCTCCCTTTCAAAAAAATCCTTTTTAACAGGATGTGCCCTTTAGATGACATAATTAAAAAGAAAGTACATAAATATGGAAGAAATTGTATTTTTCTGCTTAAGATATTAATTTATCCTATGTAGTGAATATCCACATATGTATGTGGATGCTTAAATAAAAATACATAGATCTATAGATGGCATGCGTGCATTTAGATACCAATACAGTGGGGTCCTAGAGGACATGTTTTTTCTCCATTTCCTTCACATTACATCAAAATTATTCACTTGCAAAATTACTTCTAGAGTGAAGATGTTGATGCACCATGAAATTCACTTTCTATTCTGTAAAGGCTGTTATTTTTTTATTTCTTCATAATGTGCTAATCACATCCCAAAGAATCTCAGGGCCCACTAGACAAGATAACTCAGCAACAGCCAGAAAGAATCAATGGAATATTTAAATGTTCCTCTTTTTGTTTGCCAGACAATATTGTGGAAATCATGGTAAAGCTGACAGTTTCAGAAAACATCAGCCAGGCTGAGTAGATCTATGTTATACTCATAGTAATTTGTCACGTCAGGAGAGGTTTGTGAGTGGTGTTAGAGGTCCAGCAGTTAGCTGATAGATACAAGGCCACTGCGGCTCCCTGTCCCCAGTTCAGCTGAGCGCATGCTCCCAATACGCTCACACACACACACACACATACGCAGTATATATGTGTACATGACCAGACTCACAGATACCCGCTCACCCTTACACACTCAGAGAGTGCACCCACACAGATGGCAGAGATAGGATTTGGTGAGAACATAGGAAAGACTGCAGCGACCGAGGTGCAGGGCTTAGTGGGACAAGCACACTGATCTGCAATCTGCTCACGCTCAGCTGGTCCCTTTTAACCCCTTATCCCTCGATTTTCCCACCCTTGTTCCTGCCAAACCGTCTTGATCCCTCAATTTCCACACGTTTGATCCTTCTCCTGA
The DNA here is from genome assembly GCF_011004875.1 of Balearica regulorum gibbericeps. Taxonomy (NCBI): domain Eukaryota; kingdom Metazoa; phylum Chordata; class Aves; order Gruiformes; family Gruidae; genus Balearica; species Balearica regulorum. Next base: position 34,299,409 of record NC_046191.1, on the reverse strand, counting down.
ATGTCCTGTATTAAGTTCCACGCATCTCCACATCCTGTAGTGACTTTTACGCACTCCCCAGATATTCTTCCCTTGCATCCCATAAGAAGTCCCATAACCTGTAGGTCACTTCAGATTTCAGGTGCTCAGGTGGAGCGTTTATCTCCTGCCTCATCTAGGACGAATCCTTCTCCTTGGATGGGCTAATCCATCCCTGCCCTGGGAGCAGATCAGTCAGGCAGCATTGGTTTTCACTGGCCGGGTTGCCCGAATTCCCACACATATCCCTGTTCTATTGATCCTTGTGGCTTTTGCGTGTGCAGAGATACTAGTCTTCAATCGCATACCCTACCCATCCGCCCTTCACCTAACCAATACTGGTCTTTGTCTTTTACCCTGAGAGACTTTCAAAGCAATTTCTGCCATCGTCAGTTAGCAAAGAGCAGTTGTTACCTTCAAATAGCCTGTAAAATATCTTGGCATGTCGCTTAGTCGTGGCCAAAATTACAGTCCAGGTCAGAAGAGGATTTGAAGAGAATTCCAGCAGTCCAAATGGGAGAAGAAAATGATGTTTTGTCACTGAGCTAGCACTGAAGATGAAACACTGGGAATGAAGTTAAATTGGCATTATACATTGTAAGACTCATCCCTGTCATCTATAAAGAAATACAGGATCTTTTAAATCGATAGAAATTAAGGGAGAATAATGGTGTGTCTAAAATGTGGAAAAAAAATAGTATTTTCTACTATTTCAACCTACAGTGATGAAAAAAAGTACGACAACCCCCTTCACAAAAATAACTTGAAAAAATTAATGGATGGCATACAATGTTTTTCTTTATTTTATAGTCAGGTTTCAAGCATACTAATTTAATTTTTGTGAATAATAGAAATAGTTAACTTAGACAAGAGCATTTATAAAACTCCAAAGAACTATTTTTGTCTCAAGCTAGAACTCTATTAGCTTTCCGTGATAAATTAGCACAGGAGATTATTTTTTTAAATGGCTCTCTAATTAGACTTCATTAATGGCAATGTTATCTCTTGCAAATTCCTTTCCTTCATTAAAGAGATGTTTCTTACTTTTCATATGAAATATTCAAATTAATTATTTTAAAATGAATACAACTTTAAAATAATATAGCCTGAAGATGGATGGTTTGTTCAAAGACAGAATAAGATCTGGGATTGCATTTTCATTAACAAATGACTTGACTGATTGTTTTGTCTTTAGCAATAGCCTCTTTATCTCATTAAGTATCAAGCAAATAGTGCTTAATTCACTAAGATAAACTTCTAGGTACACCTCGATTCTGTGGGGTCTAATAAGGACAGAGGCCGTGGTGTATCCTTTATGGTAAAGGTTTGGCAGGGTATCTCTCTTTGAAACCTCTAGTGACCCATTGCAAGACCTTTGCATTTTTGTCTAATTTGGACAAAGGATTAAGTATGTAGCAGTAATGCTGGGGATGCACAGAAAGTCAGGCATATGTACCCAGGCAGCCACTGATTCTTTGAGTCTTGTTTCCTTTATGAAAACAAGCTAAAAATCAGATTAACATAATCTGCAACAAATTTTGTAACTAACCCTGTGACAGCGTTACTACCTCATTCAGGGCAACAAGATTCCACCTTTGTTGCCAGATGGATGGTTTTTCCTTCTGCTCTGTGAAGCACAGCAAAAACCTGTGTAGGTCTACAATATCTCCCCCGTTTTGCTCATTAAGTGATGACACTGAAGATCAATGAACAATTGCATGTTCTTGAAGAAATCAAAGAGCTGCAATAATTTTATTTATTTATTTTTTATTTTTTATAAAAGAGATGGGGGAAATAAAAAAAATTAAAAAAAAAATTAAGAAAATAAAAAGGCAAAAAAGAGGTATAAATGTTCTTTGTTTCCTGGTAATAATTCCCATGGAGATTTGAGTAAAATAGAATATATTCTTCCCTTAAAAAGGCATATTTCTTCAATTTCTTTTTCAGTGTGCAAAATGTAAGAAGATTTTATGTAATCTACCAAAATAGGCTGTGCAAAATGCTATTATTATGTGAAGGAATAAAGTCAGAAAGACAAAAGGATTTGATGCTAGCGTATACAAGGCATATGAATGCAAAACTTCTGAATATTCTATATATTGCTAACCCTCTGAATATTCTTGTTTGTACAGAAGTATATTCCTTGTCTTCTGACATAAAAAGAATCGCATTCAACTGTCAACTTTGGCAGAGTTGTGTTTTTGTGGGGTTTTTTTTAAAGAAGATGTTATAGATGAAAGATTAAGAATCTCTTTTGATTTTAGCTTCAATCATTCTTAGTTTTTTAATGTTATTGTTTTTGTTTTGTCCTATTGAATTTTTTTCTAATTATTTATTTTTATAAGCTAAAGTAAATTCCATTTTCCATTTGTGTTTCTATGACTTCTTTTCTATGTTGTTTTATCCATTACTGAACCTAAATATGCTGGTGCTCAGTATCAGTGCTGTAGAAAAAAAAATTTAATGTTACAACAGGATAACTAAAATTCAGCGATAACTAGAATTCCAACCATATTTAGGCAGGAATAGCACATTCGTCTGTCGAAAACATGCTTCTTTCTCTCAGTGAACTGGTTTTGAGAATCTGTATTATTTTGGTCTCTGTAGCCCCAATTCATGTAAACTCTTGGGAAATGGCGATGGAACTGTGACAGCAAAGATCAATGGAAGGAAGACTGAAAATACCTGGAAAAAGATTTGTCCTTAAACAGACCACCACCTAGAGAACAGTTGTCCTTCAGTACTCCACAGGCCTCAGACTATCCAGTTTATCCTGTTTCATTCATCACCAGTTTATAATTCTTCTTTCATGTGGATTGGACTTATCAAAGAATTGGTCTGATTGATTACTTGTAGGCAATGCTGGTGTCTCTCAATTTGGGAAGAGTAGCCTGTGTTTAAGTGAAGTGTTTATAGTTATGGCCATTATTTACCTCAAAGGGTTAATTTATAGAACCTTCACAACTTAGAATACTCTGAACCAGCCAACTTTTTGAGCTAGAATTACAGTATAAATGACATTCAGATGTTTTAAGTTCTATAGTTTCTTGTGTGAGACAACAGTTACTAATTGGTAAAATTCTAGAAATTGTCTACTATGGAACTAGGCACATTCATCACGTGCGGCAGTTGCATAGAACATGGGAGAGATTTTATTAACATCAGAATGATCATCTCGTAATAACACCATCCATTGTTTTTTGTAATGAAAACTTAGTAAGCTTCTCTTTTTGTTTAGTTACTCAGGGATTTGTACACATGGCATTTAATTTTCCAATGCAGGATTTACTCAGATGACTTTTAAAAAATTAGTTTGCTATGGTTTGTTTACAAAACAGAATAAATAACAAACTGAGAGGAAAACATGGAAGAAAAATGCTCTCTAGAAAGTAAACATTGAGCTACTGGCATCAGAGAGAGATTTAGACACTAGCTTTCTTGAACAGATTTTAAAGATGAGCCAAGAAACAGCTTTTCACATTTTTTGGCTGAACAAGAGGAACAAACAATACACAACAGCACAAAATTAAGTCTTAAACCACAGGATAGATAATTTCCTATGTTGGCTCGGACACCTGTTTCAGATCAGACAGAAAAGCAATTGAGTCCTGTTCTCCTGCTGTCCTTCTAAGAACTCCTGATTTTATTAGTTGCTATAAGGTGGTCATAAAAATGGCCACATTGGATCAAAATCAAAGTTACATCTCCTCCTGGATCTTGTCTTCCACATCAACCAAAACTGATACCTGAGGAAGAAACAAGGTAAGCGTGAGTCCTAAGTGATATTCTACTGATGGACCCCGCAGATTCCTGAGCCGAAAGAGGACTGTGTAAAGTTACGTGGAAGGAGAGCGCAGGCTCCTTTAAGGGCATCAGGTCAAGGACCTTTTTAATGCAAAAAGGGATAAGAAAAGGAAGAATCCATAAACCAGAACATGCCAGGGACACAAACACGAGACAAATGATAAGGGAGGCAGAGCCAAACCTGGTCAGTCACACTGATTGGTGAGAGGATGTGAGAAAGTTTATCCCGGTGAGACTGGAGACATTGTCAGTTGGGAAACTAGGGGGCAAAGGGGGAAAACAGAAGCTAACTATACAGAGACACAGACCCAAGAAAACAAGCATGGAGGCAATGACAGGAAACAAACCTCATCAGTCACACTGATGGCCTATCAATAAACCACAGGTGCCACTTGAAGGAAGATCAGCCTGGACTTAGGGGACCTACGAGTGTGCGTGTGCTTGTAAACCCCAAGGGTGCTGTGTGTGTGCCTGCACTAGTGACCTCCCGTCTGTGCCGGCCCCAGAGGAGGAGAGAACACGGCTGTCCGTGCTTGTGTGTGCTGTGGGTCCTGTGTGTGGGTGCTGCTGCAGGCAAAGCAGCCGGTCGTGTCAGTGTCCTTTGGGTGTCTGTGTGCCTAGGTCAAGGATACGTACTCAGCTTCGCTACTGGTCAAACGTGCAAATGGGCAAGCAACAGCTGTGTCCCTCAGCCTGGGCAGAGACCTCAGGTCTCTGAGCACCAGGTTGGGCTCCAGTGGCCAACAGGAGGGCTGGGAGAGCTGGAGGAGGTGGCCACACTCTTAACAATACTAACAGAGCCTTTGTGTTTGAGAGAATTAATTAAATTTTTCTTCTCTGAATTTACCTCTGCTTTTTGGTGTCCTCATACACTTTTATGCTCTATGTGCCCTGGCTAGAGGTTCCACATCTTAACTACAGTGTAGAGAACTGCCTTCTCATGCCTATGCTGAACCACTGATGTTTTTTGTACTGGAAAGACAGAACACCTCAGGTTTAATTTCATAATTGTGTTATCTCTGTCTCAGATGTCTCTTCTCCAGGAAAAAAGAGTCAGTCTTATCTTCACTACTTTAAATGACTGTGTATCGTGTCGGTGTCCTCAGGGCATCTGTGTGTCTGTGTGCGTGGGTCTGGAATACGTACTCAGCTTCGCTACTGGTCAAACCTGCAAACGGGCAAGCGGCAGCTGTGTGCCTCAGCCTCTCACTGCACCATCTATTCTCCATTCCCGTTTATTTATGAATATGCTGAAAAGCATGATACCAGCAGTCATCACCTTGCATTGTAAAAACTGACCTTCTGTTTGATTCTAACTATTTTTAATTGATCTTATCTTCCTATCCATCTTCCTGATGCTTGACATTGTAAGAGTTTCAAAAATCTTTGATGAGAGACCTTGTTTGCAGAAAAACCTTGAAAGTCCAGGTAAACTGTATCAGTTCAGTCTCCTTCATCCAGGCCTTTTTGTTTTATTCATTAAAATCATCCAGCCATTTCAGTTCCACAAACTCATAGTAATCTCACCTTTTCTGTGACAAGTCAGAAAACTATGAATAGGTTTGACTGTAATTACAAGAAAATAATCACAGGACCATAAAAAAATATTGTCCTTCTGTTTATTCTGTTTGCAACTCTGACTTTATCCAGAGCTGTCTATTTTTGATGAAATTTTATTGACAGGGTTTGGTTATTTCCTATCCCTTCATCTCCCCCAAATTAAAAGGGAAGTTACTTCAAAAATCATTATAATTTCATGTAATACGACCTCCTTATCACTTTATAGAACTCTTAGGTGTTCAAGATAAGAATTACTTATCAGGTGGTTGTGCTTCTCTAAGCTACTTTTGAATGCTGGGAGGTAATTAGTTATTTAAAGCCTAGACTACTCTCAGATTATTTTTTTTCTCTATTGGATAGCTATGAGCTATCTGACATGGTGTTAGAGTTCCCAACAGTGAACCATAAAAGGTCAGTACACTCCATTTTAGAGGCATCCCTCCTTTGGTACATCTGTTGACTTTTTAAAATTTAGCAGAATTTCTCAAAGAAAATAGTATATGAACATATCTTGAAAACATATGTAGTGATATACAGCCAAGTATATATATCAAAGATGCAAATATAGATAAAGAAGAACAAATATAGAGTGGTACTCCAAAATTGTGCTTGCTTTGTGCACTTTCAGCCTCATGAAGGACTTCTTGCACACTCTAAAGGAATAAAATTTTCTTGTACAATGAAACAAATATCACATGTAAAAGATGATGGGTATTTTGTCACTGAATTTTTTTTATTTTTTTTTTTCAATTTACAATGGAAAACAATTGAGTACGATCACAAAATGCTTCTGTTTCTCAAAAAAGCCACTTAGGTTATTCACAAAAAGTACAGGGTTTGAAATTTTCTCTTTTTTAATAAACTATTTTTTCAGCACATTTATGTTTTGGCACATTTTAGCTAAATGATCCAGAACTTCGTAAATGACTCCTGCTTAGAAGACCTGCCTTTAGCTAACTCTTTTAAAATAAAAATACTAAATGTCATTGAAGCTGTGGTAGCTATATATAAAAAGAGCATTTATTGTTCTACAGAATATTGATTGATTTTTTTATTTCATAAATTTATGTTGTGATAGACATGTAAGGTCTAGTAGAAAAATCATGGAATGTAGAGCAAACCCCACATTTTTCTCATGTAAAATAATGCAGGGAAAATGCAGATGTACGTTATTTTGTTTAGGGCAGTATAACATCAGAAGAGAAGGAATGTTTCTGGAAGTTTAAAGTGGAATTTTGAAACTTTCTACTCTAGGCTATTTCATGTGACTTAGAGTATCATTCATAACAAACTGTTAATATATTACATCCATTGTCAAAATTCTGAGAGTAACAATTATCACCTTGGGAAATAACTTATGTTTTAACACACCGTTGGCAAAAAGGGGAAAGAAAGGCCATAAAAACTGAATTTCTATCTCACTGTACATCCTTCAACAAAAGCATGCTAGCTATCAAGATTCAAAACTGCTGAAGCCTGGACTGTCACTTCCAAAGGTGTCCCAGAAGACAGGATTTAAATCTCAAGCACATCTGACAGCCGTAGGAACATAAAAATATGAGCACAGTGTAGGCAGTAAACTCTTGCAGTGAAGTAGCTTGTCGCACAGTGAGGTGGTTCCCATTACAGAGCTGTCCTTCGCAAACCACACTCTGCCATCACAGTGAACTGAACCGAGCAGCCTGAGAAAAACCTGGCAAGGTTTTCTGCCGTGGAGCATAGGGTTGATTCCTACAACGCTCATTCCTCAGCTGCTCCTAGAGACACAAAGCATGCATTAGTTAAAGCCTTACACAATAAAGGCGCAGAGGCTTTCCTGCAGAACGTCTTAATAAGGAAGGTGTTTCCTGACAATACCTGCCTTTTCAGTAGACTGGTGATGGCTTATTAAAAAGAGATGAAACATGTGAGAAATAAAGTGAATTCATTTCCCAGACTGGAGCAGAAGTGTTTTCACTCTGAGCCGGGAAAGGACAACTACAGTCAAGCTATCGTTAATGATGTTCTGCTCAATCCTTGTTCCTTTCTCATGGTCAGATCACAGACAGTGTCTGTGCATGAGCCACCACAAGGACCTTTCCCTCCATCTCATGCAGGAGCCATCCAAGGTTGCATACATTCACTGTTCTGCCCAGACCTTCCACTTTGCATTGTCTTGAAAAGCTGCAGAGGCTGGCAAAGATACAGGCTTGCTCCCTCCTGGGAACTTCTAAATCACCTTAGCCTTCCCAGTATATATTTTCTCTCATTACTCCTGCAAGGGCAGGATGGTGGTCCATGATGGGAGCGCAAGAGAAAATTGACATAAATTGAAAACCTTTTTTCTTTGTGGGGACAGTCAAGCACGTTGCCCATGCCACCTCCTCCTTTGGAGGTTTCCAAGACCTGAGCAACTTGGTCTGACCCTAGACCTGATCTGCTTGGGACAGGAGGCTGGATTACAGAGCTCCTGAGGTCTCTTTCAATCTGAATTATCCTATGATTTGACAGTTATGTTTTTCAAAATCATTTTTATATTTATCACATTGCAATATAGGACTGCTTTGGGTTTGGGGTTTTTTATTGGGTTTTTTGTTTGTTTGTTTAATGTAATCACTGTATTGCATACCAAACTGATTAAGAATATAAGGATTTCTGATTATAGATGCTTCTTAAAAGTGCTGTGTAGGTTCTCTAAAATTGCAGCAGTTTATACAACGTTTCTCCATGTTCAACTCTATTAATGTAATTTTAAATGGAAAATTCAATTGCAAGCTTCATCTCTGGAAAGAAGAATTTCATGGATTAGCTTTTCCCTGTTTAGAACTCAGCCAGATGTTAGATAAAAATATTCAGTACACCCCTCTCTGTCTTTCGCTCAATATATTTCCATTTAATTTTCAGATTGAAAAAGAATTCTGTCTCTTCCCTGACACTGTTCATACTGCTGAAAAGTAGAGAAATCCACCCAATTCTAAGGTTCTGTGTAAGTGGTATTGTTATGAGAAGGAAGGTCAAAAGGTTTGATTCTCTAAACCATGTAGTATGATGCAATCTTATTCATACTGGAAGAGAACTTTGAACGTCTGGACTGTGGACTGGCCTTCGTGCATTTAACTCTGGTGTTCATAATCCAGCTCATTGCACTATTAGCATAATGCTCTCAGCACAGATGAGATTCTGCCACCTTTACCAACATAATCAATGCAACTGTGCCTGGGGGATATCACAGTTCCACATGAGCTGGCAGAATTCGGCCCCAGGAAAATTAAATGTTAGACAATGAATTGATGAAGACATTAGAAAAACAGAGGGTGTCTTACTATATGCCTTGAGTGAGCAATCTTTTCCTGAGCAGCTTCAAAGTAACTGTAAAAGTAATAGCTATCAGATCTTCTCCATCCCCCTCAGGAGCACGGAGAGTTTCCACAATAAAGATAATGCAGTCTCCAGCTATATTATCCAGCCACTTGCTGAAGCAGCATTTGTCCAAACAGAGCCATAACTCATAGCCATTCCCTTCTCTCCTCCATCTTTAGGCTATACGTTCCCTGCTGCAAATCGGTTCGCTCTGTAGATTTTCCTGCCACACACTGTTTTCCCCTCAATCCAGACGGTGATGCTACACGGTGAGGTGTCGTGCCTGCTGCGATACTCAGGTACTGTGCTTCTGGAAGAAGCCAATAATGTATAATAGAAGAAATGCTGTTTACTCAGCGTGGCTGCTTTTGACTCTGAGTGAGGGAGGTAGCTTCATGAACAGATGCAAACTGTCACGCAGTGGCATTCAGATGTTAAGCACTTTGCTGATTTATTTAGCGCTACTACACGCTGGTGAAAGTGCTCGTACTGCGGATGCACTAATAGGGGCAATGCCACTGTGGGACTTGGAAAGGTTACGGAAAGCAGGCAAGAATACTTTATCTTGGGAGGTCTGTGCAAGCACCACCAGTTCTTTTTTGTTCAAGTTTTATGTGCTTTTTAGTGTGAGAAACCCAGCCCGTTGCAGGCCACAATCTCATTGACTTCAGGACTAGTCCAAAAGGAACAGTTTAAAATTATTTCTCCACAATGAAAACCTTTACTGTTTGACTGAAGTAGGTGAAAAGGGAACAGATATTGCCTTCTATATTTCTTACCTCTGTCAGATTAATTTCCATGGGGCGGGCTAATTATGGAAATGTAAATCCTCATCGTTATTGACTTTTCCTTTTGTGTCAAACTTGTTTATAACTTCTTATATTCTAGATATTTCAGAATATACTGAAAATCTGCAAATTTACAGAAATGTGGAGAAAATAAAATTATAAGTGAGTTTTTGTTTTCTTTGTTTGTTTTTTGATTTATTTTTTTTTTAGTGTGACGTGCAAGGATTAAAAAAAGACAGCAAAAGCTTTCTATGAGAGAACACAAATGAGTAGTTAGTGTTGACCCATGTGTATTGCAAACTACAGAGTGCATTTCTCTATAAAATCATGTTAGATGGCTTTACTGTGTTAAAAACAGTGTTTTCTTGTTTTGAGTGAGAGTGAACTGTATGAAGTGAGTTAGGTCCAAATGCTGGGAGAGAAATGGGTCTGTTCAAACATACCTGGAAAAGAAGTAACTTCTGAAAACATTACAGGTTGCCTAAAATTTAAATAGCTCCATACATTAGTTATCAAAAAGGGAGAATACATTTTTTGTACTCTTGTATTGATAATCTTCTATTAAAGAAGGAAGGAAGATCCTTTTTTTTTTTTTTAATTTCTTCTCCAGGCATAAGAAAGAAGAAATGGAAGACAAGGCTATAAATATTGACATTATATAAAGCTGGGTTAGAGTATTCAGAAATAATAAGGTATAAAAGTGTTAGCACACACTATAAAATATCTAAGGGAGTCATTCCTTTATGCCTAGTTTTATTATTATAATAAACAGAAACAATTTCAAAGAATAATTTTATGTAGATAAACCAATCATATTAATTACTCTTTTATTCATAATTTGAAGCCCTCATGAAATCTAATGTTTTAAGTCTTACATGTCTAAATAAGTAATCATATACTTATTGTGGCAAATATTCATTATGATAATATGGAGCCTTTTTTATAACAGAGATGTGCTGTTATTTGATCAGCTGCTGAACTGAGAAGTGCTGTCCTACAAAACCCGTCTGCTGTACAAGCACTCTTCTGGTCATTTTGAAAATTCCATATTTGCTGAATGTAAAAAAAAGCCACCAATCATAAAACCCCTCATCACACAGAAAACAAACCTGGGAAACTAAGGAGACTTTAATATTTCCCTTTCTTTCTTCCACAGACAAAAGCAAAACAAAGTTCCTACTGTATTCATATCTTTGAAATGCAGTCTACTAATAAATATGAGATTAATGTGTATTCTGAATAGACTTTCATCCACAAAATAAATCTAATTTCCTTTCCTGTAGAGACTAAAATTCATTCTGAAAAGAACTAAGAAGGGTCATACCTCCAATCCAATTAATACACTATACAAATACTTCATGTATCTTCAGATCCGTCTAGAACCATAGAATCACAGACTGTTTTGGGTTTGAAAGGACCTCACAGCCCATCTAGTTCCACCCCCTGCCATGGGCAGGGACACCCTCCACTAGCCCAGGTTGCCCAAAGCCCCATCCAACCTGGCCTTGAACACTGCCAGGGAGCCAGGGGCAGCCACAGCTTCTCTGGGCAACCTGTGCCAGGGCCTCACCACCCTCACAGGGAAGGATTTCTGCCTCCCATCCCATCTCCATCTCCCCTCCTGCAGCTTCAGGCCATTCCCCTTGTCCTGTCACTCCCTGCCCTTGTCACCAGCCCCTCTTCAGCTTTCCTGGAGCCCCTTCAGGGACTGGAAGGGGCTCTAAGGTCTCCCCGGAGCCTTCTCTTCTCCAGGCTGAACAACCCCAACTCTCTCAGCCTGTCTCCATAGCAGAGGTGCTCCAGCCCTCTGAGTATCTTTGTGACCTCCCCTGGACTCTCTCCAACAGCTCTATGTCTCTCCTGTACTGGGGCCCCCAGAGCTGGACGCAGCACTGCAGGGGGGGTCTCACCAGAGCAGAGTAGAGGGGCAGGATCCCCTCCCTCGACCTGCTGGTCACACCTCTTTTGATGCAGCCCAGGACACGGTTGGCTTTCTGGGCTGCAAGCGCACACTGCTGGCTCATGTTGAGCTTCTCATCCACCAACATCCCTTAATATATTAGACGTTTAGAATATTTTCAGTAATTTATAGTAGTTCAAGGAATATTAATAGAAATCTTTCAGCAGTATTCACAGTAATAGAAATGCTTTATGCCTTATCTCCTCCAGCTCCTCTCAGCTGTTCCAGTCCCAGCTTCTCAAAAAATCACCAAAAAACAAACAACAACAACAAAAAAAATTCCAGAAAAGAAAAGACTGTACAGAAAAATAAAGTGCAGTCATACAAAGAACATGCAGAATGTAATACATTCTGAAATCATGAGGAGCAAGATGCAAATTAGCAAGAGTTTTTTCCATTATTTTCCTTAATTTATATATTTTGTAAAATTTGTTCTTTAAAGCTTCATATAGATGGATCTTTTTTTCTTTGAGTGACTAGTGTTATGGCATGAAAATTTGCCAGTTTGAAGAATAAATGGCGTCCCTATGTCATAATCTGAGTACTTTGTGGGTTTTAAACAAATCTGTAATTTCAGATAGCTCAAAACAGACCTACTAACTCCTTTCAGATAATATACCACGTCTCTCATGTTCTAGGTGGACAGAGTGCCGTACAAGGGTCACCCTGTAACCTTACCACTATACTTTCCATTGTGAACAAGGCAGTAACTACACTTGCGATATTATGTCACGGTCGGTCTTTTTTCTTCCCCTTCCCTCTTCAGTCCGTGAACATAATTCAAAGGGCTTTGTTCCCTGTGGTGGTTTAAGTGCATTAATTTTCCTGCAGCGGTGTTGTGGACTGTACACTAATCTTAGAACAGGACCTGCACTTTTCCCCTACCCATTTTTCAGCAATCAAGCCAGAGGAAGGCTTTAATTATCAAGCTTCCACACAGCCTTAGGTGGATTCACAAGGACGTTAATGGTCTGTGCTCTGATCTCACATTTCACAACAAAGAATTGGATCTGGGCTGTGAACCCAAGGGCTCAAAAACTATATTTGCCTTTGTGGATTCATATTTGAGAACTGACTTTGAGAAATCAGAGATAAATTGCGTGCTAGTAGAAGTGTCTTCAACTGTCTGATCCTTTTTCAAATGAACCCTATCTATTTCCTAGGATTAAAAAAAAGATAAATAAAATGCTAAGACAAGTACTCTCATGCTTTCTTAAAACACAGGAAGTTTATGCAAGAATATGCAGAAGTGAAAAAAAAAAACAACACAAAAACAAACCCAAAGAATCATACCTACAGAAGAATAAGAGGGTGAACTCATCTGCTTCTGACAAAGTTCATCTTATTTTTAGGACCAAACCTTGTTTGTGTTTTACTGGGCATCTTGCTTTCTTCTTCCCTGCATTATTCTGCTTCCACCAGACATTTCAGCTGCTTTTTTCTACATCCCTCATTTACTAGTTATATATGATTTCCTGCATTCTGTTTGTGCAACTCTACCACAATTTTGTTTGTGCCTTATACATACCCTATATGTATTTATGCTTAGATGTGTTAAAAAAAAAGCTTCTCTGTTTATGCCATTACTGGTCTTGCAACATTACAAAATGCTTACACTCTGTCACCAGTTACACGATTTTAGAGTGCTTATGTTCAGGTACAAGACAAGCAAATTGTACCGTGCTTAGGCTGTTTCTGCTTTATGGGTGTAACCAGCCCCTGCTTTGGCTACACGGGGTTCCTCCTAATTTCATAAGGCACACAAACGTGAGGCAGTTCTCAGCTTTCTAAACAAACAAGAAAGCCATAATCAGCTTTTTTCTTTTCTAAAAGGTGAGAAGCAATATGTCCCCTACAGGGACACAATAGTGAGATTGCAGGCATATTTCTTTGTAGGCACAGTGCAAATATCCTCAGTTTGCAACCCTTAATATCAGTTTGGTTATTTGCTGCAGTGCTTTTAGAGTTCACAATAATACGAGCCCTTTCAAGGCTAATCAGAATGGCATATTAATTCTAATCTGTCATAAAAGATAGCCACGGTTAAACCCAATTATGTGATCATTTCCACACTATATATGCTCCTCATTCTAAAATTTGCCACCTTCACACTCACATACCAGGTACATGTTTGGAATTTGTTTGGGATTTGTTTATTAAAGAAGGAAAGTACCTATAAGCATTCCCTTGATACAGAATACTTTAATTTCTTCTGTTAAATTCTTCATCCTACAAATACATGTTGGGCTAGCAAATTAATTCATAAATTATTTAATTAAAGTTCATTTAGGCTGGCTATAAATAAGAATAAATTGTGGCTGTAAAGAAAATAACTACAAGAAGAGGCAGATTTCTAAGTGCATGTAAAGACAGACTGCCATGCTCAGATTTCAGTTCAGATGCTTACCTCCCTAGAGGAGAAATGTGGGAAATGTGAAGCTGGCTATCGGTAGCTGCAGAAGTAGCTGCTTTCTAACATGAAAACTGAAAATGTTTGTCTTCAAGGCAATAAATGATTGCAGATTCAGGATTGCATAAAATGAACCTGACTACTCACTAACTGGCATAATGTATAAAACATAAAGCTATAGTCACAGGAAAAAAAAAGTTTTCATATGTATTAATTACTTGTAAGAACAACAACAACAAATGCACTTATCGAAAATTAATTTCAGAGAATTTCTAAAGCAGAAAAATTAAGTGAACAGGGAAGGAGAGGGAAAATTTATTTACGTTAGCGTAGGTGAACATGTCTTCATCACAGTGAGACTGTGTAGGGAGATGGTGGAGATCGTCCCATTAAGAAAAGAAAAATATAAAATTGATCAGTAATTGAACATAAAAAATAATTTGTGAAATGCTTCAGGCTCCTGCTTCTAGGAAGAGTCTCAGTCATTGGCACTTATATAAAATGTTCCAGCATCCATAACTGAAAAAGCCCTTTATCTGTTTGTTTACTGACATCTCTCCTGTATGTTCTACTGTATTTAAAACATAGACATTCTCAAATTTTTTCAGGACTATTTAGAGACAGTATCTAAGAAAACTCTGTCTCTGTGAAATTTGGATCATGTTTGCTTATTTATCTAACTAATCTAAGGAAAAAAGCTCTAGAAATTAAGCTATAATTGAATTTCAACCCTTAGCATGTAGAGATAAACCAAACCAAAAACTATTTATGCATTAAAAGATAATATAAATTGCAGAAATTCAAATTACACTTGTTAACATGAAAATTTCAGTTTTCCATCAGATTTTCTTGATCCCTGTCAGATGCCTCATACAATTCAGTGTGCGCACTAAGAACCTTTCATTCACGCTGAAGCAAAGCAGGACAGATACAAAAATGAGTCCTGGTGTCATTTCAAGGTCCAAAATTACTGTCATCTCCTCAGCATATCCCACGGTTGCAGGGGATTTGCTGAAATCTCAGTTTCATGAGCAGCATAGTTCTTGCTTATCTTCTTGCCTTGCCATCCATGTAGTGTACACGAAACCTCAGTAGAAGGGCGGATCTCAGGAGGCAACCCCACAATTGTATGTTTCTGCAGACTGATCCTTTCACTTTCTCATCTGTGCTGTATTGTCTGGGATTGTGACTAAGCACAGAAGGAAGCAGGTCTCCAAAGTGATTCCTGTTCTGCAAGGTCAGTCCTGACATCATCGCAGCTCACTTGAGTCAGCCTTTCCAACTGTATCATGCTGTCCTCTATACCGTGCTTCTTACTCTGGAGTGTAAGAGTATGAATGTTCATCTGTCCTTTTTTAAAAGTGGCAAAATGAAAAATTAATGTGGCCTTTCTGGAAGATATATGCCAGAGACCTAGGGAGTGAAAGCATGAAGGTTTCTAAACATGGGTTGGGTAGTTTTTTGGGTTATCTTGTGGCATATAAAGCAGCTTTCATAAATAACTACATCAGGAGCCATTCTGCTTCCTGTTGGCATTTTGTCAAATTTGAAAAGTTCCAAATATGTTGACACATTCTGAACATTTACATTTGGACTGATCAATAATTTCCAGTGGGGAAATATTTAACCAAACTATGTTCCGTTGAAGGACTGAGACAGAAAATTTGCAGCAGTAACAACATGGCAGGCAAAAGAAATTAAATATATAAATAAATGACACCTTGCTCAATGACATGTTTGAGGAGAACTTCACAAATGGTGAAGCTCAGCAATAGAGTATGCTGTCAGTAGTTTGTCATGTTAAGAAGCAACTGCTTTGTGTTATATCACATCACAACAACCAAAATCCAGAGATATTGGGAAAAATCCCATCCAATCTTATGAGCATTATAAGCCTGTGTTATATATTTCTCTATATCTTTTATATACTTTATATCCTCTCTTTATAAATACACATTTTATATATTTCCTAAGCAGTAATATTTCCAAGAATCAAAAATCTTCCAAGGCCTGGCCTTGCCTTGCCTTTCTTTTCCCTTCCAGCAGAAACCTCCTCTGTTTCACTTTACATCTCTTGCCTGGTGTGTCTCCCACCATGTAGCTCCTGAAGAGCTGGGCTCCCTCTTCTCCATCCCCTCCCCACAGACAGGGTGGCTTCTTTGGGTGCCTCCAAACCCTTCCCTGTGCCAGGCTGGCCCGGCCCTGCTCCCGTGGCCTCTCTTCCCAGGGCAAGTGCTCCAGGCCCAACTGCTCTGGGGACCTCACTGACCCCACCCCAGTTTTTTCAGGTGGTATCTAGATATGATCTGACAACTGCTGAGCAGACAGGTCTAATTCCCCCCCTCAGCATCCAGGCCATGGCCCTGTCCATGCCCCCCATGATGCTGCTGCCAGGGCACTGTGGGCTGCCCTCCACTTGCTGCCTCCAGGCTCCAGGGATTTTCCTGCGGAGCTGTTCCCGGCCAGGCAGCTCCAGCCTGGATCACTGATGGGGCTCTACCTGCCCAGGGCTTTGCATTTGTCCTTATTGAACTTCATCAGGTTCCTATCGCCCTGTCCAAGTTCCCTTGGGAAGTAGCCCTGCCCTCAAACTACCAAATGGCCTCCATAACGTTGTATCCTCTATAAGCTTCACGAGGGTGTGTGCAGTACCAGGAGGAGGTTCTCTGGCATTTTGAGTTGTACTTGAGGCATTGTCCTCTAACTTTACTTCAGAAGTTGATAGAATTTGCTGATGACAGAGGGAAATTTTGATGTTTCTGATTCTGCAGTTAGTGTGCATGGAGTGGGAAACGCAGACCTTTACCTGGTCTGTGTCCTTTCTCATTGCCATCGTGTGGGAGGAAGAAAAGGATCATATTTAGCTACCCATTGTGCTTCACAACTGCATGAAAGATACAATGGGTCATGCAAGGATCAAAGAGAATTGTTAGTTGTGGTCACTCCTATGCAGAATCATGAAATACATATAAACTAGGCCTAGTAATTTATACACAAAGGTTCATTACAGAGCTGTAACTTCTGCCTTGTCCCTTTAAACAAAATGAACAATTATAAATCAAATTGCAGAAGTTAGGAAAGCAAATTAATAATTTCCAAGCTTTCATCTCCTATGAATTATGGTAGTCCATTTTGTCATGCAGTGTTTCACTTAGCAACTGTTGCCAAGAAAATCTGCATCTTAATCCGCAATTCCAAGAAAGATGACAACCTCTTTCTGTAAATGATCAAGGTTATAATGTATATTTCAAATCTTTTTGCTTCCTCTGTTTCACTGACTCAAAAATAAGCCAAATAAGTTTTGAGGTTGTTTCATATATTTATTTTTTTTACTACAGATCACAAATAGGTCATCCAGAAATTACTCATTTAAGGATGCAAGCTGTAAACAACTCAGTTTTCTTTGTGAAAGTGAAAAAATAAGCACTATTTCAGAAGAGTAAAGTGTCAAGTACTCATTCTCACAGTTTCTTATACTTTGGCAAGTTTTCCAGTACTTTTCTGGATTATTCCCAACACAAGAGAAGTGTACTGTGTGTATTTTCAGAAGGTTTTGTTTTTTGGTTTTTTTTTTTTTACTTCCCTGAGTCCAGTCAAAATATACAACACATAAAATTTGGTTTGGCTCATGTTTTCTGACAGCGATCCGTTGTCAACCAATACCTTAACCAGCCTCATTAATTTATGCTATCCATTGACTCTGAAATCCACAACAGTAATTGTTGACTAGTTACAAGGCAGGAATGCCTAAAACTAGCAATTTTTAGGAAGATGGGGACAGTTGATGTATTTTGTACAATATACATGGTGTCTATAAAAAGACAGCAAACAATAGAGGCTCCAACCAATAGATTACTGCATACTGAACAGTATATTTATAGAATTATTTTGCAGTTTATGAAATAGAGTTTGCAAAATATTACAAACTGGTTTTACAATAGAACATTGACTATGGGAAAAAAAGCCTCCGAGAAGTCCTGTCCAGGAGGTAGAGCGGTGCTGGCTAAGACCTTCCTTCAGTTCACTCCATCCAAGGGTTTAGATTACATCTCAGAAAGAACTGGTGGAAGTGCTCACCAAGCACTTTCAATCATTTAATTCCTCGGATCCTCTTTCCATCCCTTCTTGTAGATGGGCATAACACTGGCTAACCTCCAGTCAACTGGGACCTTCCCGGTTAGCCAGGACTGCTGATAAATGCTGGAAAGTGGCTTGGCGAGCACTTCTGCCAGCTCCCTCAGTACCCTTGGGTGGATACCATCCAGCCCCATGAGCTTGTGTGTGTCTAAGTGGTGTAGCAGGTCATTAAACATTTTGTCTTCCATTATGGGGGCTTCATTCTGCTGCTTCATTTATGTCTGCCTTCCAGCTCGGGGGCTGGGTACCCCAAGAACAACTGGTCTTCCTGCTAAAGACTGAGGCAAAGAAGGCATTGAGTACCTCAGCCTTTTCCTCAGCCTTTGTCACTTTGTTTCGCCCTGCATCCAATAAAGGATGGAGATTCTTCTTAGCCCTCATTTTGTTTTTAATTTATTTATAAAAATATTTAGCATAGAGGACAACATGTGGGATGGTAGAAGAGGCCTCGAAAATACAGACAGAGGATGATAGCTGAGGGCAGCAAGATGGCAACAACTGACCAGTGGTCACCAAAGGAGTTCAGCCTTGGGAGCTGGATAAAACTCACTCTGTATATCCAATTTGAATGTAATATGGACTTACTTACACATCGGTCCCACAGGTGTGCTCACAGCTGCCATCTGTACTGGTGTAAGCGCAGGGCACAGCCCTCAGCCTGGCACCTGGGTGGCTCTCACTGGGAAGCTGCGTCAGTCGTGGTGGGTGCAGAGCTTGGAGACGCCATGGCTTTGCTCCCTGGTAGCGCCAGCAGAGCTACAGCCCCCTTCTGCACGACCTTCTGCACAAACGGCCGTGCAAACTGCTGCACCATGCCGTGGTGATGTTCCACGCCTGTGATGATGTTCCACAGCCGTGCTGATGTTCCATGCCATGCTGACGTACCACGTCCATGCTGATGTGCCACACTGTGGCAGTGCTCCCTAAGAGCTCCTTTTATACGTGTGTGGGGGCTTTGCTGCCATTGCTCCTGGCCCCGCTCAGGTCTCCTCAGCTGCTGTGATGCGAGCTGCATGCTGCTGGTGCTCTCCTGGCTCTCCATGAGGTTCCCCTGGTTGCTCTAGTACCAGAGCTGCTCAACCGGGTGACTGAGCTGGCTTCTACTATTTCTTTTCAGAGATACAGTTTGTATTGTGCTTCTGCCTGCTCTTTCCAGGGAGGGAGCATCCCTGTGAATGGAATCTGTGGATGTAAATGTTTTGGTTTGGTACTACCCAGCCAGAATAAGTGTGCATTCCATTATTTGGCTGGCTGCAGAGTCAGGGATAAAATGAGCAGTCTGTTGGTGAAGTCATCTGTTACAAATCACATACACAATGTACTTATAATAAAATACATTCATCCAAAAAGTCTTCATGAGATGTGTTTCCTTCTAATCCAAAACCAGTGATTACAGTAACAAATTCTGAGGAATAGTACAGTAAATTATAAAGTAGGAATACAATTTAAAAGCTCACCATTGCAGAGTATCAGGTTTCTTTGTGTTAATGTAATGTCAGAAAGTCAGCATCAGTGTGCTTTGCTAGCACATTGTTAATAAATTTCAAGACCTTGTCTATGCAGTTTTCACCCAAATTAATGAGGGAATGTAACATACACGATGGTACAGCCATAGATCACCTGTAGTAAGTCTGTAAAGCTCTGTATTTTACGGAGTCATGTTCTTTGTATTATCTTTGTCCATAGCTACAATTTTGATAAACATTAGAGAAAATAATTGAACAACTGGATGCTATTTCAGACCCATATGACCTAATTCATGAGCCTATTCAACTTCACACTCTCATCCATTGGTGCCATGCGGTGGTAGATTTGATGATAGAAAATCTTTGAGAAATCAATGCCCTTTTAGAATGGCAAATGAAAGCTAGCTGGGATGCTCAAAGATACTCCAAAGAAAACTTGAAGCCCTCTTGAAAGTGGTGTGGTGATACATGTATGAATTTAATTACATCTCAGACTTTGTTGGATCGGGGTCCTGAGATAAAGAGCCATCTGGTAGATTTTCATTACTTATCATAATATCTTTGCTGAAAAAAATAATAAAAACTCATTATGAAGTACATTCTGTAATATTAAAATCTAAATTGCAGAAAACACAAGAAATTAAAAAGTCTAATGAATATAGCACATTGTGCAGTTAAAGATGGAATTAAATGCAAATCAGTTGTTAAAATGACTAAGTAATAGAGCACATTGGTATATTTAAATTTTGGGATAAAAGTTAGTGTAAAAACCATTGTATCAACCATATAATTACCTATAGATTGGACAAGTTGGGTAAATAATCAAAGTCTAATATTTTGTATTGCATATATGTATATAGTAGAATAATATAGGTAGAATAATAGCCTAGTGAGGTTACTCATGGTTTTTTACAGTTACTTTTAAGAATTTTCATTTAGGTCCCCAATCATTTATTAAACTAACTGACTAACTGCTGCTTGAGAAGTCAGGTTAAAAAAATAAAAAAAATTGCGTGCAGACATGGATTAATTTGTTATAATTGTGAAGGGCACTCAGATCTGGAGGAGACAAGATGCTAAGATGCTATGCTTCCCTGTTCCTGTGTCTAGCCAGCACTGAGGCTGAGCACATGTGCCCACTGTACGTTACAAGGGACACTGTATACACAGAAAACAAATAAACAAAGGAATGAAAATATTCCCAGGTTAACTCATCCTATGAGAAGACAGACGACAAAGATAGCAGTGACTATTTCTTTGTTTACCATTTATTAGTTTTAAAGAAATTATTCATATAAACTATTTGACTTTTTTGTGGACGCTAATTCTACAAACCTTGAATGCTCTATTTAAAGTATGCCCCAATGTCTTCATTGTTTCATAAGGGTCTCAGTTGATATTATACAGTATTTTTTTAATACAATATATATGCCCTCTGGCAATATTTCCTTTAATCTAAAAAATGTTTTAACATAATGCCATTTTGCAAAGATAAAGAAAAAAAAAAAAAAGGAATTTTGAAAAGAAGCGTCTGAGGAACAGAAGGATAAAGAAAATAACTGGCTAGTACCAGGTCTTATTTGCCATCAACCAGTTGAAAAAAATGACTGACTTGAACAAAATTGTAAGCCCCATCATTAAAAACAGGTTTTGCACTGAGGAACACTGAAGTGGTAACTGCATTCTAAAATCATACTTGTGAGCCAGTTCAATATACTCCAGTAGAGCATAAATTAAATTGAACAAAAATTTAGGTTGTGTTATACAAGAAAGTTATGTAAATTATGTGACAAGAAGAAACCAGAATGGTCTCTGTGAAGGAAAGCTATTTACCAATAAATAGGTGCTTAAACAACAGGAACGGTAGAATTATGGATTTTGAAGAAGTCTCTTAACACTGTGTCAGGCATAAGCTTTCCGTTTAAACAAAACACTTCTTTGGTTTTAGTGGATGAAAATTGATTCTTTTAGGAGTCTAAAACCTAAAGGCTTAGTGAAAATAGATTCAGGGATGGACGGATGGGACAACTCCCTCCCCCAAATCCGCAAAAGCAACAAAGCTGATAATGGAGTTAATAATAAAATGCATGTTTATAGATTACCAGTACAGATGTTATACCGGAGAATACATATTCTCTTGTAAAACGTTACAGAGACTTCATCCTTATGCATGCTTATGTGTTCCCTGTTTTCATTTTACATTTCATTGATATTTGCCACTGGATAATATCAACCACAGTATATTAGTCTAGGCAAATACGTGATCTAATCCTGCATGTTTAAGGAAAAAAAACCCAGAATGTAGAAATTGCAAATGTAATCTTGCTGTATATAATTATCAATGATATTTTCAGAGTATTAAAAATCAGCCTTAGAGGTTAATCATGGAATTGAGAGTTGCGTATTCCTCTTTTTATGATGAGAAAATCTCTTGTATTTTGTGAAGTAGGAAGGATTAAGAATAAAAGTAAATTGTTCCTGTGAGGAAATCTTGAAGGAGCTGAAAAACATTTCTCTATTTTTTTGCACTTTGCTAGCATATTGTGGAAGGAGAGGGGGAAAAAAGTACATAATCTCAAAATAGTCTATTGTTCTTACTGTTATTTTCATTCATATTTTGTAAATAAGTAATTAAAATAGTAATAAACTATGAAATTCTTTTACTTTGAGCCATATATATTAAGTTTTTAGAAAGCTCCATGAACTGCATATGTGAACAGCTACATTTTAACATCTATGCTTAAACATAAAAGTGTATAGCACTTTTAACAAAAATTTTACTACTGTAAAATAAACCGAGCACTAGGAATTAACCCCAAATGTGGTTTCCCCTAAATGCCAGTGAGATCACTGATTTCTTGGCTGCATAGCTTGAACCATGCTAAAGACGACACATTTCTCCAGAAATACACGTACCCTAGACATTTTGCCTAAATGGAGAAATCCATCTTGCAGGTGTCATCAGGACAGCTACTGAGTGTCCCAGGATATTGTCTGAGCTGCAAATAGACCAAATGTCACAGCTCAGTCAATCAGGCTCCCAGAAAGTTTATTGATTTATAACAGAATTACATACTGGAAAGGCAGAAGAAGTGCACAGCTTAGCAGCATCCCAAGCACAGCTGAGTTTCAAGTTTGATCTTTATCGTGTTGAAGGTATCATTTCTAAAGGAAGATGTTCTTGCATGTGGCAGTGAGCAGTTTGCTCAGACATGATTTCATGTCTACATTGACACTGTCCAGATGATTAAGTTTTTACTAATTCGATTGATATATTGATGGAGATTATCGCAAAATAAGCAAACAAAACTTCAGCGGTGTGGATCAGATTTATTCCCATTCTAACCCCAAAGGAACTCACCAAGATACTTTTTTATATTTTATTTTGCAGGCCCAGCCCTTGGAAAGCCCATATGAAGCTGTACTCAAATCAGTGGATTTGCATCATTGATTCTAAGCAGTACCTTCCCTGGCTTCAGTGATAATTCAGATACAGAATCTGTCTATGGCAAACAATATCTGTAAGACCTGCTTTTGAGATACTTTCTGATTTTCCAGTTATAAGCATGTCCATAGACCTTAGATATTTGGTCATCTTTTGAAATTATAGACAGCTATAAGCCTAGGAACAACTCTTGAAAATGTGCAGAGTTTTGTAGCTTCTCTAGGTAAGAGATAATTCATTATAATAAAGCCCACAGCTGTCCACAGGCCATGCAAACCCTTCTGGCAGGAGGCTGCAGGGAAAGATAACATTTCACTAGCTGTCTTTAAATCATGTTTTCAGAGCAGCATAACGTGAATTTACAGTATCAAGTAAGTTCCGTTAAGATCCCAATGTGCTACGTAAAGGAATCACCTCACCTCTAAGACAGAACACAGAATCTTTTTTAAAGGTGTGCCCTAACACCAAACACAGACAGAAAGTGAAGAAAATGAACATACCTCATACAAAGGACTTAGAACATTCTGAGTAAGCCAAAAATAATTGTCTGAAATGGAATATGGCTGAAATCTAAGCTTACACTCCTTCCTCATGAAAAAAATTATCGCAGAGTCTTTAATGACGGGAGATAGTCAAAACCTGAAATAGCATCCCTTCGTATCAGTCAGGCATATTGGTTCAGTTGTGACTGAGAAAGTACCAGGCAATACTTTCTGCTCTATTTGTTTAATGTACTCTACAATATTATTTTCATAACTGTAGTGTCTGAGTCCTTTTCAGAATGCCATTTAAGCAGCGTGACCACCATGTATTTGTGTGATTTGTTCCTATCTAGTAATTGCTAAGGTTTATATGGTAGCAACAATTAATATCAATAATAGATAAAGCTGGGAGGAATACTCCTTCCTGCAACCACTTTTGAACACCTAAACCTTTCCAAGGGTACTGCCTAGCATGGGAGTGGAAAAGGCTTCCATGAGAGGATTTGCCTGCAGTGAAGGAATATTTCAAAATTATTCTTTCTTTCCTTTTCCCTGTTTTTAATGCTGCAAAGGTTTTTATGGAATGCAGAATACCTGAAGAAATGTTTACTGAAATTCTACCATGAATTGCATATGCCATCTACTGCAGAAAAGTAGTTAATATTTAATAAACCACCACACAGAACACAAGGGAAATTAATCCTATTAAGTGTGAACAGCTAAAAAAGGCATTGGATACCAGTGTGGTTAAGTAGTAATAGATGGAAAAGGTTGTTAAAATTATAATCCTCTGGAAAAGAGAAGAATGGGAATAGCTGTCGAACAAAATAAACTAATACAGCTTAAGAAAAATAATTAAAGGGGCAAAAACGTACATGGGATGCCAAAATTGCTAGATTTTTCAGCTGACACATTGAAGGGATTTGAACATATCTGCAGCAGGTGAAAAATAACCAAGGCAGGCACTGAAGAAGAAAACATGAGGAAAAATAACTGCAGGGTACAGTATGCATGGTGAAGAGTAGAATTTTTCTCTGTGGCATAAAGAAGCCCACATAAAATCCTGAGGTGCAAAGAAGAAGGAAGGCTGGGGATGCAGAACAGAAGCGACATGTATTTACACTTCTGAATTCTCAATAATTTCCTAAAATAATTAATAGGCTAAAACCGCTTCTATTCACTGATGTTCTCTTTGAAAGCTCAGCATAATGAGACATTCGGATTATCCAGAGGTACTCCTCTAATCTACTATTTCTCAAGAGAAAGGAGTTCAAAGAATATCTTTTTTTTTTTTTTGGCCAAGTCCTCATCTGGGAAAGGAAGGAATTCTGGTTCTAGAGTTCTACATGCCAAAGTCTGAACACTACAGAAATGCATGGAGAAGAAACGTCCCTTGCACATATGTGCATGTCTTTGATGTGATCATTCACGGGCTAGAAGCCTTAGCCTCATTACATAATCTTTACTGATGAAGCACAAGTCTTACTATGTATTACTGGATTACATTTGTGTTGTGTCTAAATTAATACTATTATGTGCAATGGAGTTATTTGAAGGCCTCGAAGCATCAGTCTGCATTTCCTGATCCTCCTTTGTTGTTCCATACAACAATTTTCTTTAGAAAACATCATCAGTAACCCCAATCTTCTGTTTGTCTGAAGTTTAATTTAGAAAGTAGAAATTTATTTATTTATTTTTATTTTAGAACATACTGCCTATCTTCTCCATTTTCCTCACTTGGCCTTGGCAACAGCAAGAGGAGGACTCTGCACGTACTTGTTTCCATCTCCCTCCCTTGTACTTAAACGCCAACTAAATCTAAAATTTCAATTAGCTTGTGCTTCTGAGGAGCCTTGTCCTGGAGCTGCCGTACAGTCTTCTCATTTGCAACAGCACTAGATCCACGGTTTTACTTGCATTTCCATTTTGTGATGAAAGCAGATGCTGATTAATGGGGTGTTTGGAACCTGAAGAGTCAATAAGTGTGTAACTTGCTTTTTCAGATTCTCCTAATTTGGGACCACGAAGAGGCTGCAGTCCCAGCACACGCTGAGTGTTCCATCATGGGCTGAAGATTGAAAAGTTTCCAAATGTCAGGGAGAGACAGACAGAGGGAAAAAAGTGCAGTAGCACCAAATATTTAAGAAATAAAAGTGTTAGAGAATAAAAATTCATAAATTATTGATTATTTAAGTAACATATGTGCTCAAAGTAGTAGTGCAAGTAATTAATTAATTCAATGAGCAGACTAAGCAGATAATTTTATCTCTCCTTCTGTTCTTTCCACATCTTTTGCACATTGGGCTGTAGATAAGTGGCAATGATAAATATTGTACTGAAAACAGTTGAGTCAAGGGAATGAATAGATAGTGATGAATTCAGGATTCTTTTATCTGTGACTTTGATTTGATCAGTGTGAAAATATTTATACTTAAAAGGGAAAAACGTGTTGCTTTTATGTAATTTTTCCATAATTTTCCATGGATCTTATAATTCACAACATTTCTCAGTTAAATATGTATTGCAAGACCTAAATTCCGTAGCGCTTGCCACATTAGCAAGTTCTCTTCTACAGCATTGACTAGTGTAATTAAATGAAAGATGCTTTGTGATGACAGAGCGAAGCATCTTTCTTTGAGGAGCTCAGAAACGATCCTTGTGCCTTCTGCCTAGTAATATTGTGAAGGTTCAGCTTTTACAAAAGATGATGTTAACCACTAATTGAGGTAAAACAACTGCCCCTTCTGCTCTTAAGATGACATGTCAGAGGTCACACAACTTATTCAAGAGTCATAATATAAACTGTTGTGAGTATTGTATATTGTTTCTTCACACTTTTATTGAAAATCAAATTCCTTATTTTTATGTGTATGGAATCTGTCAAAAATGTCATTTCAGGTGGATCAAATTATTTGTTAATTCATGTTAAATCACCAAATTGTTTTAGTAATAAAATAGCACAGGAAAAAAAGGTCTCCTTTTATTGACATTGACATCATGTCCCACTTGCATTTCTACAAACTCAGTTGATCTAAAATGGATTTTAAATACCAAAAGAATTCAATTTTTGTTCAGCATGAATCATTTGAACGGTTGTTTTCTCTATTAAATTGAATAATCTATTGTTTGGACAGATCTGATGAGCAGTTGATGATGCCTACCTTTTTAACCACTTTCAGGGCCTCTGACTCATCTTCCATATCCACATACCCGATTGGCTTAATCTGATCTATAAAATTGTCTCATCACCCCTGCCTTGGAAGTGATCAGGTTTTCAGGTTATTCTATATGCAAGAATCTTGAGCTGAGTTATTTTTCCATGGTCAAAAACATCTGCTCTTGATCACTAATGTAGCTCCTTAATCATCATCTACATTCCCAGTTTACAGAACCATGCCAGGCCATATCCAGCAATATCATCCTGTAACCTCTGGTAAGCTCCTGGAAGCCGATTGTCTCATAATTTTTTTTTATTTTTTTATTTTTTTCTGATCCTGAAAAAGTGACAAGACAGTCTGGAGATGTCTTCATGCACGATGTAAACCGAAGTGACAGCTTCACTGTGGCTTGGACCAGCTGTACAACCCCATCCTGATCACGTGAACTGCAGGGACGAAAGAAAGTGACTGCTAGCTGCAGAGGAATGTGTGATTATCCTTGCCTCGTCTTTCTCATGTTAACATCCTGAAGATTCCTGTGCTGCTGGCACAAATTGGGTCTACTTTCTTCATCTCAGACTCTTACTAAGTCAAAGCAGTTGTCAATGAGAAACTTCATCCAGATACAAATTCTGCCCTGTCTGCACTGTGACCCTGAGAAACTCTGAAAGCTTTGTCTGTTCTGTTCAAGTATAGCTCTGAGAATAATCTTCTACAAATAATTCCAATATAAACAGAAGTCTTCCATTTTAATTCACTTAGAAAAAGAAGACAATAAGTAGTAGCTAGCCATGAGGTGTCTTTAACATTTTTGAAATTATTTTGAACTGTAATAGTGTACTGTGGCTGGTATAAATAACAATTAAAACTGTCACTGCTAAATATTCCTTGTGGTACATTTTTTCAGCTGAATATCAATTTGTTAGTTTATATTAAAAGCTTACATTAAAAGCTGTGAATTTACAGTGATCTATATAAATGTTCTGATAACAATATAATTAAATTAATGCATTAATATAATGAATTATATTAATGTATCAACTGATACATTAATAACAAGCTTTCCTATTAATACATTTCAATAGTAGAAACAAACTCACAATTAAATGTTCTCATATAATCCTGAACTTAACAAATGAATAGAGAAAACATATATTTAAAGCTTTGAAAGGATTTTAAAGGAACTTTGATGTATTCTAACAAGTTTCTCTTGACTGCCTAATGATATTTTTGAGAAGATATATAGATGCTTTTTTTCAGCATAGTTGACTTGCTACATGTCTCATTCAGTGATAAAATAATTTGTTCTACTTGCCATTGGGACTAATGTCCTGGACTAATACAAAAAAACAACAGAGATTTTAATTCTCTGACATTTCTAAAGAATGGGAAGGTTAAGGAGTAATTAGAGGTAAACTATATTGTTTAAGAAATGCCTAATTTTCTTCTCAAACCAGGATGTTAGAGGTAGTGCTTGTCTCTCAAGGAACTCTTAGTGGGTGCATGATGTAAAAGCCGCAATTTTTACAGGAAATATGAAAAATTACATTTTTAAGCACAAGAAACAGGAAATATTAAATGCTAAATATTATTTAGAATGTAATGCCTGCATAGACATTAACAGAAGAGATGCTGGCAGGTCTGCTTAAATAAACATTAACCTGTACATGACCTATTCAGACAGTGGAATAGATGTACGCAATTACTATAGTCATACAACGGTAAGGGGTTCAAAGTCGTTGAAAGACGCATTTGTTTTTCTTGATACTATATTTTTGCTTCTTGATTTTGACTGGTTCCTTTCAGAAAGTCTGTCTTCCCAGAGTCCCATTGGTGAGCAGGAACTCTGGAAGTACAAGCATCTAGATCCTAACCAATGTCATTATGGTTCTTCCTTACTAAGGCAGAGAAAAAGAATTTTTTTTTTTCCACATTTTCCTATCTGTAATGTAGACAACAATTACATATTTCCAAACTACACAGCTATTTCAAAAGCAAATCAAGCCACAACAAAGGAGAGTTGAATGATAATTTAAAAACAAATTGAAATACTGTCAACAAGATAATAAAAAATACATTAGCTCCATTGGTGTCTAGCTGTCAAGAGCTGTCAATGTTTTAGATACTATTCTGAAAAAAAAAAAAAAAAAAAGAAAAAAGAAAAGAAAAGCCTTTCATGTTATTTCTTTCACTTTATTACATATCATTCAGGTAGCTGGTAAAAAACATCTTTTTTTTTTTTAATCATCTGGTTTGGTTTTTTTTCTTTACACCTTCCTTCTTAATTGCTTTTCAATTTATTTAAAGTTGACAGGAAATATTGGAATCTTGTTCAATTTTTTTTTTTTCATTACCTGTGACATAATGAAGAGAACAGTGAGCTCCTGATGGCATAACAAATGCAGAAATAAAGGAACAGCATTTTCAAGATCTTCACAACAGAAGCTCATTAGAAGTCTAAATACAGTCTATGAATGGCACAGTTATTTCTTGGTGTCCTTGTGGATTTCAAAACTAAATTGCTATTATTGAAAAGTAAAATAGAAAACCTCTGTGATAGGATTGATAATTAAGTCTGAACTGTAGGTCAACTTTTCAATAAAAGCTAATTTATTTGCCTATAAATTGTCTATTCCACTTGTTTAAGTCAAGAGGCTTTGAAAGCTAGCCACTGAATGATACATCTACACTGCGATCACGGGTATGCCTGTGACTTTTGTGTATATATGCAAGTATATACATTTGCACCATTCTTCTTCTGTTCAGTAACTAAGTGAAGTACTAACACCTGGGTAGGTGTGAGGGATTGTGGTCTGCATGCCTGCCGTGGGTACGTGCCAAGAAAGCTCCTGCTGCCCTGGATGCATTGCTGTCAGCACGGGTGCTCAACTTGTGCCCAGCGTCTGTGCCTGACCAAGCTGTTACGTGTACAGTCATTTATACCTTTATTCGGAGATTATGCATGATAGTTGTCTGTGCAATAGCCTTTTAATCTTCTAAAACATAATCCTTCTTTCTCTTGCATGTTTTACTCCCCGACGATAGCATCAGCTTTGCTTAGTTTACATCTGACTTACACTGTAGCTAAGGATGATCAGATAGGTATTAGCAAAATCCTCCTAAGTCCTAGGGTGGTAAAACGCTGTAAAGAGCTAAACACAAGATTGTGGAAAATCTCGCACTGGAGGTTTTTGAGATGAATGCAAGACAAAGAGTAGCTGTCAAGAACAGCTAAATCATGCAATGGCAGAGGGAAGGACCAGCCGGTCTTGGGATCCTTTCCTGCTCCTACATTTCTATTATCTTGTGAGATATTAGGGTGAGTCAGGGCCCTTCCTTTATGCAGATGTAATTGATGCTTTTTTTTTTTTTTTTGCTCAGTAGCAACTTCTATTGACTTATTTTTGGCCTTTAATTTTGACCTCTCTGTTTCTCAAGATTCTTCACAGTAAGCACATTATTCCCCTGTTACATTGCCCATCCCATCTTTCCCTTCTAAAGAAACAAACTTTTCTCTTAAGTGTCTGTCCCTGATTTGGCAAAACCACTGTGTACGTATTCTTTTGCTTAGGCTACAACTCAATGTTTTAAAACCCTTGATGTTGCTGTATACTCAGGTTGTTCCAATGAACAAGCCCACTATTGCTGATTTTGTGCTGGTTTTCTTTTGCATTTTCTTTTATTTCTGCTTGTTTTGAGTGCTGTTTCAATCACACTCCATTACCTCATCACTTTGGAAATGAATTATTGCATGCACTCAGCATGAAAAGGAGATAGAGAAACAAAAACGTTCATAGCTTTACCATAGTTGCTGAAATTCAGCAACAGATAAGACTTCTTTCATTCATTAATACTACACTACTATAGATGTATTTTGGAGGAGGAAAGGGAAGCTGGAAAGAAAAATTCCAGTTTATATCAGTCTTCCTCATTTTGGATATAGTCCATTGGACTTAGCAGTCAGTTTGCAGAAGTCTGCAGATAAAATGCATCTCTCAGTAAATGACATCCTCACCCAAAGAAAAAATAAATTACTGAACTGCAGATATTAGATGTGGGTTTTTGAATCTTAATTTGAAAACTTTCTGCTGTTGTGATTTTTCTGCATGAGTTACAAAGCAAAAAATATTGCTTACTGCTGAAGCAACCCCTTGTAAAATACCTTAAGATGTGAACTCTATCTCTGATTTACCCTTTTTTTTCTCATTACATGTTCCAAAAATTCTGTATCCAATAAAAAATTCCACTTCCTAGTGCATACAATAAAATCTCCATATTTTGCTTCATTTCCATGCTACAGTCAAATTTACTGTTTTAATTTGGCAAAATGCAGAGTGTGTTGATTATGATTAAGGAGCTACACAGTGAGGTAAAAACTATAAGTGAGATAATACAAGCATGGTATAACTGCATTACTATTAATGTATCATTTAACAAATTAAATCTTTAAATGATGTAGATTCACTAGAATTCTCTCTGATGAATGTCAGCATTAGGAAGCTACCTTTCTTATTGCTGTACATTGGAACGCCTTCCTGACATAAATACACTAACGACTGGTAATGGGCATTAAATCTGCTCTCCGATACAGAGTTTCAGGTGAACCATGGTTAAAGTAGGACAGGATTAAATGAGCTGCACATTTCCTTTTATTGCTTCACCCATGCTACTTCCATTCTGTGGATATCTTTTAATAAATTATTTCCAGTAATATCAAAAGAGCACTGCTCAAGAGTGCAGGATTCATTTCAGGAGAAAAAGATGTGCACATTTCCTGGAAATATCTTTTAATGGGTGGATAGTAGAAATGCAAGTGTCTTTCTTGAGTTAACATAATTTTTCACAGGTGGATAAAACATAATTTTAACTATGGTCATATTTGTAATTTGGTAAAGAAAAAAACAAACCTTTTTCATTTTACTTCATAATCTAAGTATTACTCTAGCAACTATGCTCATACATACTGAAATATTTATCAAATGTCTGTGAAAAGGTGTTCTTTTCTTTGTGCAGTATGCGAGCTGTAATGGTAAAATATAATGACCTATTTATTAGTGCCAGGAGTTTATTTTGAAGTTTTCTTGTATTTCAGATTTCTTTGCCATACTCTAAACCATATTATTGCTGTTTCTAATCACACTGTACTATAAAAATATAGAATGTTCTTAAATGGATTTTCAACAAAATGCCCACAGACTAGATACCTCTAATTTTCTGATAATGCAAACCTGACATTCTAATTAGAAAATGTGTATTTTCTATGAAGTACCACTGCAGTATCTGACTTTCTTTTCCTCCCTGAATCAACCTGCATTTTAAGATAAAATGAAAGGGTGACAGCTTCACAAGAACTTTACGTTGCTTCCTGTTCTGGTGAATACAGGCTGACAAAGATGCACTGCCTGGAAGACTAGGAGGGATTCCAGTGATTTTCTGAAGCATAAGTTTAGTAAGTGAGAAAAGGCGGTATGTAGTTAGAATATTTTTGTGTGTCTGAGCTGATAACAAAGAGAAAAACATTCAAAAAATGTATTTAAGCCCCATTACCTTGTTGCTAAGTTTGTTTATTTATGTATAGCTAACATACAGAAAAAGGGAAACCAGTTTCATTTACTGGAACTTCAAAATACTGGACTCAAACTTTGAGTATCTTTGTATGTTCTTGGTGTATCAGAGTCTTTGTTCTTTCTTGAAGCTCCAAAATTCCAAGGAATATAACCAAGGAACTGATTTCTCCTCAATTTTCAGGGTAATGCATTGTCCACATGACAAAATGGA
This sequence comes from Balearica regulorum gibbericeps, assembly GCF_011004875.1. Lineage (NCBI taxonomy): Eukaryota > Metazoa > Chordata > Aves > Gruiformes > Gruidae > Balearica > Balearica regulorum. The sequence continues at coordinate 34,267,064 of NC_046191.1, read as the reverse complement.
ATTTGCAACTGGATGTACAGTTCATGTGTGAGTAAATCAAAGACATGTCATTTAAAATTTAAAATAAATTTTAAAAGTAGCCAAACTGTGTTTATACCCTTAATTTTTAATTCCTCTGTTCCTTCCCTGCCAAATAATTCATTTTCTTTACTTAACTCTTATGAAGCTACTAAACATCCTTTCTGAAGGGAACAGAAGGCCCAATATGCTGACCGGATCCACTTCTTAGGGAAGTCTGTTGCCTTCCTGCAGCTCGGATTAAAGACGTGAAGAGAAAGCTTCCTGCTCTGGTATGTCCCTCAGATTAATGTCCATTATTGATTTTTCAGGTAGGCAGCGATGGGATTGCAACAAGCAGTCCGAGGGCAATCAGGAGAGACTTCAGGGCCTTGGGACGACTGGTTAAGGGATCAGGAGCACAAGCAGTGTTCTCTATCATTGCAGTTGCAGGAAATGATGAGGAAAGAAACAGGAAGAGCCAGCAGATCAATACCTGGCTCCGAGCCTGGTGTCACTGACAGGATTTGGGGGTTTTTGATCATGGGTTGGTTTGCTGATGAGTGAAAGGCTGTGGATGTTGTCTACTTGGACTTTTGTAAAGCCTTTGACACCATTTCCCACAGAATTGTCCTGGAGAAACTGAGTGCTCATGGCTTGGGTGGGCATATGCTTCTCTGGGTAAAAAATGGCTGCATGGCCAGGCCCAATGAGTTGTGGTGAATAGAGTTAAATCCAGTTGGTGGCCAGTCACAAGTGGTGTTCCCCAGGGCTCAGTATTGGGGACAGTTCCCTTTATCAATGAGCTGGACGAGGGGATCGAGTGCACCCTCAGTAAGTTCACAGATGACACCAAGTTGTGCAGGAGTGTTGATCTGCTGGAGGGTAGGAAGGCTGTACAGAGGGATCTGGACAGGCTGGATCGATGGGCTGAGGCCAACTGTATGAGGTTTAACAAGGCTCAGTGCTGGGTCCTGCACTTGGGTCACACCAACCCCAGGCAACGCTGCAGGCTTGGGGAAGAGTGGCTGGAAAGCTGTCCGGCGGAAAAGGACCTGGGGGTGTTGGTCGACAGCTGGCTGAACATGAGCCAGCAGTGTGCGCAGGTGGCCAAGAAGGCCAACAGCATTCTGGCTTGTATGAGAAATAGTGTGGCCAGCAGGATCAGGGCAGTGCCCGTCCCCCTGTACTCAGCTCTGGTGAGGTTGCACCTCGAGTGCTGTGTTCAGTTTTGGGCCCCTCACTACAAGGACATTTTGGTCCTGGATCATGTCCAGAGAAGGGTAATGAAGTGGTGCAGGGTGTGGAGCACAAGTCTGATGAGGAGCGGCTGAGGGAACTGGGGTTGTTTAGCCTGGAGACAAGGAGGCTGAGGGGAGAACTGATCGCTCTCTACAACTACCTGAAAGGAAGTTGTGGTGAGATGGGTGTTGGTCTCTTCTCCCAAGTAACAAGTGATAGGACAAGAGGAAATGGCCTCAAGTTGCGTCAGGGGAGGTTTAGATTGGATATTAAGAAAAATTTCTTCACCAAAAAGGGTGAAGAAGCATTGGCACAGGCTTCCCAGGGAAGTGGTAGAGTCACCATCCTTGGAGGTATCTAAAACACATGTAGGGACATGGTTTAGTGGTGGGCTTGGCAATGCTAAGTTAATGATTGGATTTGAAGATCTTGAAGGTTTTTTCCAACCAAAACAATTCTATGAATCTATGAGTGAATATCTTACACGTACCTGCCACAAAGATTTTGAAACAGAGTAAAATCCCAAATGACTAAGAATTCTAGAAAATGTTTGGGCAAATTTTTTTACAAATAATGCCAAATAATTTACTTGTGGATTTTCTAGACATTCACAGGAGTTTTTTCATTGCTTTAAAGAATTTCTTGATACTATTTATACATGAACTGCTCCCATGCAAGATTTTTGTTACCTACAATGATTTTTTTAAATTTTTTTTTAATATAGTCACTTATAATAAAAAAAGAACTATGATTAGCTGAAAATAGTCCTTTGGAAAGGAAGACAAGGCCAAGCAGATGTCACAGAAAGGCAGAATTCAAGTGACTAATCTGAAAAACACACAGGAAAATCAATTATGAAGCAGAGCTAGGAAAAGGGAAGGTTTACTTAGATTACAGATAATACCAAGAAATCAACATGGTGTAAACTTATGGGGTGAATTTAAAATTCTCTGGCACATCCTGGATTCCACAAAGACAAGGGAGGACAAATCAAGTCATGCAAAGCAGCTACTCTGTAATGACTGGGTGGAAGAGAATGCAGTTTTGAAAAAGAGTTTGTGATGGACGTTCTTTCATAAACGTGTTTTCATAAAAATAATTTATTTTCACAAAAGTAATAAAAGAGTTTCCAAGTACTGTCTGTGGAAACGTACCCTGGTTCTGTGCTTCCACATTTTGTAATTTCTAAATCTGTTTTGAAAGAGAACTTATATTTTCCAAAACATCAAAGTACAATATGAAGAAGTTGACAATATCATGATAAAAGGGTTGTTGTGCAGATTTTCAGCTAATGAGAAAAAAACCTTGAGAACTGAGAACTTCGGTTGTATTTGTGAAGAAATACCGAGCAATGTCCAAATGCAGTCAGTTATTCCATAATTGCCTGCTTAGCAAGTAGAAAATCTTTGTTTGGCAGAGGTGAAGGAAGTTTTAGTTGTAAAGTTGTGTGACAGAGGGTGAATAAATATTTTAAGAAGCTCCAACAACCCTTAAGGTTTTAATTTGTGAGCAAATGTACAAAATATAAAAAAGTAAAACTATTGAACAGCAAAATCAGGGTTAACTAAGACATTGTTTTGTGAGGTCTTTTTTATTGTTTCCAATGAAATGTAGATTAGGAAGAATTAATTCACTTCATAGCATAAATGATGTCTGAGAATGGTGGTCCTACAAAGAGCCACTGTAAAGTTCTGGGCAGGATACAGCAGAGAGAGATGCATATAAAGTGTCTTCAGAGGTCTTTTAGTCTCTGCCTTTCCTTCCAGGAAAGAGTTGCTATTTCTCCCTGTGGCTTGACATGGAATTCATCACCATTGTCAGTTTGGGGACTGTATGTCAACTTCACACCACCAGACTTAGAGATTTTGTTTTGTTTTGTTTTGTTTTGTTTTGTTTTGTTTTGTTTTTTTCCAGCTGACAGAGAAATATTTAAAATGTGAGGACTGAAGTGGTTGATTTTCCATTTTTTTCTGGTTTGGTTTCCAGATTTTGTGTGCCAATTTAACTCTTTTCTGCTTGTTTAAAGGGCACTGAGGAACTTTCCATCAGACTCTCACCTGGACAACTGTGGCATAACAAATCCTGGACTTCTTCCTGAAATTTTCTAATGGGTTTAAAATTTTTTTGCCAGTATTTTTCACTGCATCTCTTGCATGTTCAAGCTCAGCAGGACTCCACAAAGGGCTCTGTCATTACACCAGAGAGTTTAGTGTCTTCAGTTCACAGCTGAAGAATTAAGAGCTACAAACATAACTCAGTGAGCTTTCTTTTTAGAAAATAGGTATTGTACATCAGAAGAGTCTAATATTCTTTCTCTGACTAATTTAGTTCAGCCTCTCACGCTCAGTCCCCTAACATTCTTGTCAGGAAGAAGCTGTGAGTTTTCCTTTCAAGGAAATGAGTGAGTTGAGATTTGGATTCTTAAAAATACATCACCAAGATAATTCTTTATACACTGCGTAGTGGAACAAACCTTTTCTTCAGCTGCGTGGGGACTTCTGCCTATCATTTTGATATGTGCTTTCCAGAGAGTTTCTTATATGCATGGAAAATATACAAAACCCCAGCAGAAGAGCACATTACTGAAATACAACATTAGAAGTGTTTGCTACTGCAACAGCAATAACAACAACAAAAAAGATATTCCATTTCTTATTTTGACTTTTTCTGCAAGAAAAGTCTCTTCTTGTTGTCAAAAATACAGTTTGGAATCTTACTATGCATATCTCCCTGACATGCATTAAAACAATATCTTTTGTGGCTTTTTATTAGGCTGCAGGAAGTGCTAATGTCACCTTTTCTTTGGAGGGTTGTAATTTCAGAGTTTGTCCTCTAGTGCAGCTTGAATAGGTTTCATGATTAACTCTTATTGCTTAATGTATTAGTTTTGCTAAAAGCCTTGCTTGCAAAAGTTCAGCAAATGTTAGCTTTTCTGGAGAGGCCCTACAGTAAACAGTAAAACTGTTGAAGTAGTATGTATATCCATCAGATACTTTTCTCTTTCCAGCTAAAAGCACTTTAGAGCTCCTTTTATGAAAAAGACACTATGTGCAATGCAAGGTAAGGGCCAAGAATAATTGTCATTCATCCTGTGAAACACGAAAGAATTGAAAAGTACATCAGTCAGTCCAAGGGCTTTGCATCAAGGAGCACAAAGCTAAAAAAGGCTTCACAGAAAGGACTGTTTCCTCCAGCTTCTGAGGAAAGAACAGCCCTGGGGGAACCTGACATTCAACTCTCTCTTGGGAGCAGTAACTTTTAAAAGCTAGGATGAACAGCTGTGTAAAGTGACTGTCCTATTCACGGTGGATGGCTTGAGGTCTACTATAAAAGACAAGGTAAGGGACCTTGCAGACTTAGCCAAGACAGAATGGGGTTGATTTTGGTTGTTAGAGAGAAACTGAAAACAAAATGGGATTCCAGTAATGCTCTGAAGCAGATATTTGGCCTTCTGGGTGAACTTGGGAGGGTACTGCTTTTCCACAAGCCCATGGTTCAGTTGCATGTTTACCTGTACAATTCCAAAACAGTAGTCCTCTGTCCTGCAGAGCATACTCTGGTGTTTAGCATCCCTAGACCTGTACCCACAGACCTGATAGCAACAGTGGCCACTCACATAGTGATTGTTTTTTTGGGAAAATGTATTGCAGTGGATCCGACAGCCAAAGAGAGAAGAGACTGCCACAGCTGTGCCCCAGGTCTAACCAGGAACAAGTCTGAAGATGTACATACATGCACACAGCGTACACACCACATCTTTACATATATACTATCATAGAATCATAGAATCATGGAATTGTTTCGGTTGGAAAAGACCTTTAAGATCATAAAGTCCAACTGTTAATCCAGCACTGCCAAGTCCAACGCTAAACCATGTCCCTAAGCACCACATCTGCACGTCTTTTAAATACCTCCAGGGATGGTGACTCAACAACTCCCCTGGGCAGCCTGTTCCAGTGATTGACAACCCCTTCAGTGAAACATTTTTTCCTATTACCCAACCTAAACCTCCCCTGGCACATCTTGAGGCCTTTTCCTCTTGTCCATATATATGGCTGGCCACGTACATCATAGACGCACTGAGCACTCGTGCAAACACAGACAGAACCAACAGCCTCATCCTGCTCCCCTCCCTGGCCAAGAAGAACAGAGGTCTGATAGTGAGAATATCTATATATACCTACGTGCAGTGTGGTTTTCTCCAGCAGCTGGGTCAGACCCACAATCTCCCCAGTAGCTGCCCCTGGACAAACAAGCCCCCGAGTTGCTAGTACAGACCATCACACACGTATACACACACGCACACAGACAGAGCTGACCAGGACTCCTCTGGTCCCCATTAGCCAAGCCCCCCACGGTCTCACCCTTAGAGACACACACACATGCATTTCTCATTCCAAAAGAACCCCAGGCCCCACAGTCTCTCCAGGAGCTGACTGGCACTTCCCTGGTCCTCAGCTGCCAACTCTCCCATGGCTTTTCCATTAGAGATATCCCCAGTTCCCAGGCCACCTCACCTACGTGACAGCTTGTCTGGCTTGATCTTCGCTGGTGCTTACTGATTAGAACTCAGTAAACTAGCTACTACGTCAGATATGAGTGATCTGTGACTCTTATCTTGCCACACCATCCCAAACTGCCTTTCCTGTACAACCCAAAATGTGTCCCACCCCTTGGCAGCAAGTCCTTTAGTCTGAGAGCTGATCTGGAGAGCTGCTCCCCACGGCTCATGGTGGTGGGTGTGCCACCTGGACCCTGGGGCTGACAGCTCTGCTGGGACAGCCCTGGAAGGGGCTGGACAAGGTGCTTGATCCTCATGAGTCCTTGGTTTGGGTCCCCACACCCACTGTGTGTCACTGCACTCCTATGGGCTTGTGCAGATGGATGGGCCTTTGATGGGCTTATGGCTCCTGGGGCAGGCTCAGGAGTAGCCTGGCAGGCTATGATTTGGGCTTTTCCTTGTGCCATTGTCTCTCTGAGCTCCTTGGTGGATGTGCAGATGAGCTTTATCACCTCTAAACATATTAACACATAACATCACCTCTAAATCATAGAATCATAGAACGGTTTGGGTGAGAAGGGACCTCAAAGATCACCTAGCTCCAACCCTCCTGCCATGGGCAGTGACACCCTGCACTACACCAGGTTGCCCAAAGCCCCATCCAACCTGGCCTTGAACACTGCCAGGGAGCCGGGGCAGCCACAGCTTCTCTGGGCAACCTGTGCCAGGGTCTCACCACCCTCACAGGGAAGGATTTCTTCCTAATATCTAATCTAAATCTCCCCTCCTGCAGCTTCAGTCCATTATACCTCATCCTATCACTCCCTGCCCTCGTAACCAGTCCCTCTCCAGCTTTCTTGTGGGCCCCTTTAGGTACTGGAAGATGCTATAAGGTAGAGCCATCTCTTCTCCAGGCTAAACAACCCCAACTCTCTCAGCCTGTCTTCACAGGAGAGGTGCTCCAGCCCTTGAAGCATCTTCATGGCCTCCTCTGGACTTGCTCCAACAGCTCCATGCCCTTCTTGTCCTGGGGACCCCCGAGCTGGACGCAGCACTGCAGGGGGGGCCTCACCAAAGCGGAGTAGAGGGGCAGAATCCACTCCCTTGACCTGCTGGTCTTGCTGCTTTTGATGCAGCCCAGGACACGGTTGGCTTTCTGGGCTGCAAGCACACATTGCCAGCTCATGTTGAACTTTTCATCAACCAACATCCCCAAGTCCTTCTTCTCAGAGCGACTCTAAATCCATTCTCTTCCCAGCCTGTAGCTGTGCTTGGGATTGCCCCGACCCATGTGGAGGATCTTGCACTTGGCCTTGTTGAACCTCATGAAGTTCACATGGGCTCACTTCTCAAGCTTTTCCAGGTCCCTCTGGATGGCATCCCTTCCCTCCAGCGTGTCAACCTACCACACAGCTTGGTGTCATCAAACTTGTTGTGTGAGGGTGCACTCAATCCCACTGTCCATGTTGCCAACAAAGGTGTTAAACAGCGCTGGTCCCAATACTGACCTCTGAGGAACACCACTTATCACTGGTCTCCACTTGGACATTGAGCTGTTGACCGCAAATCTTTGAGTGGGACCATCACTCTGAGCAGAGAGCAATGGTTGTTATCTACCTCGATTTCAGCAAGGCTTTTGACACTGTCTCCCATAACATCCTCATGGGTAAGCTTAGGAAGTGTGGGTTAGATAAATGGACGGTGAGGTGGATTTTGAACTAGCTGAATGGCAGAGCTCAGAGGGTTGCGATAAACAGCGCAGCATCTAGTCAGAGGTCTGTAGCGAGTGGTGTGTCCCAGGGGTCAGTACTGGGTCTGATCTTGTTCAACATATTCATCAATGACCTGGATAGAGGGACAGAGTGCACCCTCAGCAAGTTTGCTGATGATACCAAACTGGGAGGAGTGCCTAACACACCAGAAGGCTGCGCAGCCATTCAGCGAGACCTGGAAAGGCAGAGCGGAACCTAATGAAGTTCAACAAAGGCAAGGGCAGGGTCCTGCACCCAGGGAGGAATAACTCATCACTGATCTCCACTTGGACATCAAACCATTGACTGCCAATTCCTTATTCACTAAGTGGTCCATACATCAAATCCATGTCTCTCCAATTTAGAGAAAAGGATGTCACGTGGGACAGCGTCAAATGCTTTGCACAAGTCCAGGCAGATGACATCAGTTGCTCTTCCCTTATCCACCAAACGCTGTAACCCCATCATAAGTGGCCACCAAGCTGGTCAGGCACGATTTGCCCTTAGTGAAGCTGTGTTGCCTGTCGCCGATCACCTCCTTATTTCCCATGTGCCTGAGCACAGTTTCCAGGAGGATCTGCTCCATGATCTTGCTGGGCACAGAGGTGAGACTCATCGGCCTGCAGTTCCCCAGGTCTTCCCTGTTTCCCTCTTTAAAAATGGGGGTTCTGTTTCCCCTTTTCCAGTCAGGGGGAACTTCACTGGACTGCTGTGACTTCTCAACTATGATAGAGATTGGTTTAGCCGCTTCATCTGCCAGTACCCTCAGGACCTATGGATGCATCTCATCAAGTCCAATGGACTTGTGCACCTTCACGTTCCTTAGATGGTCTCGAACCTGGTCTTCTCCTACAGTGGTAGGTTCTTCATTTTGCCAGTCCCTGCCTTTGCCTCCTGCAGCTTGAGCAATGTGGCTAGAGCACTTGCCAGTGAAGACTGAGGAAAAAAAAGTCGTTGAGTACCTCAGCCTTCTCCATAGCCCAGGTAACCAGGTCACCTGTATCATTCTGGAGCAGGCCCATATTTTTCCTCATCTTCCTTTTATCACTGACATACCTATAGAATCTTTTCTTTTTGCCCTTGTCATCCCTGGCCAGGTTTAATTCTATCAGAGCTTTGGCTTTCCTAACCTGATCCCTGGCTGCTCAGACAGTTTCTCTGTATTCACGCCAGGCCACCTGCCCTTGCTTCCACCCTCTGTAGACTTCCTTTTTGTCTTTGAGTTTGCCCAGAAGCCAATTGTTCATCCATGCAGGCCTCCTGGTGTATTTGCCTGACTTCCTCTTTGCTGGGATGCATCGCTCGTGAGCTTGGAGGGGTGACCCTTGAATATTAGCCAGCTGTCTTGGGCCCCTCTTCCTTCCAGGGCTTTGTCCCATGGCACTCTACCAAGCAGGTCCCTGAAGAGGCCATGGTCTACTCTCCTCAAGTCCAGGGTAGTGAGCTTGCTGTGTGTCCTCCTCGCCACCCTGAGGATCTTGAACTCCACCATTTCATGGTCACTGCAGCCAAGGCTGCCCTTGAGCTTCACATTCCCCACCAGCCCCTCCTTGTTGGTGACAACTAGGTCCAGCACAGCACCTCTCCTCATTGGCTCATCTATCACTTGGAGAAGGAAGTTATCATCAAAATGTTCCAGGAACATCCTGGATTGCTTATGCCCTGCTGTGTTGTCCCTCCAACAGATATCGGGGTGACTGAAGTCCCCCATGAGGACCAGGGCTTGTGAACGTGAAGCTGCTCCTGTCTGTCTATAGAGGGTCTCATCCAGTCAGTCTTCCTGATTGCGTGGCCTTTAGCAGAGGTAGTGTCCCCTGTCCTCCTTTTAATCCTGACCCATAATAATATAAAAGCTGTTGTTCATGGGGCTTCAGTCACAGGAACTCTAAAAGCACAGTTATTTATTTATTCGTGCAAAACATTATCTTTTTGAAGACTTTTTTTTTTTTTTTTTTTACTCTTCTCTCTCCTATGCTGCATAGTTTATGGAGCAAGGTAAGATTAGCTGCCTACGTTCGTTTGCTTCAGCTTTCACAACCCCAGTTGTAAACGTACTCTTCAAATGTCTTGCTGGCAACTTTGCATCTAGGAAAGATCTAGAGAATTCATTTAGGGACTCTCCACCTTGGGTAAATCTGTGCCTAATAGGAGACCAGAGACTTTTAGTGATCTTTAACTATGACACATCTTTCATAAATGTTACTAGAGAGTATGTCTAGATGAACATATAGCTGCACTTGTAAAATGACTTTTAAAATTAAACCTCTCTTCATCTTTTCTAGCAACCCTCATCCTTCTGTACAGATCAGAAGGTTTTTTGTTTCTGCTTAAATTACAAATGGAGAAAAAATGGGAGGGGAAATCATAAACTGGGTGATATCCCTTTCTTTACACTCTGTCAACTGTTGGGTTTTCACTACCTTTTATCAAGCTGAACACATCTGTTTTGGTGTAATAAATGTATATTTATATTTTGAACAACAAATGTACATTCAAAAAGTAATTCATAGAAAAAAATATCATATATACTTGGATATAAATAAAATAAATGGGGTATCTGAAGGCTAAATAGCAAGCCAATTACTCCAGTAGCATATTTACAAGAGTCACAATTAACACCTCTCTTTTATCAATTCTAAGATTTCAATTATTTTTTTCCTGATTCTCTTACACATCAGGATACTAAATTTGGTTTCAGGCAGAGTGTGATGTAACCCTGTTGTTCAATGTCCTTGAGATGATGCCTGTGCAGAAGTCCACTAACAGGGACTATCACAGAAATCCTTTGAAGGATAAGGGAAAGAATCTGTGCTAGGAGCCCTGCTAAAACTGTGGGAGTTTTAAAGTTATAAATATACTTGGAAATCTGAATTCCTACCTGCTTCCAGTTTTTTAAAGTCAATAAATTGTTTAAGTCCTGTAATCTATGTTGGCATACTCATATTTTGAGTAAATACACATTTACTGTTTAATCTTCTAACTGCAAACTTATCTGAAATCATACTCATCAGTAGACCCAGATGGCTCTTTCTTGTAATGTAAAATTGTTTTCCATGCATATCTAGTTAGGTTGTGCAGAATCATTTCAACATGTGAATACAAAAAAAAAAGAAAAAAGAAAAAAAGCCGGAGGGAATGGAAGTGTTTTCTAGGATAGAACACAAGAAACACATGAGATGATAGTCAAAAACTTTTCCTAAAAGCAAATCTAAGGCAACAAAAGTTTATGACATAATGAGAATAATGTTCAATCACTAGCAGGGGTGTTGATACAAAACACACTACTAAAGATGTAAATAATTCATCTACTCTTATAATTATAATAATTAATAATACTAATTAATCCACTACTTTTTTTTCATTAACTAATTTTAACAAATTTAAATGTTCTTTGCAAGAAATACAACACAGGACACTGCTCCATGATTTTGGCCTTCATGCTTGTTCCCAGTGTTCTCTATTGTATATGTGAATTATTAAAATAAATGTTTTGCTTTATCTGCTGTCAAGTACTCTGTAAAAATGCAGCTATGTTACTAGTTATTAAAGACAGGAATTATGTCTCCTTGAATAAGCTGCATACATTATTTTAGATGCATGTGTGAACAAGATGCTAGATCCTTGTCAGTTTTACAGGGCTGTACAAGTTGTCTGTGGGAAGAGGGAACATAGAACCTCGTGCCGACCTCCTGAGTAGAGGTGGCACTTGCAGATAATTACTTCAAGCCAGCTGAACTCTGTCAAAAGCCTTCACTCATATTACTGTGTATTATTTTTTTATTAAGCACTACTGGTTTTTCTTTCCCCTCTAAAGCTACCACAAACTGGGAGTCTGTGCCCTATTTATACTTCAGAGACATTACACCAGATGGGACACTGAAGCGCGTCAGCCCAGAGTCGGGTGAAAGTCTGTTCCAGATGGCAAAGCGAAATATTGCTAAATATGCCTGCAAGGTATTTAAGCACAGCATGACAGACAGCTATAACAAACAGTAATGGAAAAAAGCCAGTATAAACAACAGCTGAGGAAAGACTGCCTTTTTCCTGAATACTCAGGCCTTACTACAGCTTGCTTAGTGAGGAGGCACTTGGAGTGGAGGACAAAGAAACGTTGATCAATGCCGAGAACAAAACAAAGAATGTTGTAAGGCAGCTTTGGTGATGGTCATTACAGCTCATTTCCAAGGCTGCTGTACTGAAGACAGTACACCATAGGGCTCTTTGTTAAAGAAAACGGAAACTTAGTTTAAAAACTGCTCTTGTGATTCTTTCTTTAAGGAAGGTAACACATTTCTATAAAGATTGTACTGGATTTTGCTAAAAGCATACTTGAATTACCTCCCTAAGCCATTTTCGCTATCGTCATGCAATGCGCACAGGTTATGAGGAAGGCCACCTGTGCTGCACGGAGTGCTTCTCAGAAAACAGCAAGATCTGTCTCCTTTCAGCTGTGTCTCCTCGGAACAAGGAAAGAGCCTTCAGCTGTGCTCAGGCATTGCAAAGCTTGTTATTTTATGGGAATAGCTGTACTCTTGACAATTTTGTCTGCTCTGCTTGAGCTTTAATGTTTTTCAATGTCATGGTGTTTCAGCAAGCTTCTCTACTGACTTCTTTCCTGATGTGTTTTGGATATGCTGTAGAAACTCTCAGGTCTCTCGTCTTTAAGATGAGGAAACTGTGCTACAGATATTTTTAAGCTTGGAAAAGACTGTATGAATTGTGAAATTCATAAGCCTCTCCCCAGATTAGAACTCTGTCATTTTAACCAGTTGCTGGCTGAAATAATCAGAAAATCCAACTTTACTTAAAAAAAAAAAAAAAAAAGCCCAAGGACTGAACTAAAAGATGATTCTTTATTCTCTTCATACAGTAACAGTAAAACATCTAGACAGTTTTATTGCTAGTACTTAAGGGGTTATGGAATCTTTTAAAGGAAATTCTTTATTTCTGTAGGGAGAGAATTCCTCTCTTCTCTCTACAACTGCTTTTCTCTTATAAGTCTCTTTCACCAAACTGGGGCTTATTTAATTGCATTCAAGGTAAAGTACATCTTAAGTGAATGGATTGGAGGTAGGGTTGTGGAAATGTGATGGTATACCATAGAATATTGTGTGAAACAGGAGAGCACTGACAGGAGAGCCAAGGGAAAGAGGGACCATATCATAGCTTTAGATATGGTCCTATTTTTAGAAAAGCCTCACTGAAGCTTTTCATAAAATGCACAAGAGCATTGTCTGGTTTGGGAGATAAATTTTCTCATCTACCTGAGGGAATGAAAGCCAACATCCCCACCCTGAGTGCATAAACTCATAGTCATTAAGTTTTTCAGGGGAGCAGTCTTGGTGTCTGCAGCTATACTACTGTGTAGTGAAAGATTAATGTGATCCATGAGAAAAATACAAGGAATATAACACGACCCAGAGGCAAGAGTGTTTGTGATGCTGTTCTGGTCTTCACTCTGAAGACTGTTTCTGTAGTTTATATTAAACTTTCATTAGTTGGCAGTGCATTATAAAGACCGCACCAGGCTGCTTGACTTTCTTGAGGGCACAGTGTTTCTAAAGCTCTCTGAAAGCAGAGATCTTGGCTCACTGGGGATACGCAAAAACCAACTAGGAAACAGCTAGAAGTTAGCTATTGTCTAACCTCAGGGTTAGTTAAGAGAGAGTGTATAAGACTCTGCTTCAGACTTCATCAAAGCGGAATTTATGAAGTAACATTAGGTGCCACAGAGCAGTGGTGAGTGCTGGTTGCAGAATGGCAGTAATACCAGGGCTGGGGGGGCGGAAAAAGTGGTTTCTAGGGTCACAACTAGCATTGTTGCATGATGCTGCTTTGGACATTACAGCTTAGATGATTGTCAAAATTCTCCACCAATACTTGGATCCAAATATTAAAAGATAGCCCTTGAGGTTAAATACAGATGAAACACCATGTGAGCTAAAGAAAGACAGCTCCCTTACTAAGACTAGAATTTGTTAGTTTCTATGAAGTCCTTTTGGTTTAATCTAAGAATCATTATTAGTCCTGTTACGATGACAGGAACACTTACAGTTCTACCCCTTCCTCTGGTTTTGTGCTCACCCGTCCCTGTTCCCCAGGGCCGCGAGGTCCGTGGGACCCGTCCCCTCCAGTAGGACGGGAGAGGTGGGGTTACAGCAAGCAGGCAGCACCCCAAGGCTTTCCCAGCACCAGCATGTCAACATTGGGGCTTTCCTCTTCTTCATGCTGAGTCTGCTTGAGATCACTTCCATACATTTTCTAAGACGGGCTGCTTAAAGTTAAAACATTATGTACAAGATTTACTAGCTATTTTACATATGTTCTGTCAGTAAACATTTGTGATTTATCTTTATAGCCCTTGGGCTTATGGTATCATGCTGTGCTTGGACTTTCAAGTCATCTGCTTTCATCTTGTGCTTGCACTTTTGGGAGCCTTGTTAACAATCCTACTTGACTTGTTTGGTTGCAGGGCTTTTAAAGGTGTTTTTTGTTACTACCAACCTCCTAGCTGAGATCTCCTGATTACCCAAGTAATGTTCTATGCACACAACTAATCACACAGATGTCCTTCTTCTAGGATCATGAACAGTAAAAATAATGACCTATGAGAAAGCACACATAGACACAGACAGACACAGACACTGTGCTTGGGTAATGACTTGCAGCCATGATAACAGTAACATCAGTGGTACAGGTGCACAGACATAATTATTCGACACCTGTGACTCCCCGTATATACATATCACTTCACTTTCATTTCGCTTAGAATTTCTGCTCAATAATACAAATACATGTAATATAAATGTGCCCCAAGTTTTGATAAAACTAAGATTTGGCATTAAATACTTCCAACAGGAAAAAAATACTGTAAACCTGACATTAAATACAATTAATACTAGTGTCTATAGTTTAGTTTTTTAATTTACAAATATTGATCAATAATATGAGGTCAGATCAGAGTTATTTTTTCTTTTTTTTTTTTTCCAAATTATTGAACACAGCAAAACCCATAGTACATTACAGACAAAATGTAAAAGAGTACTTCAGATCTTCTTTGACTATAAATGTGGGGGGTTTATGAAGCTTGTTAAATTGATCAGTATTAAATAAGAGCATGATTAATGCAGAGACAGGAGTTAAAAGAGTACAGCTATGCCACTTTGGAATAGCTGCTTAAGTCCCATAGTGTACATAAATTCTGGCTTGGTTAATTACATACTGTTTGCCTAAACGCACAGTACATTTTAAATGGGAGGAAGGTAATCCACAGTGTTCCTTATTCTACTGTGCACCGCTCTTACACACTAGCAAGCATACTGAAGGAATTTGGAGTTGAATAGGAATTTTCTATATCCCTATATAAAGGAAAAAATCATATGAATATCTCAAACTAAACTTCTATGATTAGCCTATCATAATATGAAATATAGAGATGTGCTTAATTTGATGGAGAAATATCTGCTCATTTGTACAAATATAAACTTTTGGGAGCAAAGCTCTGCCTGTGAACTACCGGAAGTCTGGAGATAAAGGGCCACTGTTTAAAAGATGGGTAGATCCTTGGTATTTTGAGTAAATAATTTATTTACATTCTGAAGTTGAGTAGAAATTCCTCTTAAAAAGCCAAGAAGTATTAATGGGAGCAGACCAGAGGTTATCTCATTACCTTGGAGGCCACAAAGGGAGAATTTTGAACGGCAGTGCAGATGCTGATTAATGTAATAGGTTAATAAAGGGCAGGATAAAAAGAATTATCTCATAATAAGGGCATTAAATTTAAGGAATTAAAAGCCTTAATAAGGAAATTATTCACAATTGTTAACATTCACTGATCCTGGTGACTATGCAGTTATGTTTTAAAATGTCTTTTGTTTTCAAAACAAAATTACTCAGACAGTGACTCCATAAAAATAATAGGCTGAGGATGCATGATCAGCCACCTGCTAGCATTTGCTTTATTACATAAAAAACTATTTATGTTAAAGCTTTGCTATTTTTTTAATTATTTTTATTTTTCCCAATTTGTTACCTTCTACGGGTCTTCTCATTTCTGAGATTAATTGAAATCCATGTGTTAAAGAAAGCCAACAGAAAGATGTTGACAAGATTGAAAAGATGATCACAAGGAAGCAAATTGTTAAAATTACCTGTAACTACCACATTTCAATTTATTAAATTCATTCAAGCCTTGGAGGCCTTTTAAATTTCTCATTGATCTTTGGGTCCAATAAATGCTATCTCCCATAAAGAAGTGTCCAGAACAGTTAATCACATCATTTTCTCTGCCTGGGGTGTTTCACTGCTTCCAGGGAGCAGTAAGGGTCCAGCATGTGCTTCCTATGAACATGCCTACGCACAGACGGTAACTTCCAGGAAACCTGATTCTTCAGAAGGGAAGGAAAGAACAGACACATGCCTCTGAATGAGAAAGATGACATCAATTTGGCTTTTGCCTCAAAAATTCTTTAATTTTATGAAAATAGTCAAATGTAAAAATTCCCATTTTAAAAAAGTCATCTGCAGACTGAGAAGCTTTTATTGTTTTCATCGTGTTCAGATGCGACTGTAAATTCCTGGCTCTTATGAAATTCTAGTTAGAATGCAGAAGTCTAGCCTTGACTGTTTAATTCATGTGTTCAATCTGCCAACCTGAAGACATTTGGAATTAAAAATGGAGTCTGTTTCTAATTTTTAGTATTCATGTTAACTTATAATTTAAACATCTGTAAGATATTCATAACATAAATTTATGAGGAAAATCTAATGGAGTTTGATTGGACTTCTATTGTAAAAACATTTTCAATTCACTGAGGCCTTTAACAAACATTGTTGTTAATTACAAAGGTGTCAGAATGTGCTTAACTGACACCTAATCTGCCTGGAGGTGACAGAAGAGAAAGCAAACCTTAAGAGATGTGGAAGTGTTTTCTCCAGGAATACACATCTGTCTGGCAGTGGGCAGTGCACAGATTTCACTAATGTGTGAAAGTGCCCTTGATTCTACATCAGAATTTGCAAAGAAGCTTGCCTCTCTTCAAAGATGTTGGTTAGAATGAGAGAACAGGGTGAAATATATCATACAACTACACAGTCCTTTTAATTGGAACTGCTACTTTCAGATAAATGTCTAGAATTTTTTTTTTTATATCCCATGCTGTGATTTATTTATTAAAAAGCTTGACATGTGTCGCTGCATCCTTTCCCTTATCATCATATCTTGTTTCTGAATTTTGAATTTGAGTATGAGAAATTAGCTGATTCTTAGAGGAGAGAAATGGTGGCAGATGAGATAGCTTTGCTAACTGAAGCCAATTACACATGTAATTTAAAGGATGAAAAATCACTTTCCAGCCTGTGTTCATGGAAGTCAGTCATCAGGTAGAACTGTATCCTGCTGAAGCAGCTTCTCACTGATTTCAGTGTAACCAGGTTTTATTTAATTAGTTTTTAGTTATTTCAGAATAGTAAAAAATAACATATGCAATACATTTAAAAGACTTCTTCTCCTTTTAGAGCATTGAAGTGGAAGTAGAGTTGCTTTGCATAACTGCATTAGTAAACAGATTAATTTACATTTTAATTTACATTAGTAGTGTAATTGGGATCCTAAAGTGTAATATACAGGAAGGAATGAAAGCAGGAACGAAGTCCCGCAGCTACTGAAGGATGGATATGCCAGGCTCTAATTAAGACATTCTTTTGTCAAGCCTTATCTCTGAGGTTTGCAAGATTAACTTAAAACAAAATGGCTGGCTTTTATCTCCCTGGTATTGGTTTTAATTCCATAGTTTAAAAGGATTCTTTTTGAGATTAATGTTAGGAAGGCAAGTTCTTCCACTCTGTCTTACCAGCAACATTGGCCTTTTTTTGGGATAAATTGTGTAGCTAAGAGGAATTTTAATTCTGCCTCAATGCCCCTTGCCCTCCCCCCAGACAAATTTCCTTTAAACATCATTGCTTCTGAATGCAGTTTGTTTACTCGGAGGTTTATATGCAGAGTTTATACGCATCCCATAGATGTGGTTAGATACTACACTGAGTGCATATGTGGGTGTCTTGCAATGGCATGATTATTTCTGTAAAAATGACTGTCCAACTACCTATTAGTGAAGTTTACAGTGAATATTTGTACAGAACATATGACAGCCACATGAGAGAGCCTCCGTCTTAGTTCATTCATAGCCTTGCATCTGGTAACCTTAGTGAAGTCAATTAGCTTCTGGGAGAGTAGAAACTGAAAGGAAGAAAATTCCAGCTCAATAGCATATAAAACCTAAGGTTGGAACTTACACCTCTGATTCTGAACATACAAAAATGAATTTGACAGGTGCCCAGAGGACACAGAACAAATGACTCAGTAACAAGGCTGAACCTGAATAAAGTGTTAGCCTGAAGATCCAGAACTACGTATTATACTGATAGCACTACAGACTTTGAAGTAATTATAGCTTTTTTTTTTTTTTTTTTTTTGCAAGAACAGAAACTAGATGGTCATCTGTGCGAATTAGTTCTTACAGGCATAAATCAGTTATCACACTTGACATTCTAAAAAGCCAAGCAGTCTAAGTGAAACAGTTGTGCCTCAGATGTCTTATTTTAAGCTATTTTTAATCTAGGGACTTTAGTAAATTTACTCCAGATGGATGTACATGCTGTATCAAATACAGTTTCAGGAAGCACGTCAAGTGCTCACATTGAATCAATGCCTTACCAAGCTATTTTCAGATAACTCAGTTTTGATTTCTTCTAATTACTAACAGCCTTACAGCTCTTTTTACAGGAAGGGTTTTATTGAACATTCTGATCAAACTCCTTGTTCCTACAACTATGTTCCACTGATTCTGATCAAGAGAGCCTTGAATTGGGCAATTGTTTTTCTTCATATTTTCAGTGAAGTAAGATACTTGCTTAACCCACATCATAGAAAATCTCAGTGATAAGTAGGCCACTGCTAGACTTTGTGAAGCATAAGTATTGCAAAGCATCTGGGATTGCTGTGCATAAAAGAGAAGTGGAAAACTGCATAAGTAGTTGCTCTGATTGCAACAACATGTCATGGAAATCTTGGACAGCCCTTAGAGAATTACACAGAGCCCATGGCATGTGATAGGGAAAACTGCAGAATTTCAGAGTTTGGCAGTCAAATCTAGCTAGAAAAAATTAATACAGAAACCTATATACAGATTGCTATAGTGCCATAGACCTACATCTGACTTGTGCAGTGTCCTGTCATTGGCCATGTACAATACCAACTGATCAAAGGACATGTAAAGAACCTGGTGTAAGAAGGCCTAGGGAAATCAAACTGTCACTCTAAGTCTCGTTGTGATCTCTAGCAACTAGTTAGACCTAAACAAAAAACATGGCATTAAAAATAAATAGTATCCAAAATACGGTTACAAATTTGGGAATAATATTCTCTTTGGCTATTTCAGTGTCCAGTCTTCGAATTTAATAAAGTATTGGCTTCATTAACTGTATATGGCAGTCACACAATTATACTGTAGTGAGCATTTTATCAGTGTTGAGCTTCCCTCTTTTAAGTTCACTGACTGCTACTTCAGTATTGCTACAAAACCTCGTAAACAGATATTTCCCATCTAATTTCTTAACAGTGTTCATTGCCGTACTACCTTGTTTCTTTTTCAACATTTATATTTTCCATAATTTTCTAATACTCTATATTTATCTACTGAGCGTTTCTTCACAGTAATTGCTTTCATCACTCCTTTCTGAAACCTCCATATTCTGCAATATCTTCTTGGAAAAGGAGGGGGAGAATGAGTACTGTAAATAAGACTTCATGCATAGAATGATGATTTTTACAGTACTTATTCACATTTTTTCCATTCCCGCTACATATTCAAATAAAGCACTTGAAAATTTCATTATCTGGCTATAGGAAATAGTTTGATAGAGAACTTTTGGAAAAGAATTACTCTGATATCAAAGTCAGTTATCACAAAATATTAGAATTGACTTGCAAAACCAAGCAAGTTAAGTTTGAATTAAAATGCTCTGGTGCCATAATCCAACACTATCTTGAAATTCCTCTCTTCCATTGGGTTAAAAAAGCCGTCATACACTGTACTGCAGTATTAAGATTTCAGTTTGTTTAGTCTTTAAAAAATATTTTTATTGTATGAGCTTTTTAATAAGGCTTAAGGCATATCTGGCTTTGTAACATCTGCTTTATTTTAAAAATATGCTTTAAAAGGACATGCTAAACAGCAAATTCTCTTGGGTGTGTAACTCAAATTGCTGAGTGAAGTCTCTTTGCCAGTCTTATGAATGAGGTTAATCCTAATTACAGATGAGAATGTTTTTTTTTTTTTTCCCTAGCCTTAAACATCTATTAATACCATAGGAAATTCAATTTTGAGACTAAAAAGACTCTTCCAATGATCAGTATAATAAATGATCATTTGACCTAACTTTGTTGACACATGAACAAGTACCCATGAAAATAAATGCCCTGTACAAAATCTAACTAGACTAAAACATAAGACTGAGGTAGGCTAATCCTTAGAATTTCTTAATGGCACTCGCACTCAGCTATCAGTGTCTCCTAAGGTACTTCAAATATTTACTGCTTTCTTTTCTACAGTGATCTCAAATACTTATTTTTTTCTTAGGCCACAAAACAAAATTCTAATTCATAAATCACACTCTGATAGAAACCTTTGCCTTGGATAGTAGTGCTTAATTTCTGAAGAGAGGTACTTAAGTATTCTAACTTAATTTAACCCATAATTCATCTGGGGAGGGATGAGGTTTGCTATATTTATGTCATGGCGCATTGCGGGCTGGCCGCTCCCCAAGAGCCAGGCACCAGGGTACTCTGTGCTGGGCTGTCCAGGCCAGGCGTGTCCCCCCACCCCAGCTGGGAGCAGGGCAGCCAGGGGGTCTGGGGCAGACCCTGCCACATGCATCAGCCACCTCCATGGGGATGGGGACAGCCTGAGGCCAGGCCGGGCCATCGGCCCACAGGCCAGGCCTGGTTCAGCAGGGCCCAAGGTAGCAGCGCGGTAGCGGGGCTGGGGATAGACTGGGCATGACTGAGGGCGCTGGGGGTCTGACCTGGGGTCCTGCACCATGGGCAGGTGTCCTGGGGCCAGTGCAGCCTGTGAGTGCCCACCAGGGCCTGGAGGTGTGAAAGGACAGTTAGCTCTCTTCAATGTAACATATGTGAGTAATCTTACTTTTCTTTTGGATTTGCAAATCTTCCTTTCACTGTGGGGTAAGGAAGCATGCGTATATATTTTATAAAACATTTAGTCATACAACTGGTGTTTCTCTTGCTGTGAATCTGTCATCCTCATCTGACTTTTCAGTGGCATAAGAATATTTTGCCTGTGAGTCATTTGACTTCATCTGAAGTTTATCAAGGTAAACAGCCAATGGCAGAAATAATATATTGTTCATGCATTAAACTTATACTAAATAATTCCTAAAAATCTTTGCAAAGGACTTTTTTGTATAACTTAGCAGATTCGATGTGCCATAGAGTGATTGGATTGGCTGCAGGTTATCACATGTGATTTAATCATCCAATGAACATTGGTGTTATAAAATCATTATGATCACATTTAGGCTGACAGGAATTCATGAACTAAAAACGAACCACTGAGCATGATATAGACAGGACTTGTTGTTGCAGTAACCCAGCGTCATATTGCTGAGAGAAGCTCTAAGATCAATTTATTTGGAGTAAGCATTTCTTATCTGTACTTACAGGCTTACTTAAAGGTTGAAGATTGATATGAAGCCTGGTCTGCATTTAGCGATGCTTTGCAAAGTGTTGTGTTTAGCTATAAATGTTATACGTGCAAGAAATGAGTCTTAGTTCCTCAGGCCCCTGCACTGATTAGTACTTGTACAAATAATCCTATATATTAAAAAAAAAAAACCAAAAAAACAACTGAGTGACAAATTTTACTTGACATAATTTGAAGTAACTATAATTCAGTGTTCATGAGATTTTCATGATATTTTTTTCACACAGAATGAGATTGCTGCAGTGTCTGTAGACTGATCTACAGACTCTCTTCCAGCCTGTGAACTGTCACAAAGTAAGCCTCCTTGCTTTTTGTTACAGGTGATGGTTTCAGTAATGCTTATAAAAGGCTGCAAATAACTTCTGGATGCTTGCAGAAACTTCCTTTGAAAAGTCATCTGTTGACAAATGATGTCTCCCTCTTTATCCCCAAGGATGCGAACCTTTCATTGAGTTTGAGTTGGATACAACATCATTATTTCACCTCTAGTCTTCCAGCTCTCTTTCCCATAGTAACCAAGTGGCTGATCATTTCCTACCTGAACTGTCAACCTATTCCACTGCAATGTTGCCTAGAGGATTTGAAAGTATGATTCTTATTAACTCTTCATGAGAGTCAAAATCTTTCACAAGACATCTCTAAATCCTCTGCTGGTGGTACTTCTGTAAAAGTGTTACTATATGGAACACTAATGGCGTACAGAAATTGTTTGCAGTTTCTCCTATCCCATGACTATTACCTCAGCTCTGCTTTTGTCTGTGCTCTGCTGTAAAAATATGCTAAATGAATACTGATTAAAAACTTTTACAGTAAGAAACAAATAACTAATAGTTTACCCAAAACATGCTTAATCCTTCCATCTTGAGTAGCCTTTGAATTGTGTTGCAGTTATGTGTACTTACAATGTAATATATCTATGAACATCAAAGACTAACTATATTCTTGACTTCTAAAGAAAGACTTAGGAAAAGGATCAAACACGATATAGTTCCTCTAAATTCTCATTTCAGGCGATCTACTTTACTAGTATTAAAACTATTCCTCATGGTTATTCTCAAGTAGAACAAATTTTTAAATGTATCCAATGTCAGCACATATAGATACTAATAGTAGAAAGATTCATTCTCTGAGAGCCCAGAAAACTATAGCCTTTTCAGTTGCTAATACCCAATATTGTTTCTGCTGACTTAAGATTCATGTTTTTAACAAGAATTCAGTTTACAGGTGGCCTACTTTCTAATGTAAAACTGTAGGAAAAAAACACCAAAACAATTATCATTTAAAGCTTAAGCTTGATATTATTTCGAAGTGTTTGTGTAGCTTTAAATGTTTTATTAAGCATTCAAATGACTTATGAATTAAATATCAGATCTAATGTACAATCCTAGTAAGTGGATAAAAAAAAAAAAAAGTCTTTTGATGGCCAAAGAAAAAAAGAAAAGAGTCACGAACTCTGTCGTTACTATGGGCCTGGGTTGCATGATTCTATCAGGTTTTCCCCTGCTGTTGCTGCCAAAACACCTGTTTTAAGTCATTCCCTCACATACTTAAAGCACGGCTGCTGGACAGACAGACTAAACTATTACTAGCTATTTTCTAATTGCCATTTAAATTAAATCCTTAAAGAGATTAGTATGAACATTGTTCTTTAAATGCAATGAAGATTACAAATATGGAAAATATTGTGGAAAGTATTTATCTGGTCTGTGCTGACTTTAATTTTAAGTAGAGAAAACTGGTGTTTGAATCAGTCCTACAAACTACTTTTAAGAATAGATTGTAGGGCTGGTGCTCTTCAGGAGGGAAAAGAGATGGCTGGAAGAGAATATGACTAAGAATCACAAAATCATAGAATCACAGAATCCTGGACTGGTTTGGGTTGGAAGGGGCGTCAAAGCCCATCTAGTTCCAACTCCCCTGCCATGGGCAGGGACACCCTCCACTAGCCCAGGTTGCCCAAAGCCCCATCCAACCTGGCCTTGAACACTGCCAGGGAGCCAGGGGCAGCCACAGCTTCTCTGGGCAACCTGTGCCAGGGCCTCACCACCCTCAGTAAAGAAAAGCCGTTACCCCTTGTCACGAAACCAGTGCCTACACTGAACGCAGAAGTGTTATTTATCACATCCTGCAGCACTAGAAGAAGGCAGCTTTCACTGAAATTAATGGATCACTTTAAAACAGATAAAAGTAATTTCATATTCCACAAATGGTGAACTTCTGGAATTTCCTGCCCCTGGAGGTAAGGTAACAGAAGAGTCCTGTCTTTTTTTTTTCAAGCTACTGATTCTGTTAATGAACAGGTCTTCAAACAGATACAAGGGACAAGAGACAGAAAGGTGCCCTCCACCATCCATCATAAAAAAGTTGTGGAGGCAGTGAAAGCATGAGGCAAAAGGACCACAGCTAGTTGCAAGGTTCACATGATCTCTCTAAAGAGCATCTCCTACTATCACTGCTGGAGTTAGCATCCTAAACCATGCACTTCGTTGATCTGACCCAGATGGACACTAATGTTTTGGATTTAGATATTTTATTTTAAATTATTTATTTATCATAATAGTATTTTGTTCTTGATATTTGTCATATATTATTTTCTTTCTTTTTTATCTCTTTCCCCTCAGCCAAATTTTAGTATCTAATGACAGTGTTGTCAGACTCCAATACTCTGACAATGTTCTTTTAGATATTCTACACACAAAGGGCATAATTTAATATCAAGTTTATTTATTTATTTGAAGATATTTGATGCTATGTGGGCTTTTTGATTTAGGAGACTGATACAAAATATACTGAAAGCACAATACAAGTGTAAGTAACACTTAGCACAATATAGTAATTGCAATATACAGTTCAAACACAATACCGATGCGATGCCCATTACCAGTCTCTATAGTAAGTTCACTGTCACAACACTGGGCATCTCCAGTCACCTGGAAGGAATATAAGGGTTGAAGCCAGCTCAAGCCCGTTGCTATCTTTGAAATTCTTCTGTTCATTGTTCAGTTTTATAGTCTATGTCAGGCTAAGCCATGTATTCACTCCCCCCATGCTTGTTCTGGCTAACTCAGGGAGACATCCACACTCTTTTAATGAACTCAGAGAGAAACAGTTACACCACCAGTTGATCCACTCAACTGCTTATAGCTGTTTATCTAAAACAAAGGCCAACCTCGAGTCCCATTTGTGTTACGATGAAGTCAGCTTCTTTGCAACAGCTGTAGCCAGTCACATCCTGCGTTATTCACTGAGTTTCACATCACCCTTGTCCATCTCCTCTGAGTCTTATTCTATTATTCCATAGTCACAACTATGAAGAATTACAGTTTTTACCCAAAACAGAAAAATTGTGTAAAAATTTGGAAAAGGTTTGGTAGAAATATGCACAATATATCTGAATGCAGAAGTTGCTGATTGCTTTTCACTGTTAGCTGCTTCTATATGGATTCGAAGGTTAAGTGATCTCAGAAGAACATCTTATATTCTTAAATTGTCAGAAAACCACTTTCGTTTAAAGATGATGACATGTGCTTGTACTATGACCAAAAAATGATGATGTTGGTGAATATACTAATCCTGGACACAAACCAAGAACTGTTTTGACCTTAAGGAGTAGGTAAATTGAAGTCCTCAGTGACTGGAAAAAGGAAAATATCAACCCATTTTAAAAAAGAGTAAAAAGGAACATCCTGGGAACAGCCAACCAGTCAGCCTCACCTCTGTGCCTGGTGAGATCATGGAGCAGACTCTCCTGGAACATATGTCGAAACATATAGAAGATAGGTAGGTGAAAAGAGACAGCCCACATGACTTCACCAAAGGCAAACTGTGCCTGACTAATTTAGTGACCTTATATAATGAAGTGATTGCATCAGTGGACAAGGGCAGAGCTACAGATTTTATCTACCTGGATTTCTGTAAGGCCTTTGATAATGGTGCCCCATAACATACTTGCTGCTAAATGGGTTCCATGGATGGACTGTTGAATGGATAAGGAATTGGCTGGATATCCACATCCAAAGACTTACAATCAATGGCTCAATGTCCAAGTAGAAAACAGTAATGAGTGTTGTCCCTCAAAGGTCCATACTGAGATCAATACTATTTAATATCTTCATCAATTATATAGATAGTGGGATTGAGGGCACCAAGCTCAGTTGTACAGATTTGCTAGAGGGAAGGGATGCTGTCCAGAGGCACTTTGACAGGCTTGAGGAATGGGCCCATATGAATCTCATGAAGTTCAACAAGGCCAAGTGCAAGGTACTGCACAAGGCTCGGTGCAATCCCAAGCACAACTGGGAAGAGAATGGATTGAGAGCAGCCCTGAGGAGAAGGACTTGGGGGTGTTGGTGGATGAGAAGCTCAACATGAGCCAGCAATGTGCGCTGGCAGCCCAGAAAGCCAGCCATGTCCTGGGCTGCTTCAAAATAAGTGTGACCAGCAGGTCGAGGGAGGGGATTCTGCCCTTCTACTCTGCTCTGGTGAGACCCCACCTGGAGCACTGCATCCAGCTCTGGGGCTCCCAAGATAAGAAGGACATGGAGGTGTTGGAGAGAGTCCAGAGGAGGCCATGAAGGTGATCAGAGGGCTGGAGCAACTCTCTTATGAAGATCTGCGGAGAGAGATGGCCTTGTTCATCCTGGAGAAAAGAAGGCTCCAGGGAGACCTTATAGTAGCCTTTCAATACTTAAAGAGGGCTTCTAAGAAAGATAGAGACTTTTTAGTAAGCCTTGTAGTGACAGGGCAAGGGGCAATGGTTTTAAATGAAAATAGGATAAATTTAGATTGCACATAAGGAAGAAATTCTTCCCTGTGAGGCTGGTGAGGCACGGGACAAGCTTGCCCAGAGAAGTTGTGGATGCCTCATCCCTGGAAGTGTTGAAGGTCAGGTTGGATGGGGCTTTGAGCAATATGATCTAGTAAAAGATGTCCCTGCCCATGGCAGGAGTGGGTTGGACTGGATGATCTTTAAAGGTCCCTTCCAAGCCAAACCATTCTATGATTCTATGATTCTATGACTGTGTACACTTTTGGCACTTTTGGTGGTGTATTATGCCTGGCCATCTATATGATAATGTGAACTAATTGACTCATAGAGGAAGGAAAAGAAATGTTTTCACAACATGATGTACACATTTCTGTGTGTATAGGCTCTTGTTTCAGCATGTGAAAAGTTTTCAAGAATTTCTGGAACATAAGGACATCTGATTTGTAAGGTTATCTGCTTAACGGCTCAGAAATAGTACGAGATTAAAAAAAAAGAAACAGGGAAACCCATAAATTAATCTCATAGATAGACAGGTTGTAGCAAGCAGTAGATAACTGAGAGAGCAATAAATACCAGAACCTATAGATCACTGATTGATGGACCATCAAATGAACCACAACTGCAGCCCTGGGGAGGTTTAACCAGAACTTTGTAACTGACAGAAAGTAAAGCAAGATAATTGCAATTCACATGGCAAAGAGGAGACTTATGGGTCATCTGAGCAGGCTTGTGGGACTGTGTGAAACTTATTATGGTCTATCTAAGGGAGAAGCCAAAAATGGTGAAAAGGATGGATAAAAGTGGATCAGGGAAAAACAAGCTTGTAAAAAGCAAAGGAGGAGGGTAAAAGGGGTTGGCTCTGTTTAAAAAGGATGCTCGTTACTAATCTTGTCTGACAGGTTTGAGCCTCATCAATGCCCACTTTATCTTCTTAGTAAATAAATAAATAAATAATTAAATAGAGTAGAGTAGAATAGTTCCAGTTGGAAGAGACCTACATCATCTAGTCCAACTGCCTGACCACTTCAGGGCTGACCAAAAGATAAAGCCTTAAGGGCATTGTTCAAATGCCTCTTAAGCACTTACAGGCTTCGGGCATCAATGACCTCTCTAGGAAGCTTGTTCAGGTGTTTGACCACTCTCTCAGTAAAATAATGTTTCCTAATATCCAGTGTGAAACTCCCCAGACACAGTTTTGAACCATTCCCATGCATCCTGTCCCTGTATCCCAGGAGAAGAGCTCAGCACCTCTCTCTTCATGTCCCCTCCTCAAGAAGATGCAGAGAGCAATGAGGTTGCCCCTCAGCCTCCTTTTATCCAAACTGGGCAAACCCAGAGTCCTTAGTTGCTCCTCACAGGACATGCCTTCCAGCCCAGCTGGTTGCCCTCCTCTGGACGTGTTCAAGGACCTTCAGATCCTTCTTACACCGCGGGACCCAGACCTCCCACAGCACTCCAGGTGTGGTCACTGGATACAGCAGGACAATCCTCTCTCTCTTGGCTGGCCAGTCCTTCTGTGTTTGATGCCCCCAGGATGGGGTTTGCCCTCTGGGCTGTCAGGGCACACTGCAGGCTCACACTGAGCCGGCTGCTGACCAGCACCCCCAGATCCCTTTCTGCAGGGCTGCTCTCCAGCCACCTTTCTCTCAATCTACACTTGTGCTCGGTGTTACTCCATCCCAGGTGCGGAATCCGACATCTGTACTTGTTAAGTTTCATGCCACTGATGACTGAGCAATGCTCCAGTCTATGTAGATCCCTCTACAAGGCTTCTTGTCCCTCAACAGCACCTCCCAGTTTAGTATAATCAGCAAATGTGCTAAAGGTGTGTTCATTTCTTGCCTCCAGGTCATTCATAGAATTATTGAACAGAACTGGCCCTAGGATTGAGCCCTGAGAAACATCACTGGTGATCCTAGTGATGTTCCTAATTATTTTCTGTGCAGTCTTGTGCTCTGTTTTGCGTATGTGTGTATATTCCTGAGTCACTAGCAAACTTCAAGATGTTCTAGTGAATGAGAAGGAGGAGACAAAAATCTGGAAAGACCCAACATCAGAGCTGGAGGCTGAATGAATGGGTGCCCAGGTATGGGTGTCTTGGCGTGGATATCACACAGACTTACAGTGTCTGGCCAAGGGTTCAAAGTGTTGTGAACATGAGTGAGGACATGAGGTGAGAACTTGTGCGTCTACATTCTGCGAACAGGCATGTTTATGTGGGTGCTGGCAAACACATTAGTCCTTCTGTCTGCATTGATCCATGTGGCCAGCAGTATATACATTGTGTAGGTGTATATCTGCTTCCTTGAGATCCATGTTCAGGTTTGCTTCTGACTGGACATATAAATAAGAACATGTCACAAATGTGCGATTTAGACCACTTAAAGAACCACTGCCAAAGGAATCAGCAAAAGTGGTTTTATTGAAATATGGTGTTGTAAAAGTGCAACTTAACTAAGTGTCCTGGTTCTGGCAAGGATAGAGTTAATTTCACAAGGAGCCAGGACAGGTGAGCCAAGCTGGCCGGGCGCTATTCCATGCCATGTGACGTCATGCTCACCATAAAAGGGGGGCTAGTCGGGTAGGGGAGGGGTGGCGCAGTTTCAGCGCGGTGCCAGGACGGGCTGAGTGTCTGGTTGGTTGGTCGTTGGTTCGGTAAATTGTTCTCTATTATCACCCATTGTTAATATTTGTTATCAGCACTGTTGTTGATTGGTTTTTTCCCTCTCCCTTGTTGTCCCAGTAAACTGCCCTTATCCCAACCCTCGAGGCTTTGCCGTTGTTTTTTCCGTTCTCCTCCCCGTCCCACTGGGGAAGGAGTAAGTGAGCAGCTGCGTGGCGCTCAGCTGCCAGCTGGGCCTAAACTACGTCAGTCCTTTTGGTGCCCAACATGGGGCCCGAGGGGTTGTCATAAGGACAAGTCTGACCCAAGTGTGTTAAAGAAAAATTGTCATAAGAATTTATGATGTTATTGAAACAGTCACTGGTTATAATGATGTTCTGGGATATTCCCCAAGACTGAATGGTCAGGGCTGGCATGGCATGTGGGAGAGTATGGGCGGGTATCTAGAGACCTTCTCACCCCCAATGGTTTGGAGCTTCACTCCTGAACAATTGCAAGACCCTGATAAAATGGTAGAATATTTGAAAGGAAAATGCTCTGGGGATTCTGAGACACAACTTACTGCGCTGTGCTGGGCCGTGGCCACAATCTGTCAAACACTGCTTGATAGTAGACAGCACCATCCAGAGGGAGAGAGCGGACCCACAGGCACTGCAGCTGCCCAGGCCCCCGCAACAGGCACTGCAGCTACCCAAACCCCTGCATAGGCACTGTAGCCGAGCCAAAAGATCAACCCATACCAGTATCAGTTGCCCCTATACACAAAAAGAAACACACAAGGAAATCGGTTCGCTTAGTGAAAGATGATGATGAACCAGGGCCATCACGAGAAGAAGAAGAGCCAGAACTGGAAGTGATCACCTGATCTATGTCCCTGAGTGAGTTGCAAGATACGTGGAAAGACTTCAGCTGCCTTCCAGGGGAGCATATTATTACCTGGCTGCTCCGCTGCTGGGATAACGGGGCCAGTAGCCTGGAACTGGAGGGTAGGGAGGCCAAGCAGCTAGGATCCTTGTCTAGGGAAGGGGGCATTGACAAGGCAATTGGGAAGAAGGCACAGGCCCTCAGTCTCTGGAGGCAACTCCTGTCAAGTGTGAGGGAAAGGTATCCTTTCAGCGAAGATGACGTATGTCGGGCGGGCAAGTGGACCACCATGGAGAGAGGTATCCAATATCTGAGGGAATTAGCTGTGCAGGAAATGGTTTATTACGATCCAGACAACGCACAGTTGCCCACAGACCCCGATGAAGTCCAGTGTACCTGACCCATGTGGCGAAAATTTGTGCGAAGTGCAGCATCATCGTATGCCAACTCACTGGCAGTAATTGACTGGAAGAGTGAAGAGGCACCCACAGTGGATGAAGTGGCTGGCCGACTCCAGCAATATGAAGAGAGCCTTTCTTCCTCCCTCGTCTCGGCTGTGGAGAAATTGTCCCAGGACGTCCGGCAACTCAAAGAGGATATATTGTACTCCCCACCCCCACAGACCCGTATTTCAGCTGTTAGGAGCAAGCGTTTTTCTGCTCCAGAGAGGGGATATGGAGCATACACACCACGAGGTGTCCTGTGGTTTTATCTGTGTGACCATGGAGAAGACATGAGGAAATGGGATGGGAAGCCTACTTCAACCCTGCAGGCACGTGTACATGAGCTACAAGGCAAGACAGCTGTACCAAGGAACTCTTCCAGAAAGAATGCTGCTCCAGTTTCCACCGGGCAGCCCCCCAGATCAAGTGGAAGGCCTGATCACACTTATGATCCTCTTGAAGGGACTTCTAAGTCCTTTCTGCAAGAGATGAGCAGCGAATATGATGAGCAGGATTAGAGGGGCCCTGCCTCCAGCCAGGTGGAGGAAAGGGACAACAGAGTGTATTGGACTGTGTGGATCCGATGGCCTGGCACATCAGACCCACAAGAGTACAAGGCCCTAGTGGACACGGGTGCACAGTGTACCCTAATGCCATCGAACTATGAAGGGGTGGAACCAATATCTATTTCTGGTGTGACGGGGGGATCCCAACAGTTGACTCTGTTGGAGGCTGAAGTAAGTCTAACTGGGAATGAGTGGCATAAGCACCCCATTGTGACTGGGCCACAGGCTCCGTGCATCCTGGGCATAGACTACCTCCGGAAAGGGTATTTCAAAGACCCAAAAGGTTACAGGTGGGCTTTTGGAATAGCTGCCTTAGAAGCGGAGGAAATTGAACCATTGTCTAGTTTGCCCGGTCTCTCAGAGGACCCTTCTGTTGTGGGGTTGCTGAGGGTTGAAGAGCAACAGGTGCCAATTGCTACTACAACTGTGCACTGGCGGCAATACCGCACCAACCGAGACTCCCTGGTTCCCATCCACAAGCTGATTCATCAACTGGAGGGTCAGGGAGTGATCAGCAGAACCCACTCACCCTTTAACAGTCCCATATGGCCAGTGCGGAAGTCCAATGGCGAGTGGAGGCTGACGGTAGACTATCGTGGCCTGAATGAAGTCACACCGCCCATGATTGCTGCTGTGCCAGATATGCTGGAACTTCAGTATGAACTGGAGTCAAAGGCAGCCAAATGGTATGCCACAACTGATATCGTTAATGCATTTTTCTCGATCCCTTTGGCAGCAGAGTGCAGGCCACAGTTTGCCTTCACTTGGAGGGGCGTCCAGTACACCTGGAATCGACTGCCCCAGGGGTGGAAACACAGCCCCACCATTTGCCATGGAGTGATCCAGACTACACTGGAAAAGGGTGAAGCCCCAGAGCACCTGCAGTACATTGATGACATCATTGTATGGGGCAACTCAGCAGAGGAAGTTTCTGAGAAAGGGAAGAAAATAATCCAAATCCTGCTGCAGGCTGGCTTTGCCATAAAATGAAGTAAGGTGAAGGAGCCTGCGCAGGAAATCCAATTTTTAGGAATAAGGTGGCATGATGGGCAGCGTCAGATCCCAATGGATATTATCAACAAAATAGCAGCCATGTCTCCACCAACCAACAAAAAGGAGACACAGGCCTTCTTAGGTGTTGTGGGTTTCTGGCGAATGCACATCCTGAATTACAGTCTGATAGTAAGCCCTCTCTACCATGTAACCCGGAAGAAGAATGATTTCAAATGGGGCCCTGAGCAACGACAAGCTTTCGAACAAATTAAACAAGAAATAGTTCATGCCGTAGCTCTCGGGCCAGTCCAGGCAGGACCAGATGTACAAAATGTGCTGTACACCGCAGCCGGGGAGAATGGCCTGACCTGGAGTCTCTGGCAGAAAGCACCAGGGGAGACTCGAGGTCGACCCCTGGGGTTTTGGAGTCGGGGATACAGAGGATCTGAGGCCTGCTACACTCCAACAGGAAAGGAGATATTGGCAGCCTACGAAGGGGTTCGAGCTGCTTCAGAGGTGATTGGCACCGAAGCACAGCTCCTCTTGGCACCCCGACTCCCAGTTCTGGGTTGGATGTTCAAAGAGAGGGTTCCTTCTACACATCACACAACCGATGCTATGTGGAGTAAGTGGGTTGCACTGATCACACAAGGGGCTCGAATAGGAAGCCCCAGTCGTCCAGGGATTCTGGAAGTGATCACAGACTGGCCAGAAGGGAAAGGTTTTGGAATGTCACCAGAGGAGGAGGTGACACGTGCTGAAGAAGCCCCACCATATAATAAACTAACAGAAGATGAGAAACCATATGCCCTCTTCACTGATGGGTCCTGTCGCATTGTGGGAAAGCATCGAAGGTGGAAGGCCGCTGTGTGGAGTCCTACATGGCGAGTTGCAGAAGCTGCTGAAGGAGAAGGTGAATCGAGCCAGTTTGCAGAGGTGAAAGCCATCCAGCTGGCCTTAGACATTGCTGAAAGAGAAAAGTGGCCAACACTGTACCTCTATACCGACTCATGGATGGTGGCCAATGCCCTGTGTGGGTGGTTACAGCAGTGGAAGCGGAGCAACTGGCAACGTAGAGGCAAACCCATCTGGGCTGCCCCATTGTGGCAAGATATTGCTGCCCGGCTAGAGAAGCTAGTTGTAAAGGTACGTCATGTAGACGCCAACGTACCCAAGAGTCGGGCCACTGAGGAACATCAGAACAACCAGCAGGTGGATCAGGCTGCCAAGATTGAAGTGGCTCAGGTGGATTTGGACTGGCAGCGTAAGGGTGAATTATTTCTAGCTCGGTGGGCCCATGACACCTCAGGTCATCAAGGAAGAGATGCGACATATAGATGGGCCCGTGATCGAGGGGTGGGCTTGAGCATGGACACCATCTCACAGGTCATCCATCAATGTGAAACATGTGCCATAATCAAGCAAGCCAAGCAGGTAAAGCCTCTGTGGTATGGAGGGCGGTGGTTGAAATATAAATATGGGGAAGCATGGCAAATCGACTACATCACGCTCCCGCAAAGCCGCCAAGGCAAGCGTTATGTTCTTACAATGGTGGAAGCAACCACTGGGTGGCTGGAAACATATCCTGTGCCCCATGCCACTGCCCGGAACACTATTCTGGGTCTTGAAAAGCAAGTACTGTGGCGACATGGCACCCCAGAGAGAATCGAATCAGACAATGGGACTCATTTTCGGAACAACCTCATAGACACCTGGGCCAAAGAGCATGGTATTGAGTGGATGTATCACATCCCCTATCATGCACCAGCCTCTGGGAAAGTTGAAAGGTGCAATGGACTGCTAAAAACTACCCTGAGAGCAATGGGTGGTGGGACCCTCAAACACCCTGGGACACACATTTATCAAAGGCCACCTGGTTAGTTAACACTCGGGGATCTGCCAATCGAGCTGGCCCTGCCCAATCAAAATTTCCACGCCCAGTAGAAGGAGATAAAGTTCCTGTAGTGCGCATGAAGAATACGTTGGGTAAAACAGTTTGGGTCATCCCTGCTTTAGGCAAAGGCAAGCCCATCTGCGGGATTGCTTTTGCTCAGGGACCAGGGTGCACTTGGTGGGTGATGAGAGAGGATGGGGAAGTCCGGTGTGTACCCCAAGGGGATCTGATTTTTTGGTGAAAATAGCCAATAAATTAAATTGTACGATGTTAATAGCTATACACTGTATTAATAGTATAACCATAAGAATCACCCAAAACTAGTGAAGGATGGACTTTGGAAATGACTTCAACTGGTGCCCAGGAAATTCATCGAAAATTACATCTGTGATGTCCAGACTGCGAGCATGGACCATATCAGATACACCAGCCATGAAAAATACTCCGGATGCAGCGTGCAACAATCCAGCAGCACGCACCATTGTTCCTGCTCTGAGACACTGTAACGGCAGATGGAACCCAAAGCCATGGCCTAAATGAACTCAATGGACACTTTATAGAGCGATGGCCCATGGAGTAAGAGAATGGTGTCAGTGAAATAATCTGGGCATGACGTAGATGGTATGGAAGAAGGGGTGGATAATGTCCTGGTTCTGGCAAGGATAGAGTTAATTTCACAAGGAGCCAGGACAGGTGAGCCAAGCTGGCCGGGCGCTATTCCATGCCATGTGACGTCATGCTCACCATAAAAGAGGGGCTAGTCGGGTAGCGGAGGGGCGGTGCAGTTTTGGTGAGGTTCCGGGACGGGCTGAGTGTCTGGTTGGTTGGTCGTTGGTTCGGTAAATTGTTCTCTGTTATCACCCATTGTTAATATTTGTTATCAGCACTGTTGTTGATTCGTTTTTTTCCCTCTCCTTTGTTGTCCCAGTAAACTGCCCTTATCCCAACCCTCCAGGCTTTGCCGTTGTTTTTCCCGTTCTCCTCCCCATCCCGCTGGGGAAGGAGTGAGTGAGCGGCCCCGTGCCGCTCAGCTACCGGCTGGGCCTAAACCACGTCACTAAGTTCAATGGCAGGTTTCACTCTATTACTGTACTGCACAAAGGATATAACAATGATTCAAAACTACCAAGACAGAATCAAAGTTACCAAGACAGAATCAGATTTGCCAAGACAAAAATCAAAGTTACCAATGCAGAATCTTAGTGCACTGTAATACAAGATTATGCAACATATTCATCACTTCCCAAAGATCTGCAGTTGGTAAGAGGTGTCTCTGCCTTGAAGAGCAACCTTGAGAGGTGTCCCAGCTCAAGGGGAGTTCACCACCACGCAGCTAGCTGCTTATCGGGTAGAGCTCAAAGAAGGCTCACTGAGGCTGTCATATTTATGGGATAACGTGGTTGGCTTGTAGTCAAATTACATGCAATAGGAAAGGTATGCATGAGATTCCTTGTACCCACAACTTTGTACCTTGATAAATGAACCTTGGAAAAGCCACCCACTTGATCAGTGTTCCAAGCTCATCTGCATCGATGCTGATCCTATCACTCTGTTCCTTGGTGGGTTTACAGAGAACAGGTTGGAACTAGAGTTCTTGGCCCGGTTATGGCTGAGGCCTTTACCTCCCTTGAACTACCACTAGTTTGGTCAAGCAGTTGAATGCATCTGCCACAGAAGAGCAACAACCTCATCTAGCAGAAACAAAACTAGAATTACCCTGGGCCTTGCAGTTTGCAGGATCTGGAATTCCCTAAACACAGATGTGCTATCATAGACTAAGATGCGCCACAGTTTGGTTCAAGACAAATTGAACTGGAGTTTTACTCACTGTATGTTTAGTAATTCTTACTGTGTTCAATAGTAGGACATGTCATAAATTCTGCCTTCAGAAAGAAAAGCAGCTTTCCTAACTAAATTGTTTATGAATAATACAAAAATTAAAAACAAATCTGGCTCCATCTGAAAGTGTCATCAAGGATGGGCTTTAGATAGTGATAAACCCTTAAAATGTTATTGCTGATATTGGAGGAAGGAGTTTATATGATAGTGCCAGGATATAAATACCAAGCAGTTGTTGTGAACATGAACAACCTGCAGTTGTTGTGAACATGAAGTTCATGTTGTGTACATGAGATGACTCCGATAGTACAAAGTGCTGTGGTAGTTTGTCATTGTGTCTCGAATTGAACTTAATCTATTTAATAATTTCAGCCCAATACTTTGCACAAAGTTGTAATACTGATTACATTTTTTAAAATATAGCATTTTCTTCATTATAACAAAAATATTGATTGGGAAACACTTCTGCACACTTCTGAGAAAATCATAAGTTACAAAAATTGTAGATAGACCAGTTCAGTAAAAGGTGCATATTGTTACTACCCCTGCACATCCCTTACTAAAATAGAGACATATTTTATAAATTGAAGCTCTCTTACCTAACCAACTAAATGGGTGATCTGACCTATGCAAGAATGTGACTCCTCTCTATATATCTTTTGCTGTCCCCTTTGCTGCCTAAATCCCCATTCTTACCTCTTTCTTTTTAATTTAGTGAGTCATGTAGCTCTAAACACTAAAACTGTCATTATACTCTAATTCATATACATTGTACAGCTCATTTGATAGCATTAATGTCAAGACTGACTGCTTACAAGCAATGATTCATTAGCATAGCACATTCATTATGATGTTTGTCTTTCAACAGAATTTTCATAATTTATCATTATTTTTCATAATTTTAGCCCTAAAAGTTTCCCATGCTAATCTATTGTCTATTAGCACATTGTTTAATAGATCTGTGAACATATGCTTTTTTATTTGGTGGTATTTTCAGAAACAGTTCTTAAGCAGGTTGATTTTGTCAACACAAAAGGGGAGCTGTTGGCTGATGTTAAATATTTATGTGTGTGCTTTGCTTTTTTGTGTGTATTGCATTTACTTTGTCTTTGATTAAAAAGATAACTTACAACATCAACATTAGGGTGTTCAGAAATTCAAAGGCTACATCTACCTAATTAGGCAGTATTGATCAATAGGATCAGATTCAAGTAATACAACAGCTGCACTGGGAGGACTTTACTTCTCTAAAATGTATGTGCTAAAGGGTCTGGTTTTTTTGGTCCATCTTTATTCTGGTGATGTCAGCAAATGTACATTAGCAAAGCACCTTCATTTCACTCTAAAAAACATCTTGTGGTTACCTGTCATCTAAATAGAATCCAGCCCACCCTCTTAGATGCTCCACAATATGAACTGCAAACAATAAGTTGGGAGGAAGGAAGTTCATTTTAAAAACATACTCTTCATTGGAAGTAAAAGACTAATGTAAATACACCCTTAGGGTCTTAGCTGCTATCAAAGTTGGGTACTTGTGTAGCTTATCGGTAAAACCATAGGAAAAATGAAATGAAATGGGACTAATTCCTTTTCCTTTTCCCAGAACTCTTGCAAAAGATTTTTGCTAACTATAGTTAAATGCATTCATGAGTATCATTTCCTGTTTTAAAGAGCTTACACAACTTCACTAGCAAAGATTTATCATTTTACACCACTCTCTCATTTTACCTGTTGGTACTACTGAAAATTTGTGTCTTCATTACGCAGACTGATTACTCAAAGCATAGACTTATTTGAGTAAGACAAAAATTCTACAGGTGATAACCCAAGCATTCTCACAGTACCGTTTTTGCAGTAGTTCACTGAAACTTAGTTCCATCCTTGAGGCATCCTTATAGATCTACCCTGTGTCATGGTACAGATATCTCATGGAAGAGATATTAATTCTCCTTAAAAATAGCTCACACTTGAATTTTAGAGATAAACAAGAACTCTTTTGTATTTTAATTAAAAAATGTTAGAGATGTATTTGCTATTGTAAAATCTACTGTCTCCTCAAACCCATAACAGCAAGGGAACACCCTGCCAACTGTCAGTCTTCCAGTTCTCCCTCAAGCATCAAAAAAGCTACCGAAACCAAAGACTGTTTTACAAGGTGTCATGACTTCTCATGAAGCCACGCTGCTTCTTGGATTACTTAATGTAACTAGCTCAAAGATTAGGCAAGGACTGTAGTAATCTAGCATTAACAGCTTTCTTATAAAGTCATCTTTAAATGCTAAATTTTATGCTGTATTCATACTGATTTATTTATGTGACTATTCATTACTATCTTAATCTGAGATTCTTATACGTATCACTGAAACCTTACATGTTTTCAGTGTCTTCACCAGATGATTGCTTGAGTTAGCTATACTGGGGGACCCCTGAGGAATGCAATTTGATAAGTATTATGGGAAAAATTACACATGAAGGGCTTTTACCAGCAATGACTTAATTGAACTGAATTAACACAACAAAGAAATAAAACAATCAATTCTGTTCAAAGTACTCAAGCACTTACAGTTCTTCCCAAGTTACAACTGAGAAAATCACATGGCTCTGTAAGGGTATGTGGAAGGAGTGTCTGGTCTCTTAAGGGTGTCTGGTCAAGGGCCTTTTCAATGTAAAAAATCATAAATGAAAAGAAGGATGAGATAAACAGGAACATTCACAGACAAAAACCTGACCATTAGCAGTGAGCAGAACAGACCCAGTCAGTCACACTAATTGGTAAGGATATGTGGAGTGTGAGAATGTTTATTTTTCACTAAGATTATTTAACTAAGCACCTTGTAAAATTGGGATTGTAAGGAAAAGGAGAGAGACAAACACACAGAGACACGAAACCTGACCTGACTTGGGTGCCCGATGTCCAATTAAGCCACTGCCTTTTAGAAATCACTACCTGCATCTTTAGAGAAATACTGTCCTGTAACAATCTGCACTATGTCTCTGCTCACTTTCAGGATAAGATTCTTAGACTTCAGTGTTAAAGAGCCTTTCCAATAGGCTAGAGGTGATTGTCTATTGCATCTGGTGCCAGACAGGGTAGAGAAGAAGAACAAAAATCCCATCATATTAAGAAAAGAATGCCTTTGTACCAAAAGTGAGTCTTCGATAGGATATGACTTTGTGAAGTTAAAGAAAAAAATGCTCTTCATGATTTCCTATGAGCCATTATTTGCACATGTACAAATCCAGTAAAAGCAACAAAGCCCTTATTACCAGAACATGATATATTTTAGTCTTTTACACATGAGATATGTCATTAGTTTGATATCATAAGAAACTTCATAGTCTCTGCTCTGGATCCAGCACTCTGACCTATATACATACCTGGACATATCTTACAAGATTGGTACTGTATCAGACGCATTAGATATCATCTAATTTTTAATAAAATAAGAAGTTTTGGTTCTCCTTTCTAGTTTGTAACCGTTTTTTGTTACATGTTTGTGGAGAGAGATAAATCACATCTGATCTCTAACGATGTTGCATTACCTTTTTTGACTTCATTTCTTGCAACCAGACTTCTGAGTGACCTCTCCTGTTCTTCAATTTATATTTCCCTCAGCAGAAATGTATTTCCTGAGCCTTGATGTGAAGTTATTTGACGACCAGCTAAGCAAATTAAACACAAAGTCCTAGCAAGAATCAGAGGAACAATGGCAGGCAGAGGAATCCTTGTAACCTAATCAGGGAAAACCTAATCAGTGAAAATTAGGGTATGCAAAACTGGCTACTCCTAAAATGGTAAAATCCACCAAGATGAGTCAACAGAAGATATTTTGGTGGTCGTATAGAACTCATTACATGATATCAAGGAGGGACTGTGTAAGACACAGTGGCATGTTTATAAGGACTGATGGTAGAGAAAAAGAGGGGTCATGGTGGGTTGGAGAAGGAACAAGGATGGAGAATAGAGGTGAAAGGAGCTAAAAGAGGCCATCACATGTAGACACATGGCTGCTCAGGACACTGAGGGAGGGTTCTCCAGAATCCCCAAACCCACCAGATCCAACTACCTGTAACACTTTCCTATCTGTGTTTTAGTTATCCAGAGCAGAACACACTCACTTCAAACAAAAGTTATTTTTAGCATTGGGTCTCAGAAATGAAGAGACAGTGAATTAAGGATGAAAACATAACCTTGCATAATTTAAGAATAAGTTCAATATTGCTTCCTCTATTCTGCTTTGCAGAATTTTTCTCAATCCCATCTCCATATCTTTTCACAGCTGCCAGAGCTGCCAGCTCAGAGCTTTTCCTTTTTCAGCTCAGTTGTTTTAAGATACTATCAGCATTCCCAAAGACATTTTATAACCCTTGCAGCATTGGAGATTTTGGAATCTAATTTCTGATGTCCAGAATATTTCTTGAGGGAAATGCTTTAAAATTTATGTGGAAAAAATCAGCTTTGCCTTAAAATGTGAGGTCAAAGAATAAACAATGCTGTGTTCCTACATAATTAAGTCAGGGCATGACTTTTATCGTGAAGTTGGAGGATCCAGCTGCCAGTTGTAAGTAAATCAGATAAATGCAATCTGAGAAATATTTTTTAAATCTTTAACATGTTCTGATATAAACAAGTGATGAGTGCAGCACACATTTTTTTTCAAAGTATTAGAATTTGAGTAAAGAGGAGGAAAGACTCTGGTTGCAATCTTTCCAAGTAAGTAGTTGAATGACTAAGAAAACAGTTTCAAAACATTTTTACAAAGTTTTTTAAAAGTCTTTTTTCCCTCAGAAAAAAAGTCCAAGAGGACCGATTTTGATCAATGACTTAAAATGACTGGCACAAATCAGAACTGAGAGAAAAAGAAAAGAAAAACATGTATGTGAGTTTAGATATATGCATTTGTGTTTATATATACCGCCCCCCCCCCCCCCCCCGAGTCTGTTTAATCTATTTTTTTGCATTTGCCCTTCATTTCATAACAAAAGGCATCTTCTCTTGGGATGAACAACCATTAAAACATTTCAATATATGATATACTTGAAAATTTTACTTTTTGGTAGGAGCACATATGGATTAAATTTATTTATATTCTTAGCTTTCAAGTTTGCATGTATTGAAAATAAGCTATGCATCTCTTTCTTGATATTACTGTCTATTTCAGATTTATATCTCACTACATTTGAACAGAAAGGAAAATTAACTACAGTGAACAACCCTCGGACTATTGGGAAGACTGAGAAATGACATTTGGCATTTTAAATTTGCTGCTCCATTAAATCAAATATTTACCCTGTGGACCAGCAAAATTATGTCAGGATAGTGATACTCCGATGCACTTAGACAGCAATCATTTTCTTAGGGTGTTGAGTTGCCATGGAGGATTCTCATGAGTGTTATGTAGGTCTACTTCATTAGGGGAACTGTACATTTGAAGGATTCATTCCTTTTGCTAACTGATTTCTTTGTCTATACTGAACTGAGCATAAGCCAATAGTAAGAAAGTAAGTCGAGCCGATAATGAAGTAATTATAACCTAATGTATCCAGACAAAAAAGTGAATGAAAATGTGATGCGTTCCTTTTCACGTTATCTGTACCACTCAGAAACAGAGTGGAAATTTTTGTGTTGGAGTTAAGGAAAACAAAGAACAAGGAGTGACCACAGAGTCCAGTCAGCAATTTAAGCTTTCAAGGCAGCAGTACGGGCAGCTTCTGGAGGCATGAAGACAAATTTGGTCTACTATCCTTCTCAATCCCTGTGCCTATGCTTCTGCTCTAATAATTCTTTTAATTTTTCTCATTTCTTGAATCATGATGCAATCCCTGATGGAATCCCTTAGTCCTCATACAAAGAAAAAAATAAAAATCTGTGAACTGCGATCACAAAAAAAAAAAGGGTGCCTCCATTGAGCAGCGGCCATACCACGCCTGCTGTTGACATTCCACAGAGAGACTCATCCCACCGACATGATCTGTGTGCTGGCAGCGAGAGCTCAGTAACTCCTGCAGCACTAACACAGTAGTGAGAAACGTGTTACCTGAGATGATGTGAGCTCGTTAATAGAGCTGTAGAGACCTGCAGCAATTCAAATTTGACACAATCGACCTAACAGAGCTCTTTGCTGGAAGCACGTCTGTGTCCATGGAAGATTGACAATTTTGTGGTGATGAATTAATTTAAAGGATACATATACACAAACATATCTCCATAGGCATCTAGTAGTATATACTGTAGGAGAATATGTATTATTTTTGATAGGTGACAAAAAACAATAATGATCATTAGTGCAGAAAAAAAATAGCAATCTCTGCTGTTGGGGATATACAGCAACCTTGGAAACAGAAACAGAGGAAGAAAAAGCATAATTTGTAAATAAGCTCAACTGGAGTTTCTTTGAAAATAGTTTCTGCACTTAGAAAAGTCAGGTAAGCAGTATCTGGACTGTCAGCATTGCTGACAGACCCATCAGGGTAGGACACCATTTTTGTGAGATGTAAACTGCTGGCTTCAGGTTGTTTTCCCGTATATTACTGTGCTGAATGTGCTCCATCTGGTGTGACTGAGGATAAGTCTTCCTCTGTACACTGCATCCAATTATTTATTCCAATTTGTTTTGTTTTGTTTTGAGGTCAGATCAATAGTGTATTTGAAGCTTAATTCATAACCCACAAGAAAGGATTACCAAGTGCTATAAGAAAAAGGGATAAAATGTAAAGACATTTTGGTTAAAGAGCAATGATGTTTGGCTTCTGTAGCATAGCACAGAGAGCACTATCAAGTGTCATGCAAATGTGTTTTGGATGGCAGGGGAAAATGCCTCATCCTCTCCCCAGCTGCTGAGGGCTGGAAGTGCTCTGTGCCCCTCGGGGTCTCTGCCAGCCGCCGTGCAGCCCCTCCCGCCATTTCTCCCCATTTCCTCGCCCGGCGGCTCCCTGTGGTGCCTCACCAGCTTTGCCTCCTCTGGTTCTCACCTCCCGTCGCACTGAACGCCATTACTGAGCTGGGGTGGCTGGAGCCATGTAGGCCCAGGTGACGCCTGGAAATAAGGTCCTGCCGAGCCGTGTGTCACACAGTCTCAAGGAAAAGCACCCGCACCAGCTCGTTCACGCCTGCTGTAAACATTATTAATGTTTTGGCCACTCCTCTAGTCTCGACTGGGCGGTGAGGCACTGGCACAGGGTGCCCAGAGAAGCTGTGGATGGAGAGGGACTCGTTAGCAGTGAGTGTAGAAATAGGACAAGGGGTAATGGGTTTAAACTAAAAGAGGTGAGATGGAGATGAGATCTGAGGCAGAAATTTTTCCCTGTGAGGGTGCTGAGGCCCTGGCAGAGGTTGCCCAGAGAAGCTGTGGCTGCCCCTGGCTCCCTGGCAGTGTTCAAGGCCAGGTTGGATGGGGCTTTGGGCAACCTGGGCTAGTGGAGGATGTCCCTGCCCATGGCAGGGGGTGGGACTGGATGGGCTCTGAGGTCCCTTCCAACCCAAACCCATCTGGGGTTCTGTGATTCTATGAAATGGAGAAGCTAAGACTGTAATAAAGGAAACTTGTCAGTGGTGGTGTATGCAGGACATTAAAAAAGCTACTGTCCCATCATAAAAAGTAATCAGAAAACCCTTATATCAGGTTATTAGGGAA
The DNA here is from genome assembly GCF_011004875.1 of Balearica regulorum gibbericeps. Taxonomy (NCBI): domain Eukaryota; kingdom Metazoa; phylum Chordata; class Aves; order Gruiformes; family Gruidae; genus Balearica; species Balearica regulorum. The sequence continues at coordinate 34,224,168 of NC_046191.1, read as the reverse complement.
TATTGTTACTGCAGCACCTCTGGAGGGTAGGAAAAAGGTGATGGGCTGTCTGGTATTTTATAATCATTTGCTTCCTGCAACACACCTTGCAGATACACCAATGCAACCACCACAAAGCAAAAATGTGAACAAGGAAGGGAGGAATTTTGTCATGTATATTAGTTTGCCACCAGTTTTGTGCAGTGAAAATCATTATGTGAATTGACAGCAACTTAAAAAAACCCTGAGATATTTCTTTGGTTTTTTTGAGAAGAAACTGGGACTTGGTGTTTGGGACATTGCATGTTTTGTTTTTTTTTCAATAAGGGACATCTTGTTGAGTGGGGTTTTTTTCAACATAATGATTTGAAAAGGAAAAGTGATGAAAGAGCAAATGTCTGCTAAAGGTTTAAAATGCTGACTGGCTTTGGTTTGCTGAAAACCACACTGCCAGTGAATAAATTGATGGAAAAATTACTTTTTCTGCCCAAGCTGTGGTAGTATTCCCCTTAATAGCCAGTATCTCTATAACTTGAGAAAAATGGACAATGGACTGCACATTTAAGTCAGGATGGCACATTTCCTCTTTTTTTTTTTTTTTTTTTGATAATTCAGTATCTTTTTAATTTAGTATAATTATTAATGGCTTGATGCAGATCTGAGTTTAAATAAATATCTTAAAGATAACTCACTGAAAAAAAAAATCTGGTTTACAAATATTAATAAACAATCTCTCACAACAAAACTCCAAGCTACAGATGCTAATACTTTAATTGCAGATAAAAAAAAAATATGGAGGCCGCAGGATGGTGAGGCCCACAGTTTATTTGATAGAATAAATGCAAAGTAGCAGCATGATTTATTATAATGCAGTTACTGAGGTTCTTCCCCTTCCTCGTGCACTGGAGGGGAACACTGTGGATTTGCACTGGTGTAGGTGTCTTTGAACATACTAGCTAAGGTTTTAAGCATCTGTGTAGTTCTCTGCTTGAGGTAAATATTGGGTTGAGCCATAGAAAGCAGAACATCTCTTATCTGAAATTACACTGAAGAGGTTCTGTTTGCGATTATGTAAAGCTGTCCGTAAAGCTTTGCAGCAAATATCACGCCTCGTACACCATCATCCTATTTTTCTGCAGCAAGTCTATCATACTGCAAGGTTAATGTCCTGAGGTTTACTAATACTCAAAAATGTGCATGTCTAAGGCAGGGGGTTGCCTGAACAATCTTATGTGAAAGTTCATGCCATAAATTTATAACAGCTTTTGAACTCATAATAAATACATTATTCCCTGTAATTTTAGGCAAGTGTGAATAAAGACTGAGGGTGCATTAAATGGATTTATTTTGAGATGTGTACTCTGTGTACAATGCAGTATCATACAATGCACATCATGCACTCACTATTTCCTCAATGCTTGTATTTGATAATGTACATGTAATAAAAAAGAAAACTTGTCCCAAATTATTTGTTTTGCTTCTATAGTAAAACTAGTTCTGCAATTCAAAAGCATTTTTAAATCCCTTTTTTAAAGCCTTTTTCATGGGTGATGTGGGAAGACGTAGAAACAATTTTTTTTCTGATAGTAAAAATGTTGCAAGAAAGTTGATTTCTGACAAGGGAAGACTAAAAATATTCCAGGTGTGCTTGCTATTTCAACATTCCTTTTAGATCTGCAGTCCTGCCATATGTATACATATGCATATGTTTTTCTTTAAAGAAGAATCTGAACTCTAAATGCTTCAAAGGAACATTTGTGAAATACATCAGATATGTGTCAAATGCAAATTCTCCCTAAAAATTAAAGTACTTTTCAAATCTGGGCTGTCAGATGTCTTTATCTCCACAAAGGTCAGAGAAAGAAAGAATTTATGTAAAGTCTGTAATAGTCATGCAACATAACAGTTCATATTTTTTCTCCTTTATTTCTGCTATAAAGCAGTGAGATTAATTACTTGAAGTCTCCAAAATAATAAATTTTCAGGTTGATGAAGAAATTGAGATCATTAGAATGAAATTTCCCATACCAAAGACTCTTCCAGACTTTCTTATTTTGCACAGAGGAAAAGAATAGGTGACTTCAATGAGAACAAAGCAGTAACAGAGCATTTCTCTTGTGTAGAACTGCAGATTGTATTAAAAAAATATACATATTGGAGGGAATGCTTAAACAGGAAAGTCAACTTTAATTTTGAGAAAATACGTAATTTGGAGTGTTAGTATATATCATAGATGAGACAATAATAAATCAATTGAAGAGTTTTCTATTTTTTCAAGAAGAGTTCCCTGCTGCATATCTTTGTACAATATATTTCTTATTCTAACAGGAAATATTTCCTTCCTTTTGATAAAAGTCAATCTTTTGCAAGTTTGCCAATTTTTTTTTTCTCTTCAGTGAAAAAATTGAGATAGTTTTTATGGATTTCAATGAGATCATTCATAAAAATATTCAGTCTTGTGAGGAAACTCTACAAAATATCCAGATTTATAAATTTTCTGTTAAGCAATACAAAAGGGAAAATTCTTATAAATGGCTTTTATAATTTGAAGCCCTTCTTAACCCAGTGTTGCTGTTAAGTATTGAGCCAGTGCAAGACTCCATGAGTTTATTTCTTTGATGTTTATTGGTATTACTCTAGCTTAGTAATTTATTAAAGGTAGGATATCAGACTTACTTCGGTCAATGAAGGGTTATATTAATACAGGCTGTATGTGTTTCCATTTATTGACTTATTCCAGAGCTAGAAGACTGGTTTTAGTTGAACACTTTTTCATTTAACAAAATCAGTTGGGAACAGGGTAAAGAAAATTTATTGTACAAATAAAACCAAATTCAGGTCGCTGTCTCCTTCATTGCTGGCATATGTCCAGAATGGGATGAAAAGCCATAATTCAGTTTGGCACAGATTTTTTACTGTTCTTATGAACTGAAACTCCCTGAAATTTTCATTAGAATGATACATTTCACCTTCTGTCTTGCCCCTTGTCCTTTACCCTTGCACAGTTGACTGCCTTTAAAATCTATGCCTCTTTAATTGATTTTAGAAACTTTGTCCCAGGGACACTGCTTTATAAAATCACTCTTTCACAAGGTGAAAGAGAAAACATGATATGCAGTGAAAGTTTCCCGGATGGGGATTGCTAATGGGGTCACTTTAGAAATCTAGATTAATCAAAATACTTCATATTCTTTATAGACATTCATCTATTGTTTTAAGACCAGAATTTCATATCTTCTTTACCAGTATAATAAAAGAGCTGTGTTTTTAATATGAATGTCTTTAGCTGTATGTACCATCTGTTCCCATTAGCCTTTTCTTCACCTTGGAATAAGTCTAAAATACATAGACTGAATCAGGATGTGATCTGAGAAGCTTTCTTCCCTTCACCTTCCACTCAGTCAGATAATAAATCCAAAGTGTAAATACCGATCTAATAAATTATTGATCAGATTTAAAAAAAAAAAAAAATATACAGGAATGTATACTTTTTTCCCCCAAATATGGTATTGCCTAAATAATTTTCTCTTTTAGTGTGTGTATATATACGTGTATATATGAATGTGTGTAAGCATATGTACATATGTTAAAGCACTAATGTGTATGAATATGCATGAACAGATTAGATTTCTTGAGTTTAAAAGAAAAACACCTCTGGCCAGCAGAAATACTCTTGGAACAAAAGAAATGTCATTCATGAAAAATGAAAACCTGAGATTAAATTGTCATTGCTATTGATAGCATTAAAATAAAAAAACCCAACACACAACTGTGCCCATATGAATGGCTTTGGGGCTTGAGTTAAATGAGCAGCCTTACTGATATTGAAGAAGAAATCAAACAATCAGTTTAGACACATTGGAAAGAAGAGTTTATACATTTGGATAAATTTTTCATTGACATGTTTTGGCAACAATAGGAATAAAATTGTGTGCTATTCTATGCTCAGTTAGCTACTAATTATGACATTTCCAGAACTGTGAGATAGAATAGTTTTCTATGATGGTATAATTTTTTTCTTATTTCAAGATGACTTAATGTCTATATCGTTATATGCACTAATTCAGATGGAACGTGGCTTTGATGATTTTTTTTTCCTAGGGGTGTGTGTTGAGAAAATTCCAGCAGGTACCATTAGTACAACTCTGAACTTGTATTTGGGAGTTTTCTCCTTGGAGCTGATGCTAAGTAAGTGTGAACTACTTCAGAGATGGCTTCATAAAAAATAACATTTGTAAAAACCCAATGTCAGAATAATCTCTTGTGCTGTACTTTTGAGGATCTAGCTGTGCTGTCAGACAACGGTCGTGGTGGTGACGATGAATAGAAGATAAAAATAGGTAAGGCTTCTCTTTTCATCAATTGGTTGCAAGGTACTTTAGATTTTTCTCAGCAGCACCTGACATCTGCTGTATGTCCCACATAGTTTTGATAATCTTTTATGAAATGTGTGGGATATCACTTCACTTGAAAGAGAAAAATAAATCAAATTATGTGAGATGTTGAAAATACTTTCTATCCTTTAACTTTCAGTCTAATATTTTTTTTTCCTATTTTCCATAATGGATGCCTCTCAGAAGTTCTTGATAATGAATATTCAAAACCACAATCTTCCCTAGTATAATTTTTATTACAGTAGAATCTGTGCCGAGAGAACTTTTGATTTGTCATTCTTTGTAAGGACACACAGGTAGGCACCATTGTTTTTTCTGTAACACAATTCACTGTGTTAAATTAGCAGAAAGGAAATTTAATATGTATATATTGCACTGACACATCTAAAATTCTAAAACTTTGTAGAACTATTCTCTTTGTCCTGGTTTCAGCTGAGATAATTTTCTTCATAGGAGCTAGTATGGGGCTATGTTTTGGGTATGTGCTGAAAACAGTGTTGATAATATAGAGATGTTTTTGTCATATAGAGTTTTTGTTCCTGCTGAGCAGTCCTTACACAGAGCCAAGGGCTGTTCTGCTCCTCACCCCACCAGCGGGATGGCTGGGGAGGCACAAGGAGTTGGAGGGGACACAGCCAGGACAGCTGACCCCAATGACCAAAGGGACGTTCCATACCATATGACGTCATGCTCAGCATGTAAAGCTGGGGGAAGTGGAAGGAAGGATGTGATGGCATTTATCTTCCTAAGTCACTGTTACACGTGAGGGAGCCCTGCTTTCCTGGGGATGGCTGAACACCTGCCTGCCATGGGAAGTGGGCAATGAATGCCTTGTCTTGCTTTGCTCGTGTGTGCAGCTTTTGCTTTACCTGTTAAACTGCCTTTGTCTCAACACACGAGTTTTCTCACTTTTACCCTTCTGATTCTCTCCTCCATCCCACCAGCGGGGAGCGAGTGAGCAAGTGGCTGCGTGGGGCTGAGTTGCTGGCTGGGGTTAAACCACCACACTCTTTAATATGCTAAATCTAAGATCTAAGTTTCAGGACTCCTTAGTGTAAAAAGTGGGGTACTAACTGATGGGCTCAAGAAGAAAACATTCATAGGGAGAAGGGATAGTTGTGCACAGTCCATTTCAGAGTCCCATTCTCATAGCAGTTATAAACATTTTATTAGGGTTAGAATCATAGAATTATAGACTCGTTTAGGTTGGAAAAGACCTTTAAGATCATCAAGTCCAACCATTAACCCAGCACTGCCAAGCCCACCACTAAACCATGTCCCTAAGCACCACATCTATGCATCTTTTAAATATCTCCAGGGATGGTGACTCCACCACTTCCCTGGGCAGCCTGTGCCAATGCTTGACAACCATTTCAGTGAAGAAATTTTTCCTCATACCCAATCTAAAGTGCCTTGGTGCAACTTGAGGCCATTTTCTCTTGTCCTATTGCTTGATACTTGAGAGAAGAGAGCAACACCCACCTGGCTACATCCTCCTTTCAGGTAGTTGTAGAGAGCGATCCTTTTCTCCAAGCTAAACAACCCCAAACGAGGTGTATCTGTGGCTATTTCCCTTACTACCCTTTTGTGCATTTGTTAACTGAATGTCTTTAAATGTTTTTTCAACTTACTGGTATTAATATTATCTGCCAATACCAATGCCAGTTCCAGTAATAGTATTGTCTGTTTCTACCACCTCCTATGGCAAAAAATTCTGAGCTTTCACTACTTTAGGAAAGGATGTGCAAACACCTGGAATGTACGGATATATGGTTGAGAATATCTGCTTAGTGCAAGGATATGTGAAATATAGGTGTTCTTCTATGTTCATCAGAGAAATCCGTTCCTAGATTCAGTGAGCACTCCTAGTTCCAGGTGCAGTAGGTAACAACACTAAACCACTACTCTAGATTTCTTCCCAATATCTCTTTTTTTGGGTAATGAATGAAAAGTTCAGGTTTTGTCAATGTTAGTGTCTCCTCCTGTTTGTTTTTGGTTTGTGGGGTTTTTTATTTGTGTTTTGGCACTAAATTTCTCTGAAAGCTTTCTTTGAAAAGATATGTTATCTTCCCCTGAGCAGTCTAGGCCTAATTATTTTTCATTGGTTTTTTTTCCCCCAACAAAATACACCCATTTTTCCTGAGCACAAGATGAGCTGTAAAACCAGTGTGCTGACATTTTGAACTAGATCAAGATCACATTGTGCTGAACACACTGTCTGTTATTACTGTAAACTGCATCTCTGTGTTTGTCTTGTGAAGAAATCAGTTAATGGTTCAATCTGTTTTTCTTTTGGAGATTTGTGGTTTCACAGAGCAGTACCTCCCAGAAGAAAATGATAAAGCCGGATTGTTAAGGGCAATCACATCCAGTGGGCTGAAGGACACCAAGGAGTGTCTCCTTCCCAGTGGGTGGAGGTGAACTCAGAAACAGGTAAACAGACAGGAGGACAATGTCTTTACTGGCACTCACATAAACACAGCCAGCAAAAAACTGTTTTCACAGGTTGATGCTCAGGGATACCTCCTTTCCAGCTGTCTCTGACAATGTGGCTCTGAGACCCTTGGTCTCTCCCATATCTGGCCCCCTACCCTCCTTCTACTCACCAGCTAGTCTGTCTTGAAGTTCACCATATATATGTACACACAAAGAGAGGATGCAGTGCACACTCACACAGAAGATCATTAGAAATAAGAGTTTAATAATAAAACAGGACATACTGCAATGATCAAGTCCAGGCCAGACAAGCATATTGAGCAGCATCCTACTTACATGGAACTGGACATTTCTGTCATTCCTTCTCTCCATTTTCTTCTGAAATTACCTCATTTTCTCCCTTTCCCACCTAAGCATCCCATTACCAATTTTGTACAGGCACCAAATTTTCTTTCCAAATTCCACCTTAGGCATTGTATAGCAAGTCTTATGTCCGCCTTAGTATAGCATTCCTGAGAGATACTTCTCTCTGTTTAATAATGCTTAACTGGTGGTTAACACCAGTGACAAAGGTTTAATCATTTACCATTAATAGTCTTTGGACTGGCTGATGCAGGTGAGCTAGGCCATTGCAGTTCCTCATTTCATCATTGTAAACTTGGGTTGTTATATGTGTATTTGACTGCTTTTTAGACAGATACCCTTACAGACCTGAATGCACTATAATTAGAATTCAGAAAATTAGTATTTTGTCTTCATAACTGGATGAAGAAAGAAAGAAAGAAAGAAAGAAAGAAAGAAAGAAAGAAAGAAAGAAAGAAAGAAAGAAGAAAGAAAGAAAGGAAAAAGAAAAGAAAAGAAAAGAAAAGAAAAGAAAAGAAAAGAAAAGAAAAGAAAAGAAAAGAAAAGAAAAGAAAAGAAAAGAAAAGAAAAGAAAAGAAAAGAAAAGAAAAGAAAAGAAAAGAAAAGAAAAGAAAAGAAAAGAAAAGAAAAGAGAAAAGAAAAGAAAACAAAAGAGAAAATAAAATAAAATAAAATAAAAGAAAAGATAATATAAGAAAAGAAAAGAAAAGAAAACAAAAAGAAAAGAAAAGAAAAGAAAAGAAAAGAAAAGAAAAGAAAAGAGAAAAGAAAAGAAAAGAAAAGAAAAGAAAAGAGAAAAGAAAAGAAAAGAAAAGAAAAGAAAAGAGAAAAGAAAAGAGAAGAAAAGAAAAGAAAAGAAAAGAAAAGAAAAGAAAAGAAAAGAAAAGAAAAGAAAAGAAAAGAAAAGAAAAGAAAAGAAAAGAAAAGAAAAGAAAAGAAAAGAAAAGAAAAGAAAAGAAAAGAAAAGAAAAGAAAAGAAAAGAAAAGAAAAGAGAAAAGAAAAGAGCGAGGCCCCATGTCAAAACTATACAGGTTTTGAATAATATTTTGTCAAACTCCTGCATATATTTTTGTTCTGTCTTTACTACATCTGTTGTCAAGTGAATTGCTGAGGAATGTGGTCTATAAGGCATCTTCACGACGGCTGTGCTTTACCTGTGGACTATTTAAACCTGCCAATCACAACATATTTAGGCCCTCTCTAAACAATTTCAGTTCATGTTCCACTGAGTCTCACAATATGAATCTCAAAACAGTCTTGCATAACTTATTTTCATGTCTTTTCCTCAGGGTAATGAGTCTGGACCTATGAGAAGGGACATGGAAGTCCAAATATACTATTTCCTTTTAGAAAAACTTCACACTCGGACTAATTCTCAGGTTTCATATCTGCTTATGATGGTTAATTACCACTTAATTCTCAATTGTCAATGCTAATTTTCTTAAAGTTCTGCAAAACAAAATTGAGACAAAGGCTTCGTTCTAGATGTTTTTAAGGAAAAAAGATCAGTTCAAATGTTTCTTTAAGAAACGTAAAGGAAGTCAAAGTAGAACTTTAGGAAGGTAAGAATATAATGTAATGTAACTGTGATGTCAAAGCTGCCACTTGAGCCTTATGAGCAAAGGAGATAATTTGCTTAAAAACCACAGAACTAAAGAGCAGGTGAGACTAAATGAGCTAGGAGAGACACAGAAAGATGTAATAAGGTACTACAAGTGCAAAGATAGGGATAAGGAAATGAAAAAAAAAAAAAAAGGGAAGAAAGGGTGCTACACAGTTAGAGTCTATGTTGGAAAAAGGGGAGTAAACCAGTTTAAAAGAAAAAGAACTAGCAATACTTGCCATGCCACAGCAAGGAAAATATTCATGAGCAACCTTCAGCGTACAGGTAAGCTTGTGACTTGACTTTTATGAAACACAAACACAAACAAGGTAATGAAAAAAAAATACAAATGACCAATGTAGCTATTTTATCATTTAACCCTATTGTCTCTCTTCCTGTACTCTAATGCTGGCACATGAGAGATCAGCACATTTCTTATTGAAAATTCTACACTGTTAGCTTCCAAAGGATTTTTCATGATTTGCTTTACTTTGTCTGGCTATACGTCTTTTGTTGTAGCTGTTTTTATTTTATAGGCTATTACAGTAAGAAGCCCTCTACCTCATTGTTTCATTAAGTATTTCAGGTTTGGCAGCTCCAGATTAGTCTTACTTGTCCGTACTCCTGTCTTCCAGACATTAATTGTTGAAGAAAGTTGACTGGTGCCATCGATTTTTTTTGCCCTGTGTGCAATTTCTAATTGCTTATTTCCTGCAAAATTTGACATAATTAATCAGTAATGATTTTCTTTTTTTCTTTGAGGGAGAGTACACTGTGATTTGACATTAGAGATAAGCTGGTAGGACAAGAATTAAAAAGAATGAGTCCACTGCATTTTTTAAGTTGAAGCTGTTTTTCTGTTGGCTCTATCATACAGCAAAAGGCATCTTCCTTCTCTAATGGTATGGAAAAATGGCCTATAGTTACTTTAAGCTCGTTATGAATGGTCATTCTCCTTGGGTGTGTGTCCAACTTCAACAGTCTTAAAAAAGTTTTTTACCAATGAAAAAATATTTGTGAAATTTCACCTTGATGATATTTGTACTTTTTTTTTTTTTCAAATAAACACATACATCACCCCTATTTGATAACAGTTTTTCAATCTGTGCAAGTAGATGAGCTAATGTATATTTATCCTTAGAATAAAGATTATGTTTGAATCTCAGCCTTGTGATTTTAGTTTAATGTTACAATGTTTTAGTAGAAAAAGTAAGGGGGATTTTTTTTTCCTTATAATAAACAAGTTTGATTTTCTGAATAGGTACTTAGGTTTCCAAAAACATACTACATCACTCCCTTTCAAAATTTTCTTCACAGATTCTATTTCTGTTAAAAAGTTTGAACTTAAATTTTAAAATCATAATGGCTCCAGGCACAGGCAAAGTTCATTTTCTTTGCAGGGGAACTGTCAAAATCTACAATGATTTCTTTTTCAAAGCAGTCTGAGTTATCACCATTAAGTTCTCACAGCACAATGATTCCTCATAGAGAAGTTGGCTCTGCCCATGGCTCCTCAGTGCTCTCTCTTTCTCATTGCAGCCTTTGAAACTCTCTACTCTACATATCTCCTTATCTATCTGTGCTGGGTTGACCCTGGCTGGGGGCCAGGTGCCCACCAGAGCCTCGTTCACGAGACAGGGGAGAAGAAGTACAAGAAAAAGCTTGTGGGTCGAGATAAGGACAGGGAGAGATCACTCACTAATGATCGTCATGAGCAAAACAGACTGAACTGAGAGAGGGAATTCATCTAATTTATTACTAAGCAAAACAGAGTAGAGGAATGAGAAATAAAATAAAATCTTAAAACACCTCCCCCCACCCCTCCCATCTTCCCGTGCTCAACTTCACTCCCGGCTTCAACCTCCGCCCCCCTCAGCGGCACAGGGGGAGCGGGGAGTGGGGGTTACGGTCAGTTCATCACACGGTGTTTCTGCCGCTTCTTCATCCTCAGGGGGAGGACTCCTCTCATCGTTCCCCCACTCCAGCGTGGAGTCCCTCTCACGGGAGACAGTCCTTCACGACCTTCTCCAACGTGAGTCTCCTCCACGGGGTACAGACCTTCAGGAACAGACTGCTCCAGCGTGGGTCCCCCACGGGGTCACAAGTCCTGCCAGCAAACCTGCTCTGGCGTGGGCTCCTCTCTCCACGGATCCACAGGTCCTGCCAGGAGCTTGCTCCAGCGTGGGCTTCCCACGGGGCCACAGCCTCCTTCAGGTGCCTCCACCTGCTCCAGCGTGGGGTCCTCCACGGGCTGCAGGTGGAATCTCTACACCCCCTCATCCTCCCTCCATGGGCTGCAGGGGGACAGCCTGCTTCACCATGGTCTTCACCACGGGCTGCAGGGGGATCTCTGCTCCGGGGCCTGGAGCACCTCCTGCCCCTCCTTCTGCACTGACCTTGGTGTCTGCAGAGTTTCTTACATCTTCTCACCCCTCTCTCCAGCTGCAAAAGCTCTTTCTAACTGTTTTTTCCCTTCTTAACTATGTTATCCCAGAGGCGCTGATTGGCTTGGCCTTGGCCAGCGGCGGGTCCGTCTTGGAGCTGGCTGGCATTGGCTCTATCAGACACAGGGGAAGTCTCTCACAGAAGCCACCCCTGTAGCCCCCTTGCTACCAAAACCTTGCCATCCAAACCCAACAAACTATCTTGCAGTTTGATGTCATTGATTGGCTTGTGAATCGAAGACTTGGCAAGTTAATTTTAGAATCATGGTTAACTACTACCTATAATAATTCCTTTTCACAGTCACAGTAAATTGGGTGCTTGATTTCTCTTCTCCCCCTTGGTAGACTCTTTAAAACTGTGGGAGTGAATAGAAAAATAATCAAAATTAAAAGTGAGGATTTAGGACAGATGCAATAGCAGTTTACAAATAGCATATGTTAAAGTCTTGGGTTTGAGAGTAGGTTTTTGAAGCTCCACCTGTCTTCTGTTCTCTTTAATTCTGTTTCCCATACAAAATGTGTATAGACTAATTGTAGAAGGAGACAGCTGTTGGTTTGCTTCAAGTCTATTAAAATATATTTGAAATGAATGTAGAATTAACAGAATAGCTTCTTCAACATACAGATCATATATGCAACTTCACTAAAGACTCATTAAATGCCTTTTGAAGGGACTTGAGTAGTAGGAGGCACGCACAATACAGACAGATGTCTTTGACTTTCCTTCACAGCTCTGTTCTTGCTCTAACCATCTCAGTACTCAGCCTTTCAATGATGTCTTGAAGTATGGTATCATTTAACTGAACCTTTCCTTTTGCAGAGCTGCTACCCTTTGCCTGGACTGTGAAGCAAGTTGTTTATGAGGTTGGGGTCTGTGGTAAGACAGAGACTTTCTGAAACAAGAACCAGGAGCATCTTCAAACCCCAAAGGCTGTTGCACTTGTATTAGACTTGGGTGTCACCCCTTTTCCTAAAAAATGCTTTCTATGCCATAGTCAATGGGATTTCTAGCTGTTAGCACTCCAGCAGTAATAAAACAACTGGAAGATGATTGCTGACTTCAGAGTTGATGTCCTTCTTTTGCTTCCAATGTTAACTGGCAAGCCAGGACTGAAGAGTTTTATTTACTTTTCCAGACACATCACTGTCACAGAATCCCAGCAAATAAATTCTAGCAAAGATTTTCTCCCAGTTTTTGGACAGCAAGAGGATGCCTTTCACTGAAACAGGACGGGTTTCAACACCCCAAATAAAATACAGTTTTGGAAAAAAAAACATTCCAAAAACCATGAAAATGAAACAGCTCATATTAATCATATTTGAAAACCATATTTACAAGAAAGATCAGGTGTATCCAGTGCTTTTTTTTTTTTTGGGGGGGGGGATGGGGTGTTTGTTTGTTTGTTTGTTTGTTTTCTTTACAAGAAGGAAATCCCTTTTCCAGGGTATGAATGAAATAATTTTCTATGAAGTGGTGGCATACTGAGGCAATAATGTAGGAATGTAGGTTTCTTTGGGCTTGGTTTTAATTATTTAAACTTTATAATTTTGATTAAATAATAATCTTCATTATATTCTAGTAATGGTAATCTGATTTTATTTAAATGAATGGAAAACTAAAAGGGCTATACTTAGCCTGAAAATAGTAATCCATCCATGTTAGAAATCCAACTGAAAATATCAAGCTTTAGCCATCCCCATCCTCCTCTCTACAGAATTTACTCCCAAGTGGTTCACTACAGAATCCTGCCCTGGGTTGGTAATTCCCATATCTGCAATCTTCAGAAGCACTGAAGGAAGATAGGAGTCTAGATCCCACTGAAAAGCAGCAATATATAAGGTGTCTAACTCCTTTGCTTTAGTATAGCATAAAGATACAGTTATGGGACAAGCAAAGGATCCTACTTAAATAACTTTGTGACTTTTCTGTGATACACAGTTTGACCTATGACTTGACTCATTGTCCATAGGGTGTGTAAATAGGGATTTTGTTGCCATGATTAGAGAGAAATAAACACGTCCCAGTGCTTGCTTGGATAACTTGCTTACCCCCCGCCCTCCGGCCCTTTGCATAGACCTGACTAGAACAGATGCTGAAAAGATTTGTACACCTGCACTTTGGGTATTGAAACTATAGAAGGCTAGATCAACTAAAATAGCATGGTTTCTGGATTAAGGTTTAATCCTTTTCTTGCTCTGGATAGTGTGAAAGTAGAAGAGCATATGGGGATATTGCTCAATGTAGAAAGACTCCAATCTTTACCTTGTAATTGCAATATTTTTGGCCATAGCCTTATATTTGCAATACAAACATTTTAAATCTGGAAGCAATCCTTGCAATGGATTACAACACTGTAAAGAGCAACCAGGTGAAGTTTTTGCTCTTGACTCTCTTGTAGATTATCAGAGTTTTGGAGTCCTTTAATTTTTAATTTTCCAAACTCTTTGAAAGATCTTCTTAGTTTCTTAAGCATTTGAATTGAACTTAGACACCATTAGGAATAGCTGCATTTCATAGCTTTAAGAATTGTTCTTAAGAGTCTGGAAGTAAGGGGCCAAAATAATTTCATTTTGTATCTGTACAGGGATGACTCCCAGTAGACCAATTACCGCAAACCCATAATCAGAGAGATCAAGGAAGTTAGATCCTGCTATAAACCATTTATACGTGTAACCCAAGTGCGTATGAAAAATGAGACTGGTGGGGCAATGTACACTGCTCATAAATTAATAGATAATCATTTTTCTGCATCTACAACACATACTGCAGTGCAGTATGATATAATCTACATATTCTGTGAATCAGAATAGATATGGTTATGAATTGCTTTGGGTTGTGTAATGCTATGTCCTGCAGATGCCTCAGACAACTGCAGACGATATCACCAATAAATGCTGAAATAAATGCAAGATCCACACTAATTCAAATGGGCCAGGACTTAATTCTAAATATATGCTTAATGTTTGCTTTCTTAGGAAGCCTCAAGGAACTGCATCCACTGAATTTTCTCAATACCTCACTGTGTTTCAAGTGCGTGTGAAAACTAACTGGGTGAAAACAACCTAAAAGAATAGCATTTTATAAAGTGTCATCATAGGCTTCCATTTTTGCATTGAAACATGCAAAGTTTATACTTTTGCATAGTTTTTAATAGGAAATCAAGCCAATATAAAATATTCTATTCCACGCCTGCATTGAAACAGAAGGTCATGAGACTATCTGAATTTAATCTATTTCAAATTTTTGCAGATACACTAGAAAATTCCTATTTCATTAAAAAAAATATGCAAACTGACTGTGTCTGAAACATGAAGACAGACTTTCCTGTCCAGTTACTCTAGGTTCCTGTCTACAAGGACAGTACAGGTGTGGAGTGTAACTCACCCAGAATAGCCTCCCAGCATGCACCAATTTCTTGTCAGGAGCTTCCTAAATCTGCACTGTCTTTAAACATGTAGTAGCTCTCAGACTTCTCTTCTAAATTGCTCCTAAATTAATATAAGGTTTTATCAACATCCTGCAGCAGGGAGTTCCACAACTTCTTTACATTATCAATAGCAGACCACTTCCTTTTATTAATTTTTGAATTTTTGTATACTTGTCTCAATTAACTTTTTTGTATCAAAAATTACCATGAACAACTATTCCCTATTCATGATTTTTAGCCCTTCTTATCCTTGTCTTCTGCAGAGCATGAGTTTAGTCAATTAATCCTCGTATAGAAGACATTTTATAACTGTGATTTTCCTTGCTAACTTTTTCTATATCTTCTCTTTTTCTTAATGTAAAGCTAATAAAAACCTTATTCAAAGTGATTTAGAATTTTCAGATTGTTATAAAACACTCTGGACATTTGTATGAAAAACCCACCATCTGTGTAATTTTTTTTTAGTTTTATATTTGTATAATTTTAAGAACGTGTATTGCAATTGTGACCTAATACAAAATGGTTAGTCCTTGGTTTTACTATGCTTTAAGTGCTCTTATTATTGCTTTTTTTGTGATTCACTAAATGTCTAATGAACATATTGAATATTGCAAAAATTCAGTCAGACTAATTAAATTTTAAAATGGAAGCCATCAAAAGAGCAATTTGGGGGAAAAAAACAACGCCCCGTCTATACTGAAAAATTGCTTATACCATTTGGCAATCCTGAGGTCTTCAGCAGTTTTCCTTTTCAACCTTCTGTCCCTGTTAACTCATCTTTTTAAAAATAACATGAAAGATAGTAAATGTAGCTGATCTCACAGTTATTACAGTAATGGAAGTACACTGTTCCCAGCCATTTACTTTGATTTTATCATTTTTATAAAGTATATTCAAAAATAGAGCCTGCAGGTTTGGCATGTCAAAATTACTTTAATCTTGCAATGATTTTACACCTCAAAGGCAAAATAGCATTATTCAATATTTGCTGCAATTTTTATCCTAATTTATTCTTTCTTCCAAACATTTGTTTTTAATTTTGCAGTCTTAATATTGACAGAAAAACACACCACCCACAGTCTTAAATGGGAACTGTGAGAATACTGTGTATTATCTACGAGACACAGTTCTTTGAGTCTTCTTATGAAATGTGAAATTATGAAATGTAATATTACCATAATACTTTTGCTTTGTATGGGTAATTCTTGAAATCATACAAAGACTACAAAACCATATAATGATTTGCAATGTTAAGTACATGTAAATATATGTGTATATGACATTCAATATAAACCACATGCAATATGCATATACGCACAGATATATATTCAATTTAACAAGGTAAATGTGTTATTCCATTTATATTCATATGAATTTTGTGATGCAACCCACTATTGGACCATTCTTTCTGTTCTTTTAAAAGTTTAGTTTCTGTGGATTTATGGCTACATCATGTTCAAAAAACATGTAACAGACTGTGGATATGAAAGGTAGTGATAAGTGGATTAAGAAATAATGGGACTGAAAACCAATGATCTAAGGTGTAGAGAATTGGGGAATAAATGTTGCATAATGACATTTGTGAAGAATCCTCAAAGACAACTCAAATTAAGAAGCCAAGTAGATAGGCTGTGAATGTGAGATCTTTAGAGCTATGACAAAAGAAAGAGACGAAAAAAACTGAGATAATGGAAATTAGATTAATTTAGATGAAAACAATTAATGCCTGAGTTAGAATGAGGAAGTCAGGACAAGAAGGATGACAAGTAAAGAAAAGTTTGGAGGTGGAGGGAACTGGCAGTGATTTCTCTACTCACCACAACACAAAACGTCTAGAAAGTGATGTGGAACTTCAGTACCAAAGGCGTGCCATTTGTCTTCAATTATAACAGACACTAATATTTATTGCTTAAACCTCTGTCTGCTGGAATCAACTTGCTTTCATTTCATGTAAAGGAAAATCACAGGACTGAAAGAATTTGGGAGAAGGCAAAAGAAGATGGGATCCTTTGAAATCTTTGGAGAGTTCTGATCTTTACATTAACTAGGCATGCAAAAAAGATGCAGTTATAATATCCTGAAATGTCTCAAGTATACCTCAACACAGTTCTGCAGGGACAGTTTTTAATCATCTGAGGTAATGTAGCCATATGTCCTTGAGTTTTTTTGACAGTTCTGAAGCTGCCATGAACTATTTCATACAATTCTGTCAGGCCTCCTGCCCTGTCAAGACAGATACAGAAAGTGACTTTTGCTTCTATATTTCACACTCCAGTGAGGCTTGCTAACCATCAGAAAATATGGACTTTCAGTTGATGTGGTGTAGGTCAAAAATGTAGTAGCCAAAAGGCGAAAGCATCTCCAGCTCTATTTCCATTATAAAAACAAATCTAGGCATTTTCAATCTAATTTCATCTTTCCTTTACTGCTCAAGAAAATCTTACATGGAATCACTGAATAAAACACATACTTATAAAAAACAAACTGCATTTAGTTTTTAGACTTCTGGAAGGTGAGGAAGCACCAATTCATCTGCACTTCAGATTGTTTTCTCAGTTCAGGAGCCACTTTGATATTTCTTGGAAAAATTATTGCCCATAAGTACATATTGTTGTCTTAACACTTTTTCCTTTGAAGTGGACAGAAGCCAATACTAAGGACTTCTACACATTTCTCAGAATAAATGATTTTTGGAGGTGTCTGAGGCTAAAAATACCTCTCTTCAATAAATAAGGCAATTTTTTGCAGTGAATTTGGCCTTTCTGACCTTGTTATACCTTCAGAATCAGGCAGCATACATGCATCATGAAGAAACTTAAAATCTTCTTGCAGCTGGACTTATTGTTTGCAAAAATATTGGATTTCTTCATAACAACAGCTTTGGAAAACTGAGACATATTCTATGCTTGGAGCCAATAACAAAAAAGTCATAGTCATGATAGCACCAGCACCAGGTGGAAAAATGAAATAAGTTCTATTTCCATGACTAAAATAAAATGAAAAGTTAATCATTTAGGTTTTAACTTGGGTTTTAAGTGTCTGACTGGGTAGGTGGAAAATAGCTGTTCACAGGAAACTAAGGCCATCTGCTCAATCCAAAAAAGATATCAAACATCTCTGAAGTACTGAAAGATTTTAGGCCACCATCATCCTGCAGGAGATTCAAAACAACATCTTATTCAATTTTTACTATTCCTTTAAAATATAGTTATGCTAAATTTAGGAGGCAGCTTCTTGCCATGTGTGCACATACAGAAATCTATTAATTAAAAATGTTCACACAGAGAACACACTTTATACTTGGGCAACAATAGCTGTAAAAGAGTTGAAAGTAAACATCTGCAGTTACTGAATTTCAGGTTATTTGTAATTATTCCCTTTGGAATTTATTAGTCTTGTGTAGGCAAAATAAACACTGCAGTTTAGAGGAGGTAATAGAAGGCCTTCCCCTGATACCTGTAAAGACTCCACAGTTCCTGTCTAAGCACTTTAGGAAAGGTTGAGCTTTTAATTCCCCAAAGCCAAATCACAGCACAATGCAGTGGTGTTCCAGTTTTGGTCTTTTAAGCATCTTTTCCAGCTTTCACAATATAAATCTTTCTGCAGCTAGAGTCTTTCAAGTTCCGAAACTCTCTTCAGCCCCAGATTCTAAGTAATTTCAGATTTCTGAATACAAATGAACAGATATTCATCTGAAAATTTTACTTTCTGCTTAATCTATCCACCCTAGTTCCTCATGTACTTCATCTGAAAGATTTTTATTGTATTTATTAATTGATCCTTCATAAAGTACTAAAATAACTTCTGATGTCATTATTTTAAAAAAAATGTAAATACTTTTAAACAGAAGGGGCAACAAAACTTCTGTCATTCTATTATGCAGTAAAAAATAGTTTTATTTCAAGATATTTGCTTTCTTTTTTTAAGGAAGTTTCACAATTTTGTATATAAATCTGGTCTTGTTGTAAGACCTAAGAAAGAAAAAGCAGTAAAGAAGTCAGCTACACGTTAGGCAGGCTTACAGATGTACCCAATAAGTAACTGAAGCCCTCCCAGCGAGCTCTTCAGACTTGGATCAATTCATTCAGTTGTTCAAGACCTTGGAAAAGTTATTGTGTGCATACATATGAGAAAGGCAAAACTTAATCTGTCAGAAAGCATTTATCCTCATTTCCCATTTAATAACACAATTATTATGATGCCATCCATGACATGTATTTGCCTTTAAAGCAAATGGTGGGAAAAGATAATATTTAAAAATGCATTATAAAATATAAACTAGCAAATATAACTTATCATGTATAATATGCATGTCATTAAATCATTGGATAATTTAGGTTGGAAAAAAGCTCTGAAGGTTATATAGCCCAGCCTCCTTTTCAAAGCAGGCCAAAATAGATCAGGTTGCTCTGAGCCCTGACCAGTCACGTTTTGAAAAACTTTGGGGATGGAGATTCCACAACATCTCTGGGCAACCTGTTCCGATACTAGAATAACTTCAAAATTAAAAAAAAAAAAAAAAAAAAAAAAAAATCCTTATTCTTAATTAATTATATTATTTAAATAATTAGTTTACATTTCATTGTCTTCCTACTAGTATCTTTTACATCTCACCACTGTGCACCACTGAGAAGTGTCTGCCTTTATCTTCTCCCTACCCTCCTGTGATAATTAGTTCTGAAAAAAACTTGATTTAGCCTGTTTAATAATTAGTTCCCTTTTCAGTACCATACGGATACAGTCCAGATAAATAATTTAAGCACTATTATAAATAAATAAACAAAAAACCAAACACAAGATCTTTCAAAGTTTAAGACATGGATGACCTGTACCAAAAGCCAAGATAATGAATAAGTAATAAGAACAGTATTGCCAACTGTTTTGAATTACGATAGTTTTTTGAATTTGTATAGGGAAAGAGTACATTCTTCTGCCCTGTTCTGGAGCGAACAAATGCAGCTATTCAGAATGACTCTTGGATATTACTGAGGCTGTAGGTGTGCCAAACCCAGCCACACAAATCAAGGCTTTGGCTAATGTGGATCTTCTAATTACATTTATCTTTGTCTGCAAGGCTTACAAGGGGGATCACCGTATAAACCACAAGATGTTTGTGCAAACAGAATTTGGTTTTGATTGGAAGCAGTAAATATCTAGTCTATGCTGCCAGTTTTCCTACTGTATCTTCCTTCTCTTCCTTTATCATGCAAGCAGAAATGTTTCCTACGTTCAGCAAGAGAGACTCCTCTCTACTACAGAAAGTCCCTGATTACCGAATATGTCAAAATTCTAAGTTCACAAGAAGAGATCAAAGATGGATTTTTATTCCTTAGCCTTCAGGAGCTGAATGTTGACTTGTACTCTGGAATATCAATTTGATTAATCAAAAGAAAGTAATCAAGTAACATATGGAGAACATTGGATAAATTTGAAACAAGACCATTTCATATAAAATACTATGTTGCTCTGATGCAACTGGCAGCCAATGAATTCAACTCGGAAGCAATTCTCACTTTCCTGGTAGGCAGAGAGGTGCTTCTCAAAGTTTAGATCATGTGTGTGTCTTGGCATACTAATAACCGTCTGAAAACTATTGGACCCTGTGTGTTACAGGTAGTCTTACTCCTTTCACTCATTTCAGGGCACAGCATGAGCCTACAGTGTTAGAGGTAGCAACTTGGATACAAATTCATCAGTCCACAAAATGGATTACACAGGTGTTTTGGGTTTGATCTCACGGTTTAAATTATATCCACCCTGAAGGTAATTTTGGCCCCAAAAGATTCCAGACAGAGCAATGTTGTCACTATTGTTTTCAGTAAGTTAATATAAAAATAGATACCTCAGCCATCAAAAGATGATTAGTTAAATGTAATGCAGAATTCCCAAGTAAAGGAAGAAAATTCATGAGTTTCTGTAGAATTATGTTGTGATGATATCATGCACTTTACACATTCTTTGAACTTGCAATACATTCCATGATTAGAAACTGAAGTTCGGGTTTCTTTCTTCTCATGACCTGTAGTAGTTCTTAAACAAAGTAAATGAGTTTACCAAAGGATACATTTTAAGTGAATTGAATGCAACAACACTACTGCAAAGTTTAATTTCAACAGGAAGAAACAAAATGGCATTTTATATAATATCCTGATTTGTAGCCCACTAACTAGGACAGAAATCTTTCATATGTCCACCCCAAAATTTGTTTTGCAGAGGAGCCAGGAAAAAACTAATAACTTCTATGTCGAAGACACGGATGATTTGAATCTACACATTTGTTTTGCTTTGTGCCACCCTTCTTTACTTTGCCAAGTATTAAAATGCATGCTGGAAAACTCCTCTGTCTGATTACTGTGTCCTGATGACAAAATATTGAGGACCATTCTGATTATTAATGATAATGAGAAATAAAGAAATCAGATGAGAGTGTTCATAAATCCTTGTGACACAGCCCAGACTAAATGTTTATGTTGTTGTCGTGATTATCAGAGCTAATATATCCTCACATTTCTAATAGCAACATTAGGCCAAATTCTCAGTGGGTATTAATCATTCCAGTTCTTTTACTGTAAAAGGGTTTTGCTTTGTTGGCTGGTTAGTTTTGCTTTGTCCTAGTACTTTTGGTTAAAGAATGTTCTATACAATGAATTCAGGTCTCTTTCCCCCTGCAGTACATCTCCCCCCAACAGGACGTGACAAGTGTATTTGAATGTGTATTTTGCTCCAAAATTATAACATCATATTTTACAAATCTTTTCAAATAACAACTAGTTTTAGAGGCTTTTTTCTATATTATTGTGGTCATGTTTTGTCAAGGCCAAGCAACAGTGTGAAAAGTCTTATTTAAAAAAAAAAAAAAGGCAAACAAAACACAAAGACTGACCTGAAAACACTAGCTATTTTCCCTGTTGACTTTGCTGTTAAATCAAAGGCCAACAACAGTAAATCCCAAGAGTTTGGTATGTGGGAGACAGTAATATTTCTTTTGTTAAAGCAGCAGTTCTGTCTTGTTGAGAACAGAGAGGAAGGTGTCTTGTAACTTGCCCAGTCAAGCATTGAAGAAAAATGACTCAATACATTTTAAAAATCTGTGTGCTTTCTCTCCAATTATTTTCTAATGTGCCTTTTGACAAAATGTCAAGAAGGGAAGTTAGCAGACTTTGCTTTTATGGTCAGCCATGCCAAGCGATGAGGAGCAGACCCTCTGAGTGGGAGGCATGCGGCGTGCAAAGGGGGCTGCTGTGCAGAGCTGGTGCCAGTCCGGGTATCAGGACAGAAAGAAAATCAGATCACAATCCTGTTCCAGAATTCTTTCCAGGGTTCGCAGAAATCTTGAATCCTGTCAGGAAAGAGCTTCAGAACTGACCAGAAAAGCAATTATTAGTACAGATTTAATAAAGAAGATATATAATCTGTCAATAGAGAATTCTTCTAGTTTTACGATGAGAAATTCAGTCCATAGAAAGGGTCCATGTATGCATTCTTAAGTGTGTATTTTGATAACTCCAATAAAAATATTATCTAAGGTGATTATAACATGTGGAATTTGCACCAATTTCAAACAAACACTTTCAACCCTCTGTAATACCTGAATTGTCAGAACTTAAACATTTTTATTACATTTTGCAAAACTAAAATTTAGGACATGGGTATGTATTTCTACCTAGGGTGGTTTCACAGTGAAGGTAATCATGATGCCCTACCATAAAGCAGATGATTCTTCAAAAGAGGTTGAAGCTCTGGTTTATGAGACAGGATACAAGAAACCAGTGTAAAACTGCCACTGAACCAGCTGGAAATTCCCTGAAAGTATCTGCTGAAGAAGAGGCCATACTGGAGGGATAGCCTGAAGGAGTGAAAGGGAATATCTGCATTAAAGCAAGTGTGTGAACCACATATTTACCTGTGAGACACATTAAAACAAACTCGACTATGTGAATTTTATATTGTGTGCTACATTGTTACTGAGCTTCCCCCTTGTTAATGACAGCCTGGTTTGGTTTTCCTCTTTTGGGCTCAACACCACCGAGAGCCTTTTGCAACGACTCTAGCAGGCTAAGCAGCAAGCTGTCTGTTTAACCTCGATGACAGTTAAAATGCTTTCATTTAATATCTCTGTATCTATTTAGGCTTATAAAGTGCATTTGGGAACTTCCAACACTATGTAAATGTAAGATACTTTTTATTATTGAAAATATAGGTTTCAAATATCTATCACGAGTCCCCATAGAAGGTTAAGAGGTTTTAGTTACAAAAATGTCTCAGTATGGCTAAAGAAAAAACCTACATGATTTAATATGCTTGTTACAGAAAGTGACTATCAGGGAGAAATAAAAGGGGAGATTATGTCTTGTTCATCCAACAGCATTTTGTGTGTGCATGTTGCTAGACTTATTAAAAAAATTAAATCCATCCCATTAGAGATTTTCACTGCTCTCCTTCAAGAATGAAAGACTAATGTAACGTCCATGACTTCTAGTTGACCATTTGCAATATCAGTAGAGCACAATTCACTTGGAAGTCAGCTTGACTTGTGTGAAAATGTTAAAGTGCTGTCCCTAATGCCTGGACACGCTTCTCTACCCCACGAGATAACAGCAGTCAAAAAGAAGCTGTGCACATAGAAGCCTCAGGGGTTACTCAGAAAAGGGCAAAGAAATTTATCAAAATTGAGAGAAAGTCCTCTGTACTTTCAGGAAAAGTGAAATCTTGCATGACAAATTGAGTCTGTTTTGAGCAATGTAATTGAACAGGGCTGCTCGAGTGGAACTAAGCCTGCTCAAAGGGCATATCATACAGTGGGAAAGACTGACCTATGCATACTGCATTCAAGGTAAACATGCAGGCCTGTGCTTTAGAGCTGAGCGAGTTTGCAATTTTAATGGTTTAATCGGGATATGATTAGAGTTAGAAAATGTGATCTGCAGGGGAGGCAAAAACCAACAAAAAAACCCACCAAAAAGCAGGCTTGTACGCGCAGTTTCAACTGGCTTAAGGACAAATTTTGAGGGTTGCATTGACCTTAAAAATCGTGTAGCCATCTACATCTTTCTTTTAAAAAATAGTAGGTCTTTCCATTTATTTCTAGATAGTTTCATCAGTCTTTTAGTGCTTACTTTTTTTCTAAAATAGCACGTACTAGCAGATCTATAAACAGAAGCTGCACCATTCCGTTCAATATATTTTGCAAGGTTTTCCTCCCAGAATACCAACTGACACAATCTGTCATTTCTTTAGATGTATTTACATAAAGCATGGCAAATACCAGAAAGATTTTGTTTTCTGCAGGAGAAAAAAAATGCTGGTGAACAGGTTTCTTAGTCAGCTAGGCCTGTTGAACACAGCAGTTTTGAATTCTTACCAAATGACTGTATTTCGTTTTCCTTCCATTTATTTTGGCATGTCAGAGTTCCTCTAGGCAATGCCAAATAGCTTTTTCAGTGGTCTGCTCCATGTTCCCCAGAGTGAAAGTAATGACCCCAAATTCGTTCGTTTTCCCTCTGCTGCCTACCTCCCTTTTCCACAGCCATTACAGGTAATTGGTTGGTCTCTGGTGTCTCCACAGTTGAGTGCGTTGACCTTTGATAAAAGCAGCTTTAACTCTTCTACCTTTTATAATAATCCTTATATTTTCATTCAGTGCAAATTGGGCATATGTAATTTTCTTCTGCCCACCCCTCCCCCTTTTTTTAATGAATTGTGAAAAAAAAAGAAATAAGCGAAAATACTCTCATAGGGCATAATCGTTTCTCATGGGTCAACGATAGGTTTGGAAATATTTGAATCCACAGCACAGGTTCAGGATAGCACAGTGTCCACAGATTTTCATGAGTTGTGTGGGACAAAATTTTTTTGGTGAGTGGGAGGGATGATTTTGTAAATTTTATGCTATTTGCAGACTACAGAAGAATGATGGACGACAATAATCACAATTGTAGTTACCAGGTTTTTAGCTCCAGGAGGAACATTACAGAGTGATTTTTTTAAGTCATGTCTTATCTAGTTCGCAATATATAAATAAAGTACACAAATATCAATAATATGCCAACTTATATAAATAAAACATTGTTAAAGCAATCAAATAAAAATGTGCATCTTTACTTAGAGTTATAAAAATATGGAGGGAAACAAGTTTTATTTATATGTAGCACAGTGATGGATATATATATACACATATACGGAATGGAAACAGATGCTGTTTCTCTCAGAACACTCATTCTCCTGCATAGTAAGCGCCAAGTAACAGCATATATTGAAAGAATGGTAAAAAAAATTAAAGAATAATAATAAAAAATAAATTCAGTGACCTCAGTGCCATAAAATTTTGGGAGCCTGTGTCTCAGAGCTACCCTAACTTGAGAGGAAACAGTCAGACAGTGCCACTTGGTCTCCTAGAAGTCTAATACTTTGTTCTTAGCTACAATGAAGCAAAATATTAGATGTCATGGTTGTGTGCATTCAGATGTCTTGGGAAGTTTGCTCTTGTATTGTTAATCTTTAATGAATACGTAGGCCATCTATTCTACGTTCAGTATCTACTTGGGATGTACATAAGAACTTGGAATATCTGGTGATTTGAGGAACATGGATTTATGTTTTGCTCTATTTCCTATTTTGTTGGCAGTGAATCAAATTATAATGAAAAATGAAGTTGTTAGAAAAGCACAGAATAACTAAAGCAGTGCAGAAATTCTGAGGGTATTTTGTGGTGTTTGAGGGTTTTTATGTTTTAGTTTGGTTTGGCGTTTTTTGTCAATAACCACTTAATAAATGTATCTATCTAGGTAGGAAACACTTGATAAGAGTTGGTTTAGTAAGGAAAAAAAAATCAGCAATAGGAACTTGTTAGGTTGTTAGAGTGAAAAAGAAAAAAAAAGATAATCAAACTGACACCTGAACTAATTACACCATCCTAAATGAGCATTCATTCATGGAAATGGACTAGATTATTGCAACATTTTGCCTTGATAAATTACAATAATAACTTTATGACATAGCAGAACAACAAAGTTATAACTTTGCAAGAGGCTTATAAAGATTTTCAGCTTCACGTTAAGGAACAGGAGGGCCAGAGTACACAGAAACCACCTCTCCAGTGCCAAGGCTGCTCTTGAGAGGGAGCTGAGATGTAAGTTGAATTTGCCACAACAGTGAAATACCAGTTCTGTAGTCCCTAAGCAATCCGCTGCTCATCAATATTTTTAGCTGACAAGTTGAACTGATGTGTGCTTTGAGTTTAGAAGCTGAAATAGTGGTATAAAATCTTAGGAAGTTATAATTCTTAATCCGTATGCATTTAAAAGCTCTGTTTGATAGCCTTTGCTGGTAATGGCACTGGGTAGCTACAGATCCACAGCGGTACGCAATAGGCACGGATTTTCCTGCAGGCTGTCCAGTGAACCCCCATTCCCCACCAGCACTGGCTGGTGCTGCAAGCTGGTGGCAGAGCTCTCCTGCATCGCTACCGACTCACCCCAAACCTTATATGAGCCTTAGCCTAATGAATCTAAAGTGTAAACATGAACCAGCCGTCTGGGTTCCCAAGTAAATTAATGGAAATACGGGGACGTTTAATCCAGAAGGTTTGATTTTGTAAGCTATTCAGTTCTTTTACCTCCGATCAGAGGTGCAGGAGTGAGGAGTGCAGAGAAACAGGTCTCACACTCTTTCTTCCAAAAATGAGGATCTAGGACAAGAAAAGAAGATGTGTGTGTTGCTTATATCCCAAGGAAATGAGGTTTATAAATGTTCCCTACAGCCACTCTCACTCCTGCCTTCATATATCAGCGTCATTTAAACCAGATTCAGGAGAAAGGAAAAAAAGAAAAAGAAACATTTTAACAATTGTTCCTACGAGTTACATGAGAACAAGTGTCTGGGGAGAGGAGAGGCAGGAACTTTCCTCAATGCCTTAGCTAACTGAAAGGGGGAAGCACAGTCCTGGTTAGAAGCTTGTGAGAGTTTTTAGAAATTCCCAAGTGACTAGGTTAGGCACAGAGTTTGCAGCTAGCCATGGGAGAATATCTAGAGACAAACCTGCAGTATTGCAGATTACAAGTTGTACTGCTTAAAGAATTTGTATCTTAGCATTTCAGGTAATTTCTTCCTGGTTTTGTCTCCTGTATTATCTTCCTTATAGTAACGATTTTATTCTCCCACAGACTGCATGCTACTCCTCCATTTCCGTCTTTTTTCAGGCCTCAGAGTCTTAATATTTTCTAAAGAAATGCTGAAAATATTACCTACTTTCATGGGTCCTCTTTAAAATTGCCCATTGGGATGCTTCATGTCATCTTGTGGTAGAAAGCTTCACTCCAGACCTGTGTTCCAAGACATGTACAGGGATTTTTTGGTACACTATCCTAGATTCTCAATAGTTTTTTCTTCACAAACATTCATTCTGGAATGGCATTGGAAAAGGCGGGTCAGATACCTCCAGTAAAGGGCAGCTTGATCTTCTGATCCAGTGATTGGAGCAGGGAGAGGAGGTTTTTGCTTTAGTCAGAAAAGGAATTCCCTTTAATACAAAGAATCCTGGAGAGAAAAGTTGATATAGGGAGAAAGAAATTGCTGGTTCAGTGGTTGAAGCTATTGGCAGGAAGTGTCCCATGAGGTAACCTATTCCTTCTATATGTGTTATAGATTCCATGTAATTTCATAGTATTCTGTGTATTACATATATTCTATGTAATCTGTTCTATATAAGATATCTGCTATTCTTAAATCCTTCTCAGAGACATTGATAAAAGATAAACTAAAAGAGAAATGTCAGAGGGAAGTCAGAAGGATACCTGTATACTTAAAACCGTGTGCTTTAGTATTCTGTTACATCTGTGCTTTTTCTGGGGGGAAAAAAGACGCAAGGATTGGTAGGGAACAAAGGGGCTTTTTGTTTCCTACAGAATAATGTATAGCAACACTCATGGAGCAGGGAAGATGACTTTTTGGGTACACATTTGGTGGGAGAGTTGCTGGATTCTCTGTTTGATATTTTTCTTCCAAATTCCTTCTACTATAAAGTAAATAAATATTTTCCGAAAGACCTTCTAGCTTTGCATAAACTAATCTGTTCATGGACGTTCAAGAATAGTGTATTCTAGAAAATAATTGAAAAGCTAAAACTCTATAATATTTTCAAATGTACATCTACCCAGTGCCTATACTGATGCTTTTCTTGTACTCTAAATCTAAAGGGTTAGACACTAGGCAGATCAATTTTCCAATTAACATACCAAGATAATGTTTTAAATTTACTGTAAAGAAAGCAATTTTATTCTACTGCAACAGCAGTCCCTGGAGAAAATGACTTCTGACATCTTTCTTCAGGCTGGGAGATATATGTCAGGAGATTATGGCTGTTTTACCAAGACCTTAGTGTGCCAGACATCTATGAACTTTTTTCCAAATATTGCTCTGTTTTAGCTGAGACTGAAGAAAAAGCTGTTTACAGGAAGCGGTGAATATTATACTAACAGTAAAAGCAAAGAAACGAGCAGCAGCAAACAAACAGACAAACCCAAGTCAATCCATTTGGAATGGTTTGGGGCACTTCATTTTAGCTGCTCAAACTGAGACACTACAGGTTTTGATTTCAAGAAAATTCAGGACTCAAACTTTTAACAACAGGGTTTTTTAAAAGATGCATTCTGAGCAAACACGAATTAGGTGCCTAAAATAATTTTATGTTCTGTTGTGTTTATAGAAAAGAAAAAAGAAAAAAAAGAAAAAAAAAAAAGAAAAAAGAAAAAAAGGTAAAAAAAAAAAAAAAGCAAGCAGAATTTCCTTGCAATTGCAGTTAAGTTAATAGATTTATGGAGAGATAAGTTGAGCTAAGTAGTTTTTTACTCCATCAGGTCAGTGTAGCACAGTCAATAATACAAAGAAAACAAATAATTAATACTTTTTATTTATGTAATAGATGTTGGCTTTCAATGTGGTTGTTTTTTTCCTTGCAAAATAATCTAAGTACCCAGAGATTGTAGTCATACATTTTTGTAGTTTAATGTAAATCACTTAAAATAGAAATAATATTCGTTTCCACCATCATCCCACTTTCTATTCCATAAGTCAGCATTGCTATTTGACCTTTCTAAATAAATATCAAATTGTTTCAATAACAAATGGTAATAACCTTTGGCTCTTCTACTGGGGAAAAAAGTGACAACTTGCGAGACTGTCCTTTTTTTGCATTACTGGTTAGCAGGTCATTTTCAGTTAGTGACTTATATTTATTTCTTATGAATTACAAATTAACTATTAACATTGAGCTTGCTATAAAGAAGTTAAGATACATAGAAGGTAATAATGCATCACTGCTGTCTAGCTGTAACAAATCACTATCATTATGCCTTCATGTTTAAGTAATAAATGCACTGTGTCCTCCAGAGATGTAAACTAACCTATGTGATAGATTGCCTCAGCTTTGACTCAAAGGATCAACATCACTTCAGATTGTTTTATTTTAGAAAGGACACTATTCTTGTTCATATCACCTCACAAGAAAAAAAATGTGGTCATTATATTTATTACCTAATAAGTATAATATGAATTAACTTTAGTTACTCGGTGAGTAAAATCCCACAAGCAGACCTTTAAAATTAAATGTGTACATTTCTCTCACTATATACAGCTCATTTGGGTCTTGATTCAGCAAAGCAGTGCAGCTTCTTTTTGTAGCCCTGAGGATATGGTAAAATGAAGCAGAGCCTTCACAGAGAAAAGAAAATTGTCTAATTTTTTCTTTTAAAAAGTAATTGCTTTTACGAAAAAAATCAAGTCATCATCAGCCCAACTTTCACTGTAAAACAAAGAAAAAAAGAAATTTCAGCAACAAGAATAGCAATGGCTATGTGTTCAAGGCAGTTTTTAAATCCGTGTATCTCTAACTGAGATATGTAAGTCATTCCACTAAATCACAGTCAGAAAAAAGAGTCCAAAAAAATCTTATTAATCTTCCTGAAGCAAAAAAATATCCAAAATCATTCCTAGGAAAGAATACTTGATCTTTGTATTCATGACACGTATTTGGTCTACAGTCTGGAACAGAGATAGGAAAGCTTGATGTTTAAATGAAAATCTGCCAGCATGTGCAAAGTCTGAGTCCATTACTCCTTAGACTGTAACCCTTTGTTTTGTGGGGGCAGTCAAGAACTGAAGGATTTAGAAGAAACATCATACTACCAACACACAACTTTATTCTTTAGTTACTGCCTCAGTGCTACTCAGACTTAAGGTCTGAAGAAGTAATATTCTATAATGAGATTCTTTTGTTGGTTTCTCCAGTGAGCTAAAAAGTTTATGAAAAATATAGGGAATATAGCAGTAATTCTTTGATGTTTATAGCATTCCACCAAGAGCTGCACTGATGTACGTCAACATACAATATACCTTGCTTTGGTCACCCAGTTTTCCTTAAAATTGCTTTTTCCTTTTCTCCTTCTCTTTGCACTTACACACCTGATTAGTAGGAAAAGCTGCTTGCCCTGAGAAACGTCTATGTGGTTTCCAATAATGGGCAAAAAAATACAGACCCAGTGCTTAGATGAACTGAAACCAGATTACATATTTTCTTGAATAGTTCATTTAGGTTGGCTACTGCAATTAAAGCAGGATATTATAGAGAAAGTCCAAAGAGAGAAAATAATTATAGACTTGGAAAGGCTCATAAGAGGAACTGAAGATGCTCCAGCTGTAATTACTTCCACAGCAATTTAATAAGAGGAATCCCACTATCATCAGTGGGCTTCTTCAGAGAAGCAACTGCCTTAATATGGAGAGTTATGTTACTGGGTTTTGTGGCTATATAACCATAGGAGGAGAAGAAAAAATGAATTAAAGAGACTAAAGCAATTCAGTAACAAAAGCGTTATAGACCAATAAATTTCAACCAGGTAAAATAAGTTATTTGCAATTAATCAGTAACTTCTTTTACTATATAAATAAAGATTCTTGAGAAGATACGGAATTTATAACAATAAAAAGAAAACAATCTGCAAGTACATCTAGCTAAAAAATAAAGAAATCAGATATTATATTCGGTAATATAAAGGCCACATTTAACTGTCTGGGAGAAAAAATAGTCTTGCTCAAAATATTCTCATGTTTGGTGTCACTGTAGGTTTCTGCTTTATTTATTGACAGCTAAGAAAAACTGGGCTAGATAAACCTTTCCTGTAGCATGTTATGGCAATTCTATTGTTCCTAGGTCAAAAAAAGTAAAAAAATAGGACAGAATTTGTGCCCCAGCCTGCAGCTGAGATTCCTGGACCTTCGTTGGTGTTGGAAAGATCTCACAGGAGCACAGCACTCCAATGTACCTTTTGCAACATTGGCTCACTGGCTCAAAAAGAAGCACTGCTTTTTACGCACAGACAAAAATATGTTTTACAACAAATTGTAATATTTGGCTGATTATCATTCTGCTGTCTAATGACTACACAACTATTCACTGAGAATGAATTTATTACTCCATAAGGAAAATATCAAATTCAGGCCCACTAATTTTTATATTATGTCATTGAAAATTACTTTCCAGCAAGAATAGTTGTTTTATACTTTATGCATTCTGCTATTATTATACAGCAATCTTTCCTTACCTTGAAAAAAGTGATGTTTGCAAAGGTATCCATTTGAGAAGGGATTCTGTCCCCGAAGTCCCATTAAAAAGACTGACATACACTGAGAGACGTTATGTACACTATAGCATGTTAAAAACCATAACTCTGAGATCTCTGATTAGATGCTTCCTTCTTCTGCTTCCTCAGTCGTGTATATATAGATCTTTTCTATATCCCACATGTAATTCTTTTTGGCCAATACTTGAAATTATTACTCTTATGATTTTTGGCTGCCTTTTAGGACATTCATTTATTCAGCCATCTGCTTGGGAAGATCCCATGCTGGAGTGGATTCCGTAAAGCCAAAGCTCAGACCCCACCATATCGTTTAATGTCTTTATTAATGACCAGGACGATGGAATGAAATGCACCAACTGAAAGTTTGCAGAGAGCTGTGAGTGACTGATAAGTACTGGGGTAGTTTTGCTCAACAGGGTGCAAGAAACCTGAACAGGATAAATGGGCTGACCACAACCTCATGAGGTTTAACAACAGCAAATGCAAAGCTGTGCTGCCACACAGACCAGGTGCTAAACAGCTGGAAGGCAGCTTTGAGAGGCAGGAACTGGGGGTCCTGGTGGAGAATGTGTCAAGCCATGTGCCAACCATGCACCTGGCTGTAGTTGCAAGACTGTAGCCAGCAGGTTGAGAGGAGTGATTATCCCCCTCTATTCATCACTTGTGAGACCACATCTGGAGGGCTATGTCTAGTTCGGGGCTCCCCGGTACAAGAAAACCGTGAAAATACTGGAGAGAGACCAGTGGAGGGCCAAGATGCTCAGGGGCTGGAGCATATGAGATACAAGAAAATGCCAAGAGAACTTGGCTGTTCAATCTTAAAAAGAGACTGGCTAAGGGGAGATTATGGCTGTCTTCAGCCATAAACTTCATAATACAGTTGGCTGATTGTGCAGTACCAAAGTGGAGATAAAAATTCCTTCCTGATTCAGTTAATACTATAAAGCCAATGGTATTATCTACCAAAGTTATGCATCAAATCATAAAATTATCCAGCCATTTTAGAAATTCAGCTATACCATTTGACTCCTTGACCTCCAGCTACAGAGGATTTCACAGATCCACTAAAAGATGTTGGAAGAATTACTTCATTTTAACTATCCATTTTCTTCATCATTGGGTTTTTAGATTATAATTCAATAAATGTAACACCTACCATTGCTGCCTTCTTGATGCTAAATCCCACACTTTTTTCTTCTGTAATACCTAACCAAGTGAATGTCTGTCATTGAAATCAATAATCAGATTATGGAAGTCATCATGTTAAAAAGTAGAGGGCCAAAATGCAAAAAAAATATAACCCATAAGTATTAAATAATATGAGCAATCTTTAGACAAGAGGAGAGCATTGAGAGTATTGATATGGGTATTAAGGTTATTGCATTTACAGTGGGCTAAAAACATGAACATGGACAATTATGAGAAGCAGCAGATAACCAACAGTTTGTTACCCTAGTTTATCCTGTGTTTCACTGGACCATATCCTGTGCTGCAGCCTGTCTGTGATTGCTTAAAGGAAGCTTTAAAAGTGTTGAAAATGGTATAGCCATTGAAAGTCACTAGAGAAGAGCTCTTTAAAATCTGTTTAATGAAGTACAAAGAGAGGGGCGCTACCAGGCAGAAGAGCCATTTTCTGTGTAGGGTTCTGTAATTATGATAACAGTTTGCTATCACTACGCTATTTTGCTCACACAGAATCCCCAAGTAATTAAAGCATGGAGCTTTCAACCCACTCTTAAGAACATGATTGAGAACTCATTCGGGCTTCTCAGCAGAAGACACAAAGCTCTTGTGGATAAACATTATGGACAAGCACGAGGAGGAGGGGCAGAGGAACAGTTTGGAGGTGGCATAAAGTTTAGGGAGGAAGGAGCAGTGCTAGAGGGAGCACTGACTGATTCTGCAGAGAAGTTTCTTGCCATTGTTCTCTGTGTCATCTGTAAATCTTGGCTTACCACTCAGCAGCACCTGCCAAGGCTCAAGTGAAGGCCAAGTAGACAACTGGGCCATGGCCATTCTGCTTCCCTCGAGAGTCTAAAAATCTCCAAAGTCACTGAAATCAGTAAGTGGTTATTCTTTGATGTCACTTGGCTGTGAGTTGAATTCAAAGTGCTGTTAGGAATTTTGTACTTGATATCTAGCATGCTTCTGGGCAGAACAAAGGACTATCCCTAATATAAGTAAAAAAAAAATCATTATCCCTTGGTGTTGCATGTTTATCCTTTCTCCCTTATTTTCAAGCTAAATAAATTAATTTGTGAAACAAAACCACAGAACCACAAACACCCTTCTCTCTCCAAATATACCCACTTACACACCATCAATTTTTAATACATGACATTTAAAGACAGGAAATATACATTACAGAATATAATGTGAAGAACACTTTTCTGCTTTTCTACTGCACTAATTGCAAAGAAAACTGAAATAAGTAATCTTCTCAGGTTTTTTTCTCACTGAAAAATTCAGAAAGTAAATTCTAAAATAGTTGAGAAATGATGTATAATGTGAAATTTTGTTCCAGTTT
The DNA here is from genome assembly GCF_011004875.1 of Balearica regulorum gibbericeps. Taxonomy (NCBI): domain Eukaryota; kingdom Metazoa; phylum Chordata; class Aves; order Gruiformes; family Gruidae; genus Balearica; species Balearica regulorum. Next base: position 34,190,359 of record NC_046191.1, on the reverse strand, counting down.
ACAGGGATAGCTTACAAGAAAGACTCAGAGCAGTCTTCCTCACAAAAGTGGTACAACTGGAATTAATGTAAAATGAAACTAAAAAGAACAACTTATTTTTTTTCATGCAGTGCATATTGAGCTGTTAAATTAATTGGCTTAGTACATTTTGAGTAATAGGAATTTGCATGTTTTCAAAAGCTAATCTGTCAAATTCTACTAAGTCTACTAAGGCACCACCTCTGTTACAGACCAGTAGAAGACAACACCGAATGTGAGGGAAGTAGCTCTGGCTACTTCTCTACTATTTTACTTTTCCCTAGAACATGCTACTGACCGTGTCAGGTCATAGAATGAGCCAAATGACTCCTCTGGTACACCTGTTTTATATTTTTATGTCCTAGCAAGTAATTAGGGTGATTTTTGTAGGATACAGGGAGACAGAAATTCAAGTCCATCTTTTCAAAAGATCTGGAGTAAGAAACTGTGCTACAAAGTTCTTGTTGAACATCTAATAACATGACAAAGGTCTTGCTGAGAGTATAATAATATGCTTTCATGGAAAAAGTCTGGCTTCGGGGTCAGAGGATGAAAACAAGTGCTGCAGTATCCGAATCGGCTGCTCTCTGGAATTGTCATTTCTCCAATTAGCTTTGTAAATGAAAGGTATGACTGTGTCTAATGAACCTGGAAGCTTGGACAACCTGCACAGGCCTAGGAGTGAGTTTTTATGTTTTTTGCAAAATTGAGTCTGCTGAAAGTTTATCAATCTGCCCACACCAGAACTGAGTCATTAAAGCTTTGAAAAATCTGTGGGTCCATTGGAATTTCTCTTCCCATGTTTAGCATACACTAGGAATCAAACAAGAGTGTCAGCATCATAAATTTCTCTGATTAATCATTCCATTTGCAGTGAGTATTGATTTTTTACTCTTTACAATTCTAAATTACAAAAGCACTAAGTAGTCTGGAGGGGAATAGAATCACCATGTAATCAAAGAACAACCCTGCATCTGTCACGGTGTCTTTCCTCTATTTTAACAAGGACAGATATCGTGTGTGTGTATATATATATATATATATATATATATAAAAGATACATATAACTTTAGCAAAGCAGTTATAAGGTATATCTGCAAGGACAGACATAAGATATAAGAGATATATGATATGAAAGATAAATGTTAGATGAGCTATATATGAGGTGGACAGATGGATAAATCCATAGTTGTGTCAATACACAGCTGGAGATTTTAGGTTACCTTGGGAACATGAATGTTAAATATGATTTTTAGCATTTTCATTTAAAAAAGTAAAAGTGTTTTGGTTTTGCTTTTTGGTTTGGTTTGTTTTTGTTGTTTTTTTTTTTTAATTCTAGTTGTATACTGAGAAATGGTATTATTGCACTGAATTTTACTTATTTTTATTTTGCTTTTATCAAGCAACATGAGTAATGATACAGCCTTTCAATTTCTTACACACCTCTAGAGAAGTTTATATGTCACTACCGGTTCATATTCTCCATTTTACTGTAATTGGGAATGAATTAAAGTTTAATCCTTTGTTTTCAATACAGCCAAAACCAATAGTAGAGTCCTCAGAGGAAAGCTCTTTGGAAAACAATTTGCAATTAAACAGAAACAGAAACAGGGAAGGTGATTAAAATGAGAAATAACAAAAATAAAGTGTAATGACTCTGGAGAGATGAGACCAAAGAATCCCCATGCAAGAAAAAATACAGTGTAATGATGCGTGTTGGGTTTGCATGGCAAGGTTTTGGTAGCGGGGGGGCTACAGGGGTGGCTTCTGTGAGAAGCTGCTAGAAGCTTCCCCGGTGTCTGACAGAGCCAATGCCAGCCGGCTCCAAGACGGACCCGCCGCTGGCCAAGGCCAAGCCCATCAGCACCTCTGGGATAACATATTTAAGAAGGGGAAAAAAAAACAAGCTAGGGAGAGCTTTTGCAGCCGGAGAGAGGAGTGAGAAGATGTAAGAACATCTGCAGACACCAAGGTCAGTGCAGAAGGAGGGGCAGGAGGTGCTCCAGGCCCCGGAGCAGAGATCCCCCTGCAGCCCGTGGTGAAGACCCTGGTGAAGCAGGCTGTCCCCCTGCAGCCCATGGAGGGAGGATGAGGGGGTGTAGAGATTCCACCTGCAGCCCCTGGAGGACCCCACGCCGGAGCAGGTGGAGGCACCTGAAGGAGGCTGTGACCCATGGGAAGCCCACGCTGGAGCAAGCTCCTGGCAGGACCTGTGGACCCGTGGAGAGAGCAGCCCACGCCAGAGCAGGTTTGCTGGCAGGACTTGTGACCCCGTGGGGGACCCACGCTGGAGCAGTCTGTTCCTGAAGGTCTGCACCCCATGGGAGAGACCCACGCTGGAGCAGTTCATGAAGGACTGTCTCCCATGAGAGGGACTCCACGCTGGAGTGGGGGAACGATGAGAGGAGTCCTCCCCCTGAGGAGGAAGAAGCGGCAGAAACACCGTGTGATGAACTGACCGTAACCCCCACTCCCCATTCCCCTGTGCCGCTGAGGGGGGAGGAGGTTGAAGCCGGGAGTGAAGTTGAGCCCGGGAAGATGGGAGGGGTGGGGGGAGGTGTTTTAAGATTTGGTTTTATTTCTCATTCCTCTACTCTGTTTTGCTTAGTAATAAATTAGATGAATTCCCTCTCTCAGTTCAGTCTGTTTTGCTCATGACGATCATTAGTGAATGATCTCTCCCTGTCCTTATCTCGACCCACAAGCTTTTTGTTATACTTTTTCTTCCCTGTCTAGTAAACGAGGAGAGTGATAGAGTAGCTCGAGGGGGTAGTGGCCCCCAGCCAGGATCAACCCACCACATGATGACATCTAGTTTTGGGGACTTGTTTTTGGTTTTTGTTTTGTTTGTTGTTTTGTTATTGTTTTTTTTTTTAATAAAAATATAAGACCTTCAGTCTCTGTACAGCTTCATTGATTTCAATATCAGCTAATATATAATAACTGGTTGTACATAGTAGCTAGCATTAATACAATCAAGAAACTCCTCAGATAAAGTATATTTTCTGGCTATGTAGGAGGAATGTTACAAGAAACTTCATCATTCTGACATTCAAGTTCATTTACAGGCAGCATTTTTTTTTCAGAGCTTGACAACTTTCATTCAGAACGAAATGTTCTCTTGTGGTATAAAAGATCTGTTTTGAGATCTGGGTGAGTTTTTGTTTTTATTTGCAAGTTTACCCAAGCCATGTTTCTCTGAAGTTAGATGGAAAGCCAAGAACTATCTGTCCTGTCAAGTTATGGTTGTGCAAGCCTAGTGACAACGAGGAATATTTCAAGAAACCCCAGAAAGCTCCACACATTTGAAGACAAGAAGTAGAAATATTGATGTGGGGATTCTCCCTGAGAAGCTGCAGTCAATGTGAAAGGAGATGTTTTTCCTGCAGACAGTGGCAAATGTCCATTTCTATCAAGCTCTTAGTGGTCCTTACTTGACTCTTGCTAATGTAACAAACATGCTTGACAAGACTTTTTAAATGCTTGGAGCTATGAGTTTGATGAGAAAAGTATGCACTGTGCGTTGAAATGTGGCACTGGGATCATTCAGTCAGCTTCCGTTGCTAATAAAAACAGTGAAAAGCAGAAGCTTACTTAAAAGTAAATTTGGAAAACACAAGGAGCAGCTTGGGGAGCAATGTGGCAACATTGCTATGTCATCAGACAGTCCTTCTTGCAGATTTTGGAGCCATAGCTGAGGGCTCTGCACAATCATGGACCCACGTTGTGGTGGGTTGACCCTGGCTGAGGGCCAGGTGCCCACCAGAGCCGCTCTATCACTGCCCTCTTTCATTAGACAGGGGAGAAAAGGTACAATGAAAAAAAACTTACGGGTCGAGATAAGGACAGGGAGAGATCATTCTCTAATTATCATCACGAGCAAAACAGACCGAACTTAGAGAGGGAATTCATCTTATTTATTACTAAGCAAAACAGAGTAGAGGAATGAGAAATAAATCCAAATCTTAAAAACACCTCCCCCCACCCCTCCCATCTTCCCGGGCTCAACTTCACTCCCGGCTTCAACCTCCGCCCCCCTCAGCAGCACAGGGGGACAGGGAATGGGGGTTACGGTCAGTTCATCACACGGTGTTTCTGCTGCTTCTTCCTCCTCAGGGGGAGGACTCATTGTTCCCCCGCTCCAGCGTGGGGTCCCTCTCACAGGAGACAGTCCTTCACGACCTTCTCCAACGTGAGTCTCCTCCACGGGGTGCAGACCTTCAGGAGCAAACTGCTGCAGCGTGGGTCCCCCACAGGGTCACAAGTCCTGTCAGCAAACCTGCTCTGGCGTGGGCTCCTCTCTCCACGGGTCCACAGGTCCTGCCAGGAGCTTGCTCCAGCGTGGGCTTCCCACGGGGCCACAGCCTCCTTCAGGTGCCTCCACCTGCTCCGGCGTGGGGTCCTCCAGGGGCTGCAGGTGGAATCTCTACACCCCCTCATCCTCCCTCCATGGGCTGCAGGGGGACAGCCTGCTTCACCAGGGTCTTCACCACGGGCTGCAGGGGGATCTCTGCTCCGGGGCCTGGAGCACCTCCTGCCCCTCCTTCTGCACTGACCTTGGTGTCTGCAGATGTTCTTACATCTTCTCACTCCTCTCTCCGGCTGCAAAAGCTCTCCCTAGCTTGTTTTTTTTTCCCCTTCTTAAATATGTTATCCCAGAGGTGCTGATGGGCTTGGCCTTGGCCAGCGGCGGGTCTGTCTTGGAGCCGGCTGGCATTGGCTCTATCAGACACCGGGGAAGCTTCTAGCAGCTTCTCACAGAAGCCACCCCTGTAGCCCCCCCGCTACCAAAACCTTGCCATGCAAAACCAACACACATGTACACCAGACAAAGAAAGAAAGAGAGCACAGTGGAACAGAAGTGCCATGTTTTTTTCTGCATGTGGTGGTCTCCAAGTACTCTTTATCTACATCAGAAATGCATGTTAAGTGGCTAGGTCCACAAAGGCATTGATGAGAGGTATCCAGCCTATACAACTGAGGTGATCTGATAGCAGAAGCTTATTCTCCTTCTGATTATTATTCCAACTCAGCCCCTGAACATTATACCACTGTGGCAGAACTACAGAGCTACAATATTAGCTAGATTTGGTACATAATGCATCTGTTGGTTGGGATACTCAATTAACTGAACATCCTAGCCTGTTGGAAAAGGAAAACTAAATAGGAACCTGTGCCCACTAGTATTTTGTGTGGTATAGATATGTCATAAATTTGCTATGTGGTATTGCATCCTCATAGATAAAATGACAAGAAACACCTTGAAGATTATAAGCCAATACAGTAAATTGTGACATTTGTCTGTAGGAAGTCATATCCCATGAAAATTAGTCATAATGCATAAAGTGCTTTGAGCAGGTAGTCAGTGGGAGAGAAGTTTCTGCAAAGTTGTTTTGCATGAGATTTTGCCAGGGACTGACAGAATCTTCCACTATCAGAAAGTGAGGTGGAAACAAACCAAGAAATTTGTCCCAAAGAAAATGAACAGAACTAGATGAATTCCAGCTACTGGCAGCAAACTTTTGGATCACTGTGTTGAGACTTTGAAAATTCACCAGTTAATTAACACAGCCTAATGTCAGAATATTAAAATGCCTGATTTGATCCTTCTTTAGTCTCTCTGGGGTCCACTCACTTCACAATGAAAATATGTGGGTGTAAATAACAGCAAAATTTGCTCTGCCACGATGATTTAGTAGATGTACTGTGATGATCATGCTTTACCTGGAGTTATAGCAGGCACCAATTTTAACAAATGGTTTTGTTCTGGTGAGGAAGTAAAACAACATTTTCACAGTAAAAATTAAGGTGCAATGCTCCTTTGGCATCTTTCCAGAGAATACTGACGAGGAAAAACCCAGAGTATAGCTGACTTCAATCCAAATGGGATTTCTAGAATATCTCATTCACCAATGAAAACTTCTGTAGATGGTAACTTTATTAATAATGAGATTAATATGTCACATGTAGGCTATTAAAACTTACTCTGACAGATAAAGAAACATTAAGTACTGACCTTTAAATGCTAATTGCTTATCTGTTAGTGCTCGTAAACTGCTTAAATGTAGTTCATGCATACAAATCATAGAGCAACAAAGCATGTGCTTATTTGGAGCATTAAAAGAACCAATTTGCCAAAGCTTTAAGTTATATTCATGATAACTGTCTTGGGCATGTGGATTTGATATTAGAAGTGTTACAAAATAATAAAACAAAATTATAAAAATATATCTCGATAGATGTCCAAAGGTCAAAGATTTGAAGCCAAAGCTATCACAATGTGTAAAAAGCCAAGTTGTTTGAAAGATGTAGAAGATGTCTAAAATACCGTCCCACAGCCAAATGTAAACTGTAGAGGAGAGGAAATGGAAATTTGGGAAGAAATGTCAGTAACGGCTTTAGAAAGTAGTTGCCTCACTACTTTTGTTGTTTTTCTTAAGTCCTAAAAACTTTATCTTCACCTTTGTAAGTCTACCATCTCCTATAAAAACTCAGGAAGTTTTGAGGTTAAGTAATTTTCTCTGCCATTAACAAAGAATTTATTTCCTTCAAAGGAGAGACACCTATTGTGACTATTATAAATCACATCTCCTCCCTAAAATGGAAAGTTTGAAAGTTATTCTATGGAGAAAACAGTTGACAGCAAGTGTCCCAGATGTAATCTACTGATGGCTGCTGCAAAGCATCCCAGTTTTTCATGCAGGGTAGCAGAACCGAGTATGATGTTTCTGTAGTCAGCTTTGTCGCCTGACTAAAGGCCAATCATGTTGAACACAAAGGCTTGTTGAGGAACAGAAGACCAATGATGGTTGGAGAACCTTAGTGACCTAATCAGTGAAAACTGGTTAATCCTAAGGCTATCAAAGGAGAGACATTCACCATCAGTACTTTCTGGGACACGAACCCAGAGAGGAGTCAAGGGAGGAAAACTGTCTCTCCCCAGAATAATGCACAGTGGGGTTTTATCTGATGAGGAATGGTATGCAGAGGAAAGAGCGATTGTGTAAAATTTATTGGAATTTTTAAGGGATTTTGGGGGAATATGCATTGGCATGCTTAGGAGACAAACCAGATGTGGAGAAAGGGAAGGATCAAGCTGGATGAACTAGGTGCCTAGTACCAGCTACATAGGAATCTATATTGTACATGTGAATCCTCATGAGTCTGGACTAGTAGGAGGACAGGTCTGTCTGCTAGGTGTAGTGCTTCTGTCATGAAAACTATTGTACATTAAGGTCATCGAGATCCACTCGGCATGTTGACCTGAAAAGATGCAGGCCTGTGCTGGGAACATAAACCCTGGCTACAGGGTAAAATTAGCTGCCTAATTATAATGGGGGAGCCTGTAGGCTGTTTGCACTTGGCATCTGCATGACTTTGTCTCATCTTGAAGCAAAGCGGTGTGTTTTCATATAAACATCCTTTTCCTCAAAAGCAGAAATTATGAATAGAGTGGTTTATTTCCAAGAACCTTCCCTACGAGCTCTGAAGCTGGTCATCCTCTCAGCAGTCAGGATCTGTGCATTGTGCTTTGCCTAGAGGTCTGTCGATGCTGCACAGCTCAGGGTTCCCACTATCTAACATTATCTATGCTATCCTCTATTTCCTTCTTATGTTGTTTCCAATAAATGGAATTGTAATACTTCACGGAGTCTGAGTGCCTTTCTTACTGAGATCCATACCAAACACTTGCACCACTGCATCACACTAACTCAGAATGTTTTGCTTCTCTATTGATAAATTTAAATAATCCAAAGAATAATGTGATTTATAAATCAGAAGGTACAGGAAACTAAAGTCACTCTGCTCACTATGCAATACCCTTTCTAAATAAGAAAGCCCAGCAAACCCAGCACCCTCTACCCTCTTTATTTCTAGTCCAGACAGTTCTTGCTAATAATGTTTTTCAGTGGATGTCATGCTGGGAGTTTTTTGTAAGTGTGAAATGTATCCTTGTGCCTGATGGATGCCATAGCTGAATCCCTGGAAACAACTGGAAGAGCTCTATAGACTAACTGCAGAAAAAGGAATGAAAAGCTCAAGGGGATGATAACTCAGGAAACCACTTCACCTGGAGAAAAAATTGTCTTCATCGACGAGAAACTGAAACCTGTCTGCTCTACCAAGCTCACACGGCATGTTCAGGACATGTGAAGATACAAGCTCTGATTTATAAAGGTTAGAAAATACTAGTATAAATTATTTCCCTGTCCTCATCCACCCATCTTCCTCCAGTGTACCAGCACTTGTGTGTCTACACACGCTATTTCAGAGCACACCATGACTTTCACAGAGTCTTTTATTCTTTAGTTATGTTCTGAAATTAAAATATTTAACCTTCTTCTGAAGGTTTTACTTGCATTCTAGAAACAGTTCTGTGAGGTCTTGCATTCAGACAGTTATCTTTACTGTGTCTTCACTGATCTGTATGCACACCACAATTGTAAGGTTGGGTTAAAATCTTCACCATTTAGGTGAGAAAAGGCATTATTTTGAAAATGGTTTTGTTGAAAAACACTGTGTTTGACAAAAGCTACCTAAAGTACCTCTTTTATTACTTAGCATATATATATATATTTTTCAATATACTCATAATTATAACCATAATGAGCTGATGTTAGGTTTCATCTCCCTCAATTTATCAAGGACATTGAAAAGCCAGAAGAAAGGGAGTGAAAAAAATCTCTGCAGCTCATTCTGCAAAGAAAACCCTGAAGTTCACCACTGTTGCTGACCTATGTCAGCCAATCCAGGAAATGGTACTTCCCTAGTGCTCAAGGAGGAAAATAAATCTTTCAAAGTACACAATAAACATTTCACAATATCACCAGCATGTAGGATATGTTACTGCAATCTTTGCAGACATGACTGAATTCAGCACTTTTATAGTTTTTTGTCTACAGCGCATCCATTGAGTTTTGTAAATTATACTTGGATTTCAATCTGTTCAGTAGCTATTGTTCTAGCAGCCTTCTGAGTACAAATGAAATCTGTTTGATGCACACATTTTTCATAAAAAAAACCTGACAAATAAGCAGACATTCCAAAATTTCTTGTATTTGGTAACAATCTGCACACCTAAAATACATTAATATGAAAAGTAGAACAGTTTAAACCAAAAGTACTGGACAGTCTATTTCAGAGTATGCTGAATATTCCCTTAGAAGATGAAGATCTTTCTTTGAATTTCTTTAGGCAGATGAAAGATTAAAAGCACAGGTCTCCTACACCCTGGGAAAATCCTATTCCTCCTACCCTATAGGAACTGGCAGTGATGAATTCTTTGCTGGTAGATTTCCTCAGTGCAGTCTCTCTTCCTCCTGTTTATTTTTCACTGAAATTCAGTGAATTTTGTATAACAGCTGTGTGTGGAGGAAAGGGGCTGATAGGTAGACTTATTTTCCTGAATGAATTAAAGTAATTTAGCCCTAGGCAGAAGTATCCGCTCCACACTGATTCAAAGTGAAACCTGCTTGGGGGCTAAAAGAGATCTGTTATTTTAATTTTTTTTCTTTTCTTTTTTTTTTTTAATAGTAAATAATTTTCACTTGTTTTCTTTTGTCTCATCTTTCTCCTCCACATCTACATTTTCAAAGTTTTAGAAGGAAAACTACCAAATCCATGTATTTATGGAGATTCTGTGTTTTCCGATTTTTACCAATAGACTCATTCTCCACAACAAGATTCATATTGTTAGAATGCCAAAAAAACCCCATGTGCATGTTCTTTTAGGTCTCCTGGTATCAAGCACTACCATTTGTTTTCTAGAATTTTAACCCAATTGTAGAAATGTACCTCAGGGTCTAGCAAAAATATAATTATTTTTGTGCTATTTACAATGTCTCTAGTCATTTTTAGGTTACAAAATTGCAAACAAGGAAAACAGGTTTTTAACATACTGTTAAAACTATTTTTTAAAGCTTTGAACTAAACAAAAAATAGTTTTACATTAAATAAAATGTAATTATCATAAAATATTATGTTCACTTTTTAACCTTGGTTTGGGAACATGTAGGGGGGGCAGGTCTGTCATATAACTTCGAATGTTTCTTCTCAATGTGCATTCTATAGGATATCATACCTATACCTAAAAAGGTTTATTTTAAAAAATAAATTTGATATTTAAACCAGACATGTCATCTCGAAAGGGAGATTTGTCTTTAGGGGGTTGCCTGTAGGACACACAATGTTTTGTCCACAGCACCACTTCACCTGTTTAAATCGGTCACACTGATGGCAAAACTCACCGTATGAGGATGTCAGCAGACGGCATATGACCCATTTACCAAAATCTACATGCATTTTAAAATGTTCCAGTCATAGTTTCCCCTCTATTCTTATTCTAAGAATTTTAAGGTTAACAAGTAATGTATTTATATTTTTTCAAGTTGTTCAGCTTCAGGTAAAGATGTTGCTAGCTTTAAAAATGTACAGGTTTATGGTCCCCTCTTTATAAAGTGCATGCATTTTTCTTTGTTGATTTTATTTATCTAAATAGCAATGCAACAGAAGGACTGAACAGATAACTTGTAGAAAAATAATGAAGACAAAGTGGAGAGAAAGAGATTGCACTCATTGTTGGTTTTTTTTTTCCTTTTATCTTTCCTAAAATTATTCAGCCATGCTAAATTGTTGAGTCACACATTAATGGGAAATATTACTTAAATATGTCTACCATGTGCCTTGTTTTTCTAATAATAAAAGTGAACAATTGCAAGACTGAAACGAAATGCTCTGTTGTCAGTGAAGAACAATGCAGCAAAAGCAAAAAATATTTTCTCAGTTTAATCCTACGTAAAGTAAGAGTAGTGAGAGCTTTTCTGTGACCACTTCTGTACTTTCACTATTGCTTTTGATGATATGTCAGGTCATGCATTGCTGAAGCATCTTTCCATCTTTTAAAGGAAAGCCAAATACTTACACGTCTAATAACTGTTTTAATCATTATCCAGTCACTTGAAGAAAATTCATATCAGGAGAAAAGACAAGATTATTTCTTTATCTCCAGAAAAAGAAGAGAGAGAATCCTGCACTAATTAGATTCCTGATGACACTCACAGTATTGATTGCTGAACACCAGCCAACTTGAGGGCACGCTGCTGGACTCTTCAACCAAGACAGCTTGCTGTAAAAGATTAAAATATGGCTGTGAGGCTCTTGAAATTTGGAAAATTCAAAGCAGAATCTATACTGTTTGAAGTGGGAAAGAGAGCTAAGAAAAAGTGTCGCTTGCCAAGCTCAGCTGCTCCTGCTGAACAGAGAAAGCCTTAGTCTGGCAGATCCGCACAAGGAAACATCGGTCTTAGATCGAGCGTCAGTCCACCTTTTGCCCTGTACCAAAACTTAAATAGATTTTCAGGGTTTTTTTTTTACTGAGGAAAAATCTGCACGGAGGCATGAGCACTGTGTTTCAGGCACAACCAATAATGCAATGCTGCTAGTCATAGAGGAATATACAGTCTTTTATTGCTGTTTTACCATGCCATTCTGGTTCTGGACAAAAACTATTTTGTTAATATTTGGGTTATTAACCCAGATGATATATTTATTATTCACAAATAATTTAATAATTTAAAAACTGGTAGTATAAATGCTACAATAACTTTCTTCTTTGTTGTCTCATTTTACCATTATTTTTTGAAGTTTGAAACCTTTGCTTGATTAAATAATTTCTTTTAACAGATTCTTATTTTTTAGAGCTTTATGAGAAGTGTCAAATTCTGTGATATCTTTGACATTGCAATGTCTTTGCTCGTAATTTGGTTTGCATTTGAATACAGGTATTACTACAGAGATATTTTTAGACAATAATTTTACAATTATCCATGAAAACTATGAAGTAAACTTTTACCGTGCTTCATTACTGACATTTAATAACAGCCTACGGTTTTATTTTCCTGACTGCAACAAGCATAAGGAAGCGTTGTTTTCTGTTCTCCATACCGATGTAGGTAGTTTGACAGGAGGTGGAAAGTAAAACAGGTATCATCTCTTACACGTCCTCGGTGTACAACATGGTTCACATATACAAGAAATGGAATAATTAATCCTAAAGTGAACATGAAGTGAAGCTTAAAGGTCAGCTGAGCTGATAGGCATGTTTTGCAGCATAACAATTTCTGAAATTGTATTGAACTTCTGCAGGTTACACACTGCTGGAAATGCCAAGCATCTGCTTGCTGTTGAGCTTCAGCTTTAGTTTTTGAAGTTATACGGATTAAGATCAGTCATGCAAGGAAAGGAACAGTAATGTATAATTTGGGGGGGAACGACCCTGAATTTTTAAGTTCTCCCTGTTGTAGAGGACTTAATCATTTATGCCACTGCTAATAGTAAATTAAGTCTTTAAATGTCAGACCATTGTTCTGCATCTTTCTCAGATCAGAGCCAAGGAAAACATCTTGTTACTTGTAGTCTATCATTCACCCACTAGGAAGGGAGTCAACAAGCGCAGTTTTCCTTGCTGCTGATGTGGAGAAGATGCAAAGCAATGCTCTTGCAAGCCTCGTTCCTCAGGGGTGAATGCTGCGTTCCACCCCACTTGATTTCAGAGACGTCATAGTTTCCTCAGAATAAGTATCCAAAACATATTTGACCGCAACGTTTAAAACACTGGCACTGGAAAAGTAATCTGTCCAGCTTAGAAATTAAGCACATTAACTAGACAAAGTAGAAATTCTTGAAAATCTGAAAAGTACTTATTGTTTTCACTGATGTCAAAATAGTACATTTTATCAACAGTACATTCCCTCGTAATGAAAAATAGAGAATAATTAGTATTCTCATAATGACTACAACTGTCATTTAAAAATACTTACACTATAAAATATTAATGCTCAGATTTATGAGATGTGAAACTAAACACAAAAATCAGACAGAAAGAAACATTAATTTTAAATATGCATTGTATATAATAGTAGATTAATGTATTATAGTAAGTAATTTTTTCCTGTTGTAATATACTAGTCTCTAAAGAGCAGAACCTCCTGAGGAAATATGACAGTTTTGCCAGAATACATTTTGCAAATACAAGGAGTAATTTTGATAAAAATACACAGCATACTAGTTTTATCAAATAAAAATATGTGAAATTTTAAATTCAAAATATCTAAATATATCTAAATATATACATAGATAATATATAAAATATATAATTTATATGTTTATATAATATAATATATAAAATATATGGTTTTATATATATTTATATAATTAATTTCCTGTTAAATAACCAATATAAACTCAGGAACTGAGTATTTTTATTTTATCAAAATAGAATGCTATTTCTTTAGAATATTTTTTTAGTTGTTGAAAACAGGTATTTATTTAAAGATTTTGTAAGTTTCCCAAGGTTTTTTTTGGACCAAAACTATTTAATGATACATCATAATTACACCACATAAGTCCCAAATTTCAACATGTTTAAATATCATCCTACAGAGCGCCAAGGCTGAAGCCAAAGGTGTCATACTTGAACCACCTAATGAATTTACACTCAGTCTTTAGTAACCCCACCATTACAAACACTACTTAGATTCAGTAAAAAAATGAGACATTAAGGAGCCTAGTTCATCCCTTTCATTTGATTCACATCTCTTTTTTTATATGAATTGTTAACCACTAATCTTTTACTCACTCTTTGGGGCAGCAACTGTTCTGTGAGCTTATTTCAGGATTTCTGCAGCCTAATGCAGCTCAAATAAAAATCTCGTAGAGTAATCATGTAATTTAATTGTATTCATCAAGTCAATGAGTTAGTGTTCTAATAAACCTAATCAGTTCACCTTTCCTTCCTGCAATCAGGTCTATCAGTGTGGTCTTCCTCCCACCACAGAGGACTTTATCCCAATTAATCAGACCGCTTCAGCTTTTCCTCACTCCATTTAAACCTTCCTCCGAATGCCGCCCACACTGTGTCGTAAGATTTATTGCCGCACATAGATGCATTGCTTCAGCTCATCACTATTGAACTCGAACCTATTTTCATGTTAATACATTTACTTAAGCACAGGGCCATGGCGATTCAGCTTCCTTAATGTTGTAGGTTGGTCAAGGTTTACGGCTGCAATGTGCGTATTTTGGGAACACTCACTGCATTTGCGTACTAGGGGTTAAACAGGACTTGTGTCTCCTCCGCAGGTGACAACACTTCTACGCATTTCTTTCTCATTCATTATAGTGTGCTTTACCAAAGGTTCCACTGCAGCAGCACCAAAGATTCACATTTGTGTATCTGTCATTTGTCAGCAGGACAAGTTTAGTTTTCTCATTCTCCGAGCACAGAACTCGGCAGAAAGGGACATTCTTGCGAGTTACAACCACACTGGTCACCACACGACGTGATAGTTTTATTAGAAGTCATATTCATCATACTGACTTTTGTACTAGTGTGAAATGATGTCACATGTATCATCACACGGCATTACAGAGACAACAACAGAAATGAGAATAGCCTGAGGAACAATCTGTAACTGCAACTAAAGCACCGTATGTCTCTGAGTTTTACAAGGTTTCTCTCTGTATGGCCCAAAAGTGTAGGTGGACTTTCTGACGTTACAGTCAACAGAGCTCTGTAGCTCTCTCTACTGCTACAATAGCTATAGACATTATTCAGCTACAGATTCACAGGTTCACAGACTGGTAGGGGTTGGAAGGGACCTCTAGAGATCATCTAGTGCAACCCCCCTGCTAGAGCAGGATCACCTGGAGCAGGTCACACAGGATGGCGTCCAGGTGGGTTTTGAATCTCTCCAGAGAAGGAGACTCCACAACCTCTCTGGGCAGCCTGTCCCAGTGCTCGGTCACCCTCAGAGGGAAGAAGTTTTTCCTCATGTTGAGATGGAACTTCCTGTGTTCCTGCTTGTGCCCGTTGCCCCTTGTCCTGTCGCTGGGCACCACTGAGAAGAGCCTGGCCCCATGGTATTGACACCCACCCTTTAGATATTTTTAATCATTGATGAGATCCCCTCTCAGTCTTCTCTTCTCCAGGCTAACCAGCCCCAGCTCTCTCAGCCTTTCCTCATAGCAGAGATGCTCCACTCCCCTCATCATCCTCGCAGCCCTACAGTCTAAAAATGTAAGATGTAACATCAGAAAGTCATTAATTGAATATCATAAAACCTCATTGCATTTAGCTTCATCTTTCTGGTGAGCAGCAAATATCACATTAATACACACACAACGACAAGGAGTAAAACCAAGGTACTCCCAGTCAACATACTCTTTGAGAAGGATGAATTTTTTAATAGGTAAAGAATGCCTCTGAAAGTGCAAACATTAAACTGATTATAAACTGTAAATTAGTAGAATCATCACTCCGTCTTCACAGAACTAATCGATTTTAACATAGTAGCACTGTGACACATCTGACCATGTTTCAGTAATAGTAGCCATATTTAAAGGGGTTTTTTGTTCATTTGTTTTCATTGTTAGTTTTGTTAGTTTGGTTGGGGTTTTTTAGTATAGAAATGAGTTTTAAGAAACTGTTCAGGGTCTACACACCATGTTTAGAAAATGTCATCTGCTTTGTGCCTACTGACTCTCTTTCCTGGGGGTATCACAATTGCTCCCTGGGACATGAAAATATACATGCATTCATGGTATAGTTATGATGCAGATGCCCCTACGTGCGCTAGGCAAGCATACTGCTTAAGGGATCAACAACCATGGCAGAAACTGACCGAGTATCTATGAACCGGGTCTAGAGACGGGAAGAGCATGCATCATGACACCCTCAAATTCTGCAGTGAGCAGTCACGCACCTCACCTTGGCAGGACATTGAGTGTCATTCACCTAGACTTCTCACGTATGTAGACAAATACTCGAACAAATGTTCTTTACCCAGCGCTAAAACTCTAGGTGCCTCTGTTTCCTGTATGCATCCCATCTCGAGGTGGCTTGTACGGGTGCTCGTTCTGGGAATCTCTCTCCATCAGGCTGGTTGCAGACCCCAAAGCCCACAGCGGTGGCCCTGCTGAGACTCAAGTTTTGCTGAGAGACAGAAGTTCTCAGACCACAAGGTCCACCCTCCCCATGGCAACCACTGCAGGGGGTCACGCGGTCCCTGCTTGCTCTGTAGTTAGCCATGCCTTCACCTCCCATCACTTTCTACTGCTCGTGTCTTATTTAAGGTACAGGGAGGATTTCCAACTTCATCATCTGGCTTATAGTTTCTTTCAATTCTCAGATCTGGATGTTGTGCTTGATACAGTGTAATGTTAATATTTTATTTTCTTTTATAATTTTTATATCCTTTGCAAAATAGGCATATGTGCACACACACACAAATATGCACACGGTATCAGCAATTCATGGCTTTTCATCCAGTGTAATTTTCTACAATGATTTGCCGTGTGGGTATAGAGGAAGATTTAGTGACTGTCTAACACTGCATATATAACAACCCTTCTCTGAAATAAAGATGTTATTCTTGCAATTTCAATGAATACATAATGCATAATAATAACAACAACAACTCAGGTACATTACAATAATAATCTTGTTAAAAAATCTAATATTTTATAGAAAAAACCCCCAAATTAAGGAAAATTAATGTCAATGCTATCAGTATTGTCTTGACCTGTTGTGCAGACACCTGATTTTTACATGACTATTCCAGTGCACAGGAAAATTACAAATTTTGTTTCCAAGCTGGCTTGTACATCATCTTCATTTTGTAAGCAGCAATGTAAATTTCCAAAGAAATGTTGTTCTAACTATGAGCACTTAATAATATAGCCTCAATATTTGACATTATTTACAGAAAACTACACGGTATGCCATATTCAGCCATGCATGGTTTTATAGATGGCTTCAGAGCAGTAACTAGAAAAAATAAAGTAAAAGGAAAAGTAAATTGTAATTATGTCTTGCCATATGGCCCTTGTTTAAGGAAGAAGAGTTTCTTACTACATTTTTAATTCAAAATGAGCTACGCTTTGCTAATACAGCAACAACAACATCTTGAAGAAAATATGTCCTCCTAAAATTCAGGGGGGGCCACTTCTGTCTTGGACATCCATTAATAATTACCTTGTTAAGACAGTGATGATTAATGGACTTCAGGTGTTCAAACAGGACAAAGTGAAAACATTTGAGGCTTGCCTGAACTTCTCAGAAGGAGAGGAGATGTTGCTCTGAAATTGAGTTATATAAGGTTAAAGTTACAGTGAATAATACGCCTGTAAAACCTGGGACAGGATTCTGCCTTCTCACCGGTCTCCACACCGCACAGAGCTGCCTGATTTTCCCTGTTTGAGCTTCACCCTGTCCTGTTTCTTTTCTACTCCAGCATTGAAAGAGAGAGATTTCTTGAAAGCTTTGACAGCAATATGGCCAGTATCCTGTGCAACTCAGCAGCCAAATTAACTCCTTTGTAGCAGAACAGTAAGAGTAGAGAAGGAATATCATTTTGTGAAATGCAGCACTGTTGATGCTTGGATAACATGAGCTAATTACCTGTTCAGAAGAGGAAAAAAAGGGAGAAGAAATAAAACTAAGTCACATTTTTTCCATGTTCTGTATACAGCCTTCCACAACAAAGTAACAATTTGCTCTGGCTCAGTGGGCTTTGGGTATAACAGCTTAAACTGTGAGCATCTCTCACGTACAGATAGCGGGAATCGTGCAATAAAACACCCTTTAATTCAGTCTCCGGAGCAGAAGATGAGCGAGTTTTTGTAACATGGTTATGGTGGTATAAAATGCTATTGGATATTATTTTTGTTTTGCATCTATTTGAGGTCAGCCTAATATTCCCTGTCTGGAAAATAATTCCCTCCCACCGTTTTCCCCGTTAGGGACAAAGCCATCTTGAGTTACTATCGCATCATAAAAGCACACCTACTGATGGCATGAAAAGCGTATAGGAACATATTTTACCCTTCTGCAGGTTGATAGCTTCTTTCCATGAGACTTTCCCCCTTCTTAAAAGCAGAAAGACCAGAGATTGCCCAGCCATGTCCTTGGAAGTCTTGCCCTTGTGCCTTCCTGTTTTCTTGGCTCGCTGCTTCAGCCTCCCCAGCCTCTGCAGAGCTCCTCTCACGCTGGTGGCTGAGGCACCTGTGTTGCATGCTGACACACGTAGCATCTGGCCAGCTTTTTCCCCAAAAATCTCTATTTTTTTCTGAAATTGGAACCGAACACTATAGTCACCTCCTCCTACAGGCTAGCGCTCCTTTTTCGCTTGTCAGCTCAGTGCTGGGCACCTCAGCAGGTTCAATTCCAGACTTGTAATGGTGCATGCTCAGTATCCTGCGTGCAGATAAAGGAATATTTGTGTCTGTACTACTTCCAAGGAAATGTCTGGAATATAAGAAACACCTTAATCTTGTAACTGCAATACAAATGAAAGGTAATCATTTCAATTTCCTGTTATGGATTTCTGTTAAAATCAGCCTAGCTGAAAGCTGAAAAAGAGAAACATTTAAATGAGCAGAATTTTCTGTTTGTACAAATTCATAAAAGTAAATCCTTTAAAAGGAAGGCTAAGGTGTTTGGTTTTTTTTTTTTCCTACACAGGTAAGATTTATTCCCCCTCCTCTTCCTTTTATTCTCCAAAAAACCCACATGATTTCTGCTACTTCTGTTTCTTGACTTATATTTTAAGTGGGCCTGTGCAAACCTTGTGAAGTTCAACAAGGCCAAGTGCAAGGTCCTGCACGTGGGGCGGGGCAATCCCAATCACTACAGGCTGGGTGGAGAATGGATGGAGAGCAGCCCTGAGGAGAAGGACTTGGGGGTGTTGGTGGACGAGAAGCTCAACATGAGCCGGCAGTGTGCGCTTGCAGCCCAGCCAGCCAGCTGTGTCCTGGGCTGCATCACAAGAGGCGTGAACAGCAGGTCGAGGGAGGTGATCCTGCCCCTCTGCTCCACTCTGGTGAGACCCCCCCTGCAGTGCTGCGTCCAGCTCTGGGGGCCCCAGTACAGGAGAGACATGGAGCTGTTGGAGAGAGTCCAGAGGAGGCCACGAAGCTGATCCGAGGGCTGGAGCACCTCTGCTATGGAGACAGGCTGAGAGAGCTGGGGTTGTTCAGCCTGGAGAAGAGAAGGCTCCGGGGAGACCTTAGAGCCCCTTCCAGTCCCTGAAGGGGGCTTCTAGGAAAGCTGGAGAGAGACTTTTTAGTAAGATTTGTAGTGACAGGAGAAGGGGCAATGGTTTTAAATGGAAAGAGGGTAGATTTAGACTAGATATAAGGAAGATGAGGGAAGTGTTTAAGCTCAGGCTGGACAGAGCTTTGAGCAACCTGGTCTAGTGGAAGATGTCCTTGCTCATTGCAGGGACTTTTAAAGATCCCTTCCAAGCCAAACCATTCTATGATTCTATGAAATCTAACCACTTAATCATTTATATTCAAGAAGATTATTGGTATATTTTATTGACAACTTCCTGATATTTTCGGCCATTTTCTATCACCTAAATATTTTTCCAATTCTACTGCTTGTGGCTTTGCTATAATCGTAAAAAATGAAAATCAATCGGAGTTGCATTTTTTTTCTTATAAAGTGTTTGGTTTTGCATGTAATTCCAGACATGTTTAAGAAAATGCTCTTCATACCAGTAATACAATATTTCCAAGTATTCAGCCTGATTTTTCTTTTCAATCCCCAGAAAAGCATCTACCCACATAATTGTCTTGACATTTGCTGTATAAGGAATGTCAGACAAAAAAAAATATTCAATAACAATATTATTCAGTAAAATGAATGATATTTCTGGGAAGAAAACTAGAAAGTTCTTTTTTTTTTTTTTTTTTTAAAGAATAATAGGTTAAAGTTTTCCTTTACCCACTGTAAACCTGAGAGTTATGCTGTAACAAAAACTGGGGCTTCATAACTGGTGTTTACTTGGTCAGTCATATATTAATAATACGCCACATAGAAACAATTGTATTGATTGACAAAGACTTCTGTAGAAGTTTCAAAAATTTTGTGTTTCTGCCAGATATAACCAAATTTCCCAAAAAATCCTCCTCTTCTTACCAGTGTCCTGATGGGATCCAGGATAGCCTGGAGATATCACTATATCTTTTCCTTTTTTGTGTTGAGCTTTCAAATGGGTATTTCTTGTAAGGTGGCCTATTAGAGCACGATGAAGTCTTTTCTGCGCAATTCCAGCGCAAGTTAGGCAGGATTTATGGGTTTTTGAAAGCAGAAAGGGAAAACTGGCAAGGTAAAGACAGCAAGTGTGAGGTTGGTATGATAGCGAGAAGATAAATATCAATGCAGTTTATCTATAAGCCATAAATACTATGATACTAAGCCTATGATCCTGGCTGAGAATAATTTCAATAAACTTACTTGATGCAATGAATTTAAAAGTATTAAAAGAATGGCTTGATTCCTCATCTGAAATGTTTAGATGCACAGCAGAATTTATGTTTAGGACATGGACTGATCAGAGCAACTTGATTCACCAATTAATAGCAGACGTTGCTGCACTCCCGTTTATGAGAAGCAGTTCAGGAGTAGCCACATGCTGGTTTTCTCTTTCTGATTGTGGGAAATTTTAAACAAAGAATGTATTTATGCCACAATCAATACCAGCAACCTTCTTAAATATTCTTAGGCTTTTGAATTATTATTTGTTTGCATTTTTTTATTCCTAACTTTGTGATTTCCTTCACAGTATGTGTGCTCTTTGCCATGATCTTCATGGACATGCAGCATACTGCATTTTTGGCAAGACATATCCTAAGAAATAACACCTTGTGACAATAACCAATTTAAAAAATAATTAGAGAGAGGAAGAAAAAAAACCCCAAAACACCAAAATAAACTCCCCTATGACTTTGGCATGAGCAGAGTTAAAATTTCTCAGTTTCATTATTGATATTTCAAACATGTTTTATATGTACTTGAAATGCGGTATTGCAGAAATACCTATCCTAAGAAAGGCAAATTCCATGGTTTCGTTGCATGTGACACAGGCCTCAGGGTGAAATGTTAACATTTGCCCTGTGTGCCATAGAGCAGGTAATAAGATGTCTAGATAGAGTATACCTTTTATTTTTCTCTTTACTTTTGTGTAGGAATTTGTTTGCTTTTCAGTGGCTAATATTTACCTAATACATTATGTCGAGAAACACAACAAGTTGCCTGTTTTTCGTAGCATTGGTAGCGTTTCATAACGTTCCATAGCAGAGTATCCTCAGTGAAGTAAGATCTGGATGACAGGGGTCATCTGTAAATGTTTCCCCAGCTGTGGTTAGTTAGAAATAGAGGTGCTGAAGTGTGGTAGAAACCATTTTTGATCTGAAAGCCTCCTTCTGATGTCAGATAGTAACAATTATGTTGATCATAAAAATTAAGTAAGGAGGACTTCCACTGCCAAGTATCAGGGTTAAATCTTTCCTGTAGATATGAATTTCTTATGGAATCAGTAAGAAATCATAAATACTTTCTTATTATGGTTTACAGACTACTTGAGAAGCTTCCCTACATACCTAAAGCAGCATATGGGAACTACATTGGAAAGATTGCTGTGAACTTATTTTATGCAAATGATTGTAAGTGGAAAGTATTTGAATTTATTCCAAATTGGAAATTGGTAGGACTTTTTCTGTATTGCTATTACCTTGGAAGATTTGTTTTTCCTTTGCCACAAGGAAGAAGCCGAAAGCTGTTAACAATAAACAGAAGTAGTGAAATATCCTCAAGAGCCTGGCTGAAATTATGAAATGATCTACTGCAAAACTAAACGTGTATCTTCTCGTAAAACACTGAGTTTCATGAGTTTATGGCACATCATGGGCAGGAGAGTGACATCCCCAGTTTTACTAGACCTACAAAGGTATTTCATATTTGGCATTACCAGTGTGCACTGATCTCATCAGTCCCACTCTGTTGTATCATTCTAGGTTAACTCAACTCATATTAACAATTTTTTTCTAAGAACAAAGAAGGTATTGGCCAGTAGGAGAGAAAAATTTATTTAGAGAAAGTGCTGGAGAAGAGAGATTAAGGACTGAACCTAGTTCAGCATTGTACTGTTTAAAATAGTTTAAATATTATCTCGTGAAATTGGAATAGTTTCACTGCTTTCCAATGAGACACCTTGGTTTTTTGAATCCACCTAAGTACATCCAAACTAACCCTAATTTTTTACTTCAAGGTTTGAAAGTGACTTTCCTACAGCATGAGCAACTTGTGTCCAAGATCTGTCATATTAACTCTTTCATAGCTAGATTCACTTTCTCCTAGAGCCTTTTCTAGAGCCTGCTCTTTATTGTATATAATTGTTTATTCATTTGCATAGATTCATAAGTGACTCCTGTATATTTGGCTGTTGTGATTCACATTTATACCTAGCAGAACTTCTCTTTCTGGTGGAAAAAGCACAGAGATGTAAAAATTAGATGGGCTAAAGCCTCCACAGATTTCTAATGTTTAATTTTTCCAAGCTGCTTTAGTAATGCATGGGGGGGGGGGGGGGGGGGGGGGTATAAAATAGAGGAAATATTCATGTTGTATAAAAAAAATCTAGATCAAATGAGACAAATTGATAGAAAACCAAATTAAATCCTATTCCAATAGAGGAGATAGTAACATATTAAAATAAAATGGATAACACTATATTTCAGAATGTTATGTAAAAGAGAGCATTTAAAAATCTACAGATGGCAATAAATCTTTAATCTGTGGCAATATAAGCAAACAGCATGAACCCAGTTTTAAATTTTCATTGTCTCTCCCAAGGGATTGGCTTGTGATGTTTAGCTTCCTGCTCATTTCAACTTCTTCTTATGAATTTGTGGAGCTATACTGGAATTCAGCTATGAAAATGTAAAAGAATTTAAAAAACCACGACACTTACCCCAACCCACCCCCAAACTGGACAGAAAAACTCTAAGCAAATAAGACCTCCCAAAATCCATGCTGCTCCAAACAGATGTATGATAATTTCCTTGTAAACACGTGTGCTTTCTTAATAATCTCTGACAGATTATCTACATCTGTAAAATTAATATGTTCATGGTACTTGGAAGACTGATGCTAATCACCTTAAAGTAGAGGAATTAGCATCTCTGCATTAATACAAAAATACAAAAATGATGTTTGCACTTCCACCTTCCTGGAAATTCATGTAATATAATCCCTTGCAATAAATGATATGCAAAGAATATTCTACTTCTCTGAATATGAAGTTCAGTTGACTTAGTAGAAATCCACAATCTACAAAGAAATAGCATAACAAATATTCTTTGCATCCATTAATATCTGATTAAACAGTGGCACTGAAATACTCAATCAAATTGTTTCCCTATTAAAAACTTTGAAGTGGCTCCATGAAGAATGCATTCCTGTATGGAAATCTATGTGAAACATTCTTAAAGAGAAAATGAAGGCATAAATGAAGGCTCAGAGATGCCCTGTAGATGATCCTTTTGCGGGCTAAAAATTGCGTGCTTCTTTTCATCTTGTAGGCCCCTATCTTCAAGTTTGTCAGCCCATATTCATCATGATGTGTATAGATATATTATAGTCCATTTCATTCTATAAAATAGTTAAAAAATATTATTGTTCACTTTCCTGGTATCAGTCATGTATAAGGTGCACTAACTCATTAGGGCTAGTCCTCAAAAAGATGAAAGAAGTATCTTATTTTGGTGCAGTGAGGAAATGTTAACTTAACAAAAAGACAGAGAGAAATATTTTGAAAGAGATAAGGAAGATGCGATGGTATGGTTTTTGGCTGGTGAGAAATGATCCTGTGGTATTTAAGATGAAAGCTGAAGAAAGAGTAGACATTTTCTGAGTAGAAATTTAACTTGTAGATGAGGGAGAATAGTTGCACATTAAAATCACTAATCAGAGAACAGTCAGTGGAAATTAGCAGGATATCTCTCACGCCAGCATGATATAGAAAATCAGATTTTAACATTAAATGAATGTTGATTAAAAAGTGAGAAACTGATTGCAGTGAAAATAGAAATCCCTTCATCATCCATGGAGCATAAGCACCACAAAAATTAATTATTAAAAAAATTTCAACTACTGAACTATTTAATATGCCATGAATGGTATGCAGCTTCTCGGTCAGAGCAAAAGAGTATTTGGCTTTCTTTATCAGTTCAGTATTTGCTTTTCTTGTATAATCGCGAAGAACAATATTGATGACACTGAGGAATGTATAATGGACTCTTTTTCATGATGTTGAGACTACTTACTCATGGCAAACTGGAACACAAAGCTCTAGGATAAATGCGAGCTATTAAACACCAGCTCTTTATTCCCAATAGGGGAAAATGTGGACAGTCTATTTAAACAGTACAGCTACTACACTACATCTAATTTATTAATCATAATTGAGGTGCAATATGCTGCATTATTTAAGGCTTTTTTACATTTTTACTTCTGCAGTTATTTCAGCTAGATTCATAACTCTTGGCATGTGGAGCAGCCCTTCTTCTAATTAGGAAGGAAAATACCGAAGCCTTAGTTCATCCTCCGACAAATCAATATTTAATTAACAATATGTCAAAACCCAAACATCTGTAATTAAATTTTGTGTCGGTAAGATGGCAATACCATTCTTTACTGATATCGCTATATATACTACTATTAGGACACATAACCAGAAATGCATAAAAAAGCTGTGACAATGCATTCAGACAGCCAGTTTCCCTTTTAATATATCCTCAGTTTCAAACAAGTCTAATATAATGATTTTTTTTTTTTTTAAAGGCTCTAGATTTCTCCCTTAACCCAGTTTCTTACTAGCTGCATTAAAAAAAAAAAGTTCCCCAAAATGTTGGTGTGTAAAGATCTCTCGCTATGAGATGTCAGGCACATCCAGCTCCCTCAGTGCCTGTGCTGTGTGAAATTCGGAGCAGAGTTAATCTTCATTTACATCACTATTCCCCGGTCTGGGAGTTTGTAATAGCTAGTACGCAAATGTAATCTGTAATATTCAGTATAGGAGGATAACGAAGTTCCTGAAGGAACTTTGGAAAATCTTCTGCAAGTGCCTCAACTCCCTTGAAAATGTTTTTCAAAATTTCTACTGGAAACCATTACCGCAGAGCGACAGATGACAGCGGGGCAATCTTTGGCTCCTGACTATGGCTGAGGTACTAAGGAGTTGCAGCAATATTCCTCTGGTTTTCTTCAACCCACTGTCTCTGGTGACCAAGTAGAATGTTTAGGAATATTTATTTATTAGGAACGTGGTTCTGCAAGGGTATGTGTGACAGGCAAAAGAGTCTGTGTCTGGAAGACAAAAGAGAAGACAGAATTGAGAAAGGCACACAACTGCAATCAAAATAATATTCTGAACATAGAAAATGTGTTAATATTATTATGTTATGAATGTCTAGTACATTGTCAAATATTAGAAACACTAATTTTCCAGAAAATCACTTTCCTGGGGAGAAAATATAATCAGTACTTTCATGAGCATAATTGCAGGGTAAATTAATTTGGTAATTAAAGGTAAATTATGAATTTTTTAAAGGCTAATAACTGCCCCTATATTCACTTAGAGATTGTGGATTTGTTGTTCATTCATGGCTTCTTATATTTATTTACCTTAAAAGACAAGACAATCTTGCTCCTATAGTATGTTCACAGTCTTTCCTAGTCTTGATTGAATTGACACAGCTTGGTTTTAACCCTTTTGAAATATTAAAGTTGTAAGCCCTAGGGACTTTTAACTTCACAGGTGGCAGCAAGTTAAGCCTCCTCTCAGTCCTCTGCATTTCTCTGCTATATTACCATCAGGCAGAATATAATCACTGTAATTCCTTCAAAGACAGTGAAGAAGATCAAACACTGCTTTTCCCTGCAATAACTCAGCAAATCCTATGTGTGAATTTTGAAGCTTACTCAGGCCACGGTTGCACATGCACCAAGGTCAATGCCAATGCCGTATGAGAGCTCCGGATCAAGGATTACCCTTGTCAAAACCACTGAAGGGGCTACTTTATTGCAATGGAGCTTTTCCTTTCCTACTGAAAAGGAAACAGGATTTACTCCTTAGGGGTGTATTAATATCTGCAGCACAATATTATGACCAGTTGTTGTCTATAGAAATAAAACTGGTTAGGGCTTAGTACTGTAATAAAAATGCTTTGTCTAGAGTGGGTCCAATTCTGAAGTGCAAATTTGTTGTTCAGCATAGCTCTAAAATCATGTTATAATTATGTGTTTGTAGGATGGGCTTATAGAAACATAGTCCCTACGTGGATTTAAGACAAAAGTTTACGAGATTTTTTTACCCAGGTTTGCAAAATACTTTCTTGGAAATGCATTTAAATTAGTTGAAACAAATTTCTCAGCCTCCTCCATTAATAACTCCGTAAGTTATGCTTAAGGTTGTGGTTTCATGTGCAAATGCTCAGAGTCCACCATGCATCAGAGCATCTCCACTTTTCAGTGCATTTAGGACTCTTCTTTTGACCCTAAAATAAGAAAAAAATGCCAATTGCTTTGGTAGCAGGAAACCTTTAGCTCGGCTGTCTCAGAACCTGGATGTGGACTGGTCTCAAGTGATGAGTTACTCATTTCCCCCCGCCACGCTCAGGTGAAGCAGAGCAGATGATTGCACCAGTGCTTCTGCTTCTGGCTCTTCTTCCTTTAGGTTTTGGCGCGGTATCCCGGCTCACAGTCAGAGACTGGAAAAAAGATGGGAATCAGAGAAACAGGACCGCATTTCAATCCATCGTCGTCAGTTTGAGAGAAATAGCCTGTAAGAGAATATTTTATCCTTTTATTGACATCACACTACTTGCAAAACAGAGAAGAGACCTTTGATTATATTTGAGACACAAACCGCCATCAGAATCGAGTTCCAAACGTGGACTATTACCCCAAAGGCTGACTGATGATTCTAATGACGATGGTTCCATTTTGCTGTACTAATTAATATACATATAAGGTACTTATTTATCTTTCTGTCTTGGAAATGTAAGAATGGAGCAATGAAATCAGATGTTTTATCATGTGGAAAAGAATAAGAAACAGAAAAATGGGCTCCTGAACCTGATCATCTTTTCTTCAAGAGAAAAAAGGCAATCAAAATCAGAAATTGCTCTCTATATCCCTGACCTGAAAAACCAACTGCGTGTGACTATTTTCCCCTCTGCTGCCAAGATGAAAGCTGTTATCACACCTCGCTGGATGAAATCCAAACAACGGAGTCAAAAATGCTCTGTATTTGAAGGATTTTTAAAATATTGTGTATTACTTAGATAAAGGTGTGCTTTACGTTCAGACTATTCTCCCACACTCTCCACACCCCTACGTTAATTACTATTCACCTCATTTATAACTTTCAGTAAATGAGATGCCTGTAGGTGACAGTAGCATATTCTCAAATGCTACATCCTAGTTGCTGGGTTTTTTCTTCATAGTACTTTGATGCACAAAATCAGGGTCCTGATATTTGCCTCCCTAAACCCATACAGAACAATGAAAATATCGTCTGCAAATAATTTACTTGCTTTTAGATAACATATCTTCTTAACGTTATTGAAAACTGCAGAAACCAAAGAAACATTTGAGTGGTGTGTTGGTTTTGCGTGGCAAGGTTTTGGTAGCGGGGGGGCTACAGGGGTGGCTTCTGTGAGAAGCTGCTAGAAGCTACCCCTGTGTCTGATAGAGCCAATGCCAGCCGGCTCCAAGACGGACCCGCCGCTGGCCAAGGCCAAGCCAATCAGCGCCTCTGTGATAACATATTTAAGAAAGACAAAAACAGTTAGAGAGCGCTTTTGCAGCCAGAGAGAGGAGTGAGAAGATGTAAGAAACTCTGCAGACACCAAGGTCAGTGAAGAAGGAGGGGCAGGAGGTGCTCCAGGCGCCGGAGCAAGATTCCCCTGCAGCCCGTGGTGAAGACCATGGTGAAGCAGGCTGTCCCCCTGCAGCCCATGGAGGGAGGATGAGGGGGTGTAGAGATTCCACCTGCAGCCCGTGGAGGACCCCACGCCGGAGCAGGTGGAGACACCTGAAGGAGGCTGTGGCCCCGTGGGAAGCCCGCGCTGGAGCAAGCTCCTGGCAGGACCTGTGGATCCGTGGAGAGAGGAGCCCACGCCAGAGCAGGTTTGCTGACAGGACTTGTGACCCCGTGGGGGACCCACGCTGGAGCAGTTTGCTCCTGAAGGTCTGCACCCCGTGGAGGAGACTCACGTTGGAGAAGGCCGTGAAGGACTGTCTCCCGTGAGAGGGACCCCACGCTGGAGCAGGGGAACAATGAGTCCTCCCCCTGAGGATGAAGAAGCGGCAGAAACACCGCGTGAGGAACTGACCGTAACCCCCACTTCCCGTCCCCCTGTGCTGCTGAGGGGGGCGGAGGTTGAAGCCGGGAGTGAAGTTGAGCCCGGGAAGATGGGAGGGGTGGGGGGAGGTGTTTTAAGATTTTGGTTTTATTTCTCATTCCTCTGCTCTGTTTTGCTTAGTAATAAATAAGATGAATTCCCTCTCTAAGTTCGGTCTGGTTTGCTCGTGATGATAATTAGAGAATGATCTCTCCCTGTCCTTATCTCGACCCGTAAGTTTTACCTTTTCTCCCCTGTCTAATGAAAGAGGGGAGTGATAGAGCGGCTCTGGTGGGCACCTGGCCCTCAGCCAGGGTCAACCCACCACAAGTGGGAACCCTAAAAGACTCCTATAGTGTGTCTCCCTGGTGCAAATTACCTACGACTTGGCGTACGGTGAGGACGCTGTTTCTGCCACCTGAACTACAACTTCTGCATCACCCCAGGGACAGGACTGGGGAGAAAGGCCTGACTGATAGATATATGTGGGTAGGAGTAAAAAATTGACTTTTTTTAATTCCTCCAGACATCAGTTTTTCTGAGGCAAGCATTACATACTGAGGGTGCATATAAAGATATAAAGAGGGACAGTGCCTTGACTCTGCGTGGGTACAAATGCTAGAAAGGGAGATTTTCCATGTTATATTTTCCATTTTCTCACCTGCTAGGGTTTAATACTAGGGACAGCTGAATGAAAGCGATACCATTTTTAATTCCCTGTTTATTTATGCATAGGCCATGCGTGCTGGTTTTGCATCTGCACCACCACACGTGAATTTGTTACAGACTCCTTCCCAAGGAGCGGATCTGAACTCCCATGAAATTCTCATGCCCGAGGCTGGAGATTGTCTTTTAACTGTGCAGGATTTCTATCAGTGAACCTGTGATTTTTATTATCTGGCCTTTAGAAAAAATAAGAGAACTGTACTGTTACCACTTAGGGGAACTTTATTGTAAGCCAAATGATTAAAACCTGCGCTTTTAGGAGTGTGAGTCAGGCCTTTATTCTTCCCACACCAATTATTGTGCGATTTGTCTAACTATTGTTCGAGTTGTCTACAGAATAGGACTCCCCTCTTTATGTGTTGGATTACAGGGAATGATCATCTTTTGTGAGCTCTTAATTAAAAAGCCATCTAGGTCTAATTTATAGGTAAGTCTAAGCTATAAAACTCAGCTCCAAGTTTCAACTCCTTCCTTCCTTTTACTGTCTCTTAAAACAAAGACATTTATTAGGATTCAGACTTGGGATTGGCCAATTATATAGAGAAGGGACAGCTGTGAAATTTAAGTCTGACTTCATACCACAAAAACCTTAGCTTGGCAGACTTGAAGGTTGTTTTGGATACAGCACTCTAGATTTTGCTCTTGTCTAAAAAAATCCCACCACCTCCCAAGCCCTCCTAAACCTCAAAATAAAAAAACCCCACCTTTTATTTTTTTTTCACTGTGCAACTTCAAATTTTAAATTAAAATTCTATCGATATTAAAGAGGCTTATTTAGTTTATTTCTTTTTAGAAGTTTATTCTGTCTTATTTAAGATGAAAATAAACCATGCTAAAGAGTAATACTGGCAAGAATATTTGGGGACAGAAATTAAAAATAAATTGGTGGAATGCTCTTGAGGTAATGTAAAAAATATTTTTTTTTAATAAATCATATGTTCAAAATTTCCCATGCTTACATACTCATTAGCATTAATTTCATATATTTATTGCATTAGAGTGTATATATTATTGGAAAAATCTTCATAAGAAGGAAAAGAAAAAGAAGAAATAACACCAGACCTCAGCTGCTCAGCTTTTCTTATCTTTTCCCCGGCAGTGCTCCTGAGGGCTCTGCTGGATGGATACCCTCCAAATCCATCGAGCTCCAGGCATGTATTTTCCCACAATTGTATGCATAGATCTGATATTCAGAGAACAGGTAAGAGAACTGGCAATTTTTAGGTCAAAGATAATAGCATCCATCACCTAATATACCTGAAATGTTCCTTCAACTTTGGGGTGGGTTTTTTGTCTTTGTTTTTGCTTTTGTGGTTTGTTGGGTTTTGGTTTTTTGGTGGTGGTTTTGGGTGGTTGGTTTTTTGTGGGTTTTTTTGGTTTTTTTTTTCCCCCTATGAACAAGCTTTAATTGTTGTATTGTTTAGGAAAGAAAGGGATCAAAAAAAGTACCCAGCCTAGAAAAGTGTAGTCATATAGTATGCTCTGCATATGATTCATCACCAACTTGTATTTAGAAGGCAAATAACTGCTGTGGAGAGTCCTACATTAAGTAGCTCGGTAGCTCTCTCCTCATGGTGATATTGCTTTTTCCATTCAGAAGACCTTCCTGGGGCTCATTGGCACTGTAGCTGGTGCACACTCATTCATTGCAAGTGAGTGTGTGTGTGTACGTGTATATGTACATATACATATAGAGAATCCATATCAGTTAAAGGGTGAAAGACTATTGTGATGGGAGAGTTTAGAAGACTGATAATTCAGGCCACCTTCAAACTTTAAAACAAGCATTCACTAAATTAATTTATTAGTGACTCTCTTCCTGTTGATGGTCAGTTCTTAACACATTATTAAACATCACTGCATCAACTGTTAATCTTTAGCAATCATACCCTCAACTCTCTGTGAGTATGATACCAGTAGTTAGCAGTGATGACAGTGGTCCTGGAGCGTTTAGCCATCCAGGTTGGTCTAGCTGGTCCTCTTAACCTCTGATTTTCCATGATATGCCTGATGTTCTTACTCTACTTTCTCCTTTCCAGACTAAGTATTGCAGCTCTTCCTTGGGCTGTTTGTCTTGCCTTTGTTTTTTCTGACCTACAGTCTCTTGCACTGACCTTGCTCTCTCTTACAACTTGCTGGGTGCCTCCCACACACAGCTACACACATCTTTGCCCCTTTAGTGGTCGCATCGCTTGCAAGCCCACTTAAAAAGCCTGTTACAAAATATTTGTATACTGCTCATGCTATGGCTATGCTATTTTAGCATGCTTATATGTGCGATCAAGGCAAGCTAATCTTAATTTTGTCCACCATTACTAATGCACTTCTAAATCACGGGTGTCACAAGCACCTTCATTGGCTACAATAAGTTCAAAGGCTTCTGGTAAATCACTGATGATTTTTGCTTTCTTAGACTTTTTTCTCTGATATATTCTTATGTCCAGGCACCCATTCCTCCCTGTCAGCAGCCCCTGTGGCGGAGAGCTGAAGTGATGGCCATTCCCCTTCAGAGGAGCAGATCCTGGACGGATTTCTTGCTCCCAGGGTGACGTGGTTTAGCCCCAGCCGCTCGCTCACCCCTCCCCCGGCAGGATGGGGAGGAGAACGGAAAAACAACGGCAAAGCCTCGAGGGTTGGGATAAGGGCAGTTTACTGGGACAGCAAGGGAGAGGGAGAACAATCAACAACAGCGCTGATAACAGATAGTAACAATGGTGATAAAAGAGAACGATTTTACCAATCCGATGACCGACCGACCGGACGCTCGACCCGTCCCGGAGCCACGCCGACACGCCGAACCCGCCCCTGCCCGACTGGCCCCCTTTTATGGGGAGCATGATGTCACATGGTATGGAATAGCCCCCGGCCAGCTTGGCTCACCTGTCCTGGCTCCTTGGGAAATTAACTCTATCCTTGCCAGAACCAGGACATTATCCACCCCTTATTCCATACCATCTACGTCATGCCCAGATTATTTTACAGATCTCATTCCCTTACTCTATGGGCTATCGCTCTAAAATGTCTGTCGAGTTCATTTAGTCCAGGGTTTTGGGTTCCATCTGCCATTACAGTCTCTCAGAGCAGGAGCAATGGTGCGTGCAGCTGGACTGTTACACGCTGCATCCGGAGTCTTCACAGCCGGTGTATCTGGTATGGTCCATGCTCACAGTCTGGATGCCAAAGATGTGATTTTTCGATGAAGTTTCTGGGCACCAGTTGAAGGCAGTTCTAGTTCCATCATCGTGGCACTTTGCTCAGTTTCAAAGTCCATCCTTCATTAGTTTTGGGTGATTCTTATGGTCATACCATTGATACAGTATATCGCTATTAATATCATGCAATTTAATTTATTGGCTATTTTCACCCAAAATCAAATCCCCTTGGGGTACACACCGGACTTCCCCATCTTTTCTCATCACCCACCAAGTGCACCCTGGTCCCTGAGCAAAAGCAATCCCGCAGATGGGCTTGCCTTTGCCTGAAGCAGGGATAACCCAAACTGTTTTACCCAACATATTTTTCATGTGCACTACAGGAACTTTATCTCCTTCTACTGGGCGTGGGAATTTTGACTGGGCAGGGCCAGCTCGATTGGCAGATCCCCTAGTGTTAACTAACCAGGTGGCCTTTGCTAAATGTGTGTCCCAGGGTGTTTGAGAGTCCCACCACCCATTGCCCTCAGGGTGGTTTTTAGCAGCCCATTACACCTTTCAACTTTCCCAGAGGCTGGCGCATGATAGGGGATGTGATACACCCACTCAATACCATGCTCTTTGGCCCAGGTGTCTATGAGGTTGTTCCGAAAATGAGTCCCGTTGTCTGACTCAATTCTCTCTGGGGTGCCATGTCGCCACAGGACTTGCTTTTCAAGACCCAGAATAGTGTTCCGGGCAGTGGCATGGGGCACAGGATATGTTTCTAGCCACTCAGTGGTTGCTTCCACCATTGTGAGGACATAACACTTGCCTTGGCGGGTTTGTGGGAGCGTGATGTAGTCAATTTGCCATGCTTCCCCATATTTATATTTCAGCCATCAGCCTCCATACCACAGAGGCTTTACCCGCTTGGCTTGCTTGATTGCAGCGCATGTTTCACATTGATGGATGACCTGTGAGATGGCGTCCATGCTCAAGTCCACCCCTCGATCACGGGCCCATCTATATGTCGCATCTCTTCCTTGATGACCTGAAGTGTCATGGGCCCACCGAGCTAGAAATAATTCACCCTTACGCTGCCAGTCCAAATCCACCTGAGCCACTTCAATCTTGGCAGCCTGATCTACCTGCTGGTTGTTCTGATGTTCCTCAGTGGCCCGACTCTTGGGTACGTGGGCATCTACATGACGTACCTTTACAACTAGCTTCTCTAGCCGGGCAGCAATATCTTGCCACAATGGGGCAGCCCAGATGGGTTTGCCTCTACGTTGCCAGTTGCTCCGCTTCCACTGCTGTAACCACCCCCACAGGGCATTGGCCACCATCCATGAGTCAGTGTAGAGGTACAGCGTTGGCCACTTTTCTCTTTCAGCAATATCTAAAGCCAGCTGGATGGCTTTCACCTCTGCAAACTGGCTCGATTCACCTTCTCCTTCAGCAGCTTCTGCAACTCGCCGTGTAGGACTCCATACAGCAGCCTTCCACCTTCGATGCTTTCCCACAATGCGACAGGACCCATCAGTGAAGAGGGCATATGGTTTCTCATCTTCTGTTAGTTTATTATACGGTGGGGCTTCTTCAGCACGTGTCACCTCCTCCTCTGGTGACATTCCAAAACCTTTCCCTTCTGGCCAGTCTGTGATCACTTCCAGAATCCCTGGACGATTGGGGCTTCCTATTCTAGCCCGTTGTGTGATCAGCGCAACCCACTTACTCCACGTAACCTCCGGCCCAGTCACAATGGGGTGCTTTTGCCACTCATTCCCAGTTAGACTTACTTCAGCCTCCAACAGAGTCAACTGTTGGGATCCCCCCGTCACACCAGAAATAGATATTGGTTCCACCCCTTCATAGTTCGATGGCATTAGGGTACACTGTGCACCCATGTCCACTAGGGCCTTGTACTCTTGTGGGTTCGATGTGCCAGGCCATCGGATCCACACAGTCCAATAAACCCTATTGTCCCTTTCCTCCACCTGGCTGGAGGCAGGGCCCCTCTAGTCCTGCTCGTCATAGTCACTACTCACGTCTTGCAAAAAGGACTTAGAGGTCCCTTCAAGAGGATCAGAAGTGCGATCTGGCCTTTCACTTGGTCTGGGGGGCTGCCCGGTGGAAACTGGAGCAGCATTCTTTCTGGAAGAGTCCCTTCTTACAGCTGTCTTGCCTTGTAGCTCATGTACGCGTGCCCGCAGGGTTGAGGTGGGCTTCCCATCCCATTTCCTCATGTCTTCTCCGTGGTCACGCAGGAAAAACCACAGGATACCTCGTGGTGTGTATGCTCTATATCCCCTCTCTGGAGCAGAAAAACGCTTACTCCTAACAGCTGAAATGCGGGTCTGTACAGGTGGGGAGTAAGATATATCCTCTTTGAGTTGCCGGACACCCTGAGACAGTTTCTCCACAGCCGAGACTAGGGAGGAGGAAAGGCTCTCTTCATACTGCCGGAGCCGGCCAGCCACTTCGTCCACCGTGGGTGCCGCTTCACTTTTCCAGTCGATTACTGCCAGTGAGTTGGCGTACGATGATGGTGCACTTCGCACAAATTTTCGCCACATGGGTCGGGTACAGTGGACTTCATCGGGGTCTGTGGGCAACTGTGCATTGTCCGGATCATAATAAACCATCTCCCGCACAGCTAATTCCCTCAGATATTGAATACCTCTCTCCATAGTGGTCCACTTGCCTGGCCGACATACGACATCTTCACTGAAAGGATACCTTTCCCTCACACTTGACAGGAGGCGCCTCCAGAGGCTGAGGGCCTGTGCCTTCTTCCCAATTGCTTTGTCAATGCCCCCTTCCCTAGACAAGGATCCTAGCTGCTTGGCCTCCCTGCCCTCCAGTTCCAGGCTACTGGCCCCATTATCCCAGCAGCGGAGCAGCCAGGTAATAATATGCTCCCCTGGAAGGCGGCTGAAATCTTTCCGCATATCTCGCAGCTCACTCAGGGACAGGGATGGAGTAATCACTTCTGGTTCTGGCTCTTCTTCTTGTTCTCGTGATGGCCCTGGTTCATCATCATCTTTCACTAAGCGAACCGATTTCCTTGTGTATTTCTTTTTGTGTATAGGGGCAACTGATACTGGTGTGGGTTGATCTTTTGGCTCGACTACAGTGCCTGTCGCAGGGGTTTGGGTAGCTGCAGTGCCTGTCGCAGGGGTTTGGGTAGCTGCAGTGCCTGTCGCAGGGGTTTGGGCAGCTGCAGTGCCTGTCGCAGGGGTTTGGGCAGCTGCAGTGCCTGTCGCAGGGGTTTGGGCAGCTGCAGTGCCTGTCGCAGGGGTTTGGGCAGCTGCAGTGCCTGTCGCGGGGCCTGGGCAGCTGCAGTGCCTGTCGCAGGGGCCTGGGCAGCTGCAGTGCCTGTGGGTCCGCTCTCTCCCTCTGGATGGTGCTGTCTACTATCCAGCAGTGTTTGATAGATTGTGGCCACGGCCCAGCACAGCGCAGTAAGTTGTGTCTCCTTAGAATCCCCACAGCATTTTCCTTTCAAATATTCTACCATTTTGTGAGGGTCTTGCAGTTGTTCAGGAGTGAAGCTCCAAACCATTGGGGGTGAAAAGGTCTCTAGATACCCACCCATACTCTCCCACATGCCATGCCAGCCCTGACCATTCAGCCTTGGGGAAGATCCCTGGGTGGTACTCTTGAAAAGATTTTTGCTAACCCTGAACAGGAGTGGGAAAGCATTCAGGAGACCTAGCAATAGGAATATACTGGCCTGAACATTCCAAGGGTATTCAAAATACTCAAAAATTGTTGTAACCAACCAAAAGGGAAAAGAGGAGGTGAAAGAGTGGGAGAAGGTATCCCCCCCGTCTTCCCCATAGATTGGGTCCAATTATTAATCAATTCTGAAAGATACTGACCAAGGTACGGGCCTGACCTAAATGCTACATACACATACCAGCTCAGACCCATGACTGTCAATGATATCTTATCATAAGTCATTATCACACAATATAACAACATGAGAACACGAACCCCTCTTCCAGAGGTGATAAACAGCACCGCAGGGATTGTGTAAACACAGGCTTACAAACCAGAGCCATGTGAGCAAACAGAACATCATTATGACCAGTGACTGTTTCAATAACATCATAAATGCTTTTAACAACTTTGTTTTAACACACTTGGGTCAGACTTGCCGTTATCACAACCCCTCGAGCCCCACGTTGGGCGCCAAAAAGGACTGACGTGGTTTAGCCCCAGCCGCTCGCTCACCCCTCCCCCGACGGGATGGGGAGGAGAACGGAAAAACAACGGCAAAGCCTCGAGGGTTGGGATAAGGGCAGTTTACTGGGACAGCAAGGGAGAGGGAAACAATCAACAACAGCGCTGATAACAGATAGTAACAATGGTGATAACAGAGAACGATTTTACCGATCCGACGACCGACCGACCGGACGCTCGACCCGTCCCGGAGCCACGCCGACATGCTGAACCTGTCCCTGCCCGACTGGCCCCCTTTTATGGTGAGCATGACGTCACATGGTATGGAATAGCCCCCGGCCAGCTTGGCTCACCTGTCCTGGCTCCTTGGGAAATTAACTCTATCCTTGCCAGAACCAGGACACAGGGCACTGGGTTACAGCTCCTGTCGTAGGAAGTGTGACGCCAGCAGGTAAGCCCTACTTTGACATTCATGTTTTCAAGTGCTCTGATCATACCTTCTATGTACTGGGGATTAAATTATACAGTTACGGTAAAAATATTCTCTGTGTGTACAAAGTTAATTGTCATAGATGACTCAGATAAGATCTTCATTATCAGATAATTAATAACAAGAGCTAAGGTGAATAGTAAGTATTAAATTTATGGGGAAATAAGCGTCCAAGAATGTTGCAGAGCTAGAAGCTAATGAAATGAATGTAAATGGGAAAAAAAAAAAAAAAAAAGGATTAATTAGATTTGTATGGATAAATGTTTGTGTTTTTGGTTCTTCAGCTTTAAAGCTGTTTGTTTGTTTGTATTTCAAAGATATTATTATGTACCTATCCACACCAGCTTAACAATATATAACTGAATTTCATTAATGTTGCATATTTTCAATATCAGTTGAGCGTACATAATTTCTGAAATATCTCTATAAAAATCACTGTAAAATGTAAACATTATTTCTATTTTAAATCAGACACCTTTTATTCCTATCTTGCTGTTCCTTTTAAGTCCAAGGATATTTCTTGACTACTATTAGTCAATCCATATTTATTAGAGTGAATGTTTTGCATTATTTAATGCACTCTGTATTGCACTGCTCTAGTATCTGTTATTGAAAAACAGCTTTTTAAACTTTTTTCCTCATTATTTTGGTATTTGAAGAAACTTTGTAAAACAAGTGTTGAGATCTATGTGTCTGTCTGATGTTAGAAAATAATTCCACGCTATTGCAGGCAGCCTTCCTTCTCTTGAGACAGGCTACATGGAAATGTCTGCAAGCTTTAGGAAAAAAAAATACAACATATCCCAGTTTATCCATAGTTGGGTGTTGTCATATGTCCATGTCCTTGACGTGAGAGGTTAGGGGTTTTTTTACAAGTGATGAAACAAGCAATTACTGAACTACTCTGCTATTCCTACTCTTTCCAAGTATAAGGGTAAATCTCTTATGACTGAAATCCCATGTGCATAGGGTATGTGTTGTAGGATTAGGTGGAGTCAGACAGCTCCTAACCTGGTCAGTTAAACTAGGCTGAAAAGCCTTAGAAGTATGAAGGCTACTACGTACAAAGAAACCCAAAGTGATTTAATCTGTTTTCCATTAAAGCTGAGATTGCCAATTCTATACGTAAAATATACTGAAATTACAAATTGTCTAATGGATATTGAGTCTGTACTTTGAGGAAGAGACTGAGAAGAAAAGAACATTGCCATCTGATGGATCTATGCATGAACACTCAGTATTTTCATGAGTAATTTTTTCTATTATGTTACTAATTCTGTTTAATAATCGAATGACTGAGATTTTTTCAAAGTGTGCTACTGAAGTACCATACTCAGCATTTAGTGAGATCAGTAGTTAGTGACTTGCTAAATTCTTGCCTAAAAAAATAGCAAAGCTAGTAAAAAAACTAAACACAGAAACATACAAGTTAAATAAGAAGAGATACAATGTCTGATTTCCAAGCTGGCCTTCCAGCTAAAGGGGGGGGAGCCAAAAAAAGTGACGAAACCTGAGTAAAGAGCTAGAAGAAAACAAAAGAACATAAATCTAAATATGTCATTTACAATGCAAATATTTTTTTAGAGCTGTGCTCTTAGGGCATCTTAGGGCAGATAAGCCTGTAGTAAGAGCCAGATGGACTCAAATTTGGGGGAGTTTCAGCAGTTTTCCTGGCTTAATTCACCCAGATATGATGTTTCAGTAGTTCCTTTAGGAAAAAAAAAAAAAAATCCTCTTGATGTCCCAGTTATGAGACACGCCATCTGTTAAATAAAAGAGTTCTCAGGCTCTGTGAGGAATCGCTGTATCCAATGACCCTCAAAATTTCTCATTTTTTACCTCTGGTGGGGTAGCGTGGCTGCTGGATGCACAACAGAGCAATGGGTGCCATATGTAGATATCAGCTCCAGCTTTAATGTCTCCTTTCCACCCTGTTTGCAAAGCACCTTTTGATTTCTCTCCTATGAGAAACTTTTATCTTGAAAGTAAATTCAGCACATTTGACAGTAAAACTGTTCTATAAGCATGCAAAATAAACGTATGGCTTGACATTTCTCAGTGCCTGTTTACCCCAAGCATGGGTTGTTTTGAACATTTATTTTCTCATTTTCATGGCTCATTATAATGGGATTAGTATGTATTATATGTATATTATTATATATTCTACTACTGGAATATGTGAAAATAATATGTGATATATGATTATATAATATGTCTAATTATCATGCATGCATGTTTTATTATACACTACAGAGTACTGGGAGGAGATTGGGAGAGTGGGACCCTGGGGTTCTTCATGACATACAGCATGGTGGCCCGTGCAGGCAAGGAGCTGGATTCAATGATCAGCTGCTTCTGCCCCATCTAACGTTTCTCAAAATAAAAGGCAGGGAAAGGAAGCCTTAAGTTCCACGTCTTTCATCCTTGAAAACCATCCAATTCAGAGCCTTTTGCCATATAATTAAGTTAGTGGCAAGATACGAGATTTAAAAAAAAAAATAAAAAAAAATCCTATTTTAATTGTTTGCAAATAGAAACATATTCTACTGCTAATGTTATTTTGAAATTTCTTTGGAAATTAGAGTAAAAAACCCTCCATATTCCAAGCTAATTGTTATGTCTAATACTAAGTACTCATAAAATCATGAATCACGAATGCCCAGAAATCATGACATTTGTCTACAAAATATAATTAGGCAATTTTTGTTGTATTTCCACTGTTTGAAACTTTCTACTTTCCAGCTTTTTTTATAATGCTGAGGTCTTGAGAGAGCATGATCACTGCAAGAGATCATCTTTTATTGAAAAACACCAAATCCTACATAAAACGTTGAACAATGTTAATGCCACGTAGAGCAGGGTGGTATATGTTTCATATGAATTTAAGACAAATTAAGTCATTAAAGTTTAGTGTTGTGTTCTTCATCCATTACATGTAAAATATTTCCTAATATATAACTTTACATACGTATACACATGCATACATTTGACATACATATTTCTAGGCTTTAATTTTTTTTTAAAAAGTGCTGTGGCTGGCTTCAAAGACATTATTTTTCCAGAACAAACAGGTAGTATAAAAATGAGCAAACTTTCTTAGTAAAAGCTTTATTCTTAGTTCTAAAAAGTATGCATTTCCCCTGAGAATTGTTAATAGTGGGAGATAAGAAGAATCAAGGCTCTTAAAAGCATCTTAAAAGCACCTGTACCATGCAGCCTAACTTCTCAGCCGTGTTCGAGGCTATCATGCTACTCTTCCTCTGCAGTTATTTCCTGTTACATAAAAAAAAGTTGGTTTTTCACCACAAGTTTGTTGTGGTTTTTTTCCTTCAGAAGTGGAACCAGTGGCAATATTTCCATGCTATAGCCACCTTTTTATTCTCACCTCTTTTGGTTTATGCATAACAATATACTGTATCTTTCTTGCAGTAGGAATTCATCTTGCAATCCTTTTTCAAAGTTTCTAAATAAAATTCTGCATTTTTCATGTACAAAGAAGGAAAAAGATTTCTTTATTGCATTAGCAAAACATTTCTTGTCAAATATTTTCCCATTTTTTTTCTTTTCTTTTCTTTTTCTTTTTCTTTTCCTGGAAACATATAAGAATAAATTTACCTGACAATTAACAACAACCTGGATCTAGTTTGTATGTTAATGAGCATAACTGTATGGAGCTATAGGAACTCCCACTTTGCCTGTTAGCTATATGAATTCTAACAGCTATAAAAACTTCACCTTGGAAGCTAACCAAGGCTTTATTAATAATAACTTTGTCAAGAAGCATTTTTCCTTGTTCGAAATAAAATATTTTTGCTTGTTTGTTTGCTTTTATTTTACTTGTCTAGGAAAGCGGGTTTTAGAGAAGAAGAGGTTTTCCTGAGATTTCCCTAGATTTTTGTCTAGGAAAGTAATCCTCGGGATTTTTCATTTGTTTTTTTTTCCCAGGAAGAGATTCTCCAGGGCTTTTCTCCCTTTATATTAGAGAAACTTCTTGATGGTGTAATATTTTTGTCTGAGTCGAGACACTTTTTATGCACACACTCAATATTTCAGCACATAAGCTGTAAATTTAGGAGTACATAATTTACCTCAAACCAAAGAGGCTGATAGCATTTTTATGGGTAATACATTGTGTGAGACATCTGCCAGGCTCCTTACCATCACACTGCGGTTCTCCACAACAGTTTATGAGAAGAAATAAAGAAATTTTAGGGGTGGGAAAGCTATCCAGAGTAGGAGCATGTAATTATCTCACTGGGGACTTAGCTAGGACAGCAGGCTAAAACACTCTTGTAAAGGTGCCACATTATCTTTAACAACTACATGTGGCCAGATCCGCAATACATTTTTCTGAAAGACTTACAGTTTGTTGGAAAGACTGAACCGAGTGAACTGCCAAAACAACATTCAGGTGCTCTTTGTGATTTCTCAACACACAGCTCAATAAACACAACGCTAAGATCTTGGATGTTGCCTGCAGGTTATACACTTATATTGCTATGGGATAAAAATACATTGATGCGGGGGAAGCAGATCGAGAGGGAGTCAGATGGGTACCTTCCTCCATAATTACTCCTCACCACAAGATAGCAGGGACAGATTTGACTTTGTAGGCTTGCACCCACTCAGTGCCCACCATGCTTAGCAACACCCTGCAGAAGATCTTTCGGTCTGTGCTAATTAAAACCAAATAAAATAATGGAAGGAAGTACAAAATTGTTTCCTGAAGATTACTGCGCTGCCTTGGCACAGACCCAAAAGGCCTGTAATTGTTCGTACAACAATCGCTGCAAAATGTTAACTGCTGAGGTTAAGAAAGCAGCAGCCATATATCAACGTTCAGTAGTCGAAGCCTGTCCTTCGTGCCCCAAATCAATATTTATGATCATCAATTAAATGTAATGTGATAACAAGGCTTTGAAAGATCAGACACAATATTTTTCTTCTGTGTGGTGCTGTGGGGTTTGTCAGTTATGACTCTGCAAGGGTACAGGATTTTGGGAACTGTGACCATCTGGATACCTTTTGGCATTTCTTTTGTTTCATTTATTGGTTCATGGAGGTCTGTCCAAACAAACAAACAAAATCCCTCCAGCAATGTTTTGGCAACTTTATTGATGAAGATTTTAAGGTACTAATATATGATAGATAAGAACATTTTGCATGGAAGACATTAATTTTTCATAGATTTCATTGCACAAAGACACTAAGCGGTAATTAAATGAATTGGTATGTGTCATTGTTCACATGCTTTTTTGAAGTTCAAAGTTACCATGAAGTGCTAACTATCTGGATTACTAATGGTTGGAATTATTAGGTAAAAATGGAAGCCTTTATTTTTCAAATGTCTACTCGTCTCTCTTTTTGATATTTTATTATTATAAGTCTAGAGTATGCAGGAAATCATAGTTTGATCCAGACAGGTTGAAACAAGATATAGCAATCCAGATACTCTATGTTTGCTACATAATGGCCCATTAACATCTATTATTTATAAATTAATTCATGGTTTTTTTGCATCTGCAGTATATTTTCCTTATGTTATTTGCCTTTATAACTTGATATACAACTGTCCTACATCCATCCCTTTTCTTAATGTATAAATTTCAATGTGTGTATCCCATACATTACTATTTCATACAAAAGTGCCTAGTTTTAAGTGAATGCATTAATATAAGAGCAAAGTTTCACAAATAGCGATATAGAGGTTTTTTATCAAAAATTGGTGACATACCTTTCCTTCTCTCTTAGATAAATTGAGTTTATATAACCTAAGAGCGACTCAGGGATATATATGAAATACACAGTCTCTTACTATTATAGAAATGATGGTAAGCTGACTGCATATTTTCCTGTGAATTTTAAAAGGGTTATTGCATAAATTTTCCTAGCACCTATGCAACTTCATCAATAAACAGTTTTTAAAATCCCATCTAAAATATCCTGCGGAGGGCATTAAATGCTGGAGGACCACAAGAGAGACTTTTGCTTTCACTGTAAATAGTTGAGTTTTATGTGTGCTCAGAGACAGAGAGAATATATAGAGATATATAACAGCATTTTATGCACAGAATTGCCACACAGCTAGAAAAAGCAGGCGTGGGAGTCTATAACGGCTTCTGTCCCATGTTGATGGGATGTTGCCTTTATTTGACCCTAGAATCCAGTACTTCTCTTGTACTTCATAAAGACATTTGTACAAGGCAAAATCTTGCCAAACTCTGTGCTTGCTTTGCACGCATGTGGATGATGATACTTCTGGAAAACCAAAGTGTGGGCTATGCCAAACTCCGAATCTGTTGAAGACAATTGAAAAGTACCTTGCTATCGCCAACGTAGTCTCCCATCCCAGCAATCTCTAATGCCTTTATACACATATGTATATACACACAAACATGCCATGGCAACAGCGTATAGTCTGACTTTGAAATAAAAAAAAAAAGTTTTCAAAGTTTCAGTCCCATAAAAATAAAGACCAATACTTTAATCATAAATTTAATTAAATTCATTGTATTTAAATGACTTTATAATTGCATTTTGAGAACACAATTTTCCTTTTTTTTAGTCGCAGATATTCCTTGCTATTCATAATAACATTTTGGCCCGAGTGTGGTCAAATAGAATTAATAATTTTTCATACCATTCTTAGCTCAAATTAAATGATGCAGAAAGGAAAAATATCAGCAACTGATCTGATGGTTTATTTATTTTGCTTTTGTCATTACTTTACACTTTTCTCATTATAGTCTGAAAAGTATAATTTCAAAAGTTTAAAAAAAAAAAAGTAGGGAGAGATAGAAAACATATAGTATCATTTCTATCAAATTATCAGATTAAAAAAATGGTACTCCTGTAGAACTTTC
Source organism: Balearica regulorum gibbericeps (assembly GCF_011004875.1). Taxonomy (NCBI): domain Eukaryota; kingdom Metazoa; phylum Chordata; class Aves; order Gruiformes; family Gruidae; genus Balearica; species Balearica regulorum. The sequence goes on along the minus strand of NC_046191.1, from coordinate 34,146,689 downwards.
TAACTTTTTATGAGTTCCCAAGTTCACTTGTTTGTTTGTTTTTGTTGTTTAATTTTTTTGTTTGTTAAATTTTAGTCAAAAGCTAATACTTTCCCATCAACCCATACCATCTGAGGAAAGTAAACAGCATGATGTAAAAGTGGTTTAAACAACAAAATGTTAGTTGGAAGGTCTTTTCTAAGAGAAGGGATGTTGAGGAAAGTGAATTAAGAACATTGAATCTATGTGCACTTTGTAAAACTACAGCATTTTCTGTATTTTTTGAACTGTTGGGGTGTTTTCTGTTGAGTTCACAGACAGGGACAAAAGATAAGTGACTAATCCAGTTGAAGCCAGGCCTCCCGAGTTCATGATAAGTGCTTTAACAGCAAGATCAGTGGATGCATGTTTCTGGTTTCCCATGTATTTAGCTGCCTTTAATCCAAAACTTTGGTCTTACTACCAGGTTACTTTCAACAAAACGGAGTTTGTGATTATTACAACTAAAGCTTCATTTGGATATCAGCAGGGTGAAAATTCACCATCATGGATGAAGTTTTAGCAAGAGTTTATCGCAGCATCACTACCCAAGTGTCATTGATTCTCCCATTTAGATTGTGCGGGAATGGCATACGTTGCCCTTGATACCACGTCACTTGACTCATCTCAGTATCCCATACAGATTCAATCACAGAGAAAAACCTCTGGTGCCTAAGTTATCACAGGCAAGGATGAATTACCCTTTGCATCCCTTCCTGTGAAAAATATCCCATGCATCGAGAAGACTGAATCTAACCATGGATGAACAAAGTGCCGTGATGATAACATTACAATGGTGGTTTATGGATTTGAGAGATGGGCACCCTAAATTATTTCTACAATGAGGTGATATTACTTATAGCAAACAAAGTGATATTGTGAAAGAATAAAATCACATTTCCAAATTAATTTTATTCATTAACTTAAATTTATATTAACTAATTTACATATACTCCTTTCTCACTCTAGCTCGTTCCAGTTTTCAATTAGCTTAATTTAACCAGAAATCTCTAGATAGGTCACAGCTCTCAAGTTTAATAAAAAATGAGTGAAACAGGCTTAATAGAAATTCATAAGTTACTGATGTTCTTTGGAGTAACACATACATTATTTAGTTCTGAGTGATGCTCTACACATTTACCCATATTTAGGCAACTAATTGTACTAGATATAATGTCCCTGTGTGAGTATCTTTCAAGACATAAGACAGCCGCTCACTTAACTCACTGCATTGCTCACCAAAGCAAAAACCAGCTCCTGGATGTTGATTACTCATATTAACAGTTTTAACGACGAAGAATACTGCATAGAATACAGTAGAAAATCCCCAATTACTTTTAATATTCCCTCAACTGCTCTAAATGAAGGCAAAGAGATAAAGAGACAATTTCTATAAAGTATGTTTTAAAGTGTTTTGAAATAACTAATATATTTGTTCAGTCACTGAGGATATTCTGTCTTCAACACTTGCTGCCACTAATTTCACAAGTTAAAGTTGCCTCCATTCTGAAAATAAGATCCTCTCTGTTTTATCTCTTTTATGCCTTGTTTTACACTGAGAAGGCTCTAATAACAAACTATGCAAACTCACTCTCTCTCACTAGAGAACTAAATTAGGCAAGACAATGAAATGTGATATACTCCAGAGTGTATAATCCAGATTTAAAAGGGATGTTCTTTCTTTAGGATGTGGCTTCATTACAAATAAAATTTTTTTAGAAAGAATATTATCCATGAAATATTTCATTCATTCTGCAAAATGCGTATAGTAACAAACACTCTTTCAGCAAAAATCATGGAACAGGTTTTTTGAAACCATTTTCAAAAGTCAAGTTTTCAACTGCTTGAAGACCTTTTGTAAAATCCCAGTGAACTATGTATAAAAATAGACAGCAATATAGAGGATTTTTTTCAGTCGACAAACTCATATTTCCAAACATAACTGAAAATCATCAAAAGTGTACCAATGAAATCATTGGTGGTGTACCAATGAATTTGTATGGATTCCTAAGCTAATTGACAAAACCATTAAGGGGTACAAAATTTATTTTTATTATATTTTAATCCTGTCATAAAGGAATTGGCTTTCTGCCTAAAACATATTCAGAATTCAAATGCTTTCTTTTATTTCATCAGAGGAACTAAGAATTCAAGAAATTTGAAATTACATATTTTCATTGATCCTGCTAGCTGCCAGAGAATTCAGAGCTTAGGCTGAGAGAAAACAATATTTTAAAAGAGTTCTCAAAAACCTTAAAAGCTAAAATGGCTCTATTCACTATTAACTTAAATTATTTCTCCTGTTCTTAAAACATTGGGACACAGAAAGACTAAAAGAGAAGTCATCCCTTAATGCTTGTGGTTTTTTCAAGCATTTCTAAAAACAGGTCTAGCTACTATCTCTTACAGTTCAAACAGTTCACTCATAAAACACATGAAAGAAATATTTATCTTCTTCTCATTTGGGACACTGAAGTAATTGGCTTATAAGGCATTCAGGAAGGTCATTACTTAAGGTCTAGTGACAACCATCACGACTTCAGGTCTAGTGACCCAGAGGAGGTCAGCAGTAGAACCAGAAAACCAGTTCGCGTAGTCATATCCTAAATTTGATATTGGAAATACAAATTGATTCTTGTCATCAATTAATGTAGCTTCATTCTTTTCATTTTCACATGCTTCTTCTAATCAATCATAAATTGGAATTTTCTTCCTGAACATGAGAAATCACTCTGATTTCCTTTTCTAAAATACATTGAAACTGCTAATAAGCAATGTGGTGATTTTACTTTTAGATTTCCTTTCATTTATTTCTTTACCGGGAATTTAAGGTGGAATTCACCTTGCCTAACTTTAGATGTCTACATCATAGCCCTTAATATCTGAACTAATTGTTCAAGGTTGCACCTGCATTAATGCCTTCATTCAAAGTAGGTTGGTTTTTTGTTGGTTTTTTGGTTTTTTGTGTGTTGTTTTTTTTTTTTTCCCCAGAGAAACCCTAGTCAAACACTAATTAACCCTAGTTAACCCTGACCCAATGCTCACTTAGCATTGATTTGGTTTGCAGAGCAGTTTCTGGTGTGTCCAGTCCTTTCCAAATGAAACTGAACTGGAGGGGGTTGACCCCAGGGTGTCTCAAGTGCTACCAGAGACCCAACACTTCAGCCAGTGACTACTCCATTAGACACCCTGGAGCCATGTGTTGGGTTTGCGTGGCAAGCTTTTGGTAGCGGGGGGGAGGGGGCTACAGGGGTGGCTTCTGTGAGACGCTGCTAGAAGCTTCCCCTGTGTCTGATAGAGCCAATGCCAGCCGGCTCCAAGACGGACCCACCGCTGGCCAAGGCCAAGCCCATCAGCGCCTCTGGGATAACATATTTAGGAAGGGAAAGAAAATAAGTTAGAGAGAGCTTTTGCAGCTGGAGAGAGGAGTGAGAAGATGTAAGAAACTCTGCAGACACCAAGGTCAGTGCAGAAGGAGGGACAGGAGGTGCTCCAGGCGCCGGAGCAGAGATTCCCCCTGCAGCCCGTGGTGAAGACCATGGTGAAGCAGGCTGTCCCCCTGCAGCCCATGGAGGGAGGATGAGGGGGTGTAGAGATTTCACCTGCAGCCCCTGGAGGACCCCACACCGGAGCAGGTGGAGGCACCTGAAGGAGGCTGTGGCCCATGGGAAGCCCGGGCTGGAGCAAGCTCCTGGCAGGACCTGTGGACCCATGGAGAGAGGAGCCCACGCCAGAGCAGGTTTGCTGGCAGGACTTGTGACCCCGTGGGGGACCCACGCTGGAGCAGTCTGCTCCTGAAGGTCTGCACCCTGTGGAGGATACTCACGTTGGAGAAGTTCATGAAGGACTGTCTCCCGTGAGAGGGACTCCATGCTGGAGCAGGGGAATGATGAGAGGAGTCCTCTCCCTGAGGAGGAAGAAGCGGCAGAAACACCACGCGATGAACTGACCGTAACCCCCACTCCCCGTCCCCCTGTGCCGCTGAGGGGGGCGGAGGTTGAAGCCGGGAGTGAAGTTGAGCACGGGAAGATGGGAGGGGTGGGGGGAGGTGTTTTAAGATTTGGTTTTATTTCTCATTCCTCTACTCTGTTTTGCTTAGTAATAAATTAGATGAATTCCCTCTCTCAGTTCGGTCTGGTTTGCTCGTGACAATCATTAGTGAGTGATCTCTCCCTGTCCTTATCTCGACCCACAAGCTTTTCGTTGTAATTCTTCTCCCCTGTCTAATGAAAGAGGGCAGTGATAGAGCGGCTCTGGTGGGCACCTGGGCCCCAGCCAGGGTCAGCCCACCACAAGCCATATGTGTGGTGATGACATCATTTGATCCGAGGACTGAGCATAACCTAGTCCAAAGGAAAATTCCCTTCTGGTGCAGAGTGAGTCATCTCAGAGTAGTTGTTTCTTTAGTCTTTTGAAACCTGTTAAGCGTAACAGGAGCTGCAGACATTGAAAACCAAGTGAGAAGGTTCTGCCCACAGTGGCACACAGGCTAGTGTTGTTTGTCTGCTTGTTCTTTACTTTATACAGTCTGGGGTTTTTAGTTGTTTGTTTATTTTTCATTTTGTTGCTTTATTTGTTTTTGATAAAGTTATGCTCCATAGTAGGAATGTGTAATCATGTTGGCAAGATCTCTAAATAAAACCCCTATTTCCACATCAAAATAGGCCTGAGTAAAACACTGAAATAAACCCCTTTATGTACCTTCTGATTAGGCAAACAACTCAAGTTAGAAAAGCAGAAATTCAGTCGTGGTATCAGCAGGAAACTGGAATACATTTTGAATCATGGGGAGAACAGGGACCTAAGAATCTACTAATAGATAAGTATTCTTTCTGTTCCTTTATGGTCATACCAAAATGTTTATTTAGATTTTTATTCTTTATTTTTTTACTCCTAATAAAATCTTTCTGATATAAGAGGAATACCAAAAGAGTAGTTTACTAAAAAGATCTGGGTTTATATGTCAAAGCTGAAAATGAAGCTATAAATCTGCAGCTTTACCTGTGCAGATCTCTCCTCTTCATTTAGAATAAGATATTTTATCCCAAAGACTAGAGTATTTCTATTAATATTGAGGCTGATATAACATGCACTAAAATCAATGGGATTCATGGGTCTGAATCTTGAAAATACTGAGCACAATAGCAGCTGAAGAGATTTGGCACATCTAATGAATCGTTCAGTCAACACCAGAAAGGATTATACTTTCATTACAAACTTTTGACACGTTTCTTTGCGAAATCAGTATACTCTACAAGATCATCCCTTGATATTTATATCATTACAGAGACTGGGAAAAATGATGCCTTGTTATGATAATGTCATTTTAGTCCTGGCAAAGAAGAAATCTAGACAGGCTGATGAAGTAATACGTGATTTCTCTTGTACTTATGAGTTTAATGCTTATTTATCTGTAAACCTTATGTCATAAATAAAGCTAATATTGCATGTGACAAGAGAGATCTGTGGTACAGAAATATTTAGGAGGGGTGCCTGAGTATGCATAGTACTACCGTCAAATGAAACGGCAATGAAATAACATAATTTCTTACAGCAATTAGAATGGTTTCTTTTTTCTACTCAGAATAAGGGATGTCTCAGTTACAGAATTTTAACAATGTGATACAAAAAATGTGTAGTACAAGAAAGCTTAATCAGAAGGAAATTATTTTAAAATTAAATTATTTTCTTATATAATTACTTCATTATTTTGTTAAAAGCCTATAGAGTAATTCAATGGTTACAAAAAGGGTGGGCTAACCCCTTTGATCATGTGTTTCCAGTGGAGGCATAATGATTTATGAATTAGGTTGCATGTCAAAACTAATTTAAACATTTCACTTCCATGTGCTACAAACTAACTCTCCATCCTAGGAAATTCTTCATGTGGTTAGAAGTGTATTAAAGGGTAATAAAAAGTCAAAGCCTGTATTTGTAAGCCAATATACAAAGAAAGATGGCAAAGCTAGAACATGACTAGCTATTGATGCTCTCATTGAGAAAGGATGTTCCATACATAAAACCAAGTACTCTCATTAGGAAAAAAAAAAAAAAAAAAAATCTAACCCCTGTAAAGGCATCTACAGGCAAACCACCTTTCACATGAGGCATCTATGTATCAATAGGAAATGCACCAGTACTTCACACTGCACTGGAGGACTATATGATCTATTAAATACAATCTAGCCAGATCACCCAATCCCTTCATAGACTGGCTAAGTTTGGTGTTGAAATACACCCCTTTGTTCCCCCAGTTTTGCTAAAGTCTGAGATAGTTTTCTAACTAACTGCCCTTATTATTAGAAACCTTCTGGGGTTTAACATAAATTCATAAATATTTATGGCTAATTTAAACTTCTTGCTCTTGTGTCACAGTTATCATTTCACAGGAGGTCACTCTTCTTCTCCAGTCACCATCTTGTAATTGTTACATATATGGAAAGCAATTGCATCTCCTCTCAGGCTTTGGTTTGCTTGGATGAAAAGAAAAAAACAAGCTGTCATCCACATTTCACAAGGGAGGCATTCTGTGTCTTAATAATATTCCTGTGACCTCTCCTCTGCATCCATTCCATCTGTAATTAATCCTGCCTGAAAGCACAGTACCGCAACTGTATGCAATGCTCTATGCAAGGTCTAAACAATGCCTGGCATAACATTAATGCTTCCTAGTAATTAACAAAAATGATCTTCCCAATAAATCTTATCATTTGCCTTTTCCATGGCTTCATCAAAGTGGTAGATTGTCACATAACCATCAAAACAGGCGATAGGCCAAGACCTACAAAACAAACATTGTCAGTGCATCTGTTTTAGCCGTTACTGACGCCAGAAACGTGCTATGAAGGGTTTTAAAAAAAATATAAAAGCTGTTGTTCCTAAGGGTAGATCACATGTACAAAATCATTACTCTTATTTCTGTCACAATACAGTAAAAATATGAATAAAAATTCCATAAAATAATGGCATTGTTTTCTGTTAGCAATAGCATATGTATAGGAGTCAGGGAAGAAAGAAAAATGAGACAAACGATTTGACCATTAACTCAAAGCATCTGATAAATTAAATTGCAACAATGACCCAAAGCTATTTCTTCAGAGCCACCTTCTTTTATGTGAGTCATTTCAACTCAGCTCTTAAAATGTACAAATCCATTGCATTTCACACAGGTTTTTATTTTTAAGTAAATAATGCATTATTTATTAATTTCATGGCAAGAGTAGTATAGAGGATAATACTACTCTAGGTTGTTTAGTACATGGCAAAGGGAGTTGAGAATGTCCAGAACCAGAACTGAGCAAGTTTTTTCAATCAGTATTCTGAAGGTCAGCAGCAAGACCAAAAAGTGGGGAAAATACTGGTAGAATCTGAACTGGAAGAATAGTGTTCAATCAGAAATAAAGAATAAAATGTGCCTAAGGATAAAATAGGTTTCCTTTTGGTGGGGAAAAAAATCCATTCTGAGGGTACTTTTTGCCACTTAAAAAAGAGCTAAGTTTAGGCATTCTTTATCTGCATTTGGGATTTTTTTCAGCCGAAGTGATGATACCAGTTTTGTGAGTAAACGAACAAACAAACAAAAATAAAATAAAAAAAACTTTAACTAACCAAACATGCCCAGGGAAAAATGTCTCCTGGACATTGTTTACCACATCACAGGAAGCAGATAGATAGAATTTCATGGGCTGAAAAGAGCATCCTTAAAATTCAGATCTTCAGAAAGCAAAACACCTTCACTTCATCCATAAGTATAACCAAACTATGGGCAGTGCTGATGGATTTGAACATAACGTAACCCTGTCTGTTGGAGAGGATGTGTTTTCACATTGTGCTTCGCTGGGCTATATGCAGAGACTTCAGCAACCTATAAAATATAAAGTGTATCAAATTTCTATTACTGTTAAGCTGAGTTTTTTAAAGTTAAATATTTTTACAGAAAGAGTTCATAGATTCACTATATATTGAAATTAAATATATATAATGGTATTGCAAGTGGTAGTGAAAGTAAACTTGAAAACATTCAAAGTTACTCAGGGTTTGTTTTTTTTTTTATACTTGCGTGTTAGGAGCATAAACCAAGTTTAAAACTTTACTTCTCTTGTTCAAAATTTGCTTACGCTACAAACAATTTCTTTTTTTTTTTTTTTTTTTTTTTTTACAGGTTATGTTAGAGGACAAACCCAGGTTTATATTGATCTACACAAGCTATTTGTATTTTTTAGGTTTTCTGAAAAGGCAGCATGCTTTTAGCAGAGCACAGTACTAAGGAAAAATATCAAATTGTTTGTATTTGTAACAGTAAGAAAGATCACTGAAGCAGTATCAAACACTTACAATCCCCTTTTCTGTCTAGTGTTTTATCAAATGATTTAAAAAAATGACTCATGTAATTTAAATTCTCCATAAAAAAGAGACTTGTCTTGTTCTCTAAAGTTTCTAGCTGCAAGATATGATTGCAACATGATTTGTTACATGAAGCAAAATAATTGATCAAACCTACAGAGTTCCACAGAGCTATCAGTCACAGAAAAACCTGAGCAGAAAAAAACCCACAAACTCACAAGTTCTAAGTTATGCCTGCACCTTGGTGTGGGATGAACAAACTGCTGATAAAACCAGTTGCAAACAGACCTATATATATTTAAAAAAAAAAAAAAGAAAAAAAGAGTCTTTTTTTTTCTCCATAACAAATAATATCCCAAGGGTACAGAGAAGAAAATTAACAAAAAAGGATACAGTTGAAGTCAGGCATATCTGTACAAATTATGTAGTATCATCACTTATCAATTTACACTTAAATTAAATAAAAATTTCTGGCAATCAGCAGAAAACACACCATGGTAATTCAGGGTTCTAATGACATCTGCAGTTTTAAGTGGTTACTTGTACACAGTGTCCTAAATTCTTGTTAAATGCTGTAGTCACTCCATCATTTCCCACAGATATGGGACACTTATTAGGAAATGTCTGGAGCACAGAATGGTCGAGGTTGGAAGAGACCTCTGGAGGTCATCTGGTTCAACGTCCCCCTGATCAAGCAAGGCCACCTATAGCTGGTTGCCCAGGACCATGTCCAGACAGCTTTTGAACATCTTCAAGGATGGAGACTCCACAACCTCCCTGGGGCAACCTGTGCCAGTGCTCGGTCACCCTCACAGTAAAAAAGGGTTTCTTGATGTCCAGGCAGAGCCTCCTGTGTTTCAGTTGGTGCCCATGGCCTCTGGTCCTGTCACTGGGCACCACTGAAAAGATCCTGGCTCTGTCCTCTTTGCATCCTCTCTTCAGGTGTTTACGTACATTGAGCCTTCTCTTCTCCAGGCTGAACAGTCCCAGCGCTCTCAGCCTTTGCTCACGGGAGAGATGCTCCAAACCCTTCACCGTCTTGTGGCCATTTGTTGGACTCTCTCCAGTATATCCATGTCTCTCTGGTACTGGGGAGCCCAGAACTGGATGCAGAACTCCAGGTGTGGCCTCAGCAGTGCTAAGTAAAGGGGCAGGATCACCTCCCTCAACCTCCTGACAACACTCCTCCTGATGCAGCCCAGGATACCATTAGCTGCCTTTGCAGCAAAGACACACTGCTGGCTTATGTTCATCTTGGTGTCCACCAGGACTCCCAGGTCTTTTTCTGCCAAGCTGCGTTCCAGCTGGGTGGTCCCCATGTGGAACAATACACATATATAGATAGAGATGATGTAGCTCTCCTGGTTTCAGCTGATAGAGAGTTAATTTTCTCCACAGTAGCTAGTATGGGGCTATGTTTTGGATGTGTGCTGGAAACAGTGTTGATAATATAGAGGTGTTTTTGTTACATAAAGATGTTTTCGTTCCTGCTGAGCAAAGCTTACACAGAGCCAAGGGCTGTTCTGCTCCTCACCCCACCCCACCAGCGGGATGGCTGGGGGGGCACAAGGAGTTGGGAGGCAACACAGCCAGGACAGCTGATCCCAGTGACCAAAGGGATGTTCCATACCATATGACGTCATGCTCAGTTTATAAGAAGTTTTTGGGGAAGAGGAAGAGGGGGGGCGGTGGTGTTTGGTGCTCAGCTGCCGACCGGGGTTAAACCATGATGGTAGCAAATAACACCAATGTACATATTAGATGGATTTGTACTTTTCCATTTCCTGGCAAAGGTGCCCTGTTCTGCCCTCTGATGTCAGCAGGAGGTAGAATATTGCAAGGTTAAGGCCTAAATTTATATCTATTTAAAACACACTTTGTATAGCTTCAGAATTCATTCTGGCCTTGACTCTGTGTGTGTAAGTGCCCTCAAACACTGGCAACCGGCAAGGTCTCCTTAATTTAGCAGACTTGCAACCTTGTCAAAGTCCTCTTACAGTTTCCAAGTGCCCTATCTTTCATTTTCATAATTGCTAGTACAGAGAAGACTAAATGCAAAGTCAGGAAATTGATTTAGATATGATGCCTTGATCTGCATTTCTTTAATTCGGGCTGATGTACTCAATTATGGGTCACTTTCAGTGATATCAGACCAGAAGTGTGTAACTAAGGAGGCCAAAAGCTAAACCTCAGGAAGAAATAGTTTGACCTGCCAAAACAACAGAAACCATTCTGAAGGATTTATATTCAACTGTAATATTCACTCACACAAAGAAGAGAATCAGTGTGTGTGTGTGTATATATATATATCCCAATTTACAGCAAGAAAGTGAAGTACATACCAAATTTAAACATGTAATTCTAAGCCTGTATAACAAGTGCTTGATATTAAATGGAAGATAAAGACATCTCCTGAATTAGAGCTCTAATTGGGATGAAGAAGTTGCTTTTCCCTTTTCTCTTTAATATCCCATGGCCTGGGAAAATTGAGTCCTTATCCTGTCCTGAAGGATGCTCAGGCACTGAGACATTTCAGAATATGAAGTCTCTTCCAGAAGAAATGCTTCCACAGTCCCCACTCTTCTTGAACAGGGATGCTCTGAGCCTGGTAGTTCACCACATCCCCAAAAGAAAGGGGGTGATCTCACTTGTCTCAACATAGTTCACCTAATGGGACTTACCTGAGGACTTCCTCTGGCTTTTTCCTCTTTTTTCCTTGTTCTGCTGAATTATTCTGGTTCCACTAGACATTGTACCTGCCACTCCCCATTCCTTCTTCTCATCTTACAGTGTGCTTGTTCTCATTTTCCTGTGTCCTGTTTGCGCAACTATACCACAAATCTCTGGTTCTTCCCTTTGTGGTTGCATATTACCTTATACAGAGAGAAAGAGATACACACAGGCAGCTGTGGTAGAAAATGCTTGTCACTGGTCATGCTATCGGTTCTCTTAAAAAAGATGCAAAATGCCTATGCAAGTTGCTGGTTATATCAGATTCATGCTTATGTCTGGGTTATTTTGAAAATTCAGTTGAGATTTTTTTTAAAAATGTATTTATTTTTAGAATTTTTAAGACAGCAAAGAGCTCCAGAACTCTATTTTAAATAATTATTTATGTACATATCGAATCCACTCCAGCTTCCTTTCATATTTTTTTTTAAAAGTAACCATATCTGGTGGGCAATTAATTTTTTTCACCAGTTCTCTGTAAACAGCAGAGAGAAAAAAAAAAAAAAAAGATGAATTTGTGAATAATTTATAAATTGGGTAGAAGAAAGGCAGATTGACTTGGTAATTTATTAAATATCAGTAATTTTGCCAACTTAACATGATAGCATAATTCAGGATAATTGTAAGGTTTCTTATTCAAAGAAAGAATAATCATGAACCAAATCCTCATAATGAAGCAACCAAATAAATAAAATAAATGCAAAATTACAAAAAGCTAGATACCAAAAATTTTAAAATAATAAATATAATTATAAACCTGGTAAACTGTAAGCACAGTGAACGAACATGAAATGTTTGCTGATAAGAGATGGTTTTCTACCATCTACCTGGACTAGTGCAAAGCATTTGACACTGTCCTGCAGGACATCCTTGTCTCTAAATTTGCGAGACATGGATATGATGGACGGACCACTTGGTGGATAAGGAATTGGCTGGACAGTCACACTCAAAGAGTGGCAATCAACAGCTCAATGTCCAAGTGGAGAACGGTGACGAGTGGCGTTCCTCAGGGGTCAGTACTGGCACCGGCGCTGTTCAACATCTTTGTCGGCGACATGGACAATGGGACCGAGTGCACCCTCAGCAAGTTTGACAATGACACCGAGCTGTGTGATGGGTCGACACGCTGGAGGGAAGGGATGCCATCCAGAGGGACCTGGAAAAGCTTGAGAAGTGGGCCCATGTGAACCGCATGAAGTTCAAAAGCCCAAGTGCAAGGTCCTGCACATGCTTCAGGGCAATCCCAAGCACGACCACAGGCTGGGTGGAGAATGGATTGAGAGCAGCCCCGAGGAGAAGGACTTGGGGTGCTGGTGAACGAGAAACTCAACATGAGCCAACAATGAGTGCTTGCAGCCCAGAAAGCCACCCGTGTCCTGGGCTGCATAAAAAACAACGTGACCAACAGGTCGAGGGAGGGGATTCTGCCCTTCTGTTCTGCTCTTGTGAGACCCCCCTGCAGTGCTGCGTCCAGCTCTGAGGGCCTCAGGACAAGAAAGACAGAAAGGTCTTGGAGCAAGTCCAGAGGAGGCCACAAAGATGATCCGAGGGCTGGAGCACCTCTGCTATGGAGACAGGCTGAGAGAGTTGGGATTGTTCAGCCTGGAGAAGAGAAGGCTCCGGGGAGACCTTAGAGCCCCTTCCAGTCCCTGAAGGGGCTACAGGAAAGCTGGAGAGGGACTGGTGACAAGGGCAGGGAGTGACAGGCCAAGGGCGAATGGCCTGAAGCTGCAGGAGGGGAGATTTGGATGAGATGTGAGGCAGAAATCCTTCCCTGTGAGGGTGGTGAGGCCCTGGCACAGGTTGCCCAGAGAAGCTGTGGCTGCCCCTGGCTCCCTGGCAGTGTTCAAGGCCAGGTTGGATGGGGCTTTGGGCAACCTGGGCTAGTGGAGGGTGTCCCTGCCCATGGCAGGGGGGTGGAACTGGATGGGCTGTGAGGTCCCTTCCAACCCAAACCAGTCTGTGATTCTAAAGCATCATTATTCTGGAATTCCCCCTTTATAAGAAAATTATTTTTATGATTTGTCCTAGGTAAAATATTATCTAATTAAGAAAAAGCAACAAAACAAATGCCAAATGAAAATCATCAAAAAAACATTTCAGGGTAAAGAATGAGGTCTCTGAATCCTATTTAGAGTATATATATCATAATTTCCTTTACAGAACATGTTTTCTAGACAATTTACTCATATTGTTTATAAATATTCCCGGAAGCATTTCTGTAGTTCACTTTTATTTCAGTTTCTGAAGACACAACCAGACCTGTCCACCATTCTTGGTCCTTCTGCTTGTGAACCTCTCTCTCTGACTCGTTGCAAGTCCAGTCATACCAAAGCAGTGTAACAACAGTTCATGCACTACGCTTTCTCCCAGATCTGTTTCATCTTGTCTATGCCCCTACACTTCCAGGGAATCGGGAGGAAAAGAAGGCTTCGTGATGAGTGCTAAAGATCAACAGTTCAGATTATTTTAGATGAAGGTTTCTTTAAAGGCAAGAAAGAATTTCAAAGGTGAAGTACAAGCTAGATACATTATTTTTATAATTCAGTTAAAGCAAGTCATCTGTTGCTCATGTCTTTGAAGGGGATATACAGGCAGAAGATACAGATAGTTTCTAAAATAACTCCTGCTGTTCCTGGGTGTCATGGGTGTTTATAGCAGAAGTGTTGAACGGAGACTACCATGTTTCTCTACTTGAAGGATTGCATCACATCTTTGTGCACTAATGTTATGAAATGTGCTTGGGCTCTATGCCCTTTTTTTGTACCTGTTTAGTGGACTGTTAAAGAAAACAAAATAAGTTAGCTTCTAAATATCCATTGATTCTCTTAATCTGAGGACCTTATAGCAGCCTCTAATAATACTCATTATTTGGTACCTGAGAGGTAGAAACATTTAGATGCATTAGAACAAAAACAGTTTGTGGGGGGATTTTCTTCCCAAATATCAACAATCATATTCTGGTCAGAAAAATCTCAAAGATGAGACTAGAGTCTGCAGTTTAACAAAATCCTAAATCTAAAGGTTGGGGGGGGGGGGGGGGGAGAGAAAAAAAAAAAGAGGAAAAGAACTGAACTGTGTTAGCTCTGAAGTTCATACAAGCACATTAATAGCATGAAATTCGGTCCTTATCCTACCCAACCCCTGGTGCCCGTTTTCAGTGCCTGAAATCTGTGACAGATAAGCAGTAATTTCTGAGGAGTGCTCATATGGCAACTGTTAAAATGGCAGATCCCTTACTCTTGTGTTTATGCTAATAACATTTAGTAGGGTTAGCAATCACATTGATTTCCCATATGTAATAAGAAGAGTGTAATGCTACGTTCCTAGTTAAAGTTTATTGAGCAGGCAGGATATTAGAAGTCAGAATTGATTAATTCAGGGTGTAAACAGTCACCTCTTTTTTCTTTTTCTTTTTTTTTCTGCAGTCCTGTCTCCCAAACACTTCACCACATGTCCTTGTTAGCGCTCTCATTTCTGATGACACTTGTTTCTTTTACTTCCCCTTGCGACTTTTCACCTTTACATTAAAGAACACATTAAATACTCACGGCTTAGCCTTGATACATGGCATCAGAGTCAGACTGAACTCAGCGGTTCGACGTTAGGCCCTTAGATGGACCAGCAGTCCTCCTGGAGCACAGACCTTGTAATGTGGTTTCCAGTGAAAGCCTTCAAATTATAATGTAATAAAAGAAATATATGGTGAATGTTCTATAGACGCAAATGTTGGGTTTTTTACACTAGAGATAAAGGGGACATTTGTTCTTTTTTTCTTTGTATCTATTTTAAGGTCAAGAGCAGCAAGGGAATAGCCTATAATTTGGGTAAGCCCATTTCAGGTTCCTTGGGGAAAAATTTGTAACTAAGTGGAAAGCACATTTTTAACTGTCCCAATCTAAGTAGAAGTATCTTCTAATGTCCTCCTTGCTCAATAAACTTCTACTACAAATGTAACAGTCTATTCTTATTATTACTTATGGGAAATCAAGGCAATTGCTAACCCCATGATATGCTATTGCCATAGCCACAGGAGTAAGGGATCTGCCATCATAGCAGTTGCCATGTGAGCACTCATTAGAATTACTAATTTGTCAGTTGGAGTGGGAATGAACGAACACCTGGAGTGTGACTTGATAATGATGGAGCTCTATTCCAATAATGAGCCTGCTGCCTTAATGTAAATCTTTTTCATAACTTCAGGTAGCTTAAGAAGAAACCACTCTCTGTCAGTTTTGGAATACATAAATGCATATATTTATGTTTTTTCAAGCTTATATATATACATACATATTATAATATATAAAAGAAGATATCTTACTACTTCAAGATGATAGTGAAACAACAGAAAGAGCAGAAGAAGGCTATATGGTTTGTTTCCCTGTAAATAAGGGCAAATCTGCCCCATGGCAATTATTTTTAACACATTCATAAGGGGGGGGGGGGGGAATATGACACAATTAAGCTAAAGATGATTTAATAAAAAGACATACCAAAAGCACAAAACATCTTGAGAGACTCCACAGAAAGGTTGGGGTGCAGTAGAACATGAAGTTTTGCTCCTCCACAGGCCACAAGATCTCTGTCTGCGTGCACCATGTCTCACGCAGCATTTTAAACAGACCTGGGCAGTGTAGTATCCATGCTGACACCTAACTAAATTAGACTTCTCAATTTCTGCTTTCCTTCAGTGGCTCCTGAAATATCTTCCTTCCTGAGACCAACTGACAGATTGTTTAACTCTAGCTGACAGCTGTACTTGAAATCCCATAGGATTTTGTTGTAATCTCATACTTAAATGTCTCTCTGTCCACCTATATGAACAACTTTTTTCTTTAAGACTGTATAGATCCTTCTTTCTCTACATGCCACCTTACAGCAAGATGTCTCTCTCTTGGTGTTTTTATATTTTATATTCTGGTTTCACTAGGAGAATGCATTGGCTGTTGCCAAATATTATTGTAATCCCATTCCTACTCTCTTTTTATGGGATTCCTCCCAATCATCTCAGACAACTGAATTTCTTCATGGCAGACAGTGCCTAGTAAAAGAATTATCTCAGGTTTCTTCTCCAGTAAGGATGAGTTTTATTCTCCTCTGACTTGAGAGATCAAGAAATGCATCTTCTTTTTCTAAGGGTGCAGTTATAATTTCTATTGAATAAACAGTAAAGGTGATGTGGCAAATGAATGAAGCTTATAATGACAGAAGGAAAGAAATATGATTAAAACAACAACAAAAAAAAGGTGGAAGTATTTAATTACACACAGCGAAAAATATTATACTAAGATGTGGCTTGTGGGCTGTTAAAATGAAGAAACAAAACAGTGGCTAGTTATTATGTGGCCATATAGTATATATATGGCCAATATATTATATATATGGTTTACCAACCTAGGAACATCTTGAGTTGCTTTTTCCACAGCACTAAGACAGGGGTTTAGGTTTTGCAGTGAAATCTTTGGATAATATTTGTGACATTTACTGTTATCTCCAGATGTATCCAGTTATAGCCTGTGATTCTTTGTGTTCAATGTATAGGTCTATCCAGCTCCCCAAAGGCTCTATTCTGTTGTAGCGCCCAGAGATTATCTTTAAGACCATGTACTTCCCCAAGGCATCCCAGAACGGTAGGATCTTTTTTTTTTTTCCTATTTACTCTACTCACGTTGAATCTTTTGCATATTATGAAGCAGATCATACCTGTATAATGATGATCTTCACTGAGGTCTCTTCAGTCTTGAGTGCAGGATTTCTAAATGATTGAACAGTTAGGACATCAGTGAAGGAACCAGTGCTATTCATTCAAAAGCCAAAGCCAATCCATGATTTATCATGCCAGCAGGGTTACTAGGCTAGAGATAAGAACTATAACACTTATATTGGGTTCTTCATTTTTTCCATCCTACACTCACCATCTTCTTTTCAAACAATCATGCACATCTAATACGCTTTTATTTCAGCCTAATGATGGTCATACATTTACATAACAGCATTCCCATGAAGTGCTGACTCTGGTCCCCTGTCATTTTTACATCAGATACAGATGTAAAACCATTGAATCAGTTCTGGTTTGTGTGAATTAGTACTTTTTTCTAACATGGAATGATATGTTATGCCAGAGGGGCTGAAATTACACCAGGACTGCAGAGTTCTGTAAGACTGTGCACTCAGATGTGTACAGCCATGTCTTAACACATGGCAAGGTGAAAGAAGGGTCATGTTGTATTTATTAAAAACAAAACAAAACAATATATATTTAATGCACAGTAAAGAAGAATATTAAGTTTCTAAAATTTGTGCATTTTTCAAAATGTCTGAGGAAATCTATGAAACAATATAGGTCTTTACTTTTTAAGAGAAAAAATAAAATAATGAGCTCCCTATCTTGAGAGAAATCCTGTGGGAATAAGTACTATAATTTGGAGAATAGCAAAATCTAGTATCTCAGATGACATATGAAGAGCTCAATTTTTGGCTACCCAAATGAAACTAGCTATTCTTATGAACAAAATGAACTATCAGGAGAAAAGTTCTATTTTTAGTTCATTTTTTAACCCAGAATTACAGGCAGTCTAAAGATATTATGCAGCTAAGATTGCTGTGATGAAGACAAGACCCTCCCACTAAAAATCAGAAGGGGATTAATGAAAGGAGAAGATTATTAGTACCACCAGCTGTGATTGTTTGGGTGATGTTAGAGCACGAAGTGTTAAGAAGGATGTTTCTCCCCTGTAAATCTACTCAAGTTGTCAGGAAATACAAAGTACCACAGTCTAAGGACTGTGTCTGTGGTGAAGCAAAGACAGATGAACTTGAAGGCTTATTGGGTAGATAAATGAGTCAGTGCATTCTATAAACATTGCTTGCTGGGTTTGGGTTGGGTTTTGTTTGTTTTATTTTTTAATATATGAGCTAGAATTACTCATGGGCAAACAGTGTCAATGGAATAGCATGTTAAAATTATCACATAACCACTGCTACATGGAGAAGTTAGAAACTAAGCGCACAGAAGGCAATTCTTTGGTTTCAAAAGTTCAGCACACAGCGTGTGGGATTCGGGGTTTACTTCCAATTCCTCAGCTCTTTGCAACGTCCCTAGCAACTCAGTAAACATTTCTTTGTACTTCTGATGTAGCCTTTCCTGAATTCATAACACCAAAGAATTCTTTGAGCCCTGGAGTAAACCTGTGAGGTACTTAAAAGGGCAGATGATAACTGGCCCTTCTCTTGTAAAAAATTGAAACCTGCATATTTAGAATCAGAAAGAAATTGTAAAAGCATATTTTTCAACGCTCCTAATAAATCAAAAGCACTTCAATGTAGCAGATGTCAATATCAATCATACTAATTAGACTTCTATAACAATAACTACAAGCGAATCAATAAATGCATAAGAAAAGTGAGAAGAATACAGTTAATGAGCTCTTTGCAGTCTTTCTAGTACAAGGAGGGTTGGAAAATTCAGAAGATGCATTCTGATACATTTCTATGTTAAATTTCTATGTATTTATATGTATTCCAATAACAAAGACCCAGTTAGAGGCCTTTAGAGCTTTTCCTCTAAAACTAACCTGCATTGATCTGGCTTTGATATAAATGACAAAGGGTACATTGAAGTCTCTGCAGAGGTCTTCTTGAATCTGTTTCTATGACTTGGAAATAATATAATAGATCTTGCTGATGACAGTGTAGTGGGTTGACCTTGGCTAGCCACCAGGTGCCCACCAATCCACTGTACCACTCCCCCTCCATCAACAGGACAGAGGGAGAAAACACAATGAAAAACTCCTGGATCAAGATAAGGACAAGGAGATCACTTACCAATTACCATCACGGGCAAAACAGTCTTGACTTGGGGAAAACAATTTAATTTATTGCCAATTAAATATAACAGAAGAAGATAGAAATAAAACAAAACTAAAAACACCTTCCCCCCATCCATACCTTCTTTCCAGGCTCAACTTCCCTCCAGACTCTTCAACCTCCTCCCCCCAAGTGGCACAGGGGGATGGGGATTGGGGATTGCAGCCAGTTCATAATATGTTGTCTCTGTCACTGCTTCCTCCTCACACTCTTCCTCTGCTCCATGGTGGGATCCCTCCCATGAGACACAGTCCTTCATGAACCTCTGTAACATGGGTCCTTCCCATGGGCTGCAGTTCTGCACCAGTACAAGACCTTTCTATGGGGTGCAATCCTTCAGGAACAAACTGCTCCAGCATAGGCCATAGGTCCTGCCAGAAAATCTGCTCCTGCATAGGGCCCTCTCTACAGGCCAGAAGCCTCCTCCTGTATGGGCTCAAAGCTGCTGCACAACAGTGTTTACCCTTTCTAAAATATGTTATCCCAGTGTCACTGATGGGCTCAGCTTTGGCCAGTGGTGGGTCCATCCTGGAGTCAGCTAGAACTGGCTCTGTCCAACACAGGGGCAGCTTCTGGTGTCTTCTCAAAGACGCCACCCCTGCAGCCACCCTGCTACCAAACCTTACCACGTAAACCCAATACAGACAGCAATAGTAAATTTCTTGAAATTTCAGTTGTCTGTATTTCCTTAATCATCCGTGAGGCAGCCTAAATCTCAGAGGGACTGAGGACTCCTAGGTCTGCTTTTACTTTGTTCAAGCCTCCAGCTAGCTTGTAGAGGTTTAGGCGATTTTGTCCACCCACCTCTTTCAGACATTTTTCATTTTTAATAGAAGACATTCTTGTTATGCAGCATGGATTTTTTTCCTGCGGAATTTCACTTTGTTCCATTTTTTGAGCTCATCCAGTTCTTTCTGTGCATTGCCCTAGAGTGACAATGCCTCTTCTTTTGTCATCCACACATTTCATCAGTGCACTCCTGTTTATGCCAGGACCCTTGATGAAATTGTAAATCATTGCCTTTCTAAACTATAATCAATAAATAAAGTAACTTGCATTCTTTTAAGATATGACTTAAATGAGTTAAATGTATAACACAACTTTGCCAGCAGATCTGTATGCCTGCTTTCCATATTGCTTTGTGACCACAGGTATCTTTTTCATAATCATAAATATTTTTTTTTTAAAGTTCAGAAATGATTACAGAAAATAATAATATTAGCTAGATCTTAATTTGTCTTATGCAGTGTTAGCATGTCTAAATTCACCAACAGAATCAGATATATGTGAGGATTTGGCTAAAGTGTTTCTATTTCAATTCAA
Source organism: Balearica regulorum gibbericeps (assembly GCF_011004875.1). NCBI lineage: Eukaryota > Metazoa > Chordata > Aves > Gruiformes > Gruidae > Balearica > Balearica regulorum. The sequence goes on along the minus strand of NC_046191.1, from coordinate 34,126,409 downwards.
CCCACGAGTATTTAAAGCATTTTAAAATGACTTATTACTTTTACATTTTCTTTCCCTTTAAAGATTTTCTCTCAGCTTTAATGACCAGTGTGGAAACTGCTTCCTTTCCTCAATCACAGCAGGACTGAAGCACATGTGGATAGGCCACAGTGGGAGACCATCCCACGTTGGTCCTGTCTCTTGCTTTACTTTGCCCATGAAGTGGGCAAATCATCTTCTTCTCCCATGCCTTAGTTTCACCAAATGTAAACTGAAAATGATGACATGGTCCTTTTTTCTGTAATGTTATGAGATGCAGAGATGAAAAGTGATACTGAGAGACACATCTTCCATATGTAAGGGACCACTGCAGCGCTCTGTACAATTAGAATAGAGGAGTTGGGATATCAAGGAACTGAAGCCCGTAAGTATCGAGTCTCTAAGAACAGTCGTATATTTCTAAAGGCATTCTTGATTTGATTTGCAGTAAATGGCTAGTGAAATTTTGACTGTGAAATTCAGCAATCCCTAAACATTCTGGCCTTCTGGAATAGGGAAGCGTACCAGCTTCTGAATTCCCATTCAGCTAAGGGAAAGCCATCTCTGAAATGAAGCCTAGTACATAATAGGCAATACTAAAACAGCTCACAATTACTGTAATTTAACATTTAACTCACATTCAGCTTATAGAAAAAATAAAGACCTAGCTACTTGTGCTGTATACCTTTGTGCAGCTTCCATTACAAAATGTACAAACAACCTTGTTACATGGGACACAAAAACACTTTCCTAAATGCCATATTAAACTCATTACTAGGAGAATAAGAAAGCTCTCTAATGTGATTGCTCTTTCTTCATAACAAAGGCAAAAATTACCAGTTCCTCAGAGTCTAAAATGAGTTGTGATTGGAGTTAGATGAACTGATGCTGATGAATATTCGCTTGCACTGGCTATGTGTGTGAAAAGGCATGTTAAAATGTATGTTTCATCTGCACTGATAACTTCAATTCATCAGATAAAACCCTTTCTTCCGTTATGTGCTTAGAGATTCATCTGAAGTCAATGACAAGCATACACAAAGCGAGTTGTAGCACATCATTGGTGACATCCTTCATCTTTTGAAAGCAAAAAAATATTGCCACTGATAATGATATTGGTATTTATTGGTTTAGCTTGAGTAAATTGAACTGTGCCTTCAGATTGCTCATTGCACAACTATAATGTGAGAAGAACCCTTCAGTTTCCAAAAAGATTAGGTCAGAATAACTTTTTGTCTCATTTCTGCACATGGCATGGATATACAAACTGCAATGCTGAAGGGAGTTCACAAAAGTGATCCCAGCCTGGACCACCTATTTAGACACAACTGGGGCACTACAGGAATGCAGCATTTGTAATACAGACCAGATGGCCCCTCCTGGTTGCTGCCCATATAGTCGTGGGCTATTCACATTCATAGGCGCTCGATAGGGTATATGGGTAGGAACGTAACAAATAAATCGGGAGAAATTGGAGCACTGCTGGCGTAAAAAGTGTGTTGATGCCACTGAAAACCCTCAGTTACCATAAGCTTACACTGACCCAGAAAGCTGATATATTGATGTGCAGTATAACAGTCCAGAAGAAAATACAGTGATGACTAGTTTTGCTCTAAAAGGCTTCACCTAGACTGGTAGGTTTTGGACAATATCTGAACAGCATCTTAACAAAGGGATGGCACTTGCCTTTCCAGAAACAGTGCAGTTGACTGTAGGCCAACGGAGACTCACCTTTTCCTCAGCTGCTTGTTTAGAGTTGCGCTACCACAAGCTTTTTTGGTATCTGGTCTAGTTACTTCACCATTCTGCTTAAATTTTTCATCCCATTTCTCTCTTACCTATTTAGATTTCAAGAATTGCCCAACAGTTTTTCTCTTGCGAGATGCTTGTAGATAGCACAGCTCAGTAAAGTCTACTGCTCTCCAGAGGATTCTCCACAAGGAAATAATATACAGATTGCTCTTTGAGTGGGTATGATGAAAAAAAAATTTAAAAAAAAATGCACTAAGTGACTGGCAGTCAGGAATAAGCAACAGGGAAAAAAGATAATTTCTTGGAATTTCACAGCTGCAAAGGAGACACAAAGTCCAAAGATTATGTTAAAGCATAATCTATAAACATTATGAAGTGTTTTATTTATCCTTCATCACTCTTCACTTTTATCCAATCCTCTCTTTGAGGCACTAATGTGCTGTTAGTAAAATGAAATGAGTTATTCAGAGAAGACATTTAATGACTATTAAACATCTAGGTCAGGGCCACAGTGTCATCATTCTTCTTGATTTCAAGCAGGATCCTTCCCTATTTGATGTTTACCTTGGCATAAAGATATAAACCAACATTTTTAAGAATATAAGGAGAGCTACAGAATAAAACCTGAAAAACCATCTCTGAATACTTTAGAAGATGGAGCTGTATAAACTGTCAATGATTCTATAGCTTTTCAGGTAAAACACAAAATCTTTGAAAGTCTTTGCTTGGTTGAGTTTTGCATGTTTTTCACATAATGCTAAGCTGCTCCAAAAATATTTTCACAATATGGGATCTTCTAATTCAAAGCAAAAAAATTCTGCTATGACAATCAAAAATTTAGGTGAGCACAAAACCCACTAACAGTGCCTGATTTTAGAATAGTTTATCACTTCAAGCTGTTGTGACTCCTCTTACTTGTGGCACAGTTTATAATAAGCTCAAAATAATAAGTATCAAGCAGAGTCAGATGAAAATGCAGGCTAGGACAAAAGAAAAAAAAATCTATCCCAGTATTCAATGTAATTAGATCTACTCTGTGCTAACCATAGAAATGAAACTAGTAATAAAATAAGAATGTTATTTTCCATGACATAATGAGCAACCTGCATATTTTAATAAGCACTAACTTACTGTGTTTAGAAGTAATGAAATCCTTTACTAGTATTAGGAATATAGCAGAGTTATATTTACCTCAGGTGTATTTCTCTTCCAATGTAACTATAAAAATAAAAGGAAAATAAGGGAAAATGGTTAGGCTAATATATCTATCTCAGAAACAAAAGTCATAGCATGTTTATTCTTGAGAAAATTATAAAAAACTTATTAAAGAGATATGACAAACACTGTATATTAAAATATTATGTTGTTTGTATTCTGAATGAAAGAAAGGTATTAATGAGATGTAATTTAATTACACAGGGCAGGTGCCTTCTGTAGGATACCAGCCTACCCAGGATCAACTAGTATTTTTGCATTAAAAATGAATGCATCTATACACCCATTTCTGTTCATTGAAGGAGTACTAAAGTATCATATTCAAAACCATGTTTTTAAAAATTGCCCCTTTTTTAGTTTAATCCTTCCATGAAAGTGGAAAATCACCCTTTTCTCATAGCTCTGTCCTGCAAGCCAGGTATATGATGGGATGATCTGCCAGAGCCATGGTGGTGTTTTCCATTCCTTACATTTTACAAATTGTTAAAATTTCTTTTTCTTAACTGAAGAAAAAAAAAAATCAGGCATTTATCAATCCATGTGAAGAGGGAACAGAGGGAATCTAAACATGTGAGTACTTCAAGAGAAAAAGACCAATCTTTTGTTTGGTTCTGGCAATGCCTTGCCTTGGCCAGTGTCCAAATCCTGAACTGCTATATGTGAGCATAATGCTATTTATTAGGTGAAGTTTTGACCCTAAATATTTGAGTTTACCAATTTCACCTTTAATAATGTATAAGTTTTTTCACAGTATTTAACAATGTTGGGGTTTGAATTTTCAAAATGTTTAGGATTAGGCAAGTGTTCACTTGCCATACAAATATTTTCCCTTTTAAAAATGCCAGATTTATATCTAATGATTTTCCAGAGAACTCTTTCACTTTTTTTATGTTCAATTTGTTCAGTGTAAGATTTGCACACATTGATTTCCAGACAAGCTTTGACTTGCTGTTTCTCTGATCCTGTTGATCCTGACATTTGCACTAAAATGAATTACATTACCACTTTACACTAAAATGAAGTACAAAAGCTCTCCTTCATCTCAGTAAGAGAAAAATTGGGTTCTAAAATTGACCCTTGTTTCACAAAAATCATACAGATAGAGAGATATCAGCCATGGTATCTGCAATTCTATTATATTTTTTCTTTCTTTCCATAATAAGAAAATATGCAATATGTTAACCTAGAAATTTGACAGATTTTTTCTCTCATACTTGCATGCCTCACAGAAAGTACATAGGTATTTGACCTTATCTTGCTCGGGTGCTCCATTACTCCATACACAGCCTATGACAACCAGAGTTTTCCGTGAGATGAAGCGTGCTTTGACTTTTGTTATGGGAATCAGTCTTAGGGCTAAAATATTTCTCTAGAGAAGTGTCATGATACAATCTTGGCAGCTCATTTATTCTCTGCCTACTCCTCTTTCCAAGAGTATCTATGAATGTATTCATAGGTAATATTTTACCCTGAAACTGCTTGAAAAGAATGCAGAATAGAGCACCCTGTTTTCATTCTGAAAAATATGCAGCTAAAATAGGCTCACTCATTTGTTCAGGATTTCCAGCAGTTGCACGTACTGTTCTGCAATGAGACTCTTACCCACGGTCTTGTCACTGAATGCATTACAGAAAAATAATAATATTCATTAATTATGGTTTAATTTGCACCTATCTCAAATGTAGTTGCATTGGACTAAACTATCCACCATCATAAATTAAATCTTCTATCACCATGTTGCATAGAATGAAAACTTTTCTGGGGAAAGAGAGATATTGATGTTTGTAATTTAGTATTAAGAAAGTGCACATACAAGTCTGGTGCTTGATCATTCTCTACAGTGTGTTGCTGAGAGATACTATTTTTTTCAGGTACTTTTTCTCATTTCTCCTTCTTTCAGAAGTCCTATTATATTACCTTCAGAGGGCTTGCTTACTTAAGGGTCATATACTGTGAGTACAGCTGAATGAATTCTGTGTAATAAAAGATGAGAGTCCCTCTGGACTTCATTTAAAGTTTGCTGCTCAAGAGGCTGGAAACTTGCTATGTCTTTGCTCTTTCCTCAAGTATTCCCAAAAGCTCAAATCACAACAGATCACTTGGGAGCTTGAAATGATATGTCTGTTGCCTACAAACCTTGGAGCACAGAGGAGGGAAATTGAGGTCTTGACCTATAAGTCCAAGCCTGTATGGGAAAGGCTACTCACCAAATGCCATCTATATTAGAATCTCTCCTGCTTATTTCAGTTTGTTGGTAAATTACATGTTCAGTAACTGTTGTCCTTGAAGTCTCTCCAAGACTTACTGAACCTCAGTGTTAACCTTTTGCCAGCCTGAAAATTGACCGTTTATTTCTGCTTATTGTTTTCTACCTCTTTTAGCTAGCTTCTAATCCATGGCAGACCTTTACCTTTCACCTCAGGACTACTTAGTTCCCATAATAGCCTTCTGTGAAGCACTTGGCTGAAATCTTGTTGAAAGTCCAGACAAATTATACCTACCATTTCCCTTCATCCACTCCCTTCCAGACATCCAAAGAGTTGTAGGAGATTGGCAGCGAGGTGTGATGTGCAATGTTGAGCTCTCAGTCAGCAGAGCCAAACCATCAGTAATCCGTGGGTGGAAACTGGGGAAACATGTTCCAGGAGAGAGCAGAGCTTAGGGGGGAAAAGGTGAAGGAGACACCAAATTGCATCTGATGAGTCGCCTTCCTTCCTGGTAAAATAAAAGCTAGTGTTTTGGATCAGATATATCATTTTCTCTGAGAAAAGAAGAAGTTGGGGTGTTTTTTAGAATCCATACCTGGCTAAAGGTTTCTTCTGCTTGATTACAGTATCAAGCACAGTGAAGGCACAAGGCACCAACAGAAAACATCAGGAGCCCTCTTAGTGTGATAGTGGAATGTATTGGTGGACAAGGAATAAGCCAGTCAGGTTAGACTACTTAAAAGCATGGGTTTAAACCAGATCTTAAACAGAGAATAAAAAAATAATTTTAAATATTCATCACCAAAACAGTGCTGTAGCAGCAGGAAAAAAGATAAAAAGGGGGGGGGGGGGGGGGGAGATAAAAAGAACAGAAAAACTTAAATATTTCATTCTATGTATTACGAATCTGCCCACAAGATAGCAAGAACAAAGGAACCTGAAATATTTTCCTTTTCTCTAATCAGCAGCATGCATTCATCTGCTTCCTAGGGACAAGAACGGAATTGGAGTCCTGAATGCCATATTCAGCAAGGGAGACTGCACAGCTAAGAATAACAGCCCTGCGAGTACGTCTGGAGTGTACATAGGAAAGAGGAATAGAGAAGCACTAAGAGCAATAAGAAGTCTTTATTGCCTGTCACGCACTCACCAGTGAAGGTGAGAACTACCTAAATGCATTGGGGGATTTCAGAATTTAGATAAAAAGATCTGATCCCATTTCTTCTTCCAGACTGAGTTTGCTCAGCTGACTTTTCCTGAGGCATGTTTCTGCTCAGCTTCGCACGGGGTCTTTGCTGAGGTATCATTCAGCAATTTTTCATCACTAATGAGGACAGGGTCTGAACAGAGCATCTCCTGTAGCAATGTAAAGAGATGACATATGCCTGGCAAGGTGCAGACAAAATGCTGTGTGGACCTGGACCAGAAGCAGCTACGAGTTGACTTTTTCTGAAACGTGCTATGGTGCGTCTGTCTTCAGCCGCCAGTGTGACAAGGTGTGCACAGGCCTCAGTAAAGAGGCCTTGCATGAGTCATGCGTGAGTGCAAAGGGGCAAAATATTCGTTTCTGAGAAAGGTAAGAAAGGTGCCATTTGCCTCAGCTGTTTTTACAGCCCTCGGATTCAGAAAGATTTTTCTTCATGTTTTTTTCCTTTCAAAGGCATTCAATCCAATCTCCCTGCCTCCCATTTTATAATTGACATGCCTCTTCTCGGGAATGCTACTAAAATACTACTATTTTTATAGTCTGTATTCAGTTCTCTTAAAATTAATCATTATGCTGTACCACATTTTCTATACCTGCCAAACTGTAAACCTTTCAAAAAAGCCATGAAAACATTGAGGTTGGCATATTGCTTGCCCTGTAACTCTGTCGCTTGCAGATTAGCAGTTTGTCAAGCAGCAGCATGAATAGGCAGATATCACAGTAAACACTGAGGTTTTCCAGCAGTAATATTCTTGAAAGCTGTATATGCAATACGCTGGCTTCTGTGGGCACCTTAAGAAAAGTGCATGCTTTTCAGCTTGTTGACAGCGATGTGAGAAGTTTTTTATTCTGTCTAGTCTATTCATTGCTCCAGTTAACCCATTCTCACATATACTCCTTTTCCTGAACCTCCCAGTCAATCACAGAGAAAGGGTAGGAAGCACGAAGATATTTATCTCTCCTGTCAGGCTTTTCACTACCCAGAAGCAGTCAAAACTTCTTCCTCCTGGTCCTCCAGAAAGGAAGGATAGTGTGTTATGAAAAGTTTTTGGGATAAGCTGATGGAAATGGAATAGATTTTACCCTTGTACCTCACCTTCCCCATCCCCTAATTACTTTTTCCCCCTTGCTCCCTGTTTTGCTAAGTCTGTACGGAAATTTGTCGTTTCTGGTACCAATGCTAAGATAATCATGGCCTTACCTGGTGTTACTGATGCAGCCCTCTAGGAGCTGTTGACCTTGCAAGACTGCACTCACCAACACGTCCCCAGTTGCTCCCCTCCGGTTATCTATGAAGCTTGGCCATCTGTCCTGTAACCATCCTTTATGTGGCTGTGAAACTCCAATCACCTCTCACAGCTCTGCTGGACATTTTTGTGGCCTTGTTACACTTTTCTGCCCCTTTCAGCAGTTTCCCATGCCCCATCCAGTAGTTTCCTACATCCTGCCCGGTTAGCTCAGCTGTGGGCCAGGACCTGGTCAAGAGCTTAGCCCTTTACCTCCAGCCCTAAGAGTTTCATGACAGGCATACAGTATCCCTGGAAAACGAGATGTCTCCAGACAGCTGATAGTCACTACCTTTTGTATATGTTTAGACACGGGAGGTCTGGGATGCCTACTTCTGCGAGGTATTTCCCTTCAGTTGGCAAGTCGCCTCTGCAGAGCAATCACAAGGGTCTCTGCACCTGCAAATATAAGCATAGACTTCGAGACCCTCATGAACGGTGTGGTCCAGGCAAGAGGAATTAATTTAGGGCTTCAGCTGCAAAAGCAGCTGCAAACTGTGTCTCTCTCCTGCCTCTGCTTGCATACAGAGCATGTCACAGACCAGAACAGTACTTCTGCTGAGGAGCTGTTTGGTAAAAAACAACACGATTTGTAGGACTGCTTACAGAACCTTTCCCTGTTAAAGACTGAGAATAACCACATACCGGTTTCTCCATTATGATAGACTTTTTATTATGTTGTCAACATTTTTCAGTTTGGAGGAAAAAAATTCTTGTTTGCACTGGAGATGTAGCTGAAACGAGTTCATAGAGAGGAATATCTCAATTAAATGACATTCAGTTTACATATTCCTGACCCCATGTGTAAATCTATTTCAGGTGACAGAAATACTTCAGTGTTATCCAGCCTCTAACCCGAATAGCCTTTGTCTTCAAGCTGTTCACTACTTCTTAGCTAATTTCAGCTGGCATACATAGAAAAGACTGTCATTTGTTAACACTCCTCTTTGGGGTCAGCTTCTTCAGGCACCATTAACCAGGTACGCAGAAACTCTGCAAGCAGGATACGCTCGACCTCAGAACAAAACAATTGTTTATTGCCTGACACACACAAAAGATAGCCAGGATGTAGGGAGCTACTGGGCTGAGCACCTCGCTGCTCAGGACAAGGACTCAGACACTCTTTGCTGGCCAGGTAGGCAGCGGTCAGGAAGGGACAGGTTGCAACTCTGCAGCTCCTGAGCGGGTCCAACATGGACCACCCCAAGGACTCGAGCTGAGAATCTGACAACTCCTAGCCCCCACTAGCTTCCCTGCTTTTCCCTGTAAGCATTTAATACCTTTTCATGTTGGCAATTTTCTTCTTGAATCCTTGAGCTACTAGAGTTCCTCATCTCAGCTGTCCGACCTCTCTCTGCAATTTCACCTCTCTCATCTTCCTGCAGACTTTTCATAGCTCTCGCTCACAGCTCAGCAATTTTCTCAGAGGCCTGAGACAAGGTTAAGTACCGCACGGTACCAGAGTGGGGCTTTGTGTCCTTGGCTTTGCATCCCTCCTGCAGGGAGGAAGGTTTTGGCAGAGGTTACCGAGTGAGAGAGTCACAGTTTTCACTTCAGCAAGAGGTATAGTAAGAAACACCGCAGGGAAGGGTGGACAGGAGCCATATTGCTGGAGAAGTCAGAGTGTAAATCAGATCTATTGCACTAAAATAGCCCCAGGAAATACATCTTAACTATAATGGTAAATGACTAAGAAAGTCAAATTATATGCTAAAAGCATGTAAATGCTTACAAAAACATTAACTAGAAATATTTTTTCCCCAATTGATATTTTAAAAAAGTAACTAAGATATCATTACCCAGAGCCAAATTCCTTGCTCATATTATGAGCATGCTGATTTTGCAGGTACTTAGTCTAAAAATAAAATTTAACATTGTACTATTACTCTGAATACCTAGAAACAGATACACAGTGATGAGCTTTTTTTTAGAAGTGTTGGGATGACAATCTTGTAATTTTGCAAGTACGAAATAAGTCCTGGTACTTGGACTGCGAGATCAGAGGTTTCTAATTTCTTTAGGGAAGCAGAGTCTCTGCCATGTATTTGGTTGCTAATATTAGCACTTAAAGACAAGTGTTAAGAAGTTCTAGTGACAATAAACACAACCCTACCTCAGTGACATAATTTTTCTTTAACTCTTTCCTAAAACTTTTTTTTTAATTGATAAAGGTAAGTTTGTTTTTGTTTTATCTTCTCTATATTAAAGCTCAACAGCAAGTAATGGAAATTTTGGCACAGAAAAACTCCACAATAAAGACCGAAACTGTTAAAGAGATACTGTAACCAAGCTGAGGACACTGGATTACAAACTGAATGATAGTTTAGCAACAGGATGCAAAAGAATAATGAGTTTTTATTTTATGTACACAGATTAATCTGACTCTGAGAAGGTTGGAGTGATTGCATGTACAGGACTGTGTGGAGTGATTGTGGTCTGTACTTTATGTTAAAATAGCTGTGCAAAGAAATTATTTACCTCAAGGAGGAGCAGGAGTTGTAAGGATGATTGTCAAGGGTGGGAAAACCCAGTGGACTGAAGGGCTGTGGGGGTTCCATCCCTTCCTGCCCCATAGAGGCAAGAGGCAGCTGCTTATCTCTGCTTCCGGGTCTAGCCAGGCTGAACACAAATTCCCAATATGTTCCCAATATAATTCCTGGAGACATGCTCCAGTCCCTTAAACATCTTAGTGGCCCTTGGTTGGACTCCTTCCAGTATGCGCACTTCTCTCTTATACTGAGGAGCCTAGAACTGGACCCAGCACTCCAGGCATGACATCACCAGTGCTGTGTAGAGGGGAAGGACCACGTCCCTCAATCTGCTGGCAACAGTCCTCCTAATGCAACCTGGAATACCATTATCCTTCCTTGCCACAAGGCCACACTGCTGGCTCACGTCTAACTTGGTGTCTACCAGGACCCCCAGAGCCTTTTCTGGGGAGCTGCTTTCCAGCCGGGTGGCCCCCAGCATGTGCCAGTGTCTGGGGTTGTTCCTCCCCAAGGGCAGGACTGGACACTTCTTGTTGAACTTCATGAGGTTCCTGTCAGCCAATTTCTCCAGCCTCTCAAGGTCCCTCTGAATGGCAGCACAACTGTCTGTCATATCAGCCACTCTTCCACTAGTTACTGGCCTTCAACTAGACTTTGTGCTACTGATCACCGTCCTCAGGCCCCGCTGTTCAGCCAGTTTTCAGTTCACTTCACTGTCTGCTCATTCAGCCCATACTTCAACAGCTTCTCTATGAGGATTTTATGAGAGGTCATGTCAAAGACCTTCCTGAAGGTAGACAATATCCACTGCTCTCCCCTCACCTATCAGGCCAGTCACTTCATAACAGAAATTTATCAAGTTAGTCAAGTATGACTTCCCTTTGGTGAAGCCATGCTGACTACTGATGATGATTTTCTTGTTCTTGTTCCATTACCTTTCCAGAGAAGAGATAGAGGCCTACCAGCCTGTAGTTCTCTAGATCCTCTTTCTTGCCCTTCTTGAAGACATGAGTGATATTTTCTTTCCTCCAGTCCTCAGGAACTTCTCCCAGTTGCCATAATTAATCAAAAGATCATTGAGAAAGGCCTTGACATTTGCCAGCTTCCTCAGAACTCATGGACACAATCCATCAGGGCCCATGGACTTAAGTATGTCCACTTTGCTTCAGTATTCCTTGACCAGATCCTCTGCCACTAAGGGATCATCTTCCTTGCTTGAGCCTTTCCCTTTGGTCTGATCTGGGATTTCTGAAGGACAGTCTTGCTAGTAAAGACCAAGGCAGAGAAAGCATTTGAAACTTTCCATGCCCCATATCACTAGGTCCCCCATCTCATTGAACAATGGGCCCACATTTTCCTTTTATCACTTATATATTTACAGAAGCCCTTCCTGTTGTCTTTGAGATCCCTGGGCAGATTCAATTGCAGTTGGGCTTTAGCTTTCCTAACCTCATCCCGGCATGCTCAATGTTTCTGTATTCCTCTCAAGTTACCCATCCTTGCTTCCTCCCTCTATGCCTCCTTTTTGTGTTTGAGTTTGGCCAGGAGCTCTTTGTTCATCCATGCAGTCCTCCTGGAATTTTTACCTGACTTCTTATTCATGAGGATGGACCACTCCTGAGCGTGCAGGAGGTGAACCTTGAATATCAATCAGTTTTCTCACGCCCCTCTTCCTTCCAGGGCCTGGTCTTCCAAGCGGATCTTTGAAAAGGCCAAATTCTGCTCTCCTGAAATCTAGGGCTGTAATCTTTCTTTGAATTTTTGTCCCTCCCCTCAGGATCCAGAACTCCATCTTGTGAGCACTCCAGCCAAGGCTGCTTTTGACCTTCACATCCCCAGTGAGCTCCTCCTTATTGTCAAGTATGAGGTTTGCTGAGCACCTCTACTTGTTGGGTGCTCTGTCACTTGAGTCAGGAAAAAGTCTTTGATGTTCTCCAGGAACCTCCTGGGTTGCTTCTGTCTGACTGTGTTGTCCCTCCAGCCGATATCAGGGTGGAAGAAGTCCCCCATGCGGACCAGGGCCTTCAAACATGAGGCCGCTCCTATCTGTCCATAGAGGGCCTCATCTGTTTGTTCTTCCTAGTCAGGCGGTCTATAGTAAACACCCACTACAATGTCACCCTTAGCTGTCTGCATCTGCAGCTTCACCACCTGCTTACATGGAGAAGTTGTGGTTTAACCCCAGCCAGTAATTAAACACCGTGCAGTCTCTTCCTCACTCCTCGCTGCACGAGGGAAAAGAATGGGAAAAAAACTTGTGGGTTGAGATAAAGACAGTTTAACAGGATAACAAAGGAAGACAATAACAATAATAACAATGATGACAATGCTAATAATAACAATAATAATAACACAAGTGATGCACAAATGCAGTTGCTCACCACCTGCAAAAGGAAAAAGACCCAAACCCCAATGCCCCATCTGTTTCCGAGCAGCGATCCCACCTCCCAGCCAGCTCCCCCAGTTACGTACGGAGCGTGACGTTCTACATCAGGGAACATCCCTTTGGCCAGCTTGGGCCAGCTGTCCTGGCTGTGCTCTCCAGCTTCTTCTGCACCTGGCAGGGCGTGAGAAGCTGAAAAGTCCTTGACTTGGTGTAGACACTACAACTACCCAGCAACAACTACAAACATCAGTGTGTTACCAACATTATTCTCATACTAAATCCAAACCACAGCACTATACGGGCTACTAGAAAGAAAAATAACTCCATCTCAGCCAAAACCAGGACAGGACACCAGGCAGTGAAGAAGACATGCAAATGAGTTGGTAGCCATCTTAAAAATTCCCTGGGGCAAGGGCAGAAAGGGCTTGTACCAGATGGTTATGCAGTCCTTTAAGAAAAAAATTGAGACCCAAAGAACTCTTGGGATGACTCTATCGGGTACAACAAAGGTGCAGTGGTCAATTTCCCACTTGTAAGCACAGGTCTGTGTATGAAACAAGGGAAGAGAATTAAGAACAAAGGTAACATACTGAACTTGAGAAAAACCTTCAGCAATTTATCATTCATAAGTGATTAAAAAGGCCATTTCCCTTTAGTAATTTTGGTAGTTTAATCTGTTAACCAATGGACAGAGTTGGGAAACCTTTTTTTTTCCTAGTAAGTAAATATTACTTTTGTTTCTCCCTGCTCACTGAACTCCTGCTTTGGCATGAGGGAGTACTTTAGTCCCTGTAGTATGGTCCCTTGTGATGTGTTAACTCACCCTTTCTTCTAGCTGCTGTAGGATTTTTGAGCTTATTTAGAGGGTGAGTGGAGTGACTCCATTCTGGTCTGTTGCATTTACCATAAGGTGTCCTCGCAGTTGTACATCTTCAGCAACAGTTTCCTCAGCTGCAATCCAAAGCAGTGTGGAGAAAAGCATTGCCCTTTCTTACCTATTCCGTTTGTTTGAAGAGCATACAGGAACAGAAAACTAAGACATATGTGCACCTCTGTGGGCTAGTGAAATTGTAGTGCTAAATAAATTTACAAGGTGGACATGGAAGCTGCTTATTTTTCAATCAGAAATTTGAAGACGTTGTTGCACTTACTTCACTCTCCCCTATGGGGCTGGAAAAAAGCAATTGTTAGTGCTTTGAAATTCCACATGAATTCATTTCAGTTTTGTTTTTATGGCCCTCTGAAAAATAATTCAAAAAGAGCAGGGAGAGAAGGTTTTACTTTTATGGTTCTTCTATATATCTAAACTGACATGAATGGTAAGTGGCATAGCTATGATTAGAATGAAGAGTATGGGAGACGGGGTCATCATGAAGTATTTATAACAGCAAGTTGTATATTTTCCCTGTCACAGAAGAATGGATGGGGAAGCAGTAAAGCTGAATTAAGTTAAAAATATGAAATGTCAGTTGGTGTTGAGAATCCTTGATGCTGGGTTGCTTTGAATAAACAAAAAGGACAAAAGTGTTTGAGAAGAAAATATCGTAGTTCCTTTCTTTCCAGTGACTTTGGTGAATTTATTCTGAATTAAAAGTTGCACATTTTGACCTCTCTTTTTCTGGTGCTTCAGATAATCAGCTTTGAGCTTCAGTTCACATATGCTAAATAAATGTTTTACTGAAACACCAGATGTTGGAAGGGAGAAAAGTGAACACAGACTTTAAATGCTATATGAAATATTTTTTGTGTGGTAAAAAGTAAGAGAGAGTAGATGAAAAATCATGATCAAAATATTTTAAGCATGGGAGCAAAGTGTTCTGCAAGATCTTCAAATATTTTACTATTTCAAGTGTAGGCAATACACAGCAATTATAAATAAATATGCTGCACTAAGTAATAAGTCTGCAGTGCATTTCAGCATACTTTATATTGAAATCACTGGAACTGCAACATATGCTACACTATCCTAAAGAATTGGGCCTTAGTTACTATCTTAACCATTTTTTTAGTGCTGCTACTATGAGCCATGTAGACTTTCTCTTTTTTAAGATATACTGCACATTTTTCTTTAGAATATTTCTTTAGGAAAATATTTTTCATAGAAACACAGAATCACAGAGTGGTTTGGGTTGGAAGGGACCTCACAGCCCATCCAGTTCCACCCCCTGCCATGGGCAGGGACACCCTCCACTAGCCCAGGTTGCCCAAAGCCCCATCCAACCTGGCCTTGAACACTGCCAGGGAGCCAGGGGCAGCCACAGCTTCTCTGGGCAACCTCTGCCAGTGCCCCGCTACCCTCACAGTGTCGTAAAGATCAAGATATTCTGAGGACAACAGGAATTAGGATAGTAGGGCACATGAACTAAGACATGCTGCCTGGCAGGCCCTAAAGGGATTTGTTGTACTTTGTCTTTTCTGGTAGAACTAAAATTTATCTTGAAAACAACTGGGGAGTAGTGCTAGCTGACATTTTTCTAAATATGGCATATGTATACATGTATGCACATATACATGGGCCTATGGCCATGGGAAGGAGACGCTTCTGAGATACACTCTTCCTGATTTCACTCTCTACCAGCTCTCCCTGAAATTGCAGAGGGTATAGGCACATCAATAAATTAAAAACAGAATAAGGCATGGACCTGGGAGAATACAGAGACTTATCAATTTAATTACCTTGAAAGAACTTTTCAAACAACTACATTCTCAAGGAAAATATGCTGTTAATTATTTGCTAAGGTTTGTAAAAAGGCCTTAAAGACTGCATGTGAGTTGGTCATTCCAAGCTTCCCAGAATAATTCAGGAAATACGAATATAAATATTATAATTATGTGATTATAAACTGATTCAATTATCTTAAGAGTTTCCCAAATGTTTTGTTCTATTCTTGTTGTTGTTTTTTTTTTTTTTTTTTTAAAAAAAAGCAAGTATTTTGATAATCTGGAAATATATGCGCTTGTCGATCACTTCTACACACACGATTTTGCATATTATTGTGGAATTGCTAAGATAGCATTAAGTAGGTGTGAAAATATTTGCAGGCTCAGAGAAGAAGTGATTCACAGTAGTACAGCTGTAGCAAAATTTTGGAGAAGGACTGAGGTAAACGTTTTGGGATTCATATTTGAATATTCAGAATTCTTTAAAAATATGTAAATCAGCAACCACAAAGCAGAATCAACTATAATATGCTGTAGCTTATACCACAAATACACTGCTAGTTATTATTATATTGGCATCCCAGTTGTCACTTCCATAGGCTAAAAATGCCAATTTTGATTAAAAGCTATTATCTAATACTGTTCAGGGGAAACATAGATGATGAAAACTACTTCTAACCTTTGAGCATTCTGTTTGACAGATTCAGCAATAAGTGATACAATTTCCTCCTAAGGGGATTAGTAGAGGACCTGGCATTGGCAATAGCATTACACAGTGAATATATTCTGATTTTAATTGCTGTTATTTTATACAACACCAGGGATTAGATAATCTGTTTAGTTGGAAAATGTGTATGCTTTGGACAAATTCAGTATTTTCCATTAACAGCAGTAAATCCCTTAATAAGGGCAAAATTACAATGAAATTAATTACATCCTGAACTTGTCAGGGATTTTTGCTCATATTCCCTAAAATATTTTACACATATCTTCTGACTTTCTTGGAAAAAATATAGCTATTCGAAAGAAAAAGGTTTGTGGCCAAGCACAGAAAATACTGAAGGAGAGTACACAAGAAGTAGATTTTACTCTTAATATTGTCATTGAGCAAGTAATTTCATCCTTCTGTACTTTTTGTCTCTTTGATCCGTTCATTTGCTCTCTTGTCTCTTTAGACTGCAGACTGTTTGGGGCTGGGGGTGTCTGCGTACCTCTTCATACCGTGGAATTCACCCAAATCTTAGTCCCCACTACAGAAGTTTGCCTTGACTTGACCTCCAAAGCTGAGAAACTGTTTGTGTTATAAAGAATGTTCAGAGTCTGGTCTCATCAAATTTCCTTTGCTAAAAGTCTCTTTTTCATGAGTGCTTTACTAAAAAGAAATAAAAATAAAAAAAAATACTTTTCCTTTACTTTGACTTTTATTTATTTTTCTGCCAGAGTGATGCTACTGGAGCTCATTTACTTCCTCTTGTACTCTCAACAGGGTGCCTGCTCTTTCTTTCAGATGCGCAGATCCATATTCCTTCAGCAATCAGGGGGCCATATCTTTCTTCTGTCTATCAGTCTTCATGGAAAAGGTTCAGGTAAGATTCATGCATTGCCAGGCAGCCGTATATTTTGTGGAGGCTCCTGCTGTTTCAGCTATTGTGTTCCATAAAACACCCTGATTGTTTCTTAGATCTTTTCTGAACAATGTCATTGACAGCCAGGATTTCACTGAGGAGTTTTGTACAAACTCTCATCATACACTTTATTACTATTTATAAGCATAACTGACAGTGTTCTTGCTGGTGAACAAATATTACTGGAAGACTTATTGCGATGAAACTGGATTTTTGCTGGTCATTGCTAGAGATATGGGGGTATAAACATTTAGTAGTCTTATAGGTAATGGTTTATTTGATTCACCAATCACAGCAGCAGAACCTGAGCCAGTGCTTAAGAAATTGTGGAAAAATTTCCCATGGCCTTCAATGATTTTTGTTAGAGCTTAAGAAGGAAACCATGTTTACAGAAAGTCAAAAAATCATAGGATTATTTTTTAATTAGTTGTGACACCCCAAATGTTAAGTCTCATTACGTGTTTGGTTAGCGTTCATCACACATCCTATTAATAATATTAAATAAAATAAATTTAGCATACATTGAGATTAAACTAGATGAATCAGTGCTAATATGGTTGGAATTTGCATATTTGTTTGCTTTATTTATTCAACAGTGCAACAAAATTCTAATGGAATTTGACCTTCAAAAGGGCAAATCCAGACTAATAGTGTTAATGATAGTACAGAATTATGATTCAAAGATGTCGCTTAATTTTTTCTTGTTTATTAGTACTTAATGTTTTAATGATATATAATTGTATTATTATTAATACAGAAACTATTAATTGTAAGTTATAATAAAATTTTTCATGTGTTTGCCAATTGTTTGTAACTGGCAACACACTGTGCTGGAAAAAAAGAACCTATTGCCACTCTTCTACTGCTGATTAATATTTTCTAATTAAATGGATTTCTTTCTTAAAAAATATAACCCATAAAAAGACAACAATTCAAGGATATTCTGGAGAAGGTGGTATGCATATGTATTTAAATGTCAATATTTCAGTACACAGTTATAAAGACAGCGTACCTATAAATTACAAGCTCGTAATGTCTTTAAAAAATACTGTTGTTCCATTCAACAGAGAGGTAGAAATTTATTTGATCTATATGGTATAAGATTTATAATAACCTTTCAGAATGAATTCCTTTTGCTCTGTAATGAGCTTAATTTAATTATACTAATGGAATATTGGCACCAATACACATACTGTAAATATCCAATAGCTGAGTAAACAACCAACAAAAGTGGTTGAAGTAGGACCACTATGTGTTGAACTAGTTATTAGTGCTATACATCCCTTCTCCATTTGGAATATATGTACTGTTAATTGTACATACAAATACGTTCCTGAAAGGACACTTCAGTTGCTGCGCTAGCAGAAAGTCCTGGAGACAGAGGACTGGGGCTTGCTGCAACCTCAACCTCTCTCTTCTCTTCTCTTCTCTTCTCTTCTCTTCTCTTCTCTTCTCTTCTCTTCTCTTCTCTTCTCTTCTCTTCTCTTCTCTTCTCTTCTCTTCTCTTCTCTTCTCTTCTCTTCTCTTCTCTTCTCTTCTCTTCTCTTCTCTTCTCTTCTCTTCTCTTCTCTCCTCTCCTCTCCTCTCCTCTCCTCTCCTCTCCTCTCCTCTCCTCTCCTCTCCTCTCCTCTCCTCTCCTCTCCTCTCCCCTCCCCTCCCCTCCCCTCCCCTCCCCTCCCCTCCCCTCCCCTTCAGTGCTAACTTTGAGTAGTCTGTGTTCTTCACCTTGGATTATTTGACCATTTATTCTGATTCTCCGTTAGCAACGTAGTTTGCCAAACTTCGGCAGTTTTGTTACTTTTTTCTGAAATGTGTGGTGTTTTTTAACATTTGTAGCTTCTGACCACCTCTGTAATCTGCCTGCTTATGTCTTCCTTCCCTATACCCTTAATTCATGGATACATCTGGGTTACGTAAAACCAGATTTGCTCTCCCTCCAAAGCATAAAATGAAGAGGCATATCTGACAGGTTAGACCAAGAGCATTATGTTATCAGTGAGTCTTTGGGAAGTTTGGATGACTCTCCTGATGTTGTTTTGTTAAATCCTGTTGTTATAAACAACCTATAGCTATAACCAACACATAGCACCTTCTGGAGCTAATCTTTCCTTATATATCAGGTAGAAAGTGGAGTATGTGTTTTCCCTTTCTGAGGCTTGTGATCAGCTTAAAATAAAGTAATATTTAATCTCTAAAGTAGGACTAAGCATAGTATGACAAAAAAAGATGTTATTTGAAAAAAAAATCAAGATTACACACTTGTTTATTTTACTCAGAATAATTATACTCTACATAAGAAAACATACATAGCCTACATAAAAAAAAAAAAAAAAAAGAAAAAAAAGAAGAAAAAAAACCCCCAACAAACCACCAAAAACCCCCTCAACAAAAAACTTCACTTGGTCAAAATATCTGGTCAGGAAATGTATATCTGCATAGACAGAAAAGAATAGAGCACAGCCTCAAACTCATTCAGAGTGATCATTGCCTACAGGAACAACTCAGACAGTGTGTGTAAGTGTAATAGGAAGATCCTGAACCAAAAAATATAGAACATAGGTAGCATAATATAACATGTTGGTTCATAATCTTGGTGCTGCAGATAACTTGTATTGGAACTATCTACTGTGGATTGCATGGGATTTTCCCTCACTGAAAAATTTAAAAACAAATATATATGCTTTTTTTCTAAAACACTTTCTCTACCTTAAACAAAACCCAACAACTAGTATTTTGGGGTGGCCTGAGTAGGAATTTCAGAAGTAATCACTTCTGTGGTGTGCAGATCAACTATCAGGAAGGATCTTTTGAATCATTTCATAGCAATGTGCCCAAAACTCATGAAAAGCAATTTTAAAACATCAGGACTCTGCATAGATTCAAAGGCTTCAACTTCTCAGATAAAATTGTAGGAACAGGACTTTGGTTATCTCTGTAACTCTTGTAAAGAGAAAGGATAAATTACTTTGCCTTATCTGGTGCCAAGTTTGCAACTAGCATAAACCTATTTTTTTTTTCTCTTTCTCTCTGACATATACAATTGTGAAATCAGCTCAGTATGTCTGGGGAAAAAAAGAAAAGCAAAGGGCAAGTGATTAAATTAAGATGCAAAGTGTAAAACAAAATTCAGCTGACAGGTTTAGGAAAAAAGGAATTATAATTAACGCTGAACGATGTAAAATTACTGTCTTTCAAAGCTGGAATTGAAATGGCAAGAGAAACCATATTTTTTTATTATTATTTTTTAGCTTAGGCAAGTCACTGATTTTATATACTTGACAATTGTTCAACAATTTTCAGTATGTTTAGAAATGTATTTTCTTCTAGTAAACTTGATCAAAGAATGACCAATATGAAAATATACATCTTTGTGTGTGACTTATACACGCATTGTCAATTGTCCATGAAAGCTAGTTAATATGTTAGTTTTGAGAGGCTATTGAAAAGCTTCGCATGAAGCCTGAATGATTTTTACAGAATGCCGATATTGCATGTTAACGGTTATTCAAGTGTTTTCTATACTGTGTATTATTGCAAAGGCTACATGTATGATCCTACACTGACACATTACTAATAATACATTCTTTGAAGAACGTGAGTATACATGTCCTGCATGGAAAAAACTTTGCTCAGTGTGTTGTGATACTTTGGAAAAAAAAAATCAAAAAAGTGCTTGAGAGATTTTTTCTTTTACTCTCTGACCCTCCAAAGATGACCTTTGTATGAATTAGGATGGTGATATTTCTGTTGGGTAGTATAAGCAAGAACCTTTAAAGAGACAAAAAAATAATAATGACACTGTGCAGGTGCAAAACGATGGAGTCAGTAACTGTCTTATTTTTTCATGCAACTTGGTCTTTTTTAATTACCTTTGTTCTGGTATTTTGTTTTGGGGGGCAAAAGCCATTCCCACTTTTAAGAGTCTTTATGAACTGGGGATATTTAAAGGAATAATATTGACATAGCAACCATTTCATCCAAGCCTTTTCTCTGTATACACACTGTTGCCAAGGAAATAAAAGTCTGTATTAGTAATTTACAAAGTAAGAAGAGTGTAGAAATTCACATACCAGGTACTGATGAGGGTACAGCAAGATCTGACATGTTATATCATGGCACAAACCCCTTGTGACAGAAAGAAGACAATTAAAAATATAAAACTATCACCTTTTGCAGTATATTTGAAAAGGGCAGTGACAAATGTAAACTGCAAAGAAATTGAGATTGTTGTACAAGATAAATTATATATTTTTTCATCTACTTCTTTCACTGTCTGAGTTTGAGACATGAGCTTCAGCTGTAACACCCCCGCCCCCACCCCAATATCCTGTGGGTTCTGGTGCTCGGTTATTCAGACAAACTTCCTTTTGCTTTGTATAGAAGTTAATTTCTTTTTTATATTTGTTTCCCAGTGGCTATAGTTTCAGAGAAAAGCATTTAAAACCTTTATAGAAACTGCCATCCCTGAAAATAAGATTGCCCTCACCTATGTAAGTGGCATCTCCAATGAAGTGTGGTGACATAGCTATAGTTTGAACTGTTTTGATAGGAGGTTATCTCTGACAAACAGTGAAGGCTGGAAGAAAATTTAGTTCCTACTGGAAATATTTATTTGTTCATGTGTTCTGATACATGATCTGATTTCAAAAGGCTTTTATTACAGCATTTAATTTGCATTAATTACATACTCAAATTAAAAAGTATATTTGGGCTTGTAGCAATTTGTGAAGGAAGCAATGTGTTTTCATTGTTTGTTTGCAGCTTATTGCGTGCTGTATGTGATATTTCTTTGAAGATGGATTGACCTGGCAAAGGGAGGGAAGGATCCTTCCCTTACCTGCTCTAGGTGATCCTGCTGTAGCAGGGGGGTTGGACTAAATGATCTCTAGACGTCCCTTCCAATCCCTACCAGTCTGTGAATCCCCTTTTTGCTCTTCTGTGGGCTGCTTTGGTCCAACAGGGAGTCACCGGAGGAAGGGCAGTGCTTTCCTGCTCCTCCCCAAAACTTGCAGGACTGGGGCAGCTGTCATGGAGGAGATAAGCAGAGCGAAAGACTGCAGCGGACACGTATGGGGATAGGAAAGACAGACTTTTATGGTGCTGGGAAGAGTGAAGTGAAATTTAACATAGCTCAGAAAGCCCCAAGAAGAATCCTGGGTTGAGGGTGTGCCTGCGAATAAGAACCTCCCTACAGAGACGCATCGAGCAGATGGGAGACTTATTCATAGCTGTTCTTTTTTAATTCCCTTTTCATTAGCACTTCTGAGTTTTCTCTGGTTTATAAACATGATGATTCCTATTTTTGTTCTGCTACAATTTGATTTTTTTAAACTCCAGGTTCTTCTGTGTCTCGGAAGAAATTAACCTTGAAGAAAGCTACAGATAGGCAGATACACCTTAAAGGTCTGGCAAATGTGAGGGTGCTGTCACAGTCTTGTATTGACCAAATAAAGTGGTTGTATGGGGCAGGTAAGAAAATTGAAAAAAAAAAAAAAAGTCCTGAAGTAATTTGTTTTTCTGGTTATAATTGTTAACTTAGTTAACACCAGTTAGTCACTGTCCAAAGAGGACACTCAGTGTGGACAGACCCAGACTGCAGGGCCAGCTCCAAGGACCAGTGAGGTTACCTCATCTGGCCAAGCTTCACACAAAGTTACCCAGCTCAGCTGGGCATCTTCCAGTCCCTACACGTACATACCGTGAGAGTAAATGAAGCACACTGCCATTTTGATATCTCACTATATAGCCAAGCTATTTCATAAGTGCATCCTTTATAAATTTATATGATACCTTGAGGAAGCTCAACTTCCTATAGTCTCATTGCCAAGCAAGAGGAATGAGTCACCTTATCTCTCAGAGATACCGCTGGGCAACATAAAAACTTATATTGGATGCACAATACTTGGCTATTGATATTGCTCACAGCGGTCACCGCAGGGGAAAGTAATTTCATTAATGACCTTCCTGTAAAAAAAGATAATCCTCTTTAGTTTTGCTGAGAATAAATACTAATAAACTTCAGTTGAGGGGATCCTCCTTACCCAGTTCTTTGCCATTAATTTAGTCTCTGCATGTCTGTGTTTTTTATAGTATTTATCACCTAAGCGTTATTACTAGCTTTATGGCAAAAATCATTATGTTCCTATTTCTTGGTAATTCAGCTTTTCTGTTGCATCAACACTTACATTTGGATTTTTTTAATTATATAACGCACTGCATAAGTATTCTCAACAGTCAAACTGCTCATGCTAATGAGTCAAGACATTCTATTTCCCCAAAATTGTTTTATTCATTCACTGGATTTGTGTGAAATTCTGTTTAGAGTATATTAATCTGAAATGTGAGGCTGTCCATAGAATTAACTTGTGCCTTTTGGCAATTTTGTTTTCCTGTTGTAAATTTCTGTAGCCATATAATTAATCTTTTTCTCTGATATATAGTATATGTTACCAAAGAAAGATACTTAATTCTAATATCTTTAGACCAGATGATCTCTCCCTGTTATTTGTTTTCAAATAAAAGTTGTATATTTTCTTTCATTATTGTGCTGAATGTAGAAGATCAAGGCTTGATGAGATAACACATATATTAGCTCAGTAACTTAAACTGCAGTGACTGCACTGAAAAACATAACCATGTGAAAGAGGTGAAGAATTCTTAAGTAGTGGTGTTTTCTTTTTATTTAGCAGGTATCAAAGCAAACGTATATTCATCACAGTAAATATTGAGTAAAATATCTTATTTAAATTTTAAATGAAATTATGTGTAATTGTAATGTTTGGTATTGGAATTTTATGAAAAATGAGGGAATCAGAAAAATGTGGAGATGAGTCTTTTGAATAGCAAGCTTATTTAGAAAAAATGGATGAATAATCATAGTTTGACCATCATTGCAATCTCCTGCTTGTCCACAGCATGAAATATGCTGAGAAATAAATGCAGAATATTTTGGTGAGAAAGCCATAATGGGAGAGAAACCAGCTCCAACAAATGACTTTATTCTTTTATCTGTTTAGTTATGAAGTAATACACTAAATGAAATACTGAAAATATTCATTTACATGATGGTATAGTTACACTCTTGTAATATTTCACAAGATAATATTTGAAGTATTGAAATAATGAATTGTGGAAAAAAAGGAAGAAAGGAAAAGTATGTTTTCACTTTGTGTTAGTTACCACATTGCAAAGAGAATGTGGTACTTTGGGTTACTAAATCATTTTATCTCAGGCTTAAACATAACCTTCTAGACTATCAGAAAAATGTCTTCCTAAATTTGTAAAACAAATTTTGTTGCAGTCAGCTTTGGCTTAATTGACTAGATAAGTCTACAAAAAATTTTTTAATAATAACTTTATTTCTGTGGGTTTTTTCCATTGCAGAAGTATTACTAAAGTCATAGAAGGACACACACACAACAATAACGTCAGTGCTCATTGGTACTGAGTGAAAACATCGTTTTCAATATTTAAATTATTAAGGCTTAAAAGAAGGTTAGACATTTTTATATAACCTGAAAACAAGTTACTTAAGTGTCTGAAGGACAAATTAATGCAGATATTGTCATTGCTTAACCCCGGCCTGCAACTCGGCCCCAGGCAGCCGCTCGCTCACACCCTCCCTGTGGGACGGGGGAGAGAATTGGAAGAGTGAGAGTAAGAAAACTCCTGGGTTGAGATAAAGACAGTTTAACAGGTAAAGCAAAAGCCACACACAAACAAAGCAAGACAGGGCATTCATTCCCCACTTCCCATGGCAGGCAGGTGTTCAGCCATCCCCAGGGAAGCAGGGCTCCATCACCGTAACGGTGACTTGGGAAGGCAAACACCCTCACTCCAAACGTCCCCCTCTTCCTCCTTCTTCCCCCAGCTTTACATGCTGAGCATGACGTCATATGGTGTGGAACGTCCCTTTGGTCATTGGGGTCAGCTGTCCCGGCTGTGTCCCCTCCCAATTCCGTGTGCCCCCCCAGCCATCCCGCTGGTGGGGTGGGGTGAGGAGCAGAACAGCCCTTGGCTCTGTGTAAGCACTGCTCAGCAGGAACGAAAACATCCCTGCGTTATCAGCACTGTTTGTGGCACAAAGCCAAAGCACAGCCCCGTACCAGCTACTATGGAGAACGTTAACTCTATGCCAGCCAATACCAGCACACAGATACAAATTATTTTGGCTGTTGCACTAGAAAAAGCAAAGTTATATACTCAAAAGTCTTTTTTAATTTTATGCTTTTTATTAACTTCATCTAAGCAAGTAAGCATACACAAAAGATGTGCAGATGTTAACAAGAGTTTTGATTCTGTGGAATATTACATAAAACTTTTTATTGTTCCCAATTTGTCTTTTTGATTCCAACAGAAAGTAGGAATATTAAGTAAGTAGAAATATTCAAATTTTCTACGGAATAACAACAAGAATGAAGAGAGATACAGAAATATGCTTTTCCCTCGTATTTTTATCTTTAAAATTATTTTTAAAGTTGCCAATTTTTATTTATTCTTTTTGAGGTTTTTTTATTATATTTTACAGAGAATAGTAGCTTTGATGACTGTTCATTGCCCTGCACCCAGATTACCCCAGGCTTGTCACTTACAATGTAATCCTTATAATGTATTTGGTGTTGGAATGCACATCATAGAATGAATTGTTTGTAAGAGATATGTCCTTAAAGATTCCAGCCGAAAACAAAAAACCCCCTAAGAGGTAAATTTCTGTATAGTTGCACCTCATAGGTAAGGTACTATTTCAGTTCAGTGAGATTGAAAATAAGCAAAATAAATTAAAAAAAAAATTCAGTTCAGTCTAAAAAAATAAGTATTTCAACTTGATTTTTCTGACAGAGGCTCATAACCTGTTGGCAAAAAACACGCAAACCAACCCAAAACCAGAAAATCATTCAACACATTTCTAATCAGATAATGTTTAAGCACGTACTTGTTATTAAAGCACAGGATTAGCTCTGTTAATTCTTCATATGGTAAGCCTTTTATAATCTGCTTGCGGTATAAGGCTATAATGAAGGTTTTGAAACTGTGCCCTGTAGGTTTTGTCAGGTCCTTGTATCTCACCATAACGCAACAACTGCAGTCTAATGAGAGTGGACAATTTTAATTCCCTTGTGCGCCGCAGTCTAAGGAATAGGTTTTATTCCATGTTAATGGCTGTTCAGGGTATGCTGCAGAAATTTATTGTAAGGTAGAGATGTAGAGTCCATCTAAATACACCTGTTGGTAGTGGTACACCTCATGGTAGTCTTAATTTGATGCTAAATCTACTATGACGCAAATGACCCCAGAGGTATTCCTGCAAGCAGCCCATCAAGTTGGCAAAGAAAAATTATCTTCCCCAGTTCATTCTCTGGATAACAGTTTCTTGGGTTTGTCTCATGGATTTTCTGGCTGGAAAGCAACGCGAGTGATTCCCTGAGGAACCCCATGCCATTGCTAATGCAGGACCTTGAGGTCTAAAATTGTTCAAAATCCGGATTTGTTTACAGTTACAGGGGAAAAGGCCATTTGGCACAACAAGCCTGCACTTTAAGGTTTATTAATCACAGCCTCCTCCCTACTTCTTCCCTGCATCCTTCAATTAATTCCCTGTACAAATAACCAGTTGTCTTGAACTCATTTATTATATTTGCTTTAATGGCTTTATGGAATCACTTTGCATGTATTAAGTGAAGAGAGTAAGTGCGAACACTTTAAGAATGGCATGCTGTTTTGGCCACAGAAAGCTATTATTTTAATGGAAGTCTTGTGGTTATAGCCACATGAATCATTGTCACAGTGCAGGGGTTAAAATGATACCTCTTAAGCAAACAGATGTATCTTTATCTCCTGGCTGTAGGATAGATTCACTTTTTTTTTTTTTTTAAATACAAAGATTGCACTTCATCCCAGTTGAAATAATCTCCATCTACAAGATGAGAACCCTTAGTTACAAGCTTATTAATTGATTATCTCACTAATTAGAGTATGATTGCTGTTGTGCCGCTTCAAATTAATTTCAAACTACTTGAATTAAAAAAAAAAAATACACACAGATTGCATCTATTGCAATTTTGAATACAAATATAATAGCAAGAGATATGAATGACAATTACCAGTTTAATTAGCCTTTCAACACAGAAATGAATGTAGATATAACACATTATGCATCAAAATGTTTGGTGTTTTGGTAAGCGTATGAATCATTCAGGATAATTGGCACTATATGAAGAAGATGGCTATGGTAAATATGGCTTGTCTCCGAATTAGAGTGCTGTCAGTTGTTCACTTGTTTGCTTCATTGCACTGAGCTAAATGCCATGTGTGCAGAATCTTAATACATACTTATTAATTATTTTTTGATTCGGCCTTAGGAGCAAACTACAGCTTTCTTATTAAAATGTTTTCTCTAAAGAAAATACTCATAATAATCTGATTGTACTAGGGTTGCTCCCAAAAGAAATAAAAATAGAAAAATTTACTTGAATACTGAGATACATTCTTATTTAAATTTTAGAAGTGTATTTTCTCTTTCTGTCTTACAAACAAACATATGTTAATTGGGATGAGCTGTGACACTATAGGATCTCAGATGCTGAACTTTGCCAGTATGTGTATATTTAGAACAAAATCCAAGTACCTAAAAGAAATGAATTGCTAACTCAGCGGATGGCAGACCTTCCTACAAACAAGCATCCAGGAGGCTGGGGGAAGGATTTGCTGCTACGTCTCAGAGCCTACAAACTCCGTGTTGCTGAAACCTGGCACTGTTTATCATCTTCAGAAATACAGAGAGTTTTAGGGAAGAAAACATTTTCACATATTTAGGTTGACGATTCCCATTCCGCGTTTTGGGTGGGGTCTTGCGTGTGACCATTTCGCTGAGAGCTGCTCAGGAAGATGCGGTAGAGAGGAGGGGTGCAGTAAACCCACACCACGCATCATGATTGTCACTCCGTTGGATAATTTTTGCTACCTCATTTTTTAAAAGAAAGCACGCCTTCAGGTATGTGAAGCGCTGTTGCCTGTGTCAGGAGGGAGATACCATAATGGTTAAGGCGCTTGGCAGGCGTGCGTGCCGCCTCAGCCACGTGAACGGCCAGGGAAAAGGGCCGAGGGACAAACGGTCCAGAGCACGGCCGCAAAAATGCTGCAGCCGAGCCAAAGGCACGGCAGAGCTACCGTTGTCTTGGGATGCCTTTGGCTTCTAACGAGATCCCACAACGCTGGTGATCCTTTATCAGAAAGTGTCATTCCTACATCTAGTCGCTCTAATAAGTAATTTTTCTTTGCACCTTTCTTCCCTGATCTGTCTACTAGGGCAGCAGTCTGAGACACCAGACCGGGGACTGTTTCTGCTACAGCTTTGTTAGCGCTACTGTCATACAAATACACCCGTATTTCTAGTGTTGCCGCTTATTTTTAGGTATGCTGCCATTCGGTTCCTGCAAACTTAAAAATGTATGAGGACCATTTAAAAAACCTGAAAAATATGCATTCAGTTGTAGCGTGTCTATATCCAGTTTTAGGAAGGTTTTAATTTACAATTTCTGTAAGATATTTATTAGGCTATTAGTTATATTTTAGTTTTTGCTATGCCAAGGCTATCAGCTTAGTTCTTTTCACATCAAACCTGTGTAAATACACAAGTTACTACTGGTAACCCAGTGAAACACCTTAGTGAGTATCTTCGGAAAAGAAAGTGGGTCAATGTTCAGACAGTCATTAATCTAATGAAGCATATGATAATTGCAAACAGTCAAAGTGTGAGTCTATAGCTATTCTCTTTAATACTAAAAATCCCAAGATACTGAACCATCAGATATATAATTCTATAACTGAATGCTTATGAAAGTTAAATAGCTCAATTTTGTAAATCTTCTGGTCTCAGAAGGATACAGATTGATGATATTTGGTACTAAGTTCTCAGATCAGCACTTACAAGGCATTTCTTAAATCTTTCTTGCCACTTTCTGTCTAGTCAATTGGAAAAATCTGTCCTGAGAGTAATTGAAAATTGCCCCAGATTGTCATTGAGTGATTTGCAGAAATACCCTTTGATTATAGTCCCAGTCAGTTTTATATTTTACTGGCCATCATACGGCACTGAGAAAAAATAAATAATTTGTCAGCTGTGGACAACCAGATAATTGGTGTAGTTTATTCAAAAAAATTATGTCTATTTCTGTAGGCGATCTTCTGCAAGGTTAAAAAAAATCAATACCATAAATCCTGTTTCAATGGAAATATGATGGCCTTACAAGGTCTGCTAAACTGTATCCAAATGTTTATTTTGCTTCAGCAGTATAACTTTTCTGCAGGAGGTGAAGACAGCAGTCAAGTGGCAGCTTGATACTACTCTCTTTACTATGCTCTCTGGTTCCCATCTTCTAAAAAATAAAATAAAATAAATATATATATATAAAAAAGATGAACACCATTTTAAAAGAAATAACCTTGAAAATGTTGGATACATAATCTCATATGTCCTCCTGTTTGTATAGATAGTTCATATGTCTTGTTCATCGTCGAGAACTCAACAAGACTTTTGTTCTGGACTTCTTGGGTAGTAGCAAGGCACCTCATCACTGATACGGGCTTGTTTTGGGATACTGTAGTAGATATTGGACAATTTGATTTACATAGTGCTCTCTACCACTGACAAACTTCAACTCTGAGAATAACCTAATCGGTCCGAGGTACTTATAGCTATATACATGCTAGAGGAACCTGTTGATTTGGAGACCTACTAAAATCAGTGTCTCCTGATTCCTCTGAATCCAAATCTCCTGGTTATCGATACATTTGAAGTGCCCAGCATCAAGAAAAGAGGTTTTAATACTAATTTGAGTATTAGATTTGCCTAATGGCTGATATTTTTGAAATAATTTTCTAAATGTTCTGTAACCATTCAACATGAAGAGACATACTGAAAAATATTATTTTTTTTTTTAAAAAAAAGGATAATGAAACTTGACAGAGAAAAATAAAATTCTAACGTCAGATTCTCAGACAGACGAAACCATTATTGAGAACAGAAGCCTAAAATTGCCCAATATTCAGATCTGTGTTGCATGTGCAGCAGGAATATATCTTCAGGAAAAAATATCTCACAGCTACAGCTTGAAACATCTTTCAGCTGAAGAAACAGCAAACCAATGAAGCAGAGGTCTTGCAGGTCCAGTATCAGGCAAGCCAGCTGCTTCAAAGTGACAAATGTGATTAGATATTACTAACATTGTTTAAAATGAAATGAGGAAACATTAATATTTCTTTTGGAACAACTTTTAGTATTCCAGTAAGAAACTTCAAGGCAAGATTTGGGATATAAAATGCTGGTAGAGAGAGATAGTTTACTCTTAAAAGAAATAAGTCCTATGCCACTTCAGTCCCTTCTTTTAGCATCCAGCATTCACCAGATGCTGGTACTGAAAATCTGCCCTAGCATTTGGTAGGCTGGCTTAGGTTTTGTTTTGAAATTGTCACAGGAACATATGCAGAAAGCCTGTTCTTGTCTGCACAAATTACTGTATCTTTTATTTATGATATATTCTGAAAGCTGTTTTGTCCCGCTGCACATAAATAGACAAATAGTAGATAAAGATGTGCACCTTCAGAAAAATTCTGCTCGAAATATAAATTTATTATAAAAGAAGAGCTACTTATAAGCAAGGTTAATTCTGTTAGTATAAATATGTTAATGTGAATTGGTCTTGCTTTATTTAGTATCATAATGTACTGATGGAACTGGATGACAATAAGGGGAATGTCCTGAAGCTTTTCCCTTTTCAGTTTAGTGGTAAAAATCTCTTGAAATAAATTTAAATAACAACTGGAAAACAAATGTACTTTTGTTATTTGACACAGCAAATGGAGTCTGGCAAGTAATAATAAACAAATTAGACTCTGAGGCAATACTTGTAAATAAACCCACCGTTTGGATACTATAAAAGAAAGCAAATGTCGGGGGGGGGGTGTTGTTTTTTTGGGGGGGGGTTTTAAGGAGAAATTGCTTATATCTGAAAGAATGACAAGTGATTGAATAATTTATCTCAAATGAACTAGATGTTGTGGAGTTTTTTTGTTTGGGTTAAAATCATTAAGAAACTACAAACTGGAATTTAGAATAGGAGAAACACCAAATCATGAATTTCCACTCTAGAAGAATGATCTGGCTGTTGATCCTGAACAAGTAATTGCAGGTATTGCCTCCCACTTCTCAAACTTCAAATACCCACTTCATAAAAGTGAGACTGTTTATTACTTACTGTCACTTCCCTCGAAGATAGACATGCTAATTACAAAATTGGAAGAAGTGCTTAAAGTTGGCATTGGATATAAGAACTGCTATCTGCAGAACTTCTTGTTATAACCGTAATGAATATATATGATAACCCTGAGAAGTATATTGTGAAATTATTGACTTATTAATGTCCTCAGTCTGTTTCTCCTTTCTTCCTCCCAATAATCCAAGTGTCCGAGGTCATGTAAAACCTGTGAGTGCCTTCAAGAGAAATGCCTTGCTCTTCTGTCCTCAGATGGTAAGCACTGATGAGCTAGACAGGTACAGTTCGATTCCTAACTTTCCCTCATGTAATGTATATGTTATGACTTTCAACGTCCATGATGTGATACCACAGACCTGACCAAACACTGACCACTATTTCCATGAAGGGAAGAAGGGGATAGTCATAAGGTCTTCCATTAAATTGAGTAAAGCCTTTTAATGAGCGGTTTTCTGTGGCATATGATGATGCAGCTAGCAAAGTTCCTGTTCAATAGCTGTCCTCTGAAGACACATCTTGTTTCACCTGTGTGAAGTTAATTAGTAGGTGTCATCAGTAATCTCGGAGAGAGGTGGTTCTCAATTATGTTTAGCTTATGAGTCCAAAAGCAGGAAATGTATTCTGTCCAACCTAGACCTTTACAAAGACATTCTCCAGTGCCTATGCCCTGAAAATGACAAAACATTATAAGTTGTTTATGGGATTTTTGCTTCTTCTTTTTTTTTTTTTTTCCATCTGAGAACAGCAAGAAGATGCCTGTAGAAACAAAAGCCCAATATGAGAAAAATTATGAGGATTCCCATGAGAATGGTGAACAGTATCGAGAATGAACGTTGGTTGAGGCTTTGGGTTAGGGAAGTCAGACTTCCCTGTGATACAAGACAAGTTTTTAGCCAGTTAAGGCTGTTTTGGAATAAGCTGTCATGGCAACTAGAATATTGGACGAAGTAGGAGAAAAAGATTTAGGTCTTGTTCCCTAGAGATGGGGTTTCACTGACAGTCTCTTTGAGCATAATAGATTGCCTCTGAGGAGCTACAGGAATCCATATTTCTATGAAATCAGCAGGAATGGAACTTGCAGGGTAGACAATGCTGCAATGTCTGAGAAAAAAGCCTGGACTAATGTGGAAAAAAAAAAAACCTCCAAACTCAAACTCGTGGAAGTTTTGCTTGAGCTTTGATGAATGTCTGATGTTTAGGGAAGCACAGAGTTGTCTGTTATTGAGCAGACAAATTCAGGTAGGTCTATGGGTTCACAGAATACAAAATTGCCTTAAAAACCTTTAAAAATATATGCATTTACTTCTTGCCGTATCAATGAAGAAATAGCCAAAGAGATTTGCCTGTCATCTTCTGGCTTTGAAGTACAATGTCATTCTAAATTGGACATGTTTCCATTCATTAGTTAATTCAAATAAAAATTGAATAGGAGATTGAGAAATTAATAAAAACAAGAAAAAAATTGTAGTAATGGTTGCACAGGAAAAAGTTCAGAAGCATATATTTCACCTTCTATAATTGTATTAATCTGACCTGTTTCTTAGCAAATGCCCTACTCTTGAACAGTTTTGCTGGAGGAAATTGCTAAACTGAAAGAGGTATTTCTTAAATAAAACCCTGCTAAACACACATTAATATGAGACAACCGGGAGCTGAAAGAGTAGGTTCATTTCTCTTTTTGTTATGATGTGTCAGACGTACCTCAATAATTTTGAATCGTTATTCTAAGCTGACAAGATAAGTAAACAATATGAGAATTAGACCTATAAAATCTAAACAAAAGCTCAACATTTCCAGCAGCTGGAGTGCAACAGCCTCCATTGCTTTTTCCTTTTCTA
This sequence comes from Balearica regulorum gibbericeps, assembly GCF_011004875.1. Lineage (NCBI taxonomy): Eukaryota > Metazoa > Chordata > Aves > Gruiformes > Gruidae > Balearica > Balearica regulorum. The sequence goes on along the minus strand of NC_046191.1, from coordinate 34,093,455 downwards.
TCACAGTTACTGTTATAATGTGTTGGCAAGGACCAAGGTAAGTACATTGCAGCCAACATCCTCCCTGTAGGCATTAAGCAGTTTACCTGAATGATGCACATCGCTTCTGCCAGCTTAAGGCCTTGAGCCTCGAAATCTTTTTCCTCGATGTTTGGTCGCTTGCACAAAAGCGTAATACGCTTGCAGCTGCACCAGAAGGCTGGCTCCCCCGCAGCTGGGGCCAAGAAATCACAGCTGTGTGAAGTGGCACGTATCGTAAACAATTAGGCAAGGGGATTGTGTTTTTTAAAGCTTTCATCCCCTCAGAGGCACATCCGTCAGAAAATAATGAAATCCCTTCCTACCCAAGAAAAAGGTATCTTGGAACATGATTAAGCAGATGAGTAGGTTTAGTAACAGGTCAGAGTGACATTCACCTCCCCGGCACCGGTACCTGTCGTAAAGGTGTAAGAATTTAAAACCTCTCTGATAGCCGTTTTGACATGAGCCGGGATGTGCGCTCCAGCTGCTGCTGAGAAGAAATCCATTTCCAAAACCCTCATGGGGTCAGAGAAGAAACAAGGGAGAGGCTAAGCTGTTCTCATGACCTTTCCAGCCCAAAGGTCTAGACAAATGGAGGTAGTGTGGGGGACTAAATATCTCTGTAGCTTCCAATCTGTACATGAATAGAAGATATTTATTTTAAAAAATGATTATTGACAACTCTTTATTAGTGTTTCTACTTTTGAAACACTCTTCTCCTAGGCAACCAGTTCAGCAGCTTCATCAACAATTGATTTAAGTTAATAGTGAGAAGGATGCACATTACTGAATGGATATTCCCTGCAAATATTCCGTACTAGAATCTTATCAAATCATCAGACGTAGACCTAGAAAGTCCTGTGCTGGAGTTCAGGTCCTCAGGTCTGGAGGAAGGGGTCCTCCTCGTCACTTTGGTGAGGTACGCTGGCTGTGAAGGCAGAGCTAAGCCATGGGTGGGGAGCACAGTCAAGCTGACTGCAGTCATGGCAGTGGCAGAAAGCTAAAATATGCTTGAAAAGATCAGCTGTCATGTAAGTAGTGATGGATGTTTTCTAGACATATGTATTCTTTTCAGTTGGAGGATTTGATTTGTACAACTGTATTTCAACAAATAAATAAATGAAAGGAACCATCGTTCATTAAAAGTAAAGTTTTCATATTAATAGTTATCTTTAAAACAACAACAACAACAATAATAACAATAATAATAATAATAACAGTAAGGTGTGAAATACACTTGTGATGGCTAATATTGTATTTCAGCACAACCAACCATTAAAAATGGCAACTATTAATAATGGAGAAAAAAAAAGGAAAAATTAAAACTGTGGAGAGGTAGGAAGCTGAAAGCAACACATGGGTGGTTAGTGGGAGAACTGTTATGCGTGTACCTTTTTCTCTGAGTATACAGTTACGAACAACATTTGGTTGTATCTTGGATGGTATTATACTTGACACCAATCTCACGTAGAATTCAGTACATGCTTCGCATAAAGGGTAAGGGTAGTCCTGCTGCAGAAGAAAAACTTTATCTAACTGAAAGCTGCACATACCTGAAAACATTTCTTGTAACTATAGAAATATCCAAGTGTTTTCAGGCATGAGTTGTTTTTTAAATTAAGTTAAATGTTGCCATTTCCACTTAGCATATACATTTTTAGGAGAAGGATGCAAATGATTATGAATTTTGAAGACTGAAAGGCACATGGTGAAATTCTAGACCCAGTGAAGTGAATGCAAGGTTCTTCACCCAGTGGAAGCAGATGACTAACCCTTTCTGTTCTTTTTATCAAGAAATGCAATCCAATATCTGATAGAAATAGCTTTGGATACCAGAGCTTGATTATGATACTGCTCGTAAAGCAAACTTTATTTATTTATTTATTTAATCACTGTGTATGATTATCAAAACCAATTTAAAATATTTTGATATGCAACATTCCTTATAATATAGAGTACACTTAAGAACAGAAATCTAAAATTGATCTTTTGCAGTTATATTATATCTTTTCCTTGTGAGTTCTTTACATTATATGTTGTATAGCACCTGATGGTCTTACTAACAATGCAAGCTGTCCTGCCACTAGCATTACAAAATCAAAGAACAAATTTATTCTTGTTTATTTTAGTAACAACAAAATTTTCCATTATGAGCTCTACATTTTTTACTCCTGAAGGTGATGTATGAAGCAGGAAAAACAGTTCGACTTTCAGATACTAACAGAGGTTATGCTGGCAGTAAACAAAATCCTCTTTCAAATCTCTGCAGGAAGGAACCTTGATGCAGAATTCACTAAGGAAAAAGGAACCTGGAATATACATTGCTATCAAGAAAACCATAGCTCCCACATATCTTAAGGAGTGTGAATTAAAGATGATATGGAAATATTTGGAATTGCAAATCCTTGTTTCTATGTGTTTTCCTACTCTAATGTGTGCAGTATACATATAACAGTTCTGTAAACATTTACTCACCTGCTAAAAATGCAGTAATTAAAATGTTTCCAGTTTCAGAGAAGCATATGGCAGTTCTGTAGTTTTGTTTCTGCAGACTAAATATATATAATACATATATATATATTATATAATAGATATATAACAAAACTGAGAGAAAGGCATAATAGAAATAGTTGTAACAGGCAATAGGCATAGTAGTATATCCCTCAATGTGTGAATTGATTGAATAATTGTCAGATAAATGCTCAATGTAGTATGTAATGAAAATTGTATTTGTATTTGTAAAAAGATTTGCTGTTGGAAAGATTTCTAAGAGGAAGAAATAATTTGCCTAAAACTACTGTGACGTAGTGCAAGGTCACCCATGTGAGTACTTTTGGTGTAAGGAACACATCTTCAGAAAGATATGCTAGAACTGTTAAGGAATTGTGAGTCTTTCCCGAGTACTATAGTTTCAGAATATCTGAAAGGTTTTTTTGCCTGTTTGTCACCCAGGATCCAGGTTTTGAGCATTCCTATAGATAATGAATGAGACCTCTTGTTTTAACTCTGTACTACATTGCTTGTAGAGGTTTCCTATACAAAGCACGGGATGGGTTAAAGGATACAGTGCTATTAACGCAGAAACTGGATAATAGAAATGGTTACTCCTTTTTTCCTGACACTTACCTTCAACCTAAGTTTCATAGACCCCCTGTATGATGTTATACATATAAATATGTATACGTGGATCAGAAACACTGGGCCACTTTTGATCTTCTGTTCTGCGCCTCACTCCATGAGAAATGATTGATATTTGCTACTTCAGTATTTCTACATGAATTGACAAGTGAATTTGCCTTTTCAAAAATAAAATCTGGCAGCAGGATCGTTAGCTTATCCAGGATACATGAATACACTGGACACTGATTTCCTTATAATATGCCTTTGGAAGTAGATGGTGAAAGAACCCAAAATCCAAACCAAGAATTTAGAGAAAAGACAAAATCAAGACAGGTGTTTCTAAAGCAGAAAAGACTTTCATGTAAAGGATGTGCATGATTAGTTTTTTAAAAGCTTGACTGTAATGCAAGTTTGTCTGACTTGATTTTTCACATTTTTTCATTGACACTTGTCAAGCTCACTGCAAAAGGGAACTCAGACCCTATGACGCTGGAAACGGAGCAGGTAGAAAATTTACGGAAGACTTGTCCTCTAAGTAAGAGATGTCTCTTGTACAACAGCAGATGATTTGTGGAACTGTGTTCCTGAGGGAGTTTCTTTCAACATCACAAAAATATTGGTGTGGGCATATGAAGTACTCTGGGAGACAATGTGAAACAAAAGAAAGTAAAAGACAAAACTGTTTGAAGTCCAAAAAAATCACAAACAACATTGAATAATGAGAAGGAAATTACACAGTGGTCTTCAGGCCTGAACATCCTCTGACTAGCTACGTGCCTATGCTGAGTAGCAAATCAATTTTCTCTCCCATAAAGTTATTTTGAGGTTTCATAAGTGTGGTTTAAGGTCCTGAGTAGAAAAAAAAAAAAAGTTTTCAAAACCTTTTGAAGAAAAATAAGTGGAAGAGCCCCTGATTCATAATGAATCATCCAATAGTTGAGCAATTAGGTCATCTAGCTGGCATGGGTGAGGGCAGTTCAGACTAAAGATTCAGACTACAGGTCCCCATATATATAACAAGTATAGACTGTCATTCAATGTCTCCATTGGACTCAGGAAATATTTTACGCTGCCAGCTTTATTGCACTTTAATATATATATATATTTAATGCATTTTTAAGGGCTCTTTGTTTAAAGTTTCAATCAGCCGTAATTTTGACCTGAAGAAGCTCCATTATCTTCTGCAGCATGAGTGCATGAAAGGAATCAGTTTCTTTTTACCATTCTTCAGTCTGAGCTTATCTTCAAAGTGTCCTCATATCCAGGCAGAAGAAATGTTTCATCTAATAAGCTCTTCTTTGACATCTCTGATCCTTTTTCTTCCTTTCCCCAAATTAGGATTCCTCTGCCAGCACAGGCTCCTGTGATTCTGGCTGGCCTTTTACATTACATCCACTCTACCTGGCTGAGCAGAGCAAAGAGTTGCTCTTGAACTCACTACATCATTCCAAAATTGCCGGTCTTATCAGCTTAATGCTGCAATAATTGTTCTTTTTTCCTGTTTGTACGATGCTGTTTCTCTGACTGCAGGACAATCCCCTTATTTCTCATCCCATTTCGCTGAAAATATTGCTGTTACAATATGAGTTATCTCTACTTTATAGCGTCTATCATTCAGAATAAAGTTCAGTATCTGAACTTTGCAGCCTCCAGCACGTTATCAGCTGCCATCCAGGTAGGGTCAATCATTTATAACACGTTTAACTCCAATCCTTTATTTTCCTTCATAAGTTGCAAGGTCACCTTAAACCATGGAAAAGGGCTAAAGAGCGGTAGAAAGATGAATGAGCAAGGAAGCAGTGCATTCATCGTTGCTATAGGCTGGTTGTTTCCAAGCAGAAGGCTATCTGAAGGACTGATAATGTATAATAAAAAGGCAAAGCAATTCAGCAAAATCCTGCACTGGTCGGTCAGATCCTTCTCTGCCAGGAGTTTCATCTCTGGTCCAAGAAAATGCCATTGCAGCTGAGTACCACTTTGCCCAGACCCCCAGCTCAGACAGCAGCTCTCCACAGCTTTTCTGGCTCCTCCCTGGACTCTCAGGGTACAGCCAACAGCTGATTATTTCCAATCTAATGAGAAAGCCAAACGTTAATCTGTTGTCACTGCTCTGAGGATGTCGTCAGAAGTACGCTGCTTTTTGCCTGGATTTCAGGGACCTAGTATTAAGTAAAGCTGTATATACCAGTGAGGTATGTATATTCGTGACATTTTCAGCTTCAGCGCTCCTCTCCGTACTGGAGATTGCAGGGGTTTTTTTGAACATTTGTACCTGTTCTGGAAAGATGAGAGTTGTGAACTGGCAAATTTTCCATGAAACTATTTTCTCAAAACTATCAAGAGTAGGTTAATCTACAAAGGACAGAAGATCTTAACAAAGCATGGTATCTCAGCAGCACAATAGGAGATGAAATTCATTGTGACAGCTGCAAGGTAAGGCACACTGGAAGGAACAATTGATACATTGATGGGATCTAAATTAACTGTAAGTACTCAGGGAAAAACGTCCCGGCTGTCATTGTGAACAGCTCGGTGAAAATCTCTACCCAGCGTTCAGTAATGATTAAAACCCAAACAAGACGTTACAATGTGCTAAGGAGAGAATAGAGAATACTTTTGAAAATGCTGTAAGGCCATTCTGTAAATCAGTGTGTGAGCTCACCTTGAACCACACGCTCGGTTTTATCACCCCATCTTAAAAAGGATGTATCAGAAATAAAGAATAGGAGCTCTGAAAGTCTATCTTTTCAGGGAGATTGTTGGGTCAAATTCATTCTTTGATTTATACCCTGTGCTGTCCCTTTGAAATCAAACAGTTCTCCAGGTTATAAATCACTACGCAACATGACCTATTTAATTTAGTAAAGGGATGCATGAAAATGCTTATGATGAAGGTACACAAACCAGTGAATGGCATACTGGAGGCAGAGAAGTTTTTATTTTCCTTGCTGAGAAACCTTCGCTCTGAAATGATCAGCAACGCATAACAGCAAATACAAGCATAACATTTTTACATGTAAGTAGGCATCAGATACTTGCTCCAGATAAAATACATCAACTTTCCCCAGCTTTTGCCACTCAAAAAATATTTGGAGGGCACAGGAGTAGAGAAGGAAGAGGATTTAAACTTCCTAAGCAGAGGTAAGGATTGAGAAACAGTATGACAAATTGATTCTGGAAAAATATGCCTCACAATGAAGGGCAACTCAGAACCAGGCACAGGGAACTGCAGGACAAGGATAGCGACGTCATTGGTGCAGAACGCAAAGGCAAGGTCAGGGAGCAACACAAAAAAACCAACCCAGGAGCTGATAAACAGAGTAACCTGGACTGGAGCACAATTTTGAGAAACTTAGGCAACATGATGTGCTAAAACTGGGAAAAGCCACAACTTGCACCCACGCCCATGTTGTGGCAGCAAAAAACCACGTGGTCACTGAGCAGATCGGTCAGTGCCTTTGACTGGGTTTCTAGCAGCCACTGCAGCCTGCATTTGCACTAATTTGTAGCTAGTGCAAGGTAGAATATTTAGGCACTAATTAGAAGTCTTTGTGTGCTCCTCTGTTTGAAATGTCTGAACTGAGTTAGAAGCTCGTGCTCTAGCAAGGCAGAATGAGCTGGTTATTAGTAATGAAAGCTGATCACAGAGGGAGATACTCAGACTGTGAATCTAATTCATAACAGGCAGGAGAGCATGATTTCAGCAGGGCAGAAAAGGAACATTTCATTCTCTTGTTATACGCCCTGGCAGGGGAGAAAGCCCAAATGGAGCATGTCACAGAGACTCTCAATCTCTGTGCCGGATTATGTGATTTACCAGGGAAAAGAGGGGGGGGGAATGAAAAAAAGCCCTAAGGACATATGCCTCCTGGTTTGGTTAATAGGTGCTATGTCTTGGTTTAGCCCCAGGCAGCAGCTGAGCATCAGGCGACCGCTCACTCACCCCTTCCCCCCCCCCCCCCCCGCTGGGATGGGGAGGAGAATGGGAAAGAAAAGGTAAAACTTGTGGGTTGGGATGAGGACAGTTTACTGGGACAGCAAAGAAAGGGGAAAATAACAACAACAGTACTTAGAACATACAAAGTGGGTAATACACAATGCAATTTGTTCACTGCCCCAAAACTCAATGATGCCCAGGTCATCCCCAAGCAGCAATCCCTCCTCCCCTGCCAGCTCCCCCCCTGTATATGGAGCATTACATCATGGTATGGAATATCCCTTCGCCTAGTTTGGGTCACCTGTCCTGGCTGTCTCCCCTCCCAGGTTCTTGTGAAAATTAACTCTGTCCCAGCCGAAAACCAGGACATGCTATGACCCATTTATAACAACGGTTCATGTTCCCATCTCCACCGAACCAAGGTGGAAAGGAGCAAGCCATGGTACAAGCTTTGGCTTCCCATATCACCTCTTTTCTTTCCTAAGATATCAGAACCTGAGACAGCCCATCTCAGAGGGGCTGTTTTTCTGATCACCTCTGCATGGGTGCAGACAAGATAAGGAAGGGTTTCCTGTATGTGTTAAAGGATAAACCCCAATGGGCACCATTTCTGCATTTAGTTTAGTATCAGGTAGCTTTAAGTAGAATTTAATAGGGCTATACATTTTATTTTTCTCTCTGGTTTACTGCTTGGCTAAATTGTTGGATTTAAAGAACAAATAATTCTGGTTTGGGGTTGGAATAAAGACTGTGTATTTCCTCCTGCTTTCCCACTAGGTCTTGGCTCAACTATTTATTACAGTGACAGGTATATTCATCAACTGTGTGTGTGAACAAATTTCATCCTGTGGGCTGTGCATGACAGTTGGTTGTGGTCACTAGAGTCACACGGCCACGCGGCTCACTACTTGGATGACATACCCTCTGTAACTGCGAAGAGTGCCTGAACAATTCCCAGCAACTTTGCTTTGCTCGGGGGTCTTCAGGGAGCAGAAGAGAGTAGAAGAGAAGCAAGCTTCCAGAATTTAATTAGGGATGTAGGAAATAGTTTCCTTTGCTATTGCAGGACCATGATATCATGTCTGAGTAAATGGCTTTGGTTGTCAAGTGAGGATTTGCATAGACTTTATAAACATTAATGATGCATTCCCTTGAGAACTGCATTGGTCCAACAGTGTGTGCTGCAAAGGTGAAATAGCCCTTGTGGCGTTCTTAAACAGCATCCCTTACCAAAAACGATTACACAAGTGCATCTACTGTGTATGCAGAAAACTCTAGTTAGATATCACTTGATAACTCTTGGCAAATGGACAATTATGAACATTTCTCATGGTAATTGGTTTCTTCCTAAGTAAGGTCACAGAAGGTTTTGCAAGCTGTCTATTAACTGTGCATCTCAGTTTTCTTGCATAGCGTGAAGCACATTTTACTTACACTTTTTCAATGTTCATGAAATATTATAACTTTTCAGCAGTAGTTTTGGGAAGTCAACCAGCAAAGTTTTGCATGACAATAATAATTGCTCCAGTTCCTAAAACCAGGAGCAAGCCTGACAAAATATTAATGACATTGACAACTCTAGAGTACTTCTGTTTTGTCTCTTCCCTTCTCCTTTCTTTGGAACGTTTATAAAGAAAGCGTGACACCTTTGCGTAAAGGAAGGATTTTCTTAAGCAGTATTCTACTGTCTTCAACACAAATGTAATCAGGATAAGAACAAAAAATATTCATCAATGCTATTACAGTGAACATAGCAGTCAAACTGTGACAACTGAGCTCTTGTAGTGAAGTGTCTAGACAACAAGCCATAACAGGTGCAGACAATAAACCCGGTTGGGTACACCTCACACTATTTAAAATTCTTTATAGAACTGCTTTGTGAGTAAGATTTCAGGAGAAGCAAGCAAAAGGTGAAAAATCTCCGTTATAAAAGTTTCAACACATTTTCTAGAGAGGACAAGCATAAAAGTTTACAGTTCCCATTATGGCTTTCTCTGAACCAGACAAACCCTTGAGATTACGGTAAGGCAGGCATGCCAGGGTTATAAATATATTTATAGGAAGCACTGGTGCAATGAGTAAATGGGCTGTTGCTTCCAGCAAGCTCCCAGGAGTAATCACACACGGGCTCCACAGCTTCTCCAAGGGCAGGCATCCTGACGGGCGCGTCCCACCAACAGCAGGTAGGAATGAACTTTCAGCAGTCTCCGAGAGTGCCCTGAAGCAGGTATGTCATGCAGGCTCTTTCTTGCTGCAGCAAATGACTGCTCTACCCAGCAAGATATGCTCTCTGTGGGAGTATATAACCTACACACGTACCTACTGAGGTCCTCAGGTGCATCCAAGGAGCAATGAAGCCAGGAGCAGGTGGGAAGAGATGAAGAGCTTTTATCTATTTTTGTGACTGTTATACAGGGATATCACATGGAAAACTTCGTTAAGTAAACTAATAATGACTGAGTACTTTTTTTTCCTGATATCCTTAAAATAGTATCTTTCCTGCATATTAGTTTCCACATGGGTAGACGTTCAGTTCAGAGTAATCATTCTAGTTTAAAACTGGACCATTTGCATGGTAGGGCTCCAGCTCCTTGCATTTAGGCTCCCTATGAATTGCTTTCAAGTTGTCAAGTGGAAACGAAACAGCAAAAAGAGTTGGGGTACTGTCCACATTCCACTGTGTCACACAGCATCTCAGAGTTGATTAGAAAGAAAGAAAAATTCACACTGTTACAGCCCCAAAGTAAATCTATTTATAACATGAGTCTGGACAGAAACTGTCCAACTGCATTGGTTGCTCTAACGGATAAAGGAGCATTCTTCTGCTTGTTTGCTTCCACGTGTACTTTATCACTTACTTAGAGAAACATGCCCTTTTTAGCACTTCATGAGTCTCCGTTGCTCTGTTGGTTTTAGCCAGCCACCACGCCATACTGGTGCCAGGCGTTTACTTCCACCAGCACATGTTGATTTGACGCCTTTGATGCCCTTCTGTACTATCACTTCTTGCACAACTGAGGCTGAGAGTCCCTCCAAGATCAGGTGTGCCAGCTCAAGACTTAATCACATCAGATAACTGCCTAAATCTTAAGCAGACTGTCAGTGGGAGTGGGAAAGAGTAAACTGCCTTTTTTCTATAAGCCAGGGAAGACAGGGAATTAACTGTTCCAACACAAACAATGTATTTCTTTTTCTTACTGGCTCAGCCTTTTCTTTTCTGCTATTGCTGCTAATAGAGAGGTAACGTGCAAGGGGTGGTAATGACTCACTCTCAGGATCCGGCACCTTTTTACCTCCCCAGATGTAGAACTAACTCTGCAGCTGCAACAAAATACAATTTTGCTTATTGGCCTGAGAAAAACTGCAGCTGCACAAGAGCTATAATATCATGCTTTTCTACCACGTTAATGCATCCTGAATGAAGCCTTTTATCATACAATAGGAATAAAAAAGAATAGTTGTATCGCATAAGGGGAGAGCACTCCAGGTAATGGTGATGTTTTTCAGCTCTTACCGTAAGCATCCAGGGTGAATGGTACGATGTGTTTGTACAGACAAGGAGAAGTCTCAATACTGTGGAAACCTTCTGGGAGTTAATGTACTATAAGCTTTTACTACTACTGCTATGAATGAGATTTTACCTGCTCAGAGTCAGAGCGGATGCTGTCTTGTTCAAGACTCTGTTCAGCTCCTTGGATATTTATTCCACTTAGGTAATCTCTCAATATCAACATTTCCAGACAGCTACCTTATTATGATAAAATGATTGCACTTGTGGACAGATTTTCGTGTCCATTTCTTTACCCTCTACAAGAAGACTCAAGCAAGAACTTAGTTATTAAAATAAATGTGGAATTATTATGGGAAAACACTTGCTTATTTGATCCATTTATGCTAGTTCATGGTAGGGTCTGCATTGCTGTAGGATCTGAATATCTCGTAATCTTGAAATTATTTATTCTCTCCATAAGCCTTTGAAATGCATTGATATCCCAAACATTTTACAGATAAGGAGAAGGAAAGATGAAGTACTTAGAATTAAAAAAAAAAAAATATATAAAAAATTTAGATATAATTAAGTCTTTGAAAATCAGAAAGTAGTGTTGCTCAAGATAAAGATTAATGAGTCTCATTTAACAAGATTGTGATATTCACATGTCACATCTAGCATTTTCATGAAGAGTTTACTGCTGATAAAGAAGTCATTTTCAAAAGCATTAAGGACTTTAATGAGTTATTTTCAACTGTTTCGGAATTATCTCAAAATAAAACTCAGCAGCTGGACAAAATATCACAGAAACTTCTGGTACGCAGTCGTTCTTTTATTTTTTATTTTTTTTTAAACAAAATTGCTGCTAATGTGAAAATTCTTCTCTAAAAGTGTAATGTAGAGTGAGCTATGTGGTAAGCAGAAAAATTGGTTTGCCATTTTCATCTGTTATATTTCCATATTTTGGAACTGAGTTGTTATAGTCAGCCCTATAAATCACAGGCTACTCTTCTTGTTTCGGTGGTTTGGGGTGAGGTACACAGGATAAAAGGTGGCAGCTACTGTGGTTTAGTTTTAGCAGCTGAAAATGCAGTCAGTATGAATAACTTTTTCCATGCAATCCTTCCTACCTGGGAAAAAAAAAAAACAACTTGAAGACAGGCTTCAGTAAGGAGGTCAGCAAAAAAAAAAAAAATTAAAAATATAAAAGCACATGGACAGTTATGTTTACCAAATAAGAGCAGTAAGACAGGAAAACAGGGCAGAGAAAGATTACATGTGGAAAACTATATGCAGTTTACAGATCCTCCAAATATCAATAAGTCATTAAGAGTCTGGTTTAAGATGCACCGCTGTCGTGTGTAATCCTACCTCAGCAAAGGACTCCGGGACAACGTTGAGCCACTTCTCATCCATTAATTTCTTTTTTTCCCCAGTCTTTCTCAGTGGACCTTTTTTTCTTCTTCTTTTTTTTTTTTCCTTCTTTTTTTTTGCAGTGGTTGAAGAGATCTAGTTCTTAATTAGTGTATCAGTAGGGATTTTGCAGGTGAAACTTTCACAATTCACACATCTGTCTTCTTCAGGAAGGTTATTAGACTAGAGCACAGATCCATTTGTCTCCTTTTGCAGGCTTCTGACAAACCATTCTTTGTTCCCTATGGGAGTGTGGGAATTGTAATATAGGCAGAAAATTGACCGTGCATGAGTGAGTCTGTGAGAGAAGGAATACATTTGCAAACGAACTTAAAACAACAAGGCAAACTCGAATTTGCAACATTTAATAAAGTATGTAAAATTGCTGAGGAAAAAGAGACAAGGAACTCTTCCTTACAGGCCATTAAAAATTATGGCTTAAACTTGAAATAATTTACCCTTGGTGTTGATATTGCTGCATCCTTTCTGAAAACAGAACATTTGGGTCTTGCTTACCCTGAAGCAGTGGAGAGCAGACAACTTTTTTTATTCTTTTATCTGGTCTTACTGCTGGAGAAATGTGGCTGCTTTGTGCAGAAGGTCCTGCTCATGGGTACATTTTTCTTAAAAAAAGCTCACTAAACCAATGAGACACGATGCCTACATAAATTGTTCTTCTGGGATGCATCTTTTCTGTTCTCAGTTTACTGGACCTTGTTCATTGATATCTCAGGCATGAGCAGCATCTACCAGCTGTTGAAACAGCTTCTATAATTTGAGTCAAAGTTTTTGTTCCTGAAGTTTATGCAATCTAATGCTCTGAATATGTGATCACAAAGCTGGGGGTGGGATCCATTAACAAGCCTCCTTTCTAATAATTCAATGCCTGCAAATACTTCAACATTACAAGTTCTCTCAAGTCCTTAATTACTAAGGAGGAATTGTTTCACTCTTGGTGGCATGTGTATGTTTTAAACCCACCCTAACTCTGGTTTTTGCGAATGATTCTGCACCCTGCTGCACCTGTAAATGTTAGCTCTCCTTGTAAGTCAGTTGCGGGATGATGGCTGTCCTACAGAAGCAGGGTGAGCTCACTCAGAGACGAGCAGTGTTTAATGATCTTTTGTTCTCAGAATTCTGCTTTTGCCACAATGTCGCTCAATTTTAAGTCAAGTCATGATTATTTTTATTATTAGTAGTATTAATGACTCATGCAGCTTCATTTACACTTTTTTGTGTTGCAGCTTCACTATGATCCCCAAAGAAATGTCTTTTCTTTCTACCTCCTAGTGTTGATATTCACATGGCTAGGTTGAATTTTTCCAGCACACCTTTCTTCTTTCCTCCATCTGTTGTTGTCTTCCTTATAGGGCATTCACTGTAAAATACTGTAGGGCAATTATCACAACAATAGGGTCTGAAAATTAATGGTAATGTAAGATAATGTCATAGAAAACTGCTTTATAGATGGCTCCATTATTTCCACCATCAGACAAATGCCTATACCTGATATAATAATCAATAGTCATCAGGCGTTTAAAGCAGTATGTTTTGTGCTGGTTGAACATCTGGAAGGCAGTATCTTTTTGTTCATTAAATTATGCTGAAGGAACTTTTGGAGCAGCACAAAGTTCATTGATGCTTGCCTGACCTATTCCATGGGGGCCCTTTATTTATTGCAGGTTGCCAGGTTACCTTCTGCTTGGTCATTGAAATCACTTGACATGAAGCTTTTATCTGCTAGTGGAAGGTTGATGACCATGCCATTTATTTCAGTAAAGAGTTACCCTGTCACTTTTAGTCATAGCTGCGTAAATGTTGTGATGATAATAGTAGAAAACTTTATCTCTTAAAGTGGCAACTGTTATTTTATCCCCTGGAGCAAACTGTCAGGATTCCTAAAGGTCTTATATTAAATTGCAAATCTAGCTCCACTGTGCCTGAATTCTAATTTTAGTTGCTCATGTTAGAAAGTGTAGTTCTGAGCAAATGTGTGCTCAATTAAGGGTATGTTTTAGCATTTTTCATCTAAGAAAATAAGCTTTTGCAATTAGTTCAAAGTTAAATCAAAACATTTCCAATGCAATTTTTCTGAAATACAGTAATAAAAAACATCACAAACATTAATGTCCTATGCACTCTAGAGGCTTTTTAATATTGGATTTTCTGTACACAGAAAGTTGAAGATTGTTTGCCTGCTAAGGAAAAAAAAAAGCTGATGATCCAATAACCGAAGTCCACCATCCTTTCATTAGCAGCTGATCAGAAACACCGAGACTTCTTAACATCAATCCCTAAAGCTATAATTTAACTGAAACAAATTCAAAATAGCTTTTAGCAAGCCCTAAATTAAGACTTCATGGGCTATTCAATAAGAAATACCTCTTTCATAATATATATTTAACTCATGAGGAAGACTTGTTTAAAGTCCTCTTTCTACCTGGTCTGCAGAAGAATGATAAGTAGGTTTATTGAGGAGTCATTTGACTTGCTTAGTCCTGAATTTTCCAGTTTACTCTCCAGTGTGTTAGCCATGACTGCAACTACCACAGAAGAACACAACAAGACTTCACTTTTAGGAGATTCCATTTTTGAGACACGGCAGATGCTTATAAAATCCTAAGTGGCAGGAAAAGGGTGAATAGGGATCAGCAATTCTCTTTTAGTCCAAAATCTTGGGGGCATAAGGTGAAGCCAGGAGATCACAGGAGATTGTGCTTTATACAGGATACCCTTAAGCAGTGGTGGAAATGCTAAACTTCATGTGAGTGCAAGGGAAACTCGTGGAAGAAACAATTATTGACAAAAAATTAAAATGTGCAAGCAAAGTAGGCGTGTTCAGAAAGCTCTTTCCTATATTGCAAATACTTCAGTCAAGAGGGAAGTCACAAAATGTGCATTGGGGCCCAACTGTTTCTAGTTACATGATACATGACCTGGTATTTGCTGTATTGCTCTCCCCCCCTATCCCAGTCTCTATCTCAAGACTTGATTTTTTTTTTTTTCGTGGTCAGTAAGGCATCTTTCCAGGTGTCTAAATAGGCACCAGCTATGTCCAGATCATGGGGAGTTGTCCACGTAGGGGACTCTGCTAAAGCACGTCAGATCATTCCTGTGAGAGCGCGGGGTCAGAGGGAGCCAGCAGTGTGTCCTTGTCTCTTCCCAGCAGTGAGCTGCTTCCACGTCCCCTAGTTTAGCTACAGCAAAAGCCATAAAAATGCATTACACTGCACTCAGATAAGTTATACAATTGAATATTAAGTTGCAGAAACAACAAAATTAGATGACTTATGTATGCAGTAATAAATCCTTTTACAAGATTTTGAATGAACTATTACATGCTGTAGCTACTTCAGCAGCCTAAACTGGCTCTATTTGGTTCATAAAGGAGTATGGATATCCATTTATATAAATAACAAATAAAATAAATATACTTCTTTTAAAAATGAGAAACTGACAGTTTAATGTATGCTTTTTTCCCAGGATATTTTAACTTCTTCAATAAAACTTCATTAAGATAACGTATCTACGTGTAGGTGTATATACATGCATAGACAAAAAGATTAAATTAAGATCCTTGCCAGTTTATTTGCACCAGTTTCAACACAGGCTTATTCTCAGAATGATTATTCCTCTACAAAGTAGCAAGAATGGGCTAAGCTCTCCTGTTTGCACATTTTTAAGTTGCATGTCATTAAAAAAATAGGTGAAATCTCAGAATAAAGCTCAGATCTAATTAGTAAACTGATTTTAGTGTTGAGTTAATTTTCCTTTAGCTTACAACTTTCTAAATGTTCCAAACTAGATGGATCTCATGATTCCTCTTCCACTTACTATAATGCATATAGCACTTTACTGCACTCAGTTGGCACTTTAAATCGCTCTCCTCGGTGCCTTCTCATACCTGCACACGCGCGTGCACACACACACACACACACACACAGAGATGCACACCCCCCTCCAGCGCTGCTCTGACCAGGAAAATCAAGCTCATTCCTTTCTTCCTCCTGTCAGACACCTGTTACCATTCCAGACAGCTCTGCTCTGCGTACTGCTGCAAAACGAAGCATGGTTTCCAGGTTCTTGATCAACTGGTGTCTCACGGATAACAGCACTCAATGCAGAACACAGGGATGTGCTCTTCTTCTGACAAAAACTGCACAATCTCCAACAACACAGTTTTTACTAAAATGACAAGTTTCCTTTGCAGCTCGGTCTGTTGGTGCATGATAATGTTACAGTAGATGGAAATGAATAAAGGCTTATACTCCCTCAGTATCGAGGGTTTGGTTTTGCTTTTTATTGGGAAAATATTTAAAGTTATCAGCTGTGGATATCCTTTTCTACTTCCTGCCTCTATACTGCGCATCTCAGCCTAGCTCCTTACAGGTACCTCTGACACCGCCCACCCAAATAACCCACGAGAGATGTAAAATTGTGACTTCATAGGAGGGAGTCCATTATAAGCTTGCTGAATGGGGGAGAAAAAACCCAAATGTGCCTTCACAAATTGCTTATTAAAAGTGGTCATACGATGGGATCATTGCTCCTATCCTCTGATGACTCTCCAGCTGCCACTATCTTCTTCTCCAAAATAAAATCCAGACTGCAGCAGCTACTATATTTCTAATCAGCATGGTAATTCAACATCCTCCCCATTTCCCCCAGGACCAATTAAGAAAAACATCAAAAAGTGTAGTGACTTTAATTAGCCAGTTATTCAGCATGTTTTTATCATTAGTCTGCTCTGTAACCACCACCCTCATCACAACTGTAATGATGGAGTAAATTAAGCTATAGATATTGACCATGTTTAATAAGCAATTCCAAAGCAAACTGAATTTAAGAAGAATCTAGTGGGTCAACAGGTGTGACCACAGATCACTATAGCCTTACGGCACTCTGAGCTCACCCTCTTCGAAAACATAGCTGTGAATTTGAAACTGTGAATCAGAACACTACAATAACTCTCAGGGAGATAGCATAAAAATCGAGATCAATTTAAGAAATCCTATTACTAAATGTTTCTACATTTGTTAGTGTAGAAATATTTAGTAATAGGATTTCTTAAATCAAATGCAAGATGAAAAAAATTTCCTTTGTGGAATGAAGTACATGATTCCTATGTGTGTTAAACAGTAGATTATTTTATTTGTTGATAACCATTTTATCTAATATTAAAGCAATATCATTGATTACTGAATATTATCAGAGAAGGAGGAAGAAGAAATGGAATATCTCTGAGGAGCGTTAATGAGGTCTTAGAAAAAAAATAAAATTAAAAATCCAGCAACTGCCAGAGTATCACAAGCCATAAACTTTTTTGGGACTTTTGGTTTGTTTTTGTTTTCTTCTCTGTGATGTACATACAAGCGACAAAGATGGAGACCATGCTCATCCATTCAAGGCATCCATGTAACCTCTGTTATTGTAACCTCTGTATATCACAAAAGCTTTCACACTTATATCTTAAATTTATAGAAAAAGGATGTGACTTGATGACAGTCACCAAAACAGAGCCAATGACTCACATGTTTCTCTAGAGTCCCAGGCCGACATTTTAATTTTTCTTGTATGCCCACACTGGCTGAATGCAATCACAGACATGAATAAGTACAATAAACCCATTTCAGAACCAACTTAGCTTTTGTGCCAAGATCGATGCTATCAGGCTGGCAGATGACTATTTGAGCTCCCACATATGAAGCAGACAGTCTGTCCCATTTCCAGTGGGGTGGTAAGACCCTGGGGACTGACCCTTGTCTCCTGCTAAGCTTGCATGCGTCATCACAGTGCTTTAAAGCATGATGAATCAGTCAAATCACCCCTGGCCGTGCAAAGATATTCACATCCAGCTCATCAGAGTCAGGACAGGCTGTTCCTATGGTGCCAAATTCATACTAAGGAGCATTAACATCTGGGAATTTTACGAGATATATCAGAGCTTCGAGCTGAATCACCAAATCCTGTGTAATGCCAGTGAAGTCTGAAGTCAGTGCTGAGACATCATAACTACTGCTACAAACATTAATGGGAACTTTTATCTGGAGTCCTTCAAGGCAAAGAGAAGTGTCAGTTTGTGCTGGTTCTGGCTGGTGTAGAGTTAACGTTCTCCATAGTAGCTGGTACGGGGCTGTGCTTTGGCTTTGTGCTGCAAACAGTGCCGATAACGCAGGGATGTTTTCGTTCCTGCTGAGCAGTGCTTACACAGAGCCAAAGGCTGTTCTGCTCCTCACCCCACCCCACCAGCGGGATGGCTGGGGGGGCACCAGGAGTTGGGAGGGGACACAGCCGGGACAGCTGACCCCAATGACCAAAGGGACGTTCCAGACCATATGACATCATGCTCAGCATATAAGTGGCTGGGTGAAGAAGGAGGAAAGGGGGGGGACATTCAGAGTAATGGCATATGTCTTCCCAAGTACTTTAGAACATGGCTTCACTGTGTAGATCTGGACAGTAGACAGTAGGCATGTAAATAAAGAAAACAAAATACAGTTTTATAAAGCAGCATTTCTACTCCTCCAAGAGACTAGAGATATTGCAGACCTAGTTTTTATGGATTACATTTTCCAGAGGAAAACCACAATAATATGCAGTCCCACTGACATGCTGATACACAAATGAGTGATGCTAGAGAGGCACCACTTCAGAAATTTGGGACTCTGACAAAGAGAGAAACTGAGGAGTGGAGAAAGGCCCCCCCTCCCTGTATGCCAAATAACGAGGACTAACTTCTTTAAAATGCTTTTCCCTCTGCTCCATTACTTTATTTGCCCTTGCACCATAAAGAATGTGGGCAATTGACTTTTCCTTTTGTATTCCCTAAGTGTAAAGAAGCACCTGAGATATTTAAAGATCAGTGAATATCTATTGCTAATGCAAATACGTCAGAGAAAGCTTTTCCCATGCTGTTTACTAGGGTGGCATCTACCTGCCCCAAGTCTACCTCAATTTTCTCATTACTTTTGGCATAAATATGCTTGCATGTCAAAATTACAAGCTGACATCTAAATGTGTGTTTCTGATGCTCAGACATGTAAATAATAAAGATTAACCTATTCAAGCGGATGCAATAATGTAAACTAATGATTCAAGATGAGCATTTATTGGGTCAAAGTCAAGCTTTGGTTACATCAGTAATTATAATGAAGTCAGTAGATTGCATATAAAATCAATTCTATTTTCCATAGCAAAGAATTTTTTTAAATAGAAATGTGAATCTGTAGGCTGACCTTATAAAATAACAATGGGGTTATTAATGTGCTTTACATTTCTATTCAAGCACAAAAAGAAAAGAAAAGAAAAAAAAAAAATCTGTTTACAACATATTTCACTCTAGTTCACTCCAGGCCAAAGTTAGCCACAAAACGCACTGCTAGGAAGGACATTCAGGTGTTCCCACTAGAATTTGCCATTCAGAGTTACCCATTATTTTGTTTTTTAAAACTGAAAGTGTACTATTCATGGTACAAATAATACTTTATTATTAGCAGGTGAGTGTATAAGGCTTCTTGAAGTTCCTATACCCTCAATCATGTTGTTACAAAGAAATCTTCCTCTTACACAGTTATAGCTCCTCTCATTCCAGACAACCTTCATTAATTCTGTGTAGGAATCTTGGATAGAAACCCACATACATTCACGTTTGTATGAGCAAATTGTACCGCTGACATTGAGCTATACTAATCAGCCAGCAGTAATTTACAGGCAACCGCAATACTGAGAAATATTGAACAAAGTCACAAAGGATCACATACAAATGCACATTCCTTCTCAAACACTGGTAAGCATTTAAAAAGAAATTAAATAGCAGATCTCATCTGTCAGCAAATATGAAAATGCCAGCTGATGCAAATTGCGTGCTCCTGACCTAGGAACATGATGGCCAATTGCCTAACCTGTATTCGGAACACAATACTTCATTTTATAGGTTCTGCACAAGGAATGCATTTGAAATTTCTGTTGCATCAGTGTAAAAATCAGAACGAACATATGTTTCCCAAAGCACTTCAATCAGTTCTTATTTCCTAGGCTAGCATCTCTGTCTATCAATGCATGAAGCCTAGAATATATTAGAAAAGTATTAATTATCGTTGAAATCCTCAAACATATTTCAATACCTAGCTGTCACCAAAGTGGTAATAAGTGTCATCCTCTAGCAAAAAATCATTGCGTAGCAATGCTCGAGGCATAAACGTGATAAGAATATTCTATTATTTCTTAGGAAAAAATTGCTAAAATTAATGATATAAATCACGGTATATATAAACCAGTAGAACACAGTATACTAATAGATCAATTTTGTAGTACCGATTGGGAGAGTGTATTATAAGTGTAACATGAGATCAAAACTAACTAAATGCTTCTGCATCACTAATGAAAACAAATTCGACCTCATGTTCTAGTTCTATAATATATATATGTCAAAAATATTGATCCATGAACTTCTCTTTACTGCAAATAAAATCAAAATAGTAAAATTGTTGTTTTCTTATGCACAATATTTAAAATTCAGATGGGCTGGAGGTGGCTAAATTTGTCTGTTCCTTCCTGGTCATGCTAAGGATCTCTAAATATGCAGAAACTGGGCCTTGAACAAGCTGCTGCATTTTCAATATGACTGAAGTTATAATCAGTTCTTAGGTCTGTCCAGTTTAAATAATAATAAAAATAATAACAATAATAAAATAATAATAATAACCATAATAATAGCAATGATATTTAAAACCACAAAAAACTGCAATAACTTAATGCCCATTAAATTCTTAACATAGGAAGTTGAAAAAGCTGTGCCAGCCTTATCAGGAAATAAATTGCCTGGTCTGCCCTAAGATGCTGTTGCAAACCTTGCGATGTAAACTCTGGTGGCAGCTAAGGCCCCACCCAGCC
Organism: Balearica regulorum gibbericeps; assembly: GCF_011004875.1. NCBI lineage: Eukaryota > Metazoa > Chordata > Aves > Gruiformes > Gruidae > Balearica > Balearica regulorum. The sequence goes on along the minus strand of NC_046191.1, from coordinate 34,072,582 downwards.
GTTCTCTCACTCCCTCCACCAGTCCAGCCGTTTCCAGGACAGCAGGACTTCACCACGCGGAACAGTTACGTGGGAAGGCAAACCCCGTAGCCATGAGCGTGCATCCCCTCCTCCTCCCTTCCCTGAGCTTTTACTGCTGAGCGTGAGCGGTGGGAATATCCCTTCGGTCGGCTGGGGTCAGCTCTTCGGGCTCTGTCCCCTCCCCACCCCTTGCCCATCCCCAGCCTGCTCATTGTGGGGACAGAGTGGGAAAAAGAAAAAAAAACAAAGTAAAAAAAAGTTGTCAGCAACACTGACACTGGTGTGTCATCAGCACTGTTTTGGTCACAGATGCAAAGCACAGAACCGAAGGGATTGCTACAGGGGAAATTAACTCCATCCCGGCCAGACTCAGGACATAAACATATTATTTATTAAAATAGCATAGATGGATTAGAAAGACTTTTTTCCTAAACATCCCATGAGTTTCCACAAACCCTGGAAGAGATTTCTCGACAGCCAACCAGAAAGTTTTATTTCAGTAACATGAAGTGTTTTCACTCAACTGATAGGAAAAGCTTTTAACGATCTACATTAATCTAACCTGGATATAAACTCTAAATGGTTAGTGATGGTTTATTGGCATATGACCATGGAGGTCTGAGAAGGAGATTACAGTAGCTGATATGAACTTCAGTTTTTCTTTTCCAGCAAAGAGCTGTTAGAAATACTTTATTAAGCGTGTTTGAATGGTGTAGTGTAACAATCTCCCACACCACTGCACATTATCCCCTCTATTTCCCATTGCCTTAAAACAGCAATTAGAAGTTGATGAGAAATGTCCAGGAACAATAATAGTTAAAGATCAATTAGGAATCTATGCAGCTAGGAAGATTAAATATTTATTAAAATAAGAACAACCTTTCAAATAATAGTTCAAACTTCATTACTCTAATACATTCCTGAACTTCTATTTTCTGCCTCACTTCACTGTAATTGCAAACTGCAATAGTGACAGTGAATGTTTCAGGCTAAAGTACATAAAAAAACATAAAGCTCTTACATTACGCTGACAGTGTTGAGATTTTGTAAACAGATTTGAACAGTCTTATTTTTTTTATTTGTCTGCACATTTCTAAAGTTCTTTTCTAGAGTAAAACGACAAAAATCTCCCATTTAGTGAAATTTAACAGGGACTTAGAGGGTACATCCATAACCTTCGCCTTGTAGTCAGATGGACAAGTGGCCACAGTTGTGATGTTCCTCTTCAGTAGCAGACCCAGAGGAGAAGAGGAATTGGGAAAATGGATGTGAGGTAAGAAATATTTTTGCAGCAAGAGCAGGCCTTCTTTTTGGAATTCAGTGCAAAAAGTGAAAGTTTCTGTAAGGTTTCTGTAAGTAGATGTGGGCACTACAGGTCAAAGTGGAAGAGTCGTGTGATAATAGAGCAGCAGCTATGGTTTCTGCCCATGCCTGCCTTGGTGACTTGTAAACAGCGTGCAATCCAGCGTTACTCAAACACATAACTCAAAGGTCTACTCTGACTCATTTAAAATGCTAATATAAACCAAAATCTGATGGAATGAGGAGACAACAGATACAAGTTTTGGCATCTATAAACAGAAAAGGTGAAAAGATAATTTATTAGCATAGCATCAGAAGGGAACAAAAGGAAGCATCTTTAATTTTAATGTCACACACAAAATGCTCAGAAACTATACTGCTCATGGCATTTAAAATTCAGCAAGGAAACATTCTTCATTGGAAGAAAATGAAGAATTTTAGATTTAGGATAACATGGTTACCTTGTAATTAAACTGCTTAGCACCAGATGAAATGGTTCATTGGGTGATGCACCAAGGGTGTGTGCAGCCATCAGACTCTACTGGCTGGGAGAAGCCTTCAGCCCACACCAGGGGAAGACCTCTACGGTGCTTGACGGTTGGACTTGATGATCTAAGAGGTCTTTTCCAACCTTAGTGACTCTATGATTCTACCTCATGGCCCTGGAGCTGGGGTGAAGTACTCTGGGACTGCCTCAGCAAGTGACAGGGAGGCCCCAAATTCTTCTCCACATACCTCTAGTTTGAGCTTGGCATGTTGATGTGGATACACATGTATTTTTTTCTCGACACTTCTCTCTGTATGTACTTTATTAAGGGGTGTTAAGGTCAGCCACCTCCTCCAACCACTCTGGCCCAGCACCCCTCCTGGAGCCCCGTATAGACCAGTACCAGCCAGTACAGTCCACGCACAGGACCCAGATCACACACCAGCACCGACAGCGTCGTCCCCTCCTCCTCTGGGGCTGGCCCAGACAGGAGGTCACTAGTGCACGCACACCACACTCTCAGGGCTCACAAGCACGTGCACACTCATGGATTTCCTGGGCTGGGCCCCTCACTGAAAAGACTCAGAAAACTTTATTCAAGTATAATTGTTCATTAAAAAAAACCAACAGCCTTCTTCAGCGTGATAGTTTTGGACTATTTGAGAGGTACGTTCACTGCAATGCCAACAGACACAGCTTTGCTCACCCCATCGATCTGAACAGTGATCCTTTCTGCCTTGCTGCCTGGAGCTGGCTGTCTTTCCATAGACTCCACGGTTAAGAGAATCTTTTCTTTCCCACAAATAATTTAAAACATAAATGAGATTAAGGGGTTTTGATGTTTATTTTATTGAAGAAATGTCTTGTTGAAATATGTCTTGAAATTTTAAAAAAAAAAAAAAAAGTATGTTATGTTAAATGGTGGGGAAAGAGGTGATTGACTCTCTTGCTCTGTTTCTCCTTAGTCTTTCATTCTTCCCCTTCAGGGAAAAAAAAAAAAAAAGAGTTGGAAGAGCTGAACGCACCTAAAGTTATTATGTCATCAAAAGAAAGTTTATTTTGTTTAATAAAAAACACGTAAAACTACTGTTTAAGCTAATCATTGGTAGAAGTAGGCAATAATTCTAAATGCTCTTAACATTTGAAAATGCACAGCTGTTCAAAACATTATCCTAATTTTACGTCGCTATAACCCTCCTCTATATATGTGTGTTATGAACTGCTAACAACAGGAGCACCGCTGGAGCTACGAGCTACACAAGCCACGTAGCAGGGCAGCCCCGCAGTAGTGCTTGTTTCCACAGCAGTTGCTGATGGGAAAGCCACAAGACGTACTTTCAGCTGATATCCACATCTCAAAACCAAGAATAAATACGAACGCTGTTGTCAACGGACATCCTCTCCAGGGTTTATGCTTAGAAATGTTAACTAACTGCTGTCCGGCAACCTTCCAGAAAGTTTTTAAGGGAAGCATTCATCCTGATAAAAGAAAGAGATTTTGGAGTGATAATTTGCCCTAATCTTTGCATTATTGATCCCATAAGGCCAGTTTGCCCCACCAGATACACAAGAGACAGTACTATTGGCAGAGTATTCAGCGATTTCTGGAACATAGGGAAGTCGAAATTGCTACTTTACTCTTTCACCCACACTGCTTGTAAAAATGCATTAGCAAAGGGCAACAAGCGATAGTGATACAGCAGGTGGTCAGAAATGTGCATGGACATAGTCACCTCTGCCGATTTTCATTCTTCAATTCTGCATTGTGATATTTCCTTTTCTACACCCCCACCCCCCCAAAAAAAAAGGATGCTGAATTTTAGTCTAGTAGCAGTATAATGTTATAAATTGACTAAATTAAGAAGCATTTGTGGGCAACTTACTTCAATTTGGGTCTTTTATGACAAAGAAACAATAGTTAGAAAAGTACATTATAGAAAATGTGAAACTATTTATGTAAGTATAAAGATGTCTAATGCATTTGACTTAAACCAGTTTCATATTCAAATCTTTTTTCTTTTCATGCCCAACAATTCTATCTCTAATCTTTAAAACCCACTGCATTTCTCTTGCTGGATCTATACCTTAGGGAAAACACGCTAATCATCCTGCTCATGCTTCCTCATGTTCTGAACTTATTTCCCTCTGTCAGTTCCATGCATGATTATAATTTGATGATAAGAGAAACAATCTAAAACTGCAATTATGAAAGCATTTCTTCGTTAATTCCCTCCCGGCTAAATGACTTCCTCTCACACTAGGAAGTTAAACATCTGACAGCATGACTGAGCTTCAGGAACTTCAATTTCCATTCACAAAAGCCTGCTTTTCTAGCTGCTTTTCACAGTCTCGTTGGAATTTATACCGATTTGCTCCCTCTTTTACTTATAGATTTGAGGATCCCTGAGAGGCTCAACCTGGAGCCAACATTTGCATCTAGGCTGGATCTCTGACTCTTTGTTTTAGTTGATGTTACACTGTGTGTACTTCATTAACTGGGTAGATTGAGAATATAAACCTTTTGGGGGGCTGTTCCTTTGGGCATCATCTAGCTGTCTCGGCTGGCGAGACGGATAATAGTGATATAACACAATGCTACCAGAAGGATGAGGCAATAAGAGTAGGTTACATTTTGTGAAATAAAATATTACAAAACACCACAGAAATCATCCTATTGATACTACAATATTGCAGTGAGATAACTGGTAGGTAGATCACATGGTGGAAGGAAAAATTATGTAATTGTTACCTTCATGTAGGTAAAATTATGTGCCATGATGATGGTACTGTAGTTCAAATACAGGATAAAAAGTGCAGGAATTTGACTGGGTTACTTTTTTTCTTTCTTTTTCCTCTAAGATCATACCTAAACTAGCCGTAAAAGAGACTAGATAACAGCATAATTCAAATGCAATTGCTAACATAACAGGAAATAAAAATTATACTCATCTTTCTTTCATTGTTGTGAGTGGATACTGGTGCATGATTTGCAACAAATATAAAATTTATATGCTTTCTGCTAAAAATATACAACTTTGATTTAAGGTAATTTGTTTAAAAGCCTAATGAGGTTGACATTTGAAGCAGGTTCCTGCCATTTCTGTTGCTTCTGGCTTCACTGAGATAAAATAAAATTGTGGCAGGTGACTCATAAAATGAGTTGACCTGCCAGGGCAGAACAGAGACTCTGAAACGTCCATGTGTAATGATGTTATTTTGGGGCTTTATGGGATATGGTAGCAAGTTTTTCAGTACCATTTGATTTGGGCCAAGGACAAGACACCTGGAAGGACATGGATTGAGGCTCCCATGCAGAGATTATGGGGTACGGGGAGGGAGGAGACCCATCGCAGGTGTGGCAGAGAGGGGAGCAGTGGTGGGGAACTGGGCACAGCACAGGATCCCTGCAGGCAGAGGGCACGGTAGCAGCGGAGAGCAGAATACACGGGAGGAGGATTGCAGAAATTGGTTGGGGGGCACCTTTGATTTCCACAGTTGACCAAAACACACCAGATAAGAGCACCACCAAGATGAGCTTAGAGGATAGGAAACTTCTAGTGACCTGCAGTAGAATATGAATGGAGGAAAATTACTTTAAACTCGTCAATATTGCTTCCTGGGACATGATTTTTATCCTCCTAAGATTCAGCTTAGCATATTTATTACAGTAAAAGGGAAAAATACATGTCTTCATGTTTTCCATTTCTCTTGGGCACCATGGTGGGGAAGTAAATTAATGTCTGCATGGTGCACTGATCCTAGTTGTTCTTGGCAGTAATGAACACCGCTGTCATTTATAGTAATTGAAATAAACCATTGTCTATGGCTTTACATGCCTAGTTGTTATCTCTTGATTTCAAACTTGTTCTCATTGAAAAGCAGTGAGCAAAACCAATGAAAGTGTATTGGCAATGGACTCAGACAGGAGTGTTATGGACTCCGTCCATGGTGTTATGGCAGTGGCAGACCACAGGAGATGTTATCACAGTTTGGCAAGTCTTGAAAAGTGTTCAGCCTAGGAGAGAATATAATGGCTCTTACCTTCCCCTATCATCTCCCTAAAAACCAGAATGTCTTGCTCTAGAAAATGGGATAATGGTGGAGGAGTATAAAGCTATCTTTAGATGAAGAGATACAAATTCTTCCATATATCAAATTGTAAGGATAGCCTTTAAAAGAGACAGGGGAGATGATATCAGGCAATGAAGATACAAGTAAAAGAGAAATCTAGGCAGATGAATGGGAACATGTGAGCAAACATTTTCGTGCTATGGAAGGATCCACAACTTTGAAGGATTGTTTTTTAGTATTATTTATTTCATTTGGGGCTGAAGTATTTTGTTTTAAATTTGTATTTCATTTTGTTTAAAAGGTCCTTTGACTGGTATGATAGAGGTATATTATTGAACATACCATGAAGGGTAAACTGCTGGTGTAGAACAGTCTATGGACAAAGTCTATGCTAACAGGAAATGACGGGAGGCAGCTGAGGAAGTGCTGAGAGGGACTAAATCAAGAGGTTTCAGGCACTTTGTGAGGAATAGGATAAAAGCAGAGAAGTAAGAAACGTCTAACCTTTCTCTTGGAAACAGAGCACCAGAGAAATTTTATACATTCTGTACTGGTCCTGTGTTAGGCTTAATGTTAACATTAAGAACCATCACATACAGTGTAATATCTTATGTCGCTTTTTCTTGATTTGACTCATGACTATAAGCCTTAAAGGCAATGAGATCTGAGATAAGGATGTCTTTTTGCTCATATCTGTCTCTTCTCGTCTCAGAGAGTCCTGCTCAAAAGGTCACACAACATGTATAGTCATCTTTGTAAGAAGATCTAAACAGTTTGTCTGGGCTCCTCTTTTTTTTTCTTTTTGTCACGCTGACATCTTTAACTATCTATAATGCGCATGGCAAGCAATACCCTTCTCAAATCAGCAAAGAGCATGTATTCAAATAAGAATTTTTTTTTTCTCTGTCTAAAGATGCCGTGTTCCAGTTTAATCTGATTTCAGTTTAAATTCATGTTCAGCCTATGTATACATTTTACATGGATAGTGTCTGGGTCACCACTCTGCACACAATCACATTTTTAAAAAGGAGAGGATGGAAAAATAGGTTCAGTGTGCAGATCCAGAATCACTTTTTAAAGTGAAAAATAATTGGGGAAAAACATCTCTTAAAACACATAAATTTAAAATGTCTTTCTATCATTATTAAAATTAATTAAATTGATTAAAATGGTCGTTTTGCTTGAGTGAAGTGTGTTGGGAAAGTCTTGGTTACAAAAGCACCTTGAAACACCTCAGGAAGATAACTGTTAAGATGAATGAGGTGTGCTGAAAGCAAACAAAATTGCAAAATAAATAAATCCTTTGTCAGCATTTACAAGCTCGGAGCCACATTAAGCTTTGTATACAATTTGGGCCAATGCTTAAATACCTGTATGATGACATATTGAGGTTAGAGTTCCCAGTGAAGCAATGTTGTGTATCTGACGGCATTTATATTGATTTTATCACCAGATAGCTGCAATGTGACAACTGATGGATTGTAGGGAACACACTTCGTTAACTCTGCATGCCTGTCTCTTGCAAGTAGCCTTTTTAATCTGCTCACTTTTTAACACCCCACTCAATAATTTCTCTCAAGAGCATGTGTGTCTGCCTTGTCCTTTAATGATCTTTCCAAATGGGGAAATCAATGGTATTAAATACTCATGGAATGGGATGTAAATAAGCAGCTATAAATTTACATGTATAGTTTTAAAAGTATTTTTGATCCAGTGATACAGTATAGGAGACTGTCTTTTTTTTATATTGATGATTATTCTTCCAATTCATACAGCTTTTTTGAAAATTTTATTACTTTCTTCACTTTTTCAGTAATATATTTAATTGTAGTTTGCCGGAAGAGAAGAAGAAAAGCAAACAATGAACGTAAAAAAGGATTTGCATTTAAGGAACTTGAAATTACATTCTGCACTTAACTGTATTTTCTTAGATCAGTTGTAACCAAACTTTAATCCAAAGAAATGAGCATCTGAGATGACAAATTAATAATCCAACTAATTGGCAACATGATCAGGTTTTGCCAGGCATCGCCAGCATGCTGGGAAAAATTTCCAACAAGAGGTACCTGGTGATGAAACAGACCTGTGTCATTTTCTGTTTCTGGTTTATATGTTTTTGCTATTTGAAACACAGGCATTTAATTGCTTCGAACAGTGGGACTCCAACATTATTCTGATGACTACTGAACTGTTAAATTGATCAGAGCACTGAGAATATGTATATGTTTTTAAATCAACCTACTGGCAAATTTCCTTTGCCTTAATGCTTTCCCATTACCCTTAATTAAATCCTTTTCTTATCCATTGCCTCTCAAATTATGTCACTAACCCCTCTCTTTCTTATCTTGGTAGCGCCTCCAAAATTTACAAAAATTAATGGCTCCTCAAGCTTTTAAACACTTTGGGCAAAATTCACCGCACGTAATTTCATTGGGAACAGATGGAGCTCCACCAGGAATGAATTTGGCTGCTAGGAATTACTGCGCGACCTGAGGACTAAACTATTTATGCATTCTTGTTTTGCAAATCTGATTTCTCCAGCAATGTTGAGAAAGATAAAGAAGCAAAAACAAAATGCTAAAGATGTTATGATCTCTGCGAGGCATAGCCTACCCTCAATTCACACGTTCACAACTCCCAGTGACAGTGATGAGAAGTCTGCCATGGATCAGGGATAGTCATAAACCTGTGTGTGTTGGTTGGTTGAAGCATCTATTTATCTAAATATATTTAAAGCTCTTTCCCTACAGACGTTTATACTACCTGGTATGTGTGTTGGAATTGAATTACTACTGCCTTATTTTAGTTTTATGCCTTTGTAATGACATTAAAAGCAACACTTAGTCAACATAAAACTAGAGAAAAGTGATGGTGAATCAGGCCCAATTCACTTTTCTGTAATTGTGCTCTTTAAAAAGGTGGGAAGAAGTATCTGAGTATGAAAGAAGAAACAATTGCAATAACTAGTAGCTTCCCCTAAAAGATTACATTTTCTCTTCTTTTGTGGGTTTGTTTTGTGGGGTGGGGTTTTTTTTCTGGTTTTTTTTTTTTTTTTTTTCCCCACCACAACATTTAGAAAAAGATTGGCTTGGAAACATAAAAACAATTGAAAGCTTTACTTTGACAATAAAATATATGTATAACACAATTGCTGGAAAAGCAAAATGACAGAGAAGCAATATGCCTGATTAATTTCGAAACATTTAAAACAGTCAATTGAAAACCTTTTAAAGCAACACCTTCTGATGAAACGCAGCACTTTACAACATCAAAATAGCCCATAGATATATTCTTGAACTGGAAAACCTGGAAATGTTCTCGGTAAACTGCAAATAAATTGCTTTGAGATTCTGGAAATACAAAATGACACTCGCTATAGAAAGGACTGCATTCTACTTGTTCTGGTCCAGGAGAAGGGGAAAAGGTGTGACAGCTGGCTTTGTGGGCACTTGAGCACATTTCCCTCCAGAAGGCTGTCAGGCAAAACCAACTTCCTTGTTATAATTAAATTACATGATATATATTGTTGAAGAGTCATCTCTATTGGTTCTCAAATATAATGAATTGTTCTGAGGGCCCAAAATGCTGTCATTTTACAAAATTATATGTTTTCCACTTTGTACTTCAGTGTTATTTGAAAAATTAATCATAGGGAGGATTCTAGCTTCACTCTGTCACACAAAAACCCCCGTCATTTAAGCAAATGGCTTGCTAGGATTGATTTATAGATATTATATAATATAACATAATGACACATAACAAAATTTCACTACACAGTAAGGTTAATTTGAATTATGATTTGTTCTCCCTGGTAGGCAATGGGAGATACTTGCGTTCAGTAACTGCTGCAGTATTTTACACCAGCATTTCAATGAACTGCAGCATTCTGAAAATGCAGCAATTAGCTATCCTTAAGATAAAAATCCTAAGTGATCTACTAGGTTTTAAAGGTATGTGTTGTTTAAATGTAATTACTACAATATATGCTGAAAATCTGCTGCTTCAGAGCAGTCAAAAAAGTAGTAGCATGTAGAAGATGAAGAAAAGTTATATGAGACAGGAATAATGTTTGAGATTTGGCAAATTATTTCACTGCGTGGAAAAGCAAATGGTTGCAAAACAACTGCTCTGATGCAGATGGGCAAGATCCCACAAGACACCCAGATTGTTTCCTGTAGACAAGAGCCTGTGGTCCTCCATGAATGTTGACCCTGAGTGTGCTGCTCTCCTATTTGGAGTTAAATGACAGAATCATACAATACCAGGTTGGAAGGGACCTCAAGGTCCATCTGGTCCAACCTTTCTTGGCAAAAGCATGTTCTAGACAAGATGGCTCAGCGACCTGTCCAACCAAATCTTAAAAGTGTCCAGTGTTGGGGAATCCACCACTCCCCTGGGGAGGTTATTCCAATGGCTGATTGTTCTTATTGTGAAAAATTTTCCTCTTGTGTCCAATCAGAATCTCCACAGGAGTAACTTGTACCTCATTACCCCTCACCTTTTCCATGTGACTCCTTGTAAAAAGGGAGTCTCCATCTTCTTTGTAGCCACCCTTTAAATACTGCAACATGGTGATGAGGTCTCTCCTAAGCCTTCTTTTCTCAAGGTTGAACTAAGCCAATTCTCTCAGCCTTTCCTCAAATAGCAGGCTTCCCAGTCCTTTGATTGTCTTCGTTGGCCCTTCTCTGGACCCTCTCCAGCCTGTCAACATCTTTTTTGCATAGTGGGGACCAAAACTGAACACAGTATTCCAGGTGTGGCCTGAGTAGGGTGGGATAATTACTTCTTTATCTTTGTCGGTGATGGCCTTGTTGATGCAAACCAGCATCCTGTTGGCTTTCTTTGCTGTTGCAGCACACTGTTCACTCATATTGAGATTCCTGTTCACCATGACCCCCAGGTCCCTCTCCACAGAGCAGCTCCTCAGATGGGTAGATCCCAGTCTGTGCTGCAGTCCTGGATTATGTTTTCCCAGATGCAAGACCTTACACTTGTTCTTGCTGGACTTCATAAGGTTCTTGTTAGCCCACTCTTCCAGTCTATCTAGGTCTTCCTGCAGGGTGGCTCTCCCTTCCAAAGTGTCCACTTCACCACTCAGTTTGATATCATCAGCAAAGTTCATCAGGCTGCACTTGATCCCATCATCCAGATCACTTATGAATACATTAAACAGTATTGGCCCCAATATTAATCCTTTGGGGACCCCACTTGTGACAAGTTGCCAGTTCAAAAAGGAGCTATTTACCACCACCCTTTGGGTACACTCTGTCAGCCAGTTCCCCATCCACCATAAAGACCCCAAGATGACCGTAAGCATCAGTTTCTCTAGGAGGAGGCTGTGGGAAACTGTATCAAAAGCCTTGGAGAAATCCAGATAGACAATGTCCGTTGCTTGCCTCACATCAACCAAGCAGGTTACTTTGTCATAGAAGGCGATCAGGTTTGTCGAGCATGATTTGTCCTGGGTGAATGCATGCTGGCTTTTCCCAATCACATGCTTCATTTGACTTGTGACAGCCCCCAGGAGGATTCCTTCCATAACTTTCCTGGGGGCTGGGCCTGTAATTTCCTTGATCCTCCTTTAAGACCTTCTTGTAGATGGGGGTGACATGAACCTTCTTCCAGTCTTATGGGATGTCCCCCAATCTCTACGACTTCTCAAAGATTATGAAGAGCAGCCTCACAATGACATCAGCTGGCTCTCTTGACATTCTTGGGTGGATATTTTCAAGGCCTATCAATTTGTAGGGGTCAAGCTCCTGTAGTAGTTCACATGCCAACTCTTCCTTCACTGACGGCGGGTTCGTGTTTGCATCAACCTGGATTTTTGTTCCCAAGGCCTGGGACCAAGAGTTCGGGTAAAGACAGAGGTGAAGAAAATGTTGAGAACCTCTGCCTTTTCAGCATTCTTGGTGACTAATTCATCTCTCCTGTTTAACAGCGGAACAATATTTTCCTTCTGTTTCTGCTTGTTTTTTTCGTACCTGAAGAACCATTACTTGTCAGTTTTGATATCTCAGGCCAATTTCAATTCAAGCTGAGCTTTTGCTTTTCTAACTGCATCTCTGCATGCCCTGGCAATACCCTTGTAGTTCTCAATGGGTATTCAACTGCTTTTCCATCTCTGCTACACTTCTCTTTTGGTTTGAGCTGACTCAAAGCTCGCAGTTAAGCCAAGGGGGTCTCTTGCTCTGCCCGCTTCCCTTACCTTTAAAGAGGATGAACAGTTTTTATGCTTCCAGGAGTGCGTTCTTGAAAAACTCCCAGCACTCACTAGCTCCTTTATCCTCCATGGAAGCTTCGCACAGAATCCCTCCCAAATGACCTCTAAGCGAGCTGAAGTTTACTCTTCTAAAATCTATGAACTTTGTCTTAGTACTAACCTTCAGCGTGCTCAGCAGGATCCCAAACTCCACAATATTGTGATCACTGCAGCCAGAGCTATCACTAACCAAGATATTACAGGTTTTCCAGGTTTGAGTAGCAAGTCCAGCAGTGCCTCATTCCTGGTTGGCACATCTAACATTTGTATGAGGACGCAGTCCTCTACATATTCCAGGAACTTTGTGGATGACATCTGAGCTGCTGTATTGTTCTTTCAACATATGTCTGGGTAGTTGAAGTCACCCATGAGAACCAGGTTCTGTTGACCCAAAGCTTGCTTAAGGGACCCTAATATTGCTTTATTGGCCTTATTGTCTTGGTTTGGAAGGCAGTAGCAGATGCCTATAGTAAGATCCTCCTTGGAGATGACCCCTCTGACCTTGACCCAGAGGTATTCAATAGGGCTTCCACAGTCACCATAGTTGACTTCTATACCTTCAAGGTTCTCCTTAACATAGACCGTGACTCCTCCATCTCTTATATGAGGAAAGGCTGACAGAGCTGGGTCTCTTTAGCCTGGAGGAGACTGAGAAGGGGTCTCATAAATACTTATAAATATCTAGAAGGCGGATGTCAAGAGGATGCGGCCAGACTCTTTCCAGTGGTGCCCAGTGACAGGACAAAGGACAATGGGCACAAACTGGAACACAGGAAGTTCCATCTGAATATGAGGAAAAATATTCTTCACTCTGAGGGTGACCGAGCCCTGGGACAGGCTGCCTAGAGAGGTTGTGGAGTGTCCTTCTCTGGAGAGATTCAAAACCTGCCTGGACAACCTGCTCTAGGTGACTTTACTTTAGCAGGAGGGTTGGACTAGATGATCTCCAAAGATCCCTTCCAACCCCTACCAGTCTGGTATTCCGTGATTCTTACCTGCCCGTCTTTACGAAACAGCCTACAGCTATTTGCCACAATCCTCCAGTCATGTGAGTTGTCCACCTAGTTTCAGTTATTCCTGTGATATAATTTTCTGACTGGGTGCACAGCTCCAATTCCTCCTGTTTGTTCCCCAGGCTGAATGCATTGGTACACACACACTTGAGGTGGCTGGTCTTCTGGTTCTCATCTCAGGAGGCAGCTAAGGTACATTGTTGGCCTGTTTGGCCTGTTTGGCCTGGCTTATTCCCCAGTTGCTTGCAATGGCATGTGAGTGTAGCAACTTTGGACCCCACCCCCCAAGTCCTTCAGTTTAAAACCCAGTTTACCCAGTTCGCCAGCCTGCTGCCAAAGATTCCCTTGCCTCTTCTAGACAGGCGGATGCCATCGCTCCCTAACAGGCTATAGTCATCGAAGAACGTCCTGTTGTCATAAAAGCCAAAACCTTCACAATGGCACCAGCCCCGAAGCCAGGAGTTAATTTGCATTATACGTCTATTTCTGGCTGCCCCCTTTCCTCTAACTGGTAAAACTAATCTGTGCTCTTGACAAGTTGTGGCACCCTCTTGACAATGTCTCAGCTCTTGGCTCCCAGAAGGCAGCATACCTCCCGTGACTCCCTGTCAGGCTGTCAGATGGGTAACTCAGTGCACCTTAACAGAGAGTCACCCGCTGTGAACACTCATTTCTTCTTACGGTATCCACGGTGTGCTGCTGGTACAGTTTCTCCTTGCAGACCTTGCTCGTGGATGTCTACAGCTGTTAAACCTTCATATCTGGTTTTGGTTGTAATGCTGGAGGGTGAGGACTGAGGCAGAGTCTGCTTTTGTGGGACACCAGGGTCCAAGGTGCCTGATTCTCTGTGGTATCTGCCACAGAAGCATGGTGCTGAAACCACATATCTATCTCTGTCTCAGCCCCTCTAATACTGTGGAACCTTTTACCTGTTTCCTGCAACTTGGCCACCTGACGCAACAGATCGTCAAGGGTCTGGGCACTTGTTGCAACTTGAAGTCTCCTTCCTCACCCGTTCCATCTGACTGGAAGCATCAGGCATCTCAGGGAGTTTCCGTGATTTTTTCCGTGATTTCCGTGACTGGTTTTAACTCTGAGGCGAGCGCCCACCACTATGGCAGAGACATAGAGCACTTGGAAGGACAAATACAAGAGTTGCCCTTCAGATCGAGTTTGTTGTCACCTTGTTCTATTTTTAACTGCCTTCTGTGTACAAAAAATGGTAGCTGATGAGCAATTAACAAGCATTTTTATACTGAGATCTAATTATTTGTCAGTTATGTCATTCCAGCAATATCTGTGACTTAGCAGATTCTGTGATAAAGTATTTAATGATAATACACAGCCACAAGCAATTGGGGTATATTTTATTCTTCAGAAAAGGGATTCTGGGTAGATCATAGAATGATGCACGAAATCTGATTCAGAAAACCAGGTAAATATTGTTTAGAGAAAGAAAGAAAGAAAGAAAAAACAAAACAAATAAACAAAAAGACCCCCCCACCCCCCCAAAACCCAAACAAGACGGGTCCTATTGAAAAAGGAAAGTTTTTGGATATCATTCCAAAAAGTCAAAACAGTACTTTTCACTATTTACAGTAAAGAAATACTGCAGAAAGAAATGTTTCAGCAGCAAAACTTGCAAGAGAGGATCTGGAAATCAAACTGGATTTGAATTAACAAAGTGCTACATTTAATTCTGAATTGAGCACTTGTTTGGGAAATTTCCCAGCACTGTGAAATCTTCCCCAAGCTGATGTACAGTAGATTGTGAGTCTTTGTATTACCATATTTCCATTATCCTTTAAAAAATACACCTTTTAACCACATCATAGTATCAGAACATTTCTGAGAGGGGATATTCGAACTCATACAAGAATAATTTCTGCAGGCCTGATATGACATGACAGCCCACATGTCTTTTACATCATTGAAAGTAAGTCCTTATCTACATCACAACTTTGACAGCCCACAGAAGTAGGTTCAGATTGGGCTGCTGGTAAAAGCAGCAGGGATGAGGAGCTGAGGGCTCGCCCAGAGAGAAGGGATGCTGGAATAGACATCCCCGTGGGTTCCTTTCTCCTTCTTACAACCTCTCCTGCTACTGGCTTGCACGTCTTTTTCACATAACTGACAGTTGTAAATGTGAAAGCAAAGTAATAATGATTTCAGTCAAGTGCCAAGAGAACAACAAAATACAGGTTCCTAAAGCCTAAGGAACAGTGTGAAGTAATTAAAAACACAGAGAGAGGTCAGCCGCAAAGAGATCCCGGTTCTTTCTGTCACAGGATTAATACGTGGGAATATGTAAGAGACATATAAAGGAATATTTCATTGGAGATTGAACCACTTAGAGCTGGGGAGCAAAGATAGGGTCTCTACCATGAGTATCTGCACAGATTTTTTTTCAAGAAATTACAATTCAGATTCTCTGCTAGGTTTAAAACTAGATGTAAGAAATACCTACTTGCTGTAACTCAGTAGACTTCCACGATCATAAAATTGGTGCTACAAACAGAAGCAGACCCTGAGAAACTGTTCATGAATGTAATAAATGTGGCAAGAACTTTGAGATTTGAAACCAAAATTGAACTCTGGCCTTCTTCAATATTTCTTTTCCCTATAACAGTTTACAGAATAATCCAAACTTTACATTTCATTGTCACTATCATTTAAAGACTTTGCAAGATGAGATTAAATCCCTGTCTGCATTAAATGAGAGATTTCTGAAAACACTACAACACATCACAGGGGCAGGTGGAAGCCGAGACAAAATGTGAGGTCTGAAACACAGCCTCAGCCACTGGCAAGTTCTGTGGGGTGGGTTGTTTGGTTTTTTGGGTTTTTTTTTCTTCTTAAGAAAGTACTAACCTTTCTAAATGTGAAATATATGAGGACTTCATGCCCTTAACAAATGAATGAGTATGAGAGAGACAAACGGAAACCAGGCCTGGGGGAAAGTTTGATCCCTGGTTCTTAATAGATACACAGAATGCAGTGCCAGTATAATCAGACTGAGTCTGTTGGAGAAGGGAGATGTGTGGCACACCAATTACCGACAGCAGGGAAAATTGAAAGAAATTACATTCAGGGGAGTGTGAAATGTGAAAGTCAAGGAAATAAATTAGATGTTGTATGACCTCTAGTGTAATATGTGGAGAACTAATACATTTAACCTAGTTGTAATCATGTCATAGCCAGACTGCATTAGGAACTTTTTCATTTAAATTTTCCTCTCTGTGACTCTGTGCTCAGGTTTTCGAAATGGAAAATAACACAGCAACACAGGCAGCTCCAGAGTTCATTCTAGAAAGTGAAGCTATGCAAAGTTTGTGCTGCACAAAGGAGCCAAGCTCAGAATTTGCTAATCAGGCAACACTCAAATCTGATGACATTAAATATTAGGGTCACTGGAGGTTTCCTTGAAGAAGAAAAAAGACAATATATCTGCTGCAAACTATGGTACATTGTAACAACTAGTAGACTAAGGTATCTACAGAGTAAAAATTATCTATGTGGAAATATCTTTACTAGGATCAGAAAAGGGGAAGGAGTGGTTTAAATTGCTTGAAGATGTGATTGGGGAGCCTTGCATATAATGAGACTTCTTCAAAGAAAGCCTGGATTTTGGCTGTCATTTGTCTTAAAGAAGGCTCTAAAAATGGTAAAAGCTCTGACTATAGCGAAGAAAAATACTTCGGGAAGCATCTGATGATGTGATCATACTGAAGCTCTGAACGTCTCAAAGTCTGCCTGATACCTGATTTAAGAATTTCAAGACAGTTTATGTCCATTACTTTTTGTCCTAAGGATCACAGGCTTGGAAAATAGTGTCTTCCTCTTTGCAAAAAACTTTTATTTCTTCTTGTCTTCAGCATTAACAGCTGCCCTTCATTCATTTTTTCCTCTTGATTTCTGCAAATCGTTGTCCTTGTGCTCCATTTGATCCATGTGCCTAATATGGTTAAGATGATGCAAAAATGACTTTCAGTAGATATGAAATCCATTTCTTAAGTTCCCATCACCTCAAGTAGAATCAGCCTGCCTAAAAACAAACAAACAAACAAAACAAACAAAAAACAAACAAACAAAAAAACCCCAAACCCAAAATCCAATAAAAAAAACCCAAACCACAAAACATCATAATGTGGTGGGTTGACCCTGGCTGAGGGCCAGGTGCCCACCAGAGCCGCTCTATCACTCCCCTCTTTCATTAGACAGGGGAGAAAAAAATACAATGAAAAAAAAAACTTATGGGTCGAGATAAGGACGGGGAGAGATCATTCTCTAATTATCATCACGAGCAAAACAGAATGAACTTAGAGAGGGAATTAATCTAATTTATTACCAAGCAAAACAGAGTAGAGGAATGAGAAATAAAACCAAATCTTAAAACACCTCCCCCCACCCCTCCCATCTTCCAGGGCTCAACTTCACTCCCGGCTTCAACCTCCGCCCCCCTCAGCGGCACAGGGGGACGGGGAGTGGGGGTTACGGTCAGTTCATCACGCGGTGTTTCTGCCGCTTCTTCATCCTTAGGGGGAGGACTCATTGTTCCCCTGCTCCAGCATTGGGTCCCTCTCACGGGAGACAGTCCTTCACCACCTTCTTCAATGCGAGTCCTTCCCACGGGAGACAGTCATTCATGAACTGCTCCAGCGTGGGTCTCTCCCATGGGGTGCAGACCTTCAGGAGCAGACTGCTCCAGCGTGGGTCCCCCACGGGGTCACAAGTCCTGCCAGCAAACCTGCTCTGGCGTGGGGTCCTCTCTCCACGGGTCCACAGGTCCTGCCAGGAGCTTGCTCCAGCGCGGGCTTCCCATGGGCCACAGCCTCCTTCAGGTGTCTCCACCTGCTCCAGCGTGGGGTCCTCCACGGGCTGCAGGTGGAATCTCTACACCCCCTCATCCTCCCTCCATGGGCTGCAGGGGGACAGCCTGCTTCACCATGGTCTTCACCATGGGCTGCAGGGGGATCTCTGCTCCGGCGCCTGGAGCACCTCCTGCCCCTCCTTCTGCACTGACCTTGGTGTCTGCAGATGTTCTTACATCTTCTCACTCCTCTCTCTGGCTGCAAAAGCTCTCCCTAACTGTTTTTCTCTTTCTTAAATATGTTATCCCAGAGGCGCTGATTGGCTTGGCCTTGGCCAGCGGCAGGCCCATCTTGGAGCCGGCTGGCATTGGCTCTATCAGACACAGGGGAAGCTTCTAGCAGCTTCTCACAGAAGCCACCCCTGTAGCCCCCCCGCTACCAAAACCTTGCCATGCAAAACCAACACACATAAGAACATTAATTTGTAAAGGTACCTCTTGGAGATGGTAAGTACATTGTGGGGGAGGAAGGGGAACAGTTAATGAAAGATACCCTATTCTGTGATGCTGTGACAATACACAAGAATGTGTCTTCTGTCCACAGAGATCTCCATCACAAAGACTTTGCTCCTGCAGGACAGTTGTGAAGGTGGGTGGGACAGCCCAGTTATCTCAGAACTTATTTATGTGTCACTAATTAGCTTAGTTAACAGACTAGATACAATCACTTTAAAGTTTTACTATGTTAATGGTGGTGGTTAGTTGTTATGGATATGTCTGGCTCAAAAAATAAAATTATGAGGACCTGTACCTTTCAGAAATGCTGGCACAAATGATCTTATGCACCTTAGTACTGATTAATTAGAGCTCCAACACTGCTAAACTAGACCTTACTAAGAGACTTTCTTGGCCCTGAATGGGTCTGAGCATCCTGACTCTAGTGGCCTGTTGTATTTAACTAAACTTTGCTTGATCATGCTTAAAACAGGTAAAAAAAGCAATGTTTTATGACCTCATAATTCTTGCATCAGAATAATATCCTTTCTGACATAGGAAATATAATTTACTAAGCATATTCTGCATAGTTTTGAAATAAATTGTCTCTAAAATATACCACACACAATATTCAAAGGATTTCCAATTACTTTGGTCTGAAAGTCTGCTTGTGTTACTTGGATGAAGCATGAATATCAAGTTAATACATCTTTAACAACTGTCTCTTCATAGATAAGAAAGTATTTTTGGTCTAGAATTTGGAAATTATGCAGATTGCCTACTTCTGTCCCTTCCTTTGAACCATGCTGTTTTTTCCAGTGAAAAAATCAGCTTTCACAATCGAAAACCAGATCAATTCGCTCAGCCAATCCATCCATTCTTCCATCTCTCAAAGCCCAGTTTTCACACCAAACCGTTCTCCTCTCAAAGACATACAGGCTGTCATGTCCTTTCTGCAGATTTACACAGTGGTTTGACGATGAGGTGGGCGTGAGAGGGGTCTTCCCAACTCCCAGCGGCGGCCGTTGCGTTGGTGCGGGTTGCCATCCCCTGCTGACCCAAGGACGTGGGATAGCCCAACCTTCCTCCTGCCCCAGACATGCCATCAGCTGTGCTCCGTGTCCTGCCCATCACTACCGGTCCTTCTGTCTGTCTCCAGCAGAGGTACAGGAACCTTGAATTCTGAAAACATGGGAAAATCCATATGACCTGGTAAGCATGTCTCACTGAAATGATAGAAAAAGGTCCAATGTTCGTTCTCAGATCTACTTATTTTTATACCATTTATGTTAATGCCACATAGTAAGTGAACTTTGTTTTCTCCGTGTACTCTTTTGTACAAACTTCTCCTGGTTTGTCAGCAAAATGCAAACTGAAAAATCCAGAAACTAATGTATCTGTACTTCTGTGTAACTACCGACCTTATTGGAGCAATTCAGCCTGTCTATAATCTTAAATACTGATTTACAAACTTCACCCACGCAGCTGATAAATTATTTTCTTCAGCTTTGAAAAGAGCTATGGATAAAATCAAAAGACTCTTCTTGTGAAGACCATAACAACACTGTTTTCACTAATGTAAAGGTAACATCACAGTAAAGTAAATCCACCAGAGAAAATAAAAGGATGGGCATGGAAAAAAGAAAGAAAAGAGGGCAAGTAAAAAAATATAGAATTGTATTGAAAGAGGGCTGGAATATTAAATATGGCTGGGGCGTGGGAGACTGTAATGTCACTGCAGCCGAAAAATGGAGGACATTGAGCTTCAGCGGTAAGAAGAGGCCCTTGAAAAGAACACGGAAAGAGATAGAAGTACATTTAGCTCATAGTAGGACTATTTTTCTTTTTATGCCATTATCTCTGGTCATTTAAATCCAAATCTGGTGACTACCAAGCTGTCTCAGAAAGACAACCTGAGAGCCTGAAATTGTTTCCAGAATGCATGATTAAACTGTCATCTGGACCCAGGTTTATGTGGAAGTAGACTAGCGTAAAACCTGGGATAGAGAATTTGACTCCTGCTTTTTCACCTCTATGGAAGGCAAGATTTCAAGCATTGTATGAAATTAAGGTAATTCCTGGATATTTTTTTTTTCAGAAGTAAACTTGCTTATTAAAATGTTTACATTGTTACTGCCCACTATATCATTCTAACAATGTCTGTTTCTAACTTCTGTCATGTAATTTGGAAAATCTGCCTTTTAACTTGTGTAAACAAACAGTACCTTAGCACTGCTAATGTGTAACTGATTTTTTTCATCCATTGAAAAAGAAAGAGGATATTTAGAAGCGGCTTCCATGATCCTCAAAACCATTTGCTGGAAACGCCTCATGCTGCATGAGGCATGTTACAGAGACTCTAGGAGGAGGCACTGGAAGAGAAATAGCCTTCTGAGGGAATGATAATTAATCTGACAGGCCACTTGGTATCCAGTGGTGAAAGCAAACTTCATCAATTAATCAGTGAGACATCCAGAGGTCATTCACCAGCTCTTCATACATCTTTGCATCTCAGGACATGAAGGTGAGAAAACGCATGACGAAGTTGAATATCATGACTTCCTCCTTAGCATTGACCTCTGCTGAAACATGCTGTTAAAAGGCTGTCAGTTGCTGTTTCCATAATTTGAACTGAAGAACAGACAATAGGTGGTGCTGTCTGTGTTGGCTCACTCCTGCCTATGCACTCTGTTTCCTACCAGAGGAAGTGTCTGCTCTCAGCAGATCAGCATTTCATCAGAAAGCACAACCTTCAGACAGACTCATGGAGCTCAGTGCCTAAGGAATAAAAGTGAAATAGCACAGAAAAAGTAATAAAGCCTGAGACACATTTGCGTGGAAATATGGAAAACTCCTGCATACTTGCAGTGCTCCTTTTTGGTTCTAGATTTGTCAGCAGTTGACCTGTCAGCAGTAACACAGTGCAGGACCACGTGGATTTCTCCATGGCCAGGCAGGCCCAGTCCACACCCTTGCAGGACGCTGGTCTGTCCCAGCTGTGGGACTTCGCCTTTGTCCTTGTTGAATTGGAAGAGAGCCCTTCTCAGCCCATTCCTCCAGCCTGTCCAGGTACATACAATAACTAAGATTTGGTGTTGCTGCTCTGAACTCCTTAGATAACATTGATCCAAAGATGCTTCTGATGAGCTGCAGATTAGTTTCCCAAAGCTTATCAGCAAATAGAATATAGTTTGTTACTTCAGGAAAGAGTCAGCAATTTGCTCACAGAAATATGTGAAATGATTACAAATTCAGCTCTTTGAGCCCATCATTATCGCTGATTGTCACACATAGCAATGTGCAGCTGTTTAATGCTACGCTAGAAGGCAACATTGAGGAGAGCGTACTTTTATGACATTTTATAACATTTTTCAGATGTATCAGATTTAACAGAGCAGCACTGTCTCCAGTGAAAGGTCTAGATGCTGCTATGTCTACTTGGCTTATAAGAATGTGTTTTCACAGGTACATGTAAAGTCTCCAAGACACGTAGGATATTGTATTAGGGGAGCTACTCTCCTTATGCCAAGCCTTTGCCAAGTTCCATCTTTTCTCTTCCATCAACATATGGGCAATATAGAGATCCTTACCTACCATTTTTCTTTTCTCCAGGGAGGCTGAATATTGATGAGCAGTAATTGTGGAATTTTTTTTAATTGTATGAATAATAACAACCATAACTACCACATTAACAAAAAAAGTTGCTTTATCTGCTTATTACTGTGCTGACATATAACTACAATAAATCTGGTATAACAAAAACTTGACTTTCATATGGTCATTTTAATCTTTTATTCAGCATTCTGAGATAACCACTAAGAACAATCTCTGGAAGGGATTTTATTCTGCCCCCCCCCCCCCCCCCCCCCAGTAGTGTCCCAGCTAGAATGTATATACAGTAGGGCCGAATACAGAGTGAACTGGGACTAAAGTATTAAACATATGCCAGACTTTCTGAAGTTATATTATCTAACCAATTTTCTGTAAGCCAGATAGATATGTTTTCCAGTCTTTATAAAATAATTATGAACTTTACAGTCCTCTTTAGTTATGGCTGTCTTCTGAATATTTCAGGACTTCTTATTTGCTGTTTTAGCCAACTGGTTTGACTTGCAGTAGCGTTTTAACTAATGCATAAACCACACAAACTAAAATACAGGAAATTCCACTTAAACATAAAATTACTTGTGAAATTATGTGAGGGTGATCAAGTGCTGGAAGACGTTGGACAGAGGGGTTATGGAGTCTCTATCCTTGGGGGTACCCAGCTGGACACAGTCCTGGGCAACCTGCTCTAGCTGGCCCTGTCTGAACAGAAGAATTGGGCTAGATGATCTTCGGAAGTGCCTTCAGCCTCAGTTATTCTGTTATTTTGGTAGAAATGTCAGATCTTAGAAGATGTCAGTACTGGGTGTTTCTTCCAAGAAATCCCAAGGTCCACATTCATCCAAGAGAGCTTCAGGCAGTTCAGATAAAAACCTAGATGCTTCTGGAGTTAATACCAACACAGACAGAAGCACATCCAGAAGAAAGTTGAAATCTGCTTTAGCATAAATACTCCTAAACAAGGACAGGTACACCAAAAGCAGCCACAATTTTGGAATAGCTATTGCTTTTTAAAGAATATATAGAAAAGTTACTTCTCATAAGACTAAAGACTGAGGTTTTGATCTCATATTCCTAGTCTGAAGCAAGACAGATAAATCTCTTCTCTTTATATTTCCATCTGCTCTGAATACTTTCTTGTTAAGGCTGTAGAGCTGTGGCTTTAATGGGTACATGAAGGCAAGCTATGTATCAAGGCAACATCACGAGCAATATATATCACTTCCAAATTCTTCTCTGCATTTCAAATTGTGCCACTTAATTGACAATTCATATAAAAAATTCTGGTCATGTCAAACACAGAATTCCTGACTAATTCAAGTCCATGTGCAAGTTTTATTACTCCTAAGTCATATAAGGGTGATATTGTTGGCTTATACAAACTTGTATCTTGACTAAAGGTTAAAATACGGCTTTTTGAAAGATTTTTCAAAACGTCCTTAAGGAGAGAGATATAGGATTAACAGAGGGAATATATATATCAGCTTTTTTAGGCTATTGTGATACCACCATGTTTTATATAAGACAGGTGTGAAGGATAAAATTAGTCAATTACTGAAAAATAATGAGCAATGCAAAGATGACTTGTCTGTGTTATAGCCCACAGCTGCTGTTGCACATCATGGAAAATAACTATCTCTATTATCAACTTGGCACAAAGAGTAATGTTTGTGAGTCATAATTAAAGCAAGTTGTTTGAATTGATTTTGCTGTGCTTTATGACCAGTAACCTGCAGGTGAACATGAAGTTTCACTTTTAAGACCTGCTTCATAATTTAAACCAGATTAACATTTAACATACTCCTCGTGCTCCTTTGTGCATTTAGCAAAGACCCGATTCCTTGTTCCAATGAGCAGAAAAATTGTAAAAAAAAAAAGAAACCTTCAATTTGGAGGGGATATTTTTAGAGGCCCCTCATTCTGTCACATTTATTCATGCTACTTCTTACTACATTTACAACTTTAAAAAGTTTTTTGAGCTACTTCACTGCATTTGTCTAATTATCTGCCTTTCTTTTCTGGAACTGGTAATATAAAACATACTCCAAGCACTGGAATGAAGTCATTAATCAAATTGCAAATGTAACTGTCAGAGAGAGGAACAAAAATTGGCAGGAATAGATGGTGGGTGGTATGAAAGTGTTTCTGGCAAACTTGACTTGACTTGTGATGTTTTGCAAACAAGTCACTACTTCATGCAATTATTGTTACCATTTCTCATCCCTCAGGTATCTGGGTAGGAACAAATAGGAAAAGATTTAGTTAACTGCCAGCACTGCCCAGGCATGGGAAGCTTGTTCGGGACTAGCAGTGTTGTTCCGGCCACCCCAGACAACGTTGGCAGAATCTCAGGGCTCACACTAAAATTACAACAGAGCCCTTCCACTTCCAAAAAACTTCTCCCATCTACAACCGCATGGGCTAGCAGCAATGCTCCCCAGTCTGGGAACCACAGCTCCATTTTTCACTTTTCTGATGATGTACAGAGCTCCGCAAAAGTGGATGTACAATGTCTAAGAGCTTATTTTAAACAAAGGCTTATGACGTTGTTAACTTTGGATACACACACAATTCTGCTTCCTTCAGGTTACTAAACATTGATGGCCCAAAATGTAAAGGCAGGTAGCTCCTGAGCCACAGAGCCCACAAAATCTGTGGCTGTCCCTGGCATTATGCAGTCATAGGCTGACTCTCATGGACTGAGACTATAAAGCAGTATTGATGTCAGTGAGAAATATTAACAAGACCTTTCTTCTATTAATTTGTATATTTTTAATATTTTTTATTATTTTTTATTGTGTTCCTCTTACTTCTGAGATATTCTTACTTTTCCACCCTGTGCTGTATAACATCTCCTTCTTCCATAACTAAAACCTGTGAACTGGAATTCTGCATGTTGTTCAGCTTTCTGGTGACAAATTACCTGTAAGAAGAAAGCAATCTTTTTCATATAATACCAAAGAAATTAATCCTTTATAGTTAGTCACTTCCAGTCCACTTTCAGATATCTTAGCAATCCTCTCAAAAAAAACATGCATTGTAATTTAAAAAAAAATATATATTTCAAGGGAGTTTTCATTAATACACACAATTTTCTCAGTTAAAATAGTGCTCTGAAAACAATATATTGAGTAATATATGCCTAATTCGGTGCTAGTGCGTTAATCCTTTGGGAATGGCACATTAGCAGTCTTGTTTAGATTGAATAGTCTTTGCGTGAACATTATTCATTCGGAGCCCATCATTCACAATTCATGTCAGATATCTGATATCATCAATTAATGGGTATGAACTTGCTCAAAACAGAAGAGCTGGGTATATCATAGATAATTTTCCATCTACTAAGGAAATGAAAATTATATGATAGCCTGTCTGACTCCTCTAATGATTTTTAATCTAGTTTAGCCTTAACTGAATTTAACCAAATTTTCAGAAGATAAAGGTCTAGCAAAGTTCTGGATTCACTGTACTACAACTTGGGAAGCAGACTGGTGGAAGATCTCAGCTTTACATTTTGTTATTTATTGCTGAAAAAAATGGCAAATAGTGAGATATTTCCCCAAACGAGCCCTGGCTCTCCAGCGCGACTGAATCACTGAGGACTTGGGTTGCTGGTAGGAGGGTGGGGGAGAGGAAAGGGTGAAAGAGAATGAGACCTTTCAACTTGGAAAGCATCCCTCCAAAATATACACATTTATTGTCCAAAAGATTGAATAGCAGGCTGATCCGTGGCAGTGTCATGACACTTTTATGCATCCGTGTTATGAAAGATTCAAGCTATGCTGCCTGTCGCTATTCCTCAGTGTCTTTGATGCTGGCTTGCTTCAGAGTAAAATAGAAAGTAGCAGACGGGGACTCAAAGGCGTGTTGTCTCTATAAAGACCTGTTTTCAAGCTGAAGCAGCACTAACAGATTCATGGCTTGATTCCCCCTTTGAACCAAGGAAAGCGGGAGTACAGTTTTGAAAAGCTATCAAGTGCTTGTTTCCCCTGAACAGCATGGTAATTTTGGTGTTCAGAGAGTAACCTGAATCACATTATTTGAATGAGGTGAAAAGCGGTGCTATGTAATTGAAAGATGGTAGAATGAGTGCATACAGACAAGCGCAGATCAAACATAGCATCACATAGGTACCGGTGGTGATAAAAGGGTAGAAAGAGATCTGTAAAAGATGATGGCAAAACAGAATTAGGATGAAGTGGTCAGTGTGATCTACAGCAGGTCTTATCTACATGTCATAGGGTAGTAGGATGCAATTACATTTTAGAATTGGGAGCCAGCCTTTCATTTTGCAGTGCTGGTTAGTTATGCCGTGGCTGTGGAGGAGCTAGTGCCGCCCACACATCAGGTAAGGTGCACAAGGGAGCTTGGCACCAGGTGACTGCACTGGGGACATGCACTGCTTATCTGTCTGGTGCCTGGTGGGATGCTGTCGCCCTTTACATCATGCAGACGTTTGTGGCTTTTGTCGTGAGGTGGGGAAGGTGTGCATGCAGTAACCAGACTGGCACAAACTCTGCCAGAACTCTGCAACTTCAAATCCATTTCAGGACATGCCTTTTTTTAGGATCATTTGAAAACGTTTGATCCAGCAGAGCATTTTCACAGTGGCATATTGCTCCATTGCTGTGGTTTTAATGCAACAGCAGGCGCCCAGAAACTGGATTTACAATCATGAGGAATGATCTCATATGGGTGCCCCTAAGAGAGCACGGAAATGTAAATTCACAGTTAAATTGTCTATCACTCTAAAAATATGTGTCCGGAATATTGGATTAAAGCAATAACTAAAACCATCCTCAACATAAACCTTCGTAATAGAAATACTAATAAGGGCAGATTACATTATATTACTGGGTAAATTACATGAGTAGAAACACATTTTAATCTACCCAATGTCCCAAAATGTTCAACTTTTACCATAAATTAGCAAATTTAAATACAAAGGAATTGTTTTCATTTTTAATTGAGAAACAAAAATGACAAAATAATTCTGAAAAAACATAACAACTTTCTTTCTATTACAGCCCCTGTAATACAATGTTTCTCCCATTTTGTTATGAGGAAATTGCAACATATTAGATCTATCCATTCTTTGTAAATAGCGAGTTCCTAACACTAATAATGTAATCAAATGCTCTTCAGTGAAAGCTGTGTGTTCTCATTTTAGTCCTGGGCTGGAACTCAAACTGCCACTTCCCACCAAGGAAGTAATGATCATGGATCATCGCTCTTCTGTGTAAAAAGTAAGATTTACCTTACTCCCCTCCCTGCCATTACACACTGGGTATAAATTAAAAAAAAAATAAAAATAAAAAAAAAAATTTGTGAATGCTTTTGCAAACTCAAAAGTTGCCATGATATAGTTGTGTTCTCATTCGGAATATTTGAAGATTTTCATTTTTCCTTCTCATCACCTGCTTATTTTCTGGCCAAAAGTAACCTATCGGCTTGCTCTCCAGGCTACCTGAGCCAGTATATAGCCAGTAGTACTCTTGTGCTGGTCTGCGTCGGTGTAAATTTACTGCTGCCTAGAAGCAAGGAGGAGAACTACAATTGCAAGATGTGTCTGATTTGTGCTAAATCCAGGCATGCAGATTAAATATTATGGATTTCTCTGGGATGTGTCTTAAACCGCACTCAAGTCCATTATGTTATAGTTGGAAATACAAAGTTAGATTTAGAATCAAGGCCTTTTTTTCCTTTTTTTAAAGTTTTTAACTACAGCCAGCTTGTCATATGTTGAATTTCATACCTATAGAGAATATTAGGGATAGAAAACCCTAGACAGTGTAAATAATAGAGGAAATAAAATGGCTCCCATTACAGATAATGGATGAGCATTTATTTGAATTAAACATTTAAATGTGGCTAATTAACTCATTAACCTTTACATTAACAATTATATTTCACACTGTGCACTACATTGCTGCTCTGCTCTGGTTCACACAATTCTTAATTAAATCTAAGTCCAGTGGTCTTTCAAAGATTTTCCATTAACTCCACTATTATCATCCACAAACTGGGGAAAAATATTCCTCAAGACTTTGTCTTTGGATAGACCTGTGGTTACGCTTGTCCCTGCAAGAGCAGTGGTTCGCCGTTAGTCATTCTGTTAGAGCCACAGAATCTTGCGGTACTTAATTAGAGAGTCTATTTAAAGAGTTTATGAAGCAAAAGGCATAGGAAGAGTTTTGTGACAGTGATTAAGGTTTCCACTAGCTCAAGGTATTTGCCTCTTCATAGAGTCGTGTTCTCGTTTGCCATCTCAGAATGACTCTTCTGGGTCCTGTTCAGAGTTCTGCAGTGCTCAATCCTGAATAAAATTTCTGTCTTAACTCCTAACTTCTGTGTGTTAGTCTGCCTTTCTTCTCTCAGTTAACTTCCAGATGAGGATCATGGTACTACTTCAATATTTGGAAATTTTGTATTGAAAACCTCTTTTCATTAAAGAAAAAAAATAATGCCGCTGCAATTGTTTGAGCTGCAAAATGTCCAGTGCTCTGTGTATTAAAATTATCTAATGTTTTGGCCCCGGGTAATTACACAGTGCCTGTTAGTAAATCATATAACTGCCCTTGTTGAACTGGTATAAATACCAGATAGCTCGACGGACCTAACGCAGCGCTGATCAGCTTCTCCTGTGGGACACAAACCCTAGCAAGCTCTGCAGCACATAAAAGCACAAGGTTTTCTACAGGAATGTAAGCCAGGTTTATAATACTAACATATCGCACTGTACCTCAGATGTGATCATTGTCAGCCAGAGTCTCTAAAAGACAAAACCTCTTAAATCATCCTTTCCTGGAATCATAAAAAAGAAGGAAAAAGTTAATTACTGAAGCTCAAGATGTATGATAGCTTTTTAAGTGTAACTATTCAATGACAGAAACAATTTAAGCAGTTATTGCAAAAATGATGACATTAGATTTATGTCTTCTCAGTTTTTGCTCTTTTTCTTTTTGGCTTTCATCCAGTTCGTCAGGTACAGTTTACTGCCAGACTATCAGTCTGTTTCATTAAAATAGCTTCTACGTCTCTTTTTATAATCCATTTTTTCTGTGCACAGCATGAACTATAACATTTCAAGATTTGCTGTTTGTTGAACTGATTGAAAATATTGGTTACTGCTCCATAAAACATCATGTGCTTCCGGTTTCTGCCATTTAATACTCCTGCCACTTCTATTAGTTATCCAGCAATGCTTATTCTACCAATTTATGAAGCTTCACAATCATCTCAAAGTGCCTTGTAAACAATTCCTGAATTTGGGAGAGAGGAGTATTGACACTTTTACCTTACTTTTCATCACCTTTACATAAAAAAAAACAAAAACAACAACAACAACCAAAAAACCAACAAAGAGATATTTAGAGTTCTTCCATTTTGTGATTCTAACCCAGAATTGCAAGTAGAGAGAATATAATTTGCTGGTAGAGAAAGTGGCAATAATACAAAGAAAAAAACAATGCACTAAACCGTTCATAGAAAAACATAAACATGGGCTCAGTCTTCACAGGAAAAATGACAAGCCTCTCTAATGCCATATTCAGATACTGGCTTGGAGCAGGCTCCAAGGAAAGAAAATATCCCCCAGGAACACTACTGATTATTCAGAAATGTTATACGCCAGCCCTTGTTTCCTAGAACACAGTTGCTGATGTTCCCTTGACCTAGCTTGACTTACTCAAGCAGAGTTACAGTATAGAAATACTGAAAAACAGAGTTTGTGTTGACAGGACAGTGCAAACCAGTGTTTCCAAAGGGAATTTCAGTCTTCTGTGAAAAGGTCTTTCTGTTGTCCATCACAACGATCTTGCATTGTTTGAATTTTGCATCAAGCTATTCACAGCATTAATTAAATTTCACTTCTGTGCTTTTCTTCATTCTTAGAGCCCCTTCACACCTTATTTTTCCTCTGTGTGACATCAAGCAGCACGTAGTGGAACAACAGAGCGTGGTTATAGCCATATTTTACAAAGCTTCCATGAGTGACCCACTTCTGGTTTTGCTAATCGACATATTCCCATGCTTACCTACCTCATCCTACCAACATTTATAGCCAAAAATTGTTGTCCATCTTGTACACTTGCTAAAGAGTTACTCAGTAGTACATCGCATCTCTGTGACAGACTAATGAACTAATGCCTAGTAGAAACACTTATGTTTATTCATATATATTGTCCCTTCTAAGGGTTGGGTTCACTTTATTTTACATTGATGAATGCATTCTGCATATAGATCTGTTGCCAGGAGGTTTTCTTTATGAGGATTTTATTTTTATTTTCCAGAGGTTGGAGAAAGGTTGTCTGGTTTTCTTCAACTAGGGATCTTTTTTTTAAATAATTTTTTTTTTTTTTTTTTTTTTAAATCCTACTTCCATTTCGTCACTGAACACAGGCAGTGAAATGTTAATAAGGATGCAGTTGCATTTTAGGAGTACCAGAAAGATTGACCTGTCTCTCTTGTAGCGACAAAGGACTTTAATCTACTTTCAAATTGTGATAAACTATTACCAAGAAAGAACATGGTGGAACTGACTTTGAGAGCCCACCGCAAGCTGGGTTATCACTGATCACTGATCATACTGATCATTATGCCAAAAGAGACAGATTTTTTCTAAAGTTTAGTTTAAGACTCCAGGATTACAGATAAGGAGGCCCATGTAATCACACTGGCTTTGCTCCTACATTTTCCAAGGCAATCGTATTTATTTCCTTTTATTCTTGTCCACACCTTTTCCCCTTCAAATTCCCTAGCAGATAACTTTCCTTCCTTCATTCCCACATCTTGTACAATAAAGGTAGTTTTCCTCCTGAGACTACGCATCGAAAATTTCCTGACATTCAAACAGGTGCTGTAGTACCAAAAGAAAGGAAGAAAACTGTATTGAAACAAAAGAAACAACGTGTTGTATAGCTAAATCTGAGCTAAACCCATGTTTAGAGAACATTCGTTTCCCTTTTGGAGGTTGTTCTGTACAGTATCCCTGGCAGGACCGCGCGTCAAAACCTCAGCCTCAGCTCCCCAGGTGGGTGCTGTTCCCCCAGGTAGATGCTGTCGTCCCCCCCCCCAGGTAGGTGCTGTTCTCCCAGGTAGGTGCTGTTCACCCAAATGGGTGCTGTTCCCCCCCCAGGTGGGTGCTGTTCCCCTCCTTTGTCTGCCCTCAGCCCCTGGCTTTCATTTCAGGCTACTGTCACCTGCTTCTTTTCACTCTTCCCCCTTAGGGGAAAATGCAGACAGCTGCACTCGATGAGGATACGAATTGTCTCAAGAAACAGTCATTGCAGGCTTTCCAATTCTTTTTGAGATTGTAATGACTTGGGTAAACAGCTGAAGATCTGGGTTGTGGCGGGTTTTTTTCCTGTACACCCTTCACATCCTATTTTCGAATAAGCATCACTTAGCTGAGGGCTTTCAGCTCCCTTGTTCTAACCTAATGGCTGTGCTTTCGCATGCCAGGGTATTAGCTGGAGGTATCAATCTGAATCTCACTTGCTGTCTTAAAAAAGGCAGGGCACATTTTTTATAACTCCTTCTAGACTGTATGTCTGCTTTACATCAGATAGGATTTAATAGACTTTTTAAAGCTACCCTGTCATCTGCCTTCCCTGAATATGAAAAGAAGCGTATTTACAAGCTACAAGCCTTGGAAAGTCTTTCATTGTCCCAGAAATCTCTTACTGAAGCATCTACTCAAAGACACATGCTTTTCTGAAGTCTTAAAGCCACTTTCCTTTGTACAAATATCTTAAAGTTTGCTGTTTCTTGCTTTGCTTCTTATCAGGTCTGAGAATGGTGTATTACACAGGCACCCTGCAATTCGGGAAGATTTCAGAAATATATTGGTCTGCTCCAGAATCCATCATTTATTAATCACTGCACCGGGTGCTGTTCCTGCCATCTATCCTCAGTCACAGCCCGAGTCTCTTCAGAAGCAGATTCTCCTTTTTTTTTTATATATATTTTGTATCCTACAGCAGGAGTGAAGTCAATCAACTTCAATCAATGCTGACACTATGAAACACAAAAGCAGTACATCAAAATAGAAAGATTTGAGGGCAAGGTTGCTTTATGAATACACGAATAATGAACTCCAGCTGTGTCCTGCCAATGGCTACATTTTTAATAAAACATGGTTAAAAGAAATAATAATAAAAAAATAAAAAGTGGTTAAAAGAAATGTTGAGAAAAATCTTTATTTCCTTTAGAAATATCCTTGTGGGATATTTAAGAGCACATTTTCAGGAGGAAATGCCAAAAAATATGGGATTCACATGGAACATTTTTGTTCCATGCCTAATGAATAGTAACTTACCACTTTTTACAGGTAAGTGAAGAGAGAGGCAGAAATACATTGTCTTTGTGTCACAAGTTTATACATTGTTTTGATGGCACACTGGGAAATTTTTATTGCTACATCATCATACATTTCTATGTTATAAAAGCAATTTACTCAGGGTCACTAGGAAACACTGCCTCGGTCAGGAACAGGACCCAAACCAATTGCCATGCTTCCCAGTCCAAAGCTGTAATTACTGGCCATTTCTTTCTTGCACGTTATATTAGCTGTGAAACACTCACTGTGATTAGCAGTAATGACAGATCTTTCCTATTCTAGCGTGCAAGAGCGTTTTTGTTATACCCATTAGAAATTACAGAGGAGATTGTGTGAAAATGAACAAAAAATTCTAAATAAGAGTTAAGGTTCATTGAAACTAATTCTCGATCGGTTTTCTCTCCATAAACTCTCTAAAACAATTATCCACACGGTCCCATAAAACTCCATTTTATAACAAAAAAAAAAAAAAAAAAAAGGTTATTTGTCGAAAATACAGTCAGCTGGGTGAGGACCTAGATTCATTCTGAATAACTGAACTGCACAGTTTCAGAGTACAGGAAAAAGCTAAAAGCATCTCAGCAAGTTAAATCAGATAGGAATTTACTGAGTACATTTATAATGTTGTATTCAAACATGACATTTATAAATGGGGTTATCCAAAGGTGCCTATATTTGGGGCCCAGTGAGAATTAATAGTAGGCGCCTGATGCCAACGCTCCTCAGAGGCCAGAAAAGGTGTTGGTTGATCTAGACAGCAGGACGGTGGCCATGGAAGTCGGAATCCGCTAAGGAGTGTGCAATAACTCACCTGCCAAATCAACCAGCCCTGAAAATGGATGGCGCTGGAGCGTTGGGCCCATACCCAGCCGTCGCCAGCAGTGCGAGGCCCGCAGGGGCTAGGCCGCAACAAGTAGGAGGGCCGCTGCGGTGTGCCTTGAAGCCTGGGGTGCGGGCCCGGGTGGAGCCACCGCAGGTGCAGATCTTGGTGGTAGTAGCAAATATTCAAACAAGAGCTTTGAAGGCTGAAGTGGAGCGGGGTTCCATGTGAACAGCAGTTGAACATGAGTCAGTCGGTCCTAAGCGACAGGTGAGCGCCATTCCGGAAGGGCAGGCGATGGCCTCCATTGCCCTCAGCCAATCGAAAGGGAGTCAGGTTCAGATCCTGAATCTGGAGCAGTGTGCCCAGGTGGCCAAGAAGGCCAACAGCATCCTGGCTTGTATCAGGAATAGTGTGGCCAGCAGGACCAGGGCAGTGACTGTCCCCCTGTACTCAGCTCTGGTGAGGCCGCACCTCGAGTGCTGGGTTCAGTTTTGGGTTCCGCAGTACAAGGACATTTTGGTCCTGGAGTGTGTCCAGAGAAGGGCAATGAAGTGGTGAAGGGTGTGGAGCACAAGTCTGATGAGGAGCGGCTGAGGGAACTGGGGTTGTTTAGCCTGGAGAAGAGGAGGCTGAGGGGAGACCTGATCGCTGTCTGCAACTACCTGAAAGGAGGTTGTAGCCCAGTGGGCGTTGGTCTCTTCTCCCAAGTAACGAGTGAAAAGGCCTCATGTTGTGCCAGGGGAGGTTTGGATTGGAGATTAGGAAAAATTTCTTCACTGAAAGAGTGGTCAGGCATTGGAACAGGCTGCCCAGAGAGGTGCGGGAGTCACCATCCCTCGAGGTGTTCAAAAAACATGTAGATGTGGTACTTCGGGACATGGTTTTGTAGACATCGTGTTGGGTTGACAGTTGGACCTGATGATCTTAGAGGTCTTTTCCAACCTTAAGATTCTATGATTCTATGAAACTAGCTGATTCAAGCCTGACTTCTTTCCTTGAAAGAGCTCAGAACTACATTTTCAGACTTGTACAAAATTACATAAGAAACTTGCATGCAGTATGTTTACAGACAGACTAATGCTCTGGGATCCTGTGCAAAAGGAATGGCTTAAAAGCATAGTGTTTGTAACTTCACCTGCTTGTGTATTCTTTGGCACAAAGAATGTCTTTCCAAATACAGACTGCAGGAGGAGATTTATGAAGTGGGAAGTTCTTTTAGTGAGAGTAATATTGATATCTAATTATTTATACAACCACATCTCTCTGTTAAATCAAATAATTAAATGACTGTGATTATTGTGATTATGCAGAGGCTTCCTGGTTCAGGTGTTCGGATTAGTAAGAGTTCAGCCTGAATCTTGAATCACGGACATGAGGTGAGAGTTGATCTACAGGAAAACATGGGCTTTGGGAACTTGAACGAAAGCCCAGGAACTCTGGATGTTGGGAGGCCTTGATAGCGCTGACCTAAACTGAATGTGGGTTTGTTGGCTTACTCACTGCCTGTTGCTGAAAGTGGTCTTTTGGAGGGGTTTTTTGTTTGTTGTTTGTTTGTTTGTTGGGGTTTTTTGGTGGGAAAAAGCAGCATGATTCTGAAGCAAGTAATCACAAGGTTTCAGAGCCTCGAGTCTAAAATACTTTTAGTTTCACATCTTGGTTCATCAGCTACACAATCTGTTTTATTGGTTTGTTTATTATTCAGGGCTTTTCTGTGTCTGTGGTGTATCTGAATTTAGTCTTACATAGCTAAATCGAAGAGTTTCCCCATAGAAAGAGTTCTGTCTTCGCGATGGAAGATCCATAAACATAAATGAGTTTCTTTCAATAGCTAAGTGAGTAGCAGATATCTGTTTCTTAGGAACAAACTTCACAAACAAGCCTCTACAAACCTCCTGTGAGGAAAACAGAGGCTTTGCAAAAGATATAATGATCTGCTGCTTCTGGACATAAACTGGTTTGGATATTTATCAGCTTTTCATTTTAAGCAGTTTCTCTAGAATATGGCTAAATAGTGGTCTGCAAACGGTGGTATATTGTGCGCCAATGTCTCAAGGGCTACAACTGGTGATCTGGTTTGCCTATGGAGCTATATTCCTTTTCTAGGAAGGTCTGTGTGCTATTCTGAGTGTCTGCTGTCTGAAAGGTGGACGAATGATTGCACGTGCAGTTCTCTGCTGACCCCTGATGATGGTAGCTTTGAGACATAATATATAGAAAAGTCACTGAAATATTCAGCATGAGGATAATGGGAGTTAGTCCATGGATAAAAATTGTTTGCTTGGATTGAAGATAGGTTATTCCCATAGCGTAGTACAGATAAAGGAACAAGAGACTGAGCAGAAGAGGAAAAATATCAATAAACTCTTAACTTCCAAGTAACTATGTGAATATGACAACTTTTGAAAGCAGCTGCATGAAGTTTTGTTTTGTCTGGGTTTCTCTAAAGATCTTTTACTTAAATACGTGGAAAAACCAAGCACCTGAAACATGTATTGTACACCTCAGGGATGTGATCACACCTCCTTAATAATTGGTTATTTCTCTTTCTCAAAGTCCTACTTCTAGCTGGCCTTCCTCAGACCAGAGGTTTTCCCTGTTGGATTAGCTGTCACAGACTTTGCCTATAATAACTCAGTATTCACTGGAAGAAGAAAAAAAAAAAAAAAAGAAAAAAAAGAAAGAGGTGAGAGAAGTAAAAAATCACTCATCCGTCTTTATTTTGATCCATTAAAATCACTTCTCTATCAAGAGTTATTTTCATACCTGGAAAGTTGGCAGGACATAGAAAGATGAGGATTACATTAAATTTGACTGAACAAGGGGAAATGGCCTGAAGCTGCAGGAGGGGAGATGGAGGTGAGATGTGAGGCAGAAATCCTTCCCTGTGAGGGTGGTGAGGCCCTGGCACAGGTTGCCCAGAGAAGCTGTGGCTGCCCCTGGCTCCCTGGCAGTGTTCAAGGCCAGGCTGGATGGGGCTTTGGGCAACCTGGGCTAGTGGAGGTGGCAGGGGGATGGAATGGATGGGTTTTAAGGTCCCTTCCAACCCAAACCATTCTATGATTCTATGAAATTTCTTGCTAAATGTAAATTTTCTATAACATATTTATTCTTAGGGGATATTTTAAAGGTATTTCAGGGAAATATCAGGTTGTGAAAGATTTCCAATAGCCTTGCTTAGTTGAAACCTGTGAAAATGTGTCTCTGATATGATTTGCAGTGCTTTCAAGTTAAGATTTTGGAGAAGTTAGCCATTTTGAGGACTGTTCTATCAATTAAGAGACAAGAACAATTGCACGAAGAACCCACGTATAAGGAAATGCAAGGTGTAATTGTCCTATGACACTTTAAAAGTTGTGCTTTATAAGCACTACTTTTTGCTATTTTCTTTGCTAAGTAATTTTACTAGAATACTTTCCAAAGCTATTACTTTTACTAACGTACTTTTCACAAGCAGGAACTCATGAAAACCGCTGCACTGTGGCATGAAGGAAACTAATGGGATTTGCATAACTAGGAATGAGGGAAAGGACCAGGAAATCCAACATTTTTGATGGGAAGTCCTACAACACGGCAGCACAAGCTCACAGTTTATGTTTTTGTGTATACATGAGTTTAGGTGCACTGCATGTAAGAAGGCATCAATAAAGCCTGTAACGTTTCGTGGAGGTTCCTTATGTGTAGAGCTTTCCCACAAACTTCTTCTAGTGACTTTCAAAGAAAGGTACTCAAGATTATAACAACTGTGTCACTCATAACATCATATCATCCAGACAAAAATGTATATTTTCAGGCGTTTTGGACAATACGGTTAGTAGATTTTATTTTTTTTTTTTTAAAGAAGTATATGAGATTTTTCCTTATTAAACTATCTGTGGATGAACAAAATGGTTTTTTGAAGCTGAGAAACTGAAGATGTAACCTTACACTTTAGCATGAAATATTAGCCATTTTAGGCAGAAATGTGTTAACTGTCAGGAATTTGACTTGGCTACTTTTGAATGATTGATAGAAGTTGCTCATAGTTTTAAGTGGTTTAGATTAGATCTTGGTACAAGTTTATAATTGATGTTTTGGTAACTAGGCTAATTAAAGATTTGTTACTGCTATTAAGGCTAAATATTAATTTAAGAGTCTGTTTTTCTCCATTTGATAAATGTATTTGCTACATTCACTAATAAACCCAAATCTACTTCAAAATGAAGATGACGAAGAAACTTCGCTGTCAGTGTTTTTGTAACACCACAATGTTACATTTTCATCAATATTGACAAAGAAATTAGGAAGTGTATTCTTCAGTCATAGGTTTTCCTTACAAGCACCGCGATGTATGGGTGGCTGTAGCTAATGGAATAAACTGAAGCCATTGAAAGTGAGAGAGCTTTTAATTTCCATCCTGTGACTGGCTGGAACTGGAAAGAGGGACCTTTTTTACCAGGTCTTTCAAAACTCAAGTTGCTTAGTGGTTTGGTCAGCCTTGCTATTTATGTGTGGCTGGACATACAAATTCACTGCCTGTGTGATTTCTGTTGTGAAGATTTGTAGGTGCTGCTAAGTTTAAGTTTCAAAATTTTTGAAAAATTTAGACGTAGGCTGAGGACGTTCATGCCTTTCACCATATAGCCTGCTATAAGCTACTAGAATCCCATTCTTTACTATTTCCCAAATCTTAGGGTCAGTGTTTGAGGAATGTGAATTTAAGCAACTTCCTTTAGTGTGGGACCTTGATTTTATCAGGATAACTGGAGGTTTCAAAATTATTCAGATTAGGACACTTTTAAATACCCCTCACAACATCAAGTGTGTTATTAGATATGGTTGTCTTCCACATATCAGCAGAAATGCAAAGGATCATTAACTTCAATGATATCAGGACGTTCTTACTGTTACATTTACCGTTATTGCTGGAAACCTGCTTTTTAGTATTACATTTGACCTACTGCATGTAGAAAGCATTTGTCTGCCAACAAGGAAAATGGAGTGAAACATATTTTTGCCAGGCTCATTATGATTCTGATGGAAGAAACGGCCTGTGCACCAAATAAGAAAAAGTAGGAAAAAACAAAATTATCTTGGCAAAATAGGCTCATATAAAAGATGTTTAAGTTTTTATAATTTCTTTGTTAACTATTATTGCTGATTTTAAGAGAAGATGTAATCACGTGTTACCTAGAAGGGATGTATCTGGGCGCTGATTATGGCTCATTTTATTGCCCCTAGAAAGGATAAGCCAATTTTATTTCGTTCTGCATTGTGAGGAACCTGGAGTATCACCTATGAGATGTTGACATATATTCATATGTAAAATTCCCATTTTCATTTGTAAACTTCACCAGGGATTTAGCTCTACAGTCAAACATAGCCCTGATGTCTAAAGGCTGATGATGCTCAATGTACTTCATCCTTCTACCTCAGGACATTTGTCATCTGATGTGGTCTGATCTGACTGTACCACAGCCAGGAGTCGTCTTCTTGAAGGCTTTGCATTAATTGATTGAGCAGAGCCCCACAGTTCTTCATATCGCTTTGTTGTGAGGACACTAACGCATTGCCTGGTGTGGTATTCTTATACCTACTGGATCTACCACCATTTATAAGTTGGTTGCAATAAAAAGTAGAAAACTTGACAGCTGATTGCCTTCAGTTATGATGAAACTTATAATATTAGGCTTTCTCACTACCTCCTGGGATGCCTTAAAGCTTAAATAACACATAAATGCAACTTGTCTTACAACTGGTATGAATGATAATTGCTCTCTTGCTCTATTTTGCCTAAAATATCCATGTAATGATAATGCTGCAAATGCTTGTAGATAAACGATCTCATTTTCTCTCGTTTATCTATCAGCATATTATTAATGCTGGTAAACGATCACATTTTCCCTCCTCCCAACAGCATTTCAATGTGAAGTCAGACTCTGTGCTATTTTCTTTATTTGGAGGAAAACAGACTCCCATATCAAACAAGGTGACATGAACAATTATTGTCAGTGTTAACTTTACACATATACAGCAGAATTTGCCTTGAGATTTCATCACAGCTGAAAAAGTTAAATCAAACATTATGACAATCCTTAGCTTTTACAGAATCATTCATTCAGAAGCTTCACAATGGTTTACTATAATGTGTTGATTCTCTCCACTTATTTTTGTCATTTCAAGTAAGCAATTTTTTAATACTCAAATTTTAATAAAAAGTCGTTAACATAAATTTTTTGAGAAAAATCTTTATTTCTTTGGAAATATTATTTTGGGATATTTTACAGAATGTTTTCAGGAGCAAACGCAAAAAATATGGGTTTCATACTGAACATTTTATTTCCATGCCTAACAGATAGTAACTCAACACTTTTTACAGATAAGTAAAGGAGAAGGACTTGTGATAAAGGATAAGCGAGGAGAAAGACTTGGGGGTGTTGGTGGATGAGAAGCTCAACATGACCAGACAATGTGAAACTGCAGCCAAAAAAACCAACCATGTCCTGGACTGCATCAAAAGAAACCTGACCAGCAGGTTGATGGAGGGTATTCTTCCCCTCTGCTCTCATGAGACCCCACCTGCAGTGAGGCCCTGGCAGAGGTTGCCCAGAGAAGCTGTGGCTGCCCCTGGCTCCCTGGCAGTGTTCAGGGCCGGGCTGGATGGGGCTTTGGGCAAGCTGGGCTGGTGGAGGGTGTCCCTGCCCATGGCAGGGGGGTTGGAACTGGATGGGCTGTGAGGTCCCTTCCAACCCAAACCAGAAAGGCAGAAATACATTGTCTTTGTGTCACAAGTTTATACATTGTTTTGATGGCACACTGGGAAATTTTTATTGCTACATCATCATTCATTTCTATGTTATAAAAGCAATTTACTCAGGGTCACTAGGAAACACTGCCTCGGTCAGGAACAGGACCCAAAACAGTTGCCATGCTTCCCAGTCCAAAGCTGTAATTACTGGCCATTTCTTTCTTGCACGTTATATTAGCTGTGAAACACTCACTGTGATTAACAGTAATGACAGATCTTTCCTATTCTAGCGTGCAAGAGCGTTTTTGTTATACCCATTAGAAATTACAGAAGAGATTGTGTGAAAATGAACAAAAAATTCTAAATAAGAGTTAAGGTTCATTGAAACTAATTCTCGATTGGTTTTCTCTCCATAAACTCTCTAAAACAATTATCCACACAGTCCCATAAAACTCCATTTTATAACAAAAAAAAAAAAAAAAAAGGTTATTTGTCGAAAATACAGTCAGCTGGGTGAGGACCTAGATTCATTCTGAATAACTGAACTGCACAGTTTCAGAGTACAGGAAAAAGCTAAAAGCATCTCAGCAAGTTAAATCAGATAGGAATTTACTGAGTACATTTATAATGTTGTATTCAAACATGACATTTATAAATGGGGTTATCCAAAGGTGCCTATATTTGGGGCCCAGTGAGAATTAATACTAGGGAAACTAGCTGATTCAAGCCTGACTTCTTTCCTTGAAAGAGCTCAGAACTACATTTTCAGACTTGTACAAAATTACATAAGAAACTTGCATGCAGTATGTTTACAGACAGACTAATGCTCTGGGATCCTGTGCAAAAGGAATGGCTTAAAAGCATAGTGTTTGTAACTTCACCTGCTTGTGTATTCTTTGGCACAAAGAATGTCTTTCCAAATACAGACTGCAGGAGGAGATTTATGAAGTGGGAAGTTCTTTTAGTGAGAGTAATATTGATATCTAATTATTTATACAACCACATCTCTCTGTTAAATCAAATAATTAAATGACTGTGATTATTGTGATTATGCAGAGGCTTCCTGGTTCAGGTGTTCGGATTAGTAAGAGTTCAGCCTGAATCTTGAATCACGGACATGAGGTGAGAGTTGATCTACAGGAAAACATGGGCTTTGGGAACTTGAACGAAAGCCCAGGAACTCTGGATGTTGGGAGGCCTTGATAGCGCTGACCTAAACTGAATGTGGGTTTGTTGGCTTACTCACTGCCTGTTGCTGAAAGTGGTCTTTTGGAGGGGTTTTTTGTTTGTTGTTTGTTTGTTTGTTGGGGTTTTTTGGTGGGAAAAAGCAGCATGATTCTGAAGCAAGTAATCACAAGGTTTCAGAGCCTCGAGTCTAAAATACTTTTAGTTTCACATCTTGGTTCATGATAATAGATTTTCAGACTTTATTAGGGAACAGGAATTTGGATTTTTAACCAGTCATTGTAAATAGACACTCCACTATACACTCCAAAAGTGCTTTTGGAAACTGAATGTTCTTTATGAAGGCTGAATAGCGGAAGTTTTGAGAGCTGGACACACTGAACACACTTTTGCAAAGCATCTGGATTACAGTGAATCTTACAATCTTCCAGTATAAGCAATAAAATTGTGAGCAATAACATTCCATAAAATATAATTGATTTTAAACACTAGTAACTATATAATAGTAGTGATAGTATTTTAAAGTCTACTACACATACTCTTGTCTGCAGGCGGTGAAAAAGGCCTAATTAAAATGAACCGTAATGGTGTTCGACCAGCATGTCATTTGACATATTATAAATTCATTCCCGTATTAATTGAGAATACTCTCTTTTTTTGTGGTTTCTGGATTAATAATAAGAAAGAGGAAAAAAAGACATGAAGGTAATTTATTTGCTCTTTCTACAGTACTGACATTTTTCACCTTAATGAGCACTTAAAATGTAAATTATACAGTCAGCTTAAAAAATAGAACAAAAGATATGTGTGAGGTTTTTTCTTGTTTTTCACATCAAAATTAACTGCAGTTATGACCAAAAATATTCATTGTTCCACATCAGACCTTGCCCAAAAGTACTGGGCATCATTAAATACCTTAAAACTTTGAGGGTTCTTGTGGATATTTTCCTTGATTTAGATCTGAAAGTTATGAACAAGTTTTTTTACTCTAGCTGAAAGCACAAAACTGAATCAAGAATACTTTTAAGTATTTTCTTCAGTATTTTGGGTTTTAGTTTTGAGTAGATTTTGGTTTTGGGGTTTTTTTTTCCCAAATATGAATACTTTATTGAAACTAGGCCAGGCATCTTCTACTACAGTCTTGAAGAAGAGACAAGACCTCAGGGAAGTTGCTCAACCTGCCTAACTCTTTTTATTGACATTTAGTGTATAATTGCTTTGTGGTTTATAAAGTGCTTTGAGGTATTGAAGAGAAAGGTGTTTTAGGAATGAGGTGATATTGATAGTTATTATATATTTATTTCATAAAACTCAGAAAGTAAAGATTTGTTTATAGCTTCAGCATTTTTCACCAATCTGTAGTTTAAATTAGACCTCAAAGCTCCATCCGCTGGCTTTTTCTCCTAACTGCTAATTGATGTTGTTATACTATATGGCTTATGAAGAGAAAATATGATGCCACTAGAGAAAACGTATCTTAAAAAAACCCCAACAACTTCCTAATAGAAACACTTCAATTATTCCCTAACATCCTGGACAGCTAGCTCCGAAGAAAGATGACCAAGATCTGTTAATATCCTACATATTGTACATTAATTTTCCCAATAATAGGAAGGTTATTGATGTAGTTCTGTTTTGGAAGATGTGATTCTCTTGAAATTACTTGGATACCTGCATAAAAAAGGTTTAATAAGGTTACAAAAGTGAAAAATATGAATATCTGTGAAAGATAATATATTAAGAAAAAACAAGTAAGAAAAAGATTGCCTAAAGAGTTCAGCTCCAGGAACTGGTTTGTTCTTTGTTCTCAGGATTTATAATCCTGTCTGAGAGAGCACACAGAGTCTATGAATAATTATTAGGAAAAAAACTATTGTCAAGTTCAAAAAATAAAACTTTGTATTTCTTTATAAACAATTTCATTACTATTTTTACAAATTAATAGTATTATGGATACAACACCATAATTTTTATCTTATTCTCATGTTCTAAATTAATCTCCTGGGAAATTTAATATTTTTATACCAGAAATATTTAGCACAGTACCCATTATTAAGTTCAATGAGAGTGTTCCGTAACACACTGAAAACTTTTCCAGAGTGGTCTTTCTCAAAGGATACACACAATACTGAAGGAACGCTCCTAGAAAGGAAGCCTGAACTTGTGATCAATGCTAATCAAAGCTACATTAGTGTTCTGAGTCTATTTATTAGTTTTTCTGCAGA
Organism: Balearica regulorum gibbericeps; assembly: GCF_011004875.1. Lineage (NCBI taxonomy): Eukaryota > Metazoa > Chordata > Aves > Gruiformes > Gruidae > Balearica > Balearica regulorum. The sequence goes on along the minus strand of NC_046191.1, from coordinate 34,029,219 downwards.
AATTCCCTACAATTTTGATAAATGGCACCTCTTCTCCATGTATGTTTGCTTCCTACCAGTTAAATTCATGTAATAAAATTTCCTTCCATTGTTTTCCTTGTCTGTTTAGCTTGGAGGCAATGGATGTCTCTTATTATATGGTTATAAACTTAACTGATCCCCACCAGCAGCTAAAACATAAATCAAATTGAAATAACAACAAGCATAACCACATTGATATGACTAATAAAAATGGTTGCTGTAAGAAAACTGCACAATTTTCAAGCCAGTTAGATCATATCAACAGTTGTTTTTTTTTTCTGCTTTGTCCATGTTAGACATGATCCATCTCATCTAACACGTCCCCTTCTTTAATGGCACAGTACTTCTAGGACTAGTGCACTCTATCAAGAAAATAAACCACTGATTTATATGTAGCTAAAACATGCACTTCAGGGTATATTGAAAGTATATCTTAGTATTGCTCTGAGATTCTCACTTCTAAACTTTATCTGGAGATGCACTAGATAAGTGAGAAACTGTTTCCTCTTCTAATCCATGCCCTATGAACACAATGAGAGTGAGGTACTGAAGACAATAATAAAATATTCATTGAATGTAAGTCATAAAAAATAGTGATTATCAAAAAATGAAAAAAAATTTTTGCTGTAAATCTCAAAATTATTTTAATTTCCATGTGTTTAAAAGTAAACCATATTTTTCATTTAAATATGTGTATATTGTTTAATTCCTGTTTCATACTAAACACATTGGAATATTTTCAATCACAATTTCATTAATTTTTATAACATTGTTTTATTTCCTAAATGAACTTTTTGAGAAATTCTGTATTTGTGTGATTGACTGGACTAGGGTAATGTTAACATTTCTTTGTTTATCAAGACATAGTTATATTTTTAGCCAACTTAAAAATAAATATTGTTCTTATCCTGCTCTGTCTCTCCCCTGCCCCTCAAATCCTGCTTCAAATTAAGTTATTGGTCTGTTACATGAATTAATGAATGCTCAGAGAATTAAAAATCTAGATGAGAAATTCTGTAGAAAAATTTGGACCTTTCTTTATCAAGTGTTACTCTTCATCTCTTCCTTTCATGTCTTTGCTCTCTCATGCTGTAGCCATCGTTTCCTACTGACGACTTGATGTTTTGTGCAGCCATTTTAGGTGTAATTAATTTTTTTGTGGAGCAAACACCTAATCAGCACTTTCAGGGGCACCTGCAGCTCTGGGGTTAGCTAATTACCTGTCAACATTTTGATGGTGTCTGTGTTGGGTCATGTACTTTATTCCTAGCCTATTGCAAGCAAAGAACTGAAAGGAAAATCAATCATGTTTTGTTTTCATAGCAGCTTTTATTAAATGTATGAAAAGCTTTTTTTTCCCCCACTTATTGCAATTCCATTTTTTAAAATTATGTATACTAACATATACATAAGCACACATATGAACATATGTGTTTACATATATAACTGTACAGATACACAGCCCTGCAGCCTTATGTTTCCAGATGCCCTGGAGGCTGTTTTGAACTTTGCAAGGTGAGTATGACTAGAAAATATTGAATTGCTACAGGAAAAAGCATTTCCTTTCTTCAAAATTCACGAGTGCCTAAGGCAAGTATTTGTAGAAAGGAGAAAATGGATAGAAAATCTCAGGACATGATCAATGTACTAATTTCCAGTATGAATGAACTCTCCAGAGTTCTTGAAATGCATGCATATTTATCTTCTGACTAAATCAATATTTTTTCTACTGAAAACTATTGATAGTGTCAATAATTTTTTATAATATAAATGTACAGCTTTCAATTACTCTCTCTTTTGTTGATTTCATGCTGAAAACAGAATCTTTTTTTTTTCATTGTTGACTTAAGCTATGAAACACTAGCATCTTAAAAATTGTTTTGTGTGACTCCAGGAATATTAAAGGTCCCAGAATATTTTGCAATGTTTTGCCAAATATTGGTTTGCTGGGACTTCTGTGTTCATGCATTTCACACAACCCCCTACCATTGTTTACAAATAATTTTTCATTATCACTTTTGTGCCTCTATCCATTCTACTATATTGATGAAACCTGGGAATTGAAACGTGGTGTTTATTTTGTGGGATATTGATATGTTTGGACAGTTAATTCATGGGTGGCTAACTTCACTGCTGCTGCTAGTTGATCATTACACAAATGATCAAATTTCTCTCATGCTGTCTTCTCAAGCTGACTAGGAAGAAGTAACAAAACTTATAGTTTGAGCTACTTTCTCTCAGTAGGCTCTAACTATAAACCGTGTCACACCTTTATGTTTCAAAAAATCATAAATCAATATAAGGTCAGTTGCAGCATCTTGAATTTCAGAGTTTAAAATAAAAAATCAAATGTAAATGTTGATTGCAGGTTCTTCCTAACTTTCTCAATCTTCATACAAAAATATGTCTCTTCTCAGGCTCTTAGTATTACGTACATGTGGAGAATTGTTTGCATTCAAACTCATCGCGTTTGTGTTCATGTCACGTCACAAACTAGCACAGGTGAAGTCTCCAGAAGTAGAGGACTGTCTGTGAGTGACAACTTCATCATCACAAGATACACAATGTAGAATAGAATAGTATTATTTAGTTGGAAGGGACCTTCAATGATCATCAAGTCCAACTGCCTGACCCCTTCAGGGCTGACCAAAAGTTAAAGCATGGTGTTAAAGGCATTGTCCAAATGCCTCTTAAACACTGACAGGCTTGGGGCATCAACAGCTTCTCTAGGAAGTCTGTTCAGGTGTTTGACCACCTTCCCAGTAAAGAAATATTTCCTAATGTCAAGTCTGAACCTGAATTGGCTCCAAAATTTCTAATGGGACGAGTTCAAAGAGGATCATCAGTACCCCACTCTGAATTCAACTACACACCTAGAGGTGTGTAGGAACAACCAACCAAACCAAAAACTCTCTTAAAAGATTATTCTCGAAGGTCATGCCAGAAATTGAGGGATGACAAAACTGAGCCTGATTGTAGAGCCTGGGGTTTCACACTCTCTTTCTGGATGCCAAGGAGCCTTAGAGTGTTTTTTACCTGCATCTGTGCATGTTTGCCCTGCCCACCTGAGCACCCGATGGGAGGGTGGTGTGAGATGGGCCCAGGGATGCTCAATGCAGGGGTTGTCTGCCAGGCTCAGAGCAAAGCTGGAGATCTCTGGGGAATTTTAGGGCAGAAATCTGAGGCACTTTTAGCAATAGCTGGGCAAGGCAAGAGAAAGCAAACCAATAAGTTTGGTTTTCTCAGAGGTAGTGCCTGTAGGGCTCAAGACTACCAGTACCGACTCTAAGGCTGGGAACCTTAGATCCTTCCCGCCAGGGGATCAGCCCCCACAGGGCATCACTGGAAAACAGGGGCTGAGAACGCCCTTAAAGAAGCCATGAAACTGAGCAAATATACCATAGCAGGGACATACAGCTTGTGAGAGCTGACCTGCTGTGTATGATACTGCCTTTGAATTCACACATCTGCACCGAGCAATTCAATCACTTCTATCAGTTGTGACCTGAATCATAAAATACTCTTGAATCAGCACCCTTGAATAAAATTTCTGATATTTCTTTTGCTTTTCTTACTGCTTGGTCACCTTCACAACATCCTTTATCCAAGGAGATGCTGCTTTGGCATTTCATTTTAGATTGCTTTTGCCCCTTGTCTATATAGCATCTCACAGTCAACAAGATAGAATATAAAATAGTGGTAATTTATTTGTTGGCAGAATTGTTCATGCTATTGCAGGTTATATCTCTACTAGCTGCGATGTCACAGCTGTACCATTTTCAAATTAACTATCATACTTATATATACATATATGTATATATATATCATACATGTATATATCATACATATACATATGCATATGCATTTACATATACATATACATGAATAATTAAATCAGTTTGAATGGAATATGTAAGAGTAGGTTTTTCTCTTAGAAAGACTTCATCAGAGCTTCATTATATATATAGTATTGTATGTGAATATAGATATATTTATTAATATTTATAAATATATGTACATATAATGCAAATATATAATGAATAAAATCTTGAATTAGGTAATCTAATATCTACATGCATATTCTTCCTTTCCTTGTATAAAGAACCTCAGCAGACTAATGGAACAAATAAGATGTCTTAAGTTAGATAGCATGAAAACCTGTCAAAGGCTGGTTTCTTCTTTGCTGCTAAACACCATTAAATAATGTTATAGAATGTTATATATTTCCTGTAATTTTTTTAATGTAAATGACCCGTGTAGTTGCCTCGCACAGACATTTGTAACAGACATTAAGGTTCATATGAATGAAGAATGAGCCTGGGTGAGGAAGCATCAGAAAGAGCAGCCTAAAGTGAGAGAGATTAAACCTCAGGCTGAAACAAAGGACAGATCAGAGTCACTGTGAGGTCCTAAATCATACAAAAAGGCACATCCAAAAACGCGCACAGAGTTACCAGTTCAAGGAGAAGGTAAGAGATGGGATAGTGACTCGATATTCAGCGTGGCCAGCCTTCTGTGCACCTGCAGTTAAACCTGGCCCAATAACTCAGCCCCACACTTCTTTGGTGCTTGTGGGTATTGTAGCATGAGATAGTTTGGCGAGTGAGTGAAATCCGTTCTGGTTTGAAATGAAAATTACTTTCCTTACCTGGTCCCCCACTGCGCCTTGCGACCTGGCTGTTACAATGCTGCGACATTACTTGCTGCAAAGAGTGGTATATAAAAAAAAAATTCAGAACTGCTGTTCTTAGCCTACCGCACAATTATGACAGGATATTTTTGATCATTTACCCCATGCAATTTAATTTTTCAAGCCTTTCAAGTTTGTGGGCAGTTACGGTTTCTCTGAGAATAAGGGTACAGATCCTTGTAGACAGCAGAGAGTCATATTAAAATGGTATCGTTCTAAAAGTCTGTTCTAGGTGAGAAATAAATTGAGTTCAAAATGTTTCCTTGTCAGGACACTGCTTCAGAAATAACCTAATCTTGCAATCTCAGCTCTGTTCCAGCTTCTAAAACTTGTTATAGCAATGGAGTTTACCTAGTTCTGTCATTTAAATGTTGTCATTAGGCTGTGATAGAAGAGGAAAGAGTCTTAATATGCCATTGCTCTTTTTTTTTTCTTTTTTATTTAAGCTCCATCCTGATCAAAATATTTGTCACTTCACCTCACTTCTCATTACACTTGAAAGGGTTTTGTGTAGAATTATACGCTAGTGAAGATAAGTGGGATCTATTTATTTATTTATTTATTTTTGTTCTGTAATTTGTAACACTGTTTATCTCTCAGTCGAAAGAAACCAAGGCTAAAAATTTTAATGAATTGAGAGTATATCATCTGTGGTTTTCAGTTCCTGATAAAGGAGGTTTCGCTTATGTATTATTTAGCTAACACGCAATTCTTTGAGTAAGCCAAAGTATCAAGAAAAATAAATAGAAGCCTTAACCAAGGTTTTCTCAGAGACAATTACCTGAAGGGCTTGTAAGATATGAGAAAGGGTTCGTTATTAGGAATGGGAGAGAAAACTCATATTTTGTTCAGCTCAGGATCATTCCACAAAAACTGCCCCTGGAAGAAAACTAATTAAGAAAACCTGCAGTTTTGCAATGGATGCCTTTTCTAATGACCATAATTAACCTTTATTTTTTACTTTTTAGTTAAAAAAATCTAAATATTATTACCATGGTCTACTTACTAAAGCAGTATTGTGCTGCATTTAGGGTTGATGTAATATAATAGAAAAAAGATTTTCATGAGGTGAAAAATAGGAGTCACTATTTTGATAATACTTACTTTAACCACTTTACTTACTTTTAACCACTTTGGTAGACAAATCTCATCAGTTCAAAACAAGAATTTCTTCTGAGAGACCAATCTTTCTTGAAGTAGATGGAGACAAGTGGCAGTGCTCCTTAGCAATAAATTTATTAGTTCAGGGAACAATTCCTTTTCACATCTCCCCACCTGGGAAATTTATCCTCCAGGGAAGACAAGACTGTATGTTTCATTAGGATTGCAATCCTTCTCCAGTCAGTCCTCATTCCTCCTAAGAAAAATCCCAATGTTCCCTTTTACCAATGATAAGCATTTCACTTCTCTAGCACTTACTTTTCCTCCTTTGTATGAGTTTTTCATTTCAGCCTTTTCCTCAATTAATTGCAAAATTTGGGGATTTTGACGGGAGGGACAAGGAAAAATACTTTGGGGTTTTTTTTCCCAGTTAGACTCATGTTGATAGAAATGAAGAAATAGCAGCAGTTTTAAAAATAAAGAATAAAAAGAGGAAGGAATCATATGTTGTGGACAAGCAAGAGTCCATGAGATTAGTGCAAAATATGTGCAACTTTTCAGCAAAATTTGTGCAATTTTCTGGGCTACTAATAATGACCATTTCATAGCTGTACCCTCAGAGTACAGCTCTGAAATAATCTCTGAAATATTCTCTTCCTTATTCTCTGAGTCACACTTTGTTTTCAGGAGGATCAAAAACTGTCCCCAAGCACTTTTTAGAAAAAACTTTTTTTATATGCAGCATGGTATACTACCTACCATAGCACACATACGAGAAGCTCTTCATCAACAAATGAAGTGTAGCTATCTCAAAAATACCAAACACGTTTTCATTGCAAACATTATATTAAGAAATTATAGATGATCCTTGCATCAAGACTTCCCATTACTATGGATGTAAAATAGGGGAAAAAGCTCAAGGAATCCATACGTAGGAGTTTAAATGTTTTTTGCTGTGATTACCCAGATTTTTTCCTCCTTAATGTGTGTGCCCATACCAGCAATGTGCATAGTCTATACCTGGTACGACATAACAGTGAGAGCCATGCATAGCTTAAACCCCTCTAATCATGTCAGTGTTTTGGCAAATTACGTGAGTGTTGATTACTAACAGAATGGATGGACAGTTGTTTCAGGATTGCTGGATCATGCTTCTAGTTAGTTCATTCCTTGGACTCAAGACCTTCTTCCACACTGAGTGAAACTGAGCTGGGCATCAGTGTAAAAATCCAGAAATATCTCTTTTAATTATAATTAAATAATCTTTAGAAACTCTTAGATTCAGAAAAATGTGACCCATAGTAGCTCTTTCTTGAAGCATAGTCTCAAGACAAATGAAAGTAGAGTCTTACAGAAGTTTTATCTGAAATTAGCTTATGTGAAAGATGTGGAAGCTGCTGGGTAACATGCTGAATTATTTAATGCTAACCAAACAACTCCATACATGCACTGCCATTCTTCATACCTACCCCAGAATAGCACCAGAATATGGATTCAAAGAACTGCACAGTGGCCTTGCAATGCGCTGCTGATAGTGGCTTGATGCTGCTGTTGGTGATGGATAGAATCAGAGAATCAGAGAATATCCTGAGTTGGAAGGGACCTACGAGGATTGTGAAGTCCAATTCCTGATTGCACACAGCGCAAGCTAAAAGTTAAACCATGTGTCTGAGTGTTCTTGGCACCACTTCCCTGGGGAGCTTGTTCCAATGCTTGACCACCCTCTTGGTGAACAACTGTTTCCTAATGTCCTCAGTCTCCTCTAAGCTGAACAAATCTAGTATCTTCAGTGCCTCCTCATAAGTGACACCCTCTAGACCTTTCACCATCTTTGTTGCCCTCCTTTGGACACATCCTAGTTTGCACAGCTGCCTCCCAGAAAGTTCAGTGACTGCTGTAGGTTACCCAGAACATTCATGTAAAGCTGAGGTGGCTTCTCAAAAATCTTCTGACCAAGATACGAGGTTTACCTCCAAAACCCAGTTTTCAAGCACTCAAATTTTTAGTTCCAGGGTCATTGCCTTGCCACATCAGGAGCAATAGGCCGATTCATATCTGCTGAAGTGCTCACCCTAAAAATAGCAATTTAGCATCACCATGCAATGGGTAAGGAGCAAGCTAAGATTTCAAGGGAGATGCTGATGTATTTCTAAACCCTTCCTGTCCCACAGTACGCAAAGAAGGTGCTGACACTTCCGGCACCTCAAAGAGACATTCCTAAACACAAAGTACAAGAAATTAAGCCAAGAGGTAAAAGGGACAGAAATAACTATGATAAGGATACTATCCAAAAGGAATGGACCATAGCTGGGGGGGTGGGATGTGGGGGGTGGGGACAGTGATAGAAGAATTCCTTCTAATGTCTATAGAGTCTTTTATTTATTTATTTATTTTTAACTGCTGTTCTCAACTTTCATGTGACTGGGGAATTTTTCAAGTCTTTGGAGAGCACACCAAATAAATCTCTTTGAAATTTATGTATTTATGAAATGGCTGCATATACCTACTATTTCCCACAAGTGATCTGTCAGTGTCTTTGCTGAGACTTCGTTTAATAGAGCCTCAAATAAACTTTCTGTGTACGGAGAGTTTTTCAAGTTTCAGAGCTTAGAAAATCCTGTGATGCATCCTTCCTCATTAGTTCTGCTATATTCCGAGTTTCACATTTCATATTCATTCCTTCCATAAAACTCCAGCTGGGTCTTGAATTGCTTTCATCACCATTTTTGAGTAAGTGGACAAATTTATTCTGTTGATGAATTTATCCTCAAGGCAAATTTGATATAATTACATTATTGGTTAGATATAAGCAGAGAGTGTTTTTATACCTGTTATCCAGAAGCTATCACTTATTCCCTTGGAGAAGCTTTAATTTTCTGCCAAGTTGTATTCCAGTTTTTCAGGCATTCTCTTCACATTCATTCTGACAAAAGTAACTCACACTCATAATGAAGAACAAATTTACAAACAGGAAACAAGACATTTTTCTGTGCTTTTCCAAAGAAGCTTGTTCATATGGATTTACAGCTGCTCGAATAAATATAAATTTTCAATTTATCTTATGTCTCTCAGTAGGTCAAAGTCCTTTTTCACAAGACAAAAATAGTTTATGTCTGTTTATCTGTTGCAAGAGAATGTGTTTTATAGGAAGGCATCAGCTATAGTTTGACATCTGCATCAATACTGAGGGAGAACATCATTGAAAACACTGCTGGGCGGGTGTGGACTCAAATAAGACTGCAGATTCTCCATACTCAAGTCTTTGAGAATGTTTACGTGCACTTTTTGTTAGTGAGGCATTTTAAAGATTTGTTTCTATTTCTCCTTGCAGTGTAGCAATTAGCTTCAAGGTATCAATAACACACAGACAAGAAAACAGGAAAACAACGGCTGTCTCTGGGTTTTCTAAATCCAAGCAAGAAAAGTTCCAATCAAGTCAAAAGTTTAGAAATTAAAAGGGGAAACTTGACCTCTCCGAAAATGGGAGCCAGGTTTTCAATAAGGTTCACCTTTCATTTACGGCATTAGGATGCAATTAGTTCATTTCTAAAAAGTCTTTTACATGTAATAAGACATTTCTGCATTCATTGAGATCTACATAGATTCTTCTGAAACTTTACAGGTTCTGCATCTGCTTTATTGCTATTGATGTGTGGGAGATGTTCTGCTTGAATGCATGTTGAAATAAGCCAAAACGTGTACAAACTGAAAAGAAATAAATTTATTTGTTCTGCTAAATTAGAAAAGTTTTGTATCAGAAATGTGTAGGTCTATGAAATGGAGTTGTTTGAAGTATAAACTGCTCATTTCTAATATATTCCTAAAAAACCCCACTTTGTGTTACTGATTTTTATTTCAAGACATTCACATTTGACTTTTCCATATTTTTCATATTTTTGGAATTTTTCTTGTCATGGCATACTGTGGAACACTGCAACCACCAGAGCACTTCAAATTCTTCTTAATGATCTAAAAACTTCAGTAGTATAGTCTAAATGTGGATGGTGTCAAATCCTGAAGACCTAGATTTGGATAACACGATTTAAAGTTGTATGCTTCAGCAGCACAGGTGAAATTGTTTTTAATCGTTTTATGTTACAGAAGCCCGAGGTACATGAGTAGAGCAAAGGGAAATTTGCTGTAATTGATGAAAAAATTCAAGTGTCAAATCAAATGCTTTTACTCCCTTGAGAGTATAAGAACAAGAGGTGCCTGAATTTTCCAGTATCTTCCTATTAGACTGGACATCATCTTACGAGAAAAAAAAGTCTCTCCAAATTACTACAGTCATAAATATGTTCTCCTTCAAAGTTTAGCACTATACAAGACAATTTATTTCAATACTATTATTTCTAAATGAAGGTTTTCAACATACACAAAAGCTTGTGTTTAAAGATAGCATTAGAAATCAAATTATTGTATTCTTAATAACTAAGAATAAGTACAAACATGATCATTTGTCAAAGTATATCAGTATGTATCAGTTCATGTCAACTTTAATGGAGGACAAGATGACAGGAACTGAATGTTTCAACACAAAATAGTATCATGTTAATTTCTATTTTTATTTGATGGAAATGTTAGGTAAATGCTTGCTCATTTTAATAGTTCTTCTCTACATTCCTTGTGATTTTATTCTGCACAAATAAGGGTAGGGATTTTGCTTTGCTTTGTTTTGTTTTGTTTTCTTGGATTTTTTTTAGGCTGGAAATACAGTGTTGCATTTAGGCACTTTTTAAAGTAGAGATAATTTCCTGAGATTTGAAAAATATTAAAGCTACTTTTGCTGACTTTTTACACATAATAGGAAACAATCACACATCAAAAAGTAGCTCTTATTTTTTAGAACACAAGTTGTTAGAAGAATGTCAGCATTATTGTCTTAATCAGTAAAATTAAATTTACTCTATAAAATGGAACTGCTGAAATTCAAGTCCAAATTTTCAGCTTCATTCATATTTGTTATCATTTTAGTGAAATAGGAGACATTCATCTTTCAGTTTATCTCTTCATTCAGAAGATTTTTGGAGGTGAAAGGGGAAGAGAGGGAGACTGGGGGTGACTCAGGTTTTCATCATTGATAAAGCAGGCTAACAGACTTCCAGGCAGAGCTGTGTCTGTAGAGCTGATGCGCTAAAACAGCCTGGCCGGTAATTTCATAACACCGTCATAGCGTAGGCCAACAGAACATACACCCATCAGTGCTATCCCTACACATCAGCTCCATGGTATTATATACTTAACTAATTTAAGGTATATTTAGGACTAACAGTTTTGTATTTGTAGTGATAGTAGTGGTAATGACCCACCAAATGCGCTGTTAATGAATGAGTTTAATCACAGGGTGGTTTGGGTTGGAAGGGACCTTTAAAGGTCATCTAGTCCAAACTGTCTGCAATGAGCAGGGACATCTTCAACTAGATCAGGTTGCTCAGAGCCTCATCCAGCCTGACCTTGAATGTTTTAATAAAGTTTTACTTTCAGTTGCAGCAGTTCCATGTAAATTTTATTTTTTCCTTTTCTTTCTTTCTCTCTTTCTTTCTTTCTTTCTTTCTGTCTTTCTTTCTTTCTTTCTTTCTTTCTTTCTTTCTTCCTTCCTTTCTTACTTCCTTTCTTCCTTTCTTCCTTTCTTCCTTTCTTCCTTTCTTCCTTTCTTCCTTTCTTCCTTTCTTCCTTTCTTCCTTTCTTCCTTCCTTTCTTCCTTTCTTCCTTTCTTCCTTTCTTCCTTTCTTCCTTCCTTTCTTTTCCCTCTTTCCCTCTTATTACAAAACCCACAAACACTAAATCAAACTAAATGCACACTAAGGGTCCTTTATACCTCTCAGAGAGAAGTTTTGTGTGTGTGTCCCCTTCCAGGAGACATGAAAAAACAGGATTTAAATGAAAAAATATGAAATGTGTTGCAGTCTTGTCATTTTTTTTAATTTTTTTTTAATGTGACTTGAGTTTGAGGAAGAAACTCATATCCTTCAGTGAGTTTTTGTCCTTTTTTTAGCAGTCTTTTAAAGGCTTAAATGCTATATTCTCTTACATATACAAAGTCAATTAACAGGCTTTAATAATTTAGTCAAATGACATATTGTCATATTTTATTTTTTATAGCTTAGCCAGATGGAATTACTAAAATGTATGCAAAACTGGCTACTATTACACCTGAGACTTTCCACACTTGTCAAAAGGATAAATTGATTTTTTGTTCAGACAAGATATCAGAAAAAAGCCAACCTTAATCATTTTACTAAAGAGCTAGAATAACTTTACACAACATTTGATCTGGTTTATTTGACCTCCCTTGAGCAGATGTACTAGGGTCTCTGGCTGATACTAGTGCTTTCATCATTCTTCCAATGCTATGCATGCATTTTAAGATTATTGAAACTGGATATCCATATCTGTATCTATTGATAGATACATACATACATAAGTAAGTAGATATCTGTTAAGGAATTAGAGGTTGCTGCAATGGCAGTGTAGCAGGCTGACAAATCCAGCCACTTTTAAACCTCAAACAAGACTTCACTCATTATTACTATTGTCATTATTATCATTATTATCATTAACTGTTATAATTATCATTCATATCTTTATTATAATGGTATTATTTTATTATCATCATTGTCATTCATTTACTCATTTACAGCACAATGTATGTTAACAGTTAAATCCTACATGTCATTGTCATCATACTCTAAATTAGCTCAGAGCACGCAATACCAAGGAGCTGATGCCATGCAATTAGCATGGATGGCTGCGACCCTTGCTGGCTTTCAGTGTCGGTGGCCAAGGTGCTCAGACTGGACAGTACTTTGGAAAGAGAAGCTGAAATCAAAATGGGGTTGTCTTCTTCCTTCTCCATTGTTGCTCTGCAGGTTTGACATTTATACGTCACTTGCCCCCCTACAAAAAGGGGGAGTCACTTCTGCTTCTGATGTCACTTGTCTTGATTTTCTTTTGCTTGTCATCCCTCTTCTGTATTCCTGAGGATGCCCTACCTATTTGCAGTCCCCGTGTGTAAATAATGCGACAATTTTTGTCTCTCTTACATGCAACTACGCACATCATTGTTTGCGTGTTTTGTGGTTACATTTCTTATATGTGTATGTAAAATTCTTACACATTGTGCCTGGTTACTCTGTCACAGTGTTACAAATTGAGTAAAAGCCAAGCTAATAATAATTATATCCCCATGAGTAGTCTTAAAATCTAGTGATAATTTGAGTATGTCTAAACAACAGTGACAGCAACAAAACCCCGTGAAAAGGAAAGGTGAACTCCAGCTTCTGAAGAACTGAAGTGATGTGTATGCAGTACGCAATAACTTGCATAAACTCATTGAGTTTTGCTGTCAAAAGCACACACAGCTGACCCTGTGCTTTAATGTCACTATTTATGTATTATATCTCTGTTGGGGATCCTGTCCACCTAAGGGTCAAGGTAGACCTTATTGACAGGAAACGTGCCACCCATGTGTCACATTTCATGTGACATGAAAGTAGTACGGTCCAGTAATGTGTCCCAGCAGGTCTAGGAACATCTGTGCCTGCCCGTTAATGACTGCTGCTTTGCACAGACATTGCGCCTAACAGGAGCAGACTGCAGCACAGCAAAACACATACAGATGAGCTAAGGCATATGCAATTTCTGAAGTAAAATTATGCTAGATTTCACGTTGGCTAAAATCTACATAAAAGTAGATATCTTTCTTTGCTTATGTAGTAAAGCTTGTAAAGTAAGAGTAATAAAGATTGAGCCAGAAATTAGACTAGTAGTTAATAATAATCACAGTGTAAAAATGATTTTTAAAAATGAGAAATATCTTAACATTAGTTTGGCACCTAGCTTGTACTTGTTTCCTGAATTATTTTCTAAAGAGTTGCCTTTTCCTTAGGAGCTGACATGAGATCAGCAAATTGTATATGCTGGAGAAATTGATACAGGACCAGTTCTTCTCTCTCTCTCTCTCATTATATTGGAGTCAACAGCAAGAATGAAACTTGAGCACTTGTGGAGACCTTGTCTGATAACCTGTGAACTTTTGGACTTCAAAAATTCCAGAGGGAGACAAGTTCTGAAATTCAGCATTGAATTTGATGCCAGTTTAAGGCTGATTCACACTACCTACCTCTTCTTTTTCAGTGCTTTCTATCAGCAGAGGTCAGTCTCTCTACCCTCATTTTGCTGATGAAAAATAATGAGGCACAGAGAGATAGAAGTGACTCGTCTAAACCCATGCAGCAGGTGCAGGTGGCTTTGGAGCCTCAGTTCATAAGGTCCAGTGCTGCCAATATGTTGCATCCAAGTTACAGAATAGGCTCCTTGAATTCCCACAAGTTTCTTACCCTTAAAATCTTTCTGATCACAACAGAAATACACCTTGAATACAAAGTCATTGCTAGTCTAAAGTCTTAAAGGTCTAATCAGAGCATTGCTACTAGCACAGTTTCAATGACGCTAAAACTACATTTAAAATTGTATGTGTATATAGAGACTTCTTCATCTCCTTTTGATGTTATGCTTGTTCTTCCACTGCTCATGTGAGTCCTGCTCTCAATGGCTTCAGACTGGGCTGGGCTGGAGGGCATTACAGTCAGTTGTTATCACCCTGAGTCCCTTGCCAGGAGAAGTCTGGTTTTGACAGCTTCTTACTCTTTGCTATAGTATTCTTTGGAGTAATTTTTGTGTTTTTCCTAACCTGCTCTTATACACTTTCATATATTTTTTATAATTTTGCTAACTTTGTTCTTTTTTTTGATGAAGTGTAAGTTCATATTACATTTGAATTTGATACGTAGAGTGAGTTTTATCCAGTTCCCAAGGCTGAACTCCTTTGGTGACCAGTAATTGACTAGTGGTGAGTTGTTGCCATCTTGGTGCCCTCAGCTATCATCCTCTGTCTGCAGTTTCAAGGCCTTTCCTATCATCCCACCTGTTGTCCTCTATGCTAAATATTTTTATAAATAAATTAAAAACAAAAGGAGGGCTAAGGAGAATCTCCATCCTTTATTGGATGCAGGGTGAAACAAAGTGACAAAGGATGAGGAAAAGACTGAGGTACTCAATGTCTTCTTTGCCTCAGTCTTTAGCAAGAAGACCAGTTGTTCTTAGGGTACCCAGTCCCCTGAGCTGGAAGGCAGGGCCAGGGAGAAGAATGAAGCCCCCATAATGGTTAATGACCTGCTACACCAGCTAGACACACCTTGCAATCCACCCAAGGGTACTGGGGGAGCTGGCAGAAGTGCTCACCAAGCCACTTTCCTTCATTTATCAGCAGTCCTGGCTAACCAGGGAAGTCTCAGTTGATGGAAGGTTAGCCAGCATGACATTCATCCACAAGAAGGGGCAGAAGGACCATCTGGGGAACTACAGGCCTGTCAGTCTGATCTCAGTACTGGGAAAGGTTATGGAGCAGATCGTCTTGAGTGCCATCATGTCGCACACACAGGACAAGCAGGTGATCAGGCCCAGTCAACATGGGTTTATGAAAGGCAGGTCCTGCTTGACTAACCTGATCTCCTTCTATGACAAGGTGATCTGCTAAGTGGATGAGGGAAAAACTGTGGACATTGTCTACCTGGACTTTAGTAAAGCCTTTGACACTGCTTCCCACAGCATTCTCCTGGAGAAACTGGCTGGTTTGGATGGATGTACTCTTCGCTAGGTAAAAAACTGGCTGGATGGCTGGGCACAAAGTTGTGTTGAATGGAATTAAATCCAGTTGGTGGCTGGTCACAAGTAGTGTTCCCCAGGGCTCAGTACTGGAGCCAGTTTCTTTAATATCTTTATCAATGGTCTGGAGAATCAAGTGCACCCTCAGTAAGTTCACAGATGACACCAAGCTGTGTGGGAGTGTTGACCTGCTGGAGGGTAGGAAGGCTGTACAGATGGATCGGGACAGGCTGGATCAATGGCCCGAGGCCAACTGTATGAGGTTTAACAAGGCTCAGTGCTGGGTCCTGCACTTGGGTCACACCAACCCCAGGCAACACTACAGGCTTGGGGCAGAGTGGCTGGAAAGCTGTCCGGCGGAAAAGGACCTGGGGGTGCTGGCTGACAGCCGGCTGAATATGAGCCACCAGTGTGCCCAGGTGGCCAAGGTGGCCAACAGCGTCCTGGCTTGTATGAGAAATAGTGTGCCCAGCAGGAGTTGGGCAGTGATTGTCCCCCTGCACTCATCTCTGGTGAGGCCACACCTTGAGTGCTGGGTTCAGTTTTGGGCCCCTCACTACAAGAAGGACTATGAGGTGCTGGAGTGTGTCCAGAGAAGGGCAACGAAGCTGGTGAAGGGTGTGGAGCACAAGTCTGATGAGGAGCAGCTGAGGGAACTGGGGGTGTTGAGCCTGGAGAAGAGGAGGCTGAGGGGAGAACTGATCGCTCTCTGCAGCTACCTGAAAGGAGGTTGTTGTGAGGTGGGTGTAGGTCTCTTCTCCCAAGTGACAAGTGATAGGACAAGAGGAAATGGCCTCAAGTTGCACCAGGGGAGGTTTAGATTGGATAGGGAAGTAGTAGAGTCACTATCCCTGGAGGTATTTAAAAGACGTGGAGATGTGGCACTTAGGGACATGGTTCAGTGGTGGGCTTGGCAGTGCTGGGTTAACAGTTGGACGCAATGATCTTTTCCAACATAAATGATTCTATGATTCTATGATTCTATTCCAGGTCATGGGTAGCTCAATCTATGCGGAATAACTTCTTGTTACCACTATCAAATAGGTTCATTAATGCAGTAAATGTCACACCACGCAATTGTATAAAGCCAGGTAAAGAAGATGTAGGCAACAGTCACCTGGTGATTAGAGAACTGCTGTTACAGCTAACCAAGCTAAAACAAATCTCCAGGGAGGCCTGGACAAGCTCAGGAGCCTGGGTTGTTAGCTTAACACGAAGTCTGCAGCCTGCTATGAGAACCTGCAACACCACGTTTACTGGCTTGTCGAGCTACCATGAGTCCCAGACCTGTTGAGTTCACTTAAAAAAATGAACATGAGACTTTTCTTAACAAACTGGGGCAAAACCGGAAATGTAGGCTATCTAATGCAGGCTGTCAGTGCGAGTGAAGAAGGATGGAGATCTGCAGAGACAGGTTGACATGGTATTGTCAATGTCATCACTTATTAACACCCCTTAGAGTCCATGCACAAAGTAGACATTTTGTAAGATATGTGGCATTAATGAGAGTCATGATGGCAGTTTAAGTAGTTCAGTGTCACTCTTATTTTGGACAAGAAATTAAAAAATGACAAGGTTACAATTACGACAAATTACCAGTCTGGTTCTAGGTCAGTATGGTACATTCTATGGCATCTACAACATTCACGGAACTCTCACAATTTTACTCTTCTTTTGGCTAAGAATATTATATTTCATCCAGATAATTTTTAAAGATCTGACTTCCATGATATTTATTTCATATCTTATATCTCCAGGTTTTGAGTAAAAAGTTTTATTTAATCACAGTGTAATCTTAGGCTATTTTTATTTCTTTCATACCAATGCATGATGATGCCATTCACATAATTCATAAATATAAGGTCTCTAACTAGATATTTTCCTGAACAAATCGTAGTCAAACAAAACACTTTTCTAGTATTTTAGGCCAATATATTATTAATTTTTGAAAAAAAAATTTCTGTCAAGATCATTCTGAAAAGATTTCTAATTTCATTTGGGTTAAATAGATAAAGTCTCAAAGACAGTTCATATTGTAAACAATGTGTAGCATTCTGGTAAGTATATTTACAGCAAGTACAAAAATTTAAGGCATATCTCAGAGATGTTCAACCAGTTTCCAAAAGAAAAACTTCTCTCACCTAAGTAGGATCCTTCAGAGGAATTAGCTCTAAGTGCTCATAGAATTACGCACAGCTTCCCTGAGCGACATGCTGCCGTGCCCTTGGCTGTCCTGCTCCAACAGCCTTGTCTTCCACTTTTCTCAAGTTATAATGTCTCATCGCACCTTCAGCCAGGGCACCTGATTTGCTTGTTTTGTTTGTCCTTAGGGAGCCATCTGTCCACATGGCCCAGGGTGTATTTAATCTTGCCATGCAGAATTGTGATTTGGAATGGCCTCTTTTCCCAGCTCCAAACAACACACCACCCTGCCATTTAGCTGGGATGGGAGGGGATCTCTTATGCCTAACAGTTTCAATAACGTCTAACCAGACCTCTGACAGAATACTATGCTCACAGTGGCTCGCTACTTTGAAAGCCCCAAAGCTATTGCCTTCAACTGACTTTGTCAAACTACTCTTCATGGCCAGTGGGAGTCTTCTAAGGTAATTTTGAATCAGCACTTAAAAATGAAAACTGAGGTTTTGAATGAACATGTAGCACTGTTCTTGAAACTTCAGCCATAAAGGGCACCCTCATGGCCACAATGAAATTTCTGAAGAGGGAGATGGTGGAAAAACCTGACAGACATGTCACGGTTCACCAGGCCACATCAAACTATGCCATGCCAGGCAGCAGCAGTCCAAGACCTGAAGCTTTAAGTCTTTTTTCTGACTTTTTTCTCTGAACCAGAGTTACTGCCCACTTATTGATCAGTGGACTGTTGACGTTTTGGGGCAGGGACAAAGCAGTATGTTGAAAGAGTTTTTTCTGAAAGGTTTTCAGATTCAGAAGGAGAAAGATCTTCAGCTATCTAAATGTTGCTGAGGAGAAGAAAATGTTTTCTTTCCCAGATCTCTCTCCTTCTTTGTTTGCTTTTTCAGTGTACACGTGAGTTTTATTTGCCTTTCGTTCAATTTTCTCTAAGCCTTACTCCCCATTTGGTATCCTCAATACAAATTCTGCAATATCCTGAGTGTGAAGAGGAATAAAATGATATAAAATATACATCTTCAGAACTTTCACTTCTGTAACAGACTCTACCTTTCCTTCCCCAGTGATAGAAAGGACCCTTTCAAATTTATTTTCCAAGTTGTGAAAGCTATTGTATATCAGGCATACTAAACTGCTTACTACTCAAATTTCTTAACAGAAAAGGAAACTTTAAAAGAGACCCAGTAATCCACAGATGTCTGGTAAAGACAACAGAGGTTAGAAAAGAATCAAAAACAGTTATAACAGAATAAATCTGAAATAATGAAACAAGTAGAATAAGACAATAGTAAGGGAAGTGAATAGAGCAGGTGAAGAATTACTCCATCTCTTCTCCCTGAAGAAAGTTGACAATAGAATAGAAATAATCTTCTGTAATGAAAAGGTGTGTTCACATTTTAAAGAAATATTAAAAAAAAAGAAAAATATGTAATAAAAAATAATTAGACATCTACAAAAGATGACCTACAAGGAAAGATTGAAAGAGCTGAGATAGCTTAGGCAAGGGAAGACTAAAGGGAGATGTGGGAACAGTCATCAAATATGTAATAAGCAGCAAAAAGCAGGAAGAATATCTTAGGTGAATAAGACAAGAGTAATGGGCTTAATCTGCAGTCAGGGATAACTAAGTTTGGAAAGACAATGAAACTTTGGTGGAGACAGTTTGAAGACAACATCCCTGGTAGTATTTACTTCCCTTGAAGTACTGAATTTAGGCCTATATACCCTCTTCAAGTCTTTGTTAGCCTTATTTTCTGTGATTCTGTCAACAAGGACAGTAAAGAAGAGGATTCTAATGCAAAATGACCTTTTAGCTGTTAGCCTGTTTAATCTGAAACAGATTTGAAGGATCTTCTTTTCTTAAATTTTGCCTTTCCAAAACTGTTTTGCCTAAGACTACATTTTTGTTCCTAAAATCTTTGAAATCAATATCTAGTTTTGTGAATTTTGCTATGAAGCAAACTTGGATGATACATAGCTAGTGACTGCCAAAGCTAAATGTTTAAATATCTGAACTTGGACACTTGATGCCCTTTCAGTAGCTGTAGAGTTTTTCCTCTTTACGCATTTTAGTAATACTGGGGTGGTGTTAAACCAGGAAATATAAGAAAAGAATTCTGACCTCAGGTTTCAGCAGAAGGCTTATTCTGTTTAGAACAGTCTGGTGGGCAGGTTGACAGCTGTTCAAGAAATGTAAATTGTATCTTATTCAACATGTAGTGAAAGAAAATAATCTCGACATTCCTACTTATGGCAGGGATGAGATATGATAGTGTTGTTATGTATGAACAGTATTAATACTGTGATATTTCTCTAGTAGAGATTTAGCTTTTACTATTGTACAATTTTATTATGTTTTTCATAAATGAAACTAGTTGCCAAAATGCATAACACTATGGCTGCTTCAGAATACGTAGAATTTTTTAAACACTGTGCAATAGCCCATTTAATCTTTGACAGGATACACTGACAGTTGGCACATGAAAATATGAGACCTTATTTGAAAATATTAATTTTTAAATACTTGTTAATTCTGAAAATCATATCGGGCTCAGCTGAGGAAGTGAAAACAAGGAACAAATGCTCTCTGTAAACAAACAAGTGTCAGGAAAATCTATAAGGGGACCTACTAACTTATAAATTTTCTGTGGATTATTTTACTTCCCTTATAACCAGTATCACAGTAGGAACTGCATTAACAGTAAATACCAAAGAATTTTTTTCCTCCTACCAATCAGTATTCAAAATGTTGCATATAATTCTCAGCCTTAATTAAAACACAACCAAAAAGATAACCCTGCAGTATATAAAAGTGTCTAAAAGAGATCCATTGGGATTCCACTAATTGTACCATCACCTCCAAAGTTTGCTGGTTGAGCCCTGGAGGACACCTCTAAACCAACAGCAGCTTCATGCAGATTTCTTCACATCCAGCTAGTAACTTGCATCGGGTCTGGCTGAGATGGAGCTAATGTTCCCCATAGCTGCTGTGCTGTGTACTGGTAGCCAGCAAGGTGTTGGTAACACACCAGTGAGCAGTGCTGGCACAGCACCAAGGGTGTCTCTCCCCACCAGCAGGCTGAAGATCTTGGGAGGGGACACGGCCAGGACAGCTGACCCACACTGACCAAAGGGATATTCCGTACCTTATGGCATCTGCTCAGCCATAAAAAGCTGAGAGAAAGGAGGAGGAAGTGGGGGCATTCGTTATTTATGACGTTTGTCTTCTGAAGCAACCGCTACATGTATTGAAGCCCTGCTTCCTGGGAGGTGGCTGGACATCTCCTGCTGATGCGATAAATCTTTCAGGTTTTCCTTTGTTTCCACGCATGGCCTTTACTTTTGTTTTATTAAACTGCCTTTATCTTGACCTGTAAGGTTTTTTCCATCTTATTTTTATCCCCTCCCTGTCCTGGTGAGGAGAGGAGTGATGGAGCAGCTTGGTGGGCACCTGGCGTCCTGCCGAGGTCAACCCACCTCAGAGACTTTTGGTTCAGTAAACTTTCTTGCAGTATTTTGATCCACTTGGGGAGATCTGTCCTTGCTCTTTGTGTGGGTGTAATTTCAAAGCATTTGTGTGTACGTACCAAATTAATATCACATGGAATACTTGGCTAGTGCCATAGAAGTCTTCCTCATTATTACATCTCAGTTGTAACTTTATTTCCTGGGTTTTTATTTGGTTTTACCTTACAATTATTTTATATTTAACTTGATGAGTGTATAGCATCTCCTGAAGGTATATTGAAGCATCTGCAATATTTTGCTGCCTAATACTTAAATTGCCATTTGTTCAAGAGCTGAAGCCTACAGTGAATTGTAGTTTTATAGAGTTCTGGAATCCACATTATCAATACTCCATTTTCACAGCCAGAAGGGAGCTGTTTCAGTTTAATATGCATTTAATATTTAACCGGATGATCCTTTCCTCTTATTTAAAAAGGAACATTTCCCCTGATATCAAAGTTCATTCATGTTGTTAAACCAGACTAAGCAATAGTGTTTTACCCAGAGCCATACTGAAATACTTCGGCTAAATTTAGACTTGTAAATTAAATATGTCAATGGGTGTTCTCTTGACTTAAAGCCAACTGCCACAGAATTATTTGTGTCCATGCTAAATCTGTGTCTAACTCTCCAAAACAGCATGGCCATAGCTAAACAGCCAGTGGAAACGCTGGTCCCAATGCAGTTTGCTCCAAGCCTGGCAATGGCTGGGGAGAGTCCTCGGAGACTTCAGCCAGATCTGTTCCAGGGACTGCTCTGATCATTAAACACCGCAGACAATCACATTCAGTGCTGATCAATATTTTCTGACTCCTTTTAGTGGATTAAATAGTAATGAATACCATTTAGTACATTTATTAGTGTTCTAAATTTTCCTTTAAAATTCTGTCCTTCATTCCCCTTGCTAAACTCATGTATTCTTGAGCCTCCTTCATGGGTAACAGGATCAGCAGCGACAGGAGCAAGGCTTTTTCTCCCTGTTAGGATTCGCTATCAGGGAAGTGCTGGAGGTGATACAAATTTTGGACCAATGCTCATTATATCCAAACAAACGCTAGAAAAATAACAGGGAAAGCTACACGGCACTATCCCAGCTTCCTCTCTGCATGTGTCAACCTTAAAAAAACCAAACACAACTATCAATAACATTTTAAAACACTTTAAAAAAAAACCAACACTATTTTTTGCCTCAGATGATGGCTTGCTTTTTGAGATACATATTATGTGTAGCTACAATTCTTCACAGAAAAAGAGTGGTTCAAATAAAACCCTTCATTTATTGCATTCATTGCAAACATAGACTTCTGTTGTGTTAATTAGTAATTATATCAATGAAAATCAAATTGGATTCTAAGTTCATATCAGTCAATGAAGATTTATTTAACTTGAAAAATTCTGGCTTGATATTAGAATGCATTAATCACTTATTCCTCATCAGCTGAAATATATGCCTTTATATCTGCTGCACTACAACGTGGACAATCACAACTAGATCATGTTCAGAATAAATACATACAATTACTTTTGAGGAGCTTTATTTGGCAAAATTTGTTCTGATTTCTAAACCTTTTTTACAATGGCTCAACAGAGTTTTCTCTGCTAACTGGAGAGTTAAGCAATACCCTCAAGTGTTAAAGAGCACCACTGAGTGATTGTCATAGCTTTTAATGTCATCTTGTAATCAGAGCATTTTTCAAATGGTTCAAATAAGGTATTTGATGGAATTCACTACCAATCAGAATGCTTTTTTCCTCTTCCCCTCGATGTTTTTTTGACAATTGTCTTATGTCAAGTAATGGTCTTCTATGCAGGATCATCCAACAACTGCACCAAGGCAGGACAAGAAATTGTACTGGTGTCTCCACCAGCCTTAGCAGCTGAGTAAATGAAAAGACATTTCATGCTGGATGTTCAGAGCAGGGGGAAAATGATGCAGAGAGAAAACATGAAGTAACTGAAGGAAAAGCAACAGCTGAGCAATAGCTCCTCTGTGTATTTGTCCATTTTACATTCATATAAAAGTTGTATTTTTTTTCTTTCTCTCCTGCTGCCTTTTAACAGTTTTCTGATGCTAATCCTAAAAACTTTCTCATCTTTTATTGATCATCTGACAGCCATAGCTTTGCTCATTAGTCTTCCAAAATCATGCTATAAACCCAGCACATTCTAGTAAAAATGCACATATATTTCATAGCCATCAGCAGCTCACACTCATCTGATTCATTAATGCACTTTGTGAAAGGATCTTTCTTTCATATCTGCCCTTTTGACCCCTTAAAGAGCTGCAATCACATCAATAATTTAAAAATACAACAAGATTTCTCTTACTTTACTGATCCTTGTATTGAATATTGGTGTATCCCAGTCAATATTCATATTCACACATCCTGCAAATATCAGCAGGGGCTCTAAAACCATCTACGATCCACGCCTGGACCCACAGCCCTTTACCCAGTTACCAGAGAAATGCTCAGGCCACACTTATAGTCACTTGCCCACGTACCTTAATGCTTAATACAACACTTTATTTGATGATAAAACTGGTGTTACATGCACCCTTCACCGATGTAATAAAGGGCAGCAAATAAGAAAAAAAAAGGAACTCTTTCTGCCTTGCATCTATTGCAGAGAGCGTAAGAACTAATGAACGTGAAATCACAAAAAGATGCTAAAGGATGGAAAGCAGGAAAACTCTGCTTGAAGGAAAGATAATAAATAACTTCTCTAGGAAGGCTGGAAAAATTATAGCATTGTCTGAAATCAGTTAGGACAAAAATCTGCCTGGAATTACATAGACATAGAAAAACCTTCCTCTAAACATAAGGGTGAATTCAGTCACCACTTATGGTCCTATCCAAAGCTTTCCCTACTGTTCTATATCAAGTCATTCCTTCTCTAACTGCCAGCTTGGATGACACTGAAATTGCTGTGGCAAAGCGAAAGAACGAAATAATCTCCTTTTATGCACCAAACCCAGAATTACCTTTCCTTTCTAACTCAATTTTGAAATGACTGCAGTGAATATAGAGTCAGTAGTTAGAAGAGGTCACTTGATCTACAGCTCTGAATAATGCATGGGTTGGCACCGACTGAACCGCAAACCTTGGATGGCACGGCACACAATCCTGTTGGGAGGTCTTATGTTAACAAGCAAAAGCTCGTCTTGTGTCTAGTGTAGTCACTTCATATCATCTGCTTGGCTTTTAATACTGACAGAATGCTCAAAAAGAACATATAATCTTAAAATGTGGAAAATCAATGTTATTAAAATATAATTTCCATTATATTTCTCAGCATAGAATTCCGCTTTTTATAAAAAACTCTCCCTGAAAACTCTGTATTTCAAATCTTGTAACTCCAAAGGACTTATTTGTGCCATTCACAGCTCTTTACACCTTCCCCCACTTTTTCACTAGCTCTTTGGAATTTTAATAGGAAGCTCCGCCAGAAGATCGTAGTTCAATGAACCTGGAGTTCAAATAATATTAGTCTGTTGCCTTAAAAGCAGTATTTTAATAAAATTATGCTGCACCACTGGGATTGGCATACTTTCCAGACCTGCTATTTAAATTAGCGTGGTTTTTTTAGGGTACACTGAAAAGGTTTTATTCACTGGGCCTATCAATTTACCATTTTTCAAAGGCTAAAAATTCCTTAATTTATGTTTATCAAGGCTTTAGATTAAGCAAGGTTGGCAATTGTATTTGCTGAAGATCCTGTTAATGCTTCCACCTTAAGTAACTGGAGTAGAG
Organism: Balearica regulorum gibbericeps; assembly: GCF_011004875.1. NCBI lineage: Eukaryota > Metazoa > Chordata > Aves > Gruiformes > Gruidae > Balearica > Balearica regulorum. Next base: position 34,004,328 of record NC_046191.1, on the reverse strand, counting down.
TAAATGCCATATGGATGAAATTGAGTTTCTCCTTATTATTAGAGCTCTTGGCTGGTTATTATGTAAACAACTTAATAAATACACATAATATGAATCTCCCTGGCTTAGTCATTTGGCCAGACAGTAAAAGGACTATAGTAGTTTATATAGTCGTCACAGCTGTTGCTAAGCGAATTGGCAAAACCATGATGTTTAACATCCAGCAGCCTGTCATACAAAATCACAGCAACATACTTTAACCTGATGCATGAGAAAAACATACAGTAGACCTCAAATATCTGCTGGCTCGATTTTCTGCTGGGCTGCCTGGGTGCAAGGAGGGAGGCTACAGCTGCAAGCTGATTACACATATCTGACGCCAAGTTTTGTAGCCCTCTATCTCTCCAAGGAAAAGCTCACCCCAAAAAAGCTGGTCCTCCCTGCCTTCAATCAGTCAGCTACCGCAGAAGCCAGATATACCAAACAGTGAGGGTTTTTTTTTTTCCCCCAGACATCAAGTCAGAGTTTTTTCAAAGTCCACCGAGGTCTGTAGGGGTAATAATTTCAAGAATTCAATAGGCTTCAAATAGGTCTTTTATCAACAGTCTAATTAAGCCTGTACACTCATTATCATGTAGAAGAGCCCCTCTTCATAATCACACATTACAATTGGGGTAGCGGCACTTTTAGTCTATTCCTTAGGCTATTAGCTGTCTGCTAGGAGGCAATGTAGGAGTAGGAAGTGAGTGGGACATAGGTTTTGTGTCTGAAAAAGGTTTTGAGATTTTATAATACCAGTTTGAACTGGTATCCAGCTAGATTCTTTTACTTCTACACAACATCTGCCCCCCCGCCCCCCCAAAAAAAAAAAAAAGTTAAAGTAAATGTATAAAATAATGTCGTCTTTATGAAATACCAACATCAGATACACCACAATTAAACAAATTCTTTAAGCCTTTTTTAACTCATGCCTCTCCTAAGAACTGTTTTGATAAGCCATTTGCCAGAAAATGCTGATTTATTCAGAAATTTGCTGCCACGTTTTACCAGCCAACAAGTGCTCCTCAGACCACATGGATCACAGTATAAGAAATTCTGTTTTAAAAGCAATATCCACCAGAACAAGAGAAGGGACCATTAAGACAAGAGAAGGCTTTACATCTACCTGGCCAGGTACAGCAGATGTGAGAATCCCCTGTCTGGAGAAGTATCACGTATGTCAGATTGCACTCAAGGATTTATCTCTTACATAGCTTTTTTTCCAGCATGGTGCTGTTCCTACTAGTGCAGAAATAAATCTCCCTTCCTTTTCTTCCCCAAACAGCCTCTTTTCAGCAGCATATTCTTTACTCTTGTAGAGAGTATAAGGGATTTATCTGAATGTTTCAGTCTTTTAACTTTAGGATATGGACACTACTTGGAAAATATAAAGGAGCAATTCTTGACTTTCTTGAGGATATTAAGCCCCTTGGTCTGTCTCCAGGATGACCTGAGTCTCTGCAAAACAATGATATTAAATAGAGACAACCTTGAAGGACATTATGCCCATACAAGAATATTTTTCTTGTGTAGCGTTTGTGGTCCTACAGTCCCCATGAGCTGCTGAGTCCCCACTCCTAAGCTATGAGCAAGGACTGAGCCAAGCCAAAAGCTGGTTGAAGGAACGGTGAAGAAATATTATAATTCATGCAACGTGAGAAAGGACAATGCTTCTTTTTGGGGGTTTCACTCATATTGGCAATTGCAGACATTATTATAAATGGTGAGAGTCCAGGACACAATAAAGCTTGGACATATGGTTTTTAAATGGAAAGAATATTGAGAGTCTAAGTGAACCAAATTACTTTGGAAGAAGGTTTATTATTAATAAATTTAAAAAAACAATTTCGGTTTTTAAACTGATGCACAGAATGGTATCAGGTTTCCTCTATAATAATGCAGTATTTTATTGAAGAAACCTTGTAATATGTTTGAAAGGTTTATCATGTTGGCCAATAAAGTGTTGAACTGGAAAATCTGTAACTGCCCAGGTCAGCCATGCATTTTCTTTGTGTGTAGCATCTATTGATACTATCTCAAATCTTCAGCCTTTTTTAAAGAATTTGTTTTCTTTTTCTTCTGACAAATATAAAATATTTGTCTTTGAATATTGAGTGCTTATTGGTATGTACAGACCTTCTTGTCCCATGAACTACATTAAAATTGGTCCTTGGTTCATATATTGCATATATTCTTGCCTAGACAAATGAACTCTTTGCCTAGATTTATCATACAGGGGTAATGAACAATGTAAGTTTTCATTATAGTGTCAATGAGTGAAAGCTCCAAAAAAACCCCCCTGGAAACAGCTGAATTTCCAGATGCACTTATGGAGCAAAATACGTATAAGAAGATAGCAGAAAGTTTGTACACCAGTTCCTGACACAACATGTTCTACGATACAAGTAATTTATTATTAAATGGCATGGGCTTCTGCCTCCTGCTTGCTTTGCAGATGTCTGAGAAAAAGCACATAAATAAATGAGGAAGCCAACCAATCAAGGGTTCCTTGTCTTACGGAAAACACTGATGCCTTCTGGCCCTTAAAAACAGACCATGGATAAAGCATGTCAGGAGTTTCGTGGGGCAAATGGACCCTTCAAAGATTGTCATAAATTAGGCCAGATCTTGATCCTCTTGAACGCAATTAGTTCATCTTGGACACAAGGAGTCTTCATCCAAGGCTTCACCAAGGATAGCCTCCTGAGCTAATGGATTCACTAATTTAAAATAAAACTTTAAATGTGTGAATCTTCTATATTTAGAAAAAGATATTTGTAATGATAATACTAACTTCAAATATATTGTGTAAAATTCATTCCAATTTGAGGTCCCAATCTCAACAACATGAGGGAGTCTCCATGTACAACCTAGCAATGAAAACTGACCACAGAAAAGATGCAAATGTACAGATCATAAATTCTCATATTAGCGCAAAAATTAACAATCAACCCTCTAGGGAATTTTTCTGTGATCTGCTCTGAGGCTCACCTCTGTTGCATCCTCTGAAAATCATTCCTTCCATGCCCATGGTTAGCTGCTGCTTATTCCTTGTAGTCCAGACTTCACCTCTCCTGAGAGAAAGAAATCAGGTGTAATGATTTGGGACTTCAGTTGTTTCAGTGCACTCTGAAATCTCTCTTCAAGACCACAGTTCAAATCTCTTCCCAGTCCTGTCTGTTGGCTTTTACACACTGCTTCTACAACTAAAATTCCTGCCCATTTCTGGTCTGTTTTGTCTTTACTACAATAGCTTTTTCCTGTCCTGCGTTAATACTTCACAACTCTAATTTAGCATGACTTTCCATCATTTACCAAATAAAACTTAGGAATCAAGCCAAAGTGCCTCAGGAGTCCCAGAAGCTGATCCTTCAGGGATCTTATTGCATTTAATTCATTTGTACAATGTACAATGCTTTGAGATCATCTTGTGTAAGAATTTGACTACATTCTTCCATGTGACTGCTAAACACTAAACAGACAATGCAATGAGTCTATAATTCTCTCTTAGAAAACAGAAAATTTTAAATAGAAATATAGCAAGAAAAGGGAGAATTAATATGCATCTTCTCTACTTAGGTCTTCGTCATTCTCTCTTGTCTCCTAGGGAGGGCAATTTTCTAATCGGTTCCCTACAGCTGCATTGACATTTTTATTTTTATATTTAGAAATAAAAGGTCAAAACCTCCAACCACTAGTTGCTTTAACAAAGTTGAGGGCAAGGTGAATACCCTCCTAAATTAGCTCAGCACAAAGGAAGCTGCTGTTCAGCAGTTATTTCCCACTGGCATATATTAGTATTCCTGAGGGAAATATGTACAGCATGCAGAAGGAGTGGGGATGAAAAGCACTTAACTAGCCAAATAAAAAAAAACAGGACTCAAATTATGGAAAAGACATTTTGAAAAAACAAAATCAAATAAATGAACAAACAAAACCCAGTGTAAATTAAGATCTTGAACATTTCTTTTTGTTTGGGAGGAAAGCAAGCTTAATCACACAATGCTTATTATTCTCCTTGTTGGATCCATTATAGCACGCTTCCTAAGAATTAAAATGCATGTTTTCATCAGTGGAAGAACAGTGAGTATGACACTTCTCAAAGGAGTTACAGTGACTCTAAAAAAGGAAAAAAAATATGTGGTGGAGTGGTGAAATGGATATAAAAGCAAGAGAGTCTTCCAAGATTTTAAAAAAGAAAAAATTATGGAAAATTATAATGATTTCCTATGGGGACCCCAGAATGCGCAACGCTGCATCCATGCTGTTTTGAAGATATTAAAGTAAATATAGTACATCTGCTGTGCAGCATCAAGATAATATATCACAGTGTGAAGTTCCATGATGATTATGTTTATTCAGCTCTTCTTCTGTATATTCCAATTCCTCTTCTTCATAATCTTGCACACCAGACAAACTGCCATTAGGAAAGAAGTAAAATAAACACTTTACTCAAGCCATCCATCCTGGTGCTACAGTAAAGATATTGGAAGAATTCTGGTTTGGCTGTTTCCCATGTCCTGTTGCAAGATGACTAAATATTTGGGGGTTTTAAACTCTCAGAGGCTGTGTTCATTCCCAAATAACTCACCCACATGTGAGCTCATCCAAGTTCTAATGATTCTACCTAGTCAAGGGGGAAAATGCTTGCTTGACTCTTCCAGTGGAAGAGTCATTCTCTGGCAGTGCACAGGTGGAGAAAGGGTTATAACAGGCACATATACCCAAAGGTAAAATAAAAGGCAAATGATTACAAGGTTTTATGGAAATATGCTGTAGTTCTCTGCTGTGGTATTGTTTATGATGCTCTCACCTGATGAAGACTCAGATTTCCCATATGGGAATCATATTAAGAAGAATTGTTATTTCTCTCTCTATTTGATTCAGTAAAGTTATGTATTGCCTAGTGCGATGTAAGGCACTAGGGGAAAAGGTGGGGGGGGAAAGGAGAAGAAGAGAGGAAAAGAGAAACATTTCCTGATAAGTGAGCTCATATCTTTTTTGTTGCTTTCTGTCTACTAAGTGATATAAAATCACAACATGGTCACCAATAGGATAAAGAATGGGATGTTGTTTTGCACTTAAATAAAAAAAAAAATAAAAAAATTAAAAAAAAAAAAGAAAGAAAAAGAAAAAAAAAAGAAAGAAAAAGAAAAAAAAAAAGGAAGAAAAAAAAAGCCCATAAAGATTTTCCTCACTTACATGGCACACTAAAATCAAGAATTTCAAAACTTCCATTATCACAGGCAGAAGCTTATTATTAATGTGTTTTTCGTTTTCGGAGCGTCTTCACTGAAATAGAATTCAAAACCCATGCTGCGACTCTGCAATATTGTTCACTGCAAGAAACTATTTTGTTCTGCCTCAGAGGCAATACATTTTTATGTTTAATTTTGCCCTGGGTATATACAACACTTGTTTATGTCCTTAAAATGTCTTTTAAAGAGATTGATTTCAATGCATCTCTAGTAAATCCAGCTATGAAGATTTAATTCTCTCCCTCATGCAGCAAGACAGAATTTACATTTTGTTTTGGTAGCTCATATGTCTACTAGGTAATGATGGACATAGTATGTAATCACATACATAAAGATATATGCATATGTTTGGTTCATGTTCTCAGTGTAGCTTTAATTATATAATTTTACTTAAAGTTTTATTGCTAGCTTCAGATCACTCTTCAGGTTCAAGTGCCGTTACCAAATTTACATCTACAGTAAATTAGGTTCATTGAAATAGATGCTTTTTCTCTGTGAAAAATACCAGTAAATGGCACATGAACATTTCAGAAAGATTTTTATTTGACCTGGTGCTACTTCTTTGGAAATGAGCATAACTCGAGGTTTAACACATATGTGTAGGCGCGACTGTCTGTCTGTACTTCTCTGTTTTCATTTAATATGGACGTGAGGAAAGCGGGAGCTGGGTTTAATTCCTATGCCCACTACGAACAACAGGGACCCCAAAGGCAAGCCTGCAGGAGTTTATCAGCCCAGAGTATTTTGCTCAACATGAATGCTGTTTATTACAGCACATTTTTCTTGTAAAAAAGATTCAATGGAAAATAATGCCATTCTCAGTTGAGTCTTTCTCAGTATTATCCTGCTTGTTTCTCCAGTCCTTCAAACATTAGTGCATTAATACTTTGTCACGTTAAGTATACTTGTAACAAGAGAAATTTCTGCCCTGACCTTATGAGGAAATCATTATCCTTTCCAAAATCTAAATCACAATTTATTCCAAACACACTGAGTGTGACCAAGCCACCCATCAACTTCAAGCAGTAAGTTGTATGCTAATGTCCCTATTTATTTAAACATATGAAAATATTGCTTAAATCAGCAGTCTATTTAAACCTGACTTTTTTATTTATGTATAATCTATATAGTTGCTTAATAATCAGGCAAAGACCATGAAAAAAGTGGTATAAAATATTGTCAAGTATAAATGACAGTGCCTACTGTGCATTACTTGGCTTTCATGATGAACAGATAGAAAAAAGCATCTCCAGAATTTTAATGAGTCAAGAAGGTGGGGCACAAATAGAAAAATTTCAGGAAGATTATCATCAAAGAAGTTTCTTATTTCAGTAGGCTTTCATTCTGGACAGAGGCCATCTGCTAGTGAAACTCTCAATAAAGGAAAGTTTTGCTTGGATAGTTCCATTATTGAAGATAAACCCCTGTAGCTGAAACTGCACATTTTAATTTTCCATTACAAGGTTGCATCTCCAGATATTGTCAGATGCAAGAGATTATCATTTACTAAAAAACAAACAAACAAACAAACAAATCTATTTTTTCAATGAAAATTGAGAAAATAGTCATTGTAGCCTTAAAACCAAAGTTATGCTAATATGCACATGTATTTGTTTTCTCTGGCTTTTTTCTAACCAAGCACATTTATCTAATTCTATATATATTGTGACCTGCCGGCTGGAATTATTTTGCTATCAAAGCTGTTACCCATCAGTGGGTAAAATATATTTATCTGAAAGAAGTGCAACTTTCAGTATACACCAAAACTAGAGCTGAATTGTACCATTATAAACTGATTTGAAATGGTTCTCCATGAGTAATTGTTATTTTAGGACCTGTCAATATAATTTGTTATCAAATTTCATTTTTTACACTCCCCTATATGCTCGTTAGTTCATAAAACTGTTATAAAAAATTACTATTCTTCTTGTAGAAGGAATAATATTATTTAATACCAGACAATTCTATTAGTTATGTACAAATTTTAAACAGAATTTCTATTCTCTTGGAAAAAAATAGGTAAGCGGGAAATATTCTGTATAGATGTAGAATTGCTCCCTATGCTCTCTGAAGCATGAGTTCAACTTAGCCCTTCACATTTTGCCTGTGCAATTTTCTGACACATTTTTATGCAATTGTGGTGTTTGGCAATTTAAGCAACAAAATTGAAATTTATTTTGAGCACAACAGAATTTACAGATTACATTAAGGTGCTTTGAGTAACAAAAATTGGGGCAAGGATTGCAGAAGGAATTGCTGAGAATGAATGTCAGGGTAATTAAGCTGCAGGTGAAATTCAGTGTAAGTAAAAGTAAAGTAAAACACATGGAGAGAAACAGTTTAACTTGACTAGTATAATGAAGGGCTGAAAGCTTGCTGAGAGTACTCTGGAATGAGATCTTGGGTTATATTAGACAATTCCATGAAAAATATCATCTCTGTGCTCAATCATTGTCAGAAAAGTAGTTGAAATGTTCAGAATAATTAGCAAAGGAGTAAAGATCAAAACATTGCTAGACTACTTAACAAATCCAAGGTGAACCCAATACCATGTGAATACTGTGCCTGGATTTCTGATGTCTCCTCCAAAAAGACACATCTGAGAGCCATCCAGATGAGAGAACAAGAATGAATAAAGGTCTGTGTAAGCAATTACTAAATAGAGTAAGACCCTACAGCCTGGAAAACAGATGGTTCAAATGTAGTAGAGCTCTGTGGAAACATACAATCATAGAATGGTTTGGTTTAGAAGGGACCTTCAAAGGTTCTAGTCCATCGGCAGGGATATCTTTCACTAGATCAGGTTGCTCAGAGCCCCGTGTAACCGGACCTTGAATGCTTCTAATGATGGGGCAACCACAACTTCTCTAGGCAACATGTTCCAGTGTCTCACCACCCTCATCATAAAAGAAGTCTTCCTTATATCCAATCTAAATCTACCCTCTTTCAGTTTAAAACCTTTGCCTCTTGTCCTGCCACTGCAGACCCTGTTAAAAAGTCTCTCTCCATCTTTTTTATAAGCCCTCTATATATATTGAAAGGCTACAATAAGGTTTCCCCAAAACCTTCTCTTCTCCAGGCTGAACAACCCCATCTCTCTCAGCCTGTCCTCATAGCAGAGGTGCTCCAGCCCTCTGAGCATCTTCGTGGCCTCCTCTGGACTCTCTCCAACAGCACCATGTCCTTCTTGTCCTGGGGACCCCAGAGCTGGATGCAGTACTGCAGAGGGGTCTCTCCAGAGCAGAGATAAATAAGAATGTTTGTTTCATGATCTTTTTCAACACCAGAACTAGAGCATATCAAATAATAGTAGAAAACAGCAGCTTTGAAATAAAGAAAAAGAGGTGGCTCTTCATACGGGATCTTATTAAGTTGCAGAATTTTTTGGAAGAGAAACAGGAAAACATGGCACAGGAAAAAACAGGAAAAACAGGACTTCTGATGCAGGAAGTCCTTAACCTACATATGAATTAAGCCTTTCATGTGTAGTAAGGAAAATATTACCGGGAAGTATCACTATCCACTTAACTTGTTCATACCTAGCTATCTACTACCGGTTACTGTCATAAACTAAGCTAGATCTAGCTATGGTTTCAGTTTGGTTGCTTTTGCACCTTTCAGACAGTCTTGCAGATACAATGTGAGACTCTATGAAGGATTTATTGAACAGTGTCTTAATCTGGTATATGGTTTTGTTACGCTTTTCTCAGTTACTGTATCAGCAGACACTTCTTCAACTTACTTTCTCATAAGTTGAAGTTTTACTTCACTTACTTTTAAGCAACCTTCTCTGAATTCATGCTTTCTGGAGTGGGCTTAGTACAAAGGGGGTTTGATTGTAATGCATTTAGATTATCAGTTTTTGCAGCTGACTTAGCTTATTTGTTTTATCTTCTGATATCCTTGAATATTTTGATGCAAATCATGCATAGAATGGTTGAAGAAGAAAGAAAAATAAAGCAGAAATATGTCAATGTCCCACTTTTTATTCATTACCCTGCGGAAAACTTTAGCTGCCTCTCAAGTCAATGAATTTACAGTGACATAAATTGGTAATAATAGACCCTGATATGTAGGTTTTAATATTTGCTGATAAACATAAAGGAGTAAGTAGTTTGTGTCTTTCTCTCACATGAAATATTCCTTTATATTCACTGACTTTCTACAGTAACAAGTTTGAAATATTAGAAAAAATGCCTTTTGGAATAAAGAGCTCCATAATTTTTCTTATAGTTAGGTGTTCTACTAACTTTGAGAAAGAAATTTTTACCTGTTAAAATGTTAATTCTCAAATATTTTCAATTCTACAAGTACTCTGAATTTAAAGTCATTTGGTGAAAACAAATCCATTGAATGATTATGTCAGTATAGTCATTTATTCAAATAGAGAAAACAAATGTTCCTGCCAATCTACTAAATCGTCTGTATGTTATAAAAATAATTATGGATGGTAAACATGCTCTGAAGTAGTATTTGCTGGCTATAAATCACTGACAAAATGTCTGTTAGTGTGATACGATACATAAACACACTGCAGTTTGAAGTTTACTTATGAATTCATCTATGACTAAGTGGTTCCACCATTTCTTCTGTGAAAAGCGCGAGTTGCTTTGTGCAGCTATGTATGTTTCGGTTTAGAACTTTAGATCACATTTCCGTAGATAAATGAAAACGAGAGCCAAGAAATCTTTTCAACTCAAATGTGGTAAGTTGTTTTTTCTCACAACATAAGGGGAAGACTTTCAGGGAAGTCATTGGAAACCAGGTGTTTTGGGCTGGTTTTTAAAGCTGTCCGGATCAGCACAACCCACAGAAACGAAAGTCTGGCTAGGAAATAATCTGTTATGCTTTAAGTGTGCTGTTAAATATAGAAGGTAAGGTAATTGAATAAAATAACATTTTACTGTCCCACAAGCTTAAGACTCACTGAGGTCCAGTGGAAAACACTTCAGTGTCTGCCTTCATCTTTCTGGATTTCTCTAGACTTGAACCTGGGCTTTGACATTTAAAAAAAAAAAAAAAAATACAGGCCAAAACACGTAATACTGTTTCAGAAAGAGCTAAGTAGGGGATTTGTCCTTTCAGGATTTTGATCCATGTAATCTCTCAACATAGGCCAAATCCCAAAGTCCTCAATTATCTCAGCTCCACTGTTAGCCTGGCAAAACTCCCACTGGCTTCAAGTAAGATCTGAGTTAATACTTCAAATTTGGATCAAAATGAATGAAACTGAGAAGCCATCTGAATATCGTAAACTCAGCATAGAACATGTACATCAGTTGATTGGAGTCTTTTCTTCTATGATATATATATTTTTTTTTTTAATGGCACCTAGCCCATAGAGCAGCTGAGGGACACATTCCTTAAAATATTTCTGTTGATATATAAAATTAGATTCTAACCTATTAAAATGTTTAAACTCTGCATTTCCCAAGGAGCTAGTAGTAGGTCACATTTTTGTTAACCTTTTTCCTATTTGTAAACCTCATAAACAAAACAGCATGCCACAAATCTATGGAATATAGCTATTAACAGCAAAAGTGCACATTACGCTTTAGGTTCGCAAGGTTATAGTTATGTTGCACTTAGAAGAAGTGAGACATTTTCTCCTGCAGAAAAGGATGTTAGCGGAGTAACATAAACCATCTCATTTAAAATTTCCACAATAATATTTATTTCCTTACCAATTTAGTCAACCCTGAGTGCATCAGGCTTAATTTATGATGTTTAATCGGAGCTGGGTGCTTGGAAATAAAGATATGTATTGTGTACTTTCTAATTCCATGGTTGAGATTTTGAATTCCTTTCAGGCAGTTTTCAAGCAATCGCCTACCTTGGGAAAGCAAGGTCTTGCTGTATGTTAGGAAACATCATCTTATAAACAGTATAATGATCTGTGGTGAGTTCTAGTTCCACCTTTTTTGTGGAGAAAGAGATGATACACTCTTTTTATATCTTAGTGTAGATGAGATGGACATGTCATGCATAAAAATACATACTTGGGGAGGACTTAATAGTTAAATGGCGCTCTAATAATATTACTTTTCAACTAGGATACATTAAAAGTTACTGAGAGACCTCCCCTTCCTCCTCCCCCTCCCCCCACCCCCAGTTAAATAAGCAAGTAACATTTAATATTTTAATTGTCCTTGAAAATAAGTGTCCTGATGCAAGATATTAAAAAATTTGAAAGTGCTGTCATTAAAATTAAGTATTATATGTAGCTATTGCACCATGTTTTTCTCTGAAAGGGAAAAATAGGTCTGTTAGGGACCCAAAGATGATAATTTCATTGTTAATTAAGACTTTATTTTTAAAAGAGCACAATTTTCCTGAAATTTGGGCTTAATATTTGACAAAGCAATTTTAGCATAAGGCTTGGGAGACGAAATCTTGAAAGTACCCATTTGGGCACAAGTACTACCAGAATAGAACCATTGCCTAGGTAATGTTTTTCATAACTGAAACAAAACATAACCACGGGAACAGCCGATTTTGTTCTGTTCATGAGTCTCCCTTTTTTGCGTTAGGAGTCTATATTCACTTAAAAAAAACAACCAAAAAACCAAAAAAAACCCCCCCAAAAAACCCCAAAACCCCCACGATTTTGGCTTTTGGTAGGAAGTCTAGGAGAAGCTGAGGCCAGAGGAAAAATGGGGAAAACATTTGCAAACAACCCACATCACCGGGTTCTGTGGACATAAAAAACATATCTATCAGTCTGGCAATTCGTTCCTTCCTAAGGCTATTAATGACTTGAGCTAACGAGAGACATAGAGTACTATTTATAGTAGTGATGTGCCTTCAGTTCTTCCTTTATAGCACTAATGAGGCATTTCTTAGCTGCTGAAGGGAAGAGATTTTAATTCTTCACTCTAAAATCATGGCTGGGCTCTGTAGCTGCAGATCCCAAGCATCTGGTAGATCATTTGCTAGCTGTCAGCAGCAGAGACTATCTATTTTCTGGATCAAACCACCAGAATATCACAGCCCTTTAATTGGGGCTCCAAAAAAAAAAAAACTTGGAGGGTCATAAACTTTTATTCAGTTACACTACAAAATAGGCTAAATGATATGCACGTCCACATGAAATCAGGACAGTCTTTAATCCTTTCCTTCACTGATTAATAGGCTCATTTTCTGTTGCAGATTTAAGGCAGTAGTGTAGGCAACTCCTGGAGCTATTGTGTGGCTTAAAAGACATTGGTTTTTCACATTGGTTTTTCAGCTGTAAAAGTACCGGTAGGGAACATTCCATCTGATCATTGTCTGAAGATGCCATAAAAATATTTGAGTGCTCAGTATTCTAAACCTATTTTGGTGGAGAACTATGGCAAATTAATTCTTTTCTCAACTTTTCCCATGATGGGTTTGCTCCTCCTCCCTTTTCTATCTACCGGGGGTCTAACTGGGATGTATCAACATCAGAAGTGTGGGAAGGAAATGAGAGCTGTTATGTCTTGAGTAGAGTAGATTAACTGAAAACTGAACAACTGGAAATTTCATGTTGAAAAGTGATTTTGGTCTTTTCAAGACTGAAAGTAAGATTTTTTTCAGTCTCTTTGAAAGCTTTCAGTGCTTGCTGGAATGGATCCTTTGGCAGCCATGCTTTGCAACATGCAGCAATGGTGACGGTTTTCCACCTTCCCCTTGCAGATTCCTCAGATCTGATGCACCCTCCAAACGTATCCGCTGTCAAGCTGAGGTCTGGGGCAGAAACCAGCCTCCTCTCTGGCCTGGGGAAAGCCCCTTCTGAAATCTGACAGATTCTGCCTCAGAATTCAAATGTAAAATTTGGCATATTTTTTGGGTTTTTTTGGGGGGGGTTGTTTGTTTGTTTAGAAAATTCAGCATTTATACCTGGTTTGGCCTTCTTTTAACATTTAACCTTTCATTATCTTGAAGGTGAAGGAATGATCTCCCATTGAAAAACAGCAAGACAGTTTGGGCGAATATACTGATTTATACAAAGACATTCGATTTTCTATTATATAAAATTCTGCTCTAATTGCTTTATTTATATTACAAGTATTTTAGAATAATTAATATCATAAATTGTTGTTATCCTTACATGTATGACAGGAAAGATAGGAAAGTGTTATCACTTTCAAGTATATCCTTCTAAATTTTTAGACTCATGAGATAGATACTTTATTGTTAAATTCAGAATAATTCAGCATACAAGATAAACTCATGGTTCTTCATGAGCAATGAGCAGGCACTCTTCCTAAAAGCTCGTTACTATTTGACCTGTATTTTTACTTTATAATCTATGTTTTATTAATGATAGGAGATACGAGACCATTGTTTGTGTCAGAAAAATCCTGTGTTCAATCATTACCCCAAAAAGCTTCAGGTAGTTTTCTATTTAATCATATTTTTTTCAGGTATGTATTCAGTTAAAGTTTTCACCACATCTGGAGAAAGAGATATTTTACACTTCTCAAAGAAGTTTATCAAATATCAATTTGCCAAGTTACCTATTAATTTAGTCATCACCAGTTGTCACTCACAAGATTTGAATAATAAATGAATAAATGTTGCCAACTTAAGGCAACTCAGAATGCAGATGCTAATTTTGCATTCATGTTCCTTTGAAAAGAAGAATCTAAATACTCAGATAATGAAACCAGCAAAGCAACAAAAAATGTGACTCAGTTATTCTCTTTTAGAAAGACACAATTAGTATTATTTATCTCTCTTTTTGGGTTTTATTAATACATTACATACAACCTTACACTCAATAAAAGTGGCAAAAATATGTTTAAATCTGTTTACTTACCCAAGTATACTTTCTGACAATTAAGAAGTAATTATACAAGTAGACAGCAGTTAAGTAATGAAGAAAGAGGCATATCATTTGAAATGTCAGAATGGAAAAATATTAATTTTGGTTTATTGTTAAATAATGGGCAATTTTGCCTGGCTGTTCTCTTTTAATTTACCTTGCAAAATGCTGTACCCTGTATCTGTCCCATCAGGGTGCTCTTATGATTTTACATTTCGTATGGGAAAGTTATGTCTCATCATCTGTTCTGTTGTCTCATTCCAATTTTGTGCCACAACTGCTTTTTCATAAAAATAATTTCTGCGTAATTTTTTGGCTTCAAACCAATTCTGTTCACCTTGTACTCCTGAAGCAGCCCACATGTGATAATCTTGCTGAATTTCTGTCTTATTATCATCAGTCCATGTTATTTTTTCAGCATGGGTGTATTCACATAACAGATGACCATGTCAGTTTGATCTAAACCTTTTAGTCTGGAGACTGTGATGTGGCAAAGACAAATAATTCTATTTCCACTTGCTATTGGGCAGTGATTGTGTTTATTTCTATACGTCCCTTGGCAAAATAAAGCCCCCGGTCATGTTCATGGGGCCTGGGGTCAATCTCTGATGTAAGCAATAATACGTGGGAAACATGAATAACACAATATATTAATTGTTGACTCTCTCAGCAAATAGAAACTAAAGAAGAGTCAGCATTTGATTCTTAGGTGGAGAGGATACTGCCATAAAGACAGATCGTTCCATTTATGTCGAGTAGCAGTGATGAAGAATTGAAGCCAACCCATGGAAACTTATTCCCAAGAAGCACATCACTGCGAATATGCACTTTGTAAATGTGCTGAAAAGAGGAACTAATTAGCAAATAAGTTGCTTCCACCGAGTTGAACGGGCATCAATCACATCCTGCAACTGGGGCAAATCAACGTCGGGCAGCCCCGCTCAGCTGCTGTTGTTTGGCGAACGTGCTCCCGAGGTGCCCAGCGAGCTGCCAGCCGCAGCGCGATGTGGAGGTAGCATGCTGTTTGTCTTGCAGGACATGAGCGTATTTTATTTACTCCCTTTGTGGTTTTTTTGGTTGGGTTTTGTTGGGGTTTTTTTTTACTGCAGGACGACAAGCTGCAGTTCTGTGATTAATACTGAATCTGTTGCACTTCCAAATCACCCAGCCGTGCAAATGTGATTCGGATCAAAGTGCCTTTCTGTTAAATGAGCCACATCACCCAATATAGACTTTATGTTGTGTTTATGATCTTATGATGGCTTTGTGCCAGCTGCTGCAGGACTGGTGATATCTGATCTGTCAGAGAATCTGTTGGCAAAAAGTTAATCCATCAACATTTTTGAACAAATTTGAACCAGTAGTGTGAATTTATAGCATACTGATGTTTTGTATCATGCAATCGTGACCTTTTTTATCTGATAGCAAGGCCTTAGAGATGCACTTACTATTTTGCAAACAGCAGGCTCTGTACTGCTCACCTTTCCACTGCAATGGCAAAAAGCTATGATTGAGGAGCTGACTGACAGCGTGAATGAAAAGGTACAAACCAATGTGCCTGAAGTGAATCCGACACGTGTCCACATCTACCTCATTCACCACCAAACAGTTATCTACATATGTAATGGATTCAGTAGTTCAGTCGACAGTTCTGTACAGGTATTTCCCATACAATACTTTTCAAAAACTTGATTCCACTCCTACTAAAAACTCAACCACTTCAACAGGAGCAGAAGCAGGCCCTGCATATTAAAGATGCCTTGCTTTGTTTTCCAGTCTGAAAAGAATATATGAGAGAGGGTTACAATGAGCCATAATGAGCCATAAAGAGAAGTACATCTCACGAAGTACGGCAAAGTCTGTATGTGGGCAGGTGGGTGTTTTTGAGGGGGGCACTTATTTCTCTACTGCTGAATGGCTTCTTGCTCTACATTGTCATGCAAATTTCAGCTTGAGGTTGTGAAATGTCTAAATTGGCAGTAGAATATTTTTTGTGCACAGTCTCTTCTTTATTTCCACGAACACTGTCAGTCCCTGCTCACTCCATCACTGCTTTGTATTCACAAAAGAATGAAATCCTGTCAGTGTCTCCTCCAAATAGTAGTGCCAGCATTTGCAGCTGAATAAAACATCTGCATTCTCTTCCAATTAGCCATTTTGAGATTGCATTTCCTAGAGTCCTACTCATGCATATACGGCTTAAGGGCAAACCTCCTTTTTTTCCAACACATAATGAACCTCTCATCTGAAGTAAAAATCTGACACTGAGTTCACACCTCTGCTTGCCCAGGACTCCAGGTTTTACGTGAAGTGTTGACCACAGTCAGCTTCTGGGGAACTTTTCCACAATATGTCAGACAAATTCTGAACAGGCAGCTCATTTTGTTTCTCATTTAAGCGGATCCATGGATTTCAGGCTGGTTTATTTTGTTTTAAGCTTTTAAACAAATTGTTTATCAGCGACTGACACAAAACTGCTTCCCTCTTTATAGCCATATCACTGTTAAAGATATTCAGTGGCTTTGTTTCATTCAACTTAGGCAAAACCATAAAGCTTTAAAGGAGTTTTTAAACAGTTACATTATAAATGTTTTCCTTTGTAGCAAAAGAAAAAAGCAAAAGCTTAAGGATTTCAAAAGATTCCTAGGGTCTTTGGTTTTTTTTGTTTTTCCTCATTCCTTCAACTTGCTAAACAAACATCAAAGCATTAAATGGGGAGGCAACATAAAAGTGCATTTTTCTGATACTGGGTATAATGCATATTAAAGGTATCAGACCCATAGCCTGGAAAAATGACTTTCCAACTACCCAACAGAAAAGGTATGGACCAGATATTGGTGATATGGATAACATCTGCCTGCAGCACCAGTGTGTTCCTCTCTGGACCTGGAGAACTGCCCTTGGTGTGGTCTCTTTGTCTGTTCAGCCCTTCTGCTGAGACTGTTGATGCAAGTGCCTGGGTAGCTGGTGGTGATGCGTTCGTGTAGGTGTGTAAATCATCTCATTTCAGTCTGGTCAGGAAATGCCACCCAGGTAACACAATTTCTGTCATCATGCAGCCAGGGAAGCTTCAGATTAGTAGCCTACAAATGGAAAATTCGTAGTCAATGGACACAAAAGGTTATTGACATGTGAGCTGCAAATTTTTGAGACTGTGGAAGACACAGTAACTAAAGTGACTGAAAATCTGGGTGAAATTCAGTGTGCTTAATTTTGTACTGCTGGAGTCTACTGGAACACTTTAGGGATACACGTGGTGGAAAAGGTTGAAAAACTACTGCCCAGTCTCCATGAAAGGTAGTTGTCTGCACTTGAGGTGACTCATAACTACTTTTTTTCTCTCTACAATAAGAAACCTTTCATAAAATATAAGCAATTTCCTTTTTCACGTCTTCTACACTTGACAGATGAATTGCTGTAAAAATTCTTTAAAAGAAGTATTTGATCAAGTTTCCCCCTCCATCTTCCATTAGCAAAATTGCTATCTGTGCAAAAATTCCCAGAAAAGGAAACAAACAAAAAATCCAGGATTGACTTTGAAGTAAAAAAATCCATGTAAGAACATCCACAATGTCATTATTTTCTCTTATGGAAAGACACAGACCTTTAGGTTGGAGAATTTTTACAGGCAGTAAGTCAACATTTGCCTTGCCTTTTATAGGTCATTGACCACTTGAACGGCAATCAAGTAAAAGAAGATGCTTATCTACATTTTAATACTGGTGGGGGTTTTGGTTTGGGTTTGTGGGGTTTTTTTCCCCTCAAAAGTTACTTTAGAAATACTTTTGGTGCAGTCAGCCAGAATTGAATGAGGCCACGGTTTCTGCTGTAGGACACTGAAGGTAGAACAGTGTTAAATTTCTGCCAGAAGTCAAACAAAATCAGGAGAGTCTCTGAAACCCTGACTGTAAATCATTAAACTGCAATGGGTAGAGTGGAGTGGTAGAGAAGCTACTCTGCCAAGCTTTTACTGGGTGCGTGGAAAGTCAGGGAAAAAAAGTCAGATCTGCAACCGGGAGAATGTATTAGAGAGAAATTGAAGTCAGTGAGATTTGGTACATAGGTCTGCAAAATCTAAGGGGGAAAAGGCAACAAGAAAACTTCATCCAATAATTCAGTATTTTAGCACAGCAGTCTGTGTTTTTGCATGACTGCACAGGTCAGTTTTCCAGAGAATGTGATTGCACTTTAATTAGGATCCTCTTATTAAAATAGTGAAGCACTTCATATCTTACAGAGCATTTCATCTTGTGGATTGCTTGCAGTTGATCTTCTCCCCTCCAACCCTATCCACAATTTTGCTGTGGTTTTGAAATTTTAATTGCTTAGAGTAATATAAGGCAGGTGTAAGGAAGGTATATCTTTGACACCAGAGCACCCAACGCTGATGTAAAATATTATAAAGGTGTCAGAAAAATGAATACTCACATTTTCTAAGGAAACATTTCCATTTAAGGATAAAAGCTGCCAGCAAACACACAAAAAGAATGTAAGCTTAATTCTATATTATTGGAATCCTACAGTGATGATGGAGAAACTGAGTACAATGGGCAGTTCTGAGTTTGTATAATGTGTTATGTGTTTTGGGTATCATATGGAAAGTAACAGGTAGAACAATCAGAAAAATGTCAAAGTTGAGTGGGACAGAGAGGACGTGGTTTTCCAAGGGCAGGAGGCTTTGGAAAGGCCACACAGAGGTACCTGCAGGACACGTTCTGAAGGGTATGTGGAAGAGGCTGTTAGGGACATCTAGCCAAGGGCCTTTTTTCAGTCCAGGGAGGGAAAATAAGAAAAGGAAGAAGCCATAAACAGGAACATGCAGGGTCACAAACCTGACCGACAAATGATAAGGGAGGCGGTGATGAGAACCTGATCAGTCACACTAATTGATGAGGGCTGTGAGAGTGTTTATTCCAGCGAGGTTATCTGGTCCGGGACCTTGTAAACTGAGAAACTAAGGAAAAAAGGTAGAAACTAGAAAGGAAACATACAGGGACACAGAGCTGACAAAACAAGGGTGCAGAACGACGACGAGAAGCAAAGCTCACCACGCTCACTAAGCACTGGGCCATGGAGAAACTACAGCACCACTCCCAGGACGGTCCGCCTGGACTTTGCCGTGGGCGCGATGGTGAACAAGGGGACCCGGTGACGGGCTGGGAGGGCTGCGGGGAGGGACAGAGCCGTACAACCCGTGGGGGCTGTGCAGGGGAAGGGCAGCGGGGGGAGCAAGGCGGGAGGCAGAAGGGGTTCACAGGGGCTGGCTGGGCATGAGACGGGGCTGGTGAGGGCGCGAGTCTGGCTGCGGCCTGCGCCTGGTCACCACAGGCTGTCCTGCCACCCTGCATCTCCTTATTAAACCCTTTCTTAACTATCTCTCTGGCCATCGCCCTCTCTACGTATGTGTGTGCGTGTGTGTGTGTGTGTGTTTGCACATGCGCTGCAGGGCCCAGGTGCCAGCTCCTGAGGGGACAGCGGCAGTGGACGGGGTGCCAGCAGCTACTGGGCTCAGGCCGGGGGTGTAGGAGCCCCTGGCCTCTGCTGGCAGCTGCTGGAGCCAGTGGGGTCCCCGGGCACCCCCAGGGCCAGTGGGGGTCCTGGACCTCCAGCCACGGGGCTGGGAACAGTGTGAGTCCCCAAAACCAGCTGCTGGGGGGACTGCCGTGGGTGAGGGCAGTGAGGGGCTCAGCGCTGGTGGCTGGACCGTGGGTCACAGCCCGTGTGCCTGGTGCCGGCTGATGGGGGGTAAGGGTCTGTATCTCCCCCAAACCGTGTGTGTGGGGGTGTGCGTGTGAATTCACCAGCAAACTGGACCAGCCAGCAAGTGGGGGACCCTCAAGTATCAGGTATACGTGTGGGGGTACTGGTTGGGTGAGGTGCTGGGGGACGTGCCAGCCTGGGAACCCATGGGACGTGCAGCAGCGCTGCGTGCTTGCAGCGAGCACTGAGCTGGACCGGCCAGAGAGTGAGGGACCGTGGCGAGGGTCAGAGGGCTGGGATCTGGGCAGAGGTACTGGGGGACAGAAGGGTTGTCCCTCCACTAGAGAGGGGGACCCACGAGTGTGTGTGCACTTGTGAACCCTGAGAGGGTCATGTGTGTGCCTGAGCTAGTGACCCCCTGTCTGTGCCAGCCCCAGCAGAGAAGGGGACGTGGCTGTCGGTGCTGGTGTGTGATCTGGGTCCTGTGTGGGGGTAATGGTGACGGCACCGCCTTGCCTGTGGCAGCCTCTGTGTCAGTGTCCTGCGTGTGTGTATGTGCACACATGTGTGTTTGTGTCCCTGGGATGCATGCTCAGCTTCACTGCTGGTTGAACCTGCAGATGGGAAGGCAGCAAGACCGCCCCAGGACACCGGGCTGGGCTCCGGCAGCAGGGAAGGACCATACTGGGTGGTACTGGTCTGTACTGGGTGGTACTGGGCTCCAGTGGCCTAGCAGGAGGGAGTCCCGGGACCAAGTGGCTGGAGGAAGCAGCTGTATCTTAACACCTGTTAACATCTGGAACAGAAAGTTGTTGGATCTTGGGTGAGAGCTCTAAGCAGTGTAACCGAGTACCTGAATAATGAGCTTTATGGTCATGTTTAGAAGTTTCACAGTAGAAACTCTAAGCAAGAAGGGGACACCACTGATATTTTAAATTATTTTTGACTATAGAAAAGTTGTGAAAAGTATGATCAAACCAGTAAGCAGGGTTTTGATGAAGAAATAACCCTTTCAAGGAAGCAATGTTGATGTTCACCACAGAGGGCAGTTCCTCTGCTCCATCTTCACATTATTTGGGAGTGCTATTGTTTCAGTGAAGGACAACCTTAATTGATTTGGTTTTCTGCTGAAGAAAATACAGAACACATGGTAGACTACCACAGGCAGGGGAAAATATTATGGATGAACTGACAGATCAAAATGAAAATTACATGAGCTGAAACTTCCAAAGTTACCCATCAGATTTATTATTACAAGGTATATTAAAGGTGAGTGATAAATAGAATTCCAGTCCCTTAAGAAGTTTGGAAAATCCCATTGGTGTTATGCAATGATTGATAAGAATTCAGAAGTTGATACTATAACACTTCTTCACTGTGCTCACTTGAATATGGAATTCCTCTGGACAGGTGAAGGACAGAACTGCTTGAAGTAACACCTCTCTGTATGTGGTCTTTTCACTTAGGAAAAGAATTAGACTTGATGTTTCCAACAGGTTTCCCGCATACATTGTTGAAAACCTTAAAAAGCATAGAAGTGATTACAGAAAACACCTAAAAAAGATCAACCAACCGTCTCTGAATGGATTGTGCAGGGGAGCATTGGAGCAGTTATCTGTGCAATCATTGCGTGTCTCATTATGTAGGGAACTTGACTATCTTCAGTTTTGTACAATTTAGCAAAGCAGCACATTTATTTCCTTACTGGTATCTTTAATTATCCATTTTAGCAAAACCTGTTTCCCCTTATTTAAGACATCTTTAAATCCTTATATATTTCACCCAACTAATGTGTTCGTGATTCAAAATCAGAGTTATCAGGCTTCATTCTCAAACATCTGTTAACATAAATTGAGGTGAAGAAAGGATAAGAGAAATAGCAGATGAAACTTAGAAAACAAGGTTCCTTTTACACTGGTTACAGAGATCAGTGTTATCAACATGCAGTAAAAGTGAAGAGAAGAAAAATAGCATTGCTAGACAAGGTTTTGTTTGTATGTATGTACAGATATATACACACTTACATACATTTAGCATAAAATGTTGCTTTTAGAATACTATGAATTTCAGCACATACCCTCAGCAAGATTAGTGATAAGCTGCCATTTAAAAATTAATGCCTGAAAAATCTATTTTCACTTCATGCACAAACTAATCAGTCTTCCTGTCCTCTGACAGATTGGGCAAAATTCAGAGATTGCTTGTCAGAAGACAAAATGTTCTGTATTTCTTAAGTATGTAAGACTTTTTGATTTCCCATAAGGTACTACATAGTAAAAAAAAAAAACCCCAAAAAAACCCAACCCTGAATTATCTAGCCCAGCTTTTTAGCAGAATAGTGAACGTGGCCCAATTTCTCTATCTCCTTTGCTAAAAATTACATCCCCCAGAAGTGGGTAAACTGCCCCCAACTATGCTGCATGATGCAGGAGCCATCAATAGATATGACAAGAGTTCGTAAACAACCGGATTATGACAGCCAGAAGGAACTGTGTCACTGCATGTATAGGTACTTTAATCTAATTTATAATATGAAAGTTTCAAATCGGTGCAGATTTATATATCATATATTGAGAATTCTGCATCAACATTTAGCAACGCTTTCCATACCTTTGAAGTTTAAATGTTTATATTGATTTAGGTCTAAAAGACAGTGTTGGAGTACCAAAGTCTCTGCAGTTAGAAATTCGGGATTTGATATTACCTGGTACTTTAGGAAATACTTTAAAATCTCCAGCATGATCTCATTTGCAGGGATGCCATTTGGGAAGGGTTTAGGCAAGGGGAAGAGGATGTTTCTTTTATCTTCTTATTTGAGACTTTCAGCCTATGCTGCTGAGATGGATTTACTTTGCACTTTTCATCTTAAAAAACATAAATTGGAGAAATAATTTTCCCGTTGTGGACCCTATCTGAAAGAGGTGCCTTCTGAACACTGAAATAATTGGAAATCTTTGATGTTTGGTGCTCCCCAAGGCCTTGTGTCCTGCTGACATGGAGAAGTCTCTCTGGCTCCCAGTGCAAATCAAAACAGCGCCGCAATTCAGGGGTTGCCTTTCCCTAGTCTTAAAAGCTCTGGAGAAATGGACACCACTAACGGCGTGTGCTTTGTCAGGAAGCTGGGGTGCTTCCACTGTTTAACTCATCATTCCCTTTTCACCCCAACCTTACTGATGGAACTGAAAATTCAGTGCACGCAAACAAACGCTTGATGTATACATATCTGATTGCTTATATGTTTGCTGTAGTTTTAATTAGACATTTTAAATAGAATGCTAGGACGTGATTTTTATTCATTTATTATTCCTTAATTGCTTAGTTAATCTATTATAAATTAAATATTTATTCTGTGGTCTCATATGAAAAGAGATTGAAAAATAAACATAGAAGCTTGTTAGTGTATGCATTAATTTAGAAGTCAGATAATCAATAAAAGGAAAAACTAAATTAAGCACAATTTAAAATACTTAAAGATATTGACTTGAAGAATTGGTGGGATTTCTCCAGCAGAAATTAGATAATATTGTGTGCTGGCTCATAAAAATGTGTAGGACAAACTGGGCGCAGACACTGGCGAAAACATAATTTGCAAAAGTAGCAGCAGATAAATAATGTGTCACTGTGCTTGCAACAGCAGAACCTCTGTGGCCTTTGCTGCGAGCAGTGTGCATGCACAGAAGGAGATGATCCTCTCACCCTGTCCCCTCTGTCCCCGGAGGTGCCTGGTCTGGTGTCCAGCCCTGCAGTGACCAGGGATGCGCACCTTCTCATTGGCAAAGTCTGGGAATGGATGACCTACCTCCCTGGGGGTCAGGGAGGAAATGACGGGCTACGTTTTCCTGAAGCACAGTGCAGAGTCACTGAGAAGCTGTTCCTGATGGCTGTCGTGGCTTTTAAAAGGCAGTCCATCATAGCTATATTTTAGCGTAAAAACTGTAATCATGACTTTCTGACACAGGACAGACAAGCTGAAGCAAAGCTTCTCATGTGTTCTGCAGTGTTAGTAGAGGAGCAGAGATCAAAATGCACAGATTTTGCTGCCCAACAAATAAATGAAGGCATAGATAGAAAGGTCCAAATGGATATCCAGTAAACTCTAATCGTCATGAACTTGCTTCACTTAGGGCCTACGGAGTCAGAACATGAAAGATTTAGTGGACACCATGAGAAATAATTTGTTATAACAGGGTGACTAACAGTATCACGGACTCAACTGGATTAAAAACCAGACTTATATTTGGGAAATGGCATTAAAGGCAACACTGCATATTGTGAAGATGAAGGAGAAATCCCATCCACCAAATATATTTTATATATGTATGAATTACTTAAAAGCTACTCAAATCACTGGCAATCTCCTACAAAATGCCTCAGATAAACACAGCCAAGAAAATGATAATCAAAATAAAATTATTCCTGGGGAATGGGATGCTCAGCTGAGGAAGGCAATTAAGTAATGAATGATTGCTTGGAAGGGTGAAGAGGTGGTTTGCAGGTAGGTTAAAGTTCCCAGCAGAAAGAAAGAGAGAAAAAGCAGAGTTAATATTGTTTCTCTTCCCTCCATAATGCCTCTGAGAAAGAGGTTTATAGTTCTGCAAACAAGATTTTGTATTCCAGAACTTAAGATGATGGCATCAGAAGTATAAGTACATTGGCCTGTATGTGTAAAATCTAGAACTGTTTTCATGTGGTGCATCATCTGAAAGGAATGATGTCCTGTTCAGATTTATTTTTCTGGTGAAAAGAAAAATACATTTTCTGAAGAAAGAGAAGCAAAACCATAGAATAAGGTAATAAAATAACAAAATGATTCTGCACTATATTTTGTTCTCCCTTCCTGCTTTAATGAGGATATTAAGTGAAAATACCTGAGCTTTGGGAGGATTATGGTAATTTGTGTACGTATGACATATTTTCTAAGGTTTTTTTACCCTGTGGATTTGAATCTATATGGGAACTGTAATTATTGCTTTCTATTTTTTATATGAGTTTGTTCTGCAGGTAGCATTTGGCTGTATTTCTTTAACATTTGCAACTATCCTGTAACTGTGCCTTTTAGTGTTAGTTTTGTACTGTATCCTTATGAAGGAAAATAGGACAAAAACAGCATAGTTTTTTTCTGGCTTTGCATGTATGCTGCTCACAATGTTGTTACCAAATTCAGAGACTAACATTTCCAATGCTGTAACCTTTATAACTATATGCAATATTATCCAAAGATGCAAATTAATTTCCTATCATCATGTGAAAGTGTTATTGAATATTCCAGTTTGAAAAACTTCCTTGAATTTTAATGTGAATCCTGTTCTATTCTGTTAAGACTGCAACAAATACTGTACGTACAGATTCTCTGATTTGCTCTACACCAACAAATTCTTTTCTTCTTCCTGGGCCATTTATTTCTGCTGCTAAATTTATGTGGGCTCAACATCTTTAGTTCTCCTGCACCGTAGTGGCCACAGAGTTAGCACAGAAAAAATGCAGACATAGCCTCCTTGATTATTCACCTGTAATTTTTGCCATGGAGGAGAGAGCAAGAGATTGGTTCCCACCTCAACAAGGTGGAAACCTCTCTGGTCTTAAACAGAGGTGCTTTCATTAACTGTCACATGTCTATTACTATTCCTGCAAGCAGCATAGTGTCCGGACTTTTTTACCTCCCTCCCTTTGGTGGCAGATGGTATTGATAGGTCTGTCGATCACGCGCATTGGGTGCCCAAGAAAGCCTCCTGCTTCCTCCCACAAGCTCACACTCAAGACACATCTCCAACCCCAACTCCCCACCCCCAGTGTTCGTCAGTGATTTCCAAGCTCTTTTTCTTTCTACTGTCCCATATTTACATATTTCCTTTCCTTCCTTCTCTACTTACCTTTGTTGATTTAGTGCATAAAAAAAATAGTCAGGAGGGAGTGGAAAGAGGCCAAAAAACCCAGAATATACCACAGGAAGTAAGGATGTTCTATGAAAAAGTAAATTCCTTTTTCCCCAAGGGAGATAGGAATTTCTATTTCACCAGTGAACGTCTGATTACCTTTAAAAATCTATGATCTTGCATCACTGAATATTTGCAATGCTGAGTAAAAAATAAGTATTGAAAAACTGCTCCCAAAGAGCAAGTACCTTCCAACAGCCTACACACGTTGTCTGTGCCTCCTGCTCAGGAAAAGAACAGTGCACGAAGCATGATGCTTCATTGCAATGGTTTGAAGGGTTTTGGTCCATGCTTGTAAAGCAAGGCAATATATTTTAAATCAAAAACCGTTAGAATTTGGGTATCTAAATGCTCCCAAAAGTATAATAATAATTCTGAATAATAATTCTTATGGAGTTTTATGCCTGATATGATTTAAATGTTTAATTACCGGTGTTTTGTTTTGTTTTGTCTTGTTTTTAAAAGAAGGTTTGTTGTGCCTGAGGAGTGAAATTGGCCACTGTTAACTTCATCTTGGAGGCTGAGGAGATAAATGGGCAAGAGCGTTGAGCTGCTTTGAAGTTTTGAGGCAAATCCCTGAACTTGATTGAAAAATCTATTCTACAAAATTCTGTAAAAGTTGAAACTAAAGACCAGAGGACAGGGGTTGATATGCTCACAGCAGTGTGTGCTGCTTAGGAGATATCATTTGAAAACCTGCACATTTACAATAAAGAACAATTTAAAATGTCAGAACAATGGTGATGGAGAAATCCTTTCTGATCGTGATCGTGTCCACATCTCTGATGACTGACACCTCCTTCAGAGATTTGAAATCCACAAGTGTGGACATGCAACTCTTAAATCCTCTCTTTGTGGAGAAAGCGGAGCTGGATTAGAGCCCAGTTGTTGCTGATCCTCACTGGTACAGCTGTGTACATCAGAAATATTTTGATCTTTACTCTTTGACTGTCAAGGTGAGTCACCTTTCTTGCCACAATCTAAAAGAAAGTTCCCTGGAATGAAACAATTCATAATAATCAAAACATTTTTGCTCTGGACAGAAGCTAGCATTCCTATGAAGGAAAGTCTTTAAAGGAATTTTATCAGGGGAAGGAGAAGCCAAATTGATATGTTTTTACACTAAACAAAACAAGTACTTATAAGAGTATTTGTTACTAACTGCTATTTTATATTCTTTGGAATCCAGTATTCTGGAATGGAGCTGTTCTAACTCTCCCCCCCGCCCCTTAATTTCACTGCTGCCTTGTATTTTGGAATAGTTTTTTTCAGATTGTATGTTTGTAGATGAACACACATATTTCCAAAAATTAAATATCTCTGTTAGTGTGCATGGGCATTCATCAACTTAGTATGGAAACATGGAGAAAAAAGCTTTCAATTCATACATTACATGGGATATTCAGAGTGAGTAGCTTTAAATAGTCTGCTCTTCCTAGGCTCCATCTGTGGTCAGTGCAGAGACTAACTCAGAAAAGAAGCTAAGTTACAGCAATCAAGAAGGTGATCAGCCTGATTAATCCTCTCCATTTACTGTAGAGGGAACAAAGGAAGATAAGCCTCATCAGACAAATGTTGGCCTTCAGGAATTCTATCTTAGCATATTTGCATGCATAAATTAAATTAACTCAGACAGTTGTATGAACCCAAAAGTTTCAAGTATTAAAATGATGTCTATGTTAAAAATATACAGGAAATTACAGGGAATTGCTGTAATTGCTGTACCGAATATTAATATTTTTTAGGTTAAATGCAGTCTGTTGAGCTCCTTCCTACTTTTGCCACATGGTCAGCCATAGAAGAACTTCTAGTAATCATTATAAACTGACATAATGAAGGTTTCTACTCATATTCATCAAATAGACAGGAGTATAGAAGAAAGACAATAGGTGAATACTGACATGGTTCTGTACAGATCACTGAAGCGACTGAATCTGATCCTACTTATTTATTATTCACTATTTCTATGCTTTAATTTCTATGCATCCCTGCAGAACTAAACACATATCAATAAACATATAAAGTTGATCTGTGAAGCAGATAGAAAACACAAATGTTCAGCATATCAAAACCCAAGAATGTTCTGTAAACTGCAGAGACATAATAGAACATCACAGTTTGCACACTGGACATCACCGAGTTATTTCATTTTTGAAACACCAGTTTCGGTATGATGAAATACCTAATATGGCATTTCTGGAGTTAGGTGCTATTTAACACGGAAAAAAAGAAGTGGAATTAGAAGTGCAAAGTGTTTTTTGAGAGTATTCCTTTGCCAAGATCCAAATTTTTGTATCTATATGCATTTATTCTCTATTTGCACATATTTGTCAATTAAAAAAAAAAAAAAAAACCACAAACAAAAACCCCCAAAATGCCCTGCCAAAACCCCCCAGAAAATAGCTAACATCAATAGTCAAAACCCTTTATTTTTCAGATCAGATTTTTTTTAAAGACATTTTTCATAGAAAATAGTTTACATGTTATTGAAATCCCAACACCAAAGATCTCAGCAGACTCATCATAGGAAAAAAGAAAGTATCTGAATTCTTTCACAACAAGAAACAAATTGTTCTCTTTTACAACTTGATTTTTGCTGACAGTATATATTTTCTTAATGTGATTTGAATATACAGGAAGAAAATGCAGCCTTGTGGAGAGCCAGAAAATTTCATGCAGGTAGATACAGGTGGAGTATTTTAAAATTTAGTTAACATTGAGCTTGTTGCATATAACAGAACTGATGGTCATTCTCTTGGCAGAATTTAAAGTTGATTTACTGCTGTGGGAAAATAATGATTGTCAGTATAATTTCTAAGATATTGGTAAAAGAACTAATATAAAGTGAACATCTCATACCTGATAAACGAATGATAGAAAAAAAGAGAGTTGTGCAGAGGAGATTAGCATTCACACTATTTCTATAGAGAAAGGTGCAAAAAGAGAAAGAAAAAATATCAAAACCCTGTGGCACGTTAGTTACACACACGAGTACCAGAGTAGCCCAGGATTAATGCACATGGACCGTCATAGCTTCTTAAGTCGAGAGTGACTGCTTGAACATGACAACATGTAACAGCTTCACTAGGAGATGACCAAGTAGATAAATTTGGCGGCAGCAGGTGTTCATTTCCCCCAGGAAACAGCTAAAAGTGCTTAAAACCAGCAGGTTATCTACTTAACCTTGTTCTCAAGGACATATCAGAAAGGGAAATAAGTCCTTTCTGTTGAATTATTGGGAAATGTTATATGAAAAATTTAAAGACACACGCTGATCATTATAACTTAGCCCTCCTTTTAAAACTGCAAGATATCACCCAGGCCAAGAGCTCTGCAGAATTTAGAAATCAATTGGATAATTACCGTGATCCATGAGTTGTCATAGTAAAGACTAAACAAAGACTAATTTCCTCTACCTCAATAAATAAACAAACGCACGCCTTGGAAGGGATAATAAATTTTCAACCTTCAGGGCATAAGCAGCCTCTAACTAATAGGGTTTGGGAAGAAATACTCAGGAAGATATACTGTACCTAAAACAGACTTAATAGTTACTGGCTTAATATAGGAATTACAAGTTGCTCAGCCATTAGGAAATCAGAGTTTGTAGCGGTACCTAGTGGCATCTGCGACACTTTTCATGGGTTGCCTGCTCACCGATTGCCCGGCACAGAATTTCTTTACCTTCCTGGTAAAGAGAAAATTTCCTTACCTTTTTACCTTCCTACCTAGGGCCCTTCCCAATAGACATTTGCTCCCTCCTGCGTGGAGGAGCTGTGTGAATCGGCTCCAGCACACTGTGGAGGGAGAGAAATCAGGTCATTAATTAAAGTGAATTAGCATTGCAGTATCTGTGTGAAAATGAGATTCTCAGTGACTGCAATATCTGCTGAAAGGCAGAGAAGACTGCCTGATGCAGCCCTTGCCAGACATGGAGAGCTGCTAGCACGTGGACGGCGGCTCAAGCCCTAAAGGCACTTAGCAACAGATTTAAGATTAGTGAAAACTTTATGTAAGTAAATCAAGGGGGAAAAAAAAAATAATCAGAAGGACCTAATTCACAACATTTCAAAATACTATTTACAAATTTCATCTCACCCCAGGCCAACGCTAATCTCAGACTCCCTCTGAGCAACCCCTCCAAGGGAGATCTGCCAGGCTAGCGGCATCTTCTGTGAGCTAAAAATATCTTATTATTAAGACTTTTTTTTTTATTCCTAAGTGAATGCATAGGATTGGAAGTGGCCTTCTATATCATCAATCCAGTCCCCTCATCTCACAGGAAACCACTTCAGTTAATCTTTTTCAGAAAAGGAACAATCTCTGTTTACATGATAGGAAGCAGTCACATTTATTCCTCCGCAAACTCCTCTTGGAATTCTGTCCTTTCCCCCAGATCTAATTAAAATGTAGATAGGCAATGTTTGAATCAATAAATAATTTTTATATGTGTGCATGTGTGTGTGTGTGCATACATATATATGTTTGCAGATATATAAATGTATGTGTGTGTGTACAGTATAAATGCAGGGTTTAAAAAGATAATTGCCAGTGTAGGTGTGATCTACAATTAGCTTTCCAAACCCTCTTGCTTTCATCCTTGAAAATCTGAATGTTGCTGTGATCTGGTCTACTAACAGCAGCAGGAATGTGTGCTGCGTGGTGCTTAAAGAGAGAGAAAGCCTAGGATGCGATTTGTACCCATCACATACCAGGCTGGCTGGTTAAACTGCAGTAAGGCTGCGAACGCTCTTGGAGAAGAAAGGATACAGGATTGACACAACTTTTTTGCTTCCCATTTCTGACTACTTCTCCGAAGAAGTGGGTCACCCCTCAGGTGTAGTCAGGAAATCAGTAAGATATATTGTTCCTAATAATCTCACGGCATCCTGTGCTCCTGCGATGTGAGAACATTGTTTCTGTTACTGCAGTGAAACCTGAAAAATAAGCACCAAATGCCCCCTTTCAGAAGGTAGACTTCCCATTTATGCATCGTGCCATTAAAATTAATTACCTGAGAACCAGTCAATAATGTCTACAGATATGGAAATAATAAAAAGTAATTGACTGAAAGTATTCATAAAATATTCTGAGCAAAGGTCATTAATTTATGCTAGCTGAAACCTAGGACTGCATGCTTGAATTATCAAAATACATGAGCAATAAGACAAATAATAGGTACTTATAAAATAACTGTCCAGTGTTAAGACTGTACACTCTCTGAGTTTTGGGTCCCAGTTCCAGGGGGGCAGCAGCCAGCAGCGCAGGACAGTCTCCGTGAAAGGCATTCCCAAGGGAAATAAAGCGGCAGGTCAGTGCTGTGACCCGAGCTGCTGATGAGACAAATGCAACGAAATGTGGGGTTTTGTGGAACAAGGCACTCACTTTGCAACCTCTCTGTGATCTGTGTTGCAGAAAATCTTTCCAGATGCCTGAAGTAATCACTCTGCCGATCAATTGATCTCTGAGCTACAGGTGAAATCACAGGAAAATGTCATGGGGTGTCTAGCGGATTCTGAAAGGGACTTTCAAAATACTCTTTGTCTTGGTCAGATCCATTTCTCAAGAGAAAAAAAGACAAGAAATTGGTCATTGCAACACTAGCAACTAGGATGTTATTTAAGAATAAAGCATAAATGAAAGGCTGAATTCTCAATTTCTTTTTCTGCATTCTAACAAAGCTGTACCAACATCAGGAAGAGCCACGTTTGCAGATTAGATTTTCTGAAGATACATTTCTTGCTACTAAGTAAGATCTATTAAATGAACAATTAGCAACATCTTTTTGAAGAAACAGATTGTATTCTGATGTAATTTGTCAAGGCTAATGGAGGCAGATATCTACCAAATTGATGAAAAAGGATTATTTTTTAAATAATTTCCACTTCACAGTTGACATTTAATCTTTGAGAAATAAGAAGAATAGGATCTAATTTTAGATGCTGAAACCTAAACATTTTTCTGGATCTTGTTGCTGGTTTTTTTTCTGTTGTAGTTAGCAGAATGTACATATCTGTAGCCATTGTCCCACTTCTGTAATGCAACTACAAAACCTAATTTTTTTTTTCACAATTTTTTACTATAGGAATATATCATTTTTTACTTTATACCTGCTCAGTTTGTTTATAAATAATGATCATTATATAATTTCTGGCTTATTATTAATTAATTTTACTTTATATGTATTTATATGTCCCAGAACCTAAAACCAGTTTTGCAGAGAGTGGTTAGTCCTAACTTCAAACCCAAAGTAGTTAGGCATTGTATTCTATACTGAACTAATTCGAATAAGAACCTACGATTTCTGAAAAGCATTTATGGCTTTCATATACTGAAGATGGTCTT
The DNA here is from genome assembly GCF_011004875.1 of Balearica regulorum gibbericeps. Taxonomy (NCBI): domain Eukaryota; kingdom Metazoa; phylum Chordata; class Aves; order Gruiformes; family Gruidae; genus Balearica; species Balearica regulorum. The sequence goes on along the minus strand of NC_046191.1, from coordinate 33,972,286 downwards.
AAAGCACTAGTATCGTCTGGATTTACAGAGTCACCACCTGATTTTTTCAGGCAATGATTTATACAATCTATTTTAGGACAGCAATTGCAGTACCTGTGTGGTAAATTATTTAATCATAGCCACTTGAATAAGTCTATACATCTTCATAAACTTTATGAATGTAATAATTAATGGAAAAGGCAAGTCGTTGACCACAGTGGCATTGAAACAGTAAATACATCATAGCATTTTTGTTGGATGAATTGTCAGAGGTTGATTATATAAATCTTTTTCTGAAGATGAAATATCCCTGTAGTTGAGGTTCTAGACTGGAACCAGCACAATCTGTGGGGTAATTGTAGACAAGTCACTTCATTTATCTTATTTTCCTTTTAACAGAATACTGTTTTATTCCTCATGCTATGAGGTTCTGTTTATGAAGAGTTTTGTATAGGAATTATGTATTCTTATTCTTTTAATATTATTGTTTATCAATACTACACTTTGAGTGCACAATAATTGCTTTGGAGTGCCACATTGACAATACAAAAGAGAAATTATTTGCAGATTATTTCTTTTGTATGCAGTATAATAATTGCATGTAATTAGGACCAAAACCACTGCAAAAATCTGAATGGACTGGTTTTACTTCTGATGTTCAGATTTGTAATTAGCGAAAATAGAAGTATTTCTTGTCTTTAATTTTCTTCTCCCTAATTTTATTCTGCTGCTTTTTTTTTTTCCCCTAATAACTAAATATAAGTAATTTTTAAATAATTATACTGTTGTGGGGAGTTTATTTGGAAAATAGAACTTTAAAGAATGCATCCCTGAAAGACAGTCATATAATGATAAAATATGTACACTTAATATTTTCATGTTGCATTTCTCCATTGTATATCATCATAGCTGGATTTGTGGATCTCTGTATTAAGCTACTCCTTTACTATTTCACTATTTCTTTTCTAAAGGAGTGATAGGAATATCCCTTTTATTTTGCAGTTCTTCTGTACATTCCTTCTCTCAAAAGAACCTCCACAATCTCTTATTTCCTCTTATGTTCCTTTCACTTACTGAAGAGATTTTACCCATTTTCTTGAAGCTTTATCTGGCTTTAGTGGGTTTTGACTTATCCAAGCCTTCTTCTGCAGTGATATCCTTTCACTTGTACCACTCAGCAGCTAGAAAATATGGTTCCTTTTATTTATACTATTTCACCTTAGATTTCCCTCACGAATACCAAGAAGTGCAAAACTCATTTAATTTTCCCACTATATCCTGTTCACTTCGTATTAAGTTTCTCCCTAATCCCTTTTGGGCTAATTATTTCCATTTTCAGCCCTTTATCTCTTTCCCTTTATACATTTAAAGAATCTTATATTGTTTTTAGTCACTCCCAAAGTAATAATTCCCTTTTTATTATATTTTTTTACGTTGTAGTATTTTTGAGTCACTGACATCCATCCTCCTCTACTTCTTTTATTAATTTTCAGGGACATTCATTTGCACAACTCAGATATACATTTTCTTCTATTATCACTCTCTCTCTCCGGTGCCTCCTCCCTCTGGGACAGCCTCTTTTTTTAAAGTTCGCCCAGAGCAATTACAATACAATTAGAGGGGAGCCGACTTCAGTAAAATTTTAATTTCCCCCAAATATTGCCTGTCTTCCTTCCAAATCTATGGCAGAGATTTTTTTTTTTTTTCCTCTTTTCTTAGGAGAAGACAGGTCAAAATACTGAATCACAGGATTTCCAGGGCATGTAGTCCCAGAAAGAGCCATGTGTCAGGCAGGTTCATGCTGTCTTTCTGCCCAGCGCCACTCCTGGGATCACCCTGTTCCACATGAAACAACCGCTTTTCATGTATTATCTTCCATCTGCTACACTTCTTGTCTGACTTCCAGGCAGTACACTTTAGGTTTCTTACGGCCACAGATGTAACGTGCTCAGCATGCTACTTCTGCTTGCAATACCAAATTTGGCCCAATAAAATATAAAATACAGAAACTATATGATGTAAATTTGCTGTTTTACTTAGATGATTGGTAAAATTAGGAATTCCATACTAAGTAGGTATCCAAAGAGATAAAACTGATATGGGTAAAGCCTATATGTCTCTGGGAATATATTTCTCTGCACGTTTATAGTCTTATAGCCACATAATTACATATGTATAATAGGCACAGATTTTTCATAATTTTTTGTGCACTTTTGCTGGAGCTAGCCTTGAACTTTGTATTTCAGAAAGCTGAAAAGCAATATGAACACATAATACGTTATTTTTCCTTCCTTGTATTTTAGCACAATTTCTATTGTAGGTGGCTGTAGTCTGTCTTGCTAACTCAGCTGCACTGTTAATCACCAACTCATCCTGTTCCACCTAAAAAGTGTACATAGCAAAGCAAGCAAACTGTGTTTAGGTTTTTTGTTTGGTTTGGTTTAGGTTTAGCAATGCCATCTTTCCTAGGGTTTTCAAATTTTGTTGGCTGCATAGTTTGAATTTGCAAGGAATTAGAGCAGGCATTTTTTTGAGACAGAGTAAAACCTTTGAATGATTTTGTAGATTACCATTAATTAGTCTGGGTGAAATCCAATCACTTCCTTAATCTCTAAATGAGTGAGTGCTGTTTGGAGCACTACCGACATTCTCTATTTGCAGATATTTTCAGCAGTATTATACTCTTTAGCTCATCCAAATGAGAACAAAAATAATCTTAACCTCTGTTAAACAAGACTAATAAATATTCCTTAAAATACAGATTTGATTTCCCCAGCTCATTCAGTGTAGAGCCCTAAGAATTTTAAATATTCATCACTGTTCAAAGCAAGTAATTGGTATAGCAAAGGAAAAGATCCCTACAGGCTTACTGTGCTTAATACCTGTATGATGCACACGTGATTCAGGGCTTAGACTCCATATCCAGCACGTGGCAAAGAAAAAGCATGGGAAAAGAGGTGAGTTGAAAGCATTATCACTTATATCTCCTTTCATGCTCATGCAAGATTCTAGGGTTTCAAATTTTGCACAGAGCTAATAAGCATGTTATTTATGTATTTACATTTATTGTAACACACTCTAGTGTTTCAGCAGATGGACTTCCAAATCATTTATGAAATAGAAAGGTCTGTTTCTAAGCTATTCAGTCTCACTCAGTTATCTAACACAGGCAAGGTGGTTCTGATTGGAAGTGTCATGGGTGAAAAATACTCTCTAAGCACTTTTTACACAGGGAAAAGAAAGAGATAAACAAACCTGGCTCAGAATGCTTCCGAAAACACTATAATCGTGTTTGGAATTGGCTTGCATACAGACTTTAGGACTGTTTCAGGAAGGACTTGACTTATGGTTGCTGTTTTAATTTGCACCCTGAGAACTGGGTTTTGATTGTATAAAGCAACAGCAAAGCAAAGAACTGGGAAACAGCTTTGTCTATGAGCAGAAACGTCCTGCCAAAAAGGTACGTACATACTATAGCACATCTCCATCAAAACTGGAGCAAGTTAAAAACATGTAATTTGGGGTGAGTGTGAGACGTACTCTGTTTTCAACATTTGGTTTCAGCAATCAGAAAGAGTTCCGGGCTTATTTCTGGAAGGAGGGCAAGTTGATGAGACTAATATATTATTTGAGTTATTGTCTATATTTATCCAGGGAGTAAACCAAGTCAGTGTCATAGTTACATATAATAATATTTTTTCTTTTCTTTAGAACTGTTTGCAAACAAATACAAACATTACTTCTATGAATTTATGTTTATTGTTGCTGGATAATTCTGTGGATGCTTGCAATTACAGAAGAGCCCCGTTGGATGCTGAACAAGGAAATTCCAATCTGAGTCCTTGGAGTAAGTACAGAAACACAGCTCAGCCAGAACTCATGAGAGGAGTCCTAGTAACACCAACAGCCCTAATGAACACAGCCTCCCTGGGATACATTTCCCTAAATAAGATATACATTATTATTCGAGGATTTCTAACAGCTGATTTTTGAAGTGATTGATCGTAGAAGGATTGAGTGATGTGTGATCTTTAAGAAATGTCATAGTGAATGTTTAAAAATCTGGATTTTTGCAGGAATGTCTAAATTGGTACAGATAAAAAATTAATATCTTTAAATTGGAAATCATGATCTATCTTAGAGCTGTGGGCAGGACTGTCACATGCAACTGTGTTTTTGTGGATTCCAAAGCCAGCTTCATTTATGTGAGAAGTTTAGAAACTGGTTTATTTGCTGGGGGGGGGGAAAAACCCCAACAACTTCTAGATACGTTGGTGACAGAAGATTATAAATGAGCTTGGTAGATAGCATAATGCACAATTCTACCTGTTTAAATTGCTCAGCTGGCAAAAAGGAGCCTTTCCATACAATTCTAGGGGAACAAGCTCTCTGTGAGTCTATGTTTACAGAACATCCTGGTGGATGAAACTGGAGGTTTGCCCCAGGTCAATATGTAATTTGGAAACACCAGAAGGTTGTGCATTTTAATTAACTTTCTGCTCTTTCTCTGGTGCCTTTCCCCTCTGTTTCCTTTCTGCTCATAATGATTAAAAGACAAAATCCTGTCCCAGTTCCATGCTCAGGAATGCTTCCTGATTTGTTTTCATTAACTTCTACTATGCAAACATCTTTAATTATTTATCTGCTTATTTTCACAGAAAATCCTACAGAGATGTAAGTCTTGTTTGTAGGGATGCCATGTCAGCAGGAGCTGGAAAATCCAATCATCCATCGTTAAGGGAATAGAAGTAATGCATTCCCCAATTTGTTTACTGGTAAAGGAAGAATACTTCCATTTAGGTTAAAATTTGAGGGCCAGAGACATACTGAATCAGCTGGTAGCCCTCATATAAACTTCACATTTTGCTGTTTGGGGAGTTGGAAACTACCTCTTTAAAGATCGTGAGAGGAGAATGTTGCTATAGTACATGAACGTAGCTGTCTGTGTTCAAGTTCATCCATCGCAAATGTGATCCTGTTGTATAGACCAAGCAATCTGGATCCCAGTGGTTAGTGTGGTAGCCTGCCTTACCTAATGACCCATGAAAACAAATTTTCTCTACCTAAAAAGACACTCACTATCTCTGCGAATGATTTCATGCCCACCTCTGCAGCACTTGTGGGACAGGGAAAAGATGTAGGGACGTTGCAGGTGACAAGGTCTTTGGGAAGCTGCCGGCCAGCACAAACGTATGGTTTGTCAACAGAAGAATGTTTGGTATTAGAGCCTAGAGGCACTCCACATTACATGCTTAATTAAAAGCCAGTTGAATTCAGTGGGAATTACTTTAGTTCTGTCTATAGGACTTTGGTTTCTGGGCCTTGAGTTCATGGAGCCAGGTGGCATCCACACTGCCCACCGTAGCAGGTCACTCTTCCCATGTCCCTGGCTCAGTTTCCCTGTGCCTGAGCTTTCCTGCCTAGAGAGCAACTTGGCCCACTCGAGGCAAAAGCCAGCGTGGGAGGCAAACTCTGGCTCTGTGGACAGTCAAGGAGTTTGGCTTGGGATGCAGGACCATGGAATTATCAGATGAAGACAGTAGTGAATTCAGTTGGCCCTGGGTCAAGCTGCACAAAGGTTGCTTTGTCAACATTTGGTAAATGTCTGCATTTGATGCTGGCAAATCACCTATTTGTGATTTTATTTCTTAGGCACTTTGTTAAGATTGCTATTGACAGAAACCAGTAAGGCACCTGTTAGTTTCGCAGCTCTGCCTTTGCTGTGTTTTTCCTCATGCAAGATGTAGAGACTCAGGATGAGGTATAAGTAACCTCACAGGCTTCAGAAAGAGATGAGACACGTGTAAGGATAATTTAAAATTGTTCATTGAGATCCATGCATAAGAATACGAAATGTCTTGGATTCAAAGCTTCACGACAGGGAGCTTTATCTAATGGATAGGAGCGGGAAAAAAAGAAGTCTTGTAGCTTATCATCCCACTGCACCATGGGATGTCGTGTTTCTTCATGTCCTAGCCACTGTCAGAGATATCCTATATGATACTAGTGAGTGCTCTGTGCTGCTCTGGCACACAGTGAAATTCCCTCTTCGTTTTCTTTCAACTTCTTTGCATTTCTGATGTCTCAGACACCATTCATCCAAAATACACCAAATGCCATATACCTACTCTCTTCTTTCTACCTATATGTCTAGTTCTGATTCTGACCCAATCCAGGACATTGAATATGTAGAATATCATCATAAACAAAGGAAGCTCACCGACCCTCTCCAAATTCAAGAGACATCCTGATCCAAGTTTCAAATAATTATTCAGGCAGTGCTCTTGAAGTACTTTATCCTAATCATATAATCAATTGTAATTACAACCTGCAGTAGGCTTTTTAGTCAGAAGCTGTATTTGTATGATGAGGCTTAACTCAAGATTCCTTTCACCATTAAAAATGCAGAAAATATATAGAGGTTCCTCAAGACTTCACTAGAGTATTGTATATGAATTAGATCTGGGTCAGACAATCAGAGTGCAGACAAAGCCAGTTGCACCTGAGAGACTGTAACTCAAATATTGGCATTCAGAATTAAGTTGGAAACTAGTTGCAGTACATAGGAATAAGCCATTTAGTGATTCTGGATTAGGACACGCCCAGGAGGAAATTGTGTTGGTTCTTTGGGAGTAAATATAATGAAAGAAAGAAAATGAAAGACAGACTTAGACTACAAAACTGATGGCCATCTATCCCCAAACCAATGGTGTACTTGAAATTATTTCCAAAATGGAATGGGAGGAAGAAGAGAGATTAAACTCTCTGCAGTAGGCAGTATTGACTTTTTTGTGTGTGTGCTGTGAACCTTTATGAAAGCAACATCTGCTCCCATTTGTATGTTAATTTTTTTTGGCATTTAAAATTTGGCTTTTAAAAATCATTCTCTTTTCCCTTAGAGTGAGAAGCTGAGATATAAAGCAGGTGCTCTACAGAACTATGAGAGCATCTGAGTTAAATTAGAAATAAAATTATCTCAAAGGAATAACTTCAGTCATCGTAGAAAGTGAGTGTCAAATGCCAAGTTAGGACATGATAATAAAATTTGAACCCATATTGCCAGATTAAATATCTTTGTGTTCCTTTTGTTTATATTTTATTTTTGAGATTAGTCTGTCTTTTCCGTTCTCCTTATCACGTTCTATATTTCCTCCCAAGACAGCCATTTCCGAGGCAGAGAAAAGATCTGATTCCTCCATCCATACTGCTGATACCCCCAGCACCTGAGACCCAGAGCTGGAATCTTTAAATAGAAAATATATTAGATTTTCTCTCTTCATGTTTTTAGCTTTGTCAAAACAAAATATCTGCAGTGCCTTTACACGACTTGTTTCCATGAGTTCATAAAATCCTAAGATCGCAAAAAAAATGTAAGTTCAAAGGGACCCCCGGGGGCCTTCTGGCCTTGCCCAGCTGAGTTTTGGATATCTCCAAAGGCAGAGATTCCACAGAGTCTCCGGGTAACTGGAGTTTGACCACCCACACAGTGAAATTTTTTCCCCTATCTAATCAGACTTTGCCATGTTCTGGCTTGTGCCCATTACCTCTTTTTCTATTGTCTTGCATCTCTGAAGAGAGCCTGTTTCCATCTTCTCTACACTCTCCCATTAGGTAGCTGTGGATGGCAATAAGATCTCCCCTTCTTCAGAATGAACAAACTCAACTCTCAGCCTCTCCTTGGACATCATGGTTTCCAGCCCACTAAAAATCCTTGTGGACCACCACTACACTTGATTTGATCTGACCAGATCTTTCATGAACTGGGGAGCTCAGAACTGGACATGGCACACCAGATGCAATCGTGGGGTTTCTTTTGTCTCCTCTTCTGTCAGGTGGGCTGTGGCAGATGCTTATGATCCATGCTGGCCCGACTTACCCTCTTGACTGGATAACGTTTCCATTTGTTAGCTAATGCTAAAGTTTTGCACGTTTGTTTGAGAGCTCAGTAAACTTCACTCATTTTAATTAGAGGACAAACAGTTAAATCTGCAGCTCAGGTGTTTCTGGGAATGTATTGGATAATTGTCCCTTGAATTCTCTTCATTTCTGTGCTCATCACTCCTGTGCACTGGGTACCTGTCTCAGAGTCCATCTGTGGAGAACACCAAAGATCGCAAAGGTGCCTGTGTTCTGAGTGGCAGAAAAATGTCCAAAAGTCTGTTGCTGTTTTTCTGGTTGTTTCTCAAACAGAAAAGATCTTCAATTCAGAAAAAGGAAAATATGGATTAATGTCTTGATATCTTCAAGCACCTGTAGGAGCTCTGTTTAAAAAAAAAACTTGTTGATTAGTCCTAACACAAATATAGATTAAATGTGTTTATATCTGGTGGGAGTGAGATCAGTTATGTAGATCTCTGGATTGCCCTCTGGTTTAAGACAATCAATGCTTTTAAATTTTATATGTCTTCTTCATTCCTCTCTTTGTTTGGTGGTTTGTTTGGTGGTTTGGGTTTTGTTTTTTTTTTTAGTTTAGTTTTGTTATGTTTTGTTTGCTTGTTCTCTTTTTATGTTTAAACACTTAGGCCAGTTAAAAGATTGAGTGTACACCATTCAATGGTGAGGTTGGGTTGGTAGGCCAAAATGGCCTTGCCTTTCAGTGCCAACCACCTTGATTTAAGCCCAGGACACAGGAAAAGCCTTCAAAAGATGGTATTATATATTCTTTTTTGTGTTTACTACAAAAAAAGTAGGAAGGTCCTACCTGTTTGATTTGAACCCTACTTCTGCTTCTTCCTTCCATAGCAGAAATTCACTCTCTGGGATCTTAGAAAGGGTTACTCATAAAGCTGAAATACATGAGCAGCAGCAATTCTACAAATGTACTATTTATTACTTCTACAATGGTAGTAACAAGTTATTCTGTTACAAATTGTAATGATTTTCTAAATTCACCTTTCCGTGGATTATTTTTTTCAATTTAATGCACTTTTTCTCTCTTTTAGAAAAACAAACCACATTAAATAGGCTTGAAGAAAGGTGAGCAAATTTAAATAAAACCCAAATTGTTCTTTAAGGAAAATGTACCAGAACTCTGATCATCTCAGTCATTTAGTACACAAACACTTCATGAGCTACTGACATTCTGGATCAGGAAAGGAACAAAGAGAGATACCCTTCATTCACACACAAATCTACTGATCCTGGGGCTGGAGGTGACATGATGATAATAAAAATTAATTCATGTCCCAGAAAGTATCTTCTGGTGTTTACAGATAAATCAACCTCTGATCAAACTCCTTTACTTAAGAATAAAAATGCATTACAACCAGCATGGGATAAAACTTAACTTTGTGAATCTTAAGGAGCAAAGAATTATTTTAGTCTGAATTTCCTCCTTTTCTGAATACGACTCCAAAGGTGATTGGGTTAAATCCATAAAACACAAAATCGAAGTCGTCAACTGGAAGTACTGTTGCAATACAACTTTCCCATTCACTCTGCTGAAAAACCAAGTTCATCTAGTTTCAGAATATCTGGTGGTTTTTAACAGATTCTAAACTTCCACAGAATGAGGAAGAACCTCAAGAAACAAGGGTGTTTACAGAGGGAAAGACTGACTGTTGTGCAGAGGGCAGAGGTGCTTCTCTTGTGTGTGCAGAATTAGGCCCACAGTATTGAATGACCAACTTAATTACTAAACCTTTCAGAAAGTGTTTCTTTAGATGTGTTTTCCAATTTATTTATTTTTTTTTTTATTAATCTCTAGTATTAGCCATCTTGACCCTTGCCAGCCTGGTAGCCTCTTGGTTATTCCCAGCTAAATTTGAGGAAAACTAGCGAAGTCTGATGGCAATCTTTGACTCTTACCATTTCACTTTGGTCCCAATGGCTACTTCTAATCAACTTTACCTTGAACCTTTCACATTTATTCAAGCCATGAGAGCTTTATAATTTATTCATGATATAATGAAATTCAGTCACCAGAAAAGGAGAGGTGCAGTTTGACATAACTTTAATAAATGCCATAGTCAACTGGTGTCAATCATAAAAATTTGTGTCAGCTGTGGGGAGGTGTGTGGGGGTGATACACTAGTGGGAAATAAAATTATAGCACAAATCTTATGTAGATAGATGTAGATTCAGCTATTCCACCCTGACTTCCTTTCACACCTTTGGTTTATCCTTCCAAGGCTTTCATCTTGTTTTCAGGACACTACTGTATTTTAATATGAGCAAAATAAAAGAATATGCGGAAATAAAAGCCATGTAACAGGCAGTGGTTTTTTAGCATCTGGCCTTTTATTGGGAAAAGGTATGGGAAAAAGTCTTGTTGCTTTCAGAATTCTTACTGAACAGGAATGTCTTTATTATTAACTCCAGATAATTAGTGATTTTCTGTCATAATAAGTTTTGATAATGTGCTAATGAGAAAGCCAGACACTGAAGTAGCAAAATTAAAATATAACCTTTTTGTTTCCTTTAAAATTTATGTTTGTTTGTTTGTATTGAAAGACTTTGTTTCTTCTCAGTTGAACATTAATCTGGGTGATGAAGTTTGATGGAGATGTAGTTTGGAGTCTGTAATTTGGGCTCCAATCTCCCCCACATACTGAGCTCACCACTCAACCCGCCTCTCTGTCAGGGTATGGTGAAGGCTGGTGGCTCCCAAAGGGACGGGACTGGGAGCCATGCGCAATTACAGGGCACCCTGGGCTGGCAGGGTGATCCAGGCAGCCCCAGCTCTGATCACCAGGCAGGGCAGAGGGGACAGGGAGGGCTGCAGCCAGGCTAGGACGTGGTCCCACAGCTCAGGCTTGGCTCAGCACGGCACAGCAGGGCGCTGGCATGGGCTCAGGGGCCGGAGGCAGAGGTGGAGGCCTGGCGAGGCTGGTCAGGGCCGGTATGGCCTGTGAGTGCCCTCTGGGCCCTGAAAATCCCTTCGAGGTGCTGGAGTCCTTCTCATTTGACTGAACTTTTTTGTGTCATGGACATCTTCTGGTGCTAGGGTATCATAAGAAATACAGCCCGGACTGGGAGTTTTTCTTATCAAAGAGACTTGAGGCAACAACAGCCTCAAGGTGAGGAATCTACGACAGCTTTTCCTAGCAGGATTATATTTTTAAAAAATTAGTATTCTCTAAATAAATAATTCTTGAAATTCTCAATATTTAAAAATGGAAAAGCTTGGAAATCTGTCCTGATTCCAGGAAAAAATCTGATTCCAGGGTGCTAGGCTGAATTGCACCCGTTATGCCCTGTTGGCCAGTATGGCAGTAAGACAACAGATACCTTAGAAGGAGTTATCTATCACTCATTTTGTATAATGCTTTTCTCAACAGAGTCCTGTTCTGGCTGGTCAGTAGGTGTTTTTATAGGATCATGTTCATTAATAATCTCCTAACAATATTTGTCATTAAATTTCCTCTTTTCTCATTTTGTACCTCACATCTATCTGGGGCGAGGGCCTCCATGGTGAGATAAAAGACCCATTTCCTTGCTGCCATTTTAACTGTGGTGTACTTAGCTGAAGAAGAGAGAATTTGTTCTTTGGTGGTTCTTCCTATTAATTAAGGGACTTAATTTCTTAACTTATAAACTTTGAATGCCCATATCCTGTGTGGCCTAACTTGCACTGAGGCCCTGCCTGTTCAGAGTTAGTAAAGACCCTTTAAAGTTTCACATTTAATAATCAAGCACTTCGGGATTATGAGATCTTAGTCTGCCTGAGATATCAAACCACCTCCATGAAATAAAAAGGGAAAGACAGAAACAAGTGAAAGCAGTCCCAGTTTTGTAAGCTGCTCCTTGCTGCCAAACTTTAAGTATTTGCTTTCATATCAGTGTTTTGCCATTTATAAATTGGAGCATATAGGGAGAACACATACCCAGCATTCTTTGTATAATTAAATGGCAGTAGGACTGGTTGGACAGTTTCACAAGTGTTTATATAAACTGGCTGTCTAATTCCCTACTTAAGCACTTCAGATTCACAGACAGTGAGCATATGACAGCTTCTCCCATCCCCCAATGTCCATAAATCTTTGTATACGAATGCACATGAAACCATCCAGCTTTTGTGGATTTGTCATCATCCAAAGCTGAAGTACACTCTTATCCCTGACAGGGTTTTAAAATGCACAGTTATATAAAATCCTGTAGAAGCAGCTCACTTCTGCTTCTATTTCTGCAACAGAGTGTTTTGGGGAAGGGTCATGACTACACATCCCGTCATATGTTAATCTAAGCCCTGTTTGTGTACAGAGGTTTCAGCTACTTTTTCTTGTGATGTTAAAGTGATAATGCATTGCATATTGACATTTCTCTAAACTTCCAGATTCAGGGATCATGTGGTTCTATAATATTTATCTTCTTTTTCACCTCTAAGAAAATAATTATAGTCACGGGAAAAAAAAAAGAAAATAACTTTTGAGTTCAGTCTGCATGGTGAGAAATTAGAAGACAATAACAAGAAACCTTCTTAAAAACAAGTAATCTAGAATTCTCTGCAAAATCCTAGGCCGGGTCTGCACTGCAGTTGAATCAAAAAGGAGAGACAAAGTTGGTTTGAAATAAGTTTCTAAGAACAACATGCTCGTTTTGTTCCCGTTTGCTGATACGCATAATATTTTATATGATAACATCACAAACATTATACAAATTCACATCATTATGTAGAACATAGTCTGCAAAGACTTTTTTTTTGGCGTCTCATTTGTTATTTTTGAGATCATGTTAAGTTTTATCATTTTTAATTAATATTGTACAGTGAAATGCTGAAGTATTTCTTTAGAAGAAATTTCCCGGAAATTTCCTGTGAAATGTGATTTGTTTTCAAATTAAAAAAACAAACAAACAAACAAAAAAAACCTCAAACCAAAACTCCCCTCCTATCTTGTCCATTACTTGTGTTAAAAAAAATGAACCCCGTCAGTTCTCCCAAAATGAAAATTACTGTGCTGTGCTATGCTCTGAATTCTAATTGCCAAGGATAGTGCTGAACAGTTTGTGATCCATGTCCCTTTAGAAAATCAACATTTTTCAGGCTGATGTAAACAGGCACTTCAGAGAAAATATGGTTTATCTCCTTCATTTCCTTTAAAATGAATGTACTCAGTTACAACAAACCCAAATGTCTGATATTTTTGGATTAAACTGATATAGTTTGAAGCTATTAGAATTAATGTTGTGTTCCATATATATAAAAGTGCACTTTTAGCTGTATCCTTTCACTCTCTCCAAAGACAACACACTATATCAAGCCTAATACTTAATTTTTTACAGAAAGAGAAAAGCATACAGCACAGCAGAGGCTGGCTTATATTTAACTCTTTCTGAGGACTGGTCAAGGTTTGAGATCTCTGAACAAAAGTCAATAATCATTTTCATGAAATGCTTCCTAAGACAACTGCTGAGTTATGATGGAGGGGCTGAATCCTCACAGGAATGCCTTCAGCAATTGTTACACCCAAAAACTGCGGTCGGTGTATAATGGGTAGCCAGCTTTCAATTGGAAATGCACGGTTCATTCATACTCCACACCATGTGTCATCATTCATCTCTACACCTGTGGCACGCCACTGTCATGTTTGGCTGGTGATATAGGCAATACTTAGGGCAGACTCAAACTGTACATAAAGTGTCTCACCATGCTTTGCTTCATGTCTTTGTTTTATGCCCTGCAATGCATAATCTAAAGATTAAAATCTGTTTTGTAAAAGCAGAGTTAATACAAAACAACAAAATCCTATATTCCTCATTCCTTGTTGATTATAAGTTCTGATTCAAAAACAATGTAATCAGTCTTGGGAGAATGTTTCTGGGAGTTTGTGAGTTTGCCATAGCTACTTTTACATCAGTTCTTCGCTGTTCCTAAAAAAAAAAAAAAAAAAAAAAAATTGCAGTGTTGTCCAGAAATATCTAATGAGTGTGAAACTGCTGAAGTATGTCATGAACATATTACTGCAGACCCTAGGCTGATGGGCTTTATCTAGACTATTGGGGTGCTTTAGGGCTAATGGAAAACATCCATTAATTGTGAGATTTGCTTTATGGCAATGTGCTCTAAAAGTAGCAATGTATTTAATTTTAATTTACTTCTGGTGTTTGATCTGTTAAGACTCACATTTTCCAACTTTCATCTGCTGCCCTGAGGGATTTAAGTGCATTTTAAACGAAAATGATGTCTGGATTTTTTATGCAAACTACAAGGCCAGGTTTCAATTAAAAAATATGATCTAGCTTGAGACTAAGAATAAAATGCACAGGCATTGGTATCACAGGCTGTCACCTGGCATATTATGACATTGGTGCATCTTTCTATTGGGATCGTGTGGCAAGATTTTGGCAGCAGGGGGACTGCAGGGGTGGCCCCTGTGAGAGGAGACCAGGGCTGCCCTGTGATAGACACAGCTGTTTCCAGTCATCTCCAATGGACCTGCCATCAGCCAAAGCTGAGCCCATCGGTGACACTGGTGGCACGTCTGTGATAATATATTTAAGAAAGGGTAAAAAATGCCTCACAGCAGCTGTGAGAGAGGAAGGAGAAAACATGAGAGGAACAACTCTGCAGACGCCAAGGTCAGTGCAGAAGGAGGAGCAGGAGATGCTCCAGGTGCCGGAGCAGAGATCCCCCTGCAGCCCGTGGTGAAGACCATGGTGAGGCAGGCTGTCCCCCTGCAGCCCAAGCAGGATGATGATGGAGCAGATATCCACCTGCAGCCCGTGGAGGACCCCACATCAAAGCAGGTGGATTCACTCGCAGGAGGCTGTGGCTCCGTGGGAAGCCTATGCTGGAGCAGGCTCCTGGCAGGACCTGTGGTCCATGGAGAGGACCCCACACAGGAGCAGATTTTCTGGTAGGACCTTTGGCTGTGGGGGACCCACACTGGAGCAGTCTGTTCCTGAAGGAGGGTATCCCATGGGAAGGACCTCATGCTGGCACAGGGGAAGAGTGTGTGGAGGAAGGAGCAGCAGAGATTAAGTGTTATAAACTGACCACAACCTTCATTCCCCATCCCCTGCCCTCCTCTTGGGGAGGACATAGAAGAGTCAGGAGTAAAGTTGAGCCTGGGAAGAAAGGAGGAGTGGGGGAAAGGTGCTTTGGGTTTTGTTTTTATTTCTTACTATCCTACTCTGTTAATACTTAGCAATAAGTTAAATTGATTTTCCCCAAATCAAATCTGTTTTGCCTATGATGGTAATTGGTAAGTGATCTCCCTGTCCTTATATTCACTCACAAGCTTTTTCATGAAACTTTCTCTCCTGTCCTGCTGTGGAGGGGGCAGTGAGAGAGCAGCTGGGTGGATGTCTAGCAGCCAGCCAAGGTCAATCTACCACAGTCTTCTTTTTCCTGTTTCTTAGGAGTGACAAGATTTAATCTTCCTGAAATGCTGAGTGTCTGGTTTGTATTGTCTACGTGACAGTAGCTGTGTGTTGTGATGTGTGCTTTCTTCTTATTTTCCATTGATGTTGCGTTTCTTGAGCTAGGGTCTTTTCTTGTAGACATGATGTGAGCATCATGTAAGGCTGAGTCAACAAAGAGAGGTTTGTTAGTGGATAAGGTTTTTTATGATTTCCTGTGTTACACAGCAACTGTCAGCTGCGTTATATCACCCATTGCTAATTTTATTTCCATGAGGAATCCAGCTGGAAAGGCCTCAGTCACAAGCAGGGAGGGAGCAATTGAGCACGGGAAATTTGGGATGGCCTATGCAATCTTCAATTTCAATTGCAAGATTGTGGTCTGTTATTTTGAAAATGTGTTTACTCAGCTTTTTTAAAATAGAGAAAATAATGACAAATATTAAAACCCTATATTTTTGCATAATATAGTTTTTTCATATAGAAAATAATACAATGAGAGGTGGGAAATGGAGGCCTGAAAAGGTGCCCATCCTGGATTTTTACCCAGCCATTGATACAGCAAGATGCAAATCCTGTTGTCTATGATACAGTTTCACAGAGTCTGTGCCATAACCCTTCAGGTGGTTTTGGTTCTGATTTTTCTTATTTTTCCTCCTTTTTACAGTGTTTCTATTTTTTTATCTCATTTCTTAACAGATTTAAGAAATTGTTTCAGAAATTTTTGTGTAGCTTGAATTTTAAACTTCCATGTATATTGTACAAAAATCTTGCAGTTCTTAGCATGATGTCCAGCAGTTTGTACTCTACAGACAGTGGCCCCTCAGCAAAGTTTTTTTATAGTACTGATGTTCATAAAATATCTTCTATGGGGATTTTTTTTAAGTTCATTTAATTAACTACACAGATCTCCGAAGGCTGAAAAGACTGGTAGCTTTGAATGAACCCACCTTGCTCATTGTGGTTCAATTGACTACTAAGAAGAAACAATCAACCTTCAAACTATGTCTTTGTCTTTGAGCTGTTGGTATAACTTTATTTTTATGTATTTGTACAAAGTCAGTTAAAGCCAACATGATTATGACCTAAATTAACACTGTACCCACTTGTATGTTGCCCATACACCATTTTTTCTCAAACACTAGCAGGTACTTTTTGAACTGCTCTCTATCTCCATTCTCAGGGCTATAAATGAGACAGTGTTTTTGCTAAAGTATTGAACAGAGTGTTTAAATTAAAGGACATTGCTGAGAAATCAATCTGTATGCTGTCTGATGTTTTTGCTAGCTTTCACTTATCAGCTGATGTTTCCAATTCTCCTCTAATGTCAGTAAATGACACTGTGCAGCATCCTTAACAAGTGATCTATACCTTCATCTCAAGATAGTGGAATTTATTACTTTTAATTAGTTTAACTGCTCACTCAAAAAGCTTCTTTCTTCCCAAGCTTTTTTTCTTTCTAGCAAAACAAAAAAATGAAATAGGAGAACCAACTGTGCATTTTAATTATGTCAATAACATGCAATTTTCTGGTCTTTTCTCCTTCCCTGAAGTTTAATTAATTTTGAGCAAGTAATAAATTGACATAGCTTTCAGTTCAGTTCCTAGATTCAAAATGAATACACTTCATTCGATGAAATTAGATTTGAGATCTGTTATCATCTCCATGAGCTCCAGTTCCTGGCTAGAAATCAAAATGCAAATATTTTACAAGGAAAACAGCTCAATACTCTGTGCTAATGTGATATGGCTGCAGTTGGACATATTCTACTCATACCATGATTCATATCATATCTTTCCAATCCTGTCACTACCACAATACTATCCTGAGCACTACTCCAGTACATTCTTGCAGGGAATAGTCCTCTCTGCTTCTTGCAGTTGTGCCTGTGATCAAACTGAGAGAATCCAACCAAAATAAGCTTCTGGCCTTCACATCAGCTAAATGGACTAAATTCTGGTGACTAGTCGAGAAGATCTGAGGCAGGGTGTGCTTTTCCTTACCAGAAGGCCATCCAGAGATGAAACACACATGCCAACATCAGCTGAAGGTTTATTGTTTCTCGCTTAAAAGCCACCCTTGTGAGCAGTTCCCAGCTGCAACAGACATTGAGATTTTTCTCTAGGGAGGGACAGACAAGAAACTATAGGAGAAGTTGTGAGAGGATGTTTCCCAGAGTCTCCCATACTTTGATGGGTGAGTCAGGACCAAGTTTCAAAGGAACCATTCTGTCCACCTTTTGTTTCAAAAGCCACTTTTGCTATGGTTGCCAGCCACAAGTTGGAAGAAGCTTCATGGTTTCAAGCTATTTATGGGGTTTTTTAATTATTGCAGAAAAAAGAAATAATTTGCAGGACAAGTTTATATGAAATACATGTTAGACTCTTTTGTAGTGAAAACCTCTTTCCACAATTTCCTACCCCTTCCATCCATAATTCCATAATGGTTACCAGTTTGAATGGACTGTTTCACACATACAGAAACCTATTCAGTCCCTCAAACCTTTAATAAAATGATTGGAAGGTGTAGTTACAATATTAGGATGCAAATCTATCATCTTCCATTAGAGCTGAAACCAAATCAACGAATATAAGTATCTAGCTCTTCTGTAGCAAACACATAACAAAATATACAACTTAGGAAAAAATAAATAACTATGCATTATCCAGTGCAGATGACTTCACACTAAGTTTCTCAAGCTTCGTATTTAACTTTCTCAGTTGTAAGAAGAACAATGTCTGTTAATGTTTTTTTAACTTGACATGTTTTTCAAGATTTACTGACATAGGCTCCTCTTGCCATTCACTATTCCTAGCAAGAGGGGTTCAGGAAGTATTAAAAAAATTAGTAGGGAGTACTATTATTTTTAATAAGCACAAACTCTCAGAACTCTAATCCCTCACTGGGAAAGTCTGCAGCTATATTTCTAATAAGCCAAGAGATCATTTTATATGCTGAGAGCCAAGATAGATAGTGTTGTATCTAGAAAGAAAAGTCATTAAATTGGAGGTGGAATCTTGGAATGTCAATGTATTCATTTTGTGAAAATTTTCATTCTCTTGGTAAACTTTATCAGAAGAATGGATTAATGTTGACTTATCTTGTGTGCTGGGGGAAAAAATAATAAGTCATTGTCCCAAATAAGAAAGGTAGCAATTGTAATAATGTGAAATATTATTTCAAGCTTTTCAATATTCATAACTTTCTTTGAGTGACCGTATCTTTTCTGCTAAAAAACTTACTATAACCAGTGCATATGAGTCCTGGTATAGTGTATCAGGGTTTTATTTGTGGAAAAATATTAAATATGTTATGAATACGACAATACTGAGCTATAATGTCATAAGGCCAATATTCAATGTCACAGACTCACAGCTTCTGCTGCTTTAAGTCTTTGCCCAGGAGCTTGCGGGGCACATCATTGACAGAGTTTTAAGCGAGGCTTGAAGGAGAGGGGGATATTATCAGGCTTGCCTGCGACAAGCTGTGGGATAAGATGCCGAGGTCAGAGGGACAGGGTGCTAGCGAGGCCCTCAGCCTGTTGCTCAGAGATGTGCTGGGTATACTGGAGCACACTGAAGCCTAACGGAGATGAGCCAGGGCCTCCTGAGGTCATAGGAACCAGCAGGGAAACACTGGTAAAGTCCCTCCGAGGAGTTCCAGCCACTGCAGCCAGTCAGCCAGCTTCATCAGGAGGCCAACGGAAATGCCTCTATGCAAACACACGTAGCACGGGGAATTAGCAAGAGGGGTTGGAGACCTGCACTGGAATGGCTCCTACGACTGGAGTGTGGAATGGAGGAATACAGGCTCTTGAGGAAGAACAGGCAGGGGAGGTGAGGAGGAGGTGTCACCTCTACATCAATGACCAGCTGGAGTGCATGGAGCTCCACCTGGGGATGGGTGGGGAGCTGACCGAGAGCCTATGGGTCAGGACTGAAGGGAGGGCAGGGACAAGGGACACTCCAGTGGGGGTCTGCTTGCAGGTCTTGGCTGCAGTGACCATGGAATGGTGGCGTTGAAGATTGTCAGGGCAGCGAGGAGGGTGCACAGCAAGCTCCCTACCCTGAGCTCTCCTTGAGGAGAGCAGACTTTGGCCTCTTCAGGGACCTGCTTGGTAGAGTGCTGTGGGACAAAGCCCTGGAGGGAAGAGGGGCCCGAGACAGCTGGTTAGTATTCAAGGGTCACCTCCTCCAAGCTCAGCAGCAATGCATCCCAGCAAAGAGGAAGTCAGGCAAAATGGCCGGGAGGCCTGCACGGATGAACAAGTGTTGTCCCACAACAGGGTTCTTCACCTGCTGTGCAAAGAGCCGATTAACACAGAGAGTCGAGATATTTGTTTATTTCATGTCTATGCAGAGATGGGTGCTGGGTGGTCACTCCACAAAGCAAGCACACCTGGAAACACAGGGAAAACATTTATATATTGCGAGCAGCAGTTATCAGTGCTTTTACAGATTCGCTTAGTTACCCTTGTCCCTCTTGGTTCTCTCAAGCCTTGTCCTCGCTTCAAGTCACAGCACCCTTCTTTTCTACTGCGCATCTTCCCTGAGGAAGGGGCTTCTGTTAGTAGGAGGCTTTCCCTACCCGAGGGTGGGTGGGGTTTTGTCTAGGTTAATTACGCTACTTCACAGTTCAAATAGCTCTTGGACTTTATCAGTAGTCGAATACATCTTGTGCTTCTCTTGGTATTTGTTTGTTTGGCTGATGCCTGGTATCATCGTGCTCCTTCTCTCAGGTCTGTACCTGGTTAAGTATTGAGGTGAAGTAGTGTCCTTTCTTTTATTTCTTGCCCATCTGGAACAGAAGGATCTCCTGACAAAGTCCGACCCCGAAAGGTAGCCTACGGGGGCTGGAAGCAAGGGCAGGTAGCCTGGGAGGAATACAGAGAAACTGTCCGAGCAGCCAGCGATCAGGATGGGAAAGCTTGTCGTGGTTTAGCCCCAGGCAGCAGCTGAATACCCAGGCGGCTTCTCGCTCACTCCTCCCCCCACCCCCCAGCTGGATGGAGAGGAGAATGGGAAGATAAAGGTAAAACTCATGGGCTGGGACAAGGATAGTTTACGGGGACAGCAGAGGGAGAGGAAAATAGCAACGGTACCCAAGGGGTACATGCTCAGACAGTGCTGGAGCCGGTGCTGGAGCTGTGCCGCCCCTCCCTGACTAGCCCCTTTTTGTGCTGAGCATGATGTCATGTGGTACGGTAAACCACCCTTTGGCTAGTTAGGGTCACCTGTCCTGGCTGTGTCCTATCCCAGCTTCTGGTGAAAATTAACTCTATCCTCGCTGAAACCTGGACAAAGGTAAAGCCCTGATGGAATGAAATCTGGCCAGGGGCATCAAGGACCACAAGAAAAGCTTCTAGAGGTATGTCATTGATAAAATAAAGACAAGGGAGAATGCGAGCTCCCTCTGGAACGATATGGGAGACCTGGTTACCCGGGCTATGGAGAAGGCTGAGGTATTCAACATCTTTTTTGCCTCGGTCTTCACTGGCAAGTGCTCTAGCCACAACACCCAAGCTGCAGAAGGCAAAGGCAGGGACTAGCAGAATGAAGAATGACCCACTGTAGAAGTCCAGGTTCGAGACCATCTAGGGAACCTGAAGGTGCACAAGTCCATGGGACCTGATGGGGTACACGCACGGGTCCTGAGGGTGCTGGTGGATGAAGTGGCTAAGACACTCTCCATCATAGTCAAGAAGTCACAGCAGTCCGGTGAAGTTCCGCCTGACTGGAAAAGGGGAAACAGAACCCCCATTTTTAAAGAGGGAAACAGGGAAGACCTGGGGAACTGCAGGCCGGTCAGTCTCACCTCTGTGCCCAGCAAGATCATGGAGCAGGTCCTCCTGGAAACTGTGCTCAGGCACATGGGAAATAAGGAGGTGATCGGCGACAGGCAACATGGCTTCACTAAGGACAAATCGTGCCTGACAAATTTGGTGGCCGCTTATGATGGGGTTACAGCATTGGTGGATAAAGGAAGAGCAACTAATGTCATCTATCTGGACTGCTACAAAGCACTTTAAATTGTCATGCGTGACATTCTTGTCTCTAAATTGGGGATTAGATTTGATGGATGGACCCCTTGGTGTATAAGGAATTGGCTGGATGGTCACACTCAAAGAGTTGTGGTCAACAGCTCAATGTCCAAGTGGAGAACGGTGACGAATGCCGTTCCTCGGGGGTCGGTACTGGGACCTGCGCTGTTAACATCTTTGTCGGCGACACGGACAGTGGGATTGAGTGCACCCTCAGCAAGTTTGCTGATGACACCGAGCTGTGTGGTGGGTCGACATGCTGGATGGAAGGGATGCCATCCAGAAGGGACCTTGACAGGCTGGAGACGTGGGCCCGTGCGAACCTTGTGAAGTTCAACAAGGCCAAGTGCAAGGTCCTGCTCATGGGTTGGGGCAATCCCAGTCACTACAAGCTGGGTGGAGAATGGATGGAAAGCAGCCCTGAGGAGAAGGACTTGGTGGTATTGATTGATGAGAAGCTCAACATGAGCCATCAGTGTGCGCTTGCAGCCCAGAAAGCCAACCTGGACTGCATCAAAATGAGCGAGACCAGCAGCAGCAGGTTGAGGGAGGGGATTCTGCTTCTCTACTCCTTTCCGGTGAGACCCCACCTGCAGTACTGTGTCCAGCTCTGGGGTTCTCAGTACAAGAAGGACATGGAGCTATTGGAGGAAGTCCAGAGGAGGCCAGGAAGATGCTGGAGCACCTCTGCTATGGAGACAGGCTGAGAGAGTTGGGATTGTTCAGCCTGGAGATGAGAAGGCTCCGGGGAGACCTTAGAGCCCCTTCCAGTCCCTAAAGGGGCTACAGGAAAGCTGGAGAGGGACTGGTGACAAGGGCAGGGAGTGACAGGACAAGGGGTAATGGGTTTAAACTAAAAGAAGGGAGATTTGGATGAGATGTGAGGCAGAAATCCTTCCCTGTGAGGGTGGTGAGGCCCTGGCACAGGTTGCCCAGAGAAGCTGTGGCTGCCCCTGGCTCCCTGGCAGTGTTCAAGGCCAGGTTGGATGGGGCTTTGGGCAACCTGGGCTAGTGGAGGGTGTCCCTGCCCATGGCAGGTGGATGGAACAGATGGGTTTTAAGGTCCCTTCCAACGCAAACCATTCTATGATTCTGTGATTTTTTCTAGTTTTGGAGCCTAACTCTGTCAAGGTCTGATCATTTTGCTCCGGTCCAGCAAAATTCTTGGGCAGATATGTAAGTCTCTACTTGTACAATCTTATAAGACACGCATAACTAGATTTGCACTTGGCAATCATTACTTCCAATGGCAGTCTCCTTTAAAAAAAAAAAAAAAAAACAAAAAAAAAAAAGAGATGAGACAAATCTGTTAAACTCTGCTGCCTCAGTAGGTTGGAGACTCAAAGTATGGAGCATAACAGTGTGTAACATTAACATGCTAAGATGTTAGAAATAATGAATCCTAATTGCAAAGACTGTAAGACTACTGAATGTAAAATTAGAATTGTTTATTCCACTCAGTAGCATCTTCTAGTTTTCCCCATGCTTACGACATATAAATTTCCATGCAGTTTTCAAGGGAAGTGTGATTGCCATTATTATAATACTATCAGTATTAATTTATTATAATAAATTCTATCGTGTTATTATATATGCCATCCCATACTACAAATAGGAAAAGGTAAAGAAATGTGAAGTGAAAAGCGTGGAGCATGGATCTCTCCCCGCCCCAGCCCTGCCCCAGCCAGGTCGAATGCTGTGCCTTTCACCTTGCACTGCGGAAGCAGTTGAGCTTCTGTGCGAGAAGAAAAGTCCATCCTGGACCAAACTTACAGACTAGTGCGTGTCAGATAACTCTGTTCAGCAAGGCTCCAATATTAGTTGTATAGGTCTGAATTTTACCATTTGACTGATAATGAGACAATTTGTAACAGTTAAATGAATAACATTGCAGCCTGTCCAAGTTCTAAAACTGGCACAAAAACTACTTTACTGAATAGTTGTGTTTCTGTACTAAAGAAAATACATTCTGTTCAGAACATGTTGCAAAGGTATTTTGTTCATGTTTTGTTCTCTCACGGTAAGATTGCAGGCAAACCCCATTTTCTTGCAAATGGAGTTACATGGCATGTTTTTGTTTCGTTGTTTGTTTTTTTTTTTTTTCTCTCTTGCTTCTGTCATTCCTCATTTGCACCAGAAATCTTATTTCCAGTCCTTTCCATCCAGCAGGGCAGGGTTATTTATTATTTTGCTTCCTGCCGATTATTGATTCCACTCTGCAGAATAGATTACAGTTGCTGGCTGAATTATTTTTTCCTCTGGGAACAGAGAAAATCCTTATAAAAAGAAAGTGTTTAGTAAGCTTATCTGCTGGTCCTTTCAGTGGTGAGAGTCAGGCAAGACCTAGCTGGAAATTCCAGGCTCTTCTTGGGCTTTATTTGCAGTGAATGTACTGACAGCCGAGTCAGGAGTGCATTTCATCCATTAGTTGCAGCTGAGGTAATGTATATCTTTATGTAGCTCTCTGAAAGAATTTCTGATTTTGAGTACTTTATCCTCAGTCACAGAAGTTTTTGAGAGATTAGCGCTTTTTTTTTTTTTTTTTTTTTTTTTTTAACAAAGATGTTCTTCAGCATCTTTTCTGGAACAGAGAAGCACAATTAACTTTTTTGATTTTCAGGTTATATCACAGGAGATAAAAATGGTGAACTCCAGTTAAAAACCCTTGGAAATTGTAAGTTAGGAGCCAGCTGTGCTCTGTGTGTGGAGGCAGTGTATTGGGAGCAGATCTTGTGAAAAGAGGCTTGAATATTTGAGGTTAATGCAGGATTCACCTCAGTGTGCAGGGATGGGAAGAAAGCTGCTATTATCAAAGATTTATATCATATATGAAGTTTTGTTGTAGCTATCAGCTACCTGGGTGTAATTCAAGTCTGGGTTATAACTCTGGTTAGGGTTAAGATTTGAGAGAAGAAGATGTGAAGGACACATTTTCTATTAGATTCTCCTTAGCTAACACAGGTAGATAAGAGGTTATCATGGGGAGTCATTGCCTTAAGTTGCATTTTGCTGTAGGTGCTGCCTACGTAGTTGTAATTATAGCTTTGATTTCGTACCCTGATCATGGCTAGATGCTGCAGGGCTCTGAAATTAGGAAAAGGTTCATGGGGTCTAAGCCTTGTCACATCTTTCAATGTATGGCTGCATAATCACTGACTGAAATAAAGGCCAGGGCTTGCGTTATGGGAGGGCTTGGGTTTCCAGCAGTTAAGGAACCCACCTCACTGCTGGGTGCTTGTGAGCTCTTCAGTTAGTAAATTGTTGTATCTCAGTTGACATCTACATTGTTTCTTCCATTATTTTCCAGATGTTACTGTTTACTGTATTGATACTATATTGGTTAGGGTTTCAGTGAAGATAAGATTAGATCAGCTAAATACAGAAGAATCAATTTATACTGTTGGATGCTGCATGACCACGAGAATTACGAATGGATTGGATGAAAGTCAAATCCTATTTTTCACTATATTGATGAGGTTGTTGGCTCTACATTTTTTATGGCAAGCTTTTTAGAATTTAAAATTGAGGATCCCATACTATTTGTGGATTCTGCAAAGCCCTCAGTGTTTGGATAAGTTCTAGCATGGATTTAGGAGAAAAACAAAGTGTTAGTATAGGTATACAGATCTGGACTATGATACAAAATAATGTTAAGGGTCAGGGCTAGGAAATATAAAGGCTCTGTAACCTAGTTTCTTCCTATATGCTTCCAGATTCCCCAGGGTAGAAAGAGGATTAGTAGAAAGGGTGGTGATGCCTCTCAAATTTAATCACTATTAAGATTAGATTAAGGAAAATCAAAGATTGAAGATTTATTGCAGCCTTCTGCAAGGGCCTCAGTGCTAGGGAATGAGTTGGTATACATTAGGGGCCAAAATATGGGTTTTTTCTGCTAAAGCAAAGTGGTCTAAAATTTCAGATTGATGTTTAGGGGGCTAGCTGGTATTGTTTTAGGACAGAACTTTGTCCTGCATTTCAGTTTATGGATAAAGGTAAGGCTAGATTTCAGGTAATGGACTCAGAATTGTGCAGTCTATATTGCATGCAAAAAAAACCCCTCAGAGGCAGAAAAGAGATGACCACTGATTATCATCAAAGCCTCATATTTCTGCTATAGCATGGTAGCCTAAGACATTACCATTCATATTTAGAAGTGGGTTTTTTGGCCAGATTCCATTGGTCCCTGAAAGTAAGGAAATGAGCTGTGCCAAAAATGGTTAATGTGTTATGTTGCCTTTTATTGGTTAATACTACCTGAATATAATTCTAGGTGGATTAGGGTTTGGCAATCTAACACTGCAGAGTCCCATTTATTATTGAATTTTCTACACCCACAGAAAACTGGTTTCAATAAAGAACAAACAGATTTGTTGTCGTTTAGCAGAGAAATATTAAGCTGATGCAAAATAATTTTAGGATTTTAGTTAGAGTTTCAGAGTTGCTGACTTATTTTTGCATTCTTCTAAACCCACCAAATTCAGAAGTAGATTGCTGTTTGTACTGGCCTAAGTGTTACATTTTAACCTAGACTCATGTTGCCTATATAAATTATATAGTGAGCTTTGTGGTTAGATTGTGGCTTTCAAAATGAAATGCCCAAGAATCCAGCCCATGGCTACGAAACGAGGAAGTGAGAAGTCAAAGAATGTGATTCTTTTTTGTTACCCTTTACAATGGAGAAAGGTTTCTTGCATGTTAACTGGATAGGGGTTGGCATCTCAAAAAGTGAAACCTCAGGAGCCCAGCTTGCTTTTGGGTTCTTCAGTGACCATAGAGGCAGAAAGAAGACTACTTTCTGCAGAGGCTTTATATTCTTTACTTGTTCTCTAGTTACCACGTCGATTAGGTTACAGCTGGGTTTGGGAAATTAAAGTTCCAAGAGCTCAGTTTATTACTTGGTTTCGTACTTCCCACCCACTGACTTAGATGGAGATCTTACACTGGGAGTGTTGGACTGAAGCCTTTGGGAAATAAGCTTAAAGAAGTGAAATTGTTCAATTTTGTTCAATTTAATTTTGTATCATTGCTAGAGACAGGAAGAGGGCTATTAGAGCTAGTGGTTGCTATTGACATAAAGCCTGATGGTGCCTTTTAGCATTACAGCCAATGTGATAATTTTAATTAAGGTTAGGGTTTGGGAATCTAAAACTAGCTATTCTACAAGACCAAAAGAATAGAGAAGAGGGCCAATAAGAGCAAGTACTTTATGTGGTCTTTTTGTTGAATATAATGAAGGTTACTGCTGGCATTCTGGTCAGGAACAGGGCTGGGGAGCTTAAAGATGTTTCAAGTCACTCTCTGACTGGATTCCCCAAGTCCTTCAGTGTTTCAGTAAGAGAGGACAGTGTGGTTTTCCTTACAGCAGATCTGGGACCGTGAAATCAGAGCACCTGGAACTGAGATTTAGGAAGAGACTTAGCCACTCTGGGTTGCTGTTAGATTGTCCTGGTGTGATGATGCAACATAAGGTCACTTGCGTTTGACCTTGCAGCAAATATTTTTTGCCTTGATGTGATGCAATTGGGCATTGTGATTAGTGTTAAGGCCTTTTTGAACATTTTAATGTGAATTGCCAATGTAGACTTGCTTTTATTCACTGATGCTTTACATTTAACTATTTGTAGTCCACAGTCCAAGAACTTATGAAATAAGGTTATCCACATTAAAATTTAAGTTCTTTTCTAGTAGTTTCACCATACACCATTAGAGTTAAAAGATAACACTACATCTTTAAATGAAATCTCTTTGAATTTATAACATTTCTTAAAAACCCAGGAGATGTAAAAATTTATAATTAGATTATCCTAATTCATCCATGGTGCATATTTCCATTATATCAATTAGTACTAAGAATGGTGTATAGTTAGGTGTATAAGAAAGGTCAAATAGGGTTTTTTATGCTATTATCTCTGACTATGCTGTATTGAAGAGTCAGATAGTAAACTGAAAAACTGATCACAAGAATGTACCCAGTAGAAGATAACCTTCCTTGACTATGGGTATGATAGATGCCCACAATAAAATGTGTAGCAGTTTACTTAGTTGGAGAGAGGTTGGCAAGGAGGACATTTAGACTAATATTATCATTGCCATAGAATCACAGAATCGCTTGGGTTGGAAGGTACCTCCTGAGATTGTTTTGTGTACACACACACACACACACACTCACACCCCCACACACACCCCCCCCCACTCAATAGTGTCACCTAGAGCAGGTTGCCCAAGACTGCATCCAGTCAAGTTTTGAACATCCCCACAGATGGAGACTACACAACCTCTCTGGGCAACCTTTTCTAAAGCAGATCTAATTTATCTGAGGATGACATAAAATTAGTTCCCATTCCATAAAAACCTGACATGTTTAAACGAGGTATCACATTTACTACATTACCACCAGCTATCCCATCTGCATGAAAACAAAATCTACCCAGGATGGTTCCCCTCAAAGGCAGAGAAACCCCAAAAGAACAGGAGAGTGCTTTGAGAAATGCTAGTCCTATTTTCGTATGCTTCCCTAGGCATCCACTAATGGCCATTTTCAGCAAAAAGACAAATATTTAACAACGGAGACCTTTGATCTAACCTAGAGGGTATATGGCTGTTCTTATACTCATAGATTCTTATGTTTAGGAAGCAAATTTGTAGCTGCTATCCAGTTGAGTTGAAGGTACTGGGGTAAAAAGCCAGGTATTGTCCCTGAGGAAGAAGAAAGAGTGAGATGGAAGTCTAAGAATCAAAATGAATTTACTCTAGAATAAGGTATTATAGTTAGTGCTGTTAAATAGAAGAAACACTGCTGCAACCAGTTGTCATTAATTTCTGTTCTAAACAGGGCATAGTTTGTGGGGGTTTTTTTGTGATTTGCTGCTGTTGTTGCTAGGAGTATTTGAGTGAATGAGGAAGGAGTGAAGGTCTGCAGTGTCTCTTGTATTCTGCTGGGAGGTGAGGACCAGAATCTACCCTCTTAGAGTTCAAAAAGAAGAAAATCTTTTTACTCACTTCTTCCTCCCTTTTTTCCTCATCTTCTGTGTCTGTACAGAATGTTTGTTTCTCTGTCTGATCCAGTGAGGTGAATAGTGACTTGACAATCCTCAAGTAGTCAGGAAACACTTGCAGGTTGCAGATAATATCAGCAGAGATGTAAAGAAGACACAATGTCCTGGCTCCAGATGCTTAGGTGATTTGCTCATAAAGATGGCTGTTGTTTTGAAACACTGCTTTCTTCTCTTCCTCTGCTTTAATTTATTTTTCCTGCTATGCTGCATACTGAGGAGTCACAGATACTCTCCAAACTCTCATACACCCTGCTTTAAATCTCCATTCACCTGGTATGCTCATAAAATCATGCACAATATTATTATGAAATAATTGATCTTTGAATAAAGGATGGCAAGATTAAATGAATTGGAAAGGATTTTTAACGTGAAGCTTTTCCAAAATTGTGTTTTAATTATTTGCAAATCCACACTCTTGCATAGAGTCAGTTATCTCACAGGTGTACACTAAATCTACCATCTTGTACCATTTTTCAGGTGAACTGGAGATGTTTGTCTTTTGTACTAAATTAAAGATTCAGAAAATCTATTAGGCATTAGAATGAACACTGGCTATATATTTTGTAAAGAATCCCAACTTATTAAAGGTTTTTCATAAGTACAGAATCCAAACTCTCTCCAAATCAACACGTTTTAATTTATATCCTCACTCTGTCTCTTCTTTTAGTCATTTGACTTCTCGTTGTCTAAAAATATAACCTGCGAGTAGTTAGGAGGACCAAAGGGGACTGCAGGAGCACTTGTCTGAATTTACTCAGGGGACATTTCATTAAGCACATTTTGGCTTAGGGTTTACATTCTGTGTTCAAGTCTTTCAAACAACATATTAAGAGGCTTTTATTTTGCATGTGTCACTCTTTTCAGCAGCAGTGAGCCATTAACTTTGTGAACATTTGGCTTCTCTCAGGTTTTCTGACACGCTCATGAGTACTTTGGGGACCGCAAATCATCACTGTGTGTGGCAGACATAGGGAAGAGTCATCAGCCTATGTGCACACACACGCATGCTGTCATTTTTGTGTTGTCAAAAAGTCACAGTCTTTTACTGTATATATATAGATGTGAAACCCTCTAGAGTTCAAGTAAAAAGAGTCTAAAATTCCTAAACTGTGTGCCACTGCCCTTTGCAATTCATTGTACCTGAAACTTTTTGAGGTTATTGTCCAAATTTATTATGAAGTTTTCTTTCACTACTCGTTATATTGACCTTCTGCCTTAGGAAGAATTGAGAGACCTTTTTTTTTTTGGAGGAAAAGCAGTTCACTTTTTTTCCAGTGCTACACTGGTAATACATTTATATTGCAAGCTGTGAAAGTAATGTACCTAATCTTTTTGTATTGTTTATTATGGCTTATTGAAAAATATTAGTCTATCAATTGACTGAAATAAAAGAAGAAAATAAGAAGTTTTTATGGAGGGGGAACAAAAAGGAATATTGTACATTCAAATGAGAAGCCACTAAGGTATATTTTACCTTTTCCCAAGTAATAGCAAACAAGTTTTGTGTAATTTTTTAAAATATGTCCTTTATCAGCCCTTTTTATGTGATTCCAAGCAGAATTGAAAGCCTCAGGGAACAGCTGTCCCAGTACTTTTAAAACATATTATAGCACTTCTGCAATATCATGAATAGATAAGGAAACTTGTATTTTATTTCATGTTTCTCAAATTATTTAGTGTAACTTAAATTAGTCTTAGAATTACAGACCCTATCTATCTCGTGTCATCCCCAGAAGATAAAGGAATCAGATATCAGGATTCCTCAATTCTCTTCATTGATTGCCCCTGTGCCCAAGGTGGCTGAAATTGGGGGTTGAAAATTGTAATACATGAATTTACTTCTCTGAAATTACTTAAATGCTTTGATACCTCAAGGGAAGTAAATGATGCTCATTATAAATGAGTTTGGAGCAGCTAATAGAAACCTCTCAGGCTGCTTGCATGCAGCACGACAGGGGATGGATTCACCAGCCTATGCTCAGAAGTAGCAAAACATCCTTTTTCCAGTGGCACAGACCAGCTTTAGTGACTTCTCTTGCTGGACTTGGCTTGGACACTGTGTACTCATGCTGTCTCAGTGTCTGAGCTGGCATGAGCAGAACTCACTATGATGCCTTTTTATCCAGGGTATACTTTGACTGTCCGCTGTGTTTGGATACATTGTCCTTGCTGTAATTACAGAATCACAGAATCACTGTGGCTAGAAGGGACCTCAGGAGATCTTCTAGTCAACTTCCTCTACTCAGAAAGGGCCAGCTATAGAAGTTTGCTCAGGACCATGTGCAGTTGTGCTTTGAATGTCTCCAAGGATGGAGACGCCACAAACTGGGCAACCTGTTCCAGTGTTTGACCATCCTCAAGGTAAAATTATTTTCACACTAACTTTTTTTTTTTTTTTTTCCTAATTTGTGCCCATTACCTCCTGTCCTGTCAATGGATATGTCTGGCTCCATCTTCTTCACTGCCCCTGGTCATCAAATAATTATACGCATTGAGCCTTCTCCAGGTTGAGCAGTCCCAGATCTCTCAGCCTTTCCTCACATGACAGTTGCTCCAGTATCTTAATTATTCTCACTGGACTTGCTTCAGTAAGTCTCTCTTGTACTGGGAAGCCCACAACTGGACTTAGGACTCCAGATGTGGCCTCAACAGTTCTGAGTAGAGGGGAAGGATCACCACCTCTGACCCTATTTAAGTTATTAATCTCTCTGATGATAAGGATTCCAGCGCACCTGTTTTCTCCACAGGGCATCATTTTTACACATATTTAGATGAAAAATAAATGGGATTTACATTCTCATTTTTATAGGTGACAAATAAAGTAAATGGGAGTTTTGCTGTTTAAAGTCTTTTGCACAGCTGTGAGAAATTTACCTGTGTTTTGAGGTATATATACTGACATTCTTGTCATGCAGAAGCCATGTTTTGAGTGGTTGGGCAATTATTCCCAAAGATTTGAGGTGGTTGCTTTTCTGTTTTATGGATTTGCCCAAGAACTCTGATCCTCTCTAGTCCCTTTGTGGTCTTCGTCATTGCACGCTTTTAATAATAAATGCATGATGGGTCATTGATCTATTCAAAGTGTGAAGGACACTAGCAGGCCTTAACGGTCCTGCCCAGCCTCACACATGATGTCTCACCCCTGCCCGTAGCCTGGGAGCTCCACCCAGGGCCCTCAGCCCCTGCCCAAGCAGGACAACATGGCAAATCCCAGAGATGACTGAGCAGCTACTTTTGACTTCTGCAGTCACAGGAGTGAAATGACCAACCATTTGCAGCATGGTTGATCCTAAAAATAAGACTACCTCCTGCCAGCCAGTTCCCAAAGTGGTCAGCAGTAAAACCTTTAAGTGACTGGCAGAGGCAGTCTTGTGTCAACTGAAAACATCTTTGAAATTCCAGCACTGGTAGTTTTATTATGAGTAGAATCATAGAATCATACAATGGTTTGGGTTGGAAGGGACCTCAAAGACCATCCAGTTCCAACCCCTGCCATGGGCAGGGACACCCTCCACTAGCCCAGGTTGCCCAAAGCCCCATCCAACCTGGCCTTGAACAATTTCAGTAACCTTATCATAAAGCAAAATATGCTTTAATATCTAATGGACAGGTGCTGCAGCCTAGTACTCAGTATGTGAGGTAGATGACGTGTTTCAAATAAAGGAAAGAAAATGTTAGAAAACAAGTTTAGAAAATTAAACAACACATTCTGCTTTAAGATTAGCTTCCAGCTGTAGTTAAACCTTGGTATTTGGAAATAGAAGATCTTTCACATAATAAATACAATTCTTTTGTTACTGGTTTTGGTTATTTTCTTTCTTTTTTTTTTTCCTTTTTTTTCTTTCTTTTTTTAATTCTTCCTTTGCTTAAGCAATAATCTAAACGTATTTTCCCACAAAAGGCTATTTGTTTCATTTGAAGCTTAAATCAAAATATTTACTGAATACTGGCCCACTGTAGAAGCTAGCTAGTCAGTCACAGCTCAAAAAAGCACAACCATGGAAGTACCATAATTGATGAACTGTAAGAATTTTAAAATGAGGTATGTTTAGTCATCATCCTCAATGAATATTTCTTACACAAATATTTACAAAATGTACATAAATTCCCAAAAGCTTCAATATGAAACAGAATTAAAGTGTGTGCTTAATTTTTTAATTATATGCTTAAATGTTTGGCTAGATATTACTAAAATGAGCTTAAAATTTCCATATGTCACCTGAGTCACCTGTACAAGTAAATTTTTACACCCACTGTGAGCAAGTGATCTGAAAGAGAATTTTCTTTTGGCATGCTTTCAATGAATGGAGTGAAATGTATTCAGTAGCTATGAAAATAACACAACTACTGAGGGAAATGTATATATGAAAGAAAAAGAATGAGGTACAAGGCACAGCCAGCAGCATGGACTTAGAGGGAAAAATTAAATTAGGCAAGCCTGGTTGCCTTTTCGTAAAATTACTAAAGTAATAGATCAAGGCAATGATGTACATGCAGAGCTATAGGAGACAAAGTGGGAAGATGAACAGGGAATTTTATTTGAAAATGAACTCTAAATGGTATGGCTAGATCTTATCCGTGGTATTGAAAGGCACATGAAGACCTTGAAAAAAGTGTGCTAAAAAAGCACTGGAAACAGTCTTGGATATAATCTTATCAAATGGTGGGGTTTTGGACCCATCGCTCAGAAACAGCACTGATTAGGGGTTCTGCATTCATCTGCAGGGCATTACAAGGCCTGCTACATAGCTTACTGAACTCAATTTGTAATGAGTTGAAACGATTCAAAAGATTAAAAAATATTTTGTATTTTCAATGTGTTTAACTTTTATTTGCTTTGTAAGAATTGCAACGAAAAGGCAGAGCTGGTATAGTGCAAAAAATAATTTGAAGAGGTTTTTTCTTATCTTTTTAGCTGCATAACCATTTTAAGAATATATATCCAAATGATAAGTTTTATGTAGAATTTAGAAGTTTCTCTGAATATCTGTTAGAAAAGATCTGGTTTTGAGGTGAACACATTACAATTTAAAAATTAAATAATATTTTAAATCCTGTTGATAAATTGAATGTAACAAACTAGTAAATTACCTTTTCATGTTGTTTCTTTGGGTTTGTTATTAACAGCTTTACATGTGCTAATTCATACTAAGCTGTGGTAAGAATATTTTAACAGTTTCTGAAAAAATACCTGTGATATCGGTGTACGGAGTAGTAGCATAGTATGTACAGCTTACGTAATGACAGGAAATCACACTGCAAATAACAATTAAATTAGATATAATTAATTTTTTTTATTATTAGAATTGTTTATTTATTTATATTTGTTATTAGATATCATTTGGGACATGTGTCTTTGTTGAATTAAATTACCCCTTTATTCCCTTTTAATATGTTTTCAGAGATGATACAGCTTCTTTGGGGGAAGTTAGACATATGTTTCATACCAAATCATGAATTTACAGGATTCTTCTAGTGTTTTGGGCATGAAAATATTCTGTCAAATCTCTCTCTTTTTCTGTGTAAGGTTGACCTGCGTCAAAATTGTACTGCCATTTGAGATGTCCAGCTCAGAAATACATACTGCTGCAAGAGAAAACACCAGGGCACGATGCAGAGGTTTAAGAGTTCACTTTTCCTACAACTGTGTCCCACCCACTCTTTGGAATGGGTAGAATGCTTCAGGGACAAGTGACTGTGCATACAGAGACACATTTAGATAAGGTGGAAGAACCATTCATGTCACTTTTAGAAGTCTTTGTAAGGCACTCATTGCAACATGAAGGCACTTAGTGCATAGCTAGTCCATCGCACAAAGTGAATAAAACCAGGCTTCCTCAAAAACTCTGGCTGTCCTTCTGTAAGAACTCCAGTACATAGATACTGGATGGTAATTTTAGCGCCTCTCAACACCACAATCACAAGTTCAAAGTCTTCCAGTGGAACAAGAAATTTTGCAGGTTCTGCCAACAAAATAACTGTAAAAAAATCAGACATTTAGTTGTACAAAATAGACTTGTAGCCATTGTTTGTATAGAATAGGCCAAAAAAAAAAAAAAAAGAGCCCACTACTTTTGGAGTGAAAATTTACATTTAAATAACATCATCCCCTACTGCTCCCTCTTTACATGTTAGATCCACCTGCCCGTTGACCTGCTACACTGCAACATTGTTCCTCTAGACATAACCTTCAAGGAACAGCATCTCTTCAAGGAACTGATTACAGTGCAATAAAAGCATGGCATTCACTCCCGTCTATGGGCTTCTTGTTAAGCAGGTAGCTAAGTACTTTCTTTATCCCAGGGTCAGTAGGTTCAAGTCTTGTCACTTTTGTGAGAGGTCATCAGTACCTATAGTCCTTAGCTGTGAGTTCATGATATAAAAATGACATTTAGAAATTAAACTGGATGTCTGACTCCACTTCTTCTTAACCCGTTAACTTTCTCAGTGAGTCAGTGCGACGAAGGCTGCTAGGTGAAAAGTCTTTTCAGTCTGTGCAGATCTCTTTCTTTTCTCGATGTGTGCAGCACTGCCTGCAACTCAAGGGTCTGGTCAATGGAATACAGCGCCTGTGATATACACTTTGAAAGCTTGCTAAGCATCAGTCCCTAAGCTAATTGTATTTAAGTCTTCTCATCTCAGCACATATTGTTTATTTTGGCTTTGTGCAGCCAAGAACCCCACACTCTTGGAGCGTAAACATTACTGAGATATTCACTTGTAACCTTTTTGTACTTTCTCATCTGGCAGTTTTTAAAAACCTACAAAATACAGAAGACTCTGTTTCCTTTCACCAAGGGACTGAGGGCACTTTCCTAATGCATGTAGTACATTTAGCTTCTTTCCTTTTCTTGCTCCCAGATTAATAGAAATTTCCCCCCTTTTTTATTTGAATATGGATAAATGGACCTTGCATGAGAAAGTGTGCTTTACTGCTAAAAAGGGAAAACTGCAGTAGGTAGGTGGTGTGGCAGTCATAGGAGATGGTCAGGAAAGAATTACATTTCAGCCCCATCAAACTGGGACCCTGGTGAAACCTGTTAGTCCCATGATTTAGTATTAAACTTGAAAGAAATTCCTGCTATAAATAAATGAGGAGTGTGTGTGTGTGTGTGTGTGTTTTGCATCTGGGTTTTTTTGCCCCTTGAATAAACAAAAAGGAGAGAATCAATACGGAATACAGTATTTACCAGTTAAAATCAAACTGCTGTTAGCATAGCCAGAAGTTCACCAGACTTCTTCTGTTGCCCCTCTGAAATGACATAGAAATTTCAGATCATATTTTAGTGGGAAAGCGCCTTTGCTGAAGTATTAGACTGAAATAGTGCCAATTAGAAGGGAGAAGGAATGTAAAGGCATATAAAATTTAAAGATGAACATGACAAAGTGGGAGAAAAAGATTGGTCTGGTATTCTCATAGATTTGCAAAAGTAATTTGCAGAGTTATTTCACTCATATGAAACATTACAGATTGTGAGGTGCTGAGATACTAATAGTATAGGGAAGTTTCTACTACTGCAGTCTGTGATATAATGGGAGAAATTTTTTGTCTAGAAAATTGTCATTTGTAATGAGATATGCATCTTATGTCCTGACTTGGAGAGAAAAGAGAAAAAAATGTGAATAAATACATCTCACACCTTTCACCAGCACTAAAAGCTCATTTAAAAATAATTTTGAAAAATTCATTTTGAGAAAAGATTAAAGATCAACTCAAGCACTTTTACAGAGGCTGAGGCACTTCACTTTGGAACGATATTACCTCACACAAGCAGACACTCAGCAAGGAAATAAAATATATTGACATCAACAGAGCTCCAACAAGCCAAAAGAACCACAAAATTATGTTGTTAAAATGACAGCTAAAATGGGAACTGGTACATTACCCGTTATAATAATTCTCATCTTCTACTCTTATTAAAACCTTCATTACAAGTATGAAATGTTAGCATTGTAATGCCTATTTAAAAGATAACTTTTCATTTGCTTTCTTTTCGCCTTTTTTTTTTTTTAATTATAAGATAATGACTTACTAGCCTAAAATATTTTGTTAAACATATCTTCTGGTAAGTACTTTATGCCTTTCTTGCTATTATTGCCTTCATTGTACATCTCATGCAATATGAGTGGTTAGGTCACTTTGCCTGCTTCCTCAGGACCTTCCTTAGGACCTTTATCCTAAGTAGCATTACACTGTACTATCAATAACTTACAGGAATTTTGCTCTACATATATATGCTTGAGACTATACATATTATACTATATATACCATATGAGAAACCTGCTTTGTAAAATAGGAAAAAAAGCCACTAGACTGTCAAAAAAAAATAATCCTCCTGTGGCATGGCAGTAGATAAAGCAGGCCTAGACTCATGCCCCCAGTTCAGTTAAACATGCCAATGTTTCCATTTAGCATGAGCCAGCCTGAAGCACAACGATTCATTTTTATTTTCCTAATTCTTTTATGCAGAAAGAGTGGGAGGAAAATAGATATTTTCCTGTGAAAATTACAGTCTTGTGGAAACTGCATTTTCAGTTGAAATATTGCCTGGTTCCTAGGAGCTGAAGTCAGCTAGGTTATCTGACTAACGATTAATCTCATTAAACACAAAGACATGGGAAGGAGCAGAGGAACAGCAACAAACAGCCTAACCGGGAGAACTTGAGCCACTGGCCGGGTCAGTCCAAGAGCTAACCGAGGTGAAGGATGTGCTCCTGATGTGAGACAAAGTCAAGGAAATAAACTTTCTCCCCAGAAAGATATGCAAAATAAATGGAGTTACAGCCTAGAGGAGGATAGGGCTTACGGGATGCTACGGAAGAGCATTTGGAGACAGGGTAAAATTTGTAATGGCATGTTTTAAAAAGATTGTGGAGACATGCAAGACTTCATATGGGATGCTTAGGGGAAGGACCAAAGGCAGGGAAAGAGAGAGATCAAGATGGATTGGGGAGGGCAAGTGTGGGAAAATAGAGGATAAGAAGGGACAGTTTTGTGTAAACAAGTGCCACTTGGCTGAGACCTGTGCTTGTTCACTTGGTCCTATATTCATATTATATCCTATTTCCAACTATCTTCTGTGTGTCTCTCTGTCTACTTGGAGTACGTGCTCAGTCTTGTTGCTGGCTGCACCATCCACTGCTCTCCCCTTATCCACCAACCTCATCATCATAACTCGTTGAAGCCTACCGAGTTAATTAAGCACAGTATCCCCTTTACAAATACATACTGACTGCTCTCTTTATCTTTCATATGTTTGGAAATGGTTTCCAGCACTGTTTGCTCTGTCACCTTCCCAGGATTTGAGATGAGGCTAACCAGCCGGTAGTTGCTAGGACCCTCCTTGTTGTCCTTCTTGAAGACAGGAGTGATGTTTTCTTTTTTCCAGTTATTGTCCCCCAATTGCCATGACCTTTCAAAAGTTCTATGCATATTAAACATAGACAATTGATAATAGCACCAACGTAGAAGTGCAGAAACCTTGAAACCTAATTCCTTTTTAAAGTTTAGAAACCTATTTCCTTGCTAAAGTTATTCACATCTAACAAACTCACCAATTTAGGGTGAGCATAATTAAGTTCAATACAGCAGAGAAATGTTAGACACCAGATCCTTCCACTTAAGGAAGTAAACTGTCCTCTTTGTTTCTTTCACCCTTTTCAAAGAGTGATGTTTTCATAATTATTTCATTATTCTTTTCTATTTTCAATAATGAACCCAAATAAGAAATAAAGACTTAGTTCAATTACCTGAGCTATAGCTGGCAGAGGATGAAGTCAAGATAACAAAATGCTATCATCTTTCTTAACAGAAAGGGAGAGAAATCTCATAAACACTGAGATATTGTTGGATATTTTATTGTGATGCACAAAGACTGGTCTAACAATAACAGCTTAGTAAATGAAAGCGATAAACAAACAGATTCGGGGCCAAGCCTAAAAATAATAAAATGTATGAAACATCTCAGCATCATTTAGAAATATAAAAAAGAAACATGAACTGTGATGAGAAGGGTATCCACTCTTGTATGTAACACATGTTCTCAACTGTGGGAAGAATCACAGTGCCACATCATCTGAGTACTCAGCCTCAATAAATAATTATACAACCACTCTGTACAAAAGGTCCTCAAAATTCTAAATTGTTACATACTTCTTTTTTTAAAATTATATAATCTCATTCTCAAGATTAGCAGTACTGTCTGCAAACACACACATATACATGCATGTATATATACGCACATATATATATACACACACACACAGAGACACACTTTGCGTAAGGTGAATATCTTTTTCTATGTATATCACTGCTGCGGTGAATAGCTGTAAATAGCTTGTGCTATCTTGCAACATTATTTGCAGTGTATTTTCTGATGATGGCTTTCTGTTAGCAAGTATGCAAAACAAAACCTGTAACATATTTCCCGATAAATGCGTAACGGCTGTCAGAGATGGCTGGAGGAGCTAGCACGAAGATTTTTGTTGAGGTATTTAAGCCATGCCATAAATGGCTGAGGCACTTCAGGCGCAGATATTTCAGAGGGAGAGAACATAACTTATCCTTACATCGTGTAATGAAGTTGCCTCCAAGTGAAGGGTATGGATTCTGCTCCAAGGCCCATGCAGGTTTTCAGTTATCCCCACAAGCAGTTCATCTTTCTCCATGAGCCCTGACTGGTTTGGGAGAAGATCTGGTTGCAACAGTGCGTAGCAGTCGTTTCACCCCACTCCTGCCTGCTCATCAGCTACTGAATGGCCAGCCGTGCTTCCCACCTCTCACGTGGCAGCTGACTCCAGGGGTGGAACCGTCACGGCAGCGTGTAATTGCCTACACAACGATAGTGTTATTCTTCTTCTCCATTAGCGCTTGCAGCTTCACGCTCCCTTTCTAATCTCTGCTATCCACCGGCCTCTCTTTGTCACCGGCCGTGCAATTATCGAAGTTGTTCATATTATTATGCTGTTGCAGGAGATAAGCTAGACTGCTGCACAGGGAAATTCCAAAGTCTAGCTGAAACATGATGATCTAATGCAAAGGGAAAATCAAATACATGCAGAGAATAAAATAAAAACGGTCAGTCCGACTGTGAAAACACTGTAAAATACAACCAGCCTCTAAATGGTTTGTAAGTATACCGATTAAATAAGCATTTAATGTACATCATTTCACCTACTCAGATGCTTAATGGTATAATTCTATCATGTTCTTTGCACTCCCAACTGGGACGACTTGGAATTTATACAGTAATTAAATGCACCCCATTTTAATTAGCCCTTTACATATATATATATATATATATATTTAAAAAAATATGGCACTGATAATCAGGTAATTTCCTTAACCCCTTCTTCAGCAGAATTTATCCACTAATTATCAGTTTTTCTTTCTTGTTCTGTTACACTTGCTTCAAGATAACCGTGGATTATCTCTGGAGGAATAAGAATTGGTCATAACCATGGCCCTGATTTAGAGACAGAGAGAGGTTTTTCAACTCATGTTACTGTGTTGACAGCTTCCAGCTTCCCTGCACCCTAGTAATAAAAAGCAATTGGCAGAGGCACTTAACGAGGAAAAAAAAAAAAATATTAAGCAGGCAAATATGGGAGCTGTAATTGAGCTAAATCCTTATTTTCAGCTCAGGAATCTTTCCTAAGGATGACCTGTCAGCTCCTCAAGATGTGGAGCAGGAGTATAAGGACATAGATCAGCCCTCTGGGAAAGAGCTTCAATTAGACATTGCCACGGATTGAGGCAGGATGTTGGCCTGTGAAACCTTTTCCAAATGGTAATGGGACAGAGAGGGTCAATAAGAACAAGGATCTGGGAGGCAATGGCTATTAAAAAATGGTATGCAGCAAGAGGAAATGTTAACGAGTCAGAAATTGCTACCGATAGACACCAGAACTCTGTTTTCCCTCTGGCAGAGTAGAAAGGTCCCTTCTGAGGTCCCCAAGTGTAACAAGCATGTGTTGAGACGAAAGGTGTGCTGTGAAAAATGAAATGTTTTATTACTATTAAAGATCATTTTGTAATGTGCAGATGTACAAGGCTCTTATTCAGGGTTGCCTTGCCAACTTAGATTTTAGATCTTTAAAATATGCTTGCTGGTATGTCATTAGTTATCTGTTTATCCATTACAGAGTAGGAGGAAAAAGTCTCTGAATAGCACGCTGCATTTAGAGTTATTATCTGCGAAAACAATACCTGCCTTGCAAAGTTCATAACAGGCAGGAGGAGAGCTTGTTTGCAGTTAACAGTTCTGCATTTAAAAAAGCACCTTCCTTTTGTTTACTTGTCAGCTCCCTTGTTTCCACTCCATCCTTCCAGAGACAAAAGAACAAATGTCATCCTCTAAACAATGGGGGAGTACAAAACCTATGTAAGTTGGCAGCCAGAGCTTTAGCATAAGCAATAAGGTTTTCTTGTTACTGAAATTCAGATATTCAAGGGCATGTCAAAAGGGAGCAGCATGTTTACCATTAATGCTATTGACACTTATTTATTACACTTTCTTTGAAAGGAGGTTAATATTTCAAATAAAAATTAATGGGAGTTTCATTCCCCAGCTCAGTTGCAAAGTATTCTGAAATGGTCAACAGGTTTCTCATACATCATTGGCTGGGGAACGTGGGCTACAGAAGCGAGAGAAAGAAAATTTCAAGAGCAGGTTTCCGTAGTGAATAATTTAACCACATGTCTATTTGGCTTGTGACCTAATTCATTGACAGGGATGTCAGCTATTTTATGTTGCACCTGGAGTAGAGATGCACCACCCAAAAAATGGCATTTTACTACAAGCAGGGGACAGAAGAAATACCATACACCAAAAACTATAACTTTTCATTCTAAAGTTCACTATTTTCTTCTCACTCTCTGAGGAAGAGAAGGCTCCGGGGAGACCTTAGAGCCCCTTCCAGTCCCTGAAGGGGCTACAGGAAAGCTGGAGAGGGACTGGTGACAAGGGCAGGGAGTGACAA
Source organism: Balearica regulorum gibbericeps (assembly GCF_011004875.1). Taxonomy (NCBI): domain Eukaryota; kingdom Metazoa; phylum Chordata; class Aves; order Gruiformes; family Gruidae; genus Balearica; species Balearica regulorum. Next base: position 33,930,930 of record NC_046191.1, on the reverse strand, counting down.
GGGGAATGGCCTGAAGCTGCAGGAGGGGAGATTTGGATGAGATGTGAGGCAGAAATCCTTCCCTGTGAGGGTGCTGAGGCCCTGGCACAGGTTGCCCAGAGAAGCTGTGGCTGCCCCTGGCTCCCTGGCAGTGTTCAAGGCCAGGTTGGATGGGGCTTTGGGCAACCTGGGCTAGTGGAGGGTGTCCCTGCCCATGGCAGGGGGTGGGACTAGACGGGCTTTAAAGGTCCCTTCCAACCCAAACCATTCTATGATTCTATGATTTTCTTGAGTGTATTATAAATGCCCTGCCCAGATCAGTAGGATTGTAATACTGTTAAACCTTCCCATGGAAGGGTGGAACAAAAGCTTTCAGTGAATGCTTGAAAATCGTGACTTCTCTGGAAGGATCCTGTACAGTTTGGAGAACATCTTCAAAGCCCAGCAACTACTTATGCTCTGCTTTAATTTATTTTCATAAGACAGTTGCAAGCATGTTATGTAGCTTGAAATACATATTTTGGGAATCTAACTACAACTGATAAAGTTTTAATTATAATATCTGTGTTGTGCAGCTTATAGAATGTGTAGAGGTAATTTACTACATATTTGTTAAGTAGAGGGCAGTTTTATTAAACTACTTTTGAAATTGTTTAATCTTACAGCAAAACACAAATACCTGATGTTTAGATATTTATTAGCTACTTCTGTAAATATTGAAAACTGAAACTGAAATATTAGAAATGGGAGACTTTGCTTTATCAAACATTTAAACTTATGGATCACAGATTCGTGAAAGTATTTTCTTTTTCATGCATTTAAATACTATCGGCTCTGAATTCTGAGCTAAAGCATATTGTAATGATTTATTCTTACTAGGTACATACTCTTTCTGGTAATCTTGGCAGAAGAATAGCTGATACAGAATAATAAGATAGCTGATACAGGATAATAAGAACTCACAATAGAAATAACATATTCTCTCCCTTCCTTTTCTCATTCTCTCTGATCTCTTTCTTCTTCCTATAGCTGTTGTTTATAAGCAGGGATTGTGTTTCATCATATTTGATGAATTTTGTGTATACCAGCATTCAAAGAAAACAGAATTCAAGAGATTTTGTGAAAACTCAGAGGCTGCCGAATCCATAGTAATAATTCTGTGCAGATATAGAGACACTGCTGCTTTTTCATCAAAAAGTTTTTTTAAAATTCCAATAACACCTTAGTGATTCCTTTACTTGCTATTTCACCTTAATTTATCCCCTAAAGTCTATAAGTTCATGGTGTGATACTCTATTAAAAATGCTAATAAGATTTCAAACTTACCAAAAAAGGGCACCACGCAGAGTTGGAAAGGAAAAGTAAAATTTATCAGAGAGAATTACAGCAGCCATTATGGAATAAAAGTTTACATATGATACTAAATAGTTTTCCTCAGTGTGTAAATAGCAGATTTAAAACAGGATAAAACCGAACAGGACTCAACTGATATATTGGCACCGATTTGCTGTGAAAAATAAACAATAAGTAATGAATCACAGAATCACAGAATGGTTGAGGTTGGAAGGGTCCTCTAGAGGTCATCTTGTCCCACCAACCTGCTCAAGCAAAGCCACCTAGAACCGGTTGCTCAGGACTGTATCCAGACAGCTTTTGAATGTCTCCAAGGATGGAGACCCCAGAACCTCCTGGGCAATCTGTACCAGTGCTCAGTCACCCTCATAGTGAAAAAGTGTTTCCTGATGTTCAGATGGAGACTCCTGTGTTTCAGTTGGTGCCCATGGCCTCTGGTCCTGTCACTGGGCACCACTGAAAAGATCCTGGCTCTGTCCTCTTTGAGCCCTCCCTTCAGACTGATACCGCCGCAAGCCTTCTCTTCTCTAGTCCTAGCTCTCTCAGCATCTCCTCATAGGAGAGGTACTCCAATCCCCTCATCATCTTCATTGGACACTCTCCAGTACGTCCATGTCTCCCTTGTACTGGCAAGCCCAGAGCTGGACGCAGTGCTCCAGGTGTGGTCTTACGAGTGCTGAGAGAAGGGGAAGGCCCACCTCCCTTGACCTGCTGGCAATACTTTGCCTAAAGCAGCCCAGGACACCCATAGCCTTTCTTTTCCTCTCCAAACTACGGTATGGATCACTGGTATAGAACTGTGCAGATGAGAAAGAAGAATCCTCTTTACATTTCCTGCTGTATAATAAGAATATGTCTAATCAGATCAGAATTTGGCACAAGATTCATTTGTCCTGTCATTGGAAGTAACAACATATGCCTCTTGGTAAATAAGAATGGAGGAGGAGTTGGAAAGACAGTTATCTGTTCTCCAAGGTAAATGCCACCACAATACTGAATATATGGGTCAGAAAAATGTACTCTGTAGGTATCTTTCATGAATAAAACTGGGGAATTCTTGATGGAGAGTTGGAAATGTGTCTTCAGATTCCTACAAAAGGCCATTGAAAAATGTTCCTACTACCTTGCACCTTCATTTTATATGAAATCCTAAAACATAAGTAGGTGATTTGCTCCTTGCATGCATAAGAACTGATGCCCGAATTCTTCAAACACTTCAACAGAGCCTTAATTTTGAGTATGAGCTGAGCTGACCTATTTTGAATTCTGGAGAATTTTGTACAAATGCTTAAAATTAGGCCTAGTTCATGTGAAGTTTTGACTGTTTGGTACATTGACTCATGCTCAGGTATGACTGAAATTTTTAATGCTGCACATTTCAGTGACACTTCCAGAAATGCAACTCCAGATTATGACTTCTTCTGTTGTTCAGCCATGTGTTACGTCAAAAATACCCTGCCCACTCCCAGAAATCAATAGCAGAATAACTTTAATTCTTTGGGAAATAAGAGAGCCCTTAAAAAAAAAAAAATAAATAAAGAAAATCCTTCTAAGTCTGTATAACTTTGTTAAAAAGGCACAGTATTGGTTAAAAGATTTAATTACTTTACGCCTCGTGTACGCACAGTATACAAAGAGATGTAGCCATCCAGATAATAAGGCCATGAAAGATGAAAGTCACAAAATAAAATGTCTTATTTTGTTTTCCATCTTCCTTCTTCTAAAGAAATAGTCTCAGGCAATACAAAGAGGAGATAAACACAGAATGCAGTTAAAAGTGAAATGAGAGATAAAGAAAATATTTACTTCCTGAGATATTCCCACCTGATATAAAAGATAAAAAATTGGACTTTCAAGATGATATTGACTGAAATATTTACCTTATTTATTCTGCCACACACTTCCTTAGTGTGTGTGCAGAATTTGGTGTTCATTAAAATCGTAGCATTTTCTGGTCTTTCAGATAATGCTAACTAATCTTTCCTTGAACTGTGGAAACAGTATGTCTTGCTAGATATAATAAAAATACCAACCGAAGCAACTAGCTTGCTTTTTCTTTCTCTTCTTTACGCTGTTTTTATCATAACAATCTTGTAGTTGTATGCTTTTTTTTGTTATTTGATGTTTTATATATATCGAATTTGTCAGAATTAGTAGTTAATGTGTTTGTGAAAATCATCTCGCACACACTAAAATGCAGATATCTCTGGGGGAAGAACATGCCATTCACTATAATAGCTTGAGTCGTGGAGGATAAACAAGTGAAGAATAACTTAACAACCCAGTAAGTCAGCGCTAGAAAGAACCTACTAGATCTGTATTACTAAAAAGAGTGAATGTGGAAATACTATTTACCTCTCACATATTCATATCAGTCTTCAATGTCTGGGTGGTTGCCACTGAATTCTCTGCCATTCTATTGCAGGTAACTCCCTTTACCAAATACTGAATGCTAAATTGTTACAGAATTTTAAAGATGCGCATAGGATGAAAACCGAACCTGTCTTTGTACTGTGGTATAAATGCTCCAACAGTTCATGCTACAAATATTCCAATAGTTAAAACTCAAATGAAAGAGCTAGAGCTGATGTAAACTTTCCTCATAGTGTGCATTTCTTTGTGAAAAAAAGTTTAATATACTTTACTAAACTTGACAAAGGTAGCTACTGCGCACTGCTAAGGACAGTGTCATCAGCGGATCACTAAACCTGGAAAGACAGATGTTAATGTATCTGTAAATGAAGAGTTTCTTAATGCACTAATATTTGGAAGAAGAGCTCCCGCATCTACTAGCTATAGCAAAACAGGTACAAGGCTCCTCAAAAGCACAGGCAAAATTGACTTTTTTTTGGTATTTTTTTATCCTTTCAGCATAAAATTTCATTTTTGTAGGCAAGAATCAGTCAATGTTACATGCAAGAGAGGGATATTGTAAGGGAGTAAAACTGAAAGAAAAAAGGCTGAGAAATCAGATGTGTTTCAGGGAGCTGCAAGAGATCAGTGTCACTTTGGCTGGCTGAGAAGCTTTAGAAGAGAGAATAGAGAAGCTGGATAAGCAGTACTTTGGGAGATTTTGAGGATTTTGAAGTCTACCATCAGGGACAGTGTAATCCCATGCAACAATACAAATGGTGTCCCTCTGAGGTCCATATTGGGACCAGTACTGTTTAATATCTTTATCGATGACATAGACAATGGGATCGAGTGAACCCTCAGCAAATTTGCAGACACCACCAAGCTGAGTGGTGTGGCTGACACACATGAGGGAAGAGATGCCATCTAGAGGGACCTGGACAAGCTCGAGAAGTGGGCCCATGTGAACTTCATGAGGGTCAACAAGGTCAAGTGCAAGACCCTGCACGTGGGATGAGGTAATCTCCATGATCAACACAGGCTGGAGGATAAAGGGATTGAGAGAAGCCCTGTGGAGAAGGACTTGAGAGTACTGGTGGATGAAAAGCTGCACTAGCTCACAATGTCCACCTGCAGCCCAGAAAGCCAGCCATGTCCTGGGCTGCATCAAAAGAAGCATGACCAGCAGGTCGAGGGAAGGGAGTCTGCCCATCTACTCTGCTCTCATGAGACCTCCCCTGGAGCACGGCATCCAGCTCTGGGGTCCCTGGTACAGAAAAGACATGAACCTGTTGGAGCGGGTCCAGAGGAGGCCACAGAAATGATCAGAGGGCTGGAGCACCTCTGCTGTGGAGAAAGGTTGAGAGAGTTGGGATTGTTCATCCTGGAGAAGAGCAGGCTCCGGGGAGATCTTATTGCAGCCTTTCAATACTTAAAAGGGGCTTATAAGAAAGGTGGGACAGATTTTTAGTAGGGCCTGTACCAATAGGACAAGGGGTAATGGTTTTAAACTAAAAGAGGGTAGATTCACACTAGATTTAAGGAAGAAATTTTTTATGCTGAGGGTAATGAAACACTGGCACAGGTTGCCCAGAGAGGTGTTAGATACCCCATCCCTGGAAACATTCAAGGTCAGGTTGGACGGGGCTCTGAGCAACCTGGTCTAGTTAAATATGTCCCTGCTCACTTCAGGGGGTTGGACTAGATGATCTTTAAGGTCCCTTCTGTACCAAATCATTCTGTGATTCTAATACAGAGTGGATGCTAACTGGCTGAAAGCCAACTGGCTTTATAGAATGTCTTTACAGTCCTGGAGCACAAGTTGAACATGTTACAAATGTGTCATCACAACAAAGAGCAACAGCATCCTGGTCTGTGTTAGGAAGAACATAGCCAGCAGGTCCCAGGAACAGATCCTTCCCCTCTATTTGACATTTGCAAGACTGTACCTGGAGTGTTGGTCCAGTTTTGGGCTCCTCAGTATGAGGAAGATATTGACATACTGAAGTGAATCCACTGGTGGGCCACCAAGATGATGAAATGGAAGGAACGTATGATGTACTGTGACAGCCTGAGAGAAATAGGTATGTTCAGTCTTCATAGGGCTCTTCTCATTTCTAAGGCTAATTGCTTACTTAATTAATTTAATTCATTAGGCTATAGAGGTGCTAATCATTGTTTTAATCTACACTTTGTATGCTTATAGACATGGTGGAGCTAGACTCCTCTCAGAGGTTCAGAGAGAAAAGATGGAAGAGGGTGGTCACAAGATGCAATGAAAGGGATTTCCACTGGAAACCATTAAGGGTAGCCAAGGCTAGTGGATGCAAGGTCTTGGGGCCTATCGAGACAAGAGGCTGCTCTCCATCCCCAATATCATGTCTCACCAGTAGCAAGACTGGTGTACCAACACGTATGTGCACACTCTACAGTCACAGCTGATCACAGACCAGAGCACAGTACATTCAAAGACACATAAGACAGCACTAATAGTCCAATCTTGGTTTTAAGGATTTTTGTTCACTGAAGACCTCCTTTCACAGATTTCTCTAATATATGGTTCCCAGATGTTTGGTTTCTCCTGCATCCAGCTCCTAGACCCTTTGTCTCCCTAGGAGCACACCCAGACCCATAGTGTCTCCATTATCTTGCAACCAGACTTCTTCTCTACCCACCAACTAGTCCAGCTTGAAGTTTTCTCACAGATTACTTGCATGTACATGCACATACACATACACAGAAAGTGGTAAAAGTGGAGTTTCATAAAAAGATAGATCAGAGTGCTGTAATCAATTTGTGCAGCCACACAAACCACCAGCCTGCTCACACACCACCAGCCTTTCACACACCACCACCCTTTTATGTTCCCTCTCCATTTCCTCCCTGGTCCACCTTGATCCTTCCTTTCAGCAGTTTCCTTTTTTCCCATCCTCTCTCTATGTCAGTAAACTCAAAATGCCTTCTCTAAATCATGAGAAATGTAAATATGGTGGTATTTGTTTTGCTTTCTTTCAAATATTTTTTTTTCTTTAAATTAGAGCATTTTATGTTTGAGGCTGGTGCTGCCTCCTCCAAAGAGAAAAGTCCAAAACAACTTGAGAAGGGCTGAAGAGTTTCTGGAATATCCGTGGTCATCCCTGACCCACGGAAAAGGTGGGAAGTATTTGTACAGCTGAGGTGAGAAATTCAGTGAATGAGCTGAGACCTCCTTCTTCCTGTCCCAGAGACTGTGATATTGGCAAGGTCCTGCTGTAATTTATTTACTTGAGCAAAGCACCTGCCGTTGCCTACATATACCTGAGCAGGACATGGTGTGTAGGGGGGCGGCACACTGCTTGAGGCTGTATGAAGGACCAGCCAGGGACAAGGTGTCAAACCTACGGACGTACTATTCACCCCACAATGAGCAACCATTCAGCTCTCAACCATTCTCTCTGGAGAAGACCAAAAAAAAGAAAAAAAGGGGACTGAACTCAGAAAGCTCAGAGAGAAGCATTTGGGGAAGGAGAGGGCAGCACTCCTGTGATGGTTCTCAAACTTGCCTGAGAAATCAGCGTATTGAAGGACAACATGAGAATAATAGAATCAGAGAATGAGAGAATCAGAGAATGGTTTGAGTTGGAAGGGACCTCAGAGATCTAGTCCCACCCCCTGCCATGGGCAGGGACACCCTCCACCAGCCCAGGTTGCCCAAAGCCCCATCCAACCTGGCCTTGAACACTGCCAGGGAGCCAGGGGCAGCCACAGCTTCTCTGGGCAACCTCTGCCAGGGCCTCACCACCCTCACAGGGAAGGATTTCTTCCTGATGTCTAATCTAAATCGACCCTCCCTCAGCTTGAACCCATTACCCCTTGTCCTGTCACTACACTCCCTCATAAACAGTCCCTCTCCAGCTTTCCTGTAGCCCCTTCAGGTACTGGAAGGCTGCAATTAGATCTCCCCGGAGCCGCCTTTTCTCCAGGCTGAACAATCCCAACTCTCTCAGCCTGTCCTCATAGCAGAGGTGCTCCAGCCCTCAGATCATCTCCGTGACCTCCCCTGGACTCTCTCCAACAGCTCTATGTCTCTCCTGTACTGGGGCCCCCAGAGCTGGACGCAGCACTGCAGGGGGGGTCTCACCAGAGTGGGGCAGAGGGGCAGGATCACCTCCCTCGACCTGCTGGTCACATGGTGCCCTGCAAATGCACTTTGAGCCTCTAAACTGGAATCCCTTCCTGGGGGTACTTTTTTGACTGTTCACAGGTTAAGCCCAGAAAGATTAATCACCCTCCTCCTCACACTACTTTTGCAACAGTAAAATATTTTGAGCAGAGCAACAAAGCTCACACACCCTGTTTATTTAAAAATTGTCTTCCGTTAGTCTGGTAAAACCAAGTTTAAGACTGTTCATTTATGAAAGCAGAGAGACCTTTTTTCACAATGTGCTAATTCGCAACAACCTATTAAGTTGCACCACAGGCTCCGTTGTGTGCTTAGACACAAATTGCTGAGAGAAAATGTTTTAGTGCGTTTCATTTCCGTGTATTCAGTTGCAATATATTTACAATTCTGTGGATTGCGAGGTAGATGTAAATAAGTTTCCCCCTTGTATGTAAGTAAGCACTTTGTGGTATATTTCCTTGCTGATTGAAAGTAAATGGATAGCAACATTACAGTGCAGTAAATCATAATTTGTGCCTGGCTTCTTGGATCATCAATTTCAAAATATATCAGAACAAATTGTTATAGAATAAACAGCACAACTCAGTTTGAGGCTTTCTTGCTCCTTCGGGTGCTGAAAGTACTGCAAAGTGCTCCAGAATTCAGTCAGTTGCCTCCCTTCAGAGGAGCTAATAAAACGAGGTTCTTTCTCCCTGTCTCTGGGATTAGGCTAAATCCAATTGCATCCTTCAAAACAAATACAGCTGCTGGTTAAACATCCCTTCTGATGTATGAAAAAAGTAAGAGAGTCGAATTCTTCTTGTCTTATCAAATCCAGTTAAAGCACAGGTGCCTTCAAGGTCTCTAATCTTATACCCTTACACATACAGAAAACGCCCATAAAAGCCAGAAATCAATTTCTGACATATAATGTGGGCCCTTCCCCCTCACCCTTTTAAATGGAATCAGTGTTAAGGGAAGTTCTTTTCTAGGTCATTTTAATCACTAAGCCAAGAGCAACGAAAATTATAATTCAATTGATCTGCCTTTCTCGTCTCTGAGTATTTGCATTACTGACTTTCTTTTCAGCTTAAGTTGAATCAAGATCATCCCTGGTCAATCTTGTTGACATACACTCCTCTGCTAATCATATTTAATGAAAATTGCAGGGATATCAAAATCATTTATAAGATACAGGGGGGAAAAAAGAGCCCTTCTGACCAAGGACCAAGGACAAAATATGACATATCCAGAAGGCATTGACTGTACTGCACATAAAAACAACAAATCTTTGAAGCTTATTTTGTCTCTGCAGGGTACATAATGAATGATCACAATTTAAAGTATGTCAGATTCAAAGAAAGACGTGTGTCAACTTATTATACACATAATGAGGAATACATAATATACAGGAAATACTCAGATAATGTTGTTTATGGCATAATTTTACACATTGTTTATCAGTATATTTTTTACAGGGAACAGTCAGATCTTCTCAGTAAACTGAATGGACTTCTATGAAAACAATGAAATTAGACTGCCAAAGGACGTTGGTCCATCATGTTTTAATTTCTCTCGTATATCCAAAGTGATGAACTGGTCAGTGTGCTTCAAAACCAGTTTTACAATTTCTTTGATAAAGTTTCCCAGTCAATCCAGGACATTTCTAGAGTGTGCGTATATATACTTCTTGATGCAAGTGATCAACAACATAACAGTGGGAGAAGCTTTGCTGGACCTGTTACAAGCAAGCAAGGAAAAACAGGTCAAGGATGAGAAAGTCGAGTGTGGCTGTGGCTGCAGCAACCATGAGATGGTGCAATGTTAAAAACCTGAGACAAGTGATCAAGCAGAATCACAGCCCTGGACTTCAGGAGACCATATTTCAGCTTGTTGGCAGAATCTTGTGGGGTATTGGGTAAAGAAGCCTAGTACATGAATGGTGAAGAACGTGGGAAAGACTAAGGTGGTCAGTGCCTTTTTGCCTGGGATTTCAGTGGAAACGTCTGCCCTCAGGACTCCTAGGCTGCAAGCTAAGGAGCAGAGTCTGTGGGATGAAGCTGTACCCACAGCCAGGGAAGATAAAATTAGGGCAAACATAAGCAGATTGAACATGTTCAAGTTCACCATCTGGGAGTGCTAAGGGAGTTGGCTGATTTTGCAAGGCTGCTGTCTATCATCTCCATCACTTTTGAGATCATGGGAGGTGCAGAAAACTGACTGGAGACACACAGACGTCCCACATACCTGCAGGAAGGCCAAGAAGGAGGAAAATACAAGGAAAATACAAGCCTGTCAGCTTCACCTCATTCCCTGGGAAGGTTATGGAACACAGCCTCCTCAAGCCTCCTCTTTGAGTATCCAAGCACACAGAGAACATTTTGAGACTGGCAAGAGCCATCATGGATTTTCCAAAGGCAAACCAAGCCTGACCTGATTGCTTTCTGCAGCGAAATCATTGGCTGTGTAGACAAGGGAAGAGCAGTAGATGTTGTTTGCTTTGGTAAGGCAAGGTTGTTGACAGTGTCTCCTATAAAATCCTTCTAGCCAAACTGGAGAGACATGGGCTGGGTAAGGACGTAAATTGGGTAGAAAATGGAGAATGGAAAACTGGGCTCAGGACGTGGTGACTGGTGATACAAAGTCCAGCTGATGGGTGGCCAGTTACTAGCAGTGACCCTCAGGGAATGGTTCTGGTGATCTAAACAATAGGACATAGTACACTCTCAGCAAGGTTATAGTCAATGTCACCCTGGGATGTACCCTGATATGCCGGAGAGCAGGGCTGCTATCCCAAGGGACCTCGACAGGACTGAGAAATGGGCCAAAAGAAACCTCATAACCCAAGGCAAACGCCACCAGTTTGTCATAAGCCCATGCAAAAATATAGGGCAACTGGCTGGCAAGCAACTGTGCAGAAAAAGACTTGGAAGTCCTGCTGCACTACGAGCTGAATCAGCGGTGTGTCTTTGCAGCAACAAAGGCCAACCACTGGGGGAGGGATCCTTCTCAATCTGATCCTTGCAGGACTGTATCCGAATTGCTGTGTCCACTTTTGGGAACTCAATACAAGACAGACTTGGACATACTGGAGCAAACCCAGTGATAATTAGGGGGCTGGAAAACACGACATATAAAGATAGGCTGAGAGGACTTGGTCTTTTCAGCCTGGAGAAGAGATGGCTTGGGAGAGGCCTTCTTGCTATCCACAGCTGCCTAATGGGAGGGTGTAGAGAAGACAGAAGCAGGCTCTTCTCAGAGCTGCACAGCAGTAAGAAAAGAGGCAACAGTCACAAGCTGAAACATGGAAAATTTTGATTAAATGTAAAGAAAAATTCTTGCCATGTAGGTGGTCAAACATTGCCACAGATTTCTCAGAGACATTGTGGAATTTCCATCCTTGGAGATAGCCAAAAGTTGACTGGAAAAATCCCTGAACAACCTTCTGTAACTGTACCTGTTTTGACTGAGAGACTGGACTAGGTGACCTCTGGAGATCCTTCCAACCTATAATATTACTCTCTGTCTCCAAGATATGGCAGTTGAAAAGAAAGGAGAAGACAGAAATTTGTTATAAGCCACATATGTCTGGGTTACCAGTTCTTTGACATTACCTTTCAATCATTAGCCAGAGGCCATTATTTCTGCTTGTCTGACTACCCTTGATGTGTATAAGAAAAAAAAGAATAAAGTTCCTAAAATGTTTTTCCAATGAGAAAATTTGATGATAGAATGTCTCCTCAAACTGTCCTTGTCCTGTTTTCTCTTTCCTGTGAATTTTCTAACTTCTCTCACTTTCTGTTTTAAAACATCTATGACTTTGTCCAGTGTGCATCCAAATTAGACGGAAGGATAAGCTGTTGTTAAGCTGTATCTTGTCAAACTATTGTGAGATCACAAAAAAAAGGGAAAGACTGTTGTCTTTTCTCCTTTCTTATATGATTCAGAGCAACACAGGAACTCGTGCATAGCAACTATAGCAAAGTCATGCCTTGATGAGAGAGGTCAAAGCCTTTGGAACAAAGAAGAAAAATTCAGTAACTAGATCTATATCTGAAACAACAGCTGAAAAAAGTATTCAAAGGAAAGGTAAGTTCATAAAATTTTGTAAATTTTCTCTGAGCTTGATTAAGAACCTGAAAGTGCCTGACTTTATTTTAATATCCTGCCAGCTCCGATCTGTCTTTTACTCTTCTAAGCAACTGCCTGTACCAGAATCATATTCTATGTCCTTGGAAAATGCAGGTTAACCCTATTAGCAGAACAAAAAGGAAAAGCTAAAGTTAAAAGCTCTTCTCCCTTGATCTGCACATACACCCTGAAAGCTGTTGACATGTTTGGATTAGAGTGTAAGTCTAAAGCATGTTAAAACTACATCTGGCATTTTTAATGAGAGTGACTTTGAATGACAGCTTTGAATCTTTGCCTAATGGGGAGTTGATGATTAATTAGTCTCTTTAAACCAGACAGAAGTGATCAAAACTCTAAGTTAGCATAAGTTTTTACAATTGTATTTTACTATATTGCATGAATGTGTGTGGGACAGCCTGTGATGCAACTGCTCTCATTTTCTTTTATATCAGCTAATTTTTTTAAGATTAATTATCTATTCACTTGTGACAGTAAGTGTTCCAACAGTTCACTTCTACGTACAAAACCATTGTCCCCCATCCCACGGATGGATGGGAGGCCTTCTCAGAAGGCTTTTCAGAAGGTTTGTGATCCCTTTACTAAACATACATGTATCAATAATAAAGCCCACAGCGGGTTGTGATGGCTTAGTGCATCTGTGTAGAGCTCTGGTACTCCCATGGCAAGACAGTTTCTGACATTGAGTTCCCTCAGACGGAGCTATCGTGGCCATCTGTTCACTGTAGCATGGATGATGGGCATATCCAAAGAAGCAGAACTTGTACCCAGTGGAAAGCTAAAGAAGTTTTTAGCCAGTTTTACACTTCCCTTATCTTAGTATTTTCTGAGATTTTTAGAAGCTGCCAGTCTATGTGTGAGTGATTCCTTGCATACAATTTTTACTGGGGAGTGGTAGGACATCCTCAAGACATGCTCGTACAGCTGTCTGCTACAATACCAGCAACAAAGGAATCACCAGTTAGGTCTGGAGCTTATCAAATCCTTTTACTTCATTTTGTTTGGGTTTTTTTTTTAAATGATGTATAAGACAGAGCAGAGGTGAGGACCTTGCCACATTTTCAGATTTTCCAGTTCTCGTGCCTCTTAGCTATTTTACTGACACACGCAGTGTATAAATAGACCTCACCTACACAGGTGTTGAGAAAACAGCTCCATGGGAATCTGCAGAGCGCTCAGCTGAAAACCTGTTTCCTAATGACTTACACAATGAAAACAGTGTGAAAGGACTTACCTGAAATGTTTTGAGGCCAAGAATGATTCTATTGTCCTGATATGGCAATAATACGTACCTGTAGATAAGCAAAATTCAGGGTGACAAAACACGTACCTAAGAAGCATTATTCATTTGAAAAATACCATGTAATCAATAGCTATGGATTTTTATTTTTTTAATTGTAGTCTATGTCTACGAAGCAGGGAGATCGACAATTCTGTCGATTATGTCAAATATAGAGTTTAATACAGGTTCACATCACATTCATGCTGTTTCCCACTGTACCGTAACCACCAGCCCACTCTAAGAAACAATAACGAGAATACTCTGACAGGTTCCAATCTTTTAAACATAAATAAATTTAAGATAAAACTCAGTCCCTTATGTCTTCGTTATTGATTTCATATGCTTATTTATTAAATTCACTGAGAAATAAGGCTGTGGTTTCCATGGTACCCATTCCCATGAAAATGATACGCTGATCACTGAGTAATTATACATGTGAATAAAAATTAATAAAAATAATTCCAAACCTACTCAAGTTCAAGCTTGGTTTGGACCTCCTGCAGCTGCTTCACATCACAACAAAGATGAGCATAGAAAAGAGGCCATCACATTGTTTCTTCTAGTATATTTTCAAGTGCTTTTGTCTCATATTTTTTTATGCAAGCACAGACTTGTAGGATAAGCACAAGCAGTATTAACATATGCTTCATGTCTTCTTAAAAGCATGTAAGTACTAAATTCCAGGTGCCTTCATCACTACCAAACTCATTCATCTATCATATTTTTTCTCTGTGAAGTACTTTCACGCCAAGATGAATGCATGAGGAGGTGGAGCGGTCTTACCAGTGTATAACTATTCTTTAAATTATATTCACATCTGTGCTTAAACTCTCAGCAGTTCCATCCTCTGAAAGTTTTACAGCATAGAGAAATGCCCACACACACACTTTATTTCTCTTCCTTCCACACACAGCAGTGTCTCACAGACAAAATGGTTTTTAGAGAGTGTATATATCAATTACTTTATCCTGTATAGAAAGAATATCTAGCTATAGTTCATCTTATAAGGTACTAGAGAATGCCATTAAAAACTGACACTAAAATGCAATGTAATTTTGTAGAGAATAATAGCTAAAAGAAATATTAAGGGAATGTGTTCTTTTTTTGTATTTCTGTGTAACTCAGGAATTTTACCACTACTGGGGGAAAAAAAAAAAAAAAAGGCATTTTTATATTTTTCAAAAGTGATAGGAGCAAAACTGTGGCTGTAGAATATGGAGATTAAAATCACAAATGCAAATTTCTCAGTTGCTGATATTTTGCAGATGGACCAATTTATTTTTTTTAATTTTTCATTGAATTTGTGTCAAAAGTTTCTGTTGCCAAAAGTGCCTGAATTCTTTTATAACATATACGAATAAAGGACGGGGTTTGAATTTAAAATGTGTTGCTAAAAATACCAGCTGTAGATAAAACCACGTGTTCACATATGTCAGTAAGTATATTTTCATCTTGTCTCTGCCGTATGTAACCTAACACATCTTTTTTTCCCATGTAACCAAAGTTTTTATAGTTGCCATAAGGAACGTGTGACAAAATGCTTTGGGAATTGGAGAGAGAAGCCATCCACAAGACAGTCTTTGTCTGTCTACACTACAGAAGTGTTTGCAGTAGAGTAGGTAGAAATGTGTAAACACAGCTGAGATAGCTGGAAGAGATTTCACATTGCGCTTCTATATCTGTAGAATAAATCTGCCATTATGTGTTTGGCATACCTTGTGCTATCTTACATCTGTAGCTCTAATATTAGAAAACACGCAATTATGGAGTGATTGCTCTTCTGCAAGGGAAAGAGTGGGAGATTGTCCAGAAATTGCCAAGAAGGTTGAAGGATGGAAAGAGGAAATTCTTTTATACACACACACACACAAAATAAAAATTATATTTTGTTTTAATATAAAATTCTGCTTGAATACATAAATTGGAAAATACTTTTACTGCTTTATTGGTACAAATGGCTGTTGAATACTTTAATATACCAATAAGTATACCAATAAGGATACCAGTAAGTCTGGTATACCTACCTAGTCTCTTAGATTCATGTAAACAGCCGGAATACACTACCTTGCTATGCCATGTAGGCATGGTGTGATTGAGTGGGTTTTTAAAGCTATTTATGTATGTCTGCATGGGAGCAAAGTAACAAAACAAAGAATTAAAGACATCTACCCCCCCCTTTCAGTTATTTGCAAGAGAAGCTAAGGGTGGAATGTTGCTTTTTTTTCCTCAGAAATATTCTTCTGAATGTAAAATAAAGCCTGTTTCATTAAACAGCTCATAGATATTTTTAAATAGAATCTTAAATTATTATCCTATTTTATTTGAGACATCCTGTGTGTATATGTATACATATTTGGGTATGTGCAAAATATACAAAGAAAAAGCTATCCATAATAAAATGTGTATGTATGAGCCATATACAATAGCTTTTACTCACTCTGAATTTGCTTATTACTGTAGTCTGATAAATGGTGATGTATTAACATTTATGCAGATTTTCATGTGACTCTTCATTTTCAATTTCCACAACTTAAACCTACCTTTCCTTCAAAAGATGTGGATGATGTCAAGTACCTATGAAGCTTATTTTTTATAAGCTATGAAGCCTATTCTACCTGTAAAATGGCAAATTTTTTTGTTGAGGTGTCTTCCCACTTGTAAAAGGATAATGAAGTCAACCTGCTATCAACCAGAGTTCAAATTTGTCTGTCACTGAAATAGACCTGGCTGAACATGGTTGTTTGATAGATAGACTTAGGTGTGGCTGGACTGCTCACTGCAAAGGTGCAAGTTGTTTGGATCATGCCAAAAAACACGGGGGTTTATGGGGTAGAAGCTTGGGAATCTAAGGGATGAGGAGGCTTCAGGAGGGCCATTAAACATCCTCACTTCGCACTTTCTCATATTAAACATACATACTGGATACCACTCTATGTCTGGGCAACCAGAATCACAGGCTGTGTGCAGCTGTGGATGAAAGGGTCCAGTTTTATTCCATCACCATCTGCCTTTGTGGAGCAACCCTGAGGTCTGAGCCTTTCAGCACCTCATTGCCTGAGAGTCCAACCATAAAGCATTGTCTTCCTACCCCATTGTGGCACCTCTGTGAAGGGCCTGGCTACATCTTCTCACCCCCTCCCCGCAGGCAGGATGGCTTCCATGAGTCCCTCCCCAGGCTGGCCAAGCCATCCTCCGGTGGCCTCTCCCAAGGCAAGTGCTCCAGACCTGACCACCCTGGGGACCTCTCTGACCTCACCCCAGTTCGTCAGTGTCCAAGACTGGAGACAGCATCTGGATTTGTCCTAATGAGTGCTGAAGAGAGAAGGATAATTACCTCCCCCCCGTCACATTCCACAAAACATTCTGCATAAACATTTTGTTGCATTTATACATAATCGAATTCCATATAACTTAAGGGGTTTTTAAATCATAGTATTTTCTAGATTACAGCAATACTTTATAAAAAATGTCTCATTAGAACTTTATAACTAACTTTCATATTCCCTTTCCCTAATAATAGATGCTGAAGCTCCTAATTAACTTCTGAAAGGGGGAGTTAGACCTCTTTGGAAAAAATTATCCCAGCTTATATCAGGATTAATAACATCCTCATTGCAAATATCAGAGCTTGAACACATTTATCCTGAACATTTACGTTACGAAAGCAGGCTGCTCTCTTGTTCCACTTTAGACAGCTGAGATCTTACAAAAATAGAGACTAGCATATTTTTTCCACCATTTAAACAGGGTAGAATGCCACAATTTTAGTTCCGTGTGGAAACACAGCCATGTGTTTAGTGAAACTGCCGTACGCATTTGAATGACAATTCTTTGGTTCGCTGCCAAAGTCTATATGCGTGCAGAATGTTGGCTTGGAAATGAAAATCTTCCTTGTGGGCATGATGAGCAAATTGATAAGTTGCATTTCTTTTTATTCACCTTCCCCTCCTTTAATCTATTAGAAGCTCAGAGATTCTGAACTGTGGTTTGTCGATGTACTTTTTCATTAGGTACTTCTTGTCCCCAACGTGAAACCCCATTTTCCTAACGTACATTGCAGCATCACCAGATACCCTGTGGGCTGAACAATAAAGCTAGTGCTGTGCACAGCTTAAGCAACTTCCTATAGTCAATCCAGCAAACCTCGCGTATTTGGAAGGGTGCAATTGTTTGTGAGCTTGCAAATGCTGATAAAATAGTAGTTTTCCCATCATCTTTGTAAATATACATTATATTAGGTCCCTTTAAAAATCTGTATATAATGATTTATTTCACCTCAATACATTTACCGTTTTGCCTTCATTTCACCACAGTGACGCGAATTACGTGTCTTGTTACAAAATATGTCGTTCCTCATAAGAAGTCAGCGGTTTATAGATAAAAAGAAAATATAAAATCTCACAGAATCTAATAAAATCTGTGAAGTTGTTAAAAATTTAATAGGTTTGTTAACTATGGCTTTCCTGTGCTAATGGAGGCTGTGCCATTAATGGGTATTAACAGGACATGCATTTAAGCTGTTCCTGTAATCAATTGCTCAGTGGTAGGTGATGACAATCTTATCCAATTAGAACAGTGGCAAGTATGGAATTACTGGCTTTTCAAGGCGGGGAGCAGGGGGAAGCCTTAGTAAATTCATGCTAATTCAAGCTTCAAGTAAATCCAAGCTTATAACTCAAGGTTTTCTTAAAAGCCATAGTATGTTCTAGATTACAGCAATTCTTTCACTCACACACACGCTGTTCACTCACTTGTGATTTACTGCAGAGCACAAAAAGCTGACAATATATGCTGTGGATAAATATATGCAAAACAAAAAGGAATAACAAAAATTCATTTATGATACATACTTCTGATAAGGCATTAACCGGCAAATGCATTCATAATGTTAATTCTTTATTTTGTTTGGATTTATTTTCAAGGGGTTGATACTAGAACATATGCATTTGTATGGTTGAGCTTCTTTTGATAGATGGCATGGACAAAGAAGTTTATAAATATATATAAATATGCAAGTGTAGTGAATTAGTTTATGCCAGTGTAAGGTCCTTTTTTATGCTGTGAAACGTCAATTAAATATATTTATTGGAAAAATGTTGGTGAGAAACTGAAATGTATTCTTGAGTGACTAAGCATTTGTAGAAATAAAATTTTCAGTTATGAAAATACTGGTATAACAAGGTCATTAAATCATGCTGGGGTACATATTTTGTATGCTTTTAATGCATGAATAATATTCTAGATTTGTTTCTTTGCTATCACTCGTTAATTCTACCATTAACTAGCAGATGTGTATTAAACCCCTTTTTTCTCTGCCTGCAACTTTCTAATTACTGCTAATCCTTGCTACCTTGTCATCAAAACTGGTATTTCTGTTGAGACTGATGAAACAAGGAATTGTCTTCCTGCCATTGGCTTTTTTTTTTTTTTTTCTTCTTTAAATGAACGGATCTAGGTAACACAAGGTGAAAAAATAAAAAATCCTTCCTTTATTTGCCAAGTAGCTTATTTTCATTTCAACAGAAAGCCAGCAAATATTTTATAATTAGGAAATGTGCTTTGTGTGGGGAGTATTCCCCAGAACCTAGGAAAAAAATGCCTTCTGCATTACACATCAACTTCCATAGCAACAGATTTTGTCAAAAAAAAAAAAAAAAAAAAAAAGAAAAAAGAATTAAAAACCACACCGTCAGCTAACTGCACAAAGTCTCAACAATAAAGATAGATTGCAAAGTACTAAGACCCAAATTCACTCACTGACTCAAGAAGTCTCCTGTTCTGAGTGTGAAGTTTGAAGGATACTTCCAGCACCAGCAGTTTCATGATATTAGTCTTTCTTTTCTTTGCCTTTCTTATCGAGGAGACAAAGAATATTCCTTCAGGCAGTGTGGTGCATTATTTACAATCATAATCTTTGTTAGAGGGATTGATTGCTAGTGTTTCATTTCATCATTAAAAATAAATACATTTTAATTGGGCACCCTCAGAATCTGCATCACAAGCTGCTTAAAATTTATCAAATAAATACATAAATATTTCTATTGTTAAATGAGGCTCTCAAGTCCTGACAATAGATAAAATCTACTTTTCTTTACTATGCCCCAAAACCAGTTTTCTCATAAACCTTGACCTTTGGCCTTAGAACTTCCGAAATTGAGCCAAGGAGTAACAAGCTCTTTCAAGAACGCGGGAGAAATACAACATAATGACCTTGCAATTTCCACAGCCTCAGCTAACCTAACCCTTGAAAAATGCTGCATTGGAGTGAATAAAGCAGATATTGTGAAAAACACTGACATTCAACATAGTAGTGGTTGCTCTTCCAGCAGCTGAAGCTTGTCTCATTCTCCACACTCTGCTTATACAGTAATAACATTCTCATTAAAACAGTGGTTCGACAGACCTTGAATAAGTGCTTTTACTGAAAGTATAAGGATTAATCCTTTTTGCTATTACTTTCAATAGTCCTTGTTAAAGAGCCACCCATATATGACATTTATAAATGTGTGTACACTACATATTAATTCAAATTAAGCCCTGCAGCGAATAATGCTAAGGCCCTTGAATTAAGCTATTTAATTCCTTTCCTCATCTAATTGCTGAGACTATTATTTAATGTCTCTTGTTTTTCTCTCTATTAATCTGTTTGCTTTACTAAATTGCATTCAGTTTTTCAACTCAGAAATTGTACAAACGAGAGGGAAAAAAAAGGATTTTAAACATGGGATTAATGCATTTATTTGGAAGAAGAAGTAAAAGCTGGCTGAGGAACCATCCAAATTATAGTGTATGTGTCACGAGTGGCCACCTATACATTATGGAAGAGCTGGAAAGGGTCGGTGAGGTGAGAGGACTACTAATAAGGTGAAGAAAGATAACCAGGGACCTGGGCTGCCCTGGCATCTCCAGCAGGTGCTGGACCCTGCTGCCCCGGGGGCTGCGCAGGACGGCGCCTCTGGCCAGGGCTGAAGTTGCTGGGTCCGACCCAACCATTGGGCTGGAGCTGACAGAGATAAACTGCTAAAGCCAAAAAGACAAAATACTACGCTTAACATTTTAATTTTAAGCACAATTGTCTCACCAGGCATCTCATATGCTGTTGTAACTAATGGCTGTGAACAGGCAGTGCGACAGAGGAAGCTCGAAAAATCTTCTCCCTCTCAGTGTTACCTGCCCAGGTCATTCAGTTTGTGAATTATTGCTTGCATTTAGCATACAGTGGTTTGTTGTGGGTTTTTTCTGAAGGACGGAAGCAGAGCAGAAAGGTTACGTGGAATAAAGACACGGTTACTGTTCATTCAGTGGCTTTCTGGTGTCGCTCCAGCACTGTTGCTAACACGCTGTATCAGCCTGTCTCAGAAGATGCAGCAGACTGCTGATGGGGGCTGCAGAGACCTGCTGTAAGCTTCAGACAGGACTGATAGATCTTCTGGACCGCGGATGAGGTATTGCGCTTGTACATAGGCTCTGGAGGCGCTGCCTTACGTCATACGTCAGACTCCACGCCAGCCCGAGAAGAGTCGGCAGGAAAGGTTTGCTCCTGTGACCCACATTCCTCATACGTTTGTGAGATTTTCCCATGACAGTGATAGTTGCTATAAATATGAAATCAGAATTATTTGTAAAAAGCAATTTAGATGCAAAAACAATAATTAAATAAATTAAGCCTTATTTTTCTATAATAGCACTGACTTTAAGGTAGTCTTCAAGGACTGATTTCGGTATTCCTTTAAGGAACACGCACGCGTTTGAAGTTCACATTGTTCCTGGTACGACTGAAATATTCTGTGCAATAAGTAGGTAAAATAATTGTATCATTTCTGCAAATTACTTCTGTGTTCTAGAGTGAGCTATGCTGTTGTAGAGAGAGACTTGCATTATTTTCTGTATTCACAGTTTCCCTTCGCACTGATAATTGGATACACAGCTATTTTCATGATATTTTTCCCATCAGCTCAGAAAGCACCTTATGTTTTTCCCATGACATTATTCAGCATGGACATATAGTATGTAGGGCAACAGAAATAACATTGATCCCTGCTTTGAATTGCAATAGGTGTGTGTGCTTTAGTGGTGTCTGACTTAGGAGAAATCAGCACTGCTCATGGTCTGAGGCAAAACACGCACAAAATGGCCTATTGTCCTTTAATGTTATGCTTACTACTGTCGTTCTTGTTATGTGAAAAAAGTGGGTAAAAAAAATCACAAAAAAATATGGTTTTGATTTCAGATCCTTTCCATAACTTATAATCTCTCCAATAAGTTTTTGATTGATTTGCATCAATCTGCTATTTTAAAATGGACAGGCACGCTCTCTCTGTAAGCAAAGAGTAGCATGTGAATAGTACACGAGCTCTTCGCCACAACTGCCTTCTCCGTTGCCTGTCACACAAAACTTACTCGTATGTGTTTTCTTAATACTGAGCTGATTGTTCTACCTGTACAACTTAACTTTAGGGAGGATAAAAAGGAAGGGAAAAAAAAAAGTATTGTTTCTTTCTACCCATTGCTAGGGTAGAAGTGTTGGTCCTCCCCACCTGATGCCACCATGACATATTTGTGCCCCCATACGGAGCTGATATCAAAGCCCACTCTCTTCAGGTGGACTGCATTTTGTTGTCTCATGTAAACACCCAAAGGCAGCCCCTGCCAGACGGTTCCCATCTTTTTTATGGTGTCATTTGATATAGCCGCGGAAGATGCACCAGTTAAATTTGAAAGCTCTCAGCAATCCACCAGTAACTGCACAGCCATCCCAAAAGCAGACCTCTGCTCGGTATTCAACACCTTGTCACGCATGGTAGTTTTCAGTATTTTTCTTTTAAGCCACATGCATAAACCATTGAGTAGAGGGGGTCAAATATTCTTTCTTCCTCTGGTGGCAGCCATTGGTGCGAGAGGGGATGTTACCATGTTGGGTTTGAGGAATCTAAAGAGTTTTGTCACTGCAAAGAGGTGCCAGGCGGCAATATACCAAAAGGGATCTGTAGGGATTCACCTTTACAGCACCAGCGCTCTCCTCCACACGGACTGTGTGACAGATCACCACCACCATCTCATTTCTGTATGACCTCAGCATCTCCCTCAAAATCTTCACGTCTTGTTCTCAATGATAAAAAAGTTCTTTTGCAGGTCAAAAGTTGTGGGCTGCACCAAGAATTGTTTTTTCTCCCTGAGCATCATGCTGTCCAACCTAAAATATTCAGGTGTGGGAAAGTGTTCTGCTTTTCAGTGGTGTTAAAAATAGAGAGAAATAATCGTGTCTGAAGTATGAGCTATGCAGTGGGGAATGGGGACACAGTGCAATCTGTTACTTCTTGGTCTCTCTCCAAGCAGTCTATTACTTTCAAAGGTTTGTGTCTGCATAACTCTCAGCAGACCTCATCTTTGCTTTAAAGAGGTAAGCTGGTTGTCTCTTGTTCGAGCTATGATCTTCTCTATATTCTTCAGAGATTGGTGTTATAGACTAATCTTGTAGCCAGAATCAATCTTTTACAAGCAGAAGACTCCATTTACATGCAAAAGCTTTTGTTTTGGGATCTTAGAGCTTTGCTCGCTGAGGTCTTAAGAGTAATTCTGACTCCTAAACTTTTTCCACACGTTTGCTATTCACTTCATGAATTTTCATCTGGAGCATCCTCTATCATCCCTGATAAGATAAAAGATAGTGACTCTGATGGCCACTAATCTGAAAAAGTAATTGTTTCTTAGATTTTTGTTTTGTTTTGTTCTTTTTTTTCTCTCCTATACATGGCAGGTAAATCTTTAGCTGGAATCAGTGTGATTACAGAAAAGACAAATCTGGTCTGCTAAAGTGTCCTGTGCTTGCAAATCGAAAACCTTATAAAATAAAATTAGAAACTGGTTGAATGTTTGTGAACTAGAGCTACACTCTTTCTTTAACCTCCGTTAATTCATTTCAGCAAAACTCAGCCACTGACTGAGTTTACTGGAGTGACAGAGAAGGGCTTTATTACTGTTGACTTCAGTTAAGAGAATGCACAATGAGATTCTTTAAATTAGTTGAATGTGTTTGGACAGCTACTATCTCAAAAAGTCTATTATCTGTATTGACTACAACACTACAGAATGTTATAAAATTAATTATATTATTCATAGCTTAACAACGATTGCCTCATTTAGAAATATAATTACCTATCATTGAGGTTTTCAGCCAGAAGGGGTTTTTTTAGCAGTGTATAACAACTTGGTTTGCCAGACTTCATTTAAATCCCTTGCCTCCTTCTTCTCCTTGTAAAAGTTTGATATTTTAGGTGACTTTTTTTTTTTTTTAATACCAAAGTTTTATTCCAGGTATTTAATGTCATTATACACAAAGGACAGATTGTCACTAAAATAGCAGCCTGGCTAATAAAATAAGAAACCACCAAATGACAGCATATTATGGGATGCTCTGTAATATAATGGGATAGGGTGAACAGTGTCCTTCTCCTTAAGATTTAAAAGCAGCACAAATTATTACTCAGGAACAAAAATTATGATCCATCTCCTAAGAGTCATTCAAAGAGACACAAATAATAAAATTAAAAACCTTAGGAGTTTTTCCACAATTTCCCAAGAAAACTGTTTCAAGGATTTTTATTCTAGTGTAAAATTATTTTAGAGAAACACAAATACAGTTCTCACAGACAGACCAAAACCAAAACCACCAGGTTTATCCTGAAATAGGCCATCATTTCTATGTGCAATTACAACGCATTGGTAGAGAAAATAATTGTTAAACATGTCAAGCATAATTAGATGGCGTCCACCTTTTGTGGACTAGTCAGTTTTCCAAATCAGGGCAACCCTGCCATCTTGTTCACAGGTTCATCCCTCCTCATCCAGTGAAGCAAGAAGGAGTTGAGAAATATTGAAGAAAGGTAGAGAATACATTGTGTTACTATTCTTTTTCCTGTAGACACTATTCTTCTCCTTGATAGTATCAGAGATCATCATTCTCCAGAGCTATTAATCTGGCATGTGTATTGACATCGTGTGATTGTAAAAGATGCAATTTATTTCCTGCTGCCTTACAGCTCAAATAGAAAAGAAATACTGAGATGCCCCCAAACCTTAGGAAAAAAAAAATAAGAAGAGAGGAAAATGATGAAGTGTGATAATTTGAGTGCAAAGAGATCAGATACTAATACTCAAGAGATTGTTTTTTCTTAAAAACTACCGTTGTGGGGTTTTGTTTTTTTTTTTCCAGTTTAGCTTAAAATTAGAATTTGGATGTTTGGATTGAAGCCAATTTAGTAGGCAAGATGCTGCTTTGTTCCAAAATATTTTTTTAATAAAAAACACTACTAAAAATTGATGAGTTAATAAAACACATACAATGAGTGTAACGCTTCCATGGCTTTACATTCCCTCTCATGGGTATAGGTGATTATGTAAAATACATTTGTAAAACGAACACAGGCTGGTTATTACATAGACACTGCATGTCAAAACAAATGGCATAAATTTTTGTCTCAGAATAGGGCTTTTTAGCATAACCCCTTATATCCACTACAAAATATGACACTGTAGATATAGATATAACATTATATAAATTGCTGATTACTTTCACAACCACAGTGTCTAAATATGTTCTTACACTGAATGTTTTACTACATGAACAATAACACCTGTAGAACATTTTACCTGAATATTTGTGAAATTTTCAATCCTAGCCACCTGATCCACCTGCTGGTTGTTCTGATGTTCCTCAGTGGCCCGACTCTTGGGTACGTGGGCATCTACATGACGGACCTTTACAACCAGCTTCTCTAGCCGGGCAGCAATATCTTGCCACAGTGGGGCAGCCCAGATGGGTTTGCCTCTACGTTGCCAGTTGCTCCGCTTCCACTGCTGTAACCACCCCCACAGGGCATTGGCCACCATCCATGAGTCGGTATAGAGGTACAGTGTTGGCCACTTTTCTCTTTCAGCAATGTCTAAGGCCAGCTGGATGGCTTTCACCTCTGCAAACTGGCTCGATTCACCTTCTCCTTCAGCAGCTTCCGCAGCTCGCCGTGTAGGACTCCATACAGCGGCCTTCCACCTTCGATGCTTTCCCACGATGCGACAGGACCCATCAGTGAAGAGGGCATATGGTTTCTCATCTTCTGTTAGTTTATTATATGGTGGGGCTTCTTCAGCATGCGTCACCTCCTCCTCTGGTGACATTCCAAAACCTTTCCCTTCTGGCCAGTCTGTGATCACTTCCAGAATCCCTGGACGACTGGGGCTTCCTATTCGAGCCCGTTGTGTGATCAGTGCAACCCACTTACTCCACGTAGCATCGGTTGCATGATGTGTAGAAGGAACCCTCTCTTTGAACATCCAGCCCAGCACTGGCAGTCGGGGTGCCAAGAGGAGCTGTGCTTCCGTGCCAATCACCTCTGAAGCAGCTCGAACCCCTTCGTAGGCTGCCAATATCTCCTTTTCCGTTGGAATGTAGCGGACCTCGGATCCTCTGTATCCCCGACTCCAAAACCCCAGGGGTCGACCTCGAGTCTCCCCTGGTGCTTTCTGCCAGAGACTCCAGGCAGGGCCATTCTCCCCAGCTGCGGTGTACAGCACATTTTGTACATCTGGTCCTGCCCGGACTGGCCCAAGAGCTACGGCATGAACTATTTCTTGTTTAATTTGTTCGAAAGCTTGTCGTTGCTCAGGGCCCCATTTGAAATCATTCTTCTTCCGGGTTACATGGTAGAGAGGGCTTACTATCAGACTGTAATTCAGGATGTGCATTCGCCAGAAACCCACAATGCCTAAGAAGGCCTGTGTCTCCTTTCTGTTGGTTGGTGGAGACATGGCTGCTATTTTGTTGATAATATCCATTAGAATCTGACTACACCCATCCTGCCATTTTATTCCTAAAAACTGGATCTTTTGTGCAGGTCCCTTGACTTCATTTTACAACAAAACTGTGTTTCAGAAGGATTTGGACTATTTTCTCGCCTTTCTCAGACACTTCTGCTGCTGATTTGCCCCATACAATGATGTCATCAATGTACTGCAGGTGCTCTTGGGCTTCACCCTTTTCCAGTGCAGTCTGGATCAGTCCATGGCAAATGGTGGGGCTGTGTTTCCACCCCTGGGGCAGTCGATTCCAGGTGTACTGGACGCCCCTCCAAGTGAAGGCAAACTGCGGCCTGCACTCTGCTGCCAAAGGGATCGAGAAAAATGCATTAGCAGTATCAGTTGTGACGTACCACTTGGCTGCCTTTGACTTCAGTTCCTATTGAAGTTGTAGCACATCCGGCACAGCAGCACTCATCGGCAGTGTCACTTCCTTCAGGCCACCATAGTCTGCTGTCAGCCTCCACTCTCCATTAGATTTTCACACTGGCCATATGGGGCTGTTAAAGGGGCACAGGTCTTGCTGTGGGATGCAGCAAGAACAGAAGGTTGGGATGGAACCAAAAGAGCTTTGGGACTGTGTAAAACTTCTTATATGATATTTTAAGGGGATTATGGAGTTGTGCAAGACTTAATATTGGATGTTCAGGGGAAGGACAAAGGCAGGAAAAAAAGGAGAGATCAAGGTGAAAAAGCGAAAGGAAAAAGGGATGAAAGAGGCCACTCAAATGTAAACATGAGATCGGTCAGCACACTTGCCTGACTGAACCCCATGCCTGCTCAGCACAGTCACTCCCACAGTCTTATTAAATCTAACTAATTTTAGTTAGACTTACCTGTCAGCTTCACCTCTGTGCCTGGGAAGATCAGAGAACAGATCCTCCTAGAAGCTTTGCTTGAAGGACAGGAAGGTGATCAGAGACAGCCAGCATGGCTTCACCAAGGACAAGTCTTGCCTGACCAACCTAGTGGCCTTCTGTGATGGAGTGGGGATGGGATGCGGTCCCAAGGGACCTTGACAAGCTCGAGAAGTGGCCCCATGTGAACTTCATGAGGTTCAACAAGGCCAAGTGCAAGGTCCTGCACATGGGTTGGCGTAACCCACAGTATCAACACAGGCTGGGGGATGGATAGAGAGCAGGCCTGTGGAGAAGGAGAAAGTACTGGTGAGTGAAAACATGGACATGAGCTGACAGTGTCCACTCAGAGCCCAGAAAGCCAACCATATCCTGGGCTGCATCAAAAGAAGTGTGACCAGCAGGTCAAGGGAGGGTATTCTTCCCCTCTACTCTGCTCTGGTGAGACCCCCCTGCAGTACTGCGTCCAGCTCTGGGGTCCCCAGTACAAGAAGGACATGGAGCTGTTGGAGAGAGTCCAGAGGATGTCACGAAGATGCTCAGAGGGCTGGAGCACCTCTGCTATGGAGACAGGCTGAGAGAGTTGGGGTGGTTCTGCCTGGAGAAGAGAAGGCTCTGGGGAGACTTTATTGCAGCCTTCCAATACTTAAAGGGGGCTTCTAAGAAAGATGGGGACAGACTTTTTAGTAGGCCCTGTTGCAATAGGACAAGGGGTAATGATTTTAAACTAAAAGAGGGTAGTTTCATACTAGATTTAAGGAAGAAATTTTTTACACTGAGGGTGGTGAGGCACTGGCACAGGTTTCCCAGAGAAGCTGTGGGTGCCCTATCCCTGGAAATGTTCAAGGTCAGGTTGGATGAGGCTCTGAGCAACCTAATGTAGTTGAATATGTCCCTGCTCACTGCAGGGGGGTTGGACTAGATGATCTTTACGGTCCCTTCCAACTCAAACTATTCTGTGATTGTATTATATAATTTTTTCTGTGGGGATGGTCTCTAATCTAGAGGGTGGGTGGGTGGGTGAGGGCGTGTGTGTGTGTTATTGTACTTCAAGCTGGGCTAACTTGCCAATAGTGGGAGACCTCCACCAGTAAAGAGCTGGCAACTGAGGAATGGTCTGATGGTCCAGGCATGGATGCTGGATGGACTAAAAGTCCCACTCATATCTGAGTGTGGTGTGAATCCAGAGAATGAGGGGTTGGTACGTTCCACAAATGAACTTCAGCACTGATCAAGGTAGGGAGGGTCACCTGTGGGCTGCTTGTGTTGATCACACTCATGAGGGTGCAACTTGTGGATACTCATAAGGGCACTGATCTCTCTGCGGTGACCTGTGAGAGTTTGCACAGGTACATACACGTGTTGGTTGGGAATACGTGCTCAGCGTCTCCCAGGAGCCCTGTCCCTGAGGCTGGGAGCCCTCAGGATTTGGCTGCAGTGGTCCAGGCAAGAGGTCCCCTGGGTACCAAAGTCTGCTGGATTTGTCTACTTCTAACATTGGAGCATAGTCGCTTCTGCATCTATCAAGTGAGAGAAAATGAGATGTGTTGGTAACTTTGCCTTTGGAAATGTCAGTACTGTCAGGTCTAAAGATCACCTAAACAAGAATTTAGGGGAATCTCTCTGATACCCATCTGGAAATCTTGCTTTAGGAGAGTTTGATTTTTCTTTGTGTTTTTTATAACCTTCTGTAAAGTTACTAGCAAAACTGCTCTGCCAGGCTCTCCCAAAAGAATGTCTCGCTGCAGTAAATTGAAGATTGTCTCTACGTAGAGCAGAACAAAGTCTGTACTGTTGACAGGTGTGTTTCAGAACAGTTATGACATGCGTCTCTAAAGGAAACATAGGAAAGGATGCATTCTATGTACTAAGGGATTACAAATGCCAAACATGTTGACATAATTAATCCTCATCCTTTTGATTGTCAAAGTGCAGGGAACCTTGGGCCATTGCATTTTTACTTCTCAAGAAGTAGAATACATCCAGAATCACCATCCAGGTCATGGTACAAGACCTCCTCATCTCAAGCAAGAGATTTCCTCTGAGCACTGCTCAGTCTACTGGACCATTTTAAAACAGACATTTAGTTTTGGAAGTATACTGTTCAAGATTTTATGTTCTTGGAAAATTAAATTCTTAATTTCACACTTTGAAACTTTTCAGCTCCTGTTCTTCTGGGGCAACAGACCAAGCTTATGATCTCCATCCCAATGATGTAAATTCACAGTAACCCATCTGAAATCACTGGAAATATATTTCTGTAGCAGAAATAAGTATCTTATCAACAGCTTAGTTAGACTGCTGTGTCTTTGGGGAAACTTTTTCAGCTATTCATTAAAGAGCAACCTACAGTTGAACATTTAAAACATTCATGTGTTTTATGGTTCATGTCAATTGATACATTCCCTCATTTGGGTGGCATTAGACTAAGAAATGAAGTTTGATGGAGAAAGTGAAAAGACATTCCTATTTCTTGAACTGTGAATTAATTCCTTCACCTCTGAAAAGAAAAATATAGCACTGAGGGTCCCTGAAACGGGTCCTCAGCCTCCCCCAATCTGAAACATCCCATGAAATAAAGATATTATACAGTATGGAGGATGATGGGAAGAAATAATGAAACATGTTTGTAACTTATATATCTTTTTAATATTCACTCAAAAATACATAAATCCCTGCACTGTGCACAGCTAATAGTCCTGTCAGGGGACACATCATAGGTTCTGGCTGCTGGCACATATGAGTTTGTTGCATCATCATGCAACTTTGCACTACCTTCTTCGAGGTAGCCTATAGCTCTGAACTTTATAGGACTGTCTTTTATCATAGCTTGCAATTTTTCCACTCTTTTGGTACACCAAGCACACTAGCCTACCTGTTCCCTATGCCCTCTGAATGGAATACAAAATAAAAAATTAAAAAAAAAAAAAAGAAAAAGCATGATTTCAAACTTTTGAATTCAGACAATGAATTTTCTTCTCACCTAATTTTATCAATTAAAAAAAGAAAAGATATCAGAAAGTTCCCAAATCTTGTCAGCATTTGTTCTCAAGCATCTGCTTCTTGAGTTTGATTGCAACTGTTCTGATTAATATTGTTTAGCAAGAATTATAGATATTTATTTTTCCTTCTTATTGCAGAAACCAGAAGTTTCTATCCTGGCCTGAAAGTTATTCTTTTCCTAGAGATATAAGTAAAGACAAATAAATTAATGTTAAGAAGGTAAAATATGGAAATGGTAATTCAAGGATCTTTCTTTTTTCTATAATTACAAATATTTCACTACCTGAAGCATCTGCATTCATATCAGGAAAGTCTATATCATACTGATGGGGACTCCTACAGATTTACAAAGCGAGTATCTAGTTATTACTGAGCTGGAAAGTTTAGACTGTACCACAGTTCCTAAGCTCAAAGCCTTGCCTTTCTTCTGTCCTCAGGGACACAGGGTGGCTGGTCCGCTTGTAGACAGCAGAGCACTTTAGGGTGTGTAAAGTTACCCAAATTCTTTCTTTGTCTTTTTGGAATAGCAGATGAATTATGGGGTTTTTAAGTATTTAGTGGAAGCTAAGTACTCTTGCCTTGCCATCATAGCACATAGTCATATATACTGGGGCACAGAGTTTTTACATGGTGCTGAAGAGGTAGATTACTTATGCTTAAATATTTTCCTCTGAACAAATATATACATATATATATATATATGCGCGCGCACACAATCATACCCTCATTTAATGTTATAAGAAAACTACTCAAATGCCTGTTGCAGCTCTGAAATCAGTGGCTTCTCCGTCTAAACCATTCAATGAGAAAGGAAATGCCAGAAATAATGACTGTATCTGAAGCTTATCACCTTGAGTCCTGGAAGCACTGTGAAGGTATAAGGTTGTCAAAAAAAAAAAAGGGGGGGGGAAATGAAGAAAGATAAAAGATCTCAAGATTTGCAGAAGCAGCATTGTTAGCGTTATGTGAACTGAATTCAGACTTAATACTCCCCCAAAGTAACAAAAAAGAAAACATCTTTTAAGAATTCCACACAATGCAAGGCAGGAAAAAAAAAAAAGGTAATTTAATCTTGGATCAATATTTGAAAGTGGTAAGTGGGAACTGCGGCTCAGTAAGGATTTTGGCTCTCACAGTTCCATTACATTTTGCTTTCATTTGGTGCAAGTCTGGGATAACATTCCAAGTGTTGAATTGCACAGAGGGAAAAGAAATACTTGCACTACTTACTCTCTGCTCTATCCTAATATATAACATTTATGTCACATATACCGTATATTATTTGTAATACACCATCTATACCTATAAAATATATGGTAATTGTTTAATATATTGAGATACCAGACCATGGCTTCACCTGTGAAATAGAGCAGATCACAAGCTCAGCTCAGCAAAGTTGGTGGGATGAGCCTACTGGCTATGCTGGGGTTTGGATAGACTTTAAGGGAATCCATAATTTTTTTAAAATAATCTGCAAAACAAACCAAAAGGAGGTAGCGTCTCCTAACTGGCAATGCCACGGATGGAGAACAGGACAATCTGCTGCCGTATGTGTCCCTGATTTCACTTCACCTTGCCTCTTCCTCTCCTGTCCTTTGTGCATGTAGACTGTAAGATTTTCAATTTAACAGTGATTTTTCAAAATACACTGCTTTTTCTCTCATAGGGAGAGATTCTGATACAGACTGAATTCTGATTCTGAAGTGACATTCTGGTACTGATTATAGGTGACGCTGCTTTGCAAATAATAACAGTAATAATTCTAACAATAATGTTTATTAAGTAGAACTATAAAAGAGGTTTGATTTTAGGGCTTTTGTTGTTGTTGTTGTTATTGGTTTGGTTTGGGTTTTTTCATACTTCTTGTAGTTATGAAAGGGAAGTAATTAAAAAGCAGACTAATGGTTGGTTTGACTTACTCTACCCCTGACTTCCTTTGTCGCCCGGTATAGATAAAGAGGAAGACAGTTAGCAGTATATACAACAAGAAAAAATCCAAAGGTGAGAGTACAGGAAACTTACCTTGCAACAGCTATAACATGCAGAGGTGTCAGGGCTCTGCCAGCAGTGGAAGAATTTGCTTAATGAAAATTTTCCCCAGGCATCCAATAATGTCGCTTGTGATTTCCACTGAAGATTACCCATCAGTTAGCACAAATTTGCTTTTTAATTGGCCTGTATTGCACCTGACACATTCTGACTCCCCAGTCTCTGAAGCATTGGCAAAAGAAGGAAGGTGGATATCTGGGGGGATTTAATCTTAATACATTACAGGAAGGGCATGCACAGCAACAATTAATGTTTAAAAGACAAGAATAATGTGCACTGGCACGAAGTGATGAGGAAGAGGGAATGGGACCTGGGGAGTAACTAATGAACAAGATTAATTAGCCACAGCAGAAAGATCTAAAGCTCCAGTGAATTCAGTGGGAAGCTTTGATTCTGTTGACATTTGTGGGTCCTGGGAACAGCCCAAGGAGGGCAGAAGTAGAAAATCCAGCAGCAAGGCTACTTTTATCCAGGCTTTTTTTTTTTAAAGAATGCCAAAGTTAGTGTGTGCTGATGGTAAACTGTAAACATCTGGGCATGCTAACTGCAGGGCAGAGCGATGCAGGGGGCTGACGAGCGTGTAGTGTGGCAGCACCAACCAGCAGCAGGTCTGCAGGGAGACGGAGTGACTCCGTTTGACCGTAACCCAACCATTATGTTGTTCATGGTGGCATTGCTGCTGTTGGTTTGCTTTTGGGGATGGGTGCAAGAAAATAATTAAATTGAGAAATAGAGGATGATTTCATCTAGACTTGCAACAGTGAAGAGGCTCTGCCTCACATCAGGTCCGGCATGCTGCAGAGTGTACAAACATCCAGTAAGAGTTATTTTCTGATCTGAGAGACTTAAATCTGAAGAAAGAAAACCAAGGGTGAAAAGGAATCAGGGGCACAGAAACAGGGACACACCAACCTGCTGGAGCACAGAAGGAGGCTTCCAGGAATCCCGGTGCTGGTGACCATTCCAGGCACAGGCTGCTCCAGGTCACCGTTTCCCATCTCAGAAGGAGCATCACGCAGCTGGCTGCTCATCCGTGGGTGCTGCCTGGCCTGTTGGCTCTCTGCAAGGCCAGCCAGGTTGGTGCTTTGATATCTCCTGGCAGCAGGGACGGATGAGGTGAAAGGAGGTGACAGTGGTGACTCATGACCAGGGGAAGAGGGGAACAAGGGTCAAGTAGGACAAGAAGTCAGTAGTTTTGAGTAAGCACAGTGGGACACTGAGGAAGCAACAGCAGAGCCAGATGAAAAGAAAAGGGCAACAAATCATCTTATTCAGGTACAGCAGAAGGAAAAGTAGGGAATGGGGGGGTGGGGGGGTGGACAGGCTCTCCTGTGCAGCATAATCTAAATTAAATATTTACAGTTAAAATCACACCTTATTTGATGGATCAAATAAGGACAGTTTTCCTCTGAAACTTGTGTAAAGCTTGTTATTGCATTCAGGTTCTTGCTCCTCAACTTAATGTATATGTCTTTTAAATACTTTCATTTTTTTATCCCTCTTGGCTCAGATTTTTCAAAGGCCTTGCATTTGTGTTGACTGTTCTCACTGTGCAGTGCTGGCTGGGTTAGCAAGAGCCACAGCCTGCCTGCTGAGCCCAGGGTAAAAGAGAGACACAAAGACCACGGTAATCAGGAGTTCTTCCTTTTCCCCAAAGTTTTCTTCTTCCTTATTTTTCTGGTGGTGCCCTTTAGTGACCTCAGTACTTGAATGGAAAGTTTTCTTTTTCTTTTCTTTTCTTTTTTTTTTTTTTTTTAATAGAGAAGTGTCAAATCTATTTGGATTTCTTAAGAGCAAGACAAAGTGAATTTCCAGTGTGAAAGTTTACATTAGCGTCTGTTCAGTTTTGTTCCTATGTTCAAACTATTTCTTTTTCTTGCTCTTTTTCAGGACAGTTGGGCTCTCCTTGCTCATATTGCTATCTAACTCTATGAGAATATATCTTTATATATATAAATATGTATAAGTCCCTTGCAGTGGCTTGCTGGGAAATTCTGCTTCCAAGCTGTGCAGGTTCCTGGCAGCACTGCCAGCTGAAGGAGCATACGACTCCACAGCTCCCAGATGTTGTGGCTCCAGAGAAATACTATTGCGCAGATAGCATGGGCAGCATGGATGCTAATTTCTAATGTTTGCATCTCATAGCGGGCTCCAGGAGCTGCAGAAGTGGGAATGTAGTAAAGCTTCTCAGAGTTGGCTTTCTAAGGACAGTGTCAATTCAATATAAATGAATAAATATTTTGATTTGAGATTAAAAATAAAATTGAAAAAAAAAAAAATGAATAAATATTTTGATTTGAGATTAAAAATAAAATTGAAAAAAAAAAATTCCAGAAAATGCGAGCATTTGTTTTTACTGTATTATTAAACTACTTTAAACTCGCAAAACATAAATTCCAAATTTGAACCTGTTTTGTTGGGGACTTTCCTAAAACTTACTGCATCTCCTTACAGTGGAGTTTCACAACCAGCTTCAGCCGACGGATTCTGCACTGCTGTGCGTGGGCAGCTTCTCCTTCGCTCTCCCCACACCACTCCCTTGGCTGTGTCCTCTCGCTTGTTTCCTCGGGATGGTTAAAATAACCATGCAGATGAGGCGTGAGCCGCATGAGTTGGCAGAAAGTAATTTTTTCCTCTCCAGAGTTAAATTTCAATCAGGTCAGTGAACTGATGTGCCTCACCGGCTTCCAAGCAAGTGTGAGACAGCGGTGGGAAGAGATGGCTGCAGGCAGAAGGGAGGCAGGATTGCCCCCAGATCTCCTGTGGTTTTACGCTGGTTTACGCTGATCATGCACATGGCATTTACTCCTCATTGCTCTTCCCCTTCCCCCTCCTCTCTTTTTCCCAGGTGCCTGCTCGCCCTGCCTGTAACTGTTTGTTGAGTCCTTGGTTTATTTGCAGGAGTAATAAAGTTATTCAATAAAGATATTCAAAATAAAGATATTCAGATAGTAGCTGTATAAGTATCTATATTCGAAATTTTATCTTTGTGGTGCTGGTCTGTGTCGTAATATCTGTGATATACTGCTGTTCCCTTTACATTATAACAGATTGTCTATTATAGAGGCAAAATTTAATAAGGGCATGTACATTAACATTATGGCATAATTTCCTGGCTGCCAGACAGGAGATATTTTGAATGTTAAACTATGTTTGATATGTTAATATATGATGTAAGTACCAAATGGGGCTTTATTAGCATCACTTGCTTAAACATTTTCCAATTTTCCTGTTAAGTAAGAGTGGGGTGCTTGGTTCAAAGCAAAGAAATTGGGACCTATTTCATATACTTTAATAGCAACCCAGTTGTTACAGTTAGTAGCTATCTGCGTGAAAATCAAGCAAGTAGGAGAACACATCTCGTTAATGGTATAAGTACCGGCAGTGATGAGTCCACACACAGCGTCTTTCTACTCAACAGGATAAAATGAAAAATAATTGTCATCATGCACTTGTTCAGCTGTCAGAGTCATCATTTAGAAATAGATGGGCTCTATGAGGCAACTACTCCACCTTGCCTCTTGAATTTACACTTCCAAGTTATCTGCATATTGCCTTTTTATGTAATGCATACAATGTGCTATTTAAAGGAACTGCAAAAGATTTAGAAAAATTGAGAACTGCTGCAGTTGCATAGATCAACAGCCCTGGAGGCGAATTCCACCTCTACCAGTGACCTTCATTTTGACTAGGGACAAATTGCTTCTCTTTTTCTTCTAGTAGCATCTATTTTGTTTCTACACCGCTGTTAAACCCTTTTGGTTAGGTATCTCTTATTTGGGGTTGGTAAAATCCAGACGTGATGAATCTATGAGCCTCTAGTACCCTTTGGGGTTTGAGGCGGTACCAACATGGAAATAATAATAATATTAATAACAACAACAACGCAACATATGTAACTGTAAATATAACTGCTTAAATAAGCACAGAAAATAGCTTTTTACTGGACTAGATGAAGGCACTTTCTTAATTTTTTTTATAAATCTACAGGTTAACCAGCGAAAGGGTTAGCATCTGTCTTCTAGTCCAAAGAAGAGCAAATACTATGAAGCCTGAAAAGACACTGAGGAAACCTTTAAATCAGTCTTTGTTAAGCCTGAATGCTAAATACAGTTCAATGGTGGCTGTATCTAATCTCCATCCCTCATATTATTGCTTGTATGTTTATATGTATATATGTATATCGTATGCTTGGATGTGTAACAGCTAAAATACATATGTATGATTAAGATATAGCACAATATCAGTATAATCTGTCCTCAGAAGGGTTAATGTCTGGGATCTGAGCCTCTGCGCAGGGCTGACACCAAAATACAGCAAACCAGAGATTTGTCTTTGTCGATCAGATCTGACATTTAAACTAATTTCCCACCTTCATATTTTTTTCTACCTTTGGTGCAACAACTGGTAATGTCAGCAGCAGAGCACAGGATGTTGTTAAAAATCAAAAAGGCAGCTGAATTTGCCTTCTGCCCATAGTCATTGAACTAATTATTTCCCTTTCTGCTCTGCGAATTTTTTGGAGAAGCTTTGAAAACCACTAAGCAAAACTTTAAATCTGTTCATGCCTTAGTTATAGTAACAACATAACCCAATCTGTCTGCTGGTGTCAAAATTGTCTCACTACAATCAGTGAGAGAACTTTTTGTTTGGTTGGTTGGTTGGGTTTGGTTTTCTTGTTTGGTTGGGTTTTGGGTTTTGTTGGGGTTTTGTTTGTTTGGTTTTTTTTTAATAAAAGTCTTTTCCTGTTCTAGCTGCAGTTTTAGGAGACACTTTTCAATCACAAATAGATGCCAGAGATTTAAGACCAATAAGAGCATCAATGCTTGCAAAGGGCAGTCAAATCTGATCTTTATTTCAGAAATACTCTAGGGATTTGCAGCTCCAGAGTCCTCAGCTGTTCTGTCCTGGGCAATAAAACAACCCGCAGAGGACTGAATAATCTCTCCCTGCAGGCTGCACATGATTTCTGGATGTGTAGGGTTTAATTCTGCAAAATCATTAACAGGAATGTTAACGTGATGGGGCAGGGGGGCAAAAATGCAAGGAGTAAAGTGTTCTGAGTTATATGCATACAGGAATCACTCTGAATCCAAAGATATACAACTGCAGGTGTGAGTGCTGTGCTTCAGCAGGGGAAGGAAAGATGTAAAAGAAAGCAGGAAAAAACCAACCAACAAACCTATTTTTCATGACTCTAAGACTGCAAAGATTCAAATAGCTGGTATAACAGTAATTTTGCTAGCTATGCACACTGCAACTTACTCTCATCCTTTCCAGTCCTTCATATTCTTCATGTATCCCCCATAAGGAAAGGAAGTCCCTTCATCCATAAGGAAAAACTCCATCATAATAATCAGACTTTCAGATCATCGAGTTAAATAAGTGCATAAGATTTTCCACCACTGCTCTTATTCTAGTTTTCAGTAGCTTCCTAAATAAGCTATGAAAATAATAACTGTTGTGCCATCTCTTTTTTTTTTTTTTTTTTTTTTTTTAGAAGTCATTGGCATGTCTTGCAAATAAATTACCATGTGGGAGTAGCAGCAAA
This sequence comes from Balearica regulorum gibbericeps, assembly GCF_011004875.1. Lineage (NCBI taxonomy): Eukaryota > Metazoa > Chordata > Aves > Gruiformes > Gruidae > Balearica > Balearica regulorum. Next base: position 33,893,362 of record NC_046191.1, on the reverse strand, counting down.
GATCTGTGATTTATTTTTTTTTAAATAATGTTGAAACTAGTCATCACAAATGATGAAATTGAAATCAGGCAACTGAGAGAAAAATTACTTTTGACAAAATTAGAGCCATTCTGCAAAAACACTGACACTTCTGTACAATAGCACAGACTCTGAAAACTTGTGGGGTTTTTTTTTTTTCTTCAACCATCTAATTTCTGCAATTTTAAATTTGGGATTTGAAATTACTTGGGGCATTTCCAGTACAGAGTATGTCATTCCCAAGGTGTACTGTGAATTGACGATGTTGGTTGCTGAAGCAACAACTACTCCAATTTGAGGAAGAAGAGATGGAAGTTAATTGAAGGTGGTCAAAAAGGACCAACAATTGGCTGCAGGATCAGGGGAAGAAGAGTTGCAAAAAAATTAAATGGTCGTTTGCTGTCATGTTGATCTTCATACGGTGCACAGTCACAGGATCCCAGAAGCTTTGCCTTACCATAGTGTTCAAAGTCAGGCGTAATTTGCTGTTGATAAACAGAAACTTCACCCGGTGCATGCTCAATATTTGGGACTCACTACTTTCATGGAGGTTTTCTCAATTTTCTCTGTCCTTTTATTCTACTGACCTCATAGTGTATACTAACTACTCTTTCATAGATTTGTACATGACAAAGCTGTTAAGATTTTCAAATCCAGTGGAATATGACCAATTAAATAAAATAATTTTCTAGTTCTTCCTGAGATATAAGAGGAAAAGCAAATTAAACAGAAAGTAAATTTCAAGGAAAAACAGATGAAAGAGGCTGAGGCAATGGACAGGAGTGATTATATTTCTCATATTGTGATTTCCAGGTAACCTCAAGTCCATGCCATTAGTGTATTTTACCTCCCTAGAGGTAAAAGACTACTATAAAAGAAGTACAAGTACAGAGTTATGTTGCGCACACAACCTGACTAAAGATCCTCTAGTTCCAACCCCCTGCCATGGGCAGGGACACCCTCCATTAGCCCAGGTTGCCCAAAGCCCCATCCAACCTGGCCTTGAACACTGCCAGGGAGCCAGGGGCAGCCACAGCTTCTCTGGGCAACCTGTGCCAGGGCCTCACCACCCTCACAGGGAAGGATTTCTGCCTCACATCTCATCCAGATCTCCCCTCCTGCAGCTTCAGGCCATTCCCCTTGTCCTGTCACTCCCTGCCCTTGTCACCAGCCCCTCTCCAGCTTTCCTGTAGCCCCTTCAGGGACTGGAAGGGGCTCTAAGGTCTCCCCAGAGCCTTCTCTTTTCCAGGCTGAACAACCCCACCTCTCTCAGCCTGTCTGCACAGCAGAGGTGCTCGAGCCCTCTGAGCATCTTTGTGGCCTCCTCTGGACTCTCTCCAACAGCTCCATGTCTCTCCTGTACCGGGGCCCCCAGAGCTGGACGCAGCACTGCAGGGGGGGGTCTCACCAGAGCAGAGTAGAGGGGCAGGATCACCTCCCTCGACCTGTTGGTCACACCTCTCTTGATGCAGCCCAGGACATGGTTGGCTTTCTGGGCTGCAAGCACACACTGCCGGCTCATGTTGAGCTTCTCATCAATCAATACCCCCAAGTCTTTCTCCTCGGGGCTGCTTTCAGTCCATTCTCTGCCCAGCCTGTAGTGATTGGGATTGCCCTGACCCACATGCAGGACCTTGCACTTGGTCTTGGTGAACTCCATGTGGTTCACATAGGCCCACCTCTCCAGCCTGTCCAGGTCCCTCTGGACGGCATCCCTTCCCTCCAGCATGTCGACCCACCACACAGCTCGGTGTCATCAGCAAACTTGCTGAGGGTGCACTCGATCCCACTGTCCATGTCGCTGACAAAGATGTTAAACAGCGCAGGTCCCAGTACTGACCCCCGAGGAATGGCATTCATCACCATTCTCCACTTGGACATTGAGCTGTTGACCACAACTCTTTGAGTGTGACTGTCCAGCCAATTCCTTATCCACCGAGTGGTCCATCCGTCAAATCCACATCTCTCCAATTTAAAGACAAGGATTTCGTGCGGGACAGTGCCAAATGCTTTGCACAAGTCCAGGTAGATGACATCAGTTAGTTACACATAAATGATGATCTGCTGACTTATCACAACTTGGATGTTGGGAGACATCCTTATTTTAATCTAATTTCAGCTCAGGGATGCTCTCAAATATGTTTAATTTTTAGGAACTGAGTAATCCCACTGGATTCACATGGACTTCTTGCATACTCAAATTCATCTATGCTTAAGTGACAAGCAACGTTTAAAGTTGGAGAATATCTAATGTCATAATTGTAGTCTCAATGGACAAAAGCTAAACAATCTAAAAAAATGGAATTTAACTAAAATAAAAGCACAGTTACTGGCTAGTCAGTCTTGACTGTGAGCTGCCTGTGTATAAATACTAGGAACTGGCTATGCATGTGTGTAAACTACTGCAGACAGTACTTTCACACTGGTAGAGAATCAGATCATGTTGATTTCATTTCAGTTCTTCTTGGTGAAAGTGTGTACACAAATTTACTGAAGGATATACAGTTGAATGGTTTTCTTTGTTTTACTTGTTTTCCCATGCTATGATAGTATTCAAAACATTTGCAAGAGTATTAAAGGTACTCTTTAAAGTTGTAAATTTTTTTTCATTAAAACATTATGAAGTGTTTCTGGTTGATGGGAGGTACTTGCGAAGCCTACTCCATAGGTCTCTGAATTCAACAGAATGGTTCAAATTCATTTTACTTTTATGCTTGATCATGTCCAATATGAGCAGGTCTCATGACAAGGTCTGAAAACAGCTTTATAACTTTGCTTCAACCCTGATCTAAAATGCCTTGGCTATTTTTGTTATCACTCCAGCTGGGACTATATAACTTGGTCAAACTGCAGAAAAAAATGGCATAAGCTGTAAATGAAGATGAGAGATAAGCAAAATGGATAATTCAACAGAAAGCTATTCAGAGTAACGGACAAGAAAGAAAATTATGAGATTCAAAGAAGGCATGTGAATTAAATTTCTTTCAATTCAAACATTACTGAAATCATTCCTTGCCATGGTCAAGAAAGATAAAATGCTTCTGATAAACTATTGGATATTACATATCTCTGATCGATTTCACTTTCAGATTCAGGAAAAGCAGTCAATTTCATTGACTTCAGCAAAGTATTCAACACAATGTCACATTCTGATATTATTGGTTAGGATGAAGATGATGGAGAATAATACAACAGTCTTGAGATAGGTATAGAAAGAGCTAAGCAATGCCCTTAATGACTGAGCTGTAAGATGGCACACTGCTATGAGAATTTTTCAAAACAGAGCATTAGGATTGATTTTATTTATTTTCATTAACACTAAAAAAAAAGAAAAGTAAAAGCATGCAAAGCTCTGTAACTAATTCTACTGCTGACTGTGATTAATTTAGGAAGGGTTTTGCATGATAATGAAGTTTCGTGCAATAGCAGATCCCAAGACTGTCCCTTCCAGCCCTATGTTGCTAAATTGAAATCTGTGTTGCCAAGAGGTATCCAATAGTTTTGCTCATGTCTCAGGCACTGACTGGGCATCTCCAGAGTCACGCAGTGTTGGGGTGAAGAACCCAACAAGGACAGATGTGTCCACACTCCAGCCATGTCCACTGTTGTCCCTTCTGGGCAGGTGGTGGCTATGGTCACCATTCCCATAGGTATGGGTCTGGCTTGGTAAGTGTGGTCTACCCACTGCGGATAACATTTCCAAAAGTCACCATTAATGTTTTAATGTTTGTGGACACTTGGTGGAGGTAAGGGATTTGGGGGGTTTGTTTGTCTGTTTCTTTTCCCTTTCTGTTTTCTCCAACTTCAGATGAACATGTCCACTTCCATCCTCATTGCTATGACGAATGTGCTGTCCTTTTTTCTCAGCTCTGGCATCACGGTCACAGGGAACTCAGTGCCTCAGGAAACTCTGAAGATCTGCCTCATTTCTTTTTCTGAGCCTTGTCCCATATTTGTCAGTGTAATAACACAGCTGCAAGCTGCCTGGCTGCCTCCATAGAGATTTGTTTGTTTGTTTGTTTGTTTCAGGTTTTTTATATAAACATGCCAGGTGATTTATTTAAGAGATTTCATATCATGTTCACCTGACAGAACATTGCTGTAATAATTTGCAATTTGTTTCCAGTTATGTGTTCTTTTTAGCACATCCTGACAGCAGAAGACCACTAATAAATAGGAGATGAATTATATTAATCCTTTCTGCCATTTATAGAAATGTTCCCCCCCCCCTCCATATTTCAACTCAGTCCCTAGTCATATCATTCTCTGCTGAGTTATAACAATGTGGAAAAAAAGTCTTTTTAGAAGTAGCAGTGATATTCTAGTTTTTCTCACAGGGACACCAAACATCTGGCTTCAAAGATAATGGCAATAACAATTATTTGCATCATAGCCCGAGCCAACTTGATAGCTGAAAGCAGCTGTTTTTATCTCTCAGCCTCCTAACCTGTCCCCAGCGAGGCAACGACATCTGAAATGCTCTGCCATCTCTCTCTGTGATACTAAACTTTATGAAATGCGTGTGACCTGAAACTGAAGGAAATTGGCTGCAAGGTTGCCTTTTGTGTTTGTTTTACATACGTAAATGAATCGTGCAGGCTGAGCCCAAATAAATAAATAAACGCAAATATTTAAATGCTGCTTCTCAAAAGAGAAGTGCAATCTCATAATAAATTCCCCTAATAGACCGTCAGCTGCTCAGAGGCATTGCCTGTGGAGGGAAATTGTTACCTCAGAAGAACAGAGGTAATAATGAGTTAAGTTGTTCTTACTCATTATCACAGAAGGATCCGCAGGCTGAACAACTCAGGTACGCAGTTTATCCAAGTCGCGCTTCTGCCGCTTTAATTAATGTGATCAAACATAAGACATTTACTTGGTTGGACCAGTAGAGGATGCAGCTGTAAGAAAAAGCTGCTACCAGGCGTCCTGGTCCCTACTCCCATGGGATGTCCTTTTGGGCTCCACTGACCCCCCCAGCAGCTCTCATCCTGTGCCAGCCTGCGCCTGGGGGGGGGGACAGGAGGAGGGAGGGAGGGAAGAAGAGATGCTCCAAAGCCTCCCTCCCTCACTGCCCGTTTTCTTCTAAGCTCTGCGGTGCTCCTTCTGCAATTTCTGTGAAAAGGTGAGGAAGTCAAACAGGTTAGGAAACATCAAATGGTTTGATTTTCAAGCTCTGTGTTTTCAGTAATGCATTTGTGTAAGTTATAATATATTCATCAAGAAAACTTTTATGGGCAGGAAATAGAAGTGATAGCATCCAGATGGGAAAAACAGGTATTTTTAGTGTTGTCTCCTGACCTTTCCATTGCCTTCCTGAAAAATTTCAGTCTGCATACAGCACTCTGTCAAACAGCTACCAAAACCCATACAGAATTTAGTTTCACCATCAAAAACTTACTGCCATCATTTTTTTTAGACTGATGCTGGATGCCCCTCCTTTAAATTCTGCAAGACTATTTCATCAACGCGGCAATCATACGCACACATATTGGTGCCTCTGTGTTTGCGTGTGTGTGTCTATACTGTCTCCAAGTGGTGTTTTTTAAACAAAAAAATATCTTGGACTGGCCAACATGGGTTGCTTTGTTAAAGGAGCAATTTGGCATGGACAAAAGCTACATTTTCCCATGCTGTTATCAACAATAAATAGTTCCATTGCTACCAAGGCTTTCACATTGTCAGCTGTTATAACACCAGTGTACATATCCAGTGCAAGCATTCTGTCACACTTTTTATTATATATATCTATGCTTGGGTATATCTCAGCTATATCTCTCAGTACTCCCTTATTTCCGATACAGATTTATCTCTGTCCCCTCAGAACTGTCGTTTGCTCCCTTTTATTACTGTGAAATATTTGCGCGGCGATAGCTCAATCATAAAACACAGGTCAGGGAACAGTACCCTGTGTTCACAACATGCAAATCCAGTTCCTCCTTCCTCTCCTTTCCCATCCTTTTCGGCTTTGTGGATTTACAATGTCTCGTTTTCCTTTCTCCGGGTCCTTGTGCTATGTGGTGTTTCTCATATTTACAGCTTGGCAGGCTGAGAAATGCGATCTTGGTTCTACCGACAGACTACAGAGTCTTGGCACAATTGCCCACACAGATGCAAATATACTGAAATTGCTCGTTATCCGAGAAACCCTTAGCTCTTCAAAAGCAAACAAATCTCTCTTTTCTCCCCTCCTTCCCATTGCACTACGCTCCCATTTAAAAATAAGGCAAGAATACCATTCTAGAAACACCTTCCATGCTTTACAAAACTACAGCAAGCTCACAGCCTTAGATTCCTCTTCTAAACATCCCACAAATCTTATGCAATCCCCAAAAGCTGTTCCCCTGCACCCCCTAATACATCCCGTGCCCCTAGCGATGAGGCCCCTCAGTCTGTGAGATGACCTGGGGAGCGGTGGCCCATGGCAATGGGTACCACGCAGCCCATGGGGCAGATGGGCTCCCAGTACGGCCAGGCCAGGGAATGGGTTATTTGGGCTCATCCCACACACCCCCACCTTGTACCCCTGTGCTCCTCAGTGTGTGTGGAGATCAGCCTTTTATCACATAACCTAACAATGGTTGGAAACAAGACCCAAATTTGGAGGGATTTTTTGGTGCATTGTCCGGAAAACGTTACTGAAGATATTTCACATAATCAACACTCTTCATTTCAGACAAACGCTGAACCTCATTTGGAATAGAAGAGCTGAAAAAGATTTCAATCACCAACCAGAATATAAATAATATCAAGGCTGTCTAGGGGTGAAAGGACTGACAATATGAGAGATGGCTGATGCAGTTTTCATGGCCCTGTGCTCTACTAAATAGAGAAAAGAAGTATTCAGCCATGAACCAAAGAACAGGCAGAGCAGGAGCAGAGAGCTTAGGAGGGCAAAACTAAACTTCTGTAGATCTTATTTTTACAGTATAATGCAGAGAGAAACTGAGGATAAAATGCTCTTAATATCTCTAGGGCATGATTAAAATCTTTGAATCCACTGTGATTTCTCAAGTACAAGTTGAACTGAGCAGAAAGGATGCTAATCAAGTGAGGAAGAATGAAGATCAGAACTGGGGCCACACTCAAAATTTGGTCTGCTGACCACCTTTGTCATAACTGTTAACATGATCAAAGTCACGTCAGTGTCTTAGAGACACTAGAGGAAATAGGACGTATGGTGAATATTCTTATTGCCTTATTTTCTTATTTTGTTCTCCATCCAGGATGATCAAAGAGGAAAAGGTAACAGCAATTAGGAACTAAAAATAGCATTAGCAACATTAGACTTTCTGCCAGAAGGTAGACCTTTGGGAGTAAGGCTTCAGGTATTTAGCCAGATATTTCATTTCAATGTATCTGACACATGAAACGAACTCAACAAAAAGAAGTTCTTTGAGAAAAATTAGGATCAACATGACAGCATCATTGTGCATCCTTGTGTTCCCAAACAATTTGAGTCTGGGGATGATTTTCCTAGCCTTTGGCATGCACAGAAATAAGTGTTTCTTTTAAGGATAAAAGTTGACAGCTGTTTATGATGAAGCAGAAGGCTCTTTCATTCAAGCTTACCAGGATACCTCCCTGAGTTAAATTATTTTTCTACTGGCTCAAGGGTAGATTTATAGGCACCAGATGCAGAAAAACGGCAAGCGACCATTTTTTCCCTGCAGGAGTTCCCACAAAGCTAAACAGTCAAGACCAAACAGGGCCTCAGCACACGTAGATGCAGTGCTGGTGAAGCATGACATAATTTTTAAAATGAAATGCATCCAGGCACATGCAGAGACTCATTCAAAGAAATGACACTGCACATGCTGTCATGTCCATGAGTGCAGCTTAACAAATAGGTGGCCACAGGTCTGGGGGAGCAAGGCCCGGTTTATTTTCTAGGTTTTCTTACCCACATCCAAACTGCTGAGGGAACTTCAAGGCCAGTAATGGGGAGTGGAGACCTGCGCAGGAGGGACTCCTGCCAAGGTGGCACATTAAAGCTGCTGCAGAGATGCCTAACGACAATTATTTTCTAACTACACTTTTCTTTACTATTTATGAAACCAAGTAGTATCTTCTAGTAGTGACTGGAGGGTAAGCAGAGGGCAGGCAGCAAGATGCCAACGAGATCAGGAGGCCATAACTAGAATTGCGATGATCCATAGGGGGAGAATAGGAAAGATCAAAGTAGGAGGAATTTGTTGAACAAAATTCCTGAGTGACCTACAAAAAAAAATGACCTCCAAAAGCCCACCATGCACCATGTAATGCAATCAAGCCCCAAAAAAAAAAAAAAAAAAGCCAAGACAGCCCAGCAGTCTGACAGAGCCTGGGGGGGGGTAAATGCTTCCCTCTCTTCTCAAGCTTGTTTGATGATTCCAGCATGAGGACTACTTATATACCACAAGCTTTGTTTTGTTTTCCTTGATTCTATTATACATCCATTTCCACAAAATTTTTAAACTCAGGAGATTTTTTTTTTTTTTATCATTTCATTAACAAAGAAAAGGAAAGGAATACAATGTAATTTAAAAAAAAAATACTAGTTGTTGAACATTGGCAAAACTCAACTGAACTCCCTGGAACAACGGAGAATTAGCACCATTTAAGGGACTGACCAACTCTATCTTGAACTCCCATTGTCCATCTGAACATTTGCTTTCAAGAAGATGCATGAAGTGCGTTTAAATTGTTTGTGTAGCAGGAGTCATTAGTCTTCCCTGTCAAAATCATGGGTACTGTAAATTTTTCAGCTACAATTAGAGGTACGGGGTATTTTAGAGGTAAAATCACTTTTGGAAATACATTTGGCCACATGCATTTTGATTAGAGTCGCTGATCAAAGGGTAACTCTTCCAGAAATGCCCACAGTGAATTTCAGTGGGACTTGAGTTCCTGTGTCAGTTTTGAAATGAGGACAGTAGTTGCAAAGTTTTTGGGGCACTTTTGAACTTTGTTCTACATCTCATTCAAAAGCCAACGGTCCTAAACACACAGTCCTCTTGGAAAACAGTTCAAGGGGTGCCGTGTATGTGCTTGTAGGTGAACTTTCTTTGCTGGCATTTGATTTGTGTGCGAGGGCAGCTCCGTTCAGTCCTTGTGGTCTGATGGATCCCAGATCTGTGATTCTTAAAAATAGGGTGCCTGGTTTTAGGTCGGGATGGGAATCTCTAATTATTGCAGGTTTGGGGATGTGTAATTACTGCAGTGTTGGGATCTCTAACTACTGTCCTTCTTAACAGTGTCTTTAAAATATTTGTTATTTCAGCCAGAGAAGGTGCAGCTAGATTCAGTATAACTCTGGCTTTCTGACAAATCATTCGCTATTAGCATCAAGCTAATAAAATAACATTTTTCTCTTTTGAGAGTTCTGAGACAGAGGGTAATCTGCGGTCTAAACCCAAGTTATACGTTTCCTACAAGAGTTACTATATTGTTATACTATTTATCCACTCTAGCTGAATATAAATAAAATTGTTAGTAAAACAATTTTGGCTTTGTGTTTTTATTGCTTTTGACCCTTTTCTTCTAACAAGACCCCTGGAGATTTTTCACTTCAAACTGTATTTGAAGTGGTGTATCCAAGGGATGGTTTTTCAGAGAAGATCATGGCGACTCATATATGTAGACAGGCAATCGTACAATGGAAATGGTGAACGTAAAACTCAGAGCTAGCTGCTGTAGAGAGGGAAAAATTAACTTTTATCTAAATACAGAATTACCCCTCTGGAATTTTAAGTAAAACCCAACTGACAAAGAAAAAACAAATAAAGCAGGGGTATCAGGTTTTCTTCTTTTAGTCTTACGCTATTTTATACTGGTGTTTAGTTCAGCAATTCTGTGAAGTCAAAGCCGATCCTAACAATTTCACTCCAGACATCTCCTTTGATGGACTTTGCTACTGAATCCAACAATCATTCACGGGAAGGAGTATCTTGGGAATAAAATCTATGCTTAATTTACAGCATCTTTTCTTTCCTTCTTTAGGAAGAGGATCAGAAGATCCCAAGGACAGAACCAGGATTTCTTTTACCATGTTTGCTGCAGTTAACTGCTAGCTTTGCACAGAATTTGGTGAATAGCTGGATGTCCACATCATCCAGTCACAGGTAATCCCAAAGGCACATTCTGTTTCATTGCTGAAAGCCTTCAGCCAGGCCAGCGTGGTTTTCCCCTCAGCGTAGCCGCACTCCTGCATTCTGCTGGCATTTCTACCTAAGTGTGCACCTCTTCCTGCTATGCTTACTTGGAAAAACTCCGGAAAAACTACCATTTCCATGGAGAAAGCTGAGCTGTCCCGGCAAAGCATCCCCTCATGAGATTGTGTGTAGCTTGAGATTAAAACAGGCCAAGGCTAATTAATTTTCACCATGACTGTAGATTGCAACTAAGTCAACTTTTGTCCATGTACAGCATTTATTTTTCTTTTAGCCTATATGTTTGTTCCCATAGCTCAGAAGCATATGAAAATGCCTCTAGAGACCCACCCCATTCTCCAAATGGGGAGAATATCCTTCTGTTTTCCAGTTCTGGAAAAAACAAACAAACTAACAAACACACAAAAGTTTAAAAACAGAGCATATGTACATGCTTTCACTGAGGTTGCCTAATATGGTAATTTTTGTTACTCCTAAATCATGAGTTTTAGGCCCTGGACATGGTCATGAAATACAGTAATGACATCTTTCAACCCTGTAAATCCCACTAACATCACTGCTGTCTTTTCTGCATGACTGGGGCTTTAAAAGCAATAGTTTATATTTAGTGTAGAATATTGTTTTTAATTGATGTTTCCATTTTTCTTTTGACTCCCAATTTTTCTACCTGAAACAAATTTTGTGCTAACATGCCATCCAACTTTTAATTTCATTTCTATTTCACCATTTCACTGCTGTGGCAGGAAAAAAAACAAACCATGCTTGTATTTGTTTTGGTACCCAATAAAGCGGATTGTGGTATGTACTGCCATAGGATTTTACATTCAAGTTGTCACATCCCTAACACCTAGCTGTCAGGACGCTAAATATTTTTAAGTAGAAATTATAAATATGCTGAGTTAAAAACCAAAACCAAACAAAACCAAACAAGTCTTTTTTTTTTTTTTTTTTTTTTTTTTTACATCTGACCTTATCTGTCAAGTGAGCAAGGAGCCCATACAGGGCTTAAGGATACAGGGCTTTCTGCAGGATGTCAGCAATCATTTAAAGACCATGTTGAACTGTGGGATCTGGGATCTTACAGCACCGTATGCAAAAGACTCTGAAGGTGCGGGAGGCAGCAAATATAACACATGTTCTCTTGACAAAAGTATCTGGCTTTTGGGGTTTTCTCTTCTCCCCACAGAGATCCAGATACAGGAGATGTAAAAGTTAGCTTAAATAATATATCAAGGGGAAAAAAAAAAATGAGGGGAAAGAAAGATGGCTTTATGTCTTACTGTCTCAATGGACATTTTCATGTTGTGCTGAGTGACATGTACCCCTGTGCACGAGTGGGTACAAAACCAGAGTGATTTTTTACCTGTTATCTCTGATTTATAGAGCAGTGTCCTATATATCTTTCCTGACTTGTACAGATAGAATTCTCATTTGAGATGGCAATATTAATTACTTCCCAGATTTTCATGTGTCTTTGCAATAGAAGGCAGGAACATCATCTTAATTAGTGCAATCTTACAAAAAAAAGACAGAATGAGTGTTAGACCACTGGAAGCTCTTACACATGTTCTCTCACTGAAGGCACGCTTTCAAAACAGAAACCAACCGCATGAAGTATTTTAATAAAAGCCATCACTCTGCTTTATGCCCTCTGGGAAAGCATGCATACACATATCTTCTATAACATCTTTTCCTTCACTTTTTCGAGTTTTTATTTCTTAATTCAGAAATACAAAATGACAAATACTTGTAAGCATTATACAGTATAGCAAATCAATTTTTATAAATGTCCTTACGAAATATTATTTTGTAATGTTCTTTCCTTCACATTTGATCTAAACATGAAAAGAATATACTTCTCCACAGAGAAAGATCAACGTGATCAAAACTTTTCTTTGAGACAAAATTAAAATTCTGATTTTAAATGCTAATAATATCAAAGAGTTTCTGAGCAAAAATTGTTTTCACAGGAAAAAAATACAAACACAACCCATATGAAATAACATTGACACTGTCCAATTTTTTTTTTCAGTCCTTTATTACTTCTAAAATTAAGATTTGCTAATTGAAATCCCACCAAAAACAAAGAGAACGTGAACTTAGCCTCACAGCTAACACTTACAAAGCAGTTGATCTGTAATAACCAGTACAGGTAAACCAAAGAAAGGTACTTGCTGAGGGCTGTATGTGGAAACTGCGTGGGGTTGGGTAACCCCTCATGAAAAAAAATCCATAGCAGAATAGACATGGCTTTGAAGCCATTAAGCCCTTTTTTCCCCCTGTATTTGGCCTTTGCTTTTCACCTCTGCATTTTGTTGGACAAATACTTAATTTTCTTTTTATTGCAGCATTATGCACAAGAGCAGATTGATAACTTTGGTCCCTATATTGTTAATGAAAGGATGTGTCATGTTGCAACGTATGCTCAAAAAATGATGGCAAGAGTTAGAATTTTCAATTCATTTTTCCATACTCTGTGTAACACTGAGGATCCCTTAGGACATTTTAAGTCCCTCTGCATGATGTTTTACTAGCCTTTTTTATTATTATTTTTTAAGGCAGCCTATTCATCCTATATCTGGTACTATGTCCTGCTTATTATGTGCCATTTCCATCAGCCAAAATGGCTCCAGCTGTTTGATTTCAGATTGCACCCAGAGCCATGCCTATGAGATAAATCAATTGCCTGCCCTTTTCAGATTCAAAAAGACTTCTCTCCCCCAACCTCTGGTTTTGGTCTCAGATAGAGGTGTTAACCCTCCCACAGAAAATATAACCTCCATCACTAAGGTGGAATACAAACGAGCAATTAACCAAAGCCATATACTTTTAGCACTGGTTTTCTACCAGCTGATTCTCTAATGGGGTTTTGACTCGATGTTATATACGTCTTTACCCTGTATGGAGCAGAATTTTAAACTGAGTTGTAACAACTGGGAACAATATGAGAGCTTTCTCAGAAAGTAAATGGCAGGGAAAACTACATGCCACTACCTGGAAGGCCATTAATGTCTGTCAGAAAAAGAAAGGTTATTTAATGCCACAGGAATTGATACTGTACTTAGGCCAGCCCAAATGCTTATCCCACTGGTGAGATAACCTTCTATTCTGTGAATTAATTTGTGAATCATCTTTGAAGCTGGAAAATTTCTCCAATTACTGTTTGTAGCCAGGCACCAACGAACAGTGTCTTAGCTGAGAAGTTGCCGAGGAAGAGAAAAGTTGGGTAATTCCGGGCTGCTGTTGGCTTTAATGTCTGTTTTTCTTATATTCCATATAAAAGCACATTTTCATGTACTTTGGTTTTCTGGTGCTTCCTGAGGTATCACAGGCACCACTAAGAAAACGTCTTGATGCACCTCCTGCAGACGTGACATATCACGCGCTCAGACGCCTGCTGCGAACATTTCGATCCTATCACTATCAAGGTGCTGAGAAGTCAACACTCCAAAATTTTCACCCTAATTCTCACTGCTAGGTGTGCCCATCTACAGTGCCGAGCATGATGCAAAATTAAAAACTAAGTTTACACCTGAAGACAAGGCTGTGTTAAACAAGCCATATCTGATTGGCAATATCAAGACTATTGCAGGGCTGCAAAGTGCTCCTGTGGTGGACTCAGCAACAGCGATAAAATTTCATCAGTATCTGTACAGAATATCAATACTTAAAAAGTGAAATATGCTGCCTGAGGCTGGTGTGACTGAATTTGCCCTGAAGCCATCCACCACCTCGGCAGTGTCGGGGAGCCACAGCTCTTCACGCCTCTGACCAACGGAACCCCTGCCAAAGGCATTCTGCATTGTAGCTGCATGCTCAGGTAAAGAGAAGCATTGCATTTCTTGGCAAGCTACCGTCACTAAAGTGCACGCTGAGTGGCCAACATATAGAAGAAAAAGGGGGAAGGACGAGTCTGCTGTCAACAGAAATGTTCTTGGTGTTTAAAACTCTTTCAACCACTACTGAAGGCAACGGGAGTTTGCCCCCATCATAACCTAGGTTTATCAATACAAATCATACTTGGCTGAAATTACTTGTGTGTGTACCAGGCTTTAATGTGTGTTAGTGGAAACTATTAAATCTACGATGCTGTCTTTTCCTTCCTTTATATGCCCACCTGGGAAATATGGAGGATGTAAAACTCCGCTAAGATCAACTTTCCTTGGCAGAAATACTTTTATTATCCCTCTATTTCTTAATACCCAGCACAAATGTTGAGGAAAACTAGTTCCACATAAAGAAACTAATTTTCCTCCTCATCGTTACGTTCACAGGGATTGCATTGCAGCAGTCGGAAAGAAGTAAGGGAATATTAAAATCTTTAGATAACTGTCGACAATTATGTGAGTCTGGAAATATTGCCTATAAAGGGAGGAGGTCCCTCATGCTGCATTGTTTGTGACTGTCCAAACAGCAATAGGCAGGTATAATGCCTGAGCCTGGCTTCCCTCGTCAGCACACACATGATCAAAATTCAGCAGAAAACCACTGTAGCATATTAGATACCACTAGTCTCAATTAAGGACAATTAGCAGTGCCACTGTGCATATGAGTGAGACAGATTATCGTGGCACCAGAGACAAAACAGATTCAGAACAGGAAATAGAGTACGGTTTTAACATCCTTAAGTGTTGTTTATGGCAATTCATAAATGTTTTGCACTGTGTTTATCTGAAATTTATGATGTTCTGAAGCAAAAACTGAAACTTGCCAAAAAGAAAAAAAACGAAATACCAAGAGAGAAAAAGAGAACTATACCAGCAAATATAGCCAACAATTGTTCTGCTTAATCAGGTTATTACAAAATCTACCTTTCCAGAAAACAGATGAGAGCTGATTGCAGCTATCAAAGCTAAAACACAGCTGTCTCCCTCCTGCTCATTTGGTACACAATAGAAAGCCACGTAAAATTACTTTGATAGTGAATTCAAATATTATGCTGTTTAAAAGCATTTTCTTTTAGCAGTGAGAACTTTAAAAACGGTAGTTTTACAGTGTCAGGCAGAGATGAGGGTTCAGATTTAGAAGAGGACTGTGAAAAATTTAAAATTCAAGAAGACAATTTCTTGCTACATATTTTGGGGGTTACTAGTCGGAAAGAGCATTTTCTCTGGCTCGGACTCAATTTAGGGCTTTTGCTAAGATTTGAGTTAGGGTCAAGAAAACCAAAGGATGAAGAGCTGGCTTTACTTGGGTATGTCGATAGTTTGAAGGCTGAAGAAGAGCCTGGGTGTTACCTGGACCTGAAAGTGAATAGCTGATTTAAGATAAGAAACTGTCTCCCATAGCAACTGTTTAGATTTTAGGTTGTGTATGTTGTTCATGATAAAAAAGCAAAGGCTCCACAAAGGATCTTAGCGTTTCATGTCAAGAGAGCGGTGGTGATTTGAAAGAGAGCTGATGTTGGTTAAGCACAAAGGATTTCTTATACAGAAAGTCCTTGATGCACCAAGTCAGACTCGGATGAGAGGAAAGTTCAAAGTTCAGAAGGTAAAATTAATATTGTATGTTCCTGGAGTTGAAGAAGTAAAAGACATTATTTGGTCCCAAGGGCAGTAACAGTATTAGTAGGAAATCTAAGTCCCTAAGGTCAGATTTAGTCTTGGGTTAAAGCTGGGCTTAGGTTTAGGAAAAATCCTGCAGAAGAAAGAGTTTGGTTCAGCCTATGCAATAGCCTGTACAGGCTGTTACAAACCTTCCTCAGGGCCACAGGAAGGATTAGATGTCGAAGAAGTATTTCATTTGGTGAGAAATCATTGAAATATAGCTCAATATCTACCTGGGACCGCACTCTAGGTCATCTTAGAAAAGAATTAGCACTTGCGTAAAGTTTTTTTTTTTTTTTTTTTTTTTTTCTGAGGAAGTATACAGAGTTAGGAAAAAGGCTGATGCTTTTAGCTAGACCAAAAGGAAAGGAGCTGTGACCTGGAAAGTCATCAGGGTGGGGTTGGGTTTGAGGTTAGTTAGATTAGCTTGGAGAGGTGAAACTGCAGCAGTAAATTCAAAGGACTGCAGCTTTTGGGTTCAACGGTGACGTCTAACACTGAGGGTAGATACAATTTTACATTGAAAAATGATAGCCTTGGATCAGATTTTCTTAAGGAAATTTGGGTAGAGTTGAAAATGCAGAAAGAGCTTTGCAAGAGTGTGATGGTGTGAAATAAGAGCTTGGCATCGGTCACTTTGGGCAGAAGTTGCTCGTTCCTTTGTGGGAAGAAAGGGAAGTGCCCGGACCTAGCTTCTCTTCACATTTCCAGGGCTGAGAACAGGGTTAAGACATCGCCCAGGATTGAGCCCACAGCCAGCTGCCTTGTCAAGGGGAGGACAGTTGCCACAGTTTAATGCATGCCTCTGAGTGTTCCGCCGTGATGTCATAGCTTCATTCATTGTTCAGGGTGGAAAGCTAAGGGCTCGCAAAGGGAAGGTACCGCTGTGCACCCCTGCCCGGGCTCGCAGGGTCGTGATGACAGCTGGGGTCAGTGGTGTACAGGGGACAAAAGCTTACTGCAGGGGTGAGGCAGTGCCCCGGGGCTTTTTTACTTATTACTTAATTAACATTGCCTAAAAGGGGATGTCTGTCGGAAATAGGCTTCTAAAGTACTGCAGCAGCAATGAAGTGATTAGGATTAAACGATATTTATTCCCCTGTTACTAAATGAGTCAGAGCACTCTGGTTCTTAAAGGGGGTTAAAATGTCCATTTTATGAGATATTCATCCTTACTACTGTTATTCCAAAATCCTGAATTCTTTGCTCAGACTAAACTCCCAGAAACTACATAATTTATTCCATTTTTATTAATGTGCCTTATAGAAGAACAAAAGTTCTTTATAAAGCTAAAGAAACATATACTTGGGAGCAGAATATATTTCCCCTAATCCACAAACTGAACACAGAAAATCTTACATAGACTTTGAATTTCACAGAGGTGTGACTAGGAGAGCCGCAAGTAAAAATAATGATCCTTTGCAAATGTGTTCACTTGAAAGCAGATCTGAAGCCTTCAAAAACGGAGTGCTCTTGTCACATGGCAGACCAGACCCTCCATCATATATATCAGTTGCTATTTCCACATCTGTACCTTTTATTCTGCTTTAATTGAATGTAAAGAAAGCAGGGCTAACAAAAAGCAACTGCAAACCTTTGTTCATGCAATTAATGGAGCGAGAGGCAGAGGGACTCTCAAAGAGACTCGCAGAGGGTCGTGGAGAGTCTCTCACACGTGGAGTGTCTCAGGCGGGAGATCAGAGCGCACAGCTTGTGCATCTGACAACCGAGAGGATTACTTGTCACAGCTCCCAGTTGTCTGTGTGGACAAAGTTCGGTAATTATTGCTAGACCACGATGCCTTTCTGACAGCTCGTTGTTCTCGAAGCAGTCCCGTACCTGACGGGCTGTTCAGAGGGAGAGGTGGGTGCTCCACCTGCAGCCCCTCCGGGTGCTTCTCACTGCCGCTGACTTTGTGCGATACGTGACTCACCTCAGCCAGCACTCCCTGATGGCATCAGCTCTGGGTGTTCTCAAGGAGTGCTCTAGGCACAGCATTAAGCCCTGGCAGAGGTGTGAGTGGGCATTAATCACGTGGAACTTTCCCAGCGAGGGGATAGTTTTATTTGGATGCGCGCACACACACAAACACCCACGCATCTGTATTTTTGTCATGGTTTTGTGTGTCCAGCACACCCAACATCATTCAGTCCAGCTATTTCAATGGCAGGGCTCTTCCTGTTGAGCAAATGCAGAATATAGTGGCACTGCCTGTCATTCCACTTTTGATCATTTTTCACAAAGGCATAGGATCTTTACCAACTAATTCCATCCCAGTCGAAAAAACAGATATGTTCTTCATCTTCCTTTGTCTGATGGTGACCCCAAAATGTATCTCATAGAGTCAAATGAGTCAGAATAGCCAAAAGCTTAGTTTTCATCCCCGGGGAAAAATTGACTCGGTGGTGCTCAGGTGGGAACCTGTCCAAACCATTCCGGATCCCTATATTGCTTATACTTGTTTGACTCTGTTAGATAGAGACCACATCTCACCCAGCAGACATCACCACTCACTATTCTAATCTTCTTGCTTAAAACTGTTTTGGTTTTTCTACTTTATTCTCATTAATGACTACATTTTCCATGGCATGTATATTTTTACATGTATTTAAGTGTTGCCTTGGTTTCAGTATCATGATGCGTCATTTCTTTACCTCTCACTAAAGGCCACTGTAAATCAGCAAGCTCAGTTTCACATTTCGACATGTCCCTTTAGGCCATTCTCATTTCATTCCGTAGATGGTTCAAGTCTTCTGCATCATCAGCCTGTTCTTCAGCTGAAGATGGCAAAGCCCTTCCCAATTCACCGTTTCCCCGTCAGATTCACAAGTGTAACAGCCTTGTTGAAAGATCTCATTCAGCATTTCTGTTTGGCAGGCTTGGTGCTTCCCTACGAGCCCTCACACACAGTTAATTTCTGCAATGCGGTATCAGGAGTAGATTGTAGAGAAAGCAGTGGCTGAGCCTCCTCTCATTTCCCAATACTCTACGTGATAATACCTCACTTTCTCCCATGGTGCTGCCATGCCCACTCTTGATGGATGGGAGTGATGAAGTGATATACCATCCATCCCATGCTCTTCTTGTATGCCTGGAAGGCAAAGTCAGGGTCCTATCCCGGTTCATTCCTCATTTTCACTGAAGTCTGAAGTGTATAATCTCCAGATTGACCTCTGGATGAATGGCAGGGCTCACTCACTCTTCTCTGTCAAAGTCCAGAAAGCTGGTGACAATTTTGCCCTACATTAAAAAGGCTGTGGATAGGATAATTACCTCATAGAACCCACAATTAATCTTCCTGGGTGTCCTCCAAAATCAGCAGTAAGACATGCCTACAGCATGTGGGTCATGACACTGTCTCAAGCACTTGCCTACAACGGCCGGTGCTTCACTGTTAACACCCCCTGGTGTAACGCTGGCCCGTGACAGACAGCACCATCCCAGACACCAGCCAGGTTTTGTTCAACGGCAACAGCATGGTGGCGGTTTGGAGACGGTCACCATGTGTGAAGGGGAGGAGGGTTAGGGTAGGTAGTGCTCAGCAGGGCTGTTCTGAGTAATGACGTTTTACCGCTTTTATTTAGCTGGATGTGGGGATGGACTGTCTCCCAGAAGGCATAAACTCCTGCCTTGAACAAGAGAGAACGCCTAATCTTACCGGACTAAAATTAGCCTTTGTGCACACCTCCACTAGTATTGTATCTGAACATCAGGCAGTGACTAATCTTTTTTTATAAGCCTGCTGTGATGATACACCATAGGTAGCAAGTATTGAAAGAAAAAAAAAAAATCCCTTTTTTTACTAAACTATTTCGTGTGACATATGACAAGTGGCTATTTCTGTTGTTCTGTTCTCTTTGGTGAGTGTATTAAGTGCCGCAGCAAGATTTCTGCATCATTGTCGTCCATTTGTCTTCTAGCTATATGTTCATGAATTCGTCTTTCCGTTTGCTAGTAGCTTGTAGTGTCTGACATGAATGTTTTTATTGAAAGCCTTGTTATGTATTCCTTGAACTACTGCTACTGGGCACCAACAAACATCACTGACCATCTTCATTTCACGGTGTATCTATCTCCCTCTTTTCTGCCTACTCACCCAGTCTTTCATTCATTTATAACTGTATACTTCATCTCTGTCTTGTTTTGCCTTATTAACTGTGTGAATTCCTGTTTTCTTATTGATTGCTTCCACATTTGAGAAGCAGAATTTTCAGCAGATCCATCTCAGTCTCTCATTAACCACAAAGTCACTTTTTATTATATTCAGCCACCTCACTTTGGTGAACTGCTGCTTATGCAGACAGGAAGCTGCCAAGTCCAAGGGGCTTTGGGACTGAAAGGACCCCTCCTTCCCGGCCCAGATGGACACGGCTCCTGCTGGCTCCCAGCCCCTTCTCTCCATGTTCCCAGGCTTGTTCTTCTTCAGTCTTGACCCCTGCCTTTCTCCATTGTAATGGCACCCAAATAAACATCCTGCCCCTAATTATTTTTTCTCCGTTAGTTCCCGTCTTGCAGTATCTGCACCTGAATTTGATATTTCTGATATTGTTACCAAAGTCACCATGGCTTTACCCACTGCTACTGATAGGTTACCGAGGCCGTCACCCTCTGAAATGTCCCCACCACTCCCCTCCCATTGCCGGTGACACCCGATTTTCTCTCACGTAACACCCTGTGCAATACAACCATCCCTCACTGCGCTGCCTGTACCTTTTGCACCACCTCACTTTGTCACATGCTGCGTCCAGAGATTTTTTGCATCATGCCCAGTCGTTTCCCAGGGTCTGCTCTTTTAGCTAAACCTCAAGCCAGGGCCAAGTCATTCGCCCAATGATGACTTAAAGCTTTGCAAGCTCTGGAAACTGCTCAAATTAATGAGCTTAGCTTTATAACATAGCTCTGTAACATTCGTGATCTCACCTGTTTCTTCAATACTTATTTTTGTGAATTGCACAGATTTAGTGCCTCTGCATGTTTCACTGCAGACGATCTCAACTTCTCTGATCTCTCTGCAGTGCCGAACCCTTGGACACATCGGGTCGTTGCTTGCCTTCGCCTGTCGGGATTGTTCCCACAGTCAGTGACATAGAAGATACAATTTCTTCCATTTTAGTGAATGATTCAGTTCACATCCAACACCAACTAACAAAATCATCACTGATAAAAGTCCCGGTAAGGAACAATCAGAGTTTTTATCTCACTGCAGCTTCAGTAACATTGCCAAGTGGTGAGGTGGCCATCAGAGCTGTTACACCGGTGCCTCTCCCTTCCAGAAATGATTAGAAGGTGCGTGCAAACTCACCATACTTTGAATGCTAACAGCTGCTCCTATTTCCCTATGGTATCTCAGAAATGCTTGGAAATCTAATGCAAAGGCATATACTAAAAACAAAGTTATGCAAAGGACATCTTTGTTTGCACACAATATTAGCAGTGCCTAGGTAACTCTGTTCACATTCTGCTAGATTGCCTTAACATATCACTGTGTGGAGTATTTCAAGGTTAATATTTTGCTGAAGGGCTAAATACCTGTATTAATCTATGCTTTTGTCATGGTTTAACCTGGCCGGCAGCTAGAACAACCACACAGCCGTTCACTCACTCCCCACCCTACAGTGCGATGGGGGAGAGAATGGAAAAGGGAAAAAACAGGTAAAACTTGTGGGTTGAGATAAAGACAGTTTAATAGGACAGAAAAGGAAGAGAATAATAATAATGGTGATAAAAGAATGTACAAAACAAGTCATGCACAGCACAATTGCTCACCAGCCGAAGCTGACGCTCGGCTAGTTCCTGAGCCACACCACCTCCTGGCCACCCCCCCGGTTATATACAGAACGTGACATCATATGGTCTGGAATATCCCTTTGGTCACTGGGGTCAGCTGTCCTGGCCGTGTCCTCTCCAGCTCCTTGGGCATCCCCTGCCTCCTCACTGGCAGGGCAGTGTGAGAAGCTGAAAAGTCCTTGACTGCTTGGCAACAACTAAAACACCAGTGTGTTATCAACGTTATTTTCATCCTAAATCCAAACACAGCACTATGCCAGCTGCTAAGAAGAAAATTAACTCAGTCCCAGCTGAAACCAGGACAGCTTTATAGTAGACTTTAGTTTCACAATCATAGTTTCTATCATTTTCCTGATTCACGATATTATGTCTGAGAAAATGACACTGCTAATTCATCTGCATTACAGCCCTGCCGATAACCAGATGCGTTACCTTCCTCATTACTTTCCTCATTGCTGCTGTGCTGTTTTACAAGTCTTCTACTGAATTAGAAATGGAAGCTTTTCATTTCATTGACTTTTTAAGTAAAAAAGTCTAAAATTTTCCAGAAGTTATTTAGTGAATGCATTTAAATCCACCGCAGAGCAGTTACTAACTGTTACTGTTAAAACGCTTAGACAGCAGAACTAGCTTCTAATTTTAGAAAAATAAGAATCATTATCTGGACTCAACAAACTCAGTTCCTACAGAACTAAGTCTGATAAATTGCTTCAAACTGTCTTTTCTTATTACTTACAGGCACAGAGTTTGGAAAGAAATGATACATAACATTTCAGGAAAAATGTATGTAAGTAATATATAGGTACATGCATATAGAAATAGAAATAAATACATAAAAATGTACATAAATAAAAACATGCAGAAGTATATACAGAAGTATATACATATATAGGCAGAAAATGTGTGTTTATCATAATCTAACCATTGAACTCAGTAGTACTGTAGCTCCTTTCACATCCATGGAATCGCTGTATTCACGGATCTGGTCCTGTGACCTGCGTTGGATCCCTTGATTCAGGTAAGGAATGGTCCTTACACATTAAATAAAATTTATGAAAACACACATGCACAGGTCCACACACATTATATTCAGATATATCCACGTGTCCATTACACACGAGAAGGAGAACAAGTCTTTTCTATCTTAAACAAATGCAAATATATAAAATAGGTTGCAGAAGTACAGAGAATGATTCAATATTTAAACAAACATCAAGATTTGTTGCTAGATGTGACTTCAGGTCTCATAAATACTGCATAATTCAGGTGGATGTGTACTCTGTAGTTCACAAACAGAGAACGTGTACTGCAAAGCATGGGATCTGGCCTTCTTTCGCTCAGTACTTTATCTTTCCTATTAGATTTTATTTTTTTAATACATTGGCACGTACCAAAATTCTAAATAAAGAAAAGAAGACAACCAGCAGGCATGTCTGTCTTTGCTTTTTTTCTCTGTCCTACATACCTCAGCTAGTCTTATCATCCCTTGCTTTTGTCCTCTCTAAAGCTTTTCATCATATAAGCTTCCTCCAGCAAATTCAACAGTTATTGTTCTGTCTGTAGCCTTCATTGCATACCCTGTCAGAAAGGTGTGACAAGCTCTTTCCCCACCATGCTTTCTCTGCAGCCCTGGATAATCTCTATACAAGCCACAACCTATAAATCCTCCCTTTTCAGTCTGGTAGTCCTAATTAGCATTGTTTGGCCTCTTAGAACTGCATTTCCACAAAATCTACACACATCTTTACATGTATTCCCCTAATAAATCTTACTGAATACAACACTCATAAAAGCAACAGGGAAAAAAAAAAGAGAGAGGATGTTAATGCTCAAGGTGAATATTAATTCATTCAAGAGGATATTAAATCTGCTTATCGTAATAACGCTTAACAGTCTGCATTTTTCCAAAACCATACATCGCATATCTTAATGCAAATACTGTCTGTGTGCTTGTTGCATATCTTGCTGCTCCAAAAATGACATATTATAATTCAGAGCTAGACATATCTGCAGTATAGCAGAGTTGGTTCCACTTACCATGAATCCGAGTACCACAAAAGGATTATTGGAACCCTTTTAGTAGGTTGGTGGATTTTCCTGGTGTGGAAACTATGGAAGAAGAAAAGAAATGTTTTCGCTGCACAAATGTTAAAGCTGAGTTTGATCATATGTTCCATCTGCTGACTGCCTGAATGTGATGAGAAACCTTCAGCCACCCAGTCACTATCTCGAGCCTTCCGTCTTCCTGTTTGTGAAACAGAGACACTAACAGACATCTGTGTCAAAAATATCTATATAAAAATAAAAAAATATTAAACACTTTTTTAAGGAAATACGTTAGTGCCAGAGCCTCTTCAGTTTCCACTATGAATTCTCATGAACATCAGCTGAATTTTAACTTTTTAGCCCTTTTTTTTTTTTAAATCTTTTACCTTTTTACCTCTCGTAAAATTGGAGAATAGTCTTTTATGAGATGTGTGTGTTCTTAACTATCCTTTGGCTTTCCATGTTGCCACCCATCTAAAGAGTAAAGCCCTAAAGGGAGGTATATGTCCAAGTAGTGTGTCATAGTGGTTGTCCTTAAAAAAATATTTTAAAATAAAACATGGGAGTCAACCCGCTTATGCTTCACCTTATGTCTGAATCCACATGACCATTTTATTTTTAAGAAAACTGTTCCCAAGGCACATAAATCTGATTTCTATTTCATCTCACACAGCCTGGCAATGATTCACTTTGATGTTTCTTGGTTGATACGTCTCTTCTTTAGTCAGAACATAGGGAATCATGTACCATTATAGGGCAAAAAAACCCCCAAAGTTCTGAAAACCAATCCTTAAATGATCCAGCAATGTAACATAGGAAATTATATATGATACCCAGGCATTTTTAGCCATGAAAACATCAAAAGTCTGGAGACAAGATCAGAGAGTATTTTTACAAAACCACCTTTGACACAGGAATGAAAACAGATCCCGCAAGTAATCTTCAGCCAAAATTATTTTGATGTAAGATAGGTCAAAAATTGATCTTAAGACCAGCAAAGGAAATGAGCTAAGAACTGGAAAGAATTATATTCTGTGCCTCTTATCAGTCACTACAACTATTGACTGAGGAAGAAATGCAACCACCACAATTACATGTAGTAACCTCACACGTCACAGGAAAAAGTTGAGAAAGAGGCTTAAAATACTTGTGAAAGGCGGTCACTGAGGAAAAGTGATGCTGGAAACGCTGGGACATGCACGTTGTGATGATGAGGCTTTCACACATAAGAAAGGAGCTAGAAAGAACATCCAGAATAATTAAAAAAGAAGCCATAATACTCTATATGCTAAGAAAGGTGTTGTAACCACAGCGATATTCTCCTCCTTTCAAGGAGAAATAAAGATTCTCTAAAATACTTCTATTTCAAGTGCACCAAAGGGGAAAAAACTGTTTGGATTTCAAACCAGTCTAGGGCAAACATCCCATGCAAAAGAAAGTGCCCTTCCATCAAGCAGTATTCAGAGAAACAAATCTTAGGGTATGAAACAGTCTCTGATAAATGCAGCAATTAACTAAGATACAAAGGGGTGGTGGAGACAACACTGTGCTCTGAAAAAGCTTGGTCGGTGCAATAGAAGCTCAAAATATAAGAGACCGGTTGGCTAAGAACATGCATTGTAAAGTAATAGAGTTCTGCAGAGCGAAAGGTAAATTTGCACCTGAATCATAAATATATATGTAGAACATGATTGAGATGTGAGAATGAATGGAAAAAATGCCTTTGAAGGAAGAAAAGAAAAAAAAAAGGTCCAAGACAGACAAGTGCAAAAATCGCCTTTACCAGGTATCAATGAAATCTTTAGCCACAGGTCATAGAAGAAATAAGAGATCTACAACAGCAACCAAGTTAAACCTAAATTTGAAAATGAAGTGAATACATGAGTATTCCTAAAGAAGAATGGAAAATGAATACCATAGAGAATCAAAGAAATTATATACAACCACAGGAACCCCACACAGCCTCCTCTTCTGCAACACCACCATGGCCAGGACCTTTGAGCACTACGCTCCATATTTTCATTTAGTTTCCCACCCAAAATCATTCATTCTGAGTTCATATCAATAGATGTGGATACGAGCAGCATGGCCGCGAGCCACTTACCATACGTGGCCTTAGAATAGTCAAAGAAATAAAGATGGCAGAAAAACCAATTAGCTAACACCTCTGCTTTAAGGAAGTCTGTTGCAAGAAGTTGCTCACAGAATTATTATTGGATTATTTATTTGTTTATTCCCACACTTACCTGTTAGCTACTGATGTCTGTTTTATGTTTCCAGGAGCTCTAGCGGTAGCTCACAGCTGAGCATCTTCAATGGATAGTGTCTAAAAAGAGGAGCTGGGTATCATCACAACCAGGGTTGAAACAGAAATTTGCTGTTTGTCTCTGTGGTGGAAATCATCAGGAAGATTTAAGAGCCCAGGCCAAAGCAACGATTTCAGCTGTGTTCCAAGGTACAAATCAACTTTGCTTCAATTAGGGCAGTAAAGTTGATGCAGATCTGTGCTCATGTCTGGGCCAAACAAAGAAAGATTAAACAGATGGCTGTTATTGTGCCTATTGTTATTGTTGTAATGTATTTTGCTTTAGTGTTTCTCTCAAATTCAGTCTGAAGTGAAGGCTCTTTCAACCTGAGGCTGCTTATAAGATATCGGAAAGATATTTGAAAAATCTTGCAACACCAGTCTGCAAGAAATAATAACCTTGCAGTGGATTCAATACAATTATTGATGATAAGGACCTTGTTTCCACTGCTCCTGGGAGATTTTACTACGTCTAGAGGAAATTTCTAGAGAATCTAGAAGATCCTGAAGTATTTCTAGCAGATTGACTGACTTAGTAAATTTCTCTTTAAACTAATGAACTTGGGGGTGGGGTCCAAAGCTGTGACACCTGTGTACTCACAAGCGACAGGGTGGATGAGGGCACCTACCAGAGTAGTAAGGAATGGCCCCCCAACCCTCAGAAAACGTTCTGCCAAAAAAGGGGAGACAGTCAACAGTTCAAATGAAGGAAAGCTAGGAAATGGTGGCTATCAGACGGCAACTGAAACTTGGTGGGATGAACCACACAACTGGAGCGCTGCAGTCGGTGGCTATAACTCTTCAGGAGGGACCGGGAAGGAAGGAAGGAAAGATGGGGGGCGGGGGGAGGGTTGCCCTTTACTTAAAAATAATGGATTGATTGCACAGAGCTGTCTTTGAAAAACAGCAATGCAGAGGTTGAGAGCTTATGGGTGAAAATTAGAGAACAAGCCAGCACAGGAAAGGTGTTTACTACAGGCCAGCAGATCAAGGGGAGGATGTCAATGAAGTGTTCTTTCTTTAACTAGAGGAAGCATCACGCTGGCAGGTCTTGATCCTGCTGCAGGGCTTCAACCGCCCTGGCATCTGCTGGAAAAGTGGCACAAGCAGCTGCAAGCTGTCTAGAAGATTCTTGGAGTGCACTGGGATAACATCCTAGTCCAGGTGACAGAAACCCCAATCAGAGATGTGTTGCTGGACCTATTGCTCACTAACATAGAGGAACTCATTGGAGAGGTCAAGATTGGTGGTAGCCTGGGCTGCAGTGATCATGCCCTGGTAGAATTCATGATCTCAAGGGACATAGGCCAGGAGAAAGGTATAGTAAACACCCTAAAACTTAGGAAAGTGAACCTTCAGATGTTTAAGGAACTGGTGGATGGGACCCCGTTGCTGGCTGGCCTTATGTTGCCTGTCCAGGATAGGCTGACTAGATCAGCCAGCATGGGAAAACACAGAGATTTCTGCCTGTTCCTACCCCAAAAAAATCAGGCAATAAATCTTCAAAGTTTACCAAAATACAGCACTACCCCAGACACTGAAGAGGACAGGAGTAATATGCGACAGACGCTCGTCACACCATTCAGTGTAGAACCAGAAGGTGCTCAGGCATCGGTGTTCTGAGGGTTTGTAGGAAACTCATCTGGTCTGGAACAGACAATGCAAAACTGGCTTTCAGGGAAGCGGAACTGTCCCTGTTACAGTTCAACAGCAGAGAGCACCACAAAATGCGAGAGGAATTTCGGATAGTGAGCCATAATGTGTATGAATTTTAGATCAAGTTTAAGTTGAATTCTTCAGGTGGCCTTGAAGGCAAGTGGTAGCAAGAAGAAATCAGTATGATATAAAAAGTGTATTCAGTATTCTGAAAAGTAGTTTAGTGGGGATCAAAGCTCTAGATAAACAGTATCGGAAGTTGAGAAGGTTGTTTTTTTTCCTTCCAGAGTGGAAAATTAGAACAGAATTAGTGTGCTACAGTTGTTATTTATAATGTCAGGATTTACAACACAGATGCATTTGAAAGACCATCCAGTGATATCGGAATACAGTAGAAACCCTCTTATCAGAGGTTTGCACTGTAACTACTGACACGTAACATATGTAAGTCTCTGGTGTCTTGCATGCTGGGAAGTGTTGACATCTATTCAAAAAGATGTGAACACCACCAGAATAAAGCATTACAGTTTGCACCTGCTTAAATAGGCTTTTCACGGGGTGAAATAAGAACAATCCATGCCCCAATTCAAAGCAACTTTTAAAAAACATGCTGAGAAAAAAAAGCTTATTTTACATCTTCTTTTAAATTAATACCCTGGATTGCAACCAGCAGCTCAATGTACAGGGACAGTGTTATTAGAAAAAAGTGGGAGGATTCATTTAATCATCGAAGAAATTTAAAAATGCAATGTATATATTGTCAGATTTGAAATAAATTTCTGTAGTGGAAATACCTGAATTGAAATGGCAGTCACATTATTTTGGAATTACTCAACAAATGCATTCACTAAAGTGTTTGGTAATTATTTTTTATAAGTTTGGGCTCACACTGGACCTCACCAGCTCAACAGACTCTTTCACATCATATCATTATCATAGTTAAGTAATTTTAAAAAGTAAATTGAAAACATTTTATCTGTAAAACTTCAATCTACAGGCATGCTCATTTATAATCATAATAGACATACATGTCACCATACATATATGTGTGTAAAAGGTTTTGCAAAGCATAATAATCAGTATCTCTATTTTATCAATGACAAAACAGAAACAAAAGGCAAGTTATGTAGCAGCCTTATTCATATCACATTCGTTATATTCCAGTTTAGAAGCAGAAGGAAGTACATAGAAACAGGAGAAAATGCATTTTAAATCAAACCATGTTTCTTCTGCCAAGCCTTCTCACCAAATCCTTTCCTGTCCTGACCATGGCATTGTCTACGCACACTTACATATTTGGTTGGTTTTGCTCATTTTCACTCTTAATTTCCCTCTGGCATGCCTAAGACACATCCAGAAAAAGAGGAATAATGAAACCGATCTTGTCTAATGAAAGTGTTTGTTGTGGTGTTGAACAAATCCTCAAAAATAGTTCAGTTACAACTAATACTTACCCATGCAGAATGTTCCTTTCCTTCCATTAGCTCCTTGCTGTGCTTCTTTTTCATCAACTCCTACAAGCTTTTTAGTTGTAATGAAGGAAATTGAGGCTAATGAGTCGAAAGGGCAGCAATGATTGATTCATAATGTAATGCCTGACCTTCTGGAGGGCAATCTTTACTAAAGACATTGACAAAAATAGGTTAGGCTGTAAGAAGGAATTTGAAGGCTGCAGTCTGAAGCAATTCAGACGTCGGCAGGTAGGTAGGCTATGAAGAGGGTTTTATCTAAGCGGTTAGCAGCATGCTGAATGCCTGTTGATTTGAAAGGGGCTGGTTCACTGGGAGTGTTTGAAGAAAGAGCCAGCTACAAAGAAAGCTTCTTTATTAAAGTATGGGGCTGAAAGTATTTCAGAAAGAGACCTTTAATGAGCACTTTAAAGATTGGGCGTTACAAGATGATGCCATGCAACACACACCAGAAAAATGTTCTTTGGTTGTTTAGGTTTCATTTTGCTTGGAATAGTGTCTCAAATCCATTTTCACTTCACCTTTTCAGCAATGTGGCTAGAACACCTCAGCAGAAACTATCCTGACACCTCATCTCACTTGTTCTCTTTTAAGAACAATTGGGCGAAAACACTACAAACTGAGGGGCTCACATGGCATACCACAGGAGGGATGTTAATCTCCATACAAGGTTAATTTACTTTTTTTGTACTTCTTTAAATAGCTGTTAGTGCAGCATCTGTTGGAGATTGCACCTATTTCAGCAGAGATGTCATTAGGAAGAGAAACTTGACCAAGGAAGGGAGGTTGGGCTTGGAGGGACGTCCATAGCCTTGATCTGCCCCTTAAGCAAGTGCAGCTATTAAAGAGAGCATGGTGGGGTCCCTTTTCCCAGAGATATATGTGGGGACTCCTCAGGAAGCCAGACGAGTGTGAGAAAAAGAGAGACAAATCCCATTGCAGAGATTACAACAAAAAGTAAAGTGTTTTCTCTACCTTCTGCCATTTGGGAGAAGGATCATTTCTAATCTCCATTTTGACCAAAATTTCAGAGAATGAAAAGGAGGATGATAACCTCAAAAAGAGTATTCATAATTAGGTCTTTTACTACATGCCCCAAAACAACTTCATATAAAATGTTCTGAGCTAACAACTTCCTCAAACTAAATTAAACTTATTTTTTGCAATACTAAAATAGATTTCACTTTTCAAGCCTCAAAATATTTATTTTGTTGCAATTGGAAGAGAGCTCATGACAACTTTGAAAAGTCAGATACCACTGCCCTATCTTTTCATCACTGCTAAATCAGTGCCAATGAATTTAAAAAGATAGTGATTTGGGATACAGAGATGTCAAAATCTATTTTCCTGGAAACTTCTTTTTATATTGGCGTGCAGTACTTTCAATCATCACTAGCATATAAAAGTATCTCAGCTTAGTTCTGACAGCAATACCTTTTTTATGGCCAGATGTTAATTTACAGAAAAGTAAATGCAGGAAAGGTTGAGCTGACCTCCTAAATGATTGACTGTCATGACTGGGAAACGTGTCATGAGGCTGCAAATCTTTAATGGACAATCACTTTAATTATTTAGATAGAAGTGTCAGCTGAGCAGGCCATACGGTGCCTGCTCTCAGTTTGAAGTTAAACAGAAATGTTCCCAGAATTATCTCACAGAACTTTATGGGACAGGAGCAAATAAGGAATAAATGTAGGAGGGATCAATAAAATCCAAAATTTCAACTCTAAACTCAGTATGTTTTGCTTCATGTTCCATTGTATGATACTGAGGATAGAAATACACTATTTATCAAAATCTGGTTAAAATCTTTCATGAACCTGTTCTCTAAATATCAAAGAAAAGGAATACACTGAAGCAGACTCCAGTGCTTAGTGTATTTGATTAATGTCTTTCCCTTTCTCCTTCTAGTCATACTATTTTCTAAAATACTATTTTCTGTGGTACAAATAAGTTAAATCTCCAAGGATTGGACCAAAAAAAAAAACAAAAACCAACACAAAACCAAAAAACAAACAAGGAAGAAAACAACGTATCCATATCTGGGGGACATTGCAGCTATTCTCACTTTGTTATGTTGTGAATCTGCAGATTTTTAGCTTCCCCAGATAAAAACAAGAAATCATCATTCTTACATGCAACTTTGCTGTCAGCAGAGTAAACTTGAATTTTGTCTGACATCATTTCATTACGCAGATACACAGCGTTCATGACATTGGTGCATTTGACAAAATGTTGTTGGAAGGTTGTTCTAGTCGTTCGTGTCCTGACTTTTTTCCCAAGGGAGACCACTCAAAGTCCATTTTTATGCTTTTCTGGCCAGAAAACTTCTCATACTGTTGGAGAAAAGTAATACCTCCCCCTGCCACGGCATCTGTCTATGTTGTTATACTTTCTGGGGTTCACAGAGAGAAAGGACTCTTTTGAACCACATGATGATTGACTTTCCAAACTGAAAACACAAAGAAGGTCAAGCAGGGAGTTGGAGTTACATTTGTTCTCCTTTCCTCTTATTTCCTCTGTATTTCTTGCTCTCTACCTGGACTAGATGCACATATATGAAGTTGTGCAAGAGTTTATCCTCATGATACGGCACCTCAAAGCGCAAAATTCCAAAGAATGCAACAAAGTTCACCACTACCAGGATGACTAGAACTTGTTACCTAACTTACAGATACTTCAATGGATACAATCTTCAAAAAAGTATGACACAATTCAATGAAAAATTTAGTTTACTTATGTGGAGTTTATTTTGAAATTAGAATTTTTTATAGGGAATCTGATTTCCAGATGTCAGATACACAGAATTATTTTAACTAATTCCTCTTTTTGTTTTTAATTACTAGTACCATAAATGCAGTTTAGGAAGGATGGATGAAATTTGTGAATTTTTCATTCTCAAATAGTGGGATCCATGCAGCGAACACTCAAAACATCACAAGTAACATAAAATGTCAGCTTTTCATTGTTCATCTGGACTGAAGTTGAGGATTGTCCAGTTTTGAGTTTGAGGGAGACTGAGGAAAATTAATATTATAAAAGGCATGGGGTTTGGTGCTGTTAGAAATACAATCAAGTTTTGAGAAATTATATCATATAAGAAAAAAGGAAAGCATATTTTCCATTCCTTCTCCCACTCCCCAAGTTTCCAGTAAATTGTCTATTAAGAGAGTTTTTTATGACCTTTTTATGATGCTTTGGTAGCATTTTCTACACTTAACTTCATCACATCCTCTAATTTTACTGCAGCAACATCAAAACGTAATGATCTTATTGCCATAAAGCAAAGTATTGTCATAAAGACATCTTTTCACAATCTGAAAATGTTTAAGTAGGGCAAGCAGGCCAAAAGAAAGTTTCCTTGGCACTCAAAGGCAAGGCACAAACACTAAACCCACAAGAAAAGCTAACACTTTATACAGGAATGACAAAAAAAGAGTAAAAAAAATCGAAAGAGTTAATTTTACTTTTTTTCCTTTATGTCCTTCTTCCTCATTTCCCTAGATATCCAGGAAATCTCTGTTTTCATAATAATTAGTTATAATTCACAAATTAGCACTACAATTCACATTTCTATTTCACGCAGTGACCATGCACTTCACAGTAAATATAATGCTATGGTGAAAACCTTAAAATATTGAATATTTGAAGTGTGAAGCAGAGTTTAAAAAAATCAGTCTTCTCACCACCATCATCATGAGAATAATGCAGAAAAGAAAGATGAATCTTTTAAATTCGACTTGCAGCTGTGAGAAACTGCTGCTGATGTTGTGAAAGAACCTTTCTCACGACTGTGGTACCATACAAAGAATAAGAATGACACAGAACTGTTGTACATTTGGGTTCTTTTTTTACCTTTTAAGGAAAAAAAAATTATGTAAGGGAAGTAATATAACCAGAAACTGTATTTTCTATATGATTTTGCAGTTGGTCTATACAAAAAAGACCAAAAAAAAAAAAAAAAAAAAAAAAGAAAGAACCCCTATGATTATTTGACATTACTTCAACTTGTGGTTTAATATGGGGTATTTCTTTCCAGAATACCATATTCAGGATGACCTTTTCCTAGAGCAGTTTGTCAGACTCCTCCCAGCTCTCTCACAGAATGATTCTCAACCAAATGTCGTCTCTATCCTGGATCTGACCAGGTCAGAAGAGACTCTGGATACAGGAAGGATGATGCCCAGCGGTGACCTGGTGCTTTCCTGGTCTTGTCTTTTCACAAAATATTACCAAGCAACAGTAGGAAGAGGGGTGTGGAAAGTCAGTTCAATGTGTCTGTAGAAACAGCTGTCTAGCTATTACGTTACTTCTTGTGGCTTAGCTTTGTACAATTGTGTTATGTAGAGACTTCTCTAACTAATAGAGAGTAATAACAGAGAATAAAATGCATCCCACAAGAATGCAAGTATGGGGTGATAGCAGATAATTTGAAAATACAGAAACAAGTAGACTGGGGGCTCCAGGACCATAAAACTCATCAGCGGTCAGGTATTGGTCACCAAAGAAACACAGACTCAGGAGCTGGGTAAAATCAGCTTTAGGAGTAACAAAGAGACCAAAGAACAAGTCTGCAAAATCTGTAAATCACCCTATGTAGTAAACTCATACATATCATGGAACTGCAAACCAAGAGCAAGTAAAAGGTCTGCACTAGCAAATGTATAAAAATTAACTTAACTGGACCCGAAAACTGCCCGCCATCAGCAAAATACACCTCTTGGCCAAGGGCATTGGATGCTGACAACTCACTGTAAGTCTCCTGTCCCTGACTAAAGTCATCAACCTCTGGAGCCAAAGGGGCACTAAAAAGAGGAACATGACACCAGAGAAAGGGGTAAAGGAGAAATGTATCAGCTTTAACCATGCATAACATGAACTTTCAGTGTTAGCTTCAATGCAACAGAACTAATAATAATTCTTTGATTAGACTGTTAAGACTTTAATTAAGCTGACAATAAATTCTTGGCTTTGCATATAAGGTGTATTCCTTTGGGTCACATAAACTGCACAGGCAGTAATGCAACAAATTGATGGAGAATTTGAGCAATGTAGTTTGTAAATTGGATGCCACAAACTGGTAACAGATTGGTAGACAATGCACCATTAACACAGACTGTTAAAATTTAACACAGCAAATTGGTAGCCGCCGTAATATAGAAACTTCCACGAAACAAATCACGTTCTCTGCAGGGGCACCACTGAAGCAGTTACGGTGAGTTAAATTCTGGTTCCTGCTGTACTCCAGGTAGGAAAGCAACTCCCTGTCAGCTCGCTCTCAGAGGCAGATTTTCTTCCTGTCCCCCCACTGGTAAGACTCCATCCATATCTCGCCCAGCAGTACAGAAGGTTGAGAAGGATGGTGAATTCACTGTCCATACAGACTGAAATCCTGATGCAAGTATCCTCCTCAGTGAATCGGGGCCACCTTTGCCTCTACAAGGTTCAGTACGGAGCTGATTTGTATTCTAGTCTAATATTAAGCACAAGCCTTCCTGAGCTGCTTTGGAGTGGACTTTGAAACCATACAAGATGGAGTTAAATTGGGATATATTCTTGATTCTTCCTTTTCCTTTGTGTTTTCTCTTGTCATCTAGTTACTTCTCCATCTGCTTTCTACCTACTTACTTGATAGCCTAAGAACAGCTTCTTTGCTTCTGTTCATGCATTATTTTCTTCACGCTGTTATTACAGAAACCAAATTAAACTGTTTGCATGATATATGCTTCATGTTTTTGTAGGTTTTTTGAGATAAGAGTTACAAACAGAAATGTCTAAGGTTCTTAACCGAGAAGGACAAACAACGTTGGAAAATCACTTGTTCGTATACTGACCTTTACTCATTGTGATTTGTCAGACTGAACAGGACTTTGGATGCTTTGTATTCTCTTCCTTCATGCAGACAATGCCTTTTACCACAAACTACAATGTAACTTAACTCCTCACGGTGGGGGAACTTCTTCCTTTCTCATAGGGAAAAATAATTTGCTTATATATAATCATAGAATCATGGAATCTTTAAGGTTGGAAAAGACCTCTAAGATCATCAAGTCCAACCATCAGCCCAACACCACCGTGTCTACTAGTCCCGAAGTGCCATGTCTACTAGGTTTTTGAACACCTCCAGGGACGGTGACTCCACCACCTCTCTGGGGAGCCTGTTCCAATGTCTGACCACTCTTTTGGTGAAGAATTTTTTCCTAATATCCAACCTAAACCTCCCCTGGAGCAATTTGAAGCCATTTCCTCTTGTCCTATCACTTCTGGCTTGGGAGAAGAGACCAACACCCACCTCACAACACCCTCCTTTCAGGTGGTTGCAGAGAGCGATCAGCTCTTCCCTCAGCCTCCTTGTCTCCAGGCTAAACAACCCCAGTTCCCTCAGCCGCTCCTCATCAGACTTGTGCTCCACACTCTTCACCAGCAGCTACTCTGAAGCTATTCTGAAAGCAAAGACACACCTCTGCCAAGACTCTCTATCACATTACAGTACTTTTAAAATCATTCATTAGATTAATCAAATAGCTTATTAACTTATTAACTTAATGACCAAGGTTATTTTTGTTGTTGTCTACATATATTTCCAATTTTTTTTTTCTGAATCTCCCTGGGCCCCCAAAATCCTGATAATCAACAAGTTCTACTGCTTCCTGTGTCGTCTTCTGTGCGTGCTTTTGCACAGCAATGTTTCCTTCACTCTCTCTTCAGCGGCCACCTTTCTGTGTCATCAGGCCACCCTCGGTTTTCCCTTGGTCAGAAGGGGCAACGTTCCTGCTTACACCTCTCTGTCTTCACTACCACGTATATTTGTGCCATGTTCTCTTTCATTTATCACTTGTGCCACTCTATATCGAGCAAGGACCCCTGATCTTTTCAATCTTGCTTCACATGGGAGTTTCATACGCTCCTAATCAGTTTGAAAAATCTGACTGACAAGCAGAGAGGTTACAGGTTAGCACAGCTAATGGCTAATTGGCTGCTGTACTGTAAAACACCTGATTCATGGGCATCCGAGCTGCCCGTGCACGGCCGGCGCTACAGGCAGGTCAGTCGGCCAATGTTCTTCCATCTCTGCGTGTGAAGCAGAGCACGGATTCCTGTCTCTAACTGTCTTCTACATCTCTTGGGTAGTTTTGAGATGGAGAGGCCTGAACTGAACATCTCCATCCTAGGGCAGGCATACTTTTTATAACACTATTATAATAATATAATCTATACCATTTTTCATCCCATTTATTCAGAAGCTCAGCATTGTATCTGATTTTTAATCACAGATGAAAAATGAGCAAATACCTTCAGAGATATCTCCACAAATGACCGCCTTGATTGCTCCCTGAATACGATCCCTGAACACGCACTTAGTGTCCTGAGTTTCATATCAGAGACATTTCATCTCAGAGCAGAGAGTAAATTTAGAAGGTACAAGTTAGATTTTTCCTTTCCCAAGCACACCAAGCTTTGGGTGAAGACTTCAGCGATTTGATAAGGATCTCAATTACCTAAAGGAAGCCAGTAACTGACCAGGAAATACAAACAGTTTCCTATTGTCTGGAAACGAGTTCATTTGCGGGAAAGGAGCTTCACCTCTTTTGAGTCTGAAGTGTCACTAATTGCTACGCTTCAGAAAGGCCACACCACATCCTGAGGATAATTACTGCTGCACTGATATTATCTTCAGCAGTAACCTCTGGAAGGCAGCAGTGTTACCCCATCTGGCCTTGCTAAATCACAGATCCTGACTGTAAGCCCTATGCGATAAAGTGTACAGCCTGAGTAGGCTCACAGAACTGCTCTATTCCGAGGTTTAAAAATGAGGATTTTTTTTAAAAAATCACTAAATCCAGGAAGTGGCAGGTTTTTTGTTCTTGGGCAATGTCCAACTGTGTTAATTCCCACTACTCAGAAAAAGATTACATAAAAATGACTGAAATTATAATATCTATCTATTTTAAAATATCATTATTATTATTAATAATAAGAGCAATAATAATATTTTATGCTGATACACATCCAAGCAGTTTCTTGCCTAAATACTTTCCTACAGAAAGCTTTGAGTATAAGGAGTGATATCTAGACAATGGCAAGTCATAAAAGATAATTGTAGCTAACAAAAAAAAAATAGTTGGAATTGCCCCCAAAACTGAGTTAAAATTAATTTCAGATGAAAGTCATATATCTGAAAGCATAGGAAGGTGTTGTGAAAATATGCAAGACACCCTTGCTCTGCTCCTTTAGGCGGAATAAATAGATTATTTTTGCTTTTCCTCCAATTATTATAGAGTAGAATTAGTAGTCCTCACTAACAAACTGTGTATTTAAAAATAATTTTAAAGCACATTTGGGCCAGAGAAGGTATTTCCTCAGGGTTGATTTTTTTCATGATGAATGCATCAATATTCAGCCATTAGCACCGTTAATATGCATAAGTAGATCTTTAAGTTCTTGATATTCATACGGCCATCAAATGCTAAATCAGTGTTACTTATTTCTTCTAAAGATCAAAAACTACGTGAGATTAACATTAGCCCTTCACCCATCCCCCAAAAAAATTACTGTTTTCTTATCACCCTTTTTTCCTATTAAAAAATTGATGAAAATTATGCCAGTAGGGTACATCTAACTGCAAAAACTGTTATGAAGGTCAGGATTGTTCTGTTGGTAGCATCAGTGGAAGTTTGTCTGCTTTGAATTGTTTCCTGTAAGAGAAGAGAAGTAAGTACAACATTTTATTTTTCAATAAGCTTAAAAGATGAAGTTGAAACAAAAGTAAAGTAGAAATCATTTATTATACGCAAAAACTTGCAAGAAAAGTCTAGATGTTCTGCTTCCCATGAAAAGGCCCATACTGAAGTTATAAATAGACATGGCCAGTCTTCACTACAAATCGATGCACTAAATCAATGCACATCTCTGAATTAACCTTATTTACATTTGAATATGGTTTGAATGTACTTCACCAGACATCACGTGAAGATTTGCTGAAAAGCTTACTTTGCTGATTAACTGAAAGTTTTCAGGCACTCAGTTGACTATATCCCCATCTGGTACAGATTATACAGTACCTACCTGCCGTGCTTAAGCACAGGAGACCCTGATAATTAATCAGGTTGTCCAGAATGATTCAGCCTGTGATTAAGCAATATTATGAATTCAGGTTGGGAGATCTCAAATCCATGCTGAAAGGCAAAAGGAAACCTTTACGAAAGTCTGAGGAACCTGACATAGTGAGTCTAGGCAATGATAGCAGTCTTCAAAGAACTAAACTCCCTAAACTGAATGGCTGTTTAAAGGTAGTTAGTCTTCAAGCTCTCACAACGGAGAAGAACAGTACACACAAACCAACAGACGAATCGGTAGCCTATTGCTGTCCTCTGGTATTCCAGGAGTGCAACAAGAACTGAAAATGAATACAATGAAGATCCTGACATTAAACTTTCAATTACAGCTTAAATCTACATCTCTCACCTGTTCACGAAACTTTTTTTTTTTTTTTTTGCCAGAAATGTTGCACTAATATTCTTAATCCCTTTCTGTCTAGAGGTAGATGCTGAGACGGGGTAGACTAAGTCTGGATCACAGATCCATGAAGAGCATGAGGACAGGAACAGTAATCTTCTCGTGCTGCCTTTTGTTATATTTTTCCCATTTTCTTCTGCCACTAGCACTATTAGTATTTCACCTGGACTCCACAGTACTTTTTTAGTCGCTAAATAGTATAGCACTGGTATATAATAGTATAGCTGTTGGTTTTGTAAGGGCAGGTATCCACAGGCGAGGGAGGGACGCACACGCTGCGAGGACAGGGTTGGATTTCCCTGTTGATCACAACTATTGGATATTTCATCTGTCTCTGCTTTGTAACTCCTCAAGCTTCAATCCCCACCCACGTCAGTTGCAGGAGAACTGGAAATACTGCAGGGCTTTATGTTACTTTCTGGAAAAAATTACGCTTTCCACCTCTTCTGGCAAGGCTACCTCAGAGCCCAACAGCTTTATCAGAAGCTGACGCTGATTAGTAATTCACAGGAC
Source organism: Balearica regulorum gibbericeps (assembly GCF_011004875.1). NCBI lineage: Eukaryota > Metazoa > Chordata > Aves > Gruiformes > Gruidae > Balearica > Balearica regulorum. Next base: position 33,854,355 of record NC_046191.1, on the reverse strand, counting down.
CAGGTCATTAGACATCTCCTAAAAAATTATAGCATGAAGTACAGTAGCGTAATAATTAAAATAGAAATTTTTCTTCTCTTAATGCAAAAGCAAGCTTGGCTTTAGAAGAAGGAACTTTTTTATTATTTTTTTATGGGATATATCAGTAGCACTGTAAAATTTCAGTTTTCCCAGCAACAGAATCAATGGAGTATTACATCTAAAATCTTTTGAATTCTCTAAATGTAACCAAGTGATTCGTGTAAGTCATTTTAGAGGGCAAACTACTGCAGAATCGCCTTCCTGAAAAGTTCATAATGCCAGCCTTACTCCCTCTCCAGTTATTGAATTCTTCCATAAGAGATATGAAAACATAAAGATAGTGTCACAAAAATAGTGGTTGTATAGGAAGTTATTGCCAACCAATCTGTTACTGAAGCGTGTGTGTAGAAGAAAGTATTACTCCATCTCATCATGTAGGAAATTGAAAAGATTTTCCACACACTGAGGCAGCCTTGAACATATATGAATCACCAATATTATTTGCAATTAAACATATCAAATGAAGCACACATAACTACACATGCAACAGTTACTACAAACGAGCACATTAATACTTATTCTTTGCACTTTATTGTCCATTCTCACCACATAACATATTTAGTTGTAAACTCTTTGAAGTGTAGTGAATTCTTTTAGTAGCTTTACTGCAATTCAATTTTAATTTGCTTTTTATGTAGAATCTTTGATACAATGTATCTTGAATTGTGTGATAGTAAGGTAAAAATAATGAGAACAATTTTCAGAGTTGCATGCCACTATTCCCATTTCAGAGCAGTAAGGCAAAATGATATATGGACATAAGCTAGAGGTAAAAAGAAAATGAATGTATGTTTTAAATCAGAAAAAAAAAGAAACATTCAACCACTACTCCGTTAGCTTTCATCTTTCCTTCATTAAATACTTTTGGAAATGCATCTTATAAAAGAATAACACTCAGAAGTGCTTGTACTGCTCAGAAAAAGGAAGACACTTCATATTTCATGAAGATAATTATTTTGTTCCTGGTTTCCTTCTGGGTAGGAAACAGCAAGGGAGGCCTGTAGATGAAGTATGAATTGCTAACTTCACCATCTTTCAGGCCAGGATGTCAGAACATGTTTCTTCGATGGGCTAGCAGCTTTCAGGGGTTTGTAACTTAGATGATGATGCAATTATCCATATTCTGTGGCATGATATTGACCTTTGTTAAAGCAGCCCAGGTCATGAAGTCATGTCAAGAGTCCAGCAGGCATTGTGTTTCAGGCAGGAATGAAGCCTTTGAGACCTGCAGGACACCGCTGGTAGAAGCTGACAGCAAGGTACAGACATGCAGGAAGTGTAGGGAAAGGATGAAACATGTCATCTGAGGTTACGCTTAACACCGCTTCACCATCCTGGTGCACTGTGTCAAACACCACTCGCAAAGTGGGAGGAAGGAAATTCAGGGAAATGAACAAGTTGTTCAAGGGAAGCCCAGTTTCGTCTGAACAAAGCCTTGGGGGTGAAAATCATCCTTGTGTGGACAGATGCAAAACTTTCCTAAGTACCTAACTCCACTTGGAAATCAAGAAGATACCTAGAGATGCCTAAAAACTTGAAAAAAAACACCCCTTTCCCTTCACCATTGTGACAAGTATAGGATAGGGGTTTTTCTTCTTTTTTTCTGAGGAGCTGATCAGCTCTTACCCTGCCAATCAATTGTTACTACCACGTGGGGCCACCAAAATTCTGATACTTCTTTAAAAAAAAGAGCAGAGGAAGAAGAACATAGAGAAGCAGCTGTGTTCCAATGCAGGCCACAGTTACGAGAGGTGTTACTTACCTAGCAACAGACTGTATAGCTGCTTTTATTTACTCTGAGGGCTCCTCAAGTTCAGAGAATGCCATCTAGGAGAGAAAGAGTTAAATCATCTAAGTTTTTAATTGCATACAGTTTCTTAACTGGACTGCTAATTAGCGCAAGGCATAGCCTACACATCGGCAACTCAAAGTCATCAATGAACAACAACAAAAAAATGAATGAATCAAATGAATAACATCAAATTAATCAGCTTTCTACGTTGGTAAAATATCAAATACATCAACAATTCCTTGTAATTTCTATGCAATATATCTTCCAGTTCATCCCCCAAAATAGGCTGACTCCTTCAGGAGTCAGTCCCAAACAAATGCGTGGGGAAAGGCAGTCACCTGACGAGTGACACGCTTCAGATCCAGACAGAGGGTACAGGAAGATCACATCCCTTTTAGGCTGATGGGACAGCAGCTCCTGCTCAGTCTTCCCAAATCAGAGGTTGCCAGGAAATGTTCTGGTGTTACGTGGTATTTACCACTTAATTATAAATAAAAGAAAAAACTTTGACTCCTAGGCTATGAAATATGCGTGTGCAGTCCTTGTTTGACCTAGGGCTGATTCAAATATCTAGTGAAGTGCTCTACCAACATCAGTCTCAAATAAATTACCTGGGCACACAAGATTTATCACGGACTTCCTACCAATAATTTTCTGGCATTAAAAACAAGCACAAGAATGCTGAAAGAAATGGCATCACCAGAAAGGAACAACACAAAACCATACCGAATCAACACACCCATTATTAGTGAAGACATTGTTACAACTTCCATGTTTTCAATCACCTTTGGGAAGATGATCTGTGTCTAGAAATCAGTAATACTGATAAACTGATGGAATTAAGTTTTGATGATATGAAATATTCAATGGGCATGTCAGTAAATTCTGATCTTAAATCCTACTGCAGTGGCTAGGGGTCTAGGAACACAGATTTCTTTATCTTTTATGGTGTGCTGCCCTGTTAGAATGAAAAATGCTGAAAAGCAAACTGGAACACTTTTGGACATGGCTTCTTACAACCCACAAAACCCAATGCAATCATTGTTGGATCAGAAGGGGTCACTTCTGAGGTATGAACAAATATAGATAAAAAAACGATTAGGTCATTTTTGTGTGACCATAGTCACACACAGTAACTATGCTTCTTCATGTAGAGATTTTTATTTTTTTTTTCTGTGATGGTGAGAGCTTCATATTAAAGATAAACCGAAATTATCTTCGAAAGAAAAATATCATCTTCCTTTCTTTTCAGAACTGTACTGAAACATTAGAAAAAGTGTGTAAGTATCTTGGTTGAAGTGTCAGTACTCTATGGTTGCTCAGAGAAATATATTTTTCCTTATACACAAAGTACATGCCAACTCTTAGAAATCTTTCCATTTTCCTACAGCAGTCAAGGAACGGACCTGTATTTCTGACTGAGATGAGCAAAGGTCAATTGTAAATGCTGTGTCCACGCACCAATCTTGCAAGTATTTATTCACCCTACTATTGATGAGTCACTTTTCCTGTTTCAGTAAGAGTGAAGATTGTGACTGAAGAAAAAAAAAATTAAATGAGCGCTGCTCTTGTTTAAGTGTAGGCAATGTGGGGTTTTTTTGTGGGGAGAGGTTGGGTTTTTTTTTTTTTTTCATTTGTGCAAATCAGATCATGGAGCCATGATGACAGCAAAAGTCTACAGACTGAAACCTATAGAGAAATGAAGAATACATTTTTATTTTTTTTTCCAGGAGTGGAAGTTAACTTTTTTATTCTTTAGTAAATCTTGCAATTTTTTTATAGGCTTAAGGATAAAGTAGTATATCCTTAAAGTTTTCTTGATTAGATAGAAATATTGGGGGTTAGTATACTCAGAAGTGATACAGACTACTGATTAGACTTAAATACGGCTATTCAGTCTGTACCTCATTTCTGCCTGATCAGAGCAGTTTTTTCTTTCTTTATCCGTATTTTCTACTGACACAAGACGTCCTTGCGGCAGATACATACCTATTCCAACGCAGGTCTGGATCACGGCAGTAGTTTCGCACCTCTTCTGGTTTACATATTGCTTGCAAGCAATATTCCCTGCAGAGGCAATGTGCAACCTACTGGGATATATTTCTGAACAACAATTGCTAACCACAAAAGAACTGTACGTAGTCTGAAATGAAAGAGAAATCCAGCTAAAGCCTAACAAGAGAAAAAAACTTTTATCTGACTGCTACCAATAACAATATTATGATCCCTCCAAAAACCTGACTGTCTAACAAGTAACTATTTTTTCCAGTACCTTACATCTGGATTATAAATCCTTTATTCATTTCGGCTCTCTCACTGCATGAGAATTCCCACTGACTGCAATTATAGTAGAATCTGGCTCAGAATTGGTCCTTGGGAATAAGCTGTATCTGACTCTCTGTTTCCGAAGATGATCTGTGTTGATAGGGTGACATTGTTCAGAAGCCATAGTCACTAATCCTATCACTCCAATCTGTAATCCGGTTAAACCTCCGGCTTTCTTGGTGTTTTGGAATCCTGTTTTTTGTTTTGGAGTTTTTATTTTTTAAAATATATTATGAATGCCCTGAGCATTATTGGTTCTGTTACTGTTATTGTTATTATTCTGAGCTGTTTTTCCTAGGAGCTTTCTTATGACCTTGGCTGTAGGGTGACTGCAGTGTGTAAATACAGACCAAAAATATTCCTGCTTTTCTGAATGCATCCTTAAAGGATGTGGTCTGTTCTTATCTCTGTTCTTATTTTCTATAATCCTTGACTTTACCTCAGCTAAACAGCATTTTTTTTTTTTAATTTACACAGCTCCATGCAATTTCAGACATGAGGATTTTCACCCATTAATTTGGTTCTCAGGGCTGCAAGAACTGTTCCTTTGATCTCATTAGCATACAAAATAAATCAGTGATCGCAGTGACCGCAGGTTATTCTCTATTTATGTTGGAGAAATTTGCTACAAGATTAATGATCATTGGTCAGTTTCTTTGCCCATTTTCGTTCTTCGGAACAATCCTGCTTCGTATATTATGTAGCCTTAGAAAGAGTTCGTGCCCAAGGAAAGCACTGAGCCTAACAACAAAATAAACTGCACTTGGCTTGATTCCAGGGTGCTATTGCAAGTCTGAAAAAAACTCTTCAAATATTAAGATCTGTTGAAGTCTCCTGGTTGCTGTGTAACTTCTCAGTTTATGTCTGTCGAGACACTGGACAGTCTGCTTAGAATAAAACATTGCCCACTCTCGACCAAGTTGGGCTCAGTCAGAGAGAAATGGTGCAAAAAGTTAGCAGACACTTTGCACTGGCAGAGAATTTTGATGCCTTGAACCATTCTTGTTGTGAAGGTTAGCCACCAGTCCACATTTATTTTCCGACTGATAGTATATTTAGATGATGCTAATGACAAAGCATGGTGACATCAGTTTGAAGTTTATCTGATGAAATGTAGAGTGCACCATAGTAGTATTTGTTCACAAAGCAAAATATACATTGTTAGAAAACTCGAATTAAACAGCATCAACAAAGCAAACCAAAAAAAAAACATCAACAAGAATGCTTCCATTCCTAGAACTAAAGTACAATTTTTCTACACCTGTGATCAACATTAGCGAAATATTCCTCCATCTTGTTAAATATTTCATTACTTGCTTTTGGCTAATGATTTCTTCTGACACATGCCATTTAGAAACAGGAAGAAAAAGCAAATCAATACTCTAGCTAATCTGAGTTTCTGAAGGCAGTTTGTTTCTTCCACATAACTTTCATTTTCTCTCTATAATCCATACAACAGATTAACATACAAAATAAAAATGTAAAATCCATAAGATCAAGAAAGGGAACATTTTGCAGCTGGAATTTTTTCCCGGACTGAAAGAACTGTTACCTATGCTACTGCAGGATCTGAAAAGTTTCCAATTTTTTTTAATATGAATATTATAGTCATCTAGAAAAGCATGATAGCACTAGTGACGCTGCGAACGATGATAACCTGTAAAGCATGTTAATTTCTTCCCTCTATTTTTAATTCCACCCAGCCACAAGCCATCCACCGTTCAGTACAAGATTCATGAATCACACTCTAATTGCTTTTCACATGTAAAACTCTACTTTGAGTCTTAAGGTTTCAAGAATTTAATGTCAAAACACTTTTTCTTTTGGCTAAATCACAGGAAGCTAACTCCATCAAATGTGGTGATGCAATAGCAATAATATTAATTACAGAGTTTCTGAAGATTTCAATCTGTTCTACAGTTTGAGTGTGTTACAACACTTAGCCATGAGTTTGAACAACATAAATTGATTCAGTCTTGTGAAGGAGGTATGCTAGCAAAAGAGTAATGCTTCCTCGTTTGAAATCAGTATGATCATCTTCTAATTGTCAAATCAGCTAACTTTTTACATTAATCACTGCTGTTCAGCAGACAGGCGTCTGGGATACGTTTGCTCAAAGTCAGTGCGTTGGGTTCCTGCATGCACAGTACCTGGGGGAGCTTTTTTTATGGGGTTAGATTAAATTGAATGACTTTGCTACTGTTAATCCAGAAAAATTTCTTCTGTTCTTCCTTCACATTGACAACAAGGCATGGCAGGAAGGAGGACAGGAGGTCGATATCTTTATCACACTGATACCACCATGGGGTTTTGACACTTTGCAGATGATAGCCAACACTTCAAACCAGCTTTTCTGATCCTTTAACATCCTTGCTCACTGCATTGTCTAAATGCCAGGCTGAGCAGAGACCCTTCCCTACTGCTCGTGTCTTTTATATTTCTTACCTGTACATGGTATACAGCTACGGGCTTTACGAAAAGGAAATATGAAGCCAATAAGGTGGAGGTGTTTTTAAAATCCTTTTCCAATTTTGTAGATGTGACCATATAGTATGGCCACATTCTAGTGGTTGCATTTTGTCTTACAGGCAAATGCTGTAGAAGTGACATAAATATGAAAAACCGATTGCCAGTTTGTGGTGTATCGATTATATTAATTTGACCAGAAGACTCTGGAGAGGGAATTGCACTGCCTACTCATCAATAATTTACTCTTTTTTTTTGCTAGAGCCTAAAATCAGACAAGTCCCTTAAAGAGCTTGTAATAAATGGAGCTCAGGTCTCCACAGACTCATTCCTGCCCAGGAGTTTGAAAATAACTATCTTCAACTGAATTAAAAATTTCTCTAAATACATCATGACATTCCAAACTATTGAGCTAGCTCAGATATGCTTCTAGATTTACATGGCCCTGAATAACTCTTGCTGTCTAAAGGGTTTTCTAAGTTTATAGCAGGCTAATAATTTCAGCCTCAGAGCCATTAAAAATATCAGCAGTATTTTTTCTATAGAAAAGGAAATGCAGAGGTCGGTCCTACCGAACGAATGCCCCTGTGACATTTCAGCTGTGGGAAAGGTATGTGTACCCGCACAGCAAGTGCACGCTGAACGCCGTGTTTGCCACAGGCCGGCACGAACGCGATACAGGAGAGACGTCAGCAGCCTGATGGCAGCCCTCGGGGACAGGAGTCTGTTGGGGAGACCAGTACCCGACTCGCAGCCGTCCCCCTTTCAAAGAGCTTCATGCAATCATATTACATTGAAAATGAGTGACAATTGGGCAGGTAATTCCACCGCTCCTCTGGAAACCAAGGGCTTGTGCTTCACAGGATCACGGTAGAGGAGCATGTGAGTACGTGTGGTGTGTGAAGTACTGCAGTTCACACAAAAAAACATATTGGCTGAGCTCAGGGTCCCAAATTTTCTTTGATTTGGACTTTCTATGGCAATCTTCCAAGTGAGAGGGTCAGCTGCTAGGATCTGCAAAGTACCATCTTATTCCATCAACATCCCCGTTCACTTTTCTCCTTGCCATACTGAGTACAAGAAGGGGCTGTCAGAAGGGAAATTAAACAAAACCCCCTTCAGTTTGGCACTGCACTGAGCCGTGTTTTGGACTCCATTTTTTCACAAGGTGCCACCATTTTATGGCAGGGAGCTGCCATTTGGTTAAAAGCAACACTTCTCTGTGATTGACTGACGGCCATTTCTCATCACCGTCACAGCCGTGCACTCGGAGGCAGCCCTGTGGTCGTCTGCCCGCTCCTGTGGCACCGGGAAAAAAACCTGCTAGTGCATAGTCAGCTGCACACACTATTATTTATTGTTGTCTGTGAGCTAATCAAGCTTTCTGTAGGGTGGAAGAAGTTTTCTAACTTTTTTTAATGCCTAAAAAAATGTATTTACATGGTCACATGGGCAAGCTCAGCTGTGGATAGAACGGCGTGATTATTGCAGGGCTTCCAGGCTGAGAGTTCGGGAGTTGCTGCTTCTCGGCTCTGGAGACGTTTACATAGCAGAAGGAAATGACTCAGAGCTCGCTCTTATACTTGCTGCCTTTTGCAACTTGCCTGCTAATAATAGCTAGATAGCACTCCCTTATACAATATGTTTTATACATAAGTAACTTGCAAGAACCATCTAACTCTGCACATAGCTGCCTTCAGTTAAGTAGCATAACTCTACTCTTTTGTTCTTTTTGTAGGTGCACTCAGACGAAGGACTTCTCGTCTGTGTTTTACCCCCTGTTGTTTCGCACACCTCTGGGCAGCTGCAGCTGGTGACACCCTGCCCCTTGACTGGCAAGGGCAGCGCGGGGAGATGCAGTCACATTACCCATGTAAGGAATGATCCTCTCCAATGTCCTGGTTTCGGCGAGGATAGAGTTCATTTTCACCAGAAGGTGGGACGGGACACAGCCTGGACAGGTGACCCAAACTAGCCAAAGGGATATCCTATACCATGTGACATCATGCTCAGCATAAAAGGGGGCTAGTTGGGGAGGGGTGCACAGCTCAACCACGACACCAATCATGCTGCCGCTGGTGGAGCCGAGGGCGGCGCGACTCTTACGTGCATTCAAAAGGCATTGGCACGATTGGCTGTGGCTGCCAGATGACCTGGATACCAAGTGTCTCCAGCCATCACTGGAGCCATGGCATCACTTATGATCCTGCGTTTGGTGTCAGTGATCGGATGAGTCACCACATAGTGTTGTTGCTCATCTTTCCTACTGCCTCAATAAAGCTTCAAATTTATGATGAGTTATCAGACTCCATTACTGTTGGGGCTACATCTTTCAGCGGTGTGAAACGGGTGTTGAGTTGCACAACTAAGATGGGTTTCACACAGGGTTTCTGCTCAGAGGAGGCCCATTGGGTCTGGGCTTATTGTGCAAAAGCAAAGCTTCCCTTCAGCTCCTGCATCCAGTGACTGGAGTGGAGCTTACCACATACCAGTGCTACTTATTCCACTCTCACAATGACAAGGCATTGTCCCCAAATACATTAAATATATTAAAGTACAGAGATTTTCATGGTGCAAGTCTGAAAACTGAAATTCAGGTGCTCTGAGTTCATCTGAGGGGACAATATCTGCAGGAATCCAATCACGACTTGAGCGGTGAGGTCAAGATCGTCAAGAAGAGCTAACACACCCTGACAAAGGTGATTTACGCAGGTGACATGAGAACAGTGAAAGTAGTTACTGGTGTGCTAGGAAGGCTTTCTGCTGTGAAAATGATCTTACCCCATTCTCACCAAACCTTTTCAAGTGTTGCCAGCAACGAGGGGTGTAACTCATTTTCAGTTTTCTACTCAGTGGTCCCTGGGGAAGGAAGCCTGGCTACTAGTAATGTTCATATTGTGTTTTTCACACAGTAATGTTTAGGTGTTATGGGAAATTCTGTATTTATTATCCATAAATTGTAGTAAGAATAGGAAATTAGTATATATGGAACACATTCAGAAACTGAAATAATAAAATTCTCCTCTTCTGGATGCCATTCAGTGTCAGACACATCAACTCATTTTTGAGCCCACATATGAATGAGAGCAGATTTGAAACCTGTGAATAAACCATTTTGCTGATTCACTAAATCCACATCTGGGTGCTATCTGCTAACTTTGAAGAAAACAGTCTGTGATACACCCTTAGGTGTTGCACGATTTCAAGAGCACATGCGGTGATCACAGCAATCACTTTTCATTACACCACATCATTGATTCTTGTACCACAACACAGTAATTTATCACAGAAGCAAGAAGAACCAAACCAGGCTTCCAGATCAATCTGTCTGACACGGTTTTAAACAAAAACAATGTATTCTTACAGTAACTCCTCTTAGGATCATCACGTAGAAGGAATGACAAATACATTTGGAGGAAGCAAGGGCTGTAAGGTTCAACAACCACTTAAAACATGAAACATACTATAAACAAAGTTCATTAGGTCAATAAGGCTGATATTAATGGAGTCATTTTCCTCTGTGGCATTTGATGCCCGGTTGCACAGGAACAACCATGAAGATTTATGCAGTGAGGGGCAAGCGGATTTCTTTTCTGAAATTTTTAATATTAATTCCTAGTGATAATGACATGCTATGATACCTCTGTACTTGCTTTCCCCTTATTACGAAATAAGCATTCAGAAACAATACTTTAACAAAATATGCTATACTACGTATATATGACAAAGATATAATACATATATACAAAATATGTGTAGATATGTACCCCATCACTATGGGTCTGTGGACCACAATCCGAAAACCAGAGGACTTAACTATAAACATGCAAAGACTGATATTGTCCAAGAAGCATAAAATTTAGGGTTCTGACTCACACCATTATTTATTAGCAATTTTACAAATCATAATTAGGCCTTCTTTAAAAGCCCACACTAGAGGTTTCATTGCCATTTATTTACAGCAGTCCTCTATAAATCATTCATGCGGAGATTTCTCTCCCATGTGTCATGAAAACATTTCTGTAAAATCGTCTTAATGGAGTCTATGAATCAATGCGCAGTCGGTGTCACAGCTTGAATCGATGGCTTGAGAACCAAGAAGGCCTTTTTACAGGCAGGTGTCAAAAGCACTGACTGAATTAGAAACTTTAATCTATGGCAGTCAGTGAAATTTATGCTCCAAAGAGGTAGTTGGAAAGTCCTACCTTTTTCACTGCTATGGAGATGAATGTCTGTCAGGACCTAAAAGAAGGGCCATAGGAATGAGGATTCTTTAGTCTAGAAATGAGAAGACTGAAGGGATATGTGACAAAATTAGACCACGCCTCAAATACCTAAAAGACAACTGCAAGAAAGAGAAGAAATGCACAGTGCTACACGGCTTAAAAAGCAGAAAGGGATGCAGAGGCTGGATCACTGGGGACACTTTCTAATAGTGAAGATTGAAATACTGGAACAGATGATATGGAAACCTGTGAAATCTTCATCTCTGGATCACAGAATCATAGATTGGTTTGGGTTGGAAGGTACCTTAAAGATCACCTAGTTCCACCCTCCTGCCATGGGCAGGGACACCCTCCACTAGACCATGTTGCCCAAAGACTCATCATTGGATGTCAGGTCCAAGCCAGTCAAACAAAGTGAAGAATGATTACATTGCGACAGATTCTTCCCTGGCTCTAAAAAACCCATCATCTCTTAAAGTCTGTTACAGATGTATTGTTTATGATTTTTACTACCTTGGCAATGGGGAGGATTGAGTGCTGCTGTGACTCATGTCTGTAATACCCCACAGCTTGTGAAATACCAACACTCTATCACTAGCATCTACTTTGGAAGCCTTTGGAACCTACTTTTGGACCTTCTTGAAGGGTCTGTTTTGCCCCATGTCACATCTCATGAGGCAACCCCTGAGAAAATGGGAGTTGGGTAAAGGCAGTATGTATTTAATACCTGCGGCAGGTTTGAAAAGCAGATTAGTCAGGTGAAATGATAAGAACCAGAAAGAAAATATAGGCAGGGGTAAGAACATTTAAATCTTAATGAAGAAGGTAAAACCCAAGACACAACCTTATTGGTGAAAATCACTCCCCTAAACCAAAATTCAGTTATTAAATAAAAGTGACCTCATCATCAGTTACTCCAGCATCATGAGTTACAGCCCCATTATCTCCTTCGAACGACAAGCATTCAGTGAAATAAAAGGGACATCACCTTGGTGCTCACTTATCCATGGAGAAGCTGCTCAGAGTGCAAACCGAAATGAAAGCAGCCCTCAAACCACTCTGTGGCTCTGCAGATTTATCACAGTTGCCAGTGGTCTCTTAATTGTCGCCGTACTCCCATGAAGTTCAGGTTCACGTGTCACGCTCTGGCTGCAATAGGCCTGTTAGATATATGGAATTTCTTAATATTGGCTTTCAAGGTTTTGGCTACTTCCTCTTCAAATTCCTTCTTAGCCCTGATAATTTCAGATAGCATTTTGTATGCCCTAGTTTATGCTCTCCTTACTGTCTTCATTAATTTTATGATTTTGGTTTTTGAATTACAAAATATTAATCGATGAAATATTTCATCTTGTTTTGCCAAGAATTTATCCTCACTTACTTTTTAAGATAATGAAGGGAGAATGCTATATATGGAAAACTGATTTCTGACATATAAAAGAGAACTAGCCTTTAACTTGTTACAAAACTTGGACTCATTTTTTAGAAAAGTCTAGCGTAATTGGCTGAATACTGAATTAAGAGCTCAGACAATGAAAATGGAGAGTACTGTGTATGTATGCAAAAAGGTCTCTGAAGAGTTGTAAAAATCTATTGCCACCGAGTGTCACTTGATCATGTAAACATTAAAGCAATTAGATGCCACTCTGAGTTGTACAAAAATGGATACAGGTGTAATTTAACACACCGTTTAATTCCTCAGCAACTTCTATTAATGTTTATTAAAGGCACTTTCAAGTACAAAAAGTGATAATGTTTCTGGACATAAAGTTAGCAGTTGATGACTGTCTAGGAAAATATCCCTAGGACAGCCTACGCTACTCAAAACGGTCTCTTCTTCATCTATGGCAATTTATCAGAGAGGAGAACGAGTCCGGGCTGCTGCCAGGCCATAGGACATAACTCTGTCCGATGGTTTCAGTAAGCACAGCAGCTCAGCGAGAAGGCAGGACAAGGCTTTGCTCAGTCGCCCCAGGTTTCGCACAGTCCTGAGCTTCCCAGGGACAGAAGGGTGGAAAGGAAATTCTTTAAGACCTTGTTAAGGACAAAACATGCAAGCTTCTGTAACCCAATTTTTCTGGTATTACCCTTCTTTTAGTTATGTCTATCAAATCAAAAACCCTAAGATAAATAAACATTGTTTCATAGGCTTCTTCGGAAGGCTTAACATTACACAGTCTGAAATAAAATCTTACAAGTAATCCGTAGTGTCAGTTGCCTTATTTTTATTTTTCCAGAAACCAGACATTTTCAAGCAATACTTTATTCTGGTCATCCTCAACAGTCCATTATTTCCATATTCAGGATAATTGTTTGGGTCCACGTTGTCTTGGAAATAAAACAAGTTTAAAGGTGAAGGGGAAAAAAATCGGTAAGCATCCCAAAAACTGATTGCATTTTTACTTCAGCTTTTTAGAAAAAACATGGTATTTTCTCTTTACTATTTTTTACTCATTAATTAAAGCTGGCACATCCAAGATGAGTGTTAATTTTAACTGTGATTTAAGAACTCATCTATAAACTCATCTATTTTAAGCTAAGGTGACTAGACACCAAACCAGCTGCTGCTTCTAACAGAAAATGAAGTTTACAAATACGTATCACATGCAAAATGTCATCCTTATGCAGAAATGTTCAGATTTGTTGATGGAAAAACCCTTTACCCTCAAAATAACATTTTTGAATCAAACACCAAGAAATCTTTCTATCAGCGTCTGGGTTTTGGGGGTTTATGTTGTGTGGGTTTGGGGGATTTTTTACTGTTGTTGGGTGCTGGATTTTTTTAACGGAACTCAAGTATTTTCTACAAGGACACAAAAATATGTCCAGACAAAATAATTAATCGGTGTTTATGTTCAGATTATATCATGGTGTAACAACAAGCTACAAATATAGGATATGGAAGAGGTACGTGGTGATTTTAGCTTTAGTTTAGAGAAGTGTTACCTAGTAGGACTCCACGCAACCAACTCCCAGCTTGTTCTGCACAAATTTTTGAAAACACAGTTTTCATTATGATCAATTAGTATTTGCACCATCATATAAAATAGTTTTAGGACTCAAAATATTTAGCTGGGATTTTCTCACTGTAGATATTTTTTACAGAAAATGGAAAGGCTACACAAGTCTTGGTTTGTTTTTTTTTTTCCTCCATGTTTGAAGAAGGGTGGGGAGAGGAAGGGTGTTGAGGCTTCATTTGGGGTTTTTGTTTTGTTATTTTTGCGTGTTTGATCACCTGGGAAGCAACTCCAGAAGAAACTGGAATGGTTTTCCAGTTGATAACCCTGCGAGCTGCGCAGAAATCTAATACACAGCAGTGAAATTGGTATTTGCAATGGTGCTCATTTTTAGGTACGCTATAACTTCTATAAAGCTTCTTAGGAAATGAATCCTGTTGTAGTATGGGTCTAATTTTAGCAGGCTTGAGAAAAAAACAGTCCATTTTCTTTAGAATCATGCTGGGTGAAAGCAAGAAGTCATTTAAGTTGCAATTGTTATATAAGTACTTTTACGGCGAAAAAACAAATCAAACAAAAAAGTATGACAAAAACTATCACTACATAAAAACTGAAGAGGATTTTTTTTTAATCAGCCTAGTTTCGCATATATATGTTTGGACACAAATGTATGCACATTGTACATGGAAGAAAAAAAAAAAAAAGACAGGAACGCAAAAGACAGAGCTAGATACTTCTCACTAAGTTTCCAATCAGCAACACAATCGGCACAAGCTCAGAGCTGCCATTAGCGATGCTCTGAGAGTGTCCACAGTCCTACAGCTGACATCAGACATGCCAAGCTGAAAGCCTTATGATAACACACTCCTACACCCCAGTGGTAAAAAAGGGACAAAGCAAACCTTTTTTATTCAATCAGAATAAGCAAACAAACAAGCAAAACAGTCTGATGAGCAGATTCAGACTTGGGATTTTTCCTTAAATATTTCATTACACCAAGGGGGATATTTGCAAAGGCTCTAGTATTTCTTTTTCAATATCGGGATGCCAATCAGAATTGACGTTTATGCAGTGAAAAAGTATGTAAATCCCTTCATTACAAAGTCAATCTTAATATGAAAAAGGGCAAGTGCTCCATGTTAAGACAGGGTTATAACAGTTCAGTTCCTATCATAATTAATGAGAGTGTCATGGCTAAATGCCATCACACCGTTTTAGATGTCCTAGCGCCTAATTCAATTTCCACTGAAAACAGTAGGGATCAGATCATTCAATTAACTTCAGTGGCCTTTGGATTGGACTTAAGACTCTACTTGGAATGAGATGAAGTTCTCCATTGAGAGACTGAGCACTTCCAACTCCTGTTGAGTTTGGCACCTTCTTACCCAAGTCAAGTATCCAAAAAGAGAGTAGGAGAGCTTGTCTTTTCTACACTTAAAATCAAATTTGGGACTTTTAAAGGAGCCTAGGAGATTTTGTCACCTAACTGCAATAATTTCCTTTGAAATTCTTGAGTAAATTCTTTAAGTGAACAAAAAATCACCTTCTTCTGTAAGATGCAAAACATTAAAGATTGTCATAGACTTATAGACAGAACATAATACAATACATATAGTTGTGCATTCAAATTTTGCCTTTTTCTGTGTAGCACCGTGGGAAAAAATAACTGAGACTTTTTTTCTGTCGTTATAATATTATGCAGGACAGTAATATTACAACTTAACTGTTACAATTCAAGTAAAATTTCTCATTTCCACATATATAATGCTTGTCTATAGTTATGTAGCTAGTCTTAAGAATGACACGATTCTGCTATCATCTTCAGAGTATCAGAAAATGCATATGTGATACACATCAAGGCAGCAGTGCAGTAACTGACAGACATGATTATTGTGCCCTCTAGAAACATTCAGAATGACAGACGATGATAATTTCCTCATAAATCATGTCTAAAACATGAAAAATGCAATGGAACCTCATTTTATTAATATGATCTTATCAGTACTAATGGAAAAGGTAGAATTTGGGTCTGCAATGTTTATCTGACTTACTTTTATGACAGAATTTTCCAGGGTTTGCAATCATGTGTGTATAGAAAAAAAAAATCTTATTCAAGATGAGCAGTACAATATATTTTGCCTCTCCTGTATTGCTGTATTACTTTTACTGATCCTTGATGATTGACAGGAGAGCAGAGCTGCAGCCTATCATTTCAGAACAACTTACCAAGATAGCAGTGGAGTTTTTTGTGTTCATCAGAACTAGAAGAATAAAAGAAAAAAGAACATTTTAGACTCAGAGAATCCAAGGTAACGATTCTGCCTTTTCTCCATGCTTTCAAGCTGGAATGTTTTCATTATATTTAATATAAAGGAAACTTTTTAAAATATTTTTGACTGAATCCATTGAATGAGAATAAGGCTAGCCTCCCCCACACTGCATTTTTATTCAGCGAAAAGCTCATAAATTGAAGTTCCAGTAACTTTTTTCAACATCATTATCATCTCCCCTATTCCACCTACGTCTGCTAAGATTTTCTATTCATTATAGAGTGTGGTGCCAAGTTGGCTCCACAGTTCAGAAGTCTTTGATTTACAGGTAACAGTTTGGGGTATCTTGGTGAATAAGGTGAGATGTTTGAGCCTTGAACAGATCTTGTCCGCATTTGGTGGCACTAGGATCCAAGGGGTTTCTTCAGGGCCATGTTTGCCTTTCACACAGCAGATTCTGTCCTCCAAGATGACTTTACTAGGTGCGCTTTTCAGAAGGACCATGTCAAAATACATTCTTCGCTTCCAAATATTCCCCTGAAAATTTTTACATTCTTTCAATGCAATGCAGCTAGACATCCGAAGCATTCAGTAATAAGAGTAATTTTAACCCACAATAAATTCTTATAATATGTATTGATAACAGAATTGATAACAGTTATGATGTTCTTTAGAGAGGAATAACAAAATAAATGGAGGCCTTCTAACTAGGGAAGAATTTTCTCTTCTTGCTCCCAAAAGATGGCAGACGAGACACTAGGCAGGGACAATCAATCAGCTGCCAAGAAGGAAATTACAGCCATTAGAGCCAGCTTCACTGGCTCACAAGGAAGATGCTGTTGTTGGTATAGCTCTGAGGCCAAGGAGAGACTGTAACAACTATGTCTGTTTTGAAGAGGCACCCATTATGTTAACGTTAGTAGCTCTACATTGCTTAACATGGGCTCAAATTTCTACGTAATTTATGAACAATTCCTGTGATAAATTTCATACACCTTGCAGAAAAAAGAATGGAAAGTGTCATACTGCAGGAAAGTATCTGACCAACGTTCCCAAGCGTATGCCAAGTACTTTTGGGACTATGAGCCCATCTCTGAGAAGCTATTAGAAGAAACATGAGAGATTAATATGTGGATTAATACCAAAATGTCCTTAGCAAATAAAGAACTTCTAGAAAGGAACTACAGACCCAACCTGCTCACACAGCAGTTGAGGTTGGATTTCTCACCAAAATTTCAGGTTCCACATCTTTATTTCAACATCATTGACTTTCATGGTGTTACATCAATGTAAAGTTTCCTAACAACTTAAAGAATAAGATGGAGTAACCAGCAGTATTATTCCCCTTACAAGGCAGATTATATCACTGTAATGTGCTCTGCCTTAAATGTGAGCTCCCTATAGAATGAATATCCTTACAAATGTCATATTGCTATTGGCAAACAACATTATTGTTAAGTATTACCACAGCTCCCATTTAGGCTGCAAAGCGACCACGTTAATAAGGTATCTGCACTGAATACTGGGGTCTTCTAAAAATCTGGCTGTAAATATCGCATTGACAGCTGCTGGGTGATAAGCTGTTTTCTAGGGATTTAATAGGAAGTAAAATCTGTTGAAAATAGGAAGTGGTTGTGGGTACTGAACACATGACAAAATTCTTATGCTGGTATGTTACATCTAAAATTCCCCCACCAGCTAACATTTCTTAGTAGCTTTTAAGAGAATGTCATAATTCACAAAAATATTTCTAATTATTGCTCAAGTGGAGTAAGGTATTTGTCTGGTGCTTTTTCCTAGCCTGTTTGCCTTTTGTCTTTCCAGAGTTAACTCCGAGTCAGGAGGATTGCTTTAATTCTCTGAGAAACTTAAGCCATCAGTAGATATGAAAGACAACTCATACAGGTGCAGGTTATAAGTAGGGGATATAAAGAATAAAAGACATTACTGCAGTCCATGAGAATGTGGACTAAATTTGCCTCTCTAGGAGAAGGATAAATGCATGAAGACAAAAGTTGTCCAGCCATTAAGTCATAGGACACTTTCATTCCCTTTTTCTCCTTTTTCTCCTTTTTTCCCTCAAAGACACAAACAAGATGATCACTAGACTTTCTTTGCTGAGCTGCCTGACGACACCATTGTTTCTTCCTTTGGTCTGCGTGAAGAGCAGTAAAGCCTGCTAGACCCCCACTCAGCTGCTCTCTTGATCCCCCTCCTCAACAGGACAGAGGGAGCAAATAAAATGGAAAAGCTTATGGGTTGAGACAAAGACAGGGAAATCTTTTAACAATTACCATCATGAGCAAAACAGACTCAGGGAAAATTAATTTATTTCCAAACAAAAACAGAGTTAGATCATGACAAACAAAGATAAATTATAACAGCACCTTCCCCACCCCAGGCTCCACATCATTCCGTCACTACCAACTGCTTCACCTCCTTCCCACCCCTGGGCAGCACAGGGGGATGGGGAACAGGGGTTGTGGCCAGTCCGTAACAGCTCTTTTCTGCCAACCCTTCTTCCTCACACCTTTCCCCTGCTCTAACATGGCTCCTTTCCATGGGTGACAGTTCCTTCAGAAAAAGCCTGCTCCTGTGTGGGTCCGTCCCATGGGCTGCAGGGGAATCCCTGCCCCACTGTGGTCCTCCCTGCTCCTGCACCCGCAGCACCTCCTCCCCTCTTCTTCACTGATGGGGCCAGGCAAGGCTAACCAAATTAGATGCAGAGAAGACTGTTACATTTTTTAAATAGACCGCTTTGAGGACAAATTGCTGATTGCTTTACTTTTCTCATCCAAATTGGAAGCAAAAAGATCAAGGCCTTTGGGCAGTAGCTGCTGCTTGCATTTGTGATATCCCAAAAAGACTTAGAGGGTTTATCATCATTAAATCATTTACATCCCTGGAGCACTGCTGCTGGGGACCACTACCTCCTCTCCTCCAACGTCTTCCTCTGTCAGCATCTTCAATGCTGAACGCCCCATTTGCCTCCAAGTTACAGCACTGGAGAAAGAAAAGAAGAGCTTTTAAATATGAATTGCAATTTCCCCCATTGTTTCTGCAAAACCCAAGTTTGTTGATCTTTAGATATGCTGCAAGGAAAAGCTACTTGTAAGGACTTCTGCATAGATCACAAGATTTGCAATCCCTTTTAGGAAGAAAACTGATTCTTTCTCTTGGATACTTAATCAGCATGGCAGTTACTTATATAACCTGAATTCAGCAAAAGTTTAATCGTATTTATGCATGTTTAGAGCTCCATTAATATGCTCCATCCTGTAACTATAGGTTTTACGATACGATGTTTCCTGCACAACTGAAGACTAGAGGCCTGAATAAATTGCAGTTCACCCAAAGTTTAAGCAAATACTAGACGTAAAAGCAGGTAAAACATCAGCTAAATCCATTATGGTTTTTTCTAATCAAAGAAAATAACAGACATCAGATAATTGTTATAAGAGACTAAAATTGCAATAATTTATTATAATATCCCCTCCCCCCAACACAGACACCGAGTTACTTCTAAAGCAAAATATAAGCAGGCTTTCTCTTTCCGTTAAAAACTTTATTACTTTACCATTATGTTGTAAACACTTAATTTTATATATTATGATTATAGGAATATCATTTCTGAATGTCTGCTTTTCTGTTAGCACTGGCTTTGTATAATGATAAAAATAATACAGCAACTGAAGGCATGCCAGCGTTCAATCTGAACTGAAATCTCCGCCTCTATTTGGTGAAACGACCTGTATCCCCACACTTTAGACACAGCTTCTGTACACCAGACAAGGTACAGCAGCGTCTCATGCCTTTCAAATTCCATTCGCAGCCTGACCCTTAGAAGTGTATTAAAAGAAAATATACTGTCTGTATAGCTACAGTCTATACGGCCCATCCCCGAGGCAAGGCTTGCTCCATGTACTGGGACAAGGGCAGCCTCAAAGGAGGATGGACTCCATCCTAACGGGCCTTCTCTTCAAAGATTTCCAAGTAAGATACTGAATTCCCCAAAGTGGAGGACAACAAACACAAGGATTTCAGAATAAAACCCCAGGGGGATTAAGGTTTCAGCTATTTAAAGTCATCACTGCTGTTGGATAAAAAGATTTTTTTGGGGTACCGAGCTAGATATCTATTTTCCAGCTCAACCCTAAGGAAGCTATAGGTGTAGTCAGCACAAACTGAGGAAAACCTTTCAAGTGGTTTGTTTATTTACTGGAAAGAGTAATTCAGGTCTAGGACCCCATGGCTTTGCATCAAACTCAGAGGAGAACCTCTGCTGAAATGAGAAAGTAAAGCATCTCTGGAATGCCATAACCATTACTTTCATATCAAAAGTGAACTGCTTTGATGTTTTGAAATAATTAATATTCCAGAACTTGTTACAAATGCCATAATCCCAATCATTACCCTCCACAAAGGGAAGAAGGAGAATGATAGAGAATGTCCCCATATTAAAAAACAGCTTAAGCAGTCATCTGGGAGGTAGAAGACAAAATATTGAGAGAGTCTGAAGGACTAAGTGCAGAAGTACAGACAAGGACGCGCTTACCCGTAAGCCTATAAAGCCCTTTCGCATACTCATTGCAGTCTTCTGAGTCCTCTCTACTGCAGCCTATATATAGGCACAAGCAATTATCCCCCGGAATATTTTAACTGTAAAGGGAAGTGCTCGTCTGAGCATGGACTAATAGTGTGAGCAACAGAGATAATGGTAACTTCTCTTCTAGCCTGGATAAAAAGGAGTATAACCGCTTAAAAGAAAACATAGCAGTTGTGTGGCTCAAATTGCAATACAATAAAAGGTTTTGAAATATCAGCACTTATAACTCCCTGTAATGAAAACTAGCGTAGGTCAATAGTGTATCTTCTAATTAGGTAGTAGGTTCAGGTCAACTCCAAAAATAACTCTGGCACGATATTTGCCAACGAATTGACTTCTATGAGAATGAAAGGAATGTTCACCTATGTGTACCCATGGGGATAAAAATTAAAATGAATCACTCTGCTATTCAAACAGCTGATTTTCTTTCCTTTTCTGGCACCAGAAACATTTTTCATCAAGAATTCCTCCCACAACAGAGGAGTAAGAATTATTCTGAAAAATATTTCCTTGAATTTATAAACATCAATAAACTGAGCATGGGCTAATAGTATTTTAGCCAATAAAACTGAACTGTTCTGCCTAAAAGGTTACTTACCCTTACTTATATCTCAAAATCTGTTTATGTACGTGTGCATACCGCACTGTGCCAAATGCAGTATAATAATACATTATGTAAATTCCAATATAGGTAAAATAATAGCAGCATTGGCTTATTGCAAGTTATTGGGCTATATGGCACTTTTTTTTTTTTTTTTTTAAGTCAATAGCAAAGCTTTCATCAACTTAAATGGAAGAAGAATAAAATCATCTCTCAGAGTTGGTCTTGAAGTAAAAATCAGGTTTGCAACCCTGACTCTAAGACAGTGTAATTACACCTTTGACTTCAAAAGGACCTCAGTTCTACCTGTGATGTACTTAGGCTCTATATTTGGATTCACTATGAATTACTCCTTCACCTTTGAGACATCCATTAGATTATTAAAGATATTTAGGAACCTAATTCCAACAGATGTTTCTTTAATATTTATACAGCTACAAAGGCTTAAATTCTGTTCACACTTCTCTTTCTGAATACTTTCTCCATTTTTACAATCCTCCATTTTCCAAGAGAAGTTTACTGACTGTGCATAAACATTTAAAATGTCTGTATTATTGCAAAAATTCGATTCAGGCTACAAGCATGTATAAAAGTCAAGAAAATCAAAGCCAGGCTGTTAGTAGCCTCTGTAAGATACCACCATATTATATGCAACAGTAGGTGACATATATCTCTCCCTCCATGGTTTTGTACTCTACTGTAACATCAGCATACTCATTTATGTTGTTAAATATATGCAACAAATATACACTATGGTTTCAGTTAGATTTCCACAGAAACATTCCGGAATATCATGCTGTGCATATATGAATATGAGTGTCTAAGTCTGTGTGTATTTGCACTTTTTTTTTAATTATTATTTTACTTTAAAAGAGAAATTCGATTTTGAATTCAAGACATGTTAAAACCAGCCATTCTAAGTGTAGCTCAACCTACAGATAGACATGTTAGTAATAAAACACCTATCACAAGAATGCCATTCCGTTGTTCAGTTTTTGACTTGAGGTGTCTTTCTTTTCTTCCCTGATGGCCAAAATATTTACAATACTGAGAAAATCTGCCATGAGACAAGAGCCAAGAAAAAAATCTTCCGTACACATTTCCCCTCATTCCCAAGTTTAATTCAGAACCTTTAATGTTACTTTAACGTAGTTTGCATGTGTTAATCATATCATTAATGTTATGACTGACAGATAGATAGAAATTAGTTTAATGGAGAGTTCAGGGTTCTTAAATCAAGACAGGCTTTTGGGTCCTCATGATTAATAGAGCAATACCCAAGCCACATATGCTCTAACTGAAAAGCAAGATGGATAATGAGTTCACGCATCCGTTGAAGGAATTTTAAAATATATGGTGGACTACATTACAATGATAGCACATTACACTGGAATTGATGCATGCTAATTTGTCTGTCATAGTCAATGTTAAAAGAAAAAGTGCAGACTAAGCGGGGATATTCACAAGTTAGACTGCAAGACATCTAATGAGATGTAGGATGAATGGGGAATAAAAAGGAAGAAGTACCACTGGATTAATTTAGAGAGTTACAGAAAATTCCAGTCCCAGAGGGATGTTTTAGGTCATGCAAGAGTCTCATGGCTTGTGCAGTCTTCACCTAACAAATACCCAGGTCCTCACCAGCCCTCTAATGAAACAAGTATGCCTGCGTCTTTTCTGCTCACTTCTTATTTCTGAAGAGGAATTATAGTTCAGACAGATACTGATAGCCTGCTCTCATACCTCCGGTGAGGACATTTCCATGGAACTAATTGTAAGGCTTAAGTAGAACACAAATAATTTAAATATATGTTGGCACGTATAAAGCCAAAGATAAGGAAAGACAGTAGTTAACAGAGAACGAAGAGAAGTAATTCAGGATGATGCAAAGCTAGAGTAGGGCTCACAGACTGCAATAATGGTAGGAAAGTGCTGGATGAATAATCTAAACACCATAATGAGTTTTAAGCTTCTCTCATTAGCAAATTATGAGTCCCCAGAGATTAAATTTTAATATCTAATTTTATAATTGGCATTTTATCACAGCAAACACATAGCCAAAAAAGTTGATTTTTAATCTCACAAGTTTTGTCAAGCTGGTATGTTTCATTTTGATCCCTCCTCCTTCCCATCCCAGATAAGGAAAAAAATACAGAAAATGAAGATTTGAACAGAATTTCCCTAAATTTTATAAGCAAATATCAATATATAAAGCTCATGCCATTTTATTTTATTTTATTTTATTTTATTATTTTATTTCTTGCTTATCAACTGAAATACACTCCATCTTTTCTCTTCTTTACTGGTTTCATTATTACGTAACACATCATTACAAGATAAAGATTTCTTCTTAAGCTTACGACTTAAGAAAAGAATTATAGCACTCTGCCTTTTGTCTGAATGGGGTGAAATTGTACAGGAAAATAAATTAATCATATAATTTCCAACTAAAGTGAGCAACACTGAGGAAAGCACTTGAGGTGTGCTTAAGTGTTTATTTGAAATAAAGTTGACTTGAAGACAGAAGAATTTTTCAAAATTTCCAAATGCTTGGGATGAAAACAGTGACAGTATCAGAGAGAGAGGGCCTTCAGGCTCTAGTGATCTTAAGATCACTAAGAAAAAGTAAAACAAAACTGGGAGGAATAGAAGGAAATTACATATTCCTCTCATTAGACAAAAAATACTGCATATATTGAAGTCTTTTTCCCCAAATAGATGATTCATGTTGCCAAGAAATATCAAGTACATTTCAAACTTGTATCTTTGCAACATACACAGAGAACAATTACTCTTTGTACAAAGCTAGCAAAGTGTATAAACTAATTTACTGCATCAATGCATGTAATTATGTTTCCTAACTCATCTCAGATCATATATACTACATTACACCTGTAATTTTCCCAGGTCATTGGTAATACATTACTGCAGTGCTGCTAAAAATCCATTCACATGCTGTGTTTTCTTCCTGTAAAGCACAAATTATTGCTCATGCTGTCTTAGAACCTGTTTCCCCAGAGTATTGCAACATTACAAAAACCATGAATTCTTTAAAGTCTGTGTAGATTTGATGAAGAATTAAGCAAATTACAGTAGAAATGGGAGAAAGAGCGGTAGAAGAAAAATAGTGTGTTATTTTCCTCTGCATATAATACTTCTTAAAATATTCATCTTCTGAACACACCACGGCACAACAGCTGAAGAGCTGAGAAGGATCCAGTAGGCTGCTTATAATGACCTGAATGTTGGAACAAGCGCAACCATCCCTTTGACCTATGGCCACTGGCAGACCATCATTGAGAATGCCAATTAGAATCTCATCTTCCTCTGGTTCCAGTAAACAGATTCAAAATGTTCAATGTATATTGGAATCCAGTGTACTGAATGAAGAATAACATCATATTAACA
This sequence comes from Balearica regulorum gibbericeps, assembly GCF_011004875.1. Taxonomy (NCBI): domain Eukaryota; kingdom Metazoa; phylum Chordata; class Aves; order Gruiformes; family Gruidae; genus Balearica; species Balearica regulorum. The sequence continues at coordinate 33,829,623 of NC_046191.1, read as the reverse complement.
CCCACCCCAGCTGGTTTTGTTAAACCATTCTAATTTTAGATGTGAGAACAATCATAATTTTTGAGGGAAGATCCTCCAGCATAAGTAGGTTCCATGACCACTGCTGCAGGATGACCAAAAACAGGATAAGCTCCACGAGAAGTACGTCAGGCCTCTAGAAACAGTGCAAACGACACTTTGGACTATTGTCGCAGCAGGTACGCCGTGCAATGTGCTTAAGAGTGAAGCCAAATAAGCATCAAGCAAAACAAACTTCATCAGACAGGTGGTTAGTGAATGCTGCATGGGGATGGCATGTGTGCCACAAGAGAAAAATGGGGGCACAGAGGTAACTGAGGGACCCCAGCAATGTCTCCAACACCTCACCTTACACTTCTACGTGATACTTCAAATATGCAAAAACTTCTATTGCTAGCTTATTATTAGCATTACCTAAATTTAACTGAGTGAGGATGAGAGGATGAAATTGGAAGATCACACTCAGCCATAAAAATGTAACCTGACCTGAGAAGGTCCTTGTTTTATTTGTAAAAAGGGAATACTGCCAAGTAGTTTGTTTGAGATGCAACACTGAATGTGTACTGAGAAAAGTTACACAAAATGTTTCAAACTCAGTAATTCAGGATTTTTTTTTTATAAGTTCACCTCAATAGGGTCTAGTTGATTTAGGAAAAAGAACACTCCATTAAATGAAATCATTAGTGAAGGTTTTTATTTTGAAAAAAGAGCATGAGAAGGGAAGGAAAACTTGAGGGCAGGCCAGTTACTTCTTACACTAACTCCAAGAAAAAGCGTATTGTTGCTGGGATTACGGTAACAATGAGCAGGGAAACGCCCCATGAGTTGTCAGCCCCAGACGTGATGAATTTGGCTTACAAATGATGAAACTTACAGTACAATGAATACCAAGGTTGGTGAGTTTTTCATGTAACACGAAAGAACATTTCGATATACCCAATGAACTGCTTAACTTCCACCCTCATCATTTGGCTGCCGTTAAATCAGGCTCAGTTAAAAGACCGAGTAAACACGGTGACCAAGTGACAATGACACTGCTAAGCTTGCCTAATCTATATTAGACAGTGATTCAAATGATACAGGGCAAAGGGGCATCACTGGCAAAACGTCAGCTCTGGTCGTTATTCTAGATGAAATTTTGGGTTGAAAGCTCTTCTGGTACCATCTGGAGTCCTCTCCACCAGAGACATAACTTTCTTGAGCATTCTGATCTCTTCTGTCTGTTGCCTCAACAAAATTCATTATCTGCACTGACCCAGGGGAAGCTTCATGATTTTTATTCATGGAATTAAAAAAAATTAGCATGTAATTGGAATTTTTGTTGGTTGTCCAATGAAAAAAAAAATGTCTCTGACAAGTTTCTCTGATAAGTTTTTGAAAACCAAAAAACCCACGCTGTTAAGACTTTTGATAGAAAGGGGAGAAGTCGTTGACAATTGCAATAAGGCAATTATTGGATAACTTACCTTCAGGGAAAGTGTTTTTGTAACTTCTAATTGGAGATTTAGTTAAGATCTGGATCAAGAGGGTTTATATTCCTTCTGTATATTATATTTTAATTGCTTTTTACAGTCTGGCTGAAAGTGCCACAAGGTATAGAGTTATAATTTGAAGGTATTATAAATTTTCCTTTGGGAAGTGTGAAAAGTCAGCAGCAGAGGGGAGCAGAGAGAAGGCAGTACTCCAAAGGAACTGCCTCCATCCAGGCAGATGCCTCTGGGAATTAACTACATTGCTTCCTTTACCAATTTTAAACTTGTCCCTCTGCTGAAACAGCTATTACATTATTTGAAGGCACGTTTTTGCTTCTGTCTTGGTCTTTTCTCTCATTGATGTTTTACATGATCAGCTGGCAGAAAGTGCCTTAAGAACTGTTAAGGGCAAAAATGTACCTTGGGCTTCACACAAGCGAGAATCAGGCTCCGCATTTTAATGACTGATGCCTGTAAACTTTCTGCTCACTCGTTAGCAGAAAGATGTGTCAAGTTACAGAGTGGTTTGGATACCGACAGTCGATGAGTTTCAGGGGGTTTTGGTCTGCCTCTCCTATTTCCTAACATTTTAGCTACTCTTTGCAGACTCTGATATGATACAGTAACGAAGATACCAGCTGGGTTTTGCAGAAATTACTGTAAAAGGTATAACTTTTTATAGTGAATCACAAGTTCTTACTACAGCTAGTAAGCATGTCCTTAGTACTTCCATAGCCTGCCATAAAAAAATTCTGCACGGAGCTATTCTCTATTAAATTGTTAGACAACTTTTTATTAAAACATTCTGAAAGCTTCCTGGAAACATTAAAATAAATTACTGAGATTACTTTTAATACTGGACTGTCTCTTTGTAAGGTCATAGTTTTGGAGGATAACCTGTTTTACAACCAGACACATTGCTGAGGGAGGGAGCATGTAATAGTGTTAGTGCTGTACAACCTGGAATGCCTTATAAGAGAGTTTGGTGTGTCTCAGCAAAAATTCCTTCCAGAAGAATTCAATCAGTTCTTGGGAGAACTTTCTGATGTGAAAAAATAATTGAGTGCTTGACATCTAGCTTTATAGGTCAAAGACTGAAAAGGCAATATCTCGGCAATAAATTGGGATGAAATTGTAGAATTTTAGTTGTGAGGTAAGTTTGCGGTTTTGTGGAACAGACGGTTTAGATGATGTGGGTTTCAGAGAGTGCTTTCCATTAGGACAATAGCAAACCAAAAGCAATATATTTGTGTTTTTATTCCCGTCTCGATAGATTTTAAATTAACCATTTTATACCAAGTTGAGTACTCCAGAAGCTAGCTGACCTAGAGCTAGAGCTTAACTCAAGAAAGGACATACCTGTTTTTGAATCAACCATATTGGTCTGCAACTTTGTGTGCTTTTTCTACAGGGAAAAAAATGGTTCTAATAAAAAAGATTATCTCCTTCTCACAGTATGGTCCATTATACACTCATAAATGACTATGGCTATAGCACATACACTAACTTAATTGCAAGCATTATCTACCTTCTAATTTTGCTGACATATGTCTTGATTGATGGGTCGGTAAAAAAAAAGTCTTAGTAATCAAGTATTTTATAGGTTTACTCCAGTGACTTTTAAACAAGTGGTGATCTAATGCTATCACAAGACTTTTTCACACAGATAGCAGCTTTTTAGCATCTTCCTTTGATAGGTTTCCAGGTTTAATTGTACTTTGTTCCTTCTTAGGAAAGGGAACAAATAAATGATTTAGTAACTTTTGTTTACAAGCTTAAATGGGATTTCTGCCTATACTATCTATTTACAATTCTGGAAGGGGGGGGGGGGGGGTGGAAGGAAGGGAGTTGCACGGCTCCAAATGAGACCTTGCATTTGTTTTACTCAGAGTTTGCCACAGTGATATAAACTAAAAAGAGGTTTTAAACCACAGCTGTGGTCAAGAAGTGCCTGCAAAACATTGTTTTTTAAGGTTAAAAAGCCAATTCTAGATCCTCAGGACTGATCATTTTGGAGAAAATCAACAACCAGCAGCAAACCAACCTTCTCTAGTCTTTGCCCAGTGTCCTCTTGCACAACCAAACGATGGAATATAGCTTTTTATTAGTGAAATATCACATATGTACTGCTTATATGTACTTCATATCCTACACTGCAGAAGTCCAGAAGGGTGAAAAGCATGTTTGTATCTCCATTCCATCACAAGGGAGACACTGGGACATATTTGACACTGCTAAAATGCCATAAAAGCAACAGCGTGTAGTTATTCATGCTTTTCTATATTCAAAAACACCTGAAAGTAAGTAACAAAGAAAGTTGCTTAAAACCAAGACATCAGCATAGGTTATGAATGCAGAAGACAACAATACTCAGATTATGTATTCAACATCTTGATAGTCCACTGAAAGGCCATAATCCCACAGATCAGGAAAATATTCTAAAAAAATCAATCTAGGATATGAAGAATATTTAATCAATGGAAATTTTGCACAAGTCCAGAAAGGTGATCCTGTGTTTTTAGGAAAAATGGTGTTTCTCAGTCTTTTTTGGGTATAATTTTTCTGTTTTCTTTGGACCCTCAGGATGATCTGATGTAAGTGATCTCAGCATTTGCTATTCCAAGTCTGCAGCTTTGATTGTCTAGTGAATGCGAGATTGTAATTTCACTTTCCTTTTTTCCCTGTTACTGCTTTTACTGTATTTATAATGAAGTCATCATTGATCCTTACACAAATTTAAATGTGAATTTTGACTAGACAGCCACCATAATACAACTGAAACCAGGACAACTACTTAAAGCAATTACTTTGCCTTTTCTTGAAAAACATTTGAAAGCAATAGAAAAGATCATACCTTTCATTTTCTAACCTTAAACACAGGTGGTTGTTTCTTCTCCTTTAAAATTAGACTAATATTTAGGCTTCACACTTGTGACTTTTTTCTTCCAACTCCCACTGCAAAAACAGTCTAGGAGAACAATGCGGAAAGTCTGGTTTTTTAAGAACCTTCATTATTTTCCATGACATTTCAAGAATGCTGTTATTCAGCTTTCAAAGCTTGTTGTGTAGTACAAAACCAGAATCTATCAGTGCAAATACTAGATCTAATTTTCCTATCACATTCACCTCAGTGAAGAAAATCACAAAGGGTAAGAGTTGAAACCAGATGGCAATGGTAATCCAATAAAGACATAAATAAACAGGAGGAAGTACCCTATATATCAGTGCAGAATTTCAGATTTACCAAATATGCAGTGCACACGTATAAACAAACCTGCATTGTGTTTTGGATAGCATTGTGTTTTATCACAACTTCAGGGGTTTTGCAGCATATAAATATTCACCACTGGGAAGAGCTATTTAGCATCTGATTAGAAATATCTGACTATTTATTGCACCATGGTTCTACGGCTGTAAATACTGCATCATGCCACAAAACTAAAATTAATGTAATGCTACATGAACTTGTTCTAAAAAGCAATTCTCTCCATGTAGAAAGGGATTAACAAGATATGAAGTTTTGGTTCCAGCAGTGAAACAGTTTCTTGAATTGAAAGACCAATACCCACTTTTGCATCTCCTCTTCAGAAGCTGACAGCCACGGCATCTCGTATCTCTGGTAACAGATAATTACAAAGCTGCAGCAGCCCACAGGAGAGAATCTGCAAGGGTGGCTTTCGATCTCTAGTCCCCAGACTATCACTGGGGACTAGTTCTGGGTGTTCGCAGGCAGGAACTAGGAAAAGCCGACCTGCTGTTAAATTTAAATTCACAGTACAAGGAAAAAAGAAAACAAAACAAAAAATAACATAAAAAGATGTTGAAACCACTGATAATGATAACCACTGTCTTGTTATCAGGCTGGTAAACTTTAGAAAGCTAATTACTAAAAAATATAACAGTAGGTACAGTTTTAATGGTTTGTCCAAAGATTTTTTTGGATAGTAGGGATGCTGGGGGCTTTCTTTGTTTGTCTGTTTTTGTTAAAGAAATCCACACAAACCAGAAGAGTCCTCCAAGGATTCAAAATTGCAGACAGTTTCTGCTCCAAGTACTTCCAGCAATTGTTGGCATCTTTTAAGACTGTCTGGATAGAATTTATTAACATATATAGCCAGAGCTCTATCCTCTATTGAAAGGCAATATAACACACGTTCCCTGACAGATTAAAGCAAGCTGTACTATAAATTGTGCAGATTGAGCCCTCTTACATGGCTTATCCTAATCATAGCTCTGCCATTTGCTTCTCATGACAGGATAAAAATAAAAGTCCCATAAAACTAAAATAAAATAGACAGTCTGCCATTCCTCCCTTAGAAAACATTTGTCAGAATCTCTTCAAAAATAATTGGGAAGAAAATGTGCTGAATTCTACAATCTATTGAGTCATTTTTAAAGCTCGTCCAGGCATGTTAAAAGGCGGCATTCTTTATGATCAGCTAGCTTGGGAGAGGATGTATTTTACATTGTCAAAAGCCTTTCATAGTTTGCTTTTTTCCACCCTTAAGAATAAGTTTCCCCTGACTTTAAACTTAAATATTTATCCAGTGAACAAGAAACAGTGAAAAATTTAGGTTCACTTACTATTCCACAGTCTTCAGTCATCTAAACCATGCTTTTCCCCATGCTTTTTTCCTACAGCCTCACAATTTACATATTTTTCCCTCTCTACAATATCTGCTTTCGACCTGTTATTGCTTAATGAAAGCAGTGTGGAAGTCTTCTTCTGCTCTATATGACAAAAACAGCTTATGGTACTTTCCTCAGCCTTTTTCAAATACAACTGCTGAATGAAACCTGAACTCTTCTAGTGCTGTGGACTAAGGCTGGCATCTTCAGCAAGGGCAGTTGTTTCCCTTTTTGGTAAGGAAATGCCCTCTGCAATTATGGGCTATTCTGCAAAGGATGAATTCTGGAAACTCAGTACTCACCTGTAATTACAAAGATCGACATTTGGGAGGTGTTGTGACATTCCAGTGACACAGGGAGACAGGAATATTTAAAACAAGCATTGCTTCCTAGGCATGATGTGGTAGAGAAAGAAGCCAGCCCCAGAAACTGCCAGTTTCCTGCACAACTGGAGAAGATGCAATGCTCTTTCTCGACTCTGACCACACAACAGCAGATGAGGAAAGCAGGTTGACCCACCTGAATTCAGGTCTGTGCAGCAAGGGCAGGTAACAGTGACAGAACAGTTCCTGGGCTGAACATCCTCCTGTATTTCTCCCTGCCAATATGAAATAAAGCTGTCTTGGTAAAGGACAAAAAGCATGAGATGTGAGCTACTGCCCCTGAAAATGACAGGCTGTGACAGCTCCTTTAGGGCACATAGGACAGCCCTAGAATTACAGTTACTATGGTTTTGATATAGAAAGGACCAAATTAAACAGCTTTGTTCTGCATACACAGGGACTTCTCAACAACGAGTGGCTTAGTACTTGAGAGTTCGTGATCGGTGGCCCTAATTCAGGATTGCAGGCTACTTCTACATAATCTTGTTTTCAGAAAGAATTAAGCTTAACTAGAAGCTTTATAAGCTTTTGTAATCAGAAAGACGCAGTTTAGTTAGCTTCACAGAACTCATTTAAAATAATAATTTACAGCAAATGAAACTGTTTCAGCCACCTTTGTGGCATTTCATTTGATTTTTTCTATTATCCTCGTGTTCAAGCATCTCTACTGGCAATCTTCCTTAGACGGGAATATTGTGACGTTTCCTTTTGCAGATGGGCCACACCAACTGGTCCAGAGAAACCAAGCAGAATGGTTGATGCAAATCAGGGCCCAGTATAGTTAGAACACTGCAATTATACCAAATCAGCAAAATAATTGAAGCAGAGAGTAATAAAGCCAGCCCTAATAGTGCTTGGCTTCACTACAATTTGTCATATCCAATTGGATTAATGTCTCAGTCAATAGCTACAGGCAAGTCAGGTAGTTTAAAATGCGTATCAGTTGTGAGATTAAAAAGGACTCTCTGCCTGATATGCAAAAAATATGCTGACATGCAGTAGATTCAGATTATAAATACATGGGCTTCTGTTAGGCATTAGAAATTGTGGATTTGGCCAAGATGGGAAAACCACAGGCATGAAGGATTGGTACCGGTAGGTGCTTAGCATCTGCCACAGAGGACTGAGTCTTCCCTCAGTTCATGAGGAATTGAGGATTTTCTCTTTTCCCTTTTAACACAGTTGAAAACCCTGAGTCTTTCAGCCCACACTATTCCTTTTTTACATGACTACCAAAAGCGGAAGAGTTACAGCATCGTAAAACTGGTTTGCCACTCCATGTACTCCAGCTCCTCTGAGTGCCTAGCATCTGCTTACTGGTTAGGGAGCCCATTCAGCTATGCACAGATTACATTTTAATTTCTAATTCTTGGAGGAAGCATGCACATGAGACAGAAAAGACAAACAAAGCATATGCTTTTTCTATTAAAAACAATTATAGTCAGTGTCCATCAAGGCATATTACCATATCACAGATTTTTTACCTTAAGAATATGCATTGCAAAGCATGTGTATGATTAGTCCTCTCAAGCATATTGTCTCAGTAGATTTTCACTGAGGCAGAAAGAGCTAGATTTGCAAATGGATTTTAATGCCGCAAATGCATCTTGAGGCACCCGACACACTGAGTGGAATCCAATGACCAGGCGTAAGCGTCTGGGCAGGAATACCACTATCTGCCTCAAAACGATTTCCACAAAACAGGCCGGGAAGCTGTCTCTGCTAACCAGCAGAACAGGGAGTTTTGGACAATCTAGTTGGCATGGCTGAGAGCACTCCTTTCAGTTTTCAATACAGAATGATCTCTGTACCTGTGCAGCTCTCTAGGATGAAAACTGAACAGGAGAAGATGGGGATTTGCATAGAAAAGGAACAACCTGAGCGACTAAGGCAAAGGTGTGTAAATAGTGAGCCGTCGAGCCGCTTCTTGCAATAAAAAGCAGGTGATATCAATGGCTTTGAACGTGCTACAGCTTTATAGAAGCATGTTTTCACATCATGCATAGCTGTTCAGTTGTGGAATGCATCGCTGCAGGCCAAAATATATTTCTAAATAATTACAAATTATAAATAATTGTGGAAAAGATTAAAAAAAAATCAAAGATCATAATTTCATTGGTGTCTATTAACTGTGATAATTGTAATGTATTCATGGCTATTCCTAAATCACAAGGTTGTTACCACAAGCTGAAGGGGAAGATTACTTCATACTCTTCCTGTTCCTGTTCCCTTTGCCTGAGCACCTCCTTTGGTTTCTAGCAGAGAGGCAAACCCAGCCCAGCTCTGAAACAAAACATTTCCATAGAGTTTAGGGAAAAGGAAGGGAAGAGGACAGGACTGGGAACCAAATAGGTTTGGGACACAGATAAATAAAAAAAAATCAGGTTGCGGGTTAGAAGTAAATAGGGATGTCAAGAAGACCATCTGTTGGTCATTGATCATAGTGATTTCCAGTTGTGAGGATAGGCCCAGGCATGTCCGAGAAAAAAAATTAAAAGCCTTCCCAGGAATGACAGACCTCATGATTAGGGAGCAATATATAAATAGGAGACAAGTGATAAAAAAGAAGAGCTAAGGATAAGGTATTAAAAACAAGGTAGCTAGAGTGATACAAAAACACAATCCTGTGTTGTTTAGACACTCAATCTGACCGTGAAAACAAATAGGTTTTATATCCCTACCAACCTTAAAACCCCATCCAGAGGTGATACTGCTCCTTTTTCCTCCAGTCAGCTGGCGTTTTACACTATGTATCCCCAGTGCAGTTTGTCTTTGTTCCACTCCCTCTCCCCCCCGTGAGGATTCAGCCCCAGATACTCAAATCCACCCTTTGACTGAGCCCCCTTCAGAATTTTCCATCTCTACTCAGAATTTAACATCCTCCTTAGGAGCAATTGTCCAATCAGGAGTTTAATTTATCCTGCCTCACTTAGTAATGAGCTCAGAATAAAATATTGATTCTTCTTTAAACATTATCCCACATTCCTCAATGGGGTTTGGAAGTTTCCATAGAAATGACACTTTCTGCTACAATTTCTACCATTTTCCAGATTCAGCTGTGCTGCAGAGCAGCAAAAGCAGCATAATAAAGGAAGTACTTTCTGCAAATTTCGAGAAGAAATTTAGGTTCAATTTCTTTAAGATTTGATTGGGTGACAAATCATCCCCAAACCACTCAGTGTTCACAGAACATCTGGATACACCATATAAAGAAAATATGATAAAGGATCTGGGGAAACAGCTCTTGGGAAACAGACAACCCAAATGTAAAGGTCTTTTCCTGAGCCAGAGAAGGCAGAGAGACTTCGTTTGCAGCGATACACACACTCACTGGGGAATTTCCTATTAAAAAAGATAGCTGACCCACTAAAAAATGTAGTCTCTCGCACATGTAACATGTGAAACACTAAATTTAGTATCAGTGACTATGATGTGAAAATATCGTGCTAATTGGGAAGAATGTTTGGAAGAATTTCTCCAAATTTAAGACTTCTATAATTTCCCCCTTTATGATGTGGAGTAAAAGACAAGAGACCTGACACTCTTTATGAACCTACCAAAAAAATTCCAGACCTGAGCCACTGGAATACAATTTCAAAAACAGTTGAAATGCCCAAAATAGTTCCAATTTAAACTGGAAAACTACAAGAAGAAATAATAGTGAATATTCCAATGAGCTACAAAATACTGTCACACGTTTAAAGTCAGTAAGGAGAAGTCAAGTACATCTGGTTAGAGAGTTCAAAGGATAACATTTAATGTATATATGTATGTTAGCACTTTCTCATGGTCAATGAAGAGAAGGAGATTCTTCTAAAATGAAATCTTGGGATCGTATAATCGTTAAATATCAAGATTTAATGTGTGGCATCTATAAAGAATGAATATGAATTAGGCTGTAGGTCATATTGTACAATAGATATTAATTTAACAAAAGATATTTAAATGACAGTGAATTTACTTCACAAACTCTGACACTAAAACTTCTTGAAAGTCAGGATGAAAAATAATTTTAGCTCTCTAAAAGAATACATGTAATTGTATTTTATAATTTTCAAATTATAAACAGGTAGAAATAGGAGAACTCACTGAATCAAATTAGTAGGAACACAGCAATATCACCTAAAATTAAAAGATAAAGCAAAGGTACATTGAAACCATTTGATATTTCCCTAAGTGAGTCAGAGAGATCAGCTGCACATAATGTTTTTAATGCATCAGGCATAGTGTGCTAAATGTTAATGATTACATTTTAAGGGTTTAATGGCTTACTATATTTTTAATGTAAGAAATAGCCATTCTAATGGGAACGTACATACCCTTTACTAGGCAGCTAGTTCCCCAGTTAAAGTTATAAAAAAAAGATTCAGTGTTCCTGAGGGGGAACCACAGAGTTGTAAAGGTATCAGGGTTAATTGTCTGAATTATTAGGACACTTTTTTCATGAGCTTAAGTTATTAAAATGGGATGCTTTGTGCAGTGAACTTTAGATGCATACTTCTATCTAAAAATATAAGCTGATCTTAGGCTAAAAGAATAATTTTTAAGATGTCTCTGATCACGGAGTTTTATAAGAGAAAAAGCATGAAAGATTAAATTTTGGATTCTTTAAGAATTCTCCTCTGGAATACAAACCCTCTAGCAGGCAAGAATCCTCTGAGTGCTAGGTTAGGGATTTCCCAATTCTTGATTATTTTTCTCCTGTACTTTCAATACAGTTGGGGGGAACCGAGGGAGTTGGAGAGAAAGAGGTGAAAAGGAGAGAGAAAAGGTGTTGGAGAGAAAAACATTTATAAAAATCAAAAACCAAACACTTTAGAAGTATCTTTTCCACCCCACCCCCAAAATAATTCCAAAGGAACACAATGTTCAAGTTCAATTTTTCTGACTTGGCACACAAAATTGTGTAATTTTAGGATTATTTATCAAGTTCCATGAGAGAAGATGTGTGTAAGTGTATGTGCATGTTTGAGATGCCTTTAGTGTAAAAGGAAAGCATTGAACTGGAAAGGGATTTCTCTTCCTCTGTTTCTGGAAGATCTGGGGAAAAGAGCTTTCCTCATAGGCAAGCAAGAAAGAATTGAAGTTTACTTTTAATTATGCCAAAAGAGAACAGGGAAAAGCACAGCTGAATTCCTAAAGGAACCATGTGAGAAAGCACTGCCTAGAAAAAAAAAAAAAAGCTTCCCTGAAAACAAAAACCAGCTTCTCCAGAGAATATGTGTGGTGTCTTACACAGCTGTAGATAGTATTCATCTGTATTCTTGAAAGAGACCTCTGTTTCTTATACAAAATTGGGAGATTTGGGGTTCATTATTTAGAGTCAGCTAATGCATTAAATGACTTTTGTTCTAGCTACTCACTTCTTTAAGGCCTTTCCAAAACCATCAGGAAATATGGTCCTGCTCTAAGGTACAATTAGGAGGCTTTCAAATAGAAAAAGGAATGGTAGTAACAAGCACAAAGAATACAGTCACCTATTACTCATTCGTACACCCACATTAAAAGGACATTACAGCTGTGAAGTCAAGCTCTTTAATGGTGGGAAATGCTAAAGTTAAGATTGGCTCACAGTCAAGCGAGAAAGGTTAAATTCAGTTCATGTGTGACAATTCTTAGCTGCTTCTCGCATTGCACAAACACATACTGCAAAACCCCTTGCTGAAATGGTCCCATCCAGCCTGAAAAACCACCTCTTACACCCATCACAGAGGTGTGTCTTGTTACAGGTGTGTGGGGTGCGGCTGGGGTCCACGTGTGGCTGCAGGACCCGCACTTCCCACTCAAGGTGAGCGAGGAGGGGAACTTGCGCTCCCAGCAAAGGGGATATGTGCTGGTAACACATACTGCCTGGTGGGTGGGTGGGTGCACACAAATGTGCAGGATTAGAATTTCTTGGGATTACAGAAGGGTGTTTAGGAATTTGTAGGTGCACTTTATCATTTCATAAATGTCTGGTACTGTGGCGGCGGTGTTTAACCCCAGCTGACAGCTGAGCCCCACGCGGCCACTTGCTCGCTCCATGGCAGTGGGATGGGGGAGAGAATCAGAAGGGTAAAAGTGAGAAAACTCGTGGGTTGAGATAAAGACAGTTTAACAGGTAAAGCAAAAGCCACACACACAAGCAAAGCAAACCAAGGCATTCATTCCCCTCTTCCCATGGCAGGCAGGTGTTCAGCCATCCCCAGGAAAGCAGGGCTCCATCACCGTAACGGTGACTTGGGAAGACAAACAAATCCGAACATGTGTGTATGTGTGTATCCCCTCTTCCTCTTCCCTCAGCGTGACATCATATGGTATGGAATATCCCGGCTGCGTCCCCTCCCAACTCCGTGTGCCCCCCCAGCCATCCCGCTGGTGGGGTGGGGTGAGGAGCAGAACAGCCCTTGGCTCTGTGTAAGCACTGCTCAGCAGGAACGAAAACATCCCTGCGTTATCAGCACTGTTTGCAGCACAAAGCCAAAGCACAGCCCCGTACCAGGCTAATGTGAAGAACATTAACTCTATCCTAGTCAAATCAGCACATATGGTCTATGTTATACTGCTGACACTGATCCTGATAGTCCACTTACTCCTTGTCAATAACATGTCATAAAACCAACAGACATCTTGAATCCTCATTCGATATAACCTATGAGAACTGAGCACTTTTTCCTTGCTGCAGTCAATGCCAGAAAGTGGCCTTTTCGACAGATAGTGCAGAGGACATTCAGAAGGTCAGAATAAGGATATTCAGGTTTTTCATTTCCCTAACAGCACTAGACAAACTTAATTTCTTTCATCCCTGGTTCCCATAACCCAAACCATCCTCAAATCTTTTTCTACTTTTTTTTTTTTTTTTCATTCGCAGTCCCATTTATTGCTTTTCAAGTCTTTCAGCACAGTCCAAAACCAAGCAATCATACCATTTCTCACAGCTTCTCCTCTTTTTGGTCACTCTCTTCCTTCATCTGCAGGCTCTTTGTCAGGCTAGTCCAAAAAAGATGTTTAAGAACAATTCTGTTTCTTCCCGAGGCAAAAACCTGATGCTGATCAAAGTACGCTCGTACTTCTCATCTACCTGAGTAAATCTGAAGGCTAAGAACAACATTAATCCGAACAGCTGAACCCAACTGACTGAAAAGATATCCCATGCCATACGACATCAAATTCAGCAATACAAGTTTGGGGAAAGGAAGATAAAAGGGAGATGTTCATGGTTACGCCATTTGTCTTCCCAAGCAAACACTACATGTGCTTTCCAGGAATCAGCTGGACATTTGCTTGCTGATGGGAAGTAGTGGATCAATTCCTCCTTTTGCTTTGTTTGCACTCACAGCTTTTGCTTTCCCTATTAAATTGTCATTATCTCAATCCACAAGTCTTCTCGCCTTCCTTCTATTTTCTCCCCATCCCATGGGAGAGGAGAGGGAGAGAGGCGTAGGGTGAGTGTTTGGCTGCTGGCCAGGGTCAACCCACCACAGGTATAAAGATCAGATGGCACTCGAAGACCCGTGGAGACCTGGCCTAGAAGACCTCCAGGCAGATGAACCCAGCAAGGCTTTGCACTTTACAGACAAACGTACAAAGGTTTTGACTTCTCAGAAGAGAGCACACAAGAAGCCAGTGAGAAGGATGACAAAGCTTAAGGGGTGGGTAGGATGGAAGGAGTGGGGACCAACGTTAAGCTTGACAGTGAGAATACCTAGGAAAGGACAGAGCTTCCTTCATCCTTGGATTCAGTGCTGCACTGCTGGCTAGCAAGGAAACCTCTGTCTTTGGTTGTCTCGTACATAGCTTTAACTGCACTCCTCCATGAGTGCACTCCTCCATGAGTGCACTCCTCCAGGTGCTTCATTTGAAGTTACAGTGATGGTCTGAGGCTTTCCACTCCTTCCTGGCATAAAAAGACTCCCCCAATAAAAATAACTCAGGACAAACAAAACGTTTCATTAGAAATTATTTTATAGTGGTGTCTTTTGAAAGGACTGTGATTTACGGTGTATAGCTCAGTTCCCTCCTTTCCATACCTTCACATGCAAGTCAACAGAGAAGATCTGTCTTAACTCTCCCACCAGCACTATGAAGACCTGCACTAGTTACACCAGAGCAAACAGTGCTGAGAGGAGCCACTGTCCCAGGAGTTAGTCTGGAGTCTGAGCAAAAGCCCTCAGTGATCAAAGCTGTAGTTTCTAAAGGGTACAAGTTAAAACACATAGAGGGTCTGACAAAGTCTCACCGTCTGTGGAATGACTCTTGCAGATTTCTGTGGTCTTTGGAGCACAATCACAAAGTTTTTTGGAAAGAAAAAAAAGGCAAAAAAAGAAATGACATCTCCAGTGCTTTTACAGACAACAGAAAACACAGGGAAAAACACACTGAGAATTATACTCAAATTGCTGCTGTAACTCTCAGTCCTGAATCCCATCTTGTTTGTCTTGCACTTGTGTTTACTCTATATGTCTATTTGCTTAGTGTACATTAAAATTGATAAACTCAGGTGAATAGGGGGTACAAAAAAAAGAAAAATGGTATGGGAAAAGAGTTTGTGAGAATCCCTTGAAAAAATAATACTTGTATAAGAGGTGGAGTGATTTTCTTGCTTCCTGCAGAAAAATAAAAATGGAGAGAAGGACATCCAGATTTCATAGTAAAAATCTCCATGTATGGTAAATGAAGGGGAAGAGGATTTTGTTTGGTTTCCCCCTTCCCTTCCAGTTGATTTGCATCTTAACAGTCTGTTGTTGTTCCTAATGTAGCTGCTGTATGTGCAATGCATTGAACTGATGCTCTGAACTCCTGTAGACTACCCATCAGAGGGTCACTGCCTATTCATCACTCTCTAGAATAGGCATGCATACACAAACCATGTCTGGCCTGAGGGTGCACTTCCAGCTCTGAGTCTAGCCTATAGACACAAGCCAAGTAGCAAAGAAAGGAGGTGGCCTAGTATTTTGTCTGAAAGCTTACTCAGAAGCCATGGACTCAGTGGAATCACTAAACTCCACTGATTTCAATCTGTTCTCCTAATTCATCCTCTTCGAGGAGAGAAAAAGAGCCACACACCACTCCCCTTTTTTTTAAGCTGGAATCAAAGAGATGTGAGAAATTTGTTCTGAAATATAAAGCTGGGGTAAAAATGCTGCCCTTCCTAATTATCAAATGAAGTTGACATTAGACAGCTGTATCAGAATGTGTCCCAGGCCTGCGAAACTGTTCAATCAGACATTAAGTAAATTATATATGCAATTCACATCCCAGCAAAGCCATATATTAAAATGAAGTAATAGATGATAAAATGGATTCTGTAGGGTATGACTGTATAATATTCAGAGAAAATGTAAAATATTGCTTTTAAAAACCATTTTTAAAGTTTTAAGTAGGCTTCCATATTTATGGGTAGCTATTCTTCAGACCCCTGTCTTGTAACGTATTCTACTGACATCTCTTGCAAATTTTCACCTCTACCAAAAAATGCATGTCTCCAGGAGTACAGTGCCAGCTATCACGTTTCTTTTCATAGGCACTGTATTAATCAAAGTTCAGGCAGAAACAATTCTGCTGCTTTCATTTACGCCCTTGAGAAATCAGGCTTTTGTGAGGCCCACACTTTCATGAGTCTCTGAAAGATGCCCTGCCACCTTGTGTCACCTCAGCTGTGCTTTCCTATCTGGCTTTCTTCAGCCTGTAGATGCAGGAGTCTCCACAGATTCCAGGTCTAATCCCACCCGGCTCCATTTGGCTGATCAGGCTATATGTCAGCCACCTTCCTCGCCTGATAAAATGAGCATCACGATGTCTAAAGCATTGGAAAGAAGCCTCTAACTGCACTGAAGACAAAAAGCCTAAATGCCTATGTAAGCCTGATGGAAGCAGAACTTCATTAGCAGCAGTGTATATTGTGTAAATCACTTACACAAATGAACTAAACCTGAAACAGGATTATTCAACTGCCTTCCAGTGAACCACCTTTTCAGTACCATTAAGGACCTGCTTTAAACACAGGAGTAACATTGCTCACTGGCAACACCAGAGTATATAACACAGGGCTCAGGCCTCACAAAATCCCAGGCTAGCCCACAGAAGCACGATATTTTCATTAAGCCGCACGTTAATCTTTTTGTCACTTGCCTTTCTCTGTTCTGAGACTTTGAAACTGGAAATACGACTGCAGCTTGCTTACTTTTGCAATTGTGAGAGGGTGAAAGTTACTGTTAGGTTTCTCTGTTGCTCAGATATTTTTAAGGAAGGAGTATTACTATGCCTTTGCAACCACCAAATTCAAAGATGAGACTTTATAACAATGCTAAGTATCACAAAACTTACAATAAAAGCATGGAAACTGGAAACATCAGAAAGTAAATACAGAAATGGATCCTGGAAGGCCTGAAAACCCAATGTTTGTCTTTTTCTAGAAAGTCACCTTAAGCTGGTTGTATGTGTACTGGCAGCCAATTTATGGGAAAACAAGATGGATGTGAGGGACAAATGAGCAGAATTTCCTCTTCTTAAGAAAAGCTACTTTTGTTTAAAAGGAGAACAAGATCAATAGAGCAAAACCCCTTTGATCTTTACCCAATTCTTAGAGTCTTTTCTTTTCCTTTTTAGATAGATTTCATCTTTATGTTCCTTGTGTTAATAAGGTCTTCGCAGCAGGTCCTGTCTACCTATATTTGTACGACAGCGAGCACAGCAGGGTCACCTGAGTTCATAACTGGGGTTTGTAAGAGCAGTGGGAATACACCTAAATAAGTATTTATAATTGATTCTATTTCAGCAATGCCCCAGCAGTAATCACCGTGCAAAGCTCATATAAATAACGGGAACATTTTCAGTGAAACTTATTAAGAAAATACCACAGGAAAAAATAACAACGCATGCACCAGTTACAGCGGTATCAAGAAAAATGAGGCATAAGCTCAAAAGCCCATTCAACCCATTAAAAGCTGAGACCTGAACTCAGGTATCCCATATCCTCAGCAAATGCCCTTACCATCATGCTTCTGTAGCATCGCTAAGGCTGCTAGACGTTTCAGCTGATGCTCTCCTACTTTAAAGAACTAATATTCTCATTAGGTCTGAAAGCATACAGTGAAGCCATTTCTGGTTTTCATCAGGTGGAAGAAAGACCGGGCAATGACCCTGCATGAGTGGTGATCATGGCAACAAAGGCACAAGGGCTGTTTTCAGACTGCATCACTATGGAATATCTAAGCAAGCCCAGCCTAGAATATGTGATAACTCTGTAGCAAATGCAGAAGCCTGAAACATCTATAAATTGTAAGTGTGCTAATCAGGATAGAACTAATATTAGCTTCCATTCAATCCAAATATAAGCATTTTAAAATAGTGTAATGAACAACAGTATTGAAATATTTGATAACACTGTGACAGCATAGCCAGGCACAATGTGCAAGGACTTTACAAGTGTCTGAGCAATGTGACAACCAAACTGTGAGTAGGCAGGGCATCCTGCTCAGTAGGCAAAGATGACTGTCACAACCAAAACCCAAGTAGCATGGGCAGCAGATGAAACCATCCTTCTGGGAGGGGGAAAGCAGCAGAAAATCATCAGCATTTATTTCCACAGAGGAGACAGAAAACAAGCCCACTTCAGTCCTGACTTCTCTCTTCAAGAGCTCTCCAACTTGTCTTTGGCTACTAAGACCACCAAGGACCACAGCCATCTCTGTTAACTATGTGGCTTCAGCTCTGTGATATTTTATACCCTTAGATAATTTAGAATATACAAATTAAAGATTAGCAGTTCAATGTATGTACTGACAATGTTAAATAATGTCTAGGATCTAACCATTGCCATAAAGTATACTGTTTGTGAATGAATTTAGCACAATTTTGTTTTAAAGTTTAAAATTGGTCTGATTTATTAGTCTTTTAAACACTACCATCAAAGCAATCTCTGCATCTCTGATATACATACATACATATATATCTCCACATATTCAGTTGCAATGAATTAATAGCACAAATCGTTGTTTACAACCCATTGACCAACTGACATTAAACACAGGTTTACTCTGTAAGCCTCAGTTGAATGCATTACATGACTTGGGCATTCAATATCTGCTACTCTAAGCTTTAAGATCAAAATCAGTTAATTTCTGCAAGATGTAGATGAAGCCCTCAGAATCACTGAAATAAACAACCAGGTTACAAACAAGGCCACTTGGACAGTCTCACTTCTGCCAATTACCATGTTTTGTGACAGGGGTTTTTTTTATGAAGACTGCAGGGAGGAAAATGGTTATTCAGTTCCAAGAGCAACCAGAAACATTCAAGTTAAGTATTTCTGACCCTGAAGAAGAGACACAGTAAATGGATCCAAGTCAGCCTTCTCACTGCATACTCTTTGAAAAGGGGAAAAATAGGTCTGCAAAGATGAGTTGCATGCTGAACAAACAGGAGAAAGTTGCATGCTCTTTTTAGAGACATACGGAACAGTCTTCAAATACTGCATATTAAGTGGCAACAGTAATATCAGGTTTTCAGAATAACAAGTATCACTTGCAAAACTTAAACCAGATTATGACCAGCCCCCCCCATGAAGTATATATAAGGGAGCATACAGGTTCAGAGCTGACTTGCACTTCTGTACAGGAAGTCAAGAGACTTCCTTGCAGAGCACAAGTCCCTTTCATTTCCTGATGTACTGTAAACCAGGAGTCTGAAAAATAACCTGATAAAAGATAAAAATGCATCTGTCACTGTGCCTGAAATTCTACCAGCCTGTTGCTTGCAAATGAGGCAGGCCAGATAACCCACTTAAAAAATAGCGCAGCTCGTGTGCTCAACGGGAAATTCTGAAGCAAAATTAAAGTGGATCATTTGATGAGAAATCCACCTCAAAGACTTATCTGCAATGCAACACATAGTGATACATCTTCTAATGTGCCTCAAGGTTCTAAAGCCAAATTTTTTGTTTTATTTTTTTCCCCACACCAGTTAAGATGTGGTATCACTCTTGTCCAGGACCTGATTTTGGCCACCTAGAGCTACAGCTTGGATGCTCACTGGATTGGTTGCATGTTACCAGTGAAGGGCTAAACTTCCAGGCTGCACTTGCGTTCTCATGCACTAGTGCATAATGCAAACTTGCCTATTTCTGTTGCTACAAAGTGACCTACTGGACATAAAAGTCTTAATTTGGTGAGACCTCATCACCAGGGAAACATTGCCAGGGACTGTTTCATTCTTCAGGATGAACCGCTGCTACTGGACTTGCAGACCATTTGCTTGTGCATTTGTCACAAGTATATTGCGTTGAGAACAAAATATGCAAGTCATTTCTACTTCTAATATAAGTGATAATAATATAGTCTAACTTGTTTTTGCAGTTCATTATCAGCTTAAATGATGGATCAGCTATCAACGAGCTCAGACAGCACTCACTTTAAACAAGAGCAAGCGTCAGGGTACCTGTTGCTCCTCTGGAGTGCGTCGCACATGAATATCCAGCTGGGAAGCTAGAGAAGTACTTCTAGCCTCCTTTGAGTAGTAATCATTTTCAGAATTCACTGTGAATTCACAACTGTCTCAGCTCGACAAAAAGGCTGCAGAAACTACAGACGACCAAATTCATCCCGCCCCATGAAGACCAAAGCTGATCTGGGCTGTCTGTGATTATAAATCAGTTCAAAGCAAAATGGGACACTAAACACTGTAAATCGCAATAGCTATATATTAAGTATTGACTAAATAAGCATCTGTGACTTCTAGGCTTATTTTCATGCAAGCATGTTTTTTTAAAAAGTTATTCATAAAACCTTTAGATATGTTAGATACTTAAAACTCTTAGAAGTTGTTGGGGAATTTTCATTGTACCCCCTGAGGTGAATTAAACACACACTTGCGCTTAAGTATTAAAAATAAATTAATTAACAACGCATTGGGCAGAGACCGTAAGTGGTTCTACAAGGAGTCTGCAAAGACGCATCACCAGCCAATTCCTGGCACCAGCCCCAATGCCACAAGCAGTGGCATGGGGTGCCTCAGCTCAGCTGACGGCACCATCCCTAGCCCAGCTCTGCAGCCCAAAGGTGGTCCCTGAGCATCACAGGCTGGCTACAAGGTGATGCTGAGGCTATTCCTTATCTCGTCAGCAAGGGAAACCTCACTCCCTTGCCGGGAGTCCTGTCTCTGGCATTCCTGCTTCCAGCCAGTTTAGCTCCTTCTGTAGGTGGGCCCCCTTGCCCTCTGAGCCACATCATCCCTCTTACAAATTGCCACTAATGAACAGTTACAGTTTTAATTTCCCCTTCAAAGTAAAAGTACTTTTACAGCACAGCCCTTCCCAAAGTTACTATGAGTAAGACCACTGAAAGCTCCTGTAAATCTTCTGTTTTACAGATATGCAAGAAATGTTAAAGCATTTGCTTAGAGTCATATGGAAATCTTGGTAGAATCCAGACTGAAAAAACCTCAAACACGCAAGACCTGAGCCATGTCCAGAAAATTAGGCAATTTCACGTTTTCTGCAAAGGGCAATGAATTATACATGTCCATACTTTATTCCAAGCACTTAATCTCATATTCATGACACTTGGCACAAACAGCTGGTATCCTACTCCTCTTTCTTCTTTGCTAAAATATTCTACCTTCCTTTTTTAGTAAGTAACCATAAGTGGTCCTAAGTGTCAACTGATAGGGTATTGGCCAAACACTGTATTAAGAATCATCACTTACAACCCTGGCAAATATTTTCGTGAGCCCAAGAACAGCCACTAAACATGCAGAAAAAGCAGGTGATATGGATGAACGTTAGCAATATTACGCAGTACACATGGGTAGGAACTTAAGCTGGAAAACAGGAGGGAAATGTCTATCCTCTGCCATCAGGAAAACACAGACACCAGAAGGCTTCACTTCAAGATACACTTTGTTTGCCAATCTTTACCTTCTGTTTAGCCAACTTGAAAGCTTAATGAAACCCTTTCCAAGGTGAAAATGTCTGAGGTGGGTCTGTTTTAAAAAAGAAATATCTCCTCTTCTTCTATCTCCCTGCAGAGCATTCAACTTTCTGGGCTGGCAGTGATCTGAGACTGTGAGCACCTTATTGATAAATGGGTAGTACTTGCTGGCCTCTTTCTGCAAGAGTGACTGCAGAACTCGGATCTTACCGGCTTTCTATTATTCCTTCAGTTCATTTTAAAGACTCAAAATACCTACATATTTACTGTGATAATTTGAAGTCTGGCAGGAGGGTGGGCCATGAATATCTTTTCTGATTTGGGAAACTCACAAATTTCTAAATGTTTCTGTTTCTCGTTTATTTTTTTTCTCAGCACAGCTTGTCCCTGGCTTGCTGCCCAATATACATATTGTGAAACCACCGTGCCAATCACTCATCTCCCCATACCACTCAGAAGTACTTTCAGTTCAATCCAAACAATTTAAACAAATGAAAAAGAGAGCTGGTTCTACTCTAATACTTCGGGGTGGAAAACAGAAAAAAAAAAAAAAAAAAGGTTTCTGAGAGAAAAAATGGTTTAGTGTGCAACAATTGAGGACTGTAATACATGTAGACAGAGGGAGAGAATTAAACTTGCAGAGAAAAACATTCACTTAACTCACTTTGGAGCCATAAATACACTCTTTCCAGGCAATTTTGAGGGCTATAACATATAGTTAGAGCAAGAAGAGAGAGTATTTCTCATGAGAAAAAAAAGATAAAGTAAATTGATATTTTGTTCTTAGTGCATCTGCTTTATCTTAATAGACACATTAGCATATGTACTTTAAACTGAACTGAGCAAACCAACTTTATATTTTATAAAGAAACACGTACCAGTTAAAAGAGTGAACACTAGTATTTTCTTTTATAAATACTAATCAGGTTACAGAGTGACACTCTTTATTTTTCCTCCAGGATTTAATAGTATTGTTTTAATATAATAATATAATAGTATTGTTTTAATATAATAATATAATAGTATTGATTTAATAGTATTGCTATCATTGACTGCAATAAGAGTTTTAATTGAAAAAAAATTAGAAAGCTCCAGGAGTACTCAGCAGCTTTTCATAAAAGATCTCCTGCAAAAATTTTTGTACACTTTAGGAGAAATCTTTCTCCTATTTATGCCCATGCAGCTTACTGCATTGCTCATGATTTACAGATGTTATTAAAAGGAAAAATCATGTTCTAAGGCAGACCTCGGTACACACGCTTTCCAACATAACACATGTCAAAAAAGGACATTTCCCCCTTCCCAGTCCCTGCACCTTTCTGCCTACGTCAAAATTAGCCTAGATGTAAATCCCCAGCTGGTGATGAGGACTCAAGATCCACAACAGATGCATTTCAGGGAGTTTTATCTTGGACCAGCTTTGCTCTCGTCCTGTAGACCAAGTGCCCATTAAGGGCTGGAAAATTCCGTGTCTCTTCCAGTTTAGTGTAATCCAAAAGGAACAAAGTTCATCACTCAGTGATGTGCACCAAAGCATAATATGATTTTTAAAAAGTTTAAAAATATTATTTAAAAAAGGAGAGATCATTTCCAAACTGATTGTAACTAAAACACTGAAAACACTTTAAAGTGTATTTTTCCCTTGTTGTATCTTTTACCTAGGAACAGAAGAACTAGTTCATCTCATGAAAGGTATGAACTACTGAAATGATGTGAATTGCAATGAAGTCTTGGCTGAAACTGATTTTTGAAGTCACTCTGGTCAGGATACCTTTAGGGTCAGCTGTGAACTTCTATTAACTGATATTGTATGCCTGACTTCAACAGAGCAATGCCAGTTACACTAGCTAAAGGAGTCAGCCTTTAAATGCTTATTAATATCTCACCTCACTCTGCCTACTGCATTTATAGGCAGAGGTGTAGTTACAGGTGCTTGTGAGGCAAACTATACTGGGCAAATTTCTGTTCCCATTCACGCCTTCCTTGTAAAACACTGGGATACATCTTTCGTTTCTGTTACAAAGTGGTTTTCACAGGCTGGACTTCCTGAGCTTTGATTATGTAAGAAAAAAAATCATTCCAACTGTTCAGAGTCGAAGAAGCATCTGCTGCAGTGATGAGTAATCACTGGATCAGTTCACTAGAAGTATGTTTCATTGGGTAATAAGGAGGTTAACAGCCAAGATTATGATAAATGGCCCAGTCACTCTAAGCTTAATGTTTAATTGTACACACGCACACACACACACACGCACAGAGAATCTTGCTTACTAAACTGAAATTGGTGATGTTTAGTTATTCAGACAGAAATTAGGTCATTGATTAAATAGATATATAGATTCTAATACCTTCATACTACAGGTAGGCTGAAGCAACAGGCAGATAAAATCTTAACTGAGATGGCAGTTCTGGGGGGTGCCCTTGGCCAGCTGCTCTCTCACTCCCCAGACACAACAGGACAGGGGAGAAAATATGATGGAAAAGCTGGTGGGTCGAGATGAAGACGGGGAGATCAGTTACCAGTTACTGTCACAGGCAACCCAGACTCGACCTGGGGAAAAATTAATTTATTGCCAATTAAAATAGGTTTGGACAGTAAGAAACAAAGACAAATGAAAACAACACCTTCTCCCCAACCCCCTTCGCCCCAGGCTCAACTTCAGTCCTTCATTCCCAGCTCCTCTACCTTCTTCCCCTGAGTGCTGCGGGGGGCGGGGAGGGGGAGGTGCCCAGGGAACGGCAGTTGCAGTCCCTTGGTAGCAGCTCCTCTCTGCAGCTCCCTCCTCCTCACACTGTTCCCTGCTCCAGCGTGGGTCCTCCACAGGCCGCAGTCAGGAATACCTGCTTGGCTGGTGTCCTCAGGGGCTGCAGGGGAACCCCTGCCCCGCACTGCAGCACCTGCCCGCCCGCCACCTTCTCTCACCTGGGTATCCCAGGGCCCTTTCTCACACCTCCCTCACTCCTCACTGCTGCGTGGCGGTTTTGCCCTTTCTTGAATATGTTTTCTCTGAGATGTCACCGGTGTCACTGACAGGCTCAGCTGTGGTGGCACTGAGGCCGTGGTGGAGCTGGCTGGGACGGGCTGGGACCGGCTGGCACTGGCCATGGCCGGCTCAGGGCAGCCCCTGCTCCCCTCACACAGGCCCATCTGCAGCCCCCCCGCCGCTGCCAATGCCCGGCCAAACACGCCCAATTTCCAGTCTTTTAGAAAATTGTCATTGCCAAAATATATTGAATCAGTGAGAAACCTCATAAGGGGTGTACTGATTGTGAAAAATTAAAATTAATTTCTGCAGCGGAGCAGCCAGCGACGTGAATCGCAGAAGCATGGGCTACCTTCATTGAGTCCCAGGGCTATGGCTGGCAGCGAGAAAGGCAGGATCCACGGCTAGTGCCGTCATGGCTCGCCTTCAGTTCTCAACTGCTTTTTCTGCTGCAGGCCTCCCTTGTCAACCTGAACAAGGTGTTTTCTCTCCCTCAGTTCCTCACACTTAAAATATGAATAAGGGGTGGAGAAGGGTAGGATATATATAGGATGGTGCTAACACATACAGTGAGGGGTAATGTCTCTCATGTCAGACATGTTTATCTCACATAGATGAGCTCACTGGTCAGTACACACAGGGGAAATACATTTAAGTACGGTGCTTTATGCGTGGTTTTAAAAGCTTGGGCCTCAGTACTTCCTTCTTGCCCTGTCAGAGATGAATCCAACTGTGTTCAGACCCAGAGTAATGCCACCAAAAATGAGAAAACAAATTAGAGAGCACAGTTGGCTATACAGATGAAAATCTGCACTATATTTGCCAGCTATAATTGACTGTGCTCAGTCATCTAAAAGGCAGATAGAGAGTTGCCTAAAGCTCGTCAAGAAGTTGATGGATTTTTTTCCTGCACTAATAAAGGAAGGATGGCTGCTATGCTCAGATATTATTAGAGGACTCTGGTTTTAAAACTGAGTGCAGAGATATTTTGGGTCCCCAAAAAAGTGACTTGGACTACCTTCCATTTCTTGGGGAGTTTAATGTAGGTTACCTTAAAGAACAAGACTTTTTTTAGTGGAAGTGCCTGGATTTTTCTGAAATTAGAAGAGTCTCAGAGCCTCTGGATTATATATGATCCAAAAACCAAGTACCCTAATGTGGTTAACACCTTTTGGCCAAGTGAAAGTACTGTCATGAAATTTAATGTCAGTCATGCAAAAACATTGTGTTACTAGCAAGAAAGTCACAGAAAATAATAAAAAAACACCCCCATCATCTAAAAATATAAAGTCATCTAAATATCAAGCTGTAACAATAAAACTCAAATCATTTAATACCCTGATCTGTTTTCAGTCTCCTGGATAAATGGTTCCCAAATTGCAGTCTGCTAGAAATCTGCATAGTAAAAAGCCAGTAGGAAGCTCATAGCACTAGTGTCGTGGTCTTCCTAAGACTTCCAGTGACGCACTTTGTAATAGTTACGTGCTGAAATGTGAACAGTTGAACCATGCTGACAAACTGAAGGATTTGGGAAGCATTGCACTGAAGTCTAGTGCTGCCTTCCTTTTGAAAGGCAGCCCCGCATCTCTGAGGGTGGACTGGGTGTGATGTAGTGACTTTTCAGTTTGAAATTCTAGCTGCTGCTCCTTTTCAGAAAGTTCTAACATTCATTAGGGAAAAATGTGCTCATTTGAGATACTTCAGGAAGCAAAGATATATGATCCAAAAGCCCTACATTATCCAATTATATGGTCCTGAAATGAAGATGTTAAAAAAGAGAAAAATGTTCATTTTATAGTTTCCCTGTCTTGCAAATTAGTCTGATATTCATTCCCATTTATATCATTTATATGCAGAGGCCTGTGTACTCTGATGTTTCATGTCTCATTTTGAATCGGTTTTATAATGAGAATAAAGGGGGAAATTCTGTAACTGTGGGGCTGATTTTCAAGGCATTTTGGGGACGTAAGTGCCTACATGTTATTAATCTTTAACAGACTTGGGCACCTGCCCACCCATCGTGCCTTAGAAAGCCCCTCCATATACAGTGTGTAATTACTTTGGAAGATCACTTTTTCCTCCTCTTTCATTTCTTTAGCAGGGTCATTCATTACTTTATGCTGCTACCAGGTGTGTGGGAAGACACAACAAAATTACACATCTATCCATGATTTGTTGACATGCCTACTAGGGCATTTCCACTACCCTAGTAGAACCTTTTAATAATGATATCTTGCATTTAGTTATGCATTACTGTAAATTTGTCATTGCTCTGTAATATATATTATTTGTAGTCCTTAACGCTCATTTGCTAGATGGCTAAACTGCCTAAGCACCGAAGACTCAAAATGCAGTGGCCTGAAATATTAACAGGTTACATCACCTCATTAAGCAAAAGAAAATGCTGTCTTTTTCAAAGCCTGCATATAGGCTGACAATGCATTTATCCAAGAAATCCTTCATGCCCACTGAATCTTTAAAACAGCTCAAGTCAGAAATGTTTTCTTTAGCTTAAGAACAAGCTAGGAGCCTGGTTTTACAGGTAACAACAATTTTTCATGCAGCAAAGTAAAGAAACTTTCTGGGAGCTGAAAATGTCTTCCCTGTTTCTCCCTTGTTTTCCCAAAGGCAGAAAAGTCTAGCCATTGCTCTAACTTCCAGTAACAATGTGACCCCAAAAGTGAGGAGCATCAAGCAGGAACTGCTGAGAGACTCTGGAGTTCGCTCCTATACTCCAGCTCTTTCACTTCAATAGCTTTCCTGTCCATAATATATTTTATGGACATGCCAGATGAGGCTGAAGGAGTTTACCTGCTTTAATGCAGTGATTGCAGCCTTTGTAGGCATGAAACCATGAGGACTCAGGACAGTACTGGTGTAGGCTACGCACCCCAGTGCTTTGCTGAGCTTCCCAGCTCATGCAGGGCAATAAACCTTCATCGGTAAGCTCTACGTGACTGGGCTGGCTTAAAGTTAGCTTGGGTATAGCTGTATGAGCTACCATCACTGTGTTGTAGACATCCTCATAAAAGCACTGCCTAATCTCTCCAGCCTCTGGTATTTCTGTCTCTGTCTCTGAAGTCTATTGAAGGTATTAACAAGTCTAAGATTGTCCCTTTTTCTGCTTTCTTGTCATGAGACTCTGCCTGCTTTTCTCCTTCCAGCTGAGCAAATCTTCCAGTGATAGTCACTGCAGAAGCTTCACAATTAATGAGGCAGGCTGGTGATAAGTGGGTTTTCCCCTCCAACTCATTATCATGCTGCAGTACCCTTCTACTAATTGACTCCTCAGGTACCTGCAGCTTCTCTTGTATTCTCACTCTCTGCATATTCTTCTCTCAGCTTTCCTGACTCCACTCTCTGTTCTCATTTCTGACAGCTCCAGACCTATCCTTTTTCTCTTCTGGACACTCACTTTTATTTTGTGTCTAATGTAGTTATGTGTCAGGCCCAGTCAGCATGGGTTTGTGAAAGGCAGGTCCTGCTTGACTAACCTGATCTCCTTCTATGACAAGGTGACCCACTTAGTGGATGAGGAAAGGCTGTGGATGTGGCTACCTGGACTTTAGTAAAGCCTTTAACACTGTTTCCCACATCATTCTCCTGGAGAAAATGGCTTCTCATGGCTTGGATGGGCCCACTCTTTGCTGGGTAAAAAACTGGCTGGATGGCCAGGCCCAAAGAGTTGTGGTGAATTGAGTTAAATCCAGTTGGCATCCGGTCACAAGTGGTGTTCCCCAGTGCTCCGTACTGGGGCCAATTCTCTTTTATATCTTTATCAATGGTCTGGATGAGACGATCGAGTGCACCCTCAGTAAGTTTGCAGAGGACACCAAGTTGGGCAGGAGTCTTGATCTGCTGGAGGGTAGGAAGGCTGTACAGAGGGATCTGGACAGGCTGGATCAATGGTCTGAGGCCAACTGTATGAGGTTTAAGAAGGCTCAGTGCTGGGTCCTGCACTTGGGTCACGCCAACCCCAGGCAACGCTACAGGCTTGGGGAAGAGTGGCTGGAAAGCTGTCCGGCGGAAAAGGACCTGGGGGTAATGGTTGACAGCCGGCTGAATATGAGCCAGCAGTGTGCCCAGGTGGCCAAGGTGGCCAACAGCATTCTGGCTTGTATGAGAAATAGTGTGGCCAGCCAGGAGTAGGGATGCGATTGTGCCCCTGTACTCAGCTCTGGTGAGGCCGCACCTCGAGTGCTGGGTTCAGTTTTGGGCGCCTCACTACAAGAAGGACATTGAGGTGCTGGAGCATGTCCAGAGAAGGGCAACGAAGCTGGTGAAGGGTGTGGAGCACAAGTCTGATGAGGAGCGGCTGAGGGAACTGGGGTTGTTTAGTCTGGAGCAAAGGAGGCTGAGGGAAGACCTGATTGCTCTCTGCAACTACCTGAAAGGAGGGTGTAGCCCAGTGGGAGTCGATCTCTTCTCCCAAGTAACAAACAATAAGACGAGAGGAAATGGCCTGATGTTGCGCCAGGGGAGGTTTAGATTGGAGATTAAGGAAAATTTCTTCACCGAAAGGTTTGTCAATCACTGGAACAGGCTGCCCAGAGAAGTGGTTAAGTCACCATCCCTGGAGGTATTTAAAACACACGTAGATGTGGTGCTTAGGGACATGGTTTAGTGGTGGACTTGGCAGTGCTGGGTTAACAGTTGGACTTGATGATCTTAAGGGTCTTTTCCAATCTAAATGATTCTACGATTCTATGATTCTATTTTCCTAAGGTCTGGTTCCTCTGGTCTAAATTTTTGAAACAGTTTTTCACATTTAGTAGCAAGCCAAAGTGTTATTTTTGGTGCTAGGGGTAGAAGCACTATTTCAGAGACCAATTTGGGACCTGAGCTTCTTACTAAGTTGACAATACCAGACTCCACGGTGTGGCGCAGCCCAAGGGATGAGGTTTTGACTATACACTGCAAAAATCTGATCAGGGCGATGAGGAGCTTCAGGGAATGGCTGAAATCTAGGAAACAAGATTTTATGTTCCTGCTAATCTTCAACATACTCTGAAAATTAGGGTAGAGAGGTTTTAGCGGCATGTGGTAAATGAAGCAGAGATATTTTTTTTCCTAATTTGATCAAAAGATTATTTTATCTGAAGTAAATAGCTTTGAAAGGGAAATACGCATGAGATGCAGGAACTGCTGGGCATGGGTGAGTCAGGAAAAAACCTACCAGTCTGCAAGGGATTTTCATTCTGTTCCATAGTGGCTGAATTTAAGTCTGAAAACTGAAAATGAAGAATGACATTGGATTGATTGGCAAGGGAAGCAACAGATGTCTTAGGACAGGAGTAGCTATTTGTGCTGTTAGAGAACAAAGATTTGTTTTTTATATATGCAAGGACTAGTTTTACACATTTTGGAATATTAGGACAGAAAACATAGGTCAAGAAATAAGATACAGAAGGAGGCAGCAGATAAAAGAGAAGGAGAAGGGGACATGTGAGAAGATGATATACAAAGGGAGACACTGCTTTCATATGAAAGCTGTAAAACAGCAACCCATCTGGGTTAGCACTGGTGGAGATAAGGAGACAGGTCTGCCAGTTTCCTGAGGACTGATGCTGAGATCAGCAGTGGGTTGTTTCATAATCTGTAGCAATCCCTCTTCTGCTTTGTTTTTCCTCTTTATTTCTTCCTAGAGCATGTGTCAAATCATATCCCGACTGTGAGAATAAAAAAAGATTGGACAGTCGGTGTTTCAGTGTGAAAGTCAATGCCATGAAGTCAAATCTAAAGTTTTATTTCCCAGATAAGTGCTAACAAAATGTAAATGCATTTACCCTGATATTCATGACAGCTGCTTGTCTTTATTGTATTAGAACTGTATTCAATAAGCTTGAATGTTTCATTGAACCTTTTCTGCTGTCTTGTGGAGAAGCATGAGGGTCACAAGTTTTCTGTTGGATTCTGTTCTTTTGTACTGTAAATGACAGTGGCAAATTGATAGCTGGATTTTTTCTAGGTCTACAACATAAAATAAATGATCAAACTGGGATAGGACTCTTAGTGAGATGGAAAGAAAGAAGGGACCTTTTGACAAAGACAGCAATTAAAAAAAAATTATCCATTAAGGTGCATCAAGACCTCACTCAACTCTATATAACTTCAGAAGAAAATGATGTAATTTTTTTTTTCCCCCATAAAAAAAGAGGATTTTTTTTCTTAGCTATAAAAAGTTGCCCAACTGGTTCCCCGCTTACTTCTCAGGAAATTGTATCTACTCACTGCTTTAAATGTGCTGAGTGGAGTCTGTATCACCTCAAAAACAGAAAGGAGTTATTTCCTTGAGCTATCACATGTGAAGGGAAAATTCAAGACTTTTTTCTTTTTTTACCTGACCAATCTTTGTGAAAGTCACTTTTAGAAAAAAATAACACCTTGAGGAAATGTGTATTTAAGCCTAAGCTCCAACCCAGACTTAGAAAATTCCAACTTTAAATAACAGAAAACTAATAAAAGCTTACACTCTCTTTAAAAAAAAAAAAAAATTATGGGTAAGCTCTGCATATTTCCAGCCATCTAGGCTTACACCGACTTTGGATTAGTTAATGAAATTCATTCTAGTATATTATTCTATAATTCATTATAGTATAATTCATTCTAGTATATTCATTCTAGTATATTATTCTTCAGTAGTCTGAATTTCGATGTGAAAACGCAAAATATTTTTGCAGATACAGACATGGTGCAAATCCACAAAAAAAACCCCAAACTTGGAAAAAGTTAAACTCTGTATGTGTGTCCTGGTTCTGGCAAGGATAGAGTTAATTTCTCAAGGAGCCAGGACAGGTGAGCCAAGCTGGCCGGGGGCTATTTCATGACGTCATGCTCACCAAAAAAGGGGAGTTAGTCCGGCAGGGGAGGGGGCGTTGGGGTTTCAGCAGTTCCGGATGGGCTGAGTGTCTGGTCGGTCATTGGCTCGGTAAATTGTTCTCTGTTGTCACCTATTGTTAATATCTGTTATCAGTACTGCTGTTGTTATTTCCCTCTCCCTTGCTGTCCCAGTAAATTGCCCTTATCCCAACCCTTGAGGCTTTGCCGTTGTTTTTCCGTTCTCCTCCCCATCCCGCCAGGGGAGGGGTGAGCGAGCGGCCATGTGGGTTAACCACGTCAACGTGGGTTACCCAGTTAGTATTAATGGCATAAAGCACTGGAGTTGGTCCTGCTTAAAGCACTGATTCAGCAAATGCTGCACCAGCTAAAATTGCCTGCTTTGCTAATAAGAGTGGGATGGCCTCCTGCCTGCATCTCCAACAGCTGCTGGCATGAAGTTACAAGGCAGGTACTGTGGACATATTGTAGCCTTTCCAACAAACAGAAAAGGGCTCACCTGAGAGATGATCTGGAGAGCTGCTTCCCATGGCTCATGGTGGTGGGTGTGCTGCCTGGACTGTGGGGCAGATGGCTTTGCCAGGACAACCCTGGGAGGGGTCAGACAAAGTGCTTCTGCCCTCTTTATATATTTGAAAGGCAACAATAGGGTTTCCCTGAAACCTTCTCCAGGCTGAACAACCCCAACTCACTCTGACTTTCTCCATAGGAGAGGTGCTACAGCACTCTGATCATTTTCCTGACTGCCTCTGGACTCACTCCAACAACTCCATGTACTTCTACTGTTGGGGGCCCCAGAGCTGGATGCACAATTGAAGGTGGGGTCTCAACGAGAGTGACATACAGGGGGAAAATCACCTGCCTCGACCTGCTGATCATTCTTCTTCTGATGCAGCCAAGGATATGCTTGAATTTCTGTGCTGCAAGTGCACGTTGCCAGGTCATGTCCAATATGCCATCCACCAGTACCCCTATTTCCTTCTCCACAGAACTGTTCTCAATCCATTTGTACTCAAGTGTGTATTGGGGATTGCCTCTACCCAAGTGCGGTGAAGGACCTTGGACTTCGCCTTGTTGAAACTCATGAGGATTGCAACGGCCAACTCTAGTATATACAAGAACCTAGGGCACTCCCACAGACCGGGCTGTGCGGCAAGGGTGCACACAGAATGACAGGAAGGCATTCCTCCACACCACCGGTCCGGGAGCAAATATGCCCAGGAACTACATCCAGACTCGGGATGGCCGGGCGCAGGCCGACATGGGCCACCTAGAGCACGTTAACATGAGTTCTTTGCCGGCCGAGGAGAGAGGCAAGGATGCTTAGTACAGAACGGGACCTGGCACAGAGAAGCACTGGGGAAAAAGCTTCCCGAGATTTTATTTAGAGCACAAAGCAGCCACAGACGGGTTGAGGCCGGCAGCAGCACATCCCTGGGGCATCGTCCATCCACCTGTGCATCCTGAGGGCCAGCGGACGACTTTGGGGACCCCCCTGGCGCTGGTGGCTGGGCACTACTGCTCTCCCTGTCCCGTCAGGCAGCTACAGCAGAAAGCCCAGCTGAGAGCCCGACGGGCCGTCCGGATGACAGAGCGCCATCGCCAGCGAGCTGGGCGGCGCGGGAGGGCAGCCATGCCTGTGGGCCATGGAGAGCTGTAGGCAAGGGGCTGGGCAGGCCCCGGGCAAGCCTCTGCCAGCCCCCTAGCCAACAAGGGCTTTTCCCTTGGAACGGTGACCCAGACATGGCTAGCCTCTGCACATGCCGTGTCGGCCTCCTCCATGGGGTCTGCGGGCAAGGCAGAAGCCGACGGCCTTGCATCTTCCGGCGCTGCCGCGGGGATGCGTGCTCGGGGCCCCTCGTCCCAGGGATCCTCGGCCAGCGCAGAAGCTGCTGGCTCTGCCTCTCCGTTATTTAACGGGGCAAGAGACACGCTCTCTGCGTCGCTGTCTTCCTCTCCTGTAGCCTGTCTGTCAGGGACCTCTTCTTCCTCCCAGTCTTCCAGCAGCTCCTCCAGAAGAGCATACCAGGATGGGGGTCTGTCAGAGGCAGACCCCTGGCCTCCAGCCCTCGCTGCAAAGTCCTGGTCATTCAGGATGCCCTGAGCAGTGCCGACAGTTTCTGCACCGTGGTCTGCCGCCTGGGGCACGGCCGCAGGCAAGGGAGGAGCCACCGACTCCACGTCTTCGGGCGCTGATGCAGGGAGAGTCGCACTTTGACTCTCCTCACAGGAGCCTTCAGGCGCTGGAGAGGTTGAGAAGCCGATGTCCTCAGGCGCTGATGTGGGCAGAGGCTGGCTGTGCCCCTGGGGGTCCCTGGGACCTCCGGCTGGGTGACTATCTGCCGGCTCGGCATCTGAGTCTTCTGAGAGGGCAGGAGACGCACGCTCTGAGCAGGCCTCTGCCTCTCCTGTGGCGTCTCTGGCCGTGCTGCCGGGCGAGCCAGATGCCTCCTGGGGGCCTGCACCTGGCTCCTGGCTGAGATTGGACAGAGCGGGGCTGACGAAGGTGCTGTGGGTGGAGATGTTGTCCTCCAGCAGACTCTCTCCTGATGACTTTTCAGAAGTATGATCATCACCATCATACTCGTCCTCCAGCTCCTCCAGGTATGACGGCATTTGCACGACTATGTAATGCCTCAGAACACCCTCACGCCCTGTGCGCAGCGGCAGGCCATATGCATGCCGCAAGGGTGGCAGACGATGGCCCTGCCTTACCAGTGGCCATTCCCAGAGCCCTTCGGTGCCCCTCTCCGGGAAAACTGGTTCACAGGCCTTGCCAGCAGCCCTGGTGCCCCACTGAGCATGGGGAGCAAGCCCCAGCTGACCTGCAGGGGCCTGGCAACACCGCATGGCCTGCGCCTGGGATGTTCTTGCCGGTGACGCCAGGCCAGTGCTGTGCGCAAGGTGCCCCGGTGCCACCAGCTGCTGGCGGGGTTCCCAGCTTGCAGGTACAGCGCGTCTCGGGAGCCCTGACGCAAACGCCTGGACTGAGTGCTCCAGAGCAATGTCAGGGGATGTGGGGCTGTGTGGGGCCAGCCCCCATCTCTCAGCCCTCACTGCCACGCTCCCGTCATCCGGGACGTCCCAAGCAGGTGACGCAAGCTCTTGGTGGCCGCTGGCTGCGAGGCCCACGGCACGCGCTCCGCCTCTCGGAGAAGGCCCAGAGGCTGCTCCTGGCGGAGTGGGCACCCGGGGGACGTTTTCAGATCCTGCTGCCAGTGCGTGCCAGGGTGAAGCTGCCCGTGTCCCTTCAAGCCTTGGGAGAGAGAGCACGTCTGGCATGAGCGCTCTTTCTCCCAGCACGACCCTGTTGCAAGGCTGTGGCTCCCAGGCTTCCAGCCTGTCCGTCTGTAAGAGAAGATGTGGAGAAAGGCCGTGTGACTGTGGTCCTTTTCCCCCACGCGCCAGCGGGAAACCTCTGCGCCCAGGCCGTCCTGCCAGCTGTGAGGGCAGCGCTCAGCCCGGTGCGTGGCTGCCGCCCTGCTCCATGAGCCGGCTTAGGAGAGGGCTGGAACCCGTGCGGCCCTCACAAGGTCCAGGGAGCACCCCCGACGTGCCCAGGCAGCCTACCAGGCACGGCACGGCACGGGGCTCTCTGCATGCTGGGGGGCCGGTCCCACCTGGCCCCTCTGCTACCTCCCGCCTTCCCATCGGCACCTCCCGGGGTCGGGAGGCTTCGGTCCCGTCGCACCTCGAGCTCCCTACCTCTGTGCTGTGTCTCCACGTGCTCTCTGGGCTCGCTGGGCCGAGGACCAGTGGCTGCTCGTCCCCATGGAGGGACGAGATCGTGGTCCAGCTGTGCTGCGGCGCTGCCTGTCGCTGCCTGTGGCACACCTGTGGGGAGAAGGAGAAGGAGATGGAGGCGCGGGATGGAGGCAGCTCTGTCGGCACAGTGGCCCCCGCAGTGCTGCCAAGCCTGGCCCCAGCGTCAAGGCAGCCCCTGGCCACGCCGGCCAGGCCCCACTTGGCTCCCAGCTGCTCTCCGCCTCTGAGGCGTTGCTGCGGGGCCCGCGGGCCTCGGCCACCCCGGCGCTGGCTCTGCCCCAGAGAAAGCCCCGGGGCCGGGCAGGGCTGCCGCCTTCCCCTCCAGCCCTCCCCCACGCACGCCCCGCTGCCAGCCTCTCCCTCCAGCCCCATCCCTCACCTGGCGCCGCTTGTGCAGGAGCGGCCGCCCCTCGCGGGGCTGGCAGTGGGCGTTCGCCTCCTGCTTCCTGGGCATCTTCGAGGTCCTGTGCCGGACACCTGCCACGGGCACCCAGGGGAGATGCTGCCTCCTGACGGAGCCGCTCCCTGGGAGTGGGTGCCCGAGGGCTCTGGCCCCATAAGAGCCCCCCCCCGGCCGCCGTGCGCACCCCCTGTCACAATGGCCTCTGGGCGCCATGCTGCCCCTGGTCACAAAGGCCTGGCGGTCACCATGGAGACGACCACGCCCATTCACTGGCAGCCCCCAGGGCACTCACAGGCCCACAGCAGGCTGCGGGTCAGGAGGCACCCGGGCAGCCTCTAGTCCAGCCCGCTCTGTCAGCCCCGTGGCCTTTGCCGTGGGCATTTTCCCAGCGGTGCCCCCAGCCTCGCTGACCGGCTGAGCTGGGGCTGCGCTGGGGCCCTTGCAGAGCTGCCTGCCACCGGCTGGCACTGCCTGGCACCGCCACAGGGCAGCCCCTGGTCTCCTCACATGGCGGCCACCCCTGCAGCCCCCCCCGCCGCTGCCAGTGCCTCACCAAGTACGCCCAGTCCCGGCTGCCCCTCCAGACCACAGTCCTCTCTTTGTTTCGCAACTCCCAGCATCACCGTGAGGGGCTTTATCCCCAGGAAGGCCGCTAGTGAGAAAGAATTGTAGAATCATAGAACGGCCTCGGTTGGAAGGGATCTTAAAGATCATCTAGTTGCAACCCCCTGCCATGCGCAGGGACACCCTCCACTAGACCTCCCCGTGAGGAGGAAGGAGCGGCAGAGACAACGTGTGACGAACCGACCGTAACACCCATTCCCCGTCCCCCTGTGCCGCTGCAGGGGAGAAGGTGGAGAATTCGAGAGGATTGTTGAGCCTGGGAAGAAGGGAGGGCTGGCGGGAGGTGTTTTAAGATTTGTTTTTATTTCTCATTACTCTGTTTTGCTTGGTAATAAATTAGAACAATTTTTTTTGTCAGTTGGGTCTGTTTTGCCCGCGATGGTGACTGGCGAGTGATCTCTCCCTGTCCTCGACCCACGAGCCTTTCGTTGTATTTTCTCTCCCCTGTCCAGTTCAGGAGGGGAGTGATAGAGCAGCTTTGGTGGTGGGCACCCGGCCTCCAGCCAGGGTCCACCCACCACAGTTGTCACATCCGTTGTGGCGAGCTCAGAGCACAGAGCTTTCTGCCGGGTGGATACCACAGCTAAGCTCCTTCCGAGAGGGTGATGACCACCAATGGATCTCACCCCTTCAGCTGGTAGGGTGACGAGGCCCTCCCTGCATGCCCTGGCGTGGCCTGCCGCACAAACTGCCGTGCCACGCTCTGGCTGACGCGCCACCCTCTGTTTGTCCGCTCTCTTTGCAATGCTCCGGGTCGCTAGTGCTCCCCAGGCTCTTTTTAGAGGCGTAGGGGTGACTGCCATTGCTCTGACAATGCCGAGGCCGCATCAGCGCCTCCCGCAAGAGCTGGCGGGTCTCTCTTCTCCCCTGGCCTTTCCCTTCCGCAGGAAAACCCCCTGCGCACCGAGACCTTCGGCCGTCATCGGAGCAGCTCCCGTCGGCAACTCACTGAATGGACATGTGTGGGCAAGGTGGAGCCCTCCACACATGGAGGCTCGGGCACTCAGCGTTCCCAGTAACTGGCCCCTGGGTCCCAGCCTCCCCAGTTGCTGGCCCCTGCATGGAGGAGCGCCTGAGGCCGCAGCCCTTGTCCAGCTGCTGCTACAGACCGTCCCACACCGCCCGAGCCGGACGGGATTCCCCTGGTCCCACAGCCGACCCACCGTGCTCTCACCACCAGAGACACCCAGGGTCTCTCGCACCCGGGGCTGGCTGCCAGAGACCCGCTCACCCCCTTGCTCCCAGGCCATGTCACCTGCTCACGCGCTCTTGCCGCTTGATCTTCGCTGGTACTCACACCCTCTGGCACACCCACCCTCGCTCCAGTGGCTGCCCCAGCGACACAGGGGCCCTCCGCCCCGTGGTCTGGCCCCAGCTGCTGCACTCACAGCCCCGCACACGCACGTGCATGCAGGACAGAGAGCCCCGCCCCAGGGCAGGGCTGGGAAGGACCTTAGTAGGGAGACAGGACAGACCGTGCTGGGTAGGGCAGGGCAAGACTGTCGACACGTGACTGGTCTTTTGCAGCCCCTTGCCTCTCTGTTTTCACCGCTCTTGTTCCTGTGCCCAGGTACCGTGCCCAATGGCCGGGCGCAGGCCGACACGGGCCACCTAGAGCACGTTAACATGAGTTCTTTGCCGGCCGAGGAGAGAGGCAAGGATGCTTAGTACAGAACGGGACCTGGCACAGAGAAGCACTGGGGAAAAAGCTTCCCGAGATTTTATTTAGAGCACAAAGCAGCCACAGACGGGTTGAGGCCGGCAGCAGCACATCCCTGGGGCATCGTCCATCCACCTGTGCATCCTGAGGGCCAGCGGACGACTTTGGGGACCCCCTGGCGCTGGTGGCTGGGCACTACTGCTCTCCCTGTCCCGTCAGGCAGCTACAGCAGAAAGCCCAGCTGAGAGCCCGACGGGCCGTCCGGATGACAGAGCGCCATCGCCAGCGAGCTGGGCGGCGTGGGAGGGCAGCCATGCCTGTGGGCAATGGAGAGCTGTAGGCGAGGGGCTGGGCAGGCCCCGGGCAAGCCTCTGCCAGCCCCCTAGCCAACAAGGGCTTTTCCCTTGGAACGGTGACCCAGACATGGCTAGCCTCTGCACATGCCGTGTCGGCCTCCTCCATGGGGTCTGCGGGCAAGGCAGAAGCCGACGGCCTTGCATCTTCCGGCGCTGCCGCGGGGATGCGTGCTCGGGGCCCCTCGTCCCAGGGATCCTCGGCCAGCGCAGAAGCTGCTGGCTCTGCCTCTCCGTTATTTAACGGGGCAAGAGACACGCTCTCTGCGTCGCTGTCTTCCTCTCCTGCAGCCTGTCTGTCAGGGACCTCTTCTTCCTCCCAGTCTTCCAGCAGCTCCTCCAGAAGAGCATACCAGGATGGGGGTCTGTCAGAGGCAGACCCCTGGCCTCCAGCCCTCGCTGCAAAGTCCTGGTCATTCAGGATGCCCTGAGCAGTGCCGACAGTTTCTGCACCGTGGTCTGCCGCCTGGGGCACGGCCGCAGGCAAGGGAGGAGCCACCGACTCCACGTCTTCGGGCGCTGATGCAGGGAGAGTCGCACTTTGACTCTCCTCACAGGAGCCTTCAGGCGCTGGAGAGGTTGAGAAGCCGATGTCCTCAGGCGCTGATGTGGGCAGAGGCTGGCTGTGCCCCTGGGGGTCCCTGGGACCTCCGGCTGGGTGACTATCTGCCGGCTCGGCATCTGAGTCTTCTGAGAGGGCAGGAGACGCACGCTCTGAGCAGGCCTCTGCCTCTCCTGTGGCGTCTCTGGCCGTGCTGCCGGGCGAGCCAGATGCCTCCTGGGGGCCTGCACCTGGCTCCTGGCTGAGATTGGACAGAGCGGGGCTGACGAAGGTGCTGTGGGTGGAGATGTTGTCCTCCAGCAGACTCTCTCCTGATGACTTTTCAGAAGTATGATCATCACCATCATACTCGTCCTCCAGCTCCTCCAGGTATGATGGCATTTGCACGACTATGTAATGCCTCAGAACACCC
Source organism: Balearica regulorum gibbericeps (assembly GCF_011004875.1). NCBI lineage: Eukaryota > Metazoa > Chordata > Aves > Gruiformes > Gruidae > Balearica > Balearica regulorum. Next base: position 33,790,615 of record NC_046191.1, on the reverse strand, counting down.
TCACGCCCTGTGCGCAGCGGCAGGCCATATGCATGCCGCAAGGGTGGCAGACGATGGCCCTGCCTTACCAGTGGCCATTCCCAGAGCCCTTCGGTGCCCCTCTCCGGGAAAACTGGTTCACAGGCCTTGCCAGCAGCCCTGGTGCCCCACTGAGCATAGGGAGCAAGCCCCAGCTGACCTGTAGGGGCCTGGCAACACCGCATGGCCTGCGCCTGGGATGTTCTTGCCGGTGACGCCAGGCCAGTGCTGTGCGCAAGGTGCCCCGGTGCCACCAGCTGCTGGCGGGGTTCCCAGCTTGCAGGTACAGCGCGTCTCGGGAGCCCTGACGCAAACGCCTGGACTGAGTGCTCCAGAGCAATGTCAGGGGATGTGGGGCTGTGTGGGGCCAGCCCCCATCTCTCAGCCCTCACTGCCACACTCCCGTCATCCGGGACGTCCCAAGCAGGTGACGCAAGCTCTTGGTGGCCGCTGGCTGCGAGGCCCACGGCACGCGCTCCGCCTCTCGGAGAAGGCCCAGAGGCTGCTCCTGGCGGAGTGGGCACCCGGGGGACGTTTTCAGATCCTGCTGCCAGTGCGTGCCAGGGTGAAGCTGCCCGTGTCCCTTCAAGCCTTGGGAGAGAGAGCACGTCTGGCATGAGCGCTCTTTCTCCCAGCACGACCCTGTTGCAAGGCTGTGGCTCCCAGGCTTCCAGCCTGTCCGTCTGTAAGAGAAGATGTGGAGAAAGGCCGTGTGACTGTGGTCCTTTTCCCCCACGCGCCAGCGGGAAACCTCTGCGCCCAGGCCGTCCTGCCAGCTGTGAGGGCAGCGCTCAGCCCGGTGCGTGGCTGCCGCCCTGCTCCATGAGCCGGCTTAGGAGAGGGCTGGAACCCGTGCGGCCCTCACAAGGTCCAGGGAGCACCCCCGACGTGCCCAGGCAGCCTACCAGGCACGGCACGGCACGGGGCTCTCTGCATGCTGGGGGGCCGGTCCCACCTGGCCCCTCTGCTACCTCCCGCCTTCCCATCGGCACCTCCCGGGGTCGGGAGGCTTCGGTCCCGTCGCACCTCGAGCTCCCTACCTCTGTGCTGTGTCTCCACGTGCTCTCTGGGCTCGCTGGGCCGAGGACCAGTGGCTGCTCGTCCCCATGGAGGGACGAGATCGTGGTCCAGCTGTGCTGCGGCGCTGCCTGTCGCTGCCTGTGGCACACCTGTGGGGAGAAGGAGAAGGAGATGGAGGCGCGGGATGGAGGCAGCTCTGTCGGCACAGTGGCCCCCGCAGTGCTGCCAAGCCTGGCCCCAGCGTCAAGGCAGCCCCTGGCCACGCCAGCCAGGCCCCACTTGGCTCCCAGCTGCTCTCTGCCTCTGAGGCGTTGCTGCGGGGCCCGCAGGCCTCGGCCACCCCGGCGCTGGCTCTGCCCCAGAGAAAGCCCCGGGGCCGGGCAGGGCTGCCGCCTTCCCCTCCAGCCCTCCCCCACGCACGCCCCGCTGCCAGCCTCTCCCTCCAGTCCCATCCCTCACCTGGCGCCGCTTGTGCAGGAGCGGCCGCCCCTCGCGGGGCTGGCAGTGGGCGTTCGCCTCCTGCTTCCTGGGCATCTTCGGGGTCCTGTGCCGGACACCTGCCACGGGCACCCAGGGGAGATGCTGCCTCCTGACGGAGCCGCTCCCTGGGAGTGGGTGCCCGAGGGCTCTGGCCCCATAAGAGCCCCCCCCCCGGCCGCCGTGCGCACCCCCTGTCACAATGGCCTCTGGGCGCCATGCTGCCCCTGGTCACAAAGGCCTGGCGGTCACCATGGAGACGACCACGCCCATTCACTGGCAGCCCCCAGGGCACTCACAGGCCCACAGCAGGCTGCGGGTCAGGAGGCACCCGGGCAGCCTCTAGTCCAGCCCGCTCTGTCAGCCCCGTGGCCTTTGCCGTGGGCATTTTCCCAGCGGTGCCCCCAGCCTCGCTGACCGGCTGAGCTGGGGCTGCGCTGGGGCCCTTGCAGAGCTGCCTGCCACCGGCTGGCACTGCCTGGCACCGCCACAGGGCAGCCCCTGGTCTCCTCACATGGCGGCCACCCCTGCAGCCCCCCCCGCCGCTGCCAGTGCCTCACCAAGTACGCCCAGTCCCGGCTGCCCCTCCAGACCACAGTCCTCTCTTTGTTTCGCAACTCCCAGCATCACCGTGAGGGGCTTTATCCCCAGGAAGGCCGCTAGTGAGAAAGAATTGTAGAATCATAGAACGGCCTCGGTTGGAAGGGATCTTAAAGATCATCTAGTTGCAACCCCCTGCCATGCGCAGGGACACCCTCCACTAGACCTCCCCGTGAGGAGGAAGGAGCGGCAGAGACAACGTGTGACGAACCGACCGTAACACCCATTCCCCGTCCCCCTGTGCCGCTGCAGGGGAGAAGGTGGAGAATTCGAGAGGATTGTTGAGCCTGGGAAGAAGGGAGGGCTGGCGGGAGGTGTTTTAAGATTTGTTTTTATTTCTCATTACTCTGTTTTGCTTGGTAATAAATTAGAACAATTTTTTTTGTCAGTTGGGTCTGTTTTGCCCGCGATGGTGACTGGCGAGTGATCTCTCCCTGTCCTCGACCCACGAGCCTTTCGTTGTATTTTCTCTCCCCTGTCCAGTTCAGGAGGGGAGTGATAGAGCAGCTTTGGTGGTGGGCACCCGGCCTCCAGCCAGGGTCCACCCACCACAGTTGTCACATCCGTTGTGGCGAGCTCAGAGCACAGAGCTTTCTGCCGGGTGGATACCACAGCTAAGCTCCTTCCGAGAGGGTGATGACCACCAATGGATCTCACCCCTTCAGCTGGTAGGGTGACGAGGCCCTCCCTGCATGCCCTGGCGTGGCCTGCCGCACAAACTGCCGTGCCACGCTCTGGCTGACGCGCCACCCTCTGTTTGTCCGCTCTCTTTGCAATGCTCCGGGTCGCTAGTGCTCCCCAGGCTCTTTTTAGAGGCGTAGGGGTGACTGCCATTGCTCTGACAATGCCGAGGCCGCATCAGCGCCTCCCGCAAGAGCTGGCGGGTCTCTCTTCTCCCCTGGCCTTTCCCTTCCGCAGGAAAACCCCCTGCGCACCGAGACCTTCGGCCGTCATCGGAGCAGCTCCCGTCGGCAACTCACTGAATGGACATGTGTGGGCAAGGTGGAGCCCTCCACACATGGAGGCTCGGGCACTCAGCGTTCCCAGTAACTGGCCCCTGGGTCCCAGCCTCCCCAGTTGCTGGCCCCTGCATGGAGGAGCGCCTGAGGCCGCAGCCCTTGTCCAGCTGCTGCTACAGACCGTCCCACACCGCCCGAGCCAGACGGGATTCCCCTGGTCCCACAGCCGACCCACCGTGCTCTCACCACCAGAGACACCCAGGGTCTCTCGCACCCGGGGCTGGCTGCCAGAGACCCGCTCACCCCCTTGCTCCCAGGCCATGTCACCTGCTCACGCGCTCTTGCCGCTTGATCTTCGCTGGTACTCACACCCTCTGGCACACCCACCCTCGCTCCAGTGGCTGCCCCAGCGACACAGGGGCCCTCCGCCCCGTGGTCTGGCCCCAGCTGCTGCACTCACAGCCCCGCACACGCACGTGCATGCAGGACAGAGAGCCCCGCCCCAGGGCAGGGCTGGGAAGGACCTTAGTAGGGAGACAGGACAGACCGTGCTGGGTAGGGCAGGGCAAGACTGTCGACACGTGACTGGTCTTTTGCAGCCCCTTGCCTCTCTGTTTTCACCGCTCTTGTTCCTGTGCCCAGGTACCGTGCCCAATGGCCGGGCGCAGGCCGACACGGGCCACCTAGAGCACGTTAACATGAGTTCTTTGCCGGCCGAGGAGAGAGGCAAGGATGCTTAGTACAGAACAGGACCTGGCACAGAGAAGCACTGGGGAAAAAGCTTCCCGAGATTTTATTTAGAGCACAAAGCAGCCACAGACGGGTTGAGGCCGGCAGCAGCACATCCCTGGGGCATCGTCCATCCACCTGTGCATCCTGAGGGCCAGCGGACGACTTTGGGGACCCCCCTGGCGCTGGTGGCTGGGCACTACTGCTCTCCCTGTCCCGTCAGGCAGCTACAGCAGAAAGCCCAGCTGAGAGCCCGACGGGCCGTCCGGATGACAGAGCGCCATCGCCAGCGAGCTGGGCGGCGCGGGAGGGCAGCCATGCCTGTGGGCCATGGAGAGCTGTAGGCGAGGGGCTGGGCAGGCCCCGGGCAAGCCTCTGCCAGCCCCCTAGCCAACAAGGGCTTTTCCCTTGGAACGGTGACCCAGACATGGCTAGCCTCTGCACATGCCGTGTCGGCCTCCTCCATGGGGTCTGCGGGCAAGGCAGAAGCCGACGGCCTTGCATCTTCCGGCGCTGCCGCGGGGATGCGTGCTCGGGGCCCCTCGTCCCAGGGATCCTCGGCCAGCGCAGAAGCTGCTGGCTCTGCCTCTCCGTTATTTAACGGGGCAAGAGACACGCTCTCTGCGTCGCTGTCTTCCTCTCCTGCAGCCTGTCTGTCAGGGACCTCTTCTTCCTCCCAGTCTTCCAGCAGCTCCTCCAGAAGAGCATACCAGGATGGGGGTCTGTCAGAGGCAGACCCCTGGCCTCCAGCCCTCGCTGCAAAGTCCTGGTCATTCAGGATGCCCTGAGCAGTGCCGACAGTTTCTGCACCGTGGTCTGCCGCCTGGGGCACGGCCGCAGGCAAGGGAGGAGCCACCGACTCCACGTCTTCGGGCGCTGATGCAGGGAGAGTCGCACTTTGACTCTCCTCACAGGAGCCTTCAGGCGCTGGAGAGGTTGAGAAGCCGATGTCCTCAGGCGCTGATGTGGGCAGAGGCTGGCTGTGCCCCTGGGGGTCCCTGGGACCTCCGGCTGGGTGACTATCTGCCGGCTCGGCATCTGAGTCTTCTGAGAGGGCAGGAGACGCACGCTCTGAGCAGGCCTCTGCCTCTCCTGTGGCGTCTCTGGCCGTGCTGCCGGGCGAGCCAGATGCCTCCTGGGGGCCTGCACCTGGCTCCTGGCTGAGATTGGACAGAGCGGGGCTGACGAAGGTGCTGTGGGTGGAGATGTTGTCCTCCAGCAGACTCTCTCCTGATGACTTTTCAGAAGTATGATCATCACCATCATACTCGTCCTCCAGCTCCTCCAGGTATGACGGCATTTGCACGACTATGTAATGCCTCAGAACACCCTCACGCCCTGTGCGCAGCGGCAGGCCATATGCATGCCGCAAGGGTGGCAGACGATGGCCCTGCCTTACCAGTGGCCATTCCCAGAGCCCTTCGGTGCCCCTCTCCGGGAAAACTGGTTCACAGGCCTTGCCAGCAGCCCTGGTGCCCCACTGAGCATGGGGAGCAAGCCCCAGCTGACCTGCAGGGGCCTGGCAACACCGCATGGCCTGCGCCTGGGATGTTCTTGCCGGTGACGCCAGGCCAGTGCTGTGCGCAAGGTGCCCCGGTGCCACCAGCTGCTGGCGGGGTTCCCAGCTTGCAGGTACAGCGCGTCTCGGGAGCCCTGACGCAAACGCCTGGACTGAGTGCTCCAGAGCAATGTCAGGGGATGTGGGGCTGTGTGGGGCCAGCCCCCATCTCTCAGCCCTCACTGCCACGCTCCCGTCATCCGAGACGTCCCAAGCAGGTGACGCAAGCTCTTGGTGGCCGCTGGCTGCGAGGCCCACGGCATGCGCTCCGCCTCTCGGAGAAGGCCCAGAGGCTGCTCCTGGCGGAGTGGGCACCCGGGGGACGTTTTCAGATCCTGCTGCCAGTGCGTGCCAGGGTGAAGCTGCCCGTGTCCCTTCAAGCCTTGGGAGAGAGAGCACGTCTGGCATGAGCGCTCTTTCTCCCAGCACGACCCTGTTGCAAGGCTGTGGCTCCCAGGCTTCCAGCCTGTCCGTCTGTAAGAGAAGATGTGGAGAAAGGCCGTGTGACTGTGGTCCTTTTCCCCCACGCGCCAGCGGGAAACCCCTGCGCCCAGGCCGTCCTGCCAGCTGTGAGGGCAGCGCTCAGCCCGGTGCGTGGCTGCCGCCCTGCTCCATGAGCCGGCTTAGGAGAGGGCTGGAACCCGTGCGGCCCTCACAAGGTCCAGGGAGCACCCCCAACGTGCCCAGGCAGCCTACCAGGCACGGCACGGCACGGGGCTCTCTGCATGCTGGGGGGCCGGTCCCACCTGGCCCCTCTGCTACCTCCCGCCTTCCCATCGGCACCTCCCAGGGTCGGGAGGCTTCGGTCCCGTCGCACCTCGAGCTCCCTACCTCTGTGCTGTGTCTCCACGTGCTCTCTGGGCTCGCTGGGCCGAGGACCAGTGGCTGCTCGTCCCCATGGAGGGACGAGATCGTGGTCCAGCTGTGCTGCGGCGCTGCCTGTTGCTGCCTGTGGCACACCTGTGGGGAGAAGGAGAAGGAGATGGAGGCGCGGGATGGAGGCAGCTCTGTCGGCACAGTGGCCCCCGCAGTGCTGCCAAGCCTGGCCCCAGCGTCAAGGCAGCCCCTGGCCACGCCGGCCAGGCCCCACTTGGCTCCCAGCTGCTCTCCGCCTCTGGGGCGTTGCTGCGGGGCCCGCAGGCCTCGGCCACCCCGGCGCTGGCTCTGCCCCAGAGAAAGCCCCGGGGCCGGGCAGGGCTGCCGCCTTCCCCTCCAGCCCTCCCCCACGCACGCCCCGCTGCCAGCCTCTCCCTCCAGCCCCATCCCTCACCTGGCGCCGCTTGTGCAGGAGCGGCCGCCCCTCGCGGGGCTGGCAGTGGGCGTTCGCCTCCTGCTTCCTGGGCATCTTCGGGGTCCTGTGCCGGACACCTGCCACGGGCACCCAGGGGAGATGCTGCCTCCTGACGGAGCCGCTCCCTGGGAGTGGGTGCCCGAGGGCTCTGGCCCCATAAGAGCCCCCCCCCCCGGCCGCCGTGCGCACCCCCTGTCACAATGGCCTCTGGGCGCCATGCTGCCCCTGGTCACAAAGGCCTGGCGGTCACCATGGAGACGACCACGCCCATTCACTGGCAGCCCCCAGGGCACTCACAGGCCCACAGCAGGCTGCGGGTCAGGAGGCACCCAGGCAGCCTCTAGTCCAGCCCGCTCTGTCAGCCCCGTGGCCTTTGCCGTGGGCATTTTCCCAGAGGTGCCCCCAGCCTCGCTGACCGGCTGAGCTGGGGCTGCGCTGGGGCCCTTGCAGAGCTGCCTGCCACCGGCTGGCACTGCCTGGCACCGCCACAGGGTAGCCCCTGGTCTCCTCGCATGGCGGCCACCCCTGCAGCCCCCCCCGCCACTGCCAGTGCCTCACCAAGTACGCCCAGTCGTTTGGCCTCTCTCAAAGCTAAACTAGCTACACCAGTGGTTGCAAACCCCTGTACATTATTAACTCAAGTGAAAAATGATAAAATTTGGTTTACCATACTGGACCTAAAGGATGCTTTTTTCTGTCTGCCCTTTTCAGTAGAAAGTCAGGAGCTGTTGGCTTTTGAATGGGAAAATCCTGAAACAGGCAGAAAAACACAATTAACTTGGACGGTGTTACCTCAAGGATTTAAGAATAGCCCCACTATCTTTGGGAACCAGTTGGCCTGAGAACTCGAAACATGGACTCCTCCATCTCAGGCGGGGACTTTATTACAATATGTGAATGATTTACTAGTGAGTACAACTACTAAGGAGGACTGTGCCCAATGGACAGTGAGCTTGTTAAATTTTCTAGGATCAAGTGGGTACAAAGTTTCCCAGCAAAAGGCCCAAGCGATTCAGCAACTAGTCACTTACCTCGGATTTAAGATCTCAGGAGGACAAAGAGAACTCTGTAAAGGTCGAAAAGAAGCTATTTGCCACACACAAATGCTGGGAACTGCGAAAGAACTTAGGACCTTTTTAGGTATGACAGGATGGTGCAGATGATTATGGATATATAATTATGAACTCTTAGTAAAACCGTTGTATCAGTTACTAAAAGATAATCAGTTAAAGTTGACCTGGATGGGAGAAGTAAAAAGAGCCTTTGAACAACTGAAAACAAAACTGATGAGAGCACCGGCCCTAGGTCTTCCTGACGTGTCTAAACCCTTCTGGCTATTTTCTTATGAGAGGCAAGGAATAGCCTTAGGGGTGCTGGCCCAACAACTAGGCCCTTATAAAAGAGCAGTAGCTTACTTTTCCAAGCAATTGGATGAAGTAAGCAGAGGGTAGCCTGGATGTCTATGAGCAAGTAGCTGCAATTATCCTGAATGTACAGGAAATACGCAAATTCACAATGGGCCAGAAAATGACAGTAATGGTGGCTCATACGGTTTCAGCCTTGTTAGAACAAAAAGAAGGACATGGGTTTTCCCCCTCTAGATTTCTGAAATACCAAGCGATACTAGTGGAACAAGATGATATAACTATAGTCACCACTAACATTGTGAACCCAGCTTCTTTCCTTAGCAGGGAAATCTCGGAGCTGGTGGTCCACAACTGTTTAAAAACGATGGAAGCGGTATATTCCAGCTGCCCCGATCTAAAAGAGGAGCCACTCCACGATGCCGAGGACTCCTGGTATACAGACGGAAGCAGCCTTGTAAAACAAGGAGAATGCCAAGCGGGATATGCTGTGACCACTACCCAAAGGGTAATCGAAGCAAAATCATTACCTGTGGGGACATCAGCACAAAAGGCTAAAATCATTGTCCTAACCCAAGCGTTAGAGCTGGCAAGAGGAAAGAAGATTGATATCTGGACAGATTCAAAGTATGCCTTTGGGGTTTTACATGCCCATGGTGCTATCTGGAAGGAAAGAGGACTTCTCACTGCTCAAGAAAAATATGTTAAACATGCAAAAGAAATCCTAAAGTTACTAGAAACCGTAAATCTTCCAGAAAAAGTAGCTATTATACATTGTAAAGGGCACCAGAAAGGTAACACCGACCGAGAGATTGGCAATAAATTGGCAGACTCAGAAGCTAGAAAGGCAGCAGAAAAAGGTAAAGTGATGGCAGCCTTAATTCTGGATGGTAAACTTCAGATTCCAAATTCTGATTTAGAGCCAGATAAATATTCCAAAGAAGATAAAAATTAATCGATGATTTAGAAGGTTAGAAAGAAAAAATAGATAGTTTAATGTTCCAGATGGACGAATAATAGTACCCTCTAATTTGTTATGGAAATTAGTTTTAGATGAACATAAGAAAACACATTGGGATACAGATGCTTTATATAAACAATTAAACCAGAAACTAGTAAGTCGAAATTTGTACACCACTGTGAAACAAGTAACCCAAAGGTGCAAAATTTATTTAAAGAATAACCCAAATACTTCAAACAAAATTCAGATGGGTGTAATAATTATTGTTGGATCTGCACCCAGATGCCTAAATATTCCGGCCACAGAATATCCTTAATAGGAGTTCCTCTTCCATCTAATGTCTCCTGGACAAATCTGGTTTATTGGGCCAGCACCACCCTTAGGAAAGATTCCCAATCCAAATGGAACAAGGAAAGGAAGATAGCAAATTATACCTGGAGTAATAGCTGTTTGGTAAGTTCAGGAAAGGGCACCTTTATAGGAAAATATTTAAAATGTAACAAGTCCATTTCTTTAAATATGACATTAATTGATCCTGTTTTTCAAAGATTAAACAATACTGGACTCCCGGTCCCATTAGGAACGGGATGGTATTGGCTATGTGGTACACTGGCTTTGAAGAGATTGCCCCTAGGATGGAAAGAAGCTTGTACTCTTGGAGCTTTAGTTCCTAATATTACTATCGTTGACAAACTATACCCACAGGATGAAAGAATAACAACTTCCCTCAAAAGGATAAAGAAAACTCATAATGCTATAGTGGATAGGTTTGCTAAGTTCCATAGTTTTATAAGGTGGTTTCTCCCATGGCTAGGGGTAAGTGAACTAGAAAAAAACTATAGTAAACGTTTTGGCAGTAACAGAAAACATTGAGAACAAAACCATTGATGCAATACAGGCCTTGCAAATTGAAATAACCAGTCTGTTGAAAGAAGTAATTCAAAACCGAATGACCCTTGATTTATTATTAGCTTCACAAAGTGGTGTTTGTGCAACCATAAATATAAGCTGTTGTATGTACGTAGACCAAAACAGAAGAATCTCCACAGATTTAGGCAAAATCCATAGACAAAGTGAAGTATTACATAAAATAACTAAAGATGATACCTCATGGGGTTTTAAAGAAATTTGACACAAGTTAACTTCCTGGCTCCCTAATCTGACCTGGCTCTGGCAGCTGTTTGTTTTTGTCCTGCTTATAGGACTGATGATAATCCTGACTTATATATTAATACAGCGTGCATTTTGGTGTAGCAGGCGAACTTCAGGAGAATATGAGAACTGGAAACAAAATAAGACATGCAGTAGAATCAGGGAAATACTTTAAGAGAACACCGCAAAAAGAGAATGTATTGTGGGCCTTCTTGCAAAAGAATTCACAACTTTAATGAAAAGGGGGAATGAATAAGGGAAACTAATTAGCATAGAACAATTTTAAAAACAGAATATAACTTGGCAACACTTGAGTCAGGCCCCACAAACCCGGGCTTCGCCTGTCTCATGCTCCAGTACAAAAGAAAACAATTAGTAAAATAGCTGGAATGTAGAAACAGGATAAGAGAAGCCATAAGTTAGGAAATAGTCCTTGGGTATGAACTAGAAAAAGACACAAAGTTTGAGGCAACCCGATAAAGGGGGCCCAATGTGCCAACAAGCCGGGGACCACCTGGGGACGGATAACAAGGTTGCTGAGCTTGCAAAACAGAGATAATGAAGAAGAGGTCACCCAACTGTGTACACTGAAGAAGAGGAGAAAGAGGAAGATTTGAGGAGGACGACCCCTGACGACCACCTGAGAAAGAAACTGCACAGGTGAATCAGGACATTAGCATATATTCATGAGTTCCCAGAATAATAATGAATATGTATTAAATTTATCGGAAACCTAATGAATATGTAACTCTGTCATTCTGTCTATTGCACTTCGCAATTGGAACCAATGGTCCCTTGCCCAATCTTGCCCCGGGAGCGAGGGACGAGATCGGTGTACTTCCAAAAAATCATGTAACTTATCAATTTCCTCAGTCCATACGGGCACACAGTCACAAATATCGCCTGCCTTGTCCTACAAAGGGGAATATCGTCCCAGGAGGGTCACACTTTAAAGTTCAAATTTCCCCTATACACCCCCGGAAGGCCAAACCGTACACTATTATACACATTATCAATAAAAAAGAACCAACATCCGCTCCTTCCTTACGCTTTGTTCGTCTCCGGCTGCTTCCCTTGCCTGAGAGCAGAACCGCGGATCAGAACTCCGCACTCACTTCGTACTTGCTTGTACGTCTCGTTAACATACACTTGCACAGCACACCACAACAAGGTTGTATGACACTCTCGTCTCAAGGGATCCTGTCCGTGATGCCAATTAAAATGTCCCGATCCAATATTGGGGAGGGTTTGATACGATCCCAAGAGTGAGATTAAGACACAAACAAGGTCAGATGTCGTACAACCTTTTAGCTTTATTTTTTATGAACAGGGAGAAAAGAACGGTATAGAAAGAGACAACCGGGAGAGCGGGGAAGGGCAAAGAGGGGGAGAGAGAGAGAGGGAGGCAGAGAAATAGAAAGGTAGTGAGATAGAGAGGTAGTGAGATAGAGAGGGGAAGGGACCAAGTCGGGACGAGTCTAATTACCACCACTCCAAGTCCAGGGATGTTCCGTTAGCTCCCTCTATGGTGTCCAAGCGTCGCAGGTTTTGTCACAGCAGGTCCCGGAAGATGCACGAGGTGAAGAAGAAGAAGGAGGAAACACCCCACCACTTACCCGAGCACGTGCGCTCCTTTGTATGGGATCCCACACTCATGCGCAGATCGCAGTTGCGTACGTGCCGTTCGTGCGGCACGTGCGGCACGTGTTGCCTCCTCGGGAACCCTTTTCGCGCCCTGGCTCTCGCGCATGCGCATGGTGGCGCTCGTCCGCAGACCGCGGGGGGGGGGGGGCAGTGCGCTCCCAGGCAGGATGTCAATGCAGGGAAATGGTGGTGCGACGGCAAGTCGAGACAAACTGCATGCAGTAGCGGTCCGCTACAGCTGCATAAGCTCAAAGATTCTGATAACTGGTCTCTAGCAATGTATCTAGTATGACATAAGATGATGAATAATGTTTGGAGTCTTATTTAGTGTATTACAGCCTATTTATCTTATGGAAAAGCACAATGTTCCAGACTGTAAAATGAGTATCTATTTCAGTTTAAGTCAGAAGAGCTTATGATACTTCACAATTAAAGATATCTTGCTGTGATACATAAGCAGATGATCTCATTTCCTCTAGCTTTGCTAGTTTTCTTTGAGTAACATGAATAGCAAACCTCAGATGTGAAAATTTGCTGTTTCAGGTCTCCCAGGAGTGTTTTTTCCTTAATTTGAGCAAATGTTTTCTTTCTTTTCTGACAATTGTCACTTTTAATTCACTACGAGGTATCAATTATTCAGTTTTCCAGTGTGTACTCTATTCCATCTTACTTTCAGGCACTCTTTGAAATCCATAGGCTATGCAATTTAGAAAGAAGCTTATTACATGTGTAGTACGTCACTTGGTAAGAGAGAATGATATGAGCTTGTTTCCATACCCAACAAGGCAAACCAGGGAAAGGCAACTCTTCATGATGCTGCAGTATATGCCTTTGTACGAAGAGTTTTATCAGCATACAGCAAAAAGCTGGTGTGTGAGCACACTCCCTGCTGATCTATTAATGATGCCGCTAAAAACTGACTCTTCTCTCTGCTGTTGCATACTAAAAACTAGCGTCTCACATGTACATTTGTATTTGAGAAATAATTTTTCCAAACAAAAGGGAAGTGTTTAATTTAAGACTATAGTCTACAGTGAACCTTGAATGCCTATTTAACTAAAGAGAGTGCATGGTACCACTGGTCTGGTTTTGTGGAGTTTCCTTCTATACTGTGCTATCCTAACAGAGTGAGCATTTGACAAATACTGTGCTTTTCCCAGTGGCTAACTGGCTCTTCATACAAAATCATTAAACATTATTTTTAAGACTCAACAAAAATGATCCCCCAGCTTTTATATGTGTATATATATCACAAGGGAAACCTCAAATTGCAAAGTACTCTAGAAAGGCAAAAGTCATTTGACAAAATACACTTATAAAATCACATCCAACATACTTCTAACAAATATAGCCTAAAACAGCAGGGAGACTGAGCTTTCAGGACATTCAAATGAAAGTAGCACAAAATTTCCAGCTGAGAAGTCCAGACAGTAGCGTTCTTTATGGCATGAGAGATTTCAATGGTCTGGAACCATCTAACCACCACCCAGCTGGATTTAGAAAGAACGAATGGTTGTTAATGTACTTGTCTGGCTTCTGGTTCATGTGAGAATCCAGGAAAGCATGGCAACCTCACATGGGCTGCAAACACAACCTACAGTAAATAGGACAGTTCATTGCTGTTAAGAAGTTAGCCACAATTCCACAGGAGCTTCACAACCTCTTTTTGGAGAGAAGGTTAAGCTGAGTCACTTGGGTGCATTAGAAATATGCACCATCACAGAACTGGCACCTTTCCTAGGGAGTATCACGCTGCTTTGCATGTATCCCTGATAATTCAGCAGCGCCTCTGGTGGTCAAAGGGCTTCTGATGTGCATTGTTAAATAGCTTACATCAGGTTAAATAATTCACTATGGAAGGACAACCAAGCTTAAAAGGAAGAGCAGATGGCTAACTTAACAGAGCAGAACATACTGCTATACTAAGCAGTAATTAATTCAATTGGAAACTATTGCTTAGGCAATGGCTGATCTCCAAAAGAAAAACTGGTAGACCTGAGAGCATGCACTGATGTCAGTGTGAACTGCTTATCTGCTGTCATTCATAAACATTTGTTATTTAAGATAATTCACAGAGAAGTAATCCAGACTTCATGTAATAAAGAGTATGCACATATAACGACCGCTAAAGTCTTGCAGCGGGGTGGGGGGGGAAGGGTTTGATCCAGGAAAGAAGTGATAGGTTCACTGGCATGAACTTCCCTAAGGGAAGAACCCCTGTTCTTACAGGCATTCTATTAAAATCGTAAGTAGAGCAAAACAACTGTATGTAACATACACATACTAGCTCAAAGGGGAATTAAAAAAATGCTGGCATAAAGCTTACTTATCCTTTGGGAGGTACGCAGGCAAAATGAGAGTATGTTTGCCTAATGGACTATAAAGTGCAAATAAAGCAACCTGTATAGATATGTATAGTATATCTAATCCATGACTTCTTTTATTATGTGATTTATTTTTTTTTTTTGCTTCATGTTAAAAATTTTATTTCCCCTCCAGCAGTTGTCTGTGGGGTTGGTTTCTTTATTATTTTTCTTTTTCTGATTATATTGCCTTTTTAAATTGTGACTGTTGGTTTTAGCTACTTCTGGTAGCTTCTAGGGGCTTTGGTGCTTATAGCTTCAGTTTCCAATTTTTCCAGTTCTTGATTAAAAAGTGTGTTTCGGTGTCTGTTGGTTAGATAGTGTTGGGCTGCTGGACAGCTGCTGTGGTGACAGCGAGTTAGCTGCTAGAATTGCAATAATTCAGATTTTTGCAGTTAGCAGGGCAGCTGGTGCTAAGGGGGCGCAGGAGAAAGTCTAGAAATTCTGCTCCAGACAGAACGGGACCAAACAGCAGTGGTGGCAATGCCCCACCGGGCTTGGTCCCCCATTGCCGCATGGCAAGTATGTGCAGAGGGCAACCCGTTGCAGCGGACTCAGCCCTCAGGGATGATGGGGTCTGGGGCTACAGGGGATGCTGGGGACTCTCCCTAGGACAGTGACCTTCCCTAGGACTGGGGGTGACGGTGACCTTCCCTATGGGAAGGGTACTCTGGCCAAAGCACTGAGCCACCAGGGGAAGGTGCTGCCACGCAATGGGGGGTGTTGTCCCTAGGAGTGTAGCCTGTGGATTGAGAAACATTATTATCCCTCTCTGCTGCATCTGATTTGGGGGCTTGTTACAGGAAAGGTATCAACAAAAAGTGTCAACTGCAGGAAGGTCAGTGGAGGCCCCCAGGATGTTTGGGGCTGGAGCGGGAGTGGGGCTGGTTCAGCCAAAGGCAAGGAGCGCTTCGGGGCACCAGATAGCAGCCAGCCCCACCTACAGGTGGGTGATTGAGAATCACAGAAGGTTGAGGTTGGAAGGCACCTCTGGAGGTCATCTGGCCCAACCCCCTTCTCAAGCAAGGCCACCTAGAGTCAGTTGCCCAAGACTACATCCAGACAGCTCTTGAATACATCCAAGGAAGGACATTCCACAGCCTCCCTGGGGTGACCTGTGTCAGTGAAAAAATATTTCCTGATGTTCAGAGGGAGCCTCCTGTGTTTCAGTTTGTGCCCATTGCCTCTGGTCCTGTCACTGGGCACCACTGAGAAGATCCTGGCTCCATCTTCACACCCTCCCTTCAGGTATTTATATACACAGATGAGATCTCTCCTGAGCCTTCTCTTCTCCAGGCTGAGCAGCCCCAGCTCTCAGCCTTTCCTCACAGGGGAGGTGCTCCAGTCCCTTCATCATATTGGTGACCCTTACCCTGGACTCATTCCAGTGTGTCCATGTCTCTCATAACTGGGAAGCCCAGAACTGAACAAAATACTCCAGGTGTGGCCTCACCAGAGTTAAAGAGAAGTGCCTAGAGAAGGCGGAGCCAGGCTCTTAATGGAGTTTCACACTAGGAGAACAACAGCCATCAGATATAAACTGAAACAGGATGGTTTCCAGCTGGAAATATGGAAGAATATTTGAGGATAATCAAGTGACAGAACAGGCTACCCAAAGCAGTTGTGCTGTCTCCATCCTGGAATTTTTCAAGGCCCAGTGGGATCAAGCCCTGAGCACCTTGGTACGTCCCCAGAGCTGACCTGCTTTGAGCAGGAGGTCAGGCAGGGACCTCCTGGAGTCCTTTCCAGCTTGAGTTATCCCATGAAAAACATGAACTACGTGGGAAATATGCATGTGGGCATCAAGATACTTTGAAAGAAAAAAATTGTTCTACATTGTTTAATCCTATTTATGGTTTAAAAATATTTTTAAATGCAAGGGAAATTATTCCAGTGAAAATAAAACTTATCAAATAAAATTAGCAAAAATCACATAGTAGAGGATTATTTGGGTTTAAATCCTGAACCAGGCAGTATGGACAAGTGAAGAAACTACATTTCTCACTTATCTGAGGAACCTTTCGTTCTCTCCAGCTTTGCTAAAGGAAATACAGCAAAATTAGTATGCTTTAATTTGGAATTTAATGCAGTTGTATTGCTTTTATTATGGTACTGATATATATTTTAATCAATCTGATGATGACTCTATTATAACTTGCAACGTGAACCAACTCGGTACTAAAAATCAATTAGACCCCAGAGGAAATTAGAAGACTGACTACTGTCCTCAATGGATACAAGGCCAAGCATACCATGGTTAGTTTTTCCTGACACTCAAGGGATCGGTCATCTAAGTCCCTTTATTTCAATGAAAACCAGGCACTCAAAATGCAAACCACTGCATTTGAAAAAGTCTTAAGTATAACAGGAAATAAGCCAGCAAACACCAGAACAAATCTGTAAACATCAGAAATGAAGAAAAATTTAGAATGACATCAGTAACTTCAGCAGTTTTAAAGTAACGACCAAGAAGGCAGAAAACATACCAGAAGATTTATAACTTTGTACTTAACACATACTTGCTTATCTTGGAAAAATAAGCAAGCTTTCCAGCTTGGCACAACAAATGTATTTTTGAGGAAACCACATACAAAACGCTAAGCTTAAAAACCCTGTAAATGGAAAATTTCATTCAGCGCTAAGCAGGCAATATGGCTAGAGGGTTTTGTTTTTTTAAAATTTGTTACAGGGAGACAATTCATTACAGGCAAGGGAGGTTAGCAGTATTTTCTCTTTTAAGGCCATTAATTGTGCATTACAGTAGTGGGGCTGAACAGTGAGTACAGCCAGCTTAGACTATGCCATTTAAATATAATTGAAAGCCTAAGCTGCTTTTTTTTTTTTTTTTTTAAATATCCCCCAAAAAAGAATTCTACTTAGATTTCTGGATTGTTTCCCAGGGATAGAAGTTCCCTGTGTAAAATATATTCTGCCTTTTCTGAAAACACCTTTTACTATAAGCACAAACCCAAGGATTGTGTCAAGTTTAAGAGGGAAAAAATATAACAATTGGGAGTTCGACAGCCCTTCATGACAACGGTTTCATTTGATGAAGCACTGCTGCTGATAAAACCTCAGCACTAGGAGATAAATTCTGCTGTATTTACTTCTTCACTACAAAAGTCATGGTGGTCATAGGAGGCCAAGCAAGTCTTCCTCACTCAATTCTCACTCAACAAGGAAATCATAAGAGTTCTGGAGTTTAGAAAAAAAGGACATTAGTGCAAGGATAGAGGAGAGAGCAATGTCTGATTTTGCATGGACAGATGAATCACAAAATTTAGGAGGTTGTAGTGAGATGGGTGTTGGTCTCTTCTCCCAAGTAACTAGTGAAAGGACAAGAGGAAATGACCTCAAGTTGCACCGGGGACATTTAGATTAGATATTAGGAAAAATTTCTTCACCGAAAGAGTGGTCAGGCATTGGAACAGGCTGCCCAGAGAGGTGGGGGAGTCACCATCCCTGGAGGTGTTCAAAAACCATGTAGACGTGGCACTTTGGGACATGGTTTAGTAGACATGGTGGTGTTGGGTTGACAGTTGGACTTGATGATCTTAGAGGTCTTTTCCAAACTTAAGATTCTATGATTCTATGAAAATTGTAGAATGGTTTGGGTTGGAAGGGACACACAATGCAAAGCTACTTCCTCAGCTTTCTTCTAAATTACGTGACTTAGAGTCAACTGTGAAAAGGAACAAGACAGTCTGCCTTAAGGACGCTGCTGCTTACGCATCTTCCACAAATTCTGGGGTCTGGTACATAGCAGATCCAGTAATTTATCTCACATCACAAATGAGAAAGCAGGACTTTTCAGAAGAAGACACAAGAGCATTGAGACAAAAGCAGCGCTGGTGTTGCATTTTAGAGGAGTGAGGGAAGGGACAACTGCTGATGAAAGATTTCAGTGGTGCCTGATATCTCTAGGAAAAATGAGTCTGAGATGTTTAGTTATCAGTTCCCTGAGGCAACTTTTCTATTTTGTGTTAAAATAAGACCATCTATAGCTCCTGCTATTAGAAATCATGCATCCATCTCCAACATGGTTGTCATGAACACCAATGCCACCAAAACAATCTTTCTCAGGATGTTTTATTAAGGACATTTGCTTTGAAAATTTGGTGAAGTATCAGCTCTTGGTATTTTTTTAAATTTTTTTCCCCTTCAGCAGCAAAAGAAGGCCTAGCATTTGCTTCCTACTCCAGAAACGTAGCCTTCTGCCAGAAAACATTAGACAGAGTTGATCCTGGTGTAGAAAAGATGGATAAATAAGATGACCCCTTGAAATCCCCTTGAGTGGCCTGTCCAACTTCACACATGCAGTCTTCTTTTTCCCTCTAAGGCATTACAGAACTGTGGTGCTTATGCTGATGCATGTGAGATGGCCATTTATTATTTTAATGATTAATTTTTAGGTGTCTAATCCAGAACAAAAATATCTCTTTCTCCAATACTCTTTCACAGTAATGGAGAAGTGTGGCTTTATGGGATGGAAGGCAATGTGAAAAATGAGAAAAGCAGGGTTTTCTTCCCCATTTTCATCAGGCAGTGAGGTACATGTGAGAGAGTTTCGCCTGGAGCTGTATCTGCCCCAATGGGAAATGAAAGATGGATCAGAACCTCAGCTGAAATAACAATAAATAGCATAAAAGTGATTTTAGAGATGTCATAATGATTCACATCAACTAAAGTAAAGAAGCTAACATCTTGTGTTGATACCTCAGGCAGTATGATAAAGGAAAAAATGAGACATGAGACCCAGTCTGCCTGTGCCACGGCCCTGATTCACTTTGTTAACGAACATACCTGCAACTTGAGGGCCTGAGGTGAAACGCAGCTCTCAAGGAGCATGTGGAGGTCCCTGCTGCCTTCAGGAAAGGAGCTGTGGGACTTGGTGCAGTCAGGGCTCTGAAATGCCACCCAAATGACTGGGGTGCATGTGAAGAGAGGCTGAGAGAACAAGTTCAGCCTGGAGACGAAGCTTCAGCAGCAGATCTGACATCTGTTTTCAGCCACCTCATGGAAAGATTACTGAAGACAGAGCCAGGATCTCCTCAGATTCCAACAGTGCTAGGATAAGAGGCAACACAGACAAGTTGCAACACCAGAAATTTCTCAGATATAAGGATTATTTTTTTTACCCACCATGTGAGTGGTCAAACACTGCCACAGGTTGCCCAGTGAGGTTGTGAAATGTCCATCCTTGCAGATATCCATAACTTGACCAGAAAAGGCCTTGAGCAACCCTCTGTAGCTGGAACTGCTTTGGATGAGGGAAGTGGTCTAGGTGACGTTCAGCAGTCTCACCTCATCTACACGACCTTGTGACTCAAGGTAGGGAAGCTCTCACCATGCAGAAAGGACTGATACTGCTTTGGGCACAAAGGATAGCGACAAGGAGTCTTGCAGTACTGGATGGTGATTAACCTTTTTTTGTCTTTATTTATTTTCAAAATATGCACTCTGTTCTATAGAAATGCTGTTTCATGTAGTCAAGCCATCTGTATCTACTTGATGTTTCTTTACTTACATTTAGACGGTGATCTCAGACATGAGCGGAGGTTTCGATCTTGTTTCATAGTGTTTAAGAAGAACTTTGATCCATAGTATGTTGATGGTATAGAAAAAATTGTATTATCAATTCATCTGGCTCTACAGAGCTTACGGAAAAGCAAACTACATTTTTGTAATGCTGTTAAACATCCTTTATACGGTTTCTTTATATTCCTATGAACTCAAATGTAAATGCTAATGTTCCATCACATACTTAATTTTGATTTAAAAAAGAAACTGATTTCAAAGTCCAGAATCCAGTGCATGTTGATACATGAATTTTTTTTCCCCCATATGTAATTTCACCCAGGAGTCAGCCCCACTAATTATTAACAAAGGATTTTGCAACTTAATCATCCTCTTAGAAGACTTTTGGGACCTTAACTGGTGTTTACTGCAGGGCCTTTTGAAATGCAAATCACCTATGCAAACTTCAGAAAGCCCCAAACTCTATTTGGATTAATTTGTGAGTATTTAAAGATCAAAGTCACTCCATTCCAGAAAGAAGATGCAAAGTCTTTTTTCCAAAATGCTGATTTATTTTCCCTGCAAACTTTCACAGAAGTATTTTGTCTCACACTTTTTGGTACCTGCAAATAGCAGTCAGAAATCCTTCTGAGCGTTTGTCTAAAGAATAATAAGTTGTACGATATGTGTCGTTATTTCATAACCTTTACTATCACAAGAGGTCACTCAGTCGATGAAGGTGACAGCTTTGGATATAACTTTGCAACATTCAAAATGGGTCACCCATGGGAAATTATAGAGCTTGTTCTTTTTTTTGGGCTGTCGGTGTTTTTCATCTGCGGCTTTTCTGCAAACCAGCCGAGGTCTTGCAGCCCTGTTCACCATATAGAAAGGACTCTGTGGTGGAGCCCATTAAAAAATTCTCATGGACCACATTTGCAGCAGTGAAGTGTCCAAAGTTATCTATTACACAAAGTCAGAAGGAAGTGTAGCTGCTCCAAAATATATCAAGTCATTTTTTATCCTGACCCCTATTTGAAACTATTACACTAGTTCTTAACACACATTAGATAAATTACTCCAGACTCTGAGTTCTATTGCCATCTGGATGAATTAATTTCAACACGTCACCCATATTGTAATCTCAAATATAATGATTTGGTTATTGATACATTGATTCTTCCAGCTTGTTTTTCACTTTTTAATACTGAAAAGGGATAACTATGAAGATCAATATGTGTAGTATAGATTCATTCAAATACTGGAAAAAACTGCAATTGTTACTTGTAACTGTTGTAACTCAGAGAGGTACTTACTGCTGGACCTGTTAGTCATCCCTGTGGGGAAAACGGCTCTGGTGTCATAGACTAACACTCTCCAACCTCTGAGCCAAAGGACATTCAGAGATCCAAGTGCTATTCCCTAAATTCATTCAAACATCTGACCCAGGCGGACTTACAGAAGCGGCCTCACAGTAGGTATTAATGTCATTACAAATACTTCACGCAGGCTGTTGGAGATGTTTAAAGTACAGCCAAATTCATAAGCAACTGGACAGATTCATGGAAGAAAAATACAGATAGCACTATCGAATAATATTAATGCTATCAAATTTCTGGCTCCAGGTGTCCTTGGCTTTGAAGGTACTGAAAGACATGAAGAAGGTGTATAGTGCTGTACTTAAACAACAGCCTGGACATTTGCTGATGGAGGAGTCTGGGTTGACTCTAACTAATTACCTAACTCTAATATGCGTTAATACACCCTGTAATGTTGTGCACTGATGCATAATGCACATGAAATAGATGAGAACACTTATCAGCTTCTGACACTATTAGCACAATACCAATATCATGTCAGGAGTATGGTCCTTCTGCATGTCAACACAGCGTTTTGGTGGCAAAAAATGTTTTATCAAACTTCAGCATGTGAAGGTTTTTTGTTTTCTCTTTTTTACAACTTAACTGAAAAGTTAAATGGAAAATGCCAGTAATAATAATAACAATAATAAAGGACATACAAATTAATTTAAAAGCACAATTTATCCTAACTAGAACTCAGTTACTCAAATACTGAATGAGAGGGGTTTTTTTAGTCTTGTCCAAGCTACAGATGCCAAACTCACTAGATAAAGCCAGCAAGTATTTCAGGAGACATTACAAAAGTCAGGTCAGAGACCAGACAAGAAAAGAAGAGAATATAAAACATGGGTCATTCCTGTGCCTAAGGTACCTAAGGTACCAGCTATAATTAACTAGTACTAGAAAGCATTGCTAACTTTCCTGCTGAAATAAATGGGCACAGATTTACCAAAGTCAGCACATCTGTGACATCTACGCTGGCAGAATATTTGACCCACATACCCACAGGTTCCTTCAAACTCATTTTGGCCTGCTAACTACATAATTTTCATCCATTCTGCTGCCAGCTAAGCTGATGCCTGCTGCTGCCTTGCCATTCTCCCACCTCCCTGCTTTTTTCATATTAACCCCATTTACAATCTATATTTACCTTCTTTACAGGGGTACAGAGCAGGTGGATTAGCATGATTCCAATCAGATAACTTCTAGGATACATCTCCTTCAAAGAGAAGAATAAAAATGGTTCAGTAGAGTTGGTAGGATATTTTTAAAAAACAAGAAAAGACAGTTACTGCTCAGCATGGGAGTAGGGAGGGTAGAAAGGTTAATACACTCCATAGAGCCATTGCTTAAATTAAACATATCCTTTGAATGATATCTAGCACTAAGATACACCGGATAGTATCTTAAATTGCCTCGGTCTTGCTTTTCTCTTCTCTCCCCTTTTATCCATTCAGCGAGTCCTGACTCCTGTCAAAGGCACCTGACAAAAAGCCTGAACTCCAAAGCCGCCTCAGAGAACAGCTTATACGCGCTCTCCTCCCCCTCACACACACACATTTTTCCGCTCACACCTTGACCGCAAACTGCCAATTCCCATGCAGAAACGCTTAGCCAGAGCTCTTCATAGAACAGGCAAACACTGGCAGGCATCTGGAACATTAGGGAGCAAGGCAGCTCGAGAGGAAACGTGAGCAAATCTCTCGCTGTGATTGCAGAGATAATACATGCTGGGCTAGTGGTTTATATGGAGCCACACGGAAAACCTAGTTTTTGTAAAGCATTTTCCTTAACAGGGAAACATTGCACAGAATTTGTATAGTTACTCTGTGCTGCTTTAGGGGAGGAAATTATCCAGTGCTCTGATGGCTTGCCAAAAGCGTAGAGCTGAACTGCATTGCGGTGGGTTGACCTTAGCGGGACGCACGGTGCCCACCAAGCCGCTCCATCACTCCTCTCCTCAGCAGGATGGGAAGGGGAGAAAATAAGATGGAAAAAACCTCGTGGATCAAGATAAAGGCAGTTTAATAAAGCAGAAGCACAGCTCTATGAGGGCTGCTGTGAGGAAAATTAATTCCATCTCAGCCAGACCCAATACGTAGGGTAACAGCAAGTTCTGGAGTAGTCTCTCTCTCCTTCCCCCTCTTCTCACTTCCCCTTCCCCCATTATCAAACAGAGGTGAATACTTTAAAAATGCCCCTTCATTTGCACAGCAAAGTGAGACCACGCATCCCTCCCTGGGCACTCTTCACAAGCAAACCGAACAGTGTGCTTATTTATTCCCATGCAGTGACAAACTGGAGAAGCTTATGAAGTTGTTCATTGCTCCAAAGTTAGCAGTTCATATCAGTTTAGGCTCAAGTTTCAACAGGCATTTTACCATGTCCATAGTTAAAGACATACATCTATGTAATATATGTAATTCAGAGTGTTTTGATGCTATCAGTGGATGCACACATACCAATATCATCTATGAATTTGACCTCATACAGGTGTTAAACTGTGTAAGAGTGCTGAGAAACTGTCAGCTCCTAGCCAACGTTGGTATACTTATCTATACTTATAGGCAAATGCCATTTGCATTTCCTTGCATGTTAAAATAAAAGGAGATAGGTGTTTTACTCAGATGAGTCTACTGTCTGTAGCCCATATTTGCAACATATGCACTCGCTTTGGGCCTATTACATTTGAATGTTTCTAATTTTATTAAATATGAGCCCAGAATGTTCCAGAATCATAGTCCAAAAGGCTAGAAGCTGAGGCAATCAGGAGCTTGGAAGATGTTACAAATGATCTTGATAGCCTCAGACTTCACATGGGCATCCAGGAGTAGGACATCTGTACCCACAAGAGGCTCCTAAACTTGTAGGATTTCCAAGCATTTAAAAACTTCCTAATACCCATACCATAGCTCGCAATTCAAAGCTAATTATGAACTGACAAACATCATAAACTCCAGTTTCTGCAGTCTGAATGGAATAATCTATCTCTAATTCAAGAAAATTGCCATGCTTACGCAAGATAATGAAATATTATGTGCATGTATAATTAATAGATGTTTAAGCCATCTAGAACAACAAATCCATCATCATTTAAATTTAAAAACAGAGGACATTTAGATAGAAACTGATCGATGCAATCACAATTATGACTTTCTTCTTCCCCCCCCCAGTCCTTGAGAGTGAGTGTTTAGCAGCTCTTGGCACTGAGGAACTCTGCTTCCATCGAAGTCAATGGCAAAAACCCCCATGGGACCAAACTTGACAATGGATGCTGACAGCATATACCAAGGGCTTTGAAAACTCCATCCTAATGTTTCTTCCAGGATGTGTACAGGCTCCCACAGTGGCAATTTTCATATACAATAGCTTAGATATATGACATTTTCTATTCAAGCTATCTACAGTTTTAGAACAGATAGATAGAAGTATTCTACGTATATTCATAGGAAACACCTTAGTAAGGTTACAGTCCAAATTAATGCAGGAAGCAGGCTGCCTTCAATTCAGACTGATTACATTTTAAATGGGGCTTCAGTGCATAATGATTAATATTTCACTATAATTATTTGTTCCAATTAAATGTAGCATGATTAAGTGACATTTTCCCCTGTGCAGCTAAACTGCTTTTTTTTTTTAAAAAAAAAAAGTAATGATAAAATTAATTAAGGGAATTTTGACTTGCTTATTTTGCAATTTAAACTGCTCTTCTTTTTCAATTGCTAATTGAGAAATTTAATTTCTCTAGTATAGTTCTATTGTAAACAAAAGTGGCTGCAATCTGATAATTAAAATGAAAAAGGAATGATGCTTTCCACGAATATAAAAAAAAAAAATAGAAAAGAGGTTCATTATATCAAGATTAATAATACCTCCTGTTGACTTGATCACCAACTTTATATTTGATAGTGATTTCTCAATGTTTGGTTTATGAAATACATTAGATAGAACAGCAGAAACAGACTGTTTACAATTGCAGTATTAGAAATTTCCATGAAATAAAGTAAAGTGAAAGGTGCTGGAAAAAATATTTTCTTATTATTGTTGTTAAGTTGTTAATAGGTTAAGGGACTTCACCTCTACAGTTTAAAGGAAAAGCAGATGTGCAGAAGGATAATTAAGTGTACGGCCAGGAAGGAAAATGAATGAAAATGTAAACTAAACAGCCATAAGCACATGTTACGAGAGAAAAAAAACAAACCAAACCAAACCAACAAAAAACCTCAGAAGATAAGGTTGACTACTGGCAGAAGACCGTGACCAAATGCTTGGAAGAGGCACGTGCGCTGTTGGGTGGAGCATCTGTCCTCCTTTGGGTGGTGGTGCCCATGGTTCTGGCAATCTCGCACCCCCTGTAGAAGCCATGAGCAGCACAAAGAAACCCACTGGATTGCCCGGTATAGCCAGGCTTACTCTGAGATTACCAGGGCTAATCTAAAATATTCCATTACTGCCATCAAACGTGGATGCCGCAGCAACATCATAGGCCCATGAAGTCTTCATACGACACTAGCAAAATATTTCAACACCAGTGAAATCTGCGTGTCGGTGCTCCCACTTGAGCATAGCTATTTGACCTTCGGACGCAACAAGCTGCTGTAATTTAGCACTGAGCAGTCACAATTAGGCTTACACTGCTTTCTTGTTTGCTTAAGGCATAATTCAGGTTGTTGGCTGACTTCTGAAGAACTGTCAGAGCCTTTTTTTTTTTTTTTCCTGAGAAATCACCACTTGTGACCCCTGACAATGCAAAGCAACAAAGCCGCTCTTTAACAGAACTTCTACAGCTGAGAAGTTCCAACTTGCTCTGGAATTCCCTTCCCTTGGATATTCATTATATTCTGGCTGATATTTTTAAACCTGCCTATGGGATTTGGATGCCCAATTCCCATTAAAATTAATGTAAATTAATGGGAAATGAGTAACCAAATTAATTAATTGAATTAAAATTAATGAGAGCTGGGCATCCATATCCTTAAGGCAAGTTTTAAAATTTCAGCCAGTGAGTTTTAGGACAACGCCTACACATAAATATATGCTTTGGATATGCATTGACCTACAGGAAATATGAGAAGGTATTTCTGCCAGATCTTTGAAAACAGAAGTCGGTTCTGTCAATACATGACTGAAATTTCTCCAAGCACTGACCAATGCTAAAAAATGATAGTATTAAACCCCCCTATATATCTATATCCACATCCTAGGCAATGGCTGTTCATAATTCAGCTTAATTTCAGATAATAAGAGCTATCAGAATATGATTTAGAGCCGCAGTTTGATTTTTAAAGAGGGATTGTCATAATATATTTAAACATTAGTATATACTATTATTCAGAACTTCCCACAGATTTCACGAACTGTCACTACTAGCATTATTATTTTATATTTCTAGAATATATTGATCACTTCCATTTAATATATCTAAAGCTACTGATTTCCCCCACATACCCTGCATAGATCTCCTATCATAAAAAACAGTCCATAAAGTTTATAGGCCAGCAAGAAGCTGGCTAATAATACAAATCATCGATTTATATTATCATTGGAAGTAGAATTTGGGTCTCCCAAAAGCATTTATGCTTTTTGATGACAACTAAAATCACAGAGCAATAAAAACAACAATGTATCTGTGGAAATCTAATTGATTTTTTTTAACTTTGTTTTGCAGTTTTTAGAGTGAGCTTCCATTCACTAAAAGACTTTCAACTGAGTTTTTAACTATGCCACTTTCATTTTTTCTATCATGAAGAATTTCTGTATATTCAGGGACCTCACTACCCGAGTCAGCCAACTATTAAAAAAAATTCACTTCTTGTAAAAGCAGACGCCATATTTCACTGACAAACAGAATTCTCTTGTGAGATGAAGGTATTGCAAACGTGAAACCTGCATGCACCATTTTATTAAAAACCAGAACTTTCTATAACATAAATTATCTAAACTGCTTAGTATTGAAGTAAATATATGTAATAGTTGGACTAAGCAATATATAGCTAATGTCTTGACATTGAAAGTTCTCTTAATAAATTTTATAAGCATTTTCATTTACATAGGATGTCAGAGAATGAAGTTTTTTGTGTAGTTCAGAAATGGAAAAGGAAAGAAGGCTTTCAGATTACATCCTATGTACAGGACTGTCTTTATTTTTAGGCTAACATTTTACAAAAGTAACTTTAAACAGGCTGGTTTGAGCACTCTTTCATTTTTCAGACTCCAGGATTATATGGAATTTTAGGCTAAGGGAGTACAAGACAACGAATGCTAGTTACGAATGCCAGCAGCATAAGATGTAGTCAAGTCACAAAGATAGGGATTTTGTTCTTGCAGAAATTATTCTACTGTGTCACAATCGTAACAATACCCCCACAATAAAATACTGCTAATTCCTCTTTAAGCCATTCTGTCCTAGAACAAGGACAATCAGCTATGCTCATTTAGGTGCAGCAGAAAAATTTGGGTAGAACTTCAGGATTGCTTTCACGCCTTTCAAAGAGTCCGTTAATATTCTATGACCAAGAAGTACACGTCAGCAGAGCAGCTCCAGCTAAGCCACCGCATGTCCCAAAATCCTGGACGTGCCCACAGCGCGACCAATTCTCATGCCCCGTAGCAGAAGGCGCTGTCTCAGGGG
The DNA here is from genome assembly GCF_011004875.1 of Balearica regulorum gibbericeps. NCBI lineage: Eukaryota > Metazoa > Chordata > Aves > Gruiformes > Gruidae > Balearica > Balearica regulorum. The sequence goes on along the minus strand of NC_046191.1, from coordinate 33,762,970 downwards.
AACTCACTGCACATGTATTATACAATCAGATGCTGAAAACATTATTTATCCCTGCATGCACAGCTGGACTGTGGGGAAATAACAGGGTGTCCCAAATACACCCTGCTCGCAATCAGAACTGAAAGGGGGAATTTATTTTTTTTTAATTATTCCATATGGTAGACACTCAAGCGCTGTACAAATAGGCCACCATATTATCCCAGCAGATAAACTGAGTTGAAATCCTAATTGCAAGTTCATTGTCCAGAACATTTGCCTATTTCTATGTTTTACTTCCATCCCTCAAAAAAAAAAAGCATCTACTACTGCAACTGTGATAAGTGATAATGGGTTGGTGGTTCTGTTTGTTTGTTTCAAATGTCATTGAGTCAATGGCCCAGTGAACATAGCCTGTAGGTACTCTTCGTCCTTCTGTGTTCAGATACAAACCCGGTAACTGCTGGTGGAAAAAGATAAAAGTTAACAAAATTGTGAGGATTTAGGAAAAAAACTGCAAAGACACAAAGCTTATTTGTTGTCCCATTATGACCTGTAATACACATCGCTATGTCTGTTCGCTACCCTGAAACTTTCACAGCCTTTTCCTTCTGCTCCATGCTTGATTAGGTTTTTTTTTTTTCCTAATTTATCACCAGACACATCTAAACAAGAAGTTGTGTCATATTAAGCACTTTAAAGGATTTACATTGTACGCTTATTACTGAAAATGTTGAGTGTCATTAATAAAACTGCTGCTAATTTTAAATAAACTCTAGAGTTTCACTCAGGAACATGCACAGACATAAAAGTTGAAAAAAAATCAGATTTATAATGTCATAAAGGATAATTACTGAGAACATTATCAAGGCAAAATTTCTACTGTAGTCCCTGTAATTAGTGTCCAAGGATCTATTTAAAACTTCTGCTTCCTCTCGATAACATAACATAGCGGTTCAGAGGCAACACAGCACAACTCACTGAGTTAGTGTATTCACAGGTTAGGCATGGTTTTGGTGATGGCAAAAGGTATGCATTGGCTCTTGGAGCTTTTTCTAGCATTGTAATTGCTGCACAACTACATGTTTTATTGTCATTATTAAATTATTATTAAATTATTAAACTAAAAGTTTATGCACTCTTAAGCAAATTTTGCAGGAGAATATGGAGGATGTACAGAAGCAGATACAGAAGATGCAGCTCTTACACTGCTAGACAACTGGAAAATAAAGTGTCCCAAAGAGCTTCCGCCCACCTCTCAGTTTTAATAAGGAAAAAGTCTGGGGTTTTTTATGACTACCTGAAGAGGAAGTGTTTACACCCACGGACTGCAAACTCTGGACAAATCCTGGCAATCCACAGATATCATAACCTGAGAAGTTGAAAGTCCCAAGTTAAGAAATTATATTTTGGAAAGTTTCAATGAACAATTGTGTTCTGGGGCTTTTTTGGCCAAATGTGAGGAATCTGGAGATGTTCCTCCTACCCCTGCAGATTTTAGTCAGGGGTTTTTTGGTTTGGTTTTTTTTTGGGGGGGTGGGGATCAAGAAACAGCATCTTAATTCCCCAGGAAGTCCGTCACCTGCCCTCAGAGAACCTGCAGGGAGGGAGGAGCCTCCCCCTTTCATCCAATGGCACTGCCATTTTGCCATTGCCATGCCCCCTGTACTCTCTGCAACTCCCTCTGATTGGCTGGCAGGGGTGGCCACTCCTCCTCCAGCAGCCCCAGAGGCAGTTGCCCCCCTCCACCCCAGGGTGCCGCCATCTTGTCACAGCCGTACCCTGCCTGAAAGCAGTGCTGTCCATGGGCGCTGGGCCCGGTTCTTTAATCGCTTCCTTTTAGTAGGAGTTTTATTGGCATAAGCCAATAAATAGATCCCACCTCCTTACCGATTTTCAGTTCTGAGCTGCCAGCATGCAGCAGTTTTCTGCACAAAAGAAACAGATGGCTTAGTTACCAAAACAGGGTACAAGATGAGTGTTGTGGCTGTCAGTAAAGCCTGGCTCTCCTTTTGAATCTCTGCAGTTGTATTCCCAAGTGGCCCTCAGTTGCTGAAGATGTTCACGTGTTAATGCTGCACGCTAACTTGGCTAGGTACTGATGTGTTTCACATGTGATGTTAAGAAAAGGGGAAAACTGCTTTCTCAAGCACCACTACCCTAAATTCCTGGGAGACCCTGGCAGGGCTAGGATCTACAACAGCAGCACCTCCTGGGAAAGCTGAGGTTAAATGCATAGATGTTAAAATGTTCCAGTCCAGCCAGAGCTGTAGAGATCATGGAATCATAGACTTGTTAAGGTTGGAAAAGACCTTTAAGATCATCAAGTCCAATGTGGACACTGGCATTCACTAAGCCGTTACAAGCCCGCCACAAACCTCCAGAGACCTTTATTTACTACAGTATTATTCTTCCTGGAGCCTAGATAATTGGAGCAATCCAATTTATAGTCTCTCTGACAACAGTTAGACATGTTGGGGTGTTATAGTGGACCTTTGACATGACATATCAGTAAACTGTATCTGTGTTTGAGGAAAGGTTAAAACAAAGTCCAATCTACATTTTCCCTAGAGAATTTTATGCTAGTTTCCAAACCACAGACCTGTCCCATATTTCACCCTTGCTGCAAATACCAAGTGATTTATTAACTGCATGTGCTGCTTAAATATTTCTTTCCAGATGTTTCAGATGTGGATGTTGTTTTTCCATTAGCAAAACGTTAGACACTGTCCATGGGAAGCCACTGCAAAATCATTTCAGTGACCATATTAGAAAGCCTTTTCTTATTGCTTGCACACTCGATGTCTAGCCCTATGCATTGAGGGCGGTTTCTATTTAATTTGGCCAAGAATATGCATTTGCCTTTTGCAGACAGCGACTGTTAGCTATTGCAGCTCTTCCATTGAGCATGCTGGATTTCATAGGGGTTGGAAAAGTTGTGATGATATATGCAGTCATATCTATATTCACACGTACACTCCCCACCCTCAGCCTGTTTAAAAAAAAAAAAAAAAGGAAAAACTATTTCTTATTTTACATGAGGAGTTATATTTGCTACAACGGGCCAGAGAAATAGTGGCATTTATTAAAGTACCTTCAGTGTTGCAAGTAGGATGCCAAACAATACAAGTTGAGGCCAAGAATGTGATCTTCTCTTCATAGAAGACACAGTAGGTCAAGATAAAAATTCCTAATGTATTTTGGGGACATGTAGAAAATCAAGCACTGCTTGCCTACGAACTCTAAGTTTAGTATCTAAGTTGATCATCTGCTTGTTGTTCATGACTGAAAAGTCTTTGAAAAAAAGTCAGGCGACATTGGTGTTACATGTCTAATATATGGACCAAACTTAATCGTCTCTCTGTTTTGTTCTTGTTTTAAATGTATCAATCATTCTAAACTACTAAATTATTTACATTAATTTAAAAACCTTTTGAAAGGGTGAACACTGAGAATTAGTCTTCAGTATTTCCCATAAATGCATTAGATAGGCAAGTGCTTAATATTTTAAAATTATTTGCAAATTATTCAATAATAGAAAGGCTTGGTCTGATTTTTGCTTTACATTGGTATTTTTTTTTTTCAAACTGTATGCATACTGAGACCAATAAAACAGCCTCACGTTGACTAATATTTATTACTTAGGACATCAGATGAAGCTTCAGGTTCAGGTGAGAGCAGCAGTGGCCCTAGAAGTTGCATCATTTGGAATACTTTTCATGTATTGACATGCCCTAGAAACTCCCTGAATAACAGTTCTTGACATGCTTTCCTTCTGCTCTGAGGAAGTACTTGCAAATGACCAGATTAGCATGAAAATGAAAGACCCTCCTTCTGTTAGGTCCAACGTGTTGGTCAGCATACCCAGGCAAGGCACTGCAGAGGTTCCATCCATCCCTGCAAAACGGAGTTTCCAGCTGCTAGAAGTAGATACAGCAAGAGAAGGCAGGGGGAGTAAAATCATTTTCATCAAGCTCTGTGATAGCAAGTGATCTGTATTTGGCCGATCAAACCCAACAACAACAACAAAAAAACCCCCAACCAACAAACCAAACAAACAAAACCCAAAAAACCACCAAACATAGACTGCAAGGAGAAAACTTGTCATCTGATAAGACTGCATACATTCGTGACTACAACATACAATGTTGTGAAAATTCAAGTATGTTAATCAGCAGTGCCTGGAACCAGTTAAAACCTAGAAAACACATGTCTAAAAAAAGCTTCTCTTTGTCCCAATAAAAAAAAAATCTAATAAGTAGTAGTTTTCCCAACAGGGAGCATGCTAAAAAAAGATAGCAATTCTTCTGTCAGCTCTGTGTTCCTCAGAGGTTTCTTTCCGTACTTCTCACAGACTTTTCTCACAAAAAGGAGGAGAGGAAGGACAATGAGCATCTGGATTAGATTAATTTTGGTAGGCCCAGAAAATGATTTGTCAGGTGTGAACATGCCTGGACAGATCTTCTTAGACACCTTTCTATAAAGACCTTGACCATGCCTTTGAAGACCATGTCTTTGAACAGATCTTCAACTGAGTTGAGCTGACACAAAGTTTAGCTCGTTCCAACTGCATTTCAGGAAAGAATCCCTCACGTTTTCCTGCATTTCTGTGTGTTTTGGTCTATGACATAATACAAATATCTTTACATAAAGTTTGTAGAGAATATGGAAAACCAGAATAGAATAGAATAGAATAGAATAGAATAGAATAGGAATAGAATGTTTCAGTTGGAAGGGACCTACAATAATCATCAAGTCCAACTACCTGACCAATTCAGGGCTGACCAAAAGTTAAAGCCTGTTATTAAGGGCATTGTCCAAATACCTCTTAAACACCGACAGCCTTGGGGTGTTGACCACCTCTCCAGGAAGCCTGTTCTGTGTTTGACCACCCTCCCAGTAAAGAAACGCTTCCTCATGTCCAGCCTGAACTTCCCCTGGTGCAGCTTTGAACCATTCCCAGGTGTCCTGTCCCTGGATGCCAGGGAGAAGAGCGCAGCACGTCCCCTCCCTCAGCTCCCTTTCCACATCCCCTCCTCAGGAAGCTTCAGAGAGCAACAAGGTCGCCCCTCAGCCTCCTTTTCTTCAAATAGACCAGCCCAGGGTCCTCAGCCACTCCTCACAGGACACGCCTTCCAGCCCAGCTGGTTCCCCTCCTGTGGACACGTTCAAGGACCTTCACGTCCTTCTTACACCGCGGGACCCAGACCTCCCACAGCACTCCAGGTGTGGCTGCCCCAAGGCTGGGTACAGCAGGACAATCCTCTCTTGGCCGGCCGGTCCTGCCGTGTTTGATGCCCCCAGGATGGGGTTTGCCCTCTGGGCTGCCAGGGCACACTGTGGGCTCACACTGAGCCAGCTGCTGACCAGCACCCCCAGAGCCCTTTCTGCAGGGCTGCTCTCCAGCCACTTCTCTCCCAATCTACACTTGTGCTCGGTGTTACTCCATCCCGGGTGTGGAATCCGACATCTGTACTTGTTAAGTTTCATGCCATTAATCATCGCCCAGTCCAATCTATCTCGATCCCTCAGATCCCTCTGCAAGGCCTCTTGTCCCTCAAGAGAGTCAGCAGCACCTCTCAGTCTGGTATCATCAGCAAACACCCTAATGGTGCATTCAACTCCTGCATCCAGACAATTTATTAAATTATTATTATTTAGTAGTAGTAGTAGTAGTAGTATTGATTTCTAGTTCAGTAAATGCCTTGTCTATTAGAAATGTGTTTTTCACTGACTGGCACTTTCCACTTACCTGTGTTCCATGGCACTACTGACTCTTAAAATAAAGATCTTTCCGTATAGAGAAGACTCACTAGCAAAAAGGCACTTTGATAGATTTTCCAACCTAGCGAACACCCATGTAGGTCTGTAACTAAGCAAAAGTGTGTTGGCTTACCCTTAGACAGTGGTTTGACAATGCACTAAATCTGACTCTGGACTCCTAGGAAGGATTAAAAATACTGCAGTCACGTGATAAAAATTCTATTTACTCACTAGTAATAGTTCTTGAACCACGTGAACCAGTAGAGAAAATTTTATGCCAGATAAGTTTTTGCCTGTCTGCTGCACTAAACTTTACAATGGATCAGATATTGTCTGTCTTTCTGCAACATAAAACTTTCTGGGAAAAGCAAACGTACCAGCGTCTGATACAGATCACATTTTACAGCCACGTATGGATCTGGTACAGAGGACCGAGGCTTTAGATGGCACTTTACTACCATTCCCAGTCATGGAAGGACTCATTGGTCAGAGCAAGGCATTCAGCAAGGATGGCAATGTAACAGGTAGTCAGCCTTGTTCTTCACCCATCCCCACGATCCTTAAAATGAAGTAGTTGATCTTGCCATTTGCCTATTTGTATGAAAATAAATATGGTTGGCATTTAGATGGTATTTGCAGTGTGAAACCCTTACCCTGGATGTAGACTGAATCCTTGTAGATGAATGTATCGACTGCCCTACATCTGTTGCTGGAGGGAGCAGAGACATTTCTGATGCAGTGCAACTGGGGACCTTTGAACTTCAGGATACGTCTTTCTTGGTCCTGCTGTTCCTCCTTAGGTCACAGTAAGAAACCAAATGTTCTGATGTCGTCTTTGACTCGCTTTGAGACTATAGAAGTAATTTATTTCTTTCAGCATTTTTCTTTTTCTGTTCACAAGCTTATCAAACAGCCAATTGTTTCCCTTTCACCTCCTTACACTGTCACCTAAGACACAAGACAAAAAGACTTTAGAAATTTATTTTTATTACAAAACTGCCTTGAAGGCTCAGGAAATGTAAAACTTGCTGTGTAAATGCTGTAGGTATACATACTATCCCAATCAATCTAAAAACTTACAAACTCAACATAATGAAAAGTGTAATAAAATATTTTTATATAGGAGCAACTCATTGAAACTATGATTTATTTTTTTGTAAATAAAACTTCAATTCAAGAAGCAGTCAAATTTTAAGTTAAAGCTAATTAGAGTATTCAAGTCAAATTGCTCATTCTAGAAAACATGAGTAATGAAAACACTTATTATATTTTATTTTTTATACAAGTCAAATATTTGTTTCAGAAATTTCCCACATGTAATAAAAAGGGATAAAGCTGGAAAGGAATTTTAGGAGCAACTTTCAATTTTTGAGATGAACCTATTTCTTCTCTAGATTGTTGGGGGTTTTTTTCTGTTGTTTCTTTTTTTTTTCTATTACACCAACCATTTGGTTTTGGTTAAACCTCACCTCACTATTGCATCATTTTTCATTTTAGCCAATGAACCAAAACAATCAATCAATCAGCTTTAATGTCCTTCTAAAATCTTTGGAGTCTCAGAAAATGCCAGCCAGAGAAATTGAGCAACGTGCCCAAGGTCACAGAAGAAACTAGGAAATTATCTGAGTCACAGTCCAATGGCTTAGACATCCTCCCTCAATAGACCTCATTAATAAAAAGTGGCTGAATTATATTAATAGAAATTAATTTCGTCCAGGCTGGAGTTGAGTATGATAGGAATATAATACAACTGTTACAGATGGTTCTCTATGGCATTTCTGATGCTTAACTATAATATATATGCGTAAGTCTGTGACACTGTGACAAGTGAAAGGTCTCATATGAGCATCGTTATAAGAGAAAAATGAAATATGTAGGTTAATAGGCACTCAAATACAAATCAGTTTTCATGTGTATTTGGACCATGCAGTAGAAGTTCTAGTATTGTTTTATTTATTTTGCTATGGCAGGGGCATTTATACAAGCACTCTCTCATGTCTGATAATTAATGAGTTTATGTTGTCATATTCCATGGTATAACAGATGGAAATCACTTAGCATCCTTTTACATAGCTTGAAACTCTTATTTCAAAGCATCAGGATGCATGTTGCTACCCTATGAACTTCATATATGTACTTAGTACATGTGGGTTTTGGGACACGGATTCTGTCTAGGTATGTTTTCCACAGAGTTGTATTATACAAGAGACAAGAAGAAAAGATTTTTAAACCAAGAGATACATGTGGTGGCAATGCAGATTTTGCGCTATTGATAAATAAACTGCCCTGGTTTATATGGTTGCTGTTTGAGAAATGTTAAAGCAGTAGCTTTCAGCATTACCAGGTAGCACTGGAAAGCTGTAATCAACGTATTCATGCTCAGCTGATGAGTCTCATCTTTTGTCTTTTGTCTGAGTCTTCCACATACCAACTGTTTTCTTTTTAATGATCCAGTCTGGTTGGGTTTAGGACCTTGCTTGGCAAGATTTTCCCACAATAGTCTACAAAGTATAGTTTTTCAAACCATCAACTAAGGCGAGGTATTGTCTGTTCCCTTTACAGTTTCTATGCTCCTTTTTCTGTCAGCCAATGAATTTTCTACTCAGCAAATATCCGTCCTTTCCCAATTAATAAGCAAATTAATACAGGGATAAAGGTTGGTCAGCTTCAGTTTAGAGCCTCTTGATTTCCCTTATGGATTTCCTTTACCTTATTTTATTAGCTGATGACAACCTTTATCAGATTTATTACTTTTGCCAATCAGTATATTATGAGCATTCATCTGAGACAAGAGTTACCTACCAAAGCGAACGTGAATTTGCATGTAAACAACTTGCTTAATTGTTACTGATAGAGACTGACTGGTAATACTGATTCCTTAAACTTGAGATTCCAGAACTGAGGCCTGTTTTGATCCAAAATGTTGTAATTCTACATATTTCCCATCCTTCTCCCCACCATTAATTCAAAATCCCAGAACAGCTGATAACTTCCTGGCCATAGATTTTGCCTGATGCGTGTCTATAACTGCCATGATGTGTCTATAAATACTGCACAATGAGTTTTCTTCTAAACCTCCTGTGAAGTCAAACTGAGTTCTCTTAAAAGGAAAAATATTTAAGTAAATCAGCATAGAACACCCCAAAATCTAACCCAAGCAAAAACAAAGGGTCCGCTGCACATGACTAAAGTAACAAGGCTACTAAAAGTGTCCAAAATTAAGTAAAATCAAATTTCTTTAAGGTTACCACTCTACAATCAATAGATGAAAGCTTGCATTCCCAAACAGTTTCCTACCCTGATGACCTGATCTCCATCACAACCACAACTCAAACAAAATATGTAGATTACAGTTAACCACAACTAGTCATTATGAATCACAAAGTTAAGTATCTAAAACTTTCCAAAGTGATAGAAGAAAAAAAGGATGCTGGAATTAAGTTAGTGTTTTCATAATTCCCCAGGGCCTGTAATTAAATTTCTTCAGTAGTACCCACAAACTGTAAATCTATAACCATTGACACCTTTAATACCCTGAATAATTCCCAAACATTAAGGCTCTCACACAGATGACAATATAAAGAAATACATGGCTTATGATTTTTCCAGCTGATTTAACACCACAACACAAGATTTATTCCCAAAACACTCAGAACTTTGAGAAAATTCTTATTTGCTAATACCGATTTCAAATACTTGTAAATTCAAATCCCTCTGCCCATCCATATCCATAATCATAGCTGTTTGCTATATATGCTGTGACTCACTGCTGTATACCGAGTTCATGACGCATAGATAAATAGTATCAGAAACAGAAAATCTGCTCAAGTTTTCTTTAAATGTATTACGATACAAGGTCTAACTCTGAAGCTCTTACTCAGTTGCATAAACAAGAAAGTAATTATTTTAAGTTTATGCACTCTGTAGCACTGATTCTGCCCCCAAAAAATGGTTCTCATGTCATTGTTTCAGTCCTCGAGTAATTCGTGTTCTACAATGATGAAACAATTGCCCATTTCTACCTCTGCAGATAAGTTTCTTCAGTAAAAATGGAGATTTTGAGACATACTTGCTTATACTGATGAAATAAGTTCCTGTCTCTGTTATGTCTTAGGTGTGACTTGTTCGTATTTCTTCTCCTAGCAAGACTTTAGCCCATTGTAATAGCACATTGTAACCCACGGCTCAACTATGACCAAATAGCAAGCAAGGTGTGTTCATGTTGACTCAGCACTTGATCCTGAACTTACTCCTGCCACAAGCTCTGAGTGAGGACTGCTTAATGTCATGGGAGCAGGCACAAAAGTCTGGCATTCAACATGGCTTTCCATATTGCCTTTTTTTTTTTTTTTTTTTAATTTTTTTAATTAGAAAAGGTTCTGCTTGAATGTCTTCTAAAAGGAAAGGGATTCCTTTAGAAAAAAGTACTTTTTCCTTTTGTCCTAACTCTACCTAATATTTATTTCCAACGTTTATTTCACCATCAACTTTGGAATGATTTAGCTATTAAAAACAAGAAAAAGACAAAATAAGATGTCCCCCTCTTCATATAAAATTATATCCAAAGTGCAGGTAGCGTGGAAATAACTTTCTTAGTAATTGCCATATCAATTGCTTCTTCCCAAAGTAATTCATTATTGGAGTCATTACCTGAAAGACCTTCCTTACCTTGCCCTGCATCAGAGCAGGGCGTTGTTTCCTCTTGGAAATCAGTAATTTGGTTAAGACTTTTAATCTTAAACCTGCTAAATTGTGATAACAATTAGGTTGATTTCCTTCCCTCTGCAAGTGCTATACAAAAAACCATCAATCAAGGTGTATCTAATTATGAAACTAAGTTAAGAGGTGTTTGAACAAGATGGCTAAGATTCTCAAGGGACCAGAGAATTGAATTGGTACTTCAGACATATCAAATTAGTTAATGATTTGGGGACCTTTATTCTGCAAGAGCATGTAAATTAAAAAAGAATAATGAAATTCATTAAAGCTTGGTAACATGGAGAAAGGAGGACATTTGGGCCTTGCTGCACGTAATTTTTAGAACCTGCTTTATCTTAGTAGAATGACAAGCAGCTTGATGAGGGGAGCACTTTTTTTTTTTGCAGAATTCACATTGCGGGTGACCAAGGTTTGCATTGTATATCTAAATTATCAAACAGAACTCATCCCCTCAACTGTTTCAAGCACTTGCAAACTACTGTGGCTCAGACCCTTTGTTGGGGTCCTTGCACATCCGACATCCAAGGGACCTGGGGGGGGGCCTTTCCCAGCCAGCAAGCAGACACTTTTTGGAGGAGCAAGAGACGAGAGTGCTGGAAGACACCTCGCCGTGGTGAACAGAGAGGGACTGTCAGGACACACGCGTAGTGTTGGTGCCTGCCCCTACAGCAGCTGTAGGACACTCTACCTGAGGAGAAGTTTATTTAAGCCAGATGGCTAGAAACAGTGCTTATGCTAATCTTGCATTCCTCCCCTTTAAATTCAGATTCTGTTTTATAAATTGAGCTTACTGCTTACTCTTGTGTGTTCATTTTCTGGTGATGGAATCTGTAAAGTCCATCCTGAATCAATACACAGAAAGCAGCTACATTTTTGCATTAAGGAGTGAATAGCTTGACCACAGCACCTTTGAAGAGGGTTGGAGATGTCCACATACGTTCAAAAGTGACAAGTAGTTTGGTAGAACATTTTAGCTCACACTCTGCACTGAGTCTTTTTAAAATGTCACATTCTCTTCTAGTCTCTAATTAAGCTTCAGTACCTGATCAGCACCTATTTTAAGCAATATTCTTTAAGTGTACTGTTACAAAGATGGCTAATAGAAAGAGTGCCCTGCTGCCGCGTTTGAGGCATTTTTAAATTATTTCTGTAGTAGGAAAGTAGGAAATACAGCAGCTAAAATTTTGTAAGCACTCAGAAGACACTTTTAGACAAGGAAAAAGCAATCAGGTACATTCCTTGCATAGTCATACATGCTATAATATAGTTGCTCAGTAACGCTGTTGGTATCAATTAATACAGTTCCTCTGAGTAAAGTAGAGCAATTCCAAAATACAACAGTTTCAGAACTTGAGCTAAAATACAGGTGAAAATTTATCGTGTGCCACCTCAAAGTGTTATTACACATTTTTATTCTGACCACTGAGAAGTAGCTAGCCTTCAAATGTATGCTCTACTCTGCATGACTTCCAGAAGCATTATTTGTTCAAAAGTGTATGATACCTACATGAGATCAACTCAGACTTTAAAGGGTGAGTCCGAGTTTATCACCTGAGTCTAGCTGTCAGAGGACATTAGGTGCTAACCCAAAAGTTTTCTGCTTGGGCTTCGTTTTGATGAATCTGTTCAAAGAAATGGAGGATAAGCAGCTAACCCCTGTTTCTCAAACTCTTCTCAAAAAGCTTTGACGGGTGAATGAATGACTGCAGATGGCAGCAGGAGATTGAGCACCTGAGCCGCTCCACCTGATGGGCACTGAATGTTGTGGGATGCTTTTTAAGGGCCTGTCATGACTAAGCTGTTTGGGCTTAAAATTGTGCTTATACTTGTTTTCCTTCAGCTGAATCCTGAAATGTTGAACAATGCCACGTGCTTCAGAGACAGATTCTTACAGGCTTGCAAACCAGAACAGATTTCAAACTGTAAGCAAACCAACACGCCCAAGTTCACTGATGCTACCGTCTTTCTAAGGTCCATCAGAATTATCTAAATACAGCACAGTTTTGATACTCATCATCTTGTAAATAACATATTTACAATCTACTGGCCTAAACCTGAAAGAGGTTTAGGAGGGTTTTGAGAAGGTTTTGTGATTCCCCTGAAAAGACCAGACAAATTTTGCAGAATTGGATGATGCAGTACAGCTCAAAATTAGCTCTCATTTACAAATCTGACATCTTTTTGTCCCCATCCAACTGCTGATGACCGACAAGCTTTTGGGGATCATCCACTTCAGTCAGATATATTTGCAATACACGATTGCTGAGGGTTACCAGCTAACATAACACGGTCTATTTCCAAATATTTTTTCTTTTGAAAATTAAAAGTAATTATTTAAGTGCCTATTAGGAACATATTTAACCCAGGTATTTCATATACAGGGATTTGGGGCATAAACAGGAAACTACTCACACAACTAAACATTCACTGTAGAGACTGCTTGAAAAATACTGATTAGAGAACCAGCAAAAAATAACCATAATAATTGAATCCATTAAAAAACCCAAGATAATACATGAGAAAATTCATGCAGCCAACAAAATTAACTTGCACACAGGGTTTTTATGATTGATGAAGTATTTACTGAAAGTGGCTTGAGTGGTTTCAGCCAATGCAAGTAGATTTGGGTTCATGGCAACTTCAGTTCTAAACATCTGCTATTTTCTTAATTAAACATGTTTAAGAAAAATTATTGCAAAAGTCCATTTCTGGTACTTTTGGAACTCACCCAGTAAATGACTGCTGAGTAAACAAGCTGTTAATCTATAATATCTGAAAAGTAGATTTCAGTCCCTAAACATGCTTCAGCACTGTTCTGTAATCCACCACCTTGCCTTACCTCGGAAAACTAAATTACTTCTGACTTCAAAATTCCCTTTCAAACCACAAACGCACAGTCAAACCTGTTGCAAGGGTGGTGAAGATTAGCTTAATATCATCAAGGGATCAGTAACAAAATTAATTTAGATCATTCCACCAGGAGTGCATGTCAGATTCCACTATATTATTTGTTCTTAATTTATGAAAATGCTTTTAACTCCCTGGGTACACAAAGACTATGACTTGACCTAATCTGTTTCCTCATACTGTGCTTTCCTAGTTGTTTCCTCATCTTTAATGTCACTGTCTAATTTCACGGGCTTTTTTTTTTTTTTTTTTTAAAAAAAAGATGACATGATAATAAGTAGCTTGCTTAGGATGAATGTTTCTAGCACTAAGCTGCATTAAGACATTACATTGTCAAAATTCTGCCATATTCCTTGCCATTTATCTATTTGTGCGCGATTCTTGAAAGAGGTGTTCTTTTTTTTTCTAAAAAAAAACCCCAAACCTATTGTGTTTTGAAAAGTGTCGAGTAAGTCACAGCAGAATCACTTTTGAGAAACGCTGTTTTGCAATCTAGGCTGCTGTTGACTGAAACCTTCTTGTGTTGCTCCACGGTTTGTGGAACCAAATTGAAGAGTTCCTACCGATTTCAGGGGGTTTTGGAACAGACCTTTGCTAAATGAAATTGTATTTCTTCAGGCTTCCAATGGACGTATTTCCTCATCTTCAAAATCCGTTTTGCAGGAAGCAATGCCTCGAGCCTTTGTTAGCAGAGATGTGCCCTGAACAGACATCCTGAAAGGAAGAAAGGCTCACGAAAGCACATAATCCTGTAACAGAACCGCTAAAGCCAGTGTGAGTTATCCCATTTTCTTTCAGTAAAGAACTTGAGAACAGAGACACGTATTCTCACTGGCATTAGTCAGAGCCCCTCAAACAAAAATTTTAGTAAGAAGAAACTTTGTCATTGCCCCACTTTTTGATATTTTGTCATTTCTTTCCATGGAGACGAATCATGCACAAGAAAAAAAAAAATTACATTATAATAGCTGGTCTGATACGGTCTAACAGGGTAAATATACCTCATGTTTGTTTTTATCTTAACTGATCTCTTTAGCCTAAACGGATATCATACTTGTATTTTTGAGATAATTCACTTTGAGACTTAGAGGAATTTTGAAAAGAACGTGAGAGCATGTGAACTAACTTTCCTACTAAGTTTTCGTAAAAATCCTGTTCTTTCATGGGTTTGTAAACTTTTATATAAAATGCATTCTGATAAAATGTTTTAATAATGCTGTATTGACTATCTTTCTTTGACCCAATTTATTAGTAATTATTGTAGGGTCAAGAAAATCATTATGCTTGCTGTACCCATGGAGAGGTATTAAATATTCAATAGCATTTAAAAGGGTTTCATAAAATGTATCTTTATTATAAGCATATTTCTCTTTCACTCACACATTGATGCTTTTCAAGACTACAAAGTGAATTTGTGTAGTAAAAGTCTTACTGGTTAAAATATATATAGAATTATATTCATAAAATAAATACATATTTTAACACGACTTCATACCCTGGCGCTGGTGCTACTGAGGCAAACCACTCCAAGTTGAGGAAGGGAGTGCTGCCAAGGGACAGCCCTGCTGTGAAATTTAAGAATGCAACTTGTCATGGGGTGCAGCTTCTGGCAAAGCCTGGAAATACCGGTTCTAGCCAATATTTCACACTGTCAAACTTAAAAACAAATAATACATTTTAAAGGGCTATTTCCAAGGTTGAAAAATGTAAATTTTCAAGGTTGAAAAATGTAAATTTTTAGTACAGAGCGGCCTAATTCTCATTAATTCTATTTTACACTAATGTGCTAGGCACTTCTTTGTGGGGTAAAGGGGAAGGGAAGGGAAGGGAAGGGAAGGGAAGGGAAGGGAAGGGAAGGGAAGGGAAGGGAAGGGAAGGGAAGGGAAGGGAAGGGAAGGGAAGGGAAGGGAAGGGAAGGGAAGGGAAGGGAAGGGAAGGGAAGGGAAGGGAAGGGAAGGGAAGGGAAGGGAAGGGAAGGGAAGGGAAGGGAAGGGAAGGGAAGGGCGGCGTAGTAAAGGCTGGCTGCATACCTTAGCACCTGGAGTGGCCCTAGCAGATGCTTTTTAGGAGTAGAACTATTTGATTTGTCAATGCACTGATTAATGTATGAAAGGTTCTGGGTAAAAAGCACATACATGATTTAAAAGATGATATCTTTTATTCACAAAGCACCGAAGCCAATCATCTAGAAAATACAACCTCAGGATTTTTATTTATTTATTCTTTTTTTGCAAACTTACTGTTTTCAAACAGTAAGAGAACAGAGCTAGTTTCTGTACCGGTTCTTTGTGATAACACTTCCATGAAGATGTCAGAGGTGAAAAAAAATCTGCTTTTTGAGCTTAATAAAAGGATAGGTTATATTTGATGAGTAGGCCTAAAATTGGTAGAGCCTTTAAAAATAGCCTGACAAGGAAAATCCTTCCTCAGTTTGTTTTGAAAAGTTCATTTTGTTTCGTTACAAATCTGAAAGGGGTAGAATGAGATGGGAAACTGCAATTCCAGAAAAAGAAATCAATTTTCATATGCAAATATAAACAATAAAAGATCACATTTTGCTTCATTTTCTCAGATACTTATCACTCAAAGGTTTTTTTTTTTTGTCAGCTTCTCCTTTGCAGTACAGCCTCCTGCATATGTGAGAAGCAGAAAGTTTTATACTGGGACATTTGACAGATGTGAAGGATTTCTTGCTTCCTATACTGTTTATAAACATTATTGTATCAAAATTTGTTTTGCCAAGGGCAAACATTACCTCTGGAAAGAATTCAGCTTTCATGAAGAAGAACGTAGTATTTCAGGAGCTATCTACAGAATTTCCATTATCCGAAGGTACATTACGCAGATCTCCAAGGTTACATGCTCTCCAAGGCACATTACTGAATATGTGCAAGGTTTCCATTTTCCTGACAGGAACAATTACAAATGCCATGCAAGAATAATTTCATACAAAGAACTGAAACAGGCACCAGAAATTCTCTTAGGTAGCAGTTGCAAATGCTTATGCTAATGCTACAGTTGCAAAACAAAAGTATGGACTAGTAAACAGACAGGTATTTATAGTTATCTTAAAACCTAATTATATGATTTTATAACAGGGTGCTAAGTAGGTATTATTTGACACAATAATAGTTACCTTCAAAGTTTTAGCATACCTTTTAAACTAGTTTGTTTGGATACCAGAACTCTCCATCCTGTGTCTGTTCCAGTCACACTAGCAAGAACTTCCAAGTGTCCTGTTAAGGCTGGCGCACATCACACTACCGCTTCTTTTTAAAAAACACAAGCATGTGGAAAAGAGAAGCGTGCTTTGATCCTCCAACACCTGCAAAGCTGAAGAGTCAATACAAGTTCACTATATAGGATTGGATTCCTGCTTTTTTTTTTTCTGATTTGGTATTTGGTTTGTAATTCTTAATGAGGTGATAGTATATGCAGAATGCTCAAGTGCTGTGTTAGTCTTTTATAGCAATATTCAAAAAAGATATTTTAAAATATACTTTGAAATACAGCACTATGAATAAAACATGCTGTTTTCAACAATCATTTTGTTTCAACCAGAGGATATGCTAGCACCATAGATTCATTTTTAATTTTGCTCTGGACAGCTCCAGGATATTTTGGCACTTTCTCCACCATTTTTTCCCTCAGCTTCTGTGTCTGTGGAGTGAGGAATAACTAGGCAGAACACTTCTTTAATAAAGCACAGAACTAGAGCAGGGAAGATATATAAGTAAGTGCTAACATAACTTATCTGAGCCAGCCTGTGCTTGCACTGGAGGTTACTGACATTTCAAAGTAGGTTGGAAAAAAGGTGCACTCAGAGTTGATAAAGGTCTTGCAGCATGTGATCTTAAGACAAGGTTAATGGAAGAACCTCTCCCACCATTTATTTGTTTTGCTGGACTTTAGTCTATTTTCTGTTGTGTTCGGCTGGATTTTGTATTCTTTAAGGTTAACCTCTTGATATTTTCCCCCCGCCCCCAACTACTTGGCGCAACAAAATTTTCCCATAAAAAATGCTATCTCATCAAAACAGTAATGTTTTTTAGAAGCAGCACAATATACCAGCAGCAAAGTCAACAGGAAGCCTCCTCGGGTTCAGGATGGAGTTTGCGATTCACGCAGAGGAGAGAAACGTAACTCCGCTGTAGCTGCAAAGTGAGAGGTCCCCTTTCAAGTCTGTCTTCTGCCTGACTCCGAAGAGGGCCTTGGAGCTGCACTGCCTATGTGAGCTCCGTAGCTAATGGCTGTGCTAGACTATGCAAATTCTTTCCAAAAGCAAAAAACCATGGACTTTTCAAAACAGAGTAGTTCTTTTCTGTTCAGCTGTGCTGAGCAGAAGTCTTCAATTTCATCAGCTTAAAATTAGGCAGGTCTTTAATTACCTGAGAAGGTAATTGCATACTGCTGCCGTGTTTCAAGCTTAGCTATGCTTAAAAGTTTTAGGGCAACCATTTCAAATGCTACTTTCTTGCAGTAAAAACATTTTGTGAGGCTGAAAATGGTTTCCCACCCAGCCACAGTAACAACAGTATCCCTTAGCAGGGTACTACTGAAGAGTGGCAATGGAAGAGTGATGACTACCATGACTTTTCAGGCAGAGGTAGAAGTCTACCCAAATTCAGAATGGTTTTTTGTTTGGGTTTTTTTCCCTTTGTTTTGTCATCACCTATCTCTTCTCTAGCCACTCTTCTCCCTTATTCATCTCCAGACAAGCGGTTAGAAGGTTCACATTTTCAAAGTGTTCTTCAGTTTTGGGTGCTTTACTTTTTTTGTGAAGCAGCTTACGTGTGAGGCCTCCCACACATTAGCTACACAAACTTCTGAAATACAGAGCAGTATTTCTCAGGCATTGTATTAAAACCATAGTGCTATTCAGAAGGACATAATAGTAACGCTGCTATCTCAGGATAATAAACTGGTGTCAATTTTATTTTGTTAAGAAATCAACATGCTGTAATAAAGTGTTTAGTAGGGTAGACAGTGAGTCAGCCACTGTGAAGGTAAAGGCAGCCCTGTCTTGAGCTGCAGCATTTCTTTGCTACTTAAAGTCTCTCCTGGAGAGACTTTTAAACCTCCAAATGTTTTCTTCTTGTGCCCTTGCACACACCAATAGGTGTTAGTGTGCACATTTAAATAGAGCAGCATAAACTTTATACACATTTATACGTATAAAATACTAACTAACCCATTTCAAAAGGTAACGCACCACAATTCTAATGTAAAGAGAAGTTATGTAGTTATATGTTATATATATGTCATATGTTGTATAGAATCATGGAAACAGACTCAGAATTATGGATGTAGGAGGACACCTGCCAAGGGCTTTAGTCCAACCTCCGGCTCAAAGCAGGTCCGTTTGTCACAGGTTGCTCAGGGCTGTGCCTGGTAAAGTTTTGGATATTTCCAAGGATAGAGGTTTCACAGCCTGAGAAACTTGTGCCAGTGTTTGATGGCTTCCTGGTAATTTTTTTCCCCCCAACCTCGTATTACTGGAGTTTTTTGTGTTCTGACTTATGTCCAGTGCTTTTCATCCTACTGCTGTGCACTTCTGAGAAGAGCCTGACTCAATGGTGTGTCTTCCAGTCAGGCAACTGTAGACAGCAATAAGGTCTCCCCATGAGCTTTCTCTTCTTCAGCCTGAACAGGCCCAGCTGTCCCAACATCGTCTCATACAGCCTGTGCTCCAGCCCCCAGCCACCTTGTATGCCTCTGCTAGACTCACTCCACTGTGTCTGTGTCCTCCTGCACTGAAAACCCAAACTGGGGCATCATACTCCACTTGTGGTTTCAGAAGTGCCAAGTAGAGGGGAAGGATCACTTTCCTGGACCTTTTGGCTGCACTCTCACCAACAGAGCCTGCTTTGCAGATGACCACAATCTCCGCAAGGGCATACTGCTGTCTCGTGTTCAACTTGTCCACCAGGACCCAAGTCATCTTCTGTGATTGCTTTGCAGCCAGTCAGCACCCAGGCTGCACTGCTGCACAGTGCTGTTCCATCCCAGGGACAGCACTGCACACCTGATCTATTTGAACTTCATGAGGCTTCAGCTGATTCATGCCATAGGCCTTCTGAGGTCCCTCTGATCAGCATCCCCGGTCTACAGGGCATCAGCCATTTCTCCCAGCTTGCTATTACTCATGAACCTGCTCAGAGTATACTCTGTCCCATCATCCAGGTCATTAATAGAGATGTTAAACTGAATAGGCACCAATATCAGTCCCCAAAGGACACCACCTGTACGAGGCTGCCAGCTGGGCTTTGTACTGCTGGCCATTACTCTTTGAACCCAACAGCCCAGGAAATTTGAGACACCCCTCTAACAATTTGCTTACCAAGTCCATATCTCACAACTTCAGCTACGCTGTAGGACATCACACCAAAGGCTTTACTAAAGCCAAGGTAAGCAACATTTGCTGTCCTCCACTTGGCCACACAGACAGCCATCTCATAGAAAGCAATCAGGTCAGCTTGGTGTGATTTTCCCTTGGAAAATTCACACTGCTTGTTCCCAAACTTGAATTGTTTTTCAT
Organism: Balearica regulorum gibbericeps; assembly: GCF_011004875.1. Taxonomy (NCBI): domain Eukaryota; kingdom Metazoa; phylum Chordata; class Aves; order Gruiformes; family Gruidae; genus Balearica; species Balearica regulorum. Next base: position 33,743,067 of record NC_046191.1, on the reverse strand, counting down.
GTGCTTGAAAGTCTTTGAAAAGCATTTATTCATTTACATTCCCACAAACTGAGGTAAGCTGACTGGCCTGTATTTCCCCAGATCCTCCTCCTTGCCCATTTTATGAAGGCACAAATGAAGGGCACCCCAAGTCACCGAGAAAAGAACAGTCAGGAACAGGAGTAGACAGTGAAACTTAAGATACCTACATAGTATCTCTTTTTCCTCTAATTCACTATCTAAATAAGGGGCTTTAATGATTATTTCTTACTGTCCCTTCTCCAGCTCTTGCAGAATTGCAGCTACAAGCTATTTTCCAGTCTCACAGGAATCGGCGCTCACTGCAAAAACTTCTGCAGACAGAACAGTCTGTGGTCGGGAAAAACACCACTCAGATAACAACAAGAAGTATCTCCTTCAAACCTTATGTTTTTCACAGGCAGAGACAGCAGGAGCTTCATAGCCTTTTAAAGTCCTTTTGGGTGTACCCCTTTGATGGGCCTCCACCTCCACCCATCTGGACAGGATCCTGCAACTTCACCATTTTGGAACTGTGTTTCTGTCCAATAGCCCTAGTTCTCTGAGTGAGAAGAGTCCTAGTTTAATTTGACACCCATAAAACCATTCACTGCAGGGATCTTCGAAGGCCGGGCTAACTGAAGTAATTCAAACATCACCTTCAAAGCTTTATTCTTCCATCTACAGTTGCAAAGCACACAGAAAAAAAAAAAAAAGGATAATAAAATCAATAAAGATTAATAAATATACTGTCGACCTAACCTTTAATCCCTCTTCACAGAGCTGCCCGGTTAGCTGCCTGTTTGCCTCGGAGGAAGCAGGCTGATCTGTTGCTGTTTGTGCGCGCCTGGAATCTCTGCCAATGCCCAGTGCCAATGCACGGGCAGCCGCTTCCCGGTGAACTCCCCCTTGTTTCAAGTTTTGGAAACTGATAGCTTAATGTCTTCCTTATTTTTCCCAAGAACAAACTTGGTATGAATAAACCGTTGTACCCCAGGCTGAGCCAAACAGATAGATCCATTTCAAATAGTTAAGCCTTTTGAACCTTTTTTTCTCAGGAGCATTACCTATGCTATTATTTAGCTTCTTTCTGCACTTCCTCTGACATAATGCTATTCATTCAAGCAGGATACTGTCGCAGAGGGTTTGAACTGTATGTAGAGGAACAAATACCTCTTGCTTTCTCCACAAAAAAAACAGCTGACTGGGTTTCACAGTTCGGTTACAGAGCTTTGACATCTAAATGGAAATTTATTCCAACTCTTAATTAGCATTAAAAAAAAGTTACATTTCAGATAAAGGCTACCCATTGTTATTGCATATGGCCAAAAGAAACATTCCAGTGCTAGACAAAAGCTTCTAAAGCCTGTCTCACTTGTTAATTTGGGATTATCAGATACTTTTACTCCCTGAGTATAGCAAGTAATCCGCTGATGTTTGTCGGATACTGATAGAGCATTGCTTTTGAACAACTCACAAGTTGTAACAATCTGATCTGTGAATCTTCCATGAAAGGAAGAAAAAAGCTAGCAGCAAAAATCCTTCTATTAAATGCGTATAGGTGTTCCCATAGTGCTGTACCTGAGATACAGTGTTTCACAAAATTCTGCTGTTTCCACTCATGCCCTGCAGGATTAAGGATAAGGACCCTGTTAAGGATATTAATCATGTATGATTGATACTATACAAAGGAAGTCTCTACTGTAGTTGCAGTAAATAATTTTTCTTCTTCCTTTATTTGAGTGTTTTGCTCAAAATGTACCACATCAGCTCATTGTTGAACAGTTACACGGCAAGCCTCAATGGAGAAGTACCATGTTATTAAATGCAATATATTTCTTCTAAACCGGCGATTTTTCATTGATAAATGAGTTATCCTGTGTTTTAACTAGCCACTCCTGGGACATCATTGATAAGTATTTTGAAGAAGACTCTCACAGGTCAATGTATTTTAGGCACAAAACTTTTCCTCGGTGTGCACGTTCAAGAATCCATCATGAAGTGTGGCTTGAGGGTGCCTCAAGTTTGTTGCTGCCCTCAGCATTTAGAAATGCAGTGTATCTCCCCTGACTGGGAGATGATCTCATACATCTGTGGAACAGGATGGTCATTTAAAAGTTTTAGATATCTTGTATTAAACCACAGGTGTAAGGAGATTTTCTTTAATAAAATAAATCCTCTTTGTTCTAGCAAGGCAGAAAAAAAAAATCCAAGACATTTTGTTTAGTGTTCTGTTCTTTAAAAGGAGAGCCTGAAGTTTCCTAAACCGTTCAGAGCCATCCCAGCTCACCATTTGTAATGCTTTGGGACTTTCTTATATTCCCCCAAATCTGATATCTTTAACCTTGAGTTTTCTGAATAGAGAATTAAGCCTTATTTCTAATGAAAAGTCAGTTCCTGTTCATATAAATACTAGCTCCTTTTTCCTCCTTAAATGGGAAAAAGATTACACAAAATGTAAGACATTGTTTTTCAATCATGTTTTTCTACTTTAGCTGTCTGCGTGATTCTCACAGTCCCAACAAGCTAATAAAGTCTAAAATCAGCAAAATGGTACACTCCGGTTTCTGCTATTTAGAAAAGGTTAAAGCTTCCCTCTTAGAGTGGGTTTAAGTAACATCTCAGCTCCGATACTAACTTTCCAGAAGTTATATGAGCATTATTTCTTGCCTAGTGTGAGCCAGCATTTGATGTCTGCCCGGCTTTCGGATATTAAAAATCATCTTGCTTAACAGTATCTTTCTTCCTATCTTAAACTACAGCTGCTCATTTCCTGAAACTTGCTCCTTGGTCCTACGGGAGTCAGATGCTGCAATAACCAAGGTCCCTCCCTCCCTCCCCGGAAGGTTTGCAGGCCATGGTAAGATGTCTCATCTATTTCTGGCTCTTTACAAGCCGAACTCCACTCACAACTGATACAAAAATTGGAGCCTAATCACACTGCAGTGATACATCTTAACATTAGGAACAACTCTTTTTCTTGGATGTGCTAATCAATTGCAAGAGCATTCAGTATTCCCTTTAATATCATCCTTCTGAAAGGAACAGGAGAAGTCTCTGGCAAAAAGGATTTCACAGTTTGCACTGGAGTCACATTTTGAAAAAAGCAACGATTTCATCTTTTTAGATAAAAGCTTTGACTTGAGAGTTCAAAGGTAGAAAACACTACGACAGTACCAGTTAGCAAGACAGTACAAGCCAGACCAATCTGACTAAGATTGGACATGCTGAGCGAGTAAAAAGACATTATCTAGAAATGGGGTCTCATGTAGGTATTTCATTTGTGGGCAGAGTTATACTGACCACCAACCGTAACATCCAAGCAAGTCACGCGTTTCACCTGCATCTTGCCTCAGGCCTCACAGCTCATGTCATACACACGTTATGTGCAAAGCCAGCTGCCTCCTCAGACCCACATTGACCAAACATCAAAGCACATATCCGCCAGGATCACCAAGAAGCATTGATGTACATTCTGTATAGGTTTTAAAGTAACATTTAGAATCCCTTTTGACTTGGTTTTTTTCAGTAAAAGAAATATCACACATTTCCTGGTGTCCTTGCTATGAAAAAAAAGCAGCCCTGTTCTCCATAAGCCCCTCAGAATGTGTTAGGAAACATGTTTATTTAATCTATAGTGAACCTTAATCGGTGTTCTGCACAGGCGTGCTGTACTGCACCACGATGTCAGACAATTGCACCACGAAGTATTTTTTAAATTAACAGCCTGTCTGTTACAGACAACCATGTATGTAATTAGGGTGCAAAAAACCCACAACAAACCCTAAACAAAAAACAACCACCCTGAAAGTCATAAAAAGAAGTGCTACAATTGAGTTTAAACTTCATTTTAAATGTTATACTTTGTCTATAGGACAATTTTGGTCAGGATTAGGAGGCATGTTTCCCTGCAAGAAATGCCACAAAGGGGAGCAGGGAGGCATGAATAGACCCCAAATTATGTCACTTCATCGTATTTAATTTACTAAAGATTTCAGTGCACTAGGATGTCTGGCACGGTATGACATAAAACCCTCTGTTCGACAAGGTCAGGGTGCACCATTCAGACTTCGGCACAGGTAACTCTCTCAGCGTCAGGAGAAGAGGAACAGAAAACCTGTGAAAGCCACTGGAAAAAGAAAAGGAGCTTGAGACCCGTTATGGACTGGTCGTGAAACGGTTGTAAATGAGTCATGGCACAGTGACAGAAAGATTTAGGGAGATAAAGTGAACTTTTCCATATAGTGGACATGGATATGCCGCCTTTTCAAAGTCTTTAACCTATTATTTTAGTGGCTGTGTGGTTTTTGGAAGTTGTGAATGCAGTGTGGAATTTCCTGAACTGCCTTGTTTTTCACTTGGGAAATGCAGTGATGACGTAGAATAAGGATCAAGGTGGGAAAGCTGAAAATACTTCTCATTTGTCCTTCCCACCTTCCTTTCCAACCTAAGATCTTCTCCACAATACACAAAATAATAGAAACATCTGGTACATATTGACAACAACTGCTGGCTTCATAGCACAAGTATTCCTAAGAAAGGTACTTGGAGACATCTGCTATGCCATGCTGTCCACTCAAAGGATCTGCCAGCCTCGGGTGTTCTTTCCAGAGCTAGTGTTTTTACATCTCTAGAAGTATGTGGACCTCTGCTTCATGCAAGTGTTGCACGTCTGCTAGCAAACAAAAGAAGAAGGGTTCTGCAGAAGCAGTGATTTAAATACTTGTACTTTGGAAAAAAATAGAAGAAAAGGGCGCAAGCAGGTTTCCAAAACAAAGTCCTCACAGGCCTCTTAAGGAGGCTAAAGTGGCAGAAGGAGGGGGAGGTTTATTATTCGACATCGATTAAACCATAAAAATACATATTTGTGTTACGATCTCACAATTCATTCTTAAAGACCTCAGAGGACGTTTTTCTAACAGTATGATTTTCCACTTGGCAATCTTTCTTGTTTAGAAAAGAAACTATAACGTTGTCGTTCTCTTCTACCTCCATCTCCACTTATAAGATAAGCATCTTCTATAACATGAGTGGCCCCACTTCAGTGGTGGGAAACTGGTGTTAGCCAGAAGTAAATCAGATTCTTAGCCACTGAAGAGTGCAGATATGGTAAACTTCCTAGGCATGTGAAATCTTCTGAAACCGTTATCATCATGTTCCTCTAAATTCTACCAAAATTTCTATATAGCAGTGTTGAGACTAATGACTCAAATGTATAAAACCAATTTCCAAGTCCTGGAAGGGAAGAAGGGCCCAAGAAAGATGATGAGTATTTGTCCTGGTTTCAGCTGAGGGGGTTAATTTTCTTCATAGTAGCTAGTATGGGGCTATGTTTTGGAATTGTGCTGGAGACAGCATTGATAATATAGAGATGTTTTTGTTCTATGGACTTATTGTTGAGCAGTGTTTACGCGGGGCCAAGGCCTTTTCTGCTTCTTGCACTGCCCTGCCAGCGGGATGGCTGGGGGTGCACAAGGTGTTGGGAGGGGACACAGACAGGACAGGTGACCCAAACTGACCAAAGGGATATTCCAGACCATATGACGTCATGCTCAGTTTATAAGGAGCTGGGGGAAGAGGAAGAGGGGGGGTGGCAGCGTTCAGAGCGATGGCGTTTCTCTTCCCAAGTCACCGTTACACGTGATGGAGCCCTGCTTTCCTGGGGATGGCTGAACACCTGCCTGCCATGGGAAGTGGGCAATGAATGCCTTGTCTTGCTTTGCTTGCGTGCGCGGCTTTTGCTTTACCTGTTAAACTGTCTTTATCTCAACCCACGAGTGTTCTCACTTTAACTTTTCCAACTCCATCCCGATGGAGGGGAGTGAGTGAGCAGCTGCGTGGGGCTTAGCTGCCAGCTGGGGTAAAATCACGACAGTGTTCAAGGAACGCCTCATCCAAGCTCAGGAGCAATGCATCCCAACAAAGCGGAAGCTAAAGCCCTGATGGAATTAAATCTGGCTGAGGACATCAATGGCAACAAGAAAAGCTTCTAGAGGTACGTCATTGATAAAAGGAAGATGAGGGGCAATGTGGACCCCCTCCAGAATGATACAGGAGACCTGGTTACCTGCGCTATGGAGAAGGCTGAGGTACTCAACGACTTTTTTGCCTCAGTCTTCACCAGCAAGTGCTCTAGCCACACTGCCCAAGCCGTGGAAGGCAAAGGCAGAATGAAGAACCACCCACTGTAGAAGACCAGGTTCAAGACCATCTAAGGAACCTGAAGGTGCTCAAGTCCATGGGACCTGATGGGGTGCACCCGCAGGTCCTGAGGGTACTGGTGGATGAAGTGGCTAAGACACTCTCCATCATAGTCAAGAAGTCACAGCAGTCCAGTGAAGTTCCCCCTGACTGGAAAGGAGGAAACAGAACCCCCATTTTTAAAGAGGGAAACAGGGAAGACCTGGGGAACTGCAGGCCGATCAGTCTCACCTCTGTGCCCAGCAAGATCATGGAGCAGATTCTCCTGGAAACTGTGCTCAGGCACATGGGAAATAAGGAGGTGACTGGTGACAGGCAACATGGCTTCACTAAGGACAAATCGTGCCTGACAAATTTGGTGGCCGCCTATGATGGGGTTACAGCGTTGGTGGATAAAGGAAGAGCAACTAATGTCATCTATCTGGACTGCTGCAAAGCACTTTAAATTGTCATGCATGACATTCTTGTCTCTAAATTGAAGATTAGATTTGATGGATGGACCCCTTGGTGGCTAAGGAATTGGCTGGACGGTCACACTCAAAGAGTTGTGGTCAACAGCTCAATGTCCAAGTGGAGACCAGTGACAAGTGCCGTTCCTCGGGGGTCGGTACTGGGACCTGCGCTGTTTAACATCTTTGTCAGCGACATGGACAGTGGGATCGAGTGCACCCTCAGCAAGTTTGCCGACAACACCGAGCTGTGTGGTGGGTCAACATGCTGGAGGGAAGGGATGCCATCCAGAGGGACCTTGACAGGCTGGAGAGGTGGGCCCAAGCAAACCACATGAAGTTCAACAAGGCCGAGTGTAAGGTCCTGCACGTGGGTCGGCGCAATGCCAAGCACGACTATAGGCTGGGTGAGGAATGGATGGAAAGCAGCCCTGAGGAGAAGGACTTGGGGGTATTGATTGATGAGAAGCTCAACATGACCCAGCAAAGTGTGCTTGCAGCCCAGAAAGCCAATGGTGATCTGGGTTGCATCACCAACAGCGTGACCAGCAGGTCAAGGGAAGGGATTCTGCCTCTCTAGTCCACTCTCATGAGACCCCACTTGGAGTACTACATCCAGCTCTGGGGTCCCCAACATTAGAAGGACATGGAGCTGTTGGAGCGAGTCCAGAGGAGGCCACGAAGATGATCCAAGGGCTGGAGCACCTCTGCTATGGAGACAGGCTGAGAAGTTGAGGTTGTTGAGCCTGGAAAAGAGAAGGCTCCAGGGAGAACTTAGAGCCCCTTCCAGTCCCTGAAGGGGCTCCAGGAAAGCTGGAGAGGGACTGGTGACAAGGGCAGGGAGTGACAGGACAAGGGGAATGGCCTGAAGCTGCAGGAGGGGAGATCTGGATGAGATGTGAGGCAGAAATCCTTCCCTGTGAGGGTGGTGAGGCCCTGGCACAGGTTACCCAGAGAAGCTGTGGCTGCCCCTGGCTCCCTGGCAGTGTTCAAGGCCAGGCTGGATGGGGCTTTGGGCAACCTGGGCTAGTGGAGGGTGTCCCTGCCCATGGCAGGGGGTGGGACTGGATGGGCTGTGAGGTCCCTTCCAACCCAAACCATTCTATGATTCTGTTTTCCCTCATTCCTTCCCTCCCACATCCATACTAATCAGTGTAAGATTTCAAGATAATATATGATGTTTGCACTTCTCAAATATAAAATATTTCTGTTATGTGGTCTTCAGTTAAACTGGATGTTTTTTCTGAGAAAGTGCTTGGTTCCTTGCATGGAAGCATTCAGTCACGAGAAGAAAAAGAAACTCAGGGAGAGTGCTACTGCAAGGCATTCTCACGCTGTTAGGAATAAGCTAACACTAGCTAATTTTAGCTTTCGGGGTCAGATTCATTTGTGCTGTCTGGTTTCTTTGTTTGTTTTGTTGCGTTGTGCCAGATGGGCAGGGAGCAGACTGCAGACACTGGATTTACAACTGCCGTGCATCATCAGGGTAGCTCCAAGCAGTGGGAGCTTGCGATTCACGGCTGCCCGAGACAATCCCTGGCTCACATCCTCCCCTCCTTCATGCTGTTGCCCAGTATGAGTTGACACGCATCCCCAGCTCTCCCCTTCAGTTAACAAACTCTGCTGAAGTGTATTCAACTGCAGCCAGGAGATAAGAATAAGAGAAAACAGGAGGCACTTGAACGCTGGAGGTATGATGGGAAAATGCTCAAAGAGAAAATATCTTGCATTTCCACTCCAGTTTGTCAGTATTTCCCACATGCAGAAACATACATCCTGCCACATCTGTTCCATTATCAGGGAAAGACCAAAGACTTTGAAGGCTTTCCTTGCCGCTAAAATCATCAGGGTAAATTTCATGTGTTTCTAAGAGAGCTGTCATGGAAAACATCCTCTCCAACCTGCTGTTAAGGTCAGGTACTTGTCCTCAGCCTGACCTTAGCCACTTTGCAGGTGTTTTTGTGCCCAGCCATCTGCTTTGCTGATCCTGACCTTCAGATTTGAACTCCTAACTCCACCTCAGTCCTGCGCCATCACCATGGGCTTCTTTGATGACCACCAGGCAGTGGCTGGCCCTGGTCACTGCCAGCAGACCTGCTTGCCCACCTCACCTCACCTCACCTCACCTAGGTGCTTCAGGACTTTGTCCCTCATGGAGAAGAGCATGGCCAGCCCAGCTGCCATCCTTGGCTCCCTTTGCCACATGTGGCAGCCAGCTCTTGCTGCTCCCTGGCATTGCATTTCTCAAAATCAAGCGGCTGCATCCTCACATTATGCGTGCCAGGGTCTTATCTTCACTTTAAAAGAGTGAAACAGGTACTGAGAGACACAGAAAGCTTATTCCCTATTGAAGTCCCCAATATTAGCTATGCTCGTAAAGATTCCCATCAGAACTGTCTCTAAAATTTATTTTCAGATTCTGTTTATTTGCATTTGTCAGCAAACTGGCCTAGAACAAAAGAAAGCTCTGATTCCGGGAAATTAGTGCCTATACGGGAACATTTATTGGCATGCTAACATCACTGTAACAGTATAGCTCCATTAAAATAATTTTCTCCATATAAATAAGCCCTGTGGCAATATCATGGCATCTGTGACAGTGTTACGCATATGATAGGCTGATGAGGATTTTGCAGACATTTTTATTAAAAAAAAAAAAAAAAGACAGCAAATATACTCATTGGAAGCAATTGATAAAGGTATGGAAAGAAAGCAAAATCAGAAAATTCCCCAAGGAGACACTTGACAAGAATCCTGCTACTGCTAAAAGGAAGAACACGCGATTAAAGAGGAAAGTGCTTTAACATGAGTCGAGCAACATGGATGTGATAAATGTGGCAAGGACTGGAAGAGGACGGTCATAAGCTTGGAGAGTTTGCAGAGGTTTTTTTATTACTATTTCACAGTTACTGGCTTTCTCTCTCATATCTTCTGGTGTTAGGGTCCCAAAAATAAATAAAAAAATTAAAAAAGAGATAAGATAGGAAGGAGAAAGACACCTGAGGAATATAGCTTTCTCTTCTCTGTACTCAAAATGTGATCGCAAGCTCCCTCTGACCGCAAGCATCAGTCACGGCCCCAGACAAGCCAACACCATCTCCCACCTCCTACACATCCTGAGCGCGCACTCTCCAGTTATGTTCTTGTCTCCATTATTTTTATTCTGTCGCACATTCTTGGAGCTTGGCAAGTAAGTACCACTCTGGATACAGCACTGGAGTTGTTAGGGATACGTATTGTCTGCATGATTTCAGCAGTTAGAAGTCTGCTTGCTGGTGCGTTGCACGGCGTGTGCCTGTGAGCGAGGTGGCAAGCCAGGCTTCCTTTGTGGCTTAGGTGCCTTCGCCTGGGCAGCGCTGCAATGAATGTCCCTCGGCACGTCAGTGTGACATGCACGAGCACTTACAGGTGAAGATAAATTATCACTGAAAGCATTTGAAAACAAAAGAAAAATATTTTGGCATTGTATCCAATTTTCGTTCGTTCCCATAATGATTGTTCACCAACTCAGCGTATTCCAGAAATAATTTTGCATTGTTTGCCTGCGTTGTCGAGGTAGCGGCTGTAACACACACAGACGTGTTCCAGCTTGCTTCCAACTGCATAAGGCAGTGACAGAGAGCAGTGCCACCACGGCTGCCAGCAGCCCAATGCAATCTAGCGGGGTTTTTTTCATTTATTCAGCTCCTTTAACATGCTTTGCAGCCAGCCCTGGGCTGCAATAGGTGTGTGGAACAGCACAGCTGTGGACCAAGCTCTAGCTCAGGCAGGGGTACGCGAGCTTCTCTCAGCAAGCTAAGCTTGAAGAAGAAAAATTAACGATTTTCCCAAACACAGGGGAAAAAATAATTAAATACTTTGCCAGTCTTCCTTTCATGTAGGCCTTGTTCCAAAGTGACTTGGAGACCACGGTGCTTTGCCACAATTAATATCAATTTAAATTGCCCATGCAACAAGTAACAAAGACTATATCTACTTACTATTTTTGCCTTTTTCTTCTGTATTTAAAAACATATAAATCTGTACATAAGCCTCAAATCCACTAGTATTGCTAGTATCCACTACGAGCAAAGCTCTTCATCCCAATCTAAGCATTGTTATTAGATATATACTTTGATGAACAGCTGCCAGGTGCTCAATTAATATAAGTTGTCTCAGCAGCGCTAAAGCCATATACTGAAGGATTGACTCCTGGTGTAGAAAGGTGACTACAAACACATACATATTGGTAAGGTTGGTTAAATAGTGCCCAGGCTGTATGTAAGAGTTTCACAAACAGAGCAAACGCTTCACTAAAATATAAAGTCAATATAGATTGCTTTTCTAAGGCAGGTGTTAAATGGAGCAGCTCTGCCCCATTCCTCAAAGTCAGTGGTCCATCCAGCTTGCAGATTAACTTGCTAGGAAGCAGATGGCAAAGGCACACAGAGATCATAGAAAAACTCAGGAAGTTTGTAACCCGTTTCACTTGAGGAGACCAACACATGAGACCTCACAACCCCTCAGAAAAAAACCCACAAGAATCTTTCTTCACCTCTTAGAAGTCCCGTATGAGTCCATCTGCGTTGGTAGGTAACGTGTTGATGGGTACCACTGCCTGTCCTTCAGCAGGCCGGTGGCGCAAGCAGATGGACCTCCGTTGGGGAAGACAGCTAAGCTGGAGCTCTTCTCTTTACAGCCTGCCTGTGCCTGCCGGGCGGTGGGTATGGCACCTGCGGGCAGCCGGGACTCACCTGCTGAAGGAAATGCACCACGGTAAGTTCTCCTGGACAGACACTAAACTGGAGCTATGGTAAGAAAGCTGCAGGAAGGGGTACAGTTTTGGGGTTGGAACTGCAATGCAGGGTGGGGGGTTATAGGAGAAAGGGGAGGCGAAAGCTGCTGGGTTGTTGAAATGGATGGATGTGGACACATGGAGAGCGTGTTATCTCAAATGGAAGCTGTAACTCCAAACCACCAGAGTTCCTGGTTTTTCCTGCTCAGTTACAGGCAAGCTGCACGGTCTAAGCTGCGTCGTCACATGCGTCACCGAACTCTTGTGCTGCAGCTGTTCCGTAAGACCACTGGAAGGACTTGTATCTGGTGCTGGATTAAGCCCGCAGTTGTTAAAGGGATTTCTTGTGCTGTGAAAGGGATTAAGTCAATTATATTAATTGCTAGCTGTTGCAATTAGAAGGCTTTTGAAGCTAGTGATAGTCCAAAATGTAGCTGTGAATTATGTCCTTTTCCCTGTCACGTTAAGGATGCCAGCCCCTTCCCAGGGCTCTGTATTAGATATCAAGAATTAATTGCTGCACAAAAATGACAGCAGGACAAGGCCCATAAACCTCAGTACATACCACAAAAAAAAAACTTAAGAGAATTCATAAAAACCCGGAGCAACTAATTATTCCTCCACTCACAAACAAAAAAGAACAAAATAAACAGGAAGATAGGAAGCACATCTTTTACCCATCAAGATTTAACTGCACCATTACTTTGGCTCTTTATGGGCCAAGATAATAATCTTTTTAGGTGCTTATGTCAGGTAGAATCAATCATTAATTTATAATATGTGCTTTGTAACCTGGTTCTCTTTTCCTAACTATCAGTTACCTAAATTACTTCACAATGTTAAATCCATAAATATTATATGCCATCTCTTCAGGGTTCCAGTGATGTTTTTAGCTATTAATCAAGCTGCCTCATTTCTTGATTTTAGTTGTCTGGCTCCAGCCTGACTATTAATTGTTTGTTTGGCATTAGGACGTAGGTATTAGAAATCAGCAAGTGACACTGATGCCAGCAGTACTGCCTGACTAATACTAAACATGCATATCAAAACACAATGGCCTTTTATTTTTGACATGAGAGAAAACACCTACTGATATAATTTTGAAAACTAAGTAAATGCAATTAACTATGGAGGTGACAATTACAAAGGAAAAGCAAAAGGATCGCAGATCACAATCTGCACAAGTGTCTATCCCCCACACACTGGAAAGGACCTTCCTTCAGGGCTTTAAAGTACAGAAGTAGCAAAGCATCTGCAATTACTGCATGTACAGAATGTGGGTTCTCCAGCTGCAGGTGGAACCCCCTGAGATCTCAAGCGGCCGCTGGGTTTTTCCTGCGTACAGCACTTCTTGACTGCTCAGCACTGACGAGTCCACCCAGCAGAAGGTTGCGATGACATTTCAGCAAGATGCGCGCGACCTTATCAGGCAAGAATTTGACTGTTGTTGTGTCAAACGATCTGCAAGGGTCTGCTTTTCCAGTCTTCTGACAGCAGCATCCCAAATCTGTAGGAGCCAGGGGCACTCTTCTGTTACTATTTATTACATCTTGAGTCATCTCCACTGTACTAGGTCAACCCAAAATTCAGTCCAGATCTCCATGCTGTTTCTCATGGTAATAGCAAGCATCCTTTCCCATTTCTGTCTCAAGAGCTTCCTGAGCAAGGCTATGGTCTCCTGTATTCAGCTGCCCTTGCTGGCTTTTTCTTCAGTTAATTTGCCCAATTACATTTTTAACCCACACAAATGTTTGGCCACCCTAAACACCTTGTTTCAAGAACTTCTACGGTTTAAACATATTTTATGGAAGAATACAGAGTTTTCAGGGAGTGGGGTGTTGGTTTCTGTACTTGGGCCTGAAACATTTCCATTAATACTCATAGTTCTTGTGTCACAGGAGACAGACAATGAATAATAGTCCCATAATCATTTTCTCTATTCTACTCATGATTTATAAATTTCAATCTCATCCCCTTCCCCAAGCCTGAAAAGCCATTCCTTGCCTTTGATGATCCTTCCTGCCCTTCTGTGTTCCTTCTCTAGCTGTCTTACATCTCTGTTGAGGCAGAGGATCAGAACAACAAATAATACTCAAGATGCAGGGACATTATAGTTGTACAATGCTGTAATTGCATCTTTTGGGATTTCCTCCTCTCTCTCTCACACACACATGCACACACACACAGAGTTCCTTTCCTAAAAATTCCTAACAAGATTTGATTTTGACTGTAATTGAGCAATGATGTGAAGATTTTGTAAACATCTATATCATAACTTCTCAAGTAGTAAAGTTTTGGAGTTCAGTATTGAAGCCTGGACTGTTTTTCCTGTATGCCTCACATAATAGTCATCATTGCTGAATTTCATCTACCATTTTATTATCTGTTAAGTTACTGTTCTGAGATCCTTCTGCAACTCTTCTTAACTCAGCTGTCCTCTTTTTTTTTTGCCTGAGTAATTGGATATTACCAGCAAACCCTACCACCTTACTGGTGAAGACCTAAACAACACCCGGCACGGATGTCTGAAGGAGGCTATTGATGATCTTCCTCCAGTTAGAAAGCTGGCCATAGAAATCAATTCTTTGTTTCCTACTGTTTTAACCAACTGATAATAACCCGTGTCAGGGTTCTTGGCTCTCACCACCAGCAGCTTTGTTTCTTGCAGAGATATTGAGGAGGGACCCAGGCAGATGAAAAGATCAGACAGCAGTACTGGGTTAGAACAATCAATAGTCCGTCTGGTAAGGTGGCCTGTCTTCATCAATGACCACGGCAGATGCCAAGGGAAGCATGCACACAAGGCAAACGTGCAGTGATGCTTTCCCAGAGTATTTAGCTCCAGCCTCCAGCAGTTTGTAGATCAGTAACTTCTTTAGTTGATGAAATCAGCCAGGTCACCTTGTCCATGCATTCAGTGACTCCTTCATGGAAGTGCAGCATGTCTTCTCAAGTACAGCGTAGCTTTATAAAAGCCATTTGGGCTATACTTTAATATTTTAGGTTCACCCATGAAGTCACTAATTCTTTTCTTTATTATAGAGAGACTTGAATTCTAGGACACAGTCATGGGCTTACAGAGTTAACAATTAATTGTTAATTGTCATCCTCACTGGATGACTGGATGGAGTAGGAGCTCCTACTTTTATTTCAGCATAACAAAATACAGATACAGAAAAGAGTCTCTAAAGAGCAAATTGAAAAAACTTTTTTTTTTTTTTTCCGGAAAGGAACTCTTAGCATTAATATGACATCTGTTAACCTATCTCTGACAAGGAATATCACAGTTAGCTAAGATCACTGTTCAGAAATCACTATTTAAAGACCTTTGAAAACATTATAGTAAATAGCACAAAACACTCTTTCTTCCCAAACACCTGATTTTCTCTACTGTATAACATCTATGTATTTCCCCAGATACTTCTCTTTCTATTAAGACATACCTTTTGTATTAAGGTATGTCTTAATAGAAACGTATTAAACATACCTTTTTAAATGGGCATGAAATAGTGAATTGCTGAGTTTTCATTTTACTTAATTTCAGTAGAGCCTTGAAAATAATATACAGATCACGTTTGCATGAACAACTGAAAGGCTGTGAAAGTAACAAAGGTATCTTGAGAACCAATTAAACCTTCCATAAGGTTATTATGCTGAAAGGAAGCATTGTTATGCACATTTTTTTGCAAATTTACAAAAACTGAGGAGTGATATTGAAATGGCTTAATACCACCTGCTGAGTAACATCAATTGCAAAGCAGAATGTCGAAATGAGTGTCCTAGCTGTTTTCAGAAACTGGTTGATATTTTAAAAAGGGATGTATTTGCTTTTTTCTAACAGGATAAACGTAACGAAGTTGATCACTTCAAATTAGAACCGAGTTGCTATTTTCACAGGGCTGAAAAATCTACAAGTAAAAAAACCACTTCACAAGGCAGACACAAGTCTGGTGTCTGAAATGTTCCACCTTCGATTCTCTTCTCTCTTTGCTTTTGAGTGCCTCAGGAGGCACCTTGCCATTGGTCAGGAGGTTTGCCCTTGTCTTGGGGGGTGAGAAGAGATCCCTGCAGGTAGCCCAGAGAGCGCATCACTTCATCTCCAGGGCCTGAGCCCGGGCACCCACTGGGGCTTCCTGCACCGAGGATGCTCTACCCGTGTCAGTTCATCCCTGGCAGGGGTAAGGGAAGGCAGGATCCCACCCAACAGAAGAGTCTTCTGAAAATATGCCATGTTACCAATTTCTAATAGCTATTATTAATCTACTATCAATATTCCTGCTATTGGTGGTTTTTCACCCCCTGCCACAGACACATACGTAGAAGTGTGGGAAATGGGAAAATGCCTTTCTGAAGCTTTCTTTCATCACCTAAATGACACGTCCAGGTTCTTGGTGATTATACAGAGGTATGACACGGGACAAACAAAGACAGCTGATCAAAGATGCTGATATGATCCATCAGCTCCAGCTTCTAGCTACTTTTGTTCTTGGCCAGCCTCAGGGACCCGAATGGCTACTACAGATTGCAGGGAACCGACAGGCCTCAGCAATACCCTTTTTTCCTTTTTCACCCTGAACATAATTTCAGTGTCAGCTGCCAAAGAAAGTACTGTAGTACTTCACCAGCTCTGTCCTCTCAGCTGCTCCCTGTGCACTGGGATCATCTTATTATTGCATGTCCATACCGGCTTCAAAATATCTATCAACGGTACCACAAAAAAAGATCATAAAGTCTGATTCATGTGTTTTAAGGGTTGGCCTGGGGAAACATTTTCGTTTCATTTATCACAGTAGCTAAGCGAAGAACAGGAATCTCAGAGAACTGTAACAGCAAAGAAAAGAAGCATAACACGTTGGCATAGGCTTTAATGGGAGTATTCCTTTCTTTACTGCAGGGATAAGTCTTTATGCCAAAACGGGAATGCCTATGACTTTTGAATCTTAAGATCCAGCTGGCATCAAGAGATATAGTGTGAGTTACAACAAAGCACTGGAGCTCTAAAGGGAACTTACACACTTTACAGATCCGATTAAAAATTTAAAAATAGATACATGCTCACTTGCTTACTGTATGGTAATAACCTGCAAGGCAGACCTCTGCCACCCTGCTCTCCGGCAGGATAAATCAGGTCATACCAAATTCTGGGCTGCAGCATTGAGACTAATATCAGGACGTGCCAAGTTGTAACGCTGCAGTAGCACTGGCCAATTTCTCATAGCTCCTGCTGCTACAAGTGCTCTGAAGCTTGAGGCTTTTAAGGTATGGTCTCAGGTGTAAAAATTTTCATATTATAAACCAGAAAAGTACCTTTGTTTTCTCATAAGTTCCTTGGGGGGGAAGAAAAACAAAAACCAAAACCAAACAAAACACAACAATCCCACACACACACACACTAAATACCCCCAGATTATTGCTGCTTCCCATTTTGATGGGAAAACTCATCATCCCTATAGAACTCAGGATGTTAAGAGCAACAGCCAGACCATAGAGACTCCTTTGACCTGAAGGTCTCATGCTAAGCAGCAGAGAAAACGAACAATCTGATCACAACATAAGGGAATAAGTAATACCCAGACAATAACATTTTAAATCTTTTTTCTGCATGCTAGTCAGACATATTCCGCACACTAGGGTAACGATAGCAGAGGCGCAGTATGCCTCATATAAAATACATGTGGCAAATGTTACAGATAAATGGCTTTGTCAGTTTGCAAAGTTCTGTACAATTATCTGAATTAAAATTTTAAGATAAGGTAAATTGCTGCATTAGCCTTTCAAAAGTACAATTTAATTATTCTCTACCTGGTTTGCATTATTGCAAGCTTTTGGTCGGAAATAATATGTCATTCCTCTTAATTGCTTTAAATGACAGTAGGAGATCTGATTTATTCATGCCCATCAACACATCAGTTTATTTTTTAAAATACGCTAATTTTTAAAAGGCTTTTCCGTCACTGTAATCACTGTCGATATTGTAAGGAAAGTGTAGCTGGAGTTGGAAGAGCATCACCCTCGTAGTTACTGCTGGGCACCAAATGCTTGCCAGAGCTGTGTTTCCACTTTCCTTTGTGTTTGTTTATTTGTCAATTCAGTGGCTCTAATCTCGCTCCCGTTTCAGTAAACAGTGACTTGCATGCCAGAGAGGAGCACACCTGCTCTTTGATAGGTATGACAGCAGATACGTGACATGAGGCAATCTCTCAATTACTTGCAAAATGCCTCCTGCTCTGTCTGCTACCAGTATATAGACTACATTTTCCTCTAAATCACATCGTTTCTGATGTCTGCTCGTACTTTTTTTTCTGTTTTTTTGGGCAACATATATTTTTTTCTGGTTATATTGACAGCTCCTAGAGAATACACAAAAATACATCAAATAACATGTATGCACAGTTAGTGAATAGAGTAACTACAGGACTCAGGGGAGGTATCCTCTTTTGTTGTTATCATTTTTAGATAAGACTATTTTCAAGAATGGAGCTACAAAAATATAATGACCATAAAGACGCAGAGAGGATAGGTCAAAAACATCTGTTGCCTCATTTTCCCCACCCATCTATAAACAGTGCAACACTTTTCCTCTCTGTTCCCCATCCTCACGAATTTTAATATTACTCCGTGAAGAATCCCCAAAGGCCACCTAAAATATCTCTCTTACAGTTAGGTCAGTTCTAGCAATATGTTAAGACTTACTGTAAATGAGAAAGGTATCCCTTTGAGGATCAGATATATTGAAGTGTTACCTCTCAGGCTTATTGTAGCCAAACACAATTCAATAGTTTTCTCTGACTGACTGGTCTTAATCCAGCAGAATGAAAAAGCATCTTATTATAAAGATATTAGCCCTCTGTTGAGCACATGGTGCACTGTTTGGGGGATTTCGTCTGGGTAAAAACAGCTGAACAAAGTTAGTTCTTACCTGCCACAGTAAACTCTGTAATGTCAAAACTAGCAGCCGAGGTCTGAGGAAGAACAGTTCACGCTGTTTGCCTGCGGTGGGAAGCAGCTTTAGGATGACGAGGCACGGAGAAGAAGAGCTACTCTTGTGATTCACTGATTTACCTTCCTCTATTTGGGTGAGCAAACCTAGGGACAGGTGTATCTCCTCCTGCAGAAATTGTGTAGCTCTCTTAAATCTGCTACACTGTGATTCCCCTGTCGGGTGAGAGCGGATAACGAGCCCATGTGTTTCTCCATTCCGTCTGCCTTTAGCAAGACCTCCAACTGGTCCATCACACATCAGAAAGATGAAGGCATCACTGTTTCTTCTGGCATCAGCAGAGCAGGCTGAGCCCCAGCGTGCAGCTGGCAGGGAGGACAGGGGTGTCTGGGTGATAAGGATTAGGGGGTCAGCCTGACCAGCCCCCTTGCATTCTGCAAGATGCTCATTCTGCACAGGACATTCCTGCCTTGGAGAAGCAACAGAGACATCGCAAGCTCCATTCTCCCCGCTGGAAACAACCAAAGGAGAAAGGCATCTTGTCAAGGGTTGTTGCTGACCCGGCTCTAACCATCTGCTCCCGTGAGCTGGAACTGCCCTTTCCCTTGCCTTCTTCACTCTCCAAAAGAGGGCAGAAAGATAAGAGGGGGCTGTTGGGCAGGATCCTGTGGTGGTGAGCCCAAGAGGTGAATAAGTGATAGTAAGTCCCAGGATGGGAAACAGATCATATCTTCTTGCTTCAGCAAGTCACATTGTCCTCTCCCTAAAGTCTTCTGTCCCTTTGGGTGGAAGCTGCATAGTCCTTTCTCCTGCCACCAGACCATTCTGCCACTTCCCCTGCATTGACTTTTGTCTACTCGGGTTGCACTAGGGCGAGAGATAACTAAAGTTATTGTCTTCAAAGAACATGAATTATTATTTAATCCTGAAATCTCCACCAAGTCATCTTCTTGTATAAATCCTAACGTGGCAGGTCTTGAAAAGTGTTGTTTCCACAATATATGGATGGACACAAAGACTTTCATTATTTTCCATTTCTTTATCTTGCCTGTTTCTGTTGTTGGCAGTGGTTTCTCATTTTCAGGAATCCGTATCAAATGCATTCTCCACCGATACTGCAGATTTTCACTCTGTGACAAATTTTAGAGGCCCATCCACATTTATATTGGACATCCCCTTTCCCCAATTTTGTTATATATTCATTTCGTACAAGCACTGCTGAAATCCAACAAGATCTGGTTATTAAACAAGCCCCCAGTGGAGCTTTGCAGTGTCCTCCAGGGACGGTTAGCCTGACTCCAGTCCCAGAAATGGCTGGGGATTAAGGTCAGGAAGAAGCGTACGATTCTTTCACGGCTGACAATGACACTTCTTGCTTTCAGGCTTCCCAGATCACAAGTTTTCCTCTGTTCAGCATGCCAGCCTGCCCTCCGGGGAGGTGGCACATCTCTGAGATGCCCACTGGAGATACAAACAGTGGAGCTGAATCACGCCAGCGTTTAAAGATGAAAGGAAGCCTTGGGTTGATGTGGATCTAGCAAAACCTCATAGGCTACGCTGCAAAATTACAGAGACAGTAAAGTAGGAAAATGATTGCCCCAGAATGGAGAGCACAGTGTTTTCAGGCTGGATTGCTGCAATTATTTCAGATATCAGGTATCTAAATCTGCTGTGACAAACAGCCTTGACCTTCTAACCACACTCACAAGGGGCAGCCAAAACGTGCAATAACCAGAGACAGCTGACTATAACAATTATTTCTGAACGGCTGGGCATGTATGTATGGCAGTACAACTTTCAAATCTCCACACAGAAAAAAATACACCAGGTTAGAATTAAAAATGCTTAGCATGCCTTGCACATTGTTACCTCACAGTTTCAGACTAATACACGAATAAAATAAAGCCAATGTCTTTTATGTATTTTATTTATTCCTGAAGCAGGAAGGACTTGTCATAGCGATCTCTCATAGTTTGATTATTTTACCTGATGACTAGGTAGATTTGGGTAAGCTCGTGGGTAGGTTCTCTACGGCCACAGCTGAGAGAGGTCCTGGTTTGTATTTGGGCTATTCTGCAGACAAAGAGCTGCTGATATATGTTAAATTCCTGAATTTATTAAAAGACCAGACAATGTAATACTAATGAAAATTTGTAGGATTTATAAGCAGATGGTTGATATCAAATGTTCAAGATGCCAAAATTTCAGAGTAGAAGAACATAAAGAAAAAATCCTATACAAATGCTAAGGTGAAGACAATTGATCTTGGATACACATCTCAAAAACTAAAAAAATTATTAACATGTTTTCAAGATTGTCAACAGATTTTACTTTTTAACCATATGTAATAAAAAGTAATCTATGTCACACCCCCCCCGCCCCCCCCCCCAAAAAAAAAAAGGCGAAGAAAAAGAAGAGAGCCCTTGGAATTCTCTTAGGTATAGAAATACAGAGTATGAAAATGGATAGTGTCTGATGAAATGGACAGTCACCATTCTGCCATCTGGGGGAAAAGTCCTCCTGTATCCTGAATCCAGATACATCGGGTCATCAGATGTCCTGCTGCTACGTTGATTAACTCTTCTCTCTCAAAAGCAATGAAGTTGCACTTACAACTTTTCTCAGAATTCCTTCTAGACAACTATAGAAAAAGTGTAACACACTTTTCAAACTCCTTACTTGACACTTTTTAGTGCTGTCATAAAGGAACACTTTTTCATTTCTAACGTGATTTAAAATGGGTGACCAGTAATGAAAGAACACACACACGCACATATGCACAGCTTTCAAATTGACAAATCTGTGTGAAAACCACTGCTATTAGCAACCATTGATCAACAGAGGATTTCTTTCGTGGAAGGGCACAGTAGGCTTGACAAGGTGTCCTTAGGATGGCACATTTTGTCATGCTTCGCATTAAACTGCAACGAGACATAATGATACCTTATGTGCAAAGTAATGTTTGTATGGTGCCTTCCTCAGCTCAAGGGATGTCCTTGAAAAATTGATTTATCTATTTAAAGAAATCTCAATAGCTCACAAGTCTGTCCTGTTGAGATAAGACATCATCACTGAATGGAGTCTAACCTATACATTATATAGTGCTATGACACATGCATTGAACACAAATATAGGACTAATTCTGCCCTTCTGTGCAATTCCCAGGCTAAATGCAGTTTAGCTCTACAGCTTGTAAAGGACAGTAATAACTTTAATATATCAACATATTACTCAGAGGACTGAATATTGCTGGACATTGCTGGACTTTATAAATATAGCAGGTTCGGAGAGGCACATCAGTTTATGGTAAAAAGCTACAAAGATTTGAATTTGATTTATTAGTTGTGTGTGCAGCAGAATTTTAAGGTTGCTGAAAACCATATTTTCAAGGCCTCAGCAGCTTCCCTGAGCAGTGCAACACTCCTGTAAGTCCCAGTATGCAGCAGTTCCGATGGTGACCTGAAAGGGCTAGATTTGACTTAAAAAATTTGTGGAGCTGTTTTATTATCTTGCAACACAGACAGTCCGAGAACCTAATGAAGCTGCTTCTCTAGCTAGGGCTGCACAACTTCTGCGTCTGTGGATCTTCTGGAGTCTCATAAGGGCTGAGATCACACGCTGCCTTTCACTTACAAAGGTCTCTCGCTTCTGGCTGTCACTGACTTTCCTGAGAGTTACAGAAATTCAGTATTTTGGGGGCTGTACCCTGCTGTTAGGTTTGGTTGCACTTGTCTTTTGAGTTTGAAGTTGACGCTCTCCCCCAGTAACATACTGAGACCTGTGTGCTCTTGTGGCCATGCACGGCACGATCACAAGTCTCACTTTCTTGGGTTAGAAACCCCTCTTACTGGTGTTGTAAAGAACGTTCCTTTCCAAACATCCCTCCCTGTGGGCATCCCCAGAAGCGTGCAGAGTCTTTCCCCTCTCAAAACACTCCTCCAGAGTAACCAGCCTTTCCTACTGATACCAGTCCTTTAAAAACAAATCAATACATGGCACTTGCTGAATGGGAAGTCTCATTTCTTTTCTAGTCGAGCAAGAAAGTTGTTAGGTGGTTTCAGATTACTTAACAACAATATTATCAGACTCTCATTTCTCTTGTTGAAGATGAGCAAACAAAGATTTACAATAACTTGTCATAGCGTCTCAGTCTAATGAAAAGAGAGCACTATCAGCTGAATATACAATAGATAGCCTTATGAGCCAGCTCACCTGAGTGTGGCATGGAATAGAATTCTTTACAAGTTGTTTCAAGGAAGACAAAAACCTTGAACAAGAAAATATGCATCTTATTTACAGGAATAGCACTTTCTTTTAAGTGTTGTGAACTTTGGAATATAATGAAACTGTATTTTACTTGAGTGGAAAGCCCTCCTGCAGTAGAAATATCAAAGTAGATATGTGAACCAACTCTATATTTAAATATCATTGCAACTGTAATTAAACAAAGGAGTATCCGGGCAAGAGGAAACATCTGCACTATAGAGAGCATTTTGCACTCTTAAGTACCTTCATTGGAAATTTACCTTTTCTTCATGACGCAGGAGTAACTAGAGCTATAAAAGTATAATTTAACACTACAGTAAAACTAAATTGTAATGCATTTATTCTATATCATATTTATTATGAATGTTTCTGCTCAGCAGGATAGTTAAAAATTAACATACTATAAGTCACTGAGTGGAAGTTTAGAAGGCAAGAGGTGAATCTGTCACTTGCCAGTAGATCTAAATTTTAACAGAAACCAGGCATGCTACTGCGATACGTCTTTTATCTACCAGAAACAGAAAAAATTGTAGAAGTGCCAAAAAACTCCAACTCCTACTGTCGAAGTCTATACAGACTGAGTTTTTCGATGCATACCTTGCAGTTTTGGCTGATAGCAATAGATAAAACTATCCTAGGAACTAATCCATCCAAAGGACTTACTGACATAGCCTTTGCTGTCTAGCCTGAAGAGGACCGAGGGTGTTGAACATGATCCTAGAGCCCCTAGGGTCAGTGTGTCAGGATTTCATCTGTAAGCCCTATGGAGATGGAAAGAAATACAAAAACATCGAGGTTGACAACTTGGGCTGTTAATGATGCGGACAGTAGGGTGGATGGGGAGGAAGCACAAATGAGGAATTTATTCTGTTTCATCATCTTTGTACCCTAGTGTGTAGTTGCTCGTGTTGTCTCAGGAATCAGCTTCTTTGGGAGGGGATTATGTATATCTTTTTTAGTCAGAAAAACTTTTAAGCCAACTTCTGGCTTTCATCCTAATTTACTGACATCTCAGTTCTCTACTCTGTCAACCTGGGCCTTCAGAGAAAGATTTTCAGTCTCTCACATCCATGTCTAAGCTGACAACTTCTTTCGTCTCTTCATGGTGGGTCATTTCTGTACAGAAAAGAGAGTCTAATTTTTTATTTATTTTTTTTTTTCCCCATTGTTTCACCTTCTGGAAAATGGAAAACACATGGAAACCCTCAGCAATGCTGCAGCTGCTGAAGAATCTGCATATTCCTTGGATATTTTCAAGAAGCCTGAATTAAGGTCACTGGAGATTGTAAAGATTTCTTATGTTTTAAATGTTGCTCCTGCAAGGCAATATTAGAAGCGCGTGTGAAACGAAGTCTCAGGACCGTAAACGTGGCAATGGTCCCGCATCCCACACGCGCCGTGGCTCCAGCAGCTGGTGCAAGCAGGGGCAGCTGGAGATAGCTCCAACTCTGATTCCCAGAGCCGCTCCCAGCCCCAGCACGAGTGAGAACTGCTGGGCAGAAGCTCCAGACTCTGCTGGGCAGAAGCCCTGTTTTTGGCCAAGGGCTGGCTCAACAGCCTGGAGCGTTGCCTGCAGCCATGCCTTGGTGCGCCAGGGGAAGTCCCTGCTCACTAATAGCATTCAGACCACGGGTCCCTGATGCCTGCTGAGGCCAGCATGGAGGAATTTTGTCCCAGATTTACAATAAATGGCATGATCAGTAGTGTACTGTCTGATCCTCATGCCTACAGTGAATACATAAATAATAAAAAAATAATAAAACATATTTCCAGCTCATTTTTTACCACCCGATTCTGTTCATTTCACTAGAAATGCAAGCTTATGCCAGTTAGATGTTTGCTCACAGCAGAACATCAAAGGAAGTGGGGTAGTATTTTTATGAAAAGGATTTTGATTTCCCATGAGAGAGAGCAAACTTATCTTAAATCACCTTCTACAACTGTCTTTTCGGGAGGATTCTGGAGAAAATATCAATCATTTAAAAGCTAGATTGCTCAGAGCATTTAGTTTCTCCTAGTTTCTTCTGACTTCTGGGAAGAAAAAAATACCTTAAATTGCCTTCTGTCTTTCTGTAGTTCCAGGCATATCTTTTGTGCTCTTTCCATCTCTGTTTTTATTCATGAGTTGTCACTAAAGTAAGAAAGCGAGTAGAAAACAAAGCAAAACAAAACAACAGATAGCTCAGCGAGCTTGACAGTAGGTTTTGCCCTAAGGCCACTGGTTCAAACCCATCATAAATCAGCAGTAGCTCAATACCTGATATCTAATGGTTGTCTGGCGACCTTAGGAAAGCATTGAGCATGTTGGTTTCGTATGGCAGATCCAGGCTGTCACAGCGAGGAAGTCTGTGCGGAGAATGTGGAATATGCTCTTGCTGGGTAGGTGACCCTTCGGGTCAGTAACGAGGAATGCGTTATGGGGTGCAGGTTAGAAAACTTGCTATTGCTCGGCAAATACACGAGAAACAACAGCCTGGTGTTAGTACTGAGAAGCCTTGATCAAGAGCTAGACTCACCCCGAAAGAGAATAAATGTGTAAAGAATGAGGTCAGAAATAAAAATACTTTAAAACCCCCAAACACAGAAGTTAGACTCCTAAGTGCTTTTTTTAATCACACTGAAGTACTATTGCTCTAAATGCCAGCTGAAATGTGCTAAGTGGGAAAGAATCAAACTGTTAATGGAAATGGGATAAAAGGTTTTAAAATAGTGCTTCTAACTACTCTTACAAAACAATACAAGACAGAACAGGCTAAGAAACTTCCAGGAAAACATAAAGAATTAAAAACCAAGATAGCCCAGTCCTTTCCTTCCTTACTGAAGTTGCCTCCTCCATTACTTAAGGAAGAAAAAAAAATTTTTTTTTTAATTGAAACAACTTCTATGCTTCAGTATAATCTTATTGAAAAATCACCTTCATCCTTCTTTTAAAAAAAACCCTCATAGGAATCACTAAAGTTACTGCCACTGGCATAGGCATTATTTCTATGGGAGTAAAGCCTAGCTTGCATCGGCATGCTGCTCAGCACACGGATGTCGGGATGAAGCAAAGCATCGCCTGCCCTGTGCTCGGTCTGCCTGGGAGAGTTTCTGGCTCTGGTGGGAAATGCCTCTAACGCTCGCGCTGGATTGCTGCAGCTCAGCAGAGCTTCCTGGGCTTCTAAATGAGATGCTCCGTCTCGAACGAAATTAGATGCTTGACAGAAGAATTATTATATGAACTTTTCTGCCCGGGGTTATCTGGAGTGCAGATTAGGCTGTCATAAAGGTGCTTTCTGGTCTTGAAATGTATGACAATATACGGAGCACAATTAAGCTGCTTTATTGCTGTTTTACTAGTAAGTTGATTACCAGGGCAACATTTGTTGTTGGTGCTGTTACAAAGAGGGGATTTTTATTACAGCTTTTGATTTAAATAATCTGACCACTTACAGTCATTAAAGGAAAACTATGTCCCCTCATTAAATCAATAGTTTTAAATGTCTTTTGCTGTCAAACTCTGTTATGGTGTGCTGATAAAAGCATATCTGATTATTAATTAACCGCAGATGAACCCAGGGAAACCTGCAGCTCATTTCTAACGGCTGCTTCAGAGGCCAGTAGTAATCAAACACACAAGTTATAAATCAATTAAATAACATCGTCACCATCATAAGCAGTCCCGTGGCATCAGTGACATGCGAACGCCTCCACAGCTCTAAGGTTAAGTGTGGACAGAGCAATCCTTCCTCCCGGCCGTCACAATTTATGCGTCTCCTTCTAGGAACTCAGTGTGAATCACAGCGTGGCGTTTCCCATACTTCGCTCGAGGAGGGGAGTTTTTAACATATAGGTCCTTTGCGTTATGAAGGGCTAATCTTACAGCCTTTCATGCATAGTACCTGCCCGCAGAAGTAGTGCCACTGCGCTAGAATAGTGTAACCGATCCCCTTAGTCTCTTCTAGTACTTAGTACTTAGTCCCAGTACTCCTGTTATTAAAGCTTCAGTGTAAATTCAAACCTTATCAAATGCCAGCAAACTCACCCGGCTGCATGACTGCTTACTTTTTTGAAGTGTGGTTGGCATTTAATAGGAGCTTAGGAGCCACTGAAAGAAGTAATTCCTGGTGAAAAAAAACCCCGAAGAGTTCAAGTTCATTTCCTAGTTCCTCTTCCCATCCGTTTCAAAATAACCCCTTGGTGACGCAGTCTTTAATGACATCAACTAGCCTTAATGTTGTTTAGCTTTTCTTCATACACTTGTTTTGAGAAACCGTGCTCTCTACCGTACTCCTCTGCAAAGGGGTCCTGGGAAAGGCTGATAGCGTTCGCCTGCTAGCAGAATAAGACCGGTAGGTTGGGACCAAGAAGGGAAATTGGCAGTAAGTTTGCTACCTCCACACTCAGGAACCTTATTACATGTGATGAATAGTAGCTCTAGATAAATAAGCATGCGCTCCTGTTTCCAGAATAATTGGCTTTATCTTTTGCCTACCAGCTATAAGCCCTACTTTTAATTTACTCTTTTTCTTATTCACTTTTTGATGTAACAGTTCAATGAGGGTTTAAATTCCTTTCCCCATGCAGCCCTTTTATCGTGCTTCTAATTACCTAGCCTAATTGCTCTGAACTGGTATGAGCCCGTACATTTTTAAATTATTTTCTTTAATTACAATTCTTTACTGAAGAAAATGTCACTGAAATACATCTTACTAAAACAAAAAACAACACTGAAATACATCTTCCAACCTCTTGAAAACACAAGCACATAATGTGGAAGTTTAACATACTTTACCTTCATTCTCGTCCACAAAATCGTGCAGCATCGCTTACAAAAAAGGGCAAAAATACACAAAATATTAAAATAAGAAAATCATAGGAAAAGTAAATGATAATATAAGTATTTTAGTTGAGCATGAAGGCAACTAACCTAGTAGCACCACAAAAAAGGAGGGAGAGGCATGTATGCAGAATATTCTCCAAATCTCACTGTCGGTGTTTTTACACTTTGAAGTGCAAATGCCATCCTCTGTGGGGGAACAATGTCTTCATTGCGCTGAAGCATGTCTGTGAGTACGTATTAGAATCGATGGATGTTAATTGGTTGTGAACAAAACACTTGACATTTCCAAAATGGGTCCTGTGGATGAAAATTCACAACTGCTTATTTTATGTATTTTCTATGAGCATGAGATATGTTTTGGGAGTTTTATCTATGAAATATGTTCATAATTCTGCAACCAAACTTCTGCAGTGAGAAATTCACAAATGGGGATAAGACACCTGCAATTGTAATTTAAGGTGACATTACAGAAACTTCCCCTTAAGATATAGGTTACTGAGAAAAAAGAAAGAATTTTTAAAAATTAATCTTCAAATTGAGCATATCACATTCAATACAGTGCTACAAAGAGATACCTTGTTGAAAATTTCCATAGCCATTAGACTTGTGTTCTGGAACTTTGATAATACAGAGGTGTTTATATTTACATTTTAAAATATAAACACTTCTAACCAAACAAAGCTATTGTTTATTTAAGTTTGGGAACAAACTGAGGTATTGTCTTTTTAAATAATCCAACATATTGTCTGAGATTATTCCAATGCAAATCCCCAAAAGGGAGCAATCATTTATTTGTTTAATGATATGAAAATCTGAAACTCTGAGGACCGGTGCATCTTTATGTACATGTGTTGGCTCATTTATTGCTTTGCAAGGATTAGCTTCAACTTTTCCATTAGCCACCAGCACAACAGATAGATAAAATCATTTCTACTGTCTAGGATATTTTTTTCTGTCAGTGATCTGTATCACAGCTGCTATATGAAAGATGAATGTTACCCCTCATTGATACTCTTTACAATTTAATTAATTTCTCAGCAGTATATTAATTAGGCAACAAAAGTAGCCTAGAACTCTGATACTTATAAATGAGATCAGAAATTGATACCAACTTTCCTAGCTCAGCAAAACAAGGTAATGTATGGGGATATTGCCTGTTTATTATAAGAAACATCTGTTGTCTATCAGGACAGGGAAAGGTAGCTCAGCAAACGACCAGCACTTGCAAAGGTGGCTTGCAAGGAACATTGGTTTCTGTCTTCTCTAATGACCAGATCACGCACTATGCCTTGGTGAATCTGCCAACTGTTGCTAAATGAGGATGGCCACAGATGTGCTGAGAAGGAAGAGTCTAGTGCTTCAGCACTGCCGTCCTTGGGAAAGAACAGAAGTCAAAAGGAGAGAAATCTTCCATGAAAGACAAATTCAACCCAATCCAAGCCCCTCTGATGAGCAGAGAGACTAAAAGCATTCACTGTCCGTTGTCAGGGGCAATTTTTTCAAATGAATCACTCCAGTTTTATTTTTAGAAGAGAGGCACTAAAAAACAGAAGGCTGAAAGAGGATAAAATTTTTTATTACCATGGCCGTACACTTTCTGGCAATGGCTGCTGCCTCAGGCAGAGCTGCTACAAACAGGACCTTCAAAATCAGAATCCAGCTCAGAAAGGGACTCAAACTTGCTTTGGCAGGGAGCAACGGTGAAAGTGTCCCAGGTTAACATGGTCTTGTCAAGCCAACAAAAGTTCTAGGACTAAAGTTCTTCAATACATGGAATACACTGTAGTCACAAATTCCCACCACTATGGGGCTCTACAAAGGGCAATTGCTGTTTTCTTGGTTACATAGCTGGATTAATAGAGAGGCCACAGGGATATAGCAACACAGCTCCTTTTTTTGCTCAAGGCAGTCACCCCTTCAGAGAAAAAAAAAATTAAAAAATAAAATCCTTCTTTCATGGAAGGATGGCTCATTCGGTATGTTTATTCAGGAGCAGTTTCCTGTGATTTGTCTACCACGGCTTAAAATGAGTGTCCCAAAGGTTTTCTTTACTGCAGAATCTCATAGCACGAAGCAAATGTGGGTTTGTGTCTGAGGTTGCAATGAGTCTTTTTAGTGCTACTTGCATGGTGGACTGATTGCAAAGCTAACAAAGAAAGATTTAAAAAAGGTATTTTCATTGCTTGAAATAAGATGTAAATATACATGAAGTGCTTAGACAATTGCTTCTAAGGGAAATAAGAGAGATTACCCTCAAGTCAGAGGTTCCTTTCATCAAAAGACTCTTACACGCTCCTAGTGTGTCCTGCTGAGAGAATAAACAACACAGAGAGAAGTGGCTGAAGACAAACCTATTGTTAAGCTATTATCACAGAACTGCAGGGTAGCTTGGATTGGAAGGGACCATTGATGGAGCTTGCAGGACCCGGAAAGCAAAGCCAGTCGATCAGAAAAGCGCAGTAATCACTGCTGTAAGATGAAATAGGAATAATTAGGAAATCATTCTGGTGTATATTCTACACCAGAATGATTTCCTAATTACTCCTGCTGGTTTTGTCAGATTCCCAGGCGTGCTGGAAGTCTCAAGACTGCAAAAAAGAAGCTAATCAAAAGTTAGTAGTGCTCTTCCTGTTGGTGTCCGTACAGCTGCTACGCAGGTTATGGCCACCTATTTTCAGCTACTTTGGCAGCAGAAAGAAACTACTTTGGTGCTGTACTTGCCTTTAAAAGAAGCCTTACGAGGATATCTGAGAGCGATAGACAAAGCCTAATTTTGATATCTGGGAACTAGCAGAATAATCAGAACTAGCAAAATTAGCAGAACTAGAACTAGCTACATAAGTGCTTTTAAGGTACTAATAACGCCTCAGTACTTCAATCAGGACCTTGTTTGGCTAAGTGATGTACTTTTCAAAAAATAACAAAGAAGGCAGTCCCTGTGCCCAAAAGCTTGCAATCTAAGCAAAAGCATAGGTCGCCATGAGGGCAAATCCATGTGGAAGAATCAGAGTCCTCTATTCCCTTAGGATCCTTTGAGAATAGAAACAAATAATGGATAAAATTAGTCAAAGTAATATATTTGGATTTTCAAAAGCCTTTTGTCAAGTTCTCTAGAGAACATTAAACTCAGCAGTCTTGCAAGAAGAGGTAAAGTAGCAGAAAGGACTGATTTACTTTAATCACTGAAAAAAACCATAACACTTGGGAGCTGCAAGCTTTCCACACTCAGACAGAAAGGTATAGACTTAATTTTTTTGACTGAGGGAGGAGCAGTAATGTAGGAATGTTTGCCAATTATTTGGAGAAGTTTAGATGAAAGGAGACACATTAAAGCAATTCAAAGGAATCCAGCAAAGCTGGGTGAACGGGAGGGATACTGGCTTATAGGCAGGTACCGATACCAGAATAAAGAGTTTGAATATTCAGGCGCATTCCTGATCCCTCTTCTGTAAACACCACACAGAAAGAAACATGGTTTGGGTGAAGGAAGGTTAGGGGAAGTTGTGGTTTTTTTTTTTTTCTTCTTCTTAAAGCTGAATATTGAGAGAAAAAAGAGAAATCCACACAAAGAAAAATCATAACAGGATTAGAATTATCACCTAAACTGAGCTGTCTCATAGACCTAACCACACCTCAGACTTTTGCTTTTGAAACAGGTATGAATTAAGGGTATTGGTTGGAACTTTTACAAGAGGAAAAGTTCATATGCAAAATTCAGGTCTGGACCTAGGAGACGGGCATGGCTAATTCTCAGCACCGAGCCATCCTTTCCCTTGGTTTTGAAAAGCACCTTTTTATCCTGCCAGGGGTGGTTATATCTGAATTTCCTTCAGGAAGGACAAGCCACTGTGTTTTTCACGGTGGTGGAAAGCTGCTCTGAGTGGATTATCCAGGTGTCTTTTTTGTTCAGCTCGCTTGCTTGTCCATTAAACTGAGGTGCTTGCTGCACACTACACATTGATGGTCAATATTAAAACATAATTGCAGCTATTGCCTGCCTTTAAATATATCATGATAACCTTTCCACTGAAGACTCTTAATGAATAATTTGTCATATCTTCAATATCCCTGGATGTATCGCAGGGATACATTTGTTACTAATCATATCCTCTCAAGGTTAGTGAAACAGCAATACAAAAAAATGCCTTTTCTGCAGCAAGGGGTCAGCAATTTGTCTGCACAGACCGTTCCAGAGTGTAGCCTGAGCTCATAGCAGCGCATAATCGATGGCTGTGTTAGGGGGAGCACAAAAATTATCACAGTCGTGTTTGCCACTGAACTGATACTCTGCTTTGTTAAATAAAATGCATTGCACCAATTACTTTAAACTAAGTTAGCAAAACCAAGATGGATAGACAGCATCAAAACACATAGTGCATACAGAGCTATTAAGCCACAGCCTTCTAATATTTCTGAACAATCAAAGTCCAGTACTTTTAAAGGTTTAGATCTTTGTACTTTTCCATCAAAGTAGCCAGCCTTTGGCAGATGGAGGCGTTTTCTACATCCGATGCTCGAAAAAATGTGTTTGCCATTCCTCTGCTGCCATCTGCCCTCAGAAATGTATATGTGCAGCCAGATTTGTCCTACCTTTAGAAAGTCTGAAAGGCATTAAGCCAAAGACTAAAACCAACAAAAAAAAAAAAGGTCCTAACAACAGGTAGCTGTGTTCATTCCCATTTTCTTAAAGACATTTTGGGAAAAAAACCCCCACGATAATATTGAACTAGAAAATAAAAGGATGACTTGAATCATTACCAGTTACAAGGAAATTCCCTAAATAAAAAATAATTCCAGGCATTTAACTCCTATAATGTTATTTTTTTAAAAGCAGACACAGCATGTTTAATTCAATGGGTATGCAGAGAAATTTTGATCTGATGAATGTTGGCAGTGACAAACAGGAGGTAAAAGGTATGTTAATTTTCTCCATGAATTTGTTGCCTTCTTCAATTTGTAGCCTGTTTGGGTTGTGATCAGGCTCCACGAGAAGCATTTATAAGAAATCCAGTCTTCTCATTTTTTTTTATTTTTTTTTGGTCAAAAGAAGCATATTGAGTGGGATCCTCTCTTGCAATAAATTTCTTTCTATTTTCTCTACCAAGTACAAAAACTCTAGAAACTGTCCACCTCCCCGCCAGCATGGAAGCGTGCTCCACCCAAGCATGGAGCATCTTCACTTCTGTACAGCTCTGCGTCCCTACACTGCAGCCGGTGGCGGGGAAGGAAAGGCCACACATAGTTTGATACAATGGTTCTGGGTGGGACTTTACTATGCCCCACTCATTCTCATTTAAGGCATAAGACCTTTCTCTCCCCACCCCACCCCCCCCCCCCCCGCCAAAAAAGAAAGGAAATTTTTTTTCAAAGCATAAATACACTTCATACACTTTTTCAGGGCGGTGTGGCCTTTAGCTATTCATTTGTCCAAGTAGCAGCCAACTGATGGGGGCAATTAAAGTGAGATAAAACTAAACTGAGATGTGCGCCCTTCAACTCCTTTCCCAGATAACCACAAAGTGGGGAGAGCAGGGTTTGCCACTCGCCCCGTGCAAGAGGCTCTTTCCTTCAACTGGAAAGACAGCGCTGGGCGCTGACAACCAGCCATCACTGACGGTGTCCTCCACTGGCAGATTGCACTTCGTGTGATGGGGTCGCTTTATGGTCAGTTATCGGTCTTAATCCTCTCCTTATCATGAGATATTTTGGAGCCATCTTCTAAACCAAGATCAATGATAGAAATAAAATCAATAAAAATTCCAAAGCCCTTAAAACCCAGTATATGGTAAATCTTAGCAGATAAATTTGTTTAGGAACGGAAAGCCCTCTGAAGGGCTGTGGCACTGGCTGATATAAATCACAAGGCACCACATCTGTCCTTAACATCACGAAAACAACAGGCCAAATGTTTCCTTTGGGATAGGTTTTCTCCTTTCTTGCATTCAGTTGCACTGAAACTGAAGAGGAATAATTAATGATATGTGTTTAATGCCACATTCCTAAAGCCCACAAATCCCTGAAGTGGGAAGAAGATGTTGGGGGAAATCAGGACTAAAGGCAAAGAATGAACAGTTTCGGTTGTGTATTTTTAACATTCCTCCTTGGTATAATTCAGATGACCTCATCGTTTTATTTCTTTAATGGTTATTTCCTTGTTTCTCCCTATTCCACAGAATAAGAAACACAAAATAGTGTTATATTGGATTAACTGAGACATCAAAGAGCAAATGCACCTTTTTTTTTGGTTATGTCTCTCCTCCATGAGCTCCTAGGATTGCAGCATGTTGCCAAAGAAATAAGAAAGAGGATTAGATATAATTCAGTTCAAAGATACTCTGATAAAAATCCAACAAAGGAATAGAACTTATTTCAGATACTCTGTCACTCCTTATCCACCTCTTGCTGCCAAGAGCTACATTGCCAAAAGACCGATGGAAGATTAAAAAAAAAAAAAAACCCACCTTCTGATCCAGAAAATACATGCCAGTGTGTTTGCACCATCTGTCATGCAGATTCAGAGATGCCCAGCTGAAGATGGGCTGCTGTTGTTCCATCTGCAAAACATGCCCCAGACCAATTGCCTGACTTATGGTAAATTTGGAAGGCTGTTCAGTAGAGGATATCTGAAAAACAGCTTGGCATATTCCCCATCCCATCCAGTGTTTTCATTTTTCTCCATTTTGACAAACAGAGATCCTCCATACAAATGTATTAATTCACTACCTGCTCCCGTTCTGTGTATGCTAGTGTCTTGCTTGTCCTTGATGGAGAAATGGGTGAAATGATTAACTGGACAGTTTCGTTTCAACTAGACTTTCATATTTTCCCCCTGCCATTCATTTTCCACAGAACTTTGTTTTGCCTGCCTTCTGAATGGACAAATGTGATTTTACTTTATTTTGTTGGTGGGAGTGAGGAAGGAAACAGGGAGAAAGAATTTAAAATCTTCAGTGTTTAGGCTTATTAGAGAGACTTTTCAAACACCCCACTAATGAATTGCTTTAAATCACATAAGTTAAAAAAAGCAATTACGTGTAATGATAAATCACTTCTTCAGATGGGTTGCAGGTGTCACATCAGATGCATAGTAATGTACAGTATGTTTCAGCTGTTTCCCTTGTACGTGGATTACTTTCAAACAAAGCGATCAGAAATATCTTTGCTTTCCTTGCTCTCTGCAGCGCTGGTTAAGGGATGTAATATGTGAAAATTTCCTTTACTAGCAAGAATATATTGATTCAACTAAAATAAAAAACCACAACCCAAGCAACCTCCCCATATTTTTAGATGTCATTAAGTCACATATTTTCACAGAGATCCACAAGCCTCAAGTGATTCCAATGAGTGAAAATATGAGGGGCTCAAGTAATAGTCAAAGAACAAGTTAAATTAAAAATCCAAGCTGTGTTCCTATTAGAAGGCTGCTCCAGCAGCAAGACTGACCTTACTGGCTAATAACAACTTTCTTTTTTCTTTTTATCAGAATAAGGTACCAGATGGGGGAACCAACCAATATTCATCATCATGTGCGAACCCAGAAATGGTGTATCTATAATATGAAAGGATAACGTACCATATGTGCTCCAAAAATTAACCAAAATAAAATGCAGCTAATTCACTTCATTTTCATTTAACGGGTCTCATCCTCTGAGCTCTAATTGGCAGGCACTGAAGGTGAAACTCAAACTGCTAATCTTAATTATTGTTATGCACATACAAAGATTCATGATTATACAAGTTTTCCTAGAAACAAAGATGATAATTTACTAAAATGTAGTGATACAATGAGCATAGCATTAAATATTACGCATAGGGAAATACTTCAGTTAGAACAAGGAACTGGATATCCTAAGTCCTTGCTTCTGTCATTCGTAACCTATTTGAAATCGAGTTTTTGGGACAAATACAAACAAATCTTCTGAAGACCTGACAGGTGCTCAATCGTGCAGCGAAGTTGCGGCTTGCAAAGGCATAGACACTGGAGTGAAAGTAATTAATGTGGACCTGGCCATGAATACAGTCAGAGTGAAAATTAGAGCAATGGGAAGAATTAGGTTTCTGAAGACTGTTATTTCAGAGCGCAGGAGTGAACCACGCTCGTCCTCAGCATAATCCTTTCCTCCAGCTGTCCCTTGCCTGCCTGCCACCCCTCTGCGTGTGTCACCTTGCCGCAGCCGAGCTGGGGGACCAAAGGCGTGCTGGCACCCCCGCTCGCCTGAGCACTGCCGTAATTGCCAATTTAAGGCAGGAGACCTCGGTTTTGCACTGAGGCTTGTTCGCACGCGCGCATTTTCCTGCTCTGGTCCAGCAGAAGAGCAGTGGTGATTAAACATCCCAGCCGCTCACTAGCGCACAGATTTCCCCTACGGTAGTCGCCTGGGACCAGACACTGAACCCACACCTGCCTCGGAGTTAGTTAGGGGAAGTTAACGGGAGAAACCTGGCCCTCCTCTACTTGCCAGCTATTTCAAAAAGGATTTCAATCATGCCTGCCTATGAGCAGGCTTCTTGGGGATTATATAAAGAGGCTATCAAGCTGACCATCTCAGACAGGCAGGGCGAGGGACTGACTGTTCTCCAGTTCCAATGAGCTGTGGTTAATGCAGCATCTGCCTTGTCTGTCTTCTGCCTGCCCATGTATTAACGCACAGCTTTGTGCCGTTTCGTGAGTCTCTCAAGCATATAATAAATAGAGTTCCAACTCACTGGAACCTCCTGCAGCAGCTGATATTATAAGTTGTTTTCCTGTGACTGCTCATTTGGAAGTTCCTGGTTTTGGCAGGACAGCAGAAGTAACCACAGTTGAAAACACACACTTGGAAAGTCGGAGGCGTCCAAATGAGCTCCCGCTAAAGCTGCAAGCAGGACGAACCGGCTCAGGAGCGGCGTGGCACCAGCTGCCCACCTGCTCCCTCCTGGGGCGGGCAGAGCGTCCCATGCCTGGTGAAAAGGATGGAGGACGTACGTGCACGCACAGGGCGAGGGTTGGTTTTCTAGTGGTTTGCAATTTTCTGCCACTTGATAGCGTAAAACAAGAAGGGAGAGCTCTGTTGTTTTCTCCTCACTAGAATCAGAGGTTGGCTTTCATTTGTTTCCCCTGAAGTCAGAAAGCTTATGATGATGAGTTTTCCTTGAAATAAGAAAGTTTATGCTGTTCACTTTCTGTACTCTTGAAATAAACTGCTCTTGCCTGAGTCGGTGGAAGCTGTAAATGACACCTTTCCAACAACCAGGCCATTTCTAAAGTTACTCCCTAAAGCTTTTTCTCCATAATCCAAAAAGGACTGATCTTTTGCTGCATCTTCTGTTTAGCAGAGAGACTAATGGCATCTCACAGCTTTATTTAGCCACGTATTTCAATGAGACCTGTAGGAAGGTTGCTGTTTCAGTGATCTCTTATCCATGGTTTATTGTGGTTGAAATTGGTCACTGGATTCAAAAGATAGAGGAGGAGGAGGAGGAGAGTGATACAGAAGGTCTGGCAAACACACAGAACATTCTCCCATCAGCTTTTTTCCTTAGGGCAACCAAAGCTACAAAGCCGAGAAACACACCCACTGTAACGGGGGAAAAAAAAAAAAAAAAAAAAAGAGTGCTAGCCTGTTTTTTTCTTAGTTCGTTTAAAATTGGAGCACAGACATCACAATGTATGGATGTGAGATGAAACCTATGGTGTCTACCAAGTGCAAAATTAGACAAAGCATTGGCTCCTCAATAAGAACAGGTAGCTCACCGCCTCCTCTCTTAGGCTTTTCTTTTAAAAGAAAGCCTCGGTGAGTTCTCATGGGGAAAAACACGCACGGAGCCTACGCCCCACGGCCTCTCCGTGGGTTTCTTCCCAGCCCACTGGTGTCTGCTCTGAGGCTGCTTCGGACTCTCACTGTGAATTGCGTAGAAAGCTCAGCCCTGGGAATCAGGACCCTAAAACCAGCTCCTGCCACACCTGACTTTTTGGTATCTAATTCCTTCATGGCCTTCAGAGCCCAGAGTCCAGGATAAAAAAGCCTGCCCTGTCCAATAAGCTGTCACCATATCACTCAGGGGAAAAGAGATGGATATCTTCTCATATTGCTCCCAAAGCTATTAAATACTGGGAAGATCAGTTTAGCACATATCCATTTTGGAAAGTCGTAACGGACCTGCTTGTGGGTTTATTACTCTCTGTAAAACTAACTCTTGCCATCACTGCTGGTGCTGCTTCTCTTCCTCTATAGTAAGTTAAACAAATCTGCTCTCTAGGCAGTTAAATAAATACAAATGGCAATACTATTTCCCCCCCACCATAATCTACCATCTTGTTTCCAGCAGCCTATGAGAGTTAAAGTAAAAATCCATAAGAGTAAATTCAGCACAAATAAACCAAAGCTAAAAAATCCATAAAAGTAAGTGTGACACCCAGAAGCCAAATGCAGTTGGCAGGCAGGAACAGCCCCACTCTGTCATGTTAACAACCCGAGTCATTCACTCCAAATCCCCGCTCTGACAGGTAATCGCCTCTTTCGCTCGCTCCTCCTCTCCTCCGGAAACGGCCACCAAGCAGAATGGCAAACAGAGAGTTGCTGGCAATCTTCAACATTTTTCATAATGCAATTAATGGAAATGTTCCTTCTGCAAAGAGCAGTGCTGGCGAAGATACACTGTTGTGGTTTTAAATGGCAGAACTATGTGTTTATTCAAGTGTTTCCTGCTGACTTCACCTCTGGCTCAGTGCACAGTACTGCGTGACTGAGGTACGGTTTCCAGAACCATTTGTTTTGCGTTCTAGCACCCACAATAACCACGTGCATGGTAAGAGCTGCCACTTCCCCGAGGAGTGAGAAAACGTCCCCGTGACTGTGGATTCTTGCCTGCGATCACAGCAGAACTCATCTGGGATCCAATGTCAGCGTTCAACAAACACCCTCATATCAACAATCTTTGCATTGCAAATACAATATACATATAGGTATATCAAAGATCAAAGCTTCTAAAGCAGCAGCATGAATTTGAGACCTGCTATATTTCCTTACCTAGGGCCTTTTAACGAGGGCTTCTCGTTAAGGGACGTGGTTGGGGGCTCCTTGTGCACAGTTTAAAGGAAAGTGAACATCACTGAAGCCATTGCAGAGTCTGTTATCTCCTCTCCAACCAGCGCTATCATCACCTAAAAGCTTTTCAAGCTAAAATAAAAGTGGCTTGGAAGGAGTTGCGAGATTGCTGTGAAAAGGCAGCTTGAAAATAGATTCTAGCTGAAAGGAAAATCTCTCCTGGGAAACTTTCATCTACCTATATCAAACAAATCCAGAGGGTTTGCTTTCAATGCCTGCTGAGATCTGAAAGGCATTGTAGGTGTTAATGATCCCTGTGTCCCACGAACATGCTGACGTTGCAGAATGAACGCGGGCCAGTCTCTGACTACCACCTTTTTGACAGGAAAAAAGATGACAAGTGGGGGCAGTCCCTCACTAAAAATAAATCCCAGATGCAGGTTCCCAATGGCAAGGTGTCTTTTAACACCCTTCCCTCCCCCTCCCACCAGTCTCACAGCATGGCCAAAGTTTCAGGGCTTCCCAGCCCGGAATTCCTATTTACTACCCCAAAACTCCATCAAGTCCAATGTTCTTCCCTAATCTTTTCACCTTGGAGCTGCTTTTTGGGAGCTGCATTTCTTCTTTCTCACTTGTCCACTCAACACTTCATTTGTTCTTTCAGTATTGTTCTTCCTATGCTGGCCTGCTTTTCCCTTGGCTTACATCCCTTCCCAACTAAGTCAACTAACCTCCTCTAAACCTCATCGTGAAATCTCCTTTGCTTTCTGCAATCCCAACTGCCCCAAACTGGCTGCTGCTCCATAATGTCCCCAGCACTGCTGCTGGCCACCAGCTCCCACCACCACGGACCCTGCAGAGATGAGACCTGTTTGGATCTCCTCTTAAAAGCTTTCAGGTGTATCTTGAAGGCTGGAAAAGAGGTGCCGTCTGCATTCTTTAAAGCCTGCATGGATGAAGGACTGTGAAAACAGTTGTATGGTAGCCCTTTCCAAACATCTACCAGCAGCACTCACAGCAGGGAAAGTTTTCATGCTGGGATTGCAGAAGGCAAAGCAACACCACAAACCCTGACACTCGCAGTGACGCAGAGGTAACAAGCCAGACAAGCCCGTACCCTTTGGCTCAGTTGCTCCTCTTGCCCATTCTCCAGCCCTGGCACTGACCTGAGCCGCACTGATGGACAACGGGAGCTTTTCAAGGAGCTCACGTTGGGGCAGAAGCCACCAAACTCTGAAAGGGCGCAGAAGTTTGAACGAGAAAACCACTTACTTCTCAAGCAATTTATTTCCCAGTCCCTTCAAAGTTACCTCATTTCATGTGCGTTTGACACCTCCTTTTCCTCTGCAGAAGGTGCAAAATGTGTCAGGGGAGAAAAAAGGAAAGAAACAATTTGTTCTAACTTCAGCCCCGTAAGTGTCACTTACTGCGTGGAATATAATTGAAAAAGGACGGTGATAGAAGTGTAGACGTATCATTCATTGCTCGGCTGGAGGTTTACGTGCCATTGCTGCCACGCATACAGTGCTCTTCTGCTGCTTCAGGTCATGGGTGGCTTCTGCATGCCGATTCGTACCGTGCGATTTTTTTTAGTACTCTCTTTACAAACAAGGCTCCGGGAAATATGAAAGCAAAAACGTTGACATTCAGTGCGTCCTACTCATATATTTTTTGCCAGGGGAAAAAATTCTTTGTGGCTTAATTACTAATCAAATGCATAAAAAATTTACTTACCCACGCAGAGGATTGTTTTATCCCATTAATACTTGATCTGTGGAAATACATGTGTATTTTCATTTTCTATATAAATCAACATGGAAAAGTTAATGATTCTGTATCGGTCCAAAAGGGATGTTTTGAATAGAAAGGCTGCAATAAAACTCAATCACAATCTGGTTTGGGCTGAACAAAACATTTTATTCCCACCATTTTTAAGTTTGTGACAACCTGTGAGAATAAACCCAGCAGGATTATATTTTTTGTCGATACTTATGAAATCGGTAACACAACTATGTAGCTTCATCAGGCACAATACCACCAGCTATACAACAGACATGCCAAGTTCAGTCTCCAAATAAACTGAGATTCATTAATTAGCCCCACAGCCAATGTAAGGGCACATCCAGAAATTACGGAATGAAGAGTAAAATCCCTTGAGAAAGGGTCAAGCAAAACACCTGCGGCAGCTGTTGCCTGGGCAGAAGGCTGCAGGCACATGAACGAGAATTAAAAAACAAACGAAAAAAAAGTTATAAAGAGCAGTATAGGGCTGGCACAGGTGGTTTGGGAGGACCAATGCTTCCAGCAGAAATTTATCCCGCAGGTTGTTGGTAGCAATATGCCACCGACCATTAGGCAGGGTCTCTGGTGTGATTAACATTCCTGTCTAGAAAGGCTTAGCTAGGAAAGCTATTTAGAAAATAGTTTTCCCTTTTTGTCCCAAAATTCTTAACTTTTTAACATGAAAAGGAAAAGTGATTTCTTAACAAAAGTCAAAATTTCCTGCAGGAAAGTAATTGTTCCCATAGGACAAACCTGTTAGTTAAAGACCGTGTTTCCTTCTAAGAGAAACCAGCTGGTTTGACCTTAAATTTCTTACCAGCCTTTAAAGGTCTCTACCTGTCAAATAGCTGCAAAAGGAGAGGGATGGGAATTGAAAAGGTGGTCTCTTCCCTCTTCGCTAGTTAGAAGGGAAAAATTGATAACAGGAATTATCGTATTGTCCCTTTTCTCAATCCCCTCATCAATGTCCCCTCATCAATGTGCCTTCATTGTGCATGCACACAAACCGAACCCGGACGAACGGGCCTCAGAAGTCTTTGGACAGCCAGTGAGCCAGCATAGGAGCCTGCAAGCTTCTTAACGAGCTCAGGAGGTCAAAATTTGCTATGCCAGCACCTCGTTGACAGTCTCTCCTCGATGGCCATGGGCAATGATCGGTATCGGTGCCTGGGGAGCAGCATCGCCCCACGTCGCAGGAGCCCTGGCTGTGCCGCGTGGCCAGCCAAAGCATTGGGTCCTCTTCCAAAGCCACCATGACCCTCCATGGCCTGTGAGATCTTCAACGGTGCAGGAGGAACCACCACTGCAGGCTTTTCTCCTTTTTTCTTCTTCTTTTTTCTAATTGTTTGCTTTATTTTTTTAATTTTTTTTAAAAATATATCTTTCTTGAGTGATTTAAAAGTATTTATAATAACTTCTCACAAAGTTGGGGACCACATTTCATTTAGCTTTGAGATATAAAAAGAGGTTGTTTACTCTTTTTCATTTGAATCAAATATGCACTGTTTCTATAGCAACTCCAACACTTCATAGCTCTAACTGTTACACAGACAGAAAGCGTTTAACCCTTTGAAGTGTACGGCTCTGAATCTTTCAGAATCAATACCAAAATAATTACCCTTCATCATATTGTCATACTGCATCTGACAAAGGATGGTGCAGGCTTTTTGTTTTATTTTGTGAAAAATATCCTGCCCAAGTATGTGGCTTATTAGCTCACATGAGCAACAGAAGCAAGCAGTCGTTAGTATGCTTGAATTTATGACCAGGGTGATACATCATTAGAAAAAAATGTTTCGGCATTGAGAGCTTGCAGTGCTAAACCCCTAAATCTAAGAATGTAACTTAAAACGTGTTGAATCCTTAACAATAGACACAAAACCCATCAGGACAACTTTATTTTTAGACTAACTTGATATATCACAAATCCCAGGTTGGAAACTGCAATACGTGGCAGTCCTGACCTCACACTTTATTCATCCCTCTACCAAGCATTCATACGATGATAACATCTTCATAAAACAACCTTCTTTTCTTATTTCTCCTACCTTGAACCACACAACCCCTTTCTTTCAAAGCTGGACCTGAAGCAGCTTATGGAACATTACACTTCCCTCTGGTTAAACCTCTTATATCCCCAGCTGGGTAATACAAAGGTAGGTAACATTGGAAAAGATATCTAAATATTATTAGTTTTTAGGATGGTTGTGTTCTGGATTTAAATGCTGTGACTAAACAAATGGCTCAGATATGCAGTATCATACCATATCTGGTGATGAAAAATTCAAGGACAATCAATTTAAGACTTATGATGCTGTCTTCATAGTGAGAATTACCTGCTCTAGAAATCAGCTTCATTACTATCCTTGATTTAAAACTGAGGGTCTGATGAGGTGGGAAATTTGCAATGTTTCTGTATTTACTGCTTTATGACTTCCAGAGCAAAGGCTTCCATCTTTTCAGACTTCATTAAATTGCACGAATTGGCAATATCTTTTGTGAAGCATCGCTAGAGAAATAATGTTTCAGTAGGAAGAGCATGAAGTAGAAAAAGAATAAAGAAAATAATTTAAAAAGAACAAAAGCAATTAATGAGTTAAAGCATCCTATTTTTAAATATAATAGCAAGAGTGAGTCATGAAGAGTCCTTTTATTTCTGAGCTAAGCTAAATGTGTGCGTGGATATACTTGCAAATAGTTTCTGTCATAAGACAGGTGTGTTTTTCAGGATATTTTTTACAAAACAGATCTTTAAAAATCTATATTAATATCTTGTCACATGTGCTGGAGATTTTTTATTGTGTCTGGACCTAGAACTCAAAAGAGTTGCTGATGTTACCAACAATGCAATTCAATGCATGGCTAAAACATCAGACACCAGAAAAGAAAACATCGGTAAAAACCTATGTGGATAACAAATGTGGTGTCCGCATTTCCCAGTGCGTTCATATCACACTTGCAGCTAGCACTGCAAGTTGCGGACCAACATAGTTGGCATCTAGGTGGGTTCTTAGTGTAAACTCATAGTGGTCCTCAGCACAGATTTACCAGGGACTGGTGTCACAGGCTAAAGACCATGCAGTTATACCATCATTCCTGTTGATGATGCTATCCTCTTGATGATACAATCCCATTGACTAGTCCCCAGGATTCATCGGTTTAAAGCTAAACTGGGTTGGGTCCACCTGGGACATCCCAATTATCTGTTTGTCAGCCACATGTCCACTCAAGTCCAGAAGATCATGTTGCTGCCTTCCCCCATCAACTGGTGCCTTCAGGAGACTGGTCAAATCACAACCTGAATATGAAGAACAGGACAACGTATTTTCCTTGAAGAAAACACCACTATTGTGAGGAATGATCATTGCTTTTGCTTAAGCCTCTCCCATCTCTTTACTCACCACTTGCAGCTGCTGGGTTAAGCTGTTATGCGGGAGAAAATGCTGCAGA
This sequence comes from Balearica regulorum gibbericeps, assembly GCF_011004875.1. Taxonomy (NCBI): domain Eukaryota; kingdom Metazoa; phylum Chordata; class Aves; order Gruiformes; family Gruidae; genus Balearica; species Balearica regulorum. The sequence continues at coordinate 33,699,359 of NC_046191.1, read as the reverse complement.
AACCAGCGAGAAAACTGCCTTGTATACTGCTTTATAACATGGGTTGTAAAAAGACTAAAGCAGCTTATGGATCTTTTCTATGAGGTTTGCAGAGGTTTCTGTGAGATCCTTTTTTTTTTTTTTTTTCCCCTATAGGTCTACCAGAAGCCATAATATCGATTGACCTAGTTTTTCCTTGTATGAGACAAGCCACACACTATCCCTAAATAATTTCAGACAAATTTCAGTGACCACACTACTAAGGAAAATATAATCTTTCCCAAAGCAGGACAGTTTCAAACATTGGTTTGGGGAAATTATTTGCCTTCTTCAAAATCGTTGTAAAAAACTTCATTGCTGGGGCCAAGGAAGAAAAAAAAAAAGTGACAGCATGCACAAAAGGAGCTTTGAGATCTATCATTTTGGCTAAATTGCTCCATTTCTTGCTCTTCAAGCTCAAATTGGACAGATTGCAAATATACATGTATATATTCTATACGGTAAGTGTGTGTTTTTAAATACCTTGTATTTCAGAAATAAAGGAACAAAGAGGATGAGAACTGACATGCAATACACAAAAAGGAAAGGAAAACACTCCGTGTCATAACAGCCTGAATAGACATACACCATGAATATACCACCAGACAATACTTTTGCTGATTAATTGGCAGACAGATCTCTCACTGGGAATCACAGCACCGGTTGCCAGATTTCCCTGAGTCTTTATTTTCCAGCGTTCAGGCTGAGAAAGTGTTGAAACATATAAATTGCACTTAGCGGTCCTAGCAGAAGGGCTCTGCACATCAGTGACCGACCCTGCAGATTGCGACGCCAAGTTTGTGGCCAGGCACTGCCACAAATGTGAGGATTCAATCAAAGTGCAGAACAGGATGATTCTGGAGTTTGATTGCAGCAGGCAGGGGTCATGATGAGAAACAGTGGTTGTTCACCCAGGAGAAATTTGAGGAGAGCATCTTGTCCACGCAACATACCTGAAGCCGTCTTATTAGCATTTGCAGGGAAAGCTTGCAGGGAAAAGGGAAGAAAATGAAAGTTAAATGAATGTATAAATAGCTGCAAAGCCCACCAATGTATGCATTTTTATGGAGTAAAGGTGAAGCTGCATGTGGATGTGCATATGCTGAGGTATTCGTGCACTTATATTGCCAGAAAAGAAATCAGAGCAAGACAAATAAAGTGTCAGAGGTATAAATAAAGACGATATTACTTCCAGGGATTCTTAACAAAACAAAACAAAACAAAACAAAAAAACCAACACCAAAAAAAAAAGCAACACACATACAGGTCAGGTTATAAAGTCACAAAATTATCACAAGTGACAAGATAAAATTGGTTGCATCTCTTAAAATATTCTTTAATGTTGTGATCCAGAACGATGATAACAGAAATATAAAATGAAGCTGGCAGGTCATAGTCATGTTAAAAGCAAAGTGGCCTAATAGGGGACCTTTCCTTAAGTGGTTTTCTGGAGTGGAAGTTTGACTGAACCAAAGTCTATGCAAAATATTAGACATGTTGGTTCTGTAATGTGATCCTTTTTGGGTAGACTTGATGGTAAAATTTATTTCCATCAAGTGTAAAATGTACATAGTTCTGTATAATACATGAAAGTTTTATATTCCACCTCTGAGTCCCTGAGAAAATAACATTTCTCTTTTAAAAAGTTGATTTTAAAAGTCAAGTCACACCAAATGTTAGTGAGGAGGATTTTTTTGTTTTTTTAAAGTGGGCAATTTAAATGAGCGTTGCTGCACTACAGCAACCTTTTCATTGAAACCAGACTTATTGAGCTTAACTGCCTATACACTAATTAAAGCATCTCTCATCCTGTTTGGCCTATTCAGCATTACACTGCAAGCTTAGAATGGGTTTTACAAAGCTAAGGCAGTGATAAGTGTTAATAGTATTTTATTATTTCTCTGGTACGATTAAGATATTTCTTTGGCTGCAGCCAAGAGCCTCAAGGGAAAGAAAAAAAACACATAGGAAGAGTGGGAACATACCCTCGTAGCATCGCTGCTTCACCATTTGGGCTCTGAAGTGTGACCGTAAAGCTTCTGACTACCGCTCTCGCAATGGGAAGATGTCCGTACATTTATCTAGAAGCTGCCTTATGCACCGCGTCCACCTAGAGTGGTCTACATTGGGAGGTATGCAAGCAGCTAAGTGAATTATTGAAAGGCCAAATAAAAGAACAGACAATGAAACTGGTTCAATGACTGGCACTGGGGAAAAAATGAGAGGATCGCTTGGGACAAGAACAGTACGCTCTTTTATATTAACAAGAGCTTTCAGAAAGAGGTGATGGTGACTCACGAGAACTATACGAACGGCCGTTGCTGTCAATGGAAAAGCAGCTGCCAGTGGAAACCTCAGCAACAAGGGTACTCAAAGGCAGGACAGAGAAACAAGGAAGGAAAGCAAAGAGCTTGGGAACTTTCCTTCCATCATCTGAGAATTTGTACTTTGAGTGGGTCTGCAACGGAGCATCACCTCCAGCCTGCACGGCATCTGGGCTGCTGGAGGAGGCAAAGGCCAGAAGACATCACCCCCTGTTCAGCATCTGACCCGCTGTCATCTTCGGAGAGGTTGCTTCATTTTCCCCTACCTCATTCCTCCTCTCTGTACGATGAGGAAACAAGATTCAGTGTCTGTATGATATGCTGAGAATAGCATTATATAAACACTAGACGTTGACTATTAATTAGGAAACTACGAAGAAGAGTCACAATTTAAAAAAAAGAAAAGAAGTTGTCTCTTAGCAACTCAGCTTCTCCAGCTCCAAATAAAGAATTAGAATATGACAATGTCACATTATTTTCCTCGGTAATTCTGAAATTTGGCTTAATTGCAGTTTATGTTCTGGCTGGACATCTAAACAAGTAACTGACAGTTACAGGGATAAATAATTTCTGTCCATCCGTGTAACTGGGATGAAAGTCCTGTGTTGATATTTCAGTAGCGCTGTGTATGAGACACGATTCAGTTCAGACGATTGGTACTAGGATCTGAGCATTTTCACCACCCAGCCATTGATGAAGTCTGGATCAGCTCCCCAGGGGATCTGAGCAAGCTGTTGTAAAGGACAGCCCTTCAGAGGCCACAGCTTGATGGTGCAGAGAGATTCAAGACTAGATGCATCTATAGAAACATTTCCCTTAAGACTCCTCTTTCGGGACCTGATGGTGGTAAATGCTGAGGAGCTCCTGAGATCCCCCTGTTTTACCACTCTTCGCAGTTGCCATGTTATCGTAACATTTCGCTTGCAAGTTTACACAAAGACATATATACACAATATACCTGGAGCTGCTGCATATTCTGCAAAATCCATTAGAAGCAGCGCTCCTATATAGTTATCCAAACATAACACAGCTCAATGCCTTCAGAATAAAATGGTTCAGTTCAGCGATGTGAAGACCACTCTCAGGTCCCAGTGCCGTAATTTTTACCTAGGTATCCATTGAGTTGCAATAGCTGGGCTTTGAAAAGGAGCAAGCCCATAAGGCTGGCAAAATGTTCTCCGAAACTCCCCAAAACTGGACTGTCATTGATGTGACACTTCTCTCAGTCCTTCAGTGGTATAAACAGGAAGGGCTTCCATGCCAGCATGTTTACCTATTCGCACCAGCAAAGTAGAATACATTTCAGTGATGCTCAGCTTCGGAGGATCCCTGAGCCTCTTGCTCTCCAGTCATGCAGTGCATTTGCTGACACAAGTCAGGAATCAGAGGACTTCGTCCACCCCAGCAGCAAGTTACCAGCAGTTAGATGAAACCAAAGAGCCCGCCGTGAGCCCTTCAAGTCCCCTGCACATACACGTGGTGCACAGCCGTCATCTGCACCCAGCCGTGCTCTACCAGCCTTCAGGGCTACCAGGCGTCGCAGTGATTCACAGGAGATCGAGGGCATCTCAGGCTGCTAGCACAGGCTTAAGACAAAAATAAGTGGTCTGCACAGGCGTATATTAAAAGTCTGATGCACGGCAAAACCCACAGCTTTGTAACAGAGCCAGAAACAGACATGTTATTATTCCCATAAAAGAAAATGAGGCAAAGGAATAACCACAGTTCTGTTGCTTATGGCACATGAAATACTTTTAAAATCCTCCCAGCTCATAGTAAAGACTCATCATTGCTTAAAATGGTAGAAGATACAGTCTTTGAAACTTTTAAATATTTAATTTGCATCTTTTTAAATCCAAGGCAAAGTTTAGATTGCAAGGTGCAATGAGGAAGGGGAATATTTTTGTTCTGGTAAACACAAGTGTAGCCTGTTTCTAATGAGTAGCAATCAAGAGACACTGCAGGGACACAGAACATAAAATAAAATAGCGAGAGAATCCAATATGCTGCTATTCCTGGCAGTTCTAAAAATTAATTCAAAACTGCATCCATTACAAGAGTAATGGAAAAGTAGAGCTCCATGTCTGTAAATATTAGGACCGTGGCTGATAGCTTCATTTCCTCCCCTACCTCAATTAAATATGGCAGCTTACAGCTAAATTACACAATGTGGCCACAGTTTGTAAACAAAACAATCAATGTTACAAATGTTAGTGCCTAATAAATAGATATACCGCTGTATCAGTTAGAATTATGCCTCATGCAATAGCTGTTCACTTCCAAATAGGTATATCTCTTATTAAGCATTTGATTATTAATTTTACCATTCCCAGTGCAAAATGATATAACAGAAAGAAGCCTTCTGCTGTAACATCTTTTGCAAATCACACCCAAAATCTTAATAAAGTAGCTCCCAATCTGTTTCAGATCTAATTCTCCCAGACAGTTGTACATTGTCAGCCTGACCCAGATGCTTAAAATGCATTAATGTTTATGCTTTAAACTGGAAAAAACAATCATTGAGTATGATAATCCGAGAATCAGCCTGTGCCCCATTGCACCTCTGTGGATTTGACTGCCTGATCTTTTCTCATCCTTGTGTAACCCCAGCATCCCTGGTTCATTTAATTCCTTAAGCTTTAATTAAAAAACAGCAATGAAAGCCAGCAAGACAAAGCAGCTGAAAATTCCTTTATAGCTTGCAGAACAGCTAATATCGCCTTGAGAAGAGACGGCAAACACCACGTTCGAATACAAAGGTGGCCTACTGAAACTTAATCTCTCTTCTGCTGTGTCCTGCTGAGGAATACTTTACAGAGCTGGTCTTTTATTGATATTCTTCCATCAGGGGAAGAGGAAACCATAAAACTTGTACAGGAGTTTGTGCATCTCATTCACTATTCTTTTATCTGGTTTCCTCCTCCTATCTTCGACTGGTGAGTCTGGAGTCCACTTAACTTACTCCAGGAGAATAACAACAAAATATTATTAAGGGCGTGCATTTTTTAAAACACAAAGTCCTTGCCTCAGTGGGGGGCTACAGGGATACTTTGTCATTAACCAGGAGATGCTGGTTTGGTTTGGTGCTGCAAGAACTGGAAATGGAAGAACTGTGTTGGAACCAAGTTTCAATGGCCAAGGGTGGTCAATGCCAGGAGACCCCGCTGGCTATCGTTACCTGGGCGTATCAAGAGCTGTGCGGCTTCTGACCTGGTCACAAAATGCTCTCCCACTGCAGGGACAACAGGAGAGTCCCCAGGGACCCAGACTGTGTCAAGAATCAGTTTTCCTGCCACCACATCAGCTTCCCGAAGTGATGTAGACTTGATGGGCATGTAAGCTCTGTCAAGACCAGAGATGGCATGTGGGTCATTATGTTGTCTGGAGCACACAGGATCAGCCAACAAACACCACCAGCAAACCCCCTGATGCAGACGGAGACGCTGCAATCTGTGTAATCTGGGCTGCCGAGGACCCTGGTGCAATGGGCTCCCCTTGTCAAGCCACCGTGTGACTTGCTGTGCGACCACAAGCTACCAGCAATGTAACCTGGCCACAGAGCTGTGATGCCAAGAGGGTGGTTTTGCTGACAAAATTCAACTCTCCCATCTCTCTGCAGCTTATCGTACTTGTGCTTGCTGGCTCCGGGAGCTGGAGGAGTGGCTTTGATCATGTTCTGAGTGTTTTCATTGTTTCAGCTGAAGCTGTGACCTCTGAAGGTGGGCAAGGAATGCTTTTCCCCATTTCAGGAGCCTTTTGATGGTTTTGGGTTTTGTCTTTTCACTTACTCAGACAGAAATATTTTTATTGTTTATAAATTCACTTCCCAACCAACTTTAGGCAAAGGGGAAGGTTTTGTATGAGTGTGAACCTACTTTTCCATAATCTTTGCACATGTACTACAATTAGCTTGCAGTTCAGAACAAAGTTGTAAGTGAACCAAGAAAATTTATTAGTCTTGTCAAGTGTTTTCAAGTAATTCTGAAATGTAAATAAAAAAAAAAAATCAATCCAGATGCTCAACAAAACCAGACTTTACCACAAAATGCCTATTTTGATAAACTGGCATATTTGGATGAAAATGGATTATAGAAATAATTCTAAGCAAGTTCAGTATTTTTTATAAAACTATATGTGACATTACTCCATGTGATCCTGCATTTCCAAAAGAAAGCTGTGCTTGCTAAACCCTTTTGGAACCCATGGTCCAGTCCTGTCTAATACGTAGATTTTACCCAATTGCATTTAGGACCTCCGAAGCCAGAAACAAACATAAGCGCAGCCTTCACTGAACAGTGAATGATATTTTATGTCAAAATAACAGGCAAATAGAGCAGAAGGCCCCAGTGTCTTAAATATTCCATTGCAAGCAAAGCTATGGAGCACATCAGTGAGACCCAACTTGCAGTGCTGCGTCCAGCTCTGGGCTCCCAGGACAAGAAGGACATGGAGCTGTTGGAGAGACTCCAGAGGAGACCACGGAGATGATCAGAGGGCTGGAGCACCTCTGCTATGAGGACAGGCTGAGAGAGTTGGGGTTGTTCAGCCTGGAGAAGAGAAGACTCCGGGGAGACCTTAGAGCAGCCTTTCATTACTTAAAGGGGGCTTCTAAGAAAGAGAGAAAGAGACTTTTTAACAATTGGCAACAGGACAAGGGCCAAAGGTTTTAGATGGAAAGAGGGTAGGTTTAAACTTGCAAGAAATTGTTTCCAATGAGGGCGGTGAGGCCCTGGCACAGGTTGCCCAGAGAAGCTGTGGCTGCCCCTGGCTCCCTGGCAGTGTTCAAGGCCAGGTTGGATGGGGCTTTGGGCAACCTGGGCTAGTGGAGGGTGTCCCTGCCCATGGCAGGGGGTGGAACTGGATGGGCTGTGAGGTCCCTTCCAACCCAAACCAGTCTGTGGTTCTGTGATTCTGACCTTTGATCTTCATTCAATGTAAATGTTAATCTTTCCCAAAAATTGGTGACCATGGTTTAAATTCTCCCTTTTCTGACTGGATTTTAGCTGTAATGTGCTGACATTGAAGTAAAGTATGCTTCTGCATTTCATTTTTATATAGTTGACTTCTTTAGTTCAGTAGTTTTACGGCTTTCAATTTGACTTTTTAAATACGAGTTTATAGCGTTTCACCTTTCTCTCAAATGGATAAGCCTGTAAGAACTTTGCTGTTTGATTAAGTTATCATGCATGAAGAACCAGAAAAATTTAAGACAATTGTTCATTTAAATGGCTGTTAATTACATCCTCCTGACATAGTTATTGTACTATAAGCACACTTTGGATAAAACTGCTGTACTATCTAATTGAACTCAAAAATATTTCTGACATTTTAATGAACACACCAATTAGTTTTATTTTACAAGACTTTCGAATGAACCACAGAGGATTAGAAAATGACATTCAAGGTCTGCATATAATTAAATTGCATAACACAGAAGGGGGGAAACGTAGTGTCATATTGAAGAAAAAAATATGTAGGGATGCATTAGCATTCAAGATGTGTTAGAGTAAATAAGGTCTTTTTTTAAACAGAGTCTTTCTTTTTTTACCAGGAAAGTTCACAGGAGTCAATGGAATGACACAGCGTTATTGTCACCAGCCACAGATTGTAAGCCTGGGGACTCCAGGGCCGTTATCCTATTCCTTGTCGGACACCCCATTTCAATTTCACTTTTATGGGATTTTTGCATAATTATTTGTGTAAGTCAAGTGGAACTTCACAGAGCCAGTGGAGCTATGCTGTAATGAAGGCATGAGAAGACGAATAGTTGTCTGGACTTCAAGATAATCACGGTGTATGTGAGGCTTTCTACATGAGAGATCAACTGGATAGGAACAGAAATTAAAGGCATTTAAATCAGTTAGATTAGACTTATAGATTTCACAGTTATCCAGCCATCTGGATGCATTTGACTAATCCAGTGAAGGAGAGGGCCAGACCGTACATGTTTTCCATGGAACTAAAGGATTCGATGTCATGGACCTCTCTCTACAGCACTACACTCATGTCAAAGGAAGGAGTAGATGGTCAGAGCAGCTCATTTCTCAATGATCAATAGCTCTGTAAAAAAAAAAAAAAAGAGAAAAGTATAAATAAAATAAATACACTCAAGTGTATGTACACACTTTAGTATGGAACAAATTGAGCACACATAAGTCTTTGGTCTCTTTAGTCAGCGGTTCTTCAAACTCTAAGATTTCTGCTAAGCCTCCGGTCTCTCTACGTTCATTCTGTGCTGCAGACACTAACGCCAAATGCATCGTCCCAGCTGCACTCTGAATAGAGACAGACAGAAAAAATCATTGCTTTCCTGATCATAGAAGTCATCCTTTGAATTTATCACAGACTGGCATTTGCTTGCTTTATATGGGAATAACTTGGCATGCTAATATTGAATTCCCTCACTATATGTTTTGCTTTCACCATGATGGGTAGTGAGAAAATAAGCATAGTAAAGGGAAAAGGGAAAAGAAAAAGGAAAAAAAAAAAAAAAAAAAGAAAAAGGAAGTATCAGTACACTTGGAAAAACATTCAATTATAAAAGTGGATACAAAATGCTAATAATTCAATGCTCTGTAGCACCCATCTGAATTTCATTATACTCTAAGTAGAATCTGGTATTTGTTAAAGAGGACAAACCTTCTTTAAAGATATGTTGCTCACAATCATCCAACAATAAAAAAGGTAAATAAAATTAACTAGTTGATCTTCGTGTCAAAGCAAAGAAGAAAAGGGAAAAGAAAAAGAGAAAAAGAAAAATTCATAGGTGAATTTTCAGCGGATGTAAACCACTCTGGAGGGGGATGCTGCTTAGACAGACAAAGCTGCAGGATCTCGGGTTTTCTATGTAAATCAATTTACGTCAATGGAATTACTCAATATGTACCACAACGAATGAGCAAGTTTGGACAACACTGCATCCTGAATGATGAGATGTAGACAGAGTGGCAACCCCTGCTGAAGGACAGGAAACCAAATGAAATATTAGAAGAAAATATTGTTCCTAGGAGTAAGTGAATCAGAGACCAGGCTTTTGTTCTATTTTTTTTCTATCAGCACAGATGACATAAAACTGTTCCCAGTAGCTTTTGTTTTGCATGTTATAGCAAAAGAAATGAAGGAGGTTAAGTGAACTATTGAAACTGTTAATCTACGGAAAATTGGGATTGGAAAAATGAAAACTCAAACAGGAAAATATTGCCAACTTAAAAAAAGCCACCTCTTTTCACTAAAAGACAGATTTTCCAACTTTTGTCCAATGAAAAATAGAAGTTTTTGTTCTTGGAGATATTGTTTGCTTGTTTTGGACCATACGTCTTCATTTCCATCCCCCAAAATACAGAAGAAAGGGGGAAAAAGCAATTGCTATCATTTTAGATAATGTATCTGGATGGTTAGTAATGCCTCTCCAATTTTTCAGATTCTAGGACAGTGTCATACCCCTAGAAAAACCTTAAAACTCTCACACTCATCTGTCTTAAACAAGAGTTTGGAAATTAACAGAAATGTGTCCTTGAAGTAGTAGTACAGGAATTCAGCATAAGTCAGATAAGGTAAAACAAATCAATAAGCTGAGTAATCTCAGAGAAACACAACTGATCCAATTTGTCCTGAAATTCGGCATCTGCTATCATCTTTAATTTGCCAGATCCCATACAAACCTAAAATAAAAAAGTCACTAAATCAATTTCACATCCTAATTTTGATAATTTTGTATCACTGTAACTACTGAGCTATGTAGCATTGTTCCAAACCTCCTCCAAAAAGTGAAGAACTAGATCGTCTTTTTTAACAGTTACCTGCATTTACTTTCCTAAGTCATTTGGTCATTTCCTATATGTGGAGGCAACTGTTCAAATGTAAAACCTGATCCTTACCCAGTGTCAGTCAAAATAGCTTCACCAGGGGAGAAAAAATAAAAGTATAAGACGCCTTACTGAGTAAGGCGCTCTCACTAAATGGATCTTAACAACAAAGACTGCCAAAAAAGTACTTATTGACTTCTAGAACAATTCAGAAATGACTTACTAGATGACTGAAGCACAGAAAGCTGCATATAACATTCAAGATTCAGTAAATCAAATGTAAGTTTTCACATTGGAAAGCCGTAGCTGCAGGCAGAAACAGCAGCATTTCCAGAAGTATATCCTAAAATATGTATTTTCATATTGTTTAAAAGCAGCTCTTTAAAAGACTCATTCCTTGTGCTTGGTGGAGAGATCAATAGAGATTTTAAAGATATTTGCAATTCCCTGTACAGAACAAAGAGGCACTAAAATTAGATAATGTCTTACCTGTATCAGCAAATGTATATTTGACTTTATTTAGCTGTGCTTTGGCATATTTTGCCACTTTATATGCAACACAAGATTGGTTGCCTAAAACTTAATGTCCCAAACACATTTGTGTTTATTTCTCATGCCTATTTAAACATCTGCAGTGGAGCCACACTACTTCTCCACAGAAGAACATTTAGTCCATTACCAACATATTTAGACAATATATATATTTACCATATAGGGTTTAAAGTCTATAAAATAGGAATATTTCTTAGACCTTATTATTTGTCTACTGCATAGAAGATGCTTATACCTTCCAAAAAAAAAAATCTATCTATCTATCTACCATCTTATTAGTTTTACTTGGTTATCGTCTAACTCTATATTTGCATCACCGGAGATCTACTAATGCAATCTCCGCTGCCAGTGTCTTTTTCTTTACACAGCCCCTAAGAGCAATTCCACCCCACGAGGTTGAAGACCGCCGTCTCCACCCTGAGAGGAAAACCATGGAAGTGCCTGGTGCCGTTTCACTGCTGCAGACCCCTCCCCACCTTCTGCGGCTCTTTGGGCTCGGTCCTTTGCAGACCCCCTTCTTTCCCAGGTGCGGACCCCGAAGGCTCACTGCAGCTCCTCTTGCCACGCACAACATGATCAAGAGTAAAGCTGAGAATTTTGAGAGCACTGAAATGAATCCGGAGGATCACAACAAGACTCCGGATGCGCAGAAAACCAATGGGAAAAGATTTAAACTGCTTCAGCCCATGTCTGCAAGCAAAGGGACGGGGATGATGGCTGGAAGGGAGCCATGTTTCTGATAACTGCTGATTCAAGAGCACTTCATGTGTTTAACAGTTCACGCCGGGAAGGCTGACTGCGCTCCTCACAGTAATGAAATCCGAGACTGACAGATTTTCACCAGGTTCCGTAGGGAAACAAGGCCAATTGCAAATTGCCAGAGGCTGCACAAGTATCCTGGGAAAGTGTCACTAAGTGCTCTTTCTATTCTTACCTCCTTCCCCAGGCACCCGCTGTTGGCTCCGGATAGAGGCAGGACAGCGGGTTAATTGGATCGCGGATTTGATTGGAGTTAGCTGTTGTTGTGAGATGATAATGTTGTGCCTTGTACCCCGATTAGTGCTCGAACTTGTTGGGTGACTTGCTCTGGTTTTGATGGAGGGGTCTCAAGGTGAAGTTTCCAGCCGTGTTTCATGCAGAACTACAATAGGAATTTGGAGGGAAGGATGGTTATACGATACAAAAATCAACCAGCCTCACACGGGCCACTGGCACATGCTAAGCAGGCATTCGCACGCAGGGGTGGGACTTCCAGGAAAAGCGAAAGACCCTCAGCCATCGCCAGCGTCCTGATCTTCATTTTGCCCATGCTAGAGGTCAGAACTGACACCTGCGCCCTACCTCCTGCCTCTGGAGCCAGGGGCACCCCCGGCCCGGGCACCTTCCCTCCTTCTGACACGCAGGAGGGGCTGTGGTCATGGATGCAAACTGCTGCCAATGCTGTCAGCAAGAGCAAAAGCAGGAAAACTGATTCATGCCTCTTCCAGGCACTCTGCCATGGGGCTGTTTCTCATCTCGCGTGGCAACAGACCACGTTTTTTTGGGAAAGTAAGGAGAAGCTGTGATGGGGAGAGGCAAACGGAGCACCAGAGAGGAGAAGGCATCTATCTCATGCAGAGGCGGGGGGTGGGAAGAGTCCCAATAAAATTAGTCTGGAGATGGGGATTAGTGAGGTCAGGGAATGGGCATCACCCATTTTCCTTCAGCATAGGCAGACCTTGGACACCCCACCCTCATCACTCACCACTTCCACTCCAGACCTTCCCCCCCCCGCCCCCAGCATTTCCCCAAGTGCCAGCGGCCTGTCCACCCTCTTTCCCCTGCTCTGATGTGACAGAGCCAAAGCGATACCCCCCTCCCCAAATCTTTCCTTCCCTCCTTCTCTGCTATGCTGCAAAACTGAATTTCACCTATGCTGCCAAGCAGCCTTAGCTGCTGCTGCTAACAAGACACCAACCCATCAGAAAGCAAGCCTGTCTTCAGCTGCTCATGAAGGCAGATATTCAGCAGACCACAGGAACACAAGATGAACAGCAGGAACACAAGCCCTGAAACACTTTTTGACTTATTTGGTCCTCCTGAGTCAATCGTGCAACTGCAGAGGGCTACGTCCACACGAAGGTACCCAATTCCAAATGCAACATAAAATCCAGAGGCAGACTGCTGTGCAACCCTGATAAGGAAATTAAAATTTGTCATAAAGGTAAGGCACAGGATGCACACCACCGAGTACCAAAACAGATAATGCTCTAGCAGCTCTGGTGCTAAGAAAGGTTCAAAATACCCAAAAGACAATTTATGCACTTAGACCATCCTCAGGGGAGTTGTAAGAGATGGAGTATCATTTGTATGTGGTTAATTTCCCATTCCACGCTCCCATCCTGCGAGACAGCAAGGTAGTGGAGATTTTCTGCCGGCTGAAGATTAGCTGGATGAATCTGAGTCCTGGAAGACAGCACTCGTGCTGGTGAAGAGAAAAGTTTGGTTTAAATAAATTATCATCAGTATCTCTGCGATAATCCACAAGAGAAAATAGTTTAGATTTAATTTCAGGCAACAACAATGATGGATATTAGTATCTGCATTGAGCCCATGAATAGATTAATAAAAATACATATAAAAGGCCACAGATGTATACCTGTCAAACACTCAAATGACTAATACAAGAAGAACCAGGTAAAAAAACAACCTTAAGCACACAGTAGACATTGTCGTGGGGTGGGAGGACATTTGATTCTTGTCAAACATTCACAAAAGAGAATTATTTAAGAGTCAAAAATATGGAGACAGGGACTGTGATTCCATTGCAAAGGTACTGAAGACAGTGGATTTTTAATACAGCCTTTAGTTAGAGTTTAAGAAATCAAAGTTACTGTATTATTAATATGCCTTAAACAGCAGGTAAACTAGCAATTTCTTCCTCTACAGGCACCTGGTGCTCCTCACAAAATCACGCTCTGTTTTGACATCCCTGTTACTTGGCACAGGCTGCCTGTCACGAAGAAGAGCTGACAACAGAGTGATCCTGGTGTGTCTTTCACAGCTGCTGCTGTGTAGACCTTAAAAAAAAAGGACAAGCAATAGATAAGCTTTATCTTCGTGGGTGTTGGCACCTTTGTTGCGGCACCTCCATGGGCTGTGGTTAGCACCATCGGCTCTGCGCTGATGAGGAGGCTGCTGTTCCAAGGTACGGGTAACCCAGGACGCGTAACTCTGAGAAACACCCACGTCTACTCCATGAATATCCTGGGCCCAAAACGTAAAAGCCGTCAGGGCTCTATCTTTTTACAGGGGTGGAGGAGGAGGGCAGGACCTTGCACCCCTTATCCCTGGCTGTGTACGTGCTTTGCAGAGGATGAAACCCAGCAGCCGCGCACGGAGCAGGGGCCACATATCCTAACTGCCTCCCCGCACTAAAAGGGCGTTTTTAAACACTAGGATGCAGAGATGCACAAATTTTTCATCTCCTCCAACACACTGGTACGTCAGCAGACCTGGGCTGTACAAGAATGGCCTGGTGTCTCCAGCAAGTGCCACCTGCCTGTTGGGACCCTCTCAGGATCAGAAGGTCCCTCAAGTCAGACGCCGATATTATTACCTGAGCTCTTAAAGCACAGCAAAGAGACTGTACCACCACCGACGTCTCTGAGAGTCCAGCCCGGCTCTTTGAAAGCAAAGTTGCTACTCTGCTCTCAGGAACAAACTCAGATGCCATGTGAAATTGTCATAGTAGTGCAAAACCCACAGTATTTCATTTACTTATTTAGCTATCTATTTATTTTAAATCAATTTGTGGGAAGTGGCAGGTTTCCCTAGAAACCTCTGAGGTGAATGAAACTGCATTCTCTGTGAAAAGACGGTTCCATCTGAAGATGTTAATCTTACCTTTAATCTAAAGGCACATTAAGGCATTTTCTGAGAGTCTACCTGCACTTTGAAAGGATCGCCGTACTTGTTAGAAAAAACCAATCAAAAACTGCAACATCCAGATGCAGTTAGTTTCCTTTATAGAGAATCCTTTCACAAATGGCTTCAGATGGACACGTCAGCTCACTCTGTGACAGCAAATTAGGCAAAATAACCTACCATTACTGTCGTTATGAAAGTTTTCTTTCCTTCCTTAGTGCTGACAAATGCTATTATAAAATTAACAGAAGTTTTAGCAAAAATATTTTTCAAATAGACCTCCATTTAATTCTATTAATGCATGGCAAAAGGATAGTCAGACTGAGCCAATATGAATTCTGCACAGAATTGCTCACTGTCCTCTGGCACCAAAAAAGTACTTACCTTAATAACAAAATTCAGAAGAATTTTCAATTGGAGACACAAGCAAATAATTGTTGTTAGTTAGAGGCAATACAATTTTTGAGATTTATTCTGCCAGAGGCACCTTTCAATTTAACAAATGTACTACTGTACGAGAAGTATGTTGTGATGCTTGAACCTAGTCAGCATGTTCTGATCCCTGCAATGGCTGAAGGGTTGTGCAAAACGCATGATTCGAAGCCTTGAAGTATGTTATTCTTCCCTTTGTTACTCACTTGCATTCAAGTGCTACAAAAAACCCCCCACGGCCAAGAGAAATCATCTTTTTCTCTGGTGAAGTATCTGCCTTGCCTTTGAATGGAAAGTTTAATGGGGGAAAAGAGAAGATGCAGTAAACTGAAAATTTAGCTGAAAAAGTCTTTTCAAGAAAGAAGGTTTTCTAATTTCTACTCCAATAATAGGATCAGAAGAGGGGTGGGGAGAGTCACCAGGAGTACTTTGTGGAAAACTGGAACCTGGGCAGTTTCAACAGCTCTCCTTCTACTATTTACTCAGATTATACTGCTTGTTCCTGAAAGTCAGTGATTTCCCTTTTCTGTTCATCACATCTCAGCTACACCCCAAAGAAGTGAACATGTGGTGGTTCCTTCTTCCCTTTTCACTCTCATCTTTGCAACCACTTTTCTATCCATATTCCTTTAATTGGAAACATTCATTTTCATGTTGGGTTGCACAGGACAAGCACTTTCTCTTTAATCTTGATGGGGCACCCCCTGATGAAGCCCGTAGAGTGAAAATCCACAATGCCTAAAACAGAGTTGTACAATCTGAACCGCTTTTTAGTCACTCGTCGCCTAGAAATTTGGAACTGCAGAAGTGCAGGACGTACGATGAAGATAGATCGCTGAATTTTTAATGAGCAGTCCTTCGATATTTACTTGGTTAAAAGACAGTGGATACTTTATCTTGCCTGTCATAACAAATACGTTCCTGCTGGCAACTCGGTGTCTTGTGTTTAACACTACATTGACAAATGTACCTCTTCCCCTTTTGTGGTGAATGCAGGCATTATTTTAAAGGGAATAGGCCTGTAGGTTAACTGTGGGGTTTTTCTCTATTGTTCTTTTAATTTTATAAATGCAGTGCTTATCCTAGAGCTAAAGACAACTCCTGCAGTTTGAGTCTAAAACCCCAATGTCAATACTCTCCTTATAAATTCTCAGCTTCGTGCACTGCTCGATAGCATAAGTCAATTGAAATAGAAAGGTTAATGCAAGAGTCCTGAAGTCAGATAATAAGGACTAGCTTCTCAGTCAGCCTTGCAGCCAAAATTGCATTTGCCACTCTAAGGATGAGGACAAAGTGATACCTCCTTATGCATAGGGTTTAACAAAAGAGTTTCTCCATCCCTTTCCCCAGCATCATCTTTCTTGTAGACCCCCCCCAAA
The DNA here is from genome assembly GCF_011004875.1 of Balearica regulorum gibbericeps. Lineage (NCBI taxonomy): Eukaryota > Metazoa > Chordata > Aves > Gruiformes > Gruidae > Balearica > Balearica regulorum. The sequence continues at coordinate 33,682,943 of NC_046191.1, read as the reverse complement.
AGGACCTGAGTGGGCTCAAAAAAAAAAGGTCAGGATGATAAAGAAAGAAGAGATCTGTCCTTCCTGCCTTACTTACTGTTCTTCCAGTTTCTCCTTACCAGTGGTGTGTTTTACATGACCCGGAGAAGCCTGGTCATATAGATGTGGCTGCAGGAAAGAAAAGCAGAAACTGATGGTTCTCAGCTTCCTGAGGCACCGTGACAGTGATGGACGGGCATTACATTTCCTGACATTATTTCCCACTATTTCATGTGGATGTTGCCAACCAAGAGGAGAGTTAAGAGTGGATTCATTGAGCAATGTTTCCTCCTTCACAATCCATCTTGAGATGACAATCCAATTTTCAGGTCAAGAGAAAATTCTTAAGTTATGGAAAAGTCACAGGTGACTAGAATAATGAATACGGAAGATGGCAGAAGAAGGAATGGATCTAGTATGGGTGTTATGGATGAGACACATAGGATATGACAGGGCGAAAGAACACGGTGTGGGACTCACAATGAAGCAATGCAATAGTACATTTGCTTGTGCACAGCCAGCTCTGTTTTTACTCGCAGATCACACAAAACCGCATAGACATTCACTTCTCCAGTCTTCTGACAGCAGCAATAATATAAAAATATATCTATGAGTATTCTATTTTCCCCCAGTCAAAGTCCAGCCAGATTCACTATTTATCATCATTTATTCCAGTAAATAGAAGCCACACCCAGGCCAATTATCTTGCTGTCACAGCTTGTAAATGGTGTTTTGGTATCATGGGATTCCTGTTCAGGAGCTTTGTTTTGATTTTGAGGCCTCTAATCTTTATCAGATATTACACACCACTCATCACTGTCAGTATCCAAAGCAACATCAGCATCTGTGGCATTACTAACAGGACCGTCTTCAGCATGTGAATCATCCTGCAGCTTATCCTCCGGATCCATACTTGCCTGAAAAAAATTAACTCCGGATGACTCTCCAGATGGCAGCTGTTCACCACCCTCCACAGAATACGAGGGCAGGGAACGGTTTTATGAGTAATAAAATCAACTAGTTGGATGGCTTAAAAAGGTTTTCATAGCAACAACACTTGAGTGTGTCCCAACAAGACTTTCGCCGGAGCCGATAACGAGGAGTGCAATTCCTGCTTATCCATGAAAGAAACAGACAACAGCTCTTTCAGAAATACTCTGTAGTGAAAACTCCTACCACGTGTCACAGACTTGGTTGCAGGGTGGGAAGTAACCGCCATGCCTGGCAAGCAATCACCTTGAGAAGTGATGTTCTCCCATGCAGCTCAAATGTCCCGAATATCCAGGTTTTCCCTGCAAGTCAAATTGCAATGTGCAAGTCCAAGTCTAAAAAAACTTCAGGCACCCCTCTCGAGTAAAATAACAGACAACGTAAATGACTCCTTGCTCACATTTGATGCAAAAACATGACAATTTCCACACCGCCTTTCTTTGCTTCTGGTCATCTTTTATGCTTTAGTTCTGTGTCAAAATAAAACTGCTTTATTAAACAAGAGGAGATAATTGCAGCAGTGCCAATGCCTGCTGAAGCACAAACAATGTGAGTTTAAGGTGACGGATGGCAGAAGATATTATGTGTATAAGAAATAAATATGCTTCTGATTATGAAAAAAGAAAGTATTAATAACCATTTTTCATCTTAATAACTTTATCAAAAGGGATATTAATGGTGTGAAAGAAAGGCACAGCTTATTAATGGAAAATGTGATGTTCTGGTTTGCTCACTTATTTGTTAATTGATTTCATTATAAAAGTTCCTTTTCTCAACCTCTTTACATTTCCCTATGAAGACCAAACAGAGGAAAAGAGGGGGATAAAAATAAAAAACTATTTTGGAAATATCAAACCCTTTTGTGTTTGATTTTGATTTTGTTTTTTTATAATCCAACAACCAAATTAAAAGGACATTTTGAAGTTGAATGAAAGCTTTGATCCCATTTCTAAGCTGAAAAATGAATGAAAAATTCCCCAGGTTTTAAAAAAAAATAAATTATAAAACCCTATTTTAGCTTAAAAAATATTATAAATCTTTAATTCTTGGTTTTGATTTAACAGGTAAACTGCCTACAGTAGCTTCCTTTGCCCTTTCCTTCTAATACCACCTATGCCAGCAGAGGTGGAAATAGAAACTTTAAAATTTTCCCAACAATTTTACCTGTTTTTCCAAGTAGACTTTTGCTGGAGGTTGACTAAAGCCAGGAGAGCAGTAGTATCAAAAGAGTCCCATAAACTTCCCTTGCCATCTCATTTCCCTGTCTTTTTCCGACTGTCTCACTCATGAGCCTTCTTCTACAGCTCAAGGATCTGTCAGAATATAGAATCTGGAAATACGTTTATTACAGTAGATATTATTGAATATTAGTCAATTCTCCCCACCTCTTTTCTCACTACAAGAAATACCAATGGCCAGCTAAAGTCTCTGAGGTGACAAATAAGTTTTAAAGCATCATCTTAAATTGACAGGGTCTTCTCTTGTTATAGCACATTAACAGCTGCAAAAGTGCCTATGAAATGTATAGAAAAGAAACAGTATGACATAGACCCCTTGGGCTTTTATTTCTGTACTACTTTTCCTCCTGATAGTGCATCGTGATTGCTTGTTTTGATCTTATTATCACATGTAGAGCAGGCCTGAATGCAAAGAGCAGCAGTTTGATGTGACTGAAACCGTACAGTGACTCAAAACGCCGTTGAGCAAAACTGAGATGTCTGTGGTAATCAGACCAGACTGGAGGATGATGTTGGAGCTATATGGATCCCCATAATGGATCCCTTTGGCTAACAATTAGCGTGGCATGGCCGGTTGCGTGAGTCTGCTCAGTCGTGTGGCTCGTACAACCATCCTGATATTAGATGGGTTGTCCTCTCGGCTGCACACCCCGTTTTGCAGGTACCAGCTCACGTCCCCTTATAGCACAAAGCCAAAGGCGCTGCAAAAAATGACAAACTCACGGGCTTAGAAAAAAATCAAAAGGGAGCAATTTTCCCTAGGTGGGAACTCACAACCACAGGAGATTTCAGAGGGCAAAAATTTAGGTTACTTCATAAAAAGTTGAGATAGAGTCATGGATAAAAATACCCTTATGTCTAACACCTAGACAAGAAGCCACTGCTTGCAGGAAGGCAACAAGATCTGCCAAGAGAAGGGAAACTGTGTCAAAGAGCTGCTCTGGCCATGGACAGAAAGTAGCCAAGTGTTTTGCTTCCCCCTCACTTGTCATCTTAATTTAATTCTTCTAAACGCTCCTTGGCTGCGAGGACACGGGGGAGCTCGATGTAACCAGTGTCAAGGCCACCAGTCTCTCAGGATAGAAACCGTTGTCTTCCGCTCATGCCAGGTTAGCCAAGGAGGATCCCTTCATCCTCCCTGCAAGAGAAAAGATCTCAAGGCACACAGCTGCAATTTATATTTCAGTCACACCAAGCTGTACATTTTCACGTTAGAAATATGAACTATGGAAGAGATTTTTAGTGCCATTATTTATTAGACAAGTTCTCTGGATTTTTATCATCCATAACTCATGCCTTTGAATGGATTTGCTGCTGATTCCCCCAAGTCATGTACAGAAGGTCTTGAAGTACAGTATTTCTAAAATACCATTTTTTAAATTTCACATTTACATGCATTCCATCTGCACACTGAGAACATTAAATATCATAAATGTAGAGTTAACGTCTCATTTTTTAAAATTATGTAGTTTTGTAATTACATTAAATGAAGGGATACTGACTTTTAGAAACTAAATTTCAAGTCTCTTTCTATTGCCAAAGCTGTTCAGGAATATCTTTAAATAAGTTTATGCTATAGGGACCCTTTAACGATCCATCTGCTGAAACTAGAAGGAAGAGGAAAAAGTAGCAGAATCATAAGAAATGAAACTTCAATTCATCATACATTACTAAAAAGCTCAGCTATTGATAATCGGAAAGACTTTAATGAAGTTTTTGAAAGTTATATCCATTTACACTTAAGAACAGACTTCCAGATTTCTCTCCAACACAGAAAGAGAATTAAATATATAAATCAAAAATTTCTTACACAAGTCTATCTTTCACAACTTTTGGCTAAAAAACTGTTATAAGAATCTCTGAAAGCAGTTTTAATTTTATGTGAATTATTTCATTTTTCAGTGTTTACCCAATCGTATGCAATTTCACAAACACTAAGTGCGGATACCTGCATTTTACTGATTTTACTGAGTTGCATTTTTTAAATAAAGGTAAATGTATCTACAGGTTTTACAGTAAACCACCAATTTTATATTGCTCATCACTTGAAGTCTTTGGGAACAGTCTGGGAAGGGTGCAGGTATATATGATTTAGCTAAAATCTGGTTATTGGGGCTAGCGCAAGAGTAATTGGTAGAAGTCTGTAGATGACCTTACAGTCATTGGGAGGCTGGCACGCACAGTCCGCTTTAATGTTGCAGCATAACTCTTACACAGAGTTAAATATAATTCAAGTTAGATGGCAAATATATGGACTCTGTTCTGTTTCATTCTGTAGAATAACACTTCAGTACAAGGTAAGCGATATCTCAAATTTGTGGGAAGATTTACAAAGCAGTAGATTTTTTTTCCCCTGATTGCTTTTTGACTGAAATATATTCTCAGACCAAAAAGAGTTCATGCACTTAGCAGCGCTGCCATGACAAAACGATTTCTTTGACTAAAACAAAAATAGCAGTTTTGATCATGAAGCAATGTCTGGTGGTGCCTTAGGTTGTCTTCCAATGTCCTGTTCTGATTTTGAGACTGAGTCTTTTCATATTTAGAAGTTACAATGCAAGAAGTTAGAATGCAAGTTACAACCCATCAAGGTCGGAGGAGATGGCAGGATAATGTGGAAGGTTAACAGCCACTGCCAGCCGTCAAGCAGCCTTACTTGTATGTTTTTTGCGTACGGGTGTATATATTTGTGATGTTACATACATAGCAAAAGATGGAAAACATCCAAACTGGAAGTTAAGATGTAGCTGCGAAAATGATGCTTTTCAGATAAGAGTAGTTAAAGGTAACATCACTAGCTACCATGGTCAGATGTAAAAAGCCCGATTAGAAGGCACAGAAAAAGTTCATTTTACTGCAGAGTGGAAGATGTAGTGCACAAGAGTAAAAGAGGACTGGGCTTTTGGTAAGCAAAAACAGGTTTGGGTTTTTTTGTTTGTTTTTTGGTTTTGTTTTTTTTTTTAATGAAGACATTCTCATTTAAGTTTTACAACCTCAAAAAACTTTTGCACATTGCACAAAATGTTGCACACTGAAGATACCACTTTGCCACAACCGTACCTGCAATGCCCTGTGCCATAAAAATTGCTTTTTAAAAGAGTAAAGAAAGTTTTAAAAAAGGGGGGGAAATGACAGTTTTGGAGCCAATTTTCCAAGATGTTTAGTGTCTGCAGCTCTCACTGAAGTCGAAAGCAGCAGCAGGTAGCTACCACCTGAGGACAGACAGAAACAGACTCAAAGCCCCCTGAAACCGAAGGGGGCCTTTCCGCCAACTTCAATGTCCCTGTATCCGGCAGGCTCTTTGAGGGCGAGCGGTTGATGATCTGTCATTGAAACAAAGGTTTGCCCCATTTTGAGATGCGCTAAATAGACAGTGTCAGCAGCACGCTGTAATCTCTCCAAATGGCCCCAAAGCTCAAAGGCCGGTGCAAAGGCAGGCAGCTTTTCTTCTCCCTTCGCCAAAATTTTGCTATCAGAGAGTATTGCAAAAGCAGCGCCCCGGGCCAGTTTGTTTGCATCTGTCTTCCCTTTCTGACCTGGCTTCCCCAAAAGTGAGGCATGCACTTTTAGTACAGCACTGAAGCCGATGCAGGAGAGGCATTAAATTATTCACTTGCTTTAGGTTTTCTGATGAATAGACAGCATGCTCAGGACCTGGCAGGATAAGACCTGCATTTGCCCTGAAAGCTATAGGGTGCTTTGCATACAGTTTCTAGCCACCGAATAACAAAATAGGTCAGTTTAGTCTTTTTGCTTAGTTTGCAATACAAAATCACCCCAGCATCCTCTCATGATCTGATCCAGACTGACAGCAAATCAGCATATAATTATTATTCAGTTTATTTTATACTATTAATTTACATCTTTGGTGTTTGGGGTTGGTTTGTTTCTAAGTTAGGTCATTTCTCAAAAGAGCTTTCTTTTCCACTCTACTTTCCTTCACCTGTGCAAGACTCCTCTCACAACACTATCCTAGTCTTTTTAAAAGATTTGTGGATTTTGAGGTCATAAGGAGCACAAGTCGTAAAACTTCCCTGAATTAATTCCTTTCATCAAATACCATAGCTGTACACTCAAATGTCTAGGGGAAAAAAATAAACCACCCTTGGTATAAATGTTTCCTTTGATGTCGAGTCTACACTATCGGTAAGCTATTCCAGAGGTTAATTACCCTGTCTGTTTAAAAAAATAAATAAATAAGTCCCCCCCCAAAAAAACCCACCCAGAAACCATATCTATCTACATTGTACCTGTGTTTAACTTTGGGACATCAGGTCTTGCTATAAATCACCTGTGAAATAAAATTCCTCTTTAAAATTGCTCTTTCCTGTGTTGGAGGTTACAGGTTACAGTCTATACCCCCCCAAGAGTGATGCGACTCTTTGTTTCATTTCTGGTTTACAGCAACCAAAAAAAAAATTTTCTTTTATATGCTACGTATTATTACAGTACCTCTTTTCTAAGGTTTTCATCAATGTTATGGCTCTTCTATGAACTCTCTCCCATTTTGCTGTAGCACCTTAAATCGCTAACAGTAGAACTGGGCATCCGGAGCAGACACTGATGTGCTGCCCCCTCCTCACCTTCCTCTAAGTATCCCCCCCTCCCCGCCAGAGCTGGGACCCTTTGCAAAGTCACTGCTTCCCAGAACAGGCATCACCTACATTTTTTATTACTAAATGCAAGACCTTTCCTTTGGATGTGTTAAAATGCATATTGTTTTCAGTTGCTCAGCCAACTAAAAAATTAAGGTTAAATTTTTATCAGCTGTCAGTCAACTTAAGTATGTAATGCCCTTTTCCTCCTTACTCTTTGCATTATGTGCCAATTTTTTTTTTTTCCCCTCTACCAATCCAGCCATCTCTTCCAAGTAATTGATGAAAGTAATGAATTACTGTCATGGGGTGAAGCTTCCCTGAAAGCACCGCTCAGATACCTGAGACCTTGTCTACTTTTGCTCAGCTCAAACTCATAAGCTGATTCTGGTGTGCGCAGGGAAATAAAAGCACCGATAATTTTTATGGGGGAAGCCTACCCAAAAGCTCTGGACTGTGTCTGCCTTGCTCTAAGGATTCAGGTAGGCGTCAGCAATTTTACACCCTTCTAACATAAATTGGGCAGGAGGCTGGAGGGTGACAGTGACTCAAATCACAGCAGCTAATTGGCTTTCAGTGGGGAGGAAACCAAAGATCTTGGCCCATGTCTGTGTGGTTAATAGGGCGTCTGCCAGCTTCTGTCAACCAGCTAAGTCATAAAGCACTAGGTGGGGAGGACAACGAGCCCTTTCTCAGGTTATCTGTACAAGCCATCTGGTATCACGTAGGAGTCCAAGCCCGCAGTGGGACCATTGCAGGCAAGGTCTGGGTCTGGGACCGCACACGTCGAGCAGCGGGATGTGCGTGTCCTGGTCCCCTGGGTCGGTGGTGCTGGTCCCAAACGGGGTGGGGGAACAGGGCCGGGACCCGGGGCAGGGGGTGAAATCCGTGGCTGTCTGAGAATAAAAATCATGCAACAGAAACCTTATAGAAATCGCTATCCACCTGCTATACCTATCCCACTGAATAAATTATAAGTGTAACGTCCCTGAGTGGTGTGATTCTGTTCTCCGGGCTATCTCGCTCCTAAATTCCCTCGAAACACCAACAAAGAGCTCAACACAATCCACTTCATGCCCCACTCAAATATAGTTATTCACCAATACACCTGCTTTGGTTTGCTCCAGGGTATGTTCTGGGTGTTTTGCTTTCTTTTTGTTCCATGCAGCTTCTTTTTTCCAACTGAGACTGAATCAGTAAAAAGCAAGAAAAAAAACAACAAAACCTCATAAATATGTTTTAAGTGATTCCAAGTAGAAAGAGCTAAGTTAAAGTATCTTTTAGGATTTTTAACTTTAGTCAACTACGAATAATATGCACAATGCAAAGAAATTACCCAAGTGTGAAAGACATTTATCTCAACAAGTATATTACAATGGCACTGAGAGCAAATCCGCCTGTGACTTAAATTGCCAAAATCCTTTCCTGCTTTCTCACAGTTCCAGCATGAAAGCAGGCAAGCCAGACTCAGGTACTAACTCAGTTCAGCACATCTGTCTCCAGAAGCTTTTGTGGCAGCTGTACACAGGGACAGAGACGGGGTTACTGGTGGCCTGGAAAAGAAAAAGAGAAAAGAATATACATAAAGGAACCATTTCCATCCTCTGTTTTCCAGTGATAGGGATGATTCTGTCTTTGTTGGCATTCATACGTGCCTTCCAGTTTAAATTAATGACTTCACCGATTTCAGCGAGAGAATTCAAATTATTAGAGGTAAAAATACGTCTAGATGTGTGGCAGAGGGGCCTTCAGATTTTAGTGAAACATTTTATACTACAGAGGCCACCTACACTTATTAACTACAACAAGGTTGTAATTTTGCCATGTCCTTTGTCCTTGTCTTCCAGCATTAGGGCAAAAAACTAGGTGGGATATCAGATGCAGAGACGTGCTACCGCTGTTTAGATAAATGTCCGTGCGTTGGCGGTGCAACCTCGCTTCCCTATATTACTCCAAGAGGAACATTTAGGAGTATTGCAAATCCAGTGCCAAGTTATCCAAGGTGTTACCTGCAGCAGTTACCGAGACTTTAAGGGCAAGTGCTACATCATTCTTAGAGCTGAAAAAGGTGTTTCCATGAGATAAAATGGCATAGTTCAAAATACCAGAGGTTATCACGCAAATGGGTGTTAAACTGCTGGAATTGTTTTTAACGCCTTACATTAACAGTACTCGGAGACTACAATCCGGCATTTATTGATTTAAAGTAGTGCTGTGTGGGACTAGAGAGCCTTCTAATCCTTATTTTGCCAATAACCAGCTCCAGGTCCTTATACCAGCCACTTGACCTTCATGTTTCTATTTCTTCTCAAGCGTTTGGTGGCATCATCAGCTTAAAATTCATTAAGGCAAGGACTACTCATCTCTTGTGCGTGTGAAGCATCTTGCACAGGGTGGCCTTAGTGTCTAGGGCCGGTAGTGATGCTGCTATATAAATAAAGGCACAGTAAGTACCAAGGAGAAGTTTTGTTGTTTTGTTGGGTTTTTTCCCCAGACAAACTGTGGAGAGAGCTGCTGCAGATATAGCGGGGTCACTCTGGTCATCAAAAATCCCAATTTGAAGTGGAATATTCATTTTAGAGATATTTTAACCTGCTGGCACAGTCAATTGTAGTGAGTGGATGGCATTTTAAAAGAATTTCTTTCCTTTGAATTGAAATAACTTTTTGAGGTAGGAAAGCCATGTGAAGAGTTGCTATCTGGATGCAGCTAACCTCCCGGAGAATACATCGAGCCACGGGTATATGCATATAGATTATATTTGTTCTTTTTAGTCAGTGATCCTAATTTTTTTTCATTTCCCATTTGACCTGTCTTGACTGGCAGCTAAAAATTTCAATTTAAACAACTGGTTGAGATTCATTTGCTAGAACTTACAAGCAGAAATAGTGTTCTGATTAGCAATGAGGCTCTCGCCCTCCAAAGAATAAAGAGAAATCAGTTTTGGAGAAATGTATGAATATGTATACAATACCAAAGCTGTTACACAGGAATCAGATTATTGACGCAAATTACCTTCGGTTATTTACTACACTTTTAAAAAGTTCTGCAGTTTACAAGAGGAGTCAAACATGCACAAAGTGTCAGGCAGGTAGCAGCCTTTACGCGTAGCTGGTGATGCACGTTAGTCCTAGCTTACAACCGTGTTGTCATATCGCTCATTTTCCCCTTCACCAGTCCCGCTGGTTATGTCTAACACTGACATTTCTGTGACAGAGATTTCACCAGCACATCTTGGTTTTAAAGCCTTGGGGTACGCACAGCAAGTGAGTGAGCAGGAAAGAGGCTGCCCGGACTCCAGGGGTTCTCTCTTTGATAGAAACCTACACCCTTTGACCACTGACAAGTGGTTTTGTTTTGAGAGCTGATTTATGGTCATCTTTGATCTTTTCATTTACCAGGCATCAAAAATTAATACAAACCCAAAACTTTAAAAAGAAGCAGATGAACTTGGGACAGAAATCAAACCCAAAGCCAGGGCAATCTCTAACCCAGTCATTTCTAGCGGAACCATTTCTCCTTCCCATTTGTCCCAACGGGCTGTTGTCGCCAACGTGATATTCATGGCCCTGCATTTCTTGCAAGTCGCTGCAATGGAAATAATTTCCCTAGCGCCAGGCACTTCTCTGCCTGCCCGAGCGCCTCATCCCTGTCGCATTCATTTCTCGGGAATTTCCCACCTTGGTTTTGCCGTCAGGTACCTGAAACAACTGAACTGAGTAATGTGGTTGAGCGAGGTAAATTATGAAAAGAAGGCAAAGGGAACTGAAGCCAAGTGCAGCATTTTCATTATGTTCAGACTATCAAAAAAATTTTGGTTTGGAAAAATTGTTATTGGTGTTGAACCCATACGGCACATAAATGTGTATATTAATATAAAAATGTTGCAGTGGTATTATATCTAAATGGTAGCACTGGATAAATTTTCCCATCCGAATTTAATTTTGTCTAACTAAATAACATTTATTAACGTAGACGTTAAAAGGATTTAATTGAAACAGCTGACAAATGCAATCCTGCAAGATTAAGACTGATATCGACTAAATGTTATTACAAAAACTGGTCGTGTTCCTGTTTGAATTGGCACGCCCCCAACTGATTTCCGAAGTAAAATGACCACGCGCTGACCTACATGGATAAGAGTGCCAACTTGAGCTGTCCCAGGAATGTTGGCACCACTCACATTCACAGTACCTAATTCAGCAGTTTTCGTGCCCCTTCTTGCCCTCCAGCTACAAACATTCTCGCAAACAACCTGCTTGCACAACTCCTTGGCCACAGACATCTACACAAATATCTGTATCTGCATGCAAACACGGCTATACCTGCACAGACAATGGTTCGATACTCGTTATTTGCTATTCACTGTTTGCCATTTGTTATTTTAATTATCTTTGGCTATAATCGTTTCAGCTGGCTGATCGGAGAGTAGTCAAGTCACCAAGGAGAGGATCGCGCGCCCTGAATGAGAAACAGTTCGGGCAGCCAGAGACTGATGTGGCCATTGTGGTGAGCACTGCAAATAAACACATCTATTAAAAACAAACAAACAAACATTAAAAAAGCCAAAAAAAAAAAAAAAAGCAATATCCAAAATGTGTGAGAGCCAGGCAAAAAAATACATTTGACTAACTAGCACACAACAGTTAATACATCTAATGGTTATTCTGAACAAAAAATGGTTCAGCACTTTTTCTTTCGTTTTATGATTGTGAAATATTCAAACAAAAGATTAAGAAGCATTTTAAAGACTGCCAGAGCCAGCTTTCCAGCTATCAGCACCATAGAAACATCTTCGACTTAACTACTTTTCCTCCCTCCTGGTTTCTTACTGCTTTGAATATCTCTAAATTCTCCATACACAAAGCAAAGGAAGTTTTCTGGGGGTTTGCTTGTTTGTTTGGTTTTGGTTTGGTTTGGTTTTTTGCACTGGTTCAGTTGTTCTTTAAAAAAACCCCAAAGAAACAAAAAAAACCCATCATTTTTCACAGTACCGCTGGACTATTTTCCGCCTGGGAAATACAGAGCTAGACTAATGGCTCGAACACAACATCTATTTTTAGTTCAGCCACAGAAGTCCAAATGACCTGAATGATTAAATCATGAAACAGGTGTCCTGAAAGAAGTTGTGACATCGTGTAAAAAACCCAGCATCGTGGCAGCCAAACCAGCCGGCGCAGGTCATTTTGTCTGATCTAGAAATCCAGCTTTGCCCTCCCTTTCTTCTGCAGCCTGGAGTACCACCAGCAGCAAAAGGATGGAGTAGAGCTGCCTGAAGTTCATCCTTTTCCATACTTACAGTAATTGGCTCACCCGTAGCTAGAAGTGCAACATTAGGTACCATCAGACAATTGCTTGCAATTGATTCTGTAGGTTTCCCGTTGTTATTAAATCAGGGGTTTTTTTCTGTTTTTTTTTTTTTTTTTCTTTTGGCAGATTAACTTTAAGATTGAAACCTGTTTGGTGCCAACACAGACGCACTACCATGTAAACACCATAAATTAGGCCTGCTTCTTGGAGAAACTGAAAGATAAGGACTCGCAGGTGTTCGCATATGTAATTACAGGAAACCGTGAATTTATTCAAACTTAATGTCTTACAGGTAAAACCGAAAGTATATAGTCACCTAGATGATTTGCCTGATAAATGCATTTGTCTTCTTATTGAGCCTCTTTTCCTGAGGTAGTCTGAACAGCTCATGTGTCTGAGCACATCATCAGTAACCTTGAAAACTAAAAGTCAATATTTGGGAAAAAATCTTTGCACCGCGATGCAGGAAAACTTAAAGCTGAAAATCTCAGTAGGGACATCTGCTAGCTGATGACTAGGCATGTTTGACATGTTGTTATTTAAACAGGATTAAGCATACAGAGCAAATGATGGGGGTGTGTTTAAAATTTCCCTTAAGCAGGAAAATTCCTCAATATTTTCACATACATTTGATCATCCCGGTGCCTCGGCTGACTGCTGCAGATCAGCTCCTGCAGCCCAAATACGCTTTAACAAGACAACTCAGGGGGACAAGGGTACAGAGTTGAGCTTCATGTCACTTGGCAAAGCAAGTGCAAATTGCATTCGCAGGACCATCTGCTGAGATAGCAATTCCTCTCCGTCAAAGAAAGAGCACATGGGTGGAAGCACTGTTAATACATTGTGCCTTTTAAATAAATCACTTTATGCATACACAGATCATGTTGTGGTATTTTTCATTTAGGATGATGTTTCTCCAAGGGCAGCGAAGTAATATAAAGTTTGCATCCATATGGAGTTTAGGGTTGTTTGCCCCATTAATCAGCAGACAGTGCAAAGTATATGTGCTAATAAAGCCTTCGCATTGCACAGGCAGGTGTAACGTTCCTGTTTCTTACCTGTATAAGAAGCAAACTGTCCTGATGGACGGGGGGGGAAAAAAAAAAAGCAAAACCAAAGCCAAAACAGCTCTGGGGAGGAAGGAGGCTGAGGCTGTAACTTGGCCAGACAGTGATGTGCTGCATGACCTCCTGCGGTTCTGCCGGCCAAGAAATTTTCCAGCTGAACAACCTTCCCTTGAAAAACAGCAGTTCAACAGAAGTACAGCATTTTGAGCATTTTGAGCATTTTGCATGAGTGTGTCGAGTATATCAAGACATTTGACAGCATGAAGCAGAGATGGTTTTATTTTTGAATCTTTTATTTCGCCCATGAAGGGAAGGCTTTCAACTCCGAGCTGAGAAGAAGGAACGCCAGTTCCTGCCTATCTGCAGGCCCACATGCAGGGCTGCAACATTTTTAGCATCATCCCTAGCTATTTACTTGTGGGTTCCCAGGCAAGTGGTACTGCAAAATCTGAGATCTGTTGTCCCAGCGTTTTAGACCAAATTCTACAATGAGCTCTGATTGCCCTCCTGCCTTCACAGAGTGCTCGTTATAAGATTAGAGTTTGTGAAATGCTGTACTGGAAGCATCTCTCACGCCCTTCTGCCTGTAAAGCTGAGGGTCTGAGTCACAAGAGCTCCAGCTGTGCATGAATCAGAGATACTGTCAAGTCAGAACCACAAGAAGAGTCTGGCATCACTTCCCTGCTCCTAGAACTGCAGGCGCTTCCAGGTAGAAGCACCTGAGACCCCAGGGAAATCAAGGAAGTGCCAAAAGACAAATCCTTTTCATTTAAGGGCAGTGAGGTAAATTTTCATACTTGAAAAGAACAGTAATAGGTAGTAATGATTTTCTTTTTTTTTTTCTTTTTTTTCCTCTTTTTTTGGTTAATTTGGGAACTTATAATTCTACTAGTCAGATAGCAAAATCCAAAATCAAATACTTGACAGACATTACTCATCATTGGAATACGAGAGAAAGAATTAATACCCTGAACAGATTTTTGCTGTTACTACAGGTATTTTTCTTTAAATAAATTTTAGTTAATCTCTTAATATGTTTACAGCCTAGACACAAGTAGAGATTTTACTGTTCCCCTTCATTCTTCCTTGCTGACATTTGTTTATCAGCTAGTTGTATTATTACCAGCCCTAACATGCTCCAGTAGCCTCAGTGATCTGAGAGCACTGAAAAAATAAACGTTGAGAATGACAATGCTGCCAGCTTAGTGGAACAAAGAAGCCGACAAGCTACGCTTTAAAATGGCAATCAATATTAACTTACATCACACTTTAGAAACAAGATAGATTTGACAAATGGTATCAAAAACCTACCTCCAATTGACTTTTGTAAAGGAATGTTTCTCCTATATTCCATTTATATTTCTAGAGGTTATTGAAGTTGTTTAATAACCATTTCATGTCATCAGAGAATTTGTCATTACAACTGAATATTTTATTTTTTGTGCTCAGAGGAAGAAAACTTTAATCAGTGAAACAAAGATATAGAAAAGACATTCCAAATAGCTCAGTAACCTATAATTATGAACCAGGAGACATTAACATATTGTTTGCTGTCATCATAAGATAGCTTCTTACTGTCAGATGAGATTCACTTTATTTAGGCAAAACTCTTTTTCATAAAGATAGCAACATGGAAACTTATGCATGATTGATTCTTCACTAAATCTGCATGTAATTGTTTTATCACGGTAGCACCAATGATATAGGGCCAACACAGACAAAGCCATAGCCCTCCTCCAAAAATCTGAAATACAGTTTCTCCATTCTTCACAAATAGCTGGACAGACCAACTCGTATGCCCAGGAAAAGCCATTCTGAAAAGACCACTGGGAACATTATTTAAGTGGCACGATCTCTGAGCAAAGCTTACAAAGCACAAAGAAAAGCTACATGTCAAAAAAATGGGGAGAAAAAAGTGAAAATACATATGATTTTTGCACGTACACAGAGGTACGTATTAGTCGCAGAATGAGATACATGGAAACACTGAACAAGGGCTACAAAAATCTTCTCCCTATGCCAGGGAGGGCCACCTGCACCTCTGCTGTATTCCTCCTGGATACATACACCTTGGTCTTAAAAACATCCACTGACTGAGACTGTATAACCTCTTCAGACAATATTCCAACACCTATTTCAGACTATCAGAAATCTTATGATAAGCCTAATTTAGCCTTATGATTAGCCTAAATTTCCCTTGCTACCATCCAAGCCAATTAACTTTTTGCCCTGGCATGGAGAAGCAGCTCCTCAGCAGCAGCAGACATGCTGGAAGATTGGACTATCAAGTCTCCCTTATGTCTTTTCTCCCCAAATGTTAACCAACACAATTAACTCAATCTTTCCTTGCAGGTCATGATTTCTAAACCTGTACTCTTCTTCTCTGCCTCTGGACTCCCTCTGATTAGTTCTCATCCTTCCTGAAGTGTGATGCCCAACAACTGCCCCCTAAAAGGAACAAAGTCTTATTCCACTTATCTTAGGAACAGTTGTCCTATTTCAGCATCTACGTATAATATTCGCCTTTTTTAAAAAAGTGCCTTCCACGGTAAATCCCAGCTCCTTTTCTGAAGAACTGTTGCTAGTTAGCTAGTTTATTCCTAGGAAAGGATAGACCTTTTCAATGGCCTTACTAAATGTCCTCAGAGACTGGCTTGACTGCAAATTTATTCCCATTAAGACAGAACAAAATTTCATGAGGAAAATCAAGTGTGCCAATTCTAAGAAGAACATTTCATTGATTCCATGTCTGCAATAATAATTTCAGTTAAGCAGAAAATTATCTATGACATACCAAACAACACTATCTGTAAACAGAGCAAATACATGTATTTCATTAATGGACTTGCATAAAAATTCATATTGTTTGATAATATTGGTCTAATACACCTACTGAGTCTACTATACAGATCAGGTTGAATTCTTCATTGCCATGCATGGCATGTAGTCATCTACATCAGTGGAAAGAAACCCAACAGAATACTATCAAGTTGAAATGTCCCATAACTCATATTGAACCAATAGAGTAGTTTTCAAAAGGCAGACATGAAAGAAAAAACAGTCCTGGACTGTTCTGCACTGCAGATCCAAAGAGTTTTAACAATTAGCAAGGGTAGACGCTGAAACATAAAAACATGAAGTAGCAATGTTAATCCAGCTACCAGAGCAAAGGCATAAGAAACGCTATGGCAAAAATCAGGGATTACAGATACTCAGCCAACCTTGAGGTAGATAAATGCAAGTCAGCTTCTGGAAAAACAAGCATAGCATTTTCAGACACTGCTGTTCACCAGTCCTACACTCACTGAGATTTTTTCCCTAAGGTCAGGCCTAGATCTGATCTTTAAAAATGGGCAGATTTAGGAGCAAGTCTTGCTGAGAAGAGGCACGCTGTGCGCAGGAGCGGTGAAGTATGGGCCACAGGCACTGGGACAAGGTGGGTGGACAGGCATCAGAAACGGCAGTGAACTTGTAGCGATTCCAGTGGTTCAGAAGTTGGCCAGCCTTGGGGCTTTTGCATATTTTATTAACTTCTCCAGCAAAAGTCAACCAAATTCATCGCTTTTGATCACAGTGCACAATGTCAGCACAAGCCACCGTTACCTGCAGCTCAACGCAGGGAGAACACGTGCATGGGCTCAGCTCGTTCCTTGGCTGGCAACAGCTTTTGCATCACACAGACAGCCTCCAAGTGTCCTTATTTACAGACCTCCACCTGTCCCCCTCCATTTCCTGGCTTCAGCTTCAGCACGCACCTCCAACAATTTTGTCACCTGCCAGCCAGGAGCTGTGCTGCCCTAAAGATACGATATTAATGAGCAATCAGGCACGGCAGGTCTTAATGCTGCATATCCTACGGAGTCAAGTGAGAGAACCTCTCGTTCTGCTCGCCGCTTTCATAAGGCGCAGACACCATGCCAGCAAAGAGACAGGCACTAATGGAAGGGCTTAGTTGTGCAAAGAAGTGAATAGCTGGCAGAGACACACAATATGGAGATTATTTTTTTTTCCTTCGTAAGACAGAGAGAAAGAAGTAGCATGCAGTCTGTTTGGTTTTGAGCCCTTCCCATGTCTCTTCTCAGTATAAGCAAAAAGCCTACAAAAATTGAATACAACATATACTGTTATTGTTATTATCCTTCCACTGTAAAAGGTGGAACAGGGTTTGTTCACCAGGGATGTCTATTCTATTTACTTTGCTTGCCTTTTCCAGTTAAATCCCCTCTTCATCTACATTTCTCAGAACAGCATCTGGATTGCTTTTATCATTATTATTTTAGTGCAAATTATTTTTTTTCTTGTTAATTAAAATGTGAATTTGCTGAATTAGGATAAAATAAGTCTGGTGGCAACCATCACAGGCAGAGGTCCCTCTGGATATCTTAGCAACATTTTTCCTACATTCTGCAGTTGTTCTTGTTTCACTGTTCTGCTTCATTCAGGGATACAAAATGCGATCTAAAACCTTTAGACAGCTAAACTCTGGCAGTAAATTTTAAGAGTTTAGCATACTGGATCTTCAGACAAACCAGCCACAGCTCTGGAGCCCAATTCTGCCTCCCGTTAGCCCTCTGCAGACCTGGAGAGGGTCTGCAGGGGTGTAAATGCTGGGGAAAGCTGGTGGAGACTCAGAGGTAAGCTCCTGATCTAGTTTATGAATGTGAAGATCGGAATCAGGACATAAAAACAGGTTCAGAGCCCTACCCTCGTATGAGATTATTGTATTTCTAACAGCAAGTATGGGGGGACAGCCAGCATCCCATATGGGGTGGGAAGTGGAGGGAAGTCCTTCAGCATCACCTATTGATCACCAATTAGCACTGATCTCTTTAGCCACTGCTCCCCTGCCCCAGAGCCTCTCACTCATCTGATGACCTCCATTCTTGTATCCAATCCCACCACACATCCTATCCACAAAACCTCTATGTTGTCCCAGAAAAATCCCAATATTTGGTCTCTCAAATGCTTCCTGACTCTCATCTTGCTCCAGATTTCCCCCTGTGCAAATATGGCTCTCAGACACCACCCCCAGTCCTGACCCTTCCTGCCTGTCCTGGCCCCACTCTGCTCGCCCAAACCCCCAAATCTCTCAGAACATCACTGCACAGGGCGAGGAGAACCACCAAAATTTCACTGTAAGACTTTAGTGAAAAATTACCTCACTACACTTTCATGGACTTTCATGGCCAACGAACTGGTAGCGGGTTTGACATGAGCTGGCGTTTAATGGATCTTTGTTAAAAATTGCATGAAATGAATTTTTAATTATGGCCATTTATCAGAAGCTCAAAACTAAAGAAATTCAGGGTCTTTTGTACTAATCAGAAAACGAGTTTTTAGCCAACCTGATGCCAATTTTCAACTAAAGCTTTTGCCATTTTCACTGTGTCTGAAACACAAACCCTATACTTTGGGTGAATCACCACATCTGGTTGCCCATCATCATTCCCCGCCATGTGTTTAGGTTGGGGAAATGTGCATCTTATTTGCGAGTTCTTATTTCTATATAAACAATGATTCATGCTTTTTGTTGGTTTTTTTTTTTTTTTTTCCCCAGACAAACCCTTTTTTTCTGAGAGTCATTCCCAGCTGCCTGGTCTGACATACATGCTGCTCAAGGAACTGAGGTATGAGCCTAGACCTTTCTTGGTGATGAACTAATGCAAATGTAAGGAGGTGCTACCTGGATCATGCCATGGTAATGAGGACTCATCAGTGCTATTTAAGAGTAATGAAACACATATATCGGTGAACAACAGTTTATGTTATTTATGTCTTCCAAAGTTGGATGACCAAGAAAGACCTCCCTATACATCCCGTGTTCATTATATTATTTCATCTTCATTATCATCTAAAAAAACCTGAAGAGGACCTTCCTTCCTAAGGAGACAGCTGCATGCCACCACTGACAGTGCAACTTCTTCCTGTGAATCCCATGCCCAAGGCCTGTGACTGTCCCCAGGGAGTTACCCTATACACATGATGTGTTATCTGCATGATGTACCGTCATATTTGAGCCTCATATCATAACTGAGAGCCAAACTGTTATAGATCACCACTGTTAATGTATAGGCAGGACTGAATTTGATGACAAGTCCCCTGACCACACCAAATATATCAATTTTTTCTCCCACAGCACCCATCTGCTCTGCAGGAGTCCGCACTGCAGACAGAAAGCACTCACTGCCTGCAGGTAAAAGCTTGCTTTGGATTTTTTACCTTCTGCTCAGGGATTTCCTGGCCTTTCTCTTTTGTTCACCTACCACCATAGGTGAGACTGGGATCCTGATTTAGATGACTTGTGCTTCAGCAGTGGGATTTTGCTGCTCTTTTCACATTTTTGGATGTTTGCTGAAAGCCTAACAAAGGTTGTAAGCATCAAGGGGTTTCTTTCACTGCCAGGAGCAAACTGTTTGTCCTAGTGTAGCCCTGAAGTTTTTTTAAAATGAGTTTCAGAACTTGCTCAGACATTTGGGGACATTCTCTTGCGCTGATGAAGTTCAGGTCAAGACAGTATTAGGGCCTCAAGTTGTAAGTTTCTAGGTCTCAGCCAAGAGCGGTTACTTGGTGAAACGCAGAAGCAACAAGACTATTTAATTAACCTGAAATCTCCCACTGGCACAAAATTAACGTTCTTTTGCCAGAATCATTAGTAATTTGCAAGCTCTGTTCAGCAGGAGAGTAACAGATATTTGATCAAATGTGCCCTTTCCAGGAAATGACAGCCGTTTCAATGGCGGGGAGGGGAGGCACTCCAAAATTCATCCGATCAAGTACAGCAATTTGGAATATGTTGTGCTCAAAAGTCTGTTAACCCTTGCTGTCATTTCACAGAACATCCTGGAGGGTGAAGATACTGCACTGCCTTCCCACTCCCCCCCACCCTCCCAAAACCTGACATACAGCTTGATTTTAAGTGTTTTTCAATACACGCATCCAGACCCGAGCACACGCAGTGGCCGGGAGGAAAGGAAGCAGAGCCTTTGCCATCTTTCTTGGCTAGGTCATGCCCTAAGGTGGGAAAAGGCAATTATGTGTTGCATAGATAATTTATTTTGGCTTAGGCAGTTTTCAGGAGGAACATTTTTATTTATTAAGATACATGCTATTATACAGTTAACGTATCAGATAATTGCACCCTTTGTATATTTGAATAGTGCTTATTTTATCACATTGCTAAGTAAAGGAAAGGATGTTGGTAAAGCCCCACAGATGCTCGTGGGAACCGCTGCTCTTCATCAGGCTACGTTAAGCTTCTCTACAGGAACCAGAGCAACGCTCAAAATACAGCTCATGTGTCCTAGGGAATCTCTGCCGAGAACTGTACAACAAAGGTAACAGACCGTGGAGCCGTGAGCAGGCAGCACAGGCTGCGGGGAAGGAGCGAAGCATCTACAGACACAGCGGAGCTAGCCTGGGAAACGTGGCCCCAAGGAAAAAACAAAACAAAGCAGGGTTTATCTACACAGCACTGGCTGCAAGAGGCAGTCTGGTGAGCAAAAAGTACTGGCTCCTGCTGTTTCATTCTACCCGTGTTCAAAGGCAGAACATTTTGTACCGTCCTCAAATAAATGGGATTACATCATAGGATCGGTTATCCCAACAGCTCCGCTGCTCTGCAGACTGGGTAACCACCTCAGTCAACAGCGGCGACAGCACTCTTCTAATTTCACTTAAAAAAACGTATGTTTGGAGATAACCAAAGAGGAAACTTTGATAAATGCAAGCTGCATTTTTCAAGCCTTTCATTTTTATGGGAAAACATAACATTTCTTTTTGTCTCCCTTAAAAATGAAAACCCATTCATACTGCTGGCACCCTCTGCAGAATGAAGATTCCTTTCGGGGGGGGAATTTCTAAATTTAGGGAGCAAAAATACTTCTGGGAACACAAGGCAGAAGAATCGGAAGACCTCTGTGATGATGCCTTGCAATCTGTACTGGTCCCACAGTTTGTTGCTCAGGGCAGCTACTTTTAATGGAGGAAAAGTGAATGACGGAAAGTGCATAAAGATTTTCCTCTTCTGACTACTGAGTGTCGTGTGCCGCGGCAAGGAAAAATCCAGCACAGCTTAAAAATGACCACACATTGATAAAAGAAACAAATACATAACTTTATGTCTGTGTGTTCCTGCAATGGTGAGCACAGCTAAGACGGGGAAGAGAAAGAAGGATCAAAAAAGTGGCAAGGCTGGAAATCATCTTGATGAACTTGCCCAGAGTATCTTGAAGTAATATACAAGATAAATGAGCCTGTTTGAAACCTGTAGTTTCTTTAAGCACTTTGTCAAGACAAGAAGAGATGAGGCTGAGCTGCCAAAAGACAATATTTGTCCTGTACCTTTACACCGACCAGGAGTTTCCAGTTAACTGGAGCTAAAGATAATTGAATTAAAAACCTATATAAATGACAGATCTGTAATTTGAAGAGGAAAAAATGGGCTATGCTAAAGATAATTCATGCAGCTTTTTTTTCTGTAATTTCACTTTGGTCATATGGGCAATTTTAAGTAGAAAGCAGACCATTTTCCTGTTTCTGACAGCCCACTGCTAGGATGAGTATTTTCGTATTTCAGTATCTGGCAGCAGACTGGAGCGCGTATCCCGATATGACTACAATAGCTCCTGACTTCGGGACACTCTCCCTGTCAGATCGGATCATCACAACGACATCTTGACGACTGCTGGATTCACGGGTGGATCAGAACTGGGGATGTCTACATGTCTACCCATCTGTAATACCTAGGTGATGCAGATAGCTGTCTGTTAATAAGTGATTTAATTTATCTATTTTTTTAGTCTGAAATAAATTTACAACTGTTTTTCATCTTTTCTGAATTTCTTTCACCTTGAGCAACTGAAGTAAGTTAAAATCAGCTTCATCTCGGTACTCAGCCCATTTTTCTCAAAGATCACAGAAAAACCCAGGCTGGAGGGGATCTCAGGAGGTTTCTGGTCCAAGCCCCTGCACAAGGCAGGGGCAGCTCTGGCATCAGACCAGGTTGCTCAGGGCTTGATCCAATCAGGACGTGAAAACCTCGGGGGATGGAGACGGCAAAATCTCTCTGGCCAGCCTGTGCCACTGCTTCAGCATCCTCATGGTGGGGGAAAGTTTCTCCTTACATTAAGTCTGAACATCTCCTGTTTCAGGTCTTGTCCATTGCCTCCCAACACCAGCCTCACTCCAGTTTGTCGGTGTTGATGCCCAAAACTGGACACAGCATCTCGATGTGCTCTAAGGCGTGCTGAGCAGAGGGGGCTAACCTCCGCCTCGATCTGCTGGTCGTGCCGCCCAGGATGCCGCTGCCCTCGGCGCTGTGGGGTCCCCTCCCCTTGCTGCCCCCAGGGACTTTCCCGCAGAGCTGCCCCCGGCCAGGCAGGTCCAGGGCACGGCTTTGCACCCACTAAGACTTCTGCTGTACTCAGTTGGCATGTAGCTGCTAATGACTCGCGAGGTTTCCCTTTTGCAGAAAGAATGGCTGAAGCCCAAATTCCTCCGGGCGCAGCCTCTAACTCCTACCGAGTTCGTGTGGCTTGGGAGAAGAGATTTACACTCTGCCCCAGTGCACCCGACCGAGTATAGCAGCGTGCTCAGGAGCTCACCTCTATACCACATTCACCCTAAAATGAACCCTTGGCTCAGCCTTCACAAACTTAAATCCCTCGGCGCTTGGATGCCAGTCCATCCCTGTCGTGTAGAGCTTTCCTCTTCCAAAGTTACACTTTGGATGTTTTGCACCAGCTCAGTCAAACCCATCTTCGCTTCACAGCGCAGATACAGCTCCAGTCCGGAGCAGAGGAAGGTCCTGAACCAGTTTTCCCAGGGACCTATTAGTGCTGCAATTATCCAATTATCCGTGCACTCAGCTTTGCTCCCATAACATGCACCAGTGCAATGTTTCAGTTGCGAGGCAGAAAGCTTATTTTACAAACCACCATTCAAAGCAACTAATGCTGATTCAATTTTTATATTGACACTTCTTTCAGACAAAAACTTAAATTTTAATTAAATGAAAATTTCCTCAGAAAATATCTTTTACCTCTAGCACAGCTATCAAAACATCTATTATTTTCCAGACAGAATAAAATAAGCAAATCTTGTTTTACTTATTTTGATGAGAAATTACACTTTCAAGCTTTTTTATATATGAATTTTTTCTTCAAATTTCCTCCTTCCTACGGCATGCCCTCCATTTTAAGACAGTCTGATAGCGACTCCACATCACCAATTTTAATCTTGCCACTTCTTGCAATGTGCTGACCAATATAGTTGACAGTCTCATGGATACACTTTCCAGGAGAAAATATCTCTCTCCCGTTTCTGCTCCCCCCGCCCTTTCTCTCTACCCTTTGCACTTTGCAATTTCATTGCGATTGCAAACTGTTCAAGGCCAGGTTGGATGGGGCTCTGAGCAACCTGGTCTAGTGAAAGATGTCCCTGCCCACAGCAGGGGACTTGAACTGGATGATCTTTAAAGGTCCCTTCCAACTCAAACTATTCTATAATTCTTTTTCTGTATACCAGCAAGGCACAACATGAGCCTCCTGAGGAAAAAAATAAATTCAATACCACAGGGCTATTCTCTATAATTTGCCCTTGACTCAAAATGTTGCTTCTTTCAGCAAAGTAGCATTAGAACTGTATAAAAAAATGGAAAGGTATAAACTCTCTCTTTCTAGCAGAAGGAGATAGAGATGCCGGCACAGCCTTGAGGCATGTACTGTCCTGTATCTATCCCGAAGTAGCATGCTTTGGCGAGTTCCACCCTGTTCCTTTTTCTTCTTAAATCATAAAAATTGAGAAGCAAATAAAACAAACAAAATAGTATTTTTCAAGTTGACTGTACACTCTACCTCTACTTATCTCAACTATTGTTTGCTTCTGACCAACAAAAATGTTGCTTCTCCTAACAAAAATGTAATTGAGCACCTCATTTTTTATCTAACTTTGTAATAGATTACAGCCTTTACTATAAAAAGATGATCCAAAAAAACCCCAAAATACCATGTTGTTACATTTTTTTAATGGGAAAAGATTAATATTATATCTTATGAGCATGCTATATATGGCAATAGGAGTTATATTTATTCATTCCACCAACTGAACATGGGGACATGAAATTAGTACAAGAGATAAAAATGAATGCTTTTATGCATATGTTATGAAATTTATGTATGCACCTTTGCTCACATTGTTCCAAAGGGAAAATTTTTCACAGTAGGCATCAGTTGCTTAATTAGCACAGAATAATTAAAACTCACTGCAGGGAAAATTCCATAGCCCCACAGCAATTATATAGGGAGACTTCTTGGCTATTGCATGTACAATTCAAAAATAACTTTTAGGTAGGTTACCAAAAACCACCAGCTATTCAAAATTGCTTTGTAACAAAAAGACTCCTCAAGCAACTAAGAAAATTAAACCAGGAGAGAAAAAAAAAAAAAAAAAAAAAAAAGAAGAAGAATGATCTAATAGCCATCAGTAAGGTCCAATCAAGCAGTGTATTAACTACTTTCACTTCATTTTTCAGGGTCAGTTCTTTTTATTGATTTATGTAGTTTCCTGAAACTTGAGAAATACATTTAGTATAATTAGACAGCAATAGCAACTTCAGAGTTTATTAATAATCATGAAATAGTTCATTCACTACCAATAAGAACTCATTTACAGTATCCTTTGTTTTAGTATTCATAAACATACAGCTATCAAATTTCATCAGATATTGGACTTCAAAAAATTAATTTAATACCCTTGTTTCATCTAGAAAAAGTCAAAATTCTCCATATGAAAATGTTTTTTACCAGCAGAATGGCACATGGCTCTTAACAGAAAGTTTTTGTCAACATCAATGGCAAATTTTAATTAGATGGTTTTGGTGAAATTTAAAAGTGAGGGCCATTCATTTATTTTATTTTTCTTTTGCCATTTTATTTTGGTATCAATATTCTTATATAAACTTTCTTTTTCATTTTGTTTTAGCCCCAGTATCTCATTCCCTCTCCCTTGTACTGCATCAAACCAACATTTTTCTGTAAGTTCTTTCCTTCGCATGGTGCCCAATAACTCCAATTGCTTTAGCATGGCCAATTCATTCACACTTGCAAACTATCCCCTTCTTGTGACTGGAGATCTGGTAGACGCAGTGCCAAGTGCCTCATTACTGAAAGAAATACAGTACACAATTACGTTGCTTGTGCGGAGGTCTGATCTGATACATCCACATGGCTTTTGCAGCTGCATGTAGCACGTGCTCCTGCATCCAGATAGATCCTCCTAAGCAAGGTGTTATCCCAGTGAACTGTAGGTCTGCATCAGGCTTAGATTCAAATTAAAAGATGATACAGAGGTACTTGCAATTATTTAAACGACATGGAATAGCAAGTAGATTTATCATAGAATTACAGAATGGCCTGGTTTGGAAGGGACCTCACAGCCCATCCAGTCCCACCCCCTGCCATGGGCAGGGACACCCTCCACTAGCCCAGGTTGCCCAAAGTCCCATCCAGCCCGGCCTTGAACACTGCCAGGGAGCCAGGGGCAGCCACAGCTTCTCTGGGCAACCTGTGCCGAGGCCTCAGCACCCTCACAGGGAAGGATTTATCTCTCAGATCTAATCTGGTGCATTTATCTTTAATTTAGCTACTATCTTGCCCATGTAACTAACATTGCTAAGTCTTGTATCATGTTTAATATGTTGGGAGTGAGGAGAGGTAATTTTGTAGGGCAGACAGAAAAACTTTCCTTCTCATCTTCAGAAAAAAATAAGTAACTTCCCAGTATGTTTGTCCTTGATGTTCTATATGGGTCACAATGACACAAATTTTTTGCAGAGACTTTTTCCAGTGAAGAAGCTGCTACATGTAATTGGAATGAATTTGGATGATCCCTCAGGAAAATGATGGGAAGATGCTAGATCTCCTGATCTGGATGTGCCTACCTAGTCCACAGGTAGGTAGTGGAAGTGGCAGAGAACATTTCACTCTTGTTGTTTTGAGAACAAATAAATGTCTGATGAAAATAAGGGAATACTGCTTCCACAGTTGAGTTGGTTTTAGGAGCATGGGAAAGAAGGAAGAAAACAAAGCAGAAGGAAGAGGAGGAGTTAAGCAAAAATCATCTGTGTGTGTTGCAGTCATGACAGCTATAAACAACGTGTATATGTTTATTCTGCCCAACTATACCAGCAGAACATGAGAAAAGATGGAAGGAAGGTTTACATAAAACCTATTAGATCATTCAACTCATCTTCTCCCCAAAGTTGGCCTCCAAAGAACCCCAGCCCTTGAGGCCAGCCTCAAACATGAACTCCAGTCTTTGTCCACCTTTTAAGAAGACATCCCTCTGCGTCTCAAAAAAGGCCATAAAAGGCTCACTCCACCCTCCTGCCTTCAATATTCATTTAAGCCAGACCTTAGTCATCTCCCTTTGAATCAGACCCTTAACTGTAAGTCCTTTAGGCTAGCTGCATTTTCATGAATAGGTCCTAGATGAAAATCAGCAAGAAAATTTCCCCAAAACACATTAAAAAGTCATATTTATGTCATTTATTAATGACCACGACATTATACTCCCTTCGTACTGGAGTAAATTAATAACTAGACAAGGTACTATGCAGTGAAGATTCTGCCTGCTGCAAAAATAACATAGAGAACTTGCTATATTAACTTCTGCAAAGCTTTTGGGGAATTGAAAGGGGAAACAAATCCCATTTGGGGTCATTTAAGCCAGTTTATAATGGACAAAATTACATCAAGACGCCATAAACAGATTTGTACAGGTGTAAGTGAAGTAGAGCCTGAATTACTGTGACATTTTAAAATTCAATTAAATGACTGAAAAATTTCTTTAATATGAACCACTGTGGTTGGGTATATTACACGGCGGACCGTATTTGTTGCTGCACGTAGAAGATTGCTGTGGTACATAATCCATACCCAGTGTGATGGATTACAGGTAGAGCTTCTTTTTCCACAGGTCTGGTTTCATTAGCTGACATGGAATTACTCCTGTTTACGCCACAGTTATTGACACCCGGGCAACACTTTAATTCTGAATATGCTCTCTTTTGAGAACCAAAGATCCTTAAGATGACTTTACTGTACCTTTTATTAAGTACTATAGTGATGACTTGGGAGACATAGCAAAGGTAGTGACAGAGAGATTTGCAGACACACTAAAAAGAGAAGCGAGAGCAGAGTTCAGTCAAGGAAAATGCCAAGGTGATATACAGTGAAGATAAAGAGAAGTTCTGATAGGGTAAGAAAGTTAAAGCCTTTGGAATAAATCTTCTGCTGTGGAGTAATGTCCCAAAGCAGGAGCGTACCTGATGAGTAAGTATGATCTCTATCCCTGAATATGTCATCAGCTTCATGCACCACACACCTATCTGTGTGTTATTTATTATCACACTCATCACTTTTAAGTGGGGAAAGCCATGTTCATTTTGTCAGCTTCACTTATTTGGTATATGGCATCCCCAAACCGATACCCAAGTCCTTTTTTGCAGGCCACTCTACAAGTATACGGGAAGCTATCGTTAGTGACTAGCAAAATTTAATTTGCTTCTCTTCGTATTACTGCAACCACTAAAGACAAGTGGTCCAAAGAAAGGCAGACCTATCAACTCTTAAAGAACGGTCAGCTCCGGTCTTGCTCTGGTAAGTCCCCATCAGATTAAAACCGCTAAGCTCATAGGAGTGTGGTGATGCATACATAATTTGTCTGTAAAACACTTTGGGAAGCTTTTCAAAGGTAAATCTCTACAAAGCACACAAATTCCCATTCTCTGTCAATGGAGTGTGCCTAACTAGCATTTCTGCCTTGAAAAATCGAGTCGGTTTTGGCTCTGAAAGTATGAGGTAGTTACTATAAATGAAGGTGCTATGTTTCCTATCTTTATAAAATAAATCTGTCTAAAAGGCCAGAATAAATCTGTCCTGAAAGGATGAATTGCAAGACCTGGACCTCGGCACTCTGCTGGAAAAGAAGCTCATGAGCATCCCATATCACACCAACACACTCCAGACCTTCCCCATCCCACATCTCCTGGGCTTTGCTTACCACCTCCTGCAGCAATGCCATGGAGCCCCATTTGCTTGGCCTGAACCAGTCTGCTTAAGCACACAGTTTGATTTGCCTATGACAGAGAAAACACTTGCAAAAGTGGTTCCCAACATATTCTCCCTGTTTTTTGACCATTCTGCTTTTGCCACTTGATTCATGCAAAGAAAGTTTCAGGAGATGATAGCATCAGTGATGCAAAGAGGAGAAGAAGGTTTCCTTCTTCCCTATGGCTCACCATGACTTTAAGCTTGAAGGTGTCCCAGAGTGGCGGCCATGAGGGACACACAACTGTTAGGCTCTACCAGAGACACCTGGATAGCGGTGAGTGGCTGGAACTGCACTAAACAATCAATCAGGATTGCTACAGGAGTGATTAATTTTAATAATGTAATGACTTTTCACAAGAAGCGACCCATGCCCCTGTCAGGCTGAACTATGCTCATCCATCCCAGAAGAGGGATCTTGAACCCTCACATCAGGAGCTGAATGAGATCTGGAAAAGCTAAGTATAGTCCCCTAGATCCCATCCCAAGAGGATCCCACAGACTCCCCCTCAGTGGAGTTGACTAAGCTCCCGATATCAGGTCTTTAAGCGTATGTAATTTCAGTGATGCCAGCAGCTCAATTAACTTCAACAGATATTATCCATATGCTTAAGGGTTTTACTAGATTGCAGTCCAAGCTATTAGTAGCAATATCATTTACTGACTGAAATAGATTTTTATATTATAAATATTGTCAGATGAAAAGGCACAGCTTGGCTTTGAGCGGGAGAAACATGGGCAAGCAGCACTAGTTAACTGTTCCACAGTAAGTATTCTATATGGCATTATTCAAAAGAAAATACATATAATACAACAACAAACCCCTACCTGTCCCATAGTGAAGCAGCTGGATGGTTAATTAAGTTTCTATCAAATACATAAGCATACCATAAGCAATATATAATGGTAAGTAAACTCTCCTTACCACTGCTCCTGGCCAAATTTGAGTAAAAGATCTTATATGAAAAAAATATCTCTTAACTAGTTGTACATTTTCAACTGTGAGCATTTTTTTTTTTTTTTTTAACTTATTTGCAATAAATAGGAGCTTTCAAAAAAATTGTAAAGGAATAAGAAAGGGAAGGGTAGAATTTCATGTTTAATTTTTCAATAAAAGTATATCTCTTTTTGAAATATGAAACAATAAACTGCAGTTATTAGTTCTTAAATACTTCATCTAAAAATATGTCTAAATTGAAAAACAGCAGGTTAAAGGGATAACCGGAGGAAAAAACATTTCAAAACATTTTGGACTGATCCGAAATGAAACATTGTTTACTTCATTTCACTGGGAACAAAAAAAAATCTAGATTTTATCTACTGAATTTCAATGTTGTAGGAGAATCACAAATTTTGGCTCCAGGGGTAATCCTATGTGTCTTATGTGCTTAACAGAAGTAAAGGTGCCAAGTTCCCTATTAGCATAAAATAAATCCATTTAAAATCCATCCAGGACAGAAAGAACACTTGCAATCAACCAGCATGACTTTCTGTACAACACAAGTTTTCTGGTTTTGATCTAGAGGATAGTTTTCAGGACTCTCCTCCAACAGAAAACCTGAAAGCATACTCAGTCCTCCTTCAAGCCCTGACAGCAACAGGGAAAAGGGCATAACCCTTGATACGTGACTCCTCTGCTACTAAATATACATACATGTATGCCTGGTTCGCAGTCTGAATTGATTTGATTTAGAATGGGAACAATTAATGCAGCCATGATTTTGGTGCCTTTCTTAATTTCCTGTTTGACAGGAAACACTATAAACACTGCTATAAAAACAAGCAAAACATTTCCCATCGGACCTGATCTCTAAAAATTGCACTTGCACCTTAGCTGAACGCAGGCATAAAGAGAACATCTTTTAAACATCCCTGTTATCTAGCAAAGGTTGTTGGAAATGTCCTCATAAAGCATATGTTCAAGACTATTAATTGTATTGCAGGAAATGAAATCTCAGCAACATGTCTCCATTACGCAGAAACCCCAGATGTTGTATCAACAATACCAGTTTCACCCATTGCTGGTTGGTATAACTACCCAAAATCTGTAAGATGCCTTTCTATTATGCATTCACTGGGGCGGGAGAGGTCACCAACTCAGAGACAGAGTAGTTTGAAGACCGTGCAATAAGGAGGAAGGCTTCTGTAGAGCACAGAAGCTGGTATTACGGAGTAGAAAGGCACAGCATCCTAAAAAGTTTGCAAAAAACCCCGCAACAGGAAGGTGCACAGTCAGTGCACACTTACGCTTCACTGACATCCCAAGGAATTTAAGCAGGAGTTTGAAATGAAGCTGGCCCATAAATATTTTTTCTGAATCAGGACATACAAACAGAGTGTATATGATTAATAACATATGTTCAGCTTAAACACTTTTAAAATGATGAATTTATGGAGGATGCAAAGTTTTTTGATCATCTGAACTGAATTTCCCTACTTGCCAATGACAACCAATCTGTAGAGGAGACAGATATACAAACCATAAGTTTAAGATCATGAGTGTACAAATGAAAATAACTGTTGAGTTGTACGGAACTAACTATTGACCTTGAAGGTCAATAGCAGAAAGGCACGGTCTTCCAGAGGTTGATGTTGGTTGGATAAAATAAAAACAAGATGAATGAGGAAACATCTGATTAGGTGATCCTTGAGATCCTCAATATAAGCATGACCGGTGCCAGATCAGTTTGGGGAAAGTTCTTCTGAAGATGCCGAGGAGAGCAACTGGTGAACCCAACTGCCAATCAAGACATAAACCAAGAACATTAATTTCACTATGTGACCAAAGCTACACATGTGGACCATTGTCTGGATCAGTAAGAAAGTACCCTAGGCCAATGACGGTTCCCCACCATCATCAGCGTGTGTATTGTCCGTGGGTATCTCAAGCAGTGCATGAGAACATGACTTCTGTGGTGTTGCCACACTGAATTGCTAATGGATGGAAAGATGGTCTTTCCTTAGTAATGGGATAACCGGTGTGTGAATACAACAGCATGGTTGATGTTTGTACAGTTGCATATTATCCTTGTAGGTGCAAGGTTAGCTATTGTTTTGGGTATAACCATTTAATAGCTGTTAATAATAACAACTGGAATATTGTTTTATGTAATAAAAATAGTATAACTCAATTGCCCAATTCAATCATTTGTGTCTGTGCAAATCGGTCTTTAAGTTCCAGAACTTCAGCTGCCCTGCAACACAACCAGTATGTCTTTTAAAGACCAAGCTAGTGAAACGAGCACTAGAAATGTGCTGTCACCGCTAACCAGACCTACTTCAACACACTCACAAGAGCCGTGGAAGAGGCCTGCAAAGGACTGAGCAGGATGAGCTGGGGTAGGCAGTCAAAGTGTCCGTACTGCTCCCTGGCCAGGGCATAAGAAGTGTCACCAGAGATTATCACCTCTTTCTGCTGAGCTGGGCTTGCGTCTGGGGCAGATGCAGCTGCATTTGACAAGAATAGACTTCTGCAGCACACAGGAGCAGGGGCACTGACCGTTCCAGTAATGGAGAAAAGTTTGTGTTCCTGCATCCACATGAGTGTCTACTAAATCCACACCAGACACTGTGCTCGGTATAGGGTTGTGTTAAGTTTAAAGGGCACTGAATCTTACACCCATAGCACGCTCAGGTCTTGGCACTGCAAGCAAGACCATACATATCTGAAAGCAGGAAGGGACAGAAGGAGAACCAGGAAACACAATGACTGGAAAAGCTTGTGTAGCAAAACATGCAAGTGAGCAAGGCACAGTGATCAACCACGGATGGGAATACAACGTACTGGGAAAAGGTCACTTCTAATAACAGGGTAGGGGTCGATTACTGATTCATTACCTGAGAAACACATTACCTAGAGAACCAGGGGGCTGGAAGCAGGATTGAGAAGTGTTTCAGATAGTTGTGCCAGTCCTGTTGCTGCACTTGGTGAGCAGATCCAAGAGGGAGAGCTCAGCATCAGATGTCAGACAACTGGTTTTGGCAGAGATCTGTGTACACAGCGCCTTCCACCACATCGCTAGAGGAAAGTGGAATCACCAGCAAAGACCACAAAGGGCTTGCCAGTGTGTGCACAGAGCCTGAAGGCAATAAGAGCCTTGACCAAGAATGGCTTTGTCTTTAAAAACAGGGAGTCATCTCATTACATTACTCATGCTCTGAGAAGAAGAAGTGCAAGAAGGGGGAAAGAGAGAAAGAGGGCAAGAGTTCCCTGTAGCTAAAGATTAGTCAAATGCTTAGATCATTTCATTTAACATCTAAGTCCACATGTTGGATCCTTTATATTAACTTACATAGCAGTTGAATTAGCGTGTATTTCTCTTATTAAAAAGAAATTCATGTATTCTGCCTCTTTCTTTGACTTTCTGATAAATATGACATGAAGTTCTAAAGCTCAGAAGTGACAGAAAGTAAGTGTACTGACTTTCTGCAAATATGTGGCTTTCTAATTGCAGATTTTCCCTTCTCAAATCAGAGCAAAAAAGAGCAACTGATGACTACAGCTGGATGAATACTGCAATCATTACCCTTGTTATAATGATATATTTCAATAACAACCACAATACTTGATCCCCATGGATGGTTTTATAATGACCATGGATTATGCTGAGAAAATGCTATTCTTAATTTTATTCTTAATGGAGTGTGAAAGTCTTGCTATGTGGTAGAGACTAATTGTCACTTTAAATGTAATCTACATCACTCAAAGAACATGTATGCTTCATGGTATTAATTAAAGGATACCATGAAAGGTTTGGTTGACAAGAAATTGTGGATTTCTTACTGCAAGCCAAATGAAGCAGTTATCTCACTAGAAAAAAATCGTATTATTATTTAACAAAAGCACGTTTTATCATAGATAGCATGTGGCCATGTGAAAGAGCGTGCATGGCCTTCAGAACATTTGGTATCTGCATAATTAAACTAACTAATCAATTGCAGAGCAGTAGTCAAAAGTCAAATCTTAATGAACTGGAAAAATGATACTTCAATTTTCTGTCTCAAATCCCCAAATTAGCCTAATAAACACAACATACTTCTAATCAGTGAAAAAACAGTATTTTTTTTCCTTATTCTTAGATGGTTACTGTATATTAAAGACATTATTTGCAGTGGCTTTGTAAACCATCAGCTAGTTTTGAGTAATTTAATAAAAATAATGTAAATATGTTAATGTAAACATGCAAAACCCACAAGTTCTTGTCCCTTTCTGCAGCACTTTTGCTGAAAATACCATTTTCTTCCAAATCTTCTTTTGCTATAGAACTTCCATTCCATTTATGCTGAAATACAGGTATTACATATGCAGTGCATATTTCCCAATGGATGGGTACCTACTGGGAGAGGATGAAGAAGAATAATTTATTTTCAAGAAATCCATTTACCCCTAGAGAACTGGCCGCAGAGCTGACTGGTGAAGGTCAGAAGTGACTTTTCGTTCACTTTGCCTCCACGCTTAATGTATGGAGAGGGATTTGATTGAGATCAGCACAATGATAAACTTAACAATGATCAATGTTATTCTCCATGCTACAGTCATGTATATCAGTAGTCAAGATCCAGGTCCCATCCTGCACAGCTGTCCTGGCATGCAAGTCCCAGCCTCCAAAGGGCTGACTGCAACAAATGATGGAAATTGATTTTCACCCTTATTTTACTTATCAGAAAATGAGATGTATCCATTAAACATTATTCACTAAGATATAACGGAGGTCAAGGATATCATGAGAATCTGATAGGCTCCCCTTGCCTGAAGCTGTGAAAGCATGGAAAGCAAAATTTGGCCCAAAGCAAAATTCTTACCCCAAGTCGAGGAACTTCAGCTAAGACATTGTAAGTCTTCATTTCATGTGCAATTTGCAGCAAATGCCCATTTTTTTCTGAAGTCGTTCAGCCAGTTCATCAGCATAGTCTATTACGTGTAGCTATCAAACGTGCTTTAACTCAGTCAAGAGAAGGTATTACCTACTGGAAAGGGGGTGCGGAAGGGTCCTAAGCTGGTTTGTTGGGACAAAATCATAAAGGATCATCCTCCTGTCCACGAATATGGGAAACTGTGAATATTACTATCAATTCTCAACAATAAACCTAATCAGTATTGCACCGGTGCCCTACCTCGTTTTAGCACTGCAAAATAGCCAAAGCTTTAGAGAATAGATCAGCCATCTGCGCCTGCAGGTGTTTACAATACAGAATAAATTAAGAAGTGACAAGGCATTGAGAAGGTTACAGTTGAATAATTACCATGGAAAACTCAAAATCTTATGCACCGTTTCAATTACTGAAGATGGAGTATCTTTCTCTGTCCTTTTAAAATCAGTTTCCACTCTTGTTTAGTTTGCCCTTCTGTCTGAAGGACATCTCCCTTCTTCAAATACAGGACACTTGCAGAAATTAAGCTATGTCAATATTTGTGCTAATGTGGGGGTTTTTTTCTTCTTTTTGATTTAATTGATGCAAGAAATTCAGTCACCAGTGTTGAGCACAAAGACCTGTGCTTGGCTGTTTCCATTTGCAACACCCCGTTCTGTGAGAACATCTTCTGGCTCCAGTCTTCTTTCCTCTCTGAAAATCTCTATAAGTGTTCGGTTCAGACACGGTGAAAAGAAGTGCATGGAAGCCATGGGATCAGGGATGTTCCCAAGCCTTTCTTCCTGAATATGATCCCATTCCCCATGGAAGACATTGGAATTTTGCATCAATTTCTCCGAGTTGAAGGTCAGCCTCGAGTTTACTTACACATCATACATTTTCAGCACAGAAGCTGCAGATGTATGGTAATAACAGGAACATACAGACCTTAGATCTCATGAGAACTTGGCTGGCCTTTAAAAATTAGAAAACAATTTTAAAAAATTCTCAAATTAATGAAACATCACTATTTTAGCACTGAAACACAAGAAATTATTCAATTGATTAAGTGCTTCTGATTTTGAAAATAGGAAGTTTTAAAATATTTTGCTTCTAAGTGTCATGTAAATTCTTAATATGTACAGTGAGAAATGTTCACAGCATTTTATCACAGAAAATTTGGGGGGGGTTTAGGGCAAGGGAAAGGTTTCACCTTTTCTAAAACTGTTTGCAATTTTTTTAAAAAAGAAAGAAAATAAGTAAAAAAAAGTTTAAAAATTTTAATAGAGAGATAACCATTAGAAACTTTTGCATAATATCTACTATATCAAGCCCTATGTCTAGATATAGCAGCAGCAGATTCAAGGATCTTTCGAGGCAAGCTATGCACAAGACTAAGAAAATTAGCAATTAAGCATTCTGGTATCTTCCTCATGTGGTATAAGCTTTTTTTGATATTCACAGAAGATTGTGAATACACATGGTCACAAATAGCTTGGATGCAAATCCACCTTTCAGGAGTTTCAGTCTAATCACAGAATCACAGAATGGTTTGGGTTGGAAGGGACCTTAAAGACCATCTAGTTCCATCCCCCTGCCATGGGCAGGGACACCCTCCACTGGACCACGTTGCCTAAATTACTGTGCCTGCTCCTCAAAGTAATTTTTTCTCTTTAACTCTCTGGAGACAGAGCACACTCCTCACCGCTGCTCGCCCTCGAAAGATGCAACGCGGGTGAGCTGACAGCAGTGTGTTGTTATTGTGTAGGCCGAGCAGCGTTCATGCACGAGGAAAAAGGATTTCCGGCAGTGTAGGAGTTACATCTGCCAGGTGCAGGTTGGCCCAGGGCAGCAAGCGCATCTCTCCACGGCATCATGCCGTCCTGGAAAATGAGACTGCTCAGGGCCAAAAATTCAGAAATTTTTCTAGGAGGTAAATGAAAGCCCTTGGGCTTTTAATTTTATAAATTGGTAGTGTTGCAATAAAAAGAAGCCTGATATCTGTCACCTACAGAAAAGATAAAGGTCTGCAGGGTCACACGTGCTGTTGCAGAGATGCAGACTCATCCCTTGGGTTTGAGGCACCGATTTTGGAGCCGCAGGGTCTTCCAGGTCCCTACTGCTTTATCCCAGACTCATTAAGTCCATATTTTGGTCAGACATAAAAAAGAGACAGGCTTCTATAGCACTTAAAACCCAAAGCAATTAGTAGGATTCTGACAAGGATAGGGATCGTGGCTAAAACAGAAGATTTGGCTGGGTTAGTAACACAAGATACATAAGCAGAAACTGGGTTACCTTCCAGTTCAGCTGGCAAAACAGAGAAGAAAAATACTTAGAATTAAATATATAGCAGTACAAAAAATAACAGCAGACCCGGACATGGGTTATCTCTGTAAAGCAGATGTTATTAATATGTCATATACTGGCTAGTGTGCAGAGGAACTAATAAAATGATTTACAGCTACAATTATTCTTATTTTATTGTATGGAATGAACTATACTGAGATGCAAATCTATTAAACCCTGCTGAATATTCCTAATAATGGAATTTAATCTTGACCTTGAGCAAGACTGATGTGTGGGGGTTGGCATACAAAAGGATACTTTTTAATATGTTTTTACGTGCTCCTACCCAAAAAGTCAGTAATGGTAGAGGCTGCCAAATCCAGTAGCCCAGTAGACATGTGGCTTTGTGTCCCTAGGGTCATCCAGTAAGCAAGGCTGAGTGTGTGTACCCCGTTGGCACACATGTATACGTTCAACATTTTTTTTTCTCTTAAGTAGCAACATTGGATTCAGTGGTTCAGTGTTGAAGTTTTTGGAGGACAACCACCGTGGAGCAGCATCCAAAAAACATGTATCAACCAGGAGACTTCACCATCAATTTTGGGTTTGGTATTTTATCACAGAGTTTAGCCAGTCTTATCTTTAGGATGTAAATCAAGTATCAAATGAAAGTGCTAGAAAAGAAAAAATATTTCTAATGTATGTCTTCTGTTCTTAGGTTTTGAAGTGAAAATTCATTTTATGGTCAAATCAAAGCAGAGTAGGTCAGTTGCTCATTTTATTATAGCTCCTAGCCAAGCATTGACCTTGGGTCAGCTTCACTTTTTTGATGTTTCCTACCTAACCTGGCAATCTGGACCTCATCCCAGGAGCAATCTCTACAGTGAGGAGCAAAAGCCACCTTCTTCTTCCTCTCTTAAACCTTCATTGGCCAGTAGGCATGAAAAAAGCCAATCAATGGCAGAAAAAATGACTAAAAACATATGGAGACAAGCTTTCTTTCATTTGACCAACTGCCAGGCCAAGAGACTTACAGACCATTTTAATATGTTTGAATCAAACCTTCTTGAGCAATCAGATAAACGGTTGAGCGTTTGTAGGATTATCTAATTAAAATGTTAGCAGGCAAATTGGACAGCATGGAATTACTCTGCAGAAAATTGCACAAGGCAACTTTTTTCCCAGTGTAATAAACCTCCTTCTCCAAAGGCAGATTGTCTTTTCATTACATTTTGATTTTTTAAAAAGCTTTTGGTGTCTGTCTTTGAAAACTGAAAAACAATTTTTCTCCTCAATTTCTTTTGCTCTTTCCTGCAGCATGTAGTTTTGACTAAAAACTGAGTAGGGGGAAGGAGAAAGGTAGTGTGAGAAGTGAGAAACCTCACTTTTAAACTATTTTTGTAGTTGCACAAAAAGCCAGGAAATTAAGACAATATAGGATATTGCGGCAGAAACTGGAACGCATGACAGGTGAGGTGCAATAAAAGAAAATAAAGTTTTCTTGTAGCGAGTGCGGAAACAACCACAACAACCACCCAGCACAAAGCCGTAAAATATTTCCAACCAGCACCCACACCGCATGCCGAAACCACAGAAAAGAGGCAGGAATGTCTTGATAAAAACACTCAAATCCAGCACTTGAGGCCCAAATAGAGTCTCTGGTGTCAGATGTGACAGACCGGCTGGCGCTTGGGTGGATCTCGTCGTCTTTGACATATGTGCTGGAGAATATGTGTGAAAATCAACTCTGTCATCACATTTAATTATACCCAAGTGCTTTATCCTGCTGCAGGATGGCGCTGGATAAGAAGCACAAATATTTGCTGCCAGTATTTTGCATGTAATTTTAATAATTAACCTGTTGTTTTGCAGTTACTGAAAAAATATTAATTGGCGCAACGAAGATTTGGAGCAGCATTTCGGTGCTTTTTAAGTCAGCCTGCCATTATTTTAGCAGTGTGAAACAAGGCTCATCCACACAAAGGGTTTAAATGGAAACGATTGTTTATTTTTGCTGCACAAAGGTCTGCACTTCACGTGAAAAACAAACTACAGATTTCCATGTTTGCTGCCTTGTCGCTATGAATTGCGAGACACGAATATCTCTGCATGAGCAAGTTTTCATATTCTCTCTCATACGCTGGTAATTTCGCCTGCCTGCTTCATCATCGCTTTAGCTTGTCTAACTCATCTCAGATCAATGGGAGCTTGAAATTATCTCAAGGTAGGTTATGAAATCCGTAACAGGGGTGTGAAGAAGATGCACTGAGGAATGGGGTATGGGGACAAAGCTTTTCTTACACCATGGCATGGCGCAGCCTACTCTAAATTGCACCGTCACACATAGCAAATAAAGCAAACAAGAAACAGTATCTTTGAGCTTCCTGCCACATGGGAATTTTTAAATATCACATATTTTACTGTGGCCGAAAACATACAGGCATTCCTAATCAGGCTTGGCATCTGAAATATAACTGGAGTTTGCCAGTTTTCACTAGTTTTACCCAAATTAAAGTGCTAAATCGCAGAATCATGCATTCACGTATATTCAGATCTCGGAGGGTGGACATGTTAGTTTTATTCACATCACACACCAACTGGCTTCTTACTTAGAAACAGTCTCATTCAGTGAGGTGCTGTCCAGCAGGAATAAAGATATTGGAATTTTGCACTTAATCACTTAGCTCCCGAAACAAAGATCTGTGGGTTTGCTATCGACTCCCGGGGTTAACAGAGCAAGAGAGCGAAACGTGAGAATCCTGATGGCTGTCCTCTGAGCTGCCATCGTCCAGGGGTGGTCACGCCGGTCTCATCCTCTCTGCTCCCTGAATACTAAGGAGAAATAAAATGTTATTTACCACCGTAACTAGTATACATGCAAGAGAAAGTGGTATGCAATGCACATAATTACTGTCTTGTGGTTCTAAGGCTCTGTTTTTTCCCAGATAGGAGAGGAATAAAAGTGCATATTCTTGCAAGAGATCAAAACGAGAGAGGACAGAATTATGGCAGAAAAAGAAATGCACACAAATAATTGGACTTAGCAGAAATGTGATATCTGAGACAAACAGATACAGGAAGCACTTTGTGAAAAATAAATGAAATGGAGACACAAAAAGAAACAAACATAAATAAAAATACATGGCATCAATCTAACAGGCTTAGCCTTACCTAAGCTTATATGTATTGACTCTAATGGGACTGCCCTGACTGCCCTCTGTATTTAAAACCGCAGGACTGGTACCTGTATTTTTCAGATCACAACCTGTAGGTCCACATTGAAGTTAAAATATCCCCAAAGGCACCAGATGATTTGGTTACTAGGTTTAGTGTCTGCCTGTAGCTGGGACATCTTTGGATTGCTTTGAGGTTGTTTTGCACCTAATAATTTCATCCTGTGCTATCATACCACTGGAAAAGTACATAATGAAAATGAACTCTGATCTCCAAAACTTTTAAAACTTCTGTGGAAGACAATACCAAGTAAGAACAGGCAGAGCTTAGCAAACAACTGCATAGCAACAAGGGTAGTTTGCTTTGTGAAAGAAAAAAAAAAAAAAATTATAATATGGGCCTATTTATAGAACTTCATAAGGCAGAGAGATTAAAACCAAACTATTAAAATACTTTTGTAAAGAAACTTCAGATTTCTGTTTTGTTCTGATTCTGGGAATAATAACAGTTTGTAAATGGTATCAGTCTCTAAACAGTTGACCTTGGAGATTTTTTTTCTTTAGCTACAAAGTGAAAGCCAAATGTATTGAAATGATCTATAAAAGGAGATGGGCTCATTCATTCTTCCCAGGAAACACCGTGAAAGAACCAGCAACCATTCAGGTGGATTCCTCCACTTCTGCAGATCTGTGGTACCTGCAGTCCATGCTGTGGGAAAATATTTATTACATTCAGGCTTTCCAAAACTTTGTTAAGTTAATCTCTTCAACATGTTGAGGTTACTCAAATGTCAGTGATGCAGTCTACGAAATGGCTCTGGGATACAAACAAGTCAAACTCTTCCCTTGGCTTTGTTTTCTCCCTGTACCAGAAAGAAGAACCTGGATTCATCCTGGCTTCATAGTCATCCTCAGCAGCAAGATGACTCACCACAGCAAACGTACACGACCCTTAATGCAGCCCCAAAAAGTGGTGCTCCTTTGGGTGTATGTCAACTTTGCGTCTGTGTGTAAATGTAATTTCCAAAGTGCCAAAGTAAGCTTGATGCCAAAATCAGAGTTCCTCAGTCCTCTCTTACTGCTAAAACCATTCAAACAGAAGAATGCTGCCATGAAGGCAGTCCTTCTCCCTCCCAACCAAACACCCCATACTTTTCTTCTGTGAACATCTCAACAGCTCCCCGATTAATGAACAGCCTCCTCGGGGACCTCGTGTAGGTTGCTGTCGCCAGCTACCTTCTTCCTCATAAGTTTTTGAAGCTATTTAGATGTCTCTCCTTATCTATTTGACTCCGGTAATACCTTTCATCCTCAAAATCGAGCTGCAGTGTCAGTGGCAATCTCTGGCCCACCAGCTCCCGGGTTTACCGTTCATTAAACTCCGTACAGATATGTTTGCAGCAAACCGATTTTGCTAAGTTTCAGCTGTCTTGCTGCTTGATGAGAGCACCGTCTGGTCTGGCACAGACTACTCGCAGTCTCCGTCAAACAAATGACAGATTCTGCTTTTACACAGAAATATTCTCCAGCACAGCAGTGTTCATGATAACAACCTCATAATGTTCAGAGGCAGATGCTCTAAATTAGCTG
Source organism: Balearica regulorum gibbericeps (assembly GCF_011004875.1). Lineage (NCBI taxonomy): Eukaryota > Metazoa > Chordata > Aves > Gruiformes > Gruidae > Balearica > Balearica regulorum. The sequence goes on along the minus strand of NC_046191.1, from coordinate 33,641,716 downwards.
TGCTCTACAAATGGGAACAACAATGAGGCAGGAGGAATGGAAAGGGGATGAGAAAGACCGAAACATTTTGCCAAAGGTCACATTTCAAACAATTTAATTTAACTTAATTTTAAAAGGCTTCTTGCCACAAGACTTCACAAGATCCACAAACCTTTCTTCTCCCCCCCACCCCCGATCTTTTTTTGTAGCATAGCAAGAAAATGGAAACATCAACAAATAGGCACTTTGGCTTGTCGTCTTAGTTCTTCTCTCTTTTTCTTTCTTTTCGGTGAGAAAAAGAAAAGAAGAAAACCCTGGAAATGGGGCAAGTCTTCATGAAATGAGATTTCATCCCCGAGAACTCCTAAGACTGTTTAAACTCTATAAGCATTTAGTTTGTTTAGTTCTTTTGCACAACTTCTTTCAAAGCATTTAAGTGCTGGTATAATTTCACTGACAATAAAGTCTTTGTGTCTCCACAATTTGCTGCCAAAGGAATTAAGGGGACAGGAGGATTTAACACGCCTAAATTTCATCACAGGAGGCTTTGCCACAAGCAGTGAGCACTACAATGAGTTTTTTAACAAGTCTGTGAACAAACACCACGGAGAACCGAGGCAAATGCATCTAGGAGGTGCTTTCTTCTCTTAATGTGGGAAAGGGAAGGCTGCACAGCAAAGGAAATAACCTCAAGTCCTAACTTATTTTGCTCCATCTTTGTGAAATATTTCACTTAGATTTCTATCATTTTCCAGTGTGTATATACTGTATCATTTACTGAAGTGCATAAACAAAAGTTCAGTCTAGCCAAAAATGAAACATTATTCACTAGGAAAGAAAACAAAAGTGATTTTTCAACAATTTCAAAACTTTTAATTAAGTTTTTCAGTAAAAGATTAATTGAAATCAGTCCTCCAAGCAATTTGGTTTTGCTGAAACTGTTTCCTGATCAAAAAGAAATCTCAATGAATGACATCTGATTAAAAAAAATTCCATCCAGTCCTAACTAGTACATTCCCAGTAAAGTGTAACAGCCTTCGAGTACTACTAGTGTAAAAGAACAGGCACAAAGTCAACATACTTTTAGCTAGTGTGAAATACAGCCTTTTTAGAAAGCAGATATCACATAGGTATGAAACTGGGGAAAATAGGATGTCTCTAAAATAAGAGTGCTAGAGAGGAGTCTGGATAAAAGGAAATAGAGAATACACATCATGCACTTTGAAAAAACAGTACCATTGCTTGATACTGAGATTGACACCCTGGTACGAAGAGGCGGTCAGCTTTCACATCCCAAGCACGCATTGTTATTTACTCCTAAGACTGTCAAGTTTATAAGAAATAGGAAGAAGTCAACTGCATTCATACTCATAAAATAAAACACCTCTCTACTTTCAGCAAGTGTTACCACGCTACAGCATAACATCATTATGGTGAAAAAAATGTATTCAAATATTTCAGTAGACTGCTTTGTTTTCTTGCAATGTTTAGCATGTTTTATCTACATCTTTCAACTGCTCAGTAGAGGTGAAAGTTGCCAGGTGAAATCTTTTAGTTCTCACCATACACACTTAACGGAAACCGAAGCAGCTGCAAGTGAACTTCGCACGACTGTTGCAAACCACCCCGTGGAGCAAGCTGCCAATGACTATCAGATATATTCCAGCTGTTTTGGGCCCTGCACGTCTTTCTGTGTGATATATTAGTCATTTGTTACTCAATACTTCCTTTAAGGATCAGTCCTAAAAGCTGGTCATCACCATCCAATTTTGGCTGTGCTCACAATTTTATTTCACTTGAACAGATTAAAAAAAAAAAAAAAAAAAAAAAGAGGATTTTAATTTAAAATCTGTAAAGGCTTTCTCCCATGTAAAAATACTTCAGAAAGCTTCGCTGAGAACTGAAAATCAATAGTGTTTTTCTTTTTCCTAGAAATGATTGTTATTTCACAGCAAAACTCTGGTGCTAGAGAATACAGCTGTGGGAAATGCATGCACATCTATCACGTGGATTCATGAGGGCATTGTCTTTGGCTTCCATTTACACAGCATTAAATCCTGCTGTGTTGACTTTGAGTTTGACATGCTACTAAATCTTAAGTCCCCAAGCAGAACCCTCTCAAAATCATGGTGTTTCACTAGCTGTCTCAGACCACAAGTGTCACCTTCATTTGAAATTATCTTTTCCCAAGTGTGCTTAAAATGTTCTCATACTTTTTGATGAGCTTGGGCCATGTTCCAAGGCTATTGCAAAGCCAAAACCCCTGCAAGGGATTTTTTTTTCTTGTTGCTTTCATAAGCACCCTTTACAGGTCTGTTCAATCCCAAAGTAGGTCTGCTATTATGCAAAAGCAATTTAATATGATATGAGTTATGACTGAAAGGATCCATACAGGTGTTCATGGGTTCTAATTAATGCCTTCGCTTCACACCTTTAATTAATTTGTGACAACATTCTCAAGTGTCACCGATGCAGAGAAAGACAACTTTGCTGTCCAAGGCTCAGCAGAAAGCTGTGCACCATGAACAGCACATACAAAGTATTACGAGGCAGATGCGTCTGTCCTCAGACCAGGATGGGGTCTGGGAGCAAGAGTGACGGCATAGCTTTCTGTAGTGTGAAAATAAATACATAAATAATCATGCTTAATCAAATTAGTAAGACTATTACCAAAACATGGTGCTTAAATGTTGATTAAAAGCAGGGATGAATCCTGCCATATTGATGAACCACCTCTGCTAGATCTCTACAAGTTCACCTATTGAACTGTGTTATTTGAATAATATGTGAGAGATTATTTTTTTTTAATCAACAGGCTTATTTTACAGATTCTGCATCAAAACAGTTTTAATCTATTCAGTTCATTCTACCAGTAAACTCAGTAAACTTTCTTAGCTGTGTGTCAGCATTTGTCTACATTGCACAAATACGTGATTTGCTGATACAGCAAATCGGAAGCTGGTTAATTGCATCAAATTTCTCACTGAAAAGGCTTTTTAACTACCCTCAAATATCATCGAGGATGAGACTAAGTACATGTTTGAATATTTTCTTCAGTTCTCTGGTGACAAAACTGCTGATGTGGTTGTTCTTACATCTATGATTGATCCAAAAAAAAAAAAAAAGAAAGAAAGAAAAAAAGGGGGAAAAAAAAAAAGGCAAAATTTTAATCCTACTGCAAACACAGATGAGAAATGCTCCAAAGAAGGCAATTTTGTACAGCACTGATTTTCATAAAGATTTTCAAGCATTTCATCTTTCATCAGTGTTTGCTCCTAAACATCAGACACTAAAGTAAATTGACGTCTCTCTTACTGATATAATTTAACATTACTTTGGTGGCTTCTGACCATCTTTTACCTTGTAATTTGTTCTCAGCAGTAAATATTTGATGAACAGTTGATCACTTTAAAATATTTTTTGTCTGAGGGATATCAAATTTTTTCTCAAGTTTTAACCCCAGCCGGTAACTGAGCACCACACAGCCGCTCGCTCACCCCTCCCCGCAGTGGGATGGGGAAGAGAATGGAAAAAACCCTCATGGGTTGAGATAAAGACAGTTTAATAGATAGTAAAGTAATAATAATAACAACAACAACAACAACCACCACCATTATTATTTGCCATGATACCTTATGCCTACATAATTTCAGGTGGTTGTGATTATCTTTATTCAAGATCACTTGGTCCATCCTTTCCCTGTTTCAAATACTCTGATAAAAGATTCCATTTTGTTGAACACAAAAGAGAACCAAATTTTATGCAGAAAAAAACCCAAAGCACAGAGGACATCAGACTACAGTCCTCTAAGTGTGTAAATCAGAAAGTACTTAAAGCAGCCGAACTGCTGTGATGTTTCCATTGGTTTTGGCCATGTGGTATGATATTTCTTGCAATTTCTTAGACTGGGGCTTTAAGAGGATCTCAAAGCAGTCAGACTCATCTTGCATCATGGGTTTGGGCTCCTGATTCCCTTCGGTTTCTTTCAACATTGCAGACTTCTTTGGGTGAATAAAGCAAGGCCTAATTAGCACTTTATGTTGTTTGTCTCTTCTCCTGCCGGCATTTACCACCCCATCTCCAGGGCTGATAGCAAGGAAAATTTGCTTCTTTGTGAACCATTCAATCTCATATCCTGTAATCTTGGTGTAAAACCGCATTTCGAGATGGAAAGCAGGACTTCGAGCTGGAGCACTGAAGGCACTAGCTAACATCCTCTTTGCCAGCTCTGCTACCCCATAAATGTCCTAGGCAAAATTTCCCAGTGTCCTCTGTTACTCTGACATTTGATTTGGCTATAACGCCACAATTTTGAAATAGCAAATGTAATCAATTCCAAAATCCTGTAGATATAAGTAAGATCAAGTGTTTTGACTTTGTCACAGTTCTGAATACGTAAGTCATTGTCCATAAAAGCAGTTTTCAGTCTGTCTTGCATTGCCAAGACATCTTCTCCCATTTTTTGTTGGAACCCATTTTATTTGATATGCCAACAGTTAGTTGAGCTTCTGCTAGAAATAAGATCTCTACTTGACACAAAACTCATAAAAAGACATCCAGAAAGGCAGGCTTGAGTTCAGGATGATGTAGGTGGTACTGGAGAAATGATAGCGAAGATGGGACTCCAAAGGGAGAGAGGTGGGGTGTGGGGCACGGGAACTTCATAAGCCAAGTCTCCAAGGTGGCTAGAGAAGAAGTAGAGCCAGGGACAGAGAATGGAAAAGAGCAAGCTGAGAGCAAAGCTGAATCTGTAATTATATTATGGACTTGGATTAATGGTGATGCATCAACTGGGACACAGAATTAGAGATCAAAGTAGAGAGTCAAAGAATGAAGATGAAAATTCAGATGGATGAAGTTAATGGGGAGTAACATCTTACAACAGAAGTAGGTGAATAATCAAATAGATATAGTGGCCAGGAGTGGGTGGAAGCAATGCAGGACTAGACAAGAAAGTGCTGGAGAATATTAAGCTACTAGTGTGAGATAAAGAGTGGGAGACCAGAAGGGAGTCTTCAAGATGGAGGAAAATGAGACACACTGAGTTTAGGAGCCACAATAAAAGAAGAGAGGAGTCCTGGAAAACTTATTGTGTCATTCCCACTCTTTTACTGCTCTTAACCCACTGAAAAACCCTTGATGAACACACACTTATGTGGTAATTTTGGCCTAATATTCAGCTTGTAATATCATCAAGCAGGTTTAGGTTAACTGTATTCTTTCTTTCACATTCCTCTACATTTTTTATTTCCTTTTCCTTTTTTTTTTTTCACATTTACAGTTTTTTTCTCCTTTTCTTTGACCCAAAGACAAGAAATTGTTACAGTCCATCAGTATTCAGCAATCCAAACTCAAGCTGGAGCAGCAAAGTGTGATTATTCACATAAGTCACATGGTTGTTGTTGTTCTGTTCCCTTCATGGCTGAATGTAACTTATAATTAGTAATTGAAGCAGCCACCGGGGCTTTGAATCTCAATGGAAAAGATAGCTGAGAAGCAGGCTTGTTCTGATTTATTCTCTCTGGGAAAATCTGTTAGCTAAGGCTCATCACACATTCTTTCCATTATTAACCTTTCTAGCATAAGCTAGCAGGCAAAGCGTTGGTGGGGGAGCCTATGTCACATAGCTTCTCAGGAAGGGAGGGAGAAAAGATGCACAGCAGAATATTTGACTATTTTCACATCTAAAGGTGGAGAGGGAGAGGCTGATGCAGGTTTTACTAAAAACCCTCCAAATTCTCAGGGGATATATGAATTTGCATGCTCCTGCACTCTCCTCCAACATCATGATAGCCGGCACCGTTCTGCATTGGAATAGGTGCAAAAGAGCACCATTGCTGAGGAGATCGTTTGCTTTAGAGATGGAAAATTTCCCGTATGGTTTTGGGCAGGAACTGATCACTTCCTTTGTCTAAATATTAGTCTTACCCTACAGAGACGATTATGGGCACGTTCACAACTTCCCTAGCTCCTTACACACGAGTTGCACATGTGCATCGCCCTTACACAAACTATAAAATGAACCTCCTTCCTTCTCTGCAGATGCATAAGAGAGAGACCTACTCTGCTTTCTAATAGCAGTAACAGTGATTTACTATGTCATAAAACAAGGGAAAATGAAAACGTAACCTGCATCCCACGGGTTCAGTTGTCTGTGACCCAAAATCCATTTTGGTTGTGGACACAGTGGGATTTTTAGCTGTGCAAATATATCTGAATTAATACCACACAAGATAAGAAAAATAAAAACATAGAAAATAAATATTTCAGATGGTAGTACTTAGCAACTCAAGAGAAAAATATTTATATTTAAAGGTTTTAAAACATTTAAAAAAAATATTTTAAATGCTAAGGAAAAAAATAAAAGCAAAGAATCAGAAGACAGAAACTCAAGCATTGGCTCATTCTGAAGAGCAACAGAGACCAATATTTCCCCATCACGGGGGTAAGGAACATATTAACACTCAGGCTAATTACCTGGTAACTATATACTATGTGTATTAGCCCATGTATCATGCCGAGTACTCATGGATTATGTATATCGTGGGTAGCCCCCAGCAGTCTCTCTGCACACAGGACAAGATCTCCAAGAAACAGTGGCTTAGTAGAGGGAGAATCACAAGGTCTGCCTTTGTATCACAGGAGATGGAGTGACTTCACCCACTGATCAACTGCAAAAGTACTTTGTCACAGGGGCAACTGGAAAAAAAAAGGTGCCCCGATGTTTTTGTTGCATGTCATTGAACTGGAGTAGAGGAACCTTGGAGGACAAGCAAATGTATCATTTTAATTAACACCTATTTGTTCTTGGCACCTGAAATTCTGCTAAGCTTCTCTCCTGCCAGACCCAATATGTGAAGGATGTCTGTGCATCACTGTGTCAACACATAGGAACTGAGAATTACTTCCATGTTCAGACTGGAACTTCTTTCCCTCATTTTCTTGTGGAGAAAGCACAGCATTTTGTTTTTAAATACTAAAATCAATAAGACAGAGGACCAGATATTCAGCCAGTGAAAACCAGCAATGATTTCCATTGAAGTGAGAATTTTCTTTGTAGCTAGAACAAGTGAAAATTTACATACAGAACAAATCAATTGTGGATTTAAAAAAATATATGCACTACTATCCTCCTTTGTGGTGAGGAATTCAACAAAAATACTAAACCATTTTAAAAATAATATGTAAATGTAACCTTGAGATTATGGGGAAAAACCCACACAGAGTAGTAGAAAGCTTGAGGAAGGTTTAATTATATGTTCTCAGAAAGGTATAACATTAGCATTGTCCCACCTTATATTGTTCTACTTGTATCATTAGCTTTTATTAGCACACTAGATTCATCGCATACTGGTTTATGACACGCTGTAATGTAAATCAATGCAGTACCTCCCAAATGACTAATATAAGCTAGCTAGCTCAACTATAAAAGAAAGACTTGACAGATGGGAAGCCAACAGAAAACTGCAGAAGGTTGTTAAACTTATTTTTTACCGTTTTATATCAAAGTATACAGCTGGAAATAAGAGCATTTTTATAGGTTAAATGTCAGTGAAAGAGAACTAGGGAACACTGCAAGTTCCCCATCACCTGGGCCCCCCAAGCTACTCGACACAGAAATCACATCACTTTAATAATATTGCTATCCTCAAAACACCAGTTTCCCGTGCATCTAGTTGACCCAGTTATGCTGCTGGAAAGCATCCTGATATACCCATTATTGCCCAGTGGGAAGAGGATTAAAGCAATGATCCTATGTCCTTTCCTGGAGGAAGATGATGCCCAGGTGTTTATCATTGCCTCCATACTAGAGGTCCCTCCTGACCCAACTAGGTCGGCTGCGCATGAGTTGTCTCACTGCCCCAGTGGAGCTGGGGTGATGTCCTCATGTCTTCTACTGAGAGGGGCTGCAGGCACCCACTGCGTATCACAGCCCTTTGCCAAAGGTTGCTGGCCCTCAGAGCTGCCAGCTCATGGGCTGCATACCCTTTCCTTCCCAATTGGTTGGGTTAGCGATGACATTTTAGCTAGCAGGGAAAACGCAGAGGTCACTAAATCTTTGCAGATCACCTACATACCAAGTCTTATGTGCGCCCCTCGCTCAAAATGAGAGTGAAGAGAGAGACAGACAAGAGGCAGAGCAGAGCTACAACAGCTCCAGCACAAGAACCTCACGCTGGCTTTTCTTCCTCCAAGGGAAGATGACAACGACTTTTCAGGAAAGGCAATGTTGTGTCAGCTGTGATGGGCCAAAGGTGCAAACTTCTTAAAATGGCTTTGCCACCGATAACTGTAGGTGGCAGCCTGAGTTTAACTTAATTACACTAATCGGTTTGACAATCTGAGAGGAAATGGTGGTTAGCAACTTCGGAGCAGAGGGGGATGTTAGCAAGCAAAGCAGTGATAAAATCAAATTCCCTTATGGATAGAGAATTACAAGTAATTATCTGAGGTGTTAGCTGGCTGTGGGTAGTGCCGCAAAGCTACATGTCTCAGGTAGGTCCACATTTTATGATTCAACAGAAATGAGTATTTTGGTTCCCAAACTCTCTTGAAGTGATTTTACAAGGCTCGGCTGGTTCCAGTCAGAACTGCTTTGCAATAGTGTTCTCCTATCAGCTGTTTTTACTCCCATATTTTTTTTTCCCAAAATGTGAACTCTTTCAGATTTAGGGATTATTTAAATATACTGTCCTTAAGAGGCTAAAAGAAAAAAAAAGTCACCCAAGAGATAACAATCTGAATTTCACCTGTGATGGGCTTGCTAGCAATCCAAATCAGATTCTCAATTGCATTTGTAGTAAACAAGCAATTCCTTGATGCTGTTTAAGCCTAGTAAACAGAAATCCAGTTATTCACCTGTGCAATACTCAAAATGGAGAAACGGTTCTTGGGACATGCTGTCTCCTGCAGTTACCTATCACTAAGTTCTGTTTAGAGACAACAGTTAAATTAGAAATAAATGGATAAACACATTGATATAACTAATCTGGTTTAAAAGGCCAGTTTCCTAAATTGGTACAGTACCCTAATGCTTGGACATTTGAATCGTTATAGACCTCATTGAAATGGATTAGCTTCATTTCAGTGAATCACAAGCTCGTACTAACACTAAGGCAGAGGTATAGTACATCTTTGAGCAACTAGGCTAGGGAGTTTCTCAAACCATTTAATTAGCCCAACACGACTCTCTAAGATGGACCAGGCAGCAGAGCATTCAGCCATTTAAATGTATGTGAGCTTAATAGCTAGCATGTAGGAGAAGTAATTATAGAATAAAGAATATGAAAGCTGTTGATAATTTTATCAGATTGATGAAGAATCTGAAACATTTAAGTATGCATTATTTTATCGTGACTGGTTTTCTAGCTAGAAAATCAGCCAGCTTTCTGGAAGCTGTTTTTGGTCTCCTCCCATACCTAATTCAGTGCCTGAAATGCTCTACATGCACAGTGAATCGGAAGTCCCGTGGGGCCTTGCGTTGTTCTGGGTATGCTGAGCAGTGATTTCATGGGTATTACGCTGCCAGTGATATGCATGACTTTGGTTGCACAGGTTTATTTAGATAAATTAATTTTTTACAGAAAATCTGTTTTCCCACATGCCGGTCAATGAGATCACATACTTCTTAATGATTTTACCATCTCACTTATGTTTCTTTTAAAATACACAGCCAACAAGAAAAATAGTAGTTTGGTTTTTTTTAAAAAAAAAACCAACACTTTATTTCATTCAAATACAGACACATGTAAGACTTTTCTCATCAATGCCATCCAGATTATTGTATTTCATCAGCCCCACCGGCAGTTAATAGAACAAAAAGAAGAATCTACAACTTTAGTTCACACTGAATAACTGGGATATGAAAATTATCAGCCTAATGGGAAAAGAGACAGCAGATTTTCAGTAAGAACCAGACAAGGGTTGGCCATGCTGTATGGAAGCAGTAAGGTTTTAGCTCTCTGAGGTTTTAACTGGCATGCAGCTACAGAAGACATTTGAGTCCCAGCTGAAAAATAGCTGGAGTCTTACCATGCAATTTAATGAAAACTCAACAGAAAGTCTCAGTTGGATGGAGCCTTGTCCCATGCCACAGCGAAGTCCTCAAACGGGATGGTATTTTTCTGATCAAGAAAATGCTGAGGGCTCAGGTCTGTTGGGCTTGGGGTTTTGGGTTTTTTTGAGGGGGGAGGGGAAGAGAGAGAGAGAACCTAAGAAAGAAACAGAAGCCAAAGTTACAAGGATAAAAATATAGTTTCAAAAAGAAATGGAATTTAGAACATCTGCTGCTCTCTCTGCAGTGAAACAATCATTTAATCTGGGGAGAGTCTGAGGTTGGAGCATTATTAAATAGAGCATGGTAAAAACAGATCAACAACTCTACAAGGATTTTGGGAGGAATATCTATCCTGAATTTGGGACTAAAAGCTGAAGTTGAGATATTTCAGAGTTAAAGTTCCCTCAGGTTGGATTGGATCCCCTGAAACATTTAATTTCAACAAACTTTAAAAGATTTTGTTGATATACTGGTTTATTTTACTTCAAACTTTCAACTAAAAATTAGTTTTACATTTTGAAAGAGTCCAGAGATGTGGCCATTTGTCAAACAAATCAAACAAACCTGAACACTAGAAAAGGAAATTAACCAGAAGAAGTTCCTTCTTACCATTTCAATTTTAAACAAGTTGGCATTTTCTCATAGAAAACCAATGATCCACTTCAAACGTAAGCAACGTGCCCAAGGCCATATGGCAAGCCCAGAGTGCCTGGTTTGTATTGCAAAGAGGCTCCAACACCCACCTTCTCTCTGCGGAGCATCCAACACGAAAGTCTGCAGCTTCCATGCACTTTATTTTCGTAGCACAACGGAGAACAAAAAACAATCTGTACAGTTCAAGAGGGCCCCTGGATGCCTCAGATCTATTAAAGCACAGATTATTAAAGCTCAAATGTCTGCTTCACACAGAATCTTTCTCAGAAGGAACTAATTTTCATGTAAATGAGGAGCCTAAATTAAAGCGATTCATGTGCATTTTACGACCACTGCTGGCTAAGACTCTGTTTTGTTCTAATAAATCAACGTGAGTGACACACCACTCCAAAATATCTTTGTTATCTCCCAATTTGAGGAAAGTAATGCTATCTCTTAGAAATCTGGGAGACAGTCCTTGACAGGATTACCTAGTCCAAGACAGAGTAAACCGTCAGAAGTAGACACTACTGCAATACATCAATACTGCAATACGTCTTCTTGCACACCAGCTTCCCAACAAGCACTGAGCTGAGGTCAGGCTCCAACCCCGTCCTACGAGGCTGATGATAGGCACAGGCAGAAGATACTGACTTTTCACTGTATCTGATGGCTTTGCTACCCAAAACCAACCCCAGCAGGAACTCCTGCTTTCACATCTCAACGGGAGTTTCCCACATGCATAAAAGTATTTCTCACTGCTCATTCCCCAGGATTGCGACCACAATACACATTCCCCAGGATTGCGACCACCACGAGCATTTCCATCTGTCATTTATATTTTTCATGACACAAACCCGTGGAAGGTTGCTATAATACATTTAATTCAAAATCCCCACACTAAAAGGAGGGGACAAGGTGAAAGAATGAACTGCAGATGACATCAGCTCCGTCACCGCACCAAATAGGCCTCTGGAAGGTACACAGCTCTGCAATGACTGAGGACATCTAAAACCTGAATGTCAGAAAGCAATGTTTACAAATAGCATTTGCAACTATATGGGAAGCAGCTTAAATGCCCAGCTGAGACAATAAGAGGGGACATGTGGAAACTCTAATAAAAGTCAGTGAAATGCCTTATTCTTGTCAATAAGCAGATTAGGTTATCTGGTAAGAAATCTGATGTCAAGCTTGATGACTTAAAAGAAAAAACATCACATTCTAGGAGCTTTTATAAACACTGAAACAAAGATTTTAATTCTACAGGTCTTTTTCTAATTCTTGCAAAATTATAACAGAAACAAAAAAAGTAGGAAAAGAATGAATGCAATGAGATAATTAAGTGATTAAGGACCAAGCTGTTTCTGGAATGGATCAGAAATGCCTCAGAAAACATCGTTCCATCAATACAGCTTCCCTTCACACACTGTCGCCTTCTGAAATTGTAATTTTCAGTTTCTCATATTACCTGAGTTTGCATGGACAGGTTTTGTTTGACTGTTGGTTTTGGAAGGATTTGGTAAAATGCATGTGTTTTTTTCAGAATATTTTTTTAAAGGGAAAAAACACACAACAACCAACTAAACAAATAAAAAACCATCAAACAAATAAAAATCCATCAAACAATAACAACAACAACAACAACAAAAAGAAGACAAAAAAAGAAGACCATTAAAGGAATGTTTTAATTTTTCATTACTATCCTATTTTTTCTGCTTTCTATAAATATACATCAAAAGAAATACAGAGCAACTAGACTTATTCATTATGATTTTATTCAAAGTGAATACATTTTTTAAAAAACGGTAAGAGAAGAGTAATTTGACAATTCAAAATTCCATCTTGGAATTAAATTTGGGGGGCTTTTTTCAAAGCTGTACAGATTACAAGTAACAGCCCTGACAATATTGTTTCAGAAGCTGGACACTGCTAAGTGCTAACTTTAACATTATGCAATCAGGGCTATTATGTGCTGGGCTTCCGTGATCCACGTTGCTTTTCACAGTTTGGGATTCAAGAGATAAACCATTGTACAATTCATTGAAATCTAATTTCCACTGTGCTGAATGTCTTCAATGTGCAGGTCCAAGATTAGTATTAAATGAAAATTATATTGTTCAACTAGAGCTTTAGTGATTTCAAATTGCTATTCAAAACAGAGTGCATGTTCTTAGATAAATGGTGTTTTTAATTAAACATGTATGTATTAAGTTATTTCCTTAATTATAGTATCTCCATTGCCTCATATTGTTTCACTGTGTATTAAATTCAGTTTCTTACATTATTACACTATTAGATCAAACTGGTAATTGTCATTTTTTCCTTTCTTCATGCTTATCTAAGCTTGCAGTGGTAAGTCTCACTTCATTTATCTTGTTCAACAACAATGCAGTAATGAAAGCCTTACGAAGGAACCTCAGGCCTAATCAGGGCTTCCCTCCTACATCTCAAGCTTGCAGAGACCTGGAGACCTCCTGTCACTTTCTCAGAGTCCGAAGGTACTCTGATAGGAAGCAGAAACCAAAATCTCGTGTTCTGGGTCTCCTGGTTTGTGCCCTGTGCTGTGGAGGACGTGTGAACAGAGAGGGGCTGAAAGCCACCGCTGAGTGGGGCATCCCCAGAACGTGGATCCCAGCCGACAGCTCACTCCAGGCTTTGCAATTTCATGATTATTGCTAAGCTTCCTTCCCACCCACCCCCCTTCAGGAAACTTTCAAAACTCCAATTTTTCATTCACAAATGAATGAATGACCTCTCTGCTGTTTTTGTCAAATCACAGATGTTATATGGAATAGAAAATTTAATCTTTGATCCGCTCCACCTCAGAGCCAAAGCTACCAGAAAAAAAACAAAATAAAATCAGTTTCATGTGGATTAAGTATAAAATATTTAAAGCAGTGGGAAGCTATGGTTTTATTTTGCTGAAAGGTGGTCTGTTGAGATTTGTTGAGTCAGTCATTTAACTTCAGTAATAAGCCAATTGTTTCAACACTCACTGAAGTAATTTCAACATTCATATCATCACGCACCTGCATTTTTCTGTGCAGGAACAGTAAATCCAGCTTGTCGGGAGGTGCTGACCTCAACTTGCACAGCCTAGCATCCTATTACACGACACGTGCAAGGCTCCATGTGCAGGCTGTAACCTATGGCGTGTAACCCTATGGCTGCAGAAATTGGTTCCCCCTGGGCCAGCTCACAGGAGATCCTCACATGTGAGGGAGACCTTGGGCCTTCCAGAAACCTTCGTCAAGTTGGTCAGAATGACTGAGATTTTGTAAATAGACAAAGGAAGAATTACCCTCATTTTAACGTCTACTGACCAGCAATCCTGTCATCTTACAGGAGGGCGTAGAGCCATGGGATACTTACCTCTGGCACGGCCGTTCAGTATAAAAATCAGAGAAGGAATCCAGGGCAGGACAAGCGCTCGGCAATAGTCTGGGCACATCTGGGCAATAGTCTGGGCAATAGTCTGGGCACATCTTAATGCCCGCAGGATGAAATTCCCCATGTGAGATGCCATCCTTCCCTTCACCCGCATAACGACACATTTTATAATGCAGAGCTTGCGCGAAGGGATGTCTCTCAGCTATAATCCTAAGCAACAGATAATAAACTCGACATGAACAATACCGGCAGGTGACGCCTGGAAAAAATAAAATCCGTCTGAGAACATGCATGGGACCGCTGCAAGCTCTGCCACACCGGTGTGGGTGCCCCCGCCCATCAAAGTGGTGGTGGTGGTTACTTCAAAGGCATTTGCGTTCCCCATGTTGAAGGGGAGAAGGAAAAACTGCACTTAATTATAAGAGTAAAATCTGATACATCACTGATTGATGGAACCAGAAAAACATTTTTTCTCATTAATTTACAAATCACCAAATTAGAGAGAAAAAGTGAGTTATTGGCTTACCTGTTTTGATAATTTTACTCTCATAAATACGTGAATTTACTAGAACATTTTCCTTCTTTCTCTTTTTTCTTTTAAGAAAAAAAAAAGGAAGGGAATGACAGAGAATCTAGAAATATGTTAATGCCTTTCCTTCATCAAACAACCATGAATATACATGACCATACTATATTACTATTTCCAGCTACTTTGATTTATGTTATGGATAACATGTTTATATAAAGCTAATCTCTACAAGAAGCAAAAGAAGGAAAAAAAACCCCACCCCACAATACAATATCAACAGTGGGGAATCAAATATCACCTAAATTAAACTAATCTCTAAAGTAGGCCACACAAAAACTGGTATAGCATCCATGATTTCTGAGGCACTTTATTATAAGAGGTTTTTTTAATATTAAGATTTGTGAAAACATGATTTATAAAGACACACAGCCAAAAAGTTGTTAAGGATGAGCTCTTCAAATCAGGGCAAAGGTAATTAAGCTGCCCAATCTAGGAAAACTGATCCAACATCCAGTTATTGATATTTATCACTTCTGATTTCATGTCGGTGACTCCCAATCACATGCCCAAAAAAATTAATTTAGAGCAAGCTGTTTTCAACATGACAGAAATGTAACTGAACAAATTCCTACTAATAAAGCTTCCATGATAAGTGTTTTTTGATCGCCACAGGATTTAAGGTTTTTTGTTTGTTCTGTTTTGTGCAGTGAGACTCAACTGATCCCAGGCAGTCGGTACTTTAGACTGTTGACAGCTCTACCAAAAGTCCTCCTAGGTCAAACAGTCCCAATGGTCTAAATGTGGCAGATACAGATTTTTTGGGGTGGTTCAGTGCTCACTCCAGTCATCTGGGCAACCTAAAGGACATTCTTCCATACGGCTCACTGATCCCATAGATAGACAATATCGTTAGTGGTATGTAATGAACCTTAATCCTAACGATTAGCATATACCTAATGACACCTAAGCATGCAGGCATGAAGCGTATCAGCTGTATTGTACCAATTCTAATGAATTTTCTTCACGTTTTTCTAGCCCTTCCCCATTTTAAAGTGGACGTGAAGTTCTGATATGGCATAGCTAAGCCCGCTTCCAGCCTGAAATTTCAGGTCTTCTGCACCTGTCTCTTCTATAGCTGATAAATAACTTTGGACAGCAGGAACGGTTAGTCCAGTGAGATTATGGCTTGTGCCTTCTACATTGCCTCAGACACATCCTATTGCCATGAGGACCCTTCTGCTGTATGATCACTAGAGTATCTTATTACTGAACAATGTATTTTAAGACACCAGAGTTTGAAAACAAATCCAGACATCAACATGTTCTTAGAAATGGCATAACCTTCTCAGGAACTGAAGTGAAACTGGATCCTGTTTCTTGAAGACAGGTGCAACATTTGCCTTTTTCCAGTCATAGGAATTTCCTCCAGTTCCACCACCTCTGCCCCTCCAGGCATATAGATAGGTGCCTTCATCCCCCACAGGAGAAAGCCTCAAGTGACAATGATCTTCCTTTACTTTCTTCATACATACTATTGGTTAAGGCTCAGCCAACTCTGATGCCTCCCCTGACAGGACATCCTCTTCCTTACCTGTTTCCAACACCCTATGCCTGTGGTCCCCATGCCTATTCTGTAATTGCAGAAACATGGTCTGAGAAGCGGATTTGTTGTTTTGTGGGAAATGTCAAATTTCCAGCTGCCGCCATCTTGGATGTTTCTGACCATTGCTCTGTTGATGGTTGTCCATCCTTCCCTGAAACGCTTGTGAGACTCTGGTGTGTGCCCATAGGGTGACTGTGAACGTCTTGTCAATCTCCCATTTGTCCTCCTTGATGGCACATGGTCTGCTCATTTCATTTTGCTGGCGAGCCAGCAGAGCTTCCCTCCCAAGCAGAGCATCCCTCCCACAGGTGGGACCACTGCCATCCCCACCACCCCCTGTCCTCAGAAACCCGGACAGTCCCATCCTCCCCCGGGGGCTCTGCCTAGGTCAAGGTCTCTGATGTGCCAAGGACGACAGCTCCAAGCAGTGTCAGCGATGTCACCTATTCGGGGTCCTTTTGCATTCCTGCTGCTCTTGCCTATGGATGGTACAGCTGCTCTGGGGTGCATTGGTACCTGCTTGATCAATGGGCAGTTGTACACGACCGGCTTGGACACCTCTGACCAGGGAATGGCCCAGGAAAGTCCATTTAGAGCTGACAGCGCAAGAGCCTTTAGGAGCTTTGAGAAGGCAGCCCTCGCTGGCAGTGGCACATCACCAGGAAGGAGACAACAAAATGTGAGACCTGAAGAAGCTACCTGAGATCTGCCAAAATTAGCTGTGCTCACCAGTTAAAGTTCTGAACAATACATAACTCTGTGAGGATGCCCATCAGGTTTTCAGAGTCAAAAGGTACTATTCAGTGTTTCTGTAAGCCCTGTAGCAAACAAACGTTGCCCTTAAACTGGCACGTAACTGAGGCCTGTGGCTTGTCAAGAATTTTTTATCTCCATTGTTGATATACATGTATAATATTATATTAAATTGCAGAAAACAAAATTATTGCTTGCAATTATTCACTGACAGAGTCTTCACCAGACAGCTCATAATCATTTTGTGAGGATATCTACCTGCTCCTATTTTTCTGCCAAACCCTAAGTGAATCATGAAATGTAGCTTTTTCCCAATGCAATATATGCCTTATTTATTCTACTGCTGTTCTGTATATATGAAATGCACACTGTTCAAAGAATTGTATTGTTGTCATTGGAAATAATGATCTAAGTGTATTCCAGGACTTGATCTATAATTCCCTGAGTGTTTTATAATGTGCAGGAGGTAGAGCAAAAGATATTTAAGATATTTTGGACAAAATACATATTACTGTGTCTGTATAGATTTCTTCAGGCAGATCTTGTTACCAGAATTCTTTCATTTACATTTCTGCTATATTTATGTGCTCTGTTTTAATGCTGCTTCACCTAGTTTGGAGATTAGTAAGTAAAGTAAGAGACATTTTTATGAGCCATACCCAGTGAAACAAAGCAAAGATAAGTTAAAAATTGATACGCAATACTTATTAATATTTTGGTGCACAAAGAACGAGATCTGATTTCCAGAGCCCTCAGAAATGAAATATTTAGAAATAAGGATTCAGTCCTGATGGCCATACAAAGAGCAATTTAGGTTGGATATCTTTATGAGAAAGTTTCAGCTCCTCCAAATAAATACTACAGGTGAGAAACCAAGTACTATATTTACTTTTTTTTACAATACCTGATTGCTATTCTGGAAATCTCTCTTTGTATGGGCTTGTAAAAGATAATATTAAAACAGATGGAAATCATGCCAGGTCCACAAATTAATTTATTATTAACATGAAATATACTGTGAAGAATAAACTATTTGCTTTAGAAATGCTTCATTGTTTTAAGACACCTTTTGACAGAAGAGATGACCTCCCTCATGCTTTAGGTACCTCCCTTATAAAGCAGAAATAAAGCAAAGTGGCAAAAATGTGGGGGGTTTTTTTTGTTGGTTTGGGGGTTTTTTCAGTACAAAACCAGTTGGTCCATACCAATACTTTTGACTATCCTTTTCTCTGGAAAAAGAGTCGTGAGCCACAGGTGGGAGAGGAAAATTCCTGACCTACACCTATCTGCAAAAATGGGGCTGCTTTCTCCTCCTTCCGTACATCTTAACTGGGTCCTATCAATATCCTCGGGGTATATTCTTTGGTTAAATCGAAAACTGTGAACACCACACACAGTTAGTTGCCTCATAGCATACTTTTGCTGACAGCTCTGTAAAATTAAGTATAAATTAATATTAATGTTTGCAGATTCAAAGCATAAATCCTACTTAAATAGATAATATCAAGCCTACCCTTACTGAATGGGCTGGTTGTTTAAAATTGCTCATTTCCTATAGCCGATACTGTAGAAAATGAGAGAAGTGTATACAGAAAATTAAAAAAAAAAAAAATTTAAAAAAAAAAAAAAAAAGAAAATTTGAGACCACTCCTACCCATGTCTCTCCATGTCGTGCCACTATCCAGCTGTCAGGATGCTCGTCCCAGCCTTGCGTCTGGGGACCTGCTTTCCAGTACGAGAAACAGCCACTCGGAGACAGAACAGAAGTCTGTAAAGTCAAATATTATGTGGTATTGGTAGTTGTTTGGGCAAAGAGCATTAGGAGAAGAGAGTGATCCTTTCTCCATCATTCCCTCCCAGCTTTTGCCTGTCTGTAGTTCAGGGACTTCTGAGCAGAAATTTAAACTGCAGCATCACGTTTAACCACCCTCCAAAGACCTTTCTTCCCTGAATTCTAGCCCATTTATCCTTGCCCTTGCTACGGCGCTGGGTAACATCGGGATTTCTTCCTTTTCTGTTTGTTTGGTACTCGCTGAGAAAGAGTCCCTTCCCTTCTCCCATTGCTGCCAGCTGGATGCGTGTTAGATTTTATCAGCTCCAGCACCAAAGGAACTTGGTGAATGAAAAAGGGCGCTTTTTTCCCACTTTTTTTTTTCCACTTTTTTTTGGGCATTATATTAGGGAGGGAGGAGGAAAGTGTGCTTGTCTAGCTGACAGAAACTAAGTGGTTATATCTGCTGTAGACTGCTTCCTTATCTGCTGTTTTCTGTTGTTTCCAGAAAACCTTTGTAACGGGGAAGGAACTAGATAAAAAGCACAGAATAAGGAGCGGGCTAATTCAAAAGGACATTTTTCTGCCCCTGGATGTTAAAGCCATGACCTTGTTTGTGAACTATGATACATGAATGAGATGTATGGATGTTCAGTATGTCACCGCAGTGCAGAGAATATCCATAATCTTTTCAGATAGCCTGAGGGATAAGAGCCGCAGACACGCTCTCTGCATGTCTAGTCCTAAAGATAACAGAAGCTATCAAATCTTCAATTTTTGTATATGAAATCCCTAGCACCAATCCCGAAATCACCCTTTCTTTCCCTGCCATCTCCCCCTGGATGCGGTTCGCTCGCATTTGAGCTGTTTCTCCTCTCACGATGAGCCTCCCCTGCCCAGGTGTGGTCTGTGGGAAAATAAAATAGCCCACCTGGAAAGACCACAGACGGCAAGCGGGGCGGGTTCCAGCGCCGTGCTCGTAGCGAGCGGTTCATGCCTAGTCAAACAAACACAGGAAGAGCTGGAAGAAAAAAAAGTCTGAACTCAGAGTTATAATTGAGGAAGGGAAAGGCAATGGAAATCGCTCTGGAGGCCTAGCAGGTACTCATTTTTTGTCATTATATTGTCATTTATTATATTATATGGTATGTGATAATAGTATATAATATATAATAATGATATACATATTATTATACTATCATTTATAATATCCTATATTACACTTATTTTTTATCACTAATCCATTCTAGTGGAGTCCACAGTCAACTTCAGTACGGGCCAAAGATGCGATATCACAAATTCAGGTTTTTCAGGACAACCCGCTGACCTCAAACACTGTCCCCAGTACATGTTGCACCAGCAGCTGCTGTGTGACTTGAACCATGATGTACGGACAGACACCTATAGAGCTGGCCAAGGGTCTTCACGGATCCCGGTCTGTGCAATCAGCGCACCCAGGTGCCTTTGCAGGCAGAGGACCAAACCTCTCCGTGCCTCGGTCTCCTGCAAAGTGCCATAATATTCCTTTTCCCCTCTGTATTTATTAAGTTGTCACAATTTGCGAGTACAGCCAACTTTACGCAGCTGTTATTAACCAGCTGGTTGTGATTGGGATTGGTGAGCGCAATGCACCGCAGTGGTGCCAACATCTAAAATGACAAATGAAAGTTCAGACTTCTGGCATGGACTGCTTACATACAAATTTATTTCCTGAAATGATAATACACAAATAATAGAAACAAAACAAAACAAAGCAAAACAAATGATGGTTCTAACTGACAGTTGCTATTGTACTTCAAAATGAAAGCATACTTCACTAAAGTGATTTTGCTGTGAGACAGCGTCTTTCAAAAATAGCTATCGGAAAAGAAATTTCTATTTGAAATAATAATCACATATATACCTGTGACTGAACTGACAATGAAAGAGAAGGCCTTGAGATAGTCATAAACCTAAGATAGATTAATTTGTCTAGATATGACACTGTTTTCCTACACTGCCCTTGCAAGACTGAATTATGCATCAGGTGGTTACATTGCATTTATCAGATTGCTTCCCTCTCTCCCCATCCACGAGCAGCACAACGACAGCACTACTAGCACAACAGCACATGAGCGTCTCAGTGCCTAAATTGCAGTAGATTTTCAGCCTGATAGAAAATACACAATGGATTTTCTTATCATGCCACTCACTGTCCCAAATCTAACAAAGACCTGGTTTCCCACTCATTTCTTACAGCTTTCTCTGTTTTTCTGTTGCAGCTTTGCTCTATATTTGTCTAGCTTTTTGTCATGCTAAGCAATAGACAATCACTGCATGCTGCATGACAAAATTTCTCAATTGCAAATAGCAAGTCAACCTTTTTTTTTTTCCTAGGATTATTTTTCAGAGATGCCCCCAACTCTTATGAAAATGAGAAACTTGGGCTGCCCGGTTATATTTTTTTACAGTTGTCTTCAATGACAGGAATTTTTCTGTGCTATGCATACAGAAAGAAAGATACCATCAGTGCCAACATGCATTCGAATTACCAGGTGCCCTCGTGGCTCATCAGCCCGTTCAAGGTACAGGGACACAAGAATATGCTGTTTCCTAATGCCAGTGCAGCAGCTAGTGTTTTGAGCATACATGAAAATAGTAATAGTATTTTTCTTCCTCCGCCTCCAAAATCCCCTTCTGTCAACCCAAAAGAGGGTATCATCATAACAAAGAGTGACAAATAGATGCTTTTCTGAAACCACGCACGGCCAAGTCCCTCTTCTGCTTTGCTGTGCTGCCCGGTGCAGAGAGCCACCCAACCCAGAGCAGAGAGGTGACAGCCAGGTCCCCGGTACCTGCCGCAGACTGGGGACTGTCACACCGGCGTGAGAGCAGGCACGTAAAGGATGGAGAGTATATGAGTGCCAGTTTACTAAAGGCGTCATTCAAAGCACACCGACATCTTCGTCGGGCTTCGGGCTGGATCTGAATTGCACCGACGAGGCCTGGGCATGGTATTGTGTTGGTAGTTATTGTTTTTCAACATACTGCTTTGACAAAGTATCTGAACCCCAACCTTCAGCAAGGGTATTATTCTGTGTAGTAGTGCCTGTGGAACAAAGAGCGCTACCCCATATTAGACTGCATTTTTCATGAAGCAGGCTGTAGCAAATCTACTTTTCCAGTTAAAGAACATTAAAAAATTACAATTAAATACAATAAACTTATTTAAAGCCCACCTCCATCCGCCTTATAGGAGAGTTATCAATGCAAGGACATTGGTCTTTCTCTTCTCCCTGGATGCCTGCTCACCGAAGCAGCATCGGGGTGCAGTCAATGCCAGGAAAACACAGAAACCCTCCAGCAGCATCTGCCTCCTGAAAGAAAGACTTTAATGACTCCCCCAGAATTGTCTTAAAGGACAAAATTAACCTGATGCTTTTGGCACACAAAATATATATTTCTTAGGAATAAAAGTCTTCAATGGAGAAAGACTTCAATGAATGTTTGTAGGAATTTATAGATGTTTTCACGATAAAAGTAAGAAATTACAGAAGACACCTTCTCCCTCTTTAGCATTCCCAAATATGTATCCATTTTAAAATAACAAAATTGAACATATTCAGAATGAAAATGTTCACTGTGAGTTCATCTGTGGGATGGTAACACATAAAAGTGAGCATCTGTATATTTTGATGCATCTTATTTACACCCAGGCAAGACACTGGAAATGTTCTAAAATCCTGCAAAAAAAAATTAAATGACCTTACAGTCACAGGGAATTTACAAGAAAACTGTCCAAAATTTTGTACCTGAAATGCAAATTCATTGCAAAAATATGCAACATACTTTTTCAGTCATATCAAATATGCAAAAATATGGTTGCAAATTGAAAGTAAAGCAAAACACAGATGCACCATAATTTTCTTTCTGGTACCATTACAAGGAAAAAAAGGCTGAGAAAATTGCATTTTCATTTTCTATATTCAATTTGTTCACCTTTTTTTTACTATGAATGAGACACCCATTAAAATATTACAAGATATTTAGTAGGTGATATAAAATGATTAAAAACAGGATAAAAAAAAAAAAAAAAAAAAGGCATTTCCAGTGCTTGTCAGCATCAGTTTTCTTATCAAATTTAATACAAAACAGCTAATGAGGGCAACTCAGCCCCACTAACACTGTTCAAAACGCAAACTTGATTTTCAGAATACTCCCCTCCATATTTAATATGGTGATGATTACAAGAAAAGCTATGCTCCAATATGTTAATTTCATCTCTGTTTTTCTGCTGATGTTACTTTTCATTTGAAGATTACTGTCAACCTCTATTCCATGGGAGATCAAAGTGAGGCATCCAGTTTGTACCAGATGCCATCATACAAAATTACATTTAAGAGATCTCCAATGTAATTAAAAACTCTGTATAAAACGTCTCAGAGAGAAAGACATACTGTACCAATTCGCTACTCTTTAAACAAGTTCTGGGAAGGTGACAAAATGTGACTTAAAACTTATGCTAAACATGCCATCTTCTTCCTTTGAAGTCCTAATTAATTATCTTACCTGAAAATCACTATAAACAGGAGACTGCGGGTCTGCTTTTGCATACTGAGATATCTGGGTTCCTCATCCCCACTGATGCGCAAGAAGACCATGGCAAGCTCTGGTAAAGAATTGGATCTTGGACAAAAAATTGCAGGTACAGAATATGTCCATGGATTTATATTGGGGACATATCCTTTCATAGAATCATAGAATCATAGAATCTTTAAGGTTGGAAAAGACCTCTACGAACATCAAGTCCAACTGTCAACCCAACACCACCTAAACCAGGTCCCAAAATGCCATGTCTACATGGTTTTTGAACACCTCCAGGGATGGTGACTCCACCACCTCTCTGGGCAGCCTGTTCCAATGTCTGACCACTCTTCCGGTGAAGAAATTTTTCCTAATATCCAATCTAAACCTCCCTTGACACAACTTGAGGCCATTTCCTCTTGTCCTTTCACTAGTACTTGGGAGAAGAGACCAACACCCACCTCACCACAACCTCCTTTGAGGTAGTTGTAGAGAGCGATCAGGTTTCCCCTCAGCCTCTTCTCCAGGCTGAACTACCCCATTTCATTCAAGGCTGTCATGTCCCATGTAAGCAGCTGAAGTCACACACCAGGTCTTGCTGCCCAGTCGTACTGCCCTGACCCGAGAGGGGAGTCCTGGTCAGAAGTCAGGCCTTTGTCTTCCACTGCAGTGCTGGGAATGGGTGAATTCCAAAGACCAGAGGAGAAGAGATATAGATGGACCAACCCATGCTATGTTTCCAAAATCCAGCCCAAAATAGCACCAAGAAGAAACCAGGAAGCTAAACAGAAAAGCCTCTGTTTCAGAATGGAACCTTCTTTAACCTAGCTGGTGATATCATGGGGTTTTTCTATCACTTTATGATAATTTTTGAACAAAAGCATCATTGCCTGGTACTAAAGCTCAGAGGTCATGCAGAGAGCAAGTGACAGCCCAATATCAGCCAGGCCACACCACTGTATGCAAGGCAGTGTAGACAGGTCCAGGCCTGAGTCCAGCTATCATCCTTACCTTCTCTCTCCAGAATTGCTCCACAGTTGTCTCCTGTGGGCACCCAGGAAGCCATGAGCAGATGCAGCTAGCCCCAAGACCCCAACAGAAACACACCAGTTTCATGGGACATAAACCAGCGTATCACCATGTCCTCAAATAGCTGTCAAGAGTTAACTACCAAGGTAAGGTTGCTCCCACCAACTACTTTTATTAAACAGTTCACGAAGGTACTGTATTGACTCTGTACCACAAAAGACACTAATTGAAATGCATCCAGCTGATGATGATGCCAAGAATATGACTATAAGCAGCTTCTACTGTTTATAGACTTGAAAAAGATGAAAACATCCGGTCTGGCATGTAAAGGGGCTGCCAAATCCATCCTGGAGAGCAAGTAATAGACTTGGTATTCATTAACCCTTCTCTATTGGCTTTTTTAATAAAATGAGATACATCTCGGTCCAACCTACAAGCAAGATTTATTTATTTTTAAATGACAAAGAAATGGAAAATACAAGGCACTTGGCAAAGTATTTCTCCGAGTACCTTGGCAGCTTGTCATTGATAATGGAATTGTTGTCTGATCTTCAGTCATTTGCAATTTAATTTACCCACAAAATCTACCACTTCTTCTTGCACATATTTCTACACAATGTGCCTATTTACCTTCCCAAACCAGGAAGAAATACATTAGATGATTTAAAGGGTAGCCCTTAATGCAATTTAAAGCCTTGCAAATTGATTTTCCTTAATGAACTTTATATCCTGACATCCTGTCGTTTTTCCTCTAGTACATTCAATTAGGCTATAATCAGTTATTAAGGGTTAGATAATGGAAACGTGACATCATCCACACAAGGCAGAAATTTTTGCAAGAGATTAATTAAAATCTAATTTTCATGCAAGACTAGACCATCTGAGCCAAAAGGTGCCTATGAAAATTGAAAAAAAAAAAAACCAAAAACAACACAGAAAACCCAAGATGGAGCAAGGAAGAACACCCAGCTTGGGTAGATGCTGAGATGAGAGAGAACCATAACATGTTCCTCTTGGGGATATAAGAGAGGTCCTTTGCACGTTCATTTCTTAAACAAATCTGTATTCACCTAAACCACAGAAGAACAAACATTGTGAATCGAAGCATTTCAGTCCATTCCTGTAAAAGAGCTGAATACATTTCTTTGTGGATAAAAAGCAACAGCCATTCATGCTATACTTTCAGATAGACACAGACACACTAATAGTAGTAGTAGCAGTACTTAAAGCAGAGAGGCTTTTGCGGGTTTTGTTAATATTAACTTTTGATAGAGAGGATCTTTGGGTCCAAAATATGTATCTAATCTTAACTGAGAACACAGCTCAGCAATTCCATTTGCCCCATATCAAAGAATGAAAAATGTTGTTATTCTGCCAAGAAAATTGATCTATTTATCTGATGCAACATTCTCTGTCAGCATTTCTGCACAGCTCTCCCCACTCAATATCTCTGCAGGGTGTCTGTAGAGGATTCAGATCTTCAGAGGTCAATATGTCAGGTCCAACAGAGGATTTGTTTATCCTTCCCTCCATTTTTTCTTTTTAAATAGGCATATTCTAACTATTCTTAAAACAAACTGAAATACAATGGTTATATTACCAACTAAGAACTTTGTAATAATAGTATCCATATTGCTGCAGTAATTTTGGAGCCCCTCATATTTCAGAACTAAAAAAAAAAAAAAACCCAACTCAATAAAAATCACCAACAGAGTACACAATAATTCTTAACATTCATGATGCTTTTCAAAACAGCATCTCCAAAGCATGCCAACCTATAAACAATTTCTGTGACATTACCTCAAAGGGAGGTGCTAGAGGTAAAAAAAAAAAAATAAATTTCAAAGCTTACAAATAGTCCTTGCTCATGTATCTAATCCTCAACTGACACACCTTGTGATTGCCTTACTGGCCTCATCGACTGACTCTATTGGATTTTATCTCCATTTATGTCCAGCAAAACAAGAGCAAGCCCGAGGGTCACAATGTTCCAGAAAGATCTCTTTGTGGGATCTGGGATTTGAGTTGATTCTTTTTTTGGTCTTTTGACTCTTTGTTGGCTCTTTTTTGTAGGATTAAAAGTAAAACTCCAGCTTTTGTCCAGGTTTCCACTTATTAGATGGCTTTGAAACTTCTGGATAACTCTTTTTCTCAAAACAATTTACAGAAGCTTTAGCTTTCATCTGATTTTTAAAAAAAAGGGTGCGCTCAACATTACATTTTTTTACTTGAACTTTCTAGTCTTTCTTTTTTCCCAAAACCTTCCAAGCATCCCAGTAACCATCTATAACCATAGTCTTAATTAAGAAGAGAAGTGTTTTGGATCATTAGTCTAAGTCTGTTTGGAAAAATTGTTACAAAATTGTAACTGAGTTTTTCAATGACTGTATTTCTTCCCCAGAGATAAGGCAATTAAAGTCGTTTCACATAAAATCAACCTTCTCCCCATTGCCTCAGTGTAGGTGTGCAGAAGTAAGAACAAATCAATACAAGAATCTATTTGCAGGGAAAAAGGAACAAATATATCTTTATAATTACAATATGTAACACATTCCACAGCTGCATGCCTCTTGTGAGTAGTTCTGATCTGAATGTAAATACATGCTTTATGCTGAGAGTAATTTAAAAGAGGAAACAGGAACACACATGGAATGGGCCAGTGCTTTCTATACGCTTTTAAATATATAAGCCAAGTTATTCATATTTTCTCTGCATTCCCATGATATACTGAAGAGCAGCCTATGTTGTAATGTACGGTGCAATGGAAATATAAAATAAGAACCAGTTAACCGGCCAAGAACCTGCAATCTCTCCTTAAATCCACGCTCTTTATAGGTCTATCAACATTGCCTAACTAACTCAGTTATTAGTTAGGTGAGACAGAGAATATATCAGACAGGGAAGACATTTATAGTTAAAATGAGGTTGGTGAAAGTACCAGGGACCAAAGACGAAGATTTCTTTACTGTCTCCATGCTTGCCCTTACGCAGAAAGGAGCACATGATTCAGCATTGGGGGTGCTTGGAGTGTGGATAATAATGGGACAGGTCTGGGAATCTTGTTCAGATCTGTTCAGTTTTCACTTAGATGACCAAATATTGCTCATATCCATTCCCCCAAAACTGAATTCCCTCATTCCATGAGAACACCAAAAGAGCAAAAGCAGTCTTTGCTGCTTCTCAGTTTCCTTGCCTGGGACTTGCACCCTTAGGAGTTCTCTGATCCTCTCCTCAACTGCTCCTAAGCCACACCACCTGGAAAACTCCACTTCCAGAGCACTTCACACCTGTCAGCTGGAGGGGACGTGCCCGGTGGGCAAGGTAGGGCTGTGGGAGGAACTAAGATGCATGAAATATTCCCAGATCAAGTCCCAGGCCATTCCATTTCATCTACAGAAAGAAAATAACTATGGAAAAAAACATGCAAGGCGTTGAACACTTTCAGAGAAATTGCTATTCTTCATAATTATTTTTTAATTTACTCTCCGCTAGATGAGAACTGGGGCCCTTGTCTCCTAGTCAGCACAATCTTCACATTTCTTGATCCGCATCTGGGGCTTACTGAAAAATGAGCGTGTTGATTACAGCTCTCCCCCTCCCCTGCTCAGCCCCAGCTGCTGCTCTCCTCATGCAGTTCCAACAACTAAAATGCAGAACCATTTACTTACTTATTTTTATTTTTTATTTTGCTTATGTGAGTTCTCTCATCTCCTTTTTCAGCTCCCTGAGTGTTGCTGAGAGGAGCGAGCACTACACTTTTTGGTTAAGTGCCCAGCTGCACCATAAGGCACGTGCAGGACCATGGGAGACAGGGACAGCTGGGACAATGCCGCCACGATCTAATGACAGTAACAAGCCCCATAGCCCCAATTTTTGCAGTTCTCCACTTCCACCTCTTGCTGAGAGTAATGAAGTTATTAGAATCTGGGAAGGAAGGGAACTGGGGGGGGGGAAGTAATGGAAAACAACTATGTTGTGTGCTCTTGGTGACCCTCATTCTTTGCAAAGAAATGATACATTGGGTGAGACACACGTAAAGGAGCTGGGTCTCCCAGAGGTATTCCTGATTGGTTTTCACAGGTCGTCCAAGAGGATCTCAGCTGTGTACACCACCTGCCAGGCAAACTACTCCCATATTTTCCTTTTCAGTCAACAGACTGGGGACTGCCCACGCTCCATTCACAAGTAGATGGGTCTTGTGGTTCCTCCTTTCTTGATCTCTTTCCCTCCCTATCCCATCCTTTCATCTCGCCATATTCTAACAACCCTGAAGCTCTGTGAGAGCATCTGGACCACAAATAAACATAAAAATAGCAGGATGCTCACTTGATGGAGAAAACTAATTCAAATAACTTCATTGGGTTTTGCCTTGGAAAAATTTACTTCTGGGCTGCTAGTAAAAGCAACTCCCTGCTCACAGATGATCCACCTTCAGCAAGAAAGTTTTGCACATCAAACAGCATCAGTCAAGAGGCTTTTTTGCATGGCAAAACTCACTAACTTGTGATTCGGTCTGCAGCAGATGAACTAAAGATGGTGCTTCAATGGTGTTATTGCCATTCCCCTCTCTTCACCCCTAGAACACATCAGAAATTCATAACCTTCAATAAAAAACAGTACCCCGCATCAAAAACTCCTACCTGGTCTCCCATTGATCAGCTTTGCACTTGTGTAGAAGCCTTCTTTTGCATTTTCAGTGTCAGTTCTTCCCTCAAAAAATAAGTTACTTTGATCTCCGGTAGATGTTTCCGTTCCAGAGATACCCATTTTACGCAGTATTGTTTCAAGACTCAGCAGGATGGCTGATTTTTAATCAGCCTAGCAAGTCACTTGGGTCTCTTACTACCTAGCAGAGATTTACTTTAGGATTTTCGGTTTTGATGAAAGGACAAGTGGGAAGGAGCAAAGCTTCCGCTCCCTTTGTAATTAATCACAGGTTAAAGTGCTATATGAATTATACAAGCCTCAGGAGAGACATCACTTTTTGAATTTTCAGCAAAGCACACAACTTAAGACATACTTTGCTTTGTGTACTTGGCTAATAGAAGCATTAGTCACTGAGCTGGAGATTTTATTTTATTTTTTTTTTCAAAGTTTGGAAATAACCTTGATAATCTGTGGAAGATGATTTCCTAACATGAGCTCTACCGTTACAACTTGCAGAAAACTTTGTACTATGTAAGTTTATACATCATGGCAACCTGGTATGGTATGACAGAAAATTCAAAAATAATTGTGTTTTTCAAGCTAAGCACTCTGATTTTTTTTGGACGGGGGGTGGGCGGAAGAGCCGCTCAGCACATTAATTTGCAGTGAAGCATATGGGTGAGGGTAGCATTACAGCCAAGTGCAACTCTTGCAAATTTATCAACAAATATCACCACAGCTTTTAACATCCTTCCCTGCTATGACTCCAGACTCGTCTCATTGTTCACACCACAGTAAGAGACAATTGGTTAATACATATCACGATCATAAGCAATACTTCAAAAGGTGTTAAATCTCCCCATATGTGCCAGTTTCACAGATCCTAATGAGATTGTGTTTGTTTTGCTTCTTATGAAGTACTTTTAAATTCAGAAAAGAAAAGCCTACTGAAAAAAAAACCACCCCAGCTTCGAAAGATAATTTCACTTAAATAGTAACATATTTCATTATAAGTAACAGGAACAAAAGAAGAAGAATGAATCCAGCCTTAGATTATGTTCTGCTAAAGCCGCAGAGCCCTTGCCTGTGCTGCTGTCGTCCCACGGGTGACATTCCCCAAAACAGGATCTGCAGGGAAACAGCGACATCAGTGCCTGAAATCCCTCTTGAGAAGGAAGAACAGCTGTGAGATGGTCACTGGAGGCTACCTCAGAGGTGCCTAAAGCAACAGGGATCATTTTTGGTAGTTGAATAAAGTTAAAACAATCTAGCCTTTTTCTGTTGTATTTACACGCAGCCAGACAAAGAAGCTTTGGCTCTATTTCTCTTAAGTAACAGCAGCAAAACATGTCCCTTCAGGGAATTTAAGTGCAAAACTATATTCTCAACACCTCTATGGAAAGATATACGATCTACCCTCTGACTTCTTAAAAAATGTCAGTCAGAATTAATGCAGAGACTCCAATCTGCCAATTTGTTCTCTTACCTATTCAAGAGCCACTTTAGAATACCAGGTTGCTGGGGAAAAAAACATTAAGCTGATTATGTGACTACAGGTTCAAAGATACAAACAAAAAACTTCTGAAAATATAAACATTTTGGTTTCAGGTCTGAGTATCTGAGGTTGGTATTGAAATTATTTCTTCATTGCATTAAAATTTAAGATTTCAAATAAATTTTGTTTTATACTAGTAAAATGATCAAATATTTTTATTATTTTAAAATTTATCTTTATATTTTCTATAAATGCCATTAGAATACAATAAAAATTTCTAATAAAAAGCTACATTCAAAATTATTTTTTTAATTTTTGAAAATACTAGAGAGTGATGTAAGGAAGTACATTTCCCCTTTTGAGTGCTCATCATAACGGCATGTTTGAACTATGTTTTTCATACATATTTCATGATTACAGGATCAGTTGATGGTGTAAACATGGGGTGTGTGAGGGTGTATCATCTCCTCACCGAAATCTTAACAGTGACACATTCCTCAACTTCTGACAAAAAAAAAAAATATTGGCCAAGTAGTTCCCTTTAGGGTAGTGTGGTTTTCACAGTGCTCAGGTTATTTCTTTTTGGATAAAGGTATCTATCCCATTTATCTACCTTTAAATACTATCTACCTATCCCATGATGAGCTTTTAAACGCCCCTTACCCACCAGACTTGCAGTGAAAGAGATTATTTCCAGTTCCGTTCCATGCATGGCAAGAGCTACGTGCTGAGTCGAACAGCTTTGTTTTGATTTGTCTTCCTTCTCTTTCTAAAACCTAAAACCAACGTGTTGCTTTACACATTTCTGAAAAGGCGTGAGTTGTGCAAACTATCTGCTGGAGCTTCCAGCAAGGCAAGCTCACGTCTCCAGCCTGTTTTTCCATGCCCAGTCAGAGGAGACGGCACGGGAGAACAAGGGTGCGAGGGTGGACATCTCCAACCCCGGGCTGGGCATCCCAAGCAAAGGAGACCTTCATGCAGAAGCACAGCTGCAGGCAGCTGTGTGTGTGTTGCCCAAGGTTTTGGGAAGCTTTCGCAGCCTGTGGTGAGCTCTGGGCTAGCTAATAATAAAGAAAGTTGGTTTAGATCTTTACGATAATGCATACCACCAGACTATTTCGTAGACTCATCTCCAGTTTCATTTGATGCCTAAATGCCATTTACATGAACGAAAGCTACCTTATGACTAATATTTCTGGGCCACACCTAGATAAATGATTACTGCAAGTAGTGTTGGTCATCTTGCAAATTGAGTGACTGCATTTTATTCACTTTATTGTGGGCAATTCTATGTATGGTTTCATTTGATGAGTCTATTTTTTCTGGAAGGAATAAATGAGATCTTTCTGGTTGCATCCCCTCCCAAGCGGATGCCAGCAAACAGTGAGGCCAGAGCAATGATGTCTCAGACTCAAAACTTCAGCTACAAGCCACAGCTATTTCACTTTGCAAAAGTACCCCCGGACAGACTGAATCCTGTTCCTGTTGGTACTGCTCACCCATTTCCCAGGGGTCATGTGTGAATCATCTGTTTCCCAAAGACTGGTATGAGAAGAGTCTTGGAGGCTGATTGACCTTCTAGAGAGGGAGCTTGGAAAACACAGGTTTTCACCCAAGATTTTCCAATATGTTCCATCTCTTCATCTGCCTAATATGCCCAGGAAAAAGAGATGCTGTCTGCTGCGCATTTCCAGCATAACAGAAAACCTGGACTTTGTACTTACTAGAGTAATGCAAACATACGGAATTCTTAAAAGTGTGTTTTAACTTTTTAAGATGTCCATCAAGATAAAAAAAGCCAAATATCCCAACAAGATGAATCATCATTTATCTCCTGGAATAACTTGCAGTAATTTTCCACAAACAAATCTGTAAAATTTTCTCTAATCTGTTTTTTTAGGACCTGCTCTTTTCCACCTGCTTCCATTTTAATGTGTCCTCAATATCAGTTATTTTTGCTTCAGCTCTAACAGGCAAATAACTAGGATGAACAATAGCTCTTGCCTTCACAAACAAAAATATGATATTGCTAGTGGAAGAAAACATAGAAAATTGCCATAGAAATAAAATCTCAGCAAGTGTTTTCATTTGTCAAATTTGCTCAGCAAGAAGGTCTTCAGTAAAGAAAATACAATCCATAAAACCAGCATCAATTATCGCAGAGTGTAGGCACTAGGCTGCATTTGTTCTTAATTTTTGCATATCGGAAAATGATGATTACACACACTCAATCAACAGGGAAGCGGCGAATTCATAGAAACGGCAAGAATCCCCGTCTCTTGCTGGGCATTGTGGAAGTCTATGAGATTCTGCAAACTTGTAAACCTCCGAGTTGAAACACTAAGCTGAATTAATCCGTACCACTGGCTCGGTAACAATGGTACAACTGATGTTTCAAGAAAACATGAGGAAGTAAGGTGCCTTGTTAACAGTGCATTAGTTCTTCACAAAGATAAGGCCTTCATGGCCTTTTGTCTCCTAATTGGTTTGCACTCTGAAAAGTGCACTCATCTTCTTCCTGGCCTTGAGCCTTTCAGTGCGAATGTTGTTACTGATGCTGCTTTCAGGCTGCACGTATTCCTTCCCCTGCGAGGAGTATAACAGCCAGGACTGAGAAATAAGGAAGAAAATGTGAGTAAAATGCATGTTTTCAATCCTGTATCTCTCTCTTATTAGCTGCTTAAGGCCACATTCCTGATCTCACATCTAGGAAAATTAATTAGTAGCATGGCCAAATTCATGATTAAAAGTCATGCACAGAGTATGTGGATGCAACTTGACAGTCTAAAACACTATTACTAAACTTCAGTTCTTCGCATCCCACTGTGGTAAAGCAGTAATATTCTATTTCAACAAAGAATATATGAAATAAAAGGAAAGGAGGAAGGAAGCTGATGGCAAGGATCTAATTGAAAAGAAGACCACAGAGAGATGAGTGGACAACAGAATGATTCTAAGAGTGGAAATGCCAAGAATTAGGGACTTGTTTATATAAATTCATGGAAATTGCTAAAAACCAAAAAGAAGTCCTAAACAGAAAGCAAGGGGGAAATAGTAAATATGTAGATGGAGATCTACAGAAGAATCTTTTGAGCATTTCTTGCTTAAAATTAAGCCCAAAAATCAGGGGCTTTAGCTATGCCCTACTAGTCCTTTCAAAGGATACCTTCATTCTCACCCTTCTTTCTTTAAATCTGTCTTTGTGCTGCTGAGCTCAGCCCCTTTATTAAAATACACACACGTGGCTTCTGAAGTGCCATCAAGCCAGTGCTGGAAGCCAGTCTACTCACTCTAAAGTAGAATAAGAATATCTACAATAGATGTCTGGGACAATGAAAAGCAATTTGCAATTGTTTCAAACATCCATTCATTGATGCTGGAGACGCAGTATACTATTGAAATACTAAGACTTATAGGATGCATCATATGTTGAAATTTTCCAATGACATTGTTTCCAGGCGAGGTTTACTAACATACTAGAAATGAGCAGTATGCTCACCACTTTCCTCAACTGTAGTAATCCACTTCACACTGACCTTCAGATCCAATTAATTTGCAGCTAATGGAATGCTATGTTCAAAGGAATTCTGAGCATTACTTGAAATTCCCAAATGATGCTGTTAGCCAACTATCTTGGACGGGCTGATAAGCAGCACGAGCATGGGGGCTACTGGTGGTACATAATTGAGTTTTGCTTCTAACATATGCTGCTTGTATTTTGTACACAAATTATATTTTAAGTTTCTTAAAAGGGCTGGGTTTGTGGGTTTTTTTCCTTTAGTACAAAGGCCTCCGTGGTACCTCTTAACGTAAAACAGTCTCACGAAAGTGCACTGGCTCGACCTTGAAATGACCCTGAACATCTTAATTGCTCCAGAGCTGACTCCTCTGAGGTTGCTCCATTGCTGAGAGCAGCAGTGAGGTTGGAGTCCATTGCACAGCAATAAGCAGACTTCCTCAAGACTTACTCTTAGGGAGAACTTGGTGTTACGGATGTGATACTTCCTCTAGCTGCATGGTTTGGGCCAGGTTCTCACTTTAGTTATCTCATCTTGTGGTGGGGATCTCAAGGTAAAGATGGAGCTGTCCTTTTTTTCTGATTGCAGCTGTTAGCCCTCTTCCTGGCCCCTCTAAGAGGGGATGTGTGATGTGCCATAGGGTAACTGAGGGACATCTCCCAGACTGCACCAAATAATTGAACCTATGGGATTTAAGTCATAAGGAGAAAATAAGAGTTACAGTTGGGGTGTAGCTGGGCATCAGGGCTGTGCCTTTGCGCACTCCCAGCACGCTTGGTCATTAATTTCCTGGGTGGGTGAGGACTTCCGCATCCTGTCTTTGCATAGATGAGACAGCCTGAGATGAGACAAATTTGAGTCAATGGACTGCACTGAGACGAGGTGATTGACTAAACTCTTAGCCAGCTTCACAGGAAAGCAGTTGACTATGTGTCAAAGGAGCTCTCCAGGAGGGGATGTTGGACTGTCCTGGAGATTCCCTCAAGCAGCTCCTGTTGTTCATAGACCAACTGAAGCTTCAATGACTTCATTAGTATCATAGGTGGAGAGTCTGCAGTCCCAGCATCAACCCCAGGTAGCTGCTGCTGCGGAATCGACTGAACTGTACCTAGGTAAGAGACTGGGAATTAGTCAGTAAAAACTGTTCCTGCAGGGTCAGGAGTGAACGGCCACACAAACCAGTCCTTTTTTATGTAGCTAAAGCAGGTAGGGCGTGGTTTGTGCCTAGTTTAAGGTAGTAAATAGCAATGGAACTTGTCACATAGGACCACAAGGCAGGTTCAAGGAGTCTAGCTGGATCCCATTGGAGACACCATTGCAAGTACCTTCACGACCAACTCTGTCACCACCTGGAAAGCGATTGACCATCCTGTTTGAGAGGTATGATCCCCCACATAAGCATTAACCTATTGAAAACATTCCAGAAAAATAGTTTTGGGTTTTGGTTTTGTTTGGTTTCTTTTTTTTCAGAGTATCCACAGCAAAGACTGTGGTGTATGGGCTCCTGTTACACTTCAGCTTCTTGTTTCCATCTCCCCAGGACCAGATCCTCTCTTTCAGCAGCAGACGGGAACAGATGGTCTCTTTTAGACAAGGAAGTAGCTATGGAGTTGCACCGCAGACATAAATTAAATCTCTGCCATGACATTAGAGAAGGTAAGGTAGAAAGATATCCATAGAAACCGCTGTTCCCTGTGCAGAGCTGTCTCCCACTCTCTGGTGTTCAGGAAGATCTTCCACACTGTCCATATACAGGAGATACGTAACATCTCTGACAGGTCCAGTATTAACCATTTTTTCTTGCTGAAAGGGAAGAGGTGTTTCATCTTCTAGTTTGAGATTTACCCAAAGGAAAAC
Organism: Balearica regulorum gibbericeps; assembly: GCF_011004875.1. Classification (NCBI taxonomy): domain Eukaryota; kingdom Metazoa; phylum Chordata; class Aves; order Gruiformes; family Gruidae; genus Balearica; species Balearica regulorum. Next base: position 33,605,892 of record NC_046191.1, on the reverse strand, counting down.
TTTTATGGAATAGGAAGCATTACAGTTCTGTGGCTGCATATTTTAAACCTGGTTCCTAAGTATTCAAGTCATTATAAATCCACTGACTTCAGCAGAGCTGTGCAGAGTTATGCCAGCTATGAATCTAGCTGTTCTCTGTTTAAGTACTTTCCAAGCATTAAAATCCTTTTAAAAGTAAGTAACCCAGGTGATGTTTGCCTGCATATAAATCAATTAAGACGTGAAAGGTTGTATGCAGGCATGGGGATAAGAGGGGAACAAGGAGGAAGAGGAAGGAATACCTCCCTTTTTAATTTTCTAGGTAGTTTTTTCTTCCACTGTGCTCTGTCTTCAGCCCACTTTGTTCTATGTGCCCAGAGCTACCCATTTTGTAACACTCACACTGTCATTAAAGGTTCATCAAGATTTATAGCATTACATCCTTAAGGTCATATTAATTGTATATTGCTTCATTAAATGGGAACTTTGCAACCTGGGGTACTTATATGATGAACAGCCTTTGTTAGACTCTGGTAGAAATACAATTTTGAACCACCCCTCTATAGTCTTTCTAATGAAGTGACTGGTTTAATTTTATTTTTATTTTTTTTAAATAAGCTATCAGTGAAAGGTATTAGCCTTTAAAAAAAACCAACACTTTCCATGTTCAGATTTTGAAAAAAAATAAAACTGCATGTTCTTATAAGTCTGTGACATCCTCCATTCAAATCCTTAAATGTGAATCTTTGAAATATTTATTTTCAAGTGAACACTGAATTGAATTTTCTTACTTCTTTGGGCTAAACCTCAAAATAAGAACTTGTTTTGTTTTCAGTGTTAATCCCAGAATCAAGATGGTACCATCAGAGCCTAAAAAGTTTCTCTTTCTTTGGAAGAATTAACTCTGCTTAAAAGCACACTCAGAATCGTTACTATTTTTCCAGGCTCCATCGAGACTCATGGCAGTTTTCAACATGAAATACTCTTAACTGGAAATATTATGATATGTGCTAAACTGACTGACACAGTTAATAGCATTAACTGCGGGTCATGTATTTGCACCTTCAGTTGCCTTTCGCCCGTGTCTGAGCTGATCACACACTTCCCAGGGAAGATAAAGGTGCAGGGTTTAGGCTCTATCTCAGACTAACATTGAAGCGTTATTTTTGACGTGGTTTAAAGGATTAACACAGCTTTTTCAGCAATACAAATAATTGATAAGCAGTAAAACACTCTCCGGTGGTCACACAAGTGACACACGGTGGCCAGGGTCAGGCAAGAGCCCAGATTGCTGAGCAAGTCCATAGGGATGAGGCAGGTCCAAGGTCCAGCAAGGAATCCAAGTCCATGGGCCAAGATCAGGTTCAAATCAGGGCAGGGTGTAGCTCCCCCAGCCATAGCTGTGGCGTAGCTCAGGCAAGGACCAAGGGTGAGGGTCTGAGCTGAAGTCAAGCCCCGAGCAGAAGTGAGGGAACCTCCCACTTCTCCCAGCTTTGTCCCGCAGATCTCATCATGGCGGTTTGGCCCAAGGCCGCAGTGGTTGCACTGAGCCCAGGCAGACTGATCCTAAGATGGGGATAACGTTTCTGTCCTGGGTTTGTACACTGTGCTCCTGAACCACAACCATATCTCCTAAGATTTGAAGTATCAACAACAGGAGACCAAAATCTACTCTTTTCAACAAGTTGTGAGGACAACTGACCATATAACTCTTATTTAAGGTCTCCAGGCACAGAAAAAGCTTTGTGCTGGTCCTCTATCCAGAAGAGATTCAGTATTGATTCTTAACTAGATTCAGGACTTCAACAGAAGTAAAATATCAATGGGTTACTGATTTTATATGAAAAAGAAAAAAAAGAAATCAAAGTCTTATCTTAGGATTGTTATTGTTATCAACGTAAAAATGGGAACACAGCTCCACAGCAGCTCATGGAAGCTGAGATCCATCTGGTTTAGACAGTGTCAAAACTGAAGGACTGCTCAGCCAGAAAAACAGGTATTGTGAGGTAGTCATTACAAAATAAAGTGATCAAAAAATAAGACAGCTTAAGAGAAGATTCATGGAAGAAGAAAAAGGGAAAAGCAAACCATAAAACTGAACCAGGAATACTGACCAACTACAGTCAATCAAAATGGCTTTAACAGGGTGCAAATTTTTACTCCATATCACATGAATCTAGTGTATAGCTCTTTTATTGACAATGTAAAAATAAGTGAGATTTTCCATTATTCTCTGCTTTTCATTTTACTTATCCATCATAAATTGACTACTGAGACCATGAATCTCTTGCCTGATAATAATATTTTTCAGTAGATATTCTTCTGAGATTATGTTTAGTTAGATATTATATACAAATAATACAAAGAAGACAGAAAAAAACAATAGGAATAATTCTATTATCTAAGGAAAAATAGTACTGCTCTCAAGAAAAGCATTTACTTAGAAGCTACAGAATTCATGTTGAGTTTGCAACCCTAAAATTGCACCTATAGGTTAGTGACTGAAAATTCACAGAGCCTTGAAACAAATGTCAAGTTGAATTTCCCTGGCTTCCTCTCCCCTGCACCTTAAAAATGAGTTTAAGAACGTGAGGAACATGAGGAAAGGTGAAGGAAGAATTACTAAAGTATTTTTGGTTTAGAGACATTTATATTACAAATGAAGACTTCTGCTTTTTCTCACTTATACTTTTAACCTGGTTCTTAAAATCCTGAGACATGCTAAAGGAGGGCTAGATAAAGGAAAAAAATCTCTCAGGTTTCAGATTTATCTTGCAGAGAACTTACTTAACCAAAAAAACAGAGGAATAAAATCACAGTCCTTAGCTACATGCCCTTGATATTGATTCAGCTCACACAAATCTGCAGTGAACTTCTTCATTCCTCAGCAGCGTTGGCCGTGCCAAGCTCTTTTGTGACAGCTGGCTCTTAAAGCTTTAGTTTCAGGAATCTTGTGAATGTGTGAATAGATCAGCCTTGTTTTTATAAAATGGTATTGCTAACCCTGATAGCTGCAGAGAAAATCTTCAAAATGTGGCCCAAGTGAATCCTAAAGTGTTCAGAATCTAATGACAAATAAAAGAGCCCAGCGTGTTTATTAGATTGCATTGTTCTCCAACATTTGGGCTCAGCAATATCGTAACCATAAAAATAGCACTTACAGAGCTTATGTAAAAAGAGGTAGATTATTTTATGAAAAGGTAAAGACCCTTCTAGGTTCAGCTCCCACCTCAGCCACCTGCATATCCTTGACCATGTCCCTTACACAGGCTCCTAGTCAGGCACCTGATCCAAATCTGTCAATGTGAGTCGAATGCAGGGACAGCAGGTTGTTGCCTGAAATCATAAACTGTTTTGCCCCAAATCACATTCCTGTTAGCGTGAATGACCTTCCTGATGGTTATGACAGTCTGGAGACTCTTACATGTATCAGGAACAGTATTCATTGCCAATGCAACTTATCCAATACAACCTTTGGTTTCCTTTGAGCTCTCTGTAAAGAGATAGTTTTTATTCTGCTGAGTATAACTTGCCACTAAGAATGGCAGACTTTACGTTTAAAATGCCATCTCCCTTTCCCCACTATTCATAAACTCATATTCAGTAGCAACCCTACTGGCCAAGGACTGGTTTTTACTGCACCCTTAACATGTGCAATGACGCCTGGACTGCAATGAGCACCTCTAAGAGTTTTTGTAAAACAACATATAATTAATGTCAAGTAGAGAGTCACTCTGCATCTCAGAAATAGCATTACCTCCATGTAACAATTTGTGCTTTTATCTCTTCCTCTCCCAGATACATCTGGGAACCTGAAATTTGCACACCAACATGTTGGGAGAGATTGTTCCCAGAAGATTTTGTAGGATTGTACCCACCAAAGGTCTGAACAGTTCATACATACCTAGAGGTGCACGTGAAGTTGATTAGCCCCTCCAAACCCACAACTCACATATTACTAGTTGTAAAATCAGAATAAGGCTATTTTAAATTCTAGAAGCATCTCCACCCGGAATAATACTTGCTGATCTCAAAGGAGTTCTGAGAGCCGTAATTATTGCAACCGTCTGTGGGCATCTGTCTCGGAAAGCAGGAGCTCTGTAGCCTTTGCCGCACGATTTCTTGGTCAACAGCACCATCTACCTTTAATAACCAAACACTGGAGCAAACTGTGCTTCATTAGTGCTCCCTTGCCCAGCCTGTTTCTTTCTGCAAACCTATGAAAGGTTATGTTACCACAAGATCTCTTCTGCATGTAAACCGACTTTTGGAAACCTAGAGCCAAGGTTTTCAATTTCTATAGCTCATAAAGCACCCTGAAATGGCCAGCACAGTATAGTTATCTGAGTCATTGGTGGGAAATTGGCAGCACTAATCAGGCACTGTAAAAACCGCGGCTTTGTCCCAGTATGTGCCTGGGTGGAAAGCAAGGACGAGCACTGTGTAGTAAAAATGAGTCATGATTATCTTTTTTTTTGTGTCAGAAGACACAAATATGTAACTTGTTAATTTGTTGGGCATTTTACAGAATATATCTGTTCACAACAACGAGCAAGGAACACTCCCCCTTTCAAAACTACCAGGTTGGTCTTTAGGATGGAGATGCTAAAAAAAAACAGAGGTGACACTGCAGTGCCATAACCACAGTAATGAAAAATGTAGCAGTATCTCTGAGTGGGGTTGATAGCTGGAATAAGACTACCAGGGACCTGGGGTATTAGCTGGGCTGTCAGTGTGTACTGCAGCCTGAGATCAGCACATGGCCACATCGTTAGAAGAAACGCAGGCAAGTCATGCTATACGCTCAGCTACATCAGAGCTCCCTCCATGGGCTGGCATGAGATCCAGCACAAACAATAATTTCATGATGTGATTAGCTGAAAAGTGGTTCAAAATACCCGTACTGTATAAAATACCCAGTACTGAAAAGAAATATTGTAGGCATCATATATCCATAGTATCTCCAAAGCAGTGGTGGTCATATGATGTTTAAATGTGCGTCGTACATACCTTCTGTTATTTTGTGTGATTATGCGCTTACAGAGCACTTTTTGCAGGGTTGGAAGAACAAGAGTTCTGTTTTTTTGCCTTATTATCATCTTTTCTCAATGGTGGAGATTCTGGAGGAAGCCACCACTCCTTGGGTTTCCTCCATCACTTCAAGGATCAATAGTAGAACACAGGAAATCAGCATGAATAGAGGTTCCCAGTGCCCTGCTGAAAACCACCTCCTGACTCAATGGCAAGATCCTACAACATTGGTGGACTTTGGCCCATTGAAATGGAAAGATGAGAAAGCCTGAACAAAAGTAGGTGTGAGTACATTCAGCAGACGTCTGAACATTTGCCCAAAATTAAATGCATTGTCTCTAAAGAAATAATCTAACACATCATAGAAGTTGAACTGATAGCAATCTTATTAAGAGTCATTTATTCATACTGCTCGACCACCTAGATTGCAGCTGTGGCTTAGCAACCTGATACATGCATTATGACAGAAAATACAGACCTTTCCCTGGCCCTCTGTTTAGTTTTTAGACATTACCGCACTTTCTAGCCTGCTGAAAGTGTAAATGAAAAATGGACATAACCAAAGTCTTTTCGTGTTGCCACTCATGCTCACAGGCATGACAAGAGCCTGGGTCCTGTCTAAACTCTGAACTAGCACAGCCCTTCTGTAAGTCTAGTCTTAGAACCAGAAAGATGTCTTCTAACCTCAAAAGCCAAATTAGACTAAATAACATCACAGCCAACCTTTCTTAAAATAAAGACAATTCAAGTGGGACAGAAAGCAACCAAAAGCGTTGGTAGAACTGCCTCCTCTCCCCTTTGTCCCCTGTGATACTGCAAGGTGAGATCTTCCCACCATCAGCACTGTGGCTCAGGTTCCCACAAACCTGGGTTGCACCAACCCTGCACCTTCCCTCTGAGCACCTAGGAAAAGTCTTTCAGTTCCTTCTTTTCTCAAGCCTGGCTCTGCATATGCCCCCAACTCTTTTCTGAAAAGCACAGGGAATTCAGTGCCTAAATAGTCTTATTCAAAAATAATATTATTTAAAAAACTTTAAACATGATAAGTGCTTAAGGTCATTTTTGAAAAGCAGACTTTGTGATATCGATTAGCATAAGCTAGAGGATTTTAACACAATGAAACACAATGTCTGAATGCCCTTAAAACATTGGACCTTGCTGCATAAGCAGGAACACTCAGCACCTTGCAGGACTGAACTGCATTTGTTCAAAATCCTTGCCTAGTTCCTAGGACAGTCTGTCAGTACCCACACACCAAATGTCACCCACATATTTTAGAAAGCTAATATTATTTTTTTTCTTGGTGACAGAAAGAACTTAATATGCATTCTCTGGTTTCCTCAAAGAATGTGGTCCATTCCCTTTTCTTCATCATGATTCTTGCATATCATTGGCAAACTGGATTAAATATTTTACACTTCAGTCCATTCAGCACTCTGAATGTTTTAACTACTTAAAATGAGCAAGGAGGGCTTGTCTGTATGAGGGAGCTGAGGAGACCCTAACTTACGTTCTTCCACCTTCAACTCACACCTCAAGTTTTGCTTTATAACCAATACAACCTTAATTAAATCAGCGCTCTCCCTCCCCGCATTGCTATGGCCTTGGACTTCAGGTAATTTCCTGATCATCAGCCCCAAATGAGAGGTGCAAATGATGTCCTCAATACTTCATTATGGGAGGATTTGTACAGAGGAGACCTGCAGAAGGAGAAACCTTCTGCACCTCCCTGTTGCCTCCGTACATGGAGGGGTCAGGGTAAGACACAGCCCCCTTCCTCCAGCTGCTTGCTTCTGTAGCGCTGAAGCACGTAACATATTTCTGATGCAGGTAGCCATGCTCTCCTTGATTACGACCAACTTCATCCTGTTCCCACTGTGCTCCCTGAAGAACTCGGACCTGGGAGCATCATTTTGCCATATATAAGAGTCCACTCACCTCAAAAAAAAAACAAAACCACAAACAACAAAATCCCCAAACTTGAAGGTAAATCTATTCATAATTTAAGGTCCTCATGCATTATAGTGGGAGAAGCCATCTAACTATTACACAGCTGCCAAAATATATTGGAGAAAATTTAATGTGGCAAAGCATTTATTGTAATGAACTGCATATAGCATTCCCAATAAAACATGAGGGGAAGAAGAAAGCTAACAAGCATGCAAAGACTGGGTAAGAGGCTGTACTGTTTTGGGAGTTACTTGTTTAAATTCCCAGCCGCCGAGAGACAGAGTTTGGAGGTGGTGAGAGCGGCAATTATTGATTCAGCACCAACACATGCTAAGCAGTGGCGGGCAGGATGCGGCAGGGAATGGAAATGCCTGCTTTCCCACCAGACCCTGTGAAATACGGCTCCTTCTTTCCCTGCAAAAAGGTTTTATTAAAGCTGTCGGCCTGCTTTAAAATAATGACAGGTGTTACACGAATCAGCAGCCTTAGTTTCTTACTTAGCAAAATGCCAGAGCCTGGTCTAATAGCACAAACTAAAATATAAAAAAATAAAAAGAAATTACACAACAGGATGAAAATAGCCAGCACTATGGAAAAAAAAAAATTAATATCTGATTTGCTGTTGTTATTAAGGCATTGGGAGACATGTGGCAGCAATTTTAATGTAATAGATATAAATACTATGGATATTTTCATCTACCACACCCTGAGCTGGCCAGAAATTGCCATATACCTCATCCTTGTAAGGTATTTTAACCGAATGTCTGCAACTAGTTAGGAAAATTATGGCAATTGTAGACAGCTTCTAACACAGCTCCAGAAAAATGACAAAATCTTGTCACTGAGAGGAAGAGACAAACTGCAGAGATTTTTCACTCTGAAAAACTGTCAGCCAGCTACTCTGCTGTGTTGCTCTTACCTTTGCAGACTGCTTTCGCTCTTAAGTCTGGACAGTTTTAGCACTGATAAATAATGATTGATTAAAAAAAAAAAAGTCAAGTGGAGTCCCGAGAGGACTGACGTGGAGTGGATCAGTCCAGCACTGAGGAACCCTGGGGACTGACCAGCCCCTCTGTGCTGGCTGAGATGTCTGTACACCCCACAAGCATGGGGCATCACAGCACCCAGGCACTCCAGCGCACAACTGGTCAGAAGTGAGCTGCTCATCAGCAGCTGCAATGCATGTTCTTCCTAACACCACGTGATTTCATTGGTCTTGCTCATACGCTTTGAAGTCAGCATATTCTTTAATGTCTTGCTGAGTTAGGGCTTCAGTGCAGTGACACAAGTAACTCTGGTCTGTGAATGGTGCAAAAGCAGATATACAGACTCCTATCCAGCAATTTCCAACACACAGAGCAAACGGCGCTGGCTGTAAAAACCCGCCTGCTCCCTCACCGAGCTCGTATGTCGTGATGCATCAAGAGGAATGGAGGAAAACGAGGAGAAATGAGCAGAGCATGCACGAGTCAGAGTGGCACAGCGCACCGTAGGGCTTTCCACGAGCAGTAGCCCCACGCTCTGTTTCGAAGCGTTCGCATGTGCCCAGCCATACCAGATCACTCATCCAGCGGTTTGACTTGGCCTCTGGGACCAGCTCCAGGAGATGGTGCAGCACCGTCAGAAATCCACCTCGTCTGAGCAAGCCCCGAGACAGTGAGCAGAGGTACTCCTTCCACCATCACCACCTCGGAAAGGGCACAGAAAGGCAGCACCGTCCCAGTCACTAGCTAAGGGGTTGTTCAGCCTGGAGAAGAGAAGGCTCTGGGGAGACCTTAGAGCCCCTTCAAGTCCCTACAGGGGCTCCAGGAAAGCTGGAGAGGGGCTGGTGACAAGGGCAGGGAGTGACAGGACAAGGGGAATGGCCTGAAGCTGCAGGAGGGGAGATTTGGATGAGATGTGAGGCAGAAATCCTTCCCTGTGAGGGTGCTGAGGCCCTGGCACAGGGTGCCCAGAGAAGCTGTGGCTGCCCCTGGCTCCCTGGCAGTGTTCAAGGCCAGGTTGGATGGGGCTTTGGGCAACCTGGGCTAGGGGAGGGTGTCCCTGCCCATGGCAGGGGTGGGACTGGATGGGCTGTGAGGTCCCTTCCAACCCGAACCAGTCTGAGATTCTGCGATTCTGTATGTACAGACCAAAGCTTTATCCATCCTCTTCAATAACCGTTTTTTCTGCTGAAGAAATAACACTGCCAAAAGCAGGAAGAGCACCTCATCCAACGATACTCTGCTCCTAAGGCAGAGTCCTCAAAAATCAGCACACTGTCTTCATCTGAACACATCTCCATGAGTGCAAGAGTCCTACCTTGCACAAAGCTGTTTTCCCACACAAACCTCTTCCATCAGAAAATGGCTTTTAGTGCCCACTGTGCCTCATCTGCAAGGCTTTAGCTAAAAGATTTTCATGTCATATTTTTCAGTTAAAGGATTTTTAGCAGTAGTAATAGTAGTTGCAGTAAATGAGTCTGTTTTCCAATTCAGAATAACCATTCTTACCTGTTTAAAGTGTTTCAGTAAAAACCAGCTGCTGAAAGGGTTCTTTTGTGGCTTATTTCCTAAAACCTCCATTTTAAGAGGGAATCTCTTAAAAAATTAAAAGTTTATTCTCTTAAATTAATGTGAGCTCATTCAAAACTCTACCCACATCAGGTGCCCCATAAAAGAAAGGACCCCTATGGAAGTGTAAAACTTTATCTCCAAAAGTCACATGTGTCTAGAGGGAAGCCATCTGAGTTTGTTTCACACAATGCTATATTTTGTCTTGAACCACATAACTGAGATGTTAAGGGAAAATACGCTCCTCCTTAATAATCCCATGAGTAACGTTGGGATGGGACTCACAGAAGTTATTTGGTGTGACAGAGGGACACATGAAACTTTGGGGCACAGCATCCAGTCCCTCTAACCTTGTAGGGTGAGCTGGAACTCTGCAGCTATGGAGCTTTCTTCTTAGTTGTGCTTCTTAGCACTGCTAGGACAAGTCTAGTCTCAAATCTTGATACAGATGTCCTGAAAAAAAAAAAATCAAAAATGCATTAAACATACCAAAGCTGTTAGTGTCGTTAGTGTTCTTTAACACACTGTGATAGACTGAAATTGTTTGTTATCGCTAGGAAGGTGCAGCATAATTCACTTACCATTTAGATCTGAGAGGCTGGTCATGTCTTGAAACCGTTGTGGCTGTCCACAAAGAGAGCCACCATGGTCAGGAGCAGCAGTCACTGGAAAACTCCATGGATTTTCTTTAAGAAAGGCAACTTGTAAATTCAATCTCTATCCCTCAAAGGTCAATACTGGTGCCAATATTGCTCCATGAGTTTATCTGGGTGATGGGTTAGAGTGCGCTCACATCAAAATCACTGATGATTCATAACTGGGGAGAGCAGTTGATATACTGGTAGGTCTGGACACCATTCAGAAAGACTTCAACAGGATGAAAAAATGGGCAAACATGAAAGTCCTGAAATTCAATAAGGGCAATAAAGGAAAGTGCCAAGTCCTGCCCCAGGGGTGGAATAATTTCAGTGCATGCTGAGGGCCAACCAGCTGGAGAGCAGCTTGACAGAGAAGGACCTGGGGGTCTTGGCAGACACCAGGTTGAACATGAGCCAGCAGTGTGCCCTTGCAGCAAAGGTGGCCAACGATGTCTTGGGCTGCACTAGGAGGAGTGATCCTTCCCCTCTGCTCAGCACTGGTGGGGCCACACCTGGAGCACTGTGTCCAGGTCTAGGCTCCTCAGTACAGGAGAGACATGGACATACTGAAGAGAGTCCAGTGAAGGGCCACAAATATTATGAAGGAACTGGAGCATCTGACATATGACATCTGACAGGCTGAGAGAGCTGCCACTGTTCAGGCTGGAGAAGAGAAGACTTCAGCTAATAGAGAAGGTCAAGCCAAACACTTCTCAGATATGTGCAGCAAGAAGCACAAGAGGCAATGGACACAAGCAGTAACAAAGGAAGTTTTGACTAGTCAGGGTCACATGTAGAAAAAAAATCTATCATGTTGAACATTAAGCTTCACAAAATATGTCCACAGGATTAAAGTGTGCGCTGGTGGTCACACAGCATTTCTAAAACTCTTACCCGAGGTTTTTATACTTGGTACTTACATGTCTTTTAAAAATCTAACTCTATGGATCAAATTTATAAAATCCACAAGAATGGCATGAAGCTGGAGTTGATCCTTTTAGAAACAATTCTTCCTAATCTTCTGAATAATCTTCCTTTATGACCACAGTATCTGTTCAATGCTTATCCAGGAGCAATGCTTATCTAGGAAAAGCTTGTCTCAGCTTTTTTAATGGAAGGGGTAGATTTGGATATTAACTGAAAACGAAAATATTTGCCAGATGAAGTGGATGACATGTAAATCCAAATGCAGCAATCTCTGCTTTCTGCTTTATCACTTTGACCTAGTTGTCCCCTAAACACCATCTTTCTTTGTTATACACTGAGGTATACCTTAAACCATTTCTGTCTGAGGTGAGTCCTGTGATGAGATGGAAGTGAGCCTGAGTTTTGAAGAATGATGATAGGAGGTACCCAGTAGTAAAATTAGATCAGAAACCATACTAAGTAAAGACCAGTTGAATGACTGGAATGCTAAAACAATGACATTTTTTAGAACAGAGTAAAGTGTGTTTGCAATAATTTTTCACTTACTTCTCACATGAATTTTCAATATTTTGGATACATTTGCACATTAAAAAAAAAATCAAACTTAGAAATAATACAAGGTTGTTCCTTTGACACTTTAGGAATAAGAGGATTGTCACTCTCACTTGTGGACAGCTCTTCCTGTCCTTTATTATCCAGCAGTGTGAATAAGAAGCTTTTAAAATGAAAATTAAAAAAAATCCAATGTGAACACAGAGTTAAACTAGTTAAAAGTAAGCATGGTTAAACACATGGTCATATTGAGTTAAATTAGTTCTGATTTAACACTCTGCACAGTCTTGACTCAAAACCAGTCAAAATAAGTAGTTATGAATATTTCAGTTTAATTTTGGCTTGTAAGAAGGCACACATACCTTCTCAAAAGACGACGACTCAAACAGACCCTACAAAGGTGACTCCTCGAATGCCGTCCAGCTCTCATTATCGGTGCTCTCTGTGTTTCTCTCCCTTCAAAGCTAAGAATACCAATCAGCTTTAATGGTTGGGAAGAATTATTCAGCCTGTTTGATAAAACTGCCTTCAAGCCACACATGGGCTGTGACAAAGTTTTCTAATTAAACAGTTTCATTAAGCAGCAGAGCATACCTTTCTAAATCCCAAAGCTGCCAACTCAGGGCCTGATCCTCCTCCCACCGAACTCCAGAGGAGCAGGATCCCTGTGTTTACATTTCTCCCTGTTTGGGAGATTCTAGGAATCAATAAGCAAAAGTTATTCTAAGTCTCAGAAAACATGCATTCTCTTTGGGATTCTCTGGGCAAATTACTTATTGATTTCTCTCAGCACACACTGCTGATTTTCATAGGTCTCAGATTGTTTGGGTCTTTTTCTGGCATCTTGTCATGTAGTCATAAAAATTTTCCTCTGATAATATGGATATAACCCAAATTTATAATGTGTTTGAGTCAATATAAACTCAGGCTGTCTCAGAACACCAAGTTTATAAGGTTGGTGTAACTGGAGAGTAAAAGTTGTTGCTAGATGCATGTCAATCACTTCAGGAGAAGAGCCCAGACAGGGACACAAACCACTCAAGATGGACACAGCCATAATGAAACAGGCAGGCATGGGAGGGAGGGTGGTGAGGCTCCTGCTGCTTGTGTGGTGAAGACCTTAGAATAGGAGAGGCTCAGGTCCTCTGCCTCTCACAAGCCCCGTCCTAAGATGTGTTGTGGTCCCCACGCAACATTGCGATTCCCACCTGCCTTCCTGTATCTCCCGTTTGCTGATCTGAGTGAACCCTATCTCCAGCCCACTGCCAAGGTGCCAATGCCGAGGAAGGACGAGCAATTCAGCCCCCTCATTAAATTAATTCCCTGCTACTCTCACCCCTCTTCATTTTCCCTGTATATGGCCAGAACCAGAAGTGCTGGAATGCCATAGAGAAGTGTCCACCTACACCCTTCTGATTTCAACCGAAGCTGGAAGGATTAAAAAAAACCCCATGTTTTGAGAAAATTGACTCCTACTAAAATGTCATGCTCGTTCTTGCAGAGGTGAAAGGCCAAAATTCCTGTGGTGTGAGTCAGGAATGCCCCAGGGACTCCTGGATGCAGCTCATGGGCAATTCCCCACTCCCACATGAGCAAACCCTCTGGAACCAGTTATCAGGTCATCACTCTCAGTCACTCCTTCTGGCTGTCTCTAACACATCTGTAGACCTGTTTGCAAGAATTTTCACCCAAATTGTCAAATTATTGTTATGTATTCAAAAGATGTGCTCTATGTGTCTCCCATCCCATCCTTTGACAAACCCAAGGAAAGCGCTTAGAAATACTGTTGTCAGGCAATTGTACATGAAATAATTTAGTGAAAATGAGAGTTGCAATCTAGAAACCTTGAACACTCTAATTAACCTTCCAGGAGAGAGTCTTCTCTTCTCCGTATTTTTAAAATAAATGGGAACGGCACAGAGGTCAATGGCAATCTCCCCGGTAGGCAGGAAAGGCTGCATGACTCAGGCAGAATTTTAAGGCTGCAAACGTGTATATGTAATAGGTTGAAAGAAAGCATGTCTTCTCGTGTCTGCTGGTGCCCAGCATGAGTAAGGAGAACAGGATCCAGTTTATCAGTGTTGCATCTTTCCATCACACTCTTCCAAATTGTGCAAAATGTCTATCTTAATTTTCCTTAATTCTTTCATAAGAAAAATCTACCAAGTTTTTGCCAGCGAGGAAAGTTCATGTTCAAGGAGATATTTTTTTCACCTCCTTCATCTAAGAGGAAAGAAAAAGGAAAATTTTTTTCCATAACAACATCTTCGGAGTGGCCCTCCAGCAAGTGTGTGGCCACTCTCTGCAGATTGCTTTATCTGGGGAGAGCCTGTCACACAGGGAGAGCTAATGCATCAGACAGAAACAAGCTGCAGCGACCCACACACTCACGCATATAAATAATATAGAATATGAGATGTTTGTGTGAGCACAGAGATTTCTGGAGGGCACTTTAATATTTTGTTTACCTCTAAAAGTAAATACAGTTCCTTAAACAGCTGCCTCATGATCCCCAGCTGTTCGTAAATATAAAAAGAAAGTGACATTTGCTTCAAAACAGCTAGTAAATTATATATCTAGAACAAAAATCTAGCAACTCTGCTTAGATTTCTATTGCCGTGAAAACTCCAGCCGGTGCACATAACCGCATTGCGCATCAGTGGAAAATACACTCGCTTCCCCGCTAAGGACCGGTCTGGAGCTTGAGGTGGGACAAGGTCAGGCTTCTCTTCACTGAGCTCTGCCCACAGCTGGCCCCTGCAAAGCGGCAGCATCCCTCCTGAGCTGCCCGAAGAGCAGCAAGCCGTGGTCAGGCATTCCGCTCTTCTCCGGGGTACCGTGGAGCAGAAGGAAGCAGTCCCAGAAGCAGGCAGGAGGCAGGGACTAACCAACCCCCACGACACCTTGCCATCACTGTCTTATCTCTGAGTGCCTCAGCAAAATGCCACCAAGCATCCCTGCTATGAGGCCTTCACAGGGGTCCCCTTCTAGTCCCCTGAAGCCCTTTGACCTCTCCTGGCCCTACTCCACCCTCTCTCTGTCAGGGATCTGTTTCACAGAATCACAGAATCATAGAATGGTTTGGTTTGGAAGGGTCCTCAAAGCCCATCCAGTCCCACCCCCCTGCCATGGGCAGGGACACCCTCCACTAGCCCAGGTTGCCCAAAGCCCCATCCAGCCTGGCCTTGAACACTGCCAGGGAGCCAGGGGCAGCCACAGCTTCTCTGGGCACCCTGTGCCAGGGCCTCAGCACCCTCACAGGGAAGGATTTCTGCCTCACATCTCATCCAAATCTCCCCTCCTGCAGCTCCACACCATTCCCCTTGGCCTGTCACTACACTCCCTGATGAACATTCCCTCTCCAGCTTTCCTGTAGCCCCTTCAGGGACTGGAAGGCCACAATTAGGTCTCCCCGGAGCCTTCTCTTCTCCAGGCTGAACAACCCCAACTGTCTCAGCCTGTCCTCATAGGCTCCAGCCCTCGGATCAGCTTTGTGGCCCACCTTATGCTGTCATTATGGCAAAGCTTAAATTTTACCTGGGCTGCTGAGAAGCCTTAAATTACTACTTCTGGCTTTGGGGGTTTAAGGCGGGGGGGGTTGTGAGTTTTTCAAATGGTATTCACAGATCTGAAGGGAATCTAGTTTATAAGGTTTCTTTTCATTCCTTGGTTCTATATGTATGAGCTTAGGAAGGGCTTACACACCTGAACACTGTCTGGTTTTCTCCAGCTACAGCAATTATTATAAAAAAAAAAAAGATGTAAACCTTGCCTGACCTTACTCTGATGATATTAAAACAAACTCATTTTGAGTGGGCTGACTTACCAAGCCATCTAGATCGTTCCCAAACCTCCTCATTATTTACCACTTCATCAGCCCTCTGTCATCTCTACGCTTTATCTGCAATGAGTTTGCACTGCTTCTAGATAAAAATATTTAATAGCTTCTGCCTATTCCCCATCCATGCAGACCCCAGTTATGGAGAAAAAAAAGAAAGAAAAAAAAAATCTCGTGATTATTCTACAATAACTACATCTTCAGCTGTGTCAGTCAGGTTTTAATCCAATCAATGTGAACTTCCCTGACTTGGTATCACTAGTTCTTTTACGGAATGCAATGCAAACTAGGTTAAATGCGTTACAAAAGTCTACTGGACTAAGTATATCAAGCTCACCACTTCCTTTACCACCTAAATTTGTAATCTCATCATGATTAAACAAGTCTTGCTTGGCACGACCCTATTTCCGTAAACCATGCTCTCTGGTGTTCATTCTATTCCCGTCTTCTCATTCTGTATTAATTGAATACCGTATGAGATCCACAACTGATGTCATGCTAACCAAGCTGGAAATATTCAGATGACATGTGAACTTTGATGTGGAGAGTTGTTCTTTTTAAATATTTAATCATGTTGCCATTTCTGAATCACTATTAGAGATTTTATCATCCTCATCTGCCAGTGGGCCTGTAACACTGCAAAGGTTTCTTCTTCCAAAGCTACATAGGAAAATCTTTCTGCCAGGTGTGGTTCTTTCTCAGTAATTTTAGATTCCATATCATACAGCCAGCTAATTTCCTTTTTTGTCCCTTTTTGCATTGCTTTTTTTTCTTCTTATTTCTTTTTCCTTCACTTCTCCACTGAACTAAAACAGGCTTTAAGCTAGAAGTGGTTCTTTTTTTTTCCTTCCTCCCCTCACCCCAATTGCTGAATAGTGACGTTTTGGTGGGAAGGCCCTCCAAGCTCCAAACTCCATTCACATTTTACTCTTTTAAATTTTCTTTACAACTGATTTTTGTCTTTTAAGTTCTTTCACTTTGAGAAATTTACCTTTTTGAAGCATTAAGTACACATGGACTGCCTCCTGTCTACATCGACTATAATCTAGGCACAGTTGGTGATCCTTAAGCAACCAACGACTTCCATTTCACAGATTGATTTACCTTCATTCCCCATAAAAAACCTCCAAAACTGAGTTACATTGTGGAAGACACAACAACTTTTGTGTTAGAAAATTATCACTGACACTTTCAGAAGACTGCAGGAGATAACCAACATGTCATTCAGCTTAAAGAAGACCTCCCTTTTGTCGTAGGGTAATATTACATCATTCTTCAGTGCATCATGTGCTGGTATCTCTCAGAGACAGGAAACAGCTGGGTTGTCCACAGGTCTGAACCTGAAAACATAGTGATTTCTTATATTCCATGATTTGCAGATCAGTTTTTATTCATTGCATGGTTATTTCTATTTAGATAACCCAGCAGATAAATCACTAAAACCCAAAAGGATTGGAAACATGCTCTCACAGAAAGTGGGCATTTGATTAAAAGAAATTTCTGTAATTCTGGGTTCCACGTGGTCTCTTGCTGTATCTCTCATCTTCAACCACAGTCTTGGACATGCACAGGGTTCCTGCCCTAAGCTTGTCTGCTGTCAGCTCCTGAAGCCTTTGGAGGCACAGCACATCTATTCTCGGCACCGTACCATTGACACTAACTCTTGTCAATGCATGCTGGGCAATCAGGCATGACTAGGGTTGAACACGGAGAAGCTTGGCCCATTCTGCAGCTCATCAGCACACCCCATTTTCCTAAACACAGCCTCTCAGCCCTAACCAAGCCAGGCTAACAGCAAGAAAAAAAGAAAGGAAAAAAACCTAAGTCAAGAACTCAGCATCCTGAAGTTCACCCTGAAGTCCACTGTTCATTGTCCCAATGCAGATGGGGTCAATGTATCTTCATATTCTTAGAGAAAACCAAAATCAATTATTCCTTGAGATGACACCTCATTAATTTGATACAAACTCCCAAACTCTTACTGCAGTCAACACATAATGAAAGTCTACTGTCCCATCCTGCCTCTGACAGCAAAGTTCTCAAGGAATCTCTGGCTATAGATAGGTCCAAAGAACAAAGAGACTTTTGAAATAATAGGAAAAGTACAAGGAAAGGTGAATTTAAAAAAAATATGTACCTGAAAGTAATTGAATGTTCTGATTTTCCTAGAACACACTACACTCAGCAATGCTTCCAGCACCATATGTTAAATACTAAAAAGCGATGAAATTGGTGAAGCTCTGAAATGGCATTGGTCCTAGATGCGTCATCGACTCCAGCGAGAACATCACATTAAGACAAGGGTTGTCTTCCTCTGAAAACTCTGTTGTTAGCACAGAGCACGTCCTCCCAGAGTCAGGGAACAACTTGCAGAATGTCTACAAAACCTACCTCCCTTCCTGCAGTCACTAATTTCTGTAAACACAATCTCCAGAGCACCTTGTTTATTTTATATAAAACCTATTGTTTAGCATCTGGGTAAGAGGAGTTCACAGGTATCTCTCCTCCATCCTTCCTCTCTTCTGCTTACGATTCTGTATGAACATCTGTGGCAGAAGGCAAGCCCACCTTCCACTAAGTTTGCTAAATTAGGCTGATATCTTGAAAATGGTTGTAAGCTTTTCCCCTATTCTTCTTTATCTGTCGCTGCAGAGACAGCCTGCAAGAACAGATTTCATTTCTGAAGCTGGCCAGCAGTAAGTTTTGTCCTGAACTATATTTATTTTTGTGTTTCCAAAAGTTTCCAGTCAGAGTATCAAGTTTAGTTCTTATCAGATAATTACACAGCACTTGACTCCTGAGGCAATTTTAAATCAATCTCAGGAAAGGCAGTAACTATACACTGTAGATAATTATAGTCCATTAAAGTACCTCAAGATTAGATTCAGAGATCACTAATCACACAAGGTCATAAATGTACTGCACCTTTCAGTGGTGGTGTCTGAATTTTGATATGTAGCCCTTTTGCAGGAAAAAAATATTTTCTAGGGTTTTTTATTGAGCAAAATACCAGAAGCAAATAGCAAACTAATTAAAAACATGCTAAATTATTGCCCTAAAAGTGATTTCAGTTCTAACCGGTCAGTCACAGAGAGAAAATCAGAGGGTAGAGCAAGACTGTCATTTTAAAGATACTCTTGACAAAACATGTCATATTTTGTATTTAAAATAATGCCTAACCAAACGCCTTCCTTACTTCAGGAAAATGGCTCCTTTAATTGCTGTGAGAGACGTGTGAAGTGTGCTTGACAAGTATTTGATTAAACGAAGAAGCTTCCTTGCAAGTCGCACTGATCGGAAATTCTCCAACTCACTGTTTTCCCTGTGGCAAAACATCATTTTTGCTCGAAACACACAAAATCCATTAAGACAATCAAAGCACATCTATCTGAAGTCAGCTTATCCCGAGCTGAAACACTCCCTTCATTCTTTGGTCCCGTAGCAAATTGCACCTGGGATGTGCCGTAACCGTTTAATGTCTTTTGCCGTGGTGGCTGGTGATCACCAGCAACAGCCGGGGGGGTTGTTGCTCTTCTTGTGGCAGTGGTGTTGTGTCAGTGTCAAGGTCGCAAGCACTGGAATGCCAATGACTCTTAGTCGGGAGGTCCCAGTCCACTGACTTGTTCAAAGAGCAACCACAGCTGGGTTTAGGGACAACTTGGACAGATTTACTGAACCCAGGAAAAGCTGCATGAACTTTTAACTCTAAACTTTCACATGTGTCTGGGGAAAATGTAAAGACATAAAACTCCAACAGGCTTCATGTAAGGTCACCATGCTCATTGCCAGGTCTTTATCCTCTTTTGTATCATGACAAGATGGCTTATGTAAGACGTTTCATCCTTATCTTTGTTTTATGGGAACCCTGTCTGAGATTTTCTCATTCCAGCCTTATCTAGATCCCCTTGCACCTGGTACAACCTCTCCTGCCTTCCCGCCTACTCACGCTGCACATCAAACACTACCCATCATCCTCAGGTTGACACTTGCAACATCAGCTTACGTAAACTTCAGTTTACCTGTCGGGTTTGCTAAGCAGGGCCAACTTTCATTAATGCTTTTTATGAGTAACACATATGGAGTGATGGCTACAGTATCATGGGAGGGATGTCCACATGTGATTCTTGCCCTCAGAGGGCAATTAACCATGCCTCAGTGTGTGTCATTAGCTGTTGACCAGATCACTGAAAAAGGGCGTAGTTCCTCCATAACTTGGTGGTTAAGCAGGTTTAGCTCTGCCTTGCAGCAGGAATCTCCAGAAGCATTTCAGAGGTACCTGCATCTGTACTGAACATCTGCTGATAACCAGCAGCTGAAGGCAATCTGACCTCCTAGGACAATTCTGAAGGCCACAAAGGATGTCAGTCTTCTGATTCACACCTTCAGCTGCCCAAAATTCAAAGACAGAGTGTAAAAGGCAATGGAAGATAAAGATTTATGGTACAGTCAAAACCAAATCTTGACCCAATGCAGTTGTAACCCAGTGTTGCTAATCCTGCACCTACATGGTGAGTGGCTCCTCAGATCCTCACACGACTCAAATCACAGCTCAGATGAGACATCAGACAATTGTAGGCAGGCATGGATTATGTCAGAACAAGTCAATGATTTCCAGCTGAACTTTTAAAGGCCCGTTCTCTCTACAAATACTTTAAACTTTTTGTTCCAGTACAAAATAAAAGAAAATGTTAAAAAAGAAGAATTTGCCTTGGGACAAACAATCTGGTTTTGCACTGGCCTCATTTAGCAGCATCACAGAAAATAAGGAGTGCTTTTATATGACAAAAAGCATGTAATTTAGTGCCACCTGGACCAAGTGACCATTTACTGGGGTCTTTGCAGACCTGCATGATCGTAGTTTCTCAGGTTTTCAGTAGTCTATTACTACTATCTCTGGCTCCATGAAGTAGTCTTACATTGAGTACTAGTCCTTGAGGAGAAATTGCATACTTTTTCCAAAGCCCCAGCCCTCTAGATGAGTCATATTCAGTGTTATGCCTTCTGTAATATTTGATGTCAAAACAGAAATATAGGGTTTACAAGGGTTCTTCCAGTGTTTCAGAAAACTGCCCCCATCCAGACCAGAAAAAGGTGCAATTATAAACACAAAAGAACTCTACATATATTTACCTGCCTCACCCAGCGTACCAGAGTCATTGAGACAAAGTCAGAATCTCTGAAATAGTTTCAATTCCTTTCTTTTGAATCACAGTCTCTAACTTTCTCATAACACAAGAAAACTTCTTCAAACTCTGGGTGTTCCCATCAGAAAGAAACTGTCCTCAGAGCCACG
Organism: Balearica regulorum gibbericeps; assembly: GCF_011004875.1. NCBI lineage: Eukaryota > Metazoa > Chordata > Aves > Gruiformes > Gruidae > Balearica > Balearica regulorum. Next base: position 33,585,132 of record NC_046191.1, on the reverse strand, counting down.
GGAGCAGATTCCTTTATCCATCCGGTGCATCCAGACCTGAGTCTCTCAGAGTCCCCCCGTGGCACAAGGGGATTTGTCTTTCCCAATGCCAAGCAATTCATCTGAGCTAGTTGCCCGCACTGCTCCTACAGACATTAGAGAGAAACAGGCACTCGCAGAGAGTAATCACCTAATTTTCTTAGACATCTCCTCTGGAATGAGATTAATTCGTGATACAGTAGCTTCCTAACCTCAGTCAGAATCTGTGAAGTGTACGTACAGAAATATCCGAAAACTGCTGACTTCTTTCACATGCAGAGAACTGGCTCATTAATTTTGGTTTGCACATGATTAAAAGACACTAAGAAAGCCTGAAATGACATGGCTTTCCATATTCCTACAGTGAGGCAGTTAACGTAAAGAACGTGACAGTATTTTCACCAAAAATGCCTGCTTTTGAGGGCTAGTATAAATTGTAAGAATATAGTACACACAATAACTCATTCTTGTAAGGGTCAGAAATCAGAAATCTTCTATACATGGCAAAGAAGATCACAAACCAGTGTTTCAAAACAATAAAAAGAGTATGTTTTCTTGTATTTTATTCCCATTCAATAACTCACACACACACACTTAACATTGCAAACATGAGCAGCTCCACTCATCAGTAAAGCTGCTCAACAGTATGCTCATATTTGCAGACAAGTCATTATAGGATTGGGAGCAGAGTTACCAGAACATCAACAGAAGAACACAGAGAAAACAATTATTTTGTTTTATTTTGTTTTGTTTTGTTTTGTTTTATTTTATTTTATTTTATTTTATTTTATTTTATTTTATTTTATTTTATGTTAATTTAATTTAGTTTATTTTTTTAAGATCTGAATTATCTCAGAAATTGCTAACTGCTTTAACTTTCAAAATTGGGCTTTAGGATGCTCATCTGGAATATATTATTAATCATGAGTATTATAAATGTTACATGGTAATGACCGAAGTCCCTTGGTGAGATAAGAGTTGCATTGTGTTTGCTCTGTACTTTTGAGTAGGAAAATAATCCCATTTCCTAAAACATTTACAGTCTTTGAGAGACAAGGCAGATGAAAGGTAGAGGACAAATAGACACGATTAAGTAATAAGTGTGTGAGTAAATAGCAAGTCCATGATGAAATCAGCAGTAGAGTCGAGGTCTCTCACATCCCAAATCAGTACCTTATACACAAAATCATTATGTTCTAATTAAAAATCTTTATCAGTAGTAACTGAATGTAGCATAAATCTGGGATGAGTCCGGTTTCTGTGAGAATACTATCTAAAAATAATATTCTGAAGAAAATTTTAAGCACAAGGAGGAAAGTCTCCTGAGAACACAATTTACTATGGAACACATTGCCATTTGCTGAACGTTAAAGAAATTACCACTGTGGTATGAATGATGCTCCACTGAAGTGAGTAGGAAAACTCAGACTGAAAGCTACCGTCTCAAGCTCTCTGCAGACCTAGGCAGACACAGCTTTTACATTACGTTTATTGCATTACTTTGCATAGTTACGCTTGAGTCACACTGAGAAGGTTTTTTCTGCAACTATGTATTTGCAAATGACAGTCAAGACCTGAGGGATCAGCAGAAAAGCCCATCACTTCAGAAACTGTTGTGTAGGAGTAACACCTATCTCCGTACAGCTCCCTGAACAAACACGTTGATTTGTGTGACAATGCAAATCAATTAAAGAAACAATCCACGTGTTATTACTAATTACCCATTTGCCATCCTACTGTTTCGGCTGACGTACGATAGCACATAGCATGGGCTTGACCAGTGCCACTAGATACAGCACAGAAAACCACAACAAGGTCCTCCTAAAATATGTTACAGTGTAAAAAAATAAAAATTAAAAGATATTGTATATTGAAATACAATCAGAAAGATTAAGGGCCAGATCCTAGAGGAGTGAAGTGTGCACAGCACCACACTGAAATGTGGGATGTGGGACCCGGAGTGGGACTGGGAGCACTGTGAGAGCTTCAGAGGCTCTGGATGAGACCCAACGAGCTTTGGTGGTCCTTTACTTAGAACTAGCTGAGAAACTGAGGATGGAAGTAAAACCCCATCTTCCTCCCATGCCTTTACTTGTGACTGGAGAAGTACTTTTGTCAGTGACCCTAGAAGAAAAAGAAGGAAAAAAACAAACCACAGAAAATAACTATACATCGTAATCATTTACCCAGAAGTGGGAATGTTCAATTTTCTGCTCTGCCCAAGTGAAATCAACTCTACTCTACCAAGGAACCAGGACAGGAAAGATGATCTTCACCCTGACCAACACAAACCAGAAAAAAATTTCAAGATTTCTAGGCACAAAGAGAGAGCAAGCAAGAAAGCTGGAGCCTGACTTCATAAAGTAGTGGCTGACACATTCACGTGGGTCCTGCCTGGTTCCAGTCCTTGCTCCAAAGGCTATTTAGGTATTTCAGCTAATTGCTGTATAATTTGAAAGACTTTTACAGGAAAAGAAGTGTCTGTTCTTCCCCATGCCTGTCTTGCACACAGCCAGGGAAAAGCCTTGCAGGCTTCTCATGTTTGTATAATCAAATTCATGTTTGCTGAGGCTGCTCTAAAGGGGGGTCACCACTCTTGCTTCTTGCTTCCTGCGCAAAGGCGAGCAGCAATCTAACACCGTGGAAAGATAACAGTATTTAGCATGGACACCTCTCCTTTCAAACTGTGCTTATTTCATGCAGAAGGTTATACAATCTCCATTTTCATAATATTTCATTTAAATACATCCCATGTAATGGAATCTTGGTATTTTCATATCGCATTGCTGGTAAATGAAAACCTCGTCTCATTCAGTAAGAACAATGTTTGCTTTTGGCCTAGAGCAGGGAACAGTGATTGAAGCACTTGGGAATTCATTTCAAAGCGCTGTGGAATGCATTACCATGGCCACATCCTCTCCTTCAGAAAACACCCGCAAACAGTGTCAGTCTATAGGGTGCAGTTTTTGAAAGCATGTGTTAGCGATTGTCAGAAACTAAATGGGAGCCTAAAGGAATGATTAATTAGGAGCACAGCCAGCAAATTGGCACAAATGGCGAACATGAATAACACTTGTCTCAACAAGAATTTATAATTTCCTTTCATATTATCAGAGGCAAAGCCCAGCAAAGATGAATGCAGGACCAATTTTCAAAGTTTTTACTCACTTTGATTGGATCATTCATACAGTTCTTGATCCCCTTTATTTCCATCAGACAGCAATATTTTCCCCTGTACAATATAGTGGCAGAATCATTGCTAAAAACTGCGATGGTCAAGGGAACAAGAAATGGAGGGGAGGTGTTACAGGCAGAAGCTGGGGAAATGCTTATCACCTATGGCCATACTGCATCAAACTGAAGGAACAGGAAAAGGTCGTTAGTTACTCATCAGGATAGTCTTTTCCATGCTGTGCAATTCGCAGAAGGTAGAGTTACTCCACCTTGTAGATAAGGAAGTGCCTATGATCCACAGGAATTCCCCAATCTAAACAAATCCCATAATATATTACAGAAAAAAAGTAATTCTTTGCAAAGATCTGTTATCCTCGTTTAGAAAAGGTCACTGCATAAAGAACATCCAGATTTGTCTCACCTCCATCTGACAAACTTACTTAGACGTGGCCTTCTGGAGCTGTACGTAGTTGTGACAGAGCCTTTCCTTCTTATCCAGAGTCACACCAGACTTTCTTTCGCCAAGTGAAGGGAAATTGTTGGCATAGTATTTCTCTTAAACAATTCAATACATCAAAGTAAACCAATTTTTGTAGTTTTGCACTTCTGACAAGTTACATATATTAATAAAGGAATGCACCTGTCTTCTGCCTGAATATATCTTCTGAGTGCCCTGGTTTTATTGCTCAAGTACTCATAGTTATGTTTTAGCAGAGTATGAGTTTTGAGGGATAAAAGCATAAAGAAATAAGTTGGAACAAGGCATGAGTTTTAGTAGCACTTAAACTGAACCGTTCTAGCTCTGAAAACAGAGGGAATCTAATTCTATTCTTTAAGTTCCAAAAAGACACGAACTCATCCAAGAGTTGTGATCAAACTCGAGAGCAGAGTTGCTGAACAGCTGAAGAAAATGGGCAATTATATAAATTAAAAACTAACATTAATATGAGTGTTTAATATTATCAAATAAATAAATACTAATATTAACTTAAACTATAATCGTTCAACACAGCTTCTTTACTCCAGAAGTGGAGGATATCAATAGCATCTACTGATATCTTTGGTGTCTAGAAATTATTGACTGGGCAACATTTATTTAGCATGAGGAAAAATTAGCAAAGAATGTTCTTAATGCCCAGTTACAGTAGAAACCACCAACATGAGTATTCTATGCAAAAGATAAAGTGATATGGGGTAGATTTTTTATATCCTTCTCAAACTAATTAACACTGTTCTTCAAAGAATCTCATAGTCTTCATTCACAGAAAAGTATTTTTGAAAGTTTCCAGTTATTCCTTTCCAATGGACTATTTGTCTCAGGTCAGTAGGACTCAGATACTCTGGAAAAACATCTATTTTAAAAATATTTTAAGATTTTTTCTCAAGAAAAATCAAAATTTAAAGGGTTTGATCATTATGCTATTGACTCTTGCTTTTTGGTACCTATGTAGTTAATTTTTTTAGGACAAAATAAAACTTTGGCCAGTTTAGCACTGCAGTAAATAAGATACTACTTGTTGTGAATAAATATCCAAATATTAATATTTCCATGGTGAAAAGAAATACTTCCTTTGCTAGTTGGTTAAAAGTATCTTTAAAAGATGCATGAGCAATTAAGTATAATATATATATATTTTATATATATATATATAATATATATATAATAAGGCAAAGATTTTCAGAAATGACCAGAGATGTAAACACACAACCTCTCGTGGATGAAAGGAGCAATACGAAACACTACCATCCCCCGTTGTTGAACACTTCTCTCTTCGCAGATACCTTACAGTGGACACTCCAGTGTTTCTCATCATGATTGTGGGGGCTTTCAGAAGGCTACCCCAGCACCCTGCTGCTCTCACAACACGGCTATTTCAGGTTGTAACGCCATGCGGTGTCCTGGTGTTGGGTACGCCGTACGTTCTTGTCTTCACGTCAGGACGACAGGTGCCACAATCTTTGGAGCATTTACAAGACAAAAAAGTAGATGACTTGGCAAACCAGTTTACCTGCATAATTATAGCGATTGTGATGATAACTACTAGCTATGATGAATGTTTTTTTAACGGAATCAGATTGGTTTTAAAAATAAAATGTTGCGCAATAAAAGCTTATGAGGCAAACCGTGATTTAAAGGGAGGGAGGAAAACTAATACTAGTTATGCATTAAGCTAGGTATGCATTAAAAATACTCCTGTCTTGACTGCTTCCCAGAAATCCCTTTTATCACATAGCCTACGGAATACGTGATTAATACAGCTAAAAAGAGAAACACACCCAAAATATCAACAAAACATCTGAAAATGAGAACGAAAGAATTTCTTCAAAGTGTGTTTTCACAACTGAGGACACACAGAAAGGGTTTCAGGCTGTCTTGATTCACTTCAGGGGAAGAGAGCTGGGGTTTGGGTTCTTTTTAAAAGGAAGATAATAAAGTACATGTATAATATTGTTCCACCTTTTGCGGAGGCTGAAGGGTAAAGAACTTGTAGTAGCCAAATGTGAATTAAAGAGAAATGAGAAACAATCAAACTGTAACAATGGCCTTAGGCAGTGTTCTTTTATTTAGTTTCTATTTTCTGTAATACGTCTAACAATGTCTAAATGAAACATTCTCTATAAGCTAATGGTATTAATTCTTAATGAAAAAAAAAAAAAATCACTGGCACTAGAAGACTTCTGCCATCTGGCTAACACTCAGAATTTTAACAGAGATCCTAATTAGGTTTCATTACTTGAAAGAAGACGCCAGGTGAGGTTTCTTTTATCTCAGGAATCATGACTCCCGCAAAGCATGTGAAGGAAGCAGAGGGCAAGGAGCTGAGAAACTTTCTCAGCTGATATGTGAAATCCACACTGTTGTTAAGGCAGGAGCTTACTGCTTCTCAGGTATTTAAAAACAGAAGTTACAAAAAAAGGAAAGTAGTTTTATAATGAAATCTGGATGAGGGATGCATGGAGGAGTTTGGGTTGTTGATTTTTCTGGAACCTTCATGTCTGCGTTGGAGAAAACCTGTACTTAGTATTATATTGAGTTCAAAACCAATGCAGTCTACAGCCTTTGTGTCTTTCACAGTAGAAAATTCTGTAATCTAATTCCAAATAATGCAATTGCCATAGCCACAGTGAGTTGAAACCGTTCCAGCTACCAGAGCTAATCCTGTAAAAAACATTGAATATCAAAACAGCAGCCCTTCGGAGACTGATCAGGAGAAAGCCAGTGCAGAAAGGAGAACTGACAAGTATTTTACATGCCTTTCTTTTTTTTTTTCTTTTTTTTGCAATAGCTATTGTAGGCTTCATTCCTATATCAATATCAGCATAAATTAATCAAATCTAGAGGTTTTGTAAAGTAAAATGTGTTCTACATGAAACACATCCAAAGACAGGAATGGTTGGATGGAGATCAGAAAATTCACAGTACCCCGGACTACACAAAGGCTCATTTAGATCAAGTCTAGACATATTTTGTGAATTTTATTCACCAAACAGATCTGAAACCCCTTTGTGGACACCAGTCTTTAGCTAACAATACCACAACAATCGCTTGGCATATCTTTACCCATCTTACCTTTCTACAATATTTTCCTGAATACGTAATGGCAAGGAAATGAAAGGGCAAATAATATTTTTTTCAAATGTTAAAAAAAAATAGTTTAATCTTAAATCCAGAAGTTTTCCCTGCACTGGTAATTGTCATAATTTTACACACAGAGTTATGGTCATGGTCTTTAAATTTTGTTGCTTATATTTCATATGTATACATATTTTGTAATTCCTCTATTCTTGGAGTCCATGAGATGTCAGTCTCTCTGCTTTCCATATAGAGAAATGGTTCCAGCACTAGCAGTTGAATTTACAGCATTGACATGATATCAAAGATATGAAAACATTGATCAGGCTGCAAAAAAGAGAAGACAAAGGAGAAGAAGACCCTTTAAAAAAAAAATTGCAACATTTCCAGACATGTGGGGCAGGCCTGGCTCGTAGTTTTTTAATTCTTCATGCGCAACGCTAAGTGCTTTGATACAAAAGACAAAATAAGAATCTCCCTCTGGAAGAAAATGTCAATGATTTTTTTCAGAAATCATAAAAGAACAATGAATCATTCCCGAAGGAAGTATTTCTGTTTGGAAAAAGCAGAGAACAATTCAGACTACTCTATTGGTCTTCATGAATGCAGGATTTAATAAATTCCTCTGTGAAGTCCTTTATAGACTCTTCCAAAAAACAAATAATTTCCATGTGACAGGTCACTTGATTTGGCAATGGAGGGATACATTTAGCAATACAAATTGTATTTAGCTGCCTTATCTTCCCTGTACTGTGTTGTCCATCAAAACTAAATCCTCCTTGGTATAAGGCAGCGGTTCTGGTGACCTCCTTAGTGCTACAGCGAGTTCTTCAGGAGAAGAGTTGGGCCAAGAGTTACAGTTGTAGGACATGAGTGGGTATCTCATGCTTTTATAGACAGGTTGTGGGATCTCCATCCGTGGAAATATTCAAAAGGCAAATAGACAAGGCTCTGAGCAAGCTAGAGTGACTTCAAAATTAGCTGTGCTCTGAGTGAGGGAAGGAGCAGCTGACCTCAGGAATCCCCTTCTGACCCAAAGAGTTGAAATGAACAGCATGAAAATAGGAATAAAATTATTCTGTTTAACAGAGTAATAAATAAAATAACTTAATTTACTAACTGGATGGTAAGCTTAAATATAAAATGTAAATAATTGAATAAAGTGAAATTCTATTATTCAGAAAAGCAGCTACAAAATTATGTGCTCTTTGAAGTAAAAAATTGAGCTTTACTACATGAAACAACTCCATTTTTCATGTAGGTCACAAATCGTATTCTTAAGTGCCTAAGATAGCTGACGACAAATTAGATTCCCACTCACAGTAAAACTTGCTTTCCATTCTTCTGTACAGCAATAGACATTCATTTTAGAGTGCCTTATTTTAAGCACATATTTAAAGCCAATTTATGTATAAGTTTGAAAAGAACGTGTCGTAATACAAAGTTTGGTTTTGGTTTGGGTTTTTTGAAATCAGAATACAAGGCCAGAGATGGGAGGGCGTTTAAGGATGCAAAATCAGGGCATAGCATGAGCGTCGTTTAAGACCGATGTGGCGGTGAGACACAGCTGTGTAACACCTGCCCCTGAAGGACACGACCACTTGTGCCCGCGAGAGACTTTAAGCTCTGTCACCGTGCACACCACAAACCCTGAGGAGCTCTAAGGAAGACAACCGACTGCACAAATAACATTTGCTAGATTGAGCTTACAACCTCTTACTGGTCAGATACACTCCACCCCCACAAACCCCATCGCCTCATTTAACTAACAGTCACTATGTTTACATGTATTTATTCACTAGCATGATTAACATGCTTACATAAAGCTATTGGATTTTATTCCTGTTTCCTGAGACGCACGGTTGCATGAAACACCGTTCATGGAAAAATGCTGTGGGATATTTTTCAATCCTCTACAGTTATGTTCCATCTAGAGCAAAGAAAATAACCTGAACCCTTCAAGTTACTATCTTTTTTCTGGTTTATTGAATATTTTATAAGAATTCCATAACGAGATCGAAAATGTCTGTGCATAAAGAACCATGATATTGATTTAGTTCCCATAGTTATAAAATATAAACCAACTACCAAAGAACAACCATTCCCAACCTTTCAGTTGTTATATTTTGTATTCCATTTCATGTTCACAGGATGGTACAACACATTGATTTATGTTATTGGCAACAATCTCCGCTGTATCATGGGAGTTCATTAAGGGAGTTTTCAGGGTACCGGCTATGAGAACATTTCTCCTGGATTCATAATTCAGTAACAAAATACAAGTGATGAGTCTAATGATGATTCGTACATGTTTTGAATTTCCAATAAGTATCATTATTTATCGTTTACATATGAGGACTAACCATCACATAGGCAGATAATCTCACAGGCTTAGACTGATTTTTTTTGATGGATTTTTGCTGCATTTCAAAAGGAAAAAAATTAAAAGTACTAAAAGAGCATATACATTCAATTTTTAAAAATAAAATCAGAGGTGGCAGATGTTTTACGTGCTAAAACCTAACTGGCTAAATTCATTCCTGGCAAAGTCAGTAAAATTACTTCATACAATGAATTTGCTTCTTGTACCAACCAACCTGTTTTGAGTACATACCATGTAATTCACAGGTTCAGTTCCTTTAGCTGATGCAGTGCAGATTGGCAGCCCCAGCCCTTTTGTCTCACAGCTTTCCATCCAGCCCGCTTCTGCTGGATGTAAGGACACACGAGCAGGTTACAGCAGGGTGGAGTCCCCAGGAGATGCCACCACATCCTGCCCCACCAGCTTTCCAGAATTTCCCACCAATTTTACCTTGTTTTCCTCACTCTCCCTAAACAGATCTAGCCTCCCCCCATTTTTATTTTTTCCCCATCTCTTCTGAGTCCCTTCCCAGCATCCTGGGAGGCAGAAGGCAGCAAGCTCTGGGACTCAAGTGGATGTAGAACTAGAAGGCTGCATGGGCAGAAAACAGAAACAAAAACCCTCCCTTCCACCTTGCAGTCCCCACGGTCCCAGCAATCCTTTTCCTTTCATCTGAATCCTCACTGCATTCTTCTGCTTCTTTCCATCCTCAATTTCCTCCTAAACCTTCCTGCCTCTTCCCCCCAGCTCTCAGCATCCCTCTCTACGGGTTTTTTTCGTTGCTCCAGCAAAGCTAAACTTTGTCTACGTACAGAGTGCTTCTTGCCTTAGATTCATTAGGACTTGTTGATCCACAAAAAGCAAGTTTATTTTGAAACCTCTTTTTGCAGCTAACTAAATGTTTGCTGGAAGGCTTCTAAAGCCCAAGTCCTGCCTCCTAATCGTATGCATACAGCTTTACAGTATTTGTCTATTTACAATAGACAAATGCAAAAGAAAGATCCCTACGCGGTTAGACCTGTTAGTAGGAAAAGACTGTTATTCTTCAAACACTGCTAAAATAAGTGTAGTTGCAAGGATATTCATAACCCTGAATCCTTTTAACGAGCAACACCCACCAAGTAATTTCACACCACTGTGAACTGCGACTTATTTCACTAAAGCTAGTGAAAATGCACCAATGCACAGAAAGAACAAAAAGGGAAAACTGGTAGATGGAGGACAGGACAGAAATGCCCTCCAGAAGGCTCACTGACCCCCCTTTCAAAGCCTATAGTCCTCATTATCTGAGTTGATCCATAAAGTTAACATGACCAAAACACTTGGATCATCTTTTACCCATGAAGAGCTGAGGATGGTACTTTGCTGAAGACTGAGAATGGAACAAAAGCAAAATTAAGGACAGAAAAAGGGGCAAAATAGGCTATTCAAAATCTGAATATATCTAATTTTGTTTGGCCAAAGCAGCACTTGAATTCAGTTTTATTCTACTATGAACAAAAAGAGCATAAACTGGTACTTCTTAAGCAAATAAAAATAATAGCTGGTATTAAACTATCCATTTGTAGTCATTTGTGCTATATGGCACACACCGAAGCTGTGGAACAAGATGAATGTTCAGACAGGTTTCAGCAAAACTGAAGGCATTTTATAAAAATAGAGGGTCTGATCATTCAGATAGAAAGAAAGAAAGAAAGAAAGAAAGAAAGAAAGAAAGAAAGAAAGAAAGAAAGAAGGAAAGAAAGAGGCAGATTCAGTTTTTCTTTGTGGAAGTTAACATCTCAGTTTGGCTCCTGTGTACCTCTTAAAAAAGGAGGGATTGAAAATCACGTCAAGTCTATTAAGCTTTTGTGCAGAAAAACATTGCAATCTAAAATTTCCATGCCCCCAATTGCCAAAAATGTCAGAAAACTGTCAGGTTTTATGTCTGCTTAAAACCAAAACAGTAATAATGCAGCTTCTGCAAGAGATCTGATTTCCATCTGACGTGCTGATAAGGCAGGCTGAGCAGAAATTAGACAGGCCTAGAAATGACAAGGGAACAGCAAGCTCCACCACTCATCGAGGTTTTCAACACCCTACATCCCTCCTCAGAGTTATTAAACTGATGATTTAATTAATAGGACCAAAATGCATTCAAAACTATCCTTTTGAAACATTCCTGTCCAGACTGTTTCACTGATGCAGGTGTTCTTAAGAGGCCTAAAATGATGCAGCTGTCATTGTGTTTGGCTTTTAAAATGTAATGTACTGTATTATTGTTGTTCTAATGCTTTTCATGTTAATGGCTTAATTTTTGTTTCAGATACTTTGAAAATTTTTGCAATACAACGCCTACAAGACAAGCTTCTGCTTTAGCGTAATTTTACTTTTGGTAGAAAAAAATTAAAAAATCATACAAAGAAAGAAAAACAAATCATATGGGTTCAGCTTCTGAGTTTAATACATCTGATGGATGCGTGATCTAGGGCTCAACATCTGTGTTCAGCCACATAACTATCTTAGAAGACAATTCTGGCAATTCCTTTAGTGGTGAATGTAGTTCTAAACTACCATGAAGCTCGTGGACCTGAATCATCCAAGACCTGTTAATTTTACACTTCCCCGGCATCATTAGTGTAATTCCCAAGGGAATTCATTGTCATGTGAAGGATCCCATTTCCACCCAGCTGTATACTCTCATCAGTAATGAGCGTGCTAATGAGCCCATATGTAAATATGAACTCCCTCAAGAACTTCTCCAATTGCAATCTTGGGCCTGCCACTTACTTCAAGACATATAGCAAAATTTAGGCAAATCTCAGCATTTTGGGTCTCCATCATCTCCTTCTATAATTTTCCCTCTGGTGATGGTATGTACTTAAATGGAATGCATGGCATGCAATTTCACAGGATGAGACCTTTAAAATGGGCTTTAGAAAGATAAATAATTTAATGAAAAATCACATATATAGTAATAAAAAAAAAAAAAAAGGAAGGCAGGGGTTTTTTTTGCAAGAGTGCTCTACAATGATAGAGAAAAATAACAGCAATTCAGTAGGTTGCAAATAGTTTTAAAGTCTTTACCCTGAGGACGGCACAAGAAAATGTTTCCCTCGCTAGGAAATGTCTTATCTGGATGAGACAGGATTGCTTTACAACACCCAGCGAGCAGTGTGCTGAGGAGCGGGACATGCTCAGGCTGCAGATGAAAGCAGCAAAAAAAGCGGAAGAGTCTGAGGTGCCCAAACTGCAAGCACTCTGGGATCCAGATGTACACTCTGACTTTCCCCGTGGGAAGAATGCCACTCCAGAACACACCTTTGGTGGCAGAAATCCTCCCTAAACATCTGTGGTTATACCTCCATGCCCCCCAAAAGCTGCACCCAAGCAGGTAGGCACCGTCTCCCAGCTTAGCCAAGGATCAGGTAGACCATCCATCCTACCTCAGGCAGGACGGAGCATTTCTCTAAATATAGGGACCCCACTTTTTGCCTCTAAGCACAATAAAATAGCATTAAAGGTCATTTACGCAGAGAGTGTCTACCCCGGGGTGTGTGCATGGATGTGTCCTCTCCCCCCCTAAAACAGAGGCAGGCTGCCGTGCTGCGTGCCAGGATGGGGAAGGGCGCTCCCCCTTCTTGCACTAAAAGCCATGCAAGGTTTGTAGGATTATAGAGAGGGAGAGTATGATGCCTTCAAAACATTTACTTGGAAGGAATGGAAACAGGCGATGGTTTCAGTCTCCGCTCCCACAACAGAATAGATCGTACAAAATCAATAGTTTTATTAAAAAACAAAAATAAACCTGCCACCAGAGCCTTCCCTTCCCCATACAGGTAAATTACAAGTCATGGAAGAAGGATGTTGCATGATGTTTTCTTAAGTGTATACTGATAATTGGTTAAATAAGAAGGAGTAAAAACTCTTTAGAAAAGGTTTTATCTTCTCCTGATTTTAATTTTAACGGGTAAATTAAAAGTCAATATTCACATCTAGCAGTGCAACAAACATTTTGGTGTGTGCACAGCTTGGAAAGATTCTCAGTGGGCTACAGCACACGGGATTTGCCTTTCAGATGAGGATTTTGTGGCTGTTGGAATATATCCTTTAATAGAGTTAAAAACATTGCTTAAATTATTTGTCAGTCATGATTAGCACTGACACAACCATGCAATCAACAAGCTAACAAGTTCAGCATCTTCAGTGCTATATTATACTAAAACTGTTTAAGCAATATAACTAATACCTTGCCTGAATACCTTCATTAAAGAAAAGGTGAAATAGTCAAACTTTCGTTATTATGTATTACAGACTCCATTTAACCATGCTCATTTACAAACTCAGTCGTGTTACTTCTAGTGTCATCAGAAATAAGTTCATGCTCGGTAAAAGCCACTAACCTCTGCAGTGAACTAACTGAGGGTGGAAAAAGTGGTTTTATTCTAATCCGAAACGTTGTCTCTGGTTATAACAGTCCATTAAATCAATTTGGTGCCTCGTTGTCAAGAAAGATCTCAACCTAATGTTACGCAGAAGCCTGCTCTGAAGGGCAGCACGAGCATCACTCTTTGTATGAATTCTCATCACTTGAGCTGAGTGCTTTGGTCACCTGTACAATAAACGGTAAAAATGAATTACTGAAGGGACCCAACCTCTTAACTGTAACTATACAGTACTTTCAGATAAAAATTAAATGAGAAAATAAGTAATAAGGTAGTATTGTGAGCAGAGAGAAATCAGACTAAGTTAGTCCTCAGATAGAGGCATTAACCAAAGAAGCAAGGTCAGGTGGGCTTTCGCTGGCCAGAAGAATAGGAGGAAACTCTAAAACCCACACAAAGACAGAGCTCAAGGCTGGTGGCAATACAAAGACAGCATTATGTGCCAATAAATCGTCAGGGTAACCAATTATATCATGTCACAGATAGAAGTGATTACAGCGAGTGCTGAGATTTCAGGCCTCTTGAATTTAATAAGAGCTGAGCAAAGTCACAAAAGCAGTAAGTGCATATAGTGTACCTGCCAACGATCCAGCAAAAGCACCAGCGCTGGGCTTCCTTGGACTTCAGAAACTGCAAATGCAAATGTGAACCTGCTACACCAAGATCATCACACCGGATTTAGGCCTGGGTCCCCAAACCCAGGGTTGGGGTTTGCGGAACACAAGAGTTGCCCAGTGGTTGTGCAGTGACTCTGCATCGTACACACGCAGCACCAAGTTCGTCTTGGGCTGCTGGTAACTGCTGGCCTGAGCACCCAACAGCACTCCAAAGAGTCCTCTACAGCATCCAAGGCATCATACAAGCCATTAGCGACACTGAGCAGTTGGTTTCATCCCAGTTAAAGTGAGGTGATTGCACTTGTTAAATTATTGGCCAGGCCAGTCCAGCCACAGCTCCACGTCATGTGGATTCCCACCACGCAATGGTGCTCCCTCTCCCAAGAGATCTGTTACAGTCAGGCATAACTGGGTACTCCTACAAGCCAAGGCAAAAGTTGCAGCCTGAAATTCCTCAGGTTCATCTCTGTCACAGTTTTCAAAGGTATTACTAAGAAGGTTTATATACCTACTATTAAAGTGCTCTTTTATTCTGCAAAGCAACTCTTAAAATGACACACAGGGGTTCTACATTTCATGTTTCACAGAACAAGTTTGCTCAGCCTAAGAGTGAAGAGATATTTTCTTATGGCTGGTCACAGAGAGCAGCAAACAGTGCATGAGCAGTGCTTCAATCCATCTCCTGGCATTGTCAGCAAGCAGCGTTACGCAGTACTGAAACTGTCTTTCTGCGTACTTTTCTATTTTTTCATCCTTATCACCTTTCTACTTCCCTCTGTAGCTGTATAGGCAAAAACAAAGACAGCATTTGGTCCTGCATGTTTCTGACAGTGCATTGCTACAAAAATAAAACAAAGCTTCCCCTCCCCCCAAAAAAGAGCTTTCTCAAAAAAAAAAAAAAAAAAAAAAACAACAAAAAAAAACAAACAACAAACCCAACCCAAAAAAACACTTCTCAAGAAATAGTTTTTATGTGGTTCTGCCTAGTTTGCTGTCTGGAGTATGAAAGTACATCCAGCTGGATAGCTCTGCCCATGTTCCCTCCACAAGACCAGCAAAGTGCCCCCTGTTCTGGCATAATTTTTCCCACACGCACACTTGGAAAGTCCCTGTTTCTCCTCATTATCTTCAAGATCCCCAAACTGATGTGACAAGTTCATTGGACCTTGCAGCGCCTTGACTTTAATTGTATCTCAGCGGGTCTGGACAGCTCGTGGTGGCCACCAGCCTTTTCAAGAGGGCTCTGGTAAACCTGTGCTGCCCTTTGAATGTCACAGCGGAACACGGTCCTGAATATGATGAGGTGGAGGGAAAACACTCCAGCTCCTTCCTCTCCGCCACTTCTGTATCCTCCTTGAGAGTTCAAATGAAGCAACAATGAGTTATAAAAATGCCTTCTCATTTTAATTCCCAAAGAGAGTCCTGAGTGCAATTAGAAGTGAAAGAAAGAGATCACTGTTTAATAGGTATGCTTTGGCTGGAACTGAATTGCCTCCGAGACCCTAAATCAAAAGCTCTGTGGAACGCAAGTAACTTCAAGAGAGCTGTTTGCTAGAGAAAGCCGGTCTCCAGGGACCCGCGCCGCGTTCCAGCCAGGAGCTCTGCTCTTTGCCACTCCTGGATGAAGGGCAATCCAAGGAACGTGCAGCACTTGGACCTCCGCAGGCAGGCAGAGAGGAGCATCTTTGGCACCAGCCTTGAAGGACTGAGTAATCACCGCTGCTGAAGGGCCCTTTGGCTAGTGCAAAGGTTCAATGCCTCACCTGTTGAAAACCTACTTTCCTTTAAAGGGCTGCTCTTGACTGTGGAGAATGGTAGGTGACGTAGCCTTCAACATGCAATAGGTTTACTTGACCGTGAATGCTGCTGCAAAGTGGATGTGCTGAGAACTGGTCTTTAGCCACCTTCCTAAATACACACATATGCAGATCTTAGAGCACTTTGGAAAATACATTTTTATTGGCTCATCGACAGGGAAAATAAAGTTGCTGGCAGAAAGAACTTTACGTGCCCTAAAAACAAGAAATGCATTAGCATCTTTATTACAAATGTAATTGGTTTTTTTTTAATTTGTGATTGGGGAAAGGGTCACCAGTTAAAATACACCACTGTAAAATTTGCAATTTAAATTTCATTTCACGCTGGAATGTAGAAACAGTTTACATAAATAGTATCCATTAATCATTAAAAAGAAAGGTTAGATGTAAATTAGGCTGCTATTATTTTTTCCTGTGATTATTTATGTGTTGGTGATGAAATTTGTTTTCCCAAGGAAGAAGAATGAAGGCTTTTTGAAAGCAAAATCACATTTCTACAGAAAGTATAAACTTCAAGCAAGGAAAACAGACTAGTTATTGATTTGACCCCCAAGGGCCACCAGAGAAACACAGGGTTTACTCTTGTTTACCTTTAAGGCAGGAGCCTTTCACTTCAACTCAGTTCAGTGTAGCACCTTCGGTATCGCCTCTACTCAGACAACCAGTTTCTGACAATCCGTTTTACATATCCCACTTCACATTTTGGGGAGAAAAAAAAATAGGAAAGAAAAGAAAATATCCTGAGGGCACTGACTGCTACTTCATCAGCTAGTGTAGACTGACTTAATGCCTCTGCTATTAGCATAGATAATAACAATCAGCATTTTATCCCAGCCTTTCAGGGCTGTCATTTTTAAAGGCATCCATTACCAGAAGCAGGAACAATCCTTACTTTTTCAATGAAAATCGCTAAGAACAATTCTTCATGCTCTTTCAGAAGAATCTATCCAGTCAGCAGAGACACAAGGTGTTCTGCATCCTCTGCAAAACCATTCACAGAGATCGTCTTTGCACAAAACCCCCAAGATAACGTACTTTCCTTTCAAAGATACCTGTACCGTACTATGTAATACCATGTATTACATAGTGTGGGATCGGATACTGTGGTATAGTGTAGTATTGGCAGGAATACGTTCTGGTTGCCGCAGAAGAGATGATGAGAAGCAGTGCATACATGTGCCCTGAGACCATGCTTAGGGATCATGAAAGATTAAGGTTTTTTGCTAGATCTGAAGATAAGAGGAGAACCTACTGTTACGCAGTATTCTAGTGTTTTAGGAAACCCTGGGCCAGTTTAAACTAATTCATATCATCACTCTTTTAGCAAAACTGATGGATCAGTGGGAAATGTTTTCCCTTGGCTGAAAGAGGAATCTTATCTGCTCCTCTGCTACAGAAAAAAATGTGATCTTCAGGTTATCTGAAGCTTATTCTTTTATAAGAATGTAACTTATTTTTATGAAAATGTAACTGATTCTTTTATAAAAATGTAACTTTCCTTTTTACAAACTATAGAGACCTCTAACAGATGTCATCAGCTGCATTTCCATGCTTTGGGGGGAAATCTCTCTTCAAGTTTATGCTACATATTAGTACTTTGGTTTGCAGTACAATTAAAACTTATAACACATGAACCTCTTGTATAAAGACATATTAAAATTGTATGACCTAAGAATTAAGCTCACTCTACACAAGACCTTCCTATTAAGGATCAAAGAGTTAGGTCCAAGCTTCTAACATGGATGAGACATCCCATAGAGAAAGGACCAGTGAGAACCTGTCTATAAATCCTTCCTTTTCCTCAGACAAAAAAATGAAATGAGACACACATAGGAAGAGTACGTAATTCAAGAGTACTTGAATTCTGGACCTCCGTGGTGGGTGAACCTGCTGCACATCGGTAAGATATTGCCCTGCACCCAGCAGGTTCTCTCCAAATGCATGGGGAGGAAGGATGCAATAACCAGTCTCTGGTTTCAGGGCTACAGCTTCCAGCTCTTATTGCTGTTGGAAGTTTCATGTATCAACACATTAGGATTTCACTATTCCTGAATCCACAATCTTAATATATCCTGAAAATGGATGTTCCCATCCTAATTCCTCACAGATGAACTTTGCACTTCCCTGAAATAATTTCCACCGGGGAAAGGACTTTCCCAACTGCTTTAAAGAATTTTGAAATAGAATTATAAATAATAAAAACTGATTGTCGAAGTGACTTCGTATCATTGCTTTTTTATAATACCTCTTTACTCACTCATTAATACACAGACTGTGGTTATACACAGTTAGGGGTCAAGTCTTTAGTGACATTCCTCTTTATGTAATATTTGATTTCTCATGTGGCCTTGGCTTGCAGCTGTAGCATCATTTCATTTATGATTTACTGGAGATACCCTGCTAACACTTGAAAAACAACAGAAAAATAACAATCACTGAAAATAAATAATTCTGTATTCAAAAAAATAAGAGAGTGGCTTTTTTTCTTTGTAATCTAATAGTTTCAAGGTTGATATTTTATCAGTTCATGGAGTGCCCATGGTAAGATGATCTCAATATACACTTCTGTCTCACGTTTGTAATGGCTTACAATAGCATATTTTTTCAAGCCTGGCACACTAGACTATTCCCATTTTCGTTAATGTTATTACATTAATTGTCACTACTTTAATATATGCTATTGCCTAAAAGGTTTCAACCATAAAGGTTTATGAATGCATCTGCTGAGGTCCCCACGGATGCTACGGACCCCCCCCCCAGGGCTCTTTAGAGCAACGCAATGTAAACATCAGCCTTTGCTCAAGGCTGTATTCAAAACCACAGTCAAGGCCTCAGCAACAGAAACTTTTTGTTTCCACTGTGCGTGTTGGTTATTTCACCTGAGTATTAAAAACAGCAAGAAGATAGAACGGCTTAACGGCTTTTGTAATCTCATTGCAAATGCATACAGAAGGAGTGCTTAAGTTTTAATATAATATTGACTAGACCATTGGCCTGAACTTCTTTCCACTTATTTCCCCCCCCCTTGTCTGAAATGGAAAATGAGATCAAACCTTACTTCATGTCACCAGCTGAATGGAAAAGCGCTAATAACTTACCCCATTTACACAGGGAAAGTGAATAATCTAATTTAAAATTCCAAGAACAACTGTCAGACAAAACAAGTTTCTGATGTTATTCCTGAAGGACAAGCACCAGCCCTTGAACTCTCTATGTGGTCTTCATTATGGTGCCTTGGCGTATGCCCAGACGTTGTCTCCTACAGACAACTCTTAAAAAATGTATGAGGGCCTAGAGAGCACAGCAGGGCAGCAGAAACCTCCTGAATCCTGCATATTAGCATATTCATTAAGCGTAATCAATAATTAATATGTCACTTCAATGAAACATATGGATTAAATTATGTCTTGGCTAGGACTATTCTGAAAAGATTCGTACGTATTCATTCCATTGTTTATTATGCAAATTTAATCTCAAAGTGGACATCCTGGCATTAACAGAGTGGGACTTTTCATCCTTTCTTCAGTGGACAATGCTGAGAACATCCCAGAAGAAGGACACATCCCTCAAGAGCAAAACCAAGCCTACTGGGGGTAGACTTATTTTTCTCAGGTATCTTTTGCAGCTCCTTCAGAGGTAGCTGAGGGGCAGCCAGGGGTCTCATAGGGCAGATGCAGGAGGGCAGCATAGCAGTGGGACAACACGGGGGCACAGGCAAACGCAGGGACCCATCAAGTGGGAGCCCTGATGATGATCTTCTTGCACCTCCAGGAGCATAAATATACCTACAAAAAGACAATCCATATAAAGGAAAAAAATATATTCTGAGAACTTACAAATGAACCTCTCTTTTGGTTATCAGAGCATATTACAACTCTACTGATGTTGAGGCAAGCGGAAGACTCAGCTGCAAGAATCTGTAACAGCCTGCAAGTACTGTGGAACAACGTTCAACACACGGCGGTGCAGCTGAGCTCAGTTCCTGTTCCTTTCAGAAGTGCACACCTGAACATCTGGTTTATAATTCAGAAAAAGAAAAAAGGAAAAGAAAAGAAAAGGAAAAGAAAAGAAAAGAAAAGAAAAGAAAAGAAAAGAAAAGAAAAGAAAAGAAAAGAAAAGAAAAGAAAAGAAAAGAAAAGAAAAGAAAAGAAAAGAAAAGAAAAGAAAAGAAAAGAAAAGAAAAGAAAAGAAAAGAAAAGAAAAGAAAAGAAAAGAAAAGAAAAGAAAAGAAAAGAAAAGAAAAGAAAAGAAAAGAAAAGAAAAGAAAAGAAAAGAAAAGAAAAGAAAAGAGAGAAAGATTGTATATGGGTTTTATTTTTAAATGGCCAACATATCTTTAAAGTGGCAAGTATTATAAACACTTATTGGAACCAAAAAAAAAAAACCAAACCCAAAACCAAAACCAGCCTTTCCACTTTTAAAGACAACATGTCCCTTGTTCCCATCTTCCTGACAGAATATAAGTCCTTTTCTCCTTCACTGCATAGCCATAAGCTATCTACTACTCATAGCAGAAAAGTTAAAAATAAATACGCTTTTAATGCATTTTCCATTCTCCATTAACTCTTCATACCAAGTGGGAAGGGTACCAGAACAGCAGATTGCACATTATTTTGTAGAAGTGATTGGTCACACTATTCTCAAGTAGAATAGGGGAGGGAAAAGATGAGATAAAAATGTCATTGTAAAAATGAGAATTTCCTGCTCTGTGTTTGTCCCTTCCTTTGTGTTTGTCTCTGTCTCAATCAGATTTAAGTGACATTACCTTGAGTTTCCAAATCGCATTATTATCACTTCAGAAACATTAAAGGATTGTGACACTCACAGCAACAGTGTAAACTATTTTTCAACAAATTCTGATTTAAAATGTGGTATGAAATGTTAATGTATGAGATGGAGAACCCTACAGAAAGATTATATAACACACTCAGGTTTTTCCTCTAAAAATCCATTTCCATCGAATTATTAGCTTTTCAGAATGAAATATTTCTGAAAGATGATTTAATTTCCCCAAGAGCTATTGGTCTTTGCTTGAAATGGAATATTGGGTTCTGTCCCTGATGATTAATTTGGGATGTGATGAATAGCATCAGATGCAGAAGTTGTACTTTGCATATATTAATAATATTAGAATTTAGGCATTTTTTCCCATTTCAAAAAAATGTTATGACATCCAGAAAATAAGAAGAACACAAGTGCATTATTTAAAAACATGATTGATGACAAAAATAAGCGAATTATTTTTGTCCAATCCTGAAACCACTAAGTAAGGCTGGGCTCTGCAGTACGTGTACTAGAACCTTTACACAGATAAATATTTTTGGGCTTGGATGTTATTTGTCTTTTGCTTTGAGATTTTTATACTCTTAATGTGTTATTACCAAAATATTTTTAAAAGGCTAAAAGATACCTCCAGTCATCACTCTGAATAAAATTGGATGCTACAATATGGTAAATCATCATGCATGACCCAGAACCACATACTGCATTCCAAATTGCTAACTAAAAGAACAAAAGTCTTTAAATAAGGAAAATTATTAAGCTAAAAAGACCTTCGTTTTCATTTAGCTGTAACTGACAGTGTTTAACACAGATTTCTTTACCACAATACACTCATTATCTGACCACAAATTTCTAATTAGATGTGAAACACAACAAACTTTTCTTAAATTAAAAAATTCAGAAAAAAATAAGAACAATTTACTGAACCGGTTTTCCTCTCTGTGCTTTCTCCAGAACACTTCCCTCACCTCATTCTCTTGTTCCACCTAATACACACTCTGCATACCAATAAAAAGCAAGACTCAATCAATACCTAGTTCGCGTCTCTGATGGCTGTACGATTGCAGTTTATGGCTCTAAGACCAAAGTGGACTCATTTTTATAACCAAAATGGCACATTAGACACCTCGAAGACCACAGAATTTCATTCAGCCATTTCCTCCCTGTAACCATAACTCCTCGATCAACTAGCAGATGTATTTATATATTAGACACATATTCAGTTCTGATTTAAAGTTTCCAAGTGGAAGAAATTTCACCACATCCCTAGATAAGTTGTTCCCACAGTAAACTGCCCTCATGGGTAGAATCTTGGATCTTATTCTTAGCTTGAAATTGTCTAGCTTTACACTTGAAGTAAACAAATAATACCGCTGAAGCCAGCAGCACGTTGCAGAGCCAGCGGTGTGTTGCCCCTGCTTGCTCGTATGGAATCTATGTCTTTAGACATTGTGTCAAACAAGGACAGTCTTGAGTTAACTTTTTCAGAAACACCTGGAAAGAAAAAGTGTATCGTGTATTCCAAAGAGTTATACACAAACTTATTTTCAAAAGCCATTAATGCATATTTTAAATACCTTGTTTTAAATTGAAACAGAGATTTTTAAACTTTTTTCTTTTTCTAGGCTTCCTGTTCAAAACTCCATTCTACTCGTGTGTTTCTATCTACCACGCGGTACCAGAGAAGATGTTTCACAATTCAAAGGTTTTTCTTAACCAAAAAAAAAAAATAAAAATTGGCAAATAATGTTGCTATTATGAAATAAAATCAATCACCTGCATTTCTGAGGAAAATATACCTTTAGTTTGTGGAACAAGAGCATTTTTTATGGACTTTCATGACCCATTTCACTGTCTTCAGATACATTAACCTTCAAGGGTTTGTCTGATTCCCACAGTATTTACATAGCTGCCTCGTTGTAATGTATAAGCAAAGTCTACTGACTGCGCTGTTCTGTTCATATAGGCAGTTCTCCTTTTTAAATTGCAGAAATGTTATTCTCATTTTCCCAGATAGAGCACCTTGGAATTTTTGCCAGTGATACAGAGATTTCAAACATTAATACCATGAAATAATGTTGCTCTTTGTGTATTTTTTTTTAAAAAATATTGCAAATATTTAAAAATATAAAGTAGGAAAATGCTTTTGGAATTCAATTTTAAACTGGTAACTAGGAAAATGATTCAATTAGACCTCTGTAATGTAATTAATAATCCCACTGCATTTCTTTAACATAAACTTGATAGCTATTTTCCAGTTATATTTTGGTCTCTCTCTCTCCCCTTGATTAAACATTATGCAGCAATATACAGCAGTGCAAAACTCTGAGTTGTAATGATAATTATAATTCATTAAATATTGATCAAATTAAATCTAAAATTGCTTGGATGCCATTCGTTTGCTAAATATAAAATAAAATTCTATAACATGCAAATAACTTAGCAGCTGTATACAAAAACTAATAAAATGAAAATACGAATGCATAATAATATTCTCAGTACGAAGAAAGTTTTGTTTAAATTAAAGACGGTAATTTGAACAAGATGATGATCCCTGATATTGCCCTTGCAGGCCTGCCATTTGACTGCTGTCATCAGTGGCTTAATTCTGAATGCAGTTTAAAAAAATTTTTAAAACTTACATAAAAGTTTCATCTGCACTTTGGACTTAGTGAGTGCATATTAAACATCTGATTTTTGCAGACAAGAGGCTTACATGTACCATTTTGTACAGAAAACTGCCACTTGCAGTTACCAATGGTTTCACATTTTCAGGCAACCAATGTACCTTCCTGCCTGATGAGCATCTGATCCAAGATGCTCCTACTCATGGCTTTTTGACCAGGCTGTTGAGCCTCGAGTTGCATGTTTCTTACCACCCTCAGCACCCGCTGATGCTACTAGGAAAACCTAAGCAGGAACAGAGGATTTAGCACCTGTCTGGGCTGGACCTCAATTTCTTGGTTCTGTTTAGGATTCTACACAATTAAGATTTTAAAGGGTTGGAGGTGGTGACTAATTAGCATCAGTAAAGCTGAAATGCCTCACACATAAACTGTTATGGAAGCTTTTCCTACTCCATTCCTCATCCGACTGGCTTCGATCACTCAGGCCACTAAGGCAGTACTGGCATTCCCATGGGATTTACCAACCAGCAAGAACCTTCCACCATGATTCACGAGGAAGGTATAGCCATCCATATAGCAGTATTTTGGACAAGCAGGTCCCTGAGGTTGTTTGTTTCTTTTCCTAGGAGCTGAGGAATGCTTCTACAGTGGGGAAACTGTCAGATTGTAAATTTGGGGTTTTCTTTCTTTTTCAGAAAGTGACCAAACTCTTGCTGAGCACAGGAGGCTTCCATTAAGAAGATCATCAACTCAATAGGCCACTGCTTTGATAAAAGTTATATGTGTCTAAAAATGCCCATTCTTAGAAATGCCCAGCTAGCTCTTATGATTTACTGTTGGGAAGTTCATTCAGGTTTAACAGAAAAAAAAAGGAAAATACAAGAATCCAAGTCTCCTACTGTACAGTTGCAGACAACACATCAACATGGAACATCTATGGCTGACTCATTTAGTTTTCTCCTCCAATGGTAGGTGCTGCATTTTATTCCCAAATTAATTTTTTTTAACAAAGGTACAACTTGAAGGATGCTGATAACAGCTGCTTTCTATTCAGTACTTTTATCCTTATTTGCAATTGTACTTATTTAGGGATGTACAGCACATTTGACTTGATGTGTGGGAAAGTGCATCTTCTGAGCATTTGATGCTGACTTTGATGCTTACTGCCCTCTTGGAAAGCTCAGACATGGCACAAGTCCCCATATACTCTGAGCCCAGACACTTGACCTTCATGGTTCCTTCACAGGCTGTTCAAATTCATGTTCCCTACAAGCGCTACTTGGCCTTTCAGCAAGGGCCGTGGCCATCTGATGTGTCTGACATCAAATGCATAATGCAGGACAAGTCATTCTTCACCTGGTCTCCACCTGGCAGTGAGTCTGGCCTTCAGCCCCATATGGAAAGGACAAGACATCTAATAATGTGATTTGGAAAGGAGATTGATATATGAAAATTTAAATGTCCCAGAAAATTTCTGCTGGCCATTTTCCTCATCCAGGCTCACTTATTTTGGCCCTGGTTCCACAAATTTTTAAATTCTTTCATAACCTTAAGCAAATGCTTCACTATTTTGGGTTGGTTTTGATTTGTTGGGTATTTTCCCCTGAGTAAAGATAAATGTATGATTTAAAGCAAAAGTAGCTCTTGCCAAGGATTTTGAAGGAAACCAGGCGGACAGGATGTTTTGTCAGCACCTGGTATGGAGATTGACAGGACTTCAGTAAAAAAGACACACCCCCAAGCATGCTGTAGAGATTTCATTTACATTGCATGTTATACATAACTCGGGCACATCCAGTAATGATAGCTAGTTTTGTAGAGCTGAGGGACCTGTGACAAATAGTCGTACTGCAGAAAGAAGGAGCAAACCAGGGAGCAGAGCGGCTGGCAAGGCTGTGCGGCCGAGCGAGCGCAGCGGTGGGGGCCGATGGAGAACACGAATAGTGGTAAAGACATGCACGCTGACGTGAACAGTGAACCAATTCTGTAAAAGACAGAAGCTCAATGGTGGGAACGACAAGCACATATACAATGATGGAGAGCTGCTGAGAGCAAAACGCTTGACTATTTGGCAGAAGAGCAGCTCTGGTGAGATCTGCATTCTAGCAGCCTTCAGCTGTTGAAACTCAACGATCTCCTACATTTTCTGTGTGTTTCTTCAAAAGACTTTTAACAAATCATTTCAGTTTATTCCCCTGCAATTTTTGTCACCAACTCTGTGTGGGCAGCAGAGCACAAACTGGCTGGTGAGATGCACAAACCTTACACATCTGGAGACAAACTTGAGCATCCACACAGATTTAATAGTGAATACCAGGGAATGGAATAATAGGACATCAAGAAATAAATGTTTACATGAGAAATTATTTTAACAACCTAAATCAATCAGTTATAACACAAAATTTCACAAAGGTGTGACCAAGTCAAACTTGTCATATGTACCTTGAGCAAGCCAGGGGAGGGATAAGAGGGTAACACCAGCACAGAGGTAGCACACCAGGTATCTGTCCAATGGCTTGAGCAACACAGTTTTGCTTTTCAGATGGAAATTTATATGAACAAGCACCAATCCAACCTGTTTTTCAAAACAATGCTTTCTAACAACAGAAAAGCAATTATTTATATTCCTTAAGCAATGTCATTTCTGATAGTTGATCGGCCACAGCACTTACGGACTACTTCTTCTTTGGCAAACCAGAGAGCAAAGTCACTGATGCTCAAAACAGTTTGCTACGGTTAGATCAATCGATAGCCCAAAGGACATTGATACAGTCCTTGTGCTCCAGGGGTCATTCAGTTGGAGGTAAAGTAGGCCAGATGATTACTGACCACATCAGCTACAAGGTTCTTAAAGTGGCTAAGAATGAGTGAGATACTAAGAGGAAATCCTTGTTAAACTAGTAAAAATCTAGTATTAATCTTAAAGAAAAAGATTCATAAAAAGACTGCAAATCAGGACGAAGTGTCTCTGATTTGGAATTTTTACCAGGAACATTGTCTGAAATCAGCACCTCTCTGAAATATACGTTCAAGGTGATTTGGTTCACACTTTCAAGACGATGACTCCACTCAAAATAGGCGCTCCCTCGCTGTTTGGTGCCCTGGGATGGCACTAAGGAAATAAAAGAAAGTTTGGAGCTACATTAGTCCTGGTGGTAGTTGGTAGCATGGCAGATATAGGCAGTTTTATGTAGTGCTAAATTTTCACAACCATGCTGTATTTCTTTCCTCCATCTGTGAAATAATGACACCCATAAAAACTTGGGCTGAAAGATTATCTAAAATTACTATGGAAAAATGTAATTTAAGGAAAAAAATAGATTACTAGCAATGTGTAGCAAACACTGTAATGAAAACAAGCAGATGTTTTCACTGAGACTGCCAGCTTCAACGTGTGCTATTATTTCTCACAATTAATTATTTTTCAAAATTCTTATTAATTTTATATATGATATCTTAGATGTAACTACTTAGAAATGATTGGATTTATGTCATGATGCCCTAAAAAATGTAGCTGGAGTCACTATAACAAAATATATCTCAATGAACAATTAAATTTAATTTTATTGTTTACAGATAAATAGCAGATTATTATTACAGAGAAATAGTGGATTATGAATAAATTCAAGACTGCAACTTATCTTTGTTGTTACACATTAGAGTTGCTGGACAGTTATTTTTAAGTTTAATTATACACAATGGGAAATAACAGAAATTGAACTTGATTAAATGAATTTTTCAGTAGGCTAAGTTACACGGTCTGATTCTTATTTACACCATGGTCTTTTAATTTTATACTGACAACAGATGTAATAAGAAGTATAACAGATCCTCAAATACCGGTACAAATTATACTTACAAAAACTACAGGCTTTTTTAATATAGGGGGTAAATTATCTTTCAAAATTATAATAGATTGCGGAAGCTGAAAATCTCATTTGTGTTAAAAAGCCTTCAGATAATAGAGGACCAGGCAATGGCTTATAATCAGTGAAATTATTTTATGCTATATTAAGGACATGGACATACGACAAAAACTTCAGCTGGCAGGGTGTAATTAAGGAAAGATACTATCTTTATCAGCTTGTTTAAACAAATGAAACAGCCAATGCTATGAAAGAAAGATTAGCATAATCAGCACAAAAGCAAATATTTTCCATCAAAAATCAAGGCCAATTTTTGTTACCAAAACCCTCCATTAAAACAACTCAACTTCTCTCCTCTTTCTGGTGGCAAACCCAACGCTGTCACGCATGAACAAGACCACCCATTGCCCACACGTCCCCGAGAAGAACCGCAGCTTTGGGATTTGAGATTGAAATAGACCTTTTGGGGGTTTTTTTAAACTAACGGAAAATGGCCAGACTGGGAGGAGAAGTCCGGCACAAGTTTCGATCCACAAGCCGGAAATTTTTTACAGTGGTTTACTGCAAGGCTGAATTAACTTTCCCCAAGTGTCCTGAAATGGTGCGTGCGGAGCTGAGTGAGGATGGTATCGGGAATGCATCAGTGCTCATAATTTAGATGATGTATCAATGTGACATACAGATGGAGGAGTCCTGATTGCATGCCAATAAGGAAAGAAAGCCTGCCTATAAATTTTCATACTAGGAATAATATTCTTTTTAATTTTACATGTTATTTTGAAAAATATTTTTAAAATTCTCTATTAAACTCTATTATACTCTATTAGTCATAGAGGATATTTCTATGGAAGCCTATGCAAAGGTTATAGTTTACCTTCTATAGAGTTCATTAGTTGTACATCCATTACATTTTTTTAGGGCTTTTTCAAGCGATCTTATGAAAAAGACAATAACTAGTTAGGTCACTAGGACCTGTCTACTTCTACTCATACACTAAACTTCATAGCTTGAAATATTTTCGAATGCATTCTTATCTGTACATGTTCAACCTGATCTAATGTTCATTTTAGGATTTTAAGTGCTATTAATCACATAACAAATTCTACACTATTTTCTGTTACTTCCTTTATTGCTAGATGAGAGAGAAAAATGAAGAGGCCTCAGTGAAGAAACCTTTTCTTAAAGGTCACCTTTATTAATAGCAGAGATTATCACACGGGGTTGTCAACGTTCAACATCACTCTTTTGATTAAACGTCATTCTAACATGCAATGACTACAAAACAAGCTTTTCCAAGTCACTTTTCTGTGGGTAGTAGATAGAAATTCTTAAATATAGTTAATGGTCGGGTATAACCATCTGTTTTATCTGGATTTTCCAAAGCCACGGTATTGTCACATGTCGGATGATACATGGGTGTCATTGATGTTAAGTAAGCGTTTATGTCCTGGGAAAGTACTGCTTGCTGTTTTTCATTCACTGTGGTCTAAGAGTCTAATGGCAGGCAGGTAATCTAACATCCATTAAATGTGTAAATTATGTAGTCATTTACAGACGTGAAACAGTAGACAAATCTGTTCAGCACTTTGGTAAGACCATAATTTGCACGCCACGACATTATCAAACCTTTCCACAGTTCACCACAGCTAATGCATTCAAATCCAACACAGTAAATTTGTTAATGCTGTCAAATCCAGTTTATTCGACATTGCTTATCTGCCAGGGGGAAATGTTTACATTATTACTCCTTCTGAGATATCCCTCTGGTTTCACTGGGAGGGAGGATGTTGCCCTTGTAGCGGGGAACAGAAATACCAGAAATTTTAGCACTTTTCAAAAGAAAGAAAAAAAGAACAGATTGCTCAGTTTTACTCTCCATTAGCGAGTTAGTTACAAATTCTGACAGAGCAGAGCTTGGTGATTTGAATAACATTTCAATCATTAATCACTCAAAATTATGGATAAGAGAGTTGAGGACTGCATGAGAAAAAAATCAGGCTGTAACTGAAGCTGGTACGCAATTAAGAAAAACTCTCATGCATCAAGGGGAACATTTGGGGGATTGTTAACACTTTCACTTTTACATATGTTTCTCCAAGCCATTGTTTTAAATTTATACCAAGACAAATTTAGCAAGGTTTCTAATCTTTATGTAAGCTGGATAAATAGGAGAATGTTTCATGTTTAAAATCCAGTTTTTCAAATTATGCAACATTTTCAGCAACCTTGAAAAACCTAGAGTGGTTACCATTCCTTCCAGTACATTACTGCAAGTTTGAATAAAAAAAAGTTATCTAGTTCATCTAGAACAGGGCCTTGAGAGACAGGAAAAGACAATTCTGTGCCAAAGGGTTATGCTCTCCAGCCAGCCTGGGCATCTCTAGCCTGTGCTAGAGTCGTCAGTGTAAAGATACCCAAGTTAGTTTAAGTGCCATCTATGACTCTGCTCCTTACTTCTCTCTGGATATACGGGCTATGTCCTAGCAGCTTATAATTTTCTCAATTAACTAAAATATCCAGCTTTTTCCATCTGCTCAGATTAGCAGCCAAGATCTCATCCCTTATGGTGGCTAAAGCAAATTCCCACTGTCTGGGGGGACATATCCAGCACATATCTCACAAATATATTGGCGTTGACTTTGTAATCCTGTTGTCTGCAAGACCGTTACAACATTTTACAATCATAGCAAATATTCATAATAAACAGACCTTATCAAGCTCACAATCTCGACTTGACTTTGCTCCACATGTAAAATTAATAGTCTAGGTGATGCTTCTGCATTAGGATGCTTACCCAAGTACCTCTAAGCAGTTTCAGAAGGTTATGCTGCCACAGTGACTATGTTTTTTTCATATTTATGTGTGGGGTTTTCTGGATTTGGGGGGTGGGCATTTTTTTCCTTTTCACTGAAATTGAATCGGAGTAAGCACTTGCAGTTTCAGAACTAAATTTGGATCAGGATACAAATTTCTCCTGGGGTACTCACATCTAAGACTTTCTTTCCCAGCAAAGCACTCTCTTTGGACCAAGATATCACACTTTTGGTGTAGAATGGTGCCAACTCCAGTTTTAACTCCTTGCTATTGAATGCAAAAAGGTATGTGTGCGTCCATACAAAAATAATAAACACTGCAAGTTCTGGAGCCTGAGCTGCTGAAAGCGTTACTAGTGATGTAACCACCACTGTAACCTTGAGCTTAGTGTAGGATTTGTGATGTCATGGGCTTTCCACAGGAAATGGGCTTCTAGTGAACATGGCTTTTTCTACTGACTTCCAAGGACTCCTGAGAAGATCTGAGGTCCTCAGTACAATTTAGGTAAAATGTAGATCACTGTTCTTCTTCATATATTAGAAGACGTCATGAGCTTCTTAGGATGCTTTCCAAAGTTCCCCCTTTATTAGAAACCTGGTGTTCTTCCTCATTTCTTGCCATTCAGAAGTTGCTAGTATAAAAATAATTGAAAAGGACAGACTAAACCTATAGAGATCCTCCTTGTTTGTTGTCTATTAGAAAAGATCCCCAGCAGATCTACCTCAAAAGAGAAAGCAGCTCTACATCATTAACCTGTACAGAAAGCATTCTCTAGGAGAACAGAAGCTATTACATTAGTGGGCAATTAAAGCCCTCAGATATGTTTCATACCATATTCCATTCACGTGCCAATATTTAAGCATCTGCCAGATAGCAGGTGGTTTGTAAATCATTATCTTTTCAAATTATGTTGCTAATGGCATGTGTGAAATGACTGAAAAATTGCATGTTTCCCCTTCTCCATCATCAAAATAAAATAAATTGCTGCAATACATTATCTAAAGCTTGAGAGCCATAAAGCACTGGCAAACCTGGGTTTCCTGCTTTCCACCTGACTCCGTTAGACCTGCCTCCTCCATTTACGGTGGACAATACAGTCTGTGATATTTGACTCTGACGACTTCTCTCTACTAGGAATCACTAAAGACCACCAAAAGCATTAGCATCAACCAGTTCTCAAATGGAGCGCAGCCTATTAATTAAGAAAAATCAGCCAATTCTTTGAACAGTATTGACAGACAACACAGTCTGGCTACAAAATATAGTGAAAGATTCCTGTAACAATAGAGGGGAAAACAAACCCAAAAACATTGTTAAACAAACCATAATTAGAACTATCATTTTTGTTTTACAGTGGAGTGGTGAAGAGCCTAATTATTCAAATACCAAAATAAGGACAAATTTCTTGGGTTTTTTTAATCATGCTTTAGTTCAGAGCTCACAGTGACCGCTTGCTCCTAGTTCTCAGAACAACTTGGCAAATTAGGAATTTATCTTCTTTTCTGACAGCATGCGGTGTGCAAACACTTGTCCTTCCAAGTTGCACTGCCAACAGCTGAAGCTTCTGAGGATGAAGGACTTTTGCAAGTCCTTGGTTCAGCTGCCCGGATGCTGAGCACGGCGTCCAAAGCTTTTCCAAAGCAGCACGGGTACCATGCCTGTTGGGCGGTACAGGTATTTGAAAGCAGAAAGGATTCATCCAGGACTGTCCTGTTCCTCTCCATCCAGAGGAAAACCATTTCTGATGCCGTAGATGTCCTGGCTGAAACCAGCTACTAGCTCAGAGGAAAAGGCGAAACCTATAGAAGGGAACCTATAGACAACTGGAGAATCCTACAGCCCTATTTACCACTCCACTAGGAAATGACCTGAAAACAGGTGACCTTTAAATGCGTGGCTTTCAGGGTCTCACCGTGTTACAAATAAAAGTGGCAGAAAGTACACAGGCCCCATCATAAAATCAGGTAGCCAGCAGCTGAGGGTTTGGATAGCAGGCTGACTTGAGTTTGTGCTGGAAAAGTTTTCTGAAATAAATTAAGCAAGACAGTTCATATTTTTTCCATGTTAATTTTATACCACTGCTATTAAATGAATAGTTGCTTCAAAAAATCATAGTGTTTCCAGATCCTGAGTATTCTAGGTGATTCGAGACTTCCAGATATTTTACATCAAGATAACTGCCAGTTAAAATGACGGATGAGCAATGCAAAAGTGTTCATAAGTATTGGAGGATAGCTGTTATGTGCTTTAGCTCAGTAGCGTTCTGGCACAGCCAATAAAGACAAAACAATAGAGAAGATTTACTATAGAAAGTAGCTGTAAACAAGGCACTAGTCAATGAAAGAGTGTGCTGCAGTGCAGACACAAACTCAAGTACCATGCAATTCAGGGATATTTCTATTTTGCTACCTAAACCAAACATATAAAAATCATAGCCAATTCAAACTAGATTTTTTTTTTTCATTTTAGGATTGGTACATTAGCAAAGCCTTGCAGTTGCTAAGGACTTCATACAGATCTCACACCGTGAATTAAAATACCATAGCACCATCACTGATTACCATTATATTTTGACTGTGTCCATCCTTTATTGCCTTTTCCGTATTAGCTGATAGCATCAAAAGATCTGCTTCATTTACTTTAATCAAAAGTTCCCTGCAAATATCTCTAGTTAGTATTTAGTCTCAGAGAAGCACCTTGTCAAAATCTCCAATGATTCCACTAAACACAGCCCACCCAGCTGAAAGGCAAATAACAGCAAAACCACAAAATTGGTATAATAAATCACAGAGAATAGGCTTTCTCCTAAATATTTCAAGCTTCATTAATTAAGAGAGCCTTATCCAAACTTGTTGAAGTCTTCGGTGAGTTTTAGAGTACTGCCATGTCAATGGTTCTTAGGTCAGCTGCATCGCTGTGCACATCGAATTATTTACCTGGAAGGCACAAAGCAGTTCAATATAAGAAATTACCTGTTTAAGAGTTTTCTGCAATGCTTGAATTGACACTTTCTGACTATAAACTCAACTTAATTGTGGCTAAAGTCTTCTGAATTGTTTTCTTCACATTTTTATAATAAAGGAGGTTGGATGGCCTATTCAGGTTTTGCACCATAACCAAAACAAGAATCTGAAAAAGTGCAGATTTGTTTTGTTTCTCCATAGCCTTTACCACAAAGGCTCAGATGAATGTGGTGATAAACGGTGTACGTCATGACGAACAGTATATGCACATCCGGGTTCGAGCATGGAAATATTCTGGTTTAAGCACATGCATATGATAAGATCAAAGGGGGCCGCAATCCTTTCAAATTCCATAAACTGGAGGAAAAAAAAAAAAAAAGTGAAATGGAAATGTGCATGTAAGATCCAGGGGAAAAATAAAAATCATTAAGAAATCTTGCCACTGAGACAACTAATGTTGTAATATTAACCAGTCCCTTTTAACTCTTTCTCTAGCGTGCTGTTAGGAGATGCAGAAATACCAGACAAGTTTTGTTTAAGGTGCAGCCCCCTAACTGCTTTTCCTGTACCCCTATACGATGCTGACAGGAGCAGTGATGTTTCCAGCACAGCTGGTGTTGTGCAGGTCAGCAATATATCAGATTTCAGCATGTTAGTTACAACCTATTCAGACAGTCTCCTCTGCATTTCTGCTGTGTGCAAAATTAACCTTAATTTCCCATCTAGGGCTGTAATTTAATGTTGTTGATTATATTAAGGAGCTGTCCTTCACAGTTAATGACAGATACGAATATGTAGCATAGAATATACATCTCAGATAAATATTAAAAACTTTTAAGTAGCTTAAAGTCCAGGGAAACTCTTCAAAAAAATATATTTTTTTTTGCAGAAAACACTCACTTCGGAGGACAAAGTGTGGCTAAAGGCCACACTTTTAGTGACATTTACCTAACTAAAGATGCAGACAGATTCTAGGGTAAGAATCTGTTAAGATTTTTCCAGAGTATTTAAATTTGCATCTTTATTCATGCAAGCACTTGTACAATTTTCTCCTCTGTCACGTTTGAAAACGTAATTTCAACTCCTCATTCGCTCAGGCTTTCTGAAAGAGGTACCCGCTGTGAAGAACGCTTGCAAAGCCGTTAAAAATGTAGTCGCATAAAATAAAATGCATAATGCTATAACAAGTGCTCCGAGATTGTTATTTAAGCTGAAATCGCTTTTGGCATTAAAATTTCACAAATAGG
The DNA here is from genome assembly GCF_011004875.1 of Balearica regulorum gibbericeps. NCBI lineage: Eukaryota > Metazoa > Chordata > Aves > Gruiformes > Gruidae > Balearica > Balearica regulorum. The sequence continues at coordinate 33,550,847 of NC_046191.1, read as the reverse complement.
TTCAAATTTCTGTATGTCTAAGATGGAGGGTGCCTTATTAAGGTTTCCATATCCATCACTATAGCACGCAAGAGTCCCTGATCGTTGTGCTAAGCATAGTGATTAACACATTTTGGTTGGACTAACGACCGCTTTGCACTTGTTGTTTCAGCCTGCAACCTTCTCTCTCGTCTATCTGAAATTCTCATGCCAGAAGCAGAGAATGGAAAAAGAGCATGGGGATAATCTCATCAATGACCGTATCTGCTCCAAAGTCCCATGATTTTCTCCAGCGGGTAGCAGAAAAGACACAAGAGGCCAGGAGTTGTGGGGAGGGCATTAAAACACATGACATAAGGGGCAGTGCTGTCCATTTACATCCTCCTTCACTCACTCTATGCTCGCTTGCTAAAAAAATATACTCTAGAAATAACTGCGGACAGAAGTGGAGCACTGCAAGCAAACCTCTGCTTCACATTTCTCAGCTGGTGTCACACTTGTTACTCCAAGATCATGAACTTTGCTTCTAACGCTTCGTTTAGAGCCTTCTGCTCAGCTTGCCAGAGTTCATCCCAAATGCGGGATGAAACTCTTTCTTGGCGGAGTTTTCATTAAGATGTACATGAACTAGATGAAACTGAAAGACCGAAAACATATCTTTTTTTTTTTTTTTTTCTGAAATAGGGCAGAGTTTCATCCTTGTGCTGCAGAAGATATCAACTTTCAGGATTAAAACATGACTTGGAAGAGACCACATTCTTCACTGCCAAAAGGTAAAGAGAAGTCTTGCTGATAAATTGTAGGGCACCTTGGTTTGGGTTTGGCTTTTAAATTTTAATCTACCAGTCCTTTGTCCTCCTAAAAAAGGATGTAGAACCATTTTCACATGTTAACAGATGCTAACAGCACCTTCATATTGCTCCATTTTTTCCAAATTAGTGAAACTTTCACTTCTGCAATTGATTCACCCTGTAAGATGTTAATTCAGTCCCCTTTCCCCTATTAAAAGCCAACAAAGAGTTTCACCTTCTTTCACTCTGAGGAGGGCTGTCCTCCCCTGCACCCAGCTTCTCCTCCAAACTCACTCAAGGCTTCCAAAATTGAAGTCACACTAGCCAAGAACTGCATGACCAGCTTTGTTCAGAGGAAGAATGCAACAGGAATGGTGCAACCATCATCTTCCCACCAGCCATCTCCACGACAGTTACAGAGATCATCGTGGTGTTACCTCATCGAGGTCAATTAAGTCAATGGCAAGCTGACAGCTTTATGCAGAGACATATGCATTTCAAAGTGAGGGCAAGCAAAGAACTGCAAAAACATCTGCTGTAGGTAGGAGTCCAAGAAACACGACAACAATCTGCAGGTAACTTAGGCCTGTGGGGGGAAAAAGGAGATGGTATGCAAAATTTTGACGTTGTTAGCAGTTCTTATTAAGTAAGAAAACAAATCAAAGAAAGGGTAATGTATCAGGTCTTGGAGAATGACTAGGTCTTTACACCAAATATGCAACTAATCTTAGAGAAATACAAAGTTCATAATTTAAAAAAAAAATCTTTAATTTAAATAAATTATTAATGTTTATATTCAATAACAGAACTTGAAGGCAAATCTGGAACCTCACTTTGAAACTGGATCTCATTTTGCAAATGGAATTGTTGAAGAATAATTTTTAAGTGCCCAATCTTTGTCATCGTTAATACTGTACATTAATTACACATGGGTTAATAGCGTAATTATTTTATAATTAAAATCACAGCTAGGGAGCGATAGTAAAAGGTTATATAAATAACCTCATCAAATGCAATGAGAAAATAACTGAAGAAAAATCCAGTTCAACAGATAGTGATGTACTTCATAAACATAATAAGGGGTTGTTTTTGCAGATTTGACTACTTCATCTGAAATAACACCTTCTGAGGAGTGGAGTACAGAGAGAAACAGTTCAATTTAAAATTTTCATTTTTTTAATAGAAAGTCAACTTGTATCAAACTCACCACATTCAATGGCTGAAATAAATGGTTGTATAAGTGAATGGGAGTCTAATTATGTACCACAGGTAGTAAATGTCATGTTATGTTTCAATGATTTTATGGATGAGAAGCTCATTTGTGTGCTATTTCTAATATGAGTTTTATGACTAACATTAATAAATAAAAGAAAATATGTTCTGATTTTTAACAAAATAAAGTTTCTTATCATCACAGCAGTTTATCTCAGTTAAAACGGTATCACATCTAGGGACATGGCTAGGGCAAAGCTTAAAAAGCAAGTTAAGTTATATTAATTCTGCTCACCATTGCATAAATACATACTGTATTCTTTAATTGCTTACCACCACTATAATTCCTTCCCATAAAGTTAATTGGCAATAAACTTTCTATGATGATAGCAAGATTAAAGAAATAAGCAAAAAGCTCCCAATCATTTTCCATCTCTTTTGCAGGAGTCACCTTTCCCTAGCAGTCAACAAACCACTATTACCATACCACAGATCACAGCATGGCACCTCCTTTTTTAATTTCCTTTTTTCTTCTTATGAAGAAAGTTTTTGCCCTTTCCTTTAACTCCAACTCAGCCTCTTAGGTTGTATAAATCAATATAGTAACATTAGCTTCGGCAGAGCTAAGCCAGTTTACAACAATTGATGATATAACCCCTTGTCTGCACACCCAATTAAATATTAATTAAAAACAAGTAAACAAACAAAATATCTTGCCAATGGAGGATTTGAAAACCCATCCAGCATTATACTGTTTCCACTGACAATCAGCACATTACAGTTGAACGTCGGGAGCTTGCCAAGAGTGAGCTGTGGTAGAGGAAGGACTGATCTAAAATCTCTGTGTAACACAGTGCCCAAAGCCTTCAAAATATTCTTCTACTCAGAGGTGTAAGTCCTACGAGGGTGTTTCTATAAGTACAAAGTGTGCAGTGCAGCACTGCCTTGTTATTGAAGTCACAATCCCGTCCTGATTTATACCAGTCCATGGAGGGTGTGGATTTATCACATTTTATAATGGTGATGGGCTCCCAAGCACATAATCCATCTCTGGAGAGAAAGCCAAGACCAGGATGAATTTTACATTGCCTGTAGTTATTTCAAGATCTAGAAATTTAAGGTATATTTCTGTAGGGTTAAAACATGGAGGAGAAAGGTTCTGTAAACCAGAGTGAACCAGGCCGGGTGCTGACAGAGGGATAAAGTTACTCCATAATTCAGCTCAAGGGCAGGTCTCAAATCAGCCTTTTAAAAGCAGAATCTCCTTAAAAGGGGAAAAATGTGGGTGGGGGGAAGCAGGAGGATGTTATTTCAAAGGATTATAAAAATCCTTTTTCCCAACTGCTTGCTAAGTCTACAGACTCAAGTAGATGTCAGCCCATAACCACTGCAGAAGCTAATGAGTTTAATGGCCCAGCTAAATTTGTCAAAATTATTTGCAGTACACCACAAGAGTGGACAATTTACAGCAGAAAGTCTTGAACACCATCGTTGTCACCAGTTCAGTTATAAGCATCATAAATCCAGAGATGATGGATGACTCCTTCCTTTTGCTGATAAAGGGAACTGCCACTGTTTTCTATATGCTCAAGGTTAAAATCAATGGTTTACCTGTAAAAAGGTCTGTTTGCAAGCTTCTCCGGGACAGATTCAGACGTCATTTATTTGCCTGGCTACAAAGATAGCAGAAGGTGAACAGCCTAAGCTTGCGCTAGCCAACCTTCAGTTTGAACCATTAAGATAAAAACACGTGAAAGGTGATTTGTTACAAGATGGGCATCTTCAGATTAAAAGTAGCAATAAGACTTGTATTTTTAGATTTTATTTCAAATTGACTATTGTATAATCTGGATTTTTTTGAAAATATTTTATTACTGATTAGTGCAATTGATCATTAAGCATAGAGCTTTGTAATTATAGGGCTTGGGCCTGGTTTTGATAACACCCTCGGGTCAACTTTTCCACTTGTACCCAAAACCTGCTGATAAATTTTTGCCTCTAGAATAGGTTTGCAGATGTACCTACAGATCATTCGCGTCTTTATTTGGGTACTGAGATAAAGAAGGACACAGATCTGGGATATCTGAAGACACAAATGGGGAAAGAGGTTTCTTTCTCTATAATTTATGCTAATGATATGACTGCTAACATTTACCTTTACTATTCTCAAAACTTTATTCTCAAATTCACATTCAAGGGTGGAAATACATTTTTCACAGGTTTTATTCCTATGGTTCCTCGAAGACAGTAGGCACAGATGCCTTGAATCCCAGATGGTAAATGACATACTACTGCAATGGTGGGAAGTGGAATGTCTTTCTTTTTTTGTTCTTCTTAAATGGATATTTTATTTCTTCCACAAAACATCTAGGATCAACAAACACTTTCCAATATAGAACCCATAGACATTCGGCTTATTTTCCTCTGGAATTAAGGATTCTATTTAACCGTAGTGCTGAGAAACTTCTCCCCTCTTCAACATCCATCATCTGCCAGGAAGAAAAAATCTTCCCAACATTACAAATTCACAAGTGATAGCACAGTTCAAACTTCCTTCACAGATGCCTTAAGGATAAGGATGTGAAAAAGATGGGTATCCCAGTACATATCAGAAAGCAATTAGACAAATGGAAGTTCATTTGAATATATTCTGTATCTTCTGTCATGCAATGATACCTTGAAAATGTCAAAATATAAAAATGAAATTCTGGGAGCCTAGAATGATGGAGGGTAAAGCTGAAATCTAATTCATGGGTATAAAGAACAGATGAGAAACAACTTGAATCAGTCAGCAAACAGTTAAAATTAAGAAAGGAATTGTTCTTTGTAGAGAAAAAAGACTCAGAAGGCATCACTATTAAACATGCATTTTTAATGATTAAAGATAAGAACACTTAATTTTTTTAAAAGAAGGTCAAGAATTTATATATGAAGTGTATTTGTCTGACTCAGGAATTTAGGGCTTCAATGTTCCAGATTACATGTAGAAAGGAAACATGGTTCCCAGAGGGAAAAAAACCCAAACAACAAACTACTAAACATTAATAAAACTTATGATAGCTCTCTGAAGGTTGTTAGCATTATTCCAACTTCTAATGCCATGACACATATTAAATCATGTTTATTACGATTACTTGCTTTAGCACAGTCACAGTGAGAAGATTTTTATTTTTTTTAATACTGTTCCATGGAGTATAGAGGACACGGCAACTGTGGTACAGGTGGCACACATAAGTGCTTCAGGATCTCATAACATCTGCCTCACATCGACATCAAAATATAAAGGCATTCCTTGATTTCCAGCAAATTATCTATAGGCCATTAGTTTTAACACTGATTTTTCTTTTGAAAGGACAGCTATGGCAAAATGAGAGTTTCATGTGAAACATCTGTGATAAAGAAGTTTATAAGAAAAAATATGCAAGATATTGCTCCTTTGAAAAAAATCTAAGTTAAGGAGATATGCTGACCTAAACGCTCCCGTTTTCTATAAACTTCTCATTACTGGAAACTACTTAGCAGGTTAACCAACAATTCTGGTCCCCTGGGACTTTCAGCAAGTTGGGCTAAATCTGTTCCCAGCAATGAGAATACCACACATTTAGGGTTACAAGGAAAGCTTTAAAAATCCTATTTTGTATGAATAAGCTTTTCCTTTCTTGACTTTTGCTTTTATTCTGAAATTTCACAGGCTACAAAGAGGAAGAAAGGATGTGCAGACCTCAGCCCAAGCGTCCACACTGGTCGCAGGACTCCTCCCTCCCACTCAATCCCGGCACCATTGGAGCTAATGAAGCATTTCCGTGACGTTTTTCCGGAGGATATGAGATTCTTATCTTATGAGATACATGATACAAGACATCTGTCTCATATGGTTCATATGATATGCGACAACAGTTCTCTGCCAGGTTGTGGTATCCCTTGCAGACATTCACCTTTCAGTCCAGTAGTGAGCAATATTCATCCCTTCAGAGCACTTTATTAGGGGAGTTTTTAAAACACCTCCTTAATCGCAGCACGTATCTCAAGCCTGTCTTTAAAAGCTGGTGCCTCAGAGTTATTTTCCACTTTTAATTATGCATTCCGTGCAAGTAGCATATAAAGCTCTAAGCTCATCATTGTCAGTAAAAGTCTCATGCATGTAAACAAGGACTGAACTTGCCTGTTATTTAAGAACAGAGCTCAGCTCTCTTTTTTGATCCAAGCCCATGCTGCTCTTAAAATTTCTGAAGGTTAACACAAGTCTGTTTTTTTTTAAAAAAAAAGGTGACACACAAAATCAAATTCTGATTGCAGTCTGGTCTCCAAATCAGCAATTTAATTTAGCTGTTTTTTGTAAATGTCATATTCATGTCATGATACAAAATAATGTCCTTGCATAATAAATAGCAGGTCATTTAAAAAGGAAAATACTAAAATGAAAAAGAAAAATACAAAAGAACCCAACAAAAAAAACCTGCATGTAAACCCACTACATTTATTCTGCTGCTTCTACCTTTCTCCTTTCATTCAAGCTGAAATCCATCTGAGGTTCACATAGACCATTAAAACTTGAGATTTGCCCATAAGAAAATCACGATTAATAAACAATGCAGAAAAAACAAATCCAGCTGTACTTGACCCCCTCTGGTAGCTCATCCATGTTAGCGGCAGACTTAAGGCAGCTGTTCCTAGGAGCAGTTTATGAGTTTCATCCATTTGCCCTTTTTGTCACTACATATTCAGTGAAACTGTCATCAAATTCTTGAAGCAATTTCCACTGCTTAAGAGCACTTGAGGACTTGCTCAAACTACAGGTACAAGGAGCCAAGGTTCTGTATTTAACTACAGACTTGTTATAACCCAGACAATTCACATCTCCACATCATGCAGATGTGCCTCAGCTTCTTCCAGTGGAGCCATGGCATGTCCATAGGACAAAAAGATCTTGCAGAATCCCAGACTGGCAGGGGTTGGAAGGAACCTCTGGAGATCATCTAGTGCAACCCCCCTGCTAGAGCAGGATCACCCGGAGCAGGTCACACAGGATGGCGTCCAGGTGGGTTTTGAATCTCTCCAGAGAAGGAGACTCCACAACCTCTCTGGGCAGCCTGTCCCTGTTCTCGGTCACCCTCAGAGGGAAGAAGTTTTTCCTCATGTTCAGAGGAAAATTTTTCCTCATGTTCCTTCATGTGTTCCAGTTTGTGCCCATTGCCCCTTGTCCTGTCGCTGGGCATCACTGAGAAGAGTCTGGCCCCTTCCTCTAGACATCCGCCCTTTAGATATTGTCCTGGTTTCAGCTGAGAGGAATGATTTTCTTCATAGTAGCTAGTGTGGAGATATGTTTTGGATTTGTGCTGGAGACAGCATTGAAAATATAGAGATGTTTTTGTTCTATGGACTTATTGTTGAGCAGTGTTTACGCGGGGCCAAGGCCTTTTCTGCTTCTTGCACTGCCCTGCCAGCGGGATGGCTGGGGGTGCACAAGAAGTTGGGAGGAGACACAGACAGGACAGGTGACCCAAACTGACCAAAGGGATATTCCGTACTATATGACGTCATGCTCAGTTTATAAGGAGCTTGGAGGAAGGGGGGGGGGGGGGGGGGGGGGGCGGCAGCATTCAGAGCGATGGCGTTTGTCTTCCCAAGTCACCGTTATGCGTAACAGAGCCCTGCTTTCCTGGGGATGGCTGAACACCTGCCTGCCCAGGGGAAGTGGTGAATGAATTCCTTGTCTCGCTTTGCTTGTGCGCACGGCTTTTGTTTTACCTATTAAACTGTCTTTATCTCAACCCACGAGTTTTCTCACTTTAACTTTTCTAATTCTCTTCCCCATCCTGATGGGGGGGCGGGGAGTGAACGAGCGGCTGCGTGGTGCTCAGCTGCCGGCTGGGGTAAAAGCACGACAGATATTTTTAAGCATTGATCAGATCCCCTTTCAGTCTTCTCTTCTCCAGGCTAACCAGACCCAGCTCCCTCAGCGTTCCCTCATACGAGAGATGCTCCAGTCCCTTAATCATCCTCGTGGCCCTCCACTGGACTCTCTCCAGTAGTTCCTTCTCTCTCTTGAACTGGGAGCCCAGAACTGGACACAGAACTCCAGATGTGGCCTCACCAGGGCAGAGCAGAGGGGAAGGAGAACCTCCCTTGACCTGCTGGCCACGCTCTTCTGAATGCACCGAAGGGATACCATTGGCCTTCTTGGCCACGAGGGCACACTGCTGGTCACAGAGAGCTTGTTGTCCACCAGGACTCCCAGGTCCTTCTCTGCAGTGCTGCTTCCCAGCAGGTCAAGCCCTCACCTGTACTGGTGCCTGGGGTTGTTCTTCCCTGGGTGGAGGACCCTACACTTGCCCTTGTGGAATTTCATTTGGTTCCTCTCCGCCCAGTTCTCCAGCCTGTCCGGGTCTCACTGAATGGCAGCGCAGCCTTCTGCTGTGTCAGCCAGACCTCCCAGTTTTGTACTGTCAGCAAACGTGCTGAGGGTACACTCTGTCCCTTCGTCCAGGTCACTGATGAATATGTTGAACAAGATTGGACCAAGCACTGACCCTTGGGGCACACCACTAGCCACTGGCCTTCAACTAGACTCTGCACCACTTATCACAACCCTCTGGGCTCTGCCATTCAGCCAGTTCTCAACCCACCTCACTATCCACTGATCTGACCCACACTTCCTAAGCTTCCCTAATGTTATGGGAGACAGTGTCAAAAGTCTTGCTGAAGTCAAGATAGACAACATCCACTGCTCTCCCCTCATCTACCCAGCCAGTCATGCCGTTATAGAAGGCTATGAGATTGGTCAGGCATGATTTCCCCTTGGTGAATCATGTTGACGATTCCTGATAATCACCTTTTCCTCCACATACTTAGACATGACAAAGTCAAAGGACATCTGGTCCTCCACAAATAATGTTCCCCAAGCTCTTTATACACATAACATGAAGTTTCAAAACAGGTTTGCAGTGTAAGATAGTTTGAGGTGAAGATTTTGTACAGGTCTGAAAGTGGACTATGTTCCTCCTCCTTCACCCATCAGCACTGCAGTATTAGAAAACATGGGGTGGACCAAACACAGAGGAAGCTAAATTGTAGTGTGGTTTCCTCTGTCCTCACCATTGAGGCCACATCTGGACATTACCCCAATTTTAAATAATGAAAAGTGAAAAATGTTTAGCACCCCTGAAGGCATTTCACAAGTAAGGATGGAAGAAACTAGCCCCAAATTACCTATGCAAAACCACATTGCAGTAGATGCTGAAGGAGAACTGCAAATTTCCAACTCTTGAAATGACTCTAATGTGTTTCATTTAGGAGTGGTGTTTTTCACTACCACGTGGAGACTGGATGAGGCTCTCTGAAGCTTTAAATATGGAAAAACAGATATATTCTTCGTATTACTTCCAAATTCAATAACTAAGACCAGCTATACAAAAATCTTGAATTTCAGCTGTAGTCAGATTTTTGTCCTGCCTGTGAACAGTATTCCAGCAGCAGAAGTGAAAATATCCAAATGCATTATTCAGAAATGTAATAAGAAATGCTTGTTTAAATTTAAAGATCAAATTATGTTGCCTATATATGAAGCAAAGCAAGCTACTTATTTTTACAGCATGTGTCTAAACTGACATTTTCAAAACTACTTTCAAGAACAAAGATACTCTTGTGATACACAATTTAAATTATAAATTGAATCCAAGATAAAGCAACACTACTGCATTAATAAATATTTTACAATTTCCATAGCAGCTTTCGGCATCTTACAGCTGTTTCAAACCTGTAAGTACTTAGGTGTTGCAGCAGTGATGAAATGGCTTTCCAGTTAATATAGTCACAATGTCGGTGATTGTAAGGTTTAAAAGAAAAAAAAAAAAAGTCGCCTACATCTTTTCAACATTAGTCCATGACTGAGCTTATGAGAAATTATTTGGTCATCAAGGTTAAAATTAGATATGTTCAACTGAACTGAAAGCAAACTTCCCAGTGTAGAATTAATTATAGCAGGCATGTGAACAGCCAATAAAAATGTTTTGTTTTTTTTTTAATCTTTATTCTAAAATACATTCATGCCATAATTAGGAGTCTGCTCTGCAACTGTAGGAGCAGAGACATTGCTTTGCCCCAGTCGAGCTACTGACAGTTGCTTTACCATGTTCTTTCTTACTGGCAAACAGGCCAGGAGGAAAAGTATATTTAAATTAAAATACTTGCTGAGGAAATGGAAAGAGAAAAAGATCTGATTTTGTTTGCTGAGTGACTACCTGGAGCCAAGAAAACTGACAAACTTTATATGAAGTTTAAGCACCTTAGTGGTTGCCATTACCTATGTGAACAAAAAGGTATCTCGACAGCCAGTTTCCCACAGCGGTAGCTCATCTTAGAGTTAAGGGCAATTGTAAGTACTTCTCTGAACACGGACATGCTTAAGTACATCCTTAAATGTCAGACACATGCTTAAGTGGTTGACTAGATTGTGACCTAAAGAAGGGAGGACTCCAAAACCCACAAAAGATCCAGTAAAAACATCAAAATTGCAGTGAAACCATTAATCATACGATACAGGAACTTGGATATTCTTAAAAGACCTGTTACAAATTATGGTGCACTTCTTCCACGTACGCAGTAAGTAGCTGTCAGAAACACTCACACTATTTCACCGACTTCAAGGGAGCTCTATCATTGCTCACAACAGCAGAAGTTGCCCTGTAGGCAAATGCAAACGATTTCAGGCAGATACCTGCCCTCAGCCCCAAACCTCTCTTCATTTGTGGAAACTTTTTGTACTAATATCTCGGGGCACAGAGGTGATCTTTTTGTTCTCTGTTCAGTGACAAACATGATACTCTGTGATTTGTGATTTCAGAGGGACCCAAATGCTGCATTTCACTACAAAACCACAGAGATTTTCTCAAGAAATCTGACACCTCCTAGGTTTTACATCAGTTTATTATTCCCTCATATAGAAGACATTAAAAATCTAACATTTTAAATTGCAACCTAATTAAAATGATACATATTTCAAGCCCGTTTGTGATATTTTGTGCAAACCCACTTATATTGTAAAGCATCATGTTAGAAAGTTTCCTTGTGGATGTCAATGGTTATTTTAATAAAGCATGTAATTTAATGAAGCATTTACTCTCTTTTTCGTGAAAGAGTAATTGAAATGTTAATTCAAATTGGATTGGACAGATCCAAAACCTGAATAATTGAATGTAAACAAAAGACGATGAGGAGCAGTAGTATGCCAAGTTGACATTTTCTGCAGTAACAAGAGAATCGTGGCTATCATTCTTATTCTTTAATATTTTCCTAAATGATCTGGAAGAGTAGAAATAATCATATTAAGAACACTGGCAAATTATTCTATACTGGAAGACAGGGTTAACACCAGAAAGGCAAACAGAGTGGAAAAATGGACGGGGCGGGTGCGGGGGGTGGAAAAAAAGACTTAATTCAGACACCTGTGCTGTCATGACAACATCTTACCTAATACAGGTGGTGAAAAATAATCCAAAACATATGTCTTTTGAATAAAGGAGAAACTAGGGAAGAAGTGGTAAGGAGAACAGCCATCTGGCAACGATGGTGACCCAACTAGAGATAGCTGGAAAAACACAGTTGGGCACACATGTGCATAGAATATCACATCCATGCAGGAACCGCCCTCCTGCTCAGTAGAGGAATTACTCCAGCAGGAATACCTGTTGTCCAAGAAGCCTTCAGGAGTCAGCGTCCAGCAACAGTCTGGAGGAACTGCCGTCAGTGGGAAAATGGGAGCTCATGGAAGATGGGTCAGGTGAAATGTTTGCATGGGTAAAGGTCATCATACGCTTAAGCGCCTTGTTAAAAGGGGCCTCAAGGACCAAAATACATGCAGCCAGGGTGAAAGGAGATAAGAATTTGTTTACACCTGCCTAGGTATAGTTTCATTTACATTAGTCAGCAGCCAAACTTCCCTTACTCCTTTATTCCAGTGTAAGGTGGGTACTATTACCAACTGCTATTGCAAAAGCGGGCTGAAGTAATCATATGAAACACATGACCTGGATCTCCGATAGGCAAATGAGTGATTCAACATGGTGAGATGAAGCACAGTATTATCAGATAAAGAGAAAAAAACTGAGACATTAATGGACTGAACACCTATCAAACTTGCATGAAAGTCTTCTCAAGGAATGCTGGAAGCTTAAAGGAGAATTAAAGAGGTGCTAGTCCTTTTGATCAGAGTTGGGATAGCTTACACAGTAAACCTGCCTTCCATCTATAAATTATGATTCCATATTAAATAATTTGAAACAGGAAATTCAAACATCTTCCCTTATTTTTCTGTATGTAACTGGCATCTCAATAAACAAATGTAATTGCATATTTTAAAGAACATTATAAATCACTCTCCTCTCTAACTGTAGTTTTCAGCAGAAGTATCATTTTTTGCTCCTGATTTTTGAAGCTGGCATGTTATTAGCACCATACATTATGTCTAAAACAATTGGAGGAAATAGAATTGATAAAACAGAAAGTGTCCAGAAATGAAGAAGTAAAACAATAACATACTCTGAAACATTCATCAAAGCATATTAGCAATAAATTTTAATCAACAGTGTGTCACTTCCCATTGAGTGAAAACAGAGATGCTATGCTATTCCCACTTACTGACATAATGTAACCACTGTTAGAGAAAAATTGGTTATCAGCTGAACTTTCAACTTAAATCAGAAGAAAGCAGCAGGATAAAATAAAACTGAAATGGGGAAAATCAATGCAGAAGAGCAGGTATGTCCAAGAAACAAACTGTTCAAAGAAGGTATAGCTGCAAAAGATGCATTACAGACCTGAAATGAAAGTCCATCCCTATGAAGTCAATGGAACCCCATAGCCTAAAAAAAAAAAAAAAACAACTATCCCAAAAGAAAAGAGTCCTGTGATGCTGCGGCTACAGGATCATTCCCATCCAGACTCCCCAGCTGAAAGCTACCACTGACGTCTACCAGCTCAGGACCTGTCTCCTTAAATCACCTTTTATTATTCCAGTGATATAGGAAAACTATTTGACTAATGTTCAAAATACAATTAATAATCTTCTTTCTCGACCTTGGGGAGAGAATTCCATTTGCAGCTTATCAATCAAGAGCCAGATCTCCTGCCCACACAGCGCAGTCTTAGACAGTGATGTGTCTAACAATTCATAATTGCAATGTGAAGAAATTATCAGCAATACTAGTATTAAACTCACTTGCAAACTAGGGTTGCAAAAATAATCCTGTAATAAGAATACAAATTCATCTGCAAAATGCTGTTTGCATGTTGGAGTACCGTCATTTAGACTTAGGCAGAAGACCAACTGCACACTAGCCCAGTGAAGCAAAGGGTAGTTTGCCCTTCCCCCCTTAAAGCTAAGACTTTCAAGACGATAACTGAACAGCATAGATATTACCAACACAGTGTCCATGTTCTCAGCAGAAAGAAATAATTTTTCACAGCTCCATTTTCTGTCATGTGAGGAATTGAAAAATTTAATTTTAAAATTGGCCAAGTTTTGACTCCTACAATGTGACTTTGAGAGTCAAAGTATCTGGATGCAAGAGATTTAGACCTGGGAGAAATGCTCATTATCCTTCATGTTACCATTCCTATTAAATACTATGCAGTCTGTCAGTAAAGCATGTTCAGCTGTCATATAACTTTATGACTACATGTAGAGAAGGTTTTGAATTATATCTGTACAGTCAAGCCAAATATCTTGTAAGATCAAATATTCACATTTTTAAATCCATTCTCTTTCTGAAGGGTACATTTCTAGCATTCACAGACAAAAACAAGAAATTCAAATTTGTACTCAAAAACCTATAGCCCAAACTAATTACTTGATTAAAATTATACACTCACAAGTACAAAACAATTTATATGGTCTAGTAAATTACTGTCATTTAACAACTTTGCTTTGTTATCTGTCCTCTGAGTGATAATGTTTTACCAATTAAAAGACATTAACTATCTACCTTGGATCATGTTAGAGTCTCAACATTAAAATCCAGAAATGTGATGCAGAGAGATGTATTTTTCTTTTGCTAAGAGTTAGAACATCCTTTTCTTTGTCAGACTTCATCACATACTGTTTGCATTCTTCCCTCTATCTGTTCGACCATATAGCTATAATCTTTAATTAATGAAAGAAGTTAAAAGTTAATAATAGCATCCCGAAACTATTAATTAAAAACTGAAGTATCCCTCCTTGGACTGAACATCTCACTATATTTCTAAAGGCAAATAATGATACTGGGATCCAAAGTAATCCATCCTCTATGACTACCACTCCTTGTCATTTCATTGCCTTGATACAGCAGATAAATTCAAATGGCTTCAGTCCAATTTGAGGCATATGAGTGTGAAGAGCACAGTAAAAATAAAACCAATTGACTTAAAATGGCTCTGCATGTGGAAGTGACTACAAGCGATATCTCTTCTTCCGCTGTTAATACAGGCAAGTAGATTACATTTTTGCATCGAGGTCTGTAATTATAAAAGAATTAAAAATAATCTACACATACCTAGAAATAGAGCTTAGTATCAGGACTAGGCATATAAACGCCAAATATATGTGCTGTAAGCTGATTAGCCACGGACTTCCCTGAAAGGTAATTTAAATCAATGGGAGTGCACTCAGTGGTGCAAAGGAGCCTTCAAACACCCTTACCTTCACGTTCACTAAATAACTTCATCTTTCTGACACAATTTGCTCTTCCTCTGAAAAATATATTGTGGTGGGTTGACCCTGGCTGGGGCCCAGGTGCCCACCAGAGCTGCTCTATCACTGCCCTCTTTCACTAGACAGGGGAGAAAAGGTACAACGAAAAGCTTGTGGGTCGAGATAAGGATGGGGAGAGATCACTCACTAATGATCGTCATGAGCAAAACAGACTGAACTGAGAGAGGGAATTCATCTAATTTATTACTAAGCGAAACAGAGTAGAGGAATGAGAAATAAAATCAACTCTTAAAACACCTCCCCCCACCCCTCCCATCTTCCCGGGCTCAACTTCACTCCCGGCTTCAACCTCCGCCCCCCTCAGCGGCACAGGGGGACGGGGAGTGGGGGTTACGGTCAGTTCATCGCGCGGTGTTTCTGCCGCTTCTTCATCCTTAGGGGGAGGACTCTTCTCATCGTTCCCCTTCTCCAGCATGGAGTCCCCCTCACGGGAGACAGTCCTTCACCACCTTCCCCAACATGAGTCTCTTCCACGGGCTACAGTCCTTCACGAACTGCTCCAGTGTGGGTCTCTCCCACGGGGTGCAGACCTTCAGGAGCAAACTGCTCCAGCGTGGGTCCCCCACGGGGTCACAAGTCCTGCCAGCAAACCTGCTCTGGCGTGGGCTCCTCTCTCCACGGGTCCACAGGTCCTGCCAGGAGCTTGCTCCAGCCCGGGCTTCCCACGGGGTCACAGCCTCCTTCAGGTGCCTTCACCTGCTCCGGCGTGGGGTCCTCCAGGGGCTGCAGGTGGAATCTCTACACCCTCTCATCCTCCCTCCATGGGCTGCAGGGGGACAGCCTGCTTCACCATGGTCTTCACCACAGGCTGCAGGGGGATCTCTGCTCCGGCGCCTGGAGCACCTCCTGCCCCTCCTTCTGCACTGACCTTGGTGTCTGCAGATGTTCTTACATCTTCTCACTCCTCTCTCTGGCTGCAAAAGCACTCTCTAACTGTTTTTTCTCTTTCTTAAACGTGTTATCCCAGAGGCGCTGATGGGCTTGGCCTTGGCCAGCGGTGGGTCCATCTTGGAGCCGGCTGGCATTGGCTCTGTCAGACACAGGGGAAGCTTCTGGCAGCTTCTCACAGAAGCCACCCCTGTAGCCCCGCCGCTACCAAAACCTTGCCATGCAAACCCAACACAATATCTAAAAAATATAACTGAAATGACTATAAACCAAAACCAAGGACAAACAGCAGAGAGAACAAGAAAATGCAGGTATTTACCAGCAAGCAAAACAAAAAGAACACACGAAATGATGCAAAACAAAAGCAGGGAAAACAACTTATTAATGGAATCGTCCCAAAACAAAGGTTAACAAACAATGAAAAGCTTTTAACTTCACCCTACACTGAAATCAACTTTAAAACACTTCTTGCAAAAGAAAGGACTGCAGCTGTGGCAATCCCAGTCCACATTAAACTGTCTCTTTTTTAAATTCTCTGCTCCCCAAGGTAACTGATCCCTTGAGAGGCAATCTCAAATTATGGCTAACGTAAAAGTCAATGGGTTTGAAAGGGACATTCTCTTTTCATCAGGATAAATCAAAGATATAGTCTCAGAGGAAAAAAAAAAAAAAATCTGACCCACTGTATATGAAAAGTTCTCATACATATTTAAGCACATGCTGCATCGCAGCTTACACCATTTTGGTCCTGCCAGCTCTTCCCTATGTGCTTGTTACATGTGTTTGGAACAGCCATGATTCCTGCTGTATTTCAGTCTTTTCATAGACCCATGACTCAAAGCTAAATGAAGAATCATCAGAAATTAGCTCTATGGCTTCTCAGCTGAGGATGCTTTAACTTTAATTAAGGCTTTTGGCAGCAAAATAAGACTCACGGTGTTTTCAGAGGAGTAAGCACATCCTGTGGTTCCACAGACATTCACGGAGATATGGGTTCAGACCACCGTGGAGATACCAGCTATTCCAGGTTCAAACCTGTAAATAAAAGTCAGAAAAGAGTTTGCTCTATATCGCCTATAGGGAAACTGTATGGAAACCTCGGGGCACACAAAGTCAATATTACCCCACTTTTAAGCTTGAATACTTTTAAAGGCTATATTGTTGGGATATTAGCTCTAAGCCTCTGGAATGCAATCTGGATTTCAAAACCATAATGAGGTTTCATGGTATTAGCTTCAGTACCCCAGTGTAAATTTTATCTCAGATATACTTATTGTCCCTCTCCACATCCCTGCAGTTGAAGCTGAACACAGGATTTCCATTCACTCTTGGTCATAATCTACCGTGAATCACTCTTTCCTGTCATAGTCCCTCTGCCACGTTCCACTTTCAGAAGGCTGCAAATTAAGTTGGGATTAGAGCTATTATAAATTCCAGTACTGCTGCATAAACTCACAACCTACTGAACAGGCAGCAGGTTTGTAAATTATTAATCATCATTTTCAGTATCCTGAGAGCAGGAAACAAGGTCATTTTATGGGCAGAAGGTAAGACTTCCTATTTATTCTCCTTTAATTTTTTCCTCCTGTTAACTAAGCTCTCCTATTGAAAGTCTAAACCAAAGTTTTTGCCCTTTCTGATGCTCCAATACATCACCATCCTGGGGTGAAAACTTCTACCAAGACTGATAAATTATTTTACTCTGTGCTCTTGCCTTTTTTCCTGGGCAGGCTGTGCTGAAAGGAGCTTGGACAGCACGTCCAATTACGGCACTGCAGAGAAGCACTCTTTACCAGGAGGAGAGGAGAAAGGTCAGATGCCACAATGAAACTCTGTGCACCTTTCCACTGGGTCAGCTTGAGCTGCCCTCCTTATCTCCACAAACCTCTTTTAAAATCTCTTCTTGATTCTTTCATTGCCCAAAAGGGTAGAGAGCAAATGTCTCCCCAGATGTCACAGGCACTGAGACTTGCCTTGGTTGCCCCGTCTGGAAACGTCAAGCCTCTTCCCTCCAGCAGAAAAGCATCAGGTGCCCTGCTGAGTTAGCCCAAGGACACACCAAATTCATTTGTTCCATTTATCAGCTTCATAAACGTGTCTGAATACTGCCACTCCTTGCATGTAACAGTTTATATGCATTACTGCCCGTCGGAATTTAATGAGATCTCCATTAAGCCCTGAATTTCCTTAATTTTCATGCTGGGACAACCACCATGCTTGCCACAGTTCCTTTAGCTGTTTTAGGAGAAGATTTAAACCTTTGACCTGTGTCTGGTTTCACTCATATCAATAAAACTAATTCAGGAAAATTTCAGGGGAAAGACACCAGGAGAGTTTGGTTACTTGTTGAGTCACTCATTAGTCTGTGTGCAGTTTTATTTAAAAAAAAAAAAAAAAAACCCAACAACAAAACAACAGATAACCATATCAGACATACAGAAATAAGAAACCAATGCCATCAAACTTCAAAATAAACTGAGGGGAAAACATTAAGCTAACATAACCTTTCAAACAAATGAGCACTGCTTAATTAAGTTACCCAAAACACTCCAAGGTGTATAATATGGGAACCATGACAAGCAACACTAGCACTGCTCAAACTCAGTATGAATGAATGATGTCACTTGAAGTAATTATACCAGACACTAACTAGAAGGGCATCTCACACACAATATGCTAATAATTTTTTTTTTTTACTTAGTTAGCATTGCCTGCTCTCCTCTCTCTTCCACTTTTCATCTCAGCCCTTTGTTGCCCAGCACTGTCTGAGGGCTTCCCATTTCCCTTCCAAACACTCACCCTTACCTATGGTCCTTACCCCAGAGCTCCAAACATCACTCTGATGAGTTTAATGCTATTTCTGCGCTTGTGATGCAGTTCTTTTAACATTTTGTTACCCAACAGAGATGAGCCAAAAGCACTGACCTACAAATTCAGAGTGAATCTTGATCAATAGGCTCAAAAATGTCACAAAACAAAATGTGAAGCTGCAGCCTGACTTATTCTGCTGCTTCCATGAGCCAAGATTTCACTTCCCGAGCCAGCGTAGGAAGTGGCAGCACTTTGGTGGTGCAGGAATTAACCTGTCCATCTTCAGAGCTCCCACAGAAGCAACCTTACTGAGGTTACACAAAGAGCTGCGCAACTCTTCAATCTTCCATTCAGAAGCTGAGCAAAAATATCATTAAAAAATTTACAGTGAGAACAATATCCAATTTAATTTATTGTTGCCTTGTCCTCTGAAATGAAATGGCCCATGGGCAGAAAACAACAAGTAAAGCATTCCCTTTAAGTTCATACACAACATTTTGGGTTTCTTGTAAAGGAAAAAATGGAAATGAGGAGTTGGGGGCTGTTTCCCAGACCTGAAGGAGAAGAAAGAGGACGTGATAAAATGTTATTGGTTCCATGGAGATTAAAAAAATAAGTTGGATGCCTTCCTCTGTCCAGGTCTGAGTCCTGTCTCCTCTAAAAGCATGAACCCTTTGGCATAGTCTCAGATGCATTTCTATGCAAGGAGGCTACTGCTAACACTGCTTAACTTTACATAAATAAAGAAACATCTATTGCAGGAAGGAACTAGAATATGGGCAAGTATTCCTCCTCTAGGCAAGACAATCAGCACTTCTGCTACGTATTTAGTACATCTTCAAGTCTTCAAAATGAAAATGTTCAGTTTTCACAGCTGTGAATCTGGGATGAGGCATCCTCCAGAAGTTCTACCTCTTCCTATCTCAGCTGGGAGCACAACAGGACCTTTCTATCCTTTTCAGAAACTGTGGTCAGGAACTTCACAAAGATGAAAAAAGTAATTAGAAAGTGTTATTGTCCTTTGCATTATTTTCACAGCTGACACATATATATCTATTAAACCAGCTGTAAGGTACTTAATTTACTCACAAAAAGAGTAATTTTTTCTTTTTGTTAGAAAACTCACCAATCTTGCTGCAAGTCGGTTCCACTTGATTACAAATTTCTCATCAACTTCCCTGGGATCTGGAGTTCTTCTCTGGTTTTATGGAAAGTGAAAAGAATCATTATCAAGCAGAGCAAGATTATATTTTGAATGAATTACAATGAGTGCCACATTTATTTTGATAGATGAAAAGAAAATATCACTTTAGGAATGAAACAGTAAGCTATGCATAGTTTTATTGTAAAAACCCATAGCTTTTGAGATAAATTTGGTACAAAACAAATCTGGTAGGAAAAATGAGCTAATCCTAATATTACCACAGGGCTAATCGTCAGAAATGTATCTGCATATATGGCAGCAGGGCGGGCTGGGAAGACTGAATACCTTAGGCAACTGTTCTGTAATATGCTGAAATTGGGTAGGAGGCAGAGGCTAGAAGAAAGAACAAAAAATAATGGGGTTTAGCTTTCAAATAACTCTGGTGTTTGTGGCTGCAATAAAGAGTAATTTTTCTAATTTTTTTTCCTTCCAATCTAGGTAAGACCATCTGAAGTGATTGACCCTGGTCAAGCTGTTGGTTTCCACTTAGATCCATTTCCAAACTCCAGACTCGAGGCAGGTCCCCAGCTAAGGTTCGGTTTCACTCACTGCACAGTTAAAGACGATGTGCTAAGGAGAAATCACAGGTCATAACCAGTGTGTGAAAACCACATTATTCCATGTCCTTTGATCAAACGTTGGTGAGGCTCAGAGATGAGCACGTAGAGAGAGAGAGAGGGTGTGCACACATGTGCGCTATAGAGAGAGATTTAGGGTATCTCTGTGAAATGAAATCAAAGGAAATCAAGAACAATAAATACGTCTTATACAGCTTTGCACTATATGTGAAAATTTCGCTACTCTTGGGAGTTATTTTTTTTCAATAATTCAGTTTTATTCAGGTTTATTCCTTAGCAGTATGTTGTCAGAGGAAAATCTGTGATTTAATCTGTGTCTATGCCTCTGCAATTTACAGGTAGGCTATAATGCTGGAAACAGCCTCCCAGATTTATTTTCAAGGAAGATCACATCCTGTCAAGGAGTCTGAAACTGCTGAGTCCAGATTTTGGCAATTCATAACCTCAGAGCAGGATGGATGCTCAGCCTGGGAAGACCCCTTGCCTGCTCTTCATGCCAGCCAGCGCCCAACCATCCAGTGGCTCCTTCAGGAATTTACTTGGGTCCTCTAATACCGTATTTCCCGTAGAGAAAGGGAGAAAGAGAGAGAGAGAGAAGAAAGAAAGAGAGAGAGAGAGAAAGAAAAAAAGAAAGAAAGAAAGAAAGAAAGAAAGAAAGAGAAAGAAAGAAAGAGTAAGAAAGAAAGAGAAAAATCATGCACTGTTAACTAGGAGTTGTTAATTTAGATGAAGTAATGGATTTGCTATATTTCTATCTCTGAAAGTTTTGCAGTCTTGTTATGTTCAAAGAGTCCAATTCTCTGATGTTACTTACATGCAGTAAAGTACAACAAAGAGAGGATTTTTTTGCAATTGTTAAACATAGGATTCATAGGATTTAATTTTTTTGCTTTATTTTTCCTTTCTTGCTACCACTCTCCACTCTCAAAGTGGCCCACAAGCTAAAAAAAAAAAAAAAAAAAAAAAAATATGCAGAAAGAACAGGAATACTCTTTAACATCTGTTCCTCCCCAAAGCGGAGATTTTATCTAAGACAAAGGCAAGATAAATCGTGCTATATTTCTTTTTTCCATTTGAAAAAGGGTTTCTGCAGATCCCAGATTCCGTGCTTGTTTGCAAGGATCCCTTTTTCCCAAGAAATCCCTTGCTCTGTATTTCCTTGGAATTGATTTTTCTCTTTCTTACTCTTCAGAACCCCTCTCCTTATACACTCTCTACAATAAATGGAGCTTAGCTTGAAATTCAGGTCATATATTTGAAGCAAAACCTTTCCTATGAATTCCAAACCTTTTGAATAACATTCCACACACACATATATATATACACGTATATATATATAAATAGAGATGGGGGTCGGGGAGAACCTCTCTAACTATCTACTCCAAGCCCTAAAAGCCTTCCTCATGCCAAAAGAGCAGCTCTTCAAACATTTTCCTGTCCTTTCCCTGCAAGTCTTTCATTTCTTTCCCTTAGTATATCACACAGTGATTAGAGAAGCTACAGCCATTGATGCCCTTTAGCTGTCGGTGTCTTCTCTGCACCCGTTAGATGGGCTCTCCTTCATGTCAGTGGGTTGTGTCACATCATGAACTAATAAGAGCATCGCCACCAGGAAGCCAGGCTCCCTGCTGGCAGTGATGGCTCTCCATGTGTGTTACTTTCATACATAGCTGAAAAAGTGTCTGCTGGGCTTGACCTCATCTCTGCTTTTGCATTTTATTCTCACTTCATAGCCTCCAATATCACAAAAAATACATCTTCCCCTACCTTTCCACCCACGGGGAGAAGCCATGCACTCTATTCTATTTTTTGAAAAGCTGATTATAAGTATATTCTGGAAAAATTTTGCACACTTGGCTAGCAAAGGGTTACATTTGGCTCTGCATCCTTTGCTATTGATTGATTCTTTTTTTGTTGTTTTTTGATGAAATGCTGGTGCTGGATGATTCGAATGCCAGGGACTAGCTGCCACCCGGTTTGGTTCAGTTGTTGCTCTGTCAATCCACATTCCATCTTTCACTTTAAACCTGCCTCCGGGTGTTTCTCACTAGCCACCTTCTGCATATTCCTTTATATTTTGAGTCCTTTACTGGAACCCATGATCCTCTTCCCATCTGAACCCATACATTGCAGCACCACATTCAGGAAAGCACTGGAGCATGTTTGATTTTACCACAAGGGTTTGTTGTTTTGGTTTTTTTACAGGCTCTCTTGAACCATAGCCTCGACTTAATCCACTTAGTTTTGTTATTGATGGGCTCCACTGCCCATAGGCTCAAGTCAGCCAACCATTTATGCATATTTAACTTCTATTGACTCCCATGGATTGCTTAGGATTAAGCACATGCTTAGACGCTTCTCTAAATTTCAGACATGATTTTTTTTTTTTCTTTTCTTCCACAGGGGCACAGCAATAGAGCTATGAGCCTAATTCCTCAGAGTCTAAAGAGGAATGGACTGATTTGCAATTAAACCACTTTATCAGGTAGGTCAAGTCTTAGAAGATTAAATGACACCACTAGCCAGGTTCACAAACACAAAGCCAACAACATTGCTTTGCCCTGTATTACACAGATAATAACAAGAGGTGATGTAATGCCAAGAGAGATGCTGTTTGAAATGGCCACAAAGAACACATGTGGAACCATGCTGTGTATAAGTCTTGCCCATTATTTTTTGCCATTTGACATCATCTTTCTATACTTTGTTAGAGGCATTTAAGTTAAATGTCTTTCTGATATTACATTTTTTAACTTCCTATAATTAATAAAGAGGTAGAATACGGATTGGTTTTGACGTACAACATAAACTTTTACATTGATTTCCTTTTCATACTACTCCAAAACTAAATCCCTGGAATTAGAAAGACAAATGTTACTATCAAAGTTCTCACACAGAATAATAACCTGATACCAATAACCACCTTGTCTGCAAAGTGGAAAGATTTATTTTGTGTAGGAATTTCACATTTACATGCAACTACTTTGAACTAAATGCCAATCACTTTATACCCATAAGCAAAACCTGCTCCTGGGATTGCAGAAAACAAGGCTCTTCAGCACACAAAAAAAAGCAGCTATGGCAGTGTTACAGGAGATCCCAGTTAAGTGAAAAATTGTCCAGCCCTTGTTGCCCAGACTGGAAAAAAACACATAGGCACTTACTCGGTGCAAAGCGTCTCAGTACCCTCAGTAAACCCCAGAGGAATTCTTATATTCTTCAAGATTTTTGCATAACAAAAAACTCCATGTCTAAAATAGATTATTTTCAGTAAATGGATCATATTAGAACTGGTGTCTTAGAAGGTTTATAGTGCTTTATGAACTAGTTCCTTCACTCCACAATTGTTCTTCATTATCCTTCAATTCCTGCTGTATTGACTAACAACCGTGCTTCCTATAAAATGAACTGCATTTCCACACTATTATAAGCGCTCTGGAAATAGCACTTCAGACTTTCTAAAACGTCTCCCGTAAATGATCTGCTATGCTAAAGCCATTGCACAGATAGCTTGAGAAGGTTATTCTCTCGTCAGTGCCTAACATAATCACCTTAATAGGAAATACAGTAAAAGAAGTAAGTGATGAGAGTTTTTACTCCGAGCATTTGCACCTGAAGTAGGCAATCTGGCTTTGAGAGCAGAGTTACAGAGCGCTCAGCATTTCCCACACCCGACTATAAATGACGTGTCAGATTTTAATAGGGCAGTGCTGGTAGGTCTGTAGCAGGGATTATTTACTTGTCTTTTGCCTGTGATGAGAAAGTCAGGAGCTGCCCTTTATTTCAGCCCATATTTCATCTTCTGCTCTCTCTCAGCTTGCCTGGAGATGAGTCAGAAGAGATCCGGTGTGCGGGGAGACCGCAGAAATGGTTCAACTTCAGAGAAAGGACGGTGACAGCAATTTGCGTCCTTTGTGTCCTACGAGTTCAAGGCTGCTGCAAGGACAGAACCAGCACCGCAAAGGAGCGAGCGGCTTTTGCTGAGCTGTGGCATCTGATGTGCTGCGTTTGCCCTTAGTCCTTGTACATCATCTAACCAGGGACTACACAAGGACAATTTGACTTAGCCAAATACTTAGACGCCTTACCTGGATGCCTTCATTTAGGCGTATGAAATCTCCCCACCAATCTCACTGCTTTGTCCTTTCTGTCTCTGTTGTTTACACATTTTCTTCCACTACATCACGAGCTGAAGGAAGATAGTCATTGAAATACTTCGTTCCCGAGTATCTCCTTCCTACTGCACATAACTCATGAGAAACTGAGAAACTGTGGTCGTAGTCATGTCAACAGGCATCCACCCAGGTGAACAGCACTTGCAGGTTTTCTGCTGCTTCTGTAAAAGGGATATAAAATACAACACTGGAGAAGGAGAATATAATAAAAAGTAGTCAGGAAAGGGGAATGTAACATACACAGGAAAATAATGCTGGTGCTAAAGGAAATGTGCAAAAAACAATTTCTGTGATTCTTTGTAATTCTAAAGAAACTAATATACTGCATTTATTTGAAGCAATAAAATGCAAGACGAAACTGTCAAACACAACTGGGCATTAGAGAATTTATTGTGCCTTAGTTGATCCTCACTGCATGGTCTGTGACCATGACACACCAGTGCTTCCTCACTGAAAATTACTGGGGGGGTGAAACCCCAACAAAAAAAACCCAAAACCCCTTATTGATTTAAAAAATTACAACTCATTTATTTCTCATTCAACTGTTTCATAGAAACCTATGCCAAGGCCATCTCCACCCGTAACAAAACTGGTAGTTGGCCTGAGATTGGAGATTTTGTTGTCATCTCAAAGCTCAATTCAGCTTTCCTAAGGAGTTTATAGTACATCTGTGAAAAGCCTAGCTGCGCTGACAAAAATTTCCTGTTCAAGACCCCCAAGAACTGTTTTATATTCTTTACCAAACTCATGATAAAATAGTTGAGAGTAGGTAGTTATCTGGATGTTCATCAGGCATCTAATGTGTCCCCACCCCACAGCAGAATGAGTTCAATTCCATTTTGGAGGCCGTACAAGAAATCCCAGCACATCATAAGAAGTGGAAATCCCATGCCCATTACCCCCTTGCCACCACCTTTCCCCACGGGGTATCTCCACACCCAAGGACCACAAAAAAAATAATGTCTCAATGGCTCTTTTATCAAGAACTGCAAAGATTTGTTTGTTTTGATTATTCTTTTATTAAAGACACAGGAAAAGAAATCCAAACCAGAAAGCATTGCAGCATAAAGGTCAAACTGTCTTCCTTCCACTACAATTTACATTGAATATTAAACAATGAAAATTTTTGATAATTTATGTTCATGACAAAGGTTGTAACGAGAACAAGAAATGGAAGAAACTAATTCTTCATATGGGAAACAGTAAAATTATAATTCACTGTGATCGCTGCCTTAGATTTTAATGTTCTGGTTCCCTTGGGCTCCACAGTAGGAGAAATTGAAGGACCTTGCAGAAGGATTAAAAAAAAATTATATCAGTGAAAGAAATTAACTCATAAATAGTTATAGATTAAATCATAAGTTCTCAGCAGACCTGTTAAAACCAAAACAGAAGGCCTTATCTAGCTTGTCAGAGTTTTTTAATAATAGTCCTTTCAATTAAAAATCAAAAAAAATACATAATTGAAAACTTATGTTGTTTTCAGTAAACAAAATTGTGAGGACCTGATGGAGAACAACATGCCAGCCAAACCTCTTCTTCCTTCCTGTCTGTTTTACTCTCCGATTTTACTTAGTTTTGATCTGGTCTTCAGCTAAAACGCGGAAATAGAAAGCATCACCAACTCACCACTAGCCTAGCAAGCGCAGCACATCGTGTGAAGGCCGGGTCCCTGACTCCAGGTAGCAGGAACGTCGCCCTGCCCGTGCCCAGCAGTGACAGCACAGGAAGCTTAAAAGCTTTTGCATTCTACCTTTTGCTTCAAAAATGTGGTTCACAGCGATGATGACGGAGCTGGGAAGCAGTTTGGACCAGGCGCTTGCTGTTAGGGCGGCGTTTTTGTGCCCACATGTGCGCAGGTCTCACCGTCTGCAGCCAGATGTGGATGAAGGGAAGGGGGTGAAAAGAAATCGGTGAGACAACATCCAGACTGAGACAACAGCTTTAAATTCCTAAAAGCCAAAAAGCCTCGACTTTTTCATCCTCTTCCCCACACCAAAAAAAAAAACAACAAACTGTTTGACAAACGCTGTTAGGGTTGTTAAAGTCCTTCCCCAAGCACAGTCTGCAATTTTCAAGTCAAATTAAGCATCACTCCCCTCAAGAAGCCCTCCTTTCACTTGCAAGGCTGTCTTTCAGAGAGCCTCTTGGCGGTATCCCAAAGAAATTCAAAGCAGACAGATCTCACCATGGGGCACATTTCACGAGTGTTCTGCCATTAAATGCTGCTTTGCCCACTTCTTAGGGGGCTCGATTTCGTCAGAAATCAAAAATAAAAAATAAAAAATAAAAAAAAGAGAAAGCAGTAACGGACAAATGTGGAAGGTCTGTTTTATTCTTATAAGGAACAGGATTCATTAGCATCTTCAGCAAGAAATCATTTTATTTTAGTGCAAATTCATTCAGTTTATCTATTTATCAGCAAAACACATAGATTAGATATATTTCCAGTCCTGGAGAAAAGCACAGAAGTGCCTTGGCCTGAAGGGTCTGGCATCTCAAAGTAAAGCCATGCCAAAGAGATGAGAGATGCTCATCTTTCGAGACACGAGCACTCTCAGAAGCCTCCCAACCCTGTCTGCCTTGGACATTCCTCTCTCCTCCTCCACTACCGACAGAGTTGCGTGGAGGCAGACCTGCCTTCACCACGGGCACCGCCAGCCTCCGAGAAGGGATTTGCAATTAAGACATATTTCTGTTGCGCCACCCAAATCTCGCTCATGATAATACAACCCTTTACCTCCACCTGGTTTTGAAGAAAAAGGCAAGACTTGGGCATAGCGAGTGCTTCTTTCACAGGATGCCACAACACAGGTTCCAAGCCGCCAGGGCCATTTCGGAGCTGCACATACCCAGTCCCGCTACCAACAGTGGGAGCTATCATTCCCGCGGTAGGAGCAGCTGAAAGGAAAAATGCATCCTTAGGTGCGAGGATGCAGGAAGCCTTCCCACCCTCCCTGTCCTTCCCATTGCCCCTCTCATACCCCTTCTGAGTTTGTCACTGGCTGTGAGACAGAAACCTATTGCACCCATGGTACTGCTCGTGAAAACAAACCCCTTCAGAAGCACTGGAGTGCTTGAGAAAATATATAAAAGTGTTTTATTTCCTACGCAAAGAGAATGAAGATTTTTGGTGGGAGGGCAGGTTTCTGGATAAAAATGTGTTTTTCTCTCTCACGCTTGAGCTAGCTGGGAAAATGGAAAAAGAGAATCATTTAGCTCTATCTTTACTGAATTTTTTTGCTTCTGCCTGAGGTTCTTGATCTCGCCTTGCTCAATCTCTGGTTTTTTGCATGTCTGTAATAAAGCAGCATAGTTTACACTGTTTGTATTTTTGGTGTGTGTTGGATAAACCCATAGTTTATGAGGTTTCAAATACCTCACACAGCTGAATCCATATTTCCATACTTTTCCCTTATTATATAGCATCTTAGGGCTGCGCATGGCTAACTGTCATGGTAACACGAAATCAGGTGGTTTCCCCATGCTCTAGACCAGGCCTAGCTGGGCTAAGCAGACCAAATGCCGCTTTCTCCGTCTCCCTCCAACAAGATAGGGAGCTCGGTTCCCTCTCCCCACCAAAAACTGCAGCAAATGGTAATTTTTAACCAAACAGTCCAGCTGAAAAATGTGCATTCTGCAATACCGTTTCACTTAAAAGTTATGAAGAATCAATCGTAAGTATAATAGAATAAAAAAAGGCAAACACATAAAGCTAAGAAAGTAAATCCTCGCTCTTTTCCAAAACATTGTGGCATGTTTATCTCAGTCAAGACGTTGTACCTTTATGTTCAGTTCTTCACCTGCAAAGTTGTCTCTTCCCCAACTGCAAAGTACATGAGTGTTACCCAAGAACCTGTAGGCAATTTTTATTATTTTATCATTATTATTATTATTATTATTATTATTATTATTCCAGAGAGGATGGTTTGTATTCAGCTGTGAACTTCTAGATACTTCATGCTTGAGGCTAAATATTAGCACCAAAGAAAAGAATGAAACTGATGTACAAGACTAAACCCCTTCTTGTAAGAATTGGCTTGATTAGGTTGTTATTTACTACTGCATGTGATTGGAATTATTTTCTGTAATACTTTACACCAAAAAAAAGAAAAAGTTCTTTTCAATGTTTCAATTTGCACTGATATAAGGATACATCTTTTTTTTAAAAAAAAAAACAACCCTTTATTTTCCTACTTCAAACAAATCCTTTTATCTAAGGGTGAGACCAGGTTGTTACTTGAGATTGTTTGCATAAAATCTCATTAGCCTATTGATTGTACTTCTAACACCTTAGGTAGCACTTCATTACCATGCAAATAAAGACGGACTTTTTACATGTAGCTTAATGCAGGACTGATTATTCTCTTTTACATAACATGACAACAAAGCACTATTAATGAAAGTCATCAATAACCGTTCAACAGGTGAAAAAGATTAGAACCAAACAGAGCCTTTCTTATCAGTAGGAACCTCCTTTTCCCCTCCAAAATACAGATTTTGCTGATTACTACCCTCAGGAAACTGCACAACACCGAGTTTCATCTTTTTCTCCCACTGATGGACACACTGCGCCAGGAGGGTAAAATACTCCAAAATTCACAAAGTGAAATCCTGACCCCAATGAAAGCAGTGGGGCTTTCAGCTTCTTCCCCCCAAAGCCTAGCCCTGTGCCTTTCAGCTCGTTCCAGCAATGGCTGTGAAGTGGGCACCCCCCCTGCTTTTAATTTAAACACTTCTGCTGTGGAAGGTCACTGCTTTAATGTGGCACATGGTTTGTGAGAAAGAATAACATCCCCTGTGAACACGCACTGTCTTTATGATTTAGACTATAGTAATAATAATAATAATAATAGTAATAGTCAACTAGTCTGCTGCTCCCCAGATTTCAAGAGTAAGTCCTCATAAATAAAATTGCTGTGCAATTCAGAGGGGATAGAACATCCAGAGAAACTAGAAAAGGCTGAGATTTCAGGTAGCCTGCTAGAAATCTTATTTTATGCAGGAAGTCCTCAGATACCCTAGAAGTAGCTCCTTAAACAATGTTATATATTTCCTCATTTTCTGTATTTTTTTTTTTTTTTTTTTGCCCTAGCAAGTCCAGGTGGCAAATGCTGAGGAGAAAGCAAAGCCTGTAACAGATCATTGCTCCGCTTCTGAGAGGAGACGGGCTGGAAGGCAGGTGCAAGATATGGAAGTTTTAGGAGTTTTAACCACCGAAACCTGCATGCACGTGAAGCTAAACAGTAACTGGTTCAAATAGCCTAGGCCTTGGTGGAGATCTTGCACTGCCCTCCTCCTGTAAAGTGGTATTTGCAATAGAGTAGGCTCCAAAGCTACGTTAAATTCAACCGTAGCTGCCCTCCAGGAGGTAAGCAGAATGTCACCATGACTCCCCTCAGCACAGAGATCGCAAGTGCAGAAGCTCCAGCAGGAAACGTTTGTTGGCCAAACGGCCTCCATTGGGATAACGAAGGCGTCCCTGCAAGCAGGCTTGCCCCAAGTAACCCGCTTTTTTCCGACAGCCCTCAGCACAGATCCGGCAGGTAGCAGGAAAGGAACCAAATGAGGAGAGAGGAAAAAAAAATCCCCAAAGCAGATTTGAAAGGCAGCAAAATGCAACTGGGTTCACTGGAGCAAAAATGTCTTGACAGAAAACCCAGCATGAAGCATGTAAACTGCTAAGCCTGTTCGAGCGGTGATTTTATTGCCTTTCCTTTTGTGTGATCACACACCTGAGAAGCGTGCTGCCGTTGCAGACACCACAGACATGATTAATAGGGGCAGGCGCTATTAATGGGGTGAAATTTGTACAAAGCCTCGCTGAATCCAAAAATCTCATCTTCTTCAACTCATAATCTGCATAAGGAATCAAGGGGAGCTGGCTACAGAAACCTGCTGGGCCGAAAATGCAAAACCTACACGTGAACAAGGTCAACCAGCAGCAGAGGTGTGTGGAGGAGAAAAACAGGGGTGCAATAAAAATGCTAGAAGTAGCTTCCAGCACTTTTTCAATAATGTGTAAAAATGCAGGTGCAAAGCAGCAGAAAGAAAACAGCAGTAGCAGCACTGGAAATGTGGCTGTGAGAGATAGTAAAAAGGACTTCTTTCTGAGCAGAGTGATAACTGGGGGGGAAAGAAAAAAAAAAGAAAAAAGGAAGGGGGAAAAAAAAAAAGAAAAAAGAAGACCTAGGATTTTAAGTGAGGAAAACACTCCCTATCTGTTTTTTGTAAAGCTCAGGGCAATGGGGCTTCCCATGTGAGCAGACTGGACTTGGATATTAATTTCTCCTGCAAAAGAGAGCCTGCAAGAAAGCAAGCATCAAGCAACTGGCCAAATCAAAAAGAGAAAACAGTTTTGGCCTCTTAGTAAAAAGTATATCCACTGTATTTTGGGATTATTCTTTTTCTCTAACAATTCTAAGTCCAAGGTATTGTTCACTATGTCTGCTTCTTGTTGGCTATAAAAATATAAGCAAGAGCAGCAAGATGCATGCGCCTATTGTATTTATTGGTGCTCTCATCTAGTTCTTCTGCAATCTTCTGCAGCCCAGCAGAAATTCTGGTAATTACTTCAGCTTCAGGTTGAGCTTTTCCCTTAATTAAGGATAAGAGATATGAAGTATTTTGGGAACATGTTTATGAAAAAAAGGAAGGAAATTTCAATTACATGTGCATACAGTATATAATGAATTGGGCCCAATTTCTGTAGCGATTGCTAGCTGAAAGCCAGAGCTTTGCTATAATTCAGTTTGATTACCATTGTTGATTTCTTTTTCATTACTTTTTCCAAAAGAGAACTTCTATTCAGAAGCAGAAGAAAAAGCTAAGAATCAATTATCAAAAAGTACAGCAAGGGGGGGAGAAGGACTGAATACATGAAATAGCAAGAAGTTAGGTGTTTTGAGCAGAATGTTCTGCTTAAAAGAAAAGGATTTTTCTGCACAGGCAAATGTTGCTTAATTGCCAAGAAATAACAAGCAAGAAGGTAGAAAAGAAATATGTAAGAAATTCTGTTCTGTGTAGTTAAAAGCAAAACAAATCAATTGTGTAAGTGTACATAAAATACTAATGATAATATACAATTCAAGCAAAACCAGCTAATGAATCCCGCTGACTAAAAATGCGTAGTTTAGTTTTTAGCATTCCAGTCACAACTGCCACAATTTCCACTTGTGCCATCAGGAGAAGGAGAAGGCATTAAAAAAAAAGCAAAATCCTAGAAATGCATGTATAATATTTACTAATCACCACTAATTCAGAAAGATTTAAGAATTCATATGCCTTGCGCTGCCAAATATCATCTGAAATGTTTTAATAATCCCTAAGACCCTTATTGTCCTTTCACTTGCAAATTTTATAGAAAGGAATACATATTTTTTTTTGTTGGATTTTTCTGCACAAAAAATGTACCCTATGCAAGTAATCAGCATTATATGATTAACACAGATAAGAAACAAACAATAATGTTGGTACTGTAAAAGCAGCGCTCAAGTCATATGTAGGATAGGAAAGGCACGCCATGTTCCTGGCACTATTAAGGCGACGATTGCAACTCAGTGATACACATCATACAAAACACATCAATCAGACAACATGATGTCTTTAATAGAAAATACACCAATGCTTTTATCATGAACAAGTGCTCCTCTGCCGTTTCAGGCAGATGCTGCTATTGATCTCAGACAACTTTCTCCATGCTCTCTTCTTTGATGCACTTCAGAAAAATAAATAAATAAAAATTAAGTAAGCTAATGAAAAATGCAGTCCCAGAGCTTAACCAAAAAGGTGTGAGGCTGTTGTTGGTTTTTAGCTTGTTTTCTGTTTTTTTAAGAACTATAACCCACATATCAAAATTTGTATTTGATTAGCCAAACCCATATTTTTTTAATATGGTTAGCAAAGGACCTTCCTGATGGGAAGAAAGGAGGGAGACACTCACTGGTTCTGAAGGCTGACATCATTGGACAGGGTCAGTGTTAATAAACACAAATGGTCCCTAGTTCACACTTGATACTGAGGCAATATACGTTAATACGCAACTGGGTATATGGCTAGGTTAGTTGTTTCTTCTCCAATTCACTTTGAAAGCTATTAGGTTAAATTGGACCACTACAAATTGCAAGACAATTTCTATTCCTGTTTAAAAATCTACAGTCTGAGTAAATCACCCTCGACGCTTTATCTCAGTTAAACTAAAATATAAGACTCAATATTAAAGAGCAAAACTTAGCTGTTGACAGTAGTGATGGACTATCTTTGCTTAAAAGACATTGCTTAATTAAAAACAAATGAAGTTAACGTGAATTAAAGCTACTAGCTCAAGTGCAATCAACAGTCAAGTCAATATAAGAATGGTGTGACCTTTAAAGGAGAATGTTTTCACTCATTAAATACATTGCTGACTCTTTGGAAAGAAATATAAAGTTATAAAAAGAAAAAATCACGAGAGGATGTTAATCGGCTGTGAGAAAAGAATCTAAAGGAAGGTAATCTTACATCTTGCTTTTCAGTGGCAAGTAAGGCAAAGACCTATATTTTTAATGAAAATTTTCTGTATGCTTTCATTTATCTCCTCTCTATTGTTCTCTCTAACTGCCTACAGTTAAATCAAAAGAGATACTCACTAGGGAAAAATAACCCAAATGAGCCTAACAACAACATGAAGTACTATTATCTACAGGAATAACACAACTTCTAAGAAAAAAGAAAGTCGGGGAGCCATTAATTAGAAAATTAGTTCCAAGCAAGCTAGCAAGGTTTATTTTTATGTGTAAAATGGGAATGCTGCTGCTTACATCTCTCAGAGGCCTTTTGTGATACCAACTGTGAAGAAAGTTAGAAAGGCTCAAAGATAAAGGATTTTTTCACACGACAAGGTTCAATGGCAGAAGAATCAACAAATTCTCTCTGGTCTTCTCCACCCGCATGTAAATGATGCTGCAGAGCCAAGCTGCGGTGCTGGGGAATAGGGCAGGGAACTGTCTGGGAAACCAGATGGTACAAGAGCATCCATCAGAGCAACGTTGGCACCTCACGGCCATCAGAGAGGTGAGGGACCGACCAACAGTGCAATGGCCTGCCGGTGACAGCCTCCTTGGCTTGGCAGGCTCCCTCAAGATGGACTTGATTTGAAATGGAGCAGCAAGCACTAATCCAGTTTAGAGGTACAGGGCTGCTCCTTTTTTTGTTTCAATTTATTTGCAAGTCATGGCAAGTGGGTAGAAGAAAAGTGGTCTGCTTGTACAGTATCATGAGTTTTTACATCATTTCACCTAGTCCTATTTTTAATTGGCAATCAACTAAATTAATTTTCCCCAAGTCAAGTCTGTTTGGCCTGTGGTGACAACTGGCAAGTGTCTGTCTTGTTATTTATTTGTTTATTTTATCTTATTTTCTCCCCATGACCTTTGAGGAGTGGGAAAGGACAAGGCAGCTGGGTGGGCATCTGGCAGCCAACCGGGGTCACCCCAACACACTGTTTGCCCACAAAGATTCCTAAATGTTTGGGAGAAGGTTATTTCTTCCCTTCCAAAAACTACCAATAGAAGCGTCTTTGGAGGATGCCATACGGCCAATATAACCCCGACCCTGTCCCTTTGGGAATTTCAGTCAGGAGAGGAGCACAGGCCTCTGAGGCTCTTCCCACACAATGAATGGGATTATAAGTTATATAGCATAGTTACCTGCAGAAAAGTTATTTTGTCTTTTACAACTCTCTTGATTGCTTTTTCCACTATTATAGGAAAGTCATTCCAGAACCTCATTTCCTCTATCTGTGAGCAAACTTCTGAAGTCCAGCCTGAATTTATGAGCAGACTATTTGAAACCACTCATTCTTATGCTAACATTTTCCTATAACTTTCTCCATTGATTACTTTTCTCTCTCAAGTGCTTCTAAAGAGAAAGTCTATCACCTGTCAACCTTAATTTCACAAGGTATCATCATATAAAATAGACCTCTATTTCTTTGGTCAATCTAATCATTTTAGAAAAATATGAGACATTTGCAAGATAAATGTTAAAGAGTTAGGATTTAACATGAGTAATAGGACTTTGAGTCAGAGAGAGCCTCCAGAGAGGAGGCCTTTCTGTTCTCCATCTCTCCTGCTCCTTTCTTTAAACTGACACTTCCAAAAGATGCTTTAATAAGTCTGAACTATGCAATAAAACTTTACAAACACATATTATCTACAAATAAAATAAGCTAGGCATTGTCCTCACCAACACAGGAATATTCAGGGATTGAAGCACACAATTCTTTCCCTTCTTTCCGAAACAAGGGTATATGTGCATCTTTCTTTTCTCACTTAAAAACCAATTTGAGGGTCTCTTCCAAGAAATATAAAAGGCTACAGGAGACTAAGGGTCTTGCAATTCATTGTCTCAGGAAAGTTCTCAAAGTCCCAGGCTGAAGATTAAATGAGCTAGATCAGGTCGATCATGCACAGTTCTCAAAGCCAGGAGAAGAATAAGCAGGAGTGCTCTCTCTGCATGTTGTAAAAGAACATAAGGAGTCCTTCATTTATGCATAAATTCAGAAAACAAATATATAAAAAGAAGAGGTTTTGTTTTACACAAAGAATTCGGGGAACAATTGTGGACTCCAAAATACCAGGTAGTTTTAGACAAGCCACCGATTATTTTATGTCGTCTTTCTGTGACTTTTCTGTGTGGTTTCCATGGACCAGTTTTTTTAAAAAAGCATATTTTTCCAGGTGTTTGCAGGATCCTGCCTTTGGGCGCTGGGGCACACTGAGCTGACAGCACCCACACCATCACAGCAAGGAGAACACGCCGGCCCCGGGGCATGCACTAAGGCTTAGGGATACGGCGATGTTCTGCGTTGAGCGGGAACAGTCAGAAGGGCGATGCCTCACGATCTGAACTGCTTTGGAAAACCTCAAACACTTCAACTAAACCTAAGCTAGCAAAAAAATATGTTTCATGAGTGTTTTAGAGCTGCTGTAATACAGGGGAAGACAAAAGACAGGATATTTTACTGTTTCATAAAAAGTTGCATGGGGTTTGTGACAGACAAGAATGCAATCCATTTCTTCCCCACTGCAAACACAGCGCCATTCTTTCCTTCTCCAGATCAAGGTTATTTGTCTGTCCATGTCCTAATTTGTTAATGGAGGTCATGCACTTCCGTTCCGTTCCATTCCATTCCATTCCATTCCATTCCATTCCATTCCATTCCATTCCATTCCATTCCTTTGTTTTTTCAAAATTAGATAAAAGTTAGAAACTGATGCTGCACGACGTGTCCCCTCAGAGGTAGGCTATGATATGCATTGTCATCTAAAGTCTCCCTGACACGAGAAGCTCACATTCATTTGCTGCCTTGCCTGGTGCAGACAAAGTATAAACAACAGCATTTGCTACGACCCGAGATGTGCCACTTTTCCCTCCCATCTTTTCTTTTTCAGACATGTTTCAATGAGTTTCAGAGAAATACAAATGCAGAAGACAGACACTAAGTGACAAGAAGAATTTACTGAATCTGAGATACTCATGTCCCCCTGGATTTTAACACAACGGCAGCTTGTACTCCCTTTAACAAGAGAGCGGAGGAGCTCGGCACTCTGCAATAGCCAGCTCTCCAGGCACTTGCAGTTTCTCTGAAGCAGATATGTGAGAAGAAAACGAGAGGCTGACTGAGTCTGGAGCACCACAGTCAGCGCCAGGACCAGGAGCCGGGGACTTAACACAAATTACCGAAAGGGATAATTGACCCCCAAATACCCCTGCCTGGAGTCAGAGGTGAAATAAGGAATTTAAAAGAAGCTCTTGCTGCCAACGGGATCCACAAGCCTGGCAGCCTAGCTCTTCTGTACCTGGGGCTCAGGTAGACTTTAGGGAGGCAAGAAGAATGTCCACACTTCTAAAGCCAGCCTGTCCATCCACCTCCACCCCAAACCCTTCGTTCCTCAAGTGTGTTGAGAGTGTCTACCTCGCTGAGGATGCCTATCTCTGAACAGCCACCCAACCACCCCTTTCCCGCAGCTTTGGGAGCACTTTGGCGGTTTTTGAGTGTGTTTCTGTGGTTAGCACAGGAGCTCATTAACCTTCTCCCTGTCGTGAGAGGAGGAGGAGAGCAAGCTACCTTTGAGTACAGTCGTCTTGTTAAACTGATGTCTGGCAAGATGGGAGAGGAGATCCTACCTTCACACAGAGAGGGTTGGGGAAGATCAGCCTTTTAATCCACTTCAGGGATGGTTTGCAGGTCAGATGTATGCTGTGAGCCCTGCTAAGGACTGGCAGTGTCAGCGACAGCAGCCTCTCCTGTAACATTCTCATAACAAAGGAAGTATTATATGATTTACCAGCATTATTGTTTTTGCCCTGAGCACTGATAAAAAAAAAGTTGCTTTGGACAAAGTAGCAGTAAATGAAACATAAGAGAAATAAATTTTTATTATTATTTTTATTATCATCGCTGCTCTTATTTCAGATGGAAGTCAGGAGAGGGATGTCCCATGAAACACTGGTTTTCCTAAAGACCTACTAATATCAGATCAAAACTACATCCAGTCATCACCACTATGGGAGTGAAAAGAAAGTAAAGGGCATAAGGAAATTGCAGCACTGAAGGACACTTCGGTTTTATCACTGTTCCCTTCTCACCAGACAGGAGGGAAGTGCCCGGTTTCCTGGTAGCTGCTCTCTGAGCGTGATCGTAGTGCAGGAGACGCTAGCCCTGCCGAGCATCCCTGTTCCTTCGCCCTTTCCAGCTACTGGCCAATCTTCAGGGAGCGTTGACTGCTAGTGGCAATAGTGTGCAAAGAGGATGACCACCTGCTGCTGGCTAGTGCCAGGCTAGCTGCCGCTGACTGCACACGAAATTTTGTGAGTATTGGATGTCTAGGATATTATTTGGATGAAAAAATGCTTTAGAGGTAATGCCTCGTCTATCGTACGGCATTACTTCTTTTCTTTAGCAACTTTTAAAGTCCAGTAACTTGTTCTAATCATAGAAGAATACATGCCTGACACCTCAGCTCTGCCAATCTGCATTTTAGTACGCTAGCTTAATTTGTCAGTGATACCAGAGCGTGCATGGAAACACCCAGGGCACAAATGCTCCTTCCCTCCCGTCACTCAATAACAGAGTTAATAAAATCCATTAAAGGGGTAAAGTGGACAGCTAAACACTAAAATCTTAATCCAAGAGGTGTTGAAGCTCTCCCTAATGCAAACCTCTTTCAGAAATATCCCTCACCAGAGAAAAATACAATAGAATTTCAAATAAGAGTGGAAAAGACTGAGTTTACAGTACACTAACGCGCGGGTAACAGGGTTTTGTGATGGAGTAGCCATAGCAACATGATGTACTAGTGGCTTTAAAAGAAAAACAGCAACATGAAATCCCACACAGGCCCAGATAAAGTCTGGCACTCTTTTACAAGGCCGAGCTGTCAAGGGGCTCTACATTCACTCACTGACTATATCCCATTTGAAAAGCCCAAACGTACACATGTGTGCGTCTGCTGAAATGCATATTTTAACTTCCTATTTTAAATATTAAAAGGATAGTTTGATCTGATGCTTGCAAACATGCAAATACCAATTAAATGCATGTAAAGCAATTAAAATTCAACTCAGCAGCCCATACATAGAGTAAGAATTATCTGTCTCACATATGAGCAAATAGTTGACAAGCTGCTTACTTTCTGTAAAAAATAATGTTTATCAGTGCTTCCCAAACCAATACTAGGAAACTGTAGCCAAATCAGAGGCCTATGATACTTATACATTACACATTTACCACTCAGGATGCAATTACTATTATCCCAGATATAATTAATGTTAGTTTGCCTTGAATCCAGAAATAAGCATACTAGTGTAACTGTCTGTGGCATACACATATT
Source organism: Balearica regulorum gibbericeps (assembly GCF_011004875.1). Classification (NCBI taxonomy): domain Eukaryota; kingdom Metazoa; phylum Chordata; class Aves; order Gruiformes; family Gruidae; genus Balearica; species Balearica regulorum. Next base: position 33,512,587 of record NC_046191.1, on the reverse strand, counting down.
TTGTAATACTGTGATGACACAGCCAGGTGTAAGCATGTAAGCAATGCGGCCACCAAAAGGGTAAAGATGCGTATAGCTGCCCATAGGAGGCACGCAGCAAAACTTGTCAGAGAAAGGACAAGAGAAGCCCAGGGGACTACTTACAGCCTGCGAATGCACAGGAAGGATGGCTGGCAAGACAAAAGAAAACTGCGTAAGCAGCAACACATTCCCCTTTTGGGGAGAACAATAGCATAAAAGCATCAGGCATCAGCAAGGAAAATGGGAGAAGACAGACAACAACAACCCACTTCATCTTGGCCTTCTGTCACGGCTGAGCTCTGAAGCTTGTTCACCTGGACCTCAGGCTCCAGGACCACCGGGGCCATGGCCACCAGCATGAGATGGCATCCCAGGTCCTCTGTACTCACAGATATTTTGGAACATTAGTGGTAAAGAATAATGGGTTTGTGTACATAGCACTGCTGACTAACACGGTGTAAGTACTGACTGCTCGCCAGGAGTGTGCTGTTAAAGAATGAATTTAGCTCTGCCCTGCTTTTTCAGCCTGTGAAGCACCCCATCACAGCAATTCCCTCACTGATATGTATATACACATATACACAAAAGCTGTTAATCTTTTGATAAAAACATTGTACTCGGGGAACTGGACTTCAGCCTCGAAGCTGATCTCTCCAGAGACTTGCCACATCCCTCAGTCCCTCCCTCCCTCCTTCCTCCTCCGCAACACAGGGCATACAGCAGCTCCATTTTCCCACTCCTTGTACATCTCATCCATTTCGATTTAAACAGTCCATTAAAGGCTGTACAGCTCATTCTTTGCATACCAAAACTTGCAAATGAAGATATCCAACACAAACACAGATGGGTGTCCCCTCTCTCTCTGCATGCTTCAGGGCAGCCGGTATTTTTCCAAGGGTGTTATGTGATGGAGCTGCAGAGCTCCAAACACCTTGCTCCTGCACTCTCAAACTGGATATTCAAAAGCCCCAAAGAGAAGTAGCAGCCCAGTATCATTTCAGTGTAGCACTGAAATTAGAGCTAGCAGACAGCAGGAGGCTGCCTCAGGTGCATTTGAAACTCCCTCTAAGGAAAGACAATGGGATATTGTGAATATATTATCTCTTAGTAAAAGTAAAAGCTGGAGTCCTGCTGCGGACGTCATAAAAACTTTGTCTCTTTTGGTTTCTGATGTTATTCTGCATTTTTCAAAAAGGAAGTTTCTAACAGTTTGACGTTTCTCAATGAATCTCTTCTTTGGTTTCCTCTCCAAGTTTTATTTATCTAAATTTTACCGGAGAGGCATGAATGACACTTCTACCTGACTAGCAATCTTCCCGGATACGTGCTGCCAGATAAATGAACACATAAATGTTCTTTCTGAAGCTGCTGGAAATCAGTGAATTCCTCACAGATAATTTGCACATATATCATACAGCGACATGCTGGAGGCACAGCTACAGCAGTATTTAGGAAGGAAAGGAGCTGGTAGCCCATCTGCACAAACAAACAAGGGTATCTTCTCCAAAGACAAGCAAAGCTTGTTTCTAAATATCCATGTCAGCAGCTTGTTGAGGAAAAGTTTGATGAAAACAAACACAATAAAATGGACATTCTTTATTTCAAGACTAAGTAAAGCATAGTACCAAGATTTCCAAAATCAGCTGAGGAATGTAGACCCACGACTTCTGTTTCTTTCAATGTGCCTGTATTTGCCAGCACAACCTGAAAATCTATAGCAATGGGACACCAGCTCACTGTAGGGTTATAGATCTAGAAATACCCATAGTCCAGCAGTCCATCCATTAAATGGACAGAAATCTGCATAAAACAACATATGAATTTTAAAACTCTCATACAGAAAATAGCTGGGATATGTTGAAGGCCATCATATGTCTTGCACTAAAACTCCAAAATCCTACCTGCTTTGCAATTATATTTATTTTGGCTGCAGTGCCCCACTCTCTAGTTCTCTCTGCATGGCCTGGCAGGAAACATCCTTCCTCTGCAAGCCAGAGAAAGCTCAAATCAACTCCTGTATATAAAGTTATGCTTATAATAATTTTTTTTTTTTTTTAAGGAGCTGGAAGTTTGGGGAGCAGATTCTGGTCAAAGACAAACCCGCTTGACAAGGTCGGGTGATTTGTGAAGAGAAAATTGTTGCCTGTGTAAATGTAATTAGGTTGCTCTAAAGAGAAGCTGTCAAAGTTGCAGCACCTTCCATTGGGGTAAACCGGAGTTATTAAAGCAGTTTTGATGCCAATTTACACCAGCAAACAATCTGGCTCTAACACTGGCTGTCAAAAAAAAAACCAAACAAACAAATGTAGAGGTGGTGAAATTACATAATTTCATGAAAAGCTATTACTAACTAATGAAGTGCTGGTGCTGAAATATCTTATTATCCATTGGTATGGTATATTATATTATATTACGTTATGTTATGTTATACTATACTATATACTCTATATACTCTATATACTCTTTGCCCACAGATGTCAAAGTGTGAAACAGAAGCAGTGCATTCAGTGCAGTCACACGCCCCTACCAAGGTGTAAAATCATGAGCCGCTGCCGGCAGGTGAGTTTACCTGTTAATTTGCTGTGAAGGCTCATATCCTGTGTTCTGCTCTGCAAAACTCCCAAAAAGGGTTAACCAAAGCTTCCTGCAGCAAAAAACATACAGACAGAAGGCCTTTGGAGCAAGGGAAAAGCAGGAAGAGCATTCAGAGCACAAGCTGGATAACCCAAAACACAAGTCACCCAGGCTGAGGAAGCCCTACCTCAGCTCGGCTCTCCCATGTCCACACTGTAACGTTCTTCATCTGAAGCACCGCTTCTCTTCCTATATATCCTGGGAAAGAATTTGCAGTTAAGATCTAAATACCAGCCATAGGAAGCTAAGATAACCTTAACTGGCGAAGAGATAAGACTTAATAATTTCTAACTACTATCAATGTTTGTGTAATTCCCATACATTATTGAGATTTGAGAGGCAGGAGTTGTTTTGGGGTTTTGGTTGTTTGTTTGGTTTTTTGTTTTTGTTTTTCTTAAATTAAGCAAAGCAGACAATTTGTACTTACTCTGTAATTTTCCCCTCACCAACAGAAGACTTTGAACAACAATCACTTCTTCCAGTTCTCTCCATTTTACCTACGAACTCAAAGCTGACTTTCACTATTGCTGACAACGTGAACTTGAGCAGTGGGAAGCCAGTAAATCTCAAACAGCAGTGATGCTTTATGTACCTTAAGTACTGTAAGATTAAAAATGTGGTTTTATCACAGTGTGATACCAACGTTAATAACTAGTCTGGAGCAAGAATTCAAAGCTTTCAGTATTCTGTAATTGAAAGTAGCCCAATCGCACATGGACTCATTTGGCAACAGAGGAGCTCAAATCATTTCAATCAGTATTTCACTCAAAAAGGAAAGCCGGAGAAGGGCAGTGAGGCATCACTCGGTCACATATTAGCAACAGCGGTGCAACAAACGTGGGGTTTGCATTAGCAAAGGAAGCTACCTGCAACTAACAATCTGACACCATCTAATTACAAAGAAGTTCAAGCACGCAGAAAAATTCATTCATGCCACTTGGTGAAAGCAGAGAGAACATTGAAATTTTCAGATTTTCAGCCCAATAATAATTTTACCTGCAGCTACATTTTTAGTTGTCACAGCATCAAGCAATTCTTTTTTTTTTTCTGTTTTTTTATTATTGCTTCTCCTTTTCAATAGGCTTTTGTAAGACAATTATTTCATAAATCTTAATTGTTGTTTCATTTTGTATTTTAACTGAACTCAAAAGCTAGTAACTACATCATGTTACAATCCAGCTGTCCCTCATGAGCATAGAAACAGATACTGCACATTGCACTACAGAACCGGCATTCAGATGAGGTCATCACCTATGAAAAGGATGCAGAGCAACAGGAGCAAGAGAGACTTGAGGAGTTACAGAGCCGGGCAAAGGGCCACCTGCCACCTCCACTGCACACTCCATGCATGGCTACCAAGCAACAGCATCGTTGGAGTTGACAGGTGGGACACTGCACAGCAGGAGAGATGGATGGACACAAGTTCACCAGGAAAGAGATGCAGGGACGATGAGGAGGGCAGCAGGCGTCCAGGTGAAGGAGCAGGTTGGATGTCACAGCTCTGCTAGGGGATGGAGGATGGCTGGGTGAAAGCTGTGGGTCAGAGGCAGAGGAGAGGCCAGTGAGGGTGACTCTGTGGTAGGGCCACCTGATCAGGGTGAGGAAATGAAACAAACCTTCCTTAAATAACTTCGAGAAGTTTTGACCCTGGTTCTTGTAGGGGACTTTAACTTCCCTAATGCGTGCTGGAAGGCCAACCAGGTGGGAGACAAGTAGTCAAGAAGATTTGTAGAGGGTGTCAGGTATAAGTTGTTATTCTGGTCCTGGACTGGCCAGTGAGGCTGATGCACAACTTGGTTTGCTATTCACCAAGAAGGAAGCACTGTTTGGGGATGTGATCATCCAAGACAGCCTTGGCTGTAGTGACCATGAAACTGTGGGGATCATGATCCAGAGGGAAGAGAGGGGGGAAGGAGAGTAACAGAGCAGAGACCCGGGCTTCAGGAGAGCGGACTTCGGGTTATTGAAGGAACTGGTATTTGGGACCCCACGGGAGGCAGCTCTGAAGGGAGAGAGCTCAGGAAATCTGGCAGGGCTTTAAGGTCAGCTTCCTCCAAGTGTGAGAATGGTCCATCCCAAAAATCAGGACAACATGTGGATCTGTCAGGAGACTGGCTTGGCTCACCTGGGAATTCACGATGGGTGTCCTACACAAAAGGCTGAGTACAGGAGGTGGGAGCAGGGACAGGACACAAAGGAGGACATCGTGAACATCGCCCAGGTGTGCAGGGGTGGTGTTAGCAACACCAAAGCTCACCTCGAGCTGGGGCTGTCTGGGTCCCTGGCCCTGCCCTGCTGCCTGGCTGGGATGGTGGGCAGGCCCTGGCAAGGCAGCCACATCAACCCCCTCAGGCCCCTGGGGAGGGGTGGCCCTCGCTGCACCCTCAGAGACACCTGGGGGGATGACACAAGGCAACGGGCCTCAGATGAAACAAGAGAGATTCAAGCTGGAGGTAAGGAACAGCTTTTTCTCCCTGAGGACAGCCCAGCCATTGCACAGTTCACCCAGAGAGGTTGCACCATCTTTGTCCTCAGAGGTTTTCAAGTTCCATCTGGATCAAGCCCTGAGCAGCCTGGTCTGACCCCAGAGCTGACCTGCTTTGAGCAGGAGGTTGGACAGGGACCTCCTGAGGTCACCTCCAGCCTGAGTTATCCGGTGATCTACATTCAAGTTTATTATATCATAGAATATATTCCAGAATACAAGTCTAAATTGAACATATTCACAGATTCACAGACTGGTCAGGGTTGGAAGGGACCTCTGGAGATCATCTGGTACAACTTCCCTGTTAGAGCAGAATCACCCAGAGCAGGTTGCACAGGATAGCGTCCAGGAGGGTTTTGAATCTCTCCAGAGAAGGAGATATGCTTTATATCCTATAAAGCAGAAACTATACCAATGCTTTTTAGAGTTGATCGTAAAGTTTGCTCTGGGCTTTCACGTGCCAGTAAAAAGTAAACTACTTGACACATGAGAAAGGTTTGTATTGTCATCCTAAGACACACACACAGGGCAGCAGAAATGTCATAACTTTCCTTCTTGTTATCCCAGGAAAATCACCTCTTGGAAATTAACTTTGCACATTAAAAATTTTTTTTTTCAAACTTTATCCTGGATTAATCCATCTTATCTTCCTAGATATGAAGTCTCCACCAGATCTTTGATAATGCCCTGCATACATACTAAATACTAAATCTCCTGGCATGACGTGCATATTACTTTGCTGGCCTGCCTGGACTGTACACTTGTTTTCATGAACCTTTGGGCTTTGTCACTGTGTTCTCATGCCAGGACAGGTGGAGCTCTTCAAATTGAGTAGCTCCATTCTAAGGTTGGTCACCAAAGTCCGCATCACCCCCTTGGCAAATAAGGGGTTGACATATTGACCAGCTTGACATATATATGCTTAATTTTGTGTTTTAAGTGAAGATACTTCTTCAACCTTGTAAATAAATATTTTATCATCAACTAATACCTTCCCTCATGTATCTCCTTTCAAGTGAGCGCTAATAGTAGGGGTGAGGAGGTCAAACCTACCCAGTTTGCTAAGCAGAACAAACACAGGTCTTTTGAATTCCAATAGTTCCTTTAAAATCTCTACATTGCATAAAATTCGCTTAAGAAGATGGAGACGAACGACAGGAAAAGAGCAGCAGAAGCCAAACAAGCACCAACAACGGCAACCTGAAAACTGCACAACATTCATCTGGATTGCAACACTATTTTCACATCTCCTTCTTAGCTGTTGCTAATATTAAACTCAGCACAAAAGACAGCATCTGAAATTATTTCCAATAAAAGCAGCACTTTCATATCACCTCTAGAGTTCCATTAAATTGGGGCCACTTTCAGCGATGGGACTGCAAGTTAATTTTTTTATTATTATTATTTTCCTTAAATCGTTAAATGCTTGCAGCTAGAAGACAAGCTCTTTTTGGCACGCCTTGTGCTCTGTGCTCCAGTGGCAGGCGATGCATCCCGCTGCTCACACGCTGCTCCAAAAAACACAAACTCACCCTGACGCATGGTTCTTCCCCAGACTTTTCTGGGACTCGCACTGCTCTTGCATATTTTGCTGCTCCCTTATTTTCCAGCTCTTGTGCTATATCAGGAGAAGTGCATCTCCTTTTACTTTTAAGGATTAACTAAAACATAAAACGATCAGAAATGTAAACGCTACTTTTTCACAGCTGCAACCAGCTGGAAGTTGTTGATTCTGCTCATAAAGACCACGTGTCCATGGTTGCCTGGTACAGATAGCTGCTCATTTTCTCTGTTAGAAGACACAAGAAAACAGAACAGCAATGAATCGTGAATAATATGGTATTATGTACAATGCACTAATTCTCAGGAGAAATGGACATATCTGGATCTAATAAAAATGTCAGGATGTCATTTTAACAGCTTTTGGTTACTATTTCATCCCCTTCTGACCCAGTACACACATCTGCACCTGACCTTAAAAGATCATAAAAATGTCAAGGACACAAAAGCAGTCTCTCTGTGTGTTCACAGGTATGGGTGTAAATCAACGCTACAGTTAGTGACAATTAGTTCTGAACAACAACAACACAAGTCTCTTGACACAAACTGTCACCATTTTTACTTTCTAAATCAGCTTAAATACAATTTAACGTATAGGACTCAATACTACCTATAAGACTGTGCGAATGGCTCTCCGGGCATATGCATTGCTCATTTCCAACATGAATTTTCTAATACTCCATTTCATTTGTGCAAAGCAGACCAAGCAAGTGTTTCTGTTCCAGATCAGTCTGCAGAGGAGCAGGATGAAGCCGGGAGAGCTTCAGCATATAGGGAATAAAAGAGCAAATCACTCCTCTGTCGTAAATCATAATGAAAGTAGGTTGGTATAATGCAACATAAACTCAGGCAAATTCCAAAATTTCTGATGAAAGAAACCTAAGGGTATCAACCAGAAAATTGCCAGAGACCCACAATAATAATAACAAAAATAAAAATCAACTTATGCAGACAATTGTACCTTTTTTAAAAGTAAGAATATTTAAATAAATGGGGTAAATGTCCTAAGGTGGAATTGCAGGTGTGTTATTATTCAGCCATAATTTCATTTGAAAAGTCTAATAACACCTCTTGATTTAAATTCTATGCATTCTGCTTTTGTTTTACAGTTGCTGGAAATGCCGTCATAAGAAAACACTATACACTATTTCTAGTAGTGCATGTTTATGGCTTACGGTTTCTTTATCCCAATGAATTGCCATATATGTAAAGAAAATCAATCTTTTCAATTTCCAAACTGTTTAAGAATTTATGTTCATTTTCTATTATAAGCATTTGACTTGGTCTGTGAAAAGTCAGATGGAAAAATCTCTACCCTTTACAGTCAGGAAAATTATGTTCTTGAGTATTTTTAGACCCTGCAATATACACGTTTCAAAGCCAGAGATATCCCTTCGCATTTTCTTTTCTGATGCTTAATATTTTTTCTGTTGCCCATTTGTGATAACAATTCCCGTCGGGGATAATGAGGAAAAGCAAACATTTGTTCCGCACAAATTCTGCCTTCTATCAATAACGCTGACAGGGATATAGATGTTGAAGGCAGTTTCTGTGCATTCAACAAAAAACTTGATATGAAACTGTAGAAGCATTTTTGGTTATATTTATCACCAGATGTTGCATTTAAAGATCGACATGTTTGCAAAGTAAACAAAACAGAAATAACAATCATGGCCACACCTGCAGAAAGAAGGTAAAAAGCGGGGTGTAAAACTGTCACTTCCTGAACCTTGCCAGCTTGGCTTAACAGAGAGATTTGCAGGAGAATAAAGGCATATGCCATGCATTTGAATTTAGGGCAAATTTAGTCTCACCAAAAAAAACCCCAAAAAAAAATACCAACTGCAAGAAGCACTGTCACAACTCAAAATTGCAGAACAAGATGGAAATAACACGAGCCAAACTCAGCACATCCTCGAACAGGCAGCGCCAGCCCCCCGGGAGGGTACCACCTTTTGGTCTCCCCCCTCAGCCCCTCACAGGTGGTGAACAAACACCTTTTGCCCGCAGATTTCCCACCGAAGACGATGGCAACGGACACAATCCCACCTTGAGAACAACGTCGGAAAGTCACCTCCTATGGTTTTAAACCATTAACTCGAAAATCAGCAGTAAAACCAAACGATGCATGGCACAATTTGTGAATAGGCTACTGGTGTGGAGGGCACTGCCCACACAGCCAGGAAGGAGCGCTGCCCCCAAAATGCAAGTGGACAAAAGAATATGGAAGAATTGTTTCTCCATAAAAGATTTCCCTGTTTTTCCTATCAGCATTGAGGCTCTACACCAGTTCCTGATCATCATAAGTAAGAACTGGGCAGAGAAATAAGGAACCTCAGTGCAGTGCATGAGAGGGGAGGAGTATTTCCCCAAGATTGTTTTAAACTGCTTTAAATTTAGTGCATTCTGGTAAGATTAAAAAGTAAAATGTACACTTGGAGAAGCATTTTATAAGCTTGAAGGATCTGCTGTTTGGCAGAGAGAATAAGTTATATCAACAATTTCTTTCCTAGTTTTTAACAGCAGAATTCTTAGAAGATGGATGAAAAACTTGAATCCATAGTAATTTTGAGAGTCCACAGATCTCTGCCAACAAACGACAGTTATATTCTGTAATATTATGGGGAAACTTTTGTCTTTTGGGAATCAGTACCTTAGTAGGATTTCAAAAAATGTGTTACATCTAAACTCACAGATGAAGCAAGACACTCATGGGTTATGGCGTTATCACTGAAAATCCTCCTTTGCTGGATAATAATATGATTTGTAGTACTTGCCCCGCTTTCCCTCAGGCACTGTACTCAACAGACACATACCCACCTCACAATTTTTGCACAAATATTATGGCATAAATATGCTGGGGAAGGAGACGAGGAAATAACTCTACCGCTGAATTACCTGGCAAGTTTTTGCTCACCTGCAGGTTGGAAGAATTCTTGTGGATTTGTTTATTAACAAAACTGGGAAATCTTCATATTTCTATTAGTTGCTGCCCAACCATACTTTTAGCACTATCAGCAGCAAAACACATCTCCCAACGCTTAACCAGCATCATTGGATGATCATTCTGGAAAATGTCAAGATTTTAGAGGCAAAATCTAACCTAACATAAATTGAAGTAAACATGCAAATATGGTTAGGCAAAAAGTACAGTTTGTCTTTTTATTCTACTTCTATGTTCCTGGTATTTTCTGTACTGTTTCAGATATTTTTAATTTTTTAAATGGGAAGAGAGACCAGTCACAGGAATTGTAATATAATTCCAAAATTTAAAGGTTACCATGCAAGTATATTTTCATTTACCCTATTTAACTCTGAAATATACGACTAAGCTGTTAATATCTAATAATCCATTTATAGAAGCTGAATGTTATCTGTAAAAATTTAATTGTTTACATTCACAATGTCATACAGTAAATATAAATGCTCATTCATTATTTAAAATGTCTGTCTCTCTGCAGTACATTTACATCATCACAAATTTTATGTTTCCCCCCTCCCTCAGTTTTGGCTAACCAACTCCACAGATACGTTAGCACCATCTTTTGGCTAAACTGCATCCCAACCTATATTTCTATCTTTTTCTTACAAAATTAACTACAAAGTGGGTTTTTGTAAGGGGGCAGTGGGAAGGGTGGAAGATGCATTCAAATTCATATTGCTGCCATAAACACTCAGGAGAGCTGTGGAAAGCTTTGGAAGCAGAGTGTCACGCAGTCGGTTACCTGCTCGCTCGCTCTCCCTCTTGATGGAAGATTTAAACTGGGCTGTGAAATTGGGACTGATGTGGGCCACCCACCATGCCTACAAAAACCACCTCTAATATTTCCCTTGGGAGCATCTTCTGAACGTGAAGAGGAGCCAAAATGGGAATTGAAGCTCAGTCTCCGGCTGAAAACCCGCCTAAGAGAATCTTACTGGTCCTGATTTATACTTACACCGAGGTGCCTTTGCATTCTGCTAGCCCTAAAACTGAATTTTTATAATTACTTTGTTGTCCTAGAATTGTGTAAAAGTGATTTTGTGTACAAATACAAATTAGATCCACTAATTATTAATCAGCTATGGAGGCTTGTTTGCACTGTATCATTTTCGTAAAACATATAATGTGGTCCTACTCTGGGGATTTGCTGCTACTTTGCCATTTACTTGTACTTTATGCTTTACATTACCTTGTGTAGAGAGCTCTAAATTCACATTAAAGATGATTTGTAAAAAGCATTTTTCCTTCCTTATTTTTTGTGTTGCTTTTTTTTTTTTTTAAGTTACTGAAATTAATTAAAAAAGGGGTGAAAATGCTGCTTCTTATTAAAGCAGAAATCTCCACTCCTTTCACATATCACACATCATGAAAAAAAAAAAAGCTTGCGTATGATTAATGGACCCACAATAGGATCATGTAAAAGCAAGGATGGCTACTGTGACCAGGATGGAGAGTATATATGTCAAATAAAGCATAAATCCAGGACCTCAGGAGACTGTACAAGCTGGGCTGCCGAAATTTGCTGGAATTTTGAGAATATTCCAAAACAGAAAGTTTTTTTGGTTGGGTTTTTTCTTTCCTTTTCTGGATCTGGATGGATTCTGGATAAGCACTTATTTTCCAAACTTCAAAACCTGGGACTCGCAGAGCACAAAGGACTTCAGAAAACGTAGAATTGTCTTGTTTTCACTGGGATAGTCTTACCTTCGTTCAGTCTTACCTTTACTCAAGAGAGGTCTCACATTCTGCTTTCACTGAGATCTCTGGAGTTTAGTCAATGACCCCCAGGAAAGCACGTGTCGGCTAACCTGAGCCTGCAAAGCGCACTAGGGTGACTGAGGTCCTTAACTACTTAACTTGCCTTTAAGGGTTATGTTTGTTGTCTCTGTGTAGATCAAAGGGTATCCATCTCACCATGTCACCACGTACACACGACTGGGTGCACCACCCTTTGTACCAAAGGAAGTACCATTTTAGAGCAAGATGAAAACAGTAAACTGCAAGCACGGGTGATTTCTCATTGGATGAGGACAGAATTTGGCATACCTTGCTGTTGAGTTCATGTCATCTGTAGAGCTATTAATCCCATCAGAATCCCCTCTGCCTCACTTGTAAAAAAAAATATTCTCCCAGGGCAAAACAACATAAAGTATTATGTCTTTTTAGTGTGATGCTTTATATTCCAACTACTGCAATATGTAATCAATTTGACATTCTGCTTTGCAAAGCAGTCATCATTCTTTGCCACCCTGATCTATGAGTGTAGATACATCATGATTTGCCCATGGCATCGAGTATTGCAGCTTTGTTAGTCTACAGCAGAGAGATAATTTACTGCATGACAGCAGCAAATACCAGTGCAAAACTTAACATAAAAGAGAAGCAATAACACTTAAGAGAGAAATACGTGCTATGTGTATATTCAATATGGGCATATTAGAAATACATATTTGCTAGTAACAATTACAGCTGTGGGGTCAGATTCTAGCAGCAGTACTGCTTTGGATTGGTACCTCACCCCACAAAACCAGGCTTTTTAAACTAGACTTCTTATGCCAAATTATTGTGATGAAACTTTTCTTTGTATATTACTAATTGCAAGTTAGACTGTAGTCTGGTGGTCTGGCAGTTTTGCCATGGTTTGCAGTGGGACTATATTTACAGTGAAGTGCCATCTTGCATAAAACTGGCTGAACTTGTCCAATCAAAAGGCACTTTTACTTTCTTCAAGTTCTTCCTTTTGTGTTTTTTAGAGACAATAAGCAAAACTGGTAATAATTAGCTAAATTATGACTTATGTGTAAAGCCATGCAGTTCAAAAACCTCCTGTAGCCCTTCGGTAGGTTTATACGTACTCTTGGAGACAGAGGTGCGAGACAGCTGCTGTAACTGAGCACAGCAGGATAGGCAGGAAGCCTATGAAAGGGTTTTGTACTCTGAAGAAAGTCAAATGAATTTAAATAAAGGCATCTAATAAGTACTGTTAACATTGCCACAACCACATGCCTGTCACGATGTGAATAACAAGTACTTAGAAAGGTATTACAGGTGTAATACAGCTTATATATCTATATAATCTGTACCTGTATAACATAACATACCTATACCAAGAGGTATTCTTTCATCTCTGATTATATAATTTGAATCTTCAGGGTTGAGAAATCTGGAAATCCTGACGTTAGAATGTACACATGAACAAGAACGTTTTAAGGCCATGTGGAACCACATCTGGGAATAGGAGTAAGACAATCATGTCTTAAAAGAATATTGTCGTGCATCTGAAGAAAATTATATCAAAATGGGTGGTCGAAAGAGATACAGGTTATTTAAGGAAAGAGACACTGATGAATAGCAACGTGAATGGACATGTTATCATAGAAAAGAGGACCCTTCTGCTGCAAACCAATTACCCTTGTGTAGGGGATCATAATTCATCCACACATAAAAGCTGACTATACAAACCACAAAGGTGGAGCTACCTCTAGACTGGGTGTCTAAAACTGTAACAAACTGCACATCGTTGTGTCTTCAGAACTGGAGGGGCAGAACGGATCACGCTGCTGTCCCACATAAGTACTGCTACATACGTAAATACGGTCTTGTTACCATTAAAGGGGAGTATTTGGTCCACATATGTGCATGCTGTTTGATTGTTCTGGTCACCTGCCCCTTTTGGGTGTGGCGATTAGATCTGGATGCAACTAGGAAATGTCCAGTCTTCCCAAGCCTGACTCGGGTGTTGGTCTTCTGACATCCAAGAAGCCCTGTGAATTATTGTGTTGGTGGACGTGATGCCAGGAGTGGACGAGAAAGCAGGCATGAAAGCAGGCATAAAAGCAGGAAAGTACAATAGCTCATCTCATTCCAGCTGGCACCAATTACATTAACCGGGAATTCTACAATACCATAACTGGAGATGTATGTGATAGAAAACCCCATAGCTTGAAAATTCAAAAAGGTGGGGGAGCTTTCTGTTCCCATTATTCAGTAAATGAGGGGGAAAAGTGGTTACAGAGTTACGTTGCTTATATGCTTATAGTGCTCATAATTTTTTTTTCCAGCAAGGGAAAATCTTCAAGGAACTAGTAGATTTCTGCTTGCCATCTAAAGAGCCAGCGTATTGTAACTTTGCATCATTGACTGAACGCACAGTGTTCATAAAATGGCTATCAAGGGACCCAGTCAGGCTGAATCTCATTCTGGTTGCTTCCAACCACATCTAGTGGAAAAGCTACCCTGACAACATACACAAATAATAAAATCTACCACAGCAAAATTTAATATAAGAGAAGAGGAAAGAACAAAAAGGAAGGAAAATATTTATCATTATGTGGACAGCACGGAGGCAAAAACTGAAATCACCTAAAGCGTGTTAAAATTGCTAGAACTGAAAAATTAGAAAAATAAGTTTTTCTTTGAATTCTGAAAGTCTAAAAAGTCTGACATACCTATTTGCATAAGAGAGTTTAAGTTCAAGGGGATATTTTGGACAAATAAAAAAAGATATTAAAACCTGCATGTTCCTTTAAAGGTAGTACCCCAAGCAGTTGCAATTCATTTAAATTGATTCAGAAAGAATTTAAACTTTAAATTAGTTCTGAATTAATTTAAACTACACCAAAAAAAGTTTCTAAATGGAAATACGCTGAAGTAAGGGGGAGGAAGGGATTGTGAACTTGCAGAAGGGACTTTTATCCCTGTTGCACTGACTTTACTGATTATTTTTAAGAGTTCTGTAAGGCTTCTAAATCTATAGTTCATCCTTGTTAAATTTTTTAAGTGTGGAAGCTTTGAAATTTACACCAGAAGGATACAAAACATACCTTTCTTTTTTTCACCTTCTCAGTTAATATTTGATAATTGGCTATGAAAGCACTTATTTGAACAGAATCCAGACAATCTCAAATATTTTGGGTACCTGCCGTTAAAAGCAGTATTGTCATGCAACTTAGAAATGGCAATTTTCCCATGCCAGCCACAAATTATTTTTAACAGTCATTTGGCACAGTGTGTGTCTGCTGTATCATTATCATGGCAAATGTTTTGTTTATTGAAAACCCACTCTCTGTGAACGGCTAAGCCAACTAGCATTAGGTATTAAATAGCACTCTTCACGTTGGTCCCTGAGCAAGTGCTGTCACACTAATGTATTCAACTACATTATTGCAAGCAGAGGAATATTAGCTCCTGCCAAACACTTAAATATTCTCTTTTAAACCAACTATGAACATCTTAAGGAAACTGGCTTGTCTGAGAGATTCAATGTCACTGTTAGAGGAGCTGAGATGACGGCATCGCCATGGCCTCCTTGTGCACAGTGAGGTACGGTGTAGGGAGACACGACATGAAGAGCTTGTCTTGGGGTGTCCCAGTGCCCAAAGACTCCAGAGCTGGTTCGGCTGAGAGGGGCCTGTGGACAGAGGACAGTCTTTGCCATCCTTCTGATCCCCACCATCCTTCCAAGAAGCATCAGCAGGGGAGAAGGATGGGAGAGGGAGCTGTCAGGGACGTGATGTTTCTGTAGAAGAGGCAGAGAATAACCAAATTTTTCTTGTGCATTGAGGGAGAGCTGGAAAAAAACAGGTTTTGTCTCTCTACTATATTGTCCTCCATAAAAGAAGAAAGAAAAAAAAAAAAAGAACAGGAACTGTACCAGAAGACCTTAAAAAAAGGAGAAAAAATAGACCACAAAAGAAACCACACAGGGGTTGTCATCTGGGATGATCCATCCCCTTCTATAAACCCGAACGCTGCTTCCCTTTTGGCAGGAAAGGATCATTTTAAACATCCTTAACAGACATGCTTCACTGCTCAGCACTCAGGTTTTCTTACCGTATAAAACCATCTATCACAAGTCAGTGAAGACCCAGGAAGAAATGAAATACTAAGCAGGCTGAGCTCTTCCCTGCTTTTAAAAATCAACCCAAACATGAAAAAAAAAGATATCAAACTTCTCACAAGCACTACATTTCACAGGCTAAACCATAAATGTATTCAACCAAGTCGGTCTTTGAAACTTTTCATTTAGCTCTATGAAGATAAACAGTAGATCAGCATTTTCATTAAAAAGAAATGTCATGGCTCATTCCTTTCTGTGATTGAAGAGGATGTAGCAACATCTTTCAAAACTCAGGAGAGAAACATATGCTTGCAATAAAAAATAAATAAAAATGTGATTGTTGTTCCATTAAATGTTTCAGCCTGTGATTATAATTACTTCCTGATTGGGAAGAATTCCCATGTTAAAAACCCTATGTAATAATAGCTAAAGTAGATCAAAACAGAAATGATAAGGCTCACTGGATCAGCCAGGAGTTGCATCCCTAGACAAGGTTCAGGGAAGGAAACTTAACTGCTTTTCATATGTTCTTTTTTTTATTATAATTGTGCAGCTGAAGAAACTTTCACCCCCCAAAACCTCTCTGTTCTCGCTCCCCAATCCATATAATTTAGCAAAGACCTGGAACAAAACTACTTAAATAGCTGAAGTTAGAGCAGATTTGGGTTGCGGCAATACTTAACAGGCAGGACTGGCCGAGACGGTGGACTCCAGCTGGCACAGTGGCACCAGAGATAGGTCTGTCCCTTGGATGTCACCAACAGCCAGGGTGGGATGGCTCAAAGGCTGGATAGGAAGGAGTCATCGTCCACAAAGGAAACGGCTGTCAGGAAACAGGAGGCAGTGTCCCTGTGTTGGGCAGACACAGACCCTGCAGGCTGTTTTCTAGGGCAACGGCCTGTGATTAAAAGGCTACGAAGTTATAGACCAAGGAGCAAATATAGAGCAAAGTCAATCAGGAGGGTTTTGGTAAACTGTATTCCTTCACTGCAGATCTTCTGAGATCAGAACTTTTCACTGGAGGCTACAAGTTTCAAGGAAGGATTTGTCAAGAAATATTTCTTCAGGATGAAATGACTGGTTCAAATGAAGTATTGGTGGAGAAGATGAGGGAGGAGGAAGGAGAGAGCCTCAAGAAGCAGTACCTGACCTTCCCAACATTTTGAGCAATGCATCTAGTTCTTATCATGACCCGAAAGCATAAGAAATATATAATATGAAAAGCAGGAAATACAGCAGCTTTGTCTTACAGGCAACACGCAACAACTCCTCCAGCGTCCATGGCAGGATGACATTGATGGGGATGTAGCCAAGTCCCAGGCAAACTTACCCAGACTGGCCTCAGCCTCCCCTCACATCCTTCTGCGACCCTCAGCAGTGCAACCTCCCTGCCATTTCCATTGCCCTCCTCCCAGCAAACCCCTCTGCTAGTAGCCTGGCACGGTCCAGGATGGGAGTTGCACTTGAGCTGCTGGGTATCAAGGTGGAAGCTAATGCCTCATTTATTTAGAGTGTCGCACTGAGTCAAACACCTAGGGCCACCAGGGAAGCTGCACAGGAGCTTCTGCTTCTGTGACATGTTAGACCAGGAGAACTAGTCAGAAGAGCTTGAAAGGAAACAGAAATGGCTGGTTTGGCTTTAGACCCCTGGGAGAGGTAGAAGCAATAGAGACAGGACAGGTATTAGAGCTACGACTGGAAATAAACTGCCCACGTGTTAAATCCATCTTTCAGAAAGCAGGACTCCTGAGAATTTGCAAAAACAAATCTCACAACTGTGCATCAGTGATTGGATGCTCCATATGTTAAGCCGGACGGTAAAGGCCTCCAAATTCCTCTTCTTGAGAAGCAGTAAAACAGACACTGATTACTGGACAAGAATTGCTGAGCAATCTCAAGCCAAAAATAAGCTTCTGAAGTCCATACTTTTCTCCCTTTTGCTGAAGGCTTCCTGCCCAATTGGTGTGTAAACTCCAGTCAAGAGCAGGAACCACTAGCAATCTTCACAGAGCACCTCTCTGCAAGAATCCAAGCCCAAATTTGCAAACCAAAGGGAAGACTTGAAAGAGTTTTGGATGTTTATACAGGATTGTCCTCCAGCTCTTTAGTACCACAATGTCATATACGAGTAATTTAACATAAATATATAACTGTACATAAAAAGTATACACAGAGTGACTCAAAAAAAGCATCCAGAAAACTTACAGACAAGGAATTGGAAACCTTTGGTGTTGATCATGACTACTTTCTTTGTGTTAACTTTAAAATAGTAATGATTTTCTTTTATCTTAAATACACGAACAATGAAGTAAAACAATGTCAAGTCAGATGAGAAAATCCTAAATCACTTCAAACAATTGAAATCTGATGCATACTGTAAGTACAGTTCTGCTTTCAACAGATTAAAGTACTCTCAGATCTATTTTTTGTTCTAGTCAAAGGCAGAGACATTGCATAAAACATCAGGGGGCTTTCTTTGATCAGATGCATATCTTTACATTTCTTGTTAAACAGTTATAAAAATAAAAAATCCTTATAAAAGGTAAACTCAGAGGATATTTATACTTTTCAAATGACAGCTCAATCGGGGTCTTGAATTGAGAACCACTTTCGAGGTGTAAAAATAATTATTTGTGCAGTAAGTTTTGGAGTTATATCTCTAGAGGAGATAAAGGAATAATCCACAGCTCTGTGCAAAACAAATCCCACTTGGAGAGTGTTGTTACCTTCATTGAAATAAACCTCTGCTTAATATCACTGGATTAGAATAGCGAGAGTTTCTGAGCATTAATAGGGCCTTTTTGTGCCACTCTGGAAGTCCACAGGAATGACAAAACTGTCTTAATTAAGTCTAAAGATTTTCTCAGCATAAGAGATTATCCCTCTGAGAGACAGCCAGAGTAGTTCTTTGTCTTCAACAATTAGATCAGATCTGAGGTACGAATGGCAAAGCCCAGAACAGGAGTTTCTAAAAATAAAGCCTGGCAAGGATGGGGTGGTGTTCAGCCTCAACCTATAGCCTCGTTTATCTTACTTTTTTTTTTTTTTTTAAGGCTTTTCCAAAAATAAAACTGAATTTGAGCTCTCAAGTTTTTATATTGATTTTCCTCTGTGTCATAAAAAAAGAAGGTTAATCAACTTCTAAGAAATTGGAAGGAGATTAACCATAGAAAAGAACTTGTAACACAAAGGAAAATGGGTCTGTTAAGACCCTCATACTTAGGGGGAGATAAAAGCCACGCTGGAGTGAAGGAGCTTGATTTCTCCCTCCTATTTTTATCTTGCAGCTCTGCAGACTTTAGCACCCAGCAAAATAAATCTAACCACGGAATGAAAGGCTGCTTTTCCTTGGACCACATTTGTTTGTCAGATCACCAAGTCGCAGCGAGCACCACGGATGCATGGTAACCGTTTTCCTTTTCTGCGTTACCTAGGCAACTTAGTTCCAACAGTTGGAGCAAAAGAGGAGGAATTCTTCTTAAAACATCAAGAAATCAAATAACACTCTGGCAGATTAAAGGAGCTTTATCCTCGTTTATCTGAACTACTCGTCAACATACTTAAACTCAAACAGATGAGTTTAAACTCAGCTGTTCTGTCCTTTCTTGAGTCATATCTGCAGCCATGACCACTTTGAACAGCGTCTGCTTGCCAGTCCCACCCCTTAGCTCAGAAACTATAACTTTCATCACGCGAGACATTTAGGGGTTCTTCAGGAGGGCCCTACTTTGTATTTTAAAAGTGTATTTTTTTTCTTATGACAGCAGTATATCGAGTACCAGGTAGCATTTCTAAGTCTTGGTCTCTCAAGAAAAATGCTTAGTGGTTAGGTAAATAAAGGCCAGCTCAAAGACTTATGTTTTGAGTTCATCAACGCAGAGCAATGGATTTACACAAACAATTTTTTCAGACTGTGGAAAGTAATTTCGTCCTGATTTGCAAGACCAGGGCTAAGAGCTATGTAGCTCTGTTCCTTTAGTGGTCCACTCCCCGCACAATTCCTGCACCTGTTTTACAGTATGTTCAAAGGCATGATATCAGACCTGTGCAGCAGTTAAATTTCAACTCTACATGTGTTAAAACTTCATATGTACACCTATGCTGTATACCTGCCGATATATTATCTATTCTCCTTCCAAAAACTGGAATAGATTGTGAATTTATTTATTTATTTTAAACCAGCGCCTCTACATGCACACTGCAGTATCTACGTAGTGCAGTTAAAACAAGGCTGCCGTTTTGCTGGCAATTTTGTGTTTTCTCAAACCAGGTGCAACTTCTGTACCTACGGTAGGCTTTCCGTTAAACTGACGTAAGAGGTGAGGAATTAGTGCAAATTGGTTGTACTAGACCATTATTCTCCATTTCTCTGTAGGTATGTAGGACTGCCAAAATTTATAGAAATAATTTATAGCAATAGGAAGATATTTTTGTCTGCAGGTCAAGCTTAGGTATTCTCAGAGAAGACTGTTGGCAAGATGGCCAATTCATGTCATCCCTTTAGGATGAGGTGAGGATCTGTCCGCTGCGAAATCCACTGAGACTTTTGACTCGTCTTTGAACTGCATATCAAGCATTTAAGGATAAACATCCTCCTGGTAAACAAATACCTTTGGTAGCACAGCTTGGTAAAAATAGGTCCACCGTGACAGCTTCCAATATTAGACTTTCTCTCCTGTTCACGTTTGTGCAAAATAATTTGCAAATACCAGGTACAACGGGATAGGGGTGAACAATGAGCAAAACTCTTTTTTGCATTCATAGGTTTCAGTGAATTCTTTCCAAGTAGTTCAACATGGCTATGTGTTAAAATGCTAATGCCAACCATTTGCATAGTCTCCTCTGAATAATAAATAGCGGAGACTCACTGAATAAGAATCACAGAGCAAATTCCGTGTCTACACAGACACACCACTGACCTTACAGTCTCCTTTACCAGTTTCAGGACATTTTCCTGTTTCACTTGGGAAACCACAAGTGATATTTTGCTTTTATTTTAATGTTTATATGCACTATGATTTATCATTTTTTGCACTGACCCCCACTTCTCCACCCGTTGGAAAACTTCTCTCCACCCTCCGTGGTTTAGTTCTCACATTGGTTTTGACAGTTATTTCCCATACCTGCAATAAAATCCCTGATTCCAGGTAGCAATAACTGTCCAAAGAAGAAATTCTGCCCGTAGTAGCAAGTGATCACTGGAAAGCACTGAGAAGAAGTGCCCCCCATCTTACAGGAAGGTACCCATGTGTAGGTGACAAATGGGAGCATGTTGGCAAACTAATCTTTATTGGGAGGTATTTAACCAACCCTCGTCTTTGTCATCTGGCTTTTTTGGGCCTTTTTTCTCTGAAAGCTTGGCTACTGTATCATGTAAATAATGTATTCAATTCTTCATTTCAATTATGCTAAACCAAATCTACACAGAAAACTAAGTTTCCCTCTGGCTCTAATTTTGATATCAGAAAATTTTTCTAAGCTGAAAATGCAATATGAGGCCATGATGGAGACAGTAAACCTAACTTCATTTTTGAGGGGTTTGAGGGTAAAAGAATCATTTCTAGGATGATTTAAAATCTATAGTTCTCTGCCTCTTTCAAATTAACTTCATATGAGGAAATACAAAACAAGCACATGAGCAAAGCAGTTTGCAAAGCATTTGATTTTACCTGGAGCTTCAGACTCCAGACCTGCACCATATACATGTATTTAGCCTTGCACACAGGAGTAGCCCAGCTACTGCATGGGCATGGTGGAGGTAGTTCCTCTAGGGCATGGCTGGAGGACATGTTTTGCAAGATGGAGCTTCTATTGTGGAGAACCAGATCTCATGGACACATTTCATGTACGGGCTAGAGTATTATACCTCAACAAGATGCAGATTTGGGTCTGAACAGGAAGGATCTCACAGCTGCAACCACACAGCATAACCCAGAACCAATTTAATTGTATTAATTTCAGCTAATGAAGCAGTGCAGATGAAAACCTCTTAGACAACTGTTACACACACACACACACACACACACAGAGCCCCTCCAGCAAATCTTTGTGAAAAGGCTGAAACCTGGTCTTAAAGTCAACAGCACACATTTCATAGATGTGAGCAAGCCAGGATGTTG
Organism: Balearica regulorum gibbericeps; assembly: GCF_011004875.1. Lineage (NCBI taxonomy): Eukaryota > Metazoa > Chordata > Aves > Gruiformes > Gruidae > Balearica > Balearica regulorum. The sequence continues at coordinate 33,490,946 of NC_046191.1, read as the reverse complement.
TACTGAATCTTTGAGTCTTCACGTCAAATAAATCATTGCAAACTGAAATCTGTGTTGTTCCTCAATACTGTAGGAAGCGTTTCTGCTCTGTAGGTTTTGTGGGGTGGGGGGCTGTTTGTTTTCTAAAGACAGCTCAGGTGTATACATGTCAACCAGGTCAGAGGAACACGTGGCCTCTAACCCGAGATCATCAGCTTTCATTCGTCTAATTACTTATCAGAGAGCATGCGAGAAAGAGCTGAACATACTTAAACAGAAAAAGCAGGGAATTGAAGAACAGATACACTAAACTTCAGGGGTATTCACAGAATTCCAGAATGTTTGAGGTTGACAGGGACCTCTGGATGTCATCTGATCTACCCCCCTGCCCAAGCAAGGCAACCTAGAGCGTCTTGCCCAGGACGACATCCAGACAGTTTTTTGAACACATCCAAGAAAGAAGACTCAACAACCTCCCTTGGGCAACCTGTGCCAGTGCTTGGTCAACCTCACAGTAAAGAATCACAGAATCCCAGACTGGTTTGGGTTGGAAGGGACCTCAAAGCCCACCTAGTTCCATCCCCCTGCCATGGGCAGGGACACCCTCCACTAGCCCAGGTTGCCCAAAGCCCCATCCAACCTGGCCTTGAACACTGCCAGGCAGCCAGGGGCAGCCACAGCTTCTCTGGGCAACCTCTGCCAGGGCCTCACCACCCTCACAGGGAAGGATTTCTGCCTCACATCTCATCCAAATCTCCCCTCCTGCAGCTTCAGGCCATTCGCCTTGGCCTGTCACTACACTCCCTGATAAACAGTCCCTCACCATCTTTCCTGTAGCCCCTTCAGGGACTGGAAGGCCGCAATTAGATCTCCCTGGAGCCTTCTCTTCTCCATGCTGAACAACCCCAACTCTCTCAGCCTGTCCTCATAGGAGAAGTGCTCCAGCCCTCTGATCAGCTTCGTGGCCTCCTCTGGACTCACTCCAACGAGAAGTGTTTCCATACGTTCAGAGGGAGCCTCTTGTGTTTCCGTTTGTACCTGTTGCCTCTCATCCTGTCACTAGGAACCACTGAGAAGATCCTGGCTCCATCTTCTTTGGACCCTCCCTTCAGGTATTTATATACACAGATGAGATCTCTCCTGAGCCTTCTCTTCCCCTGGCTGAATGGCCCCAGCTCTCAGCCTTTCCTCACAGGGGAGGCGCTCCAGACCCTTCATAGAACCATAGAATATCTCAAGTTGGAAGGGACCCATAAGGATCATCAAGTCCAACTCCCTGCTCCTTGCAGGAACATAACTGTACATAGCTTTACATAACTGTAAAAGATTTTAGTTTGCTTTTAAACAATCTTAAACTTTTAATTATGACAATAAATAGGAACAACCAACGCAGTGTTAAGAAACTGTGCAGAGCAAGTAGATGTGAAAGCTGTTGCACAATGTATCTGCTGAATATCTTTCATCAGCTTCATGTCCCTTCTCTGGACTTTCTGCAGTATGTCCATGCCTTTCTCATACTGAGGAGCCCAGGACTGGATGCAGATTCAATTATTAAGTAGAAGGTTCTTGGTTTTGACCGGGAAATGAGACTGAAAGCAAGAAGAGGGAGTTTCCATTCTGCCCCGGGCATGGACTTCCTACGCACTGCAGACAGCTTAACCTCAGCTTCCTCTTCTCTGCAACTCAGCTAGCAACATGCACTTCATAGGAGTGCTGGAAAATGTAAGTGTCTGTAACTGAAGTATCCATGCGTTTCCCTCATCAGAAAATTTTGGTGAAATATCACAGATGGCCTGATAAAGTAACTAGCGCTACCAAAAAATCATGATGGCAGCGGCTACACGGCTACCTGGTGGCTCTTGAAATACCACTGTAAAGGGGAAAGGACGCAGAATTGAACGGGAATATTTTCAGCAGGATCACACAAGGACGAATTGCTGCTTTTTATGTTTTTATTAGTGATATGAGGAAGGAAAACTTCCACCATACCCTCACTAAAACTGGTAGGGGAAATAAAGAATAGGGCAGGGGAAAACATGAAAGAGGAGCAGTCACTGATAAAGACTTTATATTAATCTTTAGGAGACAGGTAAAGTAAGCAGCACTCCTCTAAATATGGAGAAACATAAAATTGTGCATCTGTAACTACATGTCAGAGCTGACAAACAGCAAACCCTCTCTTGTCTTGATGCATATGGTTCAAAATGCCTACTGATAAATCCACAATTTTGGAAATTTTCTTCACGTGGAAAAAGTCCAAAACTTCAGTCTTAGTTTAACTAAAAGATAACTCACAAGAAGATTTTATCATGATCTATAAACACCAATATGAAGAATTTATCTGTGGCATTGGTCTCTTTGATTTTAGCCAATAAGTCTATGAGAAGCTCAAAAGATACAAGAACCATCAAACAAATTAAGGCAGAAGATTAGATTATTGTATTTTAACAGTTCTGATGGTGGCACTTTCAGAAGATATGAGAAATTTTAATATCAACTGATGTTGGCCTTGCTTTGGAAAACACTACGCATTTTACTATGGTACAATGCTAGAAATACATAAGACAATCACAGGTCCTTTACCGAGAAAATGATAAAAAAAAGAGTTACATAATTACTTGAACCAGTTTAGTCATAAGTCAATAACGTGATGATTTCCTGGAAGCTTTGTGTTGCTCTCTGTTACCCTGACGACATGCAGATATGCTTCCTGTGCAAATTCAAGGAAATTTAATTATTCTCAAACTTTCCCTTTAATTCATGAGGAGGCACCAGCAAGCTAGCCAAGACCATCAAGATACTTCATGGCTTCTAAAGAAAAGAGCCAAGAGTTGCTGAAGTTTGCAGTCAAGGGTTTTAAATAAGGATGATCCTAAGTAGAGGTGCCAGCAAAGCCCAATAAGTTCATTTCAGGTGGGAAGTGAGTTGTTATAAAAGGATGGACAAAGAAAAGTTAATAAAGTCTTGACTGATATCCAGGTTGAACCCTAGTTAAATTATATATGGAGAGATATTACCTTTTAGAGAAAATAAAAGGTATTGCTGACATTGATACATCAGAGCCAAATCTGCACAAGTACCAAAACCGATAGGATGCTTGATATGGCCTGAACGAGGGAACAGAAATTACAAATGGCCAACACCTGCTGCATGACTGATTTGGATTCTCTTCTTCTAAGCCTGTGGGCATAATTTGAAATTTCAGTTCCATTTGTACTAGACCAAAGTTTTCTGTCAAGGCACCATCTGTAGCAACAAAATTCCCATCCAATTCCAATTCCAATTCCTGACACAAACCAAACCAAATGAAAATTATACCTGTTAAACAGGCACGTGAAAGCACACAACTTCAAAACATCAAACTCCTTATTTATCATATCATACTTACACCCTGTATAAAATGCCCTCTGGGATGATTTGGAATGATAAAAGCTTCAGTAAAAGCAAAAAAAACCCAACAATCTGAAAAAGGCTCACAGGTCTGCATCCCCAAGGCACCGTGTCCAAAATCGCTCTCTTTGTTCTTATGGGGGCAATGGGTACCGTCGTGGCCGGCTCAGCAGCCGCAGTGCAGTGGGCTCCGTGCGTACAGAGGACCACGTGCACTGTGAGGTCAGACACAGGTGAGACAAGCAGTTAGGAGGAGAAAAGGAAAATGTTTCTAATACAAAAGAGCATCTCTGAATTGCTCTATTTTATTTTCTCTCTTCTATTTCATGATCTTCTGAAGGAGGTAAATGACTGGTGATGGGAAGAGATGCAGCAGTTTTGCACAGATTTTTCCCAGGAGCATTCAGAAGAGAATTGGATTCTCAGCCAGGTAACAAAAATAGGAATTAATATCTTACAAGGGAAGAATCTGAAAGGTTTTAAACACTTTACATATTTTAAGCTGGGACAAGCACACCAAAAAGTGTTGCCTAAACACAACATGTAAGCAAAGAAACTTGTCTACATTCTTGGTTCACACTTGCAGAGTTGTGGTAGAGAGGAAGGGAAAGTGTTGTAACACGCCCCTGAGCCCCTGGCAGAGCCGTTGTGCAACTCCTTACCACAGGGTGGAACCAGGAAAAGCTCTAACTGGTAGGGTCACGCTCAGCACTTCTCTCAGCCCAGTATTTTGGGCTGGTAACCCAACAGAACTGTTTGGCATGTGCATTTTTTCTGTCCTTTTGAAAAGAATTTAATAAATTGAATGCCTTTGATACCACTGTGGTGGTGACCATCAACGAATACTCATACTAAGGTTAGCCCCAAGGGAAATGAAGCTGCCAGGCAGCAGAAGAGAGAACTAACCTACTGGTGAAGACACCCTTCTTGGAGGCATGAGTTGAAAACCTTTCAGATAGAAGAGGAAGCTATACCAAGGTCTCCTGCACCACGGATGACTATGAGCCCTATCTCTTTTCCCCAGGATGGCTTTCACGGGAAAGAGATCCCACAGGCATCTAACTTCGACGGGCCGTTCAACCTCATGCTCCTGCTGCGACCCTTCTCAGCCAGCACAGCCTGGGCTGGGGCAGGACAAGCGCTCCCGGGCTGCTCTGCTCATCCATCTCCGCCACAGCCTCCGCAGCCAAGGATCAACCTGCCAAATCACATCTGCCCCTGACTTCCCTCCTAATGCTGCCAGACGTTAAAATAGCTTCAAGCCAATATATCGAGCTGTTACTACAGTTAAAATTTATGAACAATTTTGGATTAATTAGATTGTATATAAACATTTTAAAACAGTACATGCAGAAATCACTAGAATACCTGGGAAATAAAGCTGCCAGGATTACTTCGAGAAATTTGCAATTTTCCTCCAAAAGCATGTACGTGTGACTGCAGGCTTTACAACGCACATATGTAGTCATGGCTACTAACAGAGACTTTCGTGGCTTTTGTCCAAAGTTGCTTAACAGCTTTGAAATAACCACCATCCTCTGAGGAGCTGGGTGAAGGGTTTGGTGTACATGCCTTTTCTGGCCTTTGAAAAGAATGTTCAAAATTACACACAGCCAGCTCTTCCACAGCATCAGTTGTCTATTATTAATTAACACCTGTGCCACACTCAGCTGAGCCTACAAGCCCTTTTCCCCCATCACCGCACACACTGATAACGAAGGGTAGGCTGATGCAGTGATTAAAAAGTAAGACTGGAGAGGTAAGGCAAGGCTGAGGCCACCCAGCAAGTCCCTGATACAGGAATGCAATCCGGGTTTTAAACAGCTTAACCCTGCTAAGGCCAGTATCTCCCTGCACGTGTGGTCCCTGAACAGCGTGAGAAGCTGCAGCTGTTCCCTAATGCTTTGGTTGCAGAGATAGCCATTGATTTGTGATTTAAGGATAACCAGTGCAACATCACCTTCCTGATCCTGCAGACAGCCTGAAAACATCTTTGGGCCATTCAGCAGGATATATGGATGGTTTACCCTCCCTAAATGCCCGAGTGTGTAGTAGATTGAAAGCCTACTCATTACTTTCTCCACTAGCATGTTTTACTGGAGGTCTCCTAAGCGGATGGAAGGAAACAGGGTAGAAGTTAAACTTGTGAGATAAAGCTCAGGAGCTTTCCAATGAATTAGGGCTGAGCCTATCCAGAAGGTCAACAGTGCTGAAAGAAATAGGCTCGCTCCTTCCCACCTCGCTCCGGGAGCTGCTTCCCATTGTCCCCAGCCTGCTGGAGCTCCTTAAATGCCAACGGAGAACAAAATCCCCAAGGAGATGGAGGATGGGACCCTGTCCCCTGCCTTCCCAAGTGTTTGTCCACCACAAAGCTCACTTTTTAGCAGGATGATTTGCAGCTTTTTTCTAGATTTTCAGGGGTTTTCCTGGGTTGGTTTTCTGTTGGATTAATGGCGGCATCAGTTAAGGACTGAAGCTGGTGCAGTGGAAGCCACGACCATGTGTGATGGCACTGAAGTGAGCAGATAAGCTTGCACTAGCCGTCCTCATTTGTCCATATCCTTAGACGAGGGGAAAGTAGGAGGACAAACACAACAGAAGAGCTGCAAAGACACAACAAATCTCTTTAAAAATAATTTTTTCTACGTGCTAATGTAACAAAACAAACAAAAAAAAAGATTAAAACATGCGAACCCAAAGTTAAAATTAATGACAAACTTCACAACATATTCCTTTAATTCCTGTACTAATAATAGAGAATGTAAAGCTCATTAGTAATTCTTTGCAGAATTGAAGTCATAAATTCACAGAAGAGTTAAAAAGGATAGCCTTACATTTTGCTGTTTTGCTCTTTAAAGTGTTGCCATGTACTGCGTGCATTAAATGTGCTTAGAAAAAGGGCGGAAGAGGTCTCCGCAACTAGGAGATTTAGAAGGAAATTGTCACTTTCTGCTCTTAAGTGACTATTTTATAAATTCTAGATGTGACAGTAACAATCGAAAAAGTAAATTATGGGAGGGCAGGGGGTGGTGAGGTTGTTGGTGATGGGGAAGGGTTTGACACAGAAAGAGCTCCACAGGCTCAGTTACAGAGTTTTGGTCAGGAATTCAGTATAGCTGCTATAATGCACTTCTACAGAGCAATACTAACATCTAGTGGGCATGGGGGAAACTTCCACAGTGGGATATTGCGGCTCCACACTCACCATTAGCGATGGAAACAGATTTAAGGAGAAAACACGGGTATGCCCTTACCCCATCCCCCTTTTTTTTTAAATATATGCGTACATCTATTTAAACAGCCTGGTCAAATCTCACTGGTACTGTGCCAAATTTAAATGAGATGCTTTGCCATTTCTGCTGGCAAGAGAGGTAAATTAAGTACCCACACACCAAAAAAAAACAACCCCAAACCCCACAGCAGGCTGGGAGAGGATGATGGGCTGCAGGAAGGGAGAGCTTGGAGGAGATGCTAAAATCAGTCCGCACGGACCCAGCTCACATTTAGCCCCGCAGGTCCCTTCTGAGAACCAGCATTCAGATGTTTCAGGTTCAGAAAGGCTCCAGCAGCAAAAATCCTCCCAGCACCCTATTCTCAGGCAGAATTCAACTGATCTTTAGCTCTTCTTTTACTGAAAACCTACCTAAACATGCAGCTGTTATCACAACTTCTGCCCAAAGAGGACCACAGAAAACCAGTTGCCTCCAGCCCTTTTGCTTCACCTTGGCTACATTTTTAAAGGAAATTTCTACAGCTGGACTTGCAGTTTCTTTGCTGGAAGTGGTGCAATAGCAATCAGCTGGAATGAAATACAGTCAACGTAAAAGGATTTCATTCAGTCCAGCTAAAAGACTTTCCACTGCCCATACTCCATTTTTTCCCAGTTGCTGAAAGGTCTGCAGCATTACCATGATTATTCATGTGCAGCTGAATTTTAAAGCCCCCACCCCCTATCAAATAGCTTTAGCAGATAAAATCAATCAAGATGTGAAGTCTTCAGTAGGTTCTTCTAGGTGTTTCATCCCAGCTAGCCTTATAATCAACCTTGTTTGAGATGAATGGGTCACAAATATTAACATCTTCAAGAATAACTTTCTTTAACTATCAGACTAGTAGTGACATATCTAGTTTTAACAAATTACTTGTACCACTTTTTCAGTTTTGTTCTGAAAGATCACAAAAAAGGCCTTTTATCCATCATACATATTGTTGTATCCAGATTTTACAACATCCTTCATGGGTAGATGACCATACCAACACCCTACCCAATCTATGTGATCCAGAGGAACACACCTGATATGCAGGGCCAAGAATTTTTTGATAGCCTAATTAAACTCTTGACAACCTAGTCCAAAAAATTTTATTACACCAATTACAATGATATGAACATTTATAGTCCAAAGTATCCAATTATAACAGCTCTTTTGCAATGATGATATAATTGAAATCCATACATGCAAAACCGTCTCACAGCTATCCCTTTCTCTGGTGTTATGCCCACCCTTCACTGAACAGCGTCACATCGTCATCAGCATCCCACACTCCTCACCAGGAGGGTGATGACGCTGATAATGGCATTTTTTCCTTTTCACTCTTGAGTCTGTGTGGGTTATTTTTATGACTTTCCTAACAGTTTGCTTACTTGCTGTCTCCTTATTGGTGCATAAATTCCACATTATATCAAGTTTTACTGTATACGGTAGAGTTACTGTATATATTTGGTTTTTGTTCTCTTTGTTATGCCTAAAACCAGCTTTATCCAGTTGTCCATGGTTACATCCTTTGAGGACTAGTAATGACCGCCAGTGTTTACAAGTAGTTACTATTCTATGCCTTGCACTCTCAAGGCCTCTGTAGCATCTCATGCTTTTATTTTTGGGGCCCTCTGCTATCATATAATCACAGAATCCCAGACTGGTCAGGGTTGGAAGGGACCTCTAGAGATCATCTAGTCCAACCCCCCTGCTAGAGCAGGATCACCCACAGCAGGTCACACAGGATGGCGTCCAGGCGGGTTTTGAATCTCTCCAGAGAAGGAGACTCCACAACCTCTCTGGGCAGCCTGTCCCAGTGCTCGGTCACCCTCAGAGGGAAGAGGTTTCTCCTCATGTTCAGATGGAATGTCCTGTGTTCCTGCTTGTGCCCGTTGCCCCTTGTCCTGTCGCTGGGCACCACTGAGAAGAGTCTGGCCCCTTCCTCTTGACATCTGTCCTTCAGATATTTATAAGCGTTGTTGAGGTCCCCTCTCAGTCTTCTCTTCCCCAGGCTAACCAGACCCAGCTCTCTCAGCCTTCCCTCATACGAGAGATGCTCCAGTCCCTTAATCATCCTCATGGCCCTCCACTGGACTCTCTCCAGTAGTTCCTTCTCTCTCTTGAACTGGGAGCCCAGAACTGGACACAGAACTCCAGATGTGGCCTCACCAGGGCAGAGCAGAGGGGAAGGAGAACCTCCCTCGACCTGCTGACCACGCTCTTCTGAATGCACCCCACGATATCATTGGCCTTCCTGGCCACGAGGGCACACTGCTGGTCACGGAGAGCTTGTTGTCCACCAGGACTCCCAGGTCCTTCTCTGCAGTGCTGCTTCCCAGCAGGTCAAGCCCTCACCTGTACTGGTGCCTGGGGCTGTTCTTCCCTGGGTGCAGGACCCTACACTTGCCCTTGTGGAATTTCATACGGTTCCTCTCCGCCCAGTTCTTTAGTCTGTCCAGATCAATATATCTTCTGGCTTTTGTGTGCTAATAAGTTATCAGCACAGGCTACTCACACATACATCCTTGTTCCAAGGTTGTTGAATGGTGCACTAAAACCAGTGATCCATTAGAAGGTACACATACACGTAGACATGTGCAGACACACTGCTTTGATAACCGTTTACTAACGATACAGTAACACCTACAGAAATTTCACTGGTATACCATTAAGACTGCTCTACAACATATTGGACTCCCACATTACTCAGCTCATAGCAGGAAGCTTCCTTCCTTCCAGTACCTCCTGGTGAAGAACTAGAAGGAAAGCCACAAGCCGTGGAGGAAATACTACATTTCTCTTACTGACACATACAACCAAGCATCTCTGAATTACTCTGCTGCCAGCAGATCTTGATATTTAGTTTCCTTCAATCTTCTGGCAATTTAAGACTTACTTTCTACTCACTCCAGACCCTTCTCTGAACCTCCCAACCAACTGTAATTAATGGTTACTTGAAATTTTATTTAAAGATCTAAAAAACTAAATCTGAATAACTCAGTTCCCTCTCTTTGGGGTAAATTTTGCAGGACCATCAGATTTAGGTTCCTTTTTTTCATCTTCCTAAATGTTCGTTATTGCTCACTTCATGTTTTGCTGCTTCTGCAAAGTTCCCAGCTGTGATAAAGGAAGCATCCAGAAGGACCTGGTACCTGCTCTCTGTGTGTTTTAACATGATTACCAGCTTCTAGCAGCTTCTCCTGGAAACTGGATCCTACATAGGGTGGTCTTATGCTCACTCTTACATACATTAAGAATTGTAAGCTGAATTTCTCAGGAGTCAAATCAATGGTGGGATTTGTTGTTTCTGGGTAGTTTCTCATTGTTGGAGAAGTCAGACGACTGCAGTCTGGTTTCCCCCACCAGCTCATAACCCATTAGGTATCTTCCTTTTCCCTCAATTCTCTTCCTGTCATCCCTGAAAATATATTAGTTCTGAATAAGTGATTACTTTTTTTTTTTTTTTTTTAAATTTCCCAGAGGTAAGAAAAACCTTATTAAGTTTGCCACAAAAACTTTACTGCTGGGAATAAACTGGAAGTGGCATTCAGAAACAGAAATCGGCTACGCCAGCCAGCGGGGCCCCGTGAGGCCAATTGGCTCTCACCCCGATATACCATACCGGTTCAAGCAGGGGTGCCCGGGGACCCACTACAAACATGCTGGGCCTGGGGAACTCCAGAAGTTAAAGACTACCTGGAGTGAGAGACGCTAGGAAGAGTCTGCATGCTCTTTTAGTCTGCACAAAGGAAAAAAAAATAAATAAAAAAAATTGCATGCTACAGTACACTAACCAAGCAAATTGCAAGTGAATATATTCCTGCAGAGAGTTTCTCCACTGCTGGGAAAGCAGTAAAGCTTTATATCACCTTGGAGGCAGCCTCAGGTACTTCATGCAAACCACGGCCTGACTAACAATAGCCTTGAAAGCAAAATTCCTAAACACTCCGTTTTAGGACCATCCGACTTAATATTCAGGGTTCTTCAGCTGAAATGCTTTGCAGCCCTGAGGGACAAAAGTGTGTTGCATTTTACTCCTCTCGCTTTAAAGATAGATATGATATCTAGAAGAGGCTAAGTTCTCTTTTACTATAAGACCAATTTAGCAACATAAATGTGCAAATGAGAATTTATCCGACGGCATCTATATCCCAGTATTCAGGGCAGGCTTGCAAGACCCCAAAATGACACATTAGCATCATTCCTGTCTCAATCTCTCTGACTCCCTCCTCTCAAAGAGATAAAAATATAATTTTGAACAAGACATTATGTGCTGACGTTATCAATAAAAGAAAAATTTTTAAAGAGTAATTCAGTTTGTTACTTACTGCTTACTTGGGCTACAGATTGCCTCTTTCGATTCAAATCTATCTTTTCTCATTTGTGGTTTGTTTTAAAATAATGACCCATGGTCATAACTGAGGTTAAAATTAGAAAGGGAAATTCATAGCATTTTCGGAGTATTTTGTGCATACAAATACATCCATATTGACTTCTTGGGATATTTATGACAGTATTCCTTCAAAACTCAACTTTGGAAGATCAGATCAAAGCACTAATCAGTTAAACCATCCTTTGAGTCACTTTCAATTTTCCCTGACTTATCCCTTATGGGAATAAATGAGTGGAATAAAATTTCAGTCTGTCTTCAGCCCAGCATATACACCCGGACTTTCAAAGTCCCATATTAGCTAACTCATTTCCTCAGCCTATGCGTTGACTCTCTTTTGCTCAACATAGACATTAGATATTCACTAAATTTACCTGAAATTTCTACTTCAAATGAAATTTTTGCATTCATGTAGCTTTTAAATCTCCAGATTAGACAATTAAATTAGTGATTTCGTTTCAGCTTGTTTCTAGGCTCCTACCAAATAGAAGAGAAAAATAGAAAACACATTTTTTTATTTTTATCAAACTCAATTTCTACCTGTTTTCTTTCCCTTGCATTTTTCTTCCCCCTCCTCCCCGACCCTGCTAAGGAAAACCTTTGGTTTTCTATGTAAGGAAAAAAACAAGGAGATTTGATGAAATCATTCCAATTTTACTGCTTACCACACAGGAGCTAGAGGAGGAGAATATCAAACACTCAGAAACAAGGTACTGCAGTGTGAGAAGCCTTATGAATATCTGGATCCCTCTGAGCCTCCCGACTTTTGGATGTGTCAGCCAGACAAGGAGAACACAGGTCCCTGAGATACCGTGTGGAAAATGGGCAATGCCACATGTCTAGGGACATCCTACGGGGTGGCCCATAAGATAAAATGGCTGAACGGGCTGGTTCATCGTGAACGTTTTACAGTTCTAGAAACTCTCTTCCACCTTCGGTACCTAGCTCGGGATACAAGAGGAAAGAAATTACCTTACCCAAGGTGAGTAACGATGTCTGCAAGCTCCTTTCTGCTGATGAAAACTAGTCGGCAATTCATGCCTCAAAGTTCAACTGGAAGCATAATCCATTCACAACAATTTTACTTTTACGGAACAAAGCTGGTCCCTTGAATTATGACTGGGGCAGTGGAAAACAGTGAGTAAGAGAATATTTTGTAGAGCTGACAGTCATAGAATCATTACGTACTTGAAACAAAGCCCTTTATTGGGTTGGGGAGGGGATGGGGGACACAGATCATGTCATTTTCATTTAAGAAAAAAAAAAAAAGAAAAAAAATCAAACCCTGGCACTTTATTCCTCAGCGTTTTGCTCCTGCCACACTGGTATTGCTGTCCTATTTAGTTCAGGCTGTAATGAGAGCAAATGATCGACTAGTCAAGAGACGTAACGATTTCCAATTCCTTTCCTTCTTAATGATCGCACTGACTCTGGGCATAACTAAGCAGAATTCTGCTAAATGTCTTCAGAAAGAGAAAAAAAAAAAAAAATACAAGAAGCAATGCTGTGCCAAGAGGAAAGCATCAGCTTACCGAATTTTCTTCAGAGTATGCAAACGGTGGTCTGCTACGCCTGGGTGACACTGCCACGAGCAACGCAGCTCGTCCGAGCCCCTCGGCAACCAGAACCCTGCCTCTTGCTGCTCACCTCCAGCACGTGCTGGAGCGGTGCTTCACCTCTCCCGTCGCAGGGCGATGGCACCCCGCGACAAATGACAGCCGTAGGTGCTGTGGGGCTGAAAGCAATTCCACTTCTGGTTGTAAAGCCCGGGGCTGTTCTCAGATGTTTTGGATGCTCGAGTCACACCTGTGAGAGCAGTGAAGGCTGCATGGGGGGTGAGTGGGGAGACATTTGCGCTACATTTTCACAGGTGCAGCTTCATGCCATTACTTTTCGCTTTGCCTTCACTACCCGCTCTTTAAATATTTGGAGGCCTTCCTCCATTCCTTTAAAACTTCCTATTGCTTCTTTTAAAGATTACTTGATACCTGATTGAGACAGGTATCTCAAACAGGCTGCCCAGAGAGATGGTGGAGTCACCATCCCCGGAGGTGTTCAAAAAGCGTGTAGATGTGGCACCTCGGGACATGGTCTAGTAGACATGATGGTGTTGGGATGACGGTTGGACTTGATGATCCTAGAGGTCTTTTCCAGCCTTGAAGATACTATGATTCTATAAGGAATATCCCCGTGCTTTTCCAAACCATCCCACAGTCCTATAAACTCGTGTTGTTATTAGTTGCACTGTTCTCTCTCTACCTCCTGGCAATTAATGTTGCCTGCCCCAGCTAGAGCCAAACTGCAAAAAAAGAGGAACATAAAAATGTCAAAGTCCCATCCATTACAAAATGTAGAGGTTGGCACCCCTTGTTGCTGGAATTTACAGACTGCTTTTTAGTTTTATCATTTTATCTCCCTTTAATGGCAAAATCAGTTAATCCTGGGTGGCATCACAAAAACTGCAAACAGAGGCAGACCATAAGTCAGCAAGTCATTCCTAGAGCTTTGCGGCACAAATCCCCGTTGTAAAAAGCAGCAGCAGCAGTTAACTCCTTCCACTTCTGCTCCTCTTTCAAGGACTTGAGGCAGGCTACAAAACTGTTATTTATCTAATTAGCGCCACTAATAGCACTGCAATTCCTGCCCTTCAAAGGCAGAAAGCGGCCTGAAGGCACAACTCCCTTAATTAGTCAGTAAAGCACATTTAGAGCAGGGAGGTGAACCTGTCTGATGAGAAGGCTCAAAGGATGATGACATTGGAGGGCTCAGATGCCGCAATAGCTTAGATACTGCAGGAGCAGGGCAGAAATGTTCATTTTCAGCTAAAATGCTCACCTTCCATCCCACCCGTGGTTATACAGACCTCCTTTCATCTGCAATTCCTCGGATAACGCCCCAAGAGTCACCCAAGCACTCAGCATTAAGGAACTAACGAATGAGATTTTCATCGAAACTTTAACGCGGGATCCCAAGGGAGACCCATCACCATCTGCTCAGTCTTCTCTGCGCACGCCACCGGCGGCTCGCAGACTGTCACGTAAAACCCTCCAACACATACCACGCTGGGAAAGTCTCCTTTCCTGAGAACAATAACAAAGGAAACAAAACACATTGTCTTGATCGATTATTGAAACTTTAATCAGTAATGTAAGAGTTTGGATGAATTAAAAGAAAGGCAACGGAGAACTGCACCTGTGCTTCTCTGAGTGACTAAAAAGGATGCTGAATCTCATCACTCACGTTTTCCCATCAGGCTGCTTTCTCCCTAGAGTGTATAGTGGCTTTCATTGAAAGACCTGGCATAGGCTAGTCTTGGCGACTAAACCCCTCCCCCCCAAAAAAAAAACAAAACCAAAAAAACCCAACTGGACAAACCCGATCTGATCCAAAACACTAGATTCTCTTTCTGCTCACAAATGTGTGGTTTAGAGATGCAGTTTGGGGATTGCTTTCAGAGATGCACATTTTTCTCGTTTCGAGGTATGATGTTACTGAACCTCCATCTGGTGCTGCAGGGATGTTTCAAACGAGCTGCTGCCACTCATGCTCACAGCTCTCCTCACCACTGAGCAGAGCTCCAGGGCAGAGCCCATCCCTCAGCCCCACGTTCAACACCAAATGGAGGAGACCTGACCACACGCCCCAGATCTCAGCATCATATAGAGAAGCTCAGGAGCAGGATATGGAAGATGCATTGAACTCATGCAACCATGATCCAGCTCGCAAGTTTTGCTGCCAGCCTTCACAGGAGACGACCTACTTGAAGACCACGTTGTAGAGCAGTGTTGCAATATTGCTCTGCTTTGTAGCCAAATCACGAATAACGTAAGGTTCTCATTTGTGTTACATTTATTTTAATATTATTTTCTTGAAAGCCCAGTGTGAAATGAATAGAGCGTGTGGAGAATAAGAGCTTCACGAGCCCAGCAGAAGGAAGGATCCATCCCCAGCGACCAAGAGGTGGCGCCCAGAAACCTGTAGATGTTGCCTGCGGGACTGGTTTGAGGTGGGGGAACCACCCAGCAGAATGCTGCTCGGATCAGGCTTATCAAGGCAGGTGAAAAACAGATGTGAGAACCCAGCAGATTTTTGGTAAACTGTACAAAAAGAGGAACAGCCCTTTCCAGCCTCCATCCGGCAGCTTTCCCAGTTCCTCAGCCTCCAAGACGTACACCTCAGGTTGCTGCAGCCTTGCATAGCCCCAGTGAGCTATTTGCTCCTTTCCCACATCTTTACTGACTGATTTATTCAAGACAGGCCCTTGGCTTTTTCTACTGGTCCCAGCTTCAGTTTTATAAAGCCCTTTGAAGAACACCTGAGTGCAGAAATGTGAAATTCCATAGTAAAATTTCCTGTAGGCTTTTTCAGTACCTTTTCCAGTGTCATTAAGCTGAAATTTCTCAGGTTTAAATTTAGAAGTGAATATCCAATATTCACATTTTAAAAAAACAAACTACTGGAGATTCAAAGAATTTGACTATACTGTCCTAAAGTTTTGGATACTCTTCATGTCTGGATCAGTAGTCTTGCATTTCTATGCCATGGCATTGCTGTATGGATATGGTTGGGTAAAATATATTTATATATAGTCCAGTTCAGAGACAAACAGCCATCAGGAGCGTTCAAGGATAAAATAAAAGTAGATACACAAAACACATTGACAAAAAATTAAGACCCGTCAGGTAATGTCAGAAAATAGAGTTGGACATTTAGGATGCATTGGTAACAGGGTGGCAAACACTGAACGTGGTATGATGTAACTGCGTGGGCTCTGCTGCCAGCCAGCCGTGGGGCAATCTCCATCACCACGTGCCTCTGTTTTCCTGGATAGGGGAGGTGAGGGGACAGGCAACTGGCCTGACTTGCAGCTTCAGTGTATTGCCCGATGGAGGAGAGCAAACCTTTTCGGGTAGAAATTAATAAAGCTAAACAAATCAAAATGTAAGCCTACCACTTGTTGCTCTTTCATGCCATGAACACAAGTCGATGATCGGTAATACACTGAAAGACAAGAAAGAAGAGAATGGGGGGAGGGTCTGGTTAAAATTTGCCTATGAAATTCGCTGTCAAGAAGTTTCACTGAGGCCAAGATGTTATAAGCACTTAAAAAATAGATTTTTTTATACAAATAAGCAAAATATTTGCAGGATTTTCGAGAGATTGATAAGCCAGTACTGCAGAGTACCCAGTCACTGACTAAGAGTTATAACTATTATGGGGCTGATTTTTCTATAGCTGCTTGTATCAAAGCTTTTCTGAACACGAATGAAGGACATACCAAGCTTAACCCCAATTAGCAGCAAGGAAAACATCCCGTAAATCCACCCCATGATTTTATCAAGGGAAAGGAGCTGAAGCAGAAGCAATCTTTCAACAACTTTATTAAATGTTTTTTGTCTAGATTCATAGCAGTCTTCCTCATAGCTGTCGCTTGCCAAAAAAAAGGGAAAAAACCCAGGAGCGGGGCGGGGGGGGGAGGCTGCCAATATTTAAACGTGCTTTTGGAAAAGCTCTGAGGTTTCATTCTGCACTGAACCCAACGGGCCCTCTTCTGTCTCTTAAAGAGGGAAAAAGAGCTCTGGAGGTTTCACGCTGTAGGCTCCACGCTGTACACACCTGCTTTAAAGCCATGCTCCATCTGGAGCGCTCTAAGTGTTTTAATTAAACTATTTTCATGGCATAATAGCAAGACAACAGAGCAGTAAAGTCAAATACAGCCACACAATCTTCCCTTTACACATAATTCCTGTGAAGTCTATGGGTTGTTTTTCATCCTGCGGCTTAGGCTTTTTCTCTGCCTGCGTGGCGTACAATTTTTTCCTTCTTTTTCCCCTTCGATTGCTCTCCACCTAACAGCGGGACGACAACAGACTCAAAAGCCATTAGCACAACGGGCAATCATCACACGACAACGGTAAAAACCAACACAGATATAAGTAGCTAGTTTGCCAGCAAGGTGCTGATTTAACTGGAAATTCTGCAAATGAGAGAATGTATTTATTCTCCCCATGAAGCTTAACAATATGGTTGAATTATTTCACTTAAAAAGAGAGTCTTTCATGCATATATTAATATGGCAAAAGTCTATTATATTCTTCCATTCCTTATAGCATACTTTTTTTGACTTATGTCTGAAGTCACCTCCAGCTGCCTTTGCAATTTGCTTGATTTGCTTACTAGCAAGCAATCAGTGGGAAACTCTGCCACTTTTCGTGCCTTCTATGTTTTTCTCCCAAGCATAAATTACTTTAGAAGAGTACTCTCTGTCTTCACTATGAGATTTTTCAAGCACGGGAAAATTGACCTCTTATGCAACATAGTGCATACTCTGTATTTATTTACACCGTTTATCGTGAGTGCCAGGCAGTGTAACAGATAAACAAATTTCTTCAAAGTAGTCACGAAAAATGACATTTGAATTTAAACACTTCATGTACCAAAATGAAAAGTCTTTACAGTGCCTGGCATGATGTAATTTTTCCCCCTCCTGTATTACTGCATCTGACTTATATTTTCTATCATTCCAATTTAGATAACAACATTCAGAGGACAGTTTAACACCTTTGGCAGGGTCAACTGGACAAACCTTCAAGCAGCTAGAATAGTATGGCTGAGTAATTGTGTTTAAGAGGACAAGGAATAAAGTTTGAGCATTGTTGCAAACACAGGATCTAACAGAGCTCATAAATGAGAAACAATAAAAAAAAAACATTGGACTTCTGGGTCGCTACATAGATTTTGTGTCCACACTGATGGATTAACCCAAGCAGGGTTATAGAGATGGCACGGGTAGCATTGGCATTAACACCAGCCACCCCACACAGCCCAGGAGAGGCAAGGTTTTTGGGCTCAGCTCTATCGCAGCAGCTCTCAGCTCATGAGACACTGGGCGCAGCCCCAATGCCGCCATGGGTTGGGCCCTACTGCTCTCTTGCTCCATCCTCACAAATGATGCACCACCACCCAAAAGAGTTCCGTGGCTTCTTTGCCAACCAGGATCATTTCCAGCTCCCCCTGAAACAACCCCATTTCTGCAGAAGGATGCCAAACAGCCAGCAACCAATGTTGGCTTAGTGATGGGAGGACCTGTTCTCAGCTGGGAAGTGGTCTTCTCCAGAGACCCACACAACCAGACAGGCCCCTGCAAGCAACCGGCATCCACAGTAACGCTACTTGGTTTCCCCTCCATAGGGTGGGGGCAGGACCAGACTTAACTTTCAAATTCTCTTTCACATCCATTTTAGAGCTAAAACTGACTTTAATTAACACCTTCACTGCAATAACAACAGTGGTCCATGCGGGTGAAATGGCCTCATCTTCAAGTCAAGGATCTGTAGAAGTAACTCAGGAAAAAGTTTAACGTGTTGTTATTCCTTCCACAGTCATCACTGCGGTTGTCTGCAGAACGTTAACCACGTGGGATTTCAGCACCAAACCTTAGCCTCAACTGCCTGATCACTTCAAACTTACCGTGCAACATTATACAGAAATAAGGCTTTCCAGAAATAGAATTTAAAATTAACCTATTTATTTGCACTGACAAAACTTTCTCTAGAATTTTTTTTTCTTTTTACATCAAATAAAATTAGCCTGTATTAATTCTAAAACAAGGAATTGTTAAAGTAATTGTTAAAATTTCTCACCCTTACTAAATTCATGACCTTTAGAGATGTTTCTAGTAGGTTTTACACAATTCTGAGAGTTTCCTTAAATTCTGAAACAAGTCTCATGATGGACTTATTTAGTGAATTGCAAAACAATTTTAACTACTAATTGGAGAGAGATTGTTTTGGATAAAAAAAACCAGATCCTGGTGCGACTGTCCTTTAGCAGAAATCCAGATGAATATGACCTTCAGTTTGGTACAATATTTTAGTTGTCTTCCAGCCTCATGATTTTGTAATTCATTGTCAGGAAGAGAAAATAAACCAGGTAACTATTGCAAGACAACCTGTGAAATAATCACAGCCTTATTTACACAGGTAAATATTAACTAAGAAGGAACTAAAAGTTTGTTTAGTTCTGGGTTGGAGACTTAAAACAATGCTGTGCACACCTGGGAAAAACATGACGGCTAATTAGTAATGCTGTTTGGATGAAGAATCGGGGAGTTTGAAAGCGTTACTAGCTAGCAAGTAGGAAAAAAGGGCAGGATGACTTTCATGAGTCCTCTGATGGATGCCCAGCTGTTAGCGATACCTATGGGTACGTGTGGGGAAGATACGCTGAAATTTATTCTCTTTCTCTTGGTTGGCCTCCATTCCTCTTGCTCTTCCCCCATCCCTGCATCTGTGTGACTCCTCTCACTATGAAATCCTGATAAAGTCTACATTTAATCAGAGATTTTCACCTACTGCTTACAACATGCAAGAAGTCCCAAAGGCCACTAGATGGTATATTCAACCCTCATGGCCTTCATAGGGTCAGAAGCAGGGGAAAATAAAGATGGGAGAGAAGAGCAAGCAAGTTTAGGAAATAGTGCAGGAATTTTCACTATTGGTAAAAAAACATTTTGAGATCAAACCTCCCATCATACTATCATTGCATGTAAATAGTCTACACTACCTCTGAATCAACCTCTTTTTTTTAAACAGCTAACCAACAGATTTTATGTATGAAAGTACGGTATGTCAATGATAGCAGCTGAAGTTGTGGGAACGTGCAGGAGAGCACACCCTGAAGGCATTGCCCAAGACACAACCCAAAGCCCACAAAAAGCCTGGGGTTCCTCCACCGTTTGATACTAAATCCAACACATTGTGAATGTTATGTGGGATCTGTCACTTCTAAAGAACAATGGCTGTAAATATATGTATGTATGCATGTATCCATGTATCTACACATAAAATTCTTATGTGTCAAAATTAAGTCCAAACACAGAATCTCATTTTCTTTCTTGTCTACTCAGACCAGAGTAATACATAATAATATATTAGTAACCTAGCTGTTAAGACTTTACAGCTGAAAATACCTAAAGGCAAGAAAAAAAATAAGGCACAGAGCAAACTACTAGCAAGCTTGTGAAGGAAACCCTGTTCCCCATGGATTTACCTCCCATTCCTAAGACCAAATCCTCAGCAGAGATTGATCACAGGAGTTGACTCACTTTGGTGCATAGATGTCCTACGTTTTCTTTATTTTTTTTATTCCCATGGCTGAAATTTACCCAAAGCTATTATCAACCCATTTGTAACATGATAGTGGCATGGGAGTTTATCAGATGCAAAACACAATCAGAAATCCCAGAGGACACAACTGCCCTTCAGCGGACCACACGCAGATATGGCGGGACCCTAAGACACGTCTACACCAATGGTCCTGGCGCAGGAGATGCGTGAGGTCACACGCTGCGGTTATTGACAACACGGCCAAGGCCGCTCTCCTGTGCGGACACTGACTCACTGCAGTGCCTACCAGATAAGAGAAAATGCCAGCAGCTCTTCCTCGATTTGTCACCGCCACAAAACCACTGGAAATCTGAATTTTCCTACTTTTAGAAGCAGGGGTTTATTTTATTTTTATTTTTATTTTTATTTTTATTTTTACACACAGTTGTCCTTGACATGAGCTGCAGGCTGGCAAGGACTTTTATAGCCAGAGACCGCTATGAGGCGGGTGGACTGATGTATGGACTGATACATAAGTTAGTTAGCAAATAGCCATACTTAACTAATTAAACCAAGAGTCTTGAACAGCAGCTACAGGTAGAGCGAGCCGAGGTGAGCTCAGAGGCTCATGGAGGCACTGACAATGTCTTCTCCATGTTTTTCTTAAGCTTTATGGAATCCACAAGACACAAAGCTGTCCAGCGATTCATTCGTGAATGTCTCGTATCCATATACATAATTATACTGCAAAAAAATGAGTAGACTTACTTACAATTGTTTTTACTGCAGTACCACTGAGAAGTGGCAAACGTTTCAGGGTAAGAGTGCTGAAAAGATCTTATGACAAATTAGTAGACGTGCATTACCGTAAAGGAAGACTGAAACCTGTTCAGTTTTACACTGAAATAATTTCTGTTCCAAGGTTAATCAGCTTTTTTGCAGCTCGATGGACTGATCCTTTGGTGGCCTGTCCTCGAGTCACGGGAAGGACATGTTGGGTACCGCAGGTTACGTCCTCCTCACCTGACGGGCGACCAGATTGCCCAGAGGCACCGAGTGTTAATGTCCCGCAAAAAGTGTGTTTGCGCATCCGGGAAAAATCTCATGAATCATTAAATCCTCATTTACCGAGCTCATACCTCGCAGCGTTTAGCACCTTGCTCTCTCCCAGGGAAGGGCTTTATCACCTCCGCGGGATGAGCGAGCCATGAGCTTGCCCAGGCTTTCCGGGGAGCAGCACATCGCTCCCTGGGTCTGACCTTACTGCGCTGGATTACATCACTCTGCTAAAAACCATCAGCCCGCAGCGGTGGGGGGACGGGGTGGGTGGCGATGCAAACACCGAAGGAGCCAAAGCTGGTGAGAGGGAGGCACTCGAGCTGTTTTCTCCTTCTGCCAGGAGAGGAAGGCCAGATTTTTAAATTATTTTTATTCTTCCTAAACAACTTGTCTTTCCTTAGAAGGCAAAGGAACGTCACCTGAGTACTACCTGTAAATTCACAGGACAAAGTTTTGTGTTTTGCAAGAGCTTTCCTCAGTGTCCTGCCACTCAGGGAACTGGGAAAATATCAGCAAAGGCTGTTTTCCGCCGTGATGGTTTGCCATCAGAAATCCGTGATTCAATTGCATCCACTATGTCAACATATTTTTGCTAAGTGCATCTTACAACATCACAGGCAATTATAGAAAGACGTTTCAATGAAAAATTTTTCATCCTGACATTTATTACATTACACAATATAGCAGAAAAATTGGTTTTCACCACATTGCAGAACATAACTGTTGAAATTTTTACATCGGAGTGAAATGTTAAAACTTTACCAAAAAGTGAGCTGTTCAGCTACAAGACTCCGACTGCTCATTCCGATTTGAAAGGAAACTGAATTTAAAATAGCAAATTCTCTTCGGGTCTATATGCAAGATTCAAGTCAGCAATTTTTCTGTGCATAGTCCTCTGCGCATGTTTTTCCAGCTTGGCCACCACTATATATTTTTGCAGGAAGATCTTTGGCCTCCCTTCCCCCCCCCCCCCCCCCCCCAGTATTCCCTCCTTCCTGTTAACTTCTGTTCAAGAAATAAAGCGACGTCTGGTGGGTGCTGTTTAGATGACACATGCGTTCCCAGGCGAGCAGCGAGCAGCGGTCAGCCAGCGATGGGAGCCCACCACCCGTCGCTGAAGCTCTCCGGCTTCACGTGCCCCATCCACGAGGTACGACTCCGGCTGCAGAACAAAGCACAGCGCTCCTGGGAGTGTTTTATTTCAGTCAGCTCCACCGACATCAGCTGACGTGTTTTCTCCTCTGTATATCAGACACGTCCTCGGTCCCGTCCAAATCTCTCCTGGTAAATCCTTTGAAGTCAGTGCACCAAAACGTGCTTTAAAAACAAAGCGCTAAATAAAAAGAAAAGGAAAAATAAAGACACTGATTAAAGACCGCTCGCCGCCCAGGTTACACCGTGTCAGGGATGGGTCGGACCTCCCTTGGCTCGACAGAAGGAGAACTCATGGAACCTTCTCCTGAGCAATGACAGTTCGCAAGTTGAACATAAATTTTAAACATATATATTTAAATATATAAATATCTGTGTTCTTAATCTAGAAGACTGTATTTCTTGTATTCCAACCAGTTGGTGAAGACCCTTTAAAACCGTTTCAAACACCCAAACATCTCGCTTCACGGCAGCTGGATGTAAAGGGAAGGTTTCTATTTTTCCGACGCAGCTTGAAAGCCAGAAGCAGATGGGGAAGAGGTAGAATTTGTGAAAAAGACAATTGTCTTGTTTCCCCCATATATTTCCACTTGGCAAATATAAAGTCTAAGGTGAGTAATGGCGTGTTACAGTCTCCTATATTTTTTTGGAACAAGGATGAAAAGAAGTCATGCGAAGTGCCCTGCAAACGGCAGGTTTTATCTGCAATGGGTAAAGCAAAGGAGGGAACCTTTCCACGCACCACCCTGCCTTTATATGTAATATCTGACATCATTATATATATATATACACACACACTAGCTGATATTATTGTAATATGTCAGCTCCTGGCAGCCTGCGGGCTTTTGGGACACCGCTATTGACACAGGGGCTGGACACAGCAACAAAACCGCGGGGAACGGCTGCTTCCAGGGTGGCCGCAGGGCCAGCGCGCTGGCCAGATGCTTTTCCTTTTCTTTGGTATTTTCCATACCGAAAGCAAGTTGCAAAACATCCAAACTTCCAGTGAACCAGAAACCTTTTCTGTTGTTTTTCTGGGGTTATTTTTGCACATCCGGAGCCGCATAGCTTTTGGGCAGCTGCCTGATGCTCCATCACCCCACCCCACCCTGGATCTTCTGGGCACCCCAGCTCACCGCTGCGGGACAAGGCTCCGTGCAGATAAATCAGGAAAAGGCGAAACGCTGGTGCTGGTGCGGAGAACCACGTCTCGGTGGACCCCGAACAGACTGACTGTCCCCGGCTCTCGCCCAGCACGTCCCAGCAGACGGTGGCACAGGGAGAGGAGCGTGTTGGGGTGGGCAGAGGCGAACCAAATTTTAAGCTGTTCTTCTGCAAAATAAAGAGAAAATAGCTGTGACCTTTTGCTATTTCCATTAATCATATTTGATAATGCGACCCACGGTTTCCACGATCTCCTTTGCTGCTGGATGCAGCCATTACCCATTAGCGACTTAATGAAGCCTACTAATTACAGGCACCTCGCTAATCTAGGTATCGCTTCCTTATCTTGTTTCAGAAGTGCCACGGCAGAGTGACACGGAAAAGAGAGCGCAGATGTTCCTCCCGGGGAATTCAGAACACACGACGCTGGTGAACAGCTTCTGTGTCGCTGCTGAAGCCCCCGGCCGCTGTCGGCACACCATTGCATCACTCCTGTGTCACCGCTAACTGCTGGCAAACAGCGATTGCTTGGCATAGCACATCAGGTTCGGGCTCATAAAGGAAACAAAAATAGAAGAAGAAAAGGAAACAACCGATATATCTGAGGATTTCAGATGCCAAATGGTTATGTCATTTATCTTCTGGCAAGCCCTTGTCCCACGCTGCCTGAAAGAAAGAGAGAGAAAAGACGCACAGGCATGCAATAACAGAAAAAGGTCTACGGTCTGGTGGGTTATTGAAACCTGCTCTAAACTGGCTTGAAAGAAATTTCTCCACCTAAAAATGTGGGGAAAAAAATGTGGTTTTAAACGAGATGTTAAGAGACTTGAAGCTGAGGGAGGGACGGCCGACGAGAGTCAATCAGCAGTACTAAATTTTGGACCTCTACAAGGTCAAACAAGCACCAGCTCAAAACGGGAAGAGGTTACTGGAGGCAAAACTACTCAATTGGTGTTTTTCAGCAGCTTTATTAGGCAAAGGGGAAAACGCTAAACACGGCGCAGGCTGTCAGGCCGCTGGTTCCTCCCAGCCTTTAATATCAGCTGCAACGAGTGCTGCAGCGGGACAGCAAACCCAAACTTGGGCGACTGCCCATGGCGCACATCCCGCTTTGGCACCCACGGCGGGTTTCACCACCGACCCCGACCCCGTTTCAGCCTCTGCTCCCGCCGCCACCCCTCATCCCACCCCGGGATCCGCAGGCAAACGAGGTCACGGCTCCTCTGCAGCCACCGCCTGCGGCATCCCAGCTGCAAGAGAGAGCCCTGGGGCGACGGACGGAGGGACGGAGGGACGGGCAGGTTTCCTCATCCGCCGCTGCCAGTGTGCAATGCGATCTCAGCTGTTCAGGTTGGGTCTGTTTCTGCCAACAGCTAGCATGGATTAGTTAGTGTCATAAACAGCGTTTGACCGTAATACAAAAATATCCTGTTAAAATCCCCGGGGTTTAGTAAAACAGGACCAGGAGGAAGGATTTGTATTAAATCCACAGCTGCAAACTATCAGTGTTTCTCCTTCCCAAACACACTGGCAAAATACTTGCCTCAATTTCTTTTAATGTCATCACGTTAATTCCGTTTCATATTTTCCAGAACACTCGCTAAACAACATGTTGACAACCAAATGTCTACAACATGCTTAGCCCAAGCTGGATGCGGAACATGCCTCCTACACCAACCTCCTCCTCTGCAGCACTTCATGACCCGCCTTACGGAAGAGGCGAGGTTCCGCCACTCGTGCAGAGCAGGGGCCGGCCCCAGCCCCCCCATCCCAGCAACCCCGTCCAGAAAGTTGGGCGAGGAGCAGACATGAAGCTAAATTAGAAAACGCTGACAAAGAAATTGTATAACTTTACCTGTGTAGCTTGTTCTGCAATGGCAGAAGTTATAGTTTCACACCCGAATAAGAATGGAGCTGCCTATTTTTTCTTGCTGACTTTTGACTTGCCTAAAAAAGTACATCTGGCTGAGAATTAGAGGGGAACACAAAGGCCAAAACCTTCCCAAACGCTCAGGTTTCTGCTTCTAGTTCGGCCACAGGCTTCAAGGCGGAGGCCCTGGAAGAGCGTTGCTCTGATCAAAGGCAAAATACTTCTTGAGCATAAAGTTGGACCAACGATCAGTTCCCTGGGGTTTTTCTGGCGGGTCTCGGGAAGGCGTCATGAACGGGGCTGATGGCTCCAGGCGCAGATGGAGCCATGGGGAAGCCGAAGCGCCAGCAGGACAATCGCTCTCCGCAGACATCAGACGTCGCCCGCCCCAGCCCTCGGACCAGCGCCCGCTGCCCCCGTCACAGCCAGGGTCTCCCTTTTGGTGCCCCGTTTGCCCCCCACCTGTGTCTCAGACCCGGCTGGGTTTGTGGCACCCCTGGGGTCCAGGTGTCCCCTAGCCCACGGCTGCCTGCTTTGGGACTTCTCTTTTCCTTTCCCACACATCTCCTGCCAAAACCTAAAGAGAACAGAAACCTTTTGGCTTGGCCGTGGGTCCCCAGTTTCTGCTTGAGCCACGTTTGTGTGTCTTGGCACCCAAGGGTTAAATGGTCACATAAGGAATTCCTGTTCCTATGGTACCGAATATTGTGGGTTTTGGTTAGTCTAAAGGTTAACGAGTCACCCTGTCAACTCCATTGCAGCACTGCCCATTCTTCGCGTGCGAAATAGTAATAACTTAATTGGATGAGTCACCTCAATACACAATCTAGCCCGTATGCGAAGTGTAAAAGCACAACAGTGATGGGTGAATTTACAGCTTCAGGAAATGTCTACATGCTTTCGCTTTGAGCCACCATCAGAGCAAACTCGTGTTATGTAAATGCACGCGGTTGCACAACGGATCTCGCATCCGCCGGCGTGCGCAGAGCGGCTGAACAGCGCCGTGCAAAAACGAGGTCATGGGTGCCAGAAAGGCAGGGATCTGCGGGAGGTCCGGCCGTGCTCGAGAGCACCGCAGCCCCTGCACACCGACTTCTCAAGTTTCATCCCACAGACAAAATATGCCGGGTCAAGCCAGAAAAAGCGTCGTTGCGGCCCCATTTCCCTGCCAAAATGACTTTTATTCTCGCTGATGCAAACACTCTCGAGCTCAGCGCTCTCATGCTCTCCAGGGCAATAGGATTTTATTCTGAGCATTCGCCTCCACTGCTGAAGAAGACAGGGAAGCGGAGATTTCGGGTACCTCTGCAGCAGCTGGAGACTGTCCCAAGTCCTGCCAGAAAGGGAACGCCGTCTCGGGGCCGGGACCGGGGCCAGGGCCAGGCTTCCCCGGGCTGGGACCGACCTGGGCTCCACCGCTGCTTCTCAATTGTTACCGCAGTGTGTAACGAAGGCTTTTTTAGCATTTTGATCTGAACAGGTTTGGAGGAACTTCCCTCCTCGACCTGCTTTTTAGGAAATCCAAGATGAAATGCATTGACTGCAGCGCCGAGGAGAAGGACTTGGGGGTGTTGATTGATGAGAACCTCAACATGAGCCAGCAGTGTGCGCTTGCAGCCCAGAAAGCCAACCGTGTCCTGGGCTGCATCACCAGCAGTGTGACCAGCAGGTCGAGGGAGGTGATCCTGCCCCTCTACCCCACTCTGGTGAGACCCCCCCTGCAGTGCTGCGTCCAGCTCTGGGGGCCCCAGGACAGGAGAGACATGGAGCTGTTGGAGAGAGTCCAGGGGAGGCCACGGAGCTGATCCGAGGGCTGGAGCACCTCTGCTATGAGGACAGGCTGAGAGAGGTGGGGTTGTTCAGCCTGGAGAAAAGGCGGCTCCGGGGAGACCTTAGAGCCCCTTCCAGTCCCTGAAGGGGCTCCAGGAAAGCTGGAGGGACTGGTGACAAGGGCAGGGAGTGACAGGACAAGGGGAATGGCCTGGAGCTGCAGGAGGGGAGATTTGGATGAGATGTGAGGCAGAAATCCTTCCCTGTGAGGGTGCTGAGGCCCTGGCACAGGTTGCCCAGAGAGGTTGTGGAGGCCCCATCCCTGGCAGTGTTCAAGGCCAGGCTGGATGGGGCTTTGGGCAACCTGGGCTAGTGGAGGGTGTCCCTGCCCATGGCAGGGGGTGGGACTGGATGGGCTTTGAGGTCCCTTCCAACCCAAACCCGTCTGGGGTTCTGTGATCCTGTGAAAGGCAGCGAGGACCCACGCCCAACGCCCGTGCTGTGACTCCCTGCAGTAGCTCTGACGCAGCAGCACAAACCACCGGGCAGGGTGCTGCTACCAGAGTCTATCCGCAGGAGTACAACCAGATTGATGCGCTGCGCTGCTCAAAAAGGTTGTGTTTTTAACATCTAAACTGTCGAACAAGCAAAACCTGCTCGTGAGCTGCCCCATATATTCACAGTAAGGTGAAAATGGCACATCAATGATCAAAATAAACTGCCTGAAAACAGTAGGTGCCAAATATAATTAACTTTTATTTTTTATTGCCTGATAATACTGTGATAATAAAAACTGTATAATGCATGATAAAAAAATTCCATGAAACAAGAATAGGTACATACTATAAAATAAAAAATACAAATACTATGTTACAATAGGGGGAAAAAAAACATTAAAAAGAAAATATTACAATAAAATAATGGTGCCAGTTTCTTCCTGTATTCCAAAATTTATTGAAAATGTTTAAATTATGAAGCACTAATATAAGTTACTTTTATTTTCTCTCTTGATTTTAAACATGCACTAACTCAAGCAGAAATAAAACCTATTAATCAATACAGACAACGTTATTAATCACGTAACATTGCATGTAGATTTAAGGAGGGATGATGCAGCAGCTGCTAAAAGAAATGCATTATAATTACTTCCCTTCCCACGGGCTTACAGAATTTAGCAATTAAAACCAGCTCAATAATTCCCAATAAAAGGAACAGCCACCGAATTAGCAATAAACTCTGATAAACGAGCAGTTGTCGTAAGAATTGTTTGTCAGAAAACTATCGAGCCCAAGATCCGCTGCGCTTCGAATGGGCTGCGCGGGGAGCGGCGGCACTCGCTGTGGCCGGGGTCTGGCAGCCCCAGCAGAACGAGCGGGTGAAATCCCAACCCAACCGCCGCCAACAGCGATCCCGAGACCGACATTCCGCTTACAGCCCTTGCAGAGAAACCCGTAAGTACTCCTGCTTGCGGCGTGCTTTTTTTCCGCCGTGACGACGCGCCTGGCCAAAGGGGTGTGCTTTTCGTCTCGGACAAGCAACCCGCGGGGCAGCCGGGGATGCTTTTTCCCCTCTCACCTCCGCAGACACCGTCCTGCGCTGTTCTGCATTAACTCAGGGGCGGCAATCTCACCCCGCACTGAACTACGCGGCCTCTACCACCTGCTTCCCGCAAACTTCATGACAAGGGCACCAGCCAGCCAAGCGCCCCGCAGGCGTGACGCCGGGGTCCCGCAGCGCCAGGCCGTCGGGGGCCAAGGCAGCTCCTTCTGCTCTGTCCGATTACCGTATTTCAAAGGAGGTCGGAAGTTTTTGGAGGTGCGACTGCTATTTTCTATGCTTTTGCAGAGCTTCCTCAGCACTTGTTGAGATGGTACTGAAACAATGTATGTCCACACACGGTCTTTCATTATTCGGCATACTAAAAAAGGGTTTTTAAAATGAGCCCTTAACACGTGAACTACTTCACATTCTTACCTAGGAACCCTTTATCTGTCCCCAGTAAACATTGCCACTGTCCCCTTGCAGAAATGTGATGCTTTTTTTGATCATGATCAAACGCAAGATCACTTTTAAACATTTTGGTCAGAAATACATGAACTAACAATAACTTAACACACAGGCGCTACTAGCTCAAGGATTCAAGCAATGTAATTTTGTGGAACAAAAGAGAAAAAGAAAATATAAGAGGTTGGATTCTCTGCTGAGTGGATAAATGCATTCTTAAACAGCAGTAAAGCGGACTTCAATTTTTGTGAAAATATTTGTGATGAAAAGATTAAAGAGCAGATCCTTCTTCGCATCAGTTACAAAAGCTCTACTAGCATTAACGAACAGCTAAGGATCCCATTTCCAACATCTAAGATGTATAAATTCCATTTCTTTGACATCCAAAGTTTGTTGTTTTTTTTTAAGGGACACCACTCATGCAAGAAAAGTGAAATTTGAAAGACAGCTTGATGATGGGGTTTTGGTTAGGCCAGCGTGGCCAGGGGTTATTAGCGAGCAAAGCCCCTTCCAGGAGAAGAAACCGACCTTAACACAGCGAGCAAGCAGCCAAGCGACTCAGCGTACGCGGGAGCTGCCGTTGTCTGGCAGAACTTAGCAATTACTGACTTCTCAAACCAAAGTCAGAGGTCATTGATAGAAAGCAGAGTGGAATCTGGGCCCAAGCCCAGGTATACATACACCGTCTCTGTTACTAAAGCTTTAGACTATTGTGTTTCTAATTCCATCTTATGTTTCAAGATATGCCCAGCTTACATCAATTACGAATCAGACATTGCCCCACTACGAGAAACCAGTGTTTACAGTTTTGTAAGGAAAAAACCACACCACTGAACCCAATGACCATACTCAAAATAAACTATTATTTCAATAGTTTTTAAAATAAGGATATCAGCATACTGAAATGTTTTCAATGTTTTTAGTTTTTAAAAAAGTACAAAATCATATTGAAACTTGAAAATTCACAAGAAAATGTTTCCAGGAGTTTTGCACAATCCTGTTCAGGAGCATGATGCTCTGATACTGTTTTTTTGACTCCAGTTATAAAAACAGAAACAGCTTCTTGAAGGAGTGGGACCTATGACACATCCTCTACGTATGGTTGTTGTTAAGATTGTTCTTATTAAAGAATCTGCTTGCTTCAACACTGCTAAGAGACACGGAGCAGCGAGATGGGTTCTGTTTCCTGTATTCAATGCTTTCCATCATAGCTTGCTTGATCACCTGGAAAACAACGTGCCAATCAGGGAAATAACTAATATTTTAATGATGTATTAACTGATAGAAAAGGCCCCCTCAGATGTTACAATTGTTGCTCCTGCTTTTACCACTGCTCCATCATTGAACAAAGTGGTTGCTGAGTATTACTACAAATACTCTTTTCTTGATTGTATAAAACACTGATTTAAATTTGGTTAATATATAAAGATTTGACAGAATACCACTGTCAAAGAAGTCACACAAGAATATGCACCATTTGAACCAAGTCCCAATGTAATTCTGAAAGGTAAATCAAACATTGAGAAAATCCATAAAGGATATAGATAATAACTATTATTTTGAGAAAATATCCACATTTGCTTCCTTTGTCCTGAAGTAACAAGATTTGTTCGCTATATTGAAAAATAACCCCATTTATTTATCTGGGATGACCATTTACACTTGTGAATATGGCAAGTGACTCTATGGATGCTGGGATCATGGTCTCGTGTTACAGCTGGTATCAACAAAAAATAATTATTACTGAGTAAGTTGGCAATCTTTACCAAAATCTTCCGTTTTCCTTTTTTTCCAGTGAGAAAATCAGCATACCTTAAGAGCTGAGTATAAAGCCCTGAATTTAATGTCTACGTCCTGTGCAGACACCTGTGCTCAGTTACCCTGCAGTACTTTTGATGGTAAAATGACCAAAAAAACCCAAATTAAAAAGAAATTAACTTACTTAGGGTACAATCCAGCTCTCATTAAAATACAGCAGGTTTTTTTCCCACTGACTATACATGGGCTTTGATCCAGCCTCAATTCAGAGAACAGCAAGGGGCACAACTAAATGCAGGAAGCACTTTATATGTCATAATAATCAGGCAAACCCTGAAGTAAACGCCTGTACCTTCTGTATGACAGGTTTAGGGCTTTCCTCGCATCACCTACTTTCCTATTTAACAATCTAGACCCTTTAAGCGCCTTCCACACTGGCATACGTACATCTATGTTATTGAGGGTGTTGAACTCCATGAGATCATGAAGCCTCTTGAAAGCCTCATTGGGATACTGGAAGTTGAAGGTGGAGAACGGTGTATTTGGATCATCAAAAATGTCAAAGTCTGCAAAATCCTTCTCTTCCTGTGTTTCTCTTGGAACGCCTGCATATGGAACAAAAATACAATCTAAATGTTAGGTCTGAGGACTTACCGCCTCATTTTTTAATGGCTCTTTTGAAATCTCTAATGACTACAGATAGACTTAAAGAGTTATTTCAGAGACAAAACATTTCTAGCATATAATCACCAGGTCATTATAAAGCTTCAAAGGGAAAGCTGGCTTTAGCATCAGAAACTGTGTGCTCACCTGGAGCTTTGTACTTCCGGAAGTTGATGTTGGCCAAAACAAAATGGATTATAGTTGGACAGTCTTTCTCTGAAGAGGTATCCTTTGGTTTGAAAACATAGCACTCCTTCATGCCCTCTCGATCAAATACATTTGGGTCTATTTTCGGGAAAGGGAGCTTGTTCATTTTGGCCCATTTTTCAGCCAGCAAAATTTCCTGAGAAAGATAACAAAGACTCAGGTGCATATAAGCATCCACTGTGAAGTGAGATTATCTTTAGAGACACGGGTCAAATCGGTTACTAGAAGCAGTTTTATTAACTCTTTGGGCAACCTGGGCTAGTGGAGGGTGTCCGTGCCCATGGCAGGGGTTGGAACTAGATGGGCTTTGAGGTGCCTTCCAACCCAAACCAGCTTGTGATTCTGTGATTCTATGAACTCACGCTTAGTTACGGCAGAAGACCCGATCAAGTCAATCTTTGTCTAGATGACCCAGTATGGCAAACTGAGCACTGCCCAATCTTCACCACCTGCGATGATTCACAGGAAGGAAAGAGCTGGTCTGTCACATAAATATTGGGGTGAATTTACAGAGCTGACAGCTAGAAAAAACCCATCCGTAATTTTACTTGCAAAACTGAGTATCAGTGCTATGGAAACCAAGGAGAGTTAATAAACACAAATCACGCGTTGTTATGTTCGGAGTCACATCACAGCGCAGACCAGCATTTGAAAGCATGCTAAGTAATAAGTAAGTCTGGAAAACAAGCCTTTTTTTCCTCGTGACAACTCAGTAAACAAAATAATTTGTAAATAATGACTCAAAAGCGTGTAATGAGGGTGTGTGAGAGGGAAGGTCAACAACATCTTTAATCTTGGTTTTGAATGAAACAGGACCCTTCTTTGTGCAACTGTTTTGGATACGGAAAAGATTAAAAGATAGTGGGTGTAAAATGATAAACCAAGAGTAGAGTTACTGACTTCAGCTGGCTGATTTCCCTACATGTTGGAGTAATAAAAGTATATCAGAGCTCTACCATAGATACAGGCCAACTCTTGAACTGGCATTTACTCCTTGCAATGCAAGCAGAACCATGGGATTGCACAGCCAGCAAACAAAACTGGTTTCTGTCCTTCAGGCCATTAGCACACAGCCTCTGCTTGTGGGATGTACCTGTGCATTAGCTGGAGGTACGTCACTCTTTGTAATATACACATATTTGCGCTTAGGAAATAATGAACCGTTCCCTTCAACAGTGGCTTCATGAAAACCTAAGGCGCCATTTAATTTTCCCACCATCTTTTCTTGCGTAAAAGGATTTTGCCTTTTGGAAATTAAGAGTTTACAGAAAAACATTCAGGACACCACTTGACTTCCAATCAATCTCTCCACGTTATCCTATGTTCCCCAAAATGGAACAGAAAATTGCAGCTGATGGAGACGGAAAGCTCAGTGCACTGGCTAAGAGTAACAGAGACAACGAGACACAGCCGTTTGCGCAGACTCCACGTGCAGAACACAGCACAGGGAGGAAAAAAAAGATGTTTCAGAGGAGACGGCAGTGCTGTGTCAGTAAATTTAGCTGATGGACAAAATACTCTGTCATGACAAAAAAGGAGACAAATTCTTAAACAAATAGAAAATTAAAGGAAGAAACAGGCTGTGGGATTCAGTCAGTTAAAGAAAAATTAAGGATCTCGGCACTAGTACGAGTCTTCTCAGTGCTCTACTCTTCCAGGGAGTCCCTAAGAGACCTAGAGATTACAGAAGTTACTCCTTTTTATTCTCATGAAGCTTGTTTTCCTTTGCATTTGACAACGCTGATCTAGAGTTCACTTTGCTATTGATGCTATTTTCTAACATTGTTTTGCAATTTTGTCCCTTGATAGCAAGAGGAAGGAAAAAAATGCCAGTTGTTTCTCAGACATGTCTTCTTGGTTATTTTATGATATACACTAGGGTTTCAAATAAATATTGCCTCTTTTTTTAATACCTCACAATGGTTTCATTAGTGCTGCTTTTTCTGTGTTAGCTACCAAAATGATTCAACATTAAACTTTTGTGATCAGTTGGAGCTGTCTGGCTGTGTAGGTTGTACAGGTCGTACAGAGTAACAGCTGTGCTTTCCACACCTTCTACAGAAAATAACGTCATTTAATCTCTATTCTTCTGTGGTTGCTTTGCTCTGGCCTGAATGGATTTAGGAATCCTACTTAAACCAGTTCTGGGATTATCCTAGTGAGATGTAAATCAACTGTTAGCCCCTCTTCCAAAATGTTATATATTTAGCAATAGCAGAGTGACTGAGTGAAGACACATTTCTGCAAGATGATGACGGAAAACCATGCATTTACATCACAGAGGAAAACAGCTGTACGGAACTGGAGAGCTAGCAAAATGGCAAATGACTTAATTGTTTAGTAGTGACATAAAGTAAAATTCTGCAATTTAGTGTGAAGCCAAGATTTCCATAAAAACAACAGAGCTACTACTTCAAACAAATTATATTAGACTTCTTTGTGTCAGCTGTCTCACGTGAGTCATGTAAACAGGAACTGAGGCAGAGTGTAATATTCTGCCTTGACATGGAAAGAAATTGCTCCAATGCTGTTGATACAACAGCACTAAGGCCTTCTAGAACCATGAAATGTGCAACCAACACGACTGGAAGAATACAACTCAGTCAAATTTATGAACACAAAGAAGGGAACAGCCTGTCTTACTTACTTTGAAAGGAGGACTGGAATCACTTGGCCTCGCTGAAAAATCGAAAGAGATGATGAGATCAACACCTCTTTGAGGTCTTAAGATAAGTGGGTACGGCAGGTTAAACGTAAGCCCACTGTCCACTATATGAATCTTTTTGCTCTTCACATCTAGTGGCTCATATATCCTCTCAAACTCATCTGGATCTGTGCAGAGCAAACAAAAACAAAACAGAACAGGAATAAGAACTGAAATTGTGATGGGCTTTCCAGTGTTTCCTCAAGTACTGAAGCTTCCACAGAATTTAAAGTATACAGCATCCCAGCTAAACATACCATGAACTCATCATGCGTAACCTTAACTCTCATCTTAACAACTGGAGAATGAGGGGGAAAAAGCAGAGCTGGAAGGGACCTCCGTAGGTGAGGTACACATGTGCCCTGTCCCAAGGCAGAAGCAGGGGTGGCTCCAGACATAACCAAAGGGGACAAATGCCCAGGCTGCACCCCAGCCTTGCCAGCTTTACCCCTTCATCCCTAACAACCTAGACGCAAAGGAAAGTGTTTATGAGACGTGAAGAGAGAGACTCCTAACGTACATCCCCTCAGTGTCCTACAACTCCTGCCCAAAACTCTTCCCCCAGGTTCCCTCCCAACCCCCCTTGACCTTCCCAGTTCCTCTTCCCCAAATAACTGAAATTTGCCTAAAAAGCCTTAACGTGGCTCTGCTCTTGCGTGATGCTTGTCTATGTTTCTGTTCATCAGAATTCGGACAGCCAAGTCACATCACTTGCTTTTCAGCCTACACCAAATCTCACGACCTCATACTCACTACTGGACTGGGCACAGAAAGGAACGGTAACCCATAGCTGTATCTGAAGTTTAAGCATTGGGTAGAATTACACGTAAGCCACTTACTGCTACTCCTGTATAGCATAAACTAGTCTCCTACCTCCGATGCCCAAACCGAGGGCTGAAGAAGATGGTATTTCCCCTTTAGCCCTAAAATTCGCTGGGTGCATCTCATTTTCCCAAAGTGCCTTTGCACTTATCCAAGTCTCTGGATACTAATAAATGATCCCTGCAGTTCTTTTCTCCTGACAGTTTTTTCTTGCTCTAGATCTTAAAAATATTTCCTGTGCATGTTTTTACCTTTTGACTAAAAAACAATGCTAATATCTGTAGGGGGCAGTGTAATCCAAGGAATGATGAATAGAATACTGTAATTATTTCTTGTATAATTAAATTTCCTAGCACCTCCTTACTGGTGATGGAAGTAACCTGAAAAAAGGCATTTTAATGTGAAGAAAATCCATCAGAAAGAATTCAAACTGTAGTTCCTATCATTTCAGGATCCATGAGGAAAAAATATTGTTATGAGTAACAAAAAAAATCTCAGAACAGGTATTTTGTCTTTTTATTTCTGTTATTGTTATTATTATTTATTAGAGGGCACTTTGTTAAGAAATGAGGCACCAGTTTCCTAATATTTATCTGGATTTCTAAGGGAGAAAACACTTTCTCATTGTTGCCTATTGCTAAAGGGCTACGTATGTTTACAAGACCGATCTTAGAACCAGATATATTTTATGCATAAATCAATGAATTTGCATAAATCAGTGAAAATATAGTAGTGTTTATCAAATTCATCATCATTAAAAAAACACTGGGAAAAAATACACTTACTACAGATCCTTTTAGCACAAATAAACCAGTTTTGTTTTCCTCTCCTTTTTAAAAGACAATATTTCAAATATAATTTAACCTTTGTTCTCAACATAATTTCTAGAAATTGCATAAACATTTTCGTTCAAGTTTTGTATTATCTTATTTTACAAAATTTGGACCTGAAAAACAGCAGTGGTCCTTTAAACAAGACTTGTACCACCTACAATAATGTTTGTGATAGGAGTGTTCTGCATACACAAACTTCCTTCCAAAAGGCACTGGAGAACAAGACGGTTCCTATTGCTTAGCACCTTCATGACTCTATCATCAAATTTATCATAATAGTTTTACGACATTTTAAATGATGAAACATCATACTGCCATCAATAAATTTATAATGACCACATAGATTGTTTTTGTTAGTCATGGACTTCCATAATTACAGGAGAAATTCAACTTAAAGGTTTTTCTTTTTGTTATAACTAATTTTAGAAGTACACTTCTAATCTTTGAACTGAGAAGAAAAGTTCCCAAATGTAACTTGTGTCCGTGTTACAGGGTCAGAATTCAAAAAGCAATGAAGATAACCCAGTGTTATTTTAACGAGATGACTTAAAAGCAGACTCAGACTGTAATTTGATTCGATTTACCGAGGATCCGGAGCCAGAGGCCAGAAGCAGCAGGCAATACCCTGGTGAGCCGAGGCAAGCAGGCAGACTGACCGGTGAGTCAGGACACTGCAAGGGAGCCTGCAATTGCCCCTGGGAGAGCTGTAGTGGACAGTAAGCATCCTCGATGCTAAAAGAAGCGTCGGCTGCTCCATAGCCTACACTGTAGTTATTTGGAAAGGCCGGATGAGAAACCTTTGTTCTTTTTATACTTTACAACACATGAATCCAGGACAATCATTCTATATATTCTGGGAGCCCCAGTAAGTCAATCCATCATTATTCATCAAACAGTATGAAGACTGAATGGAGTATTTATGCTCCGAGAGCCTGGGACATTAATTTTCAGGGCATGCAGACAGCTTTTATGAAAGATGCGTCCATATTACGAGAAGCTTTCAGTCCATCAAATGCAACCTGGGAGAAGCACAAGATGTTTACGAGTACAGCTCTGTGTGAAACCCACACAGCATGCCTATCTCATTCGCAGTAATAGGATATACAAACGGATACAAAGAATTTTTTGGAAATAAGAAAGAGAACATGTTCTAGAAACCAAACTTTGTCACAGATGGCAGCTTCAATGGAAGCAAGGGAGACGAAAAGGGCATGTGCTACTGACGTGTGTCTACTCTAACAGAGTTTCCATAACTACTGAAATAAGGAAGCAGAGATTATGAGTTATTTCTTCCCTATTGTTATTCACTTGGCATTTTCTCAAGTGATTTTGGTGTGTTGTAATATCAAGGCATAGAAACACAATGAGTTCACCATGAAATTCTAGGGGTGGAAAGTTTTAAAGCATATGTGAGATGAACTAAGAAAATGCTCAGCAGAAATAGAATCCATAGCAAAGTGAAGCCAAGCATTTTACTTTCAGATCAAGCAGCTGGGATCTCTGCTGAATGCACTGCAGACCCTAAATTCAATCCTCAGTAAGCTTAGGTTCATCCTCTGCAGCGCAACCCAGTGGGTCTACAGAAGGTTTGAGACAACTGGAGATGTAAAGTATTATTTATATCGGGTTTGATTCATTTATTTCTCTTTTGGAGTGTGTGGTAATAAAGAGAAAGCAAGTCCTAAAGCAATTCAGACTTCTCTTTGTACTCAAGTTGATAGGTAAACTCCTAGCAGTAGGAAAAAACGTGCAAAGCTAAAAATGCACCCAGTGCCTTGGTAATATACAGTATTTTACAGTTACACCAAAGTTTCCTTTCTATCTACTCCTCTGGGCACCGAGGCTCTTATATGTATCAGCAAAATTCACAGCATTAAAATGTGAATACACTTATCACACTACCAAATGATTGAATTTTATATTAACTACTGAAATTTCAGAGGTTTTTTTTACTATTCTTTACCATAATATTGCAACTACTCATAGCTGTTAGATTTGAGCTGTTAGTTCAGGTTTATGAGTATGGGCTTCAGCTAATGCTAAAAAAACGCAATTATGTCAAACTTTTGCCAGACATTTTACCCAAAGAAATTTCAGGCACTCAAAAGTAATTGTCTCAAAGGTGCAGGCTCGTTCTGAATTTTATTTCCACTGAAATTAAAACTCAGGAAGTTGATAGTTGATTCTGAAGATTACCCACATGTCTTAATTATGCAAAATTCTCATCAAATGTCATTTTTTCCAACCATAAATTTACTACCCACTTTCCTGCCTCTTTTACAACTACTATAAATATTAAGATTACCCAGCTGTAAACACCTCTGAGATGATAAAAATATTTGGAAAGTGGAGTGCAGATGGAAATTATTATAAAACCACTCGAAGGGATTTGTTACATTAACAAATACACATTAGAACGCGTCTGCTACTTAAGCTTTTAAACGACATTTGGTATTTACTATTGCGTAATCACCAGCTAGGATAATCTCTTTCCTCTGCATAGAAAATCCAGGCTGAAGTGACCACTATGATGACGAGGGATGGTTGGCAGCGCTGTGCCGCTACACGAGAACATGGGAGGAACACCACTGTCAGAGAGTTGTGGTTCCTCGGTTTGATGGATGTCAGTAATAACCCATAATAATCCAGAACCATTATAGTTTGTATCACAGAATCAGTATGTGGGGGCTCCACTAAATACGCGTCTTCACTGTGACATAACTTTTCTATAGGGAAACTCGCATCCGTAACTCAGTGCTCTGTTGCCTCCTGAGGAGGAAAAAAAAAGCACCAGTGCCAGAAGAATGCTTAGAAATTCATTGGCTATCCTTGAGAAGATTGCAATGAACACTGTCTACTGCAAATCTCCAAAATACTAATCGAACGTGATTCCTAATTATCTGCAGCTACTGCCCCAGACACCATACACTTCATAGAGTGGGGGAAGACACTGAACTTCTTTTGCAAATTAACTTTTTTTCTGAAATTCTCATTTTCCGTCCACATTCCTGCTTCCTGCTTATGCCAACATGAAACGTAGATGCATCTACACATCAGTCACATGTGAAATGCGAATGCACCTGACACATCAGTCACACTGGGAAGAACACGGTGTCAGCAAAGCAAGGATCTACATGTACAGAACTGTCTTGCCTCCAAAGGCAACAGAAGCGGAAGAGCTACAAAATTTTTGGAACAGGGAAGCCCTGTAGGAAGACAAGGAAAAGTTCTATTTCCACCAGAAGCTTAGCACCAACAAGAGAAAAGGAACAACACAGGATACCCACTGGAGAAGTCCAAGAGAGTGAGAAAGCGGCCTTAACGAAGGGCATCATACACAAAAGCAGCTTGGTCACCGCTGCCAGCAATTCCTCCAAAACAAAGGGCCACTTCCCCTCCAAAGGGTACTGACTGTTCTGCACACTCTGCCAGGGGACACGGGAGGTAGGCAGCAGAGAGAACACACTCTGCAGTGCCCTTTGAGACACGCAGCCAGCCGACAACCTCTGCTGCTGATCAATACTCACGATTGCTGCTACAGAAACCTCCTGCCTTCAGGTACGTGCTGTTGTAAGCCTCACGGCTCGACGTTACCACACTGAGAATTCGCTGCTTCTGGTTTTACTAATGCATAGGCAGCAACATAGGCTTTCTGCGAACTAACCTGCAACGGCCGCATCTAGTTCATCTTCCTCCACGGACTCCTGAGTGAGGAGGTCTGCCAGAGGAGAGAGCGGGTAACAGCTGTTGAGGTTCAATCCCAGCATGAAGTTGTGCACTTTCCCGGCACGCCCTTCCCTGGTGTTGAAAAGGGCACTATCACCCACCAAAGCCATCAGCATTCGCTGCACCCAGCTTTCTTGGCTGCTATTCTGATATTCCTGATTTGCCTCAGTATTTTCAGTGCCTGCAGAGGAAAATTAAAATAACATATAAAGTATAAACCCAAGATTTCTGGGTCTACTAAAATAAAGGACCTATTAAAATCAAAGGAACTGGCTCACAGCCTTCTTACAAGGAGCCGTGGACTCAACGTTTAGAGGAATGGAGAGAAACCATCCTCCTGCCTTCACGGTGAAATTGTGTAGTGCGGATGTGTCCATCAGGAAAGCAGACTGGGAATGTGTTAGATGATCTGAGCCGGACTTAATTGGTCTGGATGGCAAGGGCAGTGAGGATATGGCTTTATCTGTGCTAAACCCAAAACGCAAACTCCTGGACTCAGGAGACAGACTTGAGCCACCAAGATCCATACTCTACATAGACCTAAATTCATCTGATGTGTACTGACATCCTTCTCCATCCTCTGCTGACTGCTAGAAACCCAGCTTTCCTTAAGAAGGCAAAGTCAGTCTACACAAAAGAGAATGCTATAGTATGGGAATTCTAAAATATCTGAAAATTAGCTTTCAGTCAACTGTAGACTACAATCAATATTTGGTTTTAATTAACTAAAGAGTACAATGAACTATCCCAACTTAGATGTCTACAGCTAGACATCACAGCAAAAATGACTTGGATTGGCGTGACCTTGCATTTGTACTGTCAAAACCCAACTTTTTGAGGTGTTTTGTATAAGGAGGTAATTCAGGCTCAGGCTTCATACTTTAAATCCAGCACTAAAATGTGTTTCTTTAATCCAGGCTTTAAAGGAGCTCATTTTTATGTAAGTAGAGAGAAAACAAGCATCAAACACCACAAAGTTTAGAGGTCCAACATCTGTACAACAATATTCTATAGAAGTGAGAGGGATTACCAAGTGTTTACAATCACAGATTTGTAGGTTGTCCACTATGGCTACAAACTATGAGAAAAATGCAGTGTTTCATGCTGGCTACTGTGCTTAAACAGGAAACCCACAAATAAATACAAAATGTGGTATTGCCCTCTCCCTATTATTTTACACATAAGGGGAATTGAAGAAGTAATCATTTAACTGAGCTGATGACATAATTCACTGTCCCATCATACAAGATTTTCTTTTCTTCCTGTAGATCCTAAAGTTACAGAGCTGCATTCCCATCTTTGCTTTAATTGTTAAAAACATAATCCCTGTGTGTATCACCCAATACAGAAACCATTATTAGGACGAGACAGAGACACTGACTAAATTCAGAGAAATCCTCAGGTGGGTTAGGTGCCTAAAGATAATTTTCAATAGGATCTTTTCTTCCCACTGCTCAGTGTTCTTCTGGGAAACTGGATCTGGGCACTGTTTAAAACACTGTGCCAACCACTAGGAACTTCCTCTATCAGATGTCATTGATGTCCTGATCAGATGGCAGCTGTGGATGCTGGAAATACAAACTATTATCTGATCAAGGAACCCTTGAAAACAACAGACAGTGTTCGTTTGCTGGGCTGACAACAATTTGAACATGGCTCTGAGCTCAGTAGCTTGCTGGCAACAGATTTCTGGAGATTACTGGCTCAGCAAGCCTAATTTCTGGGTGTATGTGAAACTGCAGACCTTTGTGAAGCCCTGCTGAGCTGATGCCAAGACTGAAGACGTGTGAAAGAATCATTTGATCATCAGCTTGAGCCGGAGGAATGAAGTCAAGCCAAAGGCCCTCCTGAGGTCTCTTGTTCAACATTTCTCTATTTTGCTGAGCCACTGGCTCCTTTAAGATCCTTGAGGTAGGCAATTAAGTGTTACCATTGGTACAAATGAGAGCAGAGCTCTCCGTTGTAAGAGATTATTGGTAAGATTAAGGAAAACCGGCTATGGCTAGTCACCAACATCCACAAACTTGACCATGCTATGTGAAAGCTGATGAACAAAGTACGCTGTGAAATAAAATGTGAGGATTTCCTTACCTTTTGGATGCTGTGATTCATCTTCGCTGTCTGAACTATCATTGCTTACAAGGTGCTTAAGCCTAATATTTTCTGTTGAAAGAAATATAAAATTACTTTAAATTGCCAGGCTTTAATTATTGGAACAGCTAAGAATTTCAAATTTGAGTCATAAAACTATCATAGTCTTCATAATAGAAAATCCAGCTGAAGAGATTTGATCTCTGTGGACACCTCTATGGTCAGAATCTGATCAGATTATATTGGCTTTAGCCTGCAATTTTTGCAAAGCTCCCACCCTAAGGAGATTAGCCATTTGTTCGAGAAAACAAAATGTAATCCTAAAGCAATTCCTACCACTCAACTCTGCACCACAGATTCGACACATTTCATTCACCTTGAATAAAATTTAGATGTATAGCTTCTGTCCTCTCAATAACTCCTAGTGAACTAGGAAGACAACGTTAATTTCTAATAATTACCTGCTAATTTAAAAAAAAAAAAAAAAAAAAAAAAAGAGGAACACTTAACCTCATTTATACATATATGAATGGGTACTCTTAAAAATAGTGGGGAAAATCAAAAGCCAAGATGGTTACGAAAGTTCTGCTGGCGTATGTGTGAAAAATAAAGGCCAATGCAGTTACGCGGTTAGAAAAGACAATGGTTTTCATCTCATAACATTGAGAGAAATAAAACCAGAAATGAGTGAACTTCTCTGGCAGAAATCCACATTTTGTTAGGGTTAACAGTTTGGTTTCCAAAACAACCACAAAGGCATTGTTAACTGTTCATTACTATCTCAAGGAATTCTTTCTAAGTCAAAATGAGCACCGAAAAAGCAACACATCCCACTCAGGTAAGGTTTGCAGTGGAGGTGAATTCATGTGAAAATGGATTATAGGCTCGTTACAGAGGGAAGCCTTTCTTGCAATACAGTAGATTTGCAATGTTTTATGAGCAGCCTCATCTTGGAAGCTTATATCCTACAGAGATGGAAACAGGGACGGATGTCCAGCGATGCAACTGTATCCAAGAGAAGACTTTTGAACACGAAACCCCTTTATTCAGCAGTATAATGTACGCTAGGAATCATCTCTAATTGAAATTTGAAGCCAGTTAAAACAAACTGAATGAAGGTTGTTTCCTAATGAATGTATTATCAACAAATTGTTTTTTTGATTAAAAAACGAAAATAAAACAAAATCTACTTTTTTCTCACAGAAGGATAACGTAGATGTTGGTCTCTGGTGGCATACCCCTGCTTCGGAATGTAATTCCCAACAGATGCTGTCATTTCTACCAAACGCAGGATCAAAACAATAGCAATTACACTTTGCACTTTTTGCTGAAGTCTAAATCTAATTCCTAGAACTACTCCTGGTTGAAAGAGAAGATTGAAGAGAGAGTCACCATAATATCCAGTGTAAAATCCACAGCTCTATTACCCTTGGTAATGAACACTGGATACAGCTGGCCACCACTGTTGCCTTTTTTCTGAAGAGGACTATGCCCTCCTGGATTACATACAACACTAAAAATCCCCACAGACTCAGAAGAACTTAGTCATCACATATTTTTCCTTAAATACTTTTTCTTTATAATACTCAGTGGGTCCTCAGTCACTACTCAAATATCATCAATGGACAAACATGCACCAAAACCAAATATGTACAAATTCTTGAGCGATGACATAGGAGACAGGTCAAAAAAAAAATTAGTGACCACGAAAGGAAGCTAACAAAACCAACAAATCATCTCTTTAAAGCAACCCCTATGCAAAATTTATCATTTACTGCCCTAAGCATGATTGATACATGCTGTGTCCAACACTGACATCCACTGGCATTTTGGCATTCACTTTGGTGGTACCGAGGTCTCACTGGGACACCTTCAGCTCTGGTAACAGCCTGTGGTTCAAGTCACATTAGTATTTTCAGATCTAATCCCACTTCTAAGCATGCTTTTTAAATTACATGTGAAATGAGCCACGGATGAGAGATAACACTCTGTCTCTCAACATCTTCAAAAGCAGTAACACAGACTTTTCCACTATCAAATTTATTGACAGAGATCTTCCGTTAGTAGGTGTTAACACTCATGAGGTGTACCAAAAATATGAAACTGGAGGCGCAGGTCTCATTTTCATCCATAAATAAGTACATTATCAAACAGCTGAATACCATCTCTTAGGAGTCAGAGACAGCTAAAGGGCTTGGGGGTTTGTTGTTGTTTTTTTTTAAATCAACTCATTCTGCATTTTCTCTCCATGCTTTTCAGAAAAATCTGGCTGTCTAGTACAATTTATTTATTGGTTATATATTTCCCTGTAATGCCAAAAAGTAAAAACCCCTTTCATTATCAACTGCATTCTCAAATAAAACACAATAAAGTCTATCCAAACCACGCTACAACTCCTTCCTTACAGTCATTATGCCATTTGTGCATTAGGAATGAAATCGAAATCATTTGCTAGTAAGCAAACGATCAGAAACCAACAGGTGACTTGTGGTTACAATGGAACAATCTAACAATCCAGAGACGATAAAATTTGGTTTTACTTTACTAATAAATAATACAGTCCAGTGTCAAGACTACACAAGTAACTATCAAGTATTTGTCAGCTTCTGATCTCTAAAAACTAGCGTAACAACATAAGAAAGGGAGTTGGATTCTTTTGACTTCCTGATGGAAGTTCCAAGTTTCTTTTCTTTCACTGTGATCCTACCAAAAATGTGGAAGGCAGTGACAAAGGCAGCAGAAAAAATATTTAATATCACAAAAGTTGTGAAATATTCTAGGAAAGACAATTGGATTCCACTGAAACCTAAAGTTTCTAGTGAAATCCAATAGTTGGATGTATGCACGCGACTTT
Source organism: Balearica regulorum gibbericeps (assembly GCF_011004875.1). Classification (NCBI taxonomy): domain Eukaryota; kingdom Metazoa; phylum Chordata; class Aves; order Gruiformes; family Gruidae; genus Balearica; species Balearica regulorum. The sequence goes on along the minus strand of NC_046191.1, from coordinate 33,446,149 downwards.
CGGTACCGCTGACACTGATGAGAAACAAAAGTGAAAGAAAGAAAAGCAAATTACTAACCCTCTTTCCCTGATCTCATTGGATTCTAGCAATGTCAGCAACTAAAGTCACTTGAATTCCACATGGTTAAAAAGACTACCAGCAGAGTGCCATCCTTCCACACAGTGAGAGTGCACTGAACCTTGCTAGTAATTGTTTTGCATAGTAGAAGAAATATTTACTAATATTACCTAATTCTTCTTCCATAGTGGGACCTTTATTTTGAGAATTGGAGACGCCAAGCACTCTGTTAAATAATATAGAAAACGCACTGCCCCAGACACCTGAAAGGGAAGAAGTAAACAATGAATGGAGGCTGGTAGAAGAAAAAACCCCACCATATACTGCACTATTTAAGCAGTTGCTTGCTCTCTGAATACACCTCTGATTTTTAGAACATGCTAAGTCATAAGCTCAGATGTACATACCAGAAGCAAAAAAACAGGGAATGCCCATCCATGTCGGTGAAATCTTTCAAATGGATGTCTTCCAACAAACTGAGAACTCTACTTCTGGTCTCACAATTTGTGTGACTGCATGTAAAAGCCTTTGCCCATGAACTACTGAAATTAGTTTTATTTTAAAGTCTCTTTCTGTCACATACTCACCCATCAAGAAATGCAAGGGATTTTCATTATACTTCTTCACCACTGTCCCCATAAAAAATTTGCTTCCAAACAAATCAGGAGACATAAAAGTGCCATACTTTGCCATACCGATCTCATAGGGACTGAATTCCACCCAGTCTACAAAAGAAGAAACAAAATTGTGCTTAGTTGGCAATCTCCACCTGAACAGAAACAGAGGATGAATAAACATAAATGAATGAAACCTCTGTCCAAGCAAAGACATTTTAGTTAAATGGGAAGCTAAATAACCAACAGGAACATCTCCTAGGTTGTGCAGCAGTCAAAATTTTGATTTCAAATGAAGGCCAGTCTAATGTCTCATTCTCATTCTCCCTTATCACAACAATCTTTAGTGAAAAAATATGAGGTTGTAAAAACAGAAGCATAACAAATAAGAAAGCGTTTTCCTCTCACACTTTAATACGATTCCCTGTCACATGAAATGCAATGTGGGTCTAAGTTCCAAGTTTCTTTTCTTTCACTGTGATCCTACCAAAAATGTGGAAGGCAGTGACAAAGGCAGCAGAAAAAATATTTAATATCACAAAAGTTGTGAAATATTCTAGGAAAGACAAGTAGATTCCACTGAAACCTAAAGTTTCTAGTGAAATCCAATATGAAAAGGCAAAGCTGAGAGGCAGCTGAGAAACTTATTAATACCAAACAATGCCAAATGTATTTTTTAAAGTACATGCCATTTTATTCAACAGAGAGCTCAATAAAAATATGCAATCAAATGTTCAAATGCATTTGCTGATCTTAGCAGAAAATTTCTATGATGTATGCCTCTTTTGAAAATGGATTTTAGCTGACTTTGAAATATTTTCTTTGATATCAGTGGAGTTGCTTACATCAGAGCATTCATTTCAAAGAGGAAGCAATTACCATCAAAAAATCCCCTACATATGTAGTATTTCACCCATTCATCTATTTTCCATATTTTAGCAGTGATTAATTTGATTGCTTCTGTAAACAAGTTAGAAATACTTGTGAAAAAGAAACGTAAAAGAAATAGCTTTGAAAAATCCCCACAAGTCATTGGATGCCATCCACTTCTCAAGACAGTCAGTGTTTCTGTTTAAATGTTAAGCTTAAGGTTAACCCCTTGCCCTGAAAAGGAGAGATTTAATCATGACTGATGAGAGTTTTGTTTCATGGGGCAATGCTTATCTATGCTAAGTCAAATACAACATCCTATTTTCCAAATAAACCACTCACAAATCTTCACATTTACTGGAGCAGAAGGAAATTCCTTTGAAGACCCAGTCCAGGAATGTAATGATATTTCCTTTCAGATACATAAGCAGGAATTGGCAGATACGTATTCAGAATCGCGTTGACAGCGAAACTGAATTTAGAATTACAATCGTGATAGTCCACTTTCATTTTGTATTCGCACTGAAGAAGATGATTTCTCAAATCACATATCCTGCTTAGGGAAATAAGATTTCTGCCTTAAATGCTTCTGCCATTCCAGAAGCTCCTTGAGACAGTGGCCATTTAAATGAGCAGGACTTGAATGTCCCAAGAGACAAGAAGTTTATACCAAGAGAAATACTTAGTGTTTATATCCTGGTAAACTGGGCTAGTTTCTTGGCTGTGGCTTAATGCAAAATGTACTAATGTCAAACCTTTCAGCTGTGTTCACTGCATTTTGGATGTGGCCCTGAGAGAAGTTAGATCGTAACTCTACACTGCTTCATACCAGATGAAGATGCAACAGATTTTTCCTGTTCTCAGGAGGGAGGACAGACAGGTGAGATTTTGCCAGCACTAAGGATGATTGGGTGTATCTATGCACAGCCTGTGCTCACATGCTGAGACCAGATTCACTTTACAGTCCAGCCTTGCTGCGTGCGGGCAGATCAAAAGCGCATACCCCATGCAGCACGTGCAATGAAGACGGCTAACCGAGCACCGACTGAAGGATCCCTCCGGAATCCAGAGCCTGGGATCCCAGTGCTATGAATCCATACCTCAAGGCAGCCCTGCTTCCCAAATTAATTCTGTACCGCTTACTGGTACGGAGCAACACACACGCTCTCTCTCTCACAGACACAAGTTTACTATAATGACTTTCAAGAGCAAAACCCCAAAATCCAAATTTTTGGCTGGTCTGGCACTGCAGCAGCAGCAAAGCTGGTGAACGAGGCTGTTAGGGGACGGAAGCATGCAATACCAAAGCCAAACATTAAATTCCACTCCCCTCTTTAACACTGCATATCAGTACCTTCAGGTAATTTCTTATCATTACAGAAGCTACTGAAATAAAAAAAAAAAAAAAAAAAAATCTGTCTTTAACTAAATCACTGTAATTATGTTCGGTTACAATGAATACTGCAGTTTTGGGTATGGCTGGCGCCACCTGGGTCAGAAATGCTATTGGTAGGGGAAACATGCAGAGCCCAGGGCATGAAAGGTATTAGCAGCTGCATGAAATCTTGCACCATCGCTCCCAGAAGGAATGTTATGTGATATAATTAATGCATTTCAACTTGAAACAACATGAACGATCTCACCTACATCTATAATCTAGTAAATAAGAAAGCGTAAATTACTCTGTTCAAAACTTACTATATATTTCACATCAAGAATAGCTGTTCAGTTCTAAAAGGAGAGAAAAACTTACAATAGAAACAACCAAGATCTAGCATCCTATATAATGCTATAGATGATAGCCTCAAAAAAGAAAAAATAAGGTCCATTAGCAGAGGCAATACCTTTTTTAGACCAATTGGTAAGATTACAGAAACTAAATGAGCCTTCAGGTGCTTCTGGACTTGCTTAGAAAAGGTCATTATTAACTAAAGATAATCTTATTTTTAAAATGGTAAATAAGTAACTCAAAATGTCTTAGAAAACTGAAGCTCATCAAAAAACAAAGTACTTTTGTTTTCAAATAAAAAGGTTTCAGTTTCTTAAGGAGAAAAGTTCTCATGAAAAGTTCTCATTCTCCCATCAAAAATTTAACCTCATTTACAACCTCATTTTCCATTACAGCAACTTTTCCACATAATCTTTTTAGGAAATGTAGATGCAATGTCTGACTTAAAAACCTTGGGCCAGCCACTTCGTGTTTCCTTTCTCAGTCTTATATATAACTATATACATATCCTTTCCTTTGCACATCTAGCATCTAGCACAATTGGACTCACTCTCAACTGAGGCTATTAGATGGGATTAAAACCTATGGAATAAATAAAAGCAAATGACCATTTGTGTTACCAACAGTACTTTACACTGTGCAAGAAATAAAAAAAGAAGGAGATAAAAAAAAAAAAGAGAGAAATAAAAGGCTGTTGACCTAAAATACAGTCTGTCTGTCTCTCCAAGGACAGGAAAAGATGCATTTTAAAAGCCAAGAAAAGGCTCAGTTCCATGGTATCCATGAGGAATATGCCTATTTGACGCCTGTTCTCCACAACCCCGTGACCTTGGTGCAAACACTGCACCAGTCGGGTAAGTATCCACCTACCTTAGTGAAGGATCACTTATCCCTGAGCAACTTCTTGTTATTAGACTCCACTGTCAGATTCCCAGAAACTGCTGAACACAAATGTGTCTGTTCCCCCATCACCTTTTAAAACGCATCAGAACTGCCTTTATGATGTGCCCATGTGGTATATCCTTCAACATTCCAACTTCCTGTTCTTTCTATGAATTAAATCTCCCTGTACTTAGTTTGTAACAATGCAAATTTTGTTAATCCTCAAAGAATGTTTCATATCATGGCTAATTCCTTCCTAATCCTAAGCCATAAAACTAATAATTTCAATGTGTACCAAGCTGCAAGACACAATTAGTCTCACAAGTATTAAAAAAATAGGCCTTTTTCCAGCCACGCACTTGTCTCTTCACAAGTGACTCAATGCAGAGACTGAAACATACCTGCAAACATCAGCTCTGAGACATCTGGTTTGACGTGGAGACATGTAAAGAGTGGGAGAGCACACTGTGCGTTATTGATTTTGTCTTTCATGTTGCTCAAAGTGGTGTCCATTCTCTGCAGGAAAAGAAAGACATTATGTCCCAACGGATCTTATAAAGGCCTGCCGTTATTTGGGAGACTACTCATTTCTCTGAAATCCTCAAAGAGAAGGGAAATGGACTAACTCAGTTACTTCCAAGGAAAACAGAACAGAAGAACTTGTAAAAGGAAATCACCTTCTTGAATACCTTTTAGATACATGGTTCAGGAAGGAAGGACTGGGAGAAGACGACAGGAAGATGAAATAAGCATGTGTTATAGAATCCAAAATAATATGGCCAAAAAAGCAAACAGAATTGCTGGACAAAGCAAGTTCTTTTCCTCTGCCACTGTAAAGATGAAAACAAGGAAAAACCTCTCAGGCAGAACCGCCATTAATGATCATGTAATGATTTTCAATTGTGCTGTTTCTGAAAAGTCAGCAAAGATAACTAAGAGAAGCAAATGGCCTATCAGGAGGCTTACATTTGCTAACCAAGGATCTGCATCTCCCCCAGAAAATATTCTGGAGTCTGCAATCAAGACAGACTGAAAGTCATTATGACATAATAGTACAAAGACGTGTTGTCTGTGAATAACCAAGAGCCTTATTTCCATTTTTAGCTGATTGTGTCAGGTTCAGATTTAACCTAAATATCTGGGCATTTGTTTAACTCCTTAGCAAACAGGGACTTCTAACCAACCTCACAGATCATTAACATCCCTTCATAATCAGAAACTCATGCTATGTATCACAGTTACTAAAAGCTGTGCTGCTGGTTTTCAGTATTTTAGAGTGTTTAAAACCTAACAGCAAAGTGTACTTGTGAAAGATACAAGTGTATCAAGCAAGTCTGTGAATCTATTAACACATTTCAAACTTACGATAAGATCAAATCCAAATTCTGCTCACCTGACTCATGTGAACTGGAAGTCTGTGTGCCTGATTCAGTCAATTAGGATTTGTCAATAATAAAATACAACAGTACGAAGCCCTCCCATTATCTCTTTTTTAAGAAAAAGAAGTAATAATAAACAGAGATGTGGATCTTTCATCTTGAAATTAGTGTTTTGTTAAGCAAATGCTGCTTTTCTTATAGCAAAACATGCATAAAGAGGTTACCTCATTTTGTAATTTTTTTGTTGAAATGGCTTGAGCAGCAATTTTAATGGACAAAGAACAATGTTAAGAGCTTGCTGCAAGTACCCAGCAGTTGAGTTCATTTCTGTTGCACATGAATGCATGATGTCTTCCTAGCTCCTAAAGAAATGAGTACCATTCAGAAACGTGTCCCGCAGCAAGGAAAGCATTTTATATGTTTCTTATCCAGTATCTGTTCAGCTATAACTTAAATTAGCCCTATTGCTAAACATGATTTGTTAAATGTTACCAAGGTCATTTAAAAAAAAAAACCCAACTAACAGCAATTGTTATGCAGTAGTTTCACAACTCTAATAATCATTAAAAAATGAACTCACATTGTGGATAAGTGTTTCGCCTATTAGCATTCCAAAGATATCTGTGAAGGTGACAGGCTGCCCTGAGCTTTTCTTATTCCATAGTGCTTCAATGTAGCGTTTGACTTTCTGAGGAGTGAGCAGCAAAAGTGGGTTGTGACTCACGGAGTTCATCAATTCTTGATTAATCTCCTTTGGTCCTTTTTCTGGAAAATCCGGGTGTGAATACAAAGTTGACATGTACCTGCAATGGAAAATAGGCTCTGTAAGTATCAAAGCATGGTTCGATGTCAGCTGCCTGCAGTGTACAATAAGCTCATAAATAATTTGATACAATTACTGATTAAATCAGATTAATTTACTCACTGTTTGTGAAGAAAATTGTGATTTCTTTTTTCTCAAGGCAAAGAAAGCTAAACAATTTGTTCTAAATGTAAGCATACAATCAAACACTCAACGTACATTTCCATAATGTGCATGATGTAAAATATTAAAGTGTTCCTCATTTATCTGTCTAAGGGGTCAAAGAATCCCAGAACCCCAGACGGGTTTGGGTTGGAAGGGACCTCAAAGCCCATCTGGTGTCACCCCCTGCCATGGGCAGGGACACCCTCCACTAGCCCAGGTTGCCCAAAGCCCCATCCAACCTGGCCTTGAACACTGCCAGGGAGCCAGGGGCAGCCACAGCTTCTCTGGGCACCCTGTGCCAGGGCCTCAGCACCCTCACAGGGAAGGATTTCTGCCTCACATCTCATCCAAATCTCCCTTCCTGCAGCTCCAGGCCATTCCCCTTGGCCTGTCACTCCCTGCCCTTGTCACCAGTCCCTCTCCAGCTTTCCTGGAGCCCCTTCAGGGACTGGAAGGGGCTCTAAGGTCTCCCCGGAGCCGCCTTTTCTCCAGGCTGAACAACCCCAGCTCTCTCAGCCTGTCCTCATAGCAGAGGTGCTCCAGCCCTCGGATCAGCTTCGTGGCCTCCTCTGGACTCACTCCAACAGCTCCATGTCTCTCCTGTACTGGGGCCCCCAGAGCTGGACGCAGCACTGCAGGGGGGGTCTCACCAGAGTGGAGCAGAGGGGCAGGATCCCCTCCCTCGACCTGCTGGTCACGCTGCTGGTGATGCAGCCCAGGACACGGCTGGCTGTCTGGGCTGCAAGCGCACACTGCTGGCTCATGCCAAGCTTCTCATCCAACAACACCCCCAAGTCCTCCTCAGCGCAGCTCTCAATAATAGCCAGAATCATCACAAGCTGAAAAAACAGCTTCTCAAGGGTCAGAGTGCACCTAAACTTGCAGACTGGAGGTCCTATAAGTATACACATGCAGTTCTTTCACTCTAAGATGTATCTCTCTGCCACTCTCCAGTTCATTATTACTATTCAAAAATTCCTAATGTGTATTAGTATGTGTCATGCTTTCCAGGTTCTAGAGGTTTTCATAATAAGATGAAGCACAATAACTACAACCTGCGCAGAGATTTAATTGAGTCCGAGAATTCAGAAGAGGCCTATCAGGCAAATCTTGATTTTGTCACTAACTCTGGAAACTGAGGTTTTGTTCACTGAAAAAAAAGTTTAGACACACATGCAGACAACTGCGGTTTGTGCTTGTTTGGCTTAAGTAATGCTCAAGTAAAGACTCAAGGCAGGCCGTCCTCATCTACTAGACGCTCGTTTCACTATTATTTATTCAAATAGCTGGCTCAGGTATACATACCGTACTGCAGGCATCATTCTGCATAGCAGTGAGGTATACGCTGTGTAAGCTTGGCCCTGACATCGTTGCCCGGCCATTCACTTGACAGCATGATGAACCCCATCACATGCATGATGTTAGAATTTGACTCATTAGTCCTTGTGCAGTCTCTAAAGCTTAGCATGCACGTCAGCTGGTGAGTGGAACAAACACAGCAGAAAGCTTCCATGTGAGACGAGAAAGGAAAATGCAGGATGAAGAATTCAGTACAAGGTTGAAGCAAGATGACAGAAACGATCAGGGAGGTAAATGCATTGCTCCAAGGTTAGGCATGCATCTCAGCGAACAAGCAAAAACCTGCCTCTCCCTGCAGGAAAGGAACTCTCCACCCTTCAGAAAAGAAACAAGGAAAAAAAAAAAAAAAAAAAAGAGAAAGAAGAGAATTATTCCCAAGCAATAGACTGCATGGAAAAAAAGAAAGGGAGTGCCAAAGTGTCAATTTATTTATTCATCAAGCAAGGAAAGTCTGAATAGGTGACATTACCAAGACAGCAAAAGCAAATTTGTTTAAATACAGCTGTTTCCAACATACATTCCTGACTGAATCAGTCCAGCTAATCTTGCTATTTAATACAGATTTTATAGGTTTACATTAGATCAACTATGTATTCACACCTGGGTTTTCCCAAAAAAGGACCTCATGGCCAGCTGACTGACGTCTTTTCAGAACATGGACTACACACCATTCCCTAGGAACACAGTGAAAATTTTTCACACTGCGTTGCACTATTCAATTGCTCTTCATCCAGCCAAATGACATCTGCTACTTTTTGCAATTTGACAAAAGTGCATCCAGGTCCCTCAACAGACAGTGCTAAATCTGCTGCTCCAAACAACTCGTGATAGAAAATGCAGGTTCCAGGGATGCCAGACTTTTGTAGTTCAATCCAAATGAGAAACTTACTGTAGTTCATAGACACTTGCAGCGTTTCAAAACCTTCTGGCATTCTAAAAGCTTTCTATCTAGTCTGGAAGGGGGGGAATTAAACTTCACACAAGTGAAAAAACCCCACAAGGAATAGAACAGATCATTATCTATTTCAAAAGAGTTAGCAACTTTGGGGTTAGAGTATTTCCTTACAACGTGTGGAACCAAAATTCATGTGCTTCCTCAGAGTTAAACCAGGGGATACAATTCATCCCAGGGAGATTCCCTGCTCATTTATATTTAGCTATTCCAACAAAAGTCTTTTTCCCTTACTCTCGAAGAAATGAGATATTCATATAATCTTATAATTTAGACTGGAAGGAACCTTGAGGTCTCTATTCCCACCTCCTGCTCAGTGCAGAGCACACGTAAGAGTCAGATCAGGTTGCTCAGGGCTTTGTTCAGTCAAGTTCCACTTTCACATGAAGAATTCACTGAGTCAGACAGAGAGAGGATGACACCTTACCCAGCCCAGTCAAGTAAGGATGCGGCAATACATTCCTGTGTTTGACCACTCTCACTGCAAAATTCTTTTCCTAACAGCTAATCAACTTTATCTTGCTGGAACTAATAGCCATTCCCCTTGTCCTTTCTCTGTGCATCTCCAAAGAGTCTCTTTTCTTTACAGCTACCCATTAGGTGGGTGAAGATAACAATAAGATCTCCCCCCACCACTACCTTTGCCTACTCCTCAAGGCTAAACAAATCCAGCTGCCTCACTTTCTCATGTGCTCCAGTCCCCCAGTTGCCTAGGCGGCACTCTGATGGAATTAATCCAGTTTGTCAACACCTTTCGTGTACTAGGTGGCCCTAAAGTGGATTCATTGAGTCAGACAGGAGGACATCGTAACTACCTGATTATGGCATTCTAATTGAGACATCATGGAAGATCTTTTCTCCCATCTGACTAACAAACTATTTTTAAAAAACAATGTAATTTCTAAGTTAAACAGTGACAACAGGAGTGATACAAGGGAATCCACAGCAGGATGCCCTGCAGCATGGCAGTCAGTCCATACTGCTTCCTACAAGCCGAAATACATCTGCTCACATCTCCTTACACTAAGAATCGGTGAACAGGTCCTAGACATCCCTGGTAAATCCACTACAGGGACTAGTGAGTCTAAATTGGAGCAAAAGACCTTTCAGTGATTTTGAGAATAATATAATCCATTTGGGGTTGAATGAGTCACAATCTTCAAATCGCAAGGATTTTTTTTCCCCATTTCATCAGGAAAATAAAGCAACACAAAAAATATTTCGGATTTATAACTACAGCTTGAATTCTTAAGGTTTTGGTTATCAAGATGAAGGAATCAGTTACACTGTCCTCGTACGTACAGTGTTGGCTGTTGGTACAGAAACATGGGTGCGTATGAGTACCACCTCTTTTCATCTGTTCCTGCTATCAAAGCTCCTAGGAAGATCACCTGGAGACTGAGCTGTCCTCACCAGTCGAGGCATTCTGAAACGCCTCCACCAGCAGACTTGCCCCACTGACCTGCTATGCCACAAGGCAGCTGTCTCCGTATGTCTTTTCCGTACTGATGGTGTATGTGTAAAACTTGCTGTGAATTATAACCTTAGAAGTAAGTCAACTCTCATGAAAATTCGTTCTTTAACTGAAGAAAAACAAAAGAAAAAACGCTTACCACGTGGATCCTGAGAGACCAGCAATGTAAGTCGCACAGTCTAAAATTCCTGATTCATAAAGTGCTTTCATGACTCCAGCAAACCCTACCATGGCACGAAATCCACCTCCTGAACCCAATATTGCTATCACTGGTACCTGCAGAGATGAGAAGAACATAATCACCACACCAATTCTGAAACAGACTTAAAAGTAGTAAAATAAATGTTATTCATCAATCACTGGAAAACATACCAGCCTTGTGCAATTAATTAGTCACCATCCAGAGATCTCACAGCACAGAAGAAACCTCTGTTTTTCCAAACCTGTGCACAGAAGTTCTAACAAGCCAAAAAGAAGGTGTTCTGCAGTCTCTTAGTGGTACATGTGTAAGAGAACGGCAAAATACTTTAATAAACACTTTGACATATGACTTTTAAACACTGCATGTAGAATAGAACAGCACCATAATGAAGTTACCTGCCCCCCTCAGGTTCTCTGGGCCCAAGAGTGATGTACAATATCTGTATGTTATTTACTCAGTCCCTTCTGCTTCATGAAGAGCTGGAGGGCAGGAGTACTTTTGGACTGCAGCATGGGAGGAGAGCACTACTGATCACAAGCGAGGGAAGGCAGGAACCAGCTGACAGCATGAGGGATTCTGCCAAGGTGGAAAACTCACGGAGCGGCAGAGCAGACTTCCTTCCAGCTTCCTATTTACCTTGTACCTAGGGAGCATTAGCAACCAGGAGGTGCAAACAGATGGCACGTAACAAAGGACCTGGCATGCAGGGATATAAAGGGAAACTAAATGCGTCTAGTTCCCATCAAGATGAGAAGGAAGATATGACTGAGGCAACACAAGGGCAGGAAGAAAGCATGAATTCCCAGGAGAGGGGGAGCTGTAAGCTTGCTACTTCTGGCAGTGAGAGAAGTGTCCCTTTCCACCTGCAGCTCTGGTGACAGAGGAGGAAAAAATGCTGTCAGGGAGCATTTTGGACCAGATATCACAGGTTACTGGATAAGAAACAGTGCTGCAAAGTGACAAGCGACAGTGGCAGAGTGATTGCTTAGGGAGCTTTGCTGCTTGCCCAGACTCCAGATCCATGACAGCGCTGAGAAATGGCTGAGTCTCACCTGGCCTTCCAGATGCTACTCCTCGCTGCTCATCCATGTGGGCAAGTGATACAAGCAGGGGAGACCCTGAGCAGATGGGAGGTGCTTTGTCCCTTCTTGGAGCAAGAACGGGGGGCACAGGCGCACAAGGCTGTTGCCTGTGGACTTGATCTTTCTAGTCTGGAAGAGGAATGGCTCAAGCAGATGATATCAGGCTCAGGTGGTGTCACTAGTGAGACTCTTGGCTTCTTGAAATGAAGCTTTGCTTGCTGATGAAGATGCTCCATGGGAAAATAAAGAATCCACCTGACCAATGGAGTGAGGAACATCTTCATGAACAGAATTGCTAATTTAGTGAGGAAGACTTTAGACTAACTCCAACAACGGGGACTTAAGCGAGTGAAGGGTGCAAATGTTTCAAATGCAGGAGGAATGTATGGGAGAAAGCCAGCAGTGAGACCTGCATGTTCCTGCTGGGAAGGAGGAGTGTCCAGACGCTTACCTCAAATGTCTCTATATGGATGCACAGAGACATCAAAGAAGAAAAAATGGAAGCTCAAGTGCAGTCACAGGCCTATGACACAATCAGAACAGCACAGACTTGGTGGGACAGCACACACGCCTGGCGTACTGCCACGGCTAGGAGGAGGCTGGGAAGACAGGTGGGCAAAAAGGGCGCGTAAACTGAGTGTTGGCAATAGCACACCTTCCAGGGACCACTGGGACTAGCTGACCTCCACAGGCCCCTTCCAAACAGTATTTCTACGACTCTGTTATATTGTATTTTTTATCCAATACTATTGCTAATAGGGCACAATATCATCGCTGCGCAGAATCCTTACAGGCGCAGAAAGGTAATGCCTGATTTTTCTGATTCTTCAGGTCAAATAATAAAAAATATCTATATAGTGAAAGTCAAATACTATCATTACGACCCTCCTTAGCTTCCTGTCTACTGAAATGATGTATAGAACTTCAGTTCACTCGCACAGATTCGTGCCATTGCTTCAGACCTACAACCAATAGGTCTACAAAGTGAGTGAATAAACCATGTCAAGTCTCGGCATTAGCAAGTTGCTGCCCCCACAGTGCCCTGTTACTTAGAACTCTAATTGCCTGCTTTCTGAAGAATTAGAATCTATTTGAAGAAGTCGTCACTTGAGTAAAATTTCTAAATAAAAATATACTCAAAATTAATTTAGAATGTCTGTCCTTCTTATCTATAATCCAAAATAGAGAAGATATTAAATTTAGTTTTTAAATAAACTATTTAGTTACAAAACCACAGAAATTTTTACAGCAATCCAAACACCAGCTTTAACCCATATGCTAGCTTTGTGACGGAGCCAAAAGCAGTAAAAGTTACTGATCAGAAACAGAAGAGAGACAAACAATATTTTGGCTAGGAGTTGAAAAACATCTTTTATAATAAAAACATCTGATATTGCTACATAGTATGAAGACAGTCTCACATTTACAACTACCTTGCAAAAACTACAGGAGAGGTAAGGAGAGTTTATGTGTATCTGTACACCTTCTCAGCTACCAAGAGATAGCAAAGCGAGCAAAAGCAGAGCCAGTTACAAGTGACACCATACTGGAAACATATCTACAAGGGGGTTATTCTGCACTCTGTTCCTTCTTACTTCCCAGCTTTCACAGCCCTGAATTCAAAACTGTTCCCTTCCACTGCATAATGTCTTCAAGTATCTAGAAAGAAGGCAAAATAAAACAAGATAGTGATAGAAGAAAAACTGCCAGCAAAACCTCAACCCTGGCTATGGGGAGAGCAGACTTTGGGCTGCTGAAGGAGCTAGTTAGCTGGTTAGTGCTGTGTTTGGATTTAGAATGAGAATAACGCTGATAACATACTGATGTTTTAGTTGTTGCCAAGCAGCCAAGGACTTTTCAGCTTCTCACACTGCCCTGCCAGTGAGGAGGCGGGGGGTACACAAGGAGCTGGAGGGGACACGGCCACGACAGCTGACCCCAATGACCAAAGGGATATTCCATACCATATGACGTCATGCTCCATATATAAAGCTGGGGGAAGAAGAAGGAAGAGGGGGATGTTCAGAGCGATGGCGTTTGTCTTCCCAAGTCACCGTTACGGTGATGGAGCCCTGCTTTCCTGGGGATGGCTGAACACCTGCCTGCCATGGGAAGTGGGGAATGAATGCCTTGGTTTGCTTTGCTTGTGTGTGTGGCTTTTGCTTTACCTGTTAAACTGTCTTTATCTCAACCCAGGAGTTTTCTCACTCTCGCTCTTCCAATTCTCTCCCCTGTCCCACCGGGGGTGGTGAGTGAGCAGCTGTGTGGGGCTCAGCTGCCAGACAGGGTTAAAACACAACAAGGACCTCTCTCCGTTACTTTTCAACAGCCTTGGGAGTCTGGAGAGGTTCCAGCTGACTAGAAGCTGGCCAATGCCATCCCAGTTTTCAAGAAGGGAAAGAAGGAAGACCCTGGTATTTACAGGCCTGTCAGTCTCACTTCAGTGCCTGATAAAATTATGGAGGAGGTTATTCTGGGAGCTACTGAAAAACACTGCAGTCATTAGTCATAACCAGCACAGGTTCACGAAGGGAAAGTCCTGCTTAATCAACTTAATTTCCTTATATGACAAGGTCACCCATCTAGTTGACCAAGAGAAGCCAGCAGATGTGAGGTTTTTGAATTTTAGCAAAGCTTCTGATACTGTCTTTTACAGTATCTTTCTGGACAGAACACCCAGCACACAGCCAGACACGTCCACCCTACGTTGGGTGAGCAATTGGCTGACCGGTTGGGCTCAAAGAGTTACAGTAAATGGGGTGACATCAGGCTGGTGGCCAGTCACCAGCAGGGTTCCCCAGGGCTCCATGTTAGGGCCAGCACTCTTTAATGCTTTTGTAAATGATCTGGACGCAGGAATTCAATGTATGTGAAGTAAGTTTGCCGATGATACTAAACTAGGAGGAGCTGTGGACTCCCTTGAGGATAGAGAGGCCTTACAGAGAGATCTGCATAGACTAAAGAGCTGGGCAATCACCAGCTGTATAGAATGTGAGTACTGGATTCTCCACTTGGCATGGGGTAATCCTGGTTATACCTACAAACTGGGGGACAACAGGCTGGAGAGCAGCCCCACAGAAAGGGCTCTGTGGGTTTGGGTTGATGGCAAGTTGAACAGGAGTCAACAGTGTGTCCCAGCAGCCAAAAGGGCTAGTGGTGTCCTGGGGTGCATCAAGCAGAGCATTGCTAGCCGGTCGAGGGAGGTGGTTGTCCCTCTCTACATGGCACTGGTACGGCCCCACCTCAAGTGCTGTGTGCAGGTTTGAGCACCTCAGTACAAGGAGGACATCAAACTGTTAGAGTGTGTCCAGGGGAGGGTGACCAGGTTGAAGGGTTTCAAGGGCAAGACTTAGGATGAGTGGCTGAGGTCAGTTGGCTTGTTCATGTTGGAGAAGAGAAGGCTGAGGGGTGCCCTCATCGCAGTCTACACCTTCCTCAAGGGCGACAGCATGGGGGAGGTGCTGATCTCCTCTGTCTGGTGACCAGCCATAGGACATGAGGAAATGGAATGAAGTTGTGTCAGGGGAAGTTCAGGTTGGACATTAGAAGGTTCTTCACTGAGAGGGCGCTCACTGGAACAGGCTCCCCAGGAAAGTAGTCATGGCACCAAGCCTGTCAGAGCTCAAGGAGCATTTGAAAGATGCTCTTAGTCATATGGTTTAGTTTTAGGTGGCTCTGCAAGGAGTAGGGAGTGGGACTCGATGATCCTTATGGGTCTCTTCCAACTTAAGATATTCTATGATTCTGTGCTTCTAAAAATTAACTTGCTACCATCAGCAAGTGTTTCAGCAAAGGTCCCACCTGGTTTCCAGTTTCCGAAACCTAGAAGAATTTTCCACTGTTCAATGGTGATAAGGTAACAATGTCTTGGTTTTTACTAAGCATAAAAAGAATTACATAGTTGTGCAGAAAGTCCCTATCTGATCAAACTGGTAATCAGTCAAAAATTTCACTGAAATGCAATTTAAGGTGCCAATAGACGGGATTAGTTATAAGAAAAGAAACCATGTGACTACTGAGTTCAGTTTCTATCTGCAGTCTCCACACTCCAACCCATGAAACTCCCCTGAGGACTGAAAACACACAGTCACATGGAAATGACCATGCACAATGACCAACTATGTTGAGACATTTCTTGAGGCTTCCATACCACAAAAACTGCTTATTCTTCATGCAATAATATTATTTTATTATCTTCATAAGTGTTAAGCTTTAGTAATAGAAACCACAGGTATTTACTGGCATCAGCATTCATCATGAACCTCCAGAGATAGCTATCTATCAAAAAATGACAAAACAAAGGTAAAGATTTAGGACATGCCTGTTTTGTTAAGCCAACACCCCAATAACGGAGCAGTTGCTTTGAACAGTAGAGCCACATTACTAATCACAAATTTAATAATGTACATTAGGCTTTGAAAGCTCTTTACAAACACCACCTAATTAACCTACAGAGACAAATCCCAACAGGATGAAGACAGTGGTTTGCAGGTGCAAGCCTGGAAAAAGTATGTGAGAACACTTCCAAAGCACCTCTATTCAACAAATCTTTTCATCAGTGCAGTGGCATGAGCACAAGGGAAAATCTGAGTTTTCTTCAGGATGCAGAGAAATCTGTAAGCAGGATCAATAAAGAATGTCGAGAAGAGTCACTAGCATCCTTACACTGAATGCTCCCTGCATACTTAATCCACAGGAATTATGGGATTTATAGATTCCTATACTGGGGGAAGATGGGTATACCGAGAAGTACGTGTATGTATAGTATCTCTTAATTTCCACTTGATACCAGAGCAGGATATGAAGAGTTGCAATCACTACTTTATTTCCAGAAATGAAATTTGACTAGAGAGCTCTAGAGTAGAGGGCATAGCTTAACTAAGCTTCCCACAGCAAATAAAGCTTTTAAATGATGAAAAAATAACTGAAGAGAAGCATCTACTGCACATTTACATTCATTTATTTCAGACAACTGAATACAAGTTGACTTGTAGGCATAAGTCAGGTGATGAAGGTTAAGAGTTCTTTCCTGCTTTGCAGAGGAAGGTAGAGCACATTTCCAAGCAAGTAGGTTTGTTAAAGCAGCTTTTTAGCTGCAATTCAGTTTCCAACACATTTAAGGGCAAGAATTGGCAAAATTTGAGACTACTTACACCCATCTTACAAGGTGCCATCAAGGATAAATAGGGCAGAGGCAGGGGGGCAGTAGCTGCAGACAGAGTACAAAGGGAAAAGAACCAAGAAGCCAGCTCATGATGGAGAAAGAATGGAGAAAAGATATCGTGCACGCTTCTCCAGGTACACAGGCTGGGGCTGACGCACTCCACTCTTTGAGGCACTCTGAACCCAAAGTCCTTTGTAGATAATCAGTAAAACTGGGGCAAAGGTAATAAACCCATTCAAACAGATCAGTAAACTTAGACCAAAAGCTTAAGTGACTCACAAGAAAGTGATGCAGTGAGTCAACAGCAAAACTGTGAATTGAATTCAGAAGCCCTGGAGACAAAAGCCCATTGGTCTAATCCCTGGCCACACTGCCACACTCAATTCTATACGGTTGTGCCCACTTCTGAGCAACCGAACAGCCATGGCTTGGTTTTTCCTATAGTCACTCCACACGGCACAATGCTGAGGGACCCAAGCTAGTTTTGAACAAACCAGCTTAGACGTCATCCAAACAAACTCCACTGAACAACACAGATGAAGTGTTTTGTCAATACGTCTGTACTGTTTCTAGGATCCGTGGGGCACTGTACTGTGTGGACAGGCTCAGCACCGCACAGTTCCACTTCAGTAATGGGCGCCTCATCTCAACACATGCTGATTGCTTCATCACCAAACTGGGCAGGAAAATGAAAAGGATTTGGGAAACAAGATATGTTTTAGGAAAAGCGAGCTCAACCATATTTTCCAGTAATCTGGCAAAAAAAAAAAAAAAGCTAAAACATATTAAATCTTGTTTTGGGAATGAGTGGTGTAGATGTTTTTATCCAAATGCTCCGGAAACACAGTGCACAAAATCTGGACAAGAATACCTGTGGTGGAAACAAAATTGCCATGGGGTACACAGATGATTATTAAAAAATTGTTTTGTAAATCCAGTCTTAGAGAACTCTATCCTTTCTTTAATTGATTATGGTATTTTTAGAAAATTGTTTCAAGCAACAAAAACTATAAAAATAAACTGAGCAATAACACAGGTACGAGAAATCTCATCCTCTGTGTTTTCAGAACGTGCCCCAAGATTAAGTAAGGAAATTTGGAAGTACTCACTTCCCCATCCAGGAATGTATAATTATTTCACAGGTATTAAAGTCCCACAGCATCCCTGCAAGGCACGTGTGCTGCTACTCACAGGTGAAGAAACTTAGGTGAACTTTGAGTAAGTGACTTGTTTAAGATTAAACAAGATAGACAGCCAAGAATACTCATTATTAATGTCTCCCAACTTCTGATCCCATGTTAAGGCTATAAACATCTTATAAATCCTCCTGCTATCTCCCATCTGTAGCAATAAAAGTAAAAATGACAGGCTATAAGGACAAAACTATATTTTAATTTGAACAAAAAGGGTTTTTTCAGTGCTAGAAGCAGCTAAAAATTCTGACAAGTCAGCTTAAAAACACACACTTGGCATGTGAAAAATGGGAGGATCGCATTACCTCAGTCCTTCCTAGGGTTGATAAGCCAACAATTAGAGATTACTGTCTGGTCTTGGAAGATGCAATTTAACTAACAAACTTCCAGTATTTGAGACAGTGATGGATACCAAGGGAAGATGATGACGAAAAGAATACAAAATCTTGCCTAGCGTTTATAATAATTCATGCAAACATACCACCTGCATAGAACTGATACTTCAGGCACTGAATATCACTCCAGTCCTGACTGGATCTTTGCAAAATATCTGCATCCTTTCTGAGAAAGATATTATTCTGCTGTTGAAGATCAGACTAATGTCACATCCACAAATATCTATTCTGATAAGAATGTGTAAAGATTAAAGTAACTGAACTGAAAATTAAAAAACCTTGAAAATGTTCCTTCACAATACGCACAATTTATAGCTCTACAAATAAAATATGTACGATACTTGTCAAATTCTTTCATCTTCTTCAGAAAGTGCGCACAAGCACAGTTTACTATGCAAGACAGAGCTCAAAAGCATACAATAATGCATTTACCACCTGCTCAAAACTTCATAGAAATTTAAAAGGAATTCTTCAGTGTTGGTTCCGGTTTCTGCAAAAGACTGTCACATTCTGCTTATACTAAAAGCACAAAATGACTCGATCAACCCAGATTAATTTATTGACTCTGTTCATTGCATGACACCCCCGACATACAGACAGTCTTCCTGTCACAATTCTGGGAGTAAAACAGGATGAGGACCAAGCAAGGAAGAAAGAGGAGGATGGAAAAGCTACTACAAAACAAGTGGATCTGTATCAAGTGTATCCTTAATTAACTCAAAATAATGCAGTGTTTTATGAATTCAATGAAATGATCAGTAGGGTTCAGCACCCTTCCTCACTCTGATGTGACCCAAACCACATCTAGATCTGCTGGCTTGACTTTCTGTTGCCTTGGTACAGAGCTCCAGCCAGTCAATGAAAGCTGCAGTCTCTCACATTCTCTAAGGATAAACTTCATAACCCTAATCCTGTAAAATGGGCTAAAGAAGAAAGGAAGGAAAGAAAAGAATTTCTACGCTGACTCTAACATTAAAATACCTCATTTCCTGCCTAATCCTTTAGACACGAAGGCCATACAGCCAAGGCCACTTGAAGAGCAGAGGCTGGATATCCAGCATGCAAGGGCAGATTCTGCAGCTGGGTGCGTGCCCAGAGCCACCGCACACTTTGCCTGTAGCCCATATTCCACATGGCCTTTAGGCGTTTTTCAGATGACGATCTCAGCTCAGAACCAACACCTTAACAAAGGATGGAATTCAGAATCAGAGCAAAATGAAAAGCATGGATTTATCTCCTTTACCCAATTTTAACCTAGGCACAGCCTGCCAAGGAATAAAACAATAGAGAACCAGGAAACAGTTACAGCAGTTTGTTTAAGGTGCCAGTGCAAAAGAAAAGCTGTGATTTCTATTCTGTGATGGCATTTACGCAGTCTTGTCCTTTTGCACATAATGGAGTCTTAAAACTTATTTAAGCGAAGCTTCATTTTGGCACAGGATTTTGTTTCCTTGAACTTTAATCTATCAATGTAGAGCACAAGAAAAATTACTCTCCATTCTAAAGACTGTAAGTGCACAGAGAAAAAAGAAATTTTTTTGCTTCTGCCATTTGTCTTTACATGGAACCCTTCTACCTCATATGTCCCATTCATTAGAGAGACAAGGCAGGTGATACGACTCTTGATGTGAACTCTCCAAACTTACATCACGGGAAGTGGTCAAGTTCTTGCTGTCTTCCTCTCCTAGAAACGATTTCATACTGTGCATGATGTTATCTTTTCTCTGTTGCCGAAATTTCTTCTCCTCATCACACAGAGCCATGCTGAACCGGAGATCAGTTGAAGAGCTATTTTGCAAAACAGACAGGCTTTAACAAAAGGCACAACTCAAAACAGAATTTAAAATATCACCTCGGGAAATGAATGGAAATAAGAGTAAATTCCTCATTAATTACATAAGATGAAATAAAATAAAATTATGATTAGCCATCTGACATAATTGCATCAGCTGATTTCATGGAGTGATGGATGCAAAAGACAATGGCATGTTGTGTCTTTAAGACGTGCATTTGATACAGAAACGTCACTGTTCTCATATTAGTGAAAACCAAACACAAACTATGCAGCTTCCAGTGGTGCTTTATGTGGTCTTAAAAAGAACTAAATTAAAATATAGCAAGTGAGTTCACCACTCACAATTATAAATTTACAGTCTAGAAATCTGAATACTCTGTTTATCCACTGAACAAAGAACCGCAATGAAAAATGTTCGTACATTCCTACTAACATATACTCTTCTTAACTTAGAGGTTCATGTTAAGGGAAGAGAGGGTAATTTTGACTCTGTATCCATTCAGTCTTACAATCAACGACTGTATGGATCTCAGCACAAATTGTACTGGCTGGCCACAGGAAAAAACCTTTTCCTCTAGCTTTTTCCCCATATTGTGTGATCAAAAATGTACACAGGGCTGTGTAAAGACCTCAATACTGTATTTAAATAAAAGGTACAACTTCAGCTCCCACTTCTCCGAGAATAACAGAGCAGAACTTGATCAGATCTTTTTGTTTAACATATTTCAAAGCCTACTGCCCAAGAGCAGCAAGACACAGCCAAGCATCTTCTGCTCATTTAGTGTCAGAGGGATTAAATACTTGTAACGTACAAACCCAGGAAGGTTTAGGGGTGGTCTCAAGGACCACCCACATGTGCATCTTTACGAGTACAAAATGAATAGCAGAAATTATCCCTGGGGGATGTTTGTCAGTCTCCAGAGTCATTATGAAAGAGTTCTACATTTACAGTTACAGTGCTCAGCACTGCTATTTATAGTTACAGACAAAAAAAAAGACTCTTTAAATGTCTTGTTCTCAGTATTCATTTTTAGACTTAAAAGATATTATTCGGATTATGCCTCAAGGTGATTTTTGGTCTTTCACCTAGGTAGGTGGGAGAAAGACAGCTAGAGAGGAAAAAAAAAAAGGAGAAAAAAAGGTCTAAGCTAGGCATCCGCTTAGCTTTAGACATGGTGAAATCCTGGCCCTACTGAGATCTTCACCTCTGACTTCAGTACTGCATGCTCTTAACGTTCAAATACATTTCAGGGGCAGCTTTGTAATGAGTATCCACATATGCTGAAAGTTAATGTGAGACGCAAAGTTACCAGAGAAGGTAAAATAATGAGGGTAACAGCTGAACCTGATGTCTGAGTTTATTAGAGAAAAAGTCCTTGAAAAGGTAACATAAAGGTTAACATAAACCAGGATGAGAAATTCGTATATGATGGCGTTGATCCTGCAAACATTTGGAAAGGGCACACCACTTAGCACAAGTAATGGTGTTTAAGTCAATGATACAATTACAATGTGAAAATAATGCTCAATTTTAAAGTCTCCTGACTTTACTGTACTTGGTATTTCTATGTTAAAACAAGGAATTTTTGTACTCTACCTGACATGTTTTTAAGAAAATTCTAATAGACTAAAATAAAAAATACCTTTGCTGCTAATATTTTTTCCACCTTTTTCTAAGGATGAGATACTTACCATACTTCAAGAGACAATTCCAAAGTCATTTCTGTGACCTAAACAAGAAAAATTTAAATATGGTTACACCACTTCCAAAGGGGAAAAAACCCACAAACACACCTGGAACATAAACTATTACTGTCAGAATTCTTCTTTAAATGGCTTTTTTTTTAAAAGGAGGACACTTCTGAAATACATGAATGAATTTCTTTTCTACGCAACTTTTTTTTTTTAAAAGCACACAACGTGATTCCCAAATACACCACTAGCACTGCATACAGTAGGAAATGCTGCTCAGTGCTGCTAGGTCCTGACTTTCATTCCTCTGATGCCATTGTCTTGGCTTTCTTCCACTGACAATCACTTTTTGACAGTGCTATTCATCTTTGGCCTGAAGGGATCGAATTGTCTTCACACACTTATGATCCTTTGTTTCTACCGCCAGCCACAGTCTATCTGCCCCTTGGTTCACTGGGTAAACTTCATACCCAACTTGTATCTGAAACAAAGACTTGTAAGGGAATGAGTGTCCTGTGCTCCACATGAGCCACCAAGTGTCTTTCCACTGTTAAATACGCTTAAATTGACAATCAGGAAGAGTAAATACTTACAAGTTTCTGAAAGATGCAAATAAATGAATAAATGCCACTGCATAATGATTTTATTTGCAGACCACATAGAACTACCTGACCCGTAAGCTATGGGTTTTGTCTCCTCTACCTCTTTCATTGAGCACTTAAAGGGGCTCCCTGCAGGCAAAAGGTTAAAAGATGCCGGTTAAAGCACCAATTGCATTTGTTAGGCAGAATTCCAGAGTATGAGGTTGCTAGAACTGAGACAGAACAGACAGGCACTATCATCTCCCCGAGCTCTCTCATACGCCATGGCCACCAACACACTGGTACAGCCTTTAGGTGTGTAACAGACTCACACACAGCGTCTTCCTCCTCCTCTGTGGTATGTGATCACTACGAAGGGAGCTAGAGCAGCTCAGACTGAACATCTGCTTGACGCTTATAGAGCAGTTAAGGACATGGAAGTGCAAAGCTGCCTCTGGCCTCCCACGTCCCACATATCTGCTGGCGGGCCAGGTAAAACTTGGCACTTCGCTCCTGCCCTCTGAAACGGGAATTGTAAATGAGGTGGCGTATTCACAGGGTGGTGGGAGAAAGGAAAGGGAAAGATATAACAAAGGGAGAGCATGAAGAAACAGAGAGAAGAGTCATTTATGGAAATACTTCAAAGACAGGGTAGTAATTACATTATTCCAGCACCTGATATTACTAATTTAGAAAGCACTTCAGAAACCACACAGTGATCCAATGCTTGAAAAAAATGCACACACACGGTATTAAATAAAACCTTGAAGTGAAACATTCCTATAGGGAAATAGCATGCCATTTTCTATACCTTATACAGACTGCCACAGAAATCCCAGGAATACACGTGGTGTATATAAATCATCTACACTGGGCTCAACCTGACCTGATGTTCTCTTACCATTTGCTTATAAATTCCAGAGTGCATTTGGCTTTTTTCACTGCTTTTTTCCCCCTATGTACTCCACCAGGTTTTGCTGAGTGCTGATGAGAAGTTAAAGTGTATCTGTAATGTAGCAAGGCCTTATATTATTGGCATGAGCTTTGTAAACTGTTTTCAAAATATATTCATGAGCTCTTTCTCACTACCTCACCTTGGGCCTGGAATAATTAGGCATCTGCAGTCAGCCCAAACTCTGGAAGCCCAAGTTACTGAAGCACTTAGTGAAATAAATATGCAGAAACTTCAAAAAAATGCAGATACTTTAAAAAGAAAAAAAATGAGACTATCAAAATTCCAGCTGCCCTAAGGCTATGCCTAATTAAATGCTAAATCTTCCATATGAAACTCTCTGATTTCCAATAAATAGGACTGTTACCACACTTTTAAAGTTATATCACATGGAAAACAGCAGAGCAGTCACAAATTAAGACCTCTGATCATATAATAAACCACAGCCCAAAACAGAAATGCAGACAGTATTTATACATATAGCATATGCATACAATATATATACATACAAAGATAACAAGATGTGATGGATATAGCTACAAGTATTGAATTATATTCAGAATGGCTTGTGATGTGTTACTCTAATAAATGACGATATTCTGATACGTGCAGAACAAGCTCAATTACACACAGATTTAACAAAAATTTCCAGGAGTTACCGTGCAGGCAGACCACCCCTGTTAAACTGACTCCATCTGTTTCGAATACGTGTTTAAAGAGAATAATCCAATTGGGACTTGCCTTTTTTTTTTAAAGTGTGCACATTAATGCATTATTGCATGGTAACTAGGGCTGGGTTACAACAAGCCAGGTATTGAAAGTGAAACATATAATAATAAAAGAATTTACATCTCATAACATCCTCGTCAGCAAGCTCAGGCAGTGTGGGTTGGGTGAGGGATCAGTGAGGTGGGTTGAGAACTGGCTGAATGGCAGAGCCCAGAGGGTTGTGATAAGTGCTGTGGAGTCTCATTGGGAGCCTGTGGCTAGTGGTGTGCCCCAAGGGTCAGTGCTTGGTCCAGGCTTGTTCAACATATTCATCAGTGACCTGCACGAGGGGACAGAGTGTACCCTCAGCAAGTTTGCTGATGATACCAAGCTGGGAGGTCTGGCCGACACACCAGAAGGCTGCGCTGCCATTCAGTGAGACCCGGACAGGCTGGAGAACTGGGCGGAGAGGAACCAAATGAAATTCCACAAGGGCAAGTGTAGGGTCCTGCACCCAGGGGAGAACAACCCCAGGCACCAGCACAGGTGAGGGCTTGACCTGCTGGGAAGCAGCACTGTAGAGAAGGACCTGGGAGTCCTGGTGGACAACAAGCTCTCTGTGACCAGCAGTGTGCCCTCGTGGCCAAGAAGGCCAATGGTATCCCTTCGGTGCATTCAGAAGAGCGTGGTCAGCAGGTCGAGGGAGGTTCTCCTTCCCCTCTGCTCTGCCCTGGTGAGGCCACATCTGGAGTTCTGTGTCCAGTTCTGGGCTCCCAGTTCAAGAGAGAGAAGGAACTACTGGAGAGAGTCCAGTGGAGGGCCACGAGGATGATTAAGGGACTGGAGCATCTCTCGTATGAGGGAAGGCTGAGAGAGCTGGGTCTGGTTAGCCTGGAGAAGAGAAGACTGAGAGGGGACCTCAACAACGCTTATAAATATCTGAAGGGCGGATGTCTAGAGGAAGGGGCCAGACTCTTCTCAGTGGTGCCCAGCGACAGGACAAGGGGCAATGGGCACAAACTGGAACACAGGACGTTCCATCTGAACATGAGGAGAAACCTCTTCCCTCTGAGGGTGACCGAGCACTGGGACAGGCTGCCCAGAGAGGTTGTGGAGTCTCCTTCTCTGGAGAGATTCAAAACCCGCCTGGACGCCATCCTGTGTGACCTGCTCCGGGTGATCCTGCTCTAGCAGGGGGGTTGGACTAGATGATCTCCAGAGGTCACCTCCAACCCCTACCAGTCTGTGAATCTGTGAATTTCTGTTAGCTTTCTGGAAGCCACAGGCATCAGTAGTAGAGATAACATACTGACCAGCAAAATCTGCGCAACCTCTCATGCTAACAAAGTCCGTTAAACTAAATTGAACCAAATGGTGCAGAAACCGGTTTAGCAAGCGTAAGTTTGAGTTTAGACTTTTAAAGAGGATTCTGTCAGAAAGGACACCGAGGCATTCAGCAGCACTGCTTAATTCTTCTCTCAGCAGGACTGTAAGAACATAAAAGAGTGCCTTTAGGCCAGCACTCTGTGTTTAACCATGGACAACAGTGAATGCTTGGAAAAGAACTTCAGAACAGGGTACGCAGAGAAAAATCCTCCCCCGAGATACTCCCTCCTGTGCCCCAAATGTTCAGCTACGTCCTGACTGAAGGGCTGCCACCCTTACCGCCTCCATGTCATATTCTGATCCCTTCCTGAATTCAAAACACAGCCCTATATTAAGAAAACACAAACATACATAGTACTGAGGTAGACTGATGGGATCAGAAATAGCCTTGGATTTCCTTTCATCTAGGACCATGTACATGATGAGTATTGAGAGCAGGCCTTATGCTTCACCAAAGTGGTTGAGGGAATACTCTGAGTAACATCAGACTCAGTGAGAGCCCTTAGGATGTGTCACTTAGCCTTTATAAGCACCATCCTCTACTGATTTATGAAGAAGCTTTATGTGACCAGAATGGGGCACAGATAAAATTCAGACACCTGATAAAGGACTGAAATGTGGTACGTCCTGGTCTACACAACAGTTTAGGTCTCTCAGTTCAAGTGCTCTTTTAAGAACTTTCCATCATGTTCAAAGCTGCACCAACACAGGTAAAGCTATAAAGGTCACAACTTACATCATTGAAAGTTAACTGGACCTCCTTCTTCTCTCCCAGTTTCAGAGAAGATATAGGAAATGTGGATGTGCCAAGAGTCTCATCCATAACGTAGTTGGCATCCATCAAAGTAACCTAGAAAAGATACGTGGGTATTCAATTCTACTTCGATAAATCCCTTTTTAATTCCATATAGCCTATGCCTAAAGTTTAAAAAAAAAAAAAAAAAAGACAATATGGAAAAGGAATAGGCCTAATCCAGCCCAGTCAATGCCCAATGCCAACAGACATGTTCTTTTAAAAGAGACGTATAGTGTAGGTGGCACCTTCAAGGCATTCAATTCCATGAGTACGGCAGTATCATTTACAAAGCATTTTTCATCTGAGCACCTTTGTCCGTAAATCTCACCATCATTCAAAGCAGACATAATACCTTCAAATTATACGTATAAAATATACAATTACTTCAAATTTCCAGTTAGTAAAACCTGTCTACAGAGAAACTAATATCGTTTTGAAAGTGATACACCAAAAAACATGTCAGTGAAGATAGAATCCATACATTCTAGCCTTGTATCTACAGACCAAGATTTTTATTGCAAAATTGCACAGCATTCCAAATTACACAAAGCTTTTCCCTGTATCCAGCCAGATCTTCAAGTCTCTTCTCATATTCTCCATGTCAGAGCATATACCTTTTTCATCTGTGATACTATCCAAAGATGTATGTGGATACCACAGAATACTCTTCAATGCTTTTGCTCTAATCTACATGGGTCTACATCTAGCAGTCTTTTTTCTCAGTGGCAGCCTTCCAAGTTCTCAAGATGTTCAGAAAGAATTTCAAATTACCATTTACATGGTTTCTATTGAGTTCTCCAAACTCATTTGGCTTACGATTTTTTTCCACTTTGTGGAATTGTATCTTCTAAAATATCGTATGTTTGCAGCTTGGACCATATCTTTTGCATAAAACAAATGGAATCAAGATACTATCACTTGAATAACTCGTTGCTACATCTGGGTTCAGCCTCTTCTCAGCTATAAAGAATCTTCTTCATCCTGTGCCACAGGCAACCCTTTGAAATGATGAAATGTATTTTAGGACAGAACTCATTATTTTAATGGCAGCTACATTCTTCTGTTTCCCTGCAGAACTTTATGCCCATTGCTGTAATCTCTGAGGGCTTTTAAAACCAATAGCAATAGCAAAAACTTCTTAATGGGATCTTGGAGAGTTTCTAACACTTCAGAGTGAAAACTGCACTTGGGACAGAGTTAAAGATTTAGATTAAAATAATCTGAGGAGTCGAGAGGATTGTGGGGTCTGTGTGAGCTTGGGAATTCACAATGAGGTTGTGGGTGGGGAGGTGGTTTCACAGATTTGAATTCTGACACTGCACTCCATGCACAATCCAAAGGTTCTGCCAGGCATTGCATGTGTGTACAACAATGGCAGAACACAAACATCAGTATTAACCTAAAGACTATACCTTTCATGGGGAAGAGAATGTTTACTGTGAACAACACATATATGTGTGGCTAAACCACGACAATGTATCAACCAGGTCCACAATTAACCATCATTACAGGGTATCACTGGATCTTTGCAGGCAATTTTCATGGAATTTTATAGCATGTGTCTCAGAAACCAGCAACAGCCCTAAGTTATTGTAAAGATACATTTCCAAATTCTACTTATTATCAATCTTGTTGTGTTCTGTTACAGGAGACAGAGACGTGCAGAACCTGGCAGTATGCTATGGCCATACTGTCCTGGAAATCAACAGTGTGCCAGCTCATAAAAACCTGCACTTTATAACGACTGCATAAAACCATGCCAAAATCTGAGAAACACCTTACAAAATGTTAGCCAAATTACAAAAGATGTTTTAGTAACTGAGGGTTCTCATGCTGCTGGGAAATGAGCTAGTCACATTGTTACCACGGAAGGAAGCAAATGACCCAGGGCCCCAAAAGGTCAAAAATATCTGAGATCATGTAAGAGTAAGAAATTAATGGCTTGCCAGCATCTCGACTTCTTCATATCAGAATGCATAAAGACACAGCGTGTAAGAGGTGGTACTGTTCCCAAGAAGGCAGCAGGTAAGCCATTGGCCGCTGCTGTTTGTGACTTTAAGAATTTATCCTTTAAAAATCCTTGAACCAAGTTTTGTACTCAACAAATTCATACATTAACACAGAAGCTGCCTAAGTGTAACTGCAAGCAGAATCTGACCTACTGTTCGTAACTATTATTTGCTATTCCTCAGCTTACCATTTGTGTTGGGTTTGCGTGGCAAGGTTTTGGTAGTGGAGGGGGGGCTACAAGGGTGGCTTCTGTGAGAAGCTGCTAGAAGCTTCCCCTGTGTCTGACAGAGCCAATGCCAGCCGGCTCCAAGAGGGACCCGCCGCTGGCCAAGGCCAAGCCCATCAGCGCCTCTGGGATAACATATTTCAGAAGGGAAAAAACAGTTAGGGGGAGCTTTTGCAGCCGGAGAGAAGAGTGAGAAGATGTAAGAAACTCTTACATTTTCCACCTGCAGCCCATGGAGAACCCCACGCTGAAGCAGGTGGAGACACCTGAAGGAGGCTGTGACCCCGTTGGAAGCCCGTGCTGGAGCAAGCTCCTGGCAGGACCTGTGGATCCATGGAGAGAGGAGCCCACGCCAGAGCAGGTTTGCTGGCAGGACTTGTGGCCCTGTGGGGGACCCACGCTGGAGCAGTTTGGTCCTGAAGGTCTGCACCCCATGGGAGAGACCCACGCTGGAGCAGTTGGTGAAGGACTGTCTCCCGTGAGAGGGATCCCATGCTGGAGCAGGGGAACGATGAGAGGAGTCCTCCCCCTAAGGATGAAGAAGCGGCAGAAACACCGCGCGATGAACTGACCGTAACCCCCACTCCCCGTCCCCCTGTGCCGCTGAGGGGGGCGGAGGTTGAAGCCGGGAGTGAAGTTGAGCCCGGGAAGATGGGAGGGGTGGGGGGAGGTGTTTTAAGAGCTGATTTTATTTCTCATTCCTCTACTCTGTTTTGCTTAGTAATAAATTAGATGAATTCCCTCTCTCAGTTCAGTCTGGTTTGCTCGTGACAATCATTAGTGAGTGATCTCTCCCTGTCCTTATCTCGACCCACAAGCTTTTCATTGTACTTTGTCTCCCCTGTCTAGTGAAGGAGGGCAGTGACAGAGCGGCTCTGGTGGGCACCTGGCCCCAGGCAGGGTCAACCCACCACACCATTCCATTTATCTTTTGAAGATCATGAGAGCTACTACAGATCACATCAATAATTTAGCCAACTGCAGATCTTCCAAAAAAGCACAGGATCTGCAAAGAGACAGGTAAAAATCTCTGTCCAGGGACGTCTGTTAGAATCCACAAAGGCTTTATCAGGCAAAATTGAAACAATTTTTAGTTCCCATACTGCAACAAAGGCAGGTTGATGAACCCAAGTTATTCTTTTCCTCTTCCTATTTCCACAAATGTTTTCTCACAAAGAAGCCAGAATCACTCCATTCCTCTAATTCCTGATATCTATTTGCCTGACCTACTAGAAAGCAAGAAGTAAGGGATTTCAAACTGTTCTCAAGTTTCATGTGGCCAGTTTGCATGTCTACAACCAAAACATTTAGTAAGAATCAACTCAGGTGACTGGTGGACCTGACCGGCTGGTGGAAGCTGTTTTGGGTAACTGTGAATTCCTGAGTATTGCTGTCTCTTGTGCAGGACGCATATGGTAGTTCTTTGTGCTCCACTGAGCTGAACATGGGATTCTTCCTCGCCCAACTGTCGAACGTACCCCTCTCCCCAGGAACACAGGGAGCCTTGTAGGAAGCACAATTCAGTTTTCAGATCTTGAACAGTTTAGCCCCAAGAGATTACGGTTACTAGCTCAAGGAAAAGCTCCACAGGCATTAGCCTCCGTCCCAGTTGGCCCATTTATGCTGAAACTCTGTAACCTTGGGTCAGAAGACTTCACAGGTTACAGCCATCTCCTACGAAGAACCAAGCTAACAAAGGACTCCAGATAACCTTAAATGCTTGCCATGCCCACTTATAAAATAGTTACACTTAACACTCACCTTTTGTACACAACCTGGAAAGGCTTAACATACTGAGACTTAATGGTGGCTTAGTCAACGAGCCTGCACATGGAGTAAGAGTACCCAAACCATTGCTGGGTGGGCTACCCAGCCCTTGGCTCCAGGCACAGAGGAGAAAGGAGAATCATGCTGCTATGTTCTGTCTCCTCAGGAAGAAGCAGGGAGTGGGCAGAGACTTGACTTTACCCCCAGCTATTCACTGTCCATAACAGTTGAATCAGTGTAGGAAGCACACAGAAAATAATTTATGGCTGATGCGAAGAACAGTAAACTACTAGTCCTCAGGAGCAGTTTGAGATGACTCAGAGGCATATCTCACAATGACTCTCAAGGTTACTCCTCGAATAATACAATTTATACAACATCTCTTGCTTAGCACCATGCCTAAAGGCAAAACCCAACCTTTAATGTTTAGAAAAAAGCTGAAATCTTGAGACAACAGATGCCATGCACGTACAAGCTACTGTTATTTTAATCTTCCAGACATTGTACAACTTCTGTTTTCACAGATGCAGCTCAGCCATGTGATTTACCTCAAGAACATTCTCTTGGTTGGGGTCCAAAATGAACTCAAAGGTCTCATTCCACACGGGATTCACATTGTTATTGAAATGCTTCGTTCTCTTCCTGCAATCAGGGGCAGATGGGATGAACAGCTCCACATACGGGTCTGGAGTGTCAACTACAGAGCAAAACCGATGTTCAAGTTAGATAAAATTCTTAATAATATAAATAATAATCAATACAATTATGTGAAACCACACATCACCTCATGGTCTATGACAGAGACATATTCAACTATATAAATTATGTGAATATAATGACATGAATGATACAATGATATTAACAATCTCCCCAAAAGAAACAGACATTATGCTTTTAAGAGGGGAGGAGAAAAGCCTTGAACAAACAGAATGGCACAGGGACTGAGGCAAGTTTATTGGAAATGTGTATACTTCTACCAGGCAGTGGTAATTATTTGTAAAAGCTCTTACCCCTTCCTCTCTTTCTAGCCTTTCATTACTTTGGCTTGTGTCACAGAAGTTAAGTATTCCACAAGAACAGTCTGCTGTTAACAACGAAAACCAGCAGCTTGGTATAGAGTTTTGGATCCTCTTTCACCTTTGCTGATTTGGCAATCCTAAAGGAAATCATCCAGGCCACTTGTGCCCTGCTGAACACAGCGTAAGGAGAGCTGCTCAAATCTGAAGCCACTGCAACCACCAGAGCTTTGCGGGGGTCACCACAGAATCAGGATCTTATTTACACAGTATATTTGAGTAACAACTGTACGGAACACTAACTGAATATACAGAAACATACACCAACCGTAGCTAATCAGAATTATCAGCGGGAGAAAAATACACGTTTGACAAAACTCATCTGATGTGTCTAGTAACAGCCAGTCCTGAGAGGAAAGAACGCATTGCTGGCAGCCATAAAAATCTGACCTCTCCAGCTGGCTAAAGCATGTCACTTTGTTCTGTCCAATGAGATTTTTTTCTGTCAAATTGAATTGGGCCAAGACTGATGTAGTCCTTTACAGATTTCTCTAAAACATTGCTCAGATGCTTCACAGGAGAGCATAGGAAGCTATTTCTGTGGGTTTGGTGATCATGAAAAGCCACCTGCTCTGCTGTGGTAAAACGCGCACATCTTTCAAGCATCCTTTCTTCAAAGTTTGTCCGCTGCTTTAGCAAACACTTTCGAGCAACTACAATACCCATCATAAACAAAAATTCTTTTCTTAAAGCTCTCTTTTTGAAAGAGATTAAAACCCACTACTACGTAAAACAGGTCTGAACATTCCTCCTTGTACACACTAAAGTCTAAAGATACTTTTTTCTACAAAGCCATGTGATTTTAGAGCCTGTTGGATTTAAATACAACATTATCAATGAGATTGCTGACGCCCAGAACCACAAGGTCATTTCAGCTGGGAGAAGGAAGAAAAGAGAGAAACAAAAAAGTGTGATACTTGCAAATGAGAATTGATTATCTTTTGGGAAAAAATCAACCAACTAACCAAAAATAGGCTTTTTGAAACCACTCAGGAGCTTCTGTACGTGTATCAGGGCAGAACGGAATCCAGACACAAAACATTTGGCCTCCTGGCAATTCCAGTGAGGAACATCAGCCAGACCTCACGTGCCTTCTGATGCCATTGCCAAACGTAAAAGACACTGAACTGAGCCACAAAGTGCTTCAAATATCTCTGCAGATACACAGTAACAGGCAAGGGTTATGCTTTGAGTTAAGTATTCCTCTAGCTAGGGAAACTTCAGGGACAGTAACCAAACCTTCTCCTAGACTCAGGGTCCCATCAATTAAAATTGTGTATTTAATAGATTGTGTATTTTAATAGATTTTGTGATTCAAAGATTTCACTGTGTGAGAATTTCCTTGGGCTGCTACAACACTCCCAGAACTTCCTAGGGAGTTTTACACCATGCTCCCTATCTGTGCGTCTTACCTAATTGCTAAGGTCACCCTGCTACCTGTATAATTAACAAGCAGCTATTTCAGGGCCCCTTGAAATTAAACGGCAAAATATCTACCGAAATCAGCAGTGACAAGATCTCATCTGGTAAGCCTGGACATCGAGCACTACTTTGGCCATAAATACTACAGACTTGCTCTGCCCAGAGACTGAACTTGCCTACAAAAGCTTGGGTTTTAACCAAAGTAACGGTGCTCAACACTGTTCTGGGCAAAACATCAATGCTTCCCTTTCCGTTCAATTGTTTATGTGATCAGCTCAAATGATAAAGTTACAAAACTCTTTTAATTTTTTCTTTTAAACACAATCAGCAAATGGTTTCCTATCTGTACTGAAAATCCCAAAGCCTGTGAAAACCCCATACCACCGCAGAGCTGGCATACCGATGCCATTACTAACTTCTATCAAACAGGCTCCAAGTCAGTGTGGAAACAGAAACTAAACCCAAGGCACGGAACAACCAAACTTAGATAAATCAGTCTCAGTAACTCGGTATTGCTAAGCCGTCCTCTCACTCCCTGCCTTTATTATCTTTTTTATCTCGAGGCAAAGAGTTAATCATCCGCCCTTTCATGTTTGAAAGTTTATTTTGTGCTATTTTCAACTAAGAAAATGAAAATCTATTCTTTTATAACTTCCTTCTTCGCATGAAGAGGAAGAATACCGGAAGACTCTGTGCTCTGATTAAGATATTGTTATAAGCTACACTACATCAACCAAAATCTTACTCCTCATTATTGGTTAGGGACTAAAAACTAGCCACCAGCAATCTGGCAAGTTACACAGAAGCATTTGCTTATGTATTTCGAAACATTAAAGTTATCAAACACAGATAAAGCAGACAGAGTGTGTATCCTTTTGCATGGATATATTTATTCCTGCTTGCGGTTTTGCTAGTTGTTTTGCCAGGTATGTTTTTCAAAAAACTAATCTGAAAACGTAAGTGAAAAGTAGCTTGATCACTGCCGTTATCTATATTTTGATTTTAAAAGCAAGCATCTTTATGAAATGCTTTATGGGTCAAAAGCTGATGTTTTGCGAGTGTAATCAATACAGAATTATCTATTTAGAGACAACTGTCATGGAATTGCTCTTTTATTTTAGCAGCCTACTTGAAATACCAACCAGAGACTTTTCAAAAGAAGCAATCAATGTGTAAGAATTTGTACCTCTTCCTCGGGACACCTCTGAAGAAAACAAGGTTCCTACGCAGCTCAGCTAGGCTTCGGGCTATTCTTTGCACAGGCACGCGCGTGTGACTCCTCCATCGTTTGTGGGCTAGCACTCTGCAGTACATTGCAACTTTTTAACGTAGGTAAAGGTTGGAAGGTTTGCAAATGGACGCGGGCAGTGCCGTATGACAGTGGCTGTACAGTAGGATTCCATAGTCCTATCTTCCCAGCACTGACTATTTGCAGCAAGTGCCTCAGTGTGTGCATGCAACTAAAATACCGTATTTTCAGTGTCAAAAGCTTCATACGTAACAGCACAGATCACAGAGGGACCAGACTCCATTACTATTTCTCAGGAAAAAATGAATATGAAGTGACAATTAAGTACAAGTGTATTTAAACCCGCATTTTAACACTAAAAAAGAAAATTAAGCGTTTCAGCAGTGACATCAATGGAACTAACAGAGGGTCCTGCGATTAGCAGCTTATAGCTAGATAAATTATAAAAGTAATTAACACAATGCTCATAATAATCCTTTTGTACGATTTATAGCACCCACCAAATCTCCAGGGGCTGAAGACAGATATCCAATAACAAAAGCAGAGTCAGCATCTAAACTGTTATTTTTCAACACACTGGCTTAAGAAACGGTGGAGAGGTAGGAAGTAAGGATTCAATGACTTTTCCTCGTTTGATTTATCTCCTGTTTAAGTAATTGCTATAGAATTCTATCTCTAAATTACATTATGAACCAGGAAGTGAAACACACAATGGACAGTAATTAGGATCAATCATTTTCACATTAAAAATGAGTAATGCTTTAAGCAATCTGTCTAGCAAAGAAACCTGTAAAATTTTCTACAATGACTGGAAACCATTTGATCTTATGTTACTAATTTGGTGAGAGGACTGTCATCAGGCCCCCATATTAATATAATTAATATTTCAGACATATAATTTATATTTCAGTCATTCCGATTTCAATTATTTCAACAGCAAAATAGACATAAAGAAACTATAGAAAGCCTGCTTAAATAAAAAAATACCAAGGATGAAGCCACTACCATCATACATCAAAATTTATCTCATTTGTCCATCAAAAGTTGAAAGAAATGCAAAGTTATTAAAATGTGCCAAAATTTGGTTTGCTACCAAAAAAATTCTGCACCGTAAGAATTTGCATTTTTTTTTCCACATTAGCATGTCATAGACACTTGTGATCATAATGGACATTAAATAAAATTGTATTAATTTTAATTTCAGTTAATATATGCATCATGATTACAGAAAACAAAATCTGGATCCAGATTTTTTGGACCCATGATCTCCAGACACCATGTTTATGCAATTACAGGAATATTCCAGCAAGTACATGGCAGAACTTCCTTAAAGAACTACGTTAATTTGGTTCATTGGAGGTTTTTTGCCTTCTGGTTAACCAACATCCTCCACCATTAAGTGCAATCACAGAATCACAGAATCCCAGACTGGTAGGGGTTGGAGGTGACCTCTGGAGATCATCTAGTCCAACCCCCCTGCTAGAGCAGGATCACCTGGAGCAGGTCACACAGGATGGCATCCAGGCGGGTTTTGAATCTCTCCAGAGAAGGAGACTCCACAACCTCTCTGGGCAGCCTGTCCCAGTGCTCGGTCACCCTCAGAGGGAAGAGGTTTCTCCTCATGTTCAGATGGAACGTCCTGTGTTCCAGTTTGTGCCCATTGCCCCTTGTCGTGTCGCTGGGCACCACTGAGAAGAGTCTGGCCCCTTCCTCTAGACATCCGCCCTTCAGATATTTATAAACGTTGTTGAGGTCCCCTCTCAGTCTTCTCTTCTCCAGGCTAACCAGACCCAGCTCTCTCAGCCTTCCCTCATACGAGAGATGCTCCAGTCATAAAATCTTACTCCCATTCATAAAATCTTACTAGGTCACGAACAACCCTCTTTCTTTGTCTACGTCCCACCATACTTTTGGCTCACTGCACGACAGTCCAACTCAGTTAGCACAAAGTTACACGCAGCTGAGCGGCTTGACTGAGGCCAAGCTGGGAATTGCTGATGGGAATTGCTGGACCACCTCCTTCTCCTCCCAGGGGAAGGAAGCTAAAAAATGCCAGCAAGCGTATGCACAGGAGGTTTTCTGGCTGGGGAAGGGAGCTCGAGCAGGCTGTCCAGCTCAACTCGCTGCTGCCTGGCTGCAGGGTTCCTCTGAATTTTATGGAAGTTATCAAACCCACCGTTTGCCTAGAGAAACCCAAAGCGGGGGCTACAAAGGCATTTTCAACTGGTTGAACATTAACTAGTATCAATCACAGCATGGCACAAGCTACATGAATCACTTCCTCAGCCGGAAACAGAGTTTTGTTGTGTGCTTAAAAATAATAACTGAATTTTCATCCAAATAGTGAATTTTAGGGGCTCACTGGACAATATGCTTCACAGTGGCATAGAAATATGATTTGGTCTCTCTGCCACAGTTAGGTGAAAATGTAATGAATTTTAAAATCACGTTTAATGTGATTTTCCAGTTTTAAAAAAAGGAATTCTTAAAAAAACTATTAATCAGTAATTGTCAAATATCAATCATTCCCAAATAATTAATGTTTCCCAAACATCATCTTAACAAATATATGAATTATTAGATTTCGCTTACTCTTGCTCTGCTGCAAACCAGTGAAAGGACAGACTAACACAAGGCCCTAAAAAAAAGGTGCCTCCGGTGTTCAGAGGACATAGGCACCATTAATTGATTAATTAATTCAGTATCAGACGAGCAAGGAAGACTGGATAAAAGGCAGACCTGCGAGGTCCCCCCAGAGCAGCCGGCAATGTCACCTGGCCTGGGAATGCCAGGAGCTGAACTGGCTGCGTCAGGCTGCCGCACACAGAAGCATCTCGTCACCCTCTTAGGTAATGGCTGCGTTAAAAACTACCGCAGCCGCACAATCACAAGCCCTCCGTTCAATACCATCAAACACTGCAGCGAGCGTCGGGGCTCTTGGCCTTCATCTTCAAGAGCGATTTTGCAAAAGGGATGATGCAGTGCGAGATTTCATGAGCGGAAGGTGACTACAAGTGAAGTAAGGCAGCTCCTAAAGCAGCAGCTATGCTATGAGAAATCCTGTGATTAGGTAATACGTTTATTACAGGTTATTAGTGCCTTTTATTACAGTGCTTTGCATCTCCGGTGTTACTTAAGTGAAGGAAAGAACTGAACTCCCAGCACTGGCTGGGCACTACCAGGTTACTGGGGTGGGACGCCACCAGCGGTTTCACTGATCCAGCCTTGAAAGGAAAAAAAATCCCCAAACAGGTCAGCTGAACCCTTCGGTAGGTTCAACCTAATTTGTAGAAGTGCCAAGACCAAAAAAATATTCACTTCATTAGGTTATCTGTACATTTCCTGTTGCAGTCAGACAGCAGTGAAACATGACTGGAACATTAGCTTGTAATAGCCCAGAGAAAAATCTGTTTTTCTAGTAGTGTGCCAGAATCCAAGGGGTTTGGGGTTTTTTAAAATTAATTTAAATTAATTTAAAATGCCTAGTTCTTCGGAGCTTTTTCAGCGTTAAACTTCTGAAACATTTCATTCTGCCAACACAAGGAGGAGAGAAGGAATAGTTCAGCTACGGCTGTGGGTCCACGGCAGCACCAGATCTGGGCAGTGATAATTTGGTCTAGAGTAGGTCTAGGCACATCATTACATTCCTGGTAAATTACTCAAAACCCACAATATGAATTTTATTCCAGATTTATGTTAGCTGACGGAGTATAGATTATTCCTAGTCTGGCATAAAGTCTGCTAATACAAATTTAAACTGGCAACTTTTTCTGAATCCGCAGAACAAGTTTACACTGGATCTGTGTTTGGTATCATGAGGCTTTAGAGGTTTTGGTCCTCCACCAGCAGCCCTGGAGCTTGATTTACTGTATTGCTGAAGCGGAGCCTCCAGGCCCTTGAGTGGGAAGAGGCTCTTCCCTTGACTTTTTAATTCAGATAATTGTTAGGGACGTTTTAAAAACCTGGAGCTGTGCTAACTGGGCAGAACCGTAGCTAAGGATAGGCTCAGGTTGGCTACGTAAGCATCACATCTTAGTAAAGCCACCATCATTGCTGCCGCAAGCAATTACAGGAAACGCAAGAATAAAGTGACACCTGTGAATTGTTTCTGCCCCAGCCTTGCTGCTCAGTGGGGTTATTACAGGCATTTCATCTACAGGACTGAAGAATGGATTGCGAAGCACTTACAGCGGCGTAGGCACAGCGATTTTACAGGCCTGTAAAGGGAAAGGGATGACTGTGCGCCTGAGTTACGCTGTCCAACGAAGCACGGCACAATCCAGCACTAAGCAGACATTCCCTGCATCCCAACTGCCCTCCAGCACTGCTTTGATAGGGCAGGGGGTTTAGTGACAGGCTTCACAGAAGTGTTCCGTTCTGTGGTGACGAAGCTGAGGAAGGCTGATGATTTTTTCTTCCTCCCTTTCAGAACAGGTTCAGTCAGAAATACATAACTCAACACACTTATTTATTTTTAAGAATTTTTCTTTGTCACAGACTGACATACGGGACAGTCAGCATCCTGCAAAATGCGAAACAGTAACCAGAGGAAGTTTCGAATTGCACTTCTAAAAAACCAATTTCAAAACAAATTAAAAGTCTCCTTCATGGAGTGGATAGCAACCTGCAGAACTTCTTATCAAAGGAGCTGTGGATGAAAAGACTTACATGGATTCAAGGAAAACCAGTGTAGTTTATGCATGAGAAACTCAGTGAGGCTACTAATTAGACCAGAATCACAACCAGCTCAGGGAGTCACTTACTGAAGACAGCTGAGTGCTTGGAGAGGATCAGAGGAGAGTTTCACATGCTTACCCTGTTCATGTTTTTCCTTTGATTCTGGCTATGACTGATGTTCTTCCTGATTTGCCCTCAGGATAAGGCATTAGCCCAATCCTATCACAACTTCAAGGCCCTCCCTGGGAAGGGGGATGAGAGGGAAAAGAAAAGAGAGCAGGAAGAAATCAAAATTTTTACACAGGACAAATGGAATAAAAGAAGGGAGGCCCCTGCTAAATGGAAGAAGTGAAAGGCTCCAACTGGAGAAACAGTGGTGTCCACAACTCCCCGGGGGAGAGCCCCACCACCAAGTTCTGCCTGGAGAGATGACAGCCATTGAACATGAGCAGTTTCCAGCCACCGTCCAGCTCCCTTCTCCTGGGGCTGCAGCTGGTCACAGCGTGGCAGGGGCAGGGAGACAAGGAGGGCCTTCAATTAGAGTATCAGGAAAGATGGATCCTGGGTCTACGCCAGCATGACTGCTTTGGTGGTATCATCACAGTGCAACGGAGTAACAGGAGAGCATTCCTCTAGGACAGAAACAAGTTTTCACTAACATTTTACAGAAACAGTCCCTGCCTCAATAACTACACGGCAAGTATTCAGAGACAGAATTTAGTTCTCATTGAAAAGATATTTTTGCAACTGGAAAGAGCAGCAACTTCTGGATCAGTTTCAGTGTGGAACACGTGAGCCTGTTTCAAACATGACTTTCACCTCCCAGCACTGCTTCTGACTAACCCTACAACAGGCCAAAAATATTGCACACGTCGAGGAAACGGAAATTAAGCCTGCAGTTACCTCATTGTTAGACTGAGACCTGCAGCAGATGTTTCATGAGCAGTTGTTACAGGTATTGCTCATTTTTGAAGATACATGGTTTTTAAGGATATATATTTCCTTATAAGGATATATGGGAACATCTCTGTTTCCTTCCTGCAAGATACTTCCAGCCCTCCTGCTCTGCTTTGCTCTGTTAGGCATACAGTACATCTTAGGGCTGCTGGCCACATGAAGATCTACATGTGCAGCTTGTGGGACTTGGAAGATTGGCCAACTCTGACCTACTTTTTCCAGGTTGTTAGGCTGGCAGAGGGGAGGAGTTTGGCTTGTTTTCTTCCTGAAGCTCCCTTGCAAAAATCAGGTCCTGCTTCAGGGCCTTGCAGGAAGAGTTATCTGATGACATTTCAACAGTCAAACCACGTATGCTATAGCTAAGTCAGGGTGCAAGACCAGCCAGCTGTGACACAGAGAACAGCTGGATTAGTCCTGAATGAGCTGCTGTAACACAAACTGTTGCATCTCTGCTTTAATACAAGCAGGCAAATCTCCAATTCCTTCCCTTTCAGCTAGGTCAGGTTTGAAACACTGCACACATATGCCTAAACTGCACTAGACTGCTGTGAGTCTGGCTTTAAATAAGCCAGCTTCGACACCAAGAGCTCACCACAGCTCATAGTGAACACAACCCCAGGGCAAGGCCTACAAAAGGAGAAATGGTGACTGAAACTGCACAGGGCATCACCTCCTCTTTCTCTGCACAAGTGGCTCCTGCAGCCAGGGATCCTGGGGGCAGGGAAAGGTGCACACACATCCCACGGCTCCTTCTTTCCTTTGGAGAAGCAGGAGGTAA
The DNA here is from genome assembly GCF_011004875.1 of Balearica regulorum gibbericeps. Lineage (NCBI taxonomy): Eukaryota > Metazoa > Chordata > Aves > Gruiformes > Gruidae > Balearica > Balearica regulorum. The sequence continues at coordinate 33,405,757 of NC_046191.1, read as the reverse complement.
CCAGGAAGCACGTCAGTGACATTGCCCCAGCGGAAGAACATCTCCTTGGCTTGCGGGGGACGTCTAATGCTGGTTGCAGCAGCGTGGGCTAGCTGTGCCAAGAGCCACTTACAGGAGCTGCCCCTTCCACCTCCACGTTAGCAAGTTTTGCAACCAGGGCTGAGCTGTGTTGACAGGAGTGCTCCCAATACTTTAACTTGTTTATCTGAGCAGCCTAACAACAGTGGAAATGCATCCTTACTTCCAAGTGGAACAGAAACTGGGATGGAAGCTGAGTACTAGTGCCACAAGCTATCCAACCTTTAAAATGTTTTTATTTTTAAGAAAAGACTTTTTCTTTACAGTGCCTGGAATTACACTGTTTATTATCATAACATCAAAAGTAGATGAAGCAAATAAAAGCTGCAAATTGAAAACAGGATTAAGCAAGATTAGTGATCATTAACAGCAGAGTCATACAACTCATTTCCTTTGTAGATGCTACCAATTATTTTGAAAGCCAGTATACTTAAAGAAAAATAGATCTTTAAAGATGTAAGACAAATTTTACAATGTTTCCTTTGGCCCAGTTTTCTACCAAGCCTCCAGAAAATCCAGAAGGGGAGAGATCCTGTGGAAAGAACCACCACGGTTTGCAAGCATTTCTGTTCCAGAATGCTGCAGTTTGGGATGCTGGTCTTTGTCTACAAGTTCTTGTACTGTCATACTGCCCTACAGTATGGTGTGGCATCTGGAATACATTCAAAACTAAACTTCTACTACATAAGACCTCACTGGACTGGAGGCAAGGTCTCTTCCAAAAGCTCCAGTTAGCAAAGTGATTTTACAAGGTCTATTGACCCCTGTGACCAGCAGAAAGCTAAGCAATTAAGATAATTAAACCCTCCCCAAAAAATACAGATTTTGAGATATTCCATCTTTTATTTGGTTTACATGGCAGGTTTTGGGCAGCAGCAGGGCTGCAGGGGTGGCTCCTGTGACAAGATACCAGGAGCTGCAACCATGTGAGACACAGCCAGCTTTAGCTGGCTCCAAGATGGACCAGCTGCTAGTCAAAGCTGAGCCCATCAGCAGCACTGGTGGTACCTCTCTGATAACCTGTTTAAGAAAGGGTAAAAAACACTGTGCAGCAGCTGTGAGAGAGGAAGGAGAAGCAACTCTGCAGATGCCAAGCGAAGGAAGGGAAGATCGTGCTCTAGGTGCTGGGCAGAGATCCCCCATAGTGAGGCAAGCTGTGCCCCTGCAGCCCATGGAGGACCATGGTGGTAGAGATCCACACTGAAGCCTGTGGAGGATCCCATGCGGGAGCAGGTAGATGTGCCCTGAAGGAAGTCACAGCCCATGCAGAGCCCACGCAGGGGCAGACTCCTGTCTAGAGCTGTGGCCTGTGGAGAGGAGCCCACACAGGAGCGGATCACGGCCCATGGGGGACCCACATTGGAGCAGTTTGTTCCTGAAGGACTGTAGCCCATGGAAAGGGCCCATGCTGGAGCAGTTCTTGAAGGACAGCAGCTTACGGGAAGGGCCCATGTTGGAGAAGGTCACGAAAGACTTTATGTTGTGGGAGGGACCCCACGCTGGAAGAGGGGAAAGGTGTGAGGAAGGAGTGGCAGAGACAACATGTTATGAACTGACTGCAACCCCCATTCCCCATCCCCCTGTGTCACTTAGGGGGATGGAGAAGATTCAGGAATGAAGGTGAGCCTGGACAGAAAGGGAAGTAAAGGGAGGAAGGTGGTTTCAGTTTTATTTCTAACTATCCTACTCTGTTACAATTAATTGGCAATAAATTTATTTCCTCAAATTGAGTCTGTTTTGCCTGTGACGGTAATAGGTAAGTGATCTCCCTGTCCTCATCTTGACCCATAAGAGCTTTTCATTGTATTTTCTGCCCCCATCCTGTTGATAGAGGGGGAGGGGTAGAGCAGCTTGGCCAGACAAGGTCAACCCACCAGATATCTGCTGCGGTTGCTCATCTCATAAATCTTCCAGCCTGTGAAAAAACTTAGCCAGAAGAGCTGAGCACAGCTAGTAGAGCAGCAGTCACTAAAAACAGAATTTAAATCTTTTGTAAGGACAGAGATGCATCGACTGGATGTTGATAGGACAGTCTCAAGAATGTGAGAGTCACCTTGAAAGGGACACTATAAAATTAAAACAAATGAAATCAGTAAAGGAGGTACTCCTACATGAAGGCAACAGTAAATGGGCAAATAGCTGAAATAAAGGACTTGAATGAATTCCTGGGAATGAGGGAGTCTGCTCTCAAAACTTCTTCTCCCCTCCCAAACATCCTGGGTCATGCATTCTTACAGTAATTCTCATTTATCATCCACACACACACGTTTACAGAATGACAAAGTGGTGTAAGTAGACCAACTTCCTTCATATATGAAAAGCATTTGCACAGAAAACTTTTATGATGCAATTATTGCCATTTTCATTTATTTTTATGTGCTTTATCAGTGAGAAACAAAAGCAGCTACTGCAGCTTAGCCACTCAGATCCTGGTATGACCCAGAATCAGATTTGATTGCTTGTCTTTGCCAGATCACTCTACAAAAATTTTAAAGCTTACAGAGACAATGGGAAATCTCAGCCAGATCAAATAAAAACAGAGGGCTGGAAGCTATCCTAGCTCCAGCTTTCTCTGTTGTTCCAGCCACCCAGATCAGCCAGGACACTAAAAATATGTCTTGAATAAGCAGTGCTGTGTGTGTGAACTCTTTGCTCAAGGAAACACATTGCCTGTGGAAGTTACAATGCAGTGGGCATTTATTATGTAGTTTTAAGGATGACACAACCATTTATGCTCTCCATTACTGAAGAGCTCAAGAAGTCTTGAAAAACTTGCTTAAAACACTGCAGATCTCCCCAGCCTAGGCTTGAGGACACAGAGGTGTGGATAACTATGCCAGAGAAGTCAGGCCCTCCATGCACCCATGGAGTTGGGGCACCATGCACACTAGACCTGTCATCGACAACTCCTTAAGCAGAGATAGACCTCAAATCTTTATGATGAGAAATATCACACAAACAGCAAAATTATAAGCTCTTCCACATATTTAATAACTTAGATTTACTCAGATATTTCACAGCTATTCCACAAAGTCTTGGAAAGACTTGGATAAAACAAGAAAAGCAAAACATTATACAAAATCTCTTGTGTTCCCCAGGACCCCCATCACCACCACAATGTAAAGTTACCTCTCTCGCCCACAGAGCGGTCACTGCCTACACAAACTGAAGCAACAGAATAAATTAGGAGAAACGCACCAGAAGAGTGAACAGCTTGGTAGTGTCCATCCTGGGAAAGCAACACTCCGGCACCCACCCCAACCTAGCCATCTCCCATTATATATCACAGCCACCCTCCCCGGTAGCGAATCCTATCCTTCAGATCAGACGCCCAAACGTAAAAGTTCAGAAATTCCTTCAACAAGTTACAGTTTTGGCAAATCATATAAATACATATATAGGCAACTATAAAGACCCTCCACCACTCACAGCTTCATACACCTTTCTTACGTAATTAACACAATTACTGATTTGATCAAACAGCTTCCAGGCTCCAACACAGCAAGCTTTGTATATACATGGGAAATAAAAACATTTTTCACTTTCCCAAAATAAAAACAGAAGCAATGATCTGTTTTTTTCGCTCCGGGGGATTTGCCAGGACTCCAAGAACAAGCCCTGGGAACTTGGAAGCTCAGCCAGAGATGCCCCAGACTGCAGGTGCCTCAGGCTACACAGCACTCCTGGCTGCCTCAGACAGGAAACCAAGCAGGTTTCGATGGCCCTTAAGCATAGTTCTGCCAGGTTTTATCAAACTAAAGTTCTTCCTGAGTAGCTTTTTGGTTTTGATGATTTGGCAAGATAACAGTTTTGTCTAGAAAAAAAATCCAATTATATTAATGGGTAATATTTGGAATTTATACTATAAGACCATACTTGTCCTGAGGGGGGGGGGGGGGGGGAAACAAAAACAAACCACCACACACACACACAAACCAAACACCCAAACATGGTCTTCTGGCTTTCTTCCCCCTTTCCATACTCCCTTTAATATCATATCATGGGGTTCCCATTTCAACCCCCTTTCTTCCCTTCCCATGTTCCCCACACTGTCTCATGCCAGAGACCTCTGTGTCTCTCCATATAACCCCGCTCCTTACACACATAAACCTGTGAGCCCCTTGTTCTACTCCTTACAGCAATTCTCCGGAGGTCGTCTTATACAAACACCCTCTCAGAGGCCACCAGGATAACACCGCTCTGCATCTTCTCAGTGTGCTCCTTTCCTTCACCCCACAGCAGATGCTAAATGGAGTCTCAACTCCTTCTCCCCTCCTGCCAGGGTTCCCCTCTCTCCCCTCATACTTGGGGCTCTTGAACATTCCCCTTCCAGCTGTCTCTCCCACCTACCCTCAAGTTTAATATCAAGTGGCCACCAGTTATGAAAAAAACCTGTTAACCCACTGAAGCAAAACTGTGCGTCGGAGCAGCTGCTCTAGTTTGACCTGAAAGCAGTTTCCAGGAACGTGCTGGGAGAGAAATAATTGCACGAACGAGCCCGATGAGAGAGCAGGAGCAAAGCACAACACTCATCCTCCCAGCCCCAGCCTGCAAGTCTCGTGCTATGCAACCCTCTGCATGAAGTGCCAGGGAAAGGGAGAGATGACCTGACAGCAAAATAGTCATCATCAAGGAAGCAGGAATATTCTTTTTACAAATTCAGCCAATATATTATTCTCTCCCTCTTCCTCCCTTAAGAGCAGACAAGAGTTTTCATGGGTCATTCTTCCTAGTGGTTTCCTGTTCAACTACCAAGTCCGGAGACTCAGAAGCCTAACAGAAAGGGGAAGAAGTGCTGGTGCCCCAGAGCCCCCCACCATGAGATCTGCTTATCCATTTTGGACTTCTTTTTTTCTTTTTTTTCTTCTTACTGCATTGACTCAGCAGAGCTTTGGGCTGCTTTCTTTTTAAGTGTTCTCACCACCAAACCACAGCCTTTTGAAGATACAGCAAATGCCAGTTTCACTATATTCAGAGCAGAACTTCCGACTGAGCCAAAAACCTAAGCGTAGGTGTTGCTTGCAAATTGTTTACAACTCACTCAACTTTTTTGGATCAATGAAAAGAAGGAGCGGCAAATCTGCTTTCTGAGTTAGTGAGCAATGAAATGGGTACATTGCCCTGGCTTTAACAAGCAAGACAAAAAAAAAAAAACAAAAAACCAGCAACCCACTAACCATTATTTAATGCATGACAAGCTTCACATGTTGCCTCCCCCTGCCTACAGCAACAGTCTCCTAAAAAAAAAAAAAAAAAAAAAAAAAAAAACAAAATAGAAAGAGAAATACTCACGCATGTCACCAATTGCTCCTTTTGTAACATTTGTGGCTTTCCTTACTGTCACAGTGAATATGTGTGAATACTGGTGTTCCACCTGGAAGTCAGAGAGTTAGAGGTGATTAAGCTCCAGAACCAAAAAACACCTATCAAAATAGGTTTCATTTTGTCCAAAAACTGAGACACATCACCCAGTCAAAATGTAAGTGAAACTCATACTGGATAGAGCATCTTAGAGCTGAACTGCATCCTGTAGCTTTACTGAAAGGTCAGACCTTATACTAGGGTTCCTTAATTTTCCTGCTGCCCCACCTACTAATTTCAATGAATAACACTCCTCCTCTCTACAGAGCCTGCTTTAAGGCATTTAGTCAGGGACAACTTGGTACGGTAAGGAAAAAAAAGGGGGCTATTTTACAGTGATGGGTGTAATTATTTCAAAGTATACGTTCTGGAATGAATATATGCATACTGCACACACAAGGGATATAGTTAGTAATGCATGGAATATACCTTTTTAGTATACATCAATATTCAAAGTGCAAGTGTCCTTAAGATAAAGGAGGGAAGATGAAAAGCAAGCTATTAAAATATTCACAAGCAATTTTCATGCAGTTTCTAGAGCTTCCTGCAAAGCCCAAGCACAGAGCAGGAGCTGCCTTTCTAAGAGGTCTGTCCTGAATGAATTAGGGAAGTAGAAAAAGGCATGAAATTAAGAAACAAAAGTAAAAACCTTTATGAAGAAAGGTCACTAAGTCACGTCTATTATTACTTTATCTATATAGCCATAGGTTTGACCAACCTACTGAAAACCATTATTAGAATCGCCACAGCATACTGCGAGGCAGACAACATCAGCCTCTACAGCCACACAGCTTGTTGGTAAGTTTTACATGTTAGAGCCAGGACCAGGTCTCACGCAATGGCCTCTCAGCATTTACACCTACACTGCTATCTTAAAGCCAGTCTTAGAACCCTCAAGCTGCCCAAGTGCCCACAGTGCCCAGACACTGATGTACCCGCTGGTACAACCCGGAGGGCATCAGTTCGCTCTCCTGCAACAGGAACACGGGCACCGGGAGGGGTGCACACCTGAGCTCTGCCCCTACAGACAGCGTCAGGTCCGAGCTGCCAGGCTCTCGCAGCTCAAGCTGCTGTATCAAAGCATACCTCCTGTGGGACCGCAGGTAGTGGCCCATCATATGCAGTGACACACCCCTACCTCAGGTTTCAATTTCTAAAACTGAAACAGTGATATTTTTTATCTTTTCCTAACCACTCATTAACTTTGTGAAATACACTAAAATAAACACTGCATATCAGTCATTGGGACCAAAACAACTAACCATATATTAAAGGTCTTACAACATATTCCAATCAGAAGGAAAAGGGGGAAGTGCCAGAATGAGGAAATGCACTGATGATTATTTAAAATTAGAGACAATACCTTCGATATGGACATGCATATTCAGGCTGTGCCTGGTGCCTTCTTGCTGTGTTTTCAGCTGGATACTTCCTTTTTTTTTTTTTTTTAAACCCCTTTTCAAAGGGACAAACAGATAAGCCAGCAAAACCCTTCAATCCATACATGGCTTAGTTTTCAACAGCGGCACATGCCTCCATTTAAGCTGCTTCGACTGTTAGACTTTATAAGGGCCTTCAGGGGGTTTTTCATTACTCTTTCAGAACCAGTTGTTTCAGCCAAGCCTCGTTATTTTACCCAGAGACTAGAACCACAGTGGTTCTCTCCAATACAAGCAGACCCGAAAAAAAAGACAGTTTCTTATAGGTATATATAATTTTCCTCAAAAAAAAAACCAAACCCAAGAAAAGAGCTAAAGACAATGTTCTAAAGACAGCAAAAGAGTGGCTTGTGAATGCTTAAGTAACAGTTGAGTTGAAACACAATGCAATGATACCAATACAACCTCCACCACAAGTCTGTAGCCTAGAGGTCTGCAAAGGCATAGCCACATTGCCACAGCAAAATAGCAAGGAGAAAATGCCCACAGTGACACTGAGGGTATGACTTCACTGCAGACACTGGCTGACCCAGACGCCGAATTGTTGCATCTTTAAGGCTGTAATCGCCCACGTTATGATGACTGCTGGAAGCTCATTTTGCGACAGTCTGCCCAGCAGTACATTTCAACTCTAATTTTTCCCCTGTAAGCTGTAGGAGTTGTCTGGTTCGAAGAACAAGTAAGCAGGCAGGGAGGAAACTGCGGCAGCGTGAAGTGCTACCTTACAAGCGGTATTCTGAAATTGTCATTGCGCAGCAGTTCACCAACCGCAGTAAAAATGGAACCCAGACTCTATAATTGATCTTCTCCCAACTGGGACTGTTAACTCACCTTAAAAGCAAACCCAGGAGAAAGGGTTTAGATGCAGGCAAAGTTGTTAAGGAGCAACACCTATTCAACAGCCTGCCTTGTGCTGACATGGAGACAGACCAATGATTCTGTGACACCCATCACCTTTTGCATCGCAGCTTCCCACTCCCGCAGAGTGGACGGACGAATAGAAAGGCAGATAGGACATCCCTCTGAACAAACTTCTGCCTCTGCCACGTGGCAAAAACCCCCAGTTTTCCATCACAGCAGGGTAAACAGGGATTTTAGCAGGTATATGGGAACAGTTGGTACATAGCTGTGTTCACAGCTACGTAAAGTCACCCCAGCTCTGTCATTCACCTTGCTTCAAGAATTTTTACAAGCTGTGAATCTGCAGAGAAGAAAAACTCTCACTGTCCCATGTTTCCAGGTTGCTTCTTGAAAGTGCTCAAAGCAGTTTTATCAGTGTGTGCCACCTTCACACGCATGTCAGATCACTGAAGTGTCGGTTTCACAACATGACACCAGCCTCAGAGTTTGTTCACACAGACTGATGTAGTTCCTTTGTCATATACAACCTTATAATTAAGAGAAACAGCCCGAAGTACAAACACACCACCCTTCTCCCTATTCTTCGCTGTTAAGAAAGAGCCTGTCCTCACTAGAGACCACAAATCAGAGATCTGAACATTTAGCAACAAAGAGGAGGATGGAGTTATAATTAAGTTACAAGTATGGGACATGGGCGTGCTGGATTTAGTTCTCAGCTGCTGAGGAACTTGTGTGCAATTCTGGTGCCCCAGAGTCCTAGCTGTAAAACAGGGATACCACAAGATGCTCACTGACAAAAAGCACTTCTGTAAAGTAATTTTCTCGCATCTCATGAAACTCATATGCCTAAATAAAACACCTACTATCAAAACAATACTAGTGTATTCTCATTACAGCAGTACAGAGATTGTCACCACTTTCTATTACAAGTCAATAACTGGTTTGCTACCATGAGAACTGCTTCCTATTGACTTAAGCAGCAAACCCTGTCAGTGCAGGTGTTGTTCTGCCAAGGAAGTTAAGCCTGGTTTAAGATCTGGTATCCTCCAAAATGAATGCGAGTACACAGAGGTCTGGCAAAACAGAAAAATATTATCTTATTTCCCCACGCCTCACCCAAAATAACACACTGAGGCTTATAATTACAGAGTTATTAATATTTGGCCATAATCACATGCTTGGAAGAAATTTGCGACAGAACGCTACTAAAATAAATGATCTCCCTCTTTGTAAAAAAAATACACAGAGATACACAGGAAGCTCAAAAGTCTAGATCTTTTCTTACCCCAAAATAAATGTTTTTCATGCAACTTAAGCACAATCGGAAATTAAGGCAATTTTCCACTTAGGATCCAGTTTCTAAGGGTATTAAGAGGCCTAAATGTCCATATTAACAACTAACACAACTTTCAGAAGCATTTTTGGTTAGTTTTTGAAAAGACTGAGTTCTGAAGAAGTTAGATGCCCTCTGAAAAATACCACAGAAATGTGTTGACTCTAAATACTTTTATAAATCCAGCCCTTGCTAGTTTAGATGACTAAGCTGCATTTTCTAAAGTGACTTACGTTCACCTAAGTCTTGATAAAAATCTGTACATTGCCAACTCCTCAATTACTTCTGAAAAAGAGACGATGATGTATAAATCACTTAAACGTTGCAACACTGAGTGGAGCAACATCGGCATACCTTTAAAAATCCAAAGCCAGGTTAAAAATCTCAGAAGCTCACAATTAACTCAAAAACCTAAATCCTGTCATCTAAAGTGACCTAGCTTCAAATGCATGCTTGTCATGGTTTCAGCAGGGACCGAGTCAATTTTCTTCCCAGCAGCTGGCATAGTGCTGTGTTTGGATTTAGAATGAGAATAACGTTGATAACACACTGGTGGTTTTTAGTTGTTGCCAAGCAGTCAAGGACTTTTCAGCTTCTCACACTGCCCTGCCAGTGAGAAGGCAGGGGATGCCAAGAAGCTGGGAGGGAAAATGGCCTAAACTGGCCAAAGGGATATTCCAGACCATATGGCATCACACTCCAGATATAACCCGGGGGTGGCCAGGAGGTGCTGTGGCTCAGGAACTAGCTGAGTGTCAGCTTCGGCCAGTGAGCAATTGTGCTGTGCATCACTTGTTTTGTACATTCTTTTATTATCATCATTTGCTCGGTCTTTATCTCAACCCACAAGTTTTACCTTTCACCCCCCCCCCTTCTTTTCAATTCTCTCCCTCATCCCATGGTGGGGAGTAAGTAAACGGCTGTGTGGTTGTTTTAGCTGCTGGCCTGGTTAAACCATGACAGTGCTTCACCCCACTTCCTCTTTCTCCATAAATTGGGGGGGGGGGGGGGGGGGGAAGGGAGGGGAGGATAATAAAAAAAATAATCAATATGCCTTCTCTGAACATGGGTTTCCTGAATTATGAAAACTCCTGTCTACAGCATTCCCTCTCTACTGGTGCAATCCACCCCTTGTAGATACAACCACAAGTATCCTGTACAGCCATGGTTTAGTATCCCCTGTTCACATACCACAGCCCTAACTCCTCCTCCTGCCTCCTTTGTTCCTCTCCCACCTTTGACTGCTTTTCCCCCCCCCTCACAGTAAAATTTCCCTAATTATCTGATTTCCTCTGGTTTACATATCACTGCATTCGTATGTACATACACAACATTACCTTCCCACTAGAGGACTGGGAAACAGAACACCACGCTGAGATCTCCTCTAACACAATCGGGTTTTACCTATGAACTTTCTGCACTTACTGAGAAAGCAAGGGATTTGCATGCACTGAATATAGTGTATTTCATATCCCAGAATGCTGAGTCACAAAATGCAATTCAATCAGGAGATATACTTGCACACAAAATACCAATCAGGAAACTCTGGTATAGACAGATTGTGTTTTAAGTACATACTACTTTTACTTCCTTAACATTAAGGACACTTGAGCTGACGATTAGGCTGGACAAATGAAAATGTTTGCCTGTTTTCTTAAGTAACTGATTTTCATAAAGTCCATGCTCTTCTTTCACACGGTATTACAATTATGACATTTGTGCATACACACACGAATTTTTTATCTTGGAGTGATTTTCCCCATTGTTATAATATTTACCCCCCATATCAGTGTAACTGAAGATGTATGATGCATTTTAGTTCTCTATTCTCTGAATCTAAAAGCACTTTTGGTACAGTCAGTTCTGTCTGTACCTGCAGTAGCTTTGTGAATGCCTTATTTTATTCCTCCAAGTCTTTCATAAAATAAGATACACACCAAAAAAAGATACCAGAAAATATGTCATAGTTAACAGAAAGACTTTTGGAAACTGCAGAATTATTTTGAGTCTTTTAATGCCAAATATCATTAAAATGTCAGTATTTTTGCATTGGTATGAGCCTGCTGCCCTGACTGTTCTAAATTTTAGTAAAACTTTCCATGCAATTTCAATTTTCAAATTAAGAAACCTCGAAATTTTCCATTCACTTTTCAAGCAGTTATAGGATCAGCTCTTGCATTAACAGTGTTCCTTCCTGCATTAGGAACATTCTTCCAGCAGCAGTTCAGCACTGCCAGAAGACTAACTACACATACTTCTAAGGCTGCATTTTGTTCATTACGGTGTATACACATATTGGCATCAAAGATCTTTTATATGAATGATTCAATGAACTACAACTGAGTGCCTCAGAGACCTCTTCCATAAAGATATGGAGCAGATCAACCATTCCATCCAGGAGAGGGCACAGATGCAGAAAGGAGTAAGTTAGTGTATCGTTAAACAGAGACATCAACCTAAAACTTGTGAGTAAAACACGAGTTTGACATCTGCTGGCTGCAAACTCGTGTAAAGGATATGACTGTGTGGGGTAGAAACCACATCATTGATAAGAGATCATTTCAAGGAAGCACACGCTGCCTTTTTAGCAATGTGAAAGTTCAACATGACAAATGTATGGTAACTATCTTTACGTATGTATCACTTTTCCTGCTGTGAGATTCTGGGACTGTTACAAGAAGTGCTTGATATGAACACACCCAGCTTGTTTCAAGATTTCAGTTTGAGTTCGAAACTGCGATTTCAGTGTTCATTTTGGAAAGTCACTCGAAGATAGGCAAGTGAACATTATAGCCAAAAGCCAGCATTCAGCAAGCTCCTGAGCCACTCCGCTCCCCTGCCATGGAAAGGGCAGTTCTGCTCCCATTTCCCTTCCCCTCCTTCCCCTGCACCTACTTCTCTACTTATACATGGTTCTACCCTTCCCTTGAGCCAGCTGACAGCAGAGAACTCATCTTTTGCACTGAACTGTTTTTCTGCCAATCCAAGCAAGGTCAATGCCAATCGTATCGATTTGATAGCTGGTACAAGGGATGCAGCAGGAACACGGGAATAAAGCAGGAGGGAGCAGGAGCTTTTGGCAACAGTGTGCTGTTGAGTGGCACAGATCATTTCACTGACACCTAGATCTTGCAGGCTATATTCTGAAGATTCTCTTCCAATCGACATCATTGATGCACACTAGTTTAAGATGTGAACATCCGAAATTGCCAACTTATCCCTCTATTTATACTGGTGAAAAGTGAAAAAGAGTTATTTGGTAACTAGAATTGTACCCCAAAAAAATTGTACTGTAAGGGAGAAAGTTAGACACATGAAATTACTTTTGTAGACTACGGATCAGCTTGATAATCAGTGTGTGGAAAAACTGACATGGAATCGTTAACTACAGGCACTTTGAAGAAGCACTTTGAACAGGCAAGTCCTTCAGAACAATACAACATCATACCCATGAAGTCATTAGGAGCCCATATTCCATTTTGATTTACACCTGAGCGACTACACTCAGAGCCATGACATGCTTTCAAAAATCTAACTTGAATCTTTCCAATTGCATTCAAATAAGTTTCTGAACAAATTTGCTCTAACCATGCTTACTGTTTCTTTAAGGAATTAATAACAACTCTAATGCTGTGTGCTTTTTTAGACTAACTTCTAATAGGATCCATTATACGAGACAGTACATATTATATGAGGCAGTATACATGGAAGATCTAAAGCTACTTACCACAATGTGTTGATAAGGATCTATGACGGACATTTTTGCCTCAATTTTTATTCAAGACAACTGCCGAATGTCTATTTCGGTTCTACAGAGAAGAGGCTTCCCAGTTTTTCAAAGCAGAGTTCAGTACAACAGCTCCTTTAACTATTAAATAAGTAAATAAAAATAAAAAATAATTAAAATTCTTATGTTCCTTTTAAACTACATTTTGCAACAGAGCACTTCAGGAACTTATGTTCCTCCGCTTTGGGAAGGTTCCCACAATTCATTTGTTTACCAAGAACTTAATTTCATATAAGCTATAGAGGTATAGATATTTACTTGCCTGAACTAGACAAATTTCTTGTGCTTATTTCCTCCACTTCAGGGTAAGAGCATGAACCAAATATCTTGAACTCCAGTCATCCAAGTGTTTCCAAGTGTTTCTAGCAGCTCTACAGATAAATAAAAGAATAATTATATTTATCCATTACATACATTCAAATGTATATGCTTGCATGCATTACAATCCTAGTTTAAAAAAAATAAATAATAAAGTCAGTGTTTAGTTAATGGTCTTTTTACTGTAGTGACAAATTCTTGGTTCCCACGCTTTGCTTCTATGTTAAAACGCTCACATGGCCAGGACAGGACAGAAATTAAGTTCCTCTTTGTATCCTTCTCCCTGCACAAGGTGAGGTACACGAATGTGTCCTGCGCTCCCACCAAGGGACGTGAATTTTAGAACTGAAAAGCCAGTTGGAGAGCACAAGCACAAGTCAGCCACTTGCACCAGACAACCCTTTGTAGTAAGGGTCTGTTTAGCCATTTTAACACAGCTTTTCATATCACCTTAACTTTGAAAGCTTTTTCCCAAAGTCATACCTTACCGGAATTTAATCCACAGCAATAGAACAGGAGAGTTCATTTGGCAGCTGCTCATTTAACCACAAACAAGCAGCAATAGTGCCCTCTGTAAACCTGGGAAGGGAATTCCAGCTGAAGCTGTGGCTCCCTGGCCAGCCCAGTTGTCTGGAGATTCACAAGAGGCTCTGATGGGCAAACTGTAAACCAGCTGGTAGGATTTAAACAGGTTCTTCATAGGCCCCCTGTTTTCTGAATGCTTTGTGAAGATTTCTACTGAAATCAGGGGCCACCAGAGGCCTTAAACTTCAGAACTGTTTCCAACCATCAAAATAAAAGTATATTAAGAGAGATTATTTCTTTCTACATCTCTAAAAACACCAGGATTTCTCAGATTCAGCTGGACCATGGTCAGACCTGAACCATGAGCAGAAGCTTCAGAATGAAAAGGAAAAAAGCACCACATGGGGCTTGGTCTCAAGGAAATGATTCCTAATCCTCAATTTTGAAAGGGCAGAATAAGCCCTAAAGAACGATTTATGTCACTCCCAAAACGCTTGCTCTTGAGCAACTATATGCAGGCATTTCCATAAAAATTTTGTTTCATTAAGATAACTAGAACATTACGATATCCCTTCTTTAATCTTGTCAGCACTAACAATAGCTTGAGGCCTGAAATTACTCTGGTTCTATTTATTTGTTTTTATCTAAGGAAGTCTGAGTAAGACAGACTAGCACACATCCAGTTCGGTTTTCATTCAAGGAAGCTCAATGCCAGAGCAACAGGAACAAGCCATCTTTATCATAGAAAGCAAGCAGCTTTTCAGACTTAAAGGAAAATCTCTAACACACAAACCCACCATTATTTCTCCTACACCAATAATAAATGCAAAGACTTATTTTTATTAAAATTCTATCAGCCAAATTCAGCAGCGGCATAAACAGGCAGATGGGAGGAAGTAACGTGTTTATAGACATACGGTATAGCTGGTTTGTTATATTAAAGTTTATTTTACCTTGTGTCCTACTTACAGTAGGACATTGGAGAACCTTGGTAAACAAGCCCTGCCGTATCAGTTTTTGAGGAACTGTTACAAATCTCAAAGGCAATCAAGGAAAGGGAACAGTGAGGGCTATCCAATCACTGTAACAAAGGGGAAATCTGTAAGCATAAACCAGAAAATACACTGTTTCCCCTACAAGTTACCACACTTGTTTTGAGAAGATACACAAAACCAAGCTAAGGATACTGCTCTGTCTGTGGAAATAAGAAAATGGGTTAGGCCTAGGATGAGAAGCCTGGTTCGAGTTACTTGTCTAGCATATTAGAGGCAGAGTTCCAGTTCTCTAGATCATCACTCAACTGGTCGACTGGCTTAGACATTACATCATCCTCTTTTCTCCTATAACCCCCTGCCTCATTTCAACATCTGCAGGAAACACATTTGTGATCCTGCAAACAACAGTCTCTTTGACTAGAGAGCTGTAATGAATCCCTGAGCACCATCTGTCCTCCATCTTGGATGATGCAAGGGTCATGCAGACAGACAAATATGCAATCACGTAATTAACAACTGTATCAAACACACACGCACAAACTGTGAGCTGAAGACATACAGGCAGATTCTCTGAATAGGAAGAAAAGGGCCAGGGAGCAAGTAGACCCTGATGTGAGGCGCAAAGCCTTATATCCTGGTTTTCCATACAGCTCCGACCAACAGCAGGACAGATCCCAGCCCTAGTCATGCTGGTATCACTCCAAATTGGAGCTCTGGGTTTGCTGTTTTAAACACCGTCTTTCAGGATGTGCTAAACAGAGGCAGGTACCCAAAGACAGGCATCGAGTGCCATTTCAGGTACGTGAGCGTGCCTGAGGCACCCTGGGGCTGGCAGATGGACAGGTGTCTGTGCTCCGCCAGAAGCCAGCAGCACATCTGAAGCTGTAGCAGACATCTATGTTTAAGTGACTTGAATACTTATGTCCTTTACAGCGGATTTAATTCAAATCAGAGTTACTTGACCCTAATTAATTACACCACACCCTCTACAAGCTCACACTACATTATCAATGGAGTTTGGGTTAAGCACATTAATATATTTCTGTATCTAAAAATCTCAGCATGGCAGAGAAGCCAAAACACAGCACTAACAGAAGCTACCTGTTAGGCTCACCGAGAGCCACAAAGAAAGCATCAAAGAATGTTTACTTCAAACATCTGCATTAAATAGAGCTGTGATACCAAAATTATCTCACTTAACACTGTCACTGCGCACTGTCCATCCCACAAAGCCTAATGTAAAATCATCAACTCATTAAGGACTGTATCACAAGCGCATACAAAGAACCGAACTCTAGGTGAAGCTGGTGGCGGGCCAACCCTTGACAGATTGCAGAGGAAGTAGCACCTCTCAGCAGATCTTCAAGGACACTTTAACAGTGTTAACAAGCATTGTTTTGTTTCCCTGCCAGCTGGTGGTATTGCAGTGCCTGTGAACTGTGCTGTTCCCAGGGCTGATAGCATTCCTTCCCAAAGGACTAGGAAAGCACCTCACCGGCAGCACCTCTGCAACACAAGCATAAATTTTGTCAGTTCATACAGTATCACCAGATTAACTAAGCTGGCCCAAATGATTAACGATATATTTCTTGATGTTTTATTGACAAATGTCCGAGTTTACAAAACACCATAGCAAACACAAGCTGTTGAACAGGCCACAGTTCAGGTTGGTCATGTAGTACAGAGACAGCTTTCTGCTAAGTTCCTAAATCTCGTTTTCACCCAAAAGTGAACTCTACTTTTGTCAGCCCAAGAGCATTTAACTGAGGCACAGTTTCAGACATCAAAAGTAAAAAGCTATTAGTGGATAGGTGTTTTGCTGTTTAAATCAAGACTCCTAGCTCATTTTCACTCGAGCTGACAGAGTGAAATGGATAAGGAATTGTCTCTAAAAACCGACAACATCAGAGCAATTCCACAAAAAGAAGTTACACACACACGCACACATGGAGATGATTATTACTGGAATGTTTTCATTCTCAGTGTTGATCCAGTAAATCCCTACAGATAATTCAGTTTTACAGGATATGTCGAGAACAAAGAACGAGAACAATAATGAGATTTTTCCCATTTCATGCTGAGTATGAGCTTACTCCACAGTTAGTCTCACTGAGTGGAAAAGCTCTGAAAATAAGTAAAACACAACACAGTGTAAGTACCACCACCAGAATACGTCCTCAAGATTGTAAGTAAAATCATGAGGGAGATTGTTTATAATCAAGCTGGCCACTTCCTCTTAAAAATCAAAGAAATGGACAATTAAAAAAAAAAAGTTAAGTGAATAAGTGCGACTCACCAGTACAGTCATTAACGTTCAATCTAATATGATAAGAGTAAGATAAGTACAGAGTAAGCTAAGTATTGACTCAGGCTTTCAGCATACATTTTTATCAAATGAGATTACAGTGTTTTACTTGGTTACAGATTGAACCTGTGATTGTATAATAGAAATAACAAATAATCTCTTTTTACATGATTTTGCCTAGCATCCTGGAAAAATCACTGTAATGTTATTTCTTAATTTAGGTCTTCCCACCTCCAGCTTGTTTTTCCAGCAAGAAGGCCAAAAACCAAAAGAATGTGAAAAATCTGATGGAAGTTCCATGAAAAAGAAGAACTATTAGGATATATAAAAGTGTAAGAACACTTACAGTACACTAGTCAAGCCCATCTGTTATTTAAATCATTTCAAGATGATGGTCTGTGCAGGCTCTTTACTATATGCACACTGCCATTAAGAACAAGCAAGATTAAAAAATGCCCAGCATTTCTGTACATTAGGATTTCAGAATTTAGTTACTCCACAAATAAACTTTTTTATGTCTGACAGTTATTTGTTTAAGGATATTCTTGTTTTTGAAAGCCCAGCTTAAGGCAGCAGAGAACAAAAACCTCACAGTTCAAGATAACAGGTACCCCAAGTACCCAGCATGTTTGAGATATCCAGCCAGGCTCTCCAAAAGGGAAACACTCAGTACCAGCGGCAGCTTTAAAAACGTTGCCAGAAATGCAAACACCTAAATAATAACTTCTAAAATTAAATAATATACATCTCAAGTGCAACACCTGACTGGACAGAGTTGAATTTACTCCTTTAAAACTTAGGTGAAGGGAAGGAAAGAAAGAAAGCCTCCCCTGCAATTTCATTTTTACCTGGATCTTTGACAAAACTTTCCGTTTCCTCTGCTGTGCTGCAGTTTTGCTGGTAAAGAGCTGTTGCCTGCCAAAACTTCCAGGAACCCCCTTTAAGAAGCCTCACTGGTGCTGCTGAAAGAAGAGTTGCTGAATGTTTCAAGGCACTAGATTTAGACTCCAAAGATCTCAGTCCAAATCCCTCACTCTCCCCTGGTGACAACAGGGATGTCATCCAACTTCTAAATACTTCCGGGCCAACAGCTTTTAAAGATTTCATTAAAATAATGAGAGTTTGGTTCTTACATATCTAACTTACCTATGCCTTCATTCCTTCTTTTGCTTCCCTGCTGTAAAATAGGGATCATTTAAAATAAAAGAACTTTAGGGAAAATATTAGAATACATTTTTATTTAAGTATTTATGCTTGACTTTTTGGGGAAGAGACAAGTATGCAAAGCTGACCGACGCTCTCAGGCTTCAATCACAGATGGCAATCCTTCTGCAGTTATGCAGTGGTTACACACAAAAGAACCACAATAATAGCTAAAAATGCAAGGAAATTAACAGCTGGCTTCTGTTCAGGTAACACATGTCAACAATAAAACCAATCTAGCTGAAAGTTAGGCAAACATTTCCTTTAAATATCTTTTTCAATCATTTTTCAATTCAGTTAGTATCCAGAGCAAGTTATCCAAACTGCTCTCTGTTGGGTTTTTTTCTGAATTTCCTGGCATTTCTGTTAACACCAGCCAGCACACACAGGCTACCATTGCGTTGGCACTGCAGGGATGGAGAAAGGACTGCATACAAAAGGTGTGTTTTGTCATCTTACACTCATCGTGCCTGTAAAACGTGACTCAACGTTACAGCTTTCATGTCCTGGTTTTGGACTGCTTAAAATATGAGCTCTGGTCACTGTCTGTAACAAAGGGGACAATTGTGCTGCACTTCCTTTGGTCTATGACAAAGTAAGAGTGACTCAAGGAAATTTGTCAAGACTTTCTAGTAAAAGTAGTCATGAAAAGACTTCTGACGCTGAGAGTTTTCAGCCTCTTAAACGATGTGAGTAAAATTTATATCGAAATATTTTACGGCTATTGCCAAACGAGTTTAAGTCATACAAATGTATGTTTTACACACAAACACAGACACAAAGGCAAGTATAGACATTCCTACTGCATATGTTATATTCTTGAGGGGAGACACTAAGTAGTGAACTTAGACTATGAACGATGTCTTTGCATTTTTAATATACAAGTAATTTCATAATCAACTGATTTAATAAACGCTAGACCTGGCAGGAAAGCCCAACTGCCCTATCCATTTTCTTGAGAAGTCTGCAGCTGGACACTTTTGCAACAGAAAGCGCATCAATATCAGTGCTCTTCATCTTGTACCTAATACCCAGCTTCCCCACAATGCCAAACAGCCTGGGGCAAAGCCTGCCTGACCCCACACAGCCCAGCCTCTAGCCAGAGAGGCTGTCAGTCCAGGATCTGAGCAGTTACAAAAAAGCTCCCGAGTTACTGGCTCATGTTTGAAGCCAAACTTGTATCAGCAGTGCAAAGAAAGCATTTACTCAAGGGTTTTGATTTTCTCTACCAATTCAAGTAGCTCCTCCACAGCCCTCTTGTCCCAGCAGGAGAGGGTAAGCAGCAAGCGATCCTCCTGCTGAGCAACTCCACAAGGACATGGCACATTATTCTGACCATTCTTGAGCTTCCTCTTTCTGTGCCATGCCTCTCGCCACTTTGCTGAAGCGCTCTCTGTCCCCGGCCACCTCTGCTCTCCACACTGAAGCCAACGAGTGCCTGCGCCTGCTCTTTTCCCAGGGCTATGGTGGCAGCGTAAAAACAGGTTCAATCTTCTCTTCTACCTTTTCAGCTGAGTTCAGTGTAACATCAGCAAAAGCACCAGGCTGCTGCAATAGCTCTAGTGCAATCTCTCTGCTGGTTGAGGAAGAAAGCTTTGAACCGGGTGACAGTTGTCCAGAAATGAAGCAAGTAACAACACAGCCAGACCCTGAGAGGATGAGGGGAAGGATCTAAGCTGCTATTAATGGATGCACATTACCAACTAAGGCTTTGGAGATGGGTTAAAACTGAAAATAGTATTTTCATTTAA
Organism: Balearica regulorum gibbericeps; assembly: GCF_011004875.1. NCBI lineage: Eukaryota > Metazoa > Chordata > Aves > Gruiformes > Gruidae > Balearica > Balearica regulorum. The sequence continues at coordinate 33,385,801 of NC_046191.1, read as the reverse complement.
TACAATTATTGGACAATTTTCTGTTTGTCATAAGTAAAATGATGTATTAAACATTACTGTAATCTGATTCTACCAGTACCTAGCTACACCAGTGGTTAGACAAAACAAACAACACAAAACTAAAAAAAAAGCAGTAACTGCTACCTACCCAGACCTTAAATGTGGCCTTCAGGAATGTGACAGAAACAATCTAATTCACTAAGGAGTCACAAACGATGACTCAAAAAGTAAATGGACAGCAATCAAAGTCTGGAAGAAACCCCAAATTTACATGTTAAAACAGCTTTGCAAAATTAGGGACATAAGAGGGATTTTCATGCTCTTCTCTGAGACATAGAGGATTGGTCAGCCAGAGAAAGTTCAACAAAACTTAGATGAACTATGACTACTCTCTTACCAAACTGCCTAAGCTTTTAATTTAACTATTTCTTAAGGCACCGAGGGCTTACTACCTCCCTTGCCAACTCAAACTTTCTCCCAGCGTATTAAAACACCGTTTGATGTGCCTGCTCTGTGCTGAAAGGGAAATGACTGCCACATATTACAGGCCAGAGAATACACAGTGGAGATGTTCAAGTACTTTTCAACAAGAGGTTTCGTTCAGAAAATGTCAATTTGTCAAAGCAAAAAGCTGTCTTTAGAGAACTACATCAGTTTTCACAAAACTCTTTTTATGAGAGTTTTGGTCTGTCTCATCCCCAATGTTTGTTATTTCCCTTGCCCTTCATCTATGCATAGCAGGTGATGCCAAGAAGCAGGACCTCCCTACAACCAGCCATATATTCTGCTCTAGTACGCAAAAAATTCAGAGTCTAATTCTTCACCTGAACGATGCAGAAAGCAGGTTGGGCACTGCTCTCCTCCTGCACACACCAGAGTGTTAGCCAGCAGTGCCCCGCTCTGCTCAGTGGTCATTTTTCTGAGCTTCTTTCAGAAACATCTGTACAGCCTCGTAGCTGATCATAGACAGACCTATGTAAAATAGTAATTTTAAAGAGAAGAAGGAATGGGAGTGAGAAGCCAGGCTTGGTTCATATGAACCTCCTTACTTTGCATTCACTGGTGAAAAAAGTTTTACAAGCAACAAAACCTGTTTTCCTTCTGCCTTAGCCATATCAAACATTTTTTCCATGCTTGCCTTATTTCAATTACAAGAGATAATCCTCAGAAGCACACATAAAATAAGGAGAAGAAAAAAAAAAAACTACAAACACAACCACACACACATACTACACACCTTAATCTTTTTTCAGACAATACCTGAAAAATTATGGTGAATAAAATTCACCATAATTGTAGCGGCCATTTTTTCACAACACTGGATTTGAGAGGGGAAAGTGTCTAAGGTGAGACTATGAGACATGATTTCAGGTTATTATACATAATTTTGATTCAGATTTGTCTTAGTGACTAGGAAGAAGCTATTTAATTTCTCTATATCAAACACACCCTTATAAAAATTACAACTATGTTCACCAGGCCACAGAAGAGTTGAAGAGCTCTTTAAATTAATAAATTTGGGATCCTTGGACAAAAAGGAATGCAAGTATAAAAAGCAAAATCATACTTAGAAGTAGGTTATAGTTAAGTGTAATCAGTCATTTACCAGGAAGGTTTATGTGCTACTCAAAGCAGAAAATGCCAGAGAAATGCAACATGTTGGCAGATTTTGCAATTAGTCGAGTACTGGTTTTCATTAGTGTCAGCACAGACATTACACCAACTTCCTATAGGAACCTCGAACTGCCTGCTAATAAAAAAATGAGTCTGCAAGTATCATCACTGAACACACACAAACCCAGAAAAGAAAAAAAAAAAAAAAAAAGGATGCAAGAAAAGCTAGGACTTGCTTCCTAGCATCTTCCTCTCAGATGTTGTACAAGCTGCTATTCTCGTTTGTCTTGAGGTTTTTCACTAGCACTCTCCTTGATTCAGAGTTCCGGGGTTTTGGTCACGTGAGGCAAAACTATTTTTCCACATAAGGTGACAGTCCAAAAACACCATAGTTGTAAAAGCTTAGCAGATTCATGCCTTTATCTAAGGATAAAGGGGAATTGCACTTAGTGCCATGGTTAGAAGCTCATTATCAATTCTCTTTGGATTAGGAAGAAAAAAGGATTCAAACAAAAACAGCAGCGTAAGAATGGTTAGCTTCCTATTTTATTGAAATTGCCTAGGTCAAGTTATCATCATTATTACAGATGTTCATTTTAAAAGTTTTGTACTTATGAAACTTTTAAGCATAGACGTGCCTTAGAAGTGTATTATCTTTTACAATTCCCCATTATAAGTTATTTTTAAAAGTTGGTACACAAGGGTAATGAGCAGAAAATTTCTAATTAGTTACGTTCCAAGGGTCTACACATTCACCTTCTCCCCAAAATTATTTGTAGTTCTGTAGGGTTTGGTTTGTTGTTTTTTTTCTAACAGGCCTGCAACGTCCGGCAGCAGCTGCTGATTTTGCATAGAGTTAGACTTTTGCATGCTGAGTACAAAGGCACAGTTTTTCTGACAGAGCATGCAAAGTAATGGTTTAGGCCACAGCGAGAGCCTCTCCATGTCTGGTACAACAATTACCCATGAGTGTTGTTTGTTTTCCCACTGACGTTAAAGGGGTTTGGAACAGGTCAAAATGAATACTGTATTTGGGAGCATTTATTTTTAGCATCCATTGACAATGCAGTTCTAGTAGTTAAACCCCATTTACAATCTATATCCTGGAGACACAGACATGGTAACAGGGAAGAAAAAACCCACAACAAATAAAAACAACCAAACACACACCAAAACCCCACAGTTAACCTACAAAGCTTTCCAAAAGCCAGATCTTTCTCTTTAACAGTCTGGCCAATGAAACAGCCAGACAGGATGAAACAGCCCTTTACATATGCATTCACTGTGCTGCTTACACCATGAATCCACCTACCCCAACATTCCACTTAATCAGTCATCTTCATCATACACGTCTTAAAATGTAATCCTTGGGGCTGTGACTGCCACTTATTACAATAAATACACATTTGTACAGATCTTATTATAGTCTGTGTGTATGCTAATAAATATAGAACTTTATAGTAATTATAAATATAAAAGGATAATTTATTATAGAAGTGCGCATTCCTACAGACCTTGGCTAAGGATATAAAAAAACTCTTATAACTGGCAATACTAGTTAGAAAAGAAATAAAAGTTTAACTGATTTATGCTGAGATCATTTTTAAGGAAAATATTTGATAAATATCAAAGACGAGTCAGTTCAATGGCTTTACTATCAGATAACCACAAAAAACCACAAGCATGACTGAGTCAAATCATGTATAATTCTGAACTTGTGTACGCGGAAGCTTTTGACCCTGCATTTTCCACCTCCTTCCTAAATTTGCATGTTTAAGGATGGAAGTCAGAATGATGGAGAGACAAGGATTCTTGTTTGCAAACAGCCTACTTCATATTTCAAAAAACTTTGCACCACCTTAGGATGTTGAAAGCATAACAATGAGCAACATCAAATTTAGTAATCGAGCCTATAAATGTCTGCCAAAGTAATTTTGTTATCAACAGACAAAAAGCAGCACTATGTTCTTTGCTCTGAGCCTTAGGATGCAGTTACCGATGCTACCACTCATTTGAAAGGAGATGGCATCTCAAAACTTAAAAAGGACGCTTGCCAACAGAGCTGTGCAGTCTGCACAGGAGACCGGTGTGCTCAGAGACACAGACCCCAGAGGTAGGATTCACCTCACTTAACTTCAAACGCCTACCATATAAAAATCTTCAACTGTGCTTAGCTAACAGAGAGAAAGAGGTACTCCTAGCACATAACTGATGTGGCCTCTTGGATAACTGCTTTAGGATCACATTAGTTTTATCCTGGAAGCACCTGGTTTTCCTCCAGGGATTACTCAAAGAGTCTGGGCAACTCGCACATCGACTTCTACAGTGTGTGTATCTGTCAGTCCAGATCCCAAAAGTTTCCATCACTGCACACGCTGACAGTCTTGGAAGTCCCAGCACAGAGCAAAAGCGTGAGCTGGGATGGAAAGTGTCATCTCAGCTACTGCCTTTCTGGAAGGGAAAACATATTGGGAGAAAAACTGCGGTGTCCACATCCCTGTGAACTGGCACAGGACCAACACAGGCTTCAGAGTTATCACTGATGCCAGCCCATGGATTTCATTATGAACATCAGAGAAAATGAATAAAATCTGTATAGTGATGGCCCCATCATCTATCAACACACGTCTGATATGGTGCTCCCCCCTTTTTTTTAAAAAAAAAAAAAACCAAAACAGAAATCATCTCATTCTATACAATACTTCCAAACTGAAGAACTAATTGATCTAACTCCACCAATTCTCTCTTGCAGTATTGCCACAATATTTTCCATTTTAAAAAAAAAAATTAGACTAAACTTTAAATGTTCATTAGTTACTTTTGCCACAATCCGTTAAAAAAAAAAAAAAATCTACTTTGGAGCTTCTTAGTGCTTTGTTTGCTCCTGCTTTGTGGACCACTTTCACATGTCCACGAGATCACCTCTGGTTCCTGTACTGTGAGCTGAGTAATGCTGCTCCAGATGTTGACACATAGCCTACTGGAAATTGGTACAGTCAGGAAATTTGTATCATTTTTCTGAGGTAAATAGTAAATGAAAGCCCTCAGGAAAGTCTGAATACCGAGGTGTTTGGGTTATTTGGTTGGGGTTTTTTTTTTAACAAAAAGTTCTTTTGAAAGTATTATAACCTAGGGCAGTGATGAAATCATTTCCATTACTAAGACAGGTTCTGGGATTTGTTTTTCAGAAAGACAGTCATATCACTAAGGCATGTCAAACACACATGAGAAAGTCCATCACCTTTAGGAAGACGATAGCCAATTCTGCTGCCACTGCCCATGAAGTCAAAGATAAATCTTTCCATAGATTCCACAGAGCTTCTGTTTAGAAAGAAGCAAACGCAACAAAAACAGAACAGTTGTAAACTCAATTTAAAAATGTGTCTTTTGACTGGTCCCCAGGCTTCAGCTGGGAGCTGAAAGACCAGCTGAACCAGAACTGCAGAAAATTAATTTTATTGGTTAAACCACTTCCAGACTACAAGTCACAAATATTTTTGACACGAACTTGTCTTTAGAGCAACCACTGAAATGTGGGCTTCCCCATCAATGTCAAGTAAACAATTAGTCAAAACTTCAGTTTTGCTCCCCTCCTTAGGACACTGCCCTGAAGGATAAGGAGATTTTGATCCACGTCAGTATTTTGTGTCAGGTAAAGACTAAATTTGCACTTGATCTCCCACCTCTCAACTCTACAAACTAACCATGGGCCATGCAGTACTCTGAGCTTCTACCTATCACGCTAGAAAGTTTCCATGAGACATTACGTATTCTCTCATATTTTGGAGTCAGTTTTCATACGCTTGAACTTCTGGGTACAAGTAGGAGACATCTCCTTCTCTGGCTGCTGCACGAGTCTATCCCTAATACCTTCCAGCCGAAGCTGGTCAATTAATTCAATTTGAATTAATGGTTCCCAAGTTTCTAGAACTGCTTCAGTTCTAGTGCCAATGCTGTCCTCTTCCAACCTATCTGCAAGTCACAGATGTTGCCACATACCTGAATATTGCACAGCAAGTAAAATAGAGTCAAACAGAGCCATTTTCTGTTACTCCTGAAGTGATGTGCAACTGGAAAGTCATTGCTACATTGCACTGGATTCAGTCACTTGGCGTTGTCAGGAAAACATGCCAAGGAAGCGACCACAAATAGAGGTTAAGCAAAATGTCAGTGAAGCCTGCTCAATGGCTTTGCAGGAATACCTCTGAAGGTAATAGCCAGGGCTCACTCCATACTCATCATTTTTTCCCCTATGTATGACTAGAGCTATGCGCTGAGGTACACTAAAGCAAAAAACAGAGCGGCTGAAACATTTCCTATTCTGGCTATTTTAGGCCAGCTGACAAAAGTAATCTATTCAAAGTATCATGAAAATTCAAGAAGAGTATCTTATGATAACTATGTTCAATAAAACACATTTAAGATTAAATCAAGTATGCAATCTTAATGAACCAACAGCCTTGGAATTTTTTTTCCTTTTTGTTTTCCTTAGAAGAATTAGACACATCATAAACAGCACTTGGTGCCAAGAGTCAAACTGGTATTTTTCCAGTGCAGATTAATTGGCCATGCAGGAAGAGATTAAGTTATGTGATTCAAACATAAATAAGTATTTCCATTTCTCTTTTGTTATGCATTCCTGGCACAGCAGAACAAGAGACTGTAGAGAGGTGGTCTTAGAGGGATGAGGTGGAGATGTTGAGAGACAACAATGGCAGAGGAACACTTAACTCTACACAGCATATTCAAAAACATTCCTTCTAACAGAAATAAAAAATAGGCGTATCAGTTTTAGGCTCATGCTTTCTCACCTGAAAGTCTCAGTATACTGAACAACTCTTGATAACCACGAAGAAGCTGATCCTACAAATCAACTGCTTCATGCAGTAAGTGTCTGGGCCTGCTGAGGTGCAGAAGGCCATCTTCCTGCCAGCAATACCCACTGCAGTTAGAAGTCCTACCCACACCGCTGCTTCTCACTTGGGATTACATCTTTACCTGCTTTGAGAGTCTGCATGCCTTCACCTACAAGGAGCCTCCAAACTGAAAGTTTCACACTCTGCACTTCAGGTGGCCGAAGGGGTTTTCCCCAAAGACAAGCTCCAACCGTCCAATGGATGCTGGAGCCTCAGCAGCTCCAGTTCAGAGCCCAGCACCATAGCTCAAACCCATCGTCAGCAGCTGCTGGAGGGAAGGCGACTGCCTGCCTCTGTACCAGCGTGCACCACGGAGCTACTGGTCAGGAAGCACAGCCACCAGCACAGGAACTGGTCATACCACCAAGGCAGCAGCTTCTCCAAACGACACAGCGGGGACTGACCAGAGGTCAACCAGGACGACAAGTTAACCTCTACCAGTAAGCGTGCGAGTTTGTTCCCAAAGAGGAACATGTAACCCCATGAAAACAAGGGAGCACGGTCTGTGAGCCTACTGCTAATACATACCTGCTACAAGTCACAAATAGGAACTCTTACACGTTTTTTTCATATCAGACCCAAAAGAAAAGCTGCCATAGCAGGCATTTTGTGAAATATTTCCTTAACAAATGTATTGTTTTACTTCCCTATAAATTTCAAAATGGATTGCTTCATCGCACATACTATGCAGGGATAACTAAATGAGATGACAGAGTTCGCAGCCATCGTTGCCAAAATCAGTCCAGCGACACTGGGCCAAGGCAGGCATGCACCGACACAAACCTACACCGTAAGGAGCAGCGCAGTTTATGTAACTTCTGCACTGCAGATCTCCACAGACATGCCCTCGTACCTCCGGCTGGACGCGCTGCTCTGGCACACGCGGCGAGCGTAGCAGACGCTTCCCCCCCCCGCCCCGCCGCCTTTCTTTTACCTCATGGAGGCTTCGTTTTACTCGCGTGTGTGCTCGGGGAGGGAGGAGGCCGCACAGCGGTGGGGTTGCTAACAGAGGCGGACGGACAGCACGCCTTCCTCAGCAGCCGCGGCCGCGCTGTCCGGAAGCGGGGCGCGGCAGGGCCGGGCGGGCAGCAGGTGCCTGAGGCAGCGCCCGCGGGAAGACGCCGCTCCGCGCCGCCCGGCGCTCCCCCGGCCGCCCTTCCCGGCGCCGCTCACAGAAAGGGGGCACGATCACCAGCCGCCTGCCGCACCGGGGCAGTGGACGGGCGGGCGGGGGGGGACGCTCCGCGGCGCCTCTCGTCACCGCCGCGCTCTATCCCGCCCCTGCGGGCGCTTCACCGCCTCAGCCCTGACCCGCCGCGCCGTGCCCTGCCCGCCCGCGGATCCGGGCGCAGCGGCCGTGCATCCCCCGCCCTGTCAGCCCCTCCCTCCCTCCCCTCCCCTGGAGGAGCCGCCGAGCGCTAAGAAGGAGGCACCGCACTTACGGTCGCCTGCGGTCCCGCGGGCTCGGCCGTCCCTCTGGGCTGGCGCACGGTACCGGTCCCCATTGCGGGTATACGGCACTTTTCACTCGCGCGGCGAGGGAGGCGCCAGCCGTCAGCTGACCGCCGCCTCTTAAGGAGGCGTGAGGCGCCAGCCAGCCGGGCCGGCTGAGGGGGGAGAGTGCTGGGGCTCGGCACGGCTGTCTGCCTCCGGCCGCGCAGGGGGCACGCACGGCCATGGCGGAGCGGCAGGCAGGCTCTGCTGAGGGGAGAACAGCCTCGGGGAGCGCGGGCAGCCTTAAGGGCGAGCCGCCTTCCCAGCTGCCGCGGCCCGCACTCCCGTGAGGAGAAGAACGGCGGGCCGGGGAGCGCTGCCGCCCGGCTGGGTGCCGCCCCTCAGCGCCGACTTCAAGCCGTAGTAACCAACCAGGTACTGACTGTGACAAAAAAAAGTTCAATTACAGTGGAGAATCTGTCAAGTTAGTATTTTATCAACCGAAAGCTTCCAAATGCAAAGCAGCTGAGCTTACAGACACGTGGCAGTCATTCCTGTCTGTAAGTCTTTTCCCTGTCAGGCTACTGCATCTGCCTGCACTTTCAGCCTTACTAAAGATTTTAGCACACACACACTCCCATCACACCTTTTTCGAAGTACGGCCCTGGCTCCTCATCTGGCACCCACGAAGTTAAAGGTTGCACATTCTGGCTGTGAGCAGTGGTCTTTCCTGGAGGGAGGGTAAGGAGGGGATTAAGGGAAGCGGCTGGCTGGGTTTGGTTGTTTTTAGTGACAACACATTAATTTCTGTTAATTCCATCACTTTTCTCCTTTGTGAAGATTTACAATAACCTCAAAGTTCCCATCCACATTTTTTCTATCTTGTTTTAAAGGATTTAAAACTGAGGTATTTTGAAATATACTGCAGTATATTTATAAAGTGAAGTCTTGTACAATTTGCTCCACCATTAACACCCCAAAAAATATTTCCCACCTAGGTTTGTGGACTTCACACAGAGTCAGTGGGAGAACACCACACGCTTGAGCCTCAGCTGCTGCTCACCCATAACTGGCCCTCTCAAGGTAACAGATCTCAAAGCCGCCAGTTTTTCTCTAGACACACCAAGAGACAAGACTTTCACTTTGATGTTGACGTCAAGCTCTTTCCAAATATCCAATTTTAAGTTCTACGATGGAATTTGCTGGGGCTTTGCATGTACTTAGCATCTAAATAGGAACTCACTTCTTTGACAAATGTGGCCATAAAAAAGCATAGCGGGAGAAAAAAATTGGCTTAAATGACTCCCCTAGGACCCCCTCAAAGCACAGAAAAACAAAGGGTACGCTTCCACAAGTGAGAGGTAAATAAGTGGCGTTCACATGCTGCTAAGAAGTTCCTGAATGTGTAGTAAACTGGTAGCCACAATTAGAGGACAGCAAGCCACTCCTCGGCACTAGGCAATGCAGGCCAGAAACCTCATTTTCTCCGTCATCTTACTGGTCTCCTGCTATGATGCAGTGCAAGAGCTGAGCAACTCTGGCCATTACTTTTAACCTGTTTTTCTGTCTCATAAGGAAAAAAGGCATAGTAGGAAAGTGCTGTCCTGTAAGTGCTGTCACAAAGAAGGGCAAATTTATGTTTAGAAAGCAAACCTAGGACTGCCAGCTCAGAAAGCACTTACTTGATGTGGACAACCTCTTCACCCAATTCCTCATCGTGCCTATTTGAGGGAACGTTAACCAGAAAAATGCAGCCAAAACCATGATGATGCCATTATTTAGGTCTTCTTGACTTCCACGTCAACTACTTGTCTGAACATCACCATCAACTTGTCTTTTGGTTGGAAAGGACTCCTCAAAATGTGTCAGAAGAGCTCAGTAATGCTCCTGAGACATGTAGAAATGACAAAAGGCATGAATAGGATTGCTCTTAGCAAACCAGTTACTTTCTTCCCTTTGGTGACTGATCGGCAAGGCTGTGGGTATGCCGACCCTTGCTGTGCTCTAAATCCCCCAAATTTTCTCATTTTGAAGTGTCCAAGACATGCACCACATACTGCTGAGCTCAGAGAGGCAGAGTTCCTAGAAGCTGCGCACGTCTCAGAGGTGACCCTAAGCACTCACAACTCCAGCAGAGGAATGAGCTGTGTTCCGAGGGCTCTCCCTGCTCCACTTTCTCCCAGGCATCTCCCCCCAGCACCGTCCTGCTCCAGCCACACACAAACTCCTGTGGAGCCACGTGTAGCTCACAGGCTTGGTTAGCTGCCCCAGAACTGTGCCAAGGAAGGGTCATCTGCAAACGGAGGCTTAATCGCCAACTCTCTTTCTTGGCATTTTGCTTTTATGCAAAGCGCAATTCCCAGGACATGGCTCTGGTTATACTCTTTGTGCTTTTACAGACAGCAAATGCAAAATTAACACAAAACCCAACAAATAGGGGAACTCCAATATTTCCATCAAAACTCCCAGACTTAGTTCTGAGTAGCAAAACTCCGATTTCTCCCTGTCCAAGGAAACCACGCAGACTCTTGATAAGGAGCTGACTAACTAGTGAGCAAAATTTCCTCTCCCCTTCTTTTGACGCAAGAAGAAATGAAAAGCTTACTTTTACATTATGACTGTTTCTGTTATTTCATATAATATTATGAAAGTTATTTTTGGTCTTAATCCTATTTCTTCAAGAAAATTATGGGTAGAGTTTCATGATATTTTTTTCCTGTGACAAGGAAACAAGTTTAGCAGATGCTTTCCCCCCTCTCTCCTTCTTCCCCACACACTGCAGGTCCTTATTCACCTCACCCATGTAAGGTTTTTCTGGGGTGCCTTGTCAACTAATTTCTGAATGATTTGGGTTAAGAAACCTCCTTCCATTCTCTTTTATGTGAAGTTGTGGTTTTTTGTTTCTTTTTTATTTCAGATGATTTCAACCCACTAACAACTACCTGCTGCTGCTGTTTGTTCTGCAGTACCCTGCAGCATGATGAGGTCACTTCTGCCCTCCACTGATCAACACATGCTGTGTGTGTATGTATGTATGTATGTGTATATATACATACATGTTTCAATCTGCCAGAGCCCCCAGACTACGAGCTGCCTCCTTAGCTTTTCTCCCTGACAGCGGCTGGTCCACAGTGGAAACAAGCCACGGCCTGCGGTGAGGCAATTAGAGGGTGTGGAAAACGGCATTGTGAAGTACGAAGCAGACAAAGGACTTTTCTGAAGCAGAGATGTAAGGGAAGCTATGACAAATTACAGAGGCCGTTTCAGTGTGCTGCTCAAGAGCGTCAAAGCACAGACACAACTTTAGGCAAACCACGGAAAAGTGAGACTGGGCATATCAGGACAAACTGAGTAAACAAAAAGGGCTATTTTGTCAGATGCCTAACACAAACCCAGTATTTTCTTCCAGTCATCTTGAAGCATAGATGCTTCAGGATGTATCAGAAAAAAATCACTCTTTGATCAGGCTTACAAACGCCAGCTATTCCACAGAGGACCACCTCCTGCTTCACATGTCTGAGGCCTCCACGACGCCTGAGACATTGGCTCTTCTCAAGATAAAATATCTCTCTGCCATCAAAATAATTTAATTCACTGTATATATCACCACAGAGTGAGGGATAAATTGTACATCCTGCTTTTAAGACTGCTTCTAGTGAAAAATAGCCATTTGCTTATCAATTGCATAACCTGAAATAGTCTGTATCTGGGTCCCTGCCTGAAGCTGGATTCTCAGCTAGCAGCAGCCAGCCAAATACCTCCTGTCATTGCCATTTGGCAGATAAATGCACTCTCAATTTCCAGTTTGCTCCTCTCTGACAATTTATCAGACATAGCGGTACAGCAGAAAACTGAAATTTCCTCTAAGCCAGTTTGCCTCTACCCCAACTCCCCCACATCCACATGCAAACACTTCCCCTATCACTTAAAATATAACTAATCATTCTGGAGGACTTTCCATTGCGAATAAGAAAGATTTGCACTCGAAGGGAATTCTGCTGAGGTGTCCAATTCCTTGGCAAACCCCTTCTTTCTGTCCCTCCTTCCACCTACACGGTGGTTTTCTGGGGTTGTGGCCAAGTCACCCATGGCAGTTATGGAAACAAACATGAAAGACTAAAATAACAGCAGGTTTCAGACACAATCCTGCGATCCTGAAATATCTCCTGAGACCTTGAAGTACAGCACATTGGGTGAAACCCTCACATTAAGGAAGACGTTAGTCTCTGTAATTGTCTGGTATTGTATCTATTATGTCTGACCTCATAAAATGATATGATCGTAGGATAACTTCCCCTGAGGAAGGGACCTCAGGATGTTTCTGGTCCAACCTCCCGCTCAGAGCAGGGAGTCATACCTCAGCTCTGGGGTCTGACCAGGTTGCCCAGGGCTTGACCAGTGGAAACTTGAAGACCTTGGAGGACAGAGATGGCACAACCTTGCTGGGCAGCCCATGCCATGGCTGGGCTGTCTTTGTGGAGGAAAAGTTTCTCTCCAGATCCATTCTGCACCCCTCTTGTTTCAACTCACACCCATCGTCTACGGTCTCCCCATCACGCCCCACTGCGAAGGACCCAGCTCCCTCTTCTCCATCCCCTCCCTGCGGGCAGAGCTCTTCTACTTCACGTTGGATCGTGAACTGGTGAACAGCCGTCTGTCATAGCACGACGCAGCACTTGGATGCTCCGCGCAGCCTGTGCGTGAACTACTGGGTCAGTTGTAGTAATCTCACAGCAGTTGATGTTTCAAGGTAGTTTTATGTTATTTAGAACTCATACATGGTATTACCAGCTTCTTTGCCACATGTTTGACAGGAAAATCATGTGAATTTTCAACAAATTAGAATACTTATACAGGAAGTATAAGCTGATCTTATTTATACTAGGACCACTTAAAAGCATTAATTCTAAAGGAGATGAGTACAGGACCTAGTATTTTATTAAATTATACCCTGGGGTACCATTTACATCATAGAAGTAAATAAAGTTGCCTCAGTCTAAACAAAACTCAGTTACAAAAAGAAGCAATAGACAAAAAACAACCTGAATGGTACGGAGTTCATTACTCTGAAGATCTGCTGACCTCACTGTAATTTCTCACCTTCCTCACCAGTGTGACCAGTACTGGGACTTAAGGAAAAAACGTAGGAACCAGAAAGGGTGTAAAGTGCTCCTTTCCCCCACAGCAATGTGCAGACGAGGGATCTCCTCCTCTTAGGGTTGAACCAAATCACTGTCTGTGGACATAACTTTTATCATATCTGTCTAATCTTTTTGATGGAATACCATCAAGTCTCCATACCTTCCTATGTCTAGGAATTCCACAATTTGAGTCTACAGAACACTTTTGTTTGTTTGTCGTCAGGTTGGTCATTATTGGAAGCTGAGTTTTCATGTTGTAAGTAACAGCGAGTAATTTCCCGTATACCTTTTCCAAATCACCGATCACTTACAGACTTCTGTCTGTCACCTCTTTTCCAAGCTGAAGAATCCATGTTTATTTAGGTATTTTTCTTGAGGTGCGTAAGTCACTAGTCTTCCATTTACATTTTCTGTCATCTATATTCTTCGTAAGATGGCTGAATAGAATTACACATCATTCAAAACATGGGCTGTGAGTTCATACAGTAACAATGGTTTTGCTTGTTTTCTATTTCCTTCCTTCCTATTTTTAACTTCCTACTTGCCTTTTGCTGACTGCTGAGGTAGGCATAGTGATATTCCTAAACAGTAATACTGAATTTGGATCTACATGTGCATATGTACTGCAGTTCTAGCTATACAGAGTAATTCTGCAAGCTGCAAAGCCAGTTCTTCGCTATTAAACCTTTTTTTTTTCCCCTGAACGAATATATTAAATAGCACAGGCTCCAGCAAGAGATTCCACTGGTTATGACTCTACGTCATGAAAACTGAACACTCCTTCCTATCCCTTTTTCCCCTCTTTTAACCAGTTATTAATCCATGAGAGGACTGTGGATATTTTACCTTCTTTTTCAAAAATCCCAGTTTATCAGATTGGATCACCTTAATCTAAAGGGTGGTTGACATCTTCAAAGCAGATTTGTGAGGCATCACTTCTCCTTGAAAAATTAATGTTGTTATCACGTATTTATAGTTATAATTTATTATTACCTGGGAAGAAGTAAGAACTCACTGGTCTAGAAGCCCCAGCTCTGCCCTACAACCATCGTTACAAAAATCAGTAGCACACCAGCTACTGGTCGCACAGTGAAACGGAATCAGCTGCACGCATCAAAATTAGCAGTTCAAAATTTTGCTACCTGAGCTATGCTTATATTTGCGTTATCAATCTGTCCCTAAATTCTTTTACTAAAACTCTCCCTCTAACCCCATCCCGTGAAGAATGGCTCCACTGTGGGAATCTCATTGACTTCTGCTCTGTGGAGGAAGGATGCATTAAATTTATTTTGATTTCCTACAATTTGCTACCATCCTTGAGTGCACCTTGCAGCATCTAAAGGAACAGAAAAAGACAGTGTAAACAGAAAACTATATGAAATACATTTCAGTTTGAAATTCAAACTAAAAATCAGTAACTAGCGAAGACTTTGTGATCTGAAAAAACTGCATCACCCCAGGAATCAAAAGAACTTAAGTCAACTCTACTACTAAACAGAAGAGTGGTTCAAAGTATTCAAAGCAAAGTGCGGAAGGCCACGTCGGTGAAAAGCAGCGACGTACACACTGGGACTGTCCTCTTTATCACAGCAATAGCAAGAATATGAATACAGGGCATTGAGGGACTTGGTCACATCTCATCCTTTACAGTCATGTTCCTTCTGACAAACCTTTATTCATGGACGCTGTTCAAATAAAGAGAATGCTACTACTCTTGGGAATAAGAATTTGCAGGACTCACTACTTATTCTATTTTTGGAAGCATTTCATGTGCGAAGAGACTTATGGACAAACTGCACGTTTCAAAAAGAATAAATACGGAATTTTTATAAGTAAGTTTCCAACATTGACAGTATGGAGCAGCTTGAACACTTGCTGTGATGAGTGTACACTCCTGGAGAGGGCTAAGGCTTCAATCAGGCAAACAGTGTTTTCTGCAAAGAACTCACACAGGTATTGGAAGAAAAATGAAAGGAACCCATAGTTTATCTTTAAGAGACACTCTTCAGGAGATAAAATATTTCTGTTAAAAAACTGAAGGTAGTGTTTGGACAACCTTGTTTGTCCTTTTGAGAATTACTGCATAATAAACATTCTCTTGACACACTATTATTAACATCACGGGTCGCTGGTTTTCTGCATACTTCATTCAGGTTCTTCAAAGGCAACACTCCAGTTAAAGGGTAACTTGCAGATTTCCTCTCTTAAATGAGTGCATTTCTGTTACAATGTCCTTTTTTTTTTTCTTTTCTTTTTTGTGATGGCAAAGATTCTCAGTGTATTATTTATGACAAAATTTCCATTACTGTAACATACCACTGTAAACAAATCTCCAGTGTCTCATTTTGGCACTGATTTTTCTTCTGAAGTATTTTTTTTTAAATGTTTCTTCTTTTGCAGTAAATAAGTCTGTTTCAATTAAACATTTAAAATACTCCAGAAATGTCTGTCTTATTCAGGTTAATGCAATTCTGCTTGTAGTAGAACTATTTGCTCAGGCAGTTAAGAAAATGAAAATATGTGACAATAAGAGGGTTAAGCATTTTTTCAGCTGCATCCTCTTCGATGAACATTTCAACTCCAGTCTCCTCTGCTGTCTTTGTTACTAAGTCCAGATTTCCAATTTATCCTGTATACTAAAAGAATTCCTTTTTTTAACCTCCCCCCCCCCCCCCCCCCCACCCCCAAGTTCATTACTCTTCTGCTTCTCCTTTGGCTAAAATCAGTCTGAGCTTTGCTGTCACCACAAGATGAGACTCAACACCCATACCAGAAATTAAAATGGAAGCCTAGGAGTAGCAAAAATCTCAGGTGCTATTTCCAGAGTGCAGCCTGCTGCTAGAGAGCAGAGAATTCTCCAGGGAGTACTCACTGCCCAGGAATCCAGATATGACAGACTGACATGAAGAAGCTCTTGACAAATGTGTTTGCTGAGTATTTCATCTTCTGCTGATATATTCTGCTTTAATCTTTCAGGTTATTTTGTCTTCATTCTCTTTAATGTTACTTGGTTTGCCTCATGTCCATAAACTAAAAGTCAGACATAAAAAACCTACATCAAAGACCAATATGAGAAACTACACGAGGCGGAGAGGTGGCTTTATTTTTTAATATGTTCTAATATTCAGTAAAATTCCTAGATACCATTCAAGAGTCTTTGACTATCAGGAAACCTTATTCTATAATGCCTTAAGTCTACTATATTCTTAGGACAAAAGCAAAGCATGTAAAAATATTCCCTAACCACAAAGAAACATTCTGTAAAACAAGTTAAACTCAAATAGGAAATCGTTCTACCAGTAAGAGTTATGGACACGCAGTCCTTTCCCGTTACAAGGAAATGAAGACATTTTGGTGTACTGAGGGGGAATTTGAATTTTCAAAATACTTTGAAAGCAGCTGAACCTCAATGTACAAATGCTATCTGCTACCAAGCACCTAATAAGTCTTGTATGGAACAATCAACTTGCAATTTTTAAAACTTGGGAAGATTTCAGTCCACATTTGCAGAATACTCTCAGAAGTGAACAATTTTCGTATTTGCAGAATGAGGAAATTGTATTTTTTTTCAGCCTTTGTTTTTGTTTTGCGCTATAAGAATAGATCATCTGGAAGTTAAACATGTCTCAAATGTTTGCCTTAATATACAAATAAAACCAAGAAAATCAGGAACCAGCTCTTTCTCAGAGATTATACAGACTTACACATCTTTCACTGAGAAATTATGAAATCCTTTCTTTACCGTGTAAGTGGTCAAAGGCACTCCAGAATAACAGTAAACCTGAAGACTTCTCGCTATCTGAAAGCTGAATTTTTGAGTTGCTGTTACTTATCAAATTGATCCTGGCAGTTAATTATATGTACTGTTATGAATACTTCTGTTATTTATTTCTGAATGATTAAAGACATCTGCTCCCAGCAATTACTGGCACACATTAAGACCACCACATCACTAACACCACCCCACCCAGCAGCAATCTGTCACTCCTCAGAATAACAAACTGACAGTCAATTTTGCAAGTAGAAGTTAAGAAATAGAAGTAAAATCTGGAAATATCCAAAGCAACCAACACAGAGATCAACACGGAAGAGGTGATAAACACGCAATGCATTCAGAAATACTTTTTTTACAATTCTACAGACAAACCTGGGCAACCCAATATAGCAAGAAAAAAATATCTGCATTTCATGTCTCAGAACCTGGGGCTTGGGAATATCTTGTTTTGCCTATTTGCACAACTTTGAGTTACAAATATACTCTGGGTAATTTTCCTATACCTTCCCTCATTCTCTTAAACTTTCAGTTTTCATCTTAATTCTAGAGATAATCTCTAAAGCAGGAACCTTGCCCCAGTCTTGCAACCCTAGTGCTGCTGCTCAAGTCCGTACGAGGTAAGAAAGGCTTTCGGCTCGACGAGCCCTGTCCTGCATCTCTAAAGATGCACGCTCTGCACTGGGACGCAGCAATCTGGGGGCATCTGTTGTAGCTAAATTAGTGAAGAATTAAAATCTCTGTGATGGATGATTCCTAAATCAACATGGGTTGTGCCTTAGGCTTCTCACTCATTATGTCTCACAGTTGTGAACTGTGCCCTCCTAGAACCAGGTGGTCACATAAGAAAATTTTGGAGATCCCTGCCAGAAGATACTGTAAAGGTCCAAACACTATCTGAACTCAGAGATTAGAGAAATGCATGAAATGTCCACGCGCAGCCATTACATGCAATGTTACAGGCATTACCTCAGTGTCAGTAAGTTCTTAAACCACTGCTTGCTGAATGCAGGAAAGGATATTTGACCAGTTTCTTTTCTCCGGTGTACACTACTGACCAACGCCAACAGGGCAGCAGTGAACAAAGGTGAGACCATCTCATCGAATATGGCGGCTTGCTCCCCACTAGGCAGTGGGCCTCCCTCCATAATCCTTCCTTTAAACTGGAAGCCTTTCCTCTTGCCTTGGAGGATAACCAAAAATCAGATTGCAGAAGACCAGAAAAATAGCTTGCTTCCCTGGAAAAGCACAGACTGCAACCCCCCATTTCAGTAAATACAGCCTAAATATATCAGAGGATAATGTAGCAATTTTTGAAACACCCTTTAGCTTCAAGCTTAATCTATTTACCCCTCAAAAGTATCGCTATCTACTGGAAAAGAATTTCCACTGATTTGCCAAGTAAAACAAACCTTATACACGAATTAGTAGAGGATGTTATTATTATTTGATAGAGCATAATCCCTTTTAATAATGACTAAATGGGTCCAACAGCTTTGTCCGCAATGATTATGCTTCTTTACCTTCCTGGCTATGCCCAAATTAAATTATCTTAAGGGACATAACTGTATTTACCATCGCTACAACAGGGCTTACTCCTGCCAAGTTGCCAAGTTAAACAGCTGAAGAAAAAATAATTACAGATTGAAGTATAAACTATATTTTTGTTACTATGTGATAGTGGAAGGTTTCACTAAGAGAAACCAGCCCATTACTGGCAGAAGGGCATAGTCTTGTGTCAGGATACTTGGAGGGGCAGTCAAGTGAATGAAATATATAAGAAAACCGGTAGATATTGGTACTTTCAGAAAGACCCCAGTGGAGAATTATTATGGCAACAACAAACTCAAGGATGCAAGTTATTAGAAAGAGTAAAGAAGCAGAAAATAAAAGAGAACAAAGCAGTTCTTATGCTTGAGACATTTCCAGAATTTATCTTTTCTTCATTCTTCCTTTTATTTGGTGGAGTTCTGCACAGCAGCACTTGTGAAAACAGCACTGAATAGACCAAGTACCTCAGCTGCAGTTGCACTCTTCACTTCTGGGCTTCCAGACCCCAACCCTTCTTCTTTTGTTCTGCTTGCTTTTCTTTTTTTAAACTACAGAAGTAACATAAATCATTACTAGCCTTCAGCAAGCACTGTCAATACTCAAATCTCAGCAAGCAGAACTCTTCTTGCTCATCGGTAAACCGGATTTCACAGCAAGTTCAGCACAGTTTACATCAGTATTCCCTATAATTTGATGCCAAGAACACAGAGCTTATGCCAGCATCACGCTTATCAGAATAAATATCTTGTTTCCTTGCTGGCTACCTCTACTCTCCCTTCTCATGTGGCAGGACATCATCCAATTCAATGAGTGTAAAAATTGTCCCTGCTCTCTCTCCCCTAATGAAACATCTTTCCCCAAATGAAGCTTCCGGTGTAGAGAATTGTGCAAAAGCTATATAAAAAATTTTGCAATAAATAATCCAGCTAGCTCTGTTTCTGAATATGCTTTGTCACTGCATTTTTATTCCTCTGTGCACATATTCACCAGTGGAACTTTAATACCACATAAAAGGGCACATAGGCTTTTAGGACTTCTGCTTCAGTCCAGTTTTAAATCAGCAGAAACATGACGTGATGGAAGCTTCTCTAATCAGGACATCACTTAAGCCCCCTTGACGTCCAATTGACGTCAAAGAAATTTAAGCATATGCTTTATTTTAATTGTATGCATAAAGGCTGGTCTGAAACGGGTCATAGATGGCCACCTTCTACACTCGTTCAAAATCCTATGGGATCTTGCGTTGCCTTCAGGGGAATTAATTCTCATGATCACACATTCCTTTTTTCAAGGCAAAGTCCTTTCTCCATTCTGTACATGTAAACCATCCTAAGCCTAACCAGGAGAAATTTCCAAAGCTTGAGTAATAATTCTCAGACATGACATTAAAACACTGCTTTTCTTATAATAAACTGTTGAAAACAAATCATTATTGTGGTTAATGATTAATTTGCTATGTCTTTGGTCTTAAGCTTTGCCTAAGGCTGAAAACTGCTCTTTCAGGCTATTATTTGTTTCGAACAACCAATTTCCTAGGTGTATTTCCTTCGAATTTATTATAACACTACCAATGGGTAAAGGTCACTAAACAAATCCTTCTGCCTTTTCCACTCATACACCATCTTTCCAGTTCTGTTCTGAAGCCTTCTGATTTCTTTTCTGTTAGCCCACTAGGAACATAACACTAAAGAATACACCCAGAATATTATCATTTCCAAAATGACTACCAATTAGTCGGTGTCACTGCAGGCAAGGGGCATTTCTTGCTCTGACTTCTCTGGATGGGCATGCATCCCCGCTGGTCCCAGGCCAACTTTGAATTCAGGTTCTCTTAACATCAGAGCTCCTGGCTACCAATCACTTGAAAAAAGGCAATTAACATGTGGGATGCTAACTAAAATTCTGCTGTCATTCCTATGGAATGTATGTTCTAAGCAGGACTGAATGAATTCCCAGTTGCTGAGATATAATGTTCAAATAAGCTGGACCTGGAAAGGCTCTAGTAGATGAAACCACCGCTGCTCAGCAGAACGGTTGTCCTCCAGAAGTCAGTTCCAGCGCAGGAACGGGAGGACTGGCCAAGTATGGCTGGGAAGAGGAGACAGCAGGACATTTCTTTTCCTCCTCCTCTCCTGCCTCGTTTGTGTCTGCTTTGCTTCTCACTACCAGGCCACCTCCTCCCCAATCCTCCTGCTGCTCAGCACCCTCATAATTTTCCAGCACTTCCCAGAAGACAATGTGATGGCCTGCAAGACATCATTAAAGGATCCCCTCCCCTTCATCCAGATGAATGTTTCCTCCATTACTTTGCCTGCTATTTTTAAAAACACCTGAAACTCTTCTTTCATCCTCCTGTATATACCCTTCCAATGTCCATAGATAGTCAGCTGTCCAGTGAGTTGTCATTTAGCCAAGTTATGCGGTGTATTTACCTACTTTATATGCTCTCATAACCCAATACTTCCAGCCAATTACCTTTTTTATTCCTGGGTCCGCTCTGAACTCCTTCCAGCTGTCTTCTGCTCAGAAGGGAATGCCATGATCTAGGTCTAAGTGCCCTAAAAATTACTACGTCCCATGTGATGGGACCAACCTCAAAATCGTACTGGGTTGTTTGGGGATTTGTGACAAACTTGCTGTGAATTGTTATATCAGAATCCCAATGGCATAATTCTTTCCCTATTTCTCTCTTTTACTCTCTATACTTTTCAGATTATTTTCTTTTGGTTGCAAATCTTTGCAGTTCCCATCCTGAATTTCATTTTGTGTGGTTTTGTCCTGATTTCTTCAGCTATTCGTTACTGCATGTTTACTTCTGTGCCTTCCTGTCCTCACAACCTCCTGCCATTTAGTGTCATTTCAGGCTTCTCCATATACAGACCTCTGTAGCCCTTCGTCCATTTGAAGCTTAAAACCAACAGCAGAAGAAAAACAAAATGTAGTATTACTATATATTTCATGTTTATGGCCTTTTTTGAATTACCATAAATTCAAAAGAATATACAATATCATCTTATGAAGCCACCAGCAGCAATCAGTTTCTCAGTTTAAAAATAATCATAATCCTCATCGATGCAGTTTAATCATTACTTTTTTTTTCCCCAAATGTCCAAAATTTCATTTGTATTCACTTAGAGGTAATAAACTAACTTATTAATAACAACTGACTGGGTATTTACTTCTGTAAGTAAACCATTATCGTGCATTATCTTTGATTTACTGATCACGAACCCATTATCAGTCTACTGGAAATTTCAAGAATTTTTGTACTTGCGATGGCAAGATTTCATTTTTATTTCTTTTGACAATATTTTACTTAAACTTTGTTTTATAATATGCTGTCACCTCTTCAGCCACTAGTTTGGTAAAGCTCACTTAAGAAGGAATGCTAGAATTTTGGAGGGGCGGATTGCTATGCCTGGGTTTAAAGTGGTATTTTTAACCCAAGCTTGAACCAAACAACGGCTGAAGTTTTGAATGTTTGATTCACCTTTTAAGTCCTAAAAATATGTCTCAGATCCAGACCCTTTTGCCCTACACATTTTTCTTTTGAAATTTTTATTCTTCAGTGTAAAAATATCAAGATGTTTAACTGTTTCTAAGAAGCAAGTAAGAATCTGAGGCTTGCAACTGTTACAGTTAAAACTCAACACGGTTTATAAATCCAGGTTAATAGTCCTTGCTTTTCTTGTCAGAAAACAATGGTTGCCTAAGTGAACCCATTCTTCCTGACGTGCTTACTGAGGCTTAGGAGAAGCTTGAGTAAAAATAACTAACTCCTACTCCCCACGCAGCACCCTTATTTCATGCTAGGAATACCCGTTATCAGTAGATTTTTAAGTTTTTTACATACATAGTACATTTTATTCATCTGCTAGGCAAGTGTAATCACTCAGAAAATACTGAGTAGTCCTGCAGACACAGAGGGATATTAGCAAGGAGAGGTTAGTTAGAAAAACCTAACTGCTCCTTTCCTAATAATTAAATGGAAATTAAACTTCCAGTTTAAATTTAGCACAGAGGTAAAAGCTCTACAGAATTGAAAGACTCTCAAGGACGACATCCCTGTGTTTGCACTGTGCGCAAATAGGGAACTGTTTGTTCTAGCAAAGCACACTGTTTCTCTTCGATGCCAACTTTGACAATGCCAGAACAGCTCTGGGTGTTTTTACTGCTGTTATGCAATGCCTCAGATTATGCTGCCTACTGCACACGCATATCGTCTTGAACTTCTGTGCCATTTTCTCAGCCACAGACTGAAGTGATTGGATGGAAATGCAGGAGGAAAGGATGAGAAGGAAGGCCAGGAAATAGATCTGCTGTCATTATTTTTACTTTCTTTGAGTGCAACGAGCCCCTGGTGCAAATAGGATCCACAGAGCATGGTGACACTCTAAACCATCAGCACCATGCAAAGCCTCTGCATTCATGTGAATCACTTGGTTTACTAGCTTGAGATAATCTACATCTAAATGGAGATGATGACCGTAAGTTGTAAAAATGGTTAATTTAAAGATTTTATCTACATTTTATCTAAAATTCTATCTACAGCCAGACTTTTCAGAAATTAAATACTATAGATTTCTTAGCCAGATTGGAATTAGGTCTAGAGTTTCAGACACACCAAATTATTTTTTCACTCTGGACTCTCGGTAAATCCTGTAAGTATGTGTTTATGTGGCTGGATGTGCCACATATGTGTACACACACACTCTGTATCTATATAAGTACATCTGTCCAGTATAGCATGAACCAGTTACACGCACAAAACACAAGGCAAACACAATCTGTATCGTAGTGTATAATATCAATTACTCAGAACCAAGATAAAGGAAACCAAAAGAGAAATACTTACCAGCTGAGGTTTGCTCTCTACAACTGGACCTGCTCAGGTTTAACAAATTGTTGTTAACGAAGCTAGAAGATTAAGAACGATGCCTTTCCATTGGGGTGCTCATCACTCTCTGGCAGCCAGATGCTCTTCTGTATAACAAAAATGTCCCCGTCAGCTGACTCATAATTCTCTGAATCCTTGTTCTGGATTTAATTTTCATCCTGCTAATGTTCAGCAAAGACTGCAATTCTTGGGTAATTCCACAGGGCACAGTCCCGTCCAGCTCTTCACCACGTGGGAAGATGGCTTGACTAGTTATTGGCTTTAATCCTTTGCTCTTCTCTCGGATGATTTATCTGCCGACTTGTCTTGATGCCTGATAGCTTCCTCACTGTGACCCTGCTCAGCCACTCCTTTGCCTCCGTTTGCCTGAAGGACCAGGGAAATAAGATCTTTCGGATAGTGACAAGCACGTGCATGAGACATAAACACCACTGCGCTGTGTTTTTCTCTAAAAGAGCTACCAGATAAACCTAAAACCTTTGCTAGAAGTGAGACATACATAAGTAGATAGGTATCGATAGCAGGATCATGAAGCTTCAGATGGAAATACGCTGGCTCTGAGCCAGAACTGCAAAAACAGAGGTCCTAGTCAACAGCATGTCAAGCAGCAGAGAGCACATGGGTAAGCAGAGTCATCCTGGAAGAAGGGACGTCATGTGGAGTCGTGTCTGAAAAACCATCAAGCTGGGGCTGAGCACAGATGTACCTAAACAAATGCCAGTACAATACTTTCATATGTAGGGAACTTACATTAGGTCGAAAAACATTCTCAGATTCTTCCCGTGGCTTCAGAGTATGTGAGCTCCACAGTGTCTTCCTCAGGGGGAGCTGCTCCAGTATCCACCACTAAGTACAGTTATGGCAGTCTCTCCCTAGACACACTACTTGGAATTTCACACACCAGGTTTGGCCAAGGCTCTCAGTAATCAGAAATCCCCTCGCAACTTTACATTCAGCTTTACGTTCACATGACCTGAGTAACCAAGACAACTGCAAACTTTGGCTTTTCACCTCTTCAGGTCCATCCTGTTGTTCCTGAGTGCTGAAGCACGTGGAGCTCTCAGTACATTTGGCCAGCAGTGGTCGGATGCATGCTGATCACCCTTTTGCGCTCAGGTGGGGCGAGGGTGGGGTTTTTAGGGAGTTTCTCTGCAAGTTTCTCAGCACCAACCATTCTAAACCAAAGATAAACTCATCTGCACAAAGCTGGTGAGGCCAAAAAGAAGTCTTTATAGCTAAACCAGCTACTTGACAGAAACGTAGAAGTCCATTTATTTTCCAGTACGCTACAAAACTGATACTAGTAAGCTAAGGTACAGGAAGACAACCAGAAAACAGCTTCCATCGCAATGGCAGTGTTAAGCTCTAGTCCCCCACTGATGCTCTTCCCCACCAGAATCTCACCTTGACTGCACAGACCTGGTTGCAGCAGGAATTCACAGAACTGTGCAGATCTCTCTCAGCAAGAATCACACAGCATCCAAGCAACCCCACAGACCACCAACCCTCCATCTGCAAGTTATGAGAAGTAACAATGGATGAACTTTCACATTGAGGCTGCTTTTTGTCAGTTATGTGCACTTTACTCTCAGGTGATTTTTCATTTTAGGGTCTGAGTAGAATTAACTGTGCTTGTAGGAAGGCGGCACAATACATCCACATGTGGCAAGTAGCTATTGCACATAAATGCAGCTGTCGTCAGGAATAGCTTCAGCGTCTCTGGGATTTCGCAATGAGCAGAAATAGATGGCAAGAGGCCTTGGCGTGTGAACCACATTTCAGGTGGTGATCTGGGGGAGCGGGTAAACCCCGGCTCCCAAAATGAGGTGCTCTGACCTGACCTTGTGTGCCACCTAGTGCTGCTGTTAGAAAACAAATACCCCACATCAGGCAGAAAGCCAAGTCATTAAATCACTCCTACACTTGTCAAAGGTAGAGATACAGCAGCCATATATCAGGCACAGTATCCATCCACATTTAAAATTTAGACTATTTGAGCACTTCCCCCAAAATTTTCTCTAATTACAGTTAATTACAGTTATTTTTGCAGATTCCTTCTCAGCATGCATGAAAATTTATCTTAATTGAAAATGTATAAAGAGGGCCAATCCAATGAGCATCAGTCACACCTCATGTCTGGTGTTTACCATCATAAACCTTCAATCCGTCTTGTTAGGGAGATTATTTGCAATTTATAACAGCAGGGACTCTCACTGATGCTGCAATCCAGCTGTATTAAATTCTGTAGGAACTCAGAAGAGTGCCCCTGCCCAGAAGAAGAACACCCTAGCCTAGGTGTTCACATTTTTAAACTCAAGCGCATATTTGTAGGAGTGTATGCAGAAATACACCTAGCTGGACGCAACCGAGCGTGTGTACAAATCATACCTGTGCAGTGGATCCCTAGCTATCCACACCTGATCCTTCATCAAATGTCCTCATTGTCTAGAAGAGCAAGTATGCCCAAAGAAAACCATCGTATTTTTACTTACATCTAAAACGAGTATGAAAATGTAAAAGGCTATCTCAGTTTAAATTACGCTGCACTAGTTCATGCAGGGATACTTGGGTGGACTGTGACGACCTGCATGTAGTTTGACCCTACTCAAATTAGCCCTCTCTAACTATATTCCCTGGTAAAGAGATCAGAAATCTCTTTGGGAGCTATCAGTTGTGTGGATAAACTTTTTGTCCTCTCCCAAAAATGTTAATTTGTTTGATATTATTTCTGTTGCTTTTTTTTTTTACAATTACTTTTAATTTCCTGCATTTAGATATAGTTTATCATGTATACTTATCTAGTTGAGTTCATAAAACATAAAAAAACCTGGAAACATGGCAAGGAAAATGTTGGGGTCAGAACCAGAGAGAGGAGATCAAAGAGGGCACTTATGTACATTGCAATCCATGGCTTGTACGCTCCCAGGAACTTCAGCAAAAAGGGACCTGAATCATAGCAGGTCGAGGGAGGTGATCCTGCCCCTCTACTCCACTCTGGTGAGACCCCCCCTGCAGTGCTGCATCCAGCTCTGGGGGCCCCAGGACAGGAGAGACATGGAGCTGTTGGAGAGAGTCCAGAGGAGGCCACGAAGCTGATCCGAGGGCTGGAGCACCTCTGCTATGGAGACAGGCTGAGAGAGATGGGGTTGTTCAGCCTGGAGAAAAGGCGGCTCCGGGGAGATCTAATTGTGGCCTTCCAGTACCTGAAGGGGCTACAGGAAAGCTGGAGAGGGACTGTTTATGAGGGAGTGTAGTGACAGGACAAGGGGAATGGGTTTAAGCTGAAGGAGGGTCGATTTAGATGAGATGTTAGAAAGAAATTCTTTACTGTGAGGGTGCTGAGGCCCTGGCACAGGTTGCCCAGAGAAGCTGTGGCTGCCCCTGGCTCCCTGGCAGTGTTCAAGGCCAGGTTGGATGGGGCTTTGGGCAACCTGGGCTAGTGGAGGGTGTCCCTGCCCATGGCAGGGGGTGGGACTAGATGAGCTTTAAGGTCCCTTCCAACCCAAACCATTCTGTGATTCTATGATACAAGTGTACACAGCCAACTGAGAGCAACCTGCTGTGCGTTTTGAGTCAGCAAATATTTTGAAAAACAATATTTTTCCTTTTTGAAAAGGAAGTGGGAAGACAACAGGAGGAGAACCTACACACAGATGATCATTTTCAGTCTTGCTAAGTTTTCACCCTTATTCTCTGGGCTGTCAAACAGACAAAAGAACAACAGCAAGCCAAAAATGATCAACTTGCCATGCCCATTATTTAGCAAGTCCAGTCTCTGAACCGAAGACATTATCCCCCCTACACAGGAATAACCTGGTGTTGCAGAGCTTGCAGCTCATCACAATCCCCAGGCTTTTCAAGAGGTGCGGTTTTTGACAACCTCTGGGAACTGAACAGTTCTTGTAACTAGAGAAGGCAAATAATCCTCTCTCACACAACTCCCATGCCGTGTCACATCATATGGACAAAAGGAGGTGGTGTGAATTCAAAGAACAATAAAGGCGGCTATCACTACTGCAAAATTTGTATGGATTATTTTAGGATTAATTCCCTGTGCAATTTGCATGTCAATTCAAATTTCTAATTTGCCTAATGGTACGTTATGCAGTAACTAAACAAAACATTTATTTATGTTAGTGTTATTTACCTTAATGTTAGCAAAATAAAGTTTGTTTCCCCTTAGCTTCGATACCCAGCAGGTATAGTAACTCTCAGAATAGGCATTTTCAGGGTTTTTCTCACTGGAAGGAGTGAGGGTACAAGCTAAAAGGAGGGAGAAAAGGAGATTTTGGGTATCTACTCCTTTTTGTATTGAGGTCAACAAAATGATAACTCATGTTCTCAAATTAGCAGGAACCGATAGTTACTTAAGAAATGATATTTAATTCAGCAAATAAATCAGCTCTTGGCCAATGAAATCCATCAAATGAATCAGGCACAATTAACATCAAATATACTGGCAGCTTCTTGTTCCAAAACCTTTGTGAGCACAAAAGGAATCCCTCAAATCCTCCATCCAGCGCAAGACATGATGAAATGCTTTATGTGGGTCCTTACATGAATCCATGAAAGTCAGTCTGGAAGCTCTTTGGCCACAGTTCATCTCACATCTGAAAAACCATGCAGCACTACCATACCATGATGGCTCTCATGCTCTAGATGTGCTCTTGGACACAAAATAACAGCAAGTTTCCTTCCAAATCTGTCTGCCCAGCTTCTGTTCCTCATGTTTTCCTAACTGCCTGTTGTCTTCCAGCATCAATTCAAACAACTGAAAAAACATAAGCCATACTCACAAAAAATTCTCTAGGAGCCACATGTCTAACCTACAACAGATGCATGAAATGAGCAGAGTGGGGGAGTAGTCTGTATGCCAGGCTGGACTAAAATACTTTTAGCTCTTGTCAAAACAAGGTGCTTTTGTGTACTTTTGTGTACTTTTTTTTTTTTAATGCAAGAAAAAAGCATTGTTCTGTATTTAAAACAAAAATTATGCAAATGTGGAATACCCTTTCAGACCTGGATAAGAATATGGATATGGCACAGTTCTCTATAAAGACATGTTCTGTAGCTTTCCTAGCGGTGCTCCTGTTCGTGATTGCCTGACCTTGGGCACAAGTGGGATTAGAGCTCAGGGCTGAGGACTCCATCCCAAAATCAGGACTGATCCTGGTATTGACCTCAGACACTGGTAATTTAAAAAGATGGTTAAAAATGGCTATATGAAATGAAAAGTTCAAAGTGAGACAAAAAGATTCACGTTAAGACAAGGACATAGCTATGCCAGGTGGAAAAGCCTGTTTTTAAATCACAGGACGTTAACAATTTATTAATATTTTAGTTAAGAATCTGAGCAAAAAGGAACGGTCTAGCAAGAGGAAAATGAAAATTACCTTCCTAATTAAGTTGGAATCAGAACACCCTGGGAAGTCGAGGTTTTGAGATTTTCACCTGGATGAAATCCAAACAGGCTTAGGCTATAAAATGAAACACATTATCCCAATCAACATTATTTTTGTTGACTGCAAGCCTAAAGTCATAGTTTTTGCACAGGAACAGGCTCCCCAGTTACATGGTTAGGTAAGTGTTACCCAGCTGACAGGCTGGCAGCAGTGTAAGAGACCTTTTGGATTTGATCTAAAGACAGAGTTCTGTGTACAGGCTTGTTTCACTCCTGTTTGCCACAACATTTTAACTGTCCAAATTTTGACGTTGTACTTAAGTTCTTTCTTTCACATGAATCTTACACTGCCTTGTGCTGAGGAGAACTTCCAGGTAATTGGCAAGCACTAAAATATTCCATCCCCAGGATAAGACTCGGAGAGTATCCAAAACATTGCGATCTAAATCTCCATGGAGCTACACAGACTTGTTTGGGAGCAGGTAACAAATCAAGTGATACTGAACACTGTATGTGCAGTGAAGTGCAGCAAATAGAAGGATGTTACCCAGATTACCCAGCAATTCCTGCTGCGCAAAGTGCTCTGCATTTGTTGGGTTTTTTTCTTCCCCATTCAGTATTGCTCATAGCGTGACAATAATATATGACTTCTCACAGTACTGCCTTTATGTCATTTGCATTCATTAGCGTCAAAGAGCAGGGGATAAGGAGCCTTGGGCAAGGGGGCTAATCATTCTTACCAGCCAAGTGAAACGACAAAATGTTCTAAACATAAATATTTCTCCTCTTTCCTACCCTCTGGAAAGTCTATAAACATTTCAAAATCCCCAAGAGCCAAGTTACAACACCTAAGAACTACTTTGCATGAAACACTCCATATTTAATTGATACAGCAGGAGTGCCAGCTATTTCAAATGAGTTCACCGAGAGGAAGTTCACAAGGTCTTGCTTGCCACATCCACAGTTCCATTAACACTACCCCGAGATGCCCATGGGCCTGACCCAGAATCATCTGAGTTCACCAAGTCCAGGACAGAGGGTGGAGGAGCCTTTCGGGAGTTGTGTTTGCAGTCAGAGCGAGCCACGGGGGAGTTATTTCATAGAATAGAATGGTTTCTTCTCCATATCCTGGGTAACCAGGTCGCCCGTTTCATTCCGGAGGGGACCCACATTTTCCCTCGTCCTCCTTTTATCACTAACATACCTATAGAAGCTTTTCTTGTTGTCCTTGACATCCCTGGCCAGATTTAATTCCATCAGGGCTTTAGCTTTCCTAACCTGATCCCTGGCTGCTCAGACAGTTTCTCTGTGTTCCTCCCAGGCTACCTGTCCCTGCTTCCACCCCCCGTAGGCTTCCTTTTTGTGTTTGACTGTGCCCAGCAGCTCCTTGTTCATCCATGGGGGCCTCTTGCTGTTTTTGTCTGACTTTGTTGGGATGCATCACTCCTGAGCTTGGAGGAGGTGACCCTTGAATATTAGCCAGCTGTCTTGGGCCCCTCTTCCTTCCAGGACTTTGTCCCATGGTATTCTACCAAGCAGATCCCTGAAGAGGCCAAAGTCTGCTCTCCTGAAGTCCAGGGTAGTGACCTTGCTGTGTGCCCTCCTCGCTGCCCTGAGGATCCTGAATTCCACCATTTCGTGGTCACTGCAGCCAAGGCTGCCCTTGAGCTTGACGTTCCCTACCAGGCCCTCCTTATTGGTGAGAATAAGGTCCAGCATGGCACCTCTCCTCGTGGGCTCCTCTGTCACTTGGAGGAGAAAGTTGTCATGGACACATTCTAGGAACTTCCTGGATTGCTTGTGCTCAGCTGCATTGTCCCTCCAGCAGATGTCAGGGTGGTTGAAGTCCCCCATAAGGACCAGGGCTTGTGAGCGTGAGGCTGCTCCTGTCTGTCTATAGAGGGCTTCATCTGCTCAGTCTCCCTGGTCAGGGGGCCTGTAGCAGACCCCCCACTATGATGCCCTCCCTTTAATCCTGACCCATAAGCTCTCAGTGGGCTCCTCATCCATCCCCAGGTGGAGTTCCATGCACTCCAGCTGGTCATTGACGTAGAGGTGACACCTCAGGCAGCCAATCTCACTACTGCCATCCCCTGCCAGTGCCAAGTTCAGGCACTCCCAGCAGCCTGAGAGCTGGGTGGCTGCATGCTTCTGCGGCAGCTCTGTCTGCGCTGCCACATGCCTTCTGGTGAGCACAGAGCTTAGGGCTTTCTGCCTGGTGGGCACCATGGCCGAACTCCTTCTGTGAGAGGGTGATGACCACCAGTGGACTCCCCTCGTGAGCAGGCAGACTGACTAGGCCCTACCCGCGCGAACTGCCACACGAACTGACGCGCTGCGCTCCAGGTCGCTGGCGCTCCCTAGGCTGCTTTTTATAGGTGTGGGTGCTGTTCCTTCGGCAACGCCCAGGTCTCGTCAGCAGTTCCCGTGAGAGCAGCCGGCTCGTGGCGGGTCTCTTCCGCTTCCCTGGCGTCAGGAAGCGTAGGAGCTATGGCCCTTCCCTACAAAAATCAAGTCAAGAGGAATGACACACACTGCAGAGGGCATGGGGTTTTTTTTCCCCAGCAAGAGCTGAAACTCTTCCAGAGCTGCAGGCAAAGCAGCAAAGCTCACCGGGAGCCAGCCAGGAACGGTAATCCCCATCGGCCCTGCCACCATCTGCTGACCCACTGCAGCCCATCAGAAGACTACAACAGGCTTTGCAACGGTCTGGAACCAGTCACTGCAAAGGCACTGGTGGTAGCTCAAAGAAGCGTCCTTGGGGACACCGGCACACGAGCTCCCCAGACAGAACTGGAGTGACAGGACAAGGGGGAATGGCCTGAAGCTGAAGGAGGGGAGATTTGAATGACATATGAGGGCATTTGGGTTTTTTACAATGTTTGTCTTCCAGAGTAACGAGTACGTGTATTGAAGCCCTGCTTCCCAGGAAGTGGCCAGACATCGCCTGCTGATGAGAAGTAGAGAATACTCTTTTGCTTTGCTTCTGCGTGTGGCCTTTTGCTTTAGCTACATTAAACTGCCTTTATCTTGACCCACAAGTTTGGGGTTGTTTTTTCCATCTTAATTTTCTCCCCTCCCTGCCTTGCTGAGGAGGGAAGTGATAGAGCAGCTTGGTGGACACCTGGTGTCCAGCCGAGGTTAAACCACCACAATTAACTGCCCAGTTAATAAATCCATCCCTGCACAGTCTTGGGCAGTCACGTACCTTTACAGAGTAAGTGCCCACAGAACTGTATCACTCTGCACAGCCTCACACATCAAAGCCTTCCAGGAAAACACTCAGCGGCCCATCAGGCAGATGCCTACATTAGAAGAAGTACGAGCTGTGCTTAGGCAGTGCTAATTTTCCAGTTTGAGATTTGGTTTTGAGTGCTTGATAATATTCTGTGAATACAGATGATTTATAGTTATATATAGTGTATATAGCTATATATGTGGATAATGTTTCACTTGGAGTTAGGTTCAATTTTCTAGTCCGTAAACCCTATCATGGTTTGTTTTATGCAGTTTATGCTAAAGTGCTGCTGGTTTTTTTCCTTTTTCATCCTTTGGTAAGTGGTTGTAACCGGGATATGATCTACATCCCCATAACAAAAGACTGGGTTTGAGCTACACGACAAAGGAGCATTTGTATCACATCCTGGGTTCAGCTCTTGTATTTAAGAATTTGATGAATACACCTATGAATGTTGTGGACTTCTTTTAGTAACTGAAGGTAGCTCACCTCATTAAACTATGAATTCTCGGAGAGCCTTACAAATCCCCACAGAAAAGAGGTTACTAGATGGAACAGCAGTTTTTACACTGATGTAAATTGACCTGGTAAATGCTCTTGAAAAATGTTGTGCTTCATACTCCATTCATCTGCACTCCTTGGAAAAAGTTCGTCCTAAAGTGCTTCAAGCCGAGTTTAAGTAATTTAGGGCTTGTTTTTCAGGAACTAGTCAGGCAGGACTGAATTTGTGACTACCAAGCTTGCAAATGAGGAAAACAATAATATTGTCTAATACATTTCATCTGAAACACAAAACACACGGTTCTGGAAGCCATTCTGTTGAGGCTTCATTATTAACTTTCATTTAAAACAACGTGAATTCAATGTCTAGTCACCTCCCAAAGCAAAGAGCTCAACCTTGCTTTGGATAAGGCAGAGATTCACATTTTAGCTGTTACTAATAAGCAATTCTTGTGGTTTTGTTCTCTCTAGTTTTGTGACAAATTTATGTTTACCACGTACCAAGAAGTGTGCAGATGCCCTCTAACCATCTTATAATACAGGTAACTGGCAAAGAATTTGCAAAGCAAACAGGCCTACCTGGGAGAAACCTGGCCATGATGCAGAATGATGAAGTGTACAGTTGTCCCATTTCCCATCTCACCTCACTAGTTCAATTTGACATGAATTCACACTTGTCACCTGAGTTTCACTCCAGCCTTTGACTCTTAACTGAATCTGTCAAGAATGTCAAAAGATTAAAACAAGAACTAGGAGACATTAATAAAAACAGAAGCACGGAAAGAGTTACTTGAATGGGGTTTACTCTAAGCAGATGTTAATGATAGAAATTACAGTCTTCCATACTGGAAAGCATCCCCCAAAACTCCTACTGGCTTCCAAATAAAACACGAGCAGTGGATTTACGTTTCTTCTTCAGTAGCTGGAGTGCAAAGTTAAGCTTCTTTGGAAAAAAAAAAGTAATAATTGGGGCCCAAACTTGCTCAGATCTTGCCTAAACCAGCTGTAGCTTTTCATGCCATCTGTCTATTTTCTGTACACCATTTTTTTTTTTATAATTCCAGGAGGAAAAGAAGAAAAAAAACAACCCAAACTGATTTAGACAATAAGGTATACTCCCAATTTCCTAAGCATTGATCAATGCCCATAACTGCCTCATTTAACTGACCTCCCACCTCACTCTCATGCTGCTTGTCTCCCTGAAACAGATCTGCGTATGCAGCCAGAGCCCGTGCACAAGCATTTCTTGCCAATCACTGTCCATGGTATTTTGTTCAGTGCAAGGCAGTCCAGTTCTCAGATCTCACATACTCTATATTCATACGTATTTTTGACTGGAAAAAGCTTCCTTTGTGTTCCTGCCAACAATAGCAAAATTGCAGTAGTCTAGAAACTCCACAAATGAGGCACATTTTTACTGTGATTTTCCTGGAAAAATAAATAAGCCTCCCTTGTTTTAAACCCAGGTAATGGAGTATTTTTGTTTTCCAGCGGAACCTGGGGTGCCAGTGAAAACTGGGACCCAAATGACTGGAGCACTCCACGAGGACACAGAATAAAGGGAGAGAGAACTGGCATCCACGTTGCCTGGCCAAACATGAAAGTTTAAAGCAACTACATAACTAAACACTTCTGTTAACACATTTCTGATTAGCAGAAGGCAGCAAAAGAAGCTTAAAGACATTTACTTCCTCCTAAGGTCTTTAGATTTTCAAGAATGTTTTCAGAACATCGAGAATTGTTATCGTATCTTTGTACCCATCAGCCTCGGAGTGCGTTTTTGCTTCAGATGCAACATATTAAAACTATGTGATGGCAGACTTCAGATTGAGCACATTTTGCAATAAGAAAGCAGAAAAGTACAGACTGAAGAAATAGGACTGGCTTGCTTGCCAGGAAATTACTGCACTATTATACATGACAACGAGATTCCCACAATCACAAAGGAAGGGAAAACATTCAAAACATATTAAAAAGGCTCGAGGATAAATTCACTGCTAGTTTAAGTGCAGAGAGCCCTGCTGATTTGAATTCTGCTTTCTCCTCTGAACCAGCTGATACGAGGTTTCTTTGTTTTACCGATGCTCTTTCCATGTAACGCACAGACACTATACAACCTATTGGTTGGACAATTTTTTTCTTTTGATTAGAAACCTGCAAATGCAAACAATGGATAGGGGGAAAAAAAAGTGTTTTCTTTCATTCCATCTTATAGAGTACCTATAAATATTTCAGTCATGTTTCTGTGCATGTGTCACAAATCCCACGTTTCCTTTGGAGCAGCTGCGATAGATACATATACTGCCTGTTACACATCTGAGCTCGTGGTGGACATAAACCTGACAAGGCTCCGATGTGGATCTCCATAAATACGAATGGAAATATGCCTTTATTTAATACCGTGCATGATCTACTCACTGTTCTAGATAAATACTGAGTGCTCACTAAAGTGGAGATGAGCAGCTCGCTTTATCAGCATCTCACTAGGGACCACAGGCAGCCTTTGCAGTCGCACGCTCTCTCCCCAGAATATTCCCAACAGCACTACTCCGTCGGAGCCTTTCCATTACTCAGCCTTATCTTGGAGGTGGCCAGACACCCCATGGTACAGGTGAAACTCGGCAGAAGTCAAAATCACCCAGACAGCTACTCGTGCTCTACTTCATCTCCACTCCAAAGCATACTGTGCAATCAACATATCGGTCAGCAGAACTAGTGAGAAGATGGCAGCTTTTTCCCTGGAAAAGTAATCTTCCCAGGGCTACCTTCACTCTAAGATAAGCAACAAAATCCTTTCACTCACTATGGACACAATTTTAACAGGTCTGCAACTTAAACGTTGATTATTTTGTTATCTTCACCAAATATCACACAAAGTAAGAATAAACTCACACACCCTCTAAGAACCTTAAGTTCTTAGACCATCTAGAAAGACAGGACAGCTAGAAAACAACAGACAAGCAAAACTGCATTAAAAGTTCTTAATATTTGATTTTTAAGCCAGTTTGGGGAGGTAATTTATGATCATAAAGTGGCAATATTATAAAACCTTGTGGTTACTTCTTTTCTTTTTTTTCCCCAGCAAATTATAAATCTAATTCATCTTGCCTTTCAATTTAGTGCACTTCTCTGACATATACAGCATTCGACTCGCAGTGAAAGCCTCTGGGAGTCATTCCCATGCATCTGATGGCAATGCCATTTTTTAAATTATTTTTTAACAGCGCACTATAATCTGGTAGTTCAAGTATTTGGTCAATTCCATTTTTGATAGCTACAACTTGAAATTCTGGAAGAACGAAAAGTATTCTGAATTATCCCTTTATCTTTTTAAATTCAAGTTACTTAAAAGTACTCAATTTTTTTCCTTTTATTTAACAATTTCTAATGACAGCATAATCTTGCAGAGTTTGATTACAAGACAGAGCTTTATGTGGCCTGGATTGCAAATGATTAAATTAATAGAACTTATTCTCAAATAAGGTATCAGGTAAACAGTAAGAACAGCAAAAATGAGCTACTTATCATTTATCATGTCATACAATAAGAAACAAACATCCAGCAAAAGAGGGCAGTAATACTCAGTGAATCCTTCTGCATTCACACTCTCTGCTTCCTTTAAAGTTGTCAAAAAACAGCTCATGTGGGGTTCTACCTACTATTGGGGCAAAAAAAATCCGTATTAGCTTATATTCCATCATGTATAGAATTATGACTTAATTTCCATGTGCAGCTGTTAAGAATTGTCCCAGAATGGCAGAGCTGAATTTCACTTCAGGGGTGAAAATATTCCCAAAGTGAGGAATTTACTAATTTTTCCCACTGACAAAAATGACACACATAAAATGAATGAAAACAATCAGGGAGAAAAGACACATTTGCTGGCAGGATTTTGTTGCTTTGAAAGCTATGCTTAAAGGCTGGACACACTTTGCAAGGAAGACACACAACGGGCTTTGCAAAGCCTCAATCCTCCCTTCCACAGAAATGTCGTCTCAGAAAAATCATTATTATTAGAACAACAGCATTTGCCTTGGATTTTCAGGAGTCAGCACAAAAATGGAGTAGCACCAGTGCCAGGGGACAACAATTTCCCTGCTGCTGCTCTGTCTCCCTTTCTTTTAGTGGCATTACTGAAGCACGTCAATCCTTAGGATTGCTGTATCTTCTCCCAATCCTGTTGTGAAATCTTGCCTTTTTGGGAAACGGCAACCTGACCTCAGCAGAGAGGTGTGAATTTGATAAGTATTCTATATATAACCTTTCAGATGCAGTCAAACCTAAAATAGAAACAGGAACAAAAAGCTTTCTGGAGGAGGTGATTCCCTCAAATTTCAGCCAACGTAAAAATGTTGAGGTTGAGGAAGCTACTCTGTTCCACAGACTGCTTTCCTCTGGACTAAAGGCTACTAAAAATAACTATTGCAGAAGTAAAAATAATACCGATTTTTTGCAAAGATAGTTTATATGCTGGGAAATGAAAAAAAAAAGAGCACTTGTTAGTTGATGCATAAAATCTCCACCTGGTGGTGAATCCTGCCACAGCGAACTTTTGTTTTTAAGAAAAATTCCCGTTCCAACATATAATCAGTTCTTTATTATAGACAATCTCTAAGCAACAAGCGGGGAAGGGCAGCCTTCAGAAAAACAGCACTATCATGTCTCCCTGATTTCCATCATCTTGGAACGCTGAAGAATCCTTTCAGTTACACAGCAGCTATCAGGCGCACGAGTGACCTTCCCCAGCCGAAAACAGACTTGCAGAGAGCTCACATTGCGCTGTACATAGAGGAGGGAGGAAGGCGAAAGAGAGCTTGCTGGCTTTGCAGCTGCAAAAAGCACCCCTTCCTAAGGGGAAGGGCCCCCTGCCAAGGCTCAAGTTCTGCCCTGCTCCTCAGTTTGCACATTGGTTCTTTATAATAATTCAAAACTTTAAGCAGTATCAGCTACTTGTATCCCCAGGGTCCTCCAAATCATAGCATTGTTAGCTTTGTATGATCATCTTAGGGGTAATTCTCTAGCTGCACACAATTAGTTCAGTTTTCCCCTTAACGCTACTGGTTCTACACCCTAGAAACATTTTCTGGATTTACATTTTCCTATGCACCTTATTAAAACATAACAGCTCACTTGCCAAGTCTTACTATCTAACAGCATCAATAAAAGCTTTATAAGACGGAATAAAATCAGCATAAAACAGACACGTGAAATCCAGAAAGCCAGGCCATCAATCTACAGCCTCGTGCACACCATGCATCCCTTTCCATACCCTGTTCCGCTGGACACTACCACTGTTTCATAATTAGTCAGTCTGGCTCATGACACCTCGTAATGTGGGAACAGAACATCCCCCTGTCCCTCGTGGTAAGGCTGAGCCGCAGTTACAAGCCTTCCGCGAAGCCACGACCTGCAGTAACTGATGGTCTGCTCCCAACAGCCATCCTCTGCTTCCAGCGCCAAGGCCAGGAGGGTTTTTGTTTACACACATGCATATAAATATACAAATATATAATATAAGGCTTTTCCTATGCCAGAAGAATCGTGCCACTACAGATTTCTGTGCATCATTCTCCGAAACGTCTAGGATGACCTATTGCTGATGTACACAAATTATTCACTAACCACAACACAACTCTTCTGGGCCGAAAATAAGATTTTGTTTAAACTGGACCAGATCCACTTTCTATAAAGTCATCAATTTGCAATTTAAACACAAATCAGCATAGAACCTCAAAAAGATATTTATATTGAAACAGCAATGGATTTTTTTTTTTTTTTTACCCTTTGGCATTCAATGCTGACATCAGGGGCGAAAGTGCAACGGGAAGACTGCCACAACCCCCCAGCAGCCTGCTGAAGAGAATTACACAACTGTGTTACTTGTTTCGAATCACATTTGCCACGCAACGACTATTAAAAAAAGTAACAGATAAGTAGATTTACTGATTAAAAAAAACCCCAACTATGAAAAATTGGTAAAGCATCCTCAAACAGCAAAATCTGTGCAGTATTTGAAGGAAATGAGCAAAGATTTATTTACAATGCAACTATACAGAGCAGAGGGAGT
Organism: Balearica regulorum gibbericeps; assembly: GCF_011004875.1. NCBI lineage: Eukaryota > Metazoa > Chordata > Aves > Gruiformes > Gruidae > Balearica > Balearica regulorum. The sequence goes on along the minus strand of NC_046191.1, from coordinate 33,347,269 downwards.
ATTTTAAAGCAAAAACACTGGGAAAAAGTCACTAGTCACTTCAAAATGTGATACCTAATAACGGGATTTGGTCTTGTCAGAAACACAAGTATATACACGTAAAATTAAACACGCTCAGCGTTCATTCTTCCCCTGAGCGCGTTCATTTGCGACACCAGAGCTTTGCAGCGAGGCCCCTTTCGCGCCTCTAGAGAAAGTAAGCCCTCCAACCACTCGTTCAGCCAAGGCACTGAAAACACCACATTAACCACCTTGTTTTCTCCGGGGCGGGCAGGTGTAGTAACGAGCTGCCTTTTGAAAACACCGGTCGGAAAAGGGGCAGTTTGGTGGGGTCAGAAAACTGCGGGCGGGGAGGAGGAGGAGGAGGAATTTCGGCCCCTCTCTGGAGCCCGCGCACGAACGACACGTTCGGCAAACCGCCAGCCGCCGCGGAGCGCCGTGAGGCCCAGCGCGCCCGGGGGAGGCTGCCCGCCGCCCTGCCCCGACGAGCCGCCGACAGGGGTAGGACGAGCCCGGGCGATGAGGAACCACCTCCGCCAGAGCGACGCCTCCTCCTCTTCCTCTTCCCCGAGGCCGCGGGGAACTCAAACGGGACGGGGGGGAGGGGGGGGGCCGGGCGACGCCCGTCCGCCCACCCGGGGCTTCCGGCGGGAAGAGCAGTTGCCCGCCGCGGCGGAGGCTTGGCATGAGGTACGACGGGCCCACCGGCACCTCAGGACCCCCACCGCACCGTGACGAATGTGGGGGACCGCGGTCCGCGGCAGGTAAGAGCGAACGGCGGCGGCAGGTAAGAGCGGACGGCGGGCTACAACAGCCAACTACCGCTCAGCCCCGAAAAACCGTGTAGTTTCCGGCGAGATGACGCGGTGACTCAACACGGGTGGGAATAAATAGGCGGACTCCTACTGGGGAGTAGTACTTGTGTCTCTCCTAAGTGAAACAGCGCACACAGCCAGAACCTGCCACAGCCAGATCCCCGCCGGGACATGATCCTGCCCTGCGCCCTGCTAGCCGCTCTCCTGGCTGCCAGCCACGGAGGTGAGTTGTCCTGTCCTGTCCCGTCCCTGTCTGTCTGTCTGTCTGTCCGTCCCTTCAGGGGCAGGAGCAGGTCCGGCCGGCCGCGGGGGAATGCTGGTTCGAAGCACGGACGGGCATTTATTTTCTGTGTTTTTCAGCTGCAGGTGGATTTAATGATTTTATTTTTTTCTTTGTTACATATTCTTTTGTGGTTTCTTGCTACTTGATGTATGGTAGGAAGGGGACTCCCTGGGACTGTGTGAGACAATCTAGCTCTTCTGAGGAGGTTTATGGCTGTGAGGAAACAGACAAATTCCTATGCTTTTGTTGATAACTAATACCTGTGGCAGCCTAAAGGCTAGTGTGAATGGATATTCATTCTTTGGTCTTCCTGATAAGCACTAAACTTCAGGGCATTGTCTACCTATGTCTGAAAAATTACCTGAGTGAGATGAGAGTACCAGTGTCACGCTATGAGATGCTAATTGGGAGCCTTTGGTTTCATTCCAGCCAACCCTTGCTGCTCAAACCCCTGTCAGAACAGAGGAGTATGCATGACAACAGGATTCGATCAGTATGAATGTGATTGTACAAGGACAGGGTATTATGGGGAAAACTGTACAACACGTAAGTACCTCAAATCTCTTTGCTTGGAAATGAAATTTGAGAATTTGGTTGGCAGATTATTCTCGATAGCTAATTTATAACAATCTTTCCATTGATGCTCACAGCGGAATTCTTTACATGGCTGAGGCTAACATTGAAACCTTCGCCGAATACTGTCCACTACATCCTCACCCACTTCAAAGGAGCCTGGAATATCATCAACAACATTCCCTTCTTACGAGATGCTATTATGAGATATGTATTAACGTGTAAGTATGAGTTCTCTCTTCTAGTCCTCCTAACTGGTAGAAGTTCCTTGTAGGACTCCAGAATATTGTACTTGATTGGTCCATATATAAAGTTAGTAAGCTAAAACGTACTAAGATAAAAACACCCCAACTAAGATTTAAGATTTCGGCATGATGGATACTTGTATGAAACACGCTTTGAAATGGAAATGTATTTTGCTCTGATCTCTAGTAGAATCTTTGATTTTGCTTGCATAAACTTTGCACTAAATTGCTCATGTTAATAGTTGCATCCGGCTGATAATCCACAACCCAGTCCTGTTATTCAGTAACTGTAATCCCATTTAACATCAGTTACTGATGTGTGTGGAATTTGTCAATACAACTGCTGCCAAAATACATGGAAAAGATCTGGCCTTCTGATTTAATTTTTGAGACCAAAATGTACAGTTTTAAAAAAAAAATACTTTTTTTTCTTTTCCAGCAAGATCACACTTGATTGACAGCCCACCAACTTACAACAGTGATTATAGTTACAAAAGCTGGGAAGCTTATTCCAATCTTTCCTATTACACAAGAAGCCTTCCACCAGTAGGACTTGACTGTCCAACACCAATGGGTGTTAAAGGTAAGGAATAAACCAGATGTGTAATGTTCACTTCTAGCAATTTCTACTTATCTTACCCTCTTAGAAAATACCATGAGACCTGCTTGTCTATAACCTTTTTTCAGTGTAGCTGACTTTAAGAACAGCCGTGTTTTGGATACACTGTGTAAAGACCTAAAAGATAACTCGTGGCCTTTAATATTGAGTTATATGCTTAAAAGCAGGGAATTTAGAAGTAAAATAAAGACAGCGAGCATAGAAAAGCAGAGCTCCCCTTATTTGTATGCTGCTATCCTTCAATAATACGTTGAATGTCTCAAGTCTTTTTGTTGTTAGGAACAAAATTAAGTATTGCATAAACATTGTTGTCTTGAATATCTCTCTCTCTTGCAGGTAAGAAAGAGCTCCCAGATTCAAAGGTGATTGTGGAGAAGTTTTTACTAAGGAAAAAATTTATTCCTGACCCACAAGGCACAAATGTGATGTTCACGTTCTTTGCCCAACACTTCACACATCAGTTCTTTAAGACGGACCAGAAGAAAGGACCTGGCTTCACTAAAGCTCTTGGCCATGGGGTACGATTATAGCTCTGTAACTGAAACGCAGCACTTAGTTCTTAGGAGCTACTGGGCAGCTAGAATGGCACCTTACGGGTGGTCAGGGTACACAAACACCTGTGCAGATACTGTACAACACTGTTTGCCACAAACAGATGGGCTTACCCCTTCTGTAGGCAAAATTCCAGCACTCGATAGCATTTCTTACTGGGTCAGAACTGCTTGTGCAAAGCATGTAGCTCTGTTTAAAATACCTGCACAGTGACCTGCAGGACTGTTTTTATTCTTTCTAAGAATCTGCTTTCACCTAAAGCATGTTAGATAAGTTCTGGATACTCACTGGCTCTGGACTCTTGCTGTCGGTTACAAAGAGCTGTATCTAGCACTGTGACGTATCTTGTGTGCTGATAATTGAAGAGATTTAATTTTAAAAGAACTTCAAAAGCAGACTTGGATTTAGGATCTTTATCTAGAAAACAGGCAGCCTTTGGGCAAAGAGTGTGGTGTGTATGTCTGAAACAGAAAGCTATAAAATATGTGTGTATATGCAAAGAGCTGTCTGCATAATAGAAAGCTGCTGACACTTTAAACAGAGTCCTCTTAAATTGCCAGTCAGTTTAAAAACTTGCTCTTATGTGGAGATGGCTCCAGTTGCCAGGAAATAATTTGGCTACATCTTAAATATCAGCGCATGATACTTATAAGGTAACAATAATATAATTAAAAGGTAAACATCTAAGGGATGAGCTCCTATTGGCATCCGTAGAAGTGGGACCTATCCTAAAATAGCAAAAAATGCGGCTTGGCTTCATGTTCCAAATGCTTTTTATTTTATAGGTTGACTTGAACCATATTTATGGAGAGACTCTGGAGAGACAACTTAAACTGAGACTCCTGAAGGATGGAAAGCTAAAATACCAGGTATGTCTTATCTCAGAATTCCTGCCTTCTTATTGGATGACATATATTTCCTAAAACTAGCACTCTATGCATGGTGTAGTTGATCTAAAATGTAAGCCTAAAGTCAGTACTAACAGAGTCAACGCAGCTTAACTCCTAAGCATCATAGCTTATGGCATGTTCTTGCTACCTCCCCCTGGCAGATGATTGATGGAGAAATGTATCCACCAACTGTGAAGGACACTCAGGCAGAGATGATCTACCCTCCTCACGTACCTGAACACTTGCAGTTTTCGGTCGGGCAGGAGGTGTTTGGTTTGGTCCCAGGCTTGATGATGTATGCTACAATATGGCTGAGGGAACACAACCGGGTCTGTGATATCCTGAAACAGGAGCATCCAGAGTGGGATGATGAGCAGCTCTTCCAAACAACGAGACTCATATTGATAGGTGAGTGTCACTTCTACTACGTGTGACTAACCTTCTCTTGAGCATGACCCTTCTACGCATTATCTACCACAGCTGCAGTAGGTGTAGTAAGAGGAAAAGCTATTACTTAACCTGGTGTGTGAGGGCATACATTCGAGCCTTCGTGACCTGTCACTAGGATTGTATTAAGATACAGCTTCCTGCCAGCTATGAAGGACAGAACTGAAGAAAACCAGGCTAAGTGATACTTCATTCCCTTATCTAAGGGAAACAGAGCTGAAAGCAGTGAAAAGGCAGGAAGCTAAGGTTCATTTCGCAGAGAAAGCTTGTGAAGCTAGATGACCTCATACTCTCAGATCTTGTGGGGGTTTTTGTGGGGTTTTTTTTCTTTCCCCCTGGGGTTGGGTCAGTTCAGGTATGCTTTAAAGGAAAGGCTGTGATTATGCCTAAAGTTCAGGAAGTTACGTAAAATGTAATTCTACAGACTTGCTCTAACTGGCTGTTCAGTGGTATTTTGTTTTGTGTAAATGGCAATGGACACCGAGCTTGAAAAGACCTTGCCCAAACTGACTGGAATAGTAAACCAAGACAATTGTAGTAAGCAGCTCAGAAGCTGAGAGTTGATTTCGAATACCAACTTTCTTCATTATCCTCTACCTCTGTCCTAGAGAGTATTGTATAACTGAACACACTGCTCTTCTCTGGAATATACAAGGAAGCATATCTCAGGGGGAAGCAGGCTACAGAAAACACTTCTCTACCACAGCCAAAAACTGTTGGGATAGAAAGTACTGTTCCACCCCTTAGCCACATCAAATATATGAATCACTTTCTGTAGGACATAACAGAATGTTGACATGTTTGTTATCCTGATCGCTATAGTTAGGGGTTTTTTAGAACAGTTCAGCAGTGGTATTTCCTCTCAGAGCAGAGTAACCACCTAAAGTTTCTCAGGGAACCAGTACCAATATTCTCTCTTATTTTACTGTCCAACAGGAGAGACAATCAAGATCGTTATCGAGGACTATGTGCAGCACTTAAGTGGCTACCACTTCAAACTCAAGTTTGATCCTGAGCTGCTGTTCAACCAGCGATTTCAGTACCAGAACCGAATTGCAGCCGAATTCAACACTCTATACCACTGGCACCCGCTTCTGCCTGACACTTTCCAGATACATGACCAGGAGTACACTTTCCAGCAGTTCCTCTACAACAACTCTATAATGCTGGAACATGGCCTTTCCCATATGGTGAAATCTTTCTCCAAGCAAAGTGCTGGCAGGGTAGGTACTTTCTCAAGTTGCTAGTGAACTAGCAGAGCCATAAACTGGGGATGGGACCAGGGGGTGGAATAAAGCCGTCCAGAACTAATCATATGCTATAAAGGCACGACTTCCTCATGACTCTTATTGGGAGATCTTACTACTTTTCATCTTTATTAAACAGGTTGCTGGTGGGAAGAATGTTCCTGCTGCAGTACAGAAAGTAGCAAAGGCTTCAATTGACCAAAGCAGACAAATGAGATACCAGTCCTTGAATGAGTACAGGAAACGCTTCATGTTGAAACCATTCAAGTCATTCGAAGAACTTACAGGTAACAGTTTTCATGTTTTCTAAAAAACAAGGGTCCTTTTTCTTAAAATGGGTAAGAGTCCTGCCATGCTAGTACCAGACTTGAACAGGATAGTCTTGCCATGAAAATAGGACTTTTCCACTTACGGTGTTTACTTATCAATAATTACAGGAGAAAAAGAAATGGCAGCTGAACTGGAAGAGCTTTATGGAGACATCGATGCTATGGAGCTGTATCCAGGCCTCCTCGTAGAGAAGCCACGACCAGGTGCCATCTTTGGTGAAACAATGGTGGAGATTGGAGCTCCGTTCTCCCTGAAAGGACTGATGGGAAATGCAATCTGCTCCCCTGAGTACTGGAAGCCAAGCACCTTCGGTGGAAAAGTGGGCTTTGAAATAATTAATACCGCCTCCTTACAGAAGCTCATCTGCAACAATGTGAAAGGCTGTCCTTTCACTGCTTTCCACATCTTAAATCCTGAACCTACAGAGGCAACTATTAATGTTAGTACCTCAAAAACAGCAATGGAAGATATCAACCCCACACTACTACTGAAAGAGCGATCTGCTGAGTTGTAAAAATCCATCTATTTATTTATTTAATTATATAATTTATTCTATTTATGGCTTAAAGTGTTTAAAAACAAAAACAACTTGAGCATCTTCATTGTGGGGGTTGCTCTAGATTCCTTACTTGGGTAAGGCTTCCATTTACAAAAGGGATTTTCTGTGTTTGAGGTCTACAGTTGTGAATCCCTTGTTTAAATTCTTCTGTAACAGAACTATGTATTCCAAAGTGGACCAAGATTCCAACTTTTTTAATTATTTTTTTTTTTAAATACTTGACAAAGGGTGTTGGTGGGATTTTTTTATCTTTTCACTTGATAGGTCACATAACACTACACAAGCAAGTTATTGCCTCAGCAACTTCTTAAACTTGACAACGAACCATTGAACTAAAAGTACAAGAAAATTTGACTTAATGAAAACTGCCAGAAAAGATTACGAATTCAGTATGAGCACTCTAGGATGAACAAAAAACCCCAAACAACTGATACTTGAGACTCACTTATTTATGTAAAGTCAGAAAATGCATTGCATTTATCGTTGATGCTACCTCTCCCTCATTGCAAATAAGGCACTTTGTACGGTAACTTACATGTTTGGTTTTATGTATAAATCTACTTTTCTGTGTCGTACTTTTTAAATTGAGTTATATTTTATTTAAATAATTACTCTTGGATCTTACTTATTTTTGAAGCATATGTCACAGAAGTATTATTTGTGCAAGAGATACTAAGCTTAGAAATAACTGATCAGGCTGTTTGTATTTTGATACAGATGTTTTATTGTGCAAGTTTAGGGAGGTCTTAAACTTAGTCCAAAGTATTGGTATTTTTTCCATTGCTGTCGTTCTCTGGTCTATTTGATAATACAATTTTAATTTCTGTCGCTTTAACAACAGATGGAGAGTGTTGCTTTCATTAAAAATGTGACTATAGTATTGCTCTTTGTACCCAAAACACGGAGATTATTGGGGAAGAGTAAATATTGAGAAGCTGTGTGAACATACACAGCAGGAAAACTAATACAGAATAGATCTAGCAAAGCTTTGAGGTACTAAGACTTGAAGGTAGCCTATGTCTGTGTGCACAAGGCATACTTCTAACTTATAGTTCTATTTATTGGGGGAGGAGGAATAATGTTTTGTTTGTAATTTATAAACAGAGGCATTTTAAGTAAGTGGCTTAAGCTTAAATGAAACTGGCTAGCTAGCACAAAGTCTGGACATATCTGTCCTGATCCACCACTAAAATATCTAGTCTCATCTGGGCACATAAGAAGTTACGCAGGATCTTGTACCAGCACTTCAACCTTTGCATATAAGGGTATCTTTCTTTAATTTCTAGAGAGGAAATGTAGAAGATGATCTTCCCATAAAAACAGCTGGGGAACTGTAGGTAAAAAGGAAAAAGTCACTTCAGACTGGAGTAGAGCAACCTGGTATTCTGTGCCCCTGCGCAAAATTCGTTGACTGCTTGTGGAAAAGGACTTGAGTTTTATATTGCATCGGAACCTCTTAAATGGTTATAGAGGCCCGTACATTGCAACAGCTGCGGCACTAGTATAGTTTGACAGTGAGTTCTGTTTTCTGTTGATTTGTTTGGAGACACTGATTACCTTATGCTGAGTAAGTTTGGAGTTGTTACATCTCCTATAGCGATCAATGCTGGTGACTGATGTGAGGTGATCTTTCGTATGGATGCTTTGGGAGAAAGAAGGGCATTTGTTTTCCTTTTTCTATTATTTGAACCGTGAAGAAGGGGAAAAACTTGTACCAAAAGGTGGTCAGTACTCTGTAAGTGAAGACTGCCTGGACGCTCGTTAAGCACGTAACTGTCATTCAGATCCATCTTTGGAACATGCTTCTTTAGAGCACCCTTCTGCCGGTAACAAGGAAAAGTGTTTGGCTTAGAGTCAAAGGGAGACAAGCCTGGACAGATCTAGTTATCGCGGGGTAGGTAAAGACGAATTCCTCGGACCATGTAATTTGAGTTAAGTTATAAGTTGCTGCTTCAGAAAGGAATCATGTTCGCTCTGCGTTTTTGTACTCTGCAGCCACATTTCAACAGTGTGACCCAACCTGCTGGGTTTGGCTGGGTTCAAGTTGCTCCTGATTAAAAAAATGTATGTTTGAGATTATTTATTTAAAATTCTGTGAATTGTTTTTCACATTGTTTTTGTAGGACAAGAATGTTTTTTAATGTGCAAATGTTTATAAAAATAAATTGAAAACATTACCTGCATGGGCTCATTTGCTTGTGATTTCCTTCAGCAATATTCTTTCATCTTATTTGCCACTCAAGATTAGATGGAGAATTCCAGGGAATTATGAACACCTGGCAACAAAGACAGCATTAAATTCTGTTGTATTCCAAAACCAAGATGCCTGTAACTTAAATCATGCAAATATGGTTATTTTTTCTCTTTAGTAGTGAAATCCCTGGAGAAGCCAACTGCTATTGACCATAGCAAAGATGCCAGCGATGCTCTCTTGTTCCCGGGTGTTTGAGAGGGAAAGCGCCGAACTGGAGTTGCACAACTCCAAGTTGGTGTAACAACCCCTCCCCTCACCACTACTGGGTGCTAGGCTTTCCAAAGTGAGAACAGTCCATGGGCCTTTCTCTTCAGGCTTAGCCCACCCCAGAAGGCAAAGCTGCTGTGGGACACAAGCCGCCACCGAATCACAGAATCCCAGACTGGTGGGGGTTGGAAGGGACCTCTGGAGATCATCTAGTTCAAACCCCTTGTTAGAGCAGGATCACCCAGAGCAGGTCGCACAGGATGGCGTCCAGGTGGGTTTTGAATCTCTCCAGAGAAGGAGACTCAAGGTCTTTGGACAAGGTCTTTGCACTTGGACATGTTTTCAGCAGTGGTAGCTCGCCGTTGTTTGTCTGACAGCAAACTCTGAAGCTGTGATAGCCGCGTCCTCGTTGACACTGCTGACTGCCTTCCTTCTGCACAAGGGTCCCGCTTTGTTAGCTTTGTCACAGTCATTGACTAACTTTGCAAAGAGCGACGCAGGCTGGGAAGATGGGCAGTGGGGCTAGGACAAGAACAGCGGTGTGCTAAATAAAAACAGGCAGGAACTGCATGAGTTGGTGCAATGTGTTCCTCTCCTGTGAAGAGCACCTCGGTGGCCACCCAGTCTCTTCCCTATGTTTTCATCTCTGATAAGAAATGAGGGGAAGCTCTGAAGGAGACAGCCAAGGGGGTCATGCACCTTGTATTGCCTCAGTCAGCTCCTACCACCTCCACCCAGCCACTGGCCGAATGTCACCTCCAGCACCCTTCTGTGCTCAGCCCCCCACTATCATCCCACTGTTGAGGGTCCCCGGTACTCTCCTATCCCAGTACTGGTGCCCTGTCTCCTCACAGCCTCTTCCAAGTGACCAACCCCACAGCCACAGTCCTTCACCTGGAGTCACCTTCCTTCCAACCACCCCAAATCCTTTTTGGTCCAAGGCGTATCCCAGGGACCCACAGCTCCAGTCTGGGGAATATGACTGTCTTCCTGCCTCTGCTTTGTAGCTTCTTTCCATCTCCACCAGTGTGCAGTTCCCTTGTATTCCTACTGTACCCAGGCACCTAAACACCTCCAGCAACTCTCCTCAACTTAAAACTCAATCCACATGACTTCAGTGACCACCTTCAGCCCCCAAAATGCAACATCCTTCCAAGAGCACCCCTCCAGTCCTGCTCCTGGCCACATGCAGAGACTGTGGGTGAACAGAGGCACGTGCAGACCATGTATAAGCAACGTGGAGGGGTTTTTTTCCTAATAATTAATCAACTCATTCACTCTATGAGTTAATTCATTTCTGACACGTTTCTGTTTTGAGGGGAAGTTGGGCGAGGGAGCAAGCAAAGACAAGGCCGGTCGCTTCAGCAGGATGAGGACAGGCTCGGCCGCTGCCGTCGGGATGGCGGGGTGCTGCACGGGGAGGCACAGCAGCGAGAAGGCAGCAGCGAGGTCATCCATGGAGAAGGTGTTTCAGGTGACTGCTGCCCTAATTAGGGAAGGGCCAGTCTGGATGGATTCAGCGCACGATGGATGAGATATAGCTCGATCGTGGAGGAGCTCCTCCTTCCCTCTGAGCAGGGGCATGTCCTGATGATACAAAAGGCAAGAATGTTCCTCAGAGGAAACCTGCCCTGCGAAATACTTGCTCTCCAGCCTAGGTTGAGGTAACTGTTTCACCCAAGGCAATACGGTAAAGGAGGGGGGCTCGGTGTTCAAGTCATACCCTCGGAGGCAAGTCCCTCAAGGAGCACAAGAGCAGCGTGCTTTGGGAGCAGGTCACCATACGCCATCACCTTTACCGAGGACTTTTGCCGTACGTCATTTGCTCGCTTGCCCACTGCGTAAGAGGTCTTTATGGGCGCTGAGTCGGAGCCTCGCGGGCATCTGACCGGGTTTATTACTTCTGATACACTCGCTGGAGGTGCGCTGACCTTTACGCTGGAGCACTAATGCTCCCAAGGCTTTACCCAGATTGCAGCAGACTTTTGTATCGCAAGTAGCTTCCACTCAGCAAGAAATTACCCTTTGGCATCTATCCAGAAAAGTCAACAGGTAGTTTGACCAAGTTGCAGAAGGGTGGGAAGGAGAGACAGAGTGAACCTGGGTGGACACATCACTGGTTCCTTGCCTGTTCACAGCTACTGAAACAGATGAACAGCTCTGGAAGAGCTTATTGCAAAGACGTGCGGTTTGCTTTGGAAGACCAGTAAGGAAAAAACCTGCAAGTTGTAAGAGTAGATACATATATTGTAGCTATATACTCTAAATATGGAGAGGGAGGTGAATGAAGAGATCCCAACCTTTTTGCTAAAAGGCAGGAGAAGAGCCAAGCAAGGCAGAAACGCAGTAGAAACATCATACGGAAAAAAACCTCTCCTTGGAAAGAGCTGAGTGCTCCTCTTCCTTTAAGCTGGAATTTCAATTTGGAAATAACACGATACTGAGAGGCAACATGACTGGTTTCAATTTGTACTTTTTTTCCCTCTGATACTTAATTTTTTTAAAATTAGTATAAAATCTCCTGTGACTGCTGTTCTTACTTACTCGGGAAGTCCAGACACTTTCATTAATATTGGCAAGAGACTGATCACAACCGAAAAAAAAAACCAAAAAAAAACCCCAACCACTACATTCCTCCTCTGCCCTTTGGGAGCGAGACAAACAAGAAAGTAGACGTCAAGAAAGTGAGAAGGGAAAAGGTAGCACAAGAAACTATTAAACTTTCCTTTCTGGGATTTTCTCTGGCTGACAACCACAGTGAAAATCTCAGCATTCACTGACAGCCAGCCGCGGTAAAGCTTGAGAAACCAGACAGTCAGAGGTGGCCTGGGCAAGTTGGGAGCTGAGCACCATCAGTAGAGAGAGGGTGTTAAGGCTTGTGAGATCGCACGGGTTTACCATCGGGGAGGGCAGGGTACAAAGCACTCCAGGGTTGACTCATGCTGGTTGCTTGTCCTCAGTTCTGGGCAAGCCAAGCCATTTTATCCAGCAGGTATTAGCCACCCGATAGAAACCAAAACACAGAACCCCCAAATTCGTGGGAGGAAGGCAAATAATATTCAAAGCATCTACTTTCAAACCAACGCACTGTATACCAGCTGAGGATCTAGCCCATCGCAGGGCTACAGAAAGTAGAAAATGCATTGCATCTTCTAACCAATGTCGTCCTAATGGTCTTTTCTTCTGTTAAATAGTAGCAGAAGAAAGGCACTGGGAAAATGGATTTTCCCAGTGTCACATAACTAGGAGCATCGTGCTTTCAAGTGTCTCAGACCTTTACTTAATATGGTGGCAAAGTGTTAGTTCATGCTTCTATCTAAGGATAAACCCAAAAATACTCCCAAAGGAGGATCCTGCGGAACATGCGTTCTTGCTCTGCACTTTATTTTTTCACGGTAGCCAGGTGTAGCTCATTACTTCAGGCTTACACAGTAGTGGATAAAGGTGTGTGCAAGCATCCTTGTTCAAACCTGCCCTGCTGACAGGTAATTTTAACACCCATTCATTTTCCGCAAAAGGACTGCATTTATGGTAGACTTTTCTATGAGAGCACATGAAACTTTTTAAACACACACACGCCCCCCTAAATGGGCAAAAAAGTGGAAGCAATGCCCATCACACTGAGCACCATGGAGCAGCCGCGTGGCTGTTGGAGAAGGCAGCATGTTCCCCAAACGGTATGTCGTCTCATCTTGCTTTCCCCTATAACATGAAGATCTACCCAAAGAAAATATTTTCGCAAGTATTCATCAAGGAAACATTGTGCAAGCCATACTGGCTTTAGCGTAACGCCATAACGTGTGGCTGCTAATAAGGATATTTCTGAATTTATCCTGGCAGGTCTTCAGAGATGGTAGGTGAGACTAAGACCCCAACACAGCTTTGGTGTAAAAACACATCCCGTGAGATTGCAAAAGCATCAATGGTTCAGTATGATTTTTAAGCCCCAAAAAGCTTCAGCGAAACATGTCAGAGCAACAAAACAGGGCTAAAAGCCGTGACGCTGACTCCAGATACGTTCTCCAGCACCTTCAAAACCTTACCCTGAGAACTGACACAACTTGATATCCTTTCAGTTGTGGCTTTCGAGCCTGTTGCCTAGGCAATATTAATTAATCCTGCCTAACAAATAATGGCAGAGTTGCTAAGTAGCAGTCATGGGTATATAATTAAAACAAAACCACTTTGAGCTTGCTCAGCTGTGAAATACTAGTTCTTACATAAGGCTGGGATGTAACACGAGATGATCCAATCGGATCTGAGGGAAGCTGTTAAAAAGGTATTATGTCCATTGAGGCAGGGAAGTAGAGACCATTCCCTGATGGGCTCAGATTTTCATAGCGCAGATAATCTCAGTGAAAGCAGGAAGAAAAGCAAGAAAAAAAAAAAAAAGGCATTTCTAAATTAGAAATGGACTGACTTTTCTCAGTGTCTAATAAATCAATAGAATTTCAGACAAATTCAGGACATATTTTTAGCCCCAGAACCATAAAACCAGCTTCTTTTCACTGCTTGCTAGGTGAGATGTTTCAGTGTTTGTCATCATAACTGAGCCAGCGTTAGTGGTAAACAAAAGATTTCTCAACCTGACCATGAAATGGAAGGTGTTTTAGGGATCAAGCAAAACATATAAAACAATCCAAAAAGCAAGCTGGCACTACTGTATAGTCAATAAGCTTGGATGTTCTCAATGATCTTCACCCTATATCAGATATGTTCTTCACTCAATTATAAAAGCTCTCCTACATAGTAGAGGGAGATGGAAAAAACACCGTTTTGAAGTTTCCACTTGTTCTTCCTCGATCTGAAGAAAGAAAAAGCATGCTTGCCTCATTCTGAGGAAAATTTAAGGAGCGTATGAGCACTCCCCGTGAAGACCAAGTTAGCGTCTCCCAAAAACTGCAAAACAAACGTCAGAACATTTAACGAGAGGAGACTTTGAAAAGTGACTCTGCCTTAGCAGAGCCCAGTGTTTTGGTTTCTGCAACTCTTTGGCACTTCTGGAAGCATCTCTGGAGATCTCCTCTTTGATATTGAAGTCCAGGGCTTCACCAGTGTGCCAGCAAGCTCTCTGCATCCCTTAGTGAGTAGGTGCCAAATGTGTAAGGGTCTTCAGTTAGAATATCACTTTACATAAGGTATAGAAAAAACGAAAGCAGGCAATGGTTTACCAGTAAGCCAAGATCAATAGTGTTTCACTGACTAAAAAGCAACAGCAAAAATGAAAACAACCAAACCATCCATTTCTCAAATAAAGACTTTGTGAATAGAGAATTAAAATCTCCCAGGTTCTTGGGTTTTAGGAAGATGGTTTCCTCTTTAAAATCACTTCCTCAGTCACCCTGTGTTGCAAACATAATTCCCTTTAAACCTGCTATGCAAATAAGTGAACATTTACCACCATCTTCTTAAATATTTGCTTATTCAATAGTCAGGTCTACAGTGACTTCAGCCCTGATGTCAAATTTGACATTGGTGAAGTTGCATATGATTTGAGTAACATCATTCCGCTGCAAACATCATTTGCAAAGCTTATGTCCCTTCCTAGGAACAAGGGACAGCTATTTTAGCAGTACTTTCCAGTCACCCATCTTCAATGGGATGCAATGGAAGGACAGGTACAAAGCCATTTTCCTACATAATTTGTTAGGGAACTGAAAAATCTGCAGGCATCATTAAACAGAAAGCAGCACCTTGGGATGCTTAGTACTATGAAACAACTTGAAAAAAATCTTCTGTAACTGCATATCAGATTTAGAACCGAGTTCTGAAAAAACAAAGAGTTTATCTGCATCTCCTGACTTTGCAAAATGGACAGGGAAGCCCACCAGAAAAGGTTCCCATGAGATTTCTGCCACTTCTGCTTTCAGTCGCAGTGAGGTACTGCAACACCAGCCTCTAATACAGAAAAGTTTTAGGGATTTTTTTTAGGTTTTTTTTTCCTCTTTACTTACATATGAGGAACAAGAAGATAGACTGAGGAACTATTTGCTTCAGCACTTTCATAATGGTTGGTCTGAGAAAAAAGGAGAGAGAAGAATGTATTACTCCCTATCACATTAAATCTGCTTGCTCATTCTCAATAACTATAAAATTTACCGGGAGAACTGGAAGTCAGAAAAAGACATAAATTTTCTTGAGTGACTAATAAAATTTATATTTATTTGCCTCTAGCTCCATTTTCACAGGAAGGACCTTCCTTTAGAAAATAAGTTACATTACTTATGATTCAGCACATGAATGGGTAGGCAACATGGGAGATTATGAATAAGATTCCCTATTATTAAACGGCCATAAATGCACCCACTTGAATAAAGCTTTGAAAGAGCAATCCATCATCAGATTTTAGGCTAGTCTAGATTTGCGTGACTTGCACAAAGCCAGCCCCACCTTCCGGTTCACCGTCATGCTTGGTTCTTCTCGAATCAGGTCAAGCTCTCCTTACTCAACTATTGATGTTGAATCAAAAAGAATTTAATCATAGAATCATAGAACCATAGAATCACGGAATCATTTAGGTTGTAAAAGACCTTTAAGATCATCAAGTCCAACTGTAACCATAACGCTGCCAGTCCAACCACTAAACCACGTCCCTAAGCACCACATCTACATGCCTTTTAAATACCTCCAGGGATGGTGACTCAACCACTTCCCTGGGCAGCCTGTTCCAGTGATTGACAATCTTTTTGGTGAACAATTTTTCCCTAATCTCCAATCTAAACCTCTCCTGGTGCAACACAAGGCCATTTCCTCTTGTCCTATCACTTGTTACTTGAGAGAAGAGACTGACCCCCACCTGGCTACACCCTCCTTTCAGGTAGTTGTAGAGAGCGATCAGGTCTCCCCTCAGCCTCCTTTTCTCCAGACTAAACAACCCTCAGTTCCTCATCAGACTTGTGCTCCAGACCCTTCACCAGCTTCGTTGCCCTTCTCTGGACATGCTCCAGCACCTCAATGTCCTTCTTGTAGTGAGGGGCCCCAAACTGAACCCAGCACTCGAGGTGCGGCCTCACCAGAGTACAGGGGGACAGTCATTTCCCTACTCCTGCTGGCCACACTATTCCTGATACAAGCCAGGGTGCTGTGGGTCTTCTTGGCCACCTGGGCACACTGCTGGCTCATGTTCACGTGATTACACACATGCTTTCAGTTCTGTAACGAAATCCCCTCCTCGTTTCCCTACTGCACTACCTGTTTCTCATAACCCTTAGGGCACAGACTCTAAGATGATAAGAAGTGCATTTACTTGAAAAACGAGTTGCATAAAAGTAATTTTTTTCTGAACATTTTGCTTTTTAGCTTATTTTATTCAGCCAGTTTTTACCAGTCTAAATCTAGCTAAAAGCCTGTATTTTCTGCTTTTAGCTGCAGTCCATAGCTGTTTCAGTTTTTGTTCTCTACTGGGAGGAAACAATCTATAGAAATTTGACAACCAGGCAAGGACTGAACCCAAGGTTGAACATAGATTTTTATTCAGCGCTGTCCCACTGATACAATTTTACTGCTTGATTGTAAGCGATGTGGAAATTTGGATCTAGATTTGTCTAACCATGTCCAGGTCACATTTATTATCTGAAGGTGAAGGTGATCTGCTGGAGTTTTCTGCAAGGATTCAGATGTGGGATTCAGATGTGGGACTTGTTACCTCAATCTCAAAGCACCGTGCAGAAGACCTTGTTATCAGTTGAGCCAGGATGGGTTTCCCACAATAGTAGAGAAGTAGAAAAATGAAGATCTTGTTTCTTTTCTTCAGTGCGAAGTGGGAAGACATCCTTCCTGAGTAATGGGAAGCTGTCTAGCAACTCAACTTTTGCTCAAGTGCCAATAGCCATGCAGCAACTTCTTTGCATATGGCTTATTCATGTTATTTAGAAGGTATGAATTTTGCATGTGCCTGACTGAAATAAAATCTCATGCTAATGTTCACTTAGGGCAGAAAAGGTTAAACTTCATATACCAGCAAATGTTCTCAGATTATTTTTGCAGTATGTAGGTATTGCGGCTAACAGTGACTTGGGCAAATGCTTTATGTGTGATTTGCAGTACAATAGGCAATGGACACAACTAGCAATGGTAGAATCAGGGGATAACGCGGGCTGGAAGGGACCTCGGAGCTCTCTGGTCCAACCTCAGGCGCCAAGCAGGGGCAGCTCTGGGGCCAGACACCAGATCTTCAGTCCATGACAGGTTTGACTAAGGTGTGTCTCTGTTTTTCTCAGCATTATGGGTACCTTCATTTCTACCATAAAACTACTGCCCTGCCCTAAAGGTAGTTTCTGTCTTCAGATCTTTTGTCAGGAAGGAACACGATGACTATTTCCAATGGAAAGGGAGAAGACAAATCAACTATGGATGAGAAACATCCAGGTTTAAACCAGAATGACAAAAATTACGTCTGTAAAAGCTGCCCAATGATCAGAGCTCCTCTGCAGATAGTGTCAAAGACACCATGTCTACATGTCCGCGGGCATGTGTGTCCATGCCTGCGTGCTACAGACACGTTATCCCACCGGCAGGAGTGTGTGTTCACGTTCAGGGAATGCAGCAACGCACCAAGGACAAGCAGCAGAGGAAAACAGTCTGATTTTTCGGCTGTATTTAGTGCTATTTAGTGCCCTGGCAAGACAAAAATCAGTTGCAAAGCAAAAATCAGTTGCAAAACCAATTTAACTGGTTTGGGTTTGTCGTTTTGTGAGGTAGAAAGCGGTGTACATCTCTAAATGTAGACATTATAATAAACGTCTTCCAAGCTTAAATCTTTGTAATTCAAAATACTCCAGAGCAACACATGATAACATTTATCTTAAGCTTCTTTTTCAGTATTTACACAAGAATACATTATAACAAAAAGAACAATTTTAATTTAGGATACGTATAACATAGGAACTTTGCAATTAATAAAGGTAAAGTTAATGTTTAAAAGAAATATAAACCTATTAAGATAATGAAATGCATATTAGGCAATAAACTACTTCAGCTCTACTTCACAGTGATATCAGGAGTTAAAAACAGGTGAAATGAAACTGATGTAAAAATAAATATATTACTGATAACAGGGGCCTACAATACGAAAAATCCATGAAAGGGCAGAGCCAAGGCTCCCTTGGTTGAGTTTAAAATTTAGATAAGCAATGAGGTATTTTACTCTCAGTATTTTTTTTAACTTTTATTAACGTATTTCCAATCTACTTATAAAAGCCCTACATCACTAGCCAATTTTTAACCCTCCCACCAACATAGCCCTTAAACAAAAAAGCACTGTTAGCACAGACAATAATAAATCAGCTCTTTTCAGACGTCATGGGCCATGGCCGGTGCTACAGAAACTCGCTCATAACCTTTTTCAAGCTGGGTCCTGGACTTTTCCTGAGCTCATACAAAAGCATCTTTATCAGGAAGTTTATTTTGCTTAATAATAATAAAGCATATTGACTGGACTCATTATGAGTAAGGAGTGGACATGTGGAGCCACATTCATCCAGAACCAAGAGACACGTGTGTCCCCCCCCCACCCCCATAGAAAATATGAGGTTGTTTTCACCTCTTTCATATTCTGGGAAGCGAGGAAACGTCTCCACTTGAGACTGGTGGAAATTTTTGGACAAATCTGTCTTTTGTCCGAATGTAATATTTTTATGGAAGTAGGCCAAGTTCAACTAAACCGTCCTTGGGAAATATTTCTCAGGTCTAGCAAGGAATGTCTTGGTCAAAACACAGCTGAGACCTCCCCCCTGCCCTCCACTTGACAGATAATGCGGAGGTTTACCCTCTCGCGGAGGATCTCAGACAAGTGCTTGGGAAAAGCTTTTGCAACGCCTTGATCCTCCAGGTAAGTACGTGAACTACCGATAAGTTCACTGTTGCAGGATCGCTCTTGCCCCACCGATTCCTTCCCTGGTTAAAAAAATGCAACTTTCCATTTCCATTTCTCGTCCACCATAAAATGGGAGAATTTTTGTAGGATGACAAATCTTTTCCTGCCTACCGCTAGACCATGCAAATGTTTTCTCACTTCATAAGCAGCTTCATACTTCACAGAAAGGAATTTGTCTGCAAAAGCAGCTTTCCTGGAAAAGCAAAATACAGAATAACTGACTTCAGCACCAAGGCCGATTTTTGGATCGGAAAGTTAATGCGACGTGACAATTATAGAAAAGATGTGATGATTGACCAGTTGTCCCTTGCTGAAATGCTCTGGAGAGTCACTGGTTGTTGGTGAACTTCTCGCAATCTCTCCATCCCCAAACTTACAACATGGTTAGTTGCTAACCAGGTCTGGAAGAGAGCAGGCAAGTAGCCAAACGTTGCCTTTATTCTCCTGGTGACCAGACTTGCTTTTCTCGTGCTAGTATTGAATATTACTAAATATTAAGGAGCCTTTCCTTCCTAGAGGGAACTACCCCATCCTGTAGGTCTTCAAGACCCACCTGCTGTTCCCTGGCTTCCCCCTTCCTTTCCTGCCCTTCATGGTCTGCTGGAGGGTGGGAGGGAGCAGGGGAATTCGGCAGGTTGTCAAACCCAGCTTGCCCACCCCCCGTGGGGAAACCCACCAGTTGAAGAGCGGAGTCCAGAGCGAAGCAGCGCTCATGCCGGATTTGCAAGAAGTCAGGGAAATTTTTTGGCAACAAAAAGAGGCTACGAATGTCGTACAAGGAGAGCCTGTAATAGCGTTATTGGGGCCAGTTGGCTGAGATGATAGCATCGTCTGGACAGGACAGCGTACTCCCAAGCCCGTCATGCTGTAAAAGGAAAACCCCTGGCCAAAATAGGATTGCACTGCTTGAATGATGTTTCTTAAATTATTACAGAAGAAAAGATGTTTAAAATAGTATGTATAAGTTGTTCAGGGGATGGAAGTCTAAGGAAAGGCTAGAGATATTTTATACTGCCCTCAAGTGAATAGGGGCAAGAAGAAAATTTTTTAACATTCACACTGTATGCAAAATAAAGTCATTTTCATGCACACACAGTCATGCTGGCAGCACAGCAAAAGTGCCTCTGGGAAACAAAACAAATATATTTAAATTGGGTAGGGGAAAAACACTATTTATTTGTTCTAGACTGTTATGCTAGCCTTTCTTACGTAGGCTTGTGAAGATACAGTAACCAACCAGTCAACTGTTTGTACCAAACCCATTTTAGCCGTATGTGATGTATCTGACGCACTTCAGGGTGCACAGGAGCAGGTCGCGAGGAGCGCGAGCTTTGGCATGCCATCACGTCTCCCTCCTCCCCCTCGTTCCCAGAGGGTGGTGGAAAACAGAGCGCTGAAGTGCCGGGCGGGTCAGGTCGGTCATGGACCCAAACTGTGCAGTCACCGAGCAAAGTTCACCCGCAGAGCAGCCCCCGTGCAGGAAACCGGACAGCCTTTTGTTTGACCAAAAATGGAGACTCAGGCTGCCTGCATGGTTGGAAATAATCTGAGTTACAAGAAACTTGGGAATATAAACAAAAAAAGCCAACCCTTTATGTAAGACCGTGGTCATTGGGGCTACCACCATGGAGCAACACTGATGCTGCAGTGTCAGTGGTGGGAAGAGCACAGTGTTGCAGCACACGTGAAAGGGTGCTGTAATGTCCGGAATGTAAGGAAATTCCTGACACCTTCTATAAACCTCTCAAAGAACATCCATAGAGGACACCATGTTAAGCGTATCACGCAAGGGTCAGGCAATGGGCACCAGGGCACCAGGGAAGATGAGGAGAACCAGAAACAAGAGACCTGCTGCTGCCTAATAGCAGCGGGGCTGATCTGGGGTGTCATTGCAGCAGGACAGTGCACTGACAGCCTAACTGGGCTGTTGTCCTGGTTTCAGCTGGGACGGAGTTAATTTTCTTCCTAGGAGCTGGCATAGTGCTGTGTTTGGATTTAGGATGAGAATAACGTTGATAACACACTGGTGTTTTAGTTGTTGCCAAGCAGCCAAGGACTTTTCAGCTTCTCACACTGCCCTGCCAGTGAGGAGGGTGGGGGTGCCCAAGGAGCTGGAGAGGACACGGCCAGGACAGCTGACCCCAGTGACCAAAGGGATATTCCAGACTATATGATGTCACGTTCTGTATATAACCGGGGGGGTGGCCAGGAGGTGGTGTGGCTCAGGAACTAGCTGAGTGTCAGCTTCGGCTGGTGAGCAATTGTGCTGTGCATCACTTGTTTTGTACATTGTTTATCACCATTATTATTATTCTCTTCCTTTTCTGTCCTATTAAACTGTCTTTATCTCAACCCACAAGTTTTACCTGTTTTTTCCCTTTTCCATTCTCTCCCCCATCCCACTGCGGGTTGGGGAGTGAGCGAACGGCTGTGTGGTTGTTCTAGTTGCCGGCCGGGTTAAACCACAACAGCTGTGTAGATTAAAATTAAATGTGTGGGGTTTTGACTGCTACTGCAGGAGCCACAAGCACACTTGGTGGTGCATCAATGCACGTCGCCGCAGTATGCTGGAGGAAACCCAGAAATACTTCTTTTCAGGTGGGGATGTTTTGGAAAAAAGATATGGGAAAGGGTATTGCATTGAGCTTGTTCGTCACATACTGCCAACGGATCTATGTTCATACATTGCTGTATGCAAAAGCAGTTTAGAGTCCTTAAGGCCTTGGCTGGTGTTTACTTTGGCCAACGGCAATTGGGCAGACCTCGCAAGGACCTGGCCTAAGGTGTTTACTTCCATCTGCGGTTATCGTTCATTAAACTTGCTTATGCATAGATTTCTTCTCTATTTAAATACCTGTAGCTCTGTACCTTGCTTGCACATTAATGGGTAACTCCTAGGAGTTAACGCCAACCTGAAGCAGTAAGTGCTTCCGCAATTGCAGGAGAAACATCTCAGCAGCCTTTCTTTAATGACCATATATGTTCGCAAATGTCAGCCCCATGTCGTCAGTTCTCCTACCTCTTCCGTACGTGCAGTGCTCCATTAATTATCACTATTTATATTGTCATGGTGCCCAGAGGCCTCCACAGGGAGCAGATTTCGTGGTCCAGAAACAAAAGAAACAACACAGACCCTCATGTGAAGGGCTTTCTTTTCAGAGAGACACAACACAGCAGAGAAGCAAAACATCAGCAGTGTGGTGGATCACTTTCCTTGTGTGGGAAGAAAAAGAATCACAAAGACCCAGAGTCAAATATGGAGTAAAGGAAGGTGATGGGGTAATGGGAGGAGGAGGAGAAAGGGAATGATGAAGAGACAGCATAGGAAGAGGAAAAAAAAGAAGATGGTGAGAGCAAAAGAAGGAATGCAATGGAGGGTCTGAGAAGGGGAGAAACCGAGGAGGCGTAGCATGAGGTTGGGCAAACAGGCACTGAGCACAAGCAGCCGTCAGTGGGCTGCGCTCGGTGTCCAGACTCCCAGCTGTGCAAGGAGCCTGACATCATGCTCATCCCGGGGCAGGAAGGGGCAGCAGATATGACGTGGACGTTTGGCTGGATCCAAGGACAGCCCCCGGGGGAGGCGTGCTCACCCGCCACGTCTGTGGGGCCGCGAGGGGCCACGCTTCCCGCCCTTCCTCCACCGCCTCTGCTTTCCAGCTCTTTCCCTGCTTTTTATTTTCTTTTTCTTTCACTTTT
Source organism: Balearica regulorum gibbericeps (assembly GCF_011004875.1). Lineage (NCBI taxonomy): Eukaryota > Metazoa > Chordata > Aves > Gruiformes > Gruidae > Balearica > Balearica regulorum. The sequence continues at coordinate 33,324,678 of NC_046191.1, read as the reverse complement.
ACTGAAGAGCCCTTTGTTGTGATTGCTCTACAAAGAGGCTTCTCGCCAGAAGGTGACAGCTCAGCTCTGACCAGGAAAGCTGGACCATGAAGACAATGAGGAAACAATTTAGAAATGCCTCTCTCAACAGTGGGGGGAAAATAAACCCCAGATTTTATTTTAAATGATGCTTGAATCCTGGAGGTGCCTGCAATGCCCCACAGAGCAGTTTCGTGCTTGAGAGCTGAGCATAGAGACTCGCCCTGCCCCAAGCTCATGACCGAGATTGCCAAAGCGTTCGAAGGCAAAGGCCAACTTATCTTTTTAACAGATGCGCTTGTGTCACAGATTAACCAAATCTCTTTCAGATAAAAACCACGTGAGGGGCCCCGAGCGTTGTAGTAACTTCCCTGTGAGCGCAACAGATTTTCCAGCTGCAAAGAACATCTGGAAGACCCCTTCCTCCCGCCTGGGACCAGGAGCTCCCCATCTCTGTCAGCTGGAGCTCTTCTTCCCAACTCACTGGCAAACCAGCCGAGTGAGACGTGCTAGAAGACTGCTGTAAGAAAATCCACATTTTTGGAGTCACCGTGCTCCAAGATAGGGCAGAAGGGGACACTGAGGATTAGAAAGAGGTTTGTGGAGAGGTTGGTAGGAGATGTTTGTTACCTTCTGGGCTCTAGAACAAGCTGGACGTGTTGTGTTGGGGAGCTGCATAAGTACATGGAAAAATTAATTACAGGTTACTGGTGGGAAACCACGTCAGGCTGTGGGGAAATGGTTTGTGCTGTTCTTCCCCAGGCACCACCAGCTGTGTGCGGGGCTGGAAGGACCCTCGGTCTGAAACAGCGTGTCCATCCTCGAGTTATACCGATCAGTTGCGAGAGCCTCTACCAATTGCTAGACACCACATCCTCTAAGAGAAAGAATTTGTGTTACGAGCCCTGTTTGGGGCTGCTCTGTGTGGCTGGCCGCTGAGGTCCCACATGACGTCAGGGCCAGCGGGGATCCTTTTGACAAACCCCAGGAATTTTTCCTCTCCAAGGAAGGAAGCGAACCCACGGTCCCCCTCCCGTCTGATCCTCCTCCTCCTCCTGCATTGGGAATCCCACTGAGCTGTGTGACTCAGAAGACCCAAAAAAGAACCGTTTCTCCCCAATGTAGTCAGTGGACAGAGCTGTGCACCTACAAAGGATGACTCAGAGCATCTCCGATGTCTAAAGCCCTTTGATTTTTGGAAAATCTTCCTAAATTGTCTGAAATCGTAAAGCTTCCTATGGCTGCCTAAATTACCCATGACTTACATTAAAGCGTAAGAGGGAGAAATACAGACTGGGTCTCTTGGTAGTGACAGAAAATGATGAAAATTTCATGATTCCTCCTCACATAATGTGTAACAGCAACTTTCCTGGCTTTTAGAGGGATTTGAATGTATAGAATAACTGAAAAGGATAAAAATTGTAAAGGTAGAAACTGTTTCTGTCCCCTCAGGCATCACATTGCAAGCCAAAAGAACTATAGGAGCTCTAATAAAGTGAAATCGCTCTGGTTTGCAGCCAGAATGCTGTAAAGTGGAAGCTAGGAAGATTTTAGAAAGGTATGCAGGCTTAGACAGCCAGGAGTTGTATTATGATGCTTGAAAAAGCTATTTGCAACTACGTCTTCCTTTGTCTAGTTCTTGAGCAGTGGTATAACACCACACTTGCTCCAGCATTTTGGAACAGCAGGAATGATTTCTTTTTTTCTTTTTTTTTTTTTTTTTTTTAATTCCTGGACTCTGACATTGTCTGGCGATTGTTGGCAAAAAAAGTATGACTTCCAAAAAATGCAGCTATACAGACTAATTGTTTTTCCATTTGCTTCTCTGCTGGTTGAGACGCAGTGCTAGCACAGCAGCAGCAGACCTGGCTGAGATTGCAAGCACTACTGTAGGACAAACCAGTATTTTTCCTTCAAGTCCATGAAAAAGAAAGCCTTTGGTAACCTGAACTAATTGTAGGTGTCTGGCTTCATGTAGCTGACCTATCATACTTGCACCTGTTATCATCCCCATTTGAAACAGTCTTTCCTAAATGAGAAGTACTGTATTGCAGTATATATCACAAAGAGTATGTACACATTATAAACTAAACTAAAACTCAAACAAGCACCAAAGGACTCCTAACGATGACACCTGAAGCATTTTTGAAGCCTGTAGCATAGTGGATTATGTATGTAATGTAATGACATATGTAAATGTAATCCACTGTTCCCGACCCATTTCATTTCTATGCATTGCCAATATTAATAGTCTGAATTAAAAGAAACTTTAACTTTCACAACTGATTCATCTGTCTTCTGTGAATCATTAATCCTGAATCTCTTTCTTTTGCCAGAAACGGACATCGGGTCTGTCCAACAGACAGCTTAGGTGTGCGTAAGCAAGTTTAACAGAGGGAGGCGAGTCTGAATCGAAAGTCTGAAACTCACTCAGATATTCCTACTCTCATTTCTGATGGGAAACCCTATTTCATTGGTATTTATGTGGCATCTGTGCAGTGATTCCACATGCTAAAATAATCTATAACTGCTTCTTCATTAGCTTAAATCCCTAAACGAAATTCCAAGGACTGACTAACTTTTGAAACTGATGATAGAATTTTAAATAATTCCTTTGGTAGATCATCAGTTTAAACGCAGGAGAAGCCATGACAGACGTGAAGTAATTTACTCCAGGCACCATTATACATACCTGCATATACATACACATATATGCCATTACAGTCTGTGCAGTACTCCGGGTTAGTTGTCTGTATGAGTATTGGCTATGTGAACAAGTGCTATTAGGACAGGACAATCCTACAGAGCAAAGTTTTGGCAACTGAATTTCTTTTTCACAAGCACAGTTTTGCCTTGTGCTCCCAACACAAATGCGACAGCAAATCTCAGGATATCGCCTGAAGAGACCCGATCTCAATGGTGGCTGCTAGCTGATCTGCAGGAGTAGACAAAAGATCCGCCTGGAAGACACGTACTGTGGGAAAAGTAATGCAAGCAACTGAGACCCTTGGATTTTTTTACCAGATGCCCTCCCATCATAAAAAGGATTGGGGGGGGGGGGGGGGGGGGGGGCGCGGGGGGAAGGAAAGGCAGAAAGACAAGGATAACAAAAAATACAGAACAGCTGCTACAGAAGGAGAGTTATGATATATGATCTGATAAATGACATTCGATATATCGGGAAAGGAAGGGAAGGGAAGGGAAGGGAAGGGAAGGGAAGGGAAGGGAAGGGAAGGGAAGGGAAGGGAGGGAAGGGAAGGGAAAAGGGAAGGGAAGGGAAGGGAAAAGGGAAGGGAAGGGAAGGGAAGGGAAGGGAAGGGAAGGGAAGGGAAGGGAAGGGAAGGGAAGGGAAGGGAAGGGAAGGGAAGGGAAGGGAAGGGAAGGGAAGGGAAGGGAAGGGAAGGGAAGGGAAGGGAAGGGAAGGGAAGGGAAGGGAAGGGAAGGGAAGGGAAGGGAAGGGAAGGGAAAGGAAGAGAAGAGAAGAGAAGAGAAGAGAAGAGAAGAGAAGAGAAGAGAAGAGAAGAGAAGAGAAGAGAAGAGAAGAGAAGAGAAGAGAAGAGAAGAGAAGAGAAGAGAAGAGAAGAGAAGAGAAGAGAAGAGAAGAGAAGAGAAGAGAAGAGAAGAGAAGAGAAGAGAAGAGAGAAGAGGAGAAAATATATATACTAATATATATTATATATTAAGATGATAGAGTATAATATAATACAATACAATATAATAAATATAGTTTGGAAGAGAGCAGGCTGGTAGGAGAAACAAGCTCATGGGATAACTCAGGCTGGAGGTGACCTCAGGAGGTCTCCAGTCCGACCTCCTGCTCAAAGCAGGTCATCTCTGGGGTCAGACCAGGTGGCCAGGGCTTGATCCATGATGCAGATATGACCAGATCACATTTGGAAGGTGACTAGCACTGGACTAGTCACTGTTTCTCACTACCCAGCTTGAGAGCTATTCAAATTATCTGATGCAATTTTAAAACAAAAGGATGACTTTTTCCACACAACTTATAAAACTACAAAACATTTTGCCACGGTATACTGGCAAAGCCTAAAGTATAAATAGATTTAATAATTAGTCAGATTAATGGAAGAAGGGTCATTCACTGATTAGTAGCCATAAACAGACGCAAGTCAATATGGTCACCCTTATACCATGGCGTGCTGATACTGTATGTGTGTGTGTGTGCGCCAGCAAAACCAGCCATACAAGTGACAGCAAAGTATCAACCCTGGGATGTAAGCAAAAGAAAAATCCTTCTAACAAGAATTACTGGCACAGATAAAGAACTGACAAATTTAAGCGTCTGTAACATCAGCTATTCTGATCTCCTAAAAGCCATTTTCCAGGCAGAGAAGCGGGAGCTAACGTCATCGCCGTGCCTGCGCTGTGCGGGGATTTCATTTTGCAAGGACGCTTGTCTACTTATGGGCAAACAGCCCCTCCCTGGATGAGAACAGCCCCCAGCGCCATACCCCAGGGAAAGTCCACTTTATGCCACCAAGGTATTACAGAACTCACATTAGCTCACACATTAGCTCACACAAAACTTTAACAAATACATATTTTTAAGGGCTTAACGTGTTCACAAAAGTATTGTTTATGGTGACGGGCTATAAAACTGTGCAATAACCTGCCAAGGGAAATTTCAGAAATATCTCATCGGAGTCATCTCCAACGAGGTCATGAAATGGAGAAAGCCTTTGAAATGAATTACTGGTTTCTGGGACGGAAAAACCGACCAACACCCCGCCACACACACGCACACCAACAGCCAAATAAGATCTTTCCCATCACTTGCTATTGTTTTTCTGTTGTTTTCACAGAACCACACTATTGACTCAGTCTTGTTGTATGGCCGAGAGAAAAGACTGCCACATACAGCAGGTCAAAACTCAACATTTCCAATTTGCAGAGAATTTCAACATTTTCAAGTTGCATTCAATTTGGGTTTGTTGCAATTCAAAGAAAAATAGGCTTTCAAGATTTCCCGTAGAGTAGAAATTCTGTTAAAAGTGCTTTCAGAAATACCAACATCAGGAATAATTTAAGATATAATAGTGGCTGGGAGCAGTAGCCGTTGAAAGACATATTTCATCATCTTGTTGCTATGGTCATGCAGTAATGATGTAACTCTACACTCTCTCATAACAAGATTTGCTACAAAAAACTTATTTAAATTCCTATTCACATTCATGTGTCCACCTACAACTCACAAGGACAAAGTGAAATTTAGGAAGCTGTTCTAACATTGATCAACAAACTGTATATTTTTACATACAATTTAACATTGCATAGTATCTGTATCTCACAGGTCTCCTGATTAGAATCACAGAATCCCAGACTGGTCGGGATTGGAAGTGACCTCTGGAGATCATCTAGTCCAACCCCCCTGCTAGAGCAGGATCACCCACAGCAGGTCACACAGGATGGCATCCAGGCGGGTTTTGAATCTCTCCAGAGAAGGAGACTCCACAACCTCTCTGGGCAGCCTGTCCCAGTGCTCGGTCACCCTCAGAAGGAAGAAGTTTCTCCTCATGTTCAGATGGAACGTCCTGTGTTCCAGTTTGTGCCCATTGCCCCTTGTCGTGTCGCTGGGCACCACTGAGAAGAGTCTGGCCCCTTCCTCTTGACATCCGCCCTTCAGATATTTATAAACGTTGTTGAGGTCCCCTCTCAGTCTTCTCTTCTCCAGGCTAACCAGACCCAGCTCTCTCAGCCTTCCCTCATACGAGAGATGCTCCAGTCCCTTAATCATCCTCATGGCCCTCCACTGGACTCTCTCCAGTAGTTCCTTCTCTCTCTTGAACTGGGAGCCCAGAACTGGACACAGAACTCCAGATGTGGCCTCACCAGGGCAGAGCAGAGGGGAAGGAGAACCTCCCTCGACCTGCTGGCCACGCTCTTCTGAATGCACCCCATGATATCATTGGCCTTCCTGGCCACGAGGGCACATTGCTGGTCACAGAGAGCTTGTTGTCCACCAGGACTCCCAGGTCCTTCTCTGCAGTGCTGCTTCCCAGCAGGTCAAGCCCTCACTTGTACTGGTGCCTGGGGTTGTTCTTCCCTGGGTGCAGGACCCTACACTTGCCCTTGTGGAATTTCATACGGTTCCTCTCCGCCCAGTTCTCCAGCCTGTCCAGGTCTCACTGAATGGCAGCGCAGCCTTTTGGTGTGTCAGCTGCTCCTCCCAGCTTGGTATCATCAGCAAACTTGCTGAGGGTGCACTCTGTCCCCTCGTGCAGGTCACGGATGAATATGTTGAACAAGCCCGGACCAAGCACTGACCCTTGGGGCACACCACTAGCCACAGGCCTCCAACTAGACTCTGCACCGCTTATCACAACCCTCTGAGCCCTGCCATTCAGCCCACCTCACAAATATATGGAATATATTTCAAGTTTTCGAAGATACTGAGCCATCTTCTAACAGCCCCTCGCCCTAACAGATATCCCTGGGTAAACAAAAATGTACAATTTCCAGTATTTACATGGTTAACTGTGCAATGGAAATTATTTCAATTCTCCATATCTGAGAAGCTAACAGAAATAAGTGCCTAGGAGTGTACGAAAACATAAGAGTTATCTGTCTGAGCACCACATACTCAAAAACTCAAGGAACTGAAATAAAATATTTATAGGAGCTCACTCCCCCAAGAGATGGAAGGTAACAGAGCACAGAAAATCCTTTAATCCTTGAATCTGTTCAATGCTTGAGCACATCCTTCTCGAATATACCTTCTTTCAATACAATGGAAATATAGAAATTTCACACACCAAATAGCAGCACAGGACTGTTTACCTTGAAAAGGAACTTTGCAAACCATGAACTATTATCTTCTGTTCTCCTCAGATTTTTGGCACTTATCTAGTGACTCACAGATTATATATGTAAACATGGATTAATCCATTATATCAGAGTGTATGCAAATAACGTCTCTTTTTTCTCTAATTTGCCATTAAACACAGCATGTAAAGGTCACCATGGCCCTAGAAAAAATGTCCAGGGATCTGCCCAGGCCTTCAGAATATCAACAGCATCATGTAGTCATATCAGAGTTAAACCCTGCCTTCTAGAATAAACACTTTTCAAAACTTTTTTTTTTCATGTATAAGCAAAGTTTCCTATGTTTCTTCACTTCTGTAAACATTAATGGTAGCTATAAATACTCTCTCCTCGCAACTCATGATTCAGTAGCACTGCTTACAAGTGAAGACTCATCCAAAGATCATCTTGAGTATTTGACAGGGTTAATAGCCAGGTAAGAAGCTGAAGACACTGTGCTTTCCCAGAAGAATGAGAAAGCAGAAATTCAAGAGTCATAATGTGCTCTTAGATCTAAACACAGAAGGAAATCTCTGCCTTTACACTTCTTCTCTGTTCAAAACTGAAAGCGAATTCTCACAAAAATAGGAAGTGTGGTTTGGGGATGCGGTCATCCACAGCAGCCTTGTCTAGACTGAGCTCCAAACTGAGAAGGCAGCATACAGAGCTGGGAGCAGGGACAGGCTACCAGGAAGGCACTTGGAAACATGGCCCAGGCGTGCAGGGGTGGCATCAGGAAGGCCACAGCTCCTGCAAGGGAGGTCGAGGGCAGTGAGAAGAGTTTCCACACCTACATGGGCAGTACGAGGCTGAACAAGGAAAATGTGGGCCCACTGCTGAGAGGGGTAGATGGTTCAGTGACAGTTGATGCAGATGGGGATGAGGTACTCAATGCCACTGCTTACTGGGAAGGCCTCCCATGCTCCTGAACTTAGAGACAGGGTTCAGGGAGGAGAGGATCTACCAGTGGTTGAAGAGAATCAAGTCAGGGTCTTTTGAGAAATCTTACCCCGTACAAGTCCATGGCACCCGATGGGCAGCATCCACCGGTGCTGAGAGTGCTGGTTGGTGGCCTTGCAAGACCAGTCTGTGGTCTTGCAAGATCTTTGAAAGACCATGGAGATCAGGGAAGGACCCAGATGACTGAAAAGGCAAATGTTGCTCCTGCTATATGTTATGCCCATCTGTGAAAAGGGAAAGGAGGATGGGTGTCCTGGTTTCAGCTGAGAGGATTGATTTTCTTCATAGTTGCTAGTGTGGGGATATGTTTTGGATTTGTGCTGGAGACAGTATTGAAAATATGGAGATGTTTTCTTTCTATGGACTTATTGTTGAGCAGTGTTTACGCAGGGCCAAGGCCTTTTCTGCTTCTTGCACTGCCCTGCCAGCGGGATGGCTGGGGGTGCACAAGAAGTTGGGAGGACACACAGACAGGACAGGTCACCCAAACTGACCAAAGGGATATTCCAGACCATATGACGTCATGCTCAGTTTATAAGGAGCTGGGGGAAGGGGGGGGGGGGGGGCAGCGGCATTCGGAGCAATGGCGTTTGTCTTCCCAAGTAACCATTATGCATAACAGAGCCCTGCTTTCCTGGGGATGGCTGAATACCTGTCTGCCCATGGGAAGTGGTGAATGAATTCCTTGTCTCGCTTTGCTTGTGCGCGCAGCTTTTGCTTTACCTGTTAAACTGTCTTTATCTCAACCCACGAGTTTTCTCACTTTAACTTTTCCAATTCTCTCCCCCATCCTGATGGGGAGGGAGTGAACGAGCGGCTGCGTGGTGCTCAGCTGCCAGCTGGGGTAAAACCACGGCAATGGGGAAAGTAAAGGCCAGTCATCCTCTCTTCAGTGCCTGGAGAGCCATGGAGGGAACCTCTTGGAGCACATTTCTGAACATGTGGGGAAGAACGAGGTGACTGGAAACAGCATGGCCTGACCAAGGGTGAGTTATGCCTGACCAACAGGGCTGCCTCCTATGGTGAAATGCTTACATCCATGAATGCAGGGAGGGCCATGAAGGTTCTTCTGTTTTAAAGGTTCCTATGGTGGGGTACCACAGAGAACTGTCCTAGGACCTGTTGTCAATATCTCCTTCAGTGACCTGAAAGAGGAGACAGAGCACTCGGCTCACAGAGTCTGTGAATGAGAAGATGGAGCTATGCCCTTTGCAGGAGGAAGAAGGACAACCAGCATAAACCAAAACAAGAGATGTTCAGACTGGATTTAAGAAGAAAGTTTTTGACAATGCAGACAGTCAAGCATGGGAGCAAGTTGCCCCAAGTTGCTGTGTCACCTCCATCCTTGAAGGTTTTCAAGGCCTAAGTGGATAACTCCCTGCGTAACCTGCTTTGAATTTAGTGTTGACCCTTGCTGTGAGCAAGAGAGAGACCTCCTGAGTCCCTTACACATGAAGTGGTTTTATGAATAATTGACCATTTAACATTATTTATGTTAAATTATAAAAAAATATAAAATACCTATGACCAAAACAAAGTGATGGATTTTACCTGCAAGATTTTCCAGTGCTCGAACTCTGAAGGTTTCTACTGTGGTAGAAAAACTACTGTGAATACCAAAGAAGAAATCCTAGACTTCATTTTCATGAAGAGACTACTCAGCTCTTTGGAAGTCAATTTTACTTCAGGTTTCAGCCAGTATTAGTTAAATATACTTTGCAAAGAAATTGTTGGTTTTTCATAAAGTTCCAACTGCAGAAGCAAAACTCACTCGTACTTGGAATATATTAAAAAAAAAAAGGGGGGATGTGAGAATGCCCTCAGATTAAAGAGGAGCATCCCTAGGTTTGGAAGGGACATAAAGAATCTTTGGAAGTTAGTAAAAGGAAGTATTCTGATGGGCTGTAATCAGTAATTTAATCAGTTTTATTAGGGAAATCTTAATTTCAAAATAGTGCAGAAAGATTGGCTGTTCTGCCAATGATAGCCAACCCCAAAAAAATGAAAAGGAGTAAAAACAGGAAAAGAAAAAAATGCAAAGCATTTTGCAGTGCACAGCAGCTGTTGAATAAAGAGCCCTGGGCAAAGCTCTGACAGTACAGAGCTGAAGAAACAGTGTGAACAGTTTAGTACACTGCCAAGAATATTTTGCTTCTGTGCATCTGCCTCTCCAGCCCTTTGACCAGCAGAAGACCCATTGTGTTCAAGAGAATTTTTGTTTGCTTACATATAATAAGGCACAAAAGATTTAAGTCATTTCCAGTATTTCCATCACTCTAACAGAAATCTTTGCAGAAGAGCAATTTGCTAGAGGGCTGTTGAAGAAGAGTTAAGTGGCATTGAAGTGTCATTTGCAACTTGGCTGACATGCCAGCTTGAGAGCTACTTGTTCATATGGCACTTTTGTAAAAGTGTGCTATTTCAGCAGACTTACAGCTGGGAATTAAATTAATTAATTTGGATGGAGAATAAATGGTACCAGCTAAGGCATCTTGCTTCCTTGAGTTTATTTTAAAATGTTTACAGCCCAAGAGTAAGCCCGACTACCTCATATATCCAAAATACCTGAAATACATAATCCACCTAGATTTAGGGCAGCCACGGGGAGTCTGGAAAAGCAAAAAAAAATCCACTGAAGGGTGGCAGCAAGGGCAGCAGAGCATCCCCACTGACGAGGATGCTATCCCACCACACCTGAGCAGGTTGAGCAGGGCTGGTGACCATGGTCACACCCAGTCTGGACATCACCAGACAAGCCTATAGAGATGGGGAAGGCTGGGACAAGCCTGTGGTGGTGATGAGGCCGGTCCTTGTAAGACCAAGGGTGGGGTCCTGAGCTGATGTCAAGCTCCCTAGAAGAGGTGGAGGACCCTCCCACTTCTCCCAGCTGTCTCCCACAGCTGCTGTCACCATGGTCTGGTCCACATGGCTGCACCATATCAGAGCTGGCTCCAGCACGGGCAGCCTCACCCCTTGAATAGGGAAAACATTTCACTCACGGCCCTGAAAGCTGAACCTGCCCAGCTTGACCCTGGGAATACCTGTCCTCAGGTGGCAGCAGGAGGCAGCAGGAGAGATCAGAACCATCAGTCCTTGACCCTCAGCTCTCTTCTACTGCAGAACAGGTCAACTGATTTGCACAGGTCAAGAACTGTCCGTGAATAACCTAGCTGCTCGTGACTCCAAAGTAGGCTCAGCTTGCAGTTCAGAGGTGAATTAAAACTGACTGATGTTTAAGTTGTTGCAGTCTAATTCCAGAATTCATGTCAAATGGTTTTGGCCAAAATACTTCAGGGACATTGACCATTTGTCCCTACATTCAGTGTTTTAATCAAACTCAGTCATGCTGACATTAAACCTGAAAAATGCTTTTCAGGTTGTCCTGAAACTTTTTCCAACTTCTAATAAATCCATACATCTCACAACTACGCTGATAAACATGGTCCCAGTGGCAACATCCTGAGGACACTGAAACACCCACATTAGCAAGGCTGCCCAGCAGTCCTTTCTTAAATGTTACCCCAATTCAAAAAGACTAACTAATTTAAAGAAAATATAGTCCTTTTCTCGGCTGTGAAAAGTGACTTAGTTGAATTTGAAAAAGGATTCAAACAGACCAGAAACTCACCAACTCTTTCACAATTTGTTTAAGCAATATGCCAGCATTAAAAAAAGTTGTAATCAGAAGAATGAATTTGACTAATTTTGTCGCCTTGAGCGTTATGTTGCAATGCGTTTCACTCTGCAACACTTCCTGTTACAGTAGCTAGTGTAAATCACCTCAGTTGTGTTTATACTGTGCATAACCAACATTTTTCATACATAATAATTCTACAAATGGCATTGAAAACAGGTAGATTTCAGTTTATTCCTTGAGCAGTTACTGATGACAATAAAACTGACCATAAAAAAAGAGTAAACAAAAATACTTTTTTCATCCTCCTGGTCTTAGGGAATCTCTTTTTCTTTTACATCCTGCCTAGGGCAGGGGGAAAGAAGGATTTAATTCAAGTGATTTTCCTTGAAGACTTTAGCAGGGACAATAGGATCAACTGCAACTGTAACGCAGTTACGGCCTCCTTAAAATAAACTAGATCTATATAGAGAAGAATGTGATCTTGAAAAGAAGCTCAGGAAATAAGGAAGAGTATTGTTCCAAGAAGGAAGAGTTCAGCCTGCAGGTCCTACTGCCTGGCACAGAGAGGAAAGCCCACGTCCACAAAGCAGATCCTGGCTTCCCACCTCCCCCGCCAACCATCCGTGCACTCACCGGGACCTGGCTCTGGGATTACCTTGAGGGGGGTTCTTCATATGACCGTACAAAACACATCTCAGGACATTTTGGGACATAAGTTTTGTTCCCTAAGAAGCTACTTAATCTACTTAAGAGACCAGCAGAGCAATGGCAGTGGATGTGGGGCCAAAGCACGTCATATTCCCAATCTCAGCAAGGATTAATAGCAAAGGAATTGATTTTAGGAATGAATGTTACAATGGCGATTTGGACAGGAGTGACCGACCTCACCGTTTGCTCTGGGCAGGAGGAGGGTACAACATGCCACACGTGCTCACATTGCCCAGGGAGGTTGCACCATCTCCATCCTTAGAGGTTTTCAAGACCCAACTGGATCAAGCCCTGAGCTGACCCCAGAGCTGACCTGCTTTAAGTAGGAGGCTGGACAGGGACCTCCTAAGGTCACCTCCAGCCCAAGTTATCCTGTGACCCTGTGTCATAGAAATTATACTTTCTGCATGCATCAGTCAGCAAATGTAGTATGTCACTGATCTTTGACACAATTTTTAAGACTTCCTGCACTTATGCAAAGATATTTAACTGCAGCAGATACGATCCATGAGATCTAGTAGGATCATCAAGCTAACCACAAGAACAGTTTCCTCACACTTACACAACCGGTGACTTGGCAAAGAATTACGCACTATAAATTCTTTCATCTTCATGAATGAAATACTAGTATTCGTGGATTTACTGTATTTTCCCCATGACAAAATGTAGTCACTGTTTAGATGTGTTAACCTATGCCGCAATATTAAGTGTATTACTGTTGGTCATGCAGTTATTAGCATTATGTTAATTGTGCGTCCATTTTCATTGTAATTGAGAAAAACAAAATGCTGCATAAAGGTAAGATCCTGTTTTGGAGCAGGCAACAGCCCTGATCCAAACAGTGACACTTGTCTCCATTTTCATAACTAGCTTTGTACAGGAATGTGATCTGGGGAAGCCTTTAAAGATCCTGGAGAAAAAGAAATACTGAAATTGCAACCCAAAGAATTCTTGTGGTCTCTGAGAGCAGAAAGAGAAGCCCCGTGTTGACTATTGAAAAATGTCCATCTACCTTGACAGGGACACCACCCCACGTGAGCAACCCTGTGATGAAACCTGTGCAAGCCCCTTCACCCACCCCAGGGTTAGCACTCACCCCTGAACCCATGCAGAAATGCTCAGTATTCAACATCATTGTTAGAGTCTGTGGGTATTTTTGCAAAATTATTAAATTCCTCCTAACTGTGAGGCTCACTATTTCATTGCAAATAGCAAACTGATTCTCCCTGTTAGAAGTGCGCAGAGGATGACACGTCTCACGCCAAACGATCACCAAAACAAGGGAGAGCTGCTGAGCGACAACAGCTTCTGGCTCGCACGAGCACTGCTCGAGTTTATGCATACACACCACAAAAAGATGAGATATGCCGGTATTATAACAGACACATTTGCTTTGGCTGAGGGTAGCTACACTTAATTGTTTTGATTTTATGATCTGCTGCATTTCACGGCTTAGGAGTTTCCTGTTCTCGCTAAGTCCTATTATAATTTCAAGGACACTCCAGTCCCTTAGCCCTCATGATTTGGTAATACACATTGGCTTTGCAACAGCTAAATCCATGGACAGAAAAAAATATTTTGGTTCAATGCTTGAGAAATCAAGATTTGTTGCACACCATGCTGTACGCTGGCACGTGCGTGTAGGTCCCCAACAGCGGCATTGCAACAGCCAGAGAGGGGAGGAATTGCTGGCTCTGGGTTCCTGCAGCCAATGTCGGTGTAGAAAGCGTGTGTGTGTTCATGCGATCCTCCTCAGCAGCCAACAGCGGAGGCATTTTTGGCTAACACAAGCAAAAACCCGCTGAAACCTACCCCAAAGAGTGGCTTTTGTAGGTGTCTGAGGTACCAGGTTGGCTCCGCCAGGTGGTGGGAAAGAGGCAGCGCTCTCCCCTTCATCTCCTCTGTGTTTTCCCTTCCACGTGCGGTGGTGATGGTCAGCCCTTGTCTTTGCTCAGAGGAAATGCAAGGCTGTTAAGGCATGGGTCGGATACGAGAACCGAGGGGGAAGTTTGCCGCGGTGCCACACAGAGCTGTATTCCGCTCCCATGTGCACCTCACGCACGAGGACAAAGGGGGCAGCTTAAAATTTCAGATGGGTACACGACAGCTAGCACAGGGCTGGCCAGGCGTGCTGTGGTTTGGGGGAGAAGAGGAAAATAGCACCAACAAGCAAACTTTGAGACAATGATGCACAGCTCTAATGAGAGGAGCGTGAGCTGAAATAAGTGTTTGCTCTCACCGAGCTCTATCACCCGCTGCAAACGCATTTTGAAAGGGGGTGCCCACGCTACACCCAACAGTATCACTGAGGCCCGGAAATTCTTGCACCCTTTTTCTTTGCTATGAAAAGCTCCCTTGATCGAGATCATAGGCTGAAAACAGACAGCCCAGAGCAGCAGAACCTGATGAAACTTGACTCCAGCCCTACCAAGGCTCACGAGCAGTCCTATCGAGCCCACGTGGGGTTGTTATCAAGCTCAAGTTACTCAAGAGAACAAGCTATTTAATTATGCCAGTTTGCATCATATCCCTCACTCTGCCCTTCCTCTCGGATCCTTTCTAATAAAATGCTAAAAGTATTTTCTTGTTGATGAACACGCTGTTCTGAACCCTGCAATTGCACTTATTTTGCTTTTTCTGAGTTTTTGATAAGATACATAGAAGTGTTTCATAAACCCCAAATCTTTCCGTAGGTCCTTCGTATTATTCAGCAAAGTTAGTGGAGAAGTTTGTTCCTAGAGGCAGGGCACAAGACATTAAAGGCCATCCTTCCCTAATATCTGTGTTTCAATCAAGTTATTCATGACATTAAATGCCAAACCGGCGCAACAAGTTCTGCACATAAGCAAAAGTGCAATAAACCACTTCCCTGTCTCCATTCTTAACCAGAGCGGGCAATGCAGAGCGATGCAAGTTATCTGGACCTTTTCGGCAACTTTTGTACCCATGTGTTTGCTGGTACTTGACAATCAAATACACTTGTGTTTGACCAAGACTGTGTCACTTCACTTTTCCCAACGTATTATACAGGAAGAATCACGATAGGCTGATTTTATTATGAAAATTTTCGCTGTTTCTTAATGCAAGTCAGGGTCGGCTTTTAAATAAACCCCACTGTGAATCTGAATATAGAAGAGCCAACCAGTACTCTGAATGGAAACCACTGAGTAACTAACAGTGTTTAAAGACCCCCAACCCTCTCCACGTGTTATATTCTACAGTTTGCCATTATGCAGGGTGAAATTTTTCTCTCCGTCCAGCAGGTTATGGGAAATAATAGCAAATAATCGATCATTTTCAGCATCTGGGACTGCGAGACAGTGATCAACAGGTGAAAGCTTGCTGAAGGCAGCTGGCTAATGCAGACATGAGCTGGAATATAGGAGACCTGAACCTCTGTTCATCATCTCTGATTTCATCAAGCGGGAGTTAAAGGTAACATTTTTCCTATTTCGGGGAAATATACACAGTTCCTGGAAACACTGACAGCGTGTGAGCAGTGACAAGAAAAAGGGGAACCCCTAAATTTCTTTGACCTTTAGGTGGAGAGGGTTGGTTGTTTTTTTTAGCCGCCTGAGGGGCTGATGCAAGATGCCTGAATCACGCGCACGCTGCCGGCCCGCGATTGCTCTGCTGTGCCTACACGCTCACGGGGGCATTTGCTGGGGCCGTCTGGGTTTTGCAAGCCTTCCTCGCTCCCGCTGAGGAGAGGAAACAGCTGGTTTCATTCACCCTTTAACCCCCGGCGCATGGGGACGCGGGGCAGGGGCAGCAAGCGGAAGCTGTCAGGCTTTGGCGGGCAGAAGGCACCGCCGCGGGACGGCGAGCAAAGGCAGGACGCTGGGACTGGCGCGGGCATTGGCCGCTTGGTCAGGCTATCCTCTGGTCTATGTTATAGACATACTCTAAGAGGGCATCCTTGTGTAAGGGGCAGAGAGGTCTCTAAGAGGGCGTCCTGTGGATTGGTGCTGCCTGAGGAAGCCGCAGACTAACGTCGAGCATTGGGAGACCCAACTGGGGAGGCTGTTTTTGAGGCAGATCCTCAGATCAGCCTCCTACAGGACCCCCAAAGTTGAAATCATTGCATATTTCCTTGAAAAGTGAACACCAAGCCACGTTACAGAGGTTATTCGGTGCATGACCTTTTCACGAAAAGCTCTTTCACCTTGTGTTTGATAAATCACCAAGATAGAGCATGTCTGGAGGAGCAGGGGAAGGTGCTTGTCAGCAAGTTGGATACCTCTAGCACTACTGAGTTTGTCATTCACCGTACAGACCAGCAGCAGTCAGCAGAAGCCACTGTGCTGAGACCCCAGATACCCTCTGGACATCTTCCATGCTTTGGAGAACTGTCTCCCAAAGGCTGATGCAGCTGAAGTGGTGGTTTTTACGAGTCAATCAACGTGAAGCCTTTTGCACTGGGTCAGTTGAAAAGTCATCAAGAAGGGATGTGTCAAACCCCTTTCCCTCCCACTGGGAACAGGAGAGTCCAAACAGCATCTGCTCATTTCCTTGTACGGGCCCTGCGGTAACAGTCCTCGCTGGGGACATGAAGTTTCACCCTTTTTTTTCCCCAATTTTCAAACATTTTTCATAGGAGGAAAATTCTCATGCATGACTGTTACCACAAAACATCGTCTAAGATATTGATGTTGTAATCCTCAAGTTTAACCCAAAATTCCCGGAAGTTTACTGTAAATACTGTGGTGGGAAGTGGATACACCTTAGCTGACATGGTACCAAGAAGGGGAAAACCACTATTGGCAAGTGGAGAATAATTGTTGGGAACTGCCGCAGTTCATGCAAATTTTTTTCCAATAGGAAGAAGGTCCCTTTGTAAGAAAAGCCTTTTAAAACATTCACCAAGACTTCTGAAATAGAAGTTATGCCTTGTGGTCCCAGGGGAAAATGTCCAATATCAGTCTAATTTTCAGTCCCGAGAGGAGGCTTTTTTCTTAGTGTCCCTTCAAATGGAGACCAGGTTTAGGGATGGGCCGTGCACACCAGCCTCCCATGTCCACCTCTCCTGCTATGGCACAGGCAGGGCACCTCATGGTTTCTCTATGTCTGGGTCCACCCCTGTCATCCTGTTCTTCCAGGATCTCTCTCCACTAAGATAAAAGTTATTTTTTCTCAAACGAAGTGTGAGTCACCCTGCTGTCAACATGCAAGTGAAAATAAGGTGTGTTAAGGTGATGATTAATAAACACAAAAAAACCCCCACAAAGATGACCATTTATCTAGGCTGTTGCCTTTCTGGTAAAATTCAGACTAAAAGCTAGATTGAGAACTTTACAACACTAACTCAAATAAAGATATGATGAACCAATACATGTTTTTATTACAGAGAAGAGGTTTGTTTGCTGTGATTTCTACTCTGTAGGATTTCTACCTCCAGTCTGAGCTCAGACCACAGACAAATCACACATGCATGCGTAGCAACAAGTGACCACACATTAAGCACATTAGGGAAGCGTTTGACTCAAAAGTTTACAGCCAAATGTGGATTTCAAACAGTAACAGCTCCCCATTGCTGACACCTACAATCGCTGGCGAAGGAAGTTATTAAATAAACTAAAGAAAGATCTTTGGGTTTCCGCATCAGTTTGCCTTCAAGCTCCTTATTCAAACTGTTTGGAAGTTAGATAATATGGACCAATCAAATCAAAAGAGGGTTTGCGTATTTAAGGAGCACTATACGAAAAGAAATTTGCTGCTACGTAATACCAACTGTTGAACGGGACCGTTGCATTGCCAATCACCCATGACAAGTGCTGCACAGATTTTCACACCTCATGGACTAATGGAAACATGGACATGGAAAAAAGTCCGGCAGTCAAAATAATCCCATTTACATTCCTATTATCCTCCTTTTCCAGGACTGGAGGCACGTGAGACAGAAGTCACCTTTTAGTGACTTTTACTTTCAAATACCACCAGCAATCTAGGTTGCCTCCCAGACATTGTACATCTGAAATGGCCTCAGGTCCTCAGGCAGATGCTCTCACAGGTCAAACCTGTAAGAAAAAGCTTCTTTCCATTGGTGCTCCTACATGCACCAGCTGCAAATGGAGCCATCCCTCGCTGCAAGCATTTGTGGAGCTAAGACTATTGTCCCTACAGGCCTAGTTGACTATTTAATAAAGTTTTTTTTTTTAAAATAACCTTTTAAAGGAAGTCCTTCATTCTAAAGCTCAAACTTGGAGGTATGGAGATACATGGTGACTCCAAAGCCATAGGGAAAAAACCCAAGATAAAGTTATTTGCAGACTCAAACTGCTCAGGGTGGAATTCATGGTCAGTAATTTTTCAGAACAAGACTGAGCATCTGAAGTCCTGAACTCCCTTTCACAAAGTGTTGGGTTTGGGGTAAAGTGCTCAGGCATAGTCATCACACACACCCCAACCTTGTGATTTATCCTGCAACCTCCATCCGCCAGTTAGCTGGCCGCCTTGTAGATATCGACAGCTTCCAGCCATGCTGAAATAGAATACAATAAATATCAGGTAGCATGACCCAATTTCCTAACAGCTGGTATAGACAAGTGGCCGGAGCAATGAAAACCTGAAGACCTCTCTAATTACGTGATTTGATTCATATACTACATGTGCAGTGTGTGCTGAAGAAAAAACTTGAACACTTCTGAGACATTCATCCATCACCTACCTGTTAATCCAAAAACAGGATTGTCAGGCTGTAACAACTGCACTTCCTTGGTCCTAAATTGCTCAACTTGTGCTAGATTTAAACAGTGACTCAAAATTAGACAATGACTTCTTAGATGCTGAAAATGCAAATGGGGAGAGGTCAAATGATCCAACACCTGAATGCTCTTATCTGGCAGTGGGTAGGGTGGCTCAACCTGGCAAAGCCTCAAAACAGCAAGGTAGTTTGGGTGCATAGAGCATGGAAAAGGCTCGTGGGAGATGAAACACCAGTCACGCCTACACAGATACTGACTTGTCACAAGCCTTCATTGTCCAAATTGATCCTGCACCAACCTTTTCGAGGATTCCAGACTCCCTGGTCTTGGAAAGCCATGGACAGGAACAAGACAACCCAGTCATTTTCAACCACCAACACTAGCTCTCTTCCGAGAACTGGACACCCTAACTGGTCAGACTGGAAAGCAGGATGGTTCCCAGCCTCCCAGTCATCACCATGACAGCTTTCCCAAAACCGCAGGCTCTGGTCACTGGGATTCCCAGTGGCTCCCTCTCCCAAGGGCAGATAGTCGGACAGGTTTATACCAAAACCCTGGCTGCTTTGGCCATGAGTCCTTCAGAAATGACATATTTTCCTGAATTATTCTGGGTGTCATCATGCCTCCCTTCTCCATTATGCATTTCTTCAGTTGAGTTGCAACATGGATGCCTGCCTTCTTTCTTTGACAGGAGTTTTTAAAATTTTCTAGTTCTTCCTCCAATTTTTTCCCCACTTCTGAAGACACCCCCATATTCCATGTTTATATGCTATATAAAAGGGATTGTTTCCACAACTGCTGAATGAGAACCAAAAGCAGAGGAGGAAGCTGCATGACCTACAATAGGAAATCTGTGTTCAATAGCTTTGCAGAGTCCAAAAAGCAGCTTGTAACAGCCCAGCTTGTATTTCTGACTGAGCAGAAAGAAGATAAACTGTGGCAGGATGTGGTTTCTCTTCATCTCCTCTCAGAAGATACAAACTTTGTATAACAAACCCCAGAACTCTTACACTAAGGAAAACATCCAAAAGCCCCAAGAGATCCAAGGGAAATCCCAAGGAAGCAAACAAAAAAAATTTACCTTTTTTCTTAACGAGACATTTGATTATGAAGTTGTGTGCCACAGTGCAACCGTATCTGTCCCTGACTATGTCTGACTCAGAGGCGCTTAACTTTCTCAGAGGATTAAGATACACCTGCCCTCCGAAAAGTGAAAGAGAAGTCGGCTTCAGTGTTCACCACTTAATTTAATAACAAATCCTGCAGATGCTAAAATGTTTTTTGACTAGCATTATCTCAAATTTGTCATGGGGAAGGAGCAAACCAATGCACACCATAACCTCGTCTGCTACCTGTTACCTTTCCTTATTCAATTCAGAGCAGGGTTAAGCTTCTCAGCTGTATGTATTTAACATACAGTATGAATGCAAACATGACAAATAATCTAATTTATCCCAGGTCAAAAAATATTTTGTAACGATGGATGATTTTATGTTTTACACCTACAAGCATAACTTCAACCCAACAGAGCCAAACCATGCATCATGGCCAAAAGGCAACATCACAACCAAAATTTGCAGCCTGCTCAGCGCTGTATCTGATTGGAAGAGACCTCATGCCCCTCTTCCTGGGATTTCAGAGCACTCTGGAAACAAATAATTGTAAAATTAGGTACAAATTATTTCAGGTTTCGCATTCAACTTAAGAGCACTAACAAAAATGCAGCAGGGAGGAGAATTGCGCTATACTAATTGTACTTTCAGGTCATCTAGGAATAGCATGACTGACTATGATCAGGACGATGGACAAAAGGTCAAATCCTTCTAGAAAGTTTCCATGACACTCAATGGGTTTAGGATCATCCTGTTACAAAACAGAAAGGGGCCTTTGAAAGGAAGTTGGGGTTGTTTTTTTTAATGAAATCACTTTTTTCTACTGTATTGCTGGCATTTCCTGCTTCCTGAAAATGATTTTGCCAGTTAAACTAGGGGGTAAAATGATGGAGGAAAAAAGGAGGAAGACAGACACTGAAACAGGCATAAGGAACACCTGAAATTTCCAATTACTTTATGTACTTAGAAAAGTATTTTTAAAAAAATCATCCCCTGCCACACTTCCACCTTAAATAAGTCCAAGGAGTCTGATAATAACTTCAAGTAAATAAATCAACTTCATGTCCTGGAAAAATCTGAGGTCAAGCTATCATTTGCCATGTTATGGTATCCTGACAACCTTAACGTTTACACATAAGAGTTCAGGAAGAGAAAAAAAAAAAAAAAAAAAAGAAATTCATCAAAATATGTAGCATCCAGAAGGAGGAAACTATTTTTCAATGCTCATCAAATTAAGCATGAGTCTTAATAACATATACAGAAGAGGAAATCTGGGAGCTGACATTGCACTTTAGTATTTCAAACTGATATACTTCAAGTTTCTGTTTCAGAGTCATGGGGTTTGGGGGATTCCTCCCCTCCCCCAAAATTGAAGGTGCAAGTTACGGAGTTTGCTTTATCTGTGGGTTTGGGTTCCATTTAAAGAAAGTATTTAAATATAATTATGGACGACTAAGACCTTGTGACAAATCAAACTGATTTTGGTCTATCCAGAAATAGATTTTAATTTTATTTTGTGTAGCTACTAGGACACAGAAATACAACTCACCCAACCCTACTTTTTTAAAGTACAGACAGCAGAGCTTCAGCGAGCTGCCTCAACATGGTCTAGGTCAAGGCTGTAGCAACGAGCTGTTTTGCTCAGACAGGTCCAGGAGCACTGGGGCTCTAGGAACATGGATCAGCTTGCAGGGTCTATACTGCTTGAAAGCCTGTCCAAACCCAATAAAAAATACAATCACTACATAAATACAAGCTGTCACAACCTTACAAAGTTCAGATTTACCAAAGAGGGCTAACTAGGTCACTTTATTTCTCAGCTATCAGGAGGACATGTGATTTGCAGATTAACAGAAGGTACACCATACATCACTGTTAGCCAGTGAGGTTAGAGACAGACCTTCCCTCATTCTCAGAGCCCCACCAAAAATAACATAGCCAAGACTTCATTTTTTCTCCCATAAAGACTCATCACATTCTATTCCCAGCCCATGGCTGCCGACTCCACCTACGGCACAAATCAGCGGGAGGTGGACACATCAGAGGAGGCGATGCCTCGTGCCAGGAACGCAGTACCGTGGGATGGGATGGAGCTGGTGGCACAAGCTGCATCTAGGACTTCCCAAGCTCCCCACGGAGCTCCACAGGAGCATCATCCCAAATTGTTGGAGGGCTACTGTCTGCCAGCCACTGGGCTGCGTGTGGCAGGAGAGGGGAGAAAAGATGGCATCAGAGCAGCAGGAAATAATTAGACATGAGCTCCGTCATACGTCGAAGGTGTGACAGGTGTCTCCAGTGACAGCCTCCGGCCTCTTGGCCCTATAGGCAAGTGCGAAGGGAAGGGCTGTGGCTCTTGGCAAACAGTGTGGGGCTGGGCAGGAGGAGGAAGGTGGCTGATCAATGACCCTTTATCTTAGTTCTATTCAGATTTAGTTAAGCTATATTTACTGTGTCGTTATATTCAGGTGCATATGGTATATCCCATTTAATGTGTATGATATGAAAGCAAACTTTTCAACGGTTAGCAACATCTCTGATATTTTATCTGCACTAGAAACTATTATAGCCAGAGTAACTTTGGTTTGGGTTTTGGTTTTTTTTTCTGAAAGAAAGTTAATTAAAAGGCAATTTAAATGGTAGGGAATGAAGACAGTTAATTGAAACCACCACAAAGTCAGCCTTCAACCCACAAAAGAGGAAGAGCTCCAACAACAAGATGTTATGCTTTACCATTCCTGACTCCAGTGTTTCAGCCCACATGTAAAATGAGAAAAACTTGTGTCTCTGTTTCCCAAATGCATGGCCAGTGTCTCCCTAGATGACAGACATTCAACATGCACTTTTCCTACTGTCCCTCTCTCCTTTCTTCCCCCAATTTCAAACAGAAACATCTCAAACCATCTGCTTTCCTAAATGTCTCTTGGCCAGAGAGGCAAAAAGCAATGCTTTCCACCAGTCTCGAATTAATATAATTGAGCTTCTTGCCAGAAGGAGCCCCACAGACAGTGAGATGGATTTCTGCATGGAGAAAGATGTGAAGTTCAAGCCCTGGGGCAAAACAGACTTTTTTGTTCAAGTGAGCCAAGCTTAGTTATTCCAGGGTGCCTTACTGTAAGAAAAGTGCAGCTCTGTAACCACAGTTTTAAGAGTGTTTCTTTGCAAAGAACTCAAAGCCAAAGCCGCTCTCTGGCAAGCAGAAGTGGCTGCAGTGCTCGGTGCGCACTAGAAGATACCCAAACACATAGAAGAAATGCACTGTTAGTAAACACACTGGGTGGGATTCAGCTCACCTACCTTTATCAGTGCAAAAGTTAAACAATTTGGTCATCCAGGCTCCATCTACGGTCAATAGATAACAGATGGATGTGTTCAGAGGATGAGTCATCCCTCTCAGACATAGATGTTCAAGATGTGTGGTATGAGCCTTGTTTAGACAAGACTTTCTTTCAGATGGCTAAATTTAGACTAAATTAATTCTATCCAACCATTATCTCACCCCAAACCTGTGAAGTCTTGCTCTTCTTACGTTAAGACTGCAGGAGGTTTGCTCATATTCAGATGTTAGCATTTCATCATCACTGAATAATCTGTTGAAAATCCAGACTCAATTCCATTCATGCCACATGCCGTTTACCATTGGTAAATTAGTCATCCTGAAGATTTCTGAGGCAAACACCAAATTCCCCTTTTCTACACTAGCATTCACCAAACTGAACTTGATTTCCAGGAATATTGACTATCTTAATGACTCTAGATTAAGATCTTTAGGAAGCATATAATTTGTTCAATTCTGCAATTAGCACACATGCTAAAAACGCTAATAACCACCAGCTGGATCACCCAGGACCCACCATCACTTTCCACTGATAAAAAAAACTGCTAGAGGAGCAGGCCATTTTCAAGGCCAAGGCTGGGTAAATATTTTCATCTAGATTCCTGGTCCAGTCAACATTGATAAGGGTTCAGCGTTCTCCTCACTATCTCAGTAAACAAAATACCCTTTTATTGAACCCAACCGTTTCCTGAAAATGGTTCATCTCAGTGGACTGCCCTCAAAGCAAAGCCAGCATGGGGAGCCTTGTGGCTTTGAAGCTCCACGGCCGAGCACGCAGCTTCCCTCTTCAAAATGAAAAAGAAGAGGAACAACTTGGGAGGGGAGGAGGAAGGGTTATTGTTTTCTAGTCTGTATTTGATTAATAATAATGCCTTTTTCAAAGGGCTCAAGGTTTCCATGGAAGAGAATGGCTGGGTTTTAACCCAATCTCATGGCCACTTTGACGTGCGAGTGGATGAGGTGCTCCAGCCTAGCCAGGCACTCCTCCTGCAGTGAGCTGCTAGAAGGGACGTGAGGCTTCACCTTCGCTTCATTATAAAATTGAGTTTCTTTAGTGCAATTGATTTAATATAGCACTGAGAAAACACCAGAGCTTATTATTTATTTTAACCACTGACTGCTTTATAGGAGGCCTCCCAGGAGATGAAAGCAAGTCTTCAGTGAGAAGAAGCGACAGAGGATTTCTTTCTTTCCGTTCCTTCCAGAGCCTCTGCCAAGCTGCACGATTACAGCAAGAAATGCCACTGAGAAGAGCGGGGGCTGCCAAGCGGAGGCTCCCTGCACACAGACACGAAAGCAGGGTGCTTTTCCCCCATTAAAAGCTGGTTCTCATCACTGGGGATACGTACTGCAGTGCCATGTGCAGAAATCCAGAATTAAAACCCTTCCTATCACGGCTTACATCCCTTCCCCTTATCATCCCTTCCCCTCCAAAGCTATCCAGCAGTATTTTTGGATTTGTGGACACCTGTGCCACTCGGAAGCAGCTTTCTCCCCTCCCAGCTAAAAGTCGAGTCCATTCCATGACACCAGGTACGCTGAGAACCAGAGCTGCGCACCGAACTCGTGACGGGTCACGCTGGGCGCCAAAGAGAAAGCGCAGGGCTGCTCCCACCCATCCCCGGGGTGCGGTCAGGGCAAATGCACGATATCGCGCAGAGATCAGATCCGTTTCAGTAAGTTATCACCTCTATTTAGCATCTCAGCCCTTGAAAGGTCTGCTGACTCAGGCACGCAGCATGTGCAAGCCAAAATCTGGGTGATGGTGATGACTGCGATTTCTCATCTCAGCACGTAGAAGAAGCTGGCTGGTAACTGGGAAATTGTTTCAGCGAGCAGATGGCAAAATCTTATTCTAATTTTGCTCAGAGCAATTAAGGGAATGGGTTAATTGTGTAAAATTAATTACAAGTGTTTGAATCATTAAAATCCGTGTTGGGAGCATCAATACAGCTATGAGATATATTGTATTCCGCATCCTTTCGTTGCTTCCCTCTCTGGGGGAAGAAAAGCAAAATTAAGTATGATAAAAATGGCCCAAAAAAAAAAAAAAGTAACTATCTAGTGCCAGAAAAACTTAGTTCTGGAACTGTTTTTGAGGGAAATCATCTGAGGAAAATTTATCTTGGGTCAGACAATAAGAATAAGCAGTAACAGGAAGATGCTGCACTGCTGAACTCTGACTTTCACAGCTGTTTGTTTGCTCAATTACAAAGTTGAGGAATCAAGGGGAGAACTCCTATTTTATCCCCTCCCTCGTTAGAACAGACAGACACACACACGCATCAGTGAGCTGTAGGTTAAAACTGGTCAGACCCAGTTCGCTTCCCCCGTGAGACGGATGCCGTTGCAGTCACAGGGTTTCTGCAGACAGCAGCGCACGTACGATATGCCCGCCTGCTCTGCCTTCCCACAACCACATCATACCCTCTCCCTGGGCGTGGAGCTTCTCGCGTTGCCCATATGAGCAATAAATTGAGGAAACCCCAATTTTCCCCTGCGGCACACGTTGCTGCGCACCAAGGAGTGGGTTTTCCGGAGCACCCTCCCCATTTGCTGGGATCAAATAAATGTACCCCCCATCTCTAAATTCACATGCCGTGCCGGAGCCTGTTGGGGCTCTCTGGACATCTTGCGTTTTAAGCAATAAAAATTTACCAGCAGGTGACTACAGCAAGAAAAGATGAGGAAAAAAGGGCAAAGGGATGGCAACTTTCTCTTAAGTAAACGTCCCCTTAAGGAAACAGTTTTCTGCTAAAGCTAAAGCTGCTCAGATCCGTGAAGCTCACACAAGCATCCAAACATTTGGTTATTCCCCCCAACACAAACGCCAAGCCCAGGCTGGGGGCTCTGAAGTTCACTGCCTCTTCTGTTCTCACAGACGCTCCCCGCAGCAGCCCTAAGGGGCAGGGAAGGGAGGGGTTTCTTCATGTCAAAACACAACAGCGTTTTTGTTTGCCCCTTTTTTTTTTTTTTTTTTTAATTACCTTAGCATGAATTTATTTATATCGCATGTTTTGTGGCAAAGAGAGGCTTCTTGGAAAAGTGGTGAACTGAGTAGGTTCCCATACTTGTGGGTGACCACCACGCACAGTAAGAGCACTCATCCTGCGCTCTCGCAGTGAACGTAAAAGCATGCGCCCATTTTTCAGCAGCTAACGTAGTAATACATCCCGCAGAAGCAGCAGTTCATTTCACTGTAAACAAAAAACACACCATGCATCAATATACGCTTAGTTGTGAGGCTCCAAAGGAGCAGGCACAGCAGAACTCGCCCGACCAAGTGGAGGCTGAGAAACACCTCTTTGGACATATGAGAAGTCTGGTGGATCTCATCCCATCTCCTGTGAGAGATTTAGGAAGCACTGGTGACTGGCAAGCGCTTCCCTACTTCTGGAGGTATCCCCCAAGCTACCAAAATTACCAGCATCATCAGTCCCAAGTCTACAAATCACTTAATTGCTGTGACAGTATGATTGCCTGCAGTCGATTATGGTCCACCAACTGTCAGTAACTTCACGCTACAGCCTCTTACAGTCTTCAACCATACTGACTCTGAATGCTCCTGGCAAAGACACGTACTCCCTCCTTCTGGACACAACCGCAGACATGAAGAACTCCCATGACTTGGTTGAAGTGTTTAAAAAAGTCATTCTACGCTTTGAACTAAAAAAAACAGGAATTTAGCATTTAGAAGCCAGGGATTTTATTCTATTGCAACCATAATCATAGGGAAATTTTCTACCATAGATCCCGTGGTTGCTAATAAACCAGTTTCTGATGAGGAGTAAGAACAGATGAAATACAAAACCCAGCACAGAACCCAAAACAGATAGTGTCCATCAGAATTTTATGCATGGAGGAGAACAAGGAGCTGGCAAGAGCTACCCCCGTTGGAAGTGAGGAACCAGCTGCATGAGGAAGGGGGATGGCGCTTATTTCCTAAGTGACGCTCAGCTCCAAGAAGGCTAGACATGGTCCCTCCCTCATGCCCCAAGCCATGATCAATTTGACCCAAATAATTTGACAGATGCTGGTCCAACCTATTCTTAAAAACCTCAGCAGTGGCGATACCACACCCTTAGACCCATGCTTTGCTTTCATCAGAGAAAGGCAGCGGAGTTTCCTACTGGAAATTAAACCCACAACTTCTTGCTCTATTGCCTGTGGCCAGGAAGAAACAGCTCATTGCCTTAATCCCTGCAAGAGACTTTTTCAGACTAGAGGACGTCCTCGTCTCCTCCAGATTCCAGAAGCCTGTCCTCCATAAAATGCAACTTAAAACTAAGTCTATAGAACAAAGTCCATAAAATATCCCTTAGGAAAGCAGGACTATAGTTACAGGATTCAGGATCCTCCATATCCATTGAAAAAAATCTTGGTTCAATAAACTTTAAAAGCAGGGTGTAAACTAATCCACTTTTCCATTTTTCTTTGGTGATCAAAGTTCTCCAGACATTGCTCATTCTTGCCAACATCCTCTCCACTTTAAATGAGCCAGACCTTCTCAGGATCACCCAGCCAAACCCCCCGAGCACCCCAAACACAAAGGGCCCTGCCCACCAGCCAGCACCTCACGCAGCACCGGGACTCAGCCAAGAAGCCGCTTTGGGACACAACTCAGGAAACCCACCAGCAGTGCCACCGGAGCGAAGGACGCACCCCTCCACAACAGGGCTTCAGAACCCTTTTGAGTTCTCCAGTCCTCACCCCCAGAAACACATGGATTTTCAGATCTCAACTAACTGGTGCACCTAGGATCAAACTCGAAGCAGGACCGGAGCTCCAGGGCTGAGCCTAAACGGAGCCCTGGGGCCACGTGCAGGGGAGCGGGAGGCCCCAGCTGAGACCACCCAGCACCCCAACACATGTTACCTGTGAACATCTTTATTAGCTCTTAAATTCGGTTTTTACAGGTATCTGCATCCTTTGCAGTATCTGGGTTTTATTAACTTAAATATCCCATCTGTGTTACTTATTATAGCACCCTATAAAATCTTTCTTTTCCTGAAAGCATTTGCTGCACCCACAAACATACTTTTAATTTTATTTGGCCTGTCTGTTAAAAATCATCAACGTTAATACTTAGATCATAAAATAAGTCATGGACAAAGAGCTGCACTTAAGTTGAAATGAAGGTTTCAGGAAACAAAGTGTTTCCATTTAAGAAATGTTTAAAAAAAGAGCACCAGGAACAGCAAACTTAATAATATGCTTTGCTGCATTATTATTTACTGTGCTTTAGTCTCACAGGCAGTTTTACTGGCTGACTTGTCTTCAAAGTCTGAGCTAGTCTGAACTCACCCTGCGCTTCTAATGGGCTCATAAAAGTCCAAGCCAGCAGGTTCATATTCCATAAAAATCAAACTGCCTTTGAAGCACTGTAGGAGCATGTCTTCTTCTCTGTCCTTCACCTGCTTGTGTCCCAGGCTGGCAGCATCCATCCTGATCTCCCTCTTTGAACAGGTACTTAAACAACTCCCTTTGATAAGCGAAGGTCTGCAGCTCCAGCGAGAACCACAACACATCACGCGCGTGCGGTGGGTTTCCTTGGAGGAAATACTCCAAAGCACTGATCGAGGCCGTTCTCCACAACTATTTAGGTGCATAGTGACACCGATGGCAAAGTCGAGGCTGGTGGCCTGGGGGAGACCCTTAAGGAGAGGGGGCCCTTGGTAAGCCCCAGCGCAACATTTCTGCACACAACCTCAATCTCCAAGCCACGTCAGGCTGCTGTGAGCCTTCCCATCAAGCTGTTAACGTCTCCACGGATGGAGATTGCAGTGCTAAACTATTTTCTCTATTAAAAACTTTTCCCTATGTCCAGCTTTCCCCTGTGGCAGCCTGTGCCCGTTGCCTGTTGCCGTCACGGTGTACAGCGGTGAAGGTAGCGTGGGGTTTCTCCGTACGCCCTTTGGCACGGCTCTCTGCACCCCCTGCGAGTGGCAGGGACACGGCGGCTGGCAACCCTACCTGAGATACCTTCTGCTCCCCGATGGACGCGGGCTCCAGCCACAGCAAAGATCTGGGCACGAAATCAATGGGACAAGAGGAATGTGCTGAGTTGGAAAAGACACCGGCAGCTACTGCCATGCCAAGAGAAAGAAGCAATATTTTCCAATTTTCTTCCGTGTGTCATCTTTCTCTCCCAGACAGCCAGGGCATTTTCCTACTCTTCTGCATCATCTATGAGTTGGTGTCTCCAGTCCTGCTCTGGCACATGGCTTACTCTGGCCACATCCTCCTCTGCCCTTTACACTTTTTTTGCCTTTCCTGGGCACTCTCTGGCCTTCATGCAGGAAATTTCTCTGAAGCATCAAGCAGCTTGCTAAAAATTGCAGATTCACAAGCGTGGCATGGCTGTAAAGACCCAACCACACAAGGAAGGCTCCAGACTTACTCAAGAGGTCCGTGTCTCCCATATGAACCTAGCTTTTGGCTCATATTGCTGACAATAAGTTTTTAATTTATCTGACTTTCTATAGAGTGAACAGGTGTGGGGAGCTTGAATTTGCAGTAAAGGAGAATCCAGCCCCGTTACCTACATCCAGCTGGACAGCAGTTACAAGAATGGGTTTGGTACAGAGCCTAGACATAGTCTCAGAGCTTAGATTTTTCTTACAAACCACCTGGTGCTTAGGTCCCTGGTAAAGACATGGTTAAATCTTGCTTTAAAAGTTTTGCCGAAATACGAAATGAAATCAGCTTTAGCAGAAAAGGTGGCTGCATCCTACATCTGGAAACGAGCGGTGGATCGGCTAACACTTCCTGTGGGTATTGGGGAACCCTTGGGACAGCACAATCCTCTGGCAACCATTTGTAACTCTTGACGTTGTCCATGCAACGCGCGTGGTTTTTTCCGAACTGTGTATGTGCGGCTGAACGTGTGTGTGTGTGTGTGTGTATGACTCTGAATCATTTGTTTAATAATACTGCGTTTATTGAGGCAGCCTCACACAAGCTAAACAGTGCCACAGGTGTGAGAGGGATTTTCTGGCAACTGATGATTCAGCTGGAGTACACGCGTACATATGGAAATGCAACTTGCGGCCAGTTTTTCAACTTTTACTAACAAAGCTCAAACTGGCACAAAATGAAATGATGCTTCCAAAGACCCTGCTAATAACTACAGGGTACCTGCCCACTGCTGTTTGGGCTTGAATCCACTGAACGGCTATGTACGTCCTCTTTAAAAATCCTTTTCAAGCCAAAAAAGACATCAGCAGAAAAATAAAGTATCTTGTGAGTGCATAAGACAAACAAACAAATTTTTCACTCTTTCTTTCACAATATCAGCAGCTATTTTTCTTTCTCATTTTTAAAATCAAACTCAAGAAACCCCTTGAAACTCAGGTTTTGTTTAGCTTGATGAAACAGCTAAGGAAAGAAATTCATTATTAAAGCTGCAAGGCAGGGCTGGGCAGAATCCTCATCTTTAAATATTTAAAGACTTATTTACATAAACACTTGAATTACTTAAAAAATCTGTTAAAATGATGATTCACAAGGAGAACCAGAGGGGGGCAAGCTGGAATATCAAATGATTCTTTAGCATTTTACTACATATTTTACTTTTCTTTACTTCGGTGTTACATTCACCTAAATTCAAGACAAATGCCATAATGACCCTGGAAATCAGTCAGGAAAATAACCGGGATGCTAGCAAAATATGGGTAGCTAGCTGTGTCCAGAAGACCTGGGGGCCAAGACACTGGCCAGAACACCAGCTCTTGTGAAGACAGAATGATCCAACATTTGGACTAGGTAGGCTTCGGGAAGGAAAGGGAAAATATTACCTACAATAAAATCTACATGTAAATTAGTTGCTGTCAGTCATAAATCTAAAGCAGTAGTGGACGCTGAAAGGCATGCGAAAGAGAGCAAGCTCAGAGACCAGGCACAGTCTGGATTGCCCCCAGTGAAATAGCTGCTGGATTAGAAGTAAAGCTGGCCGAAGAACAGGGATTTTGTCTTGAGAAAATATCACGAGGTTTTGACATTCTTCGCAAACGTGCCTGCACCTGTACCTGCGTGCGTCCGGCTCTGTTTGTATGTGTGCAGGGGTAGCTGCTCCCCAAAAAGGAAGCACGCCTACAACCATGGGCACCTCCCAGTTGAGATGCTCCACTGGGTTGTCGAGACGTTGCTCTTCCTTTCAATGGGGAGCGGGGATATGAACCTCCATCTCTTCTCTTCTACGTGCCAAGGGAATCAAATGCACCTTTCAGTTGCCAGCAATTGCATGTTATTGAAAAATAATATTATTTTTTCTCTATTTCTACATGAAGTTGCCGCGTCCTCCAGCCCGGAGGGTCCGTCAGGAGCCACACTGTCTCCTCCCTGCCCGTGCATGTCTCCTCTCAGAGGAAGGCTTTCCTGTCCCCGCTCCCGGCTGCTTGCGGAGAAAGACAGCGCACACTCCCGAAACCCTGTCCAGCCCCCGCGCACATCTGGGGAGCAGGGCTGGACCTCACCTGTCCCACAGGGAGTGCGCAGAGTCACGGTGATCCCGCAGCGTGACCACAGGGCTCATCACGCTTCTGAGGCACTTCCTGAGGAGGCTGCAAAGGACACGTTTATGAGAACTGAACTTCGCTGAAAAAAAAATCCCCCAATTTTTTTCCTCCAGAGGCGACGTGCTGCCTGCTTAGCTGCGCTCCACAGACAGCTGCTCGCCAGCGTGTGGATAAATAGGCAAAAGAGAGAGAAAGAGGAACTTCTCCAGCTTGCGCAAGTTTAGCACAGTGATTATTGTAAAAAAAGTGAATTTCTTGACCAATGAAAAAGGTTCCATGCCTAAGTTCTGATAAGCGGTTATAAAGAAAACCTTTCTCAGAAAGATTTCCAGACCAGTACTGCATTCTGGAGAAACTAGGGTGGAGTTCAGGGGTACGTGAAGGTTTTGGGTGCTACAAAAACCTCCCTAAGACCCCAAAAGCCAGAATTGCTTTCCTGGCCTTAGTGCTGCTCTGCAGTGTAAACCCCCAAAAATCACTCCAACTTCACTCCTCGGCTTCCAGGTTGTAACGTGGAGCGACACCAGACTCCCTCATCAGCACGTGGGGACCTACACACCGGTGGCACCACCCCAGTGCCACCACGTGAAGCTGGATGGAAATGGCGCTTGCGTTTTCTCCAGGCCATGATGACGTTACATCATTCAGAAGATTTTAGGCGGGGGGGGGGAGATAAAAATCAAGAAATCAGTTTTCCACGCAAAAAGTCCTTTGGAGTTGTTCGCCTTGTGTTGCAGACCGTTCACAATGCCAGGGGTGAACAAAGGGGAACCCAACACGTGCTCCACAGTCAAAGTTGTTTCAGAAGACTTTAATTCATTTTTGTGTTTTTCCCTCAAAACCTTCCATCTGAAGTGCAGCTGATCTGCAGCGGCTTTGTTCTGCTTTGTCAGCCCCTTCTCCCAGAGGGAACAGCGCGGGGTATTGCTCTGATTAAATCCGTTCCACTTGTTATGGGACTCTGGAGGTTATAACTGAAAGTGTAACTTTCACTTGTACTTTCAGCCTTCTGGCTAGTTATTTAGCAGATTTATTTAACTTAAGTCTGTGTTTAACCAGAGCCCCACCCGACCTTGCTGTGATGGTACCATGTCACGGTGAAAAACAGAGGTTTGCACTGAGACACCCCCTCGATGTGAGAATTGTACCAGAGGCCGAAGGCCGCTCTTTGACTCGTGCGGCGCAAGGAACGCAAGTGCTGCAGCCTCGTCGTTAGCAGAGGTACCGGGCACCAGCACTGGGGCAAGGTGAATTTTTCATGTTCCCAGTCGTCACCTCCAAGTTCCGGCGCTGCCCAAAGCTCTCCGTCCCTCTGCGGCACTAACGCCTTGCGCCGTTCCTGCTGCCCGGAGGAACACACCTAATTACAATGCCGAAAGCCGAATCGCAAAGCTACAGTTTGTCCTGTTACAACGATGCCGACGCTTCTGGCATCTCTCATTCTGCGCAAGCTGCGGGCAGAGGCGGGTGAGGCTGAGCGGTCAGGCAGTGCTCAGCACAAACCCTGCTGTGAGCAGGGGTGACCCCGCGTCTCTGGGCCATGAGAGCTCGGAGCAGCAAAAAGGCCCTTGCAGGAAACTCCCAGTTAAAATTTCCCTCGTCGACTCATGACCCAAAGCTATATTTAAAGGGCGAGGGGGAAGGGGGCTGGGGCCGTTCCCGTCAGGCTGCTTCTGCAATCAACAGAGCTCCTAGAAATTTGTTTCAGAGAAAACACAGTGTTTTGCTCTTTCCAATTCAGAATGACAAAGAGACCCAGTAAATACAGGCGTTACGTGGTTCCCTGTGTTTTGCGGTTTAATATTTCATTATTTTTATCTTAATGATGCGTGCCGAGTAGCGTGTGACGTACCAGATCAGCCAAAGACACAGAGAGAAACTCTTCAGATAGCAAAGATGATCCTTTGTAAAATCAAATCATAAGAAAAAGGAGAGTATTAAAACACATGATCATAGTAATGAGAAAAAATAAAATTTCATTGCTGCCACTGACACATCATACAGAAAGTAAAAAATATTAACATGAAGAACAAATAATTTGAACTGCACCTTTTCAGTCTTGCATGAGAGTTACCTGAAACTTTTTTCCTTTGCAAATATTTTTCCCAGAGGAAAAATGTAAAAATTATGCAATTTCACAGACAACCAAAAAAAAATAAAGAGGAAAAATTAATCAAGACAGCTTTTAACAAACCGATTATTTCAGTACCAGCTCCCCGGCTGGGTTTCGAGGTGGGGTGTTAAGCATCCCTAGCCTTGCCCTGCTGGCAGGTGCACCCTGACGCCACTGCCGATGGGCACCAGCCCTCGCTCCTCAGCCTCGCCGGCGACAAGCACGGCCGACGGGCCAGGGCCAGCGGGGCGCGGGGAAGAAGCAAGCCCTGGACCACCACGATGCCAGGCACCGTCCTTCCCGCGCATCCACCCCCCCCCCGCGTCCTCTCTCCCTTCACTGACCACGTCCCTGCCCGGGATGCAAGCCCTGCCAGAACGCCGTGGGAGGGCAGGGTTACGATCAGAGGCTATAATTAGACTGCAGAGCTCCGTGACACCACGCTCCAAGCATGTCTGACAAGAACGCCGCTGTGGGTCCTCCAGTGTGGAGCGGCTGGAGACGGATATTTCCGACGGTGCCTCGGAGCGGGACGAGGTTGCACGGCGGAGAACCCCGCTGACGTACGCGGCCCTTTGGCAAACCCCTGTCATTATGGGCTGCCGAGACTGTGAAGTCAGCGCAACGCTGCAGGGGTTTTTGGTTTTGGGTTTTTTTTTTATTATTTTATTTATTTATTTATTTTTGCAAACGGAGAGTGTGAGTCTATCAGGGAACAAGGGGTATGGCTTGCAAGCACGGAGCAACGGAGGACGGGCAACCCAATTTAGCCCAGGACATGCCTCAAAACGGCTTGCAGAGATGTGCAAAGCCACTCACGCTTGTAATTATGTTTCTTGCATTTACGTTTAGGTTTCTTGTGGCTCTCCGGTTTCTTTACGGGTCTTGAACCAGACGGGCAGGTGGATGCAGCTCTGTGTATGCGCAGCACAAGGAAAATGCCAGACTTTGGGGGATATAAACAGACGTCAGAGCTGGGTTTTGGTGTTTCTGATGCTTGCCTGAAATACTAGGAGGGGAAAAAAGGCGCCTGCCATCACGTTTCACTCATAAATGGCTCTTTTCTGGACAGGGATGGCAGACAAGTGAACCAGGTTCGTGAAAACCAGCACACATGTATCAGTTTCTTCACATATCAAAGAAATTTTATGCATTTTTGGACCCATTTCTAGTGCTTCTCCGAGCCTACGCAGTTCTTCCTGGTCAACTTGAATCAACCAGGAAATCTTGCTGAGAAACACCCATTCCCCTGAAAGGTGTCAGCGTTTCCCATGTTACACTGGACAAACATCATCCCACCCCAGCACATCTCACACCATCCCCCTTCACAGCCCCAGCAACAAGGAGAAGCCTGTGAAAATGCAAATAAGGCCATCGGGAAAGACAGTTTGGTTTTAGATCATGTTTTGGGTCAAGTTTGCAGTTTAAATCTATCCAATTTCTTCCTCTTTTATGTGCTACACTGCTGAAATTCAGAAATGATCATGTGCAACCATTTGTAAGGGAGATAAAAATCACATGTAAAGGAGGTGCTTTTTAGTAACATAAGTGAAACAGAGGCAGGAAAGTGAGAGAAGATATCCACACACACAAAAAAAATCCATCTCAGTAGTTATTTTCTAGATTGTGATGGTCTAAATACCAGCCTAAATACCTGGTGGCTGCAGGGGGTAGAGGTAACTGGGCAATTCACCGCAAGAAATAAAGACTCCGCCGCAAACGCTGTGCCTCTCCGCACCACGCGGTCTGCAACCACTTGTACGCGCGCCACGTAGTCAGCACATCATCATCATCATCATCATCATCATCATCATCCCACCATGAAGGTACTTTTCCCTGCGTCCCTGTGGCCACACCATGCTATTTGGAAAGGCGGGCATCGGTGTGGCGGCCAGGCGCGTCGTGGCGTCTCCGGGCTGGATGCACACGGACTTCTCCGCATGGGGCAATGGCATTTCCCTCAAACCACAGGCTGGACTCCAAGGGGACGATTGTGAAAATGTTTTGTCATCTCCAGCTCTGCCCCAGGCTGGGAATAGCCCGCATTACAGAATTCAAAGCGGGTGATGAAAAAAAAAAAAAAAAAAAAAAATCATCAATAACATTTTATCATTCTTAGCAAGGAGACTGGATTTTCAAAACAGCATACTGCCCCTAGCAATTGAGGCTCAGACTGAGTAACTCCCCTGACGGTTTATCTCATCCCACCCGTCTTGTTTTTGTCGGTCAGGTTGCCTGCAGGACACAGGCATCCTGGAGGACCGAGGCAAGCACACAAACTAGCAGCTGCCATGCATTAATCAACCGGTCTAGAGAGCTGAAAAGGCTGGTAACGAGATGAGACATTTTCTACTTTTTTTTTGTTGTTGTTGTTAACGTCTCTGGAGGACCATTTACACTCTACCAAGTAGCACAAACTGATCAGAGAAGACAGAAACTTCAGGGTGCCGAAAAGCCAGTTTCCTAGAAATCAGGTGAACGAGTATCTCCCTTTTTATACAGTGGCCACAGAAAAGAAGCTGTCTGGGCGATGTTTTAGGGGAAGAAACGCCTCAGACTGCGCAAGCCTCACACGGTTTTGTACAGAGACTGTGCCACCGAGGCAGCGCCGCACTCCTCGGGAAGGTGTGTTCTTCTGCAGACACTTACAATTCTGGCTGTGATGGTCCACCTTCCCCCTCTTCTCCCTTCTCTTCCATACTTGATCAACCATCGTCCCCACCTCATCCTCTTTCTCTCACTTTGGACACACCAGCTCTTGAACCGTCTCATCGCCTGACACCTTCCCCCATGCAGCCTGCATGGGCATCCATTAAATCAAGAAAACTAGCCCTGGAGCAGAGTAGGAAGATTCAAAAATCCCTCTTTCTAGTTGATTAGTCAAGGATCTGTAGCAAAAGAGTTAACGTCTTGCTATCATGACATAATTCTGCATTTGCACCTCCTGTGCCTATGGAACATGGTACGAGCAGATTTCTGGGACCACCTCCAGGTAGATGCTGGAGGTCCACCTGGGCAAGGAATGTGGATGAAAGAAGTCCCATGTGTCTCATAGGCATATGTAGAAAACATATGTGTGTCAGCCTCCAGCTCACTCCTCCCTACATCACTGTTTTTGTTCCCAAATAAACAGGAAAGCATACATGAACGCTGTCTATTTGGAGGCACAGTAGGTTAGGAGAGTTGCTTCTCTGCTTTCTCTCCTTGCTCAAAAAAGCCTCTTGGCTTCTTGCCCACCTTCCTTCTCTATCTTTTTATGCTTTATGTTGCTCTGTACAATGAGGGGGGTGAGGAGCCCCTTGATTTCACTGATCCTGAACACCTGAATAGAGTATTTCTGCCTCAGATATGAGCAAGAACCCGTTAAATCATGTACTTTTGAGTATTATGGTTGCAGAATCTGGTATCCATTTAAACACGAGAATGCCACTCTTGAATCACGCTGGAGTTGAGGCAAAATAAACAATCTCTTACATAAAGTTAGAAAGTCCAGAGGGAAAGCTAGCGTGAGTAGAAAGTAAACTTCCTTGTTATGCAACTCATCTTGCCTAACTTTTTAAAGAAAACCTTAAGAACCGAAGCTAAAAAGGCAGATGCAGTATGATCTTATTTCCTGTTAAACATTTACTCTCTCCAGCAACACAAGGGCTGTGTGCGGCTGATCGTCGACGCAGATCGCTCTGGCTTGCAAAGCAGCTCTAAGGAATGGCCATGCCTGGTTCGCATCACGAACAGAGGCAATTCATGCACGCACGGCACTCGGTCGCGTACAGCCGTGTCAGCACTGATTTAATTGTGTCACCATTTTTACGTCCTTTTCTTCTCCCAGAAAACTGAATAATTACACTTTTTTTTTTTTTCCTAAGTGGCATACATCGCTTGCACACATCTCAGCAAGCCATTACGAGCAAATCCGCTTACAAAGACAGCATCACTGCGTCGAGTGTGAGGAGCAAAAGTCTCTTTCCAAAAAGCCGTTGAGTCCACACCCGCGCACCGGGTTTCTCGCAGGCGTGTACGTGCCTGCAGGCACCGCTCCCCCACTACCAGAGCAGAGCCAGGACCCCCAATACAGACTGCCAAAACCAGACTGCAGGCAGAGCTGGGTTAAACTCAGGAGCAGTGTGGTTCTCCTCTTGATACAGGATCCATGAGGAGCAGGGCTGGGGAGATACTGTCCTGCCACGAAGCAAGGTGCTACCCGTGAAGTGCCTGCAAGCATCTTACCTGTTTGGGATGGAGCATCTCCCTGTCTCTGCTGAGTTTCCAGCAGCACGCTTAGCCTCTAATTTGAGAAAGGAAAAATACAGTCTGGCACGCCACCCTTGAAATACAGCCCACCCATCTATTATGCCAAAGCTAGTATTTATAGTTTCCCTCAAAAAAGGTCACCAAGTACTCTGCAGCACTGCACAGCGTGGGACTCTGAATCCACATGGGATGTCAGAAAACTCGCTGAAATGGGAACTTAGTTCTGTGCAGAAGAACCGTATTTCTGTCACTCACGAAACCTCCCTTAAAGCTATGGATTTCCTCCATCTCACGTTAGGCAATCATAGGAGAAGTCCTCTAGATCTCCCATGATGTCCTCTACAACCAAACGACCCTACCGAAGCCTGCAACTCACAATAAAGTCAATGAAGCCCTTGCGATGTAATGACATTAAAAAACTACGTGAAGAGCAAATTTCCTAGCACCACTTGAAGCTTCCTTGGTATTTTAATACCTATACAACCACAGCTAGAAACACATGGACTGCAGGCTATGTGCATGGCCCCACAAGCTAGCAGAAAAAAATTGATGTTTAATATGAAAAAATTTAAGACCTTGAATTTAGAGGTGAAAATGGCAGCAGTAATTTGCTATAGCAGTTCAAAATTTCAATTTGGAAAATGCCATTTGCCTTTCACTGTGACTAAAAAAAAATAATATTTGGATATACTTCTCCACAAGGCTTTCATCACTGCACAAAATGTTCATTATCATCATCATCATCATCATCATCATCATCTTTACTTTTAGAATCATAGAATCACAGAATGGTTTGGGTTGGAAGGGACCTCAAAGATCATCTAGTTCCACCCCCTGCCAGGGGCAGGGACACCGTCCACTAGCCCAGGTTGCCCAAAGCCCCATCCAACCTGGCCTTGAACACTGCCAGGGAGCCAGGGGCAGCCACAGCTTCTCTGGGCAACCTCTGCCAGGGCCTCACCACCCTCACAGTAAAGAATTTCTTTCTAACATCTAATCTAAATCAACCCTCCTTCAGCTTAAACCCATTCCCCCTTGTCCTGTCACTACACTCCCTCATAAACAGTCCCTCTCCAGCTTTCCTGTAGCCCCTTCAGGGACTGGAAGGCCACAAATAGATCTCCCCGGAGCCTTCTCTTCTCCAGGCTGAACAACCCCAACTCTCTCAGCCTGTCCTCACAGCAGAGGTGCTCCAGCCCTCGGATCAGCTTCATGGCCTCCTCTGGACTCTCTCCAACAGCTCCATGTCTCTCCTGTACTGAGGCCCCCAGAGCTGGACGCAGCACTGCAGGGGGGGTCTCACCAGAGTGGAGTAAAGGGGCAGGATCACCTCCCTCGACCTGCTGGTCACACCTCTTGTGATGCAGCCCAGGACACGGCTGGCTTTCTGGGCTGCGAGCACACACTGCCAGCTCATGTTGAGCTTCTCATCAATCAATACCCCCAAGTCCTTCTCCTCAGGGCTGCTCTCAATCCATTCTCCACCCAGCCTGTAGTTGTGCTTGGGGTTGCACTGACCCACGTGCAGGACCTTGCACTTGGCCTTGCTGAACTTCGTGCGGTTTGCATGGGCCCACCTCTCCAGCCTGTCCAGGTCCCTCTGGATGGCATCCCTTCCCTCCAGCATGGCGACCCCACCACACAGCTTTGTGTCATCAGCAAACTTGCTGAGGGTGCACTCGATCCTGCTGTCCATGTCGCCAGCAAAGATGTTGAACAGTGCTGGTCCCAGTACAGACCCCTGAGGAACACCACTTGTCACCGTTTTCCACTTGGACATTGAGCCGTTGACCACAACTCTTTGAGTGCGACCATCCAGCCAATTCCTTATCCACTGAGTGGTCCATCCATCAAATCCATGTCTCTTTCCCCCTGTAGCAAGTTAAGGCATGTAGTCCCCCCAGCCGGCTAGCCCAGAAAGCGCTTCCCCATTAAAAGCTTTGGCCGAAGCCATTAAAATGCATGAAAGTGAAGATCTACCTCAGACCATGTTTTTTGTCCATAGATTGAATGAAAATTGGCCTTGGACTAGATTAACAGAAACGGTGGTGAGACCTCACCACACTTCTTACAACATTTGGGTCTTGTTGGGATCGTGATGGAGCTCAGTCTCACATTCCCGAGCTCTTCTGGGGACAGAAATGGCATGATCTATCTACACTGAAGTTTCCCAAATATTCCCCAACTCTTGCAGACCTTTGTCCACCTACACCCCCCATGCTGGGCCTTAGGACCAAACCCCAGGAAGAAAGGTCATTTCCCATTTCATCTTGCTTAAAGCATCCCTCTTCAACTAAATGTCAGGGGTTTTTCAGTCCCCAGCATCAATCAATCAGGCCTGTTTACTTTAAGAAACGAGGTCAGGAGAGGAGAAGGGTTCCCAGCCACAACTCACCATTTCTGACCATAGTTGACTGCTTTGTGGGTTCTTTGGTTCCTCTGGCAGAAAATCACTGTAATTAAGTGTTAGGAGTTTGATGAGGAAACCTTTCCTCACATCAGAGGCGGGAGTCTTCACCGGCCTCTTTCTCTCACTTTTTGACAATGCACCAAAGTCACAACATAAAAAGCCTTGGAATTTTCCAACATTTCTTTTTCCTATAAAGGCAAGAAAAGAGCTTTTTAGGAAAAAAAATCACTTTAGTCTCCAGACATTCAAAATGCAGCTGGAGGAATAATTTTTACCAGTTTCCCTCCAGCAAGTGACTTGTTTCAGTGGTGTTTTTTGGAGGAAAAGTCACACAGAAGATTAAATAGATATTAATTGAGATTAAACAGATAGTAGCTTTTGTAACATGGGAAACCCAACCTTGTCTTGCTGCCTCTCGGCTGGCTGACTTATCACCTTTATTTAGGCAATTTTACTGGAAAAAGTGGCTGAGGGAAGGGGCTTACTTTCTGTTTTCTTTGGGGTTTGGGGGGGGTGGGGGTGGGTGTTAATGTTCTCATTTAGGAGGCATTTCCAGAGCTTTTTCTCAGCAGCTGGGAATGACCAGCTTCTCTTCCCAAACCTTTGGAAGAGAAAACATGGATGAGGGCTTGCCTAATTCATGGACGCCGGGCATAACAGCTCTTCATACATGGTGGCTTTTGTAGACAACCGTCCACCTGAAGGAACCCACGACTTTGCACCCCAACTTGTCACAACCCCCTTCCACTTCACAGGACCCACAGCAGAGCAGTGTGACGAGCCGGGCTGTCACCAGGTCCTCAGCAACAACGAGAAGCCTTCTTGTGAAATTTTTTAACCGCTCTTAGAAATACATCCCCTCTCTGGTTTCTCTTCTTCCTCTTGAAGTTCCTTTCCTTGGTCTGAAAATTCAAGTTTATGTCAAGTTCACTTTTTGTTTCAGTATATCAACCTCATGCCAGGAAGCCTGGCACGGAGGATGGACAGTGCTATAGCACCACAACACTTTTAAATTTTCCAGATTGGGTGCAAAAGTGTAAAGTAGAGAAGAATGCTTACAGTCTCTGGCACCCTTGCTATCATACGCAACTTATCTTCAACCATAACCTTGTTCTGAGTTTGACAGCAGGTCCAACAAAAATTCATAAATATGAACATACAAATAATCGGAGCATGTTTAAAATTTCCCAGCAGTTCCAACAGAAACGCAACTTATCAAAAGCAGTCTTTTCACCAAAATGTGCAAATCTTGAGGGGGGGGGGGGCGGGGGTGGAAATCAGTTCTAAGTTAGCATTTATTGTCAAAATAGCTTTCCCACCAGGACTACTGCTCCTACCAGCAGCCAGCATTAAGGTATTCTCCTGTCCGTCTGTCCCAAGCTTTCTGCAGTAGCTGTTCCAAAATGTTTCAATAATTAAGCATTCTGTGAAGCAAGAATTTATATCTTTTATGCCATGAATTTATACTTTCCATATTCCACGTAAGGACTGTAACAGTGGACCATGCACTCAGCTCTTCTTTAATCCAGCCGCTTCACTATAGACAGAAGCAGCAGAAATGACCCAAAAGCTAGAGCACGTGTTTAGGACCCAGAGATCTGACAAGTCCATGCTTACCTAAGACAGGAAAACTCCAGAAATGTTTGTTGCATCCCTAGATGGAGCACGAAATTTTTCAAATGCAAAAATTTGCAAGAGATGGGAGAATTCATACCTCTCCACTGAATATTTATAACCAGACACAGATTCAGTCGTATCGTCCATCGGAAATACAACATACAAAACCAACAAGCCTGAGAGAACAAAAACTTAGTGCTTCCACCCTCAGGTCATAGCTCAATTTGCTAATTAACACCATGTTTGCACCCAGGGACTCTCTCCTACACTGCAGGAGAATGTGATTCATTATCCCATATGATTGACAGTTTCTTTGTGGTCCTTATTTTACCAAGAAATATCTTTTACCTTTAATCATGTATTGGCACGGAGCAAATGCTTCTGATTACAAATTGGGCTGTATTTAATAGGCATGCAAATATTTGGTTTTGGTGAAATGCAATGAGCTTCCAGCCCCATCTATTGGTGTAAGACACGTTATTTAAGTGAAATTTAAGAGCCGTCATAAATGCCAAGAGTGCAAGAACTCATAGTGAAGGAATATGTGATCATCTCCGTGACTATCTCCATAATTCTTTAAATTGATCAAAACTTTCACCGTCAAACAAAATAATGAGAATTGTGGTTTGCTTTGATGGAGAAAAGAGAGGAAAGGATGGCTTTCAGTTGGGTAGTCACGGCCAAAGATGATGTTCCCAAGTAAGCATTTGTCTGAAGTTATACATCTCCAGATTTTATAGGTAAAAGGAACGCAGATGTAGCTGAGTGGAACCAGAGACATTCATCAGTGCACAGAAAGGAAAAGGTAGCTACCATACTGGAGTGGCTCCTGGAGGAAATTAGGGAAAAATATAGACTTTCTTTCTGTTTCTTCACCTGGTGAAATCAAGAAGCAGATTCATGGAATCACAGAATCATCGAATGGTTCGGGTTGGAAGGGACCTCACAGCCCATCCAGTCCCACCCTCTGCCACAGGCAGGGACAACCAGGGACACCAGGTTGCCCAAAGCCCCATCCAACCTGGCCTTGAACACTGCCAGGGAGCCAGGGGCAGCCACAGCTTCTCTGGGCAACCTGTGCCAGGGCCTCAGCACCCTCACAGGGAAGGATTTCTGCCTCACATCTCATCTCAGTCTCCCCTCCTGCAGCTCCAGGCCATTCCCCTTGTCCTGTCAGTCCCTGCCCTTGTCACCAGCCCCTCTCCAGCTTTCCTGGAGCCCCTGCAGGGACTGGAAGGGGCTCTAAGGTCTCCCCAGAGCCTTCTCTTCTCCAGGCTGAACAACCCCAGCTCTCTCAGCCTGTCCTCATAGCAGAGGTGCTCCAGCCCTCTGAGCATCTTTGTGGCCTCCTCTGGACTCGCTCCAACAGCTCCATGTCCTTCTTGTTCTGGGGACACCAGAGCTGGACGTAGTACTGCAGGTCAGGTCTCACGAGGTTCATTTGAGGTATTTACAAGAAGCTAACTGGAATACTGAGATAGCTTCAAGTGCTGTTTGTTTGTTTGGATATTATTTTTTTTCTTCAGATGAAACAGAAACTTTACTGAATCTAGGGAAAAGAAACTTTTGGGAAAGATGCGCCCCAACATCTTTGACAATTGCAAATTCAAAGTTTCTCATTAGCCAATATTTTGTTCCTATTTTATAAAGGTGGAAAACAGGGATCAGAAGCATACGAGGTATTTTAAGGTTTTCCCAAAGTCCAAAAGTGACAAAACAAAGGAGTCACGACAACTAGATAGACATTGTAAAAGTCCAGTGCCACCATACTGATGGCACATTCAATGATCTGTGCACTTCAGCAGTCCATTCTGTTCAGTGATCACAAAGTACTTGTATTAAGCTTTGGAAAACTTCTGAGAAATTAATATATTTACCCCTAAGATATTTTTCAAACATATCCAGTGGTTCACCCAAGGATGGAGCAGTGGATGTGACCAAAACCAAGCTCCACAGAAAACCACTAGGTCATTTCCCTGGACTTCCCTGGGAAAACAGCAGGACAATTGGTCTTAGGGGAGCAAGAGGTATACAGACTGACATAATCATGAACTAGTTATGGCAGGCTGTTTAAAAAGAACTGTTCCACCAAGATTGTATTTTACGGATTAAAGCTGCATTTATTATTTATTAGTGCAGAAAAAAGATCAAAGTCAGGCTGCATACCAATTTCACCTCAATTGTGATGCCCAGTACCCAACGATGATGCTGACTACATTAATTTTCAGTATGATTTGGAGTTCTAATAATAAAATCAAGTACCTTATAAACTGATAGTCTAGAGAATGCCTAGCTCTTATACCAGATGGCCTAAACTACTTGAAGAAAAAAGGAAGCCCTGGCTGCAGTTGGTTAGGAACGCTTGAAAAAGCAAATTAGATCCAGGCTTCATATAGAGGTGGTGGATGCCCCATCCCTGGAAATATTCAAGGTCAGGGTGGACGGGGCTCTGAGCAACCTGATCTAGTTGAAGATGTCCCTGCTCAGTGCAGGGGGTTGGACTGGATGACCTTTAAAGGTCCCTTCCACCCCAAACCATCCTGTGATTATGATTCTATTATTCTATTATTCTATACATTTTCTTACTCTTTTTCTAGAATACCCTTTTCCCTTATTGACTTAATTTTATCACTATCAAACAACTTTTGTTTTGCATTTT
This sequence comes from Balearica regulorum gibbericeps, assembly GCF_011004875.1. Lineage (NCBI taxonomy): Eukaryota > Metazoa > Chordata > Aves > Gruiformes > Gruidae > Balearica > Balearica regulorum. Next base: position 33,279,817 of record NC_046191.1, on the reverse strand, counting down.
CAAAGCAGAATTTCATCCTAATGGAACTTAAAAGTTCTTCAGGGGAAACTACTGAAAGTAACTTCTCCTTTGCAAAATGACCTGCCCAAGATTTAATCTTCCTCTATTACAATTACTTTTTTTCCATGAGAAAAAAAACCCTCATAAAATTGTTATAATTGGTGCTAGTTCAAACCACACATTAATTAAGAAATGAAGGAATAATTCTATTAATACTGCTTTTGTAATGCAATGTCTGTCTCCTGAAATGAACTGCAAGCAACTAAAAATAGCAAAATGAAAAACCTTGGGGGCAAGTATTGCCTCTGAAGTATAAACAGCTTCAGATTTTTATTCAGCACACAAAACTCCTGTGCTCTAACCTCCTTCTGTTTATAGGCAAGGAGCCAATATAAAAATAGATTTGTAATTAAAATCCTTGGAATTCATGCAGTCAAGCTATTAGTATCATCACTTTTAGGTGCTGAGTTAGCACAAGGATACCACTGTTCAAACTTTATCACCATATCTTTTAATTCTTCTGTTTGCATTTAGCTCTCCAACCATTTCCAAATTTATAAGCTAATGAGAATTGTTTTATAAGTGGAGAATTAAGGTGCCCACACAAACATTTTGTCTTAAAGAGTCCAATTTATCTCATACTTCTGAAGAGTTTCTTTTTTTTCCTAATCCATTTCTTTTATATGTGGCAATTACACAATTGCCTATTCAGTTTATTATTTTATTTTTCTTGGAATTCTTCTAAAAATTGCAGTCTTTTCCAATAAAGACTTTATTTTTCTTTTCCTTTTTATTTAGAGATTTCCAACCAATTTGGAATCAATACACCAATATATTGTTAACAAAGCAGAATCTGCTTCCAGCTCCAAATACTAGCTAGAAATGTGTAACAGAAATGTAACTCTGCACAAATTAAAAGTCATAAAATGTAAAAATTTTCATATCAGATAAAAATAAAGTTGCAATGGAGTTAAAGATGATATTCCAAAAGGAAGCAAATGCTACCCCAAAAGTAAGCGAAATAAAGTAAGTATAAACTAAATAAACAAAATAAATACATAAATAAAATACATTTCTTTATTATAAAGAAATAAAAAATTTAAAGTCCATTTTAACACAAAATTCACACATGGTAAGGTATAAAAAAAGAACAGACGTACTCAGCAATTATACTTATGCCTGTGTTCGAGGCACAAAACCTCAGTCCCAAATCTCATAGACATATACGAAATGTTTTTTCCACAGCAGCTTTAGGTTGTTTTAGTGTACAGACTTCACCCTTCCTGGGAACAAGATATGAAGAAGAAAACTTCTCTGAGAATTTTATAGATCGCAGAAATGAGGTTTTGGTTTATGAAGAATTATGGCTAGAAAATCATAATTTTAATAACTTTTAAAACCTTAAGTTAGGCAAAGGATTGCCATAAATTGAACAGGAAATTTGAACAGTATCTTCATTACTCAACCAAAAAAATTAGCCTGATACCAGGAGCTGAATTTCACAAAGGACTTTCTTTTTAATAAGTTTGAACAAATTAAAATGGACTTTCTAATGAAGATGTGGAACTCTGAAAGACAAAATGTTGTCATTTTGATCACAATACACTATCATCTCACTCAAAGAAAATGAAGTTTTCTCATCCTTATTTCCATGCAGAATCAGCATGACCACAGCACAGTGCTCCAGAAGCACTTGGTCAGGATTAACCTCCTCTGATGAATAAGGTCAGAGTGAGTCCATCCAAAATGTTTAAGCCATCAAAGGTAAAATATAAAATAAGAATCAAAAGACAATGTTCGTTTCTGCTGACTGTTAAGTATAATTCATACTCAGTGCGTGAATGCATACTCAGTATGTGGATTCACACGTACTCAGCCCAGTGGGATCCCTGCCATGGAAAACTTGCCAGAAGGTTGATTCAAGAGAAAAGATTTTAACCTTGGTGAGTTAAAAAAGAAAATATCATTCTCTTCTCTTACCGGATATAACAGCAAAACAAATGACTTATTTCAGCAGATTGTGTTAGGAAATGCTGTATTGAATCATATCAATAGTTCTTTAAACAATTTTAGAATGATTATTGGTAAAGGAAGTTGAGTCTTAATTTCTTCTATGAAAAGACTTCCAATCTCAGTCTAATAGTGAAGCCACTAATAACTATCCAGCCTTCAAGTAAGTATTTCCAACAAATTTCCATCCGTTTCAATGAAGCAGACAGAAATGTGCTACCAGAAAAGCAAATTTGAAAATTTTCCTTGAACATGCTCAAGATGTTATTGATACCTTCTATAGACATCATATAGCAATGGCAGAAGCATACGTAAAAAAATAAATTCTACTGTTAAGAATGTTCTATAATTTAAGACAACCACAAATAGATTAGCAGCAGGTGAATCAAAATTTGATCCCAGTTCACTATGCTCTACAAATGTGAATGACATTTGGCATTAAAGAATTCACGTTGAAACCAAAGGAGGAAGAAAGGCAGCTGTAGTGAAACTGCTGGTCCCGGTGGTGCCCAGGGACAGCCCCGGGTCAGAGTTTTGAGAAGAAAATCATCACCTCATTTCTCTCTAGGCTTCCTTCAAAAATCAGTCTCCACATGTCTGTAGGGAGCACATTAATAATCTCCCTCTGAAATTTTATCAGGAAATTATCAAAACAAATAAGAATACTTCTCAAAGTTGTTTTCCCAGTGGTGTTTCTAGACAAAGTAAAGATGCTCAGGCTGGCCGCAGCAGCAGCTGCCTCAGGGCTGTGAGATCTTTACCACCTAAATACATGGGCCATAAGGAAGGAAGAGAGCCATGGAGCAACGGCAGATGGAGTACAGAGCAGCGAGGTCCATTTTAAGTTACCAGTTGCCAGGAAACTGAGACAAGATTATATACAGGTTACAACAGGAGGAGCACGGGGAACCCGCCAGGTACGGGTGTCCCAAACACCCACAAACAAAATACCTGCTGGAAGCAGCAGCAGCCAGAGTGACATCGATTGCAGCTCTCCGACACCTGGAAAAAGATTTGTGACTACGATGTTGAATATCTATAGCAAGACAGGCATTAAAATAAATATTTGGGGAAACGGGTTTACAGCCAGAGTAGCATAAATGCACTTTGCAACCTTTCCTCACTGAAAAATATAATTGGAGTCATTTGGTCTCATACTAAAATGGGATTTGCACTATTTTAGGGAAGGGATTAGACTATAAATCCTTCTAACTTACACAGGGAGATGAACATTGAACGTATTGCACTGCTTTATTCACGTCTTCTCCCACATTCCCTCTCTTTCTAGTTCTTCTAATTTGAGTTTCAGATTCAAATAGCTGCAATTATGGAACAATTCAATCACCGGGGGAGGAAAAGAAAAAAAAAACAACCACCAGAGCGCGGTTTGGCAGGGCATGTTCTGCCTTCAAACAAGGATTAAAATGAGAAGGATTGTTCAAAATCAAATAAACTTACGCAAGCATTTAGTGCAAATTCCTATAATCTTGGATTATTTCTCATTGTTACTATTCAACTGCAACATACTAGTCAGAACAGGAATTTTCCCTTTTTCGGGTGGTGTTCAAGGCATTTGTACAAACACAGAAAACCCAGTTACCGAAGTTGTGTTAAGATTTTAAGAACAATTAAAGCTAAATGTGTTAAACTGGCTGAAGTTTAGACTGAGAACCAGTCTTAAAACCAGCAAGAAGCCTATTTTACTAGTTCTCTTGTGCAAAGTCGAGTGAAGACTAGAAGAATTTCAAGAAATGAAATCTGATGCAGACTGAAATTATTAGGGGAAACAGATTTATCTATTTTCATTAATAGCAAACAGCCTTCTGGCTGACATTTCAGAAAATTCAACCCATAGTCTCGAGGTCTAAGGGTTCTAAGAATTCTAAGGAATTTGAGACATACTTCGGGAAAAAAAGAGTGATTGAATCCAGGTTTCCCGGGTGAGTGGGACCCTTTCCATCCCGACTGCAGCACAGAGATTTCCAGGCACGGACCACTCAGCTCAGAAACACTGCCCTGCCGGCTTACTCACCTTGGGTAACGCATCAGGGGGCCGATACGATCCGGAAAGCTGACACATATATACTTATAGAAAACCCCTGAAAATGCCACCATGTGATCAGTTTCCCTTGCCCTGCATGCGGGAGGAGGCAGCAGTACACCTACAGGACGTTTGCACATCACCCATGTCCCAATACCAAGGCAAATTGATAGTTTGTGTAATTTGGGGATCTTTCAGCCTCAGAACGGAAAGCTGGAAGCCAGAAGAGGGTCACGGGTATGTCTGCGTAATAATTTCTACATCGGGTACAGGCACCCCAGCTGCAATGAAGAATGACCACTTTGTTTGGTTTCAGACATAATACCTTAGCCTTCGCTAAAGCGTAATCAAAGGTTAGTCTCGGCAGTTAATCCTTTGTTTGGGAGTATTCCGCTAAATTAGCGTGAATCGTTTCAACTAGGTCATGCTCATAACGCATAAAATACATTAGTACAGAACAGGCAGTAGGTCACAAAAGGGACCCCGGCACCTTGAGCTTAAGATTTCGTTTGCTGAAGGTGTTACTGTGAGCCGTGGCTGAGGTCAGGTTGCAGGCTGGGAACACGGGGTCAGGAGAACAGAAGCACCTGCATTCCGCCTGTAATCCTCCTGACAACGATTGTGATTATTGATGGATCTTGTTCAGCCTGCCTTGACTACAAACACCCACTCCCAAAACCAAAAAAGGAGGTCTGAAATCAAAAGGAATACATAACTTAAATGTTAGTAATAATGTAAGTTTTATGAAGGTGTAGCTCACCTAGCTGTGCTTAAAGCTAAGACAAAAGTTATGCCTGGAAGTCCCGAGGGACCTCTACTAGCCACTAAGGCTTGCGCTGCAAAAGCCAGGAGGTGAGCGTGCCACAGGAGACACAACTGGGAAGTGTGGGAGGTTGTCCTGTAACGTCCCCTGGGACCCACGAGACCAGGACTTGGAACTGCGAAACATCTCTCCAGGCAGTCGGAAATCTGAGCGCGAAAATGTTAAGGCACGCATGGATTAAAATTAGTTGCATCAAACATTTCATAAGAGATTTTCCCCTGCCTCTCCATCTTCTGCTATCACATATTTAGAATTATTTTTTTCTAATAACATCGCTTGCCAGGTAACGTATAAAGCAAAATGAGCAACAGTAAAACATTTAGTAGAACTGTTGCTGAACAGGGGACAAATTATCTGCTGCGCCACTGTAAGACAAGTTGGACGGAGCAGTCCATACACAAACACTAATGATCGCATTAACTCTATTTTATTAATCACTACTACAGCAAAGTCCACGCACTTGTTATGTCCTCCTCTGTCTCTGGATATACCGTTCCTCTGAAATTAATGAGTTCAAAGCTATCCTCTTTAAAACCTGTTAATGGTCCCCATCTGACTTGCTCACACTAGACCCTTTTGAAAATTTGGAGAAATACTTTACATATCACCCTACTAACTCCAAGAATTCAAGTAAGTCCCTGTTCTCAAACTGAGTCACCAGTTTTTGGTCCACCATCGTTTCCAGTCAAAACATTTGAAAACGGAAATTACAGCAGACAAGATAATCAAGCATTGAGTTCTCAGGGTGGATATTTTGACACCTTAAATTTTACCATGGAAATTCGTTCTGCTTGAATGAATCAGTAACCTGGAAAAAACCAAAATGAGTAAAAAAATACTACAATAGGTTGTGATTCATTTTTGCACTGTTAAGTGGCTACGTGCATTCATACCATGCTAAGGGACACACTGCGAAGAGGAGCACTGCAGCTAGCAAGGAGAAGAAACCCAAACTAACGTATGCATCAGCAAATGAGCGTGACACATCCACCAGGTTTCACAGCTCCATCGCTGAAGAGGTGCTTTGACACCGTAATGATGAGTCCGGCAGGAAAACAAGGAGACAAAGGAAGAAAGAATAGCTGAAGAAGTCATCTTTTCACCACAGGAATCTCTTCCTAGACCTTAGGCAATGTGTTTTACTCCTCAGGGTGATGTTAAATATTAAACATAGTGAATAACAGGATCTAGAGTTTTTGCAAGCCCCATTTGTCGCTTAACGTGGTAAATCCTCCCATTTCAAGCCTGGAACAGAATACAGGTAGACATTGACTTATCACTGTGGAGAAACTTTGCGCAGGCCAGCAAGACGCAGGGAGCGAAGCAGCATGCCGTCGGTAGGGATGGCGTAGCTAGCTAACGGCACCTACGTCTGAAGTGAAAGGATTTACCACTTTCCCTATTAATACCAATGCCATCGTAGTAGGGAAGGAGAATTTAGGGAATCACTCTTGTCGGGGACAAGCAATCACTCTAAACGTGCTTTGCTTATGTCATTTTGAACCCACGTATTTTAAAGTGCCTACTTGTGCAACAGAGGCTGGTTGTTTTCTACCGTGACATGAAAATACGGATCCCATCTTTACTACATGATGTAATACAACAACAGTCGGCAGCCAGGTCTTGCAAACATCCATCTGCCAAAACATCCAAGGTAATTGCATCAGTCACTGGCTCCGTATAAACAAGTTCATGGTTGGTGGCAGTGCGGTCTGATGACCGTCGTGAATTAATTTACTAATGAGACAGTGTCTCTTAGTCTACAGTCTACAGTCACAGCTCCCGTAAATTTGCATAATTTCACTGATTTCATCAAAATTCCACCTATTTTGGGCTGAACTGGACCTGCAATCAGGCTGATGCAGCGCAGGGAGATGTGGCACTCACAATTTAACCGTCAGCCATCCAGAGGTCTGCCTGCTGGACACACGACGCACCCCTACGTGCCTCCCTCCTGCGTCCCAGCGCCTCTTGGGCACAGCAGCCACCAGCTCTCCTTGGAGAAGGTCAGACCTCAAATGTCAGACCAAATGAAAAGAAAGTCAATACGGACTAGGGCTGGGCCAAAAAACCACTCGTAGACTATACACACGGCACCCTCCTCAGTTTCCCCCAAGAAACAAAATATAAAATAACCTTAGACTGAGGTGAAGATTTAAAAATGCCCAGAATTGTGGTTTTATTTATTGATTATTTTCACTTGGTGGGAGAAAGGCGTTAGAAAGTTCAAAGCCATTTGGATATTTTTAACTTAAAAGTTTCACTTCAAACAGAGCAAAATCTGTAAGATTTTTTTTTTTAAATTGATTAAAATTAAAATTAAAATATTATCCAAAGGCATCAGTGATTTCAAAAACCAAATAAGACATCTTCATGTGGCACAGAGTTAAGCCAACATCACTTTTTACTTTTTAATGTTTTAATTTTAACAAAAAGCATTGAAGATGCTATTCTGACTCAAAAAAAAGCTCTTTTCTCAAGTTCTAGTTACCTTGCTGAACCACATCTCTCTTCTGCCCAACTCTATGGAAGCAGGACCTGTAAAGTCCATACAGCATACAGATTGGAGCAACTAACCTAGCGAGCATGAATTGCATCGGGGATCTTCCAGCAGGAAAAAAAAAAAGAAGTGTTGTTTCAATTTCAGAAGTTCACAATTAGCCTACTAGAAGGGGAAGAGAAAAGAGAATTAAATCTCCTTATTTTAAAAAATCATATGTTCATAATGTTTCTTCAGGAATCTGTCTGGCATGCAAGACTGGGCTCATACCTAAGATGGTTGCACTGAATTTTCTGAAGATACTCAATTTTACATACACTCAGGTAACCTAGGAGAGTAAAGTACTTTTTCTTCAAACAGGAAAAAAACCCCCAACAACAAAAAAAGATGTTTCAGAGTACAAGTGTTTCCTTTATTTCAGAGACTGAAGTCATAGCAGGTCAGTCAGAAGAGAAACAAAAATAGAAATCTCTGTTTTTCCTCGCGCTGGATTCCCAAACCACTGTGCCAAGGCTTCACAAACCAGCAAAGGAGAAAGTTTCATTGTTGGTGTACTCCTCGGCTGTCCGTGTAAAGTTACACCATCGCCCTTTATTGATCATTGGCAAAGTCTGCTCCAATGTTCACCTACTAGGATTACCGGACTAACTGTTCCTAATTTTGTTATCTGGGAAACAGCTCTTCCCCACAGAGCTCATAACAGTTCAGGCAATTTTAACCCCCCGACAGGCTCCTCCGAGAGAAGTCGCTGCAGGGGTGGCTGTCCCTCTCTTCGTCCCCGCGCTCTCCGTTACTAACTGCAGCCCGACGCATCACGGGCGGGCAGACGCGCCACGCAGGCATGACTGTACCGTGATGTGCTCTAAGGTACTCACATTTTTGCACAGCTGTATGCATGTGGTACGGAAAGGCAAGGGAAAAACCGTCCTGGCGTTTGACATTTTGAGGAGCGGGGAGGAAGGAGTGTGGTTTCGCGGGTTTCCTCCCACCCCTTCTCCATCACCCCCCGCGGTCTGACACCAAGCCTGTTTTCCTACCGTCTGGATATCAGGACAGCAGACGTGAGCGCCAGACTGGTTTATGATTTTGCCTAGCAATTATCTTCTATCTTTCGATAACATGCTGTACCCTCCTCGTTCGCAGTCAAGAGCTGTCCTGACACAGACATTCTCTGAAGCAGCTCTGGGAACTGCTATCCACTACAGTTTGGGGTTTCCGTCCTCTTTCTTTAAATATTTACATTGGAACAACCTGTTGAAATATGCAAATGTATACAGAAAAAGCCTTGAAACTGGAGAAGACAGCCAGTTCTACCTCCTTCATATATTTTTTTTCTTGCTGCAGTAGAGAGAAGCCAAAATACAGGGCTGGAAGGGGTTCAGACTTAAACCACTGGAACATGGGAATGAGGTTTTTTCCATTACTAGATAGAGTTTTATCCATCAGTTTGGAAAAGATTCTCAAACCTACCAGCGAGGTTAGGAGAAGGTCAGTAAAAATGAGAGAAAGCCTCCTTCCAGCCAGCCCCTGCTTCAACTATTTCATTTTACGAAACTACACAACAAACTCTAAAGACAGAAAAAATACGGGAAAATATAATGACCGCATTCTTCGGTAACAGCTGTAGGGTGTATTTAACTTGGAGAGGGGTAAAGTAGAAGAAGCTTTAAGCCATTTTCATGGTCCCCTAAGCCCAGGCCAGATGTCCCTGTTCAGTCGTGTAACATAACTCAGAGCATCCTGCTATAATTTCAGCCAGTTGCCAGTGACCCCGTGGCAGCTGGAGACATCGCAGGCAGCAGGTGTTCCCCTGCAGCATCTCTCTCTCTACCTGTTGCCAAGATGGAAGGAGAATGGAAGAGGAAGATGATGTCTTTCTAAAGCATTTACTCTATTTTCAATTGCTTGTAAAACTGCGGTTCTTTATTACATCTGGAAAGAGCAAGATGCATTCACTTCACCTTAAGCCTTCATTTCCCTCTCATCCTCCTTTGAGGGACTTGCATCATCTGCACAGTATTTCCTCATCGCCTAGCTTTCACCTGCTACTTGGGAGTCCCACTACTTGTAAGGACTACATCTCTGCAGCATAATTTCATTGGTATTTGTCTTGAGATAAAAATGATCACTGTTTCATATAAACTGGAAGTTTACACAGTTTTCTCTCTCCATGCAGTTCCTTCAGTAAACCATCTGCGGGCTCTCAGCACACCCAGCCCCAGGTGACGCTGATACCTCCTGTTCAGCTGATGATAACAATCTTCGGAACCCCTTGATCGTAACTGTGAAAATAGCTGCAATCTGACTTGACGCTTTCCTCCTGCTCCTGTCAGAAGCGCAATAAAGGAAGGGTGAGACACTGAAGCCCCCCTCCCAGGACTTCTCCACTCAGAGCATCTCGGCATGGCTGCACAATGTTTTACGTATTCAGCTTCTCCTTCACACACAAAAATACAAGCGCATATCCAGGTGAGATTTCTCTGACTGTATTTAGTTTACTCCAGACGCTCTGGAGGTCAGCTGTACCTCATAAGCTGCTATTTGTTATAAGAGGTCGATGACGTGAGGCATTAAGCATGTTCCTCTCTCATCTAGCAGTTGATGACTTTTAATTCATCCATTCGGTTACACAGACCGGGATTTCTCACAGGAGGCTGAGGGAGTTAGGTGGCGAGATCAGTGGATGTCGGTGGGCGCTCGGCACCAGTATTACACACGCACATTGTATTCTTTGCTATGTCCTAACCAGACTGCCATTTTACAAGGAAATTCCTATTGCTTATGTCATAGGCTTCAGGTCTTGACTTACAAACACCACACGCAGCTACATAGATCATACACAGCACAGAAATTTAAAAGGGCAACTCCTCTTAATATCTAAATCTTGAGATGGGCAGGGGTCCAACTTTTCCATGAGCAAGCCAGTGTCAGAGGAAAGGCTGCCAAAACAGACAATGCCATCACTCTTGGGGATCCTACTCCAGGCTAAACAAGAGCCTTGACCATGTATGTCCTATCTTGTCTATTTGTATTTTAAGCCCTTTGGGCAAAAGACATGGAGATCTCATCCAACCTGGCAAGATCAAAGCCACAAAAATATAAGCAAAAAGGATTCTTGCAGTTTATACCATGTGTTTTTCTCTCAGCTTCAAAAGCATTTTATGTTACTAGAGGACCTCACTGGTAAATCAGGAAACTATTGTGTTAGGTACACATGAAAAGTAAAGCCCTCCAGACCCTTTCCCTCCTGCTGGGTAGTAAGCATCTCTTTTTGTGGAAGAGAAACTGAGATTGAAATACTCAGAGTGATTAGCCAAGCAATCACTATTGATAAAGTGATAATGACCACAACAATATTTCTCAACACTTCTGTGGATGCATTGTAATGCAATTGATAACGCCAAGACTGATTCCAATAAGCATTTCTAAACCCTCTTCAGGAAGTCATGTTAGAAGGACCCCTGTAAGATATTGACGCATCCATTTATAAAAAACTGTAAAACATTCTTGATAGGCATGACCTTAGATTATTAAAGAAGTTAGGTAACCAAGGATACGTTCAGAAATTTACTTCAAATCATTGTCTTACCGTAGATGCGGCACGTAACCGTTCACCTAAATAAAATGTCTTGCTATACTCTGCAGCTGAACACAGCCTGCTGCGATGGCACAGGGAAAGATTTCTGAGCAGAAGAATGCACCATTCCCACCGTTCCCGCTGTTCAGGAAACAAAACTTTGCGAGAGACATTCACAAACATTAATTCTCACATAGAAAAGCTAACGGCTGTAAGCGTCCTCCATAGCCAGTGAAAATAAAGTAGCTGGTTTTGTATTGTTTTACATTAAAGTTTTGACAACTGCAATATTGTAAGACATAATTTTGATTTGGCTACAGGGCTGCTGTAGCAAAGGTCCAAACTAAACCCTGAGAGGTTTATGGAAAAAGGAAAGAGCCTTCAGCACAGACATGTTAACATCACATAAATCAGGCAAGAATCAGAGCCAACACAGGCATGAGTTAAGAAATGCATTAGTTCAAATAACAGAAGAAAGTGAGAACCCCAGGACACAGAAAAAGCAATCTCTTTCCCTTAAAGTTCGGAATCTGCCAGATTATAGCACTGTTGGGCTCGGTGCCATTAACACCATGCCAGACTAGGCAAGAATTCTCCTCCTCAGGCAAGGACTGGCAGGTTCAACAAAGGAACTCTTTCGAAAGTATGAGGTAATATAAATACCCAAAGAAATAAGAAAAGGCCAGGGGCCTATTTATAGTCTGTTCGTGTTTGTTTAATTTTGCAAATCCGACATAGCAGTGAGTCAAATGAAGTCAATTAGCCCATTATTTTAGCGGTACCTGAGCAAAGCCAAGGACTACACTGAGATTGCTTGGACTGATGAAAATCTTAGTGCTACCTCTTGATCAGTTATTGTGCACTCTACCGAGAACCACACACTTTGAACTCCCAAAGCAAAACTTAATTATCTCTTGCCTCCTTTTCTCTTAGATTAAACCAAATAAATTTACATAAGATAACATCCAGCACATCTGATTGTTGTGCCAACTTCTCGTTCTCATTGAAGCAACTTCTTGTGCTCCCATGTTTCATGAATAAATTCCCAAAATTGTCTTCTCCTAGCACAAACTTTACCATATCATTTTTGCTATTACAAAAAAAATAAATTAAAAAAACTGCTGCATATCCATGAAAAGGGGTCAGTAAAAGAAATATTCAAGGCCCTTGTGAAGGGCAGAAAAGTTACCCAGAAGAGAGTCACTCTGATGAGAAACAATTCGCCCCAAGAAAGTCCATAAGAAGTTTTCACTCAGAAACAAGTGGAGCCACAATGCAGCAACTAGAACATGAAATATTTTTTCGTCTGCCTCAACAAAGATAGCACAAAGTGGAGATGACTAGGTTCTGCTGCCTAGAGTAGCAGTGGAGAGCTGACAGGGTACTGACCCCAGGCAGACAGTGAGACCAGACCAAGAACTCGGGAGTTGCCATCATAGTAACATCACATCAAGTCCTCAAAAGAGGCGACAGCTGCCTGGATGCTAATGCAAAGGCTATCAGCCAAGCCTGGCCTCCACCTCCAGCTCTGTCGTTACACCAAAACTTAATAGATGGCAAGAGTTTCCTTGGACAGTGCAAGAATGGGAATTTGGACACCAAAATGCTCCAGGAAGGGAAAATGGAACGTAATGAAGGAAACATGCTTGAAGCTGAAGTTTATACCTGGAATCTCCCAATCTGTCCCTTATCCTTAGAAAGCAAAGTTAGCACATCGCCTTACCCCAGACTGTCTTTGTACTGTCATGTCTTGAGCAACAACTACTTTTAAGCCTCAGTCTTGCAGGAGAATCTGGTACAGTTGTCCTCAACACCTACAGAAGGGCTTGAGCATCTGGCTTAAGCCACAGATGATAACTAAGAATCTAAAAAAAATTTCCTTTTGCAAGGAGGGAAAGGCTACTTAAGCAGAACAAGATAAGAGCTTATTGATGCAAGCAGGAGATTATCATTACCACATTACCAAGATTACAACAAGTGACTTGCGCAGTCCTCATGGTAGTTAAGCCTCTCGTGCAACTGTCTGCAGCTGAGAGGGCTGTAGGCATCCCATAATACTACAGTACTGCACTAATTCACTTGCAGCTTCAAGCTGGAAGATTCAAATTCTGTTTAGCATGAAATGAAAAAGTGCAAGTCAATGTCAGGCCTAGAAATTCTTATTTTACAGCAACGTTTAAGTTCAATAACATATCTGTGGAAAGTCCTCTCTTCTTCCTCAGCTTTTACACAGACAAAAATATTTCTCTTCATGTTTATTACATCTTTCATTACATATTTTTTATATTTTATATTGTTTTCTCACAGTTCATGTAAGAGAGTATTTGCGCAACCTCAGACTGTAGGCTGATTTGCTGGTGTCACAAATCACTTTTTAGCAGGACAGCTGTCACCAGTCAAGGGTTCAGAAACGACCTTGGCAACAGGCAATGTTGGATCAGATTGTGAGCTGGTCTAAGTGGTAACCCGGACTAAGTTAGAACCAGTAACTACTGAACACTTCTTTTCAAATATGTCTCATAAGCAGCACATAATGTTCTCATCTATATATCTTTCTGGTTCCATCATCCCAAGTCCTATCTCTTCATCATCATGAGATGGCTCAGAGGAAATTATAATGAGCCTGAAGCCACAGAAATATTTGTATAAGCTATATATAATAAAGCACTATCATAAATCCCATGCCCTGTGTGCAAAACACTCTCTCTTACACTACCCACTTTGGTTTCCTCAGACTCAGCTGGACTCTGCCTGCTCCCATAGACCGCCTCAAGTGCCTTGCCATGGACTGCAACCACAGCGGGAGTGATTTGTGAACCCCACTGTATGGCTGACAGGTACAGAGAGATGCAAACTCCTTTCTTTGACCATACAATGTACAGGATTTGGGCATAACCTTGTGCCCAAGTTAGTCTGAGCAGCTTCAGACTTACCTGTTCTGAGCAAATCCAGAGATGGTACTGTCTGTGTAGGTACACCTTTACTTTCTTCTCTCCAGTTGGTAGGACAGCATCCTACTACTGCTTTTAAAAACCCTCTGAATAGAAAAATGAGACCTAGAGGCCAAGAGCCAATAACAGATTTTGCAAATGAAAGTGTTGATTTTAATCTAATGCATTTCACAAAATGTCCAAAAATCCATCAGACAGCCATCATGAGCCCAGAAGCATCATGAAGTGTTACTACTCTCATTGCTAAGAAAGCTTAGGTGACACCATCAAGTTTAAAAGCATTTTGAGGGAATCCCTTTCTATTCATGAGAAGTGCGTGTTAAAAAAAGAAAGATTTTTTTATTAACTTTCTTAAGATGTTTTAAGTTCTCTGTTGAGACAATGAAAAATTAATTGACAAACCAATGCACTTAGCTTTCATTTTTAAGGTTTTTGTGCTCTAAGGTTTCTGTTTTGACCATAGTGCGGGGAAAAAACACTTCAAACGCTTCTGTTCAATGTAATAGATCAATCAATCAGTATTACCTTGAAAAGATACAGAAAAATATAATTTGGAAAGTATGATTCAGGGCCAGTATTTATCTTTAACTATCTGCATTAATTCCATAGTCCAGAAGCAGAGAACCTAAGCACACAGAAAAACGCCTGGTATTTGCCATAACAGATTTAAAAATCCAGAAGAGACCTATGGTTATTTGAACAAAGAAAAATGAATAATTCGAAGGCGGTTATTCTGTGCGTCCTTCACAGCCAAGCCTCAAGGAGCATACACGGTTAGGATCGCTTTGTGTGGTTTTTTTCAGTTTCTTTTCATAGAAACAGAGTTGTAGCAGCAACACGGTGACCACACGTGATGCCTCACAATGCTCCCAGCTGCCAGAAGTTTGCTGGCACCAACCAGCGAACGTGCCCCGTGCTGTGTCTCCCCGATGGCAAAGGTACGCTCACCCAATCAAAGAGGAATCAGATTTGCTTACTCAATCACATGCACAAAAAAGAAGGTTGAATCTCAAATACCAAAACCAAAGTGTGCACAAAGGACCTAAAAGCGCAAAAATCCTTTGCAAAAATTTTATCTAGGATCGCACATGAATAAGGCACAGTCTGTTCAGATAACTCACTGCACCAAAAGGCCAAATATTGATTGGAAAAGTAATTTTCAGCAAATTAAATATTTACTGTAATTATTCAGCTCCTCCAAGGAATCAGAAACAACTCAAGAACTCACACTCTGCTATGTCTAATGTGTGTGGAACATGAACATATGCAGGTGATATATACCTATATGCATATATACATGACAACATAAAACAAAATATGCATCTGAGCCAGAGATTCTTCAGTAAAAAGCTAAGACAGGAAAAGCACAACCCTGCCAGAATTTCAACTCCCAGAAGACATTTTCCTGGACTCCTGTTCAGGAAACAAAATTACAAGTTTACTTATCCACTGAAAATACTTAGGTGGAAGTTACTGAGAAGCAGTAACCATGGAGCCCAAATTATGCCATTTTTCACTGTCATCTCCCAGAGTTTAACAACATTATGCTGCAGTGCTTTTGTTTCTAAGACATGGACAGTGCAGCAAGCTGCCAAGAAACATCTTTGCTGGACATAATGACTATTTGGCCTCCATCTGAGGAGGAGCAGCTTAGTGTAATTAAACTCTTCCATGACGCAGGGGACTGGACCTGATGACCAACAAAGGGTTCCTTCCAAATGTCTTTTTGTGATTATATACTGATTAAATACCTGTGTGTATCACCAACTTATTTCCCCATTTTGCTCAAAATTCATCAGGCATGCTTGGATCTGCATCACTTTATGACGTCCAGTATTATATCAGGACCTATGAATAACTACCCACCTCCTTTCTGTGTCTGCCCCAGTCACTTCTGAGTTGGGTTTTTTTTCCTTCCCCCTGGTTTTATAATTATTTACTCTCTCCATGTTATAACCATAGTCTGTGTACACAGACCTCCCACTCAGCCCCTGCACGCAGAGAGCCAGCACAAGCAGTCTGACATTCCCGTGGTATATTCTCTGAAGATCCGCCAAAAAGATGCCCTTGATAAACTGCAAAAAAACCCCACAACATTATCACAGGCAATTAGTTTCACTTCTGCCCATGACATTCAACTTTAAATAAACTTTGGAGGAGCAGCTGGCCATTGGAGAGAAATCTGAGAAGGAGCTTGAGGACACCAGCAAGCACAGCACTTCTCTCGCTGTTAGAAACGGTTTGTTTGGGTTTTCTTCAAAACAGACAAATAGGAGAGAGGTCCAAAAGACCTCTTCTGGGGTCTCAGTGAGGGGGGAACTTACCCTACGGCCAGTGTGGCTCTCTACCATAAGACCCACGCATACTCTGATTCTTGGAGACACCAGCCAGAGCAGGGGCAGCCAGGTAGCCTGGCACTAGGACACTGCTCTTTCAGATGGAAACTCTCTGGAGCAGGAACTGTAACATCCTGTATTCAGACATCCACCCACTGACTGCCTGCACCTAGCTGTCATCTTAGCAATTGTCTGCGTGGTAAATCAATAGCTACGTGAGATTACCTGCGTTGCCTGGACTCTGTTAGGGAAAAACATTCTATTTGCTTTTAAAGCCTTCACTGAACCTTGCGTGGAGCTCTGGTTAATCCTTGGGAAGGAAAACAAACACGTGCAAGCCGTCCGCACTTGACTGCTGAAAGCTTTTGAATAATCGGGTGACTGATGGGTCAGTTTACTCAATTCAGTTTGGAACCTGGCCCTTTTCTCTGTCAAAACATTTAAATCGTGTTACACATGTTCACAACAGATTTCTGGAATGCATCCTTTACACCTAGCCCATGGCAAATGCAGTGGGACTCCCAAGTTGATAACATCCTTGGTGATACCATATTCACAGATTCACAGATTGGAAGGGGTTCGAAGGGACCTCTGGAGATCATCTAGTCCAATCCCCCTGCAGCCAGGTGGGTTTTGAATCTCTCCAGAGAAGGAGACTCCACAACCTCTCTGGGCAGCCTGTCCCAGTGCTTGGTCACCCTCAGAGGGAAGAAGTTTCTCCTCATGTTCAGATGGAACTGGCTGTGTTCCAGTTTGTGCCCGTTGCCCCTTGTCCTGTCACTGGGCACCACTGAGAAGAGCCTGGCCCCTTCCTCTTGACATCCGCCCTTCAGATATTTATAAACGTTGTTGAGGTCCCCTCTCAGTCTTCTCTTCTCCAGGCTAACCAGACCCAGCTCTCTCAGCCTTCCCTCATACGAGAGATGCTCCAGTCCCTTAATCATCCTCGTGGCCCTCCACTGGACTCTCTCCAGTAGTTCCTTCTCTCTCTTGAACTGGGAGCCCAGAACTGGACACAGAACTCCAGATGTGGCCTCACCAGGGCAGAGCAGAGGGGAAGGAGAACCTCCCTCGACCTGCTGGCCACGCTCTTCTGAATGCACCCCACGATATCATTGGCCTTCCTGGCCACGAGGGCACACTGCTAGTCACAGAGAGCTTGTTGTCCACCAGGACTCCCAGGTCCTTCTCTGCAGTGCTGCTTCCCAGCAGGTCAAGCCCTCACCTGTACTGGTGCCTGGGGTTGTTCTTCCCTGGGTGCAGGACCCTACACTTGCCCTTGTGGAATTTCATACGGTTCCTCTCCGCCCAGTTCTCCAGCCTGTCCGGGTCTCACTGAATGGCAGCGCAGCCTTCTGGTGTGTCGGCCAGACCTCCCAGTTTGGTATCATCAGCAAACTTGCTGAGGGTGCACTCTGTCCCCTCGTGCAGGTCACTGATGAATATGTTGAACAAGCCCGGACCCAGTACTGACCCTTGGGGCACACCACTAGCCACAGGCTCCCAATGAGACTCCACAGCGCTTTTCACAACCCTCTGGGCTCTGCCATTCAGCCAGTTCTCAACCCACCTCACTGATCCCTCACCCAACCCACACCGCCTAAGCTTGCTGACGAGGATGTTATGAGAGACAGAATGAAAAGCCTTGCTGAAGTCAAGGTATATAACATCCACTGCTCTCCCTTCATCCACTCAGCTGGTCATGCCATCATAGAAGGCTATCAGATTGGTCAGGCATGATTTGCCCTTGGTGAATCCATGTTGACCACTCCCAATAACGTTCTTCTCCTCCACATGCTTATTGATAACCCCCAGAATAAGTTGCTCCATCATCTTTCCAGGGATGGTGGTGAGTCTGACTGGCCTGTAGTTTCCTGAGTCCTCCTTCTTGTCCCTTTTGAAGACCAGAGTGACATTGGCTTTTCTCCAGTCCGCAGGTACCTCTCCTGTTCTCCATGACCTTTCAAAGATGATTGAGAGTGGCCTAGCAATACCATCTGCTAGCTCCCTGAGCACTCGTGGGTGCAGAGCCCATAGATTTGTGGATGTTGAGTTTGCCTAGATGTTCTCTAACCCAATCCTCCCGGACCAAGGGAAGGTTGAGGTTCCCTTGATCCTCATTCGAGGTATTGATCAGGTTCGAGACCATCTGAAGAACCTGAACATACACAAGTCCATGGGTCCTGATGAGATGCATCACAGGGTCCTGAGAAAACTGGCAAATGTAGTCGCTAAGTCACTCTCCACCATTTTTAAAAAGTCATGGCAGTCAGGTGAAGTCCTCAGTGACTGGAACAAGAGAAACATCACACCCATTTTTAAAAATGGTAAAAAGGAGGACTCTGGGAACTACTGACCACTCAGTCTCACCTCCTGGAAGCTATGTCAAGGCATACGGAAGGCAGGGTGGTGATTAGAGTCAGCCAGCATGGCTTCATCGAGGGCAAATCGTGCCTGACTGATGGCTTTTTACGATGGAATGACTGTGTTAGTGGGTAAGGGAAGAGGATCTTATACTGACCTCTGCAAGGCCTTTGACATGGGCCCACACAAAATCCTGGTCTCTAAATTGGAGAGATGTGAGTTTGATGGTTGGACTATTTGATGGATAAAGAATTGGCTGGATGGCTGCATCCAAAGAGTTGGAATCAATGACTCAATGTCCAAATGGAAACCAGTAACAAGTGGTGTCCCTCAAGGTCTGTACCTGGACCAGTATTATTTAATATCTTCTTCAACAATATAGACAGTGGGATCGAGTGCACCCTCAGCAAGTTTGTGGATGACACTGAGATGAGTGGTGCAGTTGATTCACGTGAGGCAAGGGATGCCATCCAGAGGGACCTTGAAAGGCTTGAGAGATGGGTCCATACAAACCTTATGAAGTTAAACAGGCCAAGTGCAAGGTCCTGCACCCAGGCATAGGCAATCCCTAATGTCAACACAGGCTGCGGGGATGAATGGATTGAGAGCAACCCTGAGGAGAAGGACTTGTGTATGCCAGTGGGGTGGCAAATGGGCATTTGCAGCCCAGAAAGCCAACCGCATCCTGGGCTGCATCACCAGCAGCGTGACCAGCAGGTCAAGGCAGGTGATGCTTCCCCTCCACTCTGGTGACACTCCACCTAGAGTACTGTGTCCAGCTCTGAGGTCCCCAGTACAAGACAGACATGAACCTGTTACAGCTGGTCCAGAGGAGACCACAAAAATGGTCAGAGGGCTAGAACACCTCCCATGTAAAGAAAGAGAGTTGGCGTTGTTCAGCCTGGAGAAGAGAAGGCTCTGGGGAGACCTAATTGCTGCCTTTCAATAATTAAAGGGGGCGTAGAAGAAAGATGGAGAGAGATTTTTAACCAGGGCCTGTAGTGACAGGACAAGGGGCAATGGTTTTAAGCTGAAAGAGGGTAGGTTTAGATATTAGGAAGAAATTCTTCCTTGTGAGGGTGCTGAGGCCCTGGCACAGGTTGCCCAGAGAAGCTGTGGCTGCCCCTGGCTCCCTGGCAGTGTTCAAGGCCAGGTTGGATGGGGCTTTGGGCAACCTGGGCTAGTGGAGGGTGTCCCTGCCCATGGCAGGGGTGGGACTGGATGGGCTGTGAGGTCCCTTCCAACCCAAACCAGTCTGTGATCATACTGAGGAGTGGCAATATGAGGGACATGTATCACTGTTTTGTAAAAACATGTATGGCAAATCGCTATGAGAAAGCAATAGGAGAATTGCTTCATCTGACTCCAAATTGCCATTCAATTTTAGCAAGCAAAGGCTACCACCAGTAATGAAAGAGACAGAAAAGTCTTATTACGTGGCAGCAAATTAGTATAGAGACTGCAAGTGCGTCGTTGAACAGTTCCCAGCCTCACCCTTTACCCATTGTTCTGGTGAAACAATCTGTTGCCTACATACACCAAGCCAGCTGAAACTACGGGGTAAGGGGAACATTACTATGCCTTAGGTAAGAGTGCTCCCTTCTGGCTACAGTTCTGAAGAAAGACAATCCGAAAAGACACGATTTTCATTTGCTGAGACATAAATCAAGAAAGTTGTGCATCATATTGTCTTATGGACCTCACTTTAAAAAGTTAGGATACACACGCCTGGGTGCGAAAACAATATTTCAACACTATGAGAATCCCTCACCCCACTGCCAAGACACTGAAGGAGGGAAAACACTTTTTAAGGAGGATAAAAGAATATCAGAACAGATATATAAGCACTTTCAGCTGAACATTTCCACTAATACATGTCCAAAAGCAATAGCTGCACCGTGCTTTCTGCAAACACTTCATTAATAATCTATTGTTCATATAAACTTTACAATGAACGGAATACTACGTACTATCAAGTTAAATTAATTGGTTGGATTTTTGGAGAAAAATGGTCATTCTTCAAAGAGGGATTAGGCCAATTTAGTTAAAGAAATACACAGAACTCTTATTAATATTTTTTCTTTTATCAACAGGAGTGAAACATGAGAATTCAGACTATTTTACAGCCAGGCATACTGCTCAAAACCATTTCCAACCATCACACCCGATGAAGGTAAGGACTGCTTATTTCAGGAAACAAAGTTTCCATGTCTTGATAGGATAACCTAAGATTTTTATCCAACCAGTAACTTCATTTCACATTGCTGCTTTAAAAGCATTTAGTTAAGAAAACTGCAACGCACTGGGGTAGTTTACAAATACAGCTGAGGAGATAACTAAGGGTGGTGCAATCCACATGACTCTTCCCTCACTTTCCATGTGAAAGCATACAGGAACTAACTCAAAGTAACATTTTTCAAAGCTTAGTGTTTAGGTAACACTAGCTACGGTTCAGTTAAAGAACATCTGGGAATACAGTCCTTACAAAATACAGCCTGCAGTCATGGATTTTTGTGAGTGATTGCTTTTATACTTTCCTCACCCAGCATTCACTCAAAACCACTCTACAGACTTTATTTCCCAAAGTACGTTCCATAATCTCGTGTAATTCCTCTCACAGAGCCACAACTGTTGCAACCATTGACAAATAATGGGAGATAGGTCTCAGGATAAAGAGGGAGGATTTCATTCTACGAGGCAGAAAACGACTGCATAAAATATATGTAAGATGATAACTAGAGATACGGTTCTCACTCTGAATAGTCCTCTGTATTCCTCTTTTAGATATGCAAGTATTTTATGAAATGTGGAGTTGTTGGGTTTTTTTGAAATAGAATGTTTGATCATTTAAAATACATTTATAGCAAAACCTAATGATGTACCAAAATACATACTAACAGTTTCCTTCTCAGTTGCATCTTTAGAACCTCAAAAAGAGATCAGTGTAACGTTATTAACCCAAGGAAACGGGTAGAAGCAGACATGAAAGCCCGCTGCGTGTTGCGTGACAGATACTACAGTGCTTCAGGCATACGGCTCTCCTCCTTTTTGAAGGCAAACACCGACCTCTATGGGCAACATGTAATGGTGCAAAATAGATTTACCAAGGAAAGGCCAAACGTGTTTGCAAAAACATTTCAAAAAGCTTTGTGCACCTCCCTGTAAGACAAAGTCATTGCACTGAGGTGGGATATGGATAAGAGCAAGGATCCTTTCTCTGGATGCAGTGATGAACTTCAGAAGCAATTACATCCCTCACCAAAATGGCTTTCAGCAGTTCTGTGTCATCCTTCAGTGGAACAGGATTTTGCCTGTAAACAGACCTAACTCAACGTACAAAGCACTACTAGCACCAAGGGAATGACTCACAAAAGCACCCCCCCAGTGCCTGAACCACTCCAGAGCCCAACCTCCCACACTGCAGGTGGTCCCCAGCCCCCAGGACGAGGAGGAAACACGGGTGTCTCGACTGCATGCCAACGTTTGAGGTCCTCCTTGCCAAGGCTGTGATGGTGGTCTAGCCCTGGCCCTGAGGCCGCACGAAGGATGTAAGGATGGGCAACCAGGATGCAGGAAGTGCCGGAGGATGGCCACTTGGGAATATGACTTCTCCTCGTAGCTCTTCAAAGACAAGGCACTGCCAGCAGGTGCAGAACCATCGCTCTCTGCGTGACTCAGACTCAGGCCCCACCGGGAGAAAAAACAAGACACCAACTATGACACAAAATGCAAAAATATGAAACGGCAGTGCATGGCTGGGCAGTGGGAAGATGGGACAAGTCTCACCCTGACAGCGTGAGGACAGACAGATCTGGCCTATCCTATCCCCCAGCAAGTTCAGTACTACTGTCCAGTTGCAGGAGGAGGTTCTGACCTCTTCAGTGAAAAAATAACTAAACAGACCAATATTTTAAGGTTTGCTATGCCTCAGAACTGCAACAGGGCAAGACACTGCAGCTCCATGATGAACAGGACACGGGAAACACATTACTCCTCTTCCTGCTCTTCATTTTAATCTTCCTTAAGTTAATGACAAGGATGCAAACAAATGGAGTTTTCTTAATTGGTTTAGGATCAGTTTCCGTGCCAAGATTTAATCCACCTTTTTGCAACAACGGGCTTTTTAAGCCAATGATGAACAACTGTAATTTTGTAAATATTCTTGCAAGTACAAATTCTTCATCATTAGATATAAAACTATAATGAAATATCACTAGCAATGAATTTCTTAAACAGATACTTTTCTGAAATTGTGGCGCACACACTACAGCTTGCTAGCAGAAAAAAAAGTAATTTTAAATTAAAGACATTAAGGGTTTGTTTTAACCCTTAATGCAGAAGTGATATCTCATCAAAAGTAAGGAAAAAAAAAGAAAAAGAAAGAGAACACTTGAAAATGTAAGAAAACTTAGCAGCTGTAGAAGACTAAACTGTTTCAAAATGGCATTTTCAGGCCTCGAAAAGCTTTTTGGCCATGCTAATTTAGAAGGCTACCTTCATATGGCATACTGGTAACAAAAACATCGCTGTGACTTGCAGTAGGAAAAAGCTAGAGGGTGATGGAGTTAAGACCAAGGTTGTCATATCCAGGCTTTGCACTAAAATAATGCTGTCAACAGAGAAGGAAACGAATGCCCGCAGTCTGAAGTTGTAAAAATGAATGAAACAGATAAAAGTACAAGGTCAAACACTTAGGAAGAATGATATTAAATATCATACTCAAATACAAAGCAGTCTCAAAACTAATGCGACCCTCTATCATCAAAGAACTGGAAGCTGATAGATTTATGTTTAGAAATCCCCTACCTGCCCTCTTTCCTATACAAAAAACCTCCCCATCAACTACTTCAGTGGTAAATCGAATATCGAATTCTGCCTACACGCCGCTATTTGAAAACAGTGATATTATATGTTTTCATAAGCTATGAAATGTCTTGCTTTTGCCCTTTGGATTAGAGCTGAGTAAGCTTCCCAATTTAATGGGTTCTTCCATTAAAAATTAACAACCATCTCATAAAAGACATTTAAATATTGCATAAGGAAGTGAAACAAATGCAGCACCTGAAATCTCTGACAGCTAGCGCATGTCAGGTAGGAAATAGCTCAGGGCAAGCGTAGCAAATAGAGACATAATCAAGCAGGAAACAAAATCAGGCAAAGAAACAAAGAACAAACATAGATAAACTACTACATAAATGCTAGACATTTGGAAAAAATGTCACTGAATTGGAATGTCTAATTTTAAAAGGAAATACTGTCATTTCAGCTTCTCAAAATTGCAAATTTTTTTAAATTAGGGCACAACACTTGAGAGCTGTGCCCCTTAGTGCTGCTGTTACCAGGATAATGTCCCATCAAAACTAGGTTCGGATCCCAGCATGAGGACGTTTCCTCCTGGGCAACATTCGAGTGTTCTCCACTTGTCAGCTATGCCAAATACACAGCCACTATTTCAGCTGTCTGCAGCTTAACTTTTGGGATATAGAAAACCCCTCCAATAATGCATAGTTTTTTCTTCCATTGCAATAATCTCAGTGAAGAATTTTGGCAGGTCCCCAACACATTTACAATGTTATTTCTAAGGACGAACCAACCTTTAATATGAAATTGAGTTTACTGATACACAGGAAAACTGATTTCTCTTATCCTTCTCTACAATTTTATTTCTAAGGAAACAGCGACCCCATTTTTCAATAATTTGCAACTGATCCTTGAACAACTGTCACAGTGTACCAACTTAAAAAGTTAATTACAGAATAGCTGAGGTTGGAGGCACCTCTGGAGATCGCCCAAGTCCAACCCCTCTGCTCAAGCAGGGTCAGGTAGAGCAGGGTGCTCAGGAATGACCAGGTGGGTTTGAGCATCTCCAAGGATGGAGGCTTCATAATCTTTCCCTTGTCAATATCCAACCATCTTCACGGTAAAAAAGCATTTTCCATTGTTCATAGGAATTTCCTGTGTTTCTGTTTGTGTCCGTTGCCTCTTGTCCTGTCACCGGGCACCACCGAGAAGAGTCTGTCTCTCTCTTCTTTGTACCCACCCATCAGATCTTCATAAACATTGACAAGATTCCCCTGAGCCTTCTCCTCTGCAGGCGGAGAGGTCCCAGCTCTCCCGGCCTCTCTTCATATGACAGATGCTCCAATCCCTTAATCATCTTTGTGGCCCTGGACTAGCTCCAGTAAGCCCACACCTCTCCTGTACTGGGCAACCCATGACAGACACAGCACTCCAGCTGTGCCTCACCAGTGCTGAGACAAGTGACAGTGACCTCACAATGACATCGGCCAGCTCCCTCAGCACTCGTGGGTCCAACCCATGTCCCGTGGACTTGATTACATGCAATTTGTTTAAACATTCCCTAACTCGATCCTCCTCCACCACGAGGAGTCTTCCGTGTGCCAGACTTTCTGGGCTCAGGGGGCTGAAGCTTAACGAAGGCTCGTCTTAATGAGGACTCAGACCGGCAGCGAGCTTTCAGTTTTATCAAGGGTCACTGCTGGGTAGATAAAAGCAAGACCAAGAGTTGACTGCAAGCTGGTCATTACTGTATCACTAATATTAGTCACAACTTACACAAAACCTCGGTTAACATCAGCTACTAGACGGCCACTCCAGCAACCCTTCAGAGCCGGGTTTCCAAAAGCTCTTGGCTCTCCGTGTGCGGGGCAGTAACCCCCACACTGCACCTACGTACCATGTTCTCCCTCTATGCATGGGGGTTTTTAGCTGGGTCAAATTTGCTGATTTTGGTGCAATAATAAACTATCTCCATTACGGCTACATAAGCACTTTGAGCTGAAAGCTAACGATGGACTGAAACTGTGCGGACCATAAAAGGAATGCAGTTCACACCAATTTTTTTATTAGCTTTATCAAAAGCTAATTTAGCAGGTATTATGAAACTTAGAGTGGGATAAACCCACCAGCTAATTCAGGGTCCGAGTAGAGAGGAAGAATTCCAAGAGCATCACGCTGCGAGAGAGCAAACAGCTCCCACGCTCATGGGCGGCAGCACTTCCCAGTTCTCCTCTGCCGCATAACCGCAGCGAGACACGAGCTGAAGGGGAGGAGGACTCTCGGTTAAGGTACCACACTGCACTCGGGGCATTTCCACGCTGCCTCACCAGATGCACGGTGGGCACGGAGACCGAAGCCAGGGTCCCCATCCCTTCCTCACCTCTGCCGGCGTTCATCACGTGTTGGTATTTCCCAGAGCCACCCTCCCTGAGCTCCTCTGAGCACCAGACTGGGTGCACCAGAGATGGGACCTCCTTGGTTGCAAAGCATCCAGCTACATGTAAGAGCCACAGCTGCCGATGTTTAAATACAAGTCTTCCATTTAAAGCTGCTCTGAATTTCACTGTTTCTTAACACCACATAATACATACAGTTTTCCATAGAAAGTAGAAAGTTCCATAGAACTTTCTGGAAAAAGTTTTCCACTTTCCATAGAAAGTGGAAAGTTTCCATAGAAAGTTTTCATTTGCACTCTGTAAGTACTTCATTTTTTAAATTAAGGAGTAGTTACGTATGACTGGGTGATTTCTTTAAATATTAGCATCATTTCCATGAATTGTTTTATCCTTTTTATAAACAGGAGTCCTATCATAAGTCAGAAACATTTAAAAGGCCATCAGGGTTGTAAGGGTAGCTTTCCTGTGTACAGTAACGGGTTCTTATATTGTGCTTAAAATCCATCTGCGTATCTTCAGCATTTTCAATACACCTTGCTCTGCAGTACCAAGGTGCCATCTGTGTCTCCTCTTTAGGCTCAGCTGTTTTTCTCCCTTCCCAATTATATCTATGCATTAAATCCTTTAAACCTCTATCCAGTCTGCAACTTCATTGGCTCCAACTAACGGACAGAATTTGCTAATTCCCTTACAATAATCCTATTACCTGTCCAAAGCTATTTCTGCAAGGGTCATCACTACACAGAGATGTAAATCTGAGACCAGGTCTATCTGTGGTCAGTCGTAATCCAGCTCCTCTCCTGGGAACCACCAAGGACATTTGCCAGCCCTCGGAAAAAGCGGAGCAGAGCGAGCGAGCCTCTCAGGTAGAGTAATCTGTGTGCCGGTTACCTTTCAAGCTTTATTTTAGTAGGGGAATAAAATATGGTGTTTTGAAGATGGCCACAGCTGCTACAATTTATTAGCAGTGTATTAAACATTCCAACAGATAAACATAACTGATATGATCTCTCAGTAGAGCCTCACCTTTGGCATCAGGCTGAAATGTAGCTGCTGAGATAAAAACCAACGCCAGATTTCCAGTTATGAGTTCAGCAGGCTGTTTTGATTAAGCTGAGAATAACAAGCTACAAGAGCTGTCATTATTAAATAAATAAATACAAGGTTTGCTCTGGCATGGACAGCAAGCGGTACCTCACTCCGGACGGAGTCATTTGGGGGAAGAGGAAATATATTAGAAATCCGACCGCTGAGCTGCCGACAGCATGTGCCCGGGCTATCGGAAGCGATACCCACGTCTAATTCAACAGAGCTTTTATATTCCTTGCACAGAATCCTATCTCTCTTTATTTGATTTTGTCACTGGTTTAATTCAAAACGGGACTTCCGCTCTTTTGTAACCTATCTTTGAATACTAACCTGTATATAAGAATCTGCAAGAGAATATAAACGCACTATTTCTTCTGCCATGCTGGGATGGAGTTTGTGCTCTGGTAAGGGAAGGGCTCAAACATCTGGAGTAATCCCCAGAAAATGTTCATGTCTGGGTCCATCACTTTCAGAGCCTCCAGGAAACTCTAAATCCTAACTTTAGAATAAATCCTTCTTACCTAGGTATCTAATTTCTGGCTCAGAATTGTTTTCTTGCAAAAGAATGTTTTGGTAAGTACCAATAGCAGTGTGAAAGAATAGTGAACCAAATGTACTGGACAAGAAATTTTGCTGTGTAGCTGGTGTGACGGCATTAATTTTAGACAGGTTGCAAGTATGTAACTAAAGGTATAGATGATGTGTTACATAAAAAGATGAAGAAAATGTCCTGTCTAGCTTGTGAGCCTGCTACTTTGCGAGCAATCTGCCATTGACAGCAATGGAAAAAGGCGTCAGGTCCCCAGGTCAGTGGAGATGCAGAGCTTGCTTCCCCTACCCATCAGCATTTTGCTGTTCTCCGTGGCACGTCTTTGTCAGTTGTACTCAGGTTTGGATTTGGCAGTGGGCATAAGAACAGCCATGTTTTACATATACGTGTCAATCCTTAGAAAATAACCCTAATGTGAGCAAACAAAGAGAACTTCATATATATAACAGTCCATTAAACCCCCATTTTTTTTGATACTGAGAGATTGAGCCCCAGAAGACAAGGATGTTGTGAATTGTACAGGTCTAAGCGGTCAAGAAGCCTCAGGGCAAAATTACATTTTTTTATTCTTGCTTCCAACCTGCTTACACGAACAACATGGTCTTCACAATCAACAGCTTTACAAGTTTTCTGCAAGTACTCAAAATTTTTTTTGACAGGAGGGAATAGTTTGAACATAAAGTCACTTTTCTGCAGCTGATATATACCAGATTGCTAGAATTATACGTGAATACTTCATCCTATTTCAGAATGGGATTTTAAGCTGATCTCTGTTATAAATATTCATGTCTAATCCTAGCAATTCTAATTACAGCACAGCTAAAATCATGGGAAATGCATTAGGGAATGAAAGATAATAAAATAATACATCTTGAGAGCAAATTGCATAGCTAAAGATGATTGCTATACACCAGTATATGCAACTACTGGTTTTCAGTGATAAAGGGAATTCATCACTAGCAGCAATGGATCTTGAAGCCATCAGAGGGTTCCCTTCTTCCTAATATACAAAGTGCAAAAAACCGTACAGGTAATTTACGTCTTCAAAATACTCATGATGCCATCTGGTCATATCCTCATCTCAACTGCAAAGGTTTTTCCTGGGTGAATGACATTATTAAAGGACATCCCTGACCCTTTCCAACCCTCAAAAAAAAAAAAAAAAAAAAAGAACAGAGAGCACCGATTCAGAAAAAAGGCCTGACTGATACAATCGGTAGCCCCACCTCAGTGTGAAAATAATTTTCAGTACGTATTGGTCTAGACTGGATTACAGGGATTAGTCAGCTCAGTTGTGCAACTAACTGCAGTTAGAGGCGGCTGTGATTCTCACTACGTGCAAAAGCCGTGCAGCTTCAGAATAGTCTTAAATGCTGAAGACGCAAGAACTTACAAAAAATCTACATCACCCTTAAATTGCCACCCCATGTTTTAGACCTATTGTCTTCCTAGACCACTTTCAGAGAGCCAGCGGTATAAAACCAGAGTAACAAACCCATATTCCACAAGCCAGCTGTGGACAGAGACTCTACAGCACTCTGGTTAGACACTGGTGAGCAAGGAGAGGAAAGAAAAACCAGCTTGCCTCCATGACTTGGTATGTTTAACATGGCAAAAGGATGCAGGGAACTCAGCTGGGGAGTCTGGTAACTAGCTTTCAGCGTTATCTCGTCTTAAACTACAAAGAGGCTTTATTTTAAGGCATATGGCTAACCGCAGGTAGACTGAATTATAACCTTAATTCTGAATTCCTTGAACGAGCACAAAGATTTAGCCTGAGTCCCAGCACAGTGAAATGCTTCTCACCAATTGAAATGTAAGCTGGAACATGCTATAAATCAACACAGAGAACTCTGTTATATTGTGATGAGCATACGTCACAGTTTTTGCCTTTCGTGTTCAATGCCTATGGAGTTCAAGTGAAGGCTGTAGAGCTGTTTGCACAATCCACATCCGAGTACAGAGCAATTCCTATTCTGCTGCTTACTGGAAGGAAGATATCAAAGAACTATGAGTAGAAGAACATAAAATGAAAGAGAGAAACGGGGTCTACCCAATACCAGTTACAAGCAGAGTTGGCCAAAATTAGGGGAATAGCACTTTCTGGGTTAAAGAACAAAAATCGAAACCAAACAAAAAAATATCCCTTCCAACTATTTCAAGTGAAAGACTTTGTGAATTCATGTCACCTCTTGTATTAATTCTTTTTTTTTTTAAGCTGAAATGAAACATTTCAATTTTTCATTGGCATTTTCATTTCGGACAAACATGCAAGATGAGGGCAACAACAAGTAGAGAAAGTATGGTAAGCCTGAAAAATAGCTCCATGTGTTTGCCCACCAAAACAAGAAAGTGTTTTTGGCCACCCAGAACCCTTTCCAGGTTCTGGAAGCCACAGACAAGAGAAGAGAAAGAAGGAAAATGCAAGATATCACAGTGAGCAAATGCCATATAGTTTTTCTCACTGCATTCAGAGGAAGGGACGGCAACACTGCAGGAACGGTGATTCCTGCAGAGAGCGCTAAGCCGGGCTTTCATGAGCCATCTCAGCTGCTCATTACGAAACTCCACGTGGTCAAAGCCCCTCCAAGAAATTTCCAAATTCCCAGTCTTCTTCCCTAAGCCAGCCATCCAAACAAGGCTCTGAGAACCGCAACAGCAGCAGCGACTTCAGCCTAAACTCAGCAGCGCCGGGTGGCACATTCAGTCCTTGGTCTTTCTCAGCCTCACAGAAAACTGCCGGCTAACAGGTCCTGCGCAGAGCCAGGTGAAAACGTGTTCTCAAAGTTGTTCTCAACAAAAAAATGTTTCACTGATTTTTTAATTATTTTTTTTTTAATTGTTTCAGTGTTGATGAGAACTCCCACAAAAGCAATACCTTCATTTTGAAAACATTAAAGTAATAAATTCAAATGGCATCTTGAAATTAAATTTGTTTCTATTTGCATATCCTCGCCATTACAGTACTACAGCAGGCATTCATAATATGGCACCATAATTAAAATATTCTTAAATGATTCCATTTATGCAATATCTTAAGGAGAGTTGCTTTGCATGGAATTAAATGTTATCTTCATTTGAGATGAAACCATGTTATAACAAAGTCTTGTCATTTTGACACAAAGCATCGAATAAAATAATTACGGTGCTGATTCCTGACCTTCACAATTGCTGGAATCCTACTGAAACAGCTGCCTCCAGCAGTACCAGAGGTAACCACGCACTCCCATTCCTCCGTGTAGCGGGGATGCCGTCTAGGCTGAAAGCAGGGAAGTTACTGGCTATTCCTCTTCTCAGAGATCTCTTAAGGAATGGCCTTTGCAATTTTTAAATAAAGCAAACCAAGAGTGTTTTGAAAGAAATTATAAAATAAAGCCTTGGATCTCACCTCTTTGAAAGCACACAACGAAGAAATGCCTTCACTGACAATTTTAAGTTAATTCCAAGCATATCAATGCTATTGACCATTAAGTTCAGCGGTGTTGTCCTTTGGATCCTCCATGACACGCAGAACTGGTCGTGGGGAGACCTCAATTCTCTCTCGAGAAGAGATCCCAGAAGGCAGCGTTTGGCCACCACTCCTCTTCCTTCTCTTGTACATTGGTGCTGTCCAGGTTTATTTTGTTACATATCACATTCGGCCGCAGAAGAGAGGCACATTTGAGAATACAACCTAGCTAAAAATAACCTCGCTGAGCCTTAAGCCAAGCAGGATGAAGTAAACCCTCGCTCAGAAAGCGTTAGGAGAAGTCAGGCTCTATCAGATGAGGAAACATGCCAGCCATTGACCATCCGAGGTCTAAACATGCTGCCTTTAGACCCCAGGGATTCCTCAGTGCCCACGCAACGGCGACCTCCAGGCACTCTTTGCTTTTCAGGAGATTGTCTCTCCCAATGAATGCCAATTTTTGTTCCCATTATCCATGCCTGCATCCTCCCAAGACTAGTTAAGTTCTGCAGTTCATCCAGAGGGTTTCAAGGCCACTGAACCAAGTTGACTTGGAGATGTCAGTAATCCACAACCTGCAGTAAACACCACACTGGAATGCATTTATTCAGATCTTACTTAGATGACTTAATAAATAATTTTAGAAAGTGGCTATTTATTTAAAATACAATAGCAATCATTTTAGGACTTTAGAATGTTTTATACTCTTCTGTTTAGTACGGATATTGATGTGTCATCCAACACTCTCCTACAATATTTAAAATGTAGGGATTAATATAGACTTGCTGTCATACAGACTGACCTAGTGTTTATCAACTGTTAAACAGTTAAATGAATTACTATTTTTTTTTTATTTTCAGAGAGCTTGTTGGAACGCATCAATAAGTAAGGCTCTTAGAAACCGATTCACATTTGAACTGTTCTGTTGGGACAGTTAATGCTGTAACAGTCATTTATCGTGTAAATCCAAATAACTGACATCACGGGAATCTGAAATTCTTCTCTGATTTATGATACTCTCTGGTTTTGTGTCTGAGTCTAATTCTCCCAAAGGGAGAGCGAGTGCTCTCGCATGCATTCACACCTTACTCTTTAACACTGGAGAGTCCACAAATAGAGCCCCTTTAAGTGCTGAAGCCACAGCAAAAAGTTTTTAGACACCAAAATCATTAGAGAAAAAAGTCCTAGAAAAAATCAGATTTCACTGCTTCTAATGCTCACAGAGTTCCTCTCCTTTCCCAAGTACGGCACGCTGCCTATGGCTGCTACTCCATCCACTTCCCATGGCTGCTACAGCCAATTCCACAGCTGCGGTCAGGTTCCTACAGCGGCTCAGATTTAACCAAATGTTACGCTCTGCTGCATAAACAAATCCGGAGGGAGGAAAAAAAACTAGATTCAGAACACCTTCAGTATCTCTTGATCCTATGGCCAGCTGCTGTAAACAGAAGAGGTCAGGACCCGGCTTATCTTATCGCGTCAGCCACAAGAGCAATGAGACGAGGCTGCTCGGGCACTTTGCAGAAGGTACCTAAATCCTGCAGCAACTTCCTACAACGCAAGGAACATTGTGTTCAAACACTCACCGCTCATTTCCTATTTTATTCACTAAAACTTGTGCCGTTGAGTATATTTTCCATTTACCCTTCAGATTAGCACTGAAGGAAGCAAAGGAAGCAAAGGAATTCAGGCGTCTTTGCCTGTACCTCGGACCGCAGTACCTGCGGTGCTGTTATTTCTTGGGTTTTGCATAGGCATTTTCACATCACGCAGGCGATAGTAATGCTTCGCCTGAGCTTTGCTCCAAATTCTGTCCCTTGAAGGTAAATTGGCATTCCAGCGCTGTGTTGGTGTGCACATATGAAGCAGATTAAATGAATCAGAGGTACAGTAAGATCTTTTCCGATAAGATCATTTTGTTCCCCTCATTTTCCTTTTTTCCCTTTCCATTGTTTTCCCCACTCTCCCCTAAGCAAACAAGCTTCCTGGTACCTCCTGCTGCTTGTTCCAACAAGCATTTTTCTGCTGATGCTTTTTTCTTGTGCTCAGATGGATGTTAGAAGCCTTCAAGAAAAGATCACTTAGACGGCTGCAGCCAGGCTGGCTTCTTACGAGGTGAAACAACTGTAGTCTGACCATGAGAAAGGCTAAAATATTTGAAATTAATCTCAGCCATGGCAGTCCCTGTGAAGGAGACTTAGAAACAACTAACTGTATGCAGAAAAACTGGCCCAGAATTTGCGGTCCAGTTCTACATAAATAAAAGCAAGTCCCAGGGAAAGGATTTACTATGCTGTTTCTCTGAGCTATGTTTTGGAGCGGATAGGAAAAATGCGTGATTTAAGCCATTGGCCTTTTCTCCAAATTGTGACATTTATTTACACGTTCAGAGAAACTTGTGTAAATGCCTTAACTGCTCCATGACTACAACCCCAGTTTGCTTAGTTTTGGTCTGCAAAGGAAGCAAAAACATTAATTCTGATTTCACGGCGTTTTACAAGCCACCTGTAAAGCTGTTTACAATTTAGCTGGTGAAAGCTCACCATTTATAATTTAGAGTCCATCACAGGATCCAAAGAAAACCATGAGGCCTCTGGAATGACACCAATGGTACAGAAGATCTGTGCAGGAAAGGGATAAACCGGGAAGCCACGGACCTGATGTAACCGCTACAGGAGTTGCAGGGCTCTCTGTGGCCACATGGTATTGTCCGCTCTGGCTTTCCTCATCTGATTAATAAAGGTAATGGGGAATACATTCCTACTATTGCTTTTACTTCATGCAATGGTAGTTGCCAGAGGGATGCCAGGATCGTACAATTATTTCTGATATTGCAAGCAGGGGGCCAGGCAACCCTGTAGCACACACTGTGAAGTTGCAGCTGGTTGGAATGGAACTTGGATGTGGGTCGTTTAATCAATTACTTTGTAAACGATTACTGCATTTTTTGGTAAATGGTCAAGTAAAAAAACCAACCAAACAAACCATTCTGTTGTAACACATCCAGCTGGCAACAGCTTTACAGTCCAACAGAGAAAATTTTTCTCTTCTAATTTGGATATACCGATCCAACTGAAGATTGCCTGTGCCCTCCTCACATTTTCACAAATACGGATATACCACTTTTACATGCAGATCTTCCCATTTAAGATAGAGAAATTAATCCTCCAAACTAGCAAGTTTCATTTTCTGTTCTGTGAAGGGAAAACAATTTTGCATCCGATAGCTGCTCAGGTAGCTACTGTGTTAGTGTAAGTGCCAGGAGAGAAGAAAAACATTTTGTTCTTCATATTTCTGCACACATAAGAACCATCAGTGGATGGCTGGGAGGAGAGATCACAGATTCGTAGAACCATCCCACCTCTAGGTAGTGGCTCTTCCCATATTAACAGAGTGGCTTGAAAGCTATTAATACACAATGAATATCCACTTGATGATGTAACAGCCAGGAGGATGGGAGATTCACGCCAGCCTAACCCAACCACCTATGTTACGCAGCCTGAAGAATGCAATACAGACTCATTTTCTGCAAAGCCACCCGCAGGGCTTACCCCCACACGTTGACTAGATAAAGATGAGAAAAACTCAGCTTCCCGTTGTTGGTGCCTTAAGTTAAATGCCTGTAACAAGATGATGGGAACAACTGACTCTTGTCAACTCTTCTAAAACACGGAGATGTGCTTGGCCGAGTCTCAGGACACTTTACCAGAAGGATAAAGGTCTAGTGGAGGTTGTCCCTGCCCATGGCAGGGGGGTGGAACTAGATGATCTTTGAGGCCCCTTCCAACCCAAACCAGTCTGGGATTCTATTTTCTATGATAGAAAAGGGAACAGAAGAACAGCAAGTGCCTGGCAGTCCCAAGCAAGCCCTGCGTGCTCGGCTCTGCCACTCCTACAGGAGCAGCTCCAAGGCAGCATGGCAAGACATATGTAAATCTAATTAAACTGCCAAGAAGTTAATAAATACTCCCTGTCAAGAGCTACGGCCCTAGCTTGCCCAAAGCATTAGATGCTGCACTCTATCCAACCGGGGTGAGGAGGTCCAGCTGCAGAGAAAGGTACTAATTCAGTGTTAGAGTGTCAGAACTGGAAGGTAATACAACTTTTCAAATGATGGGAAAGCAGCAAACAAAATCTTCACACATCTCAGAGGATGCTCACAGAAAGCCAGGAATGACAAATACATGAATTTGAAAGCTTGTCATGAGCAACTTTTTTTTTCTAAATTGCTTAATTCTCTCAAAACTGAGAGAAAGACTGCATTTACAGGGAGTCTGTTGGCTAGGTGAAGCCCACCTTTTGCAGATAATGATAACAAAGTGCAGATATGAAGAAAGCAAAAGTAAGAATTCCTACTGATTTACTTTTATAGCTAAAAATATACATTTTAAAAAAAATGTCAACCAAAGGAAAAAAAAAAAAACCAAACCAACAACCCACACCAGAATTAAATATTATCATTTCTGATCCAAATCTAGTTTGCTAACTGTTTTCTGTGGGCAATTTTTTGCATATCCAGAGCCTCAGGAGGCATTCTCGGTCAAACCCTACCCCAAAATAGACAGTGGATGCTCTCCCAATTTCACAAGTTTTGATTCCTCCCAGCCCTCCCCTGCAGGTACCCTTTTTTTTTTGATGGAAAGGAGCAGTAAGAATCTGTTCAAAGTCCATACAGGGTACTATTTCTACTAGATCTTTAATTAATCTCACAACAAACTTAGCTTTCTTCCCTTTTCCATAAAATGCTGGCCAACAACCTCACTAAATGCCTGCCTCCAGTCACTGCTAGAGCTAGAGCTCTGACATAAGTGATTTTTGACAAAACATCTGTTGAGCTTAGAAAAAAATTAATACATAAAATCTCTCCTCTGGGCTTCTGCCATTCATCATGCCTTTGCTAATTACAGCAATAAACTCCAACCAAAACTCTGAAGGACATGTCAATTCTAGCAGGCATACAGATGTTTACTTAGAGTTCAGAAATTAAATATGTACTTAAATATGTACATCAACTGAAAACTCTGTCCTGACTTTGAGTACCGTGGTGAAATGCCCAATCCCTCTGACAAACCAGGCCAGGCATTGAGGTTAAACATGGATTGAGGTTCGTGCCCTTAAATATCTGCATTTGAAAATGTTGGCTGTTCTGCTTTCACTTCAAATAGACATTTCCTTGGCATCCAATCACCCTCCTCTTCCACCCCACTTGATATATCCAAGTTTTTTTAAAAAGATGAATGAATAATAGGTTTCCTGACAGAATAATAATAATAAAAAAAGGATTAATTCATCACAATAGTAACAGCTATGTAACTGCTCAAACAAATATGTAACATCCTCCAAAGACTCAAATCCTGAGTTTCAAAAGACATTCACCATGTAATATACAAAATTAAGCTTTTTCAAATAAAACATTTTGGTTAATGATAACTGAAATTTGACATTATTAATATCAACTAATATTTTTTCTGAAATAATAAATCAAGTCCTGTTTTAAAATATCTGCATTCTGCCTTTCCATACAAAATATAGTGGTGCTGTGGTAAAAGTGAAGGTGATTGATATGAAAGACGTTGAGCTAATTTCCCATTTCGGCGTGAAATCCAGAAATAAGTGTGCAATCCATAAAAGATGAATAATTTCTGATGCATACCTATAGGCCAAATTTTGAAAGATGAAATAAATTAAAAAAAAAAAGGAGGAAGAGAAAGGGATATTTTTTTAATCCTATGATTTTTAACCTAACGCAGTGCTGAAGCAGGGGTAGTCACATAGGGAATTTCCTAATTGGCAAACCCTTAAGGATAAATGAAACACTGGACTGCATCTATTTAAAATGTTTCCATCTCAGAAATAAAGAACAGCGTAACTCTCCTAAAGCGGATAGAGCGAATAATCCAATCCCATAACCCTCTCATCAGTCATACTGACCTTCCGCGAAGCTGACAGCTTTCTACACCAACCCATCCTAGTTTATATTTTCTCCCTATTGTATGACCTCTTCTTTAAGCAAATAAAGTCCCGTTCCAGTGTTTTGAAATTATGTTTTTCCCCTCCAAACACAGCAATCTAATCACTACATGATACACCACATTTTTCCTTCAGGTAAGCCCAGGAAATTTCCATTTCTCTGTGTAATAAGCCTGTCTTTGCTCATCTGGGTAAGACAATGCCGGTGAAAGCGGTCAAAGCAGGTGACAGCAGCTCTGAGGGCTGGCTCTTAAATCTGTATTTGCCCACCTTAATGTAAGGGAGCCCATTGTCTCTGAACGCAAAGGGAGCAAGCAGCAGGTACTCCGTGTTTTCAACTAGCAGGCATCTGGCTTGGTGCCTGGCAGTTGTCACTGGGAGCAGATCACTAAAGGTGCTTATGGCTTTCGGCTCCTCCCACGACGATCTGGCGACGGGTCTGAAATTCTGACCTCCAACCTTGACACTGATTTTGCTTATGTAATGATGCTAACGCCTCTTGCAAATCTAAATGCATACATGACCAAGGATGGAGCGCACTCTTGCTTTCCCTTTCTTTTTTAAAAAATTTTAAAAAAGGGACCAGTCGAAACAGCACTTGGTTCATATGACACCGATGTGCTCCAACCCCCTGCCCAGCCTTTCATTCAGAAAACGTGCATTTTGACTAACACCAAGAACTACACAATGTACAGAACACGTCATGAAAAATTAACAGTCTCTTGGAAACATAGCGCTTCGTATAGTAGCTACAAAACAGATCACGGCCAGGGCTGAAGCACGCACGTCCTAACCACGCAAATCCACCTTCAAGCACTCCTGCTCAGCGCTGCACATGACACCCTGCAGTGCGCTGCGGCGACTGAGAAGGCTTCAATGGCGTGGATGACAGGAGGTGCAGAACCTCACACAGAGAGGAACTCACTTCATTCTGCTACACTGGGATGTTTCCACTGCCTAGGTATGGGGGAACAATGCCTTGTTCCAGTTCCATGTTATCTTACCCGATTCCCCCCAAATTCCAGCAACCTGAACATTTAAATCCATAGCTGCTCCTTCTCTTGACTGGCTTGCTCAAGTAGCTGCCCATCCGCCGGGTAAGTCCAGCTGCCATTGTCATTTGGCAGAAGGGACACAAATAAACAGGGAAGGAATGCTGCAAATGGAAACCAGGAAAAACAGGCAGAGAAGCGACATTCAAATTAGTGCTTGGGTAGAGGGAAACACTGGTGAAATTCAGACATTTTCCAAAGAGGCAAGAGCCAAGGGGACAGTCTGGGCACATGTATCAGCCGACCAACCACCCACACGTAGCTCGAAATAAACATGCAATCACATCTCACTGACGAAGATCCTTTACTTTTCATTCTTCCACTTCCACAAGTCCCCAGAATTTCATACTTCCCAGTTCATCAGCAACATCCTGCCGACTGCTGGGGATTAGCAGCATGCTGCTGATTTACAACCTTATGTAAACCCAGACACAGAACAGCATTTTTGGCGGGATTTGCACATATGGAGAGCAGCAACTTGGTGCCGAGAGTATGTTTATATTTTAAGAAAAAATATTTCTCATGTTTACTTATTGGACTAGTAGCAAAACCTCTTACTTTAGAAAGCAAGTTTTATTTATTGGCTTTGTTCTTTATGGAATGCATCTTGCCTTTTACAGTTTGTTTAGAGATTTATTTTTTTTTTAATTTCCCTCTCCTTTTCCTTCTTCCCCTTGTTAACTACAATTTACCACTAGAAGACACTATTTTGGTATTTCCAGCTGCAATATATTACTGGGATTAAATAAGCCTTCATTTCAAATACACATGTACAGTGCTTTCTTCCTGAGTTACCTCAATATGCATAACAGAAAATGGTAAAAAAAAAAAAAAAATTTGTAATTTTGGGAAAACAGAAAACTCTCTGTGAAGGCCAAAGGCACAAAAGAAATTGTTAGTAGGTAGAAAGCATTCTTTCGTAGTGGGTAAAAAGGAAACAAACACTTTACTAAATGGTCATTTCTACCCTGTAGTAAAGCTGGCCCATCTGGTCTAATGACAACAGAAGGATGAGCATCAGTAATAGGAATTGCAATTCTTGAGCTACAACAGATCCAAAGCTCGTAGGAATTAACCGGTAGCTTCAAGCACATACTTAGGGTTTGGGCTTTTTTCTTGCTGAAGAAGTGACTTTTAGGACACAGAAAGGTCTCAAATCTCCTCTATGAAGAAATTGTAATTTTTGCTTTCTTCACTCAAAGTCTGACACGAAGATAGAAAAGTAAAGAAGTTACAGAATGATCAGTCTCTTACAATATGTACGTGAAGTCATCATATGCATTACAAAATGTGAGCTAATCCACTGA
Source organism: Balearica regulorum gibbericeps (assembly GCF_011004875.1). Classification (NCBI taxonomy): domain Eukaryota; kingdom Metazoa; phylum Chordata; class Aves; order Gruiformes; family Gruidae; genus Balearica; species Balearica regulorum. The sequence continues at coordinate 33,240,603 of NC_046191.1, read as the reverse complement.
TGATCAGCAGAACTAACCAGGAAAAAATTTTTCAGCCCATTAGTATTTTTCAAATAAAAATGTAAGGATCAGCTTTCAGTTCAAAAACAATGACAACAACTAATGAAAATGCAACACATCATCTAAACCAGCAATTTTCCCCCCACAAAGACTGCTGTTCATCTGGCATGCCTCAGGCTGTTATGATGGTGCAAAGGAAAAAAATTGAGATCAGTAGCAATGCAGTTGCTGTCCTGAAAGGTCTATCAGTACTTCCTTAGAACTGACTGACACGAATAGCTTTAGCGATGACAATTATTATCGTTTTACCATCACTGTACATCATCTTGAGTTGCTGATTTACTTGACTATCCTCCCAGATTATTCTGCTCTCACGATGTGCTCTTACCCCGAGCAAGTATTCGGCAGGATTGCGAGACTACATATTTACATGAAAAAAAAATTGTATTTAAAAAAAATTAGATTTAAAGCAGTAAGGAATTCATAAGAGATGACTGCAATGGCCAGGGGTGTACGTTCTCCAGCATGCAACCCCATTCCTATCGAATACAATCATCCCCACGCCGCTAACTGCTGCCTCTGACCTCCGCGCTCCACGATGCTCTCAAGCTGACTCGGGCTGAAGGGGCTGCATTAACAGATGCCCTTAATGAATTTCTGAAAGACAGCACCGTCAGACAACTAACCAGCACCCACTTGCAGCTGGGTGTGCAAACGTGAGCGCTGTGGTCTGTGCACAGGGGTGCAGAGCACAGCTGCTCTCGCGAGAGCTGCTGTCTCTCACGGAGGATGGCTCTGGCCGTCCCCACGGCTGGGCACGCCGGATTTCGGTGCACCTGTACAGCCGGGGAGCTGGCAACGTTAGATCTGAGGCATCTTGTGATGGGTCGTTCCCAACTGCTTCGTTACACTATCTGCTTTACTGTCTCACCATTACGCATTGACATTTCTACATGGAGGCACTTGCACAACAAGCTCTAGAGCTGGTAGCACCCACATTTCTCCAAATATTAGGCCCTAACATTGGAAAATGCTGCATGCCCAGCATATAGAAGAACATCACCCCCAAAAAAACCCCAAACACATAACCAGCAACAACCACCCACCCCTCTGTCTAAACCCGTCACAAGGCTGTGGGAGAACTTCCTACCCTGGTGATTGCACATTTTTGCCCCCACACTAAACGCAATAGCTTACACCTTTTTCCACTGCGCTTTCTTGAAGGGAAGCGTAGGTACTACAGGCGAGCCAGCTCATCCTATAACCGAGCTTCCCACGGATCGCCTTGCAGTTACATGTTCATGTGCCCTTGTCCTCAGGTGCCTAATTGGGAAACACCTGGCTTGGACAGCCTAATTCTCACAGCGCCAAGATAAGAACGATAAATATTTGTAACTTGACTGAGCGGAAAGGAGAACGGTTCGTGTGACTTGCTCCAGGCTCACAGCCTGACTCAGGGCCAGGATTAAGTTTGAGGAGTTCCCCGCTCCCAGGCCTATGGTCAGCTTTGCCCGTGCATCGTCAGGATCGTTGCTTCATGCCACGCTGCAGAAGAATGGTGAAACGCAGCTTTCTGTGCTTTTATGATTCACCTAATCTTTTCAGATTTATTAGGCACAACAGATCAGTAACACTGACTTTACAGAGAGCTTTCATTTGTTAAGCAATCAGTTCCCATCTCTCTGTTTCACCGAAAGCGTGCTCAGTTTTCTGGTTCGAGCCTGCAATAGACTGCTTAAGTTTCACATCCTGTATTTTTAGTGCCTTTCAGGGCTAAAAGCCGTGAAACAGCCAAGCCTACAGAGAATCAAACCCTCTCTTGCCTCATGCAACAAAGAAAATCCTCAGCATCAGCAGACAGGAGAGCTTTTTGTAGATATCCATGTAAGACACAGGAATGACTTACAAGGCTTTGACCCAGCATATCCACACAGCTGTCCACCCCTGACATGGCAAAGATTCTTAGTTTTGCCTACGTGAGAAGGGATTAGCTTCATATTTCTATTTCAGAACTGACTGAATAGCAAGCGATCCAGTAACCCGGATCTATGTGCTGACAACAATCTATCTACAGGTCTATCTACAGAAAGAATTTAGACTAGTAGCCTACTTTGCTTCCAAACTTATTTGCAACGCTTCCCACAAGTTTTGATTAGTTGCCGTAAGTACACATATGGAATAATTTCTTCTCACATTTACTAATTAGCTTTAGTCCCAATACACACCAGACTCTGATTCTTTGTGTCTTGCTCAGCCGTTATTCCACTTTATTACTTGATGCTGGTATGTAAAAACAAAGGTGCGTTTCCTCTTGTGCATACATGCTACAACACTAACATCACTCTAGCCTGACACATCATCAGCTTTTAAATGCAGCATTCATGGCATGGTAACATCTTAGCATTTGCTTCAAGATGGGATTTACTGTGAAGTCAAATAAAGCTTTACCTTAACATCTGAACAGCTAAAACTAGTCTAGACTAAATGGGAGCACTCAGCTTGTCTGTTTTAGAACTCCTGTGGGTAGCGACGCTTTATCACATTAGAATTACAGTTTTCAACTAAAAAGGAAACTCATGACTGATGTGCAACATGGATAAGACTCAGTACTATGCAGTGGCAGAGCTCATGCAGAGGGCTATGCAGATGTCTATCAGCAGTGTAGTAAAAATGCATGTGAAGAATCGGTACTTTTCTCCCCCCAGTACTCCTCCTGAAACAGATAATCGATCTTCCCGAGAAAGCTGCAGGACCCCAAGAACATTTACTGTGACTTTTGGGATCCAGCAGAACAGCAGCCTGACCTGGAGAGCTCGATGCTCTGGCCAAACCCTGCTGCTCTGCAATGCCCTGGCACCACCCAACAGGGCTCATCTTGTCGACGGGAATACACGAAGGGAAACCTCTCGTCTTCCCTGAAAGAACAGTGCTTCTACCTCACCCCTCAAAAACTCCACCGTAAAAGATAAAAAAGGTGTTGCTTGAGCACTGCTGTATCGCAGTACCCTCTGATTGCTGTCTGGCTCCCAGGGTTGCCTTATTTATAGAACGGGTGGAACGAAAAAGTGATTTTGATTTATAAACCCCGTAATTTTTTCTGTTTTGTAGCAAACATGGCCCAACCAGTACAAGCAGTCTATCTCCAGGATGTTCAGAGGTCTCTTGCCCAACAGGTTCGAATACTTGTCTCTGTCTTCTGTATGAGAAATGAGCAGGCAACCCTTAAAAATAAATACTTAGAGGACTTGGGAAATTAATAGGTTCCTGATTCCAAGGGGGATTAAAAAAAGAAAATATTCACTACACATTCCCATTGCAGACAGTTTTACTACCACTATTTCACACCATGTTCCCAATATTCTCCGATGACTGAGAAGCAACACTATAATGAAGACACCCTCGCCCAGGTACTTTCAGTAAGAATCTGGGCAGACATCTTTTTAAAGAGACTGACATATATCCTAATTGCTTTTTATGAGATGATGAGAAGTTCTACAATTATCATGTGTATTTTGATCTTCACTGATACCTAACAGTGGCAGAAAATTACACACCGCACTATACCTGCTGTAAACTTAGCCCTTTTCTATCCTGTTATTAAACATTCTCCTTTTTGAACTTGCAGCATCTCCTACTCCAGCCACCAAAATGGAAGAAAATGCCAACACCAGCTTCGAAGAAGATTTTGAAGGACAGGCGACACACACAGGCAAGGAAACTAACTGCACTTTTTTTTCTAAAAACAAGCTAAACCATCCCTGTTCCCTGGGGAAGCCCAGAATTCAAGTAGATCCAATTGGTTTGCCAAACTCCTTGCACAGAAATACAGGCTCCAAAGTCAATGAGAATGTATTTTGAGTAAGCGACACCCCTCACAGACAGGTCGGTACCCCTAAAAACTGATCTGTGTGGCAATCCTTCTCATATCTGAGGCAAATGGCAAACACAAAAGACCCCTGAAGAAGCCACCAACAGCAATGGACCAATGCAGCTCCTGTTGGTTTATTGCTTCAGTCATGAACAATGGCCTTTCTTCTTCTGGGGAAGAGGGAAGAAAGCAAAACTGCAACAAAAACCACACTCACACGCTAGAATTACATTATAAGGTTTCACTATAAAGGCTGAATTATTTTTTTACTTCTTATAGAAGGAACATCAGTGCTAAAAGTGAACCTATAAATCCTTTTAGCAAACACAGCATAGCATTTAAAAGCATCCTTGCTCAGAACCACAATTCTTTTTACCCCAGCACTCAATCACCATGATTTTTATGAGTACTGACATTATATTCAGCTCTACAGACAGGCAGAGCTTCATCCCACCCCACCAACAGGTAACTATAGGGCAATCATCCCCTCCCTGTGCTCCCAGGGCTTCTTTGTGCTATAATAAATGTAGCTCTTGTAATAACTCTTCCTGGGGTTCTTTCCCAACCAGCCTTACTGCTATTGGCTAAGAATATTTTTTATATATAAGGGACCCAAATGTAGGGCACTGCATCCACACCTAGGCTTTAAAATAGCTTTGGAAATCATGCTACTGTACTGTTATCACTATGCCAACAGGTTCCGGGTAATTCCTGAATCTTGTTTGCAAAAGATCAGGTCACCTTCCCACCAAGGGGTGTACTGCCTTCAGCCACCACTTCAAAATGTTGAAATTTAATCCCAGACAGCCTTGGCAACTGGCAACATTACATCTCTCTCATGAGAGCGAGAGCTGCTTGCCTGGCCTTTCCTGTATTTTTCATAGACGCAAACTTCACCTCTGAAAACACTAAAATATTCCTTGGTTTTGCTTGATATTCTAAGATGCAGATTAAAATGTTTCATTTTGAAAAACACCACTGGAATTTTGATTTTTTTTTCCCCATTTCAAAATTTAACTGCTTTAATCAACCAGCTCCAAAGACCAAGATCTGCATTACAGTCAGAATTATCTGAGCATTTGCCTTACAGGTTACTCTTCCAGTAGAACACGTATGGGCCTTAAAAAAAAAACCCAAAAACTCAAGTGTCCTGTATTCTTGGTTCTATTAAGTCCTCACGCATGTTATGCATTCAAATACACAGTCTATTGAGAAATGCAAATGTACTTCTACGAAACACTAGCTTTGGCCAACATGTCAGTTCTAACAGGTTTCGACATCCTCATTCTTGTTAACTATTCATGTAGTTCACCAAAATCCTTTAACAGGAACCTGGTAGGAACCAGACGAGCAAAATGATCCAGGTGAGAAAAGAAACCTCTTTCTTTCGGTGGCTAACGTACCACCTTGGTCTCAAAGCTCTGGTTTTCAGCACTCCTGGAGAGCACTCTGGAAGGAAGAGGGGCAGACGGATAAACTGCGGCACAGAAGGACAAACCAGCAAAGGGCAGAAAGTTCTTAAGACAGCTTCCTGTTGAGCCAGTTTCTCACCTAACTTCATCTCTTTTAGGGCCCAAAGGTGTTATCAATGACTGGAGAAAGTTTAAATTAGAAAGCGAAGACAGAGACTCCTTATCCTTGAGCAAGAAAGAAATTCTTAGACAAATGTCTTCACCGCACAGGTCTTTCAGTAAAGATGATAAAGACAGCAGAGAGAGATTCTGCCGTAAGGTAAGAGAGCAAAAGCAAAATAAATTCATTTTGATTCTATATAAAACATACTGGTTATACGCTAGAAAACCCTGAATTTGCCAGACTCTATTCCTTTGCAGCTTAGCAGAGCTCACACAATAAAGGCAGAGCAAACGCACATCCAACCATCTATCTAGTCCCCTCTCAAGCAAAGTCTAACTTCCATAAAACAAGCAGTGTATTTCACAACAGCATATCACACAGCGCAGTCTGACTTTTCTTCCTCCCCTCCCTGCCTCAATGCTCCATCCTTGGTTAAGGCAATGGAAAAAATTTAGTATGTTTGAAAATGTACTAGTCAGGATAGACCTCTGAGCCCGAACGTCACTCATTTCCAGTTACCAGCTCTGAAAGGGGGGACCCAAATCTCAAAAAAACTCAGGAGTTAAACTTTGACCCCACTACAGTCCCTGGCAGAATTCCCATCAACTCTGGAAGATCCAGTTTTTGCCAAATATGGCAACTCTCTTCAGTATCATCAAGTTGACATGCAAGTGGTGAGACAGGATCTTCACCCGTCTCTTGAAGAGACCTTCCAGAGTCCCTGCAGTAAGCGATTGCTCTTCTAGCTAAGCTTTCCATGCAATGCTCTTTAGACAACAACTTAGTCTCTTCCTGTTTCAGCGCCAACAGATGAACACTTATTAACATAATGTTCTCTCAACATTCACAGATGAGCATGCAGGAGTATGAATTAATTCATGATGAGCAAGAAGATGAAAGTTGCCTACAGAAATACCGCAAACGCTGCATGCAGGATATGCACCAGAGGCTGAGTTTTGGGCCGAAATACGGTTATCTGTGTGAGCTGCAGAATGGGGAACAGTTCCTGGAAGCCATCGAGAAAGAACGTAAAACTACCACTGTCATCGTCCATATTTATGAAGATGGCATCAAGGGCTGCGATGCTCTCAACAACAGCTTGACCTGCCTGGCAGCCGAGTATGCCACCGTGAAGTTCTGCAAGATCAAGGCCTCCGACACAGGGGCTGGAGACCGCTTCTCAAGTGACGTGCTTCCCACTCTACTTGTCTATAAGGGCGGGGAGCTTCTGAGCAATTTCATTAGCATTTCTGAACAATTCAATGAGGAGTTTTTTGCTGTGGATGTGGAGTCTTTCCTAAATGAGTATGGGCTGCTACCTGAAAGGGAGCTTCCAGCGCTGGGAAATGGCAACACGGATGAGCAAGATGTTGAGTAATTAGAGAGCCACAGTCCTCACTGTCTCCCTTTCCTCCTCAGTATGTTATAAATCAACCTCAGTAACGCCCATCTCATTTAGAGAAGGCTGTCTCTGCTAACTTATTTGTAAGATACGCATATATAAACATTGCTTAACTGTTAGTATGTGAATGTTACTTAAAGCACATACAACTGGCAGTCTTGTACATAATTATTTCTACGCCAGCCACAAGTAGTAGGAAGAACAGGAGACGACAATGGTGATCTCAAAGAAATTAAGAAAAGAAAAAAAAAATTTAAAAGTGAGGGCCCAAGCGTGTCTCCACGAAGCACACGAGAACTTCATTTCAGCAGGAACAGGGCTGATCCATCCCTCTGCATACACAAAAAGCCATCTCTGTGCTCTGGAATTATGGCGAGTCCTGGCTCCTCAGATTCACTTCTATCGACTGCAGTAGGAACGAGATCTCATCCAGCAGTTTTAAGGACAAACAAGTAACCCAAAGTCCTTACATTCGTAAATGGCTTAGGTATCCAGGACATTATTTTATGCTTCTGCATTTAACCTTCAATATTCATGAAAATACAGAAGTTAGCTCAGCACTTATAGAAGTCCGTCATCCAAACAGCTAACACAGACACATTATTAGCTAATTTCAGTTCATTGTTGCTCCATATTTTGAACAGAAATATTTAAAATGTCTGCGAGTTACTGAAAAAGTATATTGTGCTTATGTAATAACTCCGAATAAAGCTTTACAGCTCTCAACACTTGCCATTGGAAGTGTGAAATATATTGGTAGTGTATAAACTTAACCTTAAAAACATGTGAAATATTAGTAAGCATTCATTAGATATTTACTAAACTCAAAGTTTTAAGTTTTGCTAAAGGTGTGCTGCTGGGAACTACAATTTAACAATCCTTTTGAGAAAAAGGCACAGGGTAAACTCACTATAAACCTTCTCTCTCTCTGTAGGTCTAAAAAATCCACTTCTTCCAGTTCTGATACAAGACAAGAAAACATAAGAAACATTTCAATGACTTTTGCACACTGGCAAAGTCAAAGGCTGAATTTTACTCTGAGGATAGAAACATCTGTATCTTACTCTGAGGACAGAAATATCTGTATCTTAACTGCACACAACTTCGCTGATAGGACTTGAGATGATCAAAATCTTAAACATTATTTTTAGTACTCATATGACTCACCCGTTTTTATTTGATTTGATATTTTCACATTTTGCTCACTTCGGAGTGGGAGTTTTCAGTTTTGCTTCAGGTCAGGATCTCACCACGGAAATGTCACTCTGAAATTCTGCACGCGGATCAGTAAGAATTCAGAATTGAGTGGCCAGGACTAAGCAACCATTGCTGCAGTGATATAACTCACACATTCAAGTAGGTTCTTACCACTCTTTTAAACACTTTTTTTTTTTTTTTCCACTTTTCATTCACATGGAAAATTCACAGGAGTAGCAGAAAGTTACACTACTTTCCAACAGATCTGCATAACAAAATAATTAGACTCAAAAATATTTGGGAAATACAGCCCTGCAAAACATTACTGGAGTCATTAGATACCATCTCAAACAAAACAGTTTAAACACGACTTATGCCTTGCTTTAAATAATGGCAAAAAAAAAAAAAAAAAAAGAAAATCTGTCTTTTGTTTGTCCAATTTTAGGGACTATCAAAATGCTACTGAATTTCTACTTTTAATATTCTTTTGCCATGGATTAATATTTTAACAGACCACTCCAAAACTTGCCGCATGTACACTAAGCAATACGAACGAAGTTCCTTATCATCTCTTAACAATGTACAATCTTCTTTACCTGTAAAACAATTCATGATTTTATTCCACCAAAAATTCAAACAGCACCTTCAGAAAATGTTATGACTTCTGTGTTGTAAATTTCTGACTGTCATAAGTTTTTCTGATGGAACTCCAAGTGGAATAAAGCTTTTCCCTTAGAGCAGTCCCTTCTCCCCTTACTCAAGCAAGATGTTTACCCCTCAGCTATAATCACCATCATCTTAACATTTCATTTGCATCAGTAGGCTGACTCTCCAGAAAGATGTGATTTGCAGACATACCTAACATTATGAAAATCTCATGATCTTATAATAGGTTATGCAGAAAATAATGAATTCTCTTTTGTCTATTACAAAAATAGCCAGCTGCTTGAGTAGCAGCACAGTATTTATCTTGCATTTTCTGATGATACGTTTTAAAGAGGAAGCATGATAAATTTCTGTCCTCTACACACCAGAAAATCTCCACGTAACTGGTGGGAACTTAATGTTCTTGAGAACTTTCCCTCTTCATCAAACTTGGTTCAAAAGTTATTAGGCTGCAGATCAGCAGCCTGATCATGTAAGTTTCATTTCTTTGACAAACCAGGCTGTAAAGCAAAAAAAAACCCTTAAACAAGAACCAGCACAGAAACTACATTTACAGCTAGTTGTAAGAAATAAGCTGACACTCCAATTTACGAGATAGATTAAGCATGCTTAAGCAGGATTTCCTTCAACCTGTAATTAACAAACAAAGAAAAAGAAAACACACATGTGACGCCAAGCCCCAACAGAAGCTCATGACTAATGAAGTTGCAAATAAAGCTCTGATCACAGCAGTCATCTGTATTTCTGCAGAAAAAAAAAACCCAAAAACTTAAAAACAAAAAGCAAGACTTGACTCAAACATCGTATTACTGCACAAAGATTCACGAATAAGTAAATGCTTCAGTAAGCAGCTGGGAGCAGCCTTCCTGCTACCCTCAGCTACAGCTACTCTTCCTTTTGACTCAAAGTCACAGAGACCCTGAGGGTCCTCAAATATTCTGATGCAGATGAAAACAGAGGAGAGGGGGGAACTAATTACCAGTGGTGTCACTGCTGATCAAACTAAGAGCAGAAGCTCTAGTAGATGCATGGCTGTTAATCGGCTGGTGAATGCTGCCCCTCAGGTCTGAGGCATTATAAACCTCATTGTACAAGACCACTGAGGCTTTTCAAAACTACACAGCACAGAAATTAAGGTTTCTGTAAAATTATTCCGCAATGTCACTATTAGAACTGCACTTAGAAGAGCCAGATATTCAGATGTGGAAATCCCAACCGTTCCTTTAGGTTCTTACATATTAAAATAAAAATGTATTTGCAGTCATGGATACAAATTAACAAAGTTCAATTTCAGTCAAGATGGGAGTTTTCACAGTCTAAAAGCTTCAGAAGATGATATAGGTAGCAGGAAAAGGATAAACCTGAGGAAAACTTAAGCAGCAGTCAAAAAACAGACTTTTAAAAGGGTGCTTTCCTTTTTTCTTACGCACACCTTTTTGTTTTTCTTAAATCATTTTCTTACGTTAACAATGGCTAACAGTACAAAAAGGACGGGAAGCAAGACGATAATGAAATCCCCTCTTGGTTAGTTCTGTAGTTCTTAGACAAGCGAGAACCTGCTTTCTTCTACATCCACTATTTCCTCATGGAAAGATGACTAGAAGGCTCAATCTGTAGATACAAGTCAAATTACTCATTTTTTTCTTTGACAGGATTAAATTATTCTTATTGCACAGATGGTGGTTAAATGCAGACTCCTGTATTAATGCAGAAATCTCATCCGAAGCAACTTCTTTCTTCCAACCCCAAACTGGAAAATTAGACTTCCACAGATCCTTGATACCTAGTTAGTTATAAGCTGAAGGATTAATTTGACAGTCTGTAATAACACCATAAAGAAAAGGATCATTTGCTAAACATAGAATAAGCTTACAGGGAGGGGAAGAAAAAGGGAGTTCTTTGCTAGGGGATCCATGGAATAATACCTCCAAACAAGCTCTACTTTTTATACTGTAGGTGCTAAACAAGAAGAACCACTGGAAGAGCGTTTCATGACAATTTTCTTCTCTGGTGTAAGATAGTTAGCATCTCAAATGTTGTACTTCACTTCTATGGCTAAGTTTTGAGTAACAGGCAACTACAGAATAACCGGTTTGTATTCTACCTCCAAAAGCATACCTCCGTCCCCAAAAAAAGAAAGGAGACCAAAAGAGACAAAAGAAACCCACTTTTCTTCTCGTTACTCCCTTTCTCCTCTTTCTAATAGAGACTTTAGCAGAGCAATTTTTAAACCAACCATATTTTGAAGCGCCTTACAAAATTCATCTCATTTTCTGGATAGCCCTCAACCTCCCCTGGAATCCAATACTTCTGCGTAATGTCATTTTGCCTATTGATTCCACCCCTCTGCACGGAGTAACACGCATCTATAAATCACGGAGCAGCTGAAGGACTTACCTGAAAACAGTGCCTCCATTACAACATCCACTTTCCTCTGAAAGGCCCTACTTCAGCAATGCTGAGCACAAAAGATCAACACTGTGTTCCAAAATACAGTTACAATACTAAAAGCAAATCTTCCAAACACGTAAAAACAGAATACACAGATGAGGCAACACTATTTAAGACATCTTTCTCATAGTTGCCTTTTATTAGAAGTATCCCAGTACATCCTTGATTATGCGTTAGAATCGAAGCGTTTGTATTTTTTCTTAGTGTTCCAAAGCCTTTATACAAAAAAAAAAAAAAATTGCAGTGGTATTAAAATGCCCTAAAATTTGGAATTCTTTTCTATTGTAGTTCAGATCCAAGTAAACATCACATTTTATATACGAATTTTCTTTATTAACCTTAGTAGAATTCTTCCCTCCTTCTGCTCTCCTCATGGTGAGTAAACAATAATGTTATCACCTAACGTAGCCAGGAGAATATCTCGGAATGGAAAGCTATCTCTTTATAATCTAAAAATCCTGATCAGCAAACAATTTTGACAACTTGCATGTGTCTACAGGATAATCCACAAGGGCTGCCTAGACATATGTCTTGCTGAAATAGTTAATATTCCAAGAGCATCACGACTGAATCAGAGCTGGACAGAGAAATAGGCATCAAGAGTCACGGAGTAAAAGGCAGCATATACACATCTCGAAATTTCTACGCATTTCATTGATTTCTGAGTTCTCCAGGTCTTGAACTAAGGTATTTGCAGGCTGGATTGGTCTAGTCTTGAAACTACTAGAAACTATTTGTTTATTTATTACACTAGTTAACCAATACTACCTAAACCAATGCATATTGTGGAATGTTGGCTTCACTAAATCTAATTTTTCCCCAGTTAACTTTAGTGAGATGAGATTTCTCTTAGCAAAGGAACCCTTAAAGCAAGAATTGTTATACCAGGTAACTACACTAGTCTTACCAATAGCCTGAAAAACATCGGTAGTAGCATTTTGCTTTAAAACACCAAGTAGGAAGAAAATGAAGGTTCTACATTTGTTTAAGGGATTTTTCTAGAAAATACTACTATCGTTCATTTATACAGAGTGATAGGGTTAGTTTCTTGTGAACTTGATTCACCTTCTACTTGATACTGTAACCGCATTATTCTGCTTGATATAGAGAGTGCATGCTGGAACAAGGTAACTGAACCTATCATTACAATTTGTATTGCACATCTACCTGGTGACATTTAGGCAACAATTCCTATTTATTAATATATTAAACCCACATGTTTCCATCTTGTAACTGGCCAATAGTTCCAGGAAGTTCCAGTTGCTTGAGTCTAATCACTGAAGTAATTGAAAGAGAAGATCGATGCAAAGACTGCGACAGCAGCTGCTATTACCACACCTAAAATAACAAAGGAAATGCATTCAGTGAGTGGTGAGGGCAGCACAGTCATCAGCAGCAAGGGTGTGGAGGGCAGGGCCAAGGTGAATGACAAGCAGGAGGAGAAACTGTAAGAGCCACCCCAAAAACTATCTACCGCTGCTAAGCCTAAATCTAAAGCTACCATGTCAGATAATTAAATTATAACAGCTCCACGTGACATTACTAATCTGAGCAGGATCCTTCCAGAAATCCATTTGGCTGCATACTTCTGTAGTACATTGGCCACATCCTGGCTCATAAACTAATGCACTACTGCTTAACTCTAGGAATCAGACTAGAAAAAAATAACCAAAAAAAAAAGCTTTAAGAAACAGAAGCTATTAAGTTTTTTCTTTTCTGTGTGGCACTACATCTACGCTGTAAGTCTCTTTGTAGCACAAGAGTCATTTTTCTGTTGATTAACATGCTGCTTACTGATGCAGCTGAAAAGACAACACACAAAAAAACCAAGACACCTGAGTGATGATTCAAGGGAAAACATTTTTACATCCAAAGCAAACACATATTTACTGCTACCACTCTTTAATCTTCCAGTTACCATGTTCTACTTCTAAGAATTAATAGAAAACAAAAGTTACTGTTTTGTTGACTAAGGTGTAACCGTATTTTAATATGAAAAGACAGTCACATCTCACAGCAAAGAGAACTGTACTAAGTGCAGACAGATATACGAGAGCCGGATGAAGGAGTATCATGGAAAAGTTGTGTTTGAAAGAAGAGTTCTGTGGCTGGTGTTCCCTGAATTATTGAGGCTGACAATTAGCACCCAAGCCCATACGTATTTGTCAGCTTCGGAACAAGATTAGTGAGTCACTAGCCAATTTATGCATACATATTTGACAAAGCCATTCAACTGTGGGTTTTTTGGTTTTTTTTTTTTAAAGTACGGAATTATAGAAGTGGTTGCTCTCCAAAAAAGAAATAAAGCTGCATGAGCCTTTTGTATTGACTTGTGGGCTGAACAAATGCAAACACTGCTTTTGTTTCAACAGTGGGCTGTGGTTCTTTCTTCCCCAGAAACACCCTGCACCTACACCACTGAAAGAGGGACTCATTTTAGAAAAGTATCGTATTAATCTCACCAGTTTATTCATAATGCTGTGGAAGCTTACAGTACTGAAAGGGCCCATTATAGTTTCTGGATTGCCAGAGCAAAAATCAGGGAAGTAACGTACCCATATTTTGTTGGAGTTTCAACAGCAATGTTGCTTTTGTCAGTTGTTTCTGCTGTGTGTCATCCATGTTGTCCATAATTGGACAAATATCAACTGCAGAAATCAAGTGAAGAAGTGAATACCAGGTGAAAAGCTAACAGTTGTGTTTTACCATTGAAATAATGCAAAAGGCCAAGAACTTCCTATCAACTTTATAAAGTACATTTACAGTAGAAAAAACAGGTTATTGCAGTAGAAATGGTACAGTAGCAACAGCATGGTACTAAACTATTCTGTATGGCTGGAAGAGTAAAAATGAAGAGGAAAAAAACATTTGGGAAGGAGTTCCTCTCCCAAAATTCATTTTCTACACCCTGCTTCCAGAGTAACACATCCAACCCCCTTTACATAACCTGGGGAGAATCCAACTGCTCTGAGAGGGAATCCCCAAAATGAACCATTAACCACCTTTCAAGGTCAAAGTTTTCCCTTCAAAGTCACCTGTGCAGAGTTCAGGCTACGTGCAAAACCCACTGCAACTAAAAGAGCGAGCCCAGCATCATTTCCCTACCTAACAGCCATAACTTTTTTTAAAAAAAAAAAAAAAAAAAACACCACACAGAAATTCCTTGTTGAAGATCCCCTAAAAATACACTTTCAGAGCAGAGAGGACACATTCCCCTTTGGAACAATTACTAAATCCTTAGACAGCTCAGCCAGGATGTGAGAGAGCTTGACTCTATTTCCAGACTGACGGGATTCAAACCCATATCTGTTTCCTTTCCAAAGATTTCCCTAATCGCTTGGCTATATCCAGCTTGTTAGACAGGAGGAGGAGAGAAAGAAGGGGATTAATCTCGAGTCCTCTAGCTGAGCTTGTTCGTTTGTCCTACACAGAGCAAGCATGCTTTGGACTACGCAGCTCAATCATAAGGTTACTTGATGATGGTGGGCCAAACATCCTCAATTTCTTTCCCGTCCCCAGGACAGTTTGCTAAGGCATCACTTGTCAAAAGTTCTGATTACAATTCAGTAGCTACTATTGCAGCTATCTTCTGGACAAATAAACAGTAAGAGAAAGTGTTTGTGCTATTGCAGTGAGATCTGGATGTCTTCAAAAGAACAGAATCGGCATGCTGACATGAGAAAAAAAAGACTAACATATTGCTCTTATTCAGAAGATGAAGAACAACCCACAGCAGTACCAGTTACCAAGTTTTAGCAGTCCATGGACTACTGATATAAATAAAAACAGATCTCCCATTTCCAGAGTGCAGTTGTCAATCACCTATAAATTACAAATTATATAGTTGAGTAATAAGGCACAGCCCTTGTATGATTCATATGAAAATGATTCATGGAAAAGTACTTTATCGTATCATTAGCTATGGACAACTATGTCTTAGTTTTGATTAGCAAACAGGACAGTTTGTGCCCTCTAACTTTATGTTTCTTTGCACCTTAAGAACTGCTGCACTTTTCTGAAGGTAACTTTTGAAGCTGCACATCAAGGCAGCAATGCTCACTTGCTCGGGGGGGAAAAAAAGAGTAAAAAAGAAAGAAACGCCCTGGAGCTATTTAGTTACCAAAGGCATTTATGCCATTATGGAAGACTTGCATTTAAAGCAGCTGTAGTATAAATCACACAACGAGTTTTCAAAAGCAGATGCTTTCTGGTACCAATTATATGAATCCTTAATTCTTCATTAATTCTTCGATTCGCTAACAAAGATGGGGAAGTGATTACCACTACCGAGGTCTTATTTATGTTTATCCACTCAGGGTTTATCCACCCCTACCTCCCCAACCAAGGAGGAGCAGGGATTTAGTAAAGCCAATCATAAATGCAGAGCTTTCAATTGCTTGTATTAAGGCACTAAATACCTTGAAACTACAGAGTTAGAGCTATTTATATTTTTCAATTATAAATAGGTCTGGTTTTACTTTCTATTTTCCATGTAACAATTTTAAAGCATGACCCAGTTGTGACCTCACTGGAGAGGTGTAGAAGGAATCAAGAGAATAAAACTGTAGGAGGCAGCAGCAGAGGCTGTACTAAGTAAGCACATAAAACTGACCTTCTCATAATACCTTTATTTCATATGTTTTGATTAAAAGCTGCTTAAAAATAAATTCTTTTGCTATAGTGGTTAGATCCTCCTCTTCTCAAGTGCATATTTTAAAGAGCAACAAAAAAATTAATTAGTTGAAAAGCCTGCTCTTGAATTTTAAACAATTCTTTTTATCAGCAAACTCCCCCCAGAACTTCACTATGGATAGCATTTCCAGTTAATTCAAGGTTGCTGCCTAAGACCACAGGAATTTTGATACAAATAGAAAGGCTGATGTCAAAATTCACTACAAACCAATTTTTATACCATTGCTGAATTTTGACTATTATTAATAAAGACAGCGCTAAGCTTTGAGAAATAACAGGTGCTACCCAAATTGGAATGATCCATTGTAAAAGCCCTCACACAAGGGAAACCCCAAACTCACATTATGTCACAAAAACATGTTTACGGCAATACTTAGACACTTCACACTAAAATACCAATTCAAAAATCAAATTGCAAAATTAATGCTTTTTCTTCCAAAGCAGAACACTTTTCTGACACAGTCAGCAGGTCTAATTTCTACAATGGCCTTCCTGGCATTAATAAAAGTGTATAACTAATTTGTGATTTTAATAAACCACAAGTTAATAATGCCATAATAATAATTACCAGAATCAAACAGCGTTGTGCTGATAGCATCATTACTGTAAGCACTATTAGCAGAACCCATTCCACAGACAAACTCTATGGTGTTCACTGGGATAAGGCCAGTGTCTCAAGTTTTTTCTAAAATCCTCTTTACGTTTTTTTCCTTTCCTCTGCATTAATTTGCTTAAAAAAAAAAAGAAAGTAAAAGAAAATAAATCCCGTACACCTAACTCTACAACCAGTAAGCTACGAGAACACACAAATTCATTTTGTGAGCTACTCGGACAGCACTTGACAGGTATTATTGGCATCAAATCTTTGTGATGCATTGCTGTTAGTCTACTCGTGCTTTATTCCTACCTCCAGATCATATATCCTTACATAAGCAATAAAGCTAAACTGAATCATCTCTCTCCCTCCCACACCTACCTGCACTGCTACAACAATATTAATTTGCTTCCCTAAGTTATACTAATTCCTTAAAGCTCAGTAATAGTTAGCTTTAAGATTATTATATTACTCGTATAATGCAAGAGAGATTTTTATTGGCTTTTCTGTTTTTCTTGAGGTTCTTGAGCTGTGTACATATTTTACTTCTCAAGATAATGAGTCAGATTCTCAGCTAACAGGTTTAGTTGAAGCCTAGGGAAAACTGATTAATTTAGAAAGACATCAGAATTTATGGTTACCTCTGAAATTAAGAAACGCAAAACCCCCTCCAAATAAACAAGTAGGTCAAGCAGAATATCAGCAATCACAGTTCACCCTGCCCAGCAAGCTCATGGCTACATTTCGCAATTTTTGTCCCTAAATATCAACAAGTGTTCGCAGTTCTCATCTGAGAATTAGTGTTGTGGATTTTTTTAAATTTAAATTATAAAACTGTAACCTGCAGCTCATATTCACATTGATGAGGGGAAAAAGGGGAGAAATGTCTAAGATCACAGGAAGTATTTTTAGAAGCATTTCAACTACATTGATATCAGTGTCACATGGGAAATGAAAAACCCAACAGGAAACAATATAAACCAGAAATATTCAGAAAAGGAAGTCAGTAACTAGATTATAGCAAAATATCTGTACTGAGGAATGTAACAGTCTCATAATCAGATCATAAACTTATAAGACATTCAGTAGAAAATGAAAAGGTCTCTCAATTTTCTTTCAAGTGAATCACAAAACTTCAGTTTGGGACACTGCATTTGATACATAAAACACTCAAAGAAAGGTATTCTGTATTTTTGAAAAAGGCAGGTTTTAGCATGAGAACTTCCGGAAAGATATATTAAACTATATATATTTTTTTGCTAACAGCATCTTTAAAGTATGTTTTAATTATTTAGTGAAAAATCTAAATTCGAGTAAAGCACTCAACTTATTCTAACTTATTCTTAGTATCAGAACTACTCAGCTCTAAAAAAGTTCAACCACTGAAAAAGTAACCAGAATATCAAGCTTTACAGGTTTTTCTTACAGTTTATTTGCCAATATAGGATCACCTCTAATTCACGTGCAGAGTAACACATGCAAACCTTGTTTAACCATATATTTATGTATCCACTGCAGTTCATGAGCTGCAACCATGGTTGCACAGATAACGCCGTGAAAGAGCAAAATATTTGAGAGGAGAAAGAGAGGTCTGTTACAAGCCAAACACAGAAACTGCAAGAACCCTTGCCATTTTTCACAAATCTATTTAAACTGTAATTAGATTGATAGAAACCCTTAGAGCTTGATATGACGTAAGCCAACTTTAAGCATATCCATATCTGGATAAAACTGGCCTATGGCATTAGTCAACATTTTCGTAATCTGTGATGCAGTCTATCCTGGGTCTCAGATATTGCATTTACCATTTACCTGTGTTAATTTCCTCCACTATATGGATATCTTCAGCTGGCACAGACTGATCCCACATCTCAACAAAACGTTCCTGGATTTCTCCAGCGGCCTCATCACCAAACTTATAATCACTGAGCATCACGCTGGATCCAGCAATGGGGACAAACAGTCTTTGAGGTAAGACATGATATTCCCTCTCAAAACCTAAAAGAAGAGAAAGGAAAAAATACTATTGAAATAAAAGCCTTGCCAGTCATGATAAGATTCCTCATTAATCTCTGACCAGAAGATAAAGCTATTGCAAAAGAACTGCTCAAGGTTTCCGTGTAAAAATCCTGTTTTCAGGCATGGCTTGTTTAGTTGTTCCTGTTTTATGAAAGTTGGGCTGCTATCATACTGATTTATGTTCTTACGTTAGTCTCTCCAGAAATACCCGATACACCTCCAAAACAGACCATAAAATGTTGAACAGACCTTTCTTTCATGTTTAGAATGACTAGCAA
Organism: Balearica regulorum gibbericeps; assembly: GCF_011004875.1. Classification (NCBI taxonomy): domain Eukaryota; kingdom Metazoa; phylum Chordata; class Aves; order Gruiformes; family Gruidae; genus Balearica; species Balearica regulorum. The sequence continues at coordinate 33,221,860 of NC_046191.1, read as the reverse complement.
AAGAACTCTGGGAAAGACTGCAGATAAGAGGGTACACAGAACAGCACATGATTTCACCACCACAAAGGACTGAAAATGCTTGGCTGCTTCATGCCATACTTACAACCATGAAGTACGGGTGCCACCTGAAGAGGAAACTGAAAACTGCATGCAATTGAAAACATCAAGTTTAAGTCGTGCAACTTGGATAACGCTGGCTAACACCAAAACGAACCGTGTTATCCTAAAGTAAAGGGTAATTCTGAACATGAATTGGTTTTCCTTACACAATCAACCTGTTTCCATTTCTTTTCTATTTTTTCTAAAATCATTATCAAAGATAGTATCTTTTAAAAGGCTTTCATTTATATAAGATCTTCAAATTGATATTTCAATTACCTAATAATATTTGGTTTAAAAAAACCCCAAAAACCAATACAACAAGAAAACTTGATAGCATTGCACTGACTCAAAGAAGTTTAAAGCATCACCCAGCATGAGCAAGGAGATCTGGTCTCAGCACGTACTCCCTTAGTTTTTAATATACTCAAAGTTTTATTTTCGCTAGATTTGTGTTCTGGCCTCGGCATGGTGCTCTGTTAAATTCAAGCTAATGCAATCCAGCAGTTATTCATGTTGCTGAAATACAATCTACTTCTTTAAAAGACACAAAGCCTGTAAAATAGTATTTGATGAAGGGAAATAAGTTCAGGGGGCAGAGATACCATAAATGATATATTTGTATATAAAAACAAAAAATCAGGATACTTCTTCACACCATAATCACCACTTACAATGCCATATTTAATTTAATGGCAATCACAGAATCACAGACTAGTTTGGGTTGGGACTCACTTGGTTAATAGTATGTTGTAGAATTGTAGGATGATTTGAGTTGGAAGGGACCTCAAAGCCCATCCAATTCCAACCCCCCTGCCACGAGCAGGGACAGCCTCCACTAGCCCAGGCTGCCCAAAGCCCCATCCAGCCTGGCCTTGAACACTGCCAGGGAGCCAGGGGCAGCCACAGCTTCTCTGGGCAACCTCTGCCAGGGCCTCACCACCCTCACGGGGAAGAATTTCTTCCCAATATCTAATCTATTGAACTTCAGAGCTCACGTCCACTAACATTCATAATATAGGTGATATAAAAACATGGAAGGCCATGTCCAGTTGTTTCTTTTAATCCTACTAAGCTTTAACATACTTCAATATTAATAGGAACATCAGTGATTTTAAAAAAGAATAATAGAAATTTGAAATGTGCAAGTTACAGGTAGAACTTCAGTGACATGAGTTTCAACTACAGAAGTTTTTAAAATTCCAAAATTTCCCATCAGTGAGAAAGAAGCTGAAATCGCGTTTTGTGGTCACGAGAACTGAATACAAACTTGGTGTGAAAGCTGCAATGCTAAAGAACATATCTGAACTTGACAAAACATCTCCAGGTTTAAGAAAAAGTCAAGGCTGACAAACAAATTGTGCCATTTGCTTTTGATTCTGCTCTAGCCATACTGGAACTTCAGTACACCAGCATAAATTTTCTAAAACAACCAGAATTCACTGCAAAGGTAAGATTTTTTTTTCTTTTTTTAATTCCTACTTTTTTTGTGAGGTCCTTCATTTATAATCAGATCTTCAAACAGTATTTCACACCGATCCCCCAATGTGTTTATTATGTCTCTTTTCAAAGCCTGCAAGGACAAAGTGAAAACATCAGTAATATAAAAGCCATTTGCAAATCTTTTGACTAGTAGAGAAACAACAAAAGCAGTCACTCATACGTTTAACCCAAGTTGAAAGAATAGTTTTTCCCCAGAAAATAAAAGCTACAAAGGGAATTAAAAGAAGTCCAATAAAGATAAACTAACATCAAAAGAAGTGCAATCAAAAAGGAAAACAAAAATGAAAAGCTGAGGAAAATTTTAATATTGTTAGAATAAGAACTGGCAAATTCTAGACATTACCATTAAAAACAAACAAAAATAATTATAAGATGCTGACTCAATAAAGGGGAGGAAAAAAATAAATCACTAAAATAAATCTGTATTTTTCCCTCTAGACATACAAAAATATAGTCTGTAACCTTTTCTTAATTTTAAGAAAATTCTTCCAAGCCTAATCACTTTGACAATTCATGCAAAGATTCACCAGAGAACAGCCTTCACACCAGGAGACATACCTGCCAGAACTGAAAAAGGAACTGACCCCACCACATACACACGCAGATGGTTTCTAAAACAATCCCTATGTTCAAGGGGATGAACGTTTTGACCCCAGTTTAGACTATATCATTTTGGCAAAGAAAAAAACAGTATGACAAATTTCACGTATTTCAGAAGAAAATTTCTGATGAACTAACCACCTTTTCACTACCTGAACAGCTTCTTTGACTTTCGGCTTGTTGTTATGTACGTAGGCTCTGCATTTCACAGCACCTTTCAGATTTATGGAACCACTGCAGACCTGGACTGTAGCTGTTGATCTATGACTTGAACCCTGGGACTGAAAAATAAACACATTTCAGTTTTATCTTGTTACCTAGGCACTTGCAGCATGAGTAACAAAAAACAGAACTAGGAAATTAATAGCATACCTTAATATGTTTACTTATAACCTGTTTTCCCTCATAGTTTATAACTCTAATTTTTAATTTCGTTTTACTTTTCTTAGTTAAGACTGAAAATCTCTCTCCTCCTCCATTATGGAAAATGTATTTACTTTTCCAGACATTCCATTTCTTGCAATTTAAATATATGGCTATAAGACTTCTAAAACTTTTCAGGCAAGTGGCTTGTGGCTAATACCAGTATTGCAATCTAGACATCTTTTTAAGATTTTTTTTAACAATGAAGTTTGTGTGTTTACAATACAATAAGCATAACCTGCGGTATCCTGAGACTCATCCCATCAGTCAGTACTAAATTATAAATGTGGTCACATTTAGAACTGTATCAAACTGTTGCCTAGAAATATTCACCCTAATTACCAAAACAATGAGTGTGCCCCATGAAGCGCCCTACGACAACACCTGGAAACGCAGGGATGCGTAACTTCCACACAAACTGCATAAACTACCTCTGCCAAAATAAAAAGCTTTCCTTACTCTGAGGCAATTAACCATTGGAATAATGGAACAACAAAAGAAGCTGAGATACTCACCAAATCTTTAAAATGGCATTTTATACATTTCTAAAAGTTTTGCGAAACATAGTTCATGGATTCTCTAAAACTACCTGACATGATGGGATGGCCTGTGCTGTCAAGAAGTCTACAAAACAATATGTGGACACATATGGACTTCAGGACCCAGTCGAGGGCACCTAAGTCAGGGTTCAAGTCAGCATAACCTCTGGTAGCGAGGTAACTCCTGACACAGACCCAACAACTCCAGGATCTGGATCTTAATCCAGAAATAGTGACTGAGCTTCTGACGAAAGCATTCAAGTAAACATCCACAGCTAGCTGTGGCAAGTTGAAGCGCAGGGGCGATTCTGAACTTCCAAATGATGTAACGTCACCTTGAAATCAACATACGTAGGTACGTACAGGCATCCTACTATCAAACAAATTAGTTTGCAGTTTTTCAGATTTTCCTTCCAGCTATACTATGCAATTCTTAGACAACATGGTTATCACAGCACGAGAATTCCCAAAGACATGAAATACGCAGATCTGACCACAGTGTCACAGTCGATATCCACGGGAGAATAAAGTCTTAGGACAAAGTAAACTGGGTTTCTAGTCAATAATTCAAAATGTTCTTTTAATTTTTTTATTCAGTTCTATTAGATAACAGAGAGGTTATAGTTTACAAACCACTAAATACTTACCAGCTGTGTCAGAACTTTGACATCAGAAAACTGAGTGCTGGACTGAGTATTTCCTCTTAACTTTTTCTGAGGGGAAAAAAAATTGTGTGTGTCATGAAACAGCAAAAAAGTCTCCCTGAATCAAAATCTCCTCACTATCACATAAAATTTCTCTTAGGTCATACCTGTTAAGAGAGAAAAGTGGCACATAGAAAAAAGCCATGAGAATATAATTACAAAACTAAAAGGAGAGATGAATGCATCAGCCAAACAACGTGTTTCCACTCTTTGTTAAACATTTAGACACACGTAGGTCTTAGAAATCTCATCACCTACAGTCACACCTTACTCATGTTCTTTAACGAGCAGACAGCTTATAGAAAAATTTTTAGTCAGACTTCACATATAATTATCGTGTTTGCATTGCCAGAGGAAGAGGAGGCAATCTGCAGGAATGCAAGTAGTCCAGCGTATTAGTTACCCAAAGTAGGCCAATTAGATCAATAAATATTGTACAGAAGATGTCTCAGCCGATGCTTTATCACACTGGAGGTTCTAACTTCACATCTATTAGAGTTCAATTCCTTGTGGTTCGGTACTCACCTGCCCTTCCAGTAGTTCTGCATCATCATCTTTGACTTGTCCATTGATCAGAAAAACACTGTCTTCTATTTGTTTTGACCATCGATTTAATCCATTCTTTAAAAAAAGTGGAAACACAAAAATTTCATAAGAAAGAGGAAAGAAAATTTCACTAAAAGGGTTGGACAGTATCATGCTGAAAATTATAGAAAGACATGTTTCAACACTTACTCCTGAGAGTTTTAAAGTCTCTGAAAAATCTGTCTACATCTTTTGCCAAAGCTAAAACTTAAACCCAACATGTTCAGAATATATACATTAAGAAACAAGCTTTTCAAAATATGCGCTACCCTTGGGATTTGATTTTTGTAGAGAGGGATGCAGCCAAGTGAAAGTCCGTTAAAATTAAAAGCACCCTTTACCCCTGTTCTAATTCGATGCAACCTTTCACTAGGTGAAGCAGAAGAGACTTTAGTTGGAATGCTCATGACAATTGCTTAATAAGTTTGAGCACAAGAAACTGCCAACACTAAGCACAGCAGAAGAAGAGCTATCCACATTTCTTATACTATGAATGCTTCACATTAACTTCAAATTACCCTTAGAAGAGAAATAACTGCCAAACATTCTCCACTGATTAGTCCTACTCCTCTACTCACACCATTCAAATCTTTCTCATTTAATTTTCAACAGAAAAAGTAGTGTAGAGACCAACTACACAACTGGTGCAACCGGTCAGTTACCTTGGTATTCTTCTCCAAGTCATGGTTTGGTGAAGTAGACAAAAGTGGAATGTGAATATTAACATTTACTGTGCAGTCCAAAGCTAACCAGGAAGCAGACAGAGCACTCTGGTATTTCCAATCTGCTGGTTTAGCTGAACTCTGAAAGCAGAAAAAAAAGCATCTATACAAAACACTCTATAACTCAGATTCCTTTTTTTTTTTTGAAACATTACTTGTCATGCATTAAAAGCTGTATATGACACATGACAACAAGCTTACCTTTGGGTCTTGTACATCATAGGTTCGGCAAACTACTCTTTGCTACTTAAAGAAAAAGATCCAGTGAAAAGCAAAAAAACAAGTAAGAATAATCCACAATTAACTTTGTCCTTTACTTCTTTGTTGAGCTAATTTATGCTCTGAAGGAAGTTCTCACCTTTCATTAGCATAAAAAAGTGGAAAAACATTTGACTGTAAACTCCAACTACTATAGTGATGCTGTCCCATCTCTTACAAATACCTTAAGATCAATAGGTATTCACAGGGAGAACTACCAATGCACCAATTTGTCCTGATCTCTCTCACCTCTCTAAAGAAAAACCTTGTTCCCTCTTCTTATATTATCTCATTATCAACAGACTCAGAATTCTTCTGCAGCACTAGTACAGATCCATTACTTCCTGCTTCCACGTATGTATCATTGATAACAGCAAGCTCAAGAAGTTATACAGTATTTTAGATGTTTTACTCAAATTTATGCAAATCAAACCTGACTAGGGAAGCTAATTTGATGCCATCACACAGACAAACCTAACAGTAGGAAATGATGGAAATTTTGCAAGCATAAAAGGGTCAATATTCTTACGCACAGCTAGTCAGAAAACTTCACGATTTCCACTTGCTGATCTATGCCTACCTGAACTCAACTTCCTCCTCCCAAGTTATTCTTCATTCAAAAATAGCTACAGAAGAGAGGTGGGGGTAGCAGTCTCCACCAATAAACTTTATTCATGAAGGATACTTTTTCGTAGCAGAACAAATTTGAAGAGCTGCTCTGTCCGAGACCTCCTCCTCAGCAGGTTTCCAGAGCCTTCTTTTAGTCAAGGACTTTTCCACTGAGAAGATCAGCTAAAGATGAAAACAGTATTATGCATTTTTCCACAGAAATACTGCATTATAATTTCTGGAAAATAGTCTTGCATTAAAGTTCTAAGTCCAAGTAATATCATAATTATGTATAAAATACAGCTTACATGTCACCAAAATGTCAGGTTAAAAGAACATTCAACCAAGATTCATAGCCAACTACTCCAAAGCGAAAGTTGATTGTGAAATCTTAATTCAGCTTCCTTATAAACCGAACCAAGCAAGACACATTTCACATACTCAACTTGTATGCTTTTCTCCTTACAAAAATATTATGGCTTTATGCCTATCAGCCGAAGATCAGGAAAGAGAGCTGTGCAAAATTGCTACTGAATCAAAAAACCACAGATTTTAATTCAGCAATCACCTGAACACAACTCATCTGTTTTTCTTGGCTACTAGTTTCAGCAATCACAACTGAGATCCGATTGCATCGCACTGTCAATAGTGAATCTTGGGCCTTACGCTTCAAAACCTACTCATGTTTCAATCACTTATCATGGTTACTTTATGAAAAAGATAAAATGAACCTACATCTACAGGACAGAAAAGAAACGTGGCACTAGATGCCCCAATACTGTAACAAAACTGCATTTTAAGTCTATCAAACAGTAGCATGTTCTAAGTAGATTTTAAATGCAACCCCACACACCTAAGTCAAACACCACTAGTTCTGTACAAGATATTCCTTTTAAAGGAATCAGAGCTATAAATCTTTCACTATTGTAAACATCTCTAATCCGAATAATTCACGCAGACCAAAAAAGTTAACACACTGCCATTACCAACAATTGTGCCACGAGGATTTAGCTTAATATAAACCTTGAAGATGCTTTCCTTAAGCCAGAACGTCCGCTTTCAGTAAATACAGTAAGATTTGCTACTGCAGTAACAAACATCACAAGAAACAGAAAAGCTGACAAACATGAGCTGTGGCACAGTCCCATAGGACAGCGATTTCTGAGGTTTCAGTCTCAAAACCATACATCAAACCAGAACATTTGTGCTTTTAGACATAAAGCAACAAAACAACCATATATACTCAAGTCAATGATAAAAAATTACTCAGCTACACCCCTAAAGATATTCCTGCCTTTCCACCAGGAAGTCTACTTACCTTGCGCAAAGCATTTTGACTATCTTTTGACAGTTCTGGAGTTGCAATAATAAATACACCAAGAACTAATAAGCCTCCAGGAAGCATTCGAGAAACCTTAAAAATAAAAATGAACATTTATTAATAGGAATCAGAGATCTAGCAACCATGTAACTTGATATATCAAACATTTCTAATGAGATAAGTATGCATCGAGAGCAGAAATGAAATAAGCAAGACAGTTTTTCACTTACAGATTCCTCTGAAATGTAGGAACACATCTCGCAAATTTTCTCGCTTCAATCCTATCAAGTCTCTGTTTCATCATAAACTTTGAAAACAATACAGATATTTTGGTTTAAAAATATCCATACCTAGCATGGTTAGGAAGGTTCTTTTACTTGGAAAACAAAGTTACGTTTGAGATTACACAAGTGATGAGAGAGTTTTTGTCAATCTTATTTCCTTTCTGTTCTTCCCACCCTCTCAACTAACCCACACGGTGCTACCTGACTGGCGTGTGTAGTTATCCATTCTTCATCGATGGACGCCAGATTTGGAGGACTGACGTTGTCTCCCTTCTGCTCTTCCTTTGGAGGTGTTCGAACAGCCCGAATTACATAGTCTCTTTGCAGGGAACACTTTCAAAAACATTGACATAAGCAAATATACCATGAAGTCGATATCAAGCCTGAGAATATACTACATAGTACAGTAACCGTAAGGGCTGCTTTACACCAGGTATTGTTAAACTCTATAGTAATCTTTTACAGAAATAATTCCTTTATGATCTCTTTTTGCCTCTGCCGTAAAGCCTTGTTTAGTGGTAAGTTTTAATTTTGGTAATTGTGGTAAATTTTAATTTATTTTGTGTGTCATATCTTTCACAAAATCATTTTAAAGGACTTGAGTAGTTAGTTGACACCGCAAACCCTTTACGGAATTCTCTTCCAGTGATATTACCAGCATTTTGCATTATATGAGCTCAATGTGATGTTAATAGACTTATCCCAGATGATTACAGCCAAGGGTTTTTTCCGCTATCAACATGAATGAATGGAACAGACTTCAGATATTACACACTTACCTGCCCTATTAACAGGCCAGTGACATAAGGCTTTAATTTCGTGCTGAGGTCTGAAAGATACTGCCCAATAGCTTCCTCAACAAAGTAAGTTCTACCCATTTCTGCAGGTTTAAGACTAAGTATTGTAGTTGCAACCTACAAAACAAACAACGCGTGAAATCAGAGAAAGTATATACACTACACTGGTTATATGAAAAGAAGTCTCACAAAAAGATCTTGAATAGGTTAATACTTTATCTGCCAACAAAGGTTAAGTAGCTTTATGATCTGCAAGTGTGTTTTTTTAATGAACAACCTAACTGTCTATACTAGAGAAAAAAGTATGTGATTGTTTTTTGAAAGAAAGTTATTTTAAATACCTGCCACTGAAATGACATAGCAAGTCATGCAAGCAAATGCTAGGGAAAACACGTCTCCAAGCAACAATTTCTTGCTGCATCATGTTTCATCAGAGGCCAGAATGTAAAGTGCACATTTTGCATTCACATTCCTCTCTGAGGGACTTGCTAAATTCCACACGTGTACCTAAACACGCCATGCACAATTTCCACTCCAATTCCTAAGACATTAAAGGTACAGCATCGGTGGATCTCCAAAAGGCCATCTTTACAGCTCCCATCAGCAGCCATATGAACCCAGGACACGGGCACCGCCACAGACACCCCTCCCTTCCATGCACACTCATTCTGAGAACTGCTTCATGCGCTTTCACAAAAAATTAGCTGCGAAAAAGCTGATGGCAAAGAGCACATGGCGAGGAAGCAAAGGGCATTCTGAGCCTCCGCAAAGGTGTCAGCTGGAGAAAGCCGCACAGGGATGGCGGAGCTGAAGCTCTGGGCCGGGGCGAGAAGGCGGGCTGTCACTCACCCCACCTCAGCCCACCTCAGCCCACAGAGCCGGACCAAAAGCTCCCCCCTGCCCTGGAGCCCGGCCCACAGCTCGGCGGCCGCTCCCGCACAGCTCCCCCACGCCTCGGGGCGCGGGCCGCCCCCAGCGCTCCCCGCACTAGCCTGACGGGCGCGGCCGCCGCCGGGTCCCCACGCTCGGCCACCGCCACCGCCACCGCCACGGCCACCTCAGCACCGCCGCCGCCTCAGCCGAGCCCTGAGGCGGCCGAGGTCGCCGTCACCGGCAGGCGCCGCTCGCGGCCCGGCGCAAGGGGATGACGCACACCAACCCAACGCCGAGCGCGGGAAAACGGCGCGGAGAAGCAGAGCTCAGCGCCGGCGTCGCCACGCTTCGCGTGGCGGAAGCCGTAACCCCTCCTCCTGCATCTCCCGGGTACGCAGGACGCCTTGGAAGGGCGAGCGGCCTCGTGAGGGGCTTCGAGACGAAGCCTTCAGGCCTCCCGTCTGGAGTTTAGCGGCTTTCGCGCGTCAGCCAGCGACTCCAGCCTCACTCAACATGGCGGAACCAGTGGCCTTACCGGAAGCGGAAGTGCTTGCCCGCGCGCCGCCCTCTGCCTGGAAAACTACGTTTCCCATGATTCCGCGGGGGCCGGGCCGGCCTCCCGCGCGTGCGGCAGTGTTGCGCCTGCGCCGTTGGGCGCGTCGCGGCCGGTGGCGGTTAGGCCGGAAAGCGCAGCGGCTGCTGCCAAGATGGCGGCCGTGCTGCAGCAGGTCCTGGAGCGGGCCGAGCTCTCCAAGCTGCCCAAGCCGGTGCAGGGGAAGCTGGAGCGCTTCCTGGCCGACCAGCAGAGCGAGATCGACGGGCTCCGAGCCAGGCATGAGCGCTTCAAGGTGGACAGCGGTGAGCGTGGGGAGGGGAGAGGACGGGAGCGGCGGTGAGGGGGCACAGCGGGAACGGGGCAGGCCCTGGGGTGCTCCGTGCGGAGGGAGCTGCGCTGCCCAGGCGGCTTTTATCGAGTATCGGTGTCGTGGACCCCTGTGAGGAGAGGACTGACGGCGGCAGGGCTGGGCCTGGCGGGTCGCTGTTGTCTTCGAAACGGTTTCAGGGGGTTACCTGAGGCCTGGGGGGGTGGCCTGGCCGGGACGGGGCCCTGAGGGGGATGTGTGCGTCTGCTGGGAAGGGGCCCTTCAGCCCAGACGTGATGGCGTTTTTTCTCTCGCTTTCACATGGCAAGCGGAGTCTTGATTTTATTTTTTCTTTTGCAAAGGACTGTTCAGAGTTACAACTGCATTCAGCAGGGGCTTAAAGAACAGCTTTTCATCAGATTTTTAACAAGCATTGATATGCTTCAGTCTGCTTTGGTCCTTGTTGTGGAAGAGAAATAATGGCTTGTTTACCCAACCAAATGGTCTTAGGTTTATACTTCTTTTTGAAAGCCATAACCTTTCTGTAAAATGCTCCTGATAAAATCAACCTTTTTGTATTAATTTGGAGGTTACTTGATCACAGAAAAATAATACCAGTAAAGAAATGGAGTAGAAATGAGAGAAGAGTATAGATGAATGCAAGTGCTGGGCAGGGTTGTGAATATGAGTTAATTTATCAGGTAGGTGACGTACTTCACTTCCACCTTTCCTTCAGACTTTCATGAGAAAAATCTTGCCAAAGTTAATAAAGCATAATGTAAATCAAAGTAACCCACAGATTAAGCAGGTTAGTCTCTTTAAGGTCCATTCTTCTCATATGCAGCTGGAAGGACAGCATTATTTTAAGTCATAAAATATAAGTTAAAAATTCCTCAGTACTTCCTTAGAAGCCCACTATACCCAAGGGTGAGATTAGTTCTGCTTTTACTAAGTATTTTACAGTTAAGCTCTATGACACAGTTACTGTTTCAGATAACCAAAATTTAAATCTAATTATTTTTCCAGTGCTGTGGGATGTGCAGCCCAGAGCACAAGAGCTCATTTTAAGAAGTGTTCATTAAAGATTTTTCTAAATCAAATCTCTTGATACCTAGGGTTATGTGCATTTGATTGTATGTGTGTAGGAATATGCTACAGGTAAAAGAAGTTTTAAATTGACGAGATCACACTGCATAATTGTGCTGATACAATGTTGTCTAGCTGTATCAAAAATGTTAAAGATCTACTAAAATTAACTAGGCTGTTATTTTATGGATCATTTCTGGAAGCATATCACTTTCCATGCTAACAAAGTATTTTAAACAATGTTAATTCAATGTGGAAATGCATCTTTTTGCCTTCAAAAGTACTTTTTTCTTCAAATTCTACTGTAGTCTTACTATTTTTAGATATTTTTTTATAAATGCAGTTCTATCCATTAATATGGATCCTTGATTAAGGTGAGAAAGAAGAATATATGTTTATTAAGTGAAGTTGGGATAACATTGTTATTTTGCAGAGCAACAGTACTTTGAAGTGGAAAAGCGTCTGGCTCAAAGTCAGGAGAGACTTGTAAATGAGACACAAGAGTGTCAAACTCTCCGTGAGGAGCTTAAAAAACTTCGTAAGTATAACTGCACGCTCTTAAGATTGGACAGGATATTAAATTCTTTAGTCCAATGTTATGCTGAAATGCTTTAAGTTTTAAATAGGATTTGAAAATCCATCCATCAACTGTATTTGTTATTTCTGCAAGTAGAGAGATGTTTTGCTTTTGTGTTCAAGTTGGCTTTTTTTAAATGAAATTTTTGTTCTAATGGGGGAAAAAACCCCTTGTTTTCTGACTTTTGTGGTAATAGTAGTACAGTGGGTTATGTATTGATCTTCACAATAAATGCCTCTGCTCTAAGGATTGCATTAGTTTGCCACAATACTACCTAGTCCATTTGTATGGACTTGAATTCTTCTCCTTCTTTTTTTTTTTTTTTATTTAGTTAAGGGAAATTTTTGGCTTAATTGCATTTGGAGAGTGAATTCTGTCATTATGTTGCAGTGGAGATCCCTCACTACTATTTCTTCTTATCCAACAGATGAACAGTTGAAGTCACTGAATGAGAAAAATAAAGAACTTGAAGCTGCTCAGGACCGTAATGCAGCTCTTCAGGTACTGGAAGAGTTTGATGATAAGTTGAAAGACTTTGGTTCACCTGTCTCATTGCAGCAAAGAATGCAGTCAGTTTCCAAACTGAACTATATCAGTATCGGTACAAATATGTACTGATGTACTTATTTACATGGCCGTGTGTACAGGAAAATTGTGTGGGTTTTTTAAGTAAATGCTGGTGTTTTCGCAAACTTAATTACAGGTGCTTTTATTTCAGTTTGAATAGATTGTTTCATTCTAGCTGAAATCTGTTCTGAAGTGACTTTAAGCTGAACCTCAAAAATCGATGAAAGAGGTGTTCTGTTTTCTTCCCATCCTTTCCCACACTCTGGCACAGTTTTCCTTGCATTGTGCTCAAAAGTCATGGAGTTGCAGGGTGAGTCACTTCAGCTGACTGATCCAGCAGAACACTGTTTTGGAGCAGGAAGCAAAAACATAATTACTAGCTGGATTTGTCCACAATGAGAAAAGGGATCGGATGGTTTCCCCAGAGGGGCTTACCTGGGCCTAACTGAAGTGGGTTCTGTTGTGTAGCCTGTAAATGATCCCAGAGTATTGACTTTGATTTAATAGTGATTTTTTACATGTGTTCATTCCTTGGTTACTCTGTTATCTCTCTTATTTAACCAAATAAGACTGTTTCACTAAAGCCTTAACTATCAAAACTGTCTTTCAAAGAATATTAAAATTAGATTTGGTTTTGACCAGTTTCTGTTGTTTGTTTTGGATTTCTTCAGTTCATTTCACCTGCTCTAAGTTCAACAATATTCATTCTAATCTTCATTCAAATACAGCTAGCGCCAGAGGGAGACTTGTGGCAGTCTGGCCAATTGAAAAGCAAAGGCATGAAAACTATCTTTCCAGCGTGCTGGTCTGGAAAGCTGTGTGATCCTTGTCTCATCTTTGCTGTCTAATCTTATGTGATAGTGGCATTTTGCACGTAAGCACAAAGGGCCAGCTGGACATTGGTATCACAGTGATTCATGGGGAAAAAACCCCCATTCACTGAAATGTGTTGGCTATTAGGCACTAGGAGAAAGGTACATTAACCTGCATTTATTTGAGTTACACACCTCAATGTGATAGAAGAAATGGGCTCAGCCATGCTTTCAGGCTACGTGGTTTAGACTGATTCAGCTGCCTGCTCTAAAAGCCCAGTTTTGGCTGGGGTAACTCGCTGTGGTTTAGCATGCTTCTCTGTGATGGTGAGTGTAAATAGTGACTATAAACTGCTACAGAAAGCTGGTCACATTTCTTTATTGCTCCTTTGCAATTTTTTTCAGAGCCGTTTAAGTCGAGAAAAAGAAGAACTGGAAGCTGAAAAGAGAGATTTGGTTCGAACAAGTGAAAGACGATCTCAGGAAGTTGAACATTTAAATGGTATAGCCGAGAATATATTAACAAAATACTTCATGTGATTTTGCTAGCTAAAAGACGTGCTTGAACAATTGAACTGGTATGGAGTATCCCGTTTCTGTAGGCTGTACCAAATAATGGGTTAGCAGGAAACAGTAATTACAGAAAAGGAAACAAGGCAGGAAATTATACACTAATTGCAGAAAAACGCAGCAGTTTGATGCTTGGTGCTGTAGATATAAAAACGTACATAATACAATATTTTATAATGTATGTAATTGTATATTGTGTCATATCTTGCTTGCTCTCATGCTTTACAGTTTAGTTAAGCTGAGTAATTAAAACTGTTATACAATTACCTTTTTTTTAACGCTGATTCCCCTCCTCCAGAGGATGTAAAACGCTTAAATGAAAAGCTTACAGAAGCAAACACAGAAAAGGTGAAACTTCAGTTAAAGTTGGATGAACTTCAAACATCAGATGTTTCCATGAAGGTGAGTAGTACTTTATATGCATAGTACGTGTTAATGTTCTAATAAGTAGTTGTTTACGTGTGATGTAATCATCATTTTGTCATTATTGACTTTGGAAGTAGGTCGAGTGTGCTCCTGTTGTAAATAACAAATTATTTTATTGATGGCTGTGACTGGAAGTGAGACATGTATTTCTGGAAGGCAAGGGGGCGTCAAGTTGGGCAAGCACGTCCAAGCCTTACTTGTGGCAGTGACGGCTGCTCCTGCCCACTAGGAAGAAGGATTCCAGGTCCCAGAAGGGGAGAAAAATAATGGTTTGTGAACCTGCACCATTTCTCTGTGAGCAGAATAAGCTCCGTAAAGAGCTGAAAGAGAGGAGGAAAGGAGAAAAGAGGAGGAAAATTTAGATACCTTAATTTATTTCCTTTAACTAGATATTAATCTAGTTAATGTTCCCAGCTAACATAAACTTTGAGGAAACTAACTCAAGTTTCAAGAAGCTCTTGTCATTTGAGACTGGTCAGTGAGTATTACCAATGTAATAAGGAACACTGCCTGTCAATTAGTGCTATTTACCAAATTACAGTATGTTTTTGCTACTCCTGCTCTGCTCATAATACTTTGATTAGCTTTATTTTCTATGGAACCATTACAATTACACTATGCAATTTTCTTTTTAGTACCGTGAGAAAAGGTTGGAGCAAGAAAAAGAACTACTACAGAATCAAAACACGTGGCTGAATGCTGAGTTGAAAGCCAAAACAGATGAACTTCTACATACTGCCAGGGAAAAAGGCAATGAAATCTTGGAGCTTAAATGTAATCTGGAGAACAAGAAGGAGGAGGTACTGTGATTACTGAGTGCTTTTGCCATTATAAATTAAACTTTCTGAATAACTGTATTAAACAAAACCAAGTACTTTAGTAACTGTGTTCAAGTAAAAAAGAAAGAGAATGTTTTGCAATTAATAATGAGGTGTTCTTTCTTTTAACTTGTGATTTTTAAGGAATATATATAGTTACCATTATCTACAATAGAAAAGTCAAAGATTTTATTCTAAGCTAGAAATTTTGGGTAACAAAGCTGTATAATGGTATAATACTATGAAAATGTGTGGGACTACAGTTCTTAATAGGGGAGAGGGGCAGAGGGATCTGCCTTTAACATTCTTTGCCAAGTAGGGTGATGTTTTTGTTTCCCTGCAACAAGATACATGGCAGAATCAATGGCTGTGTTTTGAAAATACTCAGCTGTGGTGAGCTTCTGTTTGGGTACCTGGGCAGTTTCTTTAACAGCTGTGACAATTGGTCAGGTTTTTGTGGCACTTGGCTCCACTGAGGCTCGTGGGTTTATTTTGTTATGCATAATTGGAGCAATTTGGGGACTCTGATTTTTTTCATTTTGCTGAATGCATGGGAGCAAGGGCTTTTAGAAAATGTAACCGTTTATGCTCTTTATGGAACTTTTGGGTTTTTTTTTTAAAGTAAAAAACAATGACATGGTTATTTTGCAAAATAAACTGGACTGGAAAGACGAATTTATACATGCTGTTCTCATTTATTCTCTGAACAGGTTTCCAGGATGGAGGAACAGGTAAACAGCTTAAAACAGTCGAATGAAAATCTTCAGAAGCATGTGGAAGACCTTTTGAGTAAACTGAAGGAGGTAAGACAATTTGAACTATATGTGAAACAGCATTACGGTTACTTCTACAAATTAAAAACTAAAATGTGTGAAATAGAAGTAGTGGAATGCTCCCCCACCCTGTCTCTTCTTTAATTTACTAGGCAAAAGAACAGCAAGCTAGTATGGAGGAAAGATTCCACAATGAACTGAACGCCCACATAAAATTATCCAATTTGTATAAGGTGAGTTTATTGATTCTGTTATAAGCATATATTAGTATTACTTGGGGCTGAATCTTAGCAGTAAATGTAATGCAGGCCAGTTTGGGGGGTTTTTCCCCACAAAGTGTGGATTTGGGGAAGACTAACTTCCATTGCAAAACATTGTGAAATATCCAAAATATTGTTTTCTTTGCTGCTGTCTTAGGCAGCATTTGAAATCTTACACTGCTTGGATCATTTTGTAGATGAAGCAAAACAGGAGTTAAAATAGTAATTTTGTGCTCACTGTTGTGAGGCTTCATGCCGTTTGAATGTGGCTATGTCTTACGGTGTTGTATTGGGAGGTAAAGGTTTGTATGTAAAGTGTGACTATGCAAACGATTTTTCTGAGTTTGGTTAGTGGAAGTTCATTTCAAATAACACTGCAAGTGGTAGTGATCTGATTAGTAGTACTGAGTATTGGGGTCCTCAGTGCGAGAAAGACATGGAGCTGTTGGAGAGAGTCCAGAGGAGGCCACAAAGATGCTCAGAGGGCTGGAGCACCTCTGCTATGGAGACAGGCTGAGAGAGTTGGGGTTGTTCAGCCTGGAGAAGAGAAGGCTCTAGGGAGACCTTAGAGCCCCTTCCAGTCCCTGAAGGGGCTACAGGAAAGCTGGAGAGGGGCTGGTGACAAGGGCAGGGAGTGACAGGACAAGGGGAATGGCCTGGAGCTGCAGGAGGGGAGATTTGGATGAGATGTGAGGCAGAAATCCTTCCCTGTGAGGGTGCTGAGGCCCTGGCACAGGTTGCCCAGAGAAGCTGTGGCTGCCCCTGGCTCCCTGGCAGTGTTCAAGGCCAGGTTGGATGGGGCTTTGGGCAACCTGGGCTAGTGGAGGGTGTCCCTGCCCGTGGCAGGGGGTGGGACTGGATGGGCTGTGAGGTTGCTTCCCACCCGAACCAGTGTGGGATTCTGTGATTAAGACACAGCTGAATGTCATGTATTGTGTAAATAAACACCATCTAAACAAGTAATTTTTGTTTGTTTTGTCACTTTGTTTCAAAAAGTGAAAAATATCCTGTAATGTATTGACTAAGACAAAGCCGGCTAAAGAGGACAACTGATTGCTCTTTAGTTTACAGATATTGGATTCACAAGTTAATGAATTGTTTCCTGAGTTTTCTTGCATAGATACACACATAAACGTTGTACCCTGCTTAATTCTGAGTTGTACATTAATACTTTGTCGGATTAGATGTAAACTGATGTCCTTTCATCAAACAGCAAGTCAATAGCTAACTTTTCTGGAGTGTAATGCATTGCTGTTTACCTTTTAATTTGGTTTTGGTTCAGTTGTTCAGGTTTTTTTACTCCATTCATGCTTTTGTAATAAAATCATTGATTTGAAGGGGCTTAAAGGTTTTTCTTCTGCTTAACGTAGGGTTTGCTATGTACTTGTAACTTCTAACACATTTGTTTGACCTGATATTAAAAGCATTGAGGTTGAGTGCCCTCCCACGGGAGCCTGTTCTGAGACTTCGCTGATTAGAAAAAGTTAAATCGACTTTATTTGAGTTATTGCAGAATTGATCGAGTATTGTACAGTCTTGCCCTTGTGAGATGTCTGACTGGAAGGAAAGAAACGTAAATTGTTTATATAAGATTCCCTAAAAATACCAAATTTTTCAGAACGATCAAAATTGAGTACTCAAAGTGTTTCCAGATTTTCTTTAGTGAGGAGAAGGACCAAAGCCAGCACCAGCTATAAAGCAGCTAAAGGGCACACATTTCATTTGAGTATGTCGTATCGAATCCACGTCTGACGCACCTTACTCTCAGGTGGGCAGCTTGCATCAAAGTGAGACTTAATCTGACTGGAAAGAGAATTATCCAGTTCAGGTGAATCTTCTGGCATTTTACTCAAAAACTGCGTGTTCATAATTTTTGGTCAGTTTGAGCTTTCTTATAAAAAATATAGTCGCTATGTACTAAAAGGTTAAATAAAATGCTTTTGTTTAGAGTGCTGCTGATGACTCGGAGGCAAAGAGCAATGAACTGACGGGAGCAGTAGAAGAGCTGCACAAGCTCCTGAAGGAAGCGGGTGAAGGTAAGCTGTCAGTGAGAAACAGCAAATGGAACTGAGCAGGTTTAACTCTTTTGTAACTACCTTGATGCATTGAAAAATAGATACGGAGCTGTTATGAAAAACAGATGTTGAGTGGTTATGAAAGCAACTATTAGACTTGTGGGATGGTGGAAACGTCAGTCACTTTCTAACAAAAATTTTCCCTGACTAGTTGAATGTAATTGGAGGTGGGGGGGAGAACTATTTTCAAATATACTTGGAATTTTACTTTGGATTTTGCTGAGAGGATCTAATTTTGCAAGTTACGTCTTCCATTATGGTTTCTCGGTTTAGATTCCTTTTCACTGATAGAAAGACTGTTCATATTTTAGCCCTCTTCTAAGCAAAGGTGATAGGCAGCAGTTCATGCTTCTGTCATGCTACTGAGTTTTCTTCTCCACGTGAGCTTCTGCAGATCATGCAAAGTTAAAGTAAAATTTAAGGTACATATGCAAATTTTGGTCTTTTTTAAAAGAAAAATATAAAACCAACTGCAACACAGCAAACTGCGTGTCTGATTTAATTTTAGCTAATAAAGCAACCCAGGAGCATTTGGCTGAGGTGGAAGAGTCAAAAGCTGTAATGGAAAAAGAACTGAGAGAGAAAATCAGTAAACTGGAAAAGGAGCTGGAGAACGCTAATGATTTACTGTCTGCTACAAAGCGCAAAGGTAGGGATAGCACTGGTAACTAAAATACATAAAGCCTCTGGCTTTCTATCGTCTTGCATGAAAATACTATCCGAATTTCTATAGGAAGTAAGTGCATTCATCTCAATTCATCTTTAGTCATTTCTAATCGTGAATTTTAGAAGATTTTTCATGTGTGTATGTGTATGAAAATATATCCTTTTTTTCCCCACCAGAAAATGCACTTCTATCAAAATGTTTTTTGAAGTTCTTCTGTTAATCTGATTTACCTTTCAAAGAAAAGAGAGAGGAAACATTTCCTTGAGGCTGAATCATCATGCTTTTAATGGTTGTCTGGAGAGGGGAGAGGAGAGTGAGGATTATAAACTGTCTTATTTTCCTCTTAAAAAAAAAAAAAAAAAGGCAACAGAAAACAAACCTGTCTTTAAATTTCTATTTAACGTTAAATCTTGCTCAGTATTCACTGTTCTAGTTCTAAACTTTTTGGTCAAAAACAAGAGTTTGTTTCCTACATAGAAGTAATTTCTAAAGGAAAGAGAGAGCAGAGCAGGTGGAACAGAGGCATGAGGTCTATTTGCTATCTTCCTGCGTTAATTTAATGCAAGTAAACAAGCGCTTTGCCACTGTGAACCTCCTGCAGTTTGCTAAGATATCCGATGATAAGCTTTGCTCCAGCTATTTCAATTGCTTACATTCAGAAATTACCTAAATTTTAAGAGTCTAGTAGCAAAAGCTTTCCAGCATTTCAAATTAAACTCATCAGAGACCTTGATAACGTATGACATGGAATATTGTATATAAAACCAGTTACTCGCATGTGTATCTGTATAATATAATTACAGAAAGCTCTTAAACCAGTAATTTTAAGGACTTAAAATGGTAATTAAAAATACAGTATTTAGAAAACACAAAGATGTGTGAAGACAGACATTCTTTATATGAATAAAGAATATTTATGATGGGAATTATTGCAGTTTTTAACACATAATTGGTGGGATTGTGTCTTCAGGAGCCATACTGTCTGAGGAGGAACTGGCAGCTATGTCTCCCACTGCTGCAGCAGTAGCCAAAGTAGTGAAGCCTGGAATGAAATTAACTGAGGTAAGGAAGAAGAAACTCCAATTTCAAGGCCCTTGAAATGCCAACAGAAATACATTTAATAATACAAGAGGGCAGACTTCATTCACTGTTTCAGACTTGGTGTAACGTCTGACTGAAGTTGATGAAATTTTGTCATGTATTTGAGGCAGACTTTGCTAGCTAAGTTATTAGGATTTTTCTCAACATTCTTTCCAGTTTTTCTTTAGTAGATGAAAATATTTGTGGAGTCTTTTGGTCCTTTTTCTGAAATATGGTGGTTTGTGGGGGTTTTTTGTGCACATAAACTTTCTTTCTGCATGCATTTTTGGCAGGTGCTTTTCTTTTTGCTTTATTTTGCTTATTTACATAAACTTTTAATCTGTACTGCTGCGCGTTTGGCTTATACTTGCAGAAAAAATTAACATAATGATAGGTTGTACATATTGTAGGTGAGGGTTTTTTACACCTCTATTCTTGCAATTATTACTTTTATTTTGTTTGTTATTGGTGATTCTGTTCAGCCATTAAATTACTTTCTTCTGTGCTTGCTGCTTTCTTTTGTGGTACTAGTTCTGATATTTCTGTTGTCTGAAACTTGCTTAACATTTGTCCATTTTACGTGGAATTCTTTTATTGCATACAGTTGCACTATAAAAATTTGCCAATTTTAAATCAATAGGGATAACTGCTTTGCCATGGTATGAGTCCTAACCCTACATTTATTTAAAAAGTCCAACTTGTTTCTCTGAATTAATTAGAGTTGTATAAAATTATATTGCCCTAAGATATGAATTATGTAGTTGTCTGGACAGAAGTATTAAAAAAAAAAACAACCAACCACCAAACTCCAAAAAATCTTTTGTTGCAGCTGTACAATGCGTATGTAGAAACTCAGGATCAGTTGCTTTTGGAAAAGCTGGAGAATAAGAGAATCAATAAATATTTGGATGAAATAGTGCAGGAAGTAGAAGCCAAAGCACCAATCTTAAAACGACAACGTGAAGAATTTGAGCGTTCCCAAAAAGCTGTTGCTAGTCTGTCTGCAAAGCTTGAACAAGCTATGAAGGTCAGTATAAAATAAAAGCACATGTAAAATTATGGAAATAAATGGATTTTTTAATTCCTTAATCCTAATGACTATTAGTAAATGTATAAAATGGATCTTTTAGTCAACTTTTGTTGTGGGAAAATCTCTCTTGAACTTTCTAGCTTGCAATTTATTGGACTATACACAGTATTTTACAGAAACAACATTTATCAGAGGATTTTTTATAGGGAAGGTTTAAATGTGGTGACTTACAATCTCTGATTTTCTGAGAGTGTCACATTCTTTATAAACAAAGATTAGTGTTTGTCCAAAGAAATAAAATTGGACTTCGGTGCCCACTTTCCATTGATTTTAATACATACACTAATACAGCACGAAACAGTGTGGTTTTTGATTCCTAAATATATGGAGTTTAACCTTTGGAGTGTAACTTTAAAGAAATAAAGCAGTTTGATTCACAAGGCCTGTCGCTCTGCATTGCTATCTCTGGAAAGAAACGTGTCTGAGTTTAATTGCTGTGTGTTTCTTAATGTTTGTATGCTTGCAGGAAATCCAACGGTTGCAGGAGGATGCTGATAAAGCCAATAAGCATGCCTCTCTGCTTGAAAGAGAAAACCAGAGGCTGGAAATACAAGTAAAAGATCTTGCACAGCAGGTAGAACAAATGTTGCTATGGTTAAATGTACTATTTGCAATTTATTTATTAATATGGTGCTGTATTTCTGAAGTGTACTTGGAAGTTGTGTTCAGCCACAGCCATGTAGACTTTGGCTGTCATAAGAGCCTTAGTGGTGTTAAAAGCTTCTCCTTAGGACAATGTGATATTTACATTTCTGCTTACAAAATTAGAGTAAGTTTAGCTGGATAGGAGTAATGCGCTTTGGGATAGTACTGTTAAACATCTGACATGGAAAACTCAGATACCTAACTTCTGTGTTCATTTGATTGGAATGTCCTGTGATCCGTTTGCAGAACTCAACACAGAATATCTATGTCTGATTTTGATGTGGTTTCCTTTTTGTCATGCTGTTTTTTCTATAATGTAATTATCTTAGAAGGATCTATTGATTGTAGTAGTATGTATGTTGTAGGAAAAACTTTACTTAATTTCCAAGTACTTTATTTCTAATGTATTGTTTTTCAGAGCGAACTGTTGAGTGTTTGCAAGTCTTACGTTAGAATGTTCTCTTTCAGATTCATGTGCTTTTAATGGAACTTGAAGAAGCTAGAGGCAATCACGTGATTCGTGATGAAGAAGTGAGCTCTGCTGACATCAGTAGCTCTTCTGAAGTGATATCTCAACACCTAGTCTCTTACAGAAATATTGAAGAACTTCAGCAGCAGAATCAGCGTCTCTTGGTGGCTCTTCGGGAGCTGGGAGAGGCTAGAGAAAAAGAGGAGCAAGAAACGACGTCATCTAAGTAAGCTACCTGTTCCTCCTAGTAAACTGTTTATACTAAGTAGCAACAGTGATTTATTCAAACACTCTTCAGTTTTTAGCTTCTGATTGTTAGTAATTGTGCGCATATGGATACATAAGTGCACATACACTCATGAGCAGCTATGTAATTCATAAAGGGAAATTGTTAGTAAGCAACATTGTCTTCAGGTTTTAGATTAAAATGGCTTTATAGCTATATATCTTGTAATTTCTTTTCATCATTTTTTACTCAGCTAATGTAAATATCTTCCAAAAAATTCTTCCTAAACCAACTTTCTCGATCCAGAGTTGCCCAGAGGTATGAGAGCACACACTGAAATGTTAGCCTTTGGTAATCAGAATAGATTTCTGTGGAAATTTTTCAAACTTGTGACATTCAGTAAAAAGTATTTGTCAGTCTTCTAGTGAATGTGATTTCACACAGCAGACCTGTGTTTTGAAAAAAAAGATTAAGTTTTCATTCCCATTAGCTGAACAAAACATTGAATATGTGCATATCTAATTCACTAGCTGTAAAGCCCACAGATAATGTAATTCCATATTAAAAGTTCTTAGTCTGATTCTCTGTTCATGCTACTGTCTTTTGTTTGAAGTCATTCACACGAATAGAATTACCTCTCTTCTGCCTTTTCATGGAAGAGGCCTACTTTGTCTTTAGAAAATAGTAAGCCCAAAGACGTATTTTCCTGTAAGTTTGCTCAGAAATCTCAGTGTTGCTTAACTGTCAAGGATGCAATAATAATAATAAACATACGCTAAAAGACTTGTGACAAAATGTAAGGGTTGTGTCACCTTGGTATGCCTCGCTGTGTATGTTACTGAAAACAGCTGCTGTTGGTTTCAGAATTTCAGAGCTTCAGAGTCAGCTTGAGGAAGCTCTCAATGAGCTAGAAAAACTGCGTGAATCGCGTCATCATCAGCTGCAGCTCGTGGAGTCTATAGTTCGTCAGCGTGATATGTTCCGCATATTGTTGGCACAGACCACAGGAGCAATCATTCCTTTGCAAGGTAAGCTTCACGTTTCTGTGCCATTGAAAAATAATGAAATTGTTTCTTACGAGCTTTAAGTAACAGTGCTGTAATGATACCAGTAACTTCTGTTGCTCTGATATCCAACTTTTACCCTTACTCACTGGAAAACCCGTGAATTTGGATTTAGACATGTGATTCCACTTCCACTGTGTAGTAGCTTTCTACATAATGGCTGCTGTGTAGTGGTGACTACATGTGTTCTAGTAGCAGACTGTGCGTATAAAGAATGGACAATCATTCAATTGCTCAGGAGAGCCCAGGACTTTCCTAGCAGTACAGTATTGTTCTTGGCCCTATTTCCGTATGGTTAGATGATCTTCTGCTTTGGCAAGCAGTCATTCAGTTGTTGCCTTTAAAATTCCCTTTATCTTTTTTAAAGCTTCAGGTATATTACCAGAGGAGATTTCTCTTACATCTACTCCAAAGCGCCCAAGTTTACCTCAAGCCATGTCAACTCCTGCTCCAGTGTCAATGACTGAGTCAGTAGAGACTGTGGAGGCTAAGGCTGCACTTAAGCAGGTATATTTTTCAATAAACACTGTAGAAAGCCATCACTATTTTTTTTTACTTTTGTAAGCGCTTGAATGTCTGTTCTTTGCTGTAGTTACAGGAAGTTTTTGAGAACTATAAAAAAGAAAAGGCAGAGAATGACAAGCTGCTGAACGAACAAAATGAAAAGCTTCAGGAGCAGGTCACAGACTTGAGGTCACAAAATGCAAAGATATCCACGCAGCTGGAGTTCGCCTCCAAACGGTAAATCAGCTATTTAATTCTGTTGCCTTATGTATGTGTTCTCTGTCAGTGCTATCACGTTGACTGCTTGGTATTGTTTGCTCCAGAAGAGTTGCCAGTTCAACATTAACATTGTCTATTCTGTTAAAGAACACAAAGGAAATAGTGACGGTGAGATCAAGAATATACCTTCTAGTTGAGTGAGCCACGTGTGTGAGAACTGGCACACAGGAACATGAAACATATAGCTGTGTACATACACCTCTTGCAATTAAACGATTTACTGTGGCAAACATATACTTTGCTTTGTTGTTCCACGTGAAGTTATGAAATGCTACAGGATAACGTTGAAGGCTATCGTCGAGAAATAACATCTCTGCATGAAAGAACCCAGAAACTCACAGCAACAACTCAGAAGCAAGAGCAGATAATTAACACAATGACTCAAGACCTCAGGGGAGCTAATGAAAAACTGGCAGTGGCAGAGGTTAGTAATACAGTGTATTGTACTCGCAGATACTCCAAGTTAGCACAAGGGGTTTTCTCATTATTATCTTGAAAGCTTTTTTTAAAAATAGAATTAACTGATCATTAAAAATAATGTTGTCCAAACTAAAATTAATGGGCAGATTTGGGATTGATAACAGAGTTCTTGCTATTATTTGCTGTCTTAAAGGTGAGAGCAGAAAACTTAAAAAAAGAGAAAGATATCCTGAAGATGTCAGATGTGCGTTTGACTCAGCAACGTGAGTCTTTATTAGTTGAACAGAGAGGACAGAACTTGCTGCTTACTAATTTGCGAACTATTCAGGTATGTGTTATTGTTCTTATGTCCACTTCTGGTCCGTCTTTCAGAGTTTTCAATAAATACCCACTGAAATCAACTTCAGCAGTCATGGGATTGGGTCTTAAAGTGGATTTTTTTTTTTCCTATTACAAAATGACACTGAACACAAAATACTCGAGGCACTTGTTCAAGCAAGTATGTTATTCCTGTCCTGAATTATGATGCTCTGTTGTTTACCTGGGCAAGATCCTGAGAATTTTGAGTTGACGAGAAGCATTTTCACAATAAAATGGAAACAAAACACATGAGACAAAGTGAAAGGAAAAAATCTATATGTTAATTTTTATGATAGCAAAATTTACCAGTGACTGCTTTGGTACTTTTATTTTCCTGTTGTTTTAAGGTGTACTTACTTTTATATCTTCTATATCTTCTATAATAAGGTATATTGATTCTTAGAGTATAAATATTTAGGGTTGCAAATTTTGTCATGTCACTGAATTCTGTTTCTATAGTAGATCTTTTGGGGGGGGGGGGGTTAATCCCTGGAATTAGAAGATTTTCTTCTAGTAGTACTTATTGTAGCAATATTATTAAAAAAATCTTTCAAAACTAAGTCATACGTTGGAAGTGCTACTTTTTTTTTCATCATTTTCTGTACCTAGCTATTAGTGCTTGTTCCCTGCAGTAATTATTTTGTGGATTGGAGAAGTGTTGTGACAACTTTGTATGAAGTGCTGCTGTAATTCAGAAGAAAACTATTGAAGTGTATTGTAAGCATTGTGCATTATGCTCTTTTATCAGGGAATACTGGAGAGGTCTGAGACAGAAACAAAGCAAAGACTCAATAATCAGATCGAAAAGCTAGAGCGTGAGATCTCTCAGCTAAAGAAGAAACTAGAAAATGAGGTGGAACAAAGACATTCCCTTACCAAAAATCAAGAGGTGAGTATAATTATAAATATGCTAAACTGGTTTTAGTGAAAGCAAAGCCACAGTTGCGTGGCTTCTGCCAGCTCACAGTGCATTGGTTTTCATATGTGGAATTTATAACCGTGTTTGGTCTTAATGCTGTTTGTGAATAATTACAAGTTGAAGAACCTTGTGTTTTCAGGTTCATATCCTGGATCTTAAGAGGCAACTCGAGACTGAGACAAACCGTCACATTAATACAAAGGAACTTTTAAAGAATGCCCAGAAAGAAACTGTGATGTTGAAACAGCAGCTTAACAATACGGAGGCTCAGCTAGCATCTCAGTCATCACAGAGGGCTCTAGGGAAAGGTAAGATGTTTTTCTACATTGAATTTATCTTTATGTTAAATGCTGCTGCCTACAGAGTGATAAAATTGATAATTCAAAATAACTTAGAATTAGGAGGACAGTACACTAAATAATAAACCTCTTCATTATTACAATCGCATTCAAACAAATGATAACCAGGATGATTTGTTAAAGCAAATTTAATGTCCAAGCAGTCTTAGACAAAGGGGAAGAATAAAGCAGAAGTTAATAAAGGATCCCTTTTATTTTTATTCAAAAGAACTTAAGTCTATTAAGTTACTTATTTTTAAAAATAGTCTATTTTTTTTGTCTGAATCAACAATGTTTATTGTAAGCTGCTATTTGGGTTAGGGCTGACAATTTAATTTAGGGAAGCTTTGTGAGAGTGATTGTTTTTTCCATTTTGTTATCCTAAAAAGACTTCAGTTTTCAACAGAACAGTGGTTTAAAAAACTGAGTTAAGCTTCATTGGTTAATGAATGTGTTTTAATATTGTAGGTCAGCCTAGTACAAATGAAGACGTGGATGATCTTGTAAGTCGACTAAGACAAGCTGACGAGCAAGTTAATGACCTGAGAGAAAGACTCAAGACTAGTTCTAGTAATGTGGAACAGTACAGGGCCATGGTTCTTAGTCTAGAGGAATCCCTTAATAAGGAAAAACAAGTAAGTAGTTACCATTGTTTATTAGAGCGAAAACAAAATTAAAGATGTCGGGGGGTTTTTGTGCTGCAGTCCAGTCTGTAGGATTATGGGAGGAATTACAAAAAAACCTGAAGTTAGTTTAGAAGGCATTAGAATATAATGTAGTAAGACCACACTTTAAACAAATTTTATTAAAAACACTTAATCATGGAAATATTAAACCTTTTTGCAGCATATTTTTAAAATGTTGAATTGTAAATTTGACTCAAAGCTGTACTCTGCCTATGTCTTCGTTTGAAAGAGGGGAATTGATTTAAAAAAAACTTCCTTATAACCCTGTGACCAATGATTAAAAATATTAATCAGCTCTCAATCAAAAGCAGTTACATTCACACCTTCTGCATCAGTAAGGTCTTCAGTGGTGCAAGAGAACACTCTGTGGTTCTCTTACTGTAAAAACTTCATTGTGGCTTGATGTGCTTTAACAGTGTTGCAGACTTCACTGCATGATAAAAAAGATACGCTGGCTGCTGCATTCTTGAGCGCAGTCACCTAAAACTGTTCTTAGATGGACTTCACGTGGTATTGCAGCTTTGAAGGGAAATTAAAAAAAAAAAAAAATTAAACATCAATGCTATTTGTGATTTTCCACATTTTCAGTGTTCTAAGTGAGGTGCTCAGAATATCTATTCTGGCTCTAAATTGTTAATAAAATACTGGTTTCACATCAGAATACCTTATTTAAAGGGAAAAAAATTGATCTTTTATGATGGATTTTAATGAAGGTGACAGAGGAAGTTCGTGCAACAGTTGAAGCTCGTCTGAAGGAATCTTCAGAGTATCAAGCACAGCTGGAAAAGAAGCTGATGGAGTCAGAGAAAGAAAAGCAAGAACTGCAAGAGGAGAAGCGTAAGGCTGTGGAGAGTATGGAACAACAGGTATGTGCTGAATGCCCCCTCCCTTAAACTCCCTCGCAGAAAGTCCACAAGAATGTGCTTTTATATAATTCCCTCAACTTCAGTTTGTTTTCACAGTGTAGTAGTGTCCAAAATTAAGTCCTTTAGCATGTACAAAAGGCTAACTAAATTTGAGAGGTTTCCAAACATGAGTAGTACATTAACCCTGGCGCTTTGTTAGGGTGATTGTGTATTTAAAGCTGTCCCTATCTTCCTGAACTTTGAGCGCTGTTTGCAGAAAAACAAAAGTAAAAGCCTTTGAGAAGGGTTTTTGGACAACCCTTTTTGGAACATGAGCCAAAACCAAATTTGTAGTATATGTGTATTTTAAAACCAGAGTGGTCTATGCCCTTATTTGTCTGGTTTATATTTGGGCTCTTATTGAAGTTGAAAGAAACCAGATGACTGCAACTAGAATTACTCCAGGCCTGGCTCTGAAAGAACAGTAATACGTTTTTACCAGGAAGAACTCTGTATATTAGTAAGTCAAAATCTTGGAAGAATTTCTCTTTAGATTAAAATGAGTATTTTTTTGAAAAATACAATAAAATTACCACCTTTGGTTCTAGATTATTCATGATGTCTGCGTTCAGAGCCTTGCTGTGTTCAATACTCTGTGATTTGCCATTCAGTCTTGGTTTTGTTCTTGGTTTTTTTGTTGTTCCCTTCCTCCCCATCCCTACAGCTATCAGAACTAAAGAAGAGTCTGTCAACCGTGCAATCAGAAGTTCAGGAAGCTCTTCAGAGAGCCAGCACAGCTCTGAATAACGAACAACAAGCCAGACGTGACTGCCAGGAGCAAGTATGTTTGTAGTATTTGCCTATTTTAGCCAGAGATAGTAAACTTAATGTTAGTTTTACATTATTTTTCAGTTGAACTCAAAATGCTTTTTAAAGGTCTCTGCTGATCAGAGATTTCTGGAGGCAAGGAAGGGGCTGTAAGAGCACTTTCTCCATTTTGTGAATAGCTGCTTATGTACTGCTTCATTCTTCTGCCTGATCAAACATTGTGGTAATATCAACTAAACTGACTGAATATAAAGGTCTGTTTCATTATGAAAAAAAAAAAAAATTGATTGGGGGAATTGATTTAGCAGCACCTGATAAGATTGTCTTTTTACCAGCCGTTATTTAAAGGGAATCTACTTTTCTGCAGGTGATAATTCCAGCAACACTGACTGGTGTAAAGGGTGTAGAAAAACTTCTGGCTGTTGTTTAATCCAACCCAAAATTTAGTAGAGAGGCATTTCCAATTTTTTCAGCTAATACTATGACCATAGTCTGCCCTTAGCTTTTTTTTAACCTCATGCAGCAAGTATCTTTGCCCTTTCACATGCAGAAGTAACCATTGGATGTTCTTAGACTAATACGTGCCCGTTATCCGTGCAGCATCTACAGCAAGAGGTTTGATTGTGGAGTAACTGTAAAGAGTGCATCCTCCTTCTAGCTACTCAAAGAAAATTATTTAGAATGATTGTACATACCAAAGATGTAACGTTAAAGGTAACAATCTTTTTTTTTTTTTTTTTTTTTGTGCAGGCAAAGATGGCTTCTGAAGCTCAAAATAAATATGAAAGGGAATTAATGCTCCATGCTGCCGATGTTGAAGCATTACAGGCTATTAAAGAACAAGTTGCCAAGAATACAGCGGTAAGGCAGCAGCTAGAGGAAGCTGCTCAGAAAGCTGAGTCTGAATTGTTGGAGTGCAGAGCTTCCTGGGAAGAGAGAGAGAGAATGATCAAGGTATGATTGTTTCTGTGGTTTCAGTGGGGTTTTTTCAGTTACCAGCCTTCACAGAATTCAGTCATTGAATGATTTTGTTGTAGGATGAAGCTTCAAAACTTGCATCCCGCTGTGAAGACTTGGAAAAACAAAATCGATTATTACATGAACAGCTGGAAAGTCTGAGTGATAAGATGGTGACTTCTATGAAAGAAGCCATGCCAACTGCAGTGAACGTTTCTCTCAATGAGGAAGGCAAATCCCAGGAACAAATCTTAGAAATTCTTAGGTAAATTTAGCTCTAGGATCCTTCTCTCGGTGGTTATAAATTCAGTTGCCAAATTACGTAGTTCTGTATTAAGTTGCATTTGAAGGATAATGTATAAAATGTAAGTGATTTTTTGCTAGATAGGAGGTGGTGGTTCTACATCAGTAACTAATAGAGGAGATTTCTTTCTACTCTTAGGAAAAAAACTATAAGTCAATTACAACAGGAAGCTAAATCAGGTTTTAGCAAATGCGTTTAGCAGAAAGTTTCATAGAGGCGATTTTTTTTTTTCTCATTGTGGTTTTTAGGGAGTTATGTAGATTTTCAAGGATTTTTATCTAGGATTTTCTTTTTGATCTTTCTGAACCAATCTCTGTACTGAGTAGACCTTCAGATACAAGATGCTTCCACTTAAAATCTTGCTTTTTCGTTGACATGGTGCGGTGTTCATTTTCCTATTGCAGATTTATACGTCGAGAAAAGGAGATTGCAGAAACTAGATTTGAGGTGGCCCAGGTGGAGAGTTTGCGTTACCGTCAGAGAGTGGAGCACCTGGAAAGGGAACTCCAGGAACTGCAAGACAGTCTCAATGCTGAGAGAGAGAAGGTGCAGGTATGGTTGGATATTATTGCTTATCATTTCAATAGAGAGGGCTGTTCTCTATGTTCTACTCTTTGTCTCTTGCTGCTTGTGCCCAAAAATGAAGTTTTGGAAGACTTGGCAGCTTTTAACCTGAGGTTGCTGTACAGCCAAATTAAAGATCTTGTTCTGAGTCCCATGAAGCAGCATGGCAATTCCAGAATCCCATAAACAGGGAAAACAAAGATAGTATGTCTCAATTTCCAGCCCCCCCCCCCCCCCCCCCCCCCCCCCCCCATTTCTTAAGTCATATTTACTTCTTTTGAGTGTATAGGTGACATAATGAATGCCATGATAGCTTTCCAAGATTCATTATGCCAGATCCAGGTA
Organism: Balearica regulorum gibbericeps; assembly: GCF_011004875.1. Lineage (NCBI taxonomy): Eukaryota > Metazoa > Chordata > Aves > Gruiformes > Gruidae > Balearica > Balearica regulorum. The sequence continues at coordinate 33,191,126 of NC_046191.1, read as the reverse complement.
AATATATATGCACGTGCAAGCAAAACAAATGACTGAGTTAAATCTTTTCAAAAGGTAACAGCAAAAACCATTGCACAGCATGAAGAATTGATGAAAAAAACTGAGACCATGAACGTACTGATAGAAACCAACAAGATGCTAAGAGAAGAGAAGGAGAGGCTAGAACAAGAGCTGCAACAAATTCAAGCCAAGGTTAGTACTGAGATTCATGTAAATTTTTCAGATGTTCAAGCTGATGAGTTAGCGTCTGGATATACCGTTGCTAATTACACTAAATATATGATTTAGATTGTGATTATTCCTTTACATCATACACAAACGAGGAGTCTTTCCCTTTAGACTTTTAAAAGACATTGGTCTGCCTAGCATATCACAAAGTTTAAAGTTCAGTTTCATTTAAATGAGACTGAAAATCGGCATTTCGCTAGAGGTATACCAGTAACAAGGGTATTAGCAGATAAATGAACAATGGCACAGGAATACATATAAAGCCAACCACAGCTTTATTAAGATTTGAAGAGTGAGATACATGTTTGTTTCCATCTCTGCACGCCAGTGACTTCTAACATGTAATTAATAATCTGTTTCCTGCACCAGTGTACAAAGAGTGAGAATCTAAGATTGTGAAGTCGTGTCTGTATTCTTTTTTTTTTTCTCTCTCTGTAGTCTCATCCCCAGCTCTTGCTCCTCATCCCTCTCCTTGCCCCAGCTGGCCACTGGAAGGCAGAGAGCTGGGAAAGCAGCTGTATGATGACTTCTTGAGGGTGCTGGTTTTGCTCTCTGTCCCTCTTACCATCATTGTTCAAGGCCTACCATATTCCATCCCCTTCAGTCTCATAAGATCCGGAGAGTTTGATCCACAGTTGTGTTTTTGCAGGTACGCAAGCTTGAGGCAGACATTCTACCTCTGCAAGAGTCTAATGCTGAACTGAGTGAGAAAAGTGGAATGTTGCAGGCAGAGAAGAAGCTGTTGGAAGAAGATGTTAAACGCTGGAAAGCCCGGACTCAGGTGGGGAATGTGTGTTTTCAAAGAAGATGTTGGGGGGGAAAGACCTAAAAAAAGTTCTAAATTTTTTTTTAAATGACAACAAAAGAAATGTACTTGAACTATAAAGCATTGTTTATGCAGCTTCAAAATGGGCTGTTCTAATTCATAGGCATTCTGAATCAAAATGCAAAAGCAGTAGCTCTAATTCAAAGAGATTTTCTGGATGTAACTGTATAATCATCTTAGGAAAACGCAGACTTATTTTCTCAACCTTTCAGCATTTATTGAGTCAACAGAAGGACACCGATCTCGAAGAGTATCGGAAGCTGCTTTCAGAGAAGGAGGCAAACACCAAGCGTATACAACAAATGAATGAAGAAACAGGCAGGCTTAAAGCAGAAATAGCCAGGTGCAGTATAAGTCAATTAGTAAAAAGTTTTGTGTGAAGCAAAATATTTTAAATAAAGCTGTATCTGAAAGTGTAATTTCTTAACTGTCTCCATGCAACTATGGAACCTTTGGTATTCTTACTGTAGCTTGATAATACACAGGTCAAACGAAGTGAGAATTGTTTTGGAAGCTGTCTTTTAACTGAACTTATCGTAAATTAATGTATTGTAGAATAATTTATATTCTACAAACACCCATTTGTATTGCAAAATCCTAGAAAACATAATTCACTACAGATAATGCCTGTGATTTTACATAAATGAGCAATATTGAAATGTATTAACTCTTTCAAACATCTCATGTGCATCTTCCTCCAATCTCTTGTTACTTAGAACAAACGCATCTTTGACTACAAGCCAGAATCTTGTTCAGAGCCTGAAGGATGAAGTAACTAAAATAAGAACAGAAAAGGATACTTTGCAGAAAGAACTAGATGCTAAAGTGGCTGACATACAAGAAAAAGTGAAAACCATAACGCAGGTCAAGAAAATTGGGCGCAGGTACAAGACTCAATATGAGGAGCTGAAAGCACAGCATGATAAGGTAGATACGCTTTTTCTTTGTTTGCAAAGAAATGCTATAAAAGGTGTATGGTTTTATCTGGAGTCATGTATGATCTAGCTAATGATCGTCGTGTTCCCCAAGTATAATACTATATGAGTACTTACCTGTGAAGAGAAAAGGAGAAAATTGCATCATTTATTCTGTTGTCAGCTCTAACTACCAGAAGGCATGAGCTGCATATCACTTCACACTTTACAGCATTCTTACAGGACTTCAGAGTTCATTAGAATTCCTGGGGTTTGCCTAGAACTTTTTAAACGATCACTTTGCACGCAGAAGCAACTTGTGAAAGTAATGACATGTTAATCAGAAAGTACCCTTTAGCTTGATACCGCTTGACATATTTCAGATGGTTGCCGAAGCATCAACTCAGTCTTTTGTAGAACAGCAAGAAGAACAAGTTTCTGTCCAGGAAGTACAAGAGCTGAAAGATACTCTCAGTCAAGCTGAAGTGAAAACAAAGGCTTTGGAGACTCAGGTTGAAAGTTTACAAAAGGTAAGAACAGAGTGAACAAGGTAAGAACAGTGAACAATTTCAGAGTGCTGTGCTCTGCCGCAGTCTTAAATATGTGACTGTGAAGAACGTGAGGGTGTCTTTCTCTGTGTGTGCACACATCTGCTGTTTCTTGGAATAAATGAGTGGGAAGGAGAATGTTATTCTCTCAGCTATTGCATTCAGAGAGGACTGGACTCGTCTATGGTTGATTAGAAGCTTTTTAACCTTAATACAATGGCCAGCTAATAGTAGGTCCTTGGAGCTAGTTAGACTATATATTTGCCAAAGTAGCTGGTTATGGTCAACTCTCTCTCTCTCTCCTCCTCTCTAGACTATAGCAGAAAAGGAAACTGAAGTTAGAAATCTTCAGGAGCAGATAACGCAGCTACAGTCAGAACTTGCTCGTTTTCATCAAGATCTGCAAGAGAAGACTACACAGGAAGAACAGCTCAGGCAACAGATCACTGAGAAGGAAGAGAAAACTAGGAAGACCTTGCTCGCGGCCAAGCAGAAAATTGCACAGTTAGCTGGTATTCTGTTTTTTCTGTCCTTTAGGTGTCATCTTCTGTTTGGGTTTTTGGTTATTCCCATGGAAAAGCATTTAGAAAAGTTGCTTGGGAAAATATGACCTACTTCGTATTTTACTTAAAAGTTTTTTTCTGGATTAGATGTTACAGGAATTGTTCTAAAACTTAAGTTGCAATTCCTTCAGGACATGATGAAAGTATATAACTAGCTGTACACTGAGGGGAGGAAAAGGTTTTGCTTAGTTTTGGCCAGCCAAGGTGATCCTTTTGTTGATTAGAGCAGATTGACCCTACTGACAACTCGGGTAATTCTCCCCTTCCCTGTTGCCTTCCCTAAGTGTACAGGTGCAGAACAAACTGCCTCTTCTATTTTTAATTGATCTTGAGAGCAATGATGGTGTAAGACCTTGCTGAAAACATCTTGTTCTTTTGTGACTACTTCTGCATTTCAATTTTTATTTATATATATTTATTATATAGTTTTATATTTTTAATTGGAAAAATGGCATGTGAAAGATAGAATTACCTCTCAGAGCTCCATCAATAGCTTAAGATTTCAAAATACTTCAGTAACCTATCAAGACAGACAGGCATTCAGCATGCAGACTTAGTAGGCAGCTTTACAGTGGCAAGGCTGGATTCTTTCCTGTTCAATTAGGTACAAAAGAACAGTTAACAAAAGAAAATGAAGAGTGGAAGCAAAAGAGCAGTTCATTGGAGGAGCAGAAGACTGAATTGGAGGTGCGAATGAGTGCACTCAAATCCCAGTATGAAGGTCGAATCTGCCGTCTAGAAAGAGAGCTTAGAGAGCAGCAGGAGCGACACCACGAACAGCGAGACGAGCCGCCAGAGTCTACAAACAAGGTACAAAATCGTTTTAGCTGTGGGAGAGGAAACAAACTGCTCACGTCTCATGACTGAATGAGAGCAACAGCTCTTAGTACAAGCACCACTGTCCAGCTTGGTTTGGTTTTTTGGATACAGTAGTTAGGATTACTTTACGTGACAGTGGGGTTTTTTTAAACCCTAAATTGCAGATGGAAATTCTTGTCATAGGATTCCTACACTTTTTTTTAAATAAATAAATTAATTAAAAAAATACTAATGAGCCCAACAAACTGTGTGCTGTTCAAGTTCCACTGTCCCCTGGTTTTGGGAATATACAAGTTGGCTTTAGTAAGGGTTCAGAACTTAATTTAAAAAGTTATTTCCTGCCATAGTGTGAATTCCCAGTGCTAACAAGCATACATGTTCCATCATTCACTGTGAATCAGCCAATGAACTGTTTGCACTCAGCTCTATTTTTGCATTTTTACCCATGTGTTCAGTGTAATGGGTTCTACCTGCTGTTGTCTCAGTAGCTTCAGGAGACACCTGAGAAATTACTGAACTGGTTTACATATTTGGTATCACTGGTATGATTTGTTTTGGAAAATTTGCAATAGTCATGGAGTCTGGCTGGGTCTGCTAGCAACTCTGTTAGAGAAACGATGATTAGTAGAGAGATCTGTATTTTGCCAAATTGCTCGCTCTGTTTTGTTTGTACATGGCATGATACTTCTGTTTCTTACGTAATAGGTTCCAGAACAGCAGAGACAAATCTCACTCAAGTCTACTCCAGCTTCAGGTGAAAGAGGAATGTGAGTTGAAGGGTTCGGGGGTTTTGCAGATTTTATGTTGTTGGTGTTTCTTGGTTTTCTCTTTATCTAGTTGCTCTTCTATTTGGTAAACCACTGGCTTTTCACAGTTTTTCTTAAGCAACTTTGAAGATACTGATTGACATATGTTCCTCCTGTTTTCTTAGCTACATTTAATCAATAAAGCTTTTAAACTGTTAAATTGTCATATTAACCGCCAGGAACATGGTATCTGGGAATACATAAAAGGTTTTTTAAAATGTTTTCAGACTTGAAGATTCTTGAAGTTGTGTTACCTTTAACCTTTTCGGTTTTATGGGGGGATTTTCCTTGAGCAAGAATCTCAAACATGAGAAACAAACTAAATAGATGGTGGCTCTAACAACAGATAAAATAGTCAAATGACTAAGCTCTGAAATGAGAAATGTTACTGGATTACTAAGCTTAGATAACTAACTCCCTTTCAGTTTTTGTGACGGCATCCATTGAGAGCAAGGCTTTCAAAAATGCCTCTTAAAACTTGGCTGATCTTTGTCTCAACCAAGAGATGATGTTGCTCTGTATTCAGTGAATCAGTGAGTTTTAATGTAAGATGTATTGCTCACTGTAATAAAGACCCAGCACAGCTAATAGTATGAGCTATGCGCTACTCCTTTTGATCTGCTTGTAGATTTCTAGTTGATGTCCTTTGAAGAAACCTGTCAAATCTCTAAGCTGGACAAAATGCTACTGATGGCAGAGTGGGTCTGTTGTTCTTTTTTTAACTATAAACAAACTTTGGAAGACAATTCATTATGCCCTTGTCACGCTTTTACATTTTAAACCTTTAAAAATTAGTACTTCTGGCTAAGATAATGTATTTACATTCAGTGTTTTTAAAATCTGCTTTCTGCACTACCGTGATGAAACCAACATCCTGTTTTTCAGTGCAAGCACTTCCGATCCGCCAACAGCAAACATTAAACCAACTCCTGTTGTGTCAACTCCAAGTAAAGTGAGTGCTGCTGCAATAGCTGGGAATAAGTCTACTCCAAGAGCCAGTATCCGTCCAATGGTTACTCCTGCTACAGTCACTAATCCTACCACTACTCCAACAGCCACAGTTATGCCCACGACACAAGTGGAGACTCAGGAAGGTGAGCATTTTAGTATAGTATGAGGACCTACAGTAATCATAAATGCTACCTTTGCCTTGAAATCTCGGTAGTTATTAGTTTGAAAGTACCTCAAATAGTTTTATTGTCCCTGCATCTCTTTCAATATTGCACTTTTGTGACCACTTCCATTGCAACCAAGTTCCTGATTCCCCAACTGCAGATGGGTATCAGCAATGTTAACTCAATCTGCAAAACACTGAATCTGCTTATTTCGGGCCGTCTGCAACGGAGAATGTGAACTGTACTGGACAATATGAAGACAGTTGAATGTGCTACTGTTTGCCTTTCAGCTATGCAGTCAGAAGGACCTGTGGAGCACGTTCCAGTCTTTGGAAGCACTAGTGGGTCTGTGCGTTCCACCAGTCCTAATGTTCAGACATCTCTCTCTCAGCCCATCCTGACTGTTCAGCAGCAGACTCAAGCGACTGCTTTTGTGCAGCCCACTCAGCAAAGTCATCCTCAGATTGAGCCCACTAATCAGGAGCCATCCCCTGCCATTGTAGAAGTTGTACAGAGCTCTCAAATAGAGAGGCCCTCCACTTCTACAGCAGTGTTTGGCACAGGTTGGTTTTATTTTATAGGCCTACCTTTTTGAATAGTTCCTTTTAAGTAGCTCCATTTGGACCCTTGTTAAACCGGGCCTAACTTCAGCAAAAGAATTTGCTCTCTTTCCCCCCCCCCCCACCTTAGTGTATTGCACGTTTTACAAACTTCTGAGGTTAGACTCCTTCAGAATGGCACCTCTGAAATGCTGTTGTCACTGCATTCCTTAAAGTAGAAAATAAAAACTCATGTGTTTGTTTATTCAGAGCAGCATTGGAGTTTACACTAAACCTTGCTGCCTCTGTTTCCGTGATACTGTTGGAGGAAGGTTAATGTTAGGAGTCATGAGTAAGCAACTTATGCTGAAGTATGAAATACAGAGAACTCTAAAGCTACTCAGTGTGATACGCTGTTGCACATCTGTTTGCCCTACGTAGTGTAGATTTTAAGCATGTTTATTCCCCAAAATACGCTTTGGTAAGCTGCTTCTTTTGTTTCCCAGCTGCTACTCTGTTAAACTTTTAGGTCTACTTGTCAGAAGCAAAGAAGTTGGAAAAAATTTTTCCATTGTACCCTGAAGCTTACGCTTGGGGTCAGTTAGGTTGTGCATATAGGCCCAAGGGCATGAGACTTGTAACAAAAGGGGCTAACGTTTTCATGTCCTAGGAAACGGCACAAGGTGATTCTGTCTGATTCTATTTGTTATCATTCAATGCAGAAAAAGAGGCGATCTTCCAGAGTAAAATACCAAACCTTTTGATTTTCTGTTTTGCCCATTTGTTGTTCTGAAAATAACTGAGAGGCTCTTTTAAGTTTCAGCTACCCCAAGTTCTTCTCTATCTAAACGTCCACGAGAGGAAGAGGAGGACAACACTGTGGAAAACTCAGACCAAATTTCAGAGGAAACAGTGGACGTACCTCTTCCAAAGAAACTGAGAAGCATACAGAGAGTTGGACCTGAGGTTTGTGAGAATATAAAATGCTACTACTTAATCTGTCACTTTGGAAGATTTTAATGGGAAGAGGCAGTGCATTAATTACTTCAGAGCAAGTCAGTTAATTCTTAACGTAACTTTTTAATCTATTGAGGAGGAAGCAGTTATTTTTGGATGTTGTAAAAGGCAGAGGTTTTACCAGTTGCAGTGAGTGATGCAAATCTTAGTGAACTGTAGGATGGAAGAGAAGGGGCCGTATCCTAGCACTGAGGAGGAAGTGAATTTTTCAATGTGGTCGGGGAGGTCATTGTCTACAGTTATTCTGGAATGAAGTACAGTGTGCTTCAGGAGACGCTAGGGAAGCAAAGATGAGGTGTTCCATGGAAAACCTTGGAAGAGACGCATGTGATATATTGGTGTGAGGGAATTGGGATATCCTGCAAGAAAGGAATGAACTTGAGACAGAACCTCACAGCAGGCAATTCATGAACAATGCTAAGGAAGTCAAAGATATTTTTTTAACTCTATACGAGGGGGATGTTCCATAACATAAAAGGGTGAGGTTGTGTCTGATCATTATCACTTAATTAGCTGAGCAGATGGAGGTGCAATGGGAAACCCTGAGGGTTGTTTTTTCTGGTCCTGGAAGGGTTTAGAGACACTGAGTAGAGTGGGTCCAATGGACTGGAATGGGGAAATTGTATTTCTCCAGGGCACAGAAATTTGAGGTGCTGGATAAAAGCAGAGCTAAGGAGTAGTAGTAAAAGGGGAACAAAATGTTGCCCGTGATCTTTGTGGGAAAAGATAATTTTTTTTAAAAAAGTAAACACTTAAAGAATCGAACTTTAGGATTAATGATGTGTTTTAAACAAGAAAAAAAATATGTTCTTTCAGGAGGAAGTGACAGCAGAAGAGAGCACTGATGGTGAGGTAGAAGCTCAAACATACAATCAGGACTCACAGGACTCAATTGGAGAAGTAAGCATATTTCAAAAGAAAAAAAAAAATCTTCGTTTCAGCATGTTCAGTATGTTTAGAAATGAAATCTCAGATCTTGCAGATTTCCAGTGGAAGAAACCTCTTATAACCATTTAAAGTTTAGACTTCACATGTTCAAGGATACTCAATTTTCATTGCGCTCTGCAGTTACCTATATAAGTAAAATTCAGAATGTTAATGAAGCTTTGCAATTGTAATTCAGTGTGGTGTCCTGGTATCCTTAACCCCAGTTTTATATAGTGAAACTGAGGTGTAGAGGTTAAATGAGTCACAGTTGTAAAATGGAATTGGAGTTTTCAGTTCTTCACTTATTCTCTTTGCTTTCTGGCTTTTCTTTTACAGAAAGATTTGATAAATCCTTGAGCAAGCTTAATGTTAGATGGCTCATGATGTGATAAACAAAGGAAAAAAGTTGGTTTTGTTCTAGTTCTGTAAAAGGCCTATTGTAGCTGTGTTACGAAGGCCAAATATGAGTGAAAACCATTAATTTAATCTCCTTTCACCTCAGCAATGAGCAGAAGTTAAGGTAATTCTCTACCTTGGCAGAACCTCATGTTGAGTCATGGAATCTATTTCTTTAAGCATTGGTGGGTACAGAGTCTGTAGTCAGTCATTTTTTTTCCCTCAACCTTCACATATTTAAAAGGTATGACCAACGTTTATCTCCCCATGAAATCCCAGGTGTGTGCTTTCTGTTCCACAGGAATCTTCAAATGTTCTTTAACAATTCTAGTTCTCAATGTGGTTACTTAAATTCTGCTGCTAGACAGCAATTTGCAACATTAAAGTGACATGTTCAGAAAATAATAGAACCTAGTTATCGTACCTAAATCAAAAGTCTAGAATGCTACAAAATGTATGTGGTAGAGTCCCAAATTTTTTTTTTTTTTAAGAGGTTGTGGGAGACACTCTCTAAAGTTGTTTTGTTGTTTGTTTTTTTTCCTGAACACTACTAGTCATACTTTCCAGATTCGGTTCAAATGTTTTGAATATACGTATGTGCTGAATGGAAAGATAACTGTTTGCTAGCTCTGTGTCTGGCTATCATGTGAATTGCATTACTGTTCCTCCAGAGCAAAAACAGCAGCTCAGAGTTCGTGCTTAGAAGAGAGATGGTTGTTCCTTGATCCTGGAGAGACTTCTAGTTGTCTGTAGTTGATTGCTGGCAATCATCTGTAGCGTTCTCTTTTGTCCTCTCCTGAAGTAGATGGGTAAACATTTAGAGGGCAGCTTTTTAAGGATGTGCATTCAAATGCATCGTATATGAATACAGTATCGCTAGTGATGGCACCTGTCCCAAATCAGGTTTGGAAGTGTGCTTGTGTTGTAGAGCAGGCCTCCGTTTGGTCGACATGGAAACAGGAAATTCTTAGAAATACAATAGACATTTTCCTGAAGAGCGTTCTAAGAATAGTATATATGTACTGCATTTCATTTTGTTTCTTCTGGTAATTTATTTTATCTTTTACAGGGTGTTACACAGGGAGAGTACACTCCCATGGAGGATAGTGAAGAAACTTCCCAGTCTATCCCAATAGATCTTGGGCCTCTTCAGTCAGATCAACAGAACACTTCTTCATCTCAGGATGGTCAGTCCAAAAGAGATGATGTCATTGTAATTGATAGTGATGATGAAGATGATGATGATGAAGAAAATGAAGGGGAGCAGGAAGTATGTATATCATGGAATTACTTTATGGACTACTTTGTCTATGATTTGGTCTTTGATCAGATGGAAAGCTCAGCTGGCAGGGTTAATTTAATAATTTTAATTTTTTTACTGTATAAATAGTCTGTATTTGATGTAGTCTGAATTCTAGTGTTTTTTTAAAGATACTTGCTAATTCAGCTTGATTTTTTTGAAGGCATAACATTTCATTGTACCTCCTAGATTGTCTATGAGTATTCAACATACAAGGGTGGCCTCTGCGAGGAGAGGCTGGGGCTGCCCCGTGCCAGGGACAGCCTCTTCCAGCTGGCTCCGCAGCGGCCCCACTGTGGGACACGGCTGAGCCCATCAGCTGGTGGAAACATATATAAGAAAGAGCAAAATGCTGCATGGCAGTGTTAGTGTGAGGAGGGGAGGGGGAAAAAATGTGAGAAACAATCCTGCAAACACCGAGGTTGGAGAAGAATGACAGGGAGGAGGTGCTGCAGGCATTGGAGCAGATACTCCTTGTAGGCCATGGAAGAGACCACAATGGAGCGGGTATTTCCCTGCAGCCAGTGGAGAGGACCATGGTGCTGCAGGTGGGTACTCCCTGAAGGAAACTGCAGCCCATGGGTGACCAGGCTCTACTGCCAGGGACTGTGGCCCATGGAGAGGAGCCAGTGCAGGAGCAGGTTTATCCTGAAGGATGAAGGTTTATTCCCTTCAGTGGGAATGACCTGCTGCTAGAGTAGTTCTGGAAGGACTGTGGAGAGGACCGCGCTGGAGCAGGGGGAAAAGCGTGAGAAGGGAGGAGTAGCAGAAAGAAACTGACTACAACCCCCATTCCTTGTCCCCTCTGCCCTGCCTGGGGTTGCGGAGGAGGAAGAGGAGTTGGGAATGAGGGAGAGAAGTTAGGCCTTGAAAAGAAGAAGGGGGTGGCGGGAGGGTTTGGGTTTTGTTTTGTTTCTGGTTTTTGTCTGTTTCTCACTATCCAACTCTTGTTCGTTGCCAATTAAAAATAAATTTCCCCAAGTTGAGTCTGGTTTGCCCATAATGGTAATTGGTAAGTGATCTGCCTGCCTTTATCTTGGCCCTCAAGCTTTTCCATCTTATTTTCTACCCTTTTCCTGTTGAAGAGGGAGTGAGGGAGTGGCTGGGGGGATTGGCAGCCTACCACAGCAATCGAAAAATATGTACGTCTACTCTGTGGATAATAAATGCTGAACACCTTCAGAAAGAGATCCACAGGCAGGTGGTGCGTGTACAACAACGTGAAGTTTCCAGCTTCAACCTGTGAAGTGATTCCACTACCCTTTCCACACTTCCTCAAAGCTGTTTTATGGTCTTATCATAGGACTATGTTTATGGTCTGTTTTATGGTCTTATCATAGGACTATGAGGACGAGGAAGAGGAAGATGAGGATGATGACGAAGACACGGGGATGGGAGACGAAGGTGATGACAGTAATGAGGGAACTGGTAGTGCTGATGGTAATGATGGATATGAAGCAGATGATGCTGAGGTGAGATTTGTACCTTTTTTTTAGAATGGATTGATGTTGTAATGCATCTGTACAGATTTGAATACTTGAAAGAGAAAATCTGAGTATGAGTTCATCCCAGAAAATTGAGTCTGCTAGTAGGAAAATGCAATGTACCAGAGCCAGCAACAAATACTGTAGTTGCAAAGCTAGTAAGGCAGTCTTTTCAAAAGCGGGATATTTCCTTGTTTATTATTATTAAATGATGATGGCTACGTTGTCCACATTTGTGTATATATAGATATGCATTTCTGACATTTCTTTTAAGACTTTCATATATTTTACTTTGTTTACTTTCTGAATACTTTTTACTGCTTTTATATTCTCATTACACCCTATAAGTTGGTTAGTGATAAGTCATATTATGTTTATGTGGTTTTTTTAGGGTGCTGATGGTACAGATCCTGGAACAGAAACTGAGGAAAGCATGGGAGGAGGTGAAAGCAACCAGAGGGCAGCAGATTCTCAAAACAGTGGTATGGTTATTGCCTGTTTCTTCAAAGTCTGTGTCTGTAAGGGGGGAAAATGTAGAAGCTGTTCTGCATGTGTTAAATATGCACTAAAGACCTTTTCAACCTGAAAAGTAGATTCTTTTGAAATACTCTTTTCTGGATATATTCTACATTCCTTTGAAAACCCTGCAATGGGTTTACTCCTCGATACTTCTGTGTGTTTTAGGAGAAGGGAGCACAAGTGCTGCAGAGTCCACTTTTCCTCATGAGAGTTCAAGAGAACAGCAGCCATCATCTGCCTCAGAGCGACAGGCCCCTCGCCCCCCACAGTCACCACGCAGACCACCGCATCCGCTGCCCCCAAGACTGACTATTCATGCTCCTCCTCAAGAACTGGGTCCCCCAGTACAGGTATAAACTGTCTAGCGGTTCAGAAGACCTAAATTACTGTATGATTTCTTCTAAATAAAACCTAAGTACTCTGCCTATTGTAAAAATAGATGACATCTCATCCTAAAAATGGTAGCTGAGCAGACTGATTTAACATGTCTCGTCCTGCCGATAAGCGCTGGACGGGGAACATGGAAAGCAGTAAGGCACTGATAGTGGATTTATGTCTTGAAATTATTATCCCAGGGTTGTTTCGGTCACTGACTGCTGGTATTTCCACTACAAAAGCTGTTCCTGAGCAGGTTGTAACTCAGACAGATTGGCAGGGGGTTGTATTAGGCTCTGCCCCAATGCAGATTGGGCAAAGGAATGTTGCCATTCGTTTTCAGAGTTAAACCTTTCACAGTCAGCACCTGACCCTGTGATTATGCTTTGACATAGACCTATCAATTTTGTAAATGAAAACATCACAACCGGAATTTTGCAAAAATGTCCTGACTGAAATTATCCTTTACTATTAGCTTGTTCTGAGGCTTGGGAACACCATATTTCTGTGTTCAAGTTTTCTGTCCTCTGTAGAAAGTTGAGTAAAATAGTAATGTCACTTACCCAGAATTTAAACCTACATGATTCTCTTTTGTGGTTAGACCAGGCAGCAGATACGAGATGTGGAGTAGCTGCTGCCATGGTCTGTTCTTTAAGAGGGTATGATGCTGTACTGAGCAGTGTTGTACGCTGATATAGAATTGTTACACTTACTCATTTAGCTGCTATCCTTGGCTCTGATTGAACAATTGTATGTTATCAGAGTGCCAGGAAAGTGTTCACACTTCATTTTTTCTTTACTGTAAAGAGAATCCAGATGACTCGAAGACAATCAGTGGGGCGTGGACTTCAGCTAACTCCTGGTATAGGTGGGATGGTAAGTCTATGAAAGTTTACTACTAAAAACCTGCATTGAGGGAACATTCGTAACTCTTGAGATTTACTTTGTTTTTTAATGAAGTCTAGCTACTGCCTTCAGGGGTGGTATGGTTTCTGTGTAGCCTTGCAGGTAATATCCTAGTCCTGATCATTTCTGTATTAATGGCAGGCAAATGCTAGAAAAGTCCCAGGAAGCTAAAGCTCTTCAAAGGACGTTGAATTGGTTTTGTCCAAGATGATTTTAATTACTTGTTTTTAGAATTAATCTTTTAAAGTGGATATGTTACTAGAAAAAATAATAAAATGTGTTCAGCCTCATCCTGGAGGAACAAGGCTAATTTATGCTTTCTGTCTCATTCGGCTAATTTTGAACCTTTATTCAACCTCAGCTGTATTTGACAGAATGAATGCTAGTTCAGTAAGGGAGGGGAGAGAGAGACCGAGTGACTAAAAAAGGTATCTTTTTTGAGTTCAAAGGCATCAGCTCAGATTTTTGATTCTGCTTGGCTTGCGTGTCACTGCCATCCAATTTCTCATTGGAACTGGCCTCAATACCTACTGCTTTTTGCCTGGACAGTAACTGAGCACAGGGGAGGGACCTCTCCCTCAGAGAAAAAGGCTTTGAAAGATACAGGAGGAAGTCAGGGAGATGAAGAGAATGTCTCATGGAGGGTGAGGGAAGAGGCAGCTGAGGTGTCTGGCTCTGTAGATAATGCAGGAACAAAGGACACAAGTCTGTAGGGAACAGGTGATTTGACATTGTGAAAAATCCTCTTGCTAGGTATATGAAAGCAATCCGGATTAAGACCAATGATTCCTATCTATTTATGAATGAGTCACCCTCAGATTCCTTTGTAGTCAACAGGGACAGGTGGCACTTTGGTAGGATGGTCTCACGGAGTAGATGTCTAAAAATCCTTTGAAAGATAGGTGCCTTGTGAGCATGTGCACTTTATTTTGGTTTGGGTTTGGTTTTTTTATCGCCTGTAAGGGCAATCTTTAGAACTAGCTCAGATTTACACGTCTGAAATTAGACAAGAATTTTGTTCAAGCTAAATCTATCTTTGTTTTGCTGGACACTATGGAATAAGCAAACCAACCTTTAACTTGGCTTGATAGAAACTGGAAATACATTGTAGGCTCTCATATCTGTCTCTTTTTTACCAGCAGCAACACTTCTTTGATGATGAGGACAGAACAGTTCCAAGCACACCAACTCTTGTAGTTCCACATCGTACAGATGGGTTTGCAGAAGCCATTCAGTAAGTAGATGTAAAGGAGAAAGAAAAAAGAAAAAAAAAAAGAAAAAAAAAAAAGGCATCTATTTCTTTCTATTTTTCAGTAGAACGTAATAAATTCAAATGAAATGAACTTGTGATTGGAGTAACATGCTAAAACATGCTATGTTGTGTGATAGATGACTGCATCTACAAATAAGTAATCATTGTTTGAACTGTATGTCATGAAACTTGGCAGCAAATTAGGAGGCAGATAATCTCCAATGTATTGTAACTTACTGATGTAAGAAGAAATTAAGCAAAAAAAAAAAAAAAACCACTAGGTTCTTCTATTTCAGCTCCTCCCCTGCTTCCCCACCCCCAAATTACCAATCAAAGTAGGAAGAGTTCTCTTTGGGTTTGGATTTGGGACGGGTCTGAACATGTTCAACAATTCACTTAAAATTGTGAGACTTCATAGGGTGAATAAGTAAAGAATATTCTTTTCAGGGCTGTTTTACTCATTTCGGGTGCAGTCTATGTACATTTGAGAAACTAATTGCTATTTAATTAGCAGTAGTTTAGCTGTTTTTTATGGTCAGTATTAATTCATTTTGTCTCATGCATAATTTGTTCTCTTGGTCAGAAAGTTGTGTGTGTGTCCCCTGATAATTAGAAAAACTGTAGAATTACTTATATCTTTATGTTGATAGTTCTCCCCAGGTAGCTGGAGTTCCTAGATTTAGATTTGGACCCCCTGAAGATATGCCACAAACTAGCTCAAGTCACTCTGATCTTGGTCAGCTTGCATCACAAGGAGGTAAACCATTTCTGTACTTTCTTTTCCATGGTTGTTAGAGTGAAAAACAAATAATGCAGTCAATAAAATGCAATTCTACTTCGGGTACTTGTTCAAGTGTGGAAACCTGCCACTCTTAAATAATTGTCAGCAGCCAGAGATTAATGGCAAGGATGTTTCCTTCAAGCTGCTACATTTCTACCTGTAATGTGGTTTAAAAAGTAGAGTGAGAGTGCTCCTGTGGGTGGTAACAAGAGACTTGTAAACCAGAGAACCTGAAATTTTATGTAGGGCAGATTGCCTGCTGTGCGCAAGAAACTTCATTTAAGGAGAAATGAAATACTGAAGGAATGGCTTTTAACTTTAATTTTACTGTTGATTGTAGCTTTCCTGTAGTAAAATAATAGGGGAAAACAGGAAATGCAGAGAGATCTTTGGGATGTATCCTTACCTGTAATTTGTCTGTGTTGTCTTTGCTGTGGTCCTCAATCAGTCCCTTTCCCCTGTATCCCCGTCAGCATGTGACAATAAGCTGATCTTTGAAGAAAACTTACAGCAAAGTAATGGAAAAGGATGAAAGTAAAACAAATAGAAATATTTTCATCAAGGTTTTACCCTTCAATAAATTATAATTAGCTCTGGCAGCAAGTCAAAATAGCTTAAAATAACAAAAATCTCCATATTGAGGTACAAACCACTGGATTGCATCAAGTGTACAGAGAGAAGACATTTAACCTGGTTTTTAGCTGGCTGTTTTAGTTATTAAAACTTTGTGTTGCAGGTTTAGGAATGTATGAAACCCCACTGTTCCTTGCTCATGAGGAAGAATCAGGGGGTCGTAGCGTTCCCACAACACCATTACAAGTAGCAGCACCAGGTAAGTGGCCAGAAATTTGCAGGCTGAAGCACTGACTTTCCAGAAAAGAATTAAATGGTTGTTGCTATAGTGCTTATTGCTACGTCAGGAGGATTCAGTAGCCCTTTGCCCAGCCTGCCCAAGATTTCCATAGATTTTCTGTAGGAAATAAAAACTAACAATGTTTATTAAACTACCTTTCCTGCACAGTGACAGTTTTTACTGAAAGTGCATCAGCTGACGCTTCAGAGCATGCATCTCAGTCTGTTCCGATGGTTACGACATCTACTGGCAATCTGTCCACCACTACGGAGGCTGGAGCGGGTGATGATGGAGATGAAGTTTTTGCAGAGGCAGAATCTGAAGGGTAAACTATGACTTGTTTGGATTGCTAAGATTTGATGTCGTGTTAGTTTTAGTGATTTTTTTTATTATTATTTTTTTTTCCTTCATCTAAGTGTGCCTGTGATTCGTTTTCAATTTGACCTGTTCTGGGAGGCAGGACAGCTCAAACAGGATGTAGTAATTTTGTGAAGTAGTACAATCTGTCCTTTTTGTCTAAACCCAAAGATTTTCTTCCGATTTAACATAGCTAATATAAAAGTCACAAAAAAAAAAAAAGAAATTCTGTAGTTTTTCAGAATGCAGAGGGCTCTGTAGTAGTCAAATACTGATGGTAAAGGGCCCGGTATGAAGGACTGGGGTTTGTAGAATAACAGCTAAAGCATTCCTGTTTGTTAACAGAGAAAATCACTCCTCGTTACAAAGCAGGCATATCCAGTGAAGTCACTCAGGTAAGGCAGTGAGAGTACAAAAGAAGGAGGAGAATAAGCAGGTCTTCAGAATTTGATAGACAAATTATTTTGTCTTCCACTTTGCAAGTGCAATTTTTAATATTTATAATTATTACTATATTTTGTCTCATGATCAAATACATTACTAATCTAAAAGGGGATAGGTTATCATTTTATGATACATATTTTTATTTTTATTGATTGCATAATAATAAAAGATGTATAGTTCACAATTTACCTAAACTTTTATCTACTGATGGCAGGAGGTAGGAGGTTTGGTCATAAGAGAACGAAACGTTACTGCTGCAAGTTAAATATGCCACACAGTTTTCTTGATGTGGTACCAACTTGGACTGCAATAGTCTGCCTACGAGTAGATAAAGCATTGGATGCATATTCTAACGTTAAAGTCTCAAATTTTTTTTGTTGCAAAACCATCTAATCTTTAGTGACTTACAAGTATATCCCTAGAGGACCTGAATGGTTCAGAGAACGGTCTGTAGTTGGGAACAGGCCTTTAGCTTGATAGGAGAGCAAGTCAATCTGTTGCTAGTAGAGAGCAGGTATTTCCCACAATTTCTGAGTTTTAGTTATCATCTTCTAACGGTTTTTATTTACTAATCAGGGTAAATGAAATGTATACCAAAAAGTGAGCTGCACTGAAACTAAATTGAATGTTTGTGGGTTTTTTCCAGCCCTATAATGCTTTTTGGTTTTTGTTTTCTGAAGACAGAGTCCAAATAATTTGGGAATTGCACCAATGAGCGATCTTTAGGCGTAACCGGTCAGCGGTGGTCCCTCCACTTCATTCTTCCCCTGCCTAAACATAACCCTACCATTGCATTAGGTTTTTAGTTCTTGTTATTAAATAGCTTCTGTGAGCTTCTCTGAGAGACAATTAATATGGTGGATATGGATCTGGAGTTGGGCTGCATATCAAGGAAATTACGTTGTTATTTTTCTAGAAGCCAGGTAAATATCTCATGATTGGGACAGGAGGGACATGACAACACAGAATAAAACCAGTGAAAATTTCCAGGGGAAGACATTTGCACAGGAATCTTTCTGCTCTGAGATGATGCTTTTTTTTTTCCTGAGGTTTTTGACACTGTGTGAAAACACTTGTATGTTTTTCATCCCCCTCCTCCTCTTACAGAATTACTTCAGAAGCAGGTCTAGAAATTGATAGCCAGCAAGAAGAAGAATCAGTTCAAGCATCTGATGAGTCAGATCTTCCTTCGACTAGTCAAGATCCTCCTTCTAGTTCATCTGCAGGTACGGGTTAATCGCTGGAAACAATTGTTTCATACCTTTCCATTAAGCGTGGAAACTTTTTGGACCAGCGTCATGCACTGCTGATAGCCAAGAAACACAAAATAAGATAGAACTCTTAGAGCAAGGTCACATTTTGATGCCTTTAGTCTTAATGGCAAACAATTTTTACTTGGACCACAGTAACTAGAGTAGACCACAGTTAGAATAATGCTTCAAGGAGTAAAAGTTATTGATCCTTTGGTGATTCTATCCACTATTATATGTGATGTCAGGTTTAAAAATGTGTTTTCATTCAATTAAATTGTCAAAGAACAGTAAGTAAATCACTATTCAGTTACCAGTTTACCACCTAGCCTATTTAGGTGATGAAAGAAATCCCAAGCTCACTTGTTTTGAGGCTTTTATTTATATCAGAGAAGATGTCAATGAAATAAGGATGCACCTTCATAACGTTAAAGTAAATTCAAGAGCATAATGCATATCAAATCGTGTAAACATTAACCGTGAGTAACTGTACTAGACACAGACATTCTGTCCTGCATTTCCACTTCTTCGCAGACACAAGCAGTAATCAGCCCAAGCCATTTCGGCGTGTCAGACTTCAGCCCCCGACACTGAGAACTGGTGTTCGTGGTCGTCAGTTCAACAGACAGAGGGGTAAGTGTTTGTGATTGCTCAGATTCAGACTCTTCAAAACAAGTTTTTAGCACATTCTTCCTGTGTGGACCATATTTGAAGTACTACTTTATACGCCTGTGTTTGCTTGTAAGGCATTTCATACCAGAGCATCCCTGCCCTAGCTTTCAGTGTGTTACCCTAAGAGCTCTGTATCGCCTTTTGCTATGTTAGTCCAAGCGGTTTTTAGGCAAACTTTCTTCTTGCGTGGCACTTGGTTCTTACCAGTGGAGAGAAAGTAAAGTGCAGTAGATCTTCAACTGTGCAAATTTTTAAAAGGAGATTTTAAAAAATGATCTTTGTTTTCAACATTACAGATCAGTTTCCCATTTGGTACGTAGGGATTCCAGTTATTGTCTCACTATGTCCTACACTGATTTTTTAAAAAAAAGTTTATGGCGGACTTACAGATTTTTGTAATGCAGTGTAGAGTTAAACCATGACAATAAATTATTGTTTGCAACTTTGGTATTAACAAAAATCCTTAGATGAATTATATGCAGCTTGGCATAATTTTAACATTGGAGAAGACTTGATAGTAGCATTGAAACCTACGTATCTGGTATTTTAAAGAAAAATCAAAAAGTGAGGAGGTGGACCTAGACTGGGAGGAAAATCTATCTTATTCTTTAACAACAAATGGGAAGGACTAACCGATTTCAACTATGGCAAGAGTGCTATAGTTGTTCTTTTGGTGCAGGGCCTGAGATGGGATCACAAGTCAACACCATCCTTTGAAATGACAGAAGAAGGATGTATCCGTATTGCCAGGCTCTAGGCGAGGAAGGGGGAGCTTGAATTTTACCAGAAAGGAACTGCTCTGCTGCAGTAGCAATTCGTTATGGAGGGATGAAGTATCACATGTACCCATGGTTGATTAAAAGGGTGAAAAGGATTTCTATTAATGCATTTGTTTTCTTTCCCAACGCAGGTGTAACTCATGCAATGGGAGGCAGAGGCGGCCTGAACAGAGGAAATATTAGTTAAATGATCTGTGAAGTCATTACAGCTGTGTATACAAAAATGCCAGTTTGCCTGTGGTTGCTTTAGTGTAATGAAGCCAGAGCTTAAAGCAGCATTTTTTACTTAGATTTGTGTG
The DNA here is from genome assembly GCF_011004875.1 of Balearica regulorum gibbericeps. NCBI lineage: Eukaryota > Metazoa > Chordata > Aves > Gruiformes > Gruidae > Balearica > Balearica regulorum. The sequence continues at coordinate 33,171,157 of NC_046191.1, read as the reverse complement.
CACACATTTCAGTGTCTTTATTAATAAAATTAGACAAAATGTCAGTATTCAAATGGCATCTTTTGTTAACATCCTCTGCTGTGCATCACTTGCTAGGACAGTTGTACCAGTCTTTGGATACCGTCTTGCCTGTGAGAGCGGTAACAGGTCTTGCTATTCTTTTGCCAATATCCAAACTGTAGTACCGATCTGAAATGAAGACACGTCAGAATTAAATTCCAGAAACTACATTCAGTACATGGAAAGAGTCTGGAAGCTAAAGCCTTCCTTTAGTTTCATTTAGGCATGAATTTTTCATTCTATGTACATATGTGGAGTTGAGAGCCTATACCAATTAGTTTTTGTCCTCAACTTTTATTTTTTCAGATGTCCTTCTTTGTGTTTAGCTAAGGTCTACAGCCCTGCTAATCATTAAATCTGTCCCAAGAACAGGGAGTAAGGTAGAATACTCTTGTACTGCTAGAACACAGAAATAGTCTTAAGAAGGTAGAAGTCAAACAAACTAGACACAAAACAATCGTGCACTGAGTACAAAAGTGGGGAGTCTGTTGTCCCCAAGTGGGAACTGGCAGACGTTAAGGTGAATTGGAGCATACTGGCAGTGACTGACTTTAGTATCCTTTATTTGGGTACCGCTAGTTCCTAGAGCTTTTTTTTTTCTGAATTATCCAGAAAATTCTGAGGAATGCTTTTACATGACCCTGGCTAGAGGGAGAGGGTCTACCTAATCTGGAATCATAAATAATATTTTCCTGGGAAGCAAAATGGTTCCTGTCCCTTCTTTTTTGAGTGGTTGTTGTTTGGGGTTTTTTTTGTCAGAAACATAGTTCCATGGAAGCCAGTGAAGAAACTATCCATGTGTAGTGGTCCGAGGATTTCACTGTATCATTAATATACTGTGTCATTAATATACTGTGTCAGGTTTTTTTGTTGCTTTATGAGCCTGAACTTTTCTGCCAATGCATTCCACAACTGGCTACTTTGAATCATTGCACCACTTGCTGCTAGTTGTCCTGTAACTATTGATTTTTAATAGAAACATCTCTTGAGTACAGGCAACATTTTAATTCTCAGGAGTTTTTAGTAGTGCTTAAAATTAGTCTTGCAGAATCACAAGCGCTAACCTCATGCTTCAGAAAGCTGAGGGATACATGGGCTGCTTTCTTCCCCATCCCTTAGTCTTTTGAAATGTATAGTAACTTGCATTAGCTTTAACTTACTGTAAGAGAAGGCATAATAATCGTAGCCGTCTGGCTTATTGTAGTTGGGCAGTGATATAGTTGAATGAATTACTTTCGGGAGCCCTCTCCAGTAGGCTGTCACTTTGATTTCCTTACGCAAAACTCCTGCAAGCAAAAGAAAACTTAGGTTAGGAGCTGTCAGTGTGTTTGCTGCAAGCCATCTTTTGCTGCTATAATCTACAGCAAGCGAGATCTATTGGATAAAAAAAAATTAAAAGTGCTATATTTTAAAAAAAAAAAAAATTTGATCAGAATGTTGTGTTTCAGAAAAGACTAAGATTAAAGCGGTTGTACAAAAGAAACTTAATAAACGTAAGTTACCAGATGGATATGGGTTGATTCTGACGGTCTGAATAACGGCTGGCATTCTTACTGCACGTTGGAAGCGTCTTCTTATTACAAGTCTCGGGACGTACGCTGGGTATCGTACGGTAACCTGGGTTCTTCTCTGACACTTCTTGGCTGGTTCTTGTCTGTACACGTACTGCTGCATGTTGCCATCTAAAACAGACAGTTCCCTTTGCTTAAAAAACCCGAACAACCCACCAAACTTCCAGCTAGATCAGATATGAAAATGTCATCGATGTCCATATCGCACGATCGCCATATCTCCTGCAGGAAATCAACAGCGTTGTGTTAATACATCCACGGCTGTTGCAGCCTTCAGCTTTTCCTACCCGTGCCTACGTTTTGAGGCAAAAGCCTTGCTCTCTAAATCCAACAGCCCACAGCTCCGGGGGAGCTGCTGCTGCCGCTGCCACCCTTCCTGTTCAGCAGGAGAGGGCAAGACCGTTACCTTAGGCTGCATGGGAAGAGGGCTGCAGTCCAGAGAAAGATGTGCATTTTGTTAACCTCTGCTTTTAAATTCAGATAATTCTTATGTTGGCAATACGTCGTTCATATCGGATAAGGAAATTACATTAATTTAAAATGTAACATAAGAAATTGGTTTAGTTATGAACTAGTAAGATTAAAGCCTTCCCTTCTCTAATTAACTTGAGGCTAAAATAGTTTTACAACCAGATAAAATTTATTTCGATGTTTGTCCACTGAGATGCCGGATTCTGTCCCTTACAGTCCTGTCTACTTTAAAATGCACTTTTAAAAGATCTGTAAGTAATCTGTAATACACACTTTGAGAGCTCCAGACTATTTTTTGACCACCTAGCTCACTCTGAGATTGCTTACAGTTGTGTTTTCGAAAGAAAGAAGTATTTCAGTCAAGAGAAACAGTGTTTTATTCCTGACTAAGGCATCTCAAGCACTTTTTGATCATCTGTGAACTTCTGAAATACGAGACATACCTCTTTTGATAAAATAAACGGATTCTGGTCTGCTGTTGTATCTTGCCACAGGGAGGGTTGCTACTATTTTCCCACTTAGCCCTGCAAATCCGTTTGCGAGAGGTTTGGGATAGCCTCTGTCCATTACGCCGTTAGTGAAACGCCAGTACAGGGGACCCTGGTGATGGAAGGAAAAGTTGAGCTTTAGAGGAAACTCATTTTTGGTAATTCGGCTCCACCAGAGAGATGAAAAATAATCCTAACACTGGTGTTTTGATAACTACATTGTAAAACTGGAACCATTCCTCCTACAGCCATTAAAAACGGGGAAAAAATATTACAGCTTCATAAAATAACCTGCAGTCTTTTAACACCACCTTTGAGCAGGAAAAGGGTCTCTTGGAAATGAACTGTAAGAGCGGTCACTGAACAAACAGTTCAAATCTCGCCTGTCGCAGGCAGAAAAAGCGGCTTGAATTCCAGGGCTGAGCGATTAATTGGGGAATAACGGTACAATGCCTTTAATGAGGTGGCGTATTTCATTATCGTCTCCTTTCAGGAAGGGAAATGCATAAGGAACTAATTTAGGCCGTGTGTGGGGAAGGGAAAGACACGATAAAATACCTGTATTTTAAAGAGTGGGATTTTTTTGAAGTGCAGCTCCTATGTAAATATTACTCAATTACCGGTTACTCTGTCAGTGCTCTGTCTCCTCGCCCGTTACTGGGGAAAATCCCTCTGAGCGGAGTCCTTCCCTGAGAAGCACCATCCCCAGGCAGACGAGGGGGGCCCGGGGACGTTTCACTTAACTTCCCCCACAGACCTTCAAACCCACCACGCTCTTCGAAAACCCCATTTATTCAATAAAACGAGCAACCCAGAGCAAGGCAAGGCTCCTCTTCTGCGGGGCTGCGTTTCAAAACCTGTCCTCTTTATTCCAAGCCACCCTCCCGATCGCTCCCCACCTTGATGAAGAAGGTCTTGCCGTCGCAGTTGCACCGGGAGAAGACGGAGTCGATGGGGGACGGGATGCCCCAGCCGTCGCTGATCCGGCGGGGGCTGGTCGTCGGCGGGTTCCTGCCGTTCAGCAGCCAGTAGTAGTGACCTGCGCGGCGGGAGGAGATGGGGTCAGAGGGACGGACAGACAGGGAGAGGCAGGGAGAAAGGCACCGGAGAGGAGGATCGCCCTCCCACCTTTCCTCGCTCCTGCCCTCAGGACGCAGCTGAGGGGGTAAGGCGGCTCCTGCCCCTACCTCGGAAGACGGCCAGGGTGCCGTTCGGCAGGGCCACCATGCCATCCGCCGGCTTCCCGCTGCACAGGTCCTTCTCGTCCTTCTTCGCTGCAAAATACAGTGGTTTGGGTTCGTTTGACATTTAACAAAAACCGCGCCGGTGGCGCTGGGGCTGTTAACTGCGGTCGCTTGTCTCAGGCGACGCGCAGGGCTCCCTGTCCTTCGGGGCTCTGCCTGGCAAAGCGTTTAATTACGCATTTGAGACGCATTCTTGGAAAGTTTGGCCTCGTGTTTTGGTCCCGGCAGTGCAAGACCAGCCGTTTACCTGACTAGGTATGGATATCTTCACTTAGCGCTTACCTGACTACCTGTAGGTCAGAAAAAGATCTATAAATGCATCGTGTGCTACCTCCCTCGTTTAATTTTTTCCTGTTCTGGGATGGTTACTTGATGTTTCTCTAAGCTGCTCTAGTAGGTCATCCTCCTCCTCCTCCTTATTTCTTAAAAAAGCATTTTCATTTACTTTCAGTGAAATATAAAGGAAGGATGAATCTGTTTTGGACAAAAATCCCAGTATTTTCCATCTTTAAAACTTTTTTCCACCACAAAATATCAGTCAGTACACGACTGAGAAAAAGTGCCCAAGCACCTTGGGGCTGGATCTGGTTAAAACAAACAGTGAGGACATGAACAATGATGTGGCAAAAAGCACAGAGCAAAGAGAATACCAGGAAAAGACTTCTTGTCTCTCTTACCGGACTTTTTTTGTACGTGACTACAAATACCAGCTCAGGTACCGTGAGTAATGGTGCCTGACTCCCAACCAATGTTTTCACGGGACTTAGAAATTTATCTTCTCTTTCATTGACTTTTCTGTTTGCACCTTCTACAATACTTACAGCAAATGTTTTTCGGCCAGACCAATTACCAAAACCAACTACTGAAACAAGGTCACGCTCTGAACTACGCGGAGAATTTCCGTCACGACACAACCAGGAACTGGGGTACCCGTGTTCAGGATGCTGGCAGCCGCACCATCGTGGTTATGGTTGACCACCGTGCCACGTTCTTGTGGCGGCAGATAGAAAGGTCTCGCGTGTCCTTTACTCGCGTGCTTTGTTGTGCTCTCTGGTGGAGTCACGGGTGCTTTTGTACCTGCTGGAAGGCAATTACCTTGTGTTTCTCCAGTTAAACTCGGCAAGTCTGCAATCTGTATTAAAGGCTTGTTGTTTATCTCGGGCTCTTCTGCTGGCAGAGCTTCAGGGTCAGCTGGCTGAGGCTCATCTCTTGTGTCGGTAACCTCCTGGAAATGTATAGTTGGCTTGGATGTCCCTTTAGAAACAATAAACATTTCTTCTATTGTGTCTTTTTTATCTCTTGTGGAGGTCTCTTTGGTAACTGTGGTTTCCTCTACCCTGTCAATACTGGGGGCCTTTTCGGTGGCATCTTCCATTTCTTTTTCAGGTGTGACACTAGTTTCTTTGGCCGTTACCTCTTTTCTACCAGCTGTTGTTGTCTCTACAACAACACAAGTAGTGCTTGTGCTGTCTTTGGCTGATGCTGTTACAGTCTGCTTAGTTTCCATAGTTGTGTCTCTTCTGGTGGTTGTTACAATCACCCTGGGTTTAGGAGTGGGCTTGGCCATGGGAGTTGTAGCTGCTGTTGTTATTACAGTCGCTGTTCCCACCGGGCTCTCTTCCTTTTTAGTTGTTAAAGTCTCTTTTGCTATGGGGGTCTTGTCTTGGTTAGCTGGGGTTACTGCTTTTTCCACAGCTGCTGTTGCAGCATTTTTGCCCGCAGTAGTTGGTTCCGATTCAGCTGCTGCAGTGACGGCTTGCTCGGCTGCGGGAATCGTGTTTGGAATATCGTCCTTCCCTTGAGGAGAGTCAGCTGGTTTAGCTGGTGTCACCACAGTTACAGTAGTTGTGTCTTTCCTACTTGGTGATGTTAAAATGTCTTTAAGCACAGTAGTTCTGTCTTTCTTGGGTGTTGTTATCTCTTTGATCACTGTGGTTGTTTCTATTTTAGTTGTTGGCCCTTTGGTTACAGGAGTGGGAACGGCCTTAGCTGTTGGTTTGTCTTTTTTGTCAGTTATTGTTACGATCTCGGTAGCCCTAGCTGCAGGTACCACCGTCCGTTGTACCGCTGCAGTGGTGCCTTTTGCAGCTGTGCTGGGTGCAGAAGTCGTCATTGTCTCTGCCGTTGTTTCTGAAACCGTTGCGTCTGCTTCAGGTACGGGGGGTTCCTTCCTAGTTGTTGGGACCGCCTCACCTCTCTGGGTGCTTGTCTCTTTTTTAGCAGTTGTTACTAATCCAGGGACAGTAGTTGTCACTTCAATAGGTGTTGTCTTCTGTACGGTGGTGGTGTCAGCCTCAGTGACTGCAGGGGTCGTCTCCTTCACCTTAGTTGTGGTGGGAGAGTCTGCCTCTGCTTCCTCCACTTTAGGGGTGGTGGGAGAGTCAGCCTTGGTTGTTGGTGCCTCTGTGGCTTCTGGTGTTGTGTCTTCAGGTTTAGGGGTGGTGGGAGAGTCAGCCTTGGTTGTTGGTGCCTCTGTGGGCCCTGGGGTTGTGTCTTCAGGTTTAGGGGTGGTGGGAGAGTCAGCCTTGGTTGTTGGTGCCTCTGGGGTTGTGTCTTCAGGTTTGGGGGTGGTGGGAGAGTCAGCCTTGGTTGTTGGTGCCTCTGGGGTTGTGTCTTCAGGTTTGGGGGTGGTGGGAGAGTCAGCCTTGGTTGTTGGTGCCTCTGTGGGCCCTGGGGTTGTGTCTTCAGGTTTAGGGGTGGTGGGAGAGTCAGCCTTGGTTGTTGGTGCCTCTGTGGCCTCTGGGGTTGTGTCTTCAGGTTTGGGGGTGGTGGGAGAGTCAGCCTTGGTTGTTGGTGCCTCTGGGGTTGTGTCTTCAGGTTTGGGGGTGGTGGGAGAGTCAGCCTTGGTTGTTGGTGCCTCTGGGGTTGTGTCTTCAGGTTTGGGAGTGGTGGGAGAGTCAGCCTTGGTTGTTGGTGCCTCTGTGGCCTCTGGGGTTGTGTCTTCAGGTTTGGGGGTGGTGGGAGAGTCAGCCTTGGTTGTTGGTGCCTCTGGGGTTGTGTCTTCAGGTTTGGGGGTGGTGGGAGAGTCAGCCTTGGTTGTTGGTGCCTCTGGGGTTGTGTCTTCAGGTTTGGGGATGGTGGGAGAGTCAGCCTTGGTTGTTGGTGCCTCTGTGGCTTCAGAGGTCGTATCTTCAGGTTTGGGGGTGGTGGGAGAGTCAGCCTTGGTTGTTGGTGCCTCGGGTGTTGTGTCTTCAGGTTTGGGGGTGGTGGGAGAGTCAGCCTTGGTTGTTGGTGCCTCTGGTGTTGTGTCTTCAGGTTTGGGAGTGGTGGGAGAGTCAGGCTTGGTTGTTGGTGCCTCTGTGGCCTCTGGGGTTGTGTCTTCAGGTTTGGGGGTGGTGGGAGAGTCAGCCTTGGTTGTTGGTGCCTCTGTGTCTTCAGGTTTGGGGGTGGTGGGAGAGTCAGCCTTGGTTGTTGGTGCCTCTGGGGTTGTGTCTTCAGGTTTGGGAGTGGTGGGAGAGTCAGCCTTGGTTGTTGGTGCCTCTGTGGCCTCTGGGGTTGTGTCTTCAGGTTTAGGGGTGGTGGGAGAGTCAGCCTTGGTTGTTGGTGCCTCTGGGGTTGTGTCTTCAGGTTTGGGGGTGGTGGGAGAGTCAGCCTTGGTTGTTGGTGCCTCTGGGGTTGTGTCTTCAGGTTTGGGGGTGGTGGGAGAGTCAGCCTTGGTTGTTGGTGCCTCTGGGGTTGTGTCTTCAGGTTTGGGAGTGGTGGGAGAGTCAGCCTTGGTTGTTGGTGCCTCTGTGGCCTCTGGGGTTGTGTCTTCAGGTTTGGGGGTGGTGGGAGAGTCAGCCTTGGTTGTTGGTGCCTCTGTGGCCTCTGGGGTTGTGTCTTCAGGTTTGGGGGTGGTGGGAGAGTCAGCCTTGGTTGTTGGTGCCTCTGGGGTTGTGTCTTCAGGTTTGGGGGTGGTGGGAGAGTCAGCCTTGGTTGTTGGTGCCTCTGTGGCTTCTGGTGTTGTGTCTTCAGGTTTGGGGGTGGTGGGAGAGTCAGCCTTGGTTGTTGGTGCCTCTGTGGCCTCTGGGGTTGTGTCTTCAGGTTTGGGGGTGGTGGGAGAGTCAGCCTTGGTTGTTGGTGCCTCTGGGGTTGTGTCTTCAGGTTTGGGGGTGGTGGGAGAGTCAGCCTTGGTTGTTGGTGCCTCTGTGGCCTCTGGGGTTGTGTCTTCAGGTTTGGGGGTGGTGGGAGAGTCAGCCTTGGTTGTTGGTGCCTCTGGGGTTGTGTCTTCAGGTTTGGGGGTGGTGGGAGAGTCAGGCTTGGTTGTTGGTGCCTCTGTGGCCTCTGCAGTTGTGTCTTCCACTTTGGGAGTGGTGGGAGCATCTGCTTCAGTCATTGGTTCTTCTGTAGCCTCTGGTGTCATTTCTTCAACCTTAGGAGTCGTCAGAGAGTCTGCCTTGGTCATTGGTGCCTCTGTGGCTTCAGGGGCTGTGTCTTCAGGTTTGGGGGTGGTGGGAGAGTCAGCCTTGGTTGTTGGTGCCTCTGTGACCTCTGGTGTTGTGTCTTCAGGTTTGGGAGCAGTGGAAGAGTCAGGCTTGGTTGTCGGTGCCTCTGTGGCCTCTGGTGTTGTGTCTTCAGGTTTGGGAGTGTAGGGAGCATCTGCTTCAGTCGTTGGTTCCTCTGTGGACTCAGGAGTCATATCTTCAGCCTTAGGAGTCATCGAAGAGTCTGCCACTGTTGTTGGTGCCTCTGTGGGCTCTGGAGTTGTGTCTTCCACTTTGGGAGTGGTAGGAGAGTCTGCTTCAGTCATTGGTTCTTCTGTAGCCTCAGGTGTCATATCTTCAACCTTAGGTGTGGTGGGAGAGTCTGCCACTGTCGTTGGTGCCGCTGTGGGCTCTGGGGTTGTGTCTTCAGGTTTGGGGGTGGTGGGAGAATCAGGCTTGGTTGTTGGTGCCTCTGTGGCCTCTGGGGTTGTGTCTTCCACTTTGGGAGTGGTGGGAGCATCTGCTTCAGTCATTGGTTCTTCTGTAGCCTCAGGCGTCATATCTTCAGCCTTAGGTGTGGTGGGTGAGTCTGCCTCGGTCATTGGTGCCTCTGTGGCTTCATGGGTTGTGTCTTCAGGTTTGGGGGTGGTGGGAGAGTCAGCCTTGGTTGTTGGTGCCTCTGTGGGCTCTGGAGTTGTGTCTTCCACTTTGGGAGTGGTGGGAGCATCTGCTTCAGTCGTTGGTTCCTCTGTAGCCTCAGGAGTCATATCTTCAACCTTCGGAGTCGTGGGAGAATCTGCCTCGGTTGTTGGTGCCTCTGTGGCTTCAGGGGTTGTGTCTTCAGGTTTGGGGGTGGTGGGAGAGTCAGGATTGGTTGTTGGTGCCTCTGGGGTTGTATCCTCTACCTTAGGGGTGGTGGGAGGGTCTTCTTTGGTTGTTGGTGCTTCTGTGGCTGCAGGGGTTGTGTCTTCAGGTTTGAGGGTGGTGGGAGAGTCTGCCTTGGTCGTTGGTGCCGCTGAATAAATAATTTAAAAGAATAAATAATTTAGAAGATCCAGATGAACCTGGATTGGGTTAGATGTTAATTAAATGTTAATTCCTTTTGTCTGCATGGGACTTTGCAGCAGTTTAGCTAAGTAAGTATTTCAGTAATAGTTTTGGCTAACCTGTCGGAACTCCGAGTGCAGCATGGGAGATGTTGGTTTGGTGTTTGTGGGTGAGGCCACCTGATGTTTCCGTCTTTTTTCACAGAAGGGGAACCGCACTATAAAATACAGTTCTTCTAATGGGACGCTTCCCTTCTCAGCCTGCTCTTTTACTTGTTCCTCTGGCTTTAATTATACAAAAACCTGCACCAATCACCTGGACTTGTAGGAGAGTTAGGGGAACAGAAGAAAACTAACTTTTGGGGTACAGACACCTGACTGCATCTCCTACTGTATCTTTGCATCTTGGGTGGTTTTCCTCTTTGTGAATTACAGCTTTAAGACTCTTGCATATGTAGTTACGCTGACTTAAGTACAATCATTAATATAGCTATATTCAGCAAAAACAGTAAACATTTCTGCATTCTAATCTCTCACCGCGAGTTATCTCCGTGATGTTTAGCTATTCGGTTCTGTTTTCACATAGGGTTTTTTTTTGTTCTGCGATTCCTGCTGTGCTGCTGTCTACCATTACAACTCAATTAGCGTTTGTTTCTTGAAAACCTGAAAAAACCAAGTGCAGCATCACGTGGTTTGGGACCATGTCGTTCAGCTTTTGAACAAATCTCAAAATCTAAAAAGATCTGATGGTCACAGCCTGATGACCGGCGCAGTGTCTCTCCCAGCAGACTGGAAGAACTTATAATACTGCAGTGTAAGAAATAATCCCTGTGTAAATTTATTAATAAATTTATTATTCTGTGTAAATGTATTGTAGAAATGGTGCGGTATGAGTGGAACGTTACAGAATAGGTTTTCCTCCCACCCAGTGTGTCTGAAATACCGCAAGCCAAGTGTGATCCTGTTAATGGTTATTTGAAGTTCCTTGATTTTGTTTCATTTGATCCGCTATATTGATTTTTGTAATAGGAAATTGCCACAGCAGCAAGGTAAGTACTCCAAATTTAAAATAAAAATTAAAAAAAAAAAAAAAAAGATTAAAATATTGCCTAAAATTGACTTCTAGTCTTATTTCATACTTGTTACTTCAGGTTTCAAGTTCAAACTGATCTCCCAAGTTATCGCTTAAAATGCTGGAACAGAATATCAAAAAACAGAGGAAAGCAACATATTTTCCATTCAGAAAAAATAGATTATATGTGTTTTCTGAAGCTGCATGAAGTCTGGCTTGATTAAAGCTACAGAAACCTGCTAGGAGACTTTTCAGTCCTGGTCCTGCCAATTCATCACTGTCCCAAGATACACCACCCTTCCTGTTCCAGCCGTGGACTGGGTCCAAGACGGACAACGGCGTGTAACATGTTTTTTGGAAGACGTGTGTGCAAATCCAAGATAGACGCAGGAGACATCACCACAGTGCACCATCTGTGTGAAGCGAAGTCTCCAAAGTCAGTATCCTGAGCTCTAGGTGAGGTAATTAGTTTATAAACCGAGCGGTTCCAAGCTTGGTAACTGTCTGGTAATGTCTCGCATCGGCTTTCTATTTCCAGAGCAGGAAAAATGGGCTTTAATGTTCCTTCAGGTAACACCCATCCTGTTTCATTCATATGCTTTCTTACCTTCCATAACTTCATGGGGCTGTGTTACTTCCTCTGGCTTCTTTTCCTCATTTTTGGATGACCTTTTAGATGTCGATTTGTTTGCCGGAGGAGTCTTAGGTGATGGCTTTACTGTGTGTGCTGAAAGAAATAAAATAATCTGTTAATGGGAGAGTTTTTCTTTATAGGTGCTTGGTGTCAACTGTATAAGAAGAAAGTGGTTACAAAATATCAGTGACTATCTTCCATATAAATCTAAGTTTCTTGCTATCTATAGGATTCTTTAAAGTATTATTTGGGGGGGGGGGGGGGCATGAGGGGAGGAAAGGAAAAATACCCTTTGGATGCCCAAATGTTTCATCACAGACAGGAGAAATGTCTTTCCTGGAAGTTTTGAGGTGAGACATTGTTTGCTAATGTGAATTTAGAGGTGGGAAAAAGACGAATTCTGAGTGGAGCTCTACATTCTGAAAATTTGTCTAATTTTTTTTTTTTTTTTTGGTCAGCTTATTTTTTTGACTCCAGATGTCTTGGGGCTAACTCACTATAGTGTATCTCTGAGAGCTACCGTATTAGCCAAGCATTTACTTTGATAATCCCCTGAAGATTCAGTTGTATTGTAGTTCTTCAGACATGTGATAATTCTGCACATAAGTGATTATTTCAGAGAGACATCTTAAAAACAATTCTTTCCTTGAAAGAGGCAGAAGCTACGAAGTAAGTATGGACCAAAGAAACAATGCAAGGTCTAGGTATTAAGCTAACGTCTAGTAGGTTGAGTTTTAGGAGAAACTGGATGTTTGGGTTCAGTAAGAGCCAGAAAATACTTTTTAATTCATTGTTGGGTCAAATTGTACAATTGGAAGTGAGACTCTCTTCCCACTCTACGTAGCCTTGTAGAAGGGTATTGTTAGTTGTGAAAAAAGTGTGATGGAGCTCGGGGTACCTGCAGCATCTTTTTGATCCAACTAAAGGAGCTGGTTACTGCTTCTTACAAAAGGAGCAGCACTTCTGTCTCAGGAGGTGATGAACATGGTCTCAGAGGATTTACTTTCATAGCAAGCTAGTAGTCAAAGCAAGTAAGTAAGTTGGGTGTTGGACTATAGAAAAGCTTTTCAAGAAGCTTTTCTTGAAAGAGACGTTGAGTAAAAATCCCTTTGGGAGCTGAATTGGCTTTCAGAGGTGTTGGTGGGGGGGTCGGGAATGTTTGAGCAGTCCTTAACTGTGTCCGCATGTGTATTTGGAGGGTATAGGGCTTTGGGAAGGTAGGAAAGGTAGATGTTGTAAACTTAGCTCCACTGCACAGAGCAAAGCGTTCAGAAGATGCAGAAATGGCAAAATGAAAGTTCACTGTGTGGCCTTAAGTTATTGCATTACTCCAAAGGGTGCAACAGGTTTCTCAGTTACTCACAGGTAGCAAAAATACTAAAATACTGAGTAGAGTGGTAGGCTGGGGTTTGGGGATGGTTTTGTTGGTTTTTTTTGACAAAAATTAATAGCAAAGTTAAGTAACTAAAATACTAGCAGAAACTCTCTAAGATTATGAGCAGTTGGTTAACTTTTCATGTGTTTGAACTGAGGAACAAGTGAAACGGCTGTTGTTTGTGAGTGTTTGTGCGTGTTAAGCTCCAGCAAAAAGAGGGAGCAAATTCACCTCAAGGCACTTCTAAGACACTTACCCTCTTCTAGACATCCAGTCAAAAAAATGCTGAATGCAGAATCTATTTTGGTATAAATTACTCTGCAACCGAGCAGCAAAACCACGCCGCTATACCAGCACTTGGGGACTGGGAGCGGTTGGTAAAGGGAACCAAATGATAATCCGTAACTCATCTTGTTTGTTAAACTGCACGCTTTGGAAATTGGCTGCCTTGGAGGTTGTCTGATCTGTGAATGCAGCAACCTCGTGCCAAGCCACGTTTGCCAAGTGTGCTTGCAGAACTGAATTTAGGTCCATAAGTAGCAGAAAGTTTAAGGACATGATGAAACATATTCTGTTGGTGTTTTCTAGACTAGAATTCAATTGCTAGTTTCATTAAAGCTACACGAAGTGAAACTGCTCCTCCAGATCTGCACGTTAGTGCTCAGCTAACAAAAACCCATCAGGTTCTGCAGTGAAGGACAGAATAAATTGTGAAATGTGCGTTAAAATTCTTCTTGCTGCAGCGGGAACGTGTAACTGCTGCTAACCAGGCAAATCCCACGGTTCCTCCCACTTGCCCCAGAGGACGGGTTTCTGTGTTGGGCTGCTCTTCCCATTTTGGATTCACGGTGGGCAGGACCTCGGACATCTCTCGCTATGTGCTGCCCGTGACTGCGGTAACCCAAAGGCAGGGATCAAGCAGTGCGATCCCAATGCATGGGGTAGGTGTTCTCCACTTCTGGATGGATGGGGAATTCAAGGGAGTTGGACCTTTGTGGTTACTACTTTTTTTTTTTTTTTTTTTTTTTTTTGTAAGATGATCTAGACTTGTTACTGCAATGTGTCATTCATTCCCCCAGCTTCTGTCCTTGGATTCTATTATTGATGGACCTTTAGCAGCATGAGTTGAAGTGCACGTGCAAAACCTGGCCTCACACGTATAATTCTGGGTGATGGTTCTGATATAGTAAATTAGAGTATGGCTGGTGCCAAAAGAGGCTAACGCAAAATAAAACGTTACCCTCAGGATTCATATCTTGGGGATGGCTTCCAGTTTAATCTACCTTTATACATCCATAAAGTGTTCGTGCTTGAGAAAATGGCCAATTTATTTTTGAAGTTAGGTTTTGTTGGTTTTGTTTGGGTTTTTTTTTGTTCAGCAACTAGCTTCACGTGTCCTAAGAAACCCGCACAGTTAATGTTTTATGATAACGCAAAGCATCTCTATTTAAATACATCTAGGACCAATATAGCAATAAAGAAATTTCTTACCCTCTTTACAGTGTTTCACGTAGTCTGGGCAACATTTGCCGTATCTCTCACACTCTGCGTCGCAGTCACACTCTCTTCCTCTTTCAAAGGCTTCAAAGCAACGTCCTCTGCAGGAGACCGCTGCAGAGGGCAGAACAAGAGTTAGTATTATTGGCTAGCTCGCATTTTACACTGGGACCTTTCTACAGTGAAGTCGTTTGCTTAAGCTGACGTAAAGAACAGCTTCATAAAACCAGGTGGTTATTCTGCTCTGATCCAGGACTTGTCCGTGTAACTGTGGGGACTGGATCAGGCCGTACAACCAGAACTGCACTTGGCCGTTGCAGTATACTGAGACCATCTAGAATTCATAGTGGAATAAAATGTGACCTCAGAGTTCACTTTAGCTAGGTCCCATCCATTTCCCTCATCAAACAGCAGCTATCTCAAGGGTTGGGTTTCCAAAAAGGTGTTCATCGGGGTACCACTTTGCATCAAGTGGTGTGTCTACCAAAGCACTTCTGAAAAATAATTTGCCTAAATAAGTCGTGGCCGGGCGTACCTGGTGTCTCTGGGCAAATACTGCAGCTTAATTGAGTGAATGAGTTAATGAAGTTATACAAAGTGACTATTTTTGAAATGTTATCCCAGTCTATTTAATACAGTTCTTAAATTATTAGTACTAAAGGAGTATCTACCATGTTTTGACATGATTAATAACCACATGCTTTTAATAATTCATTATTGATTAACTTCTGATAACTTCAGTCATTACGGTACTTCTGTTTTACGTTAAATAATGCCCAAATTGTTTTGGAAAGTGCGTGCACAGGCATTACAGACCGCAGCACAACACGCTTGCTGTGTTTTTTCAAGGACAAAATTTGACCCTAAACATTTCCATTACATTACAATCTCATATTTATTAACATTCAGTAGTACCTTTCATAGGTCCTTAGTTAACTGTTAAATTGAAGTGATTACGTTCGACCTGAAGTGGACATTTTTTGAGGGTGCTTAGCGTCTCACAGAATTGAGCCAACAATTAACTATCACTTGGTATTTCCAGAATTCACCATATGATCTGTTATTCTTGTCCTGTATCTTTTCTGTACATAATCTCTACCGAAGCCTTTGTGGCACGCAGGGCATAAAATTGTATTTTACAATTAAATCTAGCAAAATTATGATTACTGTATAGGCAGGTTCTGAATGCCTTTTGACCAGTGTAGGTGCGGAGTGAGTCTGTTGATGCCAGTGGATTCATCCCACGTGCGGAGGTGAGAATTGGTTTTATTTTCTACCGTTAGGGCCGTTTTGTTCATAAACAGTGTTTGGCATTGCTCTCATTTAGTCAGCACCAAACACACTGACTCAGCAACAGTCCTCAGACTGCTTGCGTCCTCCAAGGATGGTGTCCTCTGTGCTTGCCCAAATTCAGTGATTTAGGGTAGAACAGGAAAAAACATCCTCCAGCCTTAAACTTTTCCTTAAGACATTACCTAGATGCCAGAATAACTTTAGAATCCAGCCCACAATAAATAAATAGCCTACATAATTAAAATGCCTTGGTATGTACTTTTGGTTATGGAAAATGCCGATGTACCCTCAGAAATCAGAACTGGGATGGGGAAGACCGAAGTGCAAGAGTTCCCAGCGTGCGTGTCGGAGGGGCAGAATTCGCATTTCGGGGAGTGCTGTCTGCTGTGAACAGCACTCGGCCTGTATTGCTGGATCTAAGAAGTTTTATCTTACCAGAACCACAGTGCAGCGTAACAAACTGCAGTGATCTAAATCACTGGTATTTTTGACGTTGATGATTCATATGAAAATATTTTTTTAACTCTCAGTAAAACAGTTTGAAATGCCTGTATTTATTTGCACTCTGCAGTTTTGCATGTAAATAAAGCATATAAAATAATACCCATCCAACCATCTTTTTTCATCAAACTCTGGACGTGGTTCTGATCCAGAATAAATGTCTATCCATGGAAAGATCCCCTCTGACTTTGGATTACACCCTACAGACTCCACACCTCTCAAATGTCAGTTGGAATGTCCCAGAATTTCTTCCTGGGGAACCCCGAGTTTGCTTTTACCAACGTTTTGTGTAGGAGACAAACAGAGTACAGAGGAGGAAACGAGCGGCAGGTAAACTGTTTTCCCCCCGCCTTGCCTAGCTCTGCTCTTCCGAAAAGCAAAACCCTTTTCCTGGTGACAACCTGCGGATGCACCGTTTATCTTGGAATGGGTCGCGAGGGGTTATCACTGAGGTTTTGGGAGGGAGCACAATACACGTACGAGAAGCGAACAAGGACGCAGCAAACGAAAGGAGGCATTGAAGCGTTCGGAGGAGAGACGCCGGTGTGGTGGGGAGTGGGAGGAACGGGGGGCGGGGGTCTGGCCGATAGGAACTGGCTGGGTTTGGGAACTTACCCACTGTGCAGACTTTCCTGAAGTCAGGGCAGCACTCCATGTAGTGTTGGCAGTTAAAATCACAGTGGCAGTCATGCTCTCTAGAATACCCTTCCCCACATCTCCCTGTACAGCTTGATAAATCTAAAATCACACAACACTGGTGTAAGCATTGCCAAACCAAAATGGTACGTGAGGAAATGCTGAACGGCAAAGCAGTAAGATTTATCTTTTTTTTTTTCTACAGAACGCCATTTCCTCCCTCGGTATTGCAGAACTGTGGGCCCGGTGCAGACCCAGAGGTTTGCTCTGAGGACCGGCAGCACCGCGCTGCGGTTAGAGGCTAACTTATCCTGCTCCTCCCGAACGCTAATGAATCCCCGGGGATTGGTTCAGTAATACGGCAACACCAGCCCTGGCAGCCAAACTAGCCCGTGCAGATTTATCTTAAGCAGTGTATCAGCCAGGCACTGCATTGTTTTTGCAGACTTAGTCTCCATCTTAATCCACCCTATGTATGGGTACAGATGTGCGCCCGCACCGCCGTGCCTCACGCTCATTTTACTTTTGGTAATGTTCTGCACGCCGACAAAACAAAATCAGTTTTGCTTGCAAGCTGGTGAGTGCTGTCATCATAAATACAGCTCCCCGAAGCCGTTTTTATCGGCAGTTTTTGAAATCTGCCAGCCCTCTACATTATTTTTTGCCCTGAAGTCAGAGAGGAATTTGGTATGGACTCTGAGGTCAGGAACAGTTGGGATCCAGTCCTGCAATCATCTCTAAAGCACTTTCCGCTTGTTAAT
Source organism: Balearica regulorum gibbericeps (assembly GCF_011004875.1). Lineage (NCBI taxonomy): Eukaryota > Metazoa > Chordata > Aves > Gruiformes > Gruidae > Balearica > Balearica regulorum. Next base: position 33,154,105 of record NC_046191.1, on the reverse strand, counting down.
TAGGAGATTACTTATCAGCAGAGTAACGTAAGAGCTGATCCCACGGTGGCTTTACTGCTAGCCTGCCGTAGTGCTGGGAAATGCTAGGTAGTACCAAACGGCACGGTGGTAAGCGAGACGTCGGGAGGTCTGCTCTCAACCCGCACGTGCTCGCGCTCGGCAGCGGGTTGTTACCCTCCGCTGCCAGATCAGATACTGACCCTGGAACAACTGCCCTGCCTGTGCAAAACCTCCGCTAACAGAACACGCTAACAGCTTCTTCGGGAAATGAAACATGCGGGACCACAAGTGAAGCGACCTTAAATACAAACAAAGAAGCTGAACAATCAGCAAGCTAAAACAGAGTTAAGGTTATCAGCCGGAACGTTGAGGAACAAGAAGAAAATAACAAGAAACAACACGTAACACAACACGACACCAAAGGCAATTGCTAACAGCACGCACTCCGCCGTGTGCATGCCTGAGGGAAGACCGTGGGATAATAAATAATTAAACCCCTGAAAATCTATTGCGATTTTCAGTAGTTAGGTATGTTTGTTAGCATTTCTTTACAAATAATGAAGCAGGACGAGGGACTAAATGGACAAGTTAATGGGCCCTTAATGGGGGAGGTGAAAAAAAAAGACGCTGGGAATCTTCCTTTCTGGATATGTGCCAAATATATTGCATCCTGCTTCCCTTACGGGAAGAAAATACAGATAAGTAAGTCCAAAAAGTAACACCTTTTCATTTGTTTGCTTTAAGTTTATGACTTGTAAGCTATGAAGTTACTTCTAAGGAAAACGCCTGAGTGGTTGTAGTTGCTGTTGGCAAGAGTCTTGATTTTTTTTGCTGAAAATAGTGGGAAGGCTCCCATCAAATACGGAGGGGGGCAGTGTCAGGGTGCTCTGCCCTCCAGGTAAAATTGAACATCTGCTGTGCCCTGGTGAGCTGCTCAGATAGCCAAATGTTATGTTTTCTGCCACCAAGTAGCAATCAATTATTTTCTACCAGTAAGTAATACAGTTTTATCGCTATAACAACTTGACGGCTACTTGAGAGCCGTGACAGCACAGCACTTGCCAGGCTGCAAGTTCTTCCATCTCTTTGTAACCGTGCTACTCTAGTTACAAATCAGTGACAGAGCTTTGAGGGTAAATAAAAATCTGTAGTATTAGACAAATAATTGGAAAAATTGCCCTCGGTGGTGGTAATAACAGTGCATTTAATGGCAAAGCACTTAGCTTGGTATAGACATTCCTTTCCCTTAGCCTATGGTATTTAAATATTTCTAACCAAATTACGTGGATATTGTAATTTTAGATTCTTCTCCGAATCATATTGCGAATCACTTGGGCTAAGTCTGAGGGCAACAGGATCTGTTGAATAAGTCTACAGAAAAAAGAAGTAGGTTCATACACATTTTGCATGATAGTCCTCCAAAAAAGAGGACCATGCTGTACCAACGTGTATTTATGAAAATATTCAGTGATGATAAAACTGAATCATAATGCCTGAGTAAATGCAAAGTTCTAGAATTTAGTAATTTTATGAGGACGCATTTGAAGTACTCTTACTATTTGTCAAGTATCCTAGACACCCTCCCTTCAACTTTGTACGTTACAGTACCTTCAGAAGACACTTCTTGAATCAAGGACAGTGAAAGGATCACCAGGGATACGCAAAGTATGTTCCGTATGATCATTACTTTCAGGTACGCCATCATCCCTAAATAGAAATAATCTTGTATCACTGCATGCAGTTCAATTAATTGGTTCAGAATTTTTTAAAAAATTGCATTGCATATCTTTAATAGTAGTTTAATAACAACATAAAATTAATACTAAAATTATTCAAAAACAAATTTCTAATTCAGAATTACACCATAAATTCTCTCTTGGTTATTAGTTGATGAGCTGCTAAATTTTGTAGTAAGACTAGGAAAATTCATTATTAGCAAGTAAAAGTAGTATTTTTTTGCAGAAATCTATTAAGTGGAAACTACATTCACAGCCTACTCCTTTTAACATGGATGCACATCAGTACAACAGTTTCTAAAGTTATAATACTGATAAATATAAATGTAAAGTAAAAACATACTGTCAAAACATTAGTTATTAAGCAGCATAATTTTATAAATGATAATCTATCATCATTGAAATACTAGTGTTTAAGTATATCGAATGGAAATGTAGGATAGAAGTAAATCTTTCAAAAGGAAAACTTGTCTGGTTTTTCTGTTCCAGTTCCTCATTTTCCTTTTGAAGACGAGCACTTTGAGCAAAACGCTCGTAGAGGTAGGTGTTACACTTACCTAACAAAGAATATGTCCCCTCTCGGTGATGTTTCAGATGCCTTATATATTGCTTTGTAACTACGCTGGGGTTAACTAATTAGGCAGCTTGTTAAACAAAACCGCCAATGACAGCTTATGACAGCAAACTTTCCACAGGAGTTGGAAGAGGTCCCGGATGACTAGACTAACGCAACATCTGGAAAATACTCCCATTAAGAAAAATGATTACAGAAAAAACTAAATAGGGACTTACTAGTCAAAACAGATTTTGATTACTGAGTGAAATGAACAAATTGTCCTGAGTGCATCTGGAAGGCATTAGATATTATTGCATAGCAGTAAAAAATCATTATAAGAAATGCTGAGTATATTTTCTTTCCTGTCAAATGTAGCTTAGGTGACAGTAGCCTACAATTATGCAGTAGTAACTGCTACTGATGGTGTATCTTCTCCAAAACTTTTGAGATCTAATTCGTGCAGTCGTAAGTAATTCCCCAGTTCTGCACTGAATATATAGAATCACAGAATCCCAGACGAGTTTGGGTGGGAAGGGACCTCACAGTCCATCCAGTCCCACCCCCTGCCATGGGCAGGGACACCCTCCACTAGCCCAGGTTGCCCAAAGCCCCATCCAACCTGGCCTTGAACACTGCCAGGGATGGGGCCTCCACAACCTCTCTGGGCAATCCTATAGTAGTTTTCCCTGAACTGAATGGAAATTTTGCCAAGGTACTGGCTAGAAATCAAAGAATTTAGTCAAACCTCAAATTCATTAAATATATGTAAAGCATCAAAAATGAGACAGACCTAAATTGTTTCAGTGGTCTTTCTTTGTGTTTATTGGTTCCAGATTCGAGGGACTGGAAATGGTTATTCGTAACTCTCAGAGCTAATGAGGTTTCCATTGAAACTTTGAACGGTCCTGACTCTCAGGGTTCGGGAGGGATTTTTTTTTATTCAGAAATATCCTAAAGGCCAGGGAACTTTCATACTTCTGTCTTATGATACTACTTGAATTCCAAAGTAATTCTGTTATCCCCAAATGGTAAATATAGTATAATAAGCATTGATCCTAATTGAGGAAAGCGCTTAAGCATGTGCTGGAGTCTCTTAAGGAAAATAACGCAGAGACCCTCTGAAAAGGAGTGGGTTTGCACATGGGCTTCAATGTTTTCCTCACGTGGGCCTATGATTGTGCAGCTTTAGCATTTTTATGTTAGAATTTCTTTCTAATTTCTGCGTTGTCATGGTAGAGGCAGTTTCATTCAATCTTTCTGCATTGTGGACACTTCTGATGATTGCTTTCATATCACAGCCACACTGAAATTAATTGCTTCCAAACAATAAAAGAGCGTGTTTTTTCATTGCTCTAGGAACACATATAATCTTTGTAAAAGTTTACAGCGTTATTCAGACAAGTGTTAAGTGGGAACACTTATACAGTGTTAATTTGCTATTCAAGGTTCTCTGCCCGCTGCCAGCCTGTTTACGAAGTAAATATTACTCTACTTTGCACAAAAGGAAACCTGAGGCTCTGAGATTTTGTGGATTTTATTCAAGGTAACACAGAGAAGGAAATATCTATTACATGTCTCATAGCAGGAACTTCAATGCTGTCTTCAGTGGAGCTGACTACACGCTTGATATCAAGAAGCTCTGCGGTTTGAGAAGAAGGGTGTCTGTCTAAGGATATCTAAAGCACAGGGAAGAAGCAGCCATTAGGGTGGCTAAATAGGATCAACGTGATGAGATGATAGATTTTTCTAGAAAAGTACTAAAATGCTCATCACTTAAATAATTCATCATTTGATCAAGCAAAACATTTAAGACTACATTACTGAGTATACCCTTACTTTGGTATCCATGATATGGAGGAGATTTGTTGACTCTTCCATCATTTCATGGCCAGTACAGCTGTGAGTCCCAGTCAATACTGGCTAGCTACCTGAGGCGGGAAAACCATATATATAGTAGTAAATAAATCTAACAGAAGCTCAAAATTATTATGATGCTTCTGTTGACAATTAAGACAATTAGGGACATGCACAGATTGAAAATATGGGTAGTCATGACTGGCTGCTACATTGATTATGTGTTACGGGTATGTTCACTTTGGAAGGGTCATAGTGTTTAATTTCTCTTACAAATTAAGTTTTTGGACCGTCAGAGGTGACATGTGGTTGCAAAGTTTGAGTGATGAGAAGACGACAATTCCGTAAGTGGATTAACAGGACGTGAAAAACGCTGAAGACACCTTTAAATGGTAGCATCACAGCTGCATTGCACTGGTATCTGTGCGGGCACGGCGCAGTGTGAGATCTGGCAACACTAAGGTGGGGTTTGTATCCTGACCACCTTCCACTGGTGTCCCCTTTATTTTCGGGGATGGACTTTGACATCCTGCTTTAAATCATTGTTACGGTTTCTGGGAGGAGGTAAGAAACATGCTCAAATACAGACAGAGTTGGGGCACTCGTGATGGACAGAGTTTGCTTGCTACAGGTTTGCCAAGGTCGTGTGCCAGTGAAAAGGGCCATGAGAGTGACCGTGAAACAGAAAGCAGGAGCTGCATGGGGACGGTGAGGTGGGGACACAGTTCAACCATTTTTGGGTCGAGCTCCATCTGAGATGGACTTGGAGCTGTGGAAAAAAAAAAGGAAAAGTATAAAATGTTCCATTTCTTTATTTCTGCTGCATTTAGGGAAACAGGACTCATTACATTGCTGCTGAGTAACTAAAGATATCTGGCTTCACCACCATTCTTCATGTTGGAGCAACATATGGGACCTAATACTGTGGTTAGTCACTCCAGCTGGAAAGAGATAACATTATTTTTTTGTCTGATATTTGGTTGCTTCAGATAGGTGCGAACTGACCAGTCACTGAATTTGGCAAGGGTTTCAGGCAACATAAACCTTTCAGTAAATCTTGTCATGTGTATCCAAAATTTCACCAACTTCATTAGTTGATTGCATTTTTTTTTTAAAAAGAGGAGAAAAAAAAAAAGACGACTTTCTCTACAAACCCTGCTTTGCTTATACATCGAGATTATTGTAGTTTCAGTACTATTATTATTATTATTATTATTATTATTATTATCTTTTATTTCTGGATCAGTGGATTCCTTATGCTGATTCCTATGACTCAGATGTATTCTTACGTCTTTTCAAGCCTTGGGTTTTTGGCAGCTCATCAGTCACATTTATGATAGTGGTTTTGGGATGTGTTCATATCCACTGGGGATCACATGGAAAATGTAAGCCAGTGAAATCCCAGAAAATGGTCATTGTATTCCATCTGGGTTTGGTCTGACGGATGCCTCGTTGTTTTCCAGTCCCATCGTTGATCCCCATTCTTAACCCATCAGTATCCTCAAAATATCACGTAATTTTCCTTCAAAATCTACGTTAGGTTTGATCTGACTCCCTGTGAGAACTCAGTTGGCTGTGGGAGCAGCTGGGGTGTCCCAGCAGAAGTTATACGAAGGAACTGAGCTGAGCAAGAGTGAAGAAAGTTAAAAGAAAACAAAAGAGCATGTATTTAGAGCAATGTGGATCTGTTAAATAGTCACTGAGTAGTGTACCTCTTTTTTCATCTTTAACCTAGCAGGAATCATAGAAGGAATTTAATTGAACGTCAAGTGAGAGTGCTGGAAGACTCATTAAATGACTTACTAAGAAAAATTCTGAAGAACTGCAGAAAAGTTTTGCCCTTGCAGGAAGGATGGATGCAGTTCCTGGCTTATGGTCTTGGAGGGGCGAGGAAAGAGAATGACGTAGAGGAGGCAGAAGCCCTAATGTGGGAAGGGCATGGGATCACCATTAACTCTTCTGGGACATCTGGTAATTGATCAAAGCACACTTCCCTGCATTGCCTTGTACGATCAGTCACACTCCTCCATGCCAGAACTGGCAACATTTTATTGGCATATTTTATTTGATTATAGAAAAAAAAATGTTAATTTGGAAGAACACTTAAATATGCTGAATGCTAAGACAAGGAATATTAACACCATTGCTTTTCTGTGATTTACGACAAGCACGAGTATCAGTACTATTGCAACGAATCTCACTGTAGCAAGCTGCTGTAATAAGGGTCAGATGGTCACATACATCATCCAGTTGATGTAAATATAGACTTATTGTATTTCCAGTTCTTAAAAGGTTGAGAGAACGGCTTAAAAGTAAGAAGTAGGGAGAAAAATATGACTTAGAAATTATATTATTTGTCCTCACAGGGGTAACAGATGAGGCCATGATGATAGGTGGAAGATGGAATCTGCACGAGTCTGTTATTTTTACAGTAGTACTGAAATCAATAGGAGACATCTTTTTATTCCAGAGGAGCTTTACTCTCAGCAGAGCTGCAGACACTACTGAATATCTTGGAGGAGGAGGAGTAGCAGGTCTGCTGTCTACATCCGTAGGTGTACATGACTTGACTTCCTCGGGAGCCTTGACCCTAAGACCACCACTTCACAGCTATCAGAATATTTCTAAGTAAGTGGGTCCTAACAATTTCCTCTAAAAGACCTTGACAGGTTTTTATCCCAAAGCTAAGGCATGGATTTACTCAAACTCGGCTGGAATCTCATTTTGTGTGGAATGCATGCTCTGATTCATAGGACAGGACAGACTTTTAGTGCCAGCGTTACAGGGAGACTGTCTGGCAGAACAAGACCTTACTAAATCAGAAATAGCCAACTTGTCTTTCTTTCCCAGTATATGAATTATTCCCCTCCTAACTTGGGTCTAGTGAAATGGTTATTGATTTGAATCCAGATAGCCTGATTAAAAAGTGACTAGTGCATCATAAAAATGTCTCAAAAAATGAATTATATTCCATATTGCTTGTCCTTTTTCTATTAATACTGTGTATGGACTAATTCTCCTACAGAATAATAACAGGAAGAAAAGAAGAGATTCAACTATAAGAAGAAAAAATTTTCACGCAAGATGTGACTAATATGAAGGATGGTGCATGATAAGAATAAGGGAAATAATGAGAAAGACAAGGTGCTTCAGGTAGGAAAAAGAAGTAAAACTAAGAGAGCAAGAAGTTATAGATGTCTGGTTTTAACATAAGAAACGATCTTTACCAGTTAAACAGGGAATCCCAGTTAAACAGTAGGAGTGAATTAGCACTGACTTCCAGTGAATTTGTGAATGGAAGACACAGAAAATTCTTTCAGCCCGCAGTTATTTCATTACCACCTACAGGACTGTTACTAAAGATTCCTGGAAACAGTCACCACTTTTTATATGGCTGAAGAATAACACCCCTGCTTTGGCAAAAGAGCAGGGAAAAGGTGTCAGTATGGCAAGGGTGTCTTGGGGTGGGTTTTTTTCAGACTTGGTATGAAGTAATTTTCTTGTAACATGAAGAATCATCTTTCTTAGACATCACACTCAGGCTACTATAAATAAGCCTTTTAACACATTCTCAAGCTTTCACCTCTTCTGTATTTGAGCAAAATGGTCTGTTTAAACGTGTATATTCAAGGGGAAAGACTTGCTGGATCAGCATACTTGTACTTAAGAGCGACCAGTAGTTGTTAATTTATACTTCTCTGAGAAGATTTATTTTTTCCTGTTTTGGAACTTTTCTGCTGTTGGTCGGCTTCAGAGTGAGAAATGATCAGTGACCCTTCTGATGCGTATTCAACAGGAAGGTCTTGAAGGTCAAATAATAAGTTTACGTACAAAACCACTCTCTTGGCAGTATCGTGTACTGTATGTTAATGCTAGTAGAGAAAGCTTTAGTTAAAGCTGCCAGACGCTTGTGGAAGCTGCCTTTTTTCTTCTTATTGTAAACACCTGGTTTTGATCATTCATAGTTTTACAGGAATCTGAATTATTAATCTGAAACGTTCAGTACTTTGCTTCTGCCTAATACGCTTCTATCATCATGTCAAAGACACCTACAGTGAAGAAGCGTTGGCTGGGCATTTGGCAGAGTGGATTGTCTCAGCAGGATAAATCCCTTTTCCTTTGTCAAAGCTAAAGATGAAAAAAAAAAAAAAAAAGGAGAAAATATTATTTTCCCCTTCAGTTTCAGTGACCTTTGAAATAGCTGTATTCTCTTTCAAGTGCTTCCAAAATGAACTCTGCCTCTGAGAAATCAGTTTTCTTCTCAAGCCTCCTGCAAGAGTTGCACACAGGCAGTACGACTGCGGCAGCTCAGAACAGGGCTCTGAGAACACAGCAGCCTGCTCGGAGTTTAAATACAACAGGAAGATTCCTCCAACAAATAAAATGATTGCAAAAATGTAAATTACTCAGCAAGCCTATGGTACATCGCAGGCTGTGCAGTGCTGATCTACGTCTGAAAAAGGAATAAGCTGCAGCAAAGGCAGGACTCTTCACCTGATCTGCTGAGGGAATAACGAGGAAAAATAAAGAAAATAACCAGATTTAGTTATCATTTAAATATCTTTTTGCCATATCCAGAAATTTCTAGGCATTGGTCTCTGTTTGCCTGTAATTAAGTCGGAGGTTAGAACTGCAGTAAGTATTGGGGTTTAGCAATCTAAAACTGAAGGTCCACTGAACTTGAACTACCTGTTTCTGAAGGGCACAGGTAGCCGGGAGCATGACTGGTAGGAGCTCCTTTCTGGCAGGAGTTAAGTTCTTCACCTCCCCTTAACAATCCTCCTTCATGGCGTGGACTACCGTAATTAAAAGCTACTGCTAGGGCTGGGGATCTGAGTTAGTCCCCATATCCTTCCTCAGGTGTGACTACGCTTGAGGTTGGGGTCAAGGTCAAGCTTTGGAAAGACGAGTCTTCAAGAACTCGGTGGATTTTAAAAGCCCTAAGAGTTAAAGAGGGCTGGGAGTAGGAGGGATTGGGGTTTTGCTGTTTAAATGATTCATCCCCCTTCTAGACTTCAAATTAAGTTTATGGTTTGAATTAAAGTTAGATTAAAACACTCTAGTGATTCACGTTTTAGGAAGGTGTCTGGCAGGGCCTGTTTACTCCCATGCACTGTAGGGAGTGATCAATATATTTGTATTACTACAGATATATTTGGGCTCAGAGTTAGGGCTTCTGGGTTTGAAGCTCAGGTACTAAAAGTTTTAAAAGGAGTGCTGAGGATTGCTGAAGACTTTATCTTCTGTGTTATTGTAGGAATTGATCTCCAAAGTAAAAGTCAGGTTGCGGGGTTCATGCGATTAAAATCTTCATTTATGGCTACATTCAGTATATGCTCAGTAAAAGCACTTCGGTGTACTTCATTAATGTTCAATTTATACGTTTCAGTTTCAATCTACATTTGTGTGTGTGTTCCGGTTGCTTCCCATGTCACTTACCGCGACGACTGGCCTCATTCTTACAACTGAGGTTAGCACAAGGATGTGGGCTGGTGTTAATATTTAGGCACCTACAGCTCTAAGAACCAATAAGCACGGCCAGACGTGAACCACAGCCATGTATTTTACTTTTATAAAGGGATTAATCTCTGGCTATAAAGAAGATCGGGTTTAGGTTTCAAGGATTTATCAATTCAACACATCAATATATACATTACCTGGGGCCTTCAGAGATAGGGTTTGAGTTAGGAGAAATCCAGATGTCCTGGAATCCGTGGGCAGTGACAGCTGAAAAAAAGGTTTCAGAAAGGTCTCAGAAACCAAATCTTCAAGAGCATGTACTGTTGTAAGGTTCTCCAGAAGCTCTCTGGTACCAGTAAGCGCCTAGAACCTTATGTTTTCTTTCAGTGTTTGAATGAGTCCCATAAAATTGAGTCCCCTAACTGAATTATGGTGGGCTAGGACAGGAGTATGAACAATTTCAAGGCCTATTTTAATCTGTTAAAAATGTAGAGGGGTAAAACCATACCTGGATTAGGAATTGTTTCATTTTTTAGTGATTTTAGCACTATACTGTATTCCATGGACAATGTATGCCTAAGCAGAGGTTTGATGTCAGTAGGAGATAATGTCTTATATTTTTGCATATATGACTCCCATACTTAGGATTAAGAGTTGGAAACCCAAAGGCCAGAAATCTGTGGCCCTCACGTAATCTGAAGATACAAAGATGATTGTTGTGGTTTAGCCCGGCAGGCAGTAAAACACCCACAGAGCCGCTGGCTCCCTCCTCGTTTGGGAAACCAGCACCCCAGGAGCCTTATTTATTGTTAAGTTGGACGGGGTCAGAAGAGTCGGTATTGGTAGTGGTCTTAAAGACTTCAACAGTCGTTAACTGAGTAGATGAATCTGGTACTTAAACTCAGGCTTAGAGGCTATAAATTAAGATTAAGAAATTTGGCGCAGGTATTCCCTCTGTGGTGTAGATTCTGGAGATGAAGTTTGCAGACTTTTGACTGTTGGCATGTCTGCCCCTCAGTTTTAGTTGGGAATCGCCTTGGTGTTTGGAATCCGAAATCCCAGGGCCCTGCTTTTTTGTGCACGTCACAGAGCTGTAATTTGTGCTGATGTCATTCATTGGCTGTAAATGCTTAATAGTATTTTTTTTTTTTTACTGTAGAGATGGGTAAATTATGTACATTCTGGTGTAACATTTAGGAAACGACGGTGTCAGAAACCCATTTCACTGATTGCTATTATTGGTATTATTTATCCTACCCAGTGCTTAGCCTAAACCCATCACCAAGTGTAGCCTGGATAAAAGCAAGGGAGCAGATCCCTGCAAAGATCCCACAAAGAGGAAAGTGAAGCATCTTTAGCATCTTTATATCCCCACCAACTCACACCCTTGTAGGCTATCTGAACATTGCGCACGTCTAGGCAGCAGAAGACCAAGTGCTATCAATTCCTGTGCTCCGGGACATTATTAACCACGAGTGAGCCACAGGAACAGATACGTTTCTCTTCCCTAAGGCACAGCATTGAAGTGTTGGTGCAGCTGGCAGGTTCTCGCACCTCAGTTGGCATCACTGCAAAAGAAAGGGACAGGACGCTGAATTCTGGCAACAGATTCCTACGTTTTCTGTAACGAGCATCTGAGACTGAGTCAGTAGCTTAGTGTCACCAAGTGTAGTCTGCTCGGTTTCTCTTACAGTATTCTCTTTGCTGGTGGCTCTTTAACTCAACTTTTTGAGGGACTCTGGGTTGTAATGAGCACTGCAAGTAGAAGAAAAATCTCTCCAGTGGGTAGAGAATTCGGGAGTTTGCATCAATTTCTGAATGGGGTGGCAGGTTTATAGGTAATACCTGCCTGCAATGAAAGCTAAGTTTGAAAAATTACTTATTTTCCTTGGCCGGACTGTGAAGATTCCCTTTCCAGTGTAGACTGTGGGAAGGAATCTTCTTTTTTTTCCTAAAAAAAATTTGGACGTTAAATTCTGAAGAGTGGAAGGAGGTCCATTTGTAACTGGGATGCCCCAAGCAGGTGTTTAAGCATAGTAGCAGGTCATCCTTCTAAGCTTCTGTTCTTCCAAAGCAAATCTCCTTGGCTTTTACTCCCTTGCAGGCTGTGCTCTGTTGGGCACGCTGAAGTTGGCAACTAGTATCTTTGGTTTGTATGTGGCTGTGTCAGCAAGTGTTCCCGAGTACATCTGGGGTTTTTTTTTAACTGCTATTGTTCCATAGTAATATTTTCATAATATCCCGAATCTCTTAGGTGCTTTTCAGAACAAACAAGAAAAAGTCCTCGCCCTGTACATCTAACTAATTTTAGCACATCATCGGAGATGTATCTGGAGGATGGGACATCTTACAGGCAGCTTGCTTTTATACTTTTCAGAATGAGTCATATGTTTTTGTGAGCAAAGCAGTTAGTTTAAAAATTAAAATTATAAATAATGCACCACCCTTAAGACAGTTCTATTCCAGAAAGATTAGACTCAGTGAATTGTCAACATCCTGTGCTCAAAGTTGGTTTTCAGAAAATAAGACAAAATTCTAGGGATGCTGATAAAGAATATGTGTTGACATCAGAATACTCTTATAAGAAAATATCATTTATTCTTTTTTTTACGGATGCTATGCCTGAAAAACAAATCTATACAGACTTAATGAGACTGCAAATCAAAGAATTCGCAGAACCAAAATAACATAAAATAACTGTGCTGCTTAAAAGCCTGGCCTTCCAGAAATCATGCCATTAATAAAATGATATTGTTAATTCTTTTCTTTCCTGCAGAGGAGTGAAAACCTTGAGCATGAAGTGTAGGTGTATGTGCTGAAATATTGACACTGGATATTACAGTCACTGCTCCACCTGTACTTCAGTAAATGAGTTTTAAACCAATTCTTGCTTCTAGTAAGTCGAGAACATGAGAAATGAACAGGATGGACAGACGAATTTCACGGGAAAGCTCAACCTAACAACATGCCAAAACCAACTCCTGTATGAGCTTATTGACAATGTAACGATGTGAAATAATAGTGAAAATTCACTCAGAGATGAATGTGGGGGTCACATGAGGAACAACAGCCCAAAGAAAGATGCTACAATGGCCATCTCTTGAGGACCTGATCATGTTTTTTGGTTGTCCTGAATCCACTGGAAGGAAAATGGGTTGAAAAGGGCAGCGGCTTGCTTAGCCTTTCATGCCAAGCTCAGTGGAAATTCAGGTGTCTCAACTAATCTCTTGATTAATCTTTTTTTTTTTTTCCTTGATTCTTCTTTAAGTATGCTAAGAGTAGGCATATCATGTATCTAAGAATATAGCACATGTTTCAGTTAAGGATATGCCCTAAATTCACCAGTCTTTTCAGGAGAACAGCAATTCTTTCTAAATGCTTAGCTCAACTTTTAGATTAACGTAATTTTATGTAAATGTGATATGAATTCCAGACTGTCAAAGTGATCTTCGGATCTAGTTGACATCTACTAATAGGAAGAATTATTAGGAAACGTGTAAGGATGGAGAAGCTAAAGCAGGTGGACTACAGACAGTCTGTCAAATTCTAGAAAATTAATTTCAGAATGCCCAACAATATGCAACTTGTATTTGCAGACAAAGAGCAAGCTCCTGTGCAGATAGTGTATTTAAAATAAACAAACCTGCTCTCATGTGAAATTGAGACAAATTTAAGACAGCAAGATCTCAACTATAAATAGAGATAAGGTACTGCTCCTAACTTTGCAGACATTAGTTTGTGACCTTTTCAACTGGGTTTATGTGCTATTATCTTTCTATGAAGATTTTATTTTAGGTCTCTTAAACCTAGAGAAGGGTAAATATGTGACTTTGGCTTGAGTAAAAATTGTTTTATAAGCAAAGAGTTTTAGGCATAGGTATTTAAATTCCAAATCCATGTGATGCTTACTTTTAATGCATTAAAGTGATTTTTGTATCCAAATACTGAAGTTGTGAGAATAGGATAAATTAAAGGCTTGTATTTCTGAAAAAAATCAGAGTATTAAATAGGATATTTTTTCAAGCTTACATCATCAGAGGTGCAGATCACAAATTGCAAGCGCCAGACTATTCCAAAACAGTAACAGAGTGGCTGGAACTGTCTCTGTCAGCCACAGCAGGAAAATGGCCAGAGGGGCTGGTGTAGCATCGCTCGGGTACGAGCAATACAGAATACAGGCGTCGCTCTGCAACAGAGCTTCTGCTCCGGTTCCTTTTCACTTGATCTAAGGCTTGCTAATCATGAAACTATCTATCATCTCAAACGCTTGAGTAAGGAGTTGAGACTGCTGGTGTTTTCAGTACAGCTGGCAGCAAAAAAAATCGTTCTGCACCTTGGTAAAGAACCAGCACACATGCAAACCTGTAGATACGAACGTAGTGCAAACCTGAGCTCCCTTCCGTTTGCTTTCTATAAGGGAGACAGAACAAATTTGCACATTATTCAACTGCTGATGAAGCTTCAACATTTTTTTTCCTGCAAGTACATTGAAAAAGAATGTGCAAATGTAGTGCCTAGTTTGAAGAGCAAAGAGGAAAACTCAGTTATTTGCAGTACTTTATGAATGCAACAATAGATATTTCAGTTAGGACCTTGCCACAAGTAATTTCTAAATGGTCCTAGGAAGCTGTCAAGTAAGAAAATTCCCTAAATTAGTTATTTACATCAGTAAAATGTATGCCTAAAGTAACAGATGATACGGTCGTGTATTCCTGTCTATTACCTCTTTGTGAAAACCCACAAAAGATCTAAGCCTTTTTTCCCTCTGTATATAATAAATTTTAAGCGTTACAATAATTTTAAATTCCCGGGAGTTATGCAGAAGGTAAGTAGGTTCCCATTCTAGAAGAGTTTCAGAAGTGGTTTGAGGCTTTACTGAGATTTCATTGAGATTATCATGGCATTTCTTTTCAGTACTTTTGACGAGGAAAACACGAAGGACAGCCTGGCTCTATTGTTGGACTGCCCTGTTTTGTAGGTAGCGTAAATACGGGATGAGCCTTTTTGTTTCACCTCAAACTTCCCAAAATACATGGTGACTAGAGGGTATACAGTTGCTTTCTGTTTTGATCAGCTGCATTACTAGATCCAGTGACAAACTGGGCCAAATTAAGGTGAGCTTTAAATTTCATATGTTAACAAGAAGCTTAGCAGCAGCGTTGCAGACAAGCTTGAACCCGGAGCAGTAAAGGAGTTCAAGGAGATCTTAGAGGACGTAGCTGAAGACTGAGAGGCACTGAAAGCGTAAATGAATCCCTCAGTTTGGTGGAGATGATGTATTGGTTTGTTTAGCCAACGGGGCGTTGATGGTAATGGGTTGGGCTGCAGACACAGGATGTATGAGGAGAAGCAGAATTTGGTGTCGGTGATCAGCTCCCAAATTGTAGGCAGTGGGGACTGACTGGAATATACGGGCATGAAGGAAACGGGAACAGCCCTTGCTGCCAGCAGATAGGTTGCTGTGGTTTTGTCTTTGGGAATTCTGTGGGGGTTGGGTGAGATGGCTGGGGAAGCTGCAAAGGTTGCAGAAGTTTGGCACCGTTTTAGGGCTGATGTTATATTCATAACATTCTGTTCCAGGCTCTGGCTTGGGCTGGTGACTCTGCATTACTTAATGGTAACGCCCTAGCTTTCTTCTCCTGAGGGCCTGGGTTACTCAGCGAAGTTAATTATGTGGCCAGATAAAACTTCACAGTCATTGTGACATGTTGTTGAGATTTTTCTGGTGACATTTAGGCCAGCACACTTCAGAAATTCAGGGTCCTGGATTCAGTGGAAGTAGAGAAGGTAGTCTAAAAAATATTAACCAAACCCCACGGTCTGATAGGGAATACTGTGAGCATTTTTGGCTGCCCTTGCACAAGTTACTGAAACTAAGACAGGTGAAAAGAGAGGCTGCGTTAATAAATAAGTAATGGAAAGATGCAAGAGGAAACCACAGAAGAGTTTAGTTTGTTAATTCCAGCAAAGAAGGGCTTTGATTTCTGTGTGTAAGTTCCTCCAGGTGATAGGGTCTGGGGGACTGGGAGGAAGAGAGTTATTTAAAATGGAGAGCAATAGCAGCCAAAAGTCAAGTAATTTTAAGCACTTTGTAAGTTAGATTATGCAGGGAATTAGACTAAGTTTCTTAAGCACTGTATCACTGAAGTTTGGAAACAGCCTTCCGATCCAAGTCAGTTTTGAGATGGAGCTGGACGCGGTTTTGAACGAGGTGAGATGCTGTGGGAGAAGGATCTCGGTGACACAAGAGTTCCTTCCCGGTGTCCCTCCCGTGCTCTCCTCTGGGTCTGCATCACTAAAAGGGAACAGTGAAACTGAGGTTGTGTTATTAACCTGTTGCGATTTTTGCGAGCGTATTACTGGAAGATGGTAGAGCGGGGACAGATATTTTAGAGACATTACTTCACTGTGAATGGAGCTGATTAATTTCCATTTACTAAGAAGTCCTGTATCATGGCCATCTGTGGAAGAGTCTTATTTGGGCAGCCAGTAAAACTTTTTGCCATTACATAATTATACGGAGAGGCAAGAACAGGCATTTCGCAGCTTCCTGATGCTGGAGTGCAAACGCCGATGGCCCTAATAATTTGCTTCGATCCCGTTCCTGCTGGGAGCAGATGCAGATTTCTTGGTGGCTTAGAGTACCTGGGGCAAGGAGGGGAGAACTCCTCAGTCATTACTCTGGACTTTGTCCTTCCAATTCTGTGAACTCTGTGCTTCACTTACTGGTTTTGCTCTTGCTAACCATGAAATTGAAGCAAATTTTGATGAGATTAAGAGTAAGAAAAACCACAGTAGTTGTAAAAGATAAGGCTTGTAGCATCTGCAATTTGTGTCATGCAAAATCCAAAGGCATGTTTCAGTTGATTATATCATTGTTGAAAATGATGCTGTTAGGGCATCTTGATCACAGCACAAGGCTGTCTTTTAATCCAGTTTTGGAACCAAAGCTAAATTTAAACTTGTATCTTCTTAGTGACAAAGATGATAAACTCCGATTTATCTCTCTAAAATACCACTTTAGAATAATATAATAAATATAATTTAAATGCAGCTTTCCCAATTCATGTATTTTGTAGCAAAATGGTATCACTAAATAGTAAAGAGTGAGACTGGAGGTTTGCCATTAGCCCCTTCATGTAACTGTTGAATCAGAGGAAATACTCTATTGGCCCAGCGGTAAAAGAAGGTTGTGGTCTTCTGAGGTCCCTTCCAACCTTGCCTTTGCTCATGAAAGTGGTTCAACTGACGAGTCTCTTAGCTGTTTCAGTTAATCTATGAATAACCACTTGGAGAATGAAGATGTCCGTAGAGCACGGTAAGTGTCTGTAGCTTTCACTCCCTTTTTCCTTTTTTTTTTCTTTTTCCTGTGAACATCATGCATGGTCACCCTCTGGGACCTTTGGCTTCTGCCAGGACGGTAGTTCGCCTGTGATTCATATGTGAACTTCAGAAAATATGGACACTTAGTGATGATTTCGGGGATATGATGTTACTTCCATCCTTTTAAACTTTTTACATTGATATAATCACTGTGTCTGGAGTAATATTAAAGAGCATTGGAAACAACATTTATTTGGAGCGATTATTCTTTCACAAGACTGTCTGCAGATTGCAGGGTTTTACCAGATGTTCTGATTTACAAATACTGTTGCTCATCTTACAAAGTAAACTTATTTTAAATAGGACCAAAACAGCTTTAAACATCCCAAAAACATCCACTGCATAACAGGTAAATGTAATCAAATAGTTTCTTTACTTACAAAAACTACCTATGAAAAACTGGAGTAGACAATTCCCTGAATAATTGTCATATGAATTCTGCTACTGCCAGCAGAGCTGAACAATTCCTATAATGTTTGATTATTTTGTGTGTGTGTGTTGCAAAACATCAGATTTCATCTAAAAACACACATGAATGTCTTCTGAGAACATCCAGCAAGAGGAGAGATCCTTTTCCACCACTGTGATAATTCAAGTAAAAGCGTTAATTATTTGTTCTCATCAGAGTCCCTCAAAAGTGATCTTCAGCTTTCTTGGAACACAGGGCCAAAATCAGGATGGGATACTGTGGATGAAATTGTGTAATAACTAACAAAAAAATGAAAGGAGAATATATGGCATGTCTTGCATGCAATGCTTTTGTTCAGATACCAGTGGGAAGCTTTTGCCATCGCCGTGTAAGAACATGAACTCCCATTTAGCTGGAGATCCTCAGTAATACCTTTTGCAATCCAGGTGTAGTGCATGTTATATTTGTGCAATTCTATCTTCCTGTCTAATGACTAATCTGCTGGGTTTGATCTTTGAACAGCATCCTGGTTTATGGGAGGAATATCTTCAATTGATCAATTTTATTTGCAATTCTAATCCTAATTTTGCCCTCTACCTTTTGGTTCACCCTGCCCTGGTCATTAATAAAACGATAATCGACCCCTGCAAAAGCCCTTCCAATTAGTTACTTACTTCCAAAGTAACCTTCCAATTAGAAAGTAACCAAATGAGCAGTTGAAAGCAGTCTGGCCTGGTAAACTAGAGTAAAAAATGTGTGATCCATGGTTCCCTCCTTTCTGTTGTATTGTTAATTCTATATTTTCCTCCACCATTAGAAGCCTGAATGCAAGAAATGCCAAGTGCTTATTTCTGTTCACAGTCTTATAAATATTGAAATTCCTTCCATGCTTGGCACAACACTGAAAAGCCCAGAATTTCATCACAGAAGTTCAGAACCAAAGTCAAACCTGTAACTGCAGATGTCCTTGCTACTTAGCAAAGCTTTTTGATACTGTGTGTGTTCTGCTCTCATCAGAAACATCAAAACAAAAGAACAAAATCCCCAAAATATTTAAAAAAAAAATAAATCCTATCCATCGTTTCAGCAAATATGGCCTGAAATTCTGTTTTCTGATTTGAATTTGTCCCAGTGTGCTGAGGCAGCATGGCTGCATTTCTATGTGTTCTCATACTCTGGAAGTAGTTGCTGAGGATGCTGTAAGGAATCGGTGACCGCTCTCACTTGGACTAAATCTGTAAAGCTGTGGTGCAGCAGGAAACGCGAGCCAGTGTTTTATGGCCTTCCGACGGAAATCTAGAGAGGATCTTTCGCTGATTATTGGGGGGTTTTGGTATTGATGAGAGACACTCGTGTTCCTCGATGTTCAGTCATCCATGCAATTTTTCTTCTTGGTCACCATCGTTTGAGGCTGCTTGGGGTGTTGGATAGATTGGCTCCCTGCAAATGCGGGTGCCAGCAGCTGTAATTCACAGCACATGGCACAGCCTAAATGGGGCATCCGCAGCCCAAAAACGTGCTGTGCTGGCCCACGTCCTTCCTTACGGCACCACTGCTCCGGCACCTCTCCCGTCCACTCCTCTGCGCTTGTGCTCAGCAGCAGCAAGGACTCATTTTAGTCCAAACTCTGCTTTTGCTGCTAGCGGTGTTTGTATTTTCAAGAATTCTTCTTCTGCAGCACGGGTTTTGGTGTAGCGTCAGTGGGCACATTTCAGCGCATCGTTTACATCTGAGGTTGTGACCCAGAGGAACCCCCTGCCCCTTTCCGAGGAGCACATTGCAGAACGGGTCTTAAAGTCCATGCGCGCACATCCTGTGCATTTTCTGTCTGTCACGGAATGGAGTTTATCTGGACTTTACATACAGAGTCTGTAAAACTGAAAAAAATAAAAACAACTCAATGGCCAACCCTTTCATAAGGGAAATAATTATACAAGTTCTGTTTATACTGGAAGATGTTTAATATCTTCCAAAAGACATTTTTGAGACAGCTTCTACAGACAAAGATGATGATAGACTCCTTTCCTGTAGTTATGCATTTCACCGTCTTGGCTGTCTGTTATCTCTAACGACATCCTACCAGAGGAGTACCCTGGCGAAAGATTTGAAAGAGCAAAATGAACTGTTCCTGTGTGAGGGGGAGCTTCTGCCAAGTACAAAGGACAATTTGAGAGGAAGAACAAACACATTTGAAAGTCTAGTATGGGTTTTTCTCAGCTCAGCTTTAAGTGTTCGGCGGTCTTTGTCAAAATGCTGTCAATGTTTGCATCTTCCACTTTTAGGATTGTCTTGGCTCGTGAAGAGCCAAGTGAAGTACCAGACCATGGCACTAAGGGAATAAATCCGTTTAGAGACATAGTGACAAGCTGTGTAATAGGCCCCAAGCGAAGTACTGTCTTGTCCGAGATAGCACAGCATTTATTACAAAGTGTTACACAAATTAAGTGTCGGGTCTCACTCATACAAATACCTGTAAAAATCTACTGATGGTTAATTTATTCAAATGCCTCTGGATCATGAAAATGTCTCTGATTTTAGCATGACTGGTTTAGAGTCAAGTTTCAGGTTGGCGATCCAGTGATCGTTATTTTCTGTTGATTCTTTTCTAGCATATAAGGTGGGAGCAAAACCAGTGCTATGTCATTTATTTAGGTAATCGGCAGGGCTTTATAAATAACCAATGACCAGTTTGGCAAATGCTGAACTTCACTGCTCAAATAACAACCTTACTTCTCAGAAAAGCTAGTTCTCAGCAAAATGCAGACTGTTTTCACTAGCTGCTCTGCAGGTGCTCTTTTTCCTGCTGTGGTAATTCATTCTGCGCTGTATCCTTTTTTTTTTTTTTGTCCTGTTTTTATCATTTTCAAATCTCTACCAGGAAAATTCATTTCACAGAAGCTCTAAGTAAAACTTAAGGCCAACTTTTGCTCTCGTTCTTAGTATCTGCTGAGAGCTGTTAATGTGATTAAGAGCTACTCTGATTAGCTGAGGTGTCCAATTTGAAGGCAGCCAGGGGTTTTTAGCAAGGTTGTGACTGGTTTTTACTTGATGTGACTCCGGTAATCACTGATGGTTCTTTGCTTGTCTATAGTAAAGCTACCACACATGGTAAAAATACCATGACGTTACCTTGCTGTGCATTTCGGCTGGTGAACACCAAGCACTTCTGTGCCACAGCCTCATCTATTAAAGGACAACATCGCTTATGCATCCAAAATCTTTTCAAAACATGAGCTGCAAAATGTTAGCGGTAATATTTTGGCAAAGGCTTTGCAGGGTTACACCCAATTTGAGGTTCTCTATCAATCTCCATGTCGCTGACAGCATCGCAGAGGAACCAGTAAGCAAACCACAAATAGTCTCTTTCGATCAAGGCCAGGGCGCAGCAAAGCAATCTGACCTGTACGGCTGGTAAAAACGCGAAGATTTGTGAGCTAATTCTGTTAGCAGACGATGATGAAGCAGGATGAATAATTCGATGTAATCCCAGTTATTTACAAAGTTTGTATTTGAAGTCCAGTTCCTTTAAGCAGAAGAGGAGTCGAAGACGTGATAGTTCTGGGTCAGATGCGAACATCTTTGCAGCCCACCTCCCACTCGTGAGCGCTGTAGCACCGCAGGTTTGCCCGCAGGTGGTGAACTGCCAGGACATTTCCGCGGCAGCAGTGCCGTTCTGGTGCAAGCACGCCTTGCCCTGCCCAGTTTATCTCTAAGGCTCCTGTAGGCCCTTCAGCACGCGTTTGTAACGTCGTTTGCTTACACGATTTTTGCTTCTTCGGTTTCAGTCACTCACACGGTTGCATCGGAGCACTCCGCATTTTCCTCTTTGGACGTGGAGAAGTCCTGTTCGTCCGCCTGCTGTCAGCGAAGAGCTGGGGCACTGCTGTTCTTCCCGTGGCCTTTGGGAATTCATTATTCTCCCAGCTTTTCCATCCTCACTCTTTAGATCTACAGCATCAGACTCTAGAGGCAACCCGAAGTCCTGCGAAGGCCGAGACACACTCTGATGTTGCTCGGAACCCAGCTGTGGTTTTTAGCAGGGACAGTGTTAACTAGGCCCACTTACGGGATTCTTCTCTTCAGGGCTCCTGGCTGGATTTTTGCCTCTGAAATTGTAGAACCAAAAGTAGATATGTTCTTTTTCTGAAGCTTTTACACACAACTTTAAGTGTTTGCCAGTGGCTGTGCTACAGTTTTGCGTAGCAAGAGTTTGGCCTTGATTTAATTATGGGCTAGATCATATCTGTACAGTCCAGAGCCCTTGATACCTCTCTGCCATTCCCTCCGAGAGGCTTCGCTGAGACGCTTTGTGTGATCCCAGCAGAAGGGCTGGACTACGGTTGGTATGACGGGGCCTGCTGTTCGGTAGCCACCAAAAGGTTTGGAGGGGGCTTGTCTGGGTCCTTGGCCAGCTGAACCCCTCTGGGCTCCAGGAGAACTCTGCACGGCAGATTTACTGTGCATTTTCATAGGCAGCATCCAGATTTTTTATTTATTTATTTTTAAAATCATGCTTGAGTGATTCTACTCAAGATGTCTTCTCTTGACCTGTATGTGAATTAGTCTACAACTTCAAGTGGGCTGAGAAGTTATTACTAAGGAAGCCAGCTGCATCTCACTGAATTTCAAGCCACTCAAGCTATCAAGAACAACAGGAATTGTGCAGTCCGTACTTTTGTGTGCCAGCTCGTCCCATGTCGGGAAAGCTCCTTCTAATGCAAGCGCTGTATTTGCTATGCTGTTTCTTTGCTTCTTATGCATGTGTTATCCAAGAAATTATCTCAACTTGTTCTCAGTCCCAGAAAGGGCCGCAGTTTTATAACCCCCACCTACAGTGAAAAATTAAAACGGAGCTTATCTTTCCATCAGATCCTCTTCCCCTCGCAGCAACGGCATAGCATTACTTAAGAGCACTTCGGAGCCTGTGCTCTGTACTCTGAACAACTTCTTGACCTGATCATGTTTCACATGCCCCCCCCCATTTGGCTATTCATAAACTATCATTTGAATCTGTGTTGGCATAAAATATTACAGAACACTTCTTTTTATCCATATACCCTTATCTGTAAGTGGGTGTTCTTGGTTTCCCTTTCTAATACTAAATTTATCAAAGCAGAAGAATCGGCTGTGCGTGCTGTCTGGCACCAGTTGAACGCTGAAGATGCTGAACAGCCGAACTCAGCGATCTGAGAAGTGATTGGAGTTGGCGTGACATGCAAATGTGTTTATGAAAACCTGCTTGCCAGTTAGGGGTTACGTTTAACCTTTTTCACAGGGCACGGCTGGATACGCTGTGCTTGGACGTTAAGCTTATTTGTGCACCGCTGTGTAAGTCCCCACTTAGCTCTGGCAATGGGCTGGCACTCTCTGGTGCTTCCTTTCTGCTTCAGCTCCCACCCAGAGCTACCCTGTGCCTCGGAAAGTTCGTCCAGGGAAAGGACGGACAAATAAAGTCATTTGCTAATGGTGGCTCGTGGAGCAGCAGCGGACAAAGCGAGCGTTGCTGTATGTGCAGGAGTTGAAACCCTCTCTGATTTCCCAGCAAGAAATAGGGCTGTGCTTGAGCAAGTCATTGACTGTTCGGGCTTTTCAGCCTTAATGAAGATCGGTGTAGAAAGTGTTCTAAATTCCAGGTGTCAGTGTTCAACTTCTCAATAGAGTGTTGAATCACTACAGATGATATCTGTGTCCTGACTCTGTGGATTCAATCAAAATCGCGTCTGAAGCAGAGGTTGAAGCCCAGAAGCTGGAGGAGCCTTCATCCGCCTGCGGGCTTTCACAGAAACAAAGCGGGAGACCTGCCCCGCAGCCCTCGCCCATCTATACGTTCGTCCGTCGCAGCACCTGGGCAGGGATTAGTTTAAACGGAAATGTGCTAGACATGTGCTGTCTCCTGCAGCTCTTTGCCTGCGTGATTAACCACAACCGGTGCGGTGTTGGGGCTGCGTCCCTCCTCGCACAGCGCTGCGTGCCCTGTTCTCCGCCCATGTGCAACTGGGGGGCGGGCGGTTGGATTCCAGCCTCATAAGCTAATCCGTGCATTTCCGAGGTTGCAACGTGCCAAGTTTTTATTGGCAGCAGCCTTAGATCTGAGCTGCCAGAACCTGAAATGCCTCTGAAGTCAAAGGGTACCGGAGCTCCCGCTTGCACCCCAAGAGCAGAGTCCTGGCTGTAACTGCCCACCGATGCGAGAGCGATGACGACCGCTTTACTCATTCTCCCGCTTTGTTTAGCATCCGCTGCCTGGATCTTACTTGGCAAGTGGACGTTTATCTGTCAAGCACAGCTACTCCCGTCTTTTCCGAGCATCGTTCTCCTCTGATAACTTGTTTTCCCTTCAACCCCCAGCGCTATGTATTCTGTGTTGATTCATCGCTCTACCCATTCGATAGCTTTTCAATTCAGCCAGTGTGCGAAGGAAAACAAAACCCCGGTGGAATTTCTCTCGTAAGAGATTAGCAAGCTGGACCTCTGCAGAGGCATGATGGGGACACCGTGCTCCCCTTCAGTTCCTAACACCTGCCCTGTAACAAGCAGCGGTGGCAGAGGATTTTCTATTTTTTCTCTGGCAATTGGCCCTGGTTTCATCCCTGAACTCCTCTTTGTGCCTTAGTCCTCTGGCAGCACTTCTATTCGGGAGGAATCGCACAATTTTTTTGCTGCACATTGGCATGTAGTTTCCCTGAGGCTTTAATAAGGAAAGATCATTTGCAGGAGGAAAAGCGGGTCCGGCTGTGCCCTGGCAGAGGCTGAGCTGTAGCAGGATGTTTTCCTGGGTGACACGCGTGGGCTGGGTGCTCTCGGGCAGTGCCGGCACCTAACGCGTGTTCGCCGGGAGCTGAGCTTCAGGGAGCTGCGTGCCCAGCTGCGTGCTGCCGGAGTGCCCCAAGATGTCACACTGAAACTACCAGCACGTTTAAATTAACATCTGCAACGGACAAAACACATTTGCCATCTTTTGTAGGGTACGTTTAATCTCAGTAGCGTAGTTAATTAAGCGTTGTTGTGCTTGTGCCTAGGTAAGGCCCAGGCCCAGGCGGTAGCCAGTGTCACCAGGTAGCACTGGAGCGTGAACTGGTTGTTCAGCACAGCCGAACCACCCCAAAACAATTGCTCTCACTGGGACTTCTTCTTTTCTTTTTTTTTTTTTTTTTAAGGTCCTTTCATGTTCTTCCTCTCCTCTACCTCTTGAAATAACCAGCAGCAACTCCTCCCTGCGCCTCCTGATGTTTCCAAGACTTGAGCGGTCCCACGGGCAGCGCTGCAGACCGGGACAAACAGTGGAACTAGTTAGAGGCAGTTAAAGGGCAGGCGATTTTCTTCACCAACAACGGCACCACACTTGCAGTGGGGTTTTTAAGTAAGAACTTTAGCTTCTCATATATCACATTAGCATCCTAGGAAGAGTTTGCTCTGCAATTAAGTAGCCAGAAATTAATGAAGGGACTGTCACTCTTTCTGGGAAAGAGCTCACGTCTATAGTTTAACTCTTTAACAGGGTTTCTGATTCTTTGCACGGTGCCACGATCCCTCCCTACGAACCCTTGGCTCTACCGCCACAGAGGCTTCACCGTCGCGCCTGTGCCCCGTCGTGCCTGCGTGGCTCTGACGCCGAGAGCAAGCTGCGGGGCCGGGGCCGTGCCTCCAGCGGACGGACGTGCAGCCTCTCGCTCGTCTGTCCCCTCCCGGCAGGTGGGGTCACCCAGAACTGGCTGTTGGCGTGTCGTCTGCCCCGGCTTTCACCTCCGTTTGCTTTCGTACAGACGGTCTTTCGGGTGACAGTTTTGTATAGGCTTGTTTGGGACAGGAGGCCTTGTGGGAAATGTCGGCTTACAAATGATCCGGGGAACGTACCATCCTTCCGCAGGCAGCCGCGCAAATCCGACTTGCAGGTATTTCTGCAGCCCCATGGCTGAGGTTGGACCACGTGGCTGCAGGCTCAGCCGCACAACCCTTAGACATGAAACCCTGTGTAATCTAATGTTTTTCTTTATGGAAAAAAACTAATTTGCCTCCAGAGTTTTGCTCACCTTACCTAAAATAGAGATACATACAGTAGAATATTTACTGTAGTTATAAAATTTAAAATTTGTATTTGTAATGATTTTTAGAAAATCTTTAACAATTAACAAATATGCAATTTTATGTGGGCACGTGCACACATACTGACCTGCCTCTTACCTCTCCCCTTAGAATAGAAAAACTATTTAATAAGAAACAATAGACTTTTCCACCTGTTAGGAAGAGGGTCAGAGCTTCTGGAGGTAGATCTGCAGCAGGTGCATTTAAACTAACAAACGTGTGTGATTCTATTCTTACAGCAAGAGATGGGGCGTTTGTTACGCAGCGCACGACGTCCAAGGGAGAGGAGGGCACGGCGCGGGTTCTCCTTTATTCGTAACTTCCCTTCAACCGGTCAGTGAGTGAAAACCGTAACAGAAATTTTCCTTCTCTTCTCGTCTCACAGTGCGGCTAAAGTCCCTCAATGACGTCATTTTTAGTGTGATGCTCATCCTTAAAAGAAATTGAGATAACTACTGTACTTATTAGAACTAACTCTCATTTCCCCTTCCCTCGGGTTTTTGTCACGAAAGGTATCTCTTTTTCTTCCTTAACTGCTTTTATTTTTCAAGTCAGGCTTCCAAGAAATGAACCTGTTCTGTTTGAAGTCTGTCACTTGTATAAGTTTGTATAAAGAGCAAAATGATTTTGTCATCCTTGTTTTCCAGGACTATCATACTTGTTGCACTGGAAATTGAAGAAAAAGCAAAGTCAGGGGAAAACCGGTGGGGCTTTCACTAGGGATGGGTAATAACATTGAATTATAGAGTCAAAATTCCATCGTGGAGCAATTTGCCCTGTCGCTAAACATGTACTTTAATTGAAACAATGAGTTATTCCTGGTCCATTCCTGCATGCCAATCATGCGACACAGAACCCAGACGTCTCCAGTTCAGCCCCTGTACAGTTCGCCACTGCAGGGGCTGCGTCGACTGAAAATCGCTAAACCTTTACGGTGAACAGTGGTAATTGCCAGTGGGCTCCAATCTTTGTGCCCTTCAGTGATTTATTTTTCTTTTTTTTTTTTTTTTTATAAGCATTGGAATTACAGTGACATATTCCATGTTTGGCAATGAGCTGAGTATATTTATGAACAAACACTGCCTTTACACGCAACAACAAATTAACTCTTAGCAAAATCCATTTCCTCTGAGGAAATGAGATGTCTCCTAGTCAGTAGGCTCTGGATAAAATAAGAGGTTTTACGGTAAGCGCACCGGTTTCCTTGACTTTTTTTGAAAAACAGAAGGATGTGGGGAAGCCAGCAGTGCAATAAACGGGAGACGCGGCTGCATCTGTGCACGCTGCTCCCCGGCTTGCTGGGCGTGCCACCTTCTGCCTTCTCCGCTGGCACCCAAGGCGTTAAGCATGGGAAAGAATGTTTTTCAATGATAAAACTCGCCGCAACCTCAAAGGCAATGGGAACCTTTATTTTGATTATTTTCAATGTACTGACATTGCCCCTTTATGCAAACTTAACTGTAAAACACTCTTGAGATACTGCATAGAAAATACACATAGGAAAAAACATATATACACTTTCATAAAAATAGAATACATCTTGGCAAAATTACTTGTGTACAGTGTATTGACATTATTGAACCAAACTTACATCATCTTTGGAGAAAAATGTTCCATTTGCAAAAAACCCAAACCACTTTAACTGAGTTGGGAGTACTGAAATGGATATGGTTTTGAGCTAAATAAATGGCTATACCAGAATGTCAGAGTTAAAAAAAAAAAAGTTATAAAATACCTGCTGTATAAAGTAGAAGTAGCCATGTTGGTTTTTCTTCCAAAAAATAGTGACATCCCTAAACTTGCATGGAAATCAAAGGTACCAGTTCCAAATTCTACTGTAGATTTTGTAGCTGCAAACAAGCTTTAATATCATTTGTTTCAGCATTTGCAGCCATTAGGTACAGTGGTATTTGTGGTTTTTTGAGCACATGACAGTATAGTACAGCCCTAATTCTATCAGGTATTTGATAAGAAAAAATCTAATAGATATAAAAATTGTAAAACACTTAGCAACCTTTAAAATATGTAGACCACTTGAAATTATGAGGTTTTTTTTCTTCTGGGAAGGCTTTTCTTTAGTTGCTTTCAACAGAGGCTGCTCCTTGCTTACTGCTTTGACCACATACTTCAGCTCATGCTTTGATTCTTCCGCTGGTTTTCAGAACAAACTGTGGAAAATGACTACTCCAGTGTAATAAATAAAGCAAGTGGTAACAGGTCCTCAAAGCCGTGGCTTTTCCTCTTGAATTGGAGCAACGGGACTGGACGGGCAGCCTCGGGGAAGGAGGGAAAAAGAAAAGAGCACAGCACCATTTCCAAGTTACATGGTTCGCAACGGTTTGGCAGGCGGTAGAGTCAGTCTGGAAGCGGTAATACCCACCGGCGTTTACGAATGCGGTTAAAATACTGTGATTACTGCCAGGTAGTTCAGGTGCTTAATAGGGATAGGCTGACACAGCTATATAGACAATGAACGTTGTCCGATACTCAACGTTTCCATCGACGCTGTAGGATAAGGCCCTGACTCCCATGCGGTAAGTCTTTGGCTCTCGCAGCGGCCGGGTGGTGAACACGACTCCTTTCAAGTTCTCGTCTCGCAGGGCAAATGGGATTGCTGGGTCCTCGTCTGCCATCGAGAAAGTTGTCCTTGGGTGCACGACTTGATCGTGAGTATAGGCAACCAGCCGGATTAAATCCTGACCGGCCGCTATGCCGAAGGGGAGGGAAAGGAGTTTGTATTCCAAGGCGTAGGTACTCAGGTCACACTCCAAGTCGTTGGCCGGACAGTTTTTGAGACAGAACCTAGGAATAAGCGGAGCGGTTTAGCCCAGGGAGAAGGCGTGATATCCCCAGCACTGCAACTGGGCTTAAAGGAGAAATGCTTCCCCTGTTTACCCTGTGGTACTATGCAGATTAAAACAAAAACACCTCTATAAAGCTAATATGCTCAGGCACTCTTCATCCATTGTTTCTTTAAAGTTGCAGAAATTTATTGCAGTTATAAAAATTAGAAGTTGGATTTATAAAATAAGGATTTTTTTTTAATCCTTAACAATTAACAAATAGGTAATCTTAATTTCTCATTCTCCCTCAACAGGATCATCTCAGAAAGCACCAAGAGGTAACGTAAAGATATTGGACACAACATCTGTCGTTGAAGTCAATGGTATATGTTTTAGTGACCTTGCTCTTAAACATGAGAGTTGAAAAAGGTGGTTTAAAACATATCGGGCAGCTCCCTTTGCAGTGTCTGTGTGTTAGATCATAAAATAAAGAATTTGGAACGAGGAAGGGCAGAGGAAATTTTATTTCTATTAATCCAAAGGAGATCTTAGCCAGCTCTGCCTGTCAGTGCTAACAGAGGTCAAAGAACTTTATCCATCTCAACTGAAGGGTCATTCTAGTTCACTTTGGTCACAAAAGATGGCTTCTGCCTATGAAGCAAGCTATTTCCTTCAGTATATTAAGAGATTAAAAGGAATTATTATGTTTTTTTCCAGAACAGAGAAATAGAGTAACTTAAAAATAACAAAACGTACTGTAGCATTGTTTTCACGACTAAAAGAATACGTAAAATCTTTGGTAAGTCAGGCCTCCCGAGAAGTCAGTCAGAAGACTTGTGGGGCTGCCTTCGCCTCTCGGTGACAAAGGAATGACGCTGAATCAGCAGGCAGTACCGCTGAGTTACTGCCCGCCGGGGTTCCTGCAGTAAAGGAACGTTCTGGTGCTATTTCCTTTTGAACTAACAGCGAAACGCTGCACGGATACGGAGGGGCAGCCAGCTCGCCTGCGGCCGCGGCTCTGTGGTTCTGCTGTGGGGGAAACGTGGAGTACTGCTGCTCGAGAAATGACAACGCTTTACCTTTCGCCAGCATGAGCTTTACTGGTGTGACTCAAACTTACAGTTCCCTCTTTAACGAGCGCAGGTTAAGGATCCGAGCTTGGGGTGGGGGAAAGAAGGCCTGGAAGGAGCTGGAAATAAAACATACCCAGAGAGAGGCTCTCGCTGGTAGTTTGGTGGACAAGGTGTGTCTATGCACTGGTAGCTTCCTCTCATGTTGAAACACATCTGATTTGATCCACAGTTAATGTTCTCTTCCAGGCACTCATCAATATCTGAACGTAAAAAACACGCCAATTATCAGCTGCTGGTACTTAGATGAATTTAACAGTTAAAAACTAGCAGGGCCAGACAAGGCCGAGCAGGCCGGCAAAATCCTTCAGAATCCGGCCTTGCCGCTTGAGCCACTGGAGCGCTGAGTTCCAGTAAGGTGCATTTATTATTGTTGGCATTTGATTCCTGGGCAGCATGGCGTATTGCGCAAGAGCTGCCCTACAGCCACAATCCAACATAAACCGTAGCTGTCTTGTCAACAGGGACTAATTAGTTCAAGGTTTTGGGGGGGTTTGTTTTGAGGATCAGTAAATCTGACAGCACCTTTCTTTGACAGCGGCGGGTTAAGGATTATATGGGCTGTGACCCTAGGGCTGCTCCCTACGTGCCTGGGGTTAAACGTGCAGCGTAAGGGCACACGAGGAAACCTCAGAGAACAAGAAGTTGGAATTGTCTGATTTGCTGGCGCTTTGTATATGCAGCATTAAAATATGAAATACGAAAACTTCTGAAACTTGAAATTTTGAATGCCGAATCTCATACGGCAAATTCAAAGAGGTGGCTTATACATGTATTGAGCATGATTTGTGTCTTATTCATTTACAAAGATATTTCTGAAGACTCAAAGGGATCGCTGTACCTTGACAGGTTTTGCCATTGGGCGTGAGGCGATACCCAGAGGGACAAGCGCACTGGTAACTTCCCAGGGTGTTCCTGCACTCATGCTGGCAGGTGTCTCTGGTCTCACATTCATCGATGTCTGCGGAAAGAAACACGAACCCATACGCATCAGGATCGTTTGAACCTGGTATTGAACCGAAGTATTTTTTGTCCTATTTACGTACAAGCGTAAGGACAGAGGTGGTGGAAGATGTCTGGATCTTGTTTTCTGATGAGGTCGAATGTCTAAAGCTAGCAAGTCCTTTCACACCTTCCCTGTGCCATTCCTTACAACTTTTTAAGAATTAAAGTCAGCTTTGAGGGGATCCTCACGTCCGTTGATAGCAGCCAAATGTGTGTTCTAGCCGAAGAGGCCCGATACAGAGTGCTGGGAGGAAAGGACGTGCCGTCTGTATACACCGACAAGGCTACACAAACAGGGTCTTGCCCCAAAAGCAAGCTGAGCTGCCCGAGAGCGGGGTTCTAAGCTATACGCTTCGGAAATGCCCGGATGAGTTCTATCTCGCCGGAGGAAGCCTTGACACTGGGGGAGCTGTCCTTACAGTTAATCCCTCCTCAGGCAAAGCGGTTTCCCTTCCAAGCTGATCTTCCCCATGCCATGGGGATGAATTAAGCTCAGTATTTGGGAAGACTATCAGTAAAGGCTCTTAGCTTTTTTTTTTTTTTTTTTTAATCTCCCTCTCAAATATAGAAATACCAGACCCGCTTTATGTGAAATTTTCAATGCAGACTAGTGTGATTTAGACACAGATCATATATAATTATAATTTCTTTTGAAACATCTGCCCAATTCAGGAAAGCAATAGAGATCTTACTCAAGTTAGTCCCGTGCAAGAGTTAAGACTTGCATGATTAAACAGTGGAAGGAAGGTCTTTGCTTCCCCTCGCTTCGGCCGATTTACAGGGGTTGCATTAGATAAAAATGCAAACGCAGAAGAGAAACAGATGTGACAGTAGCAACGTACAGTATGTTGTTATCAGGTCCTGACGGCTGTCTATTGAAAAAAGCATCATTTGGGTGTATTTTTCATATGAAACAGTATTTTTTAAATGGAGATGTTTATTCCAATGAAACAGAAGTAGATGAGCTAATTCAAACTGGAAGCTGGGGTGAAGATCACAGATTTTAGCTTAACCCTTTCAGCAGCAGTAGCTGCCTTCCTCGGTCTCTCCATTAAACTGCTATACCCACAACTGCCAGCGGATGACTGCTGAAATGTCTGCAGAAGGTAAATCCAAGGTTTGATGTCTCAGTATCTATAACTTTTATTCATAAAAGTATATTCATATTTTCTAACATAATATATCGCCATATGATTCTAGCAATAATTCTGGTTGCTATAATCTCGCTGTAGATCCCTGTCTCTATCCTGAAGTACATTATGGCTCCTACGCAGTGTCGCTGGCGTATCCGCCAGGGCGAGGCAGAGCGCTAACCCACGCACGCTGCCATCTTAAATGCGCTGGGACGAGCTCTAGTAAAGCCCAGACTGCGTGAGCGCCCATGTTCCAGCGGTTACAGAGGGTCTGGCACATGAGAACAACCTGACGTTTCCAGCTTTTGAGCACTAGTTTGTTGGGGGTTTTGTGTTGGGTTTTTTTTTTTTTCTTTTTTAATGTCTTAGTTTCTTCACACTTCGCCCAAATCAGCCCAGGAACAGTACAGGCCGCTCTGCCTTTTGACTTTCCCGAGGAGCTGAATTAAATTTTCAGTACTTGTGAAAATAGCAGCATTTCACTGAAAAACCTCCGTACAGCTCACGGAGTAAGGATGAGGTGAGCTTAAATGCTTGATAGCTAGAGGTGCTCAACACCTTTGTTTCCTTTTCCTCTTAGAGGGTGCTCTGAGGCTTTGTGCCTCTTCAAAAAAGCAAAAACCAAACCCACAACAAACTGGGGCAGAGCTTGCCAGGTGCCATGGCTGCTCTCCTCATCAGAGGAAGAGGCGGCAGTGCCGTCATTGTCACCACTGGACAACCCCCCGGCTCTGTCCTTGTAATCAGTCTCTCTGCGCTCAGTGAATCCCACTGCAACCCGCTCCGTATCACAGCTACGCGGGACCGAAAAGCCGCTGACTAACCGTAGCAGTGCTGGCCCCGGCCCCGGCGTGCTCGGTTCTAAAATCGTTATTCCAAACCTTTTTGCGCCAAATTACTACTACGATCGGGGGGAGTCTGACATAAGCAACATCCCCAGGACCAGACTGGGTCTACTGGTGTGTTTTGAAGTGTGAGAAAATTCGCAAAGGTGAGCTGCCGTCATCAGAAGAAAGAGAATAACAGAGGGAAATAACTTGCAAACACACAACAAGCAGCACGATTAAAACACGAGGTTACAAAAGATGAAGGTTTGAAAACGCTTTTGCCGCAACGTGCTCAGGAGACAAGAACATGCAGAACTCTTGGAATATTTATCAGGGTAATATGAAAAACCCCACAGCACCACAAACCATCAACAGTAACCTAACAATAAGGACCAAAACAAGAGAATTGCATAGATATGACTGACATTTACCTACACATCTGTCATTTCTTGCCTCATAGCCTTCAGGACAAGTTTCTCTAATGTTCCTTCTAGTCCTGGAGAAAGGTATTCTGCTGTTTCTATACTCCGAGAAGGAGCTGTAGAGATTTGAGGAGTGCCTGTAATATTGTTGAGGTTGATAGTTGTCTCTCACAGGGGAGAATTGAGCATAGTTATACCTATTGTAATAGGCACCAGAATTTGGCAATCTCTCCAATCCAGCGCAAGATTTCCCATCACCTAATAACTGTTGTCCAGGTGGACAGATACAGGTGAAGCTGCCGGGGGTGTTGGTGCACTGAAAAGCACAGGGTTTAGGCACTTGGTCACATTCATTAATGTCTGCTCATGTGACATGATCCAGAGCAACAAACCATGTGGAAAGGAGAAAAAACAAACAAACAACAGGTAACTATGTGTATATACAGTCATACATACTTATCTCAGTCTGTGGAACAAGCTGAAGACATACAAGTGAGATACTGAAGGCAGTAAAATAGAGAGAACACGTCGCCAAGCAGGCAGGTTACTCTATCCTGTGCTGGAATTTACCTTTATGCTTCCCCTGAGGCTGCCTGTGACCTAAGACCGTGCTCACGCAGGACAAGGACTCTGCGGCAGGTCTGCCCCGACGCCACTGAAGGTCAGACCTGGCTGTAACACGGGGGGGGGCGAGCCTGTTCCCCGGCTTTTGCAGCAGCAGGGCTGTGTGACAGCCTGAGAGCTGCTGGCTGCGGTTCCTGCTGGTTACCGGGAAAGATGTGCTCTGAGAAGCCAGCGCCCCTTAGGACCCACGACGTTCCTCGATCGTTTCGGCCTAAGCTGCTCACTGCTACTTCAGGAATTTTTTTTTTTTTCCTTAAGTGCTCTGCAGATGAGTGGGAGAAGCTGTCAGGCCCTTTTTTAAAGGAGACTGCACAACGCAGAGCATTCTGCCCGAGTACGGCGTCGGAAATTCATTCGAAATGGCACCGAGGGAAGCTCCGAAGCCCCCAATCATAATAATAACCCATACGGTTATTGTACTCTGCGTCAGGGGAAAAAGCAGGTCCGGAGGCCGTGTCGCAGGGCTGCGGGGGAAGGAGGTGAGCTGCGGGGGAAGGAGGTGGGCTGCGGTCCAACCTCTCACGTTGCTATCGGCCATTCCAGCTATGAAAGGTTGGAGACTTAACGGTAAATACTAATTCACTTTTGTTCAAGTAGAATTATTTTTCTTTTCCTACGGAATGCTTTTAAGTTCAGTTTCCCTTTAAATGCTAATCCAAAGTAATTTGACCAACCCTAGCAGTAAATATCTGTCCTTAAAACAGAGCGGTGAGCGTTCACGGTGTGGTAGAAGGTTGAAGGGGATCACACGGTGAGTGTCCTTCACTCAAAATAAAGGTGAGCGCTCCTGCGTCCCGCAGGGACAGACCTTCCCCCGTGCCCTGACAGCACCAGAAAGAAATTTTCTGGAGTTTTCATCGAGTTGCTCCATGCCCAGTGGAAAATTTGACGTACGCGTATTCCTTTTTGCAAACTTAGGTTCGTTCTTTACTAGAAAAAGACAAAAACCCGCTAATTCCAAATGGGAATGTGCAACTCCAGAACGACCAGAAATAACCTGATATTGAGAGTCCCAACAGCAGATCAATAATTGTCTTACAGTACAAAGCTTGTTTTACTAAAATGTAAAGATGATTTTAATGGTGACTCAATCAGGGTGCAATTATATTAGTGGAAAGCGTATATTTAATTATTATGGTAAGAATGCCATTAAGCTAGCATTATTACAATTTCATTTTGGTCCCCCCTGAACGTAGTATTTTGAGCATAGTTTGTATCCCTCTCAGGTAAGCCATGTATGAGAATGGTATTTAAAAAGTAATACTGTTTAGAAACATAATAGAATAACAGATTGCATTTTTTATTAACGGTTTAATACTTTACATATTTTAAATTTTTAAAGAATTTTGGGGGGTATCAATAATTAAATGTTTTGAGAGTTGGAAACTCAGGGGCAATGACTGCAGTATTTTTCAAATTATTTTGCAAACACATAACTGAAACTTTACACATTAGTTGAAATATCATTAGGGTAATATCATCAGGTGTTATAAACAAGAAAACTCCATTTTTAATACGGCAACAACTAACATGACTTTTAAGTTGATATTCCTTCATTATGTGCACCAGATGAAAAGCGTATTACTCGTATACATCTAAAAGAATACCGAAACTCATTATTTCCTTAGCACTCAATTATTTTCTAATTACCGAGATTAACATACTTTACCTGCATCAAACAGACAATAGGTATGTGCACTAACATCCTTACAACAACCAATGTCCTTGGGACAAGTTGTGGATAAGCAGTAGAAGACTATCATGGAAATAATTTAAGAAAATAGGTGAAAAATCAAGCAATTTCTTTTGTAGGAGCAGCCCGTGCAATACGATTACCATGGCACGCAGGAAGCCACTTGCATTTATACCCTGTGAAAAGCGATGGCTGACTCCCTGGTAAGCCTGAGTCGCCACTGGGCAACGTCCCTTCGATTACACACCATGAATATGAAATATTTACAAGAGTGAGATGAAATGAATTGAAACTAAAAGAGCTGAATTCGCAGGCTTTCTTTAATTTGAGGAATAATATTTGATTTTAAATTCCAGATAGCCTTGCACGTGTTGCGTGCAAAACTGCTTTACACCAGCTCTCGATAATGCCCTTCCACCTATGACGTGGCATGTTGGCATCCGACCCAGGTCACAGAAATACTCTAATTTAATTAATTGGGCACGCGGATCCCTGTGGGTGTTGTGACGACAAATGAGCACCTTACCCCCATTTAACAGGGACTTATGACACAAAGGACATTACGTAGGGTAAGAGCAGCACAGGTAGGAGCAAAGTTTGATTCTTCTGTTTCAGTCTGGGGTCCTACTTACTTTCTGACTCTTCCCTGTGCTCACTGGAAACATTAACAATAAATGGATTTTATTAACATGTGAACTAGTGTCTTTGATGCATCTATATTTACACATATTTTTTAAGCAGGTAAAATTTCAAAGGTGCATAAAGGTCATACTTCATTTTAAGGGGGAGCTTTCAGTGGTCCTTGGTCAGAAGACAGCTTTAGGGCAGCTGGTAGTATTTTGTGAAAATCTGTAGTCCTAGACTTTATCTAGCTTATTACTGTCAGAAATTTAAATGGGTTTAATGTATGTTAAGGAGTCTGGGATTGATTTTACTTCAGTAGAGAGGCAGCTGGTAGAAGTAATGTCGTGGTCTACAGCCAAACAGTTTCTTACTGCAATTTAATCTCTTTTAAAAAAAAAAAAAATTAAAAAAATAACCAAACATTCCTGGCTTTTGATAGTCCAAAATCGTAGGCTGTTTAAAAAGAACAGCCCCCCGCCCTGTTCTCCAAAGCAGCTATTTTTCACTCCAAAAGCTAATCTGGAAGAAGTCAGCATGGAGGAATGCGTCTCTGACATGACACACGAGAGCAACTGAAACCAGGTTCACTTGTGTCATACGCCACCGTTCATAAATCATTATTATCAGGATGGATCAGCTATTATGTTCTAAATATTCTACGTAAATACAGAAAGGGCGAATCTAAACGATCCAAATGCCATCCTGAGGTCTGTGAAACGCCAGGGGAAGCGTTTCACGCACTTGCACTGTCCCCTTACGTTAAACTCCCTACTGGCCGCGTTGGAGCCAGGAGAGCACCCTTCAGGTGCTGCGCCTGCGTGCGTGGGAGAAAGCTCTGCAGGTCTGAACGCCAAAAGGTTTGATGCAGATAGCAGAGGGGAGTTACTACACGGGCAGCATTCCTGACAGGAATCCTCCTCCCCTGCTGCGAGCCACCCACACCAGACGCGATAACCGCGCTCCGGCCTCCCCCGCACTGCCCAGACGAGGAACACCCTTCCCCGCGTGGCTCAGCGGGCGCGAGCCGTTTGCCTGCAGAGGCGACTTCTGGGTGTACGGGGCCTCTGGCAACACACTTCCTTTGGGTGTTCTCCTTCAGGGGAATCCACGTCGCTCCCTGCTTGGCTGCCTTCAGGTGTGAACCAGCGCAGCCCAGCGTAGAGCCGGGCACGTCTCACTGCCCATCAACTAACAAGTCTGGCCTGATTTTGAGAAACGAAGCCTCTTGCGGAGCGGTAGCCTGGCACACCCCTCCACCAGTGCTCTGGTACAATTTGTTTTCAAAGCATGGATCTATAACAATCTCCGTTTTGAATGATTTTGAATGGGACGCTTTGTTTTAGATGGGTAATTTTAAACTTCAGAGCAAACTCCTCTATGTAGCATAGTCTTCAACTGGGATAGCGTTGTTGGTTTTGTTACAGCAGAAAGCCCGGCCAAAAGCAGCAGCAGAAAATACGCGACAGGGATGCGTTTGGACAGCTTACCCACGCAAGGCCTTCCAACTCCCTGCGACCGATATCCTCGTGGGCACACGCAGCGGTAACTTCCGCGTGTGTTCTCACAAAGCTGGTTATAGCGGCACTGGTGGATTCCGTCCCGGCATTCGTCAATGTCTGCAAGCGATGAGGCAAGAGGAAGTAGTCAGAGTCTTCCTGAACGTTCTTACAGCTTTAAACTTCTAAACGTGTAAGGAATGCAGTTAAACCACACGTGAATTTGGCCTCTAGAGAGATCTGGCTTCTGAACGTACACTTTTCTGACCCGGTGCCATGATTAGGCGTTACTCTAACAGTTTACCAATCCCAATCTGTATTTCACGATCTGAAAGCAGATTTTAAGTAGATACACAGATAAATTTTTCAACCATGCTGCATTTTTACCATTCATTTTCAGAACTTTTCACTGAGGTTTCCAACTTGATCAGCTGCTCTCCAAAGAGCCATAATCCATCTTCCTGTCATATCCCACCAGACAAAACCAGAAGATCTGACAGCGCACGTGACATCGGCTATGTTTAAAAGCAGCCATGATAAGTGCAAGGATCTATGATCTCGATTCAGAGCTCCCGAGACAAACTCCTTAAGAAAGCATTCACACATGGGGCAAAAACATTTCTGTCAATGAACAATTTCTAGAATTCAAGGTGACAACGCAGAAGAAATGCTGAGGAAAACCCTACCGTTCTTTCTTAAAAGCAATGGAAAACTAGAAGGAAGAAGGATACATCTATTCTTTTAGTACCAATTACAAAAAAGTTAAATACCTATGTTCCTTTAAATGAAAAAAAGCTGGTACCTTAATATGTGCAGATCTTAATAACTGGAGCTGGATTATATCCAAGATTATTTGATTTAAAAAAAAATAAATTCATCGCTGTCGCTGTGTTTACCATCATCGTACAGTACATTAACACTTGTACTCACCAATACAAGTTCCGTTCTCTGCTTTGGTCATTCCACTGGGACACAGGTCAATGCACTTATAGCCACCACGGGTGTTTTTGCAAAGCTGATCAGGCCTGCATACATTCTGCCTGCACTCATTTACATCTTATTTAAAAAAAAAAAAAAAAAAAAAAAATAAAGAGGCAAGAATGGACATGAACTTGCTGCCTTATGCTCAGTTCCTAAAGAGCAGAATGATGCAGCTGTAACGATACAGGGTACGCGCGTCTGAGCGCATTTCACGCGCATTCATCAGTCAGCCCCGTTTCCTCTGGATTTGAGTACTGCTTTACAAACAAATTCAGAAATACATACTAAGTACAGCATCCACAGTAGGATTTTCATTCATAAGGGTTTCAGATAACAACTACAGCAACGAATAAATGTTGAACTCTGTTGGAAAGAGGGAACAAACATTCAAAACTTCATCCGTACCCATGCATTTTCTGCCCTTCAGCTGGTATCCTGGATCACAACCACAGTGGAAACTTCCTATAGTATTGAAGCAACGCTGATGACAGGAGTTGGACTCTTGACACTCGTTAACATCTGTTGAACAATACAAATCCTTGATACCATAGCTGTGAATCGCCTTGTTGTCATTTACCCGAACAGTGTTTGGGTTGAGTCAACATTCTGGACTCTGCTTTGAGCTCTAGTTATTACACTACTCAGGTATGTTCGGAAGCGTTTACTCCTCTCACTTCTTTGTAAAAGACAACGCGCATGGGACACAAAAGCAAGAATGTTAGGTTATTCCCTGAGAGGATTTTAAATTTATTTCTAAAGATGGAAAAAGCAAAGGATTTAAAAAAACAAAACAAAAAACCCCAACAAACCAAAACTCACCCGCAAAACCACCAAACTCCCCAAAGCCCCAACTTCAATAGTGAAAATTTACAGACACCTTAGTTGGAGATGTCTCTCTTAAAAAGTTACTCTGAGTTGGATGAAAGACAGGATTTTCAGTTTAAAAGCAAATACCAAAAACCAGAGACCTCTCCCTACCTTGGCAGCTAAATCCATCAGCTGTTCTCCTAAAGCCATTCCCACACCTAACGACGCAGCGGTACGAGCCAATGATGTTTTCACAGTCCTGGCCAGCACGGCAGGTGTGTCCACCTAATGCACACTCATCAATATCTATAATTAAAGACAAGCTGTAAACCTCACGGTGTCAGAATGAAACACAGATTAAGTAGTGTCTTGAGTATGATCAACTATGAACTATTCGATTGCAACTATCTTCAGATATAAAATAATTGGAATAGCACCAATAAATTATATTCTTATAGTGACAAAACGGCCCAGCCCGACCAGCCCATTTCCCTAGTGATGAAGGTGCCACCGGGCTATTTGTATCCAGCCCGTCCCCAGCAACACTTCCCTTACCCTGACACGTTCTACCATCCGCAGAGATGGTGAGGCCCTTCGGACAGGAGCAGTAGTAAGATCCCATGGCGTTATGGCAGGTATGGGAACACGGATTTCGCACGGCACATTCATCTTCATCTGGAACAAGGAAACGGTTGAAAAAGCAGTGAGACGTCACAAGACTTCACAAGACACTATACGAAGCCCACCCTTCGTAAGAGGTCTATGTCTGGTGGAGCCCACAGGGCAAAACCAGATCTAGCAATGGACCAGCTTCACAGAAACAGTTCAGCGGTGCATCCTCCGCTCTTGTTTTTACGGTTACCAAACCCCCGCTAACACAGCTCGCTGGATTCTTGCGTTAGCTCTGCAGGACTGGGTCACAACCGCAGTAATCGATGTTTGCTGCAATCTTTTCCAGAGAATCTCTTCACAACCAAACAGACGGATTTCAGTGTCGGACTTAAGAATTCCTAGATACACGTGCACACATTACTACATTTTCCATATTAAAGCTTTAGAACTCGTGTTGTTTTACAGACAATATTGCAAGTGGAAAATTGTTTTAGTGACCTTATTTTCAGTTTTCTTGTTTTTAAACCTTTTGGATTGCGTAATGTTTGTTTCTTGTTTAATTTCCTTAATTTATAAGCTTTCAAGGGGCAACGAAGTAAGTCCACAGAGGTGTATCAGATGATTGTTCCCTAAAACAAATGTGACTCAATCATCTTACAAATATCTGAAGGGCGGATGTCAAGAGGAAGGGGCCAGACTCTTCTCAGTGGTGCCCAGCAACAGGACAAGGGGCAACGGGCACAAACTGGAACACAGCCAGTTCCATCTGAACATGAGGAGAAACTTCTTCCCTCTGAGGGTGACCGAGCACTGGGACAGGCTGCCCAGAGAGGTTGTGGAGTCTCCTTCTCTGGAGAGATTCCAAACCCACCTGGACACCATCCTGTGCGACCTGCTCTGGGTGATCCTGCTCTAGCAGGGGGGTTGGACTAGATGATCTCCAGAGGTCCCTTCCAACCCCTGCCAGTCTGTGAACCTGTGATCTAGAGGAGACAGCTAAAATGCTGATAATCTCTTCACCTCCATCCCCCAAGCAGGAGCTTGGGGGCTGTTGTCTAGGTTGCCAACACTGGTCCATCCCTCCACGCAGATCACGTAAGTGCTTTGTTGCTTTGCAGGCTCAGCAGATACTGTGGCTCAGCGTCCCCAAATCGTATCTGAGGTACTGATGAAGAGCTCTGGGCACTACTTATATCCTGATGAGTACAGAAGTGAAGTCTTCATCTGCCTTTGGATCCACACCCTTGTATCAATGGTAACTCACACTTTTCAAAGTATGTACTGGATGCTTTGAAACTCTAGACAAAGGTGATGTAGATTGAGGTGGCTGAATATTGTGTCCAGCTGTGGGACTCCAGCACAGGACAGACACAGACCTCTTGGAGCAGGTCCAGAGGAAGCCATGGAAATGGCCAGAGGTTGGTCCACCCCTGCCATAGAGAGAGGCTGAGAGAATGGGGGTGGCTGAGCCTGGAGAAGAGAAGGCTCCAGGGAGGCGGTAGAGCACCTTCCAGTATATAAAGAGGGCTTGTAAGAGCGATGGAGAGGGACTTGTTGCCAGGGCCTGTAGGGGCCTGATGAAGGGCCAAGATAAGGGATAATGGTTTTAAACTGAAAAAGGGCAGATTTAGATTAGATATTGGGAAGAAATTCTTCCCCATGAGGGTGCTGAGGCCCTGGCACAGGTTGCCCAGAGAAGCTGTGGCTGCCCCTGGCTCCCTGGCAGTGTTCAAGGCCAGGTTGGATGGGGCTTTGGGCAACCTGGGCTAGTGGAGGGTGTCCCTGCCCATGGCAGGGGGTGGGACTGGATGGGCTGTGAGGTCCCTTCCCACCTGACCCAGTCTATGAGTCTGCGGTTACACGCTATCTGAAGTCACATCCTTACCTGAACAGTAAGGCCCAGTTGAATCCAAACCAAACCCAGCAGGACACTGATTGCTACGATCTCCTGTACGGTAAAGAAAGCACATGTTTCTTGTGGATGAAAATATGGCCATTTTATTACTTTTAAAAACACCTTTAAGATAAAGAATTGCAGCCCAGCTATTTATAAAAGATTTATTATACTTGGACACTAGAAGAGAAGAAATCCAGGCTTGAGTGGTTTTTCTACTTGGGCACTGAAAGTCAGTAGTACGCGGGTTTTGCTGGTTTGAAAGTCATTAAGCAGGTTGGGGGGGTTTCCCTCAGAGTGACTGGACGTTGCATCCCAGCCTAATACATCCTGCAAAGCTCCTCCATAAAGTGCTCGTTGTAAAAATCCAAAGACCATTGAGTTTCATGTAAAAGGAGGGAAAAAAACCCAAACTAAACAAATCACCATGTCGTAGACTGTGGGGAGTCACTGTAGAAGAAAACAAGTGCGTGCTATGAACTGTAACAGAAAACTCTGGTAGAGGCTGCTCAAAGACCACATGAACATCGGTTCAATAAATACGAAATTTTAAAAAAAAGCAGTATATTAATTGTTGGAGGAAATACATGCAAGTTCAGTAAAGGCTTGGCCAGATATATGCATAGGCATAACTTGATCTGGAGAATTCCTTGTATCCGACCTCTTTTGAAAATGGAAAAAAAAAAAATCTTAGTTGGCTTCCAAATTGCACAATGTGTTCATAATCTGGCAAAAGGGAAAAATCATTATTTTACTTCATTTAGAATGATGATGTTGAAAAGAAAGCCTGAGATAGGCAATCCCACTGTTTCATTTACTTTCAAACCTGAATTATTTCACTTGGCAGAAGATGTTAAGCTTTACTGTGTAAAAAAAGCCCAAATAGTCTATAAAAAGATAACGGGACATTCTGCTAACCAATTCTGCCCTCTCAAAGGAAAACCTGCTTACACAAACATATGTCCTATTCCTTAAGGTATCACTTAGGTAAAAGGATAACGAAAGCCAGCAGTTAGTAACGCGCAGACACAGCGCAACAGCTACTACCTCGACTCCTCTGAGGTAGGACTCACCAGATTTACAGACCGCACGCAAGCCCGTGTCTACACAGCGCTGCAAAACTGCGCACCATTTGTATCTGGCCGTAAAAAATACATCCGGAAAGTGCCAGTAAAGTTTTCAAGCTGCAGCTCAGCATCATATTTTCTGTATGTGCCAAATAATTCCACAGAAGTTGGACGTGA
Source organism: Balearica regulorum gibbericeps (assembly GCF_011004875.1). Lineage (NCBI taxonomy): Eukaryota > Metazoa > Chordata > Aves > Gruiformes > Gruidae > Balearica > Balearica regulorum. Next base: position 33,111,350 of record NC_046191.1, on the reverse strand, counting down.
GGAATGACTTAGGACATTTTACCCATTTTAGTGCAGAATTTTGAGCGTTCTTCCACCTTATTACTCCCTTACTTAGACTTATATGGGTTTTGCTGGGAGAAGAAAATATACGATCCTTTTTCTTAATACCCATACAAAACCAAACAAACCCAAAAAACCCACCAACACTTGACTCCACACAGTAAATTAATTTTAGAGAATGAAAGGTACATGCAAGGAAATAGAGAAATATTTTAGGTTGGCTATCTGAAGCTACTGGTGCTGCTTTTAGCAGTGTCAGCAAATGCAGACGGCCATCATCGATGAGAACTGCGGGGGAAGAGTAAGTGCAAACTACAACAGCTTTTACATATTAGTCTACGGGTATAGTAACAAGACACGTAGGTCCCAGGATCTACTATAAAGTTACCCAAGTTTCACGGCATTTTGTCCTTCAAGGCCATAACCAGCTTTTGAGAATACAGGTAATGAATTCTAGGAAAATAGGCTATTATTTTTCCATTGTGTTATTTTTGTGAAAGATTAGAACAATACCTTTCGCAATGGAAGCGTGGATTCGAAAAGCCACAGTTTCTTCCAGCGGGTTGTACTCTGTTGTAATGGAGGAAGCATGGAGTGTTTCCACCAAGAAGGGCATTTTCCCTTTGGTGTAATCATAGGTGATGGTGTGGTTCCACGTGTAGGGAACACTAACTCCATCCAGAGTGAAGAGACGAGTGGACTGGGCATACAGTTGCCCAGGACCGGTTTGAATATAGTCTTCTGTGTAATCCTGAAACGGCAAGATTCAGGTGTCAGCCACTGCCTACAGCCACCACCACGGTGGTCTTCCTATTTCAAAGTGCTGTGAGATGTATTCCAAGAAAGGTTTTTTTCTTAACCCCTGAACAAATTGCGTTTCACACAACACACGCCTTTTTTACTCTTAATTAACTGTCTCTTAACAGCATCAGGTGTGTTTCTTTAAATACAAAACTGTACTGAGGATCCTGATGGTACTGAGGATCCTGATGCTGGGGGCCACAGCAGAGCATTCAAAACAACCTGAAAATGATCTTGTTGTTCAATAACAATCTTTTGAGGTATAATTTTTTTTGTATTCTAAGGCAGATGCTGACAACATGTGCTAAATAAACAATCAGCAGAGAAAAATTCTGCCACTGAAAAAAGGTAGAAATATTAGACATCCTACATATTGCAGTGTATCCAAATATCAAGAACTTCATGTATGTTTACTGTACTGTGGGATTGATAAACATTTTTACTGGTTACCTACCACTAACTAATTACCACTTTTATAAAAACAACTCTCAAGAACGTTCTCTCTTTCACAGTAAAACTAATTATCGAGCACCTGGTTATAAATCAAATCTTTAATACCACCTATTATATTAAGCGAAATGTTTTTCAAAAAGACAGAAAGCCAGTTCCTTTGAACTCCGTCTTTCTATCAGGAGTACAACGTCAGTGACAGAAGCTATCGTACTAGGAGAAGGAGAGAATCTCTCCTAGAAGCAACAGGCAGAGCAACTCAGTAGCGAGGTTCTAACCTTTTACCATAGTGTCATGCAAAGTGCCCTCTCTAATCAGCTCTGAAAAAGTTCACAGAGAAGCGTCAATCTTTGAAAAATCCAATTCTGTAAAATATTTGAGATGAATTGCGTAACAGGACTGTTTGCCACAATGGGTATCTCCACAAGACAAAGTTTTGATGTATAGCAGAGAAAGGAGTAACAGCACCATGACAGCGTCCATGATGGGAACACCTAAAATACCCTGTGATGTAATCTGATTCCGAATCTGTCAATCCCGTCTTCGCAATCTCATCAGCCACAGGAATGTTTCCCTGCCAGACTGTGCAGAATTGTAGCTGCAAACAAGTCACCAGCAACATTCAGACATTTTGGCAAGGTGCCGTGGGATAAAAGAGCTGGCGGCATCCGCAGGGAAGCTCAAAGGTCAGACAGGCTCAAGACGCACCTCTGCAGCTCTGCCGACAGCAACCCGACGTGCCCACCTGCGCCAATGAGCCCCCAAGACACTTTTCAATGCTGCCTTCTACATCTAACGCTCCTGAGTGACCGATACTACCCTCCTGACAACGTGTTCTTGTTTTCGAAAGCAATCTCAACATCCATCAATTAAACCAGGCACAACGTCATATACAGTAAAACAGTTTTCAGGACTTCGTGTCTACCGCTTTCATCTAGTTGAGAGGAAGTACGGATCCCTGGGAGAAGAGGGCGGTATCTGGAGCAGCGTTACCTTCACGCAAACATCAGCTACTGCCTGGAGCTGCAGCACGTGGCCGCTCACAACAACATCCAGCAGCAAGGCTCCATCTGAATCCAAGCCCCGGGCAATATGGGTCATTCGCAGAATCTCACCTATGAATTTTAAGAGCATGTGGATTTATGAACCATCCTAACCAGAGACTCTCGTTAGCCACACAGTATCTGAATTGAGATCCCTTGACCAGTTATTTTATACTCATATTTTTACAAGGCATATTGTGCCTACAATGTAAACATTATGAGTTTCAAATTACAGCTCTAAAAGCTGTATTTAAGCCTCAGAAAGCTGTAGTCATTAAGAAAATACTGGCATAAGCACAAGACTAAAAATTCACCAAGAGCTAGGTGCTGTTTTTTAAGAAATGCAGTATCTCTCAAGCTTATTGGAAACAGGAGGAGATGGTGTATCACAGGCAACTAACCAGTTGCAAACTCCACTTGAGTTTCTCTCTTGAAGACCGCATCAGTGAGCGTAAACCCATTCACTGCTCCTCCAATTTCTTTTGCAGTTGTCCAATAAACCGGGCTGAGTATAGAAACGAGCTTTCTCATCGCTGGACCTGAAAGCAATGCGGAATAACATTTGAGAGCTTTTTCCCCCAAGGTCATGGGACCCACATCAGTAGGAGTGGAATATGAAAACCTAAAACTAGTGTAATCCTTAAGATTTAAACCAGAAAAAAAATATGTATTGGTATATTCAGAGGAATCATTTTACAAATATTAATGTACTAGAAGTAAATGTTGTAGATTTCCTTTTCCTCTCTGTATGAAAAGTTTAGATCCGTTTCTTCAGTGACACTTAATGAAATGCAGTGGTAAAAACTGACAGTGCACAGAATTCAGCCTGGCTCAAGGGAAAAAAAAGCGATAAAAAGCAATAAAAAGCTCACCGAGGCTCCGAGGGACGTTTGTAATCTTTGCTTGTATTACTCTGGCTTCAGAGTCAGGGCTGTCTGTTACTGTGGCATTCAGGAAAGCAACTCCAAATTCAATATCATTAATATTTCCAATGATGCTGCCTTTGGCACGCGAAGGCCCGCCTGTGCAGGGGACGGGAGGGAGGAAGGGAAAGAAAAAGCCCCGTGTGAGAACTCTGCTGTCTGATATTTTGAGGGAGAGAAAAATCAGAAATATTGTCCAGAATTTTAAGCAGTAAGGCTATTTCTGCATATATTGCTACATTATTTGCAAGGGTAAAGCTCACCACCTGCAAGTAACAGGATGGCAGTCAGACGCGGTCCGAGACACGTGCACAGGAACATGGGAATCACCTTATGCACTCCCCTCAGAAGAGCAACAACTGTTTAGCAGCATACTCTAGTGCTACGTAACAGGTTAGCAAAAAACTCATCCACCTGAAGTTGCAGGGGAGATTTAAGCCTCAAAAATTAACTTACTTGGCCAACTGGCCAAGACACAGGAGCGTACCAGTGAAATGAGGAGGGCCACAGGCTTCCACCGTATTGTCACTGCGTGCAGGCTGCAAACGAACTCACCAGGACACGCTTGGGTGTTACACCTGGCTATCTGGGAGGAGTCTCCAGCACAAGGACGTCCTCGATTTAACGGGGCTGGGTTGCTGCAGAGGCGTATTCGGGTCTGCTCTCCCCCTCCACAGGAAGCAGAGCATTGGCTCCATGTTTGCCACTGCCCCCAGTTTCCATCCACTGAAGAAAGAAAGAATGCAGAAAGCCAGTTTTCATTTCAGAATGTTTCAGGCTGCATCAGTGATGCTTTTGTGTTGTCCCGTCTTGATGGAAACAATGTGATAGAGGAAAAAAATAGCTAAAAGGATGACAAAAAGACCTCAATGGGCAGGCACAAACACTTCTCCCCTCAGAAACAAACACCTTTGAAATGTTGTTTGTGTATCAGCTGTACTGGAGACACGGAGGCTCCTCCGGGGGACGTTTCTGGTATAATGTTGGAGATTTAGCAAGAGCTGGGTCAAATTCTTCCCTCTGTGGTGTCGAAGAGGTACCACTTCACGGCTGAGCAGGGAAGCTTTGTACAGTGTAAACCACACGTGTCCCTCAGCACCACTGCGCAAGTCCTCCCCTGGCAGCATACAGAGGCCCGCCGCGCAGGCAGCGAGCTCAGGCTGGCTGTGGGCAGCTGCCTACACATCGCTCCTTGGGGAGAAGAGACGTACGGGCAACTGCTGCCTGACTTCTGCCAGCCGCTCTCCGGGAGGTTCTGCGGAGGTACCTCCGGCCAGTCTCCGCATCTGTTCCCGGAAAGCGTCGGGCTCCACAGAAACTCATTTCAAAACTGGAAAGCATCGGCGCATGTATCACAAACCAGGTCGTAAAGAACAGCTGTCCATCTTCAGACCCTCCTGCCGTAGTTTTTGGTAGCCATCTCTAGAAAGACAACCCAGCTGTCTACAGCTTGGGGGCTTTTACTCCTACAGAGAAAATACCCGAGACTGCACAGGTATAAAATTGATGGAAACCAAACAAGCCATAGATCTTGCAAATAAAGAGCACGTGTTCTATCTATCCAAACCCTCACAAGAGGTCAACTAGCGTCGGCTTGACGTACACGTGTGCACGGCCTCCTCGTGGTATCATGGCCTCGATAACAGCGGATGACACAACAGGAACATGACCGGACACTGTGTGATCATAGCGCCTGGAAATGCCCGATCTGATACGACATTTGCCCAAAACTGGCAATGATGAGAGGAAAGTACCAATGCAAAGTTTGCTTAAGACGACCATTCGCCAAAATAACAGTATACGAGGGAAGCGAAAAGTATAAAAGTAGCATGAAAATTTGTGATTGCGGGAGGAGACACCCAAGAGGACGGTAAAGAGGCAACAGTCAAACTGGGCTTCGCACTGTACCCTCATCAGTGCAGATGTGGCCTCATCGCGGCTTTGTCACCAGCAGGTAGGTCAGCAGGGTGTCAGGAGCGGACACCTCAGGCTGGAGCTCCTGCATCTCCCGCAGGAGGAGGGGGTGTGAAGGGGTGTGCATAGAGCAGGGATTTAACAGTAATCTTTTATTATTATATCAGAATTAATAATAATTTAATAATAATCCCTTTCTGGGATGAGTTATAGAAGGGTGTTTAGAAAATTGTAGGTGTTTAGTAAGTCTGGCATTGTGGTTTATCGGCCGTATTGCTGATATTGATCCTGAATGTCTAAGTTCTCTGATTGCCCCTTAGTTATGTATTGTCAATAAATCAATTAACTGCTCTGATTGTCATTTGATTTAAACCATGTGAGCTGAGCATGAGTGCGTTCCCTGCTCCTGGAATACATTCTGACAGTTCACTGGGAGCCTCTTAAACTGTATTTACTGTAAAAACTTACGTAGAACTCCTAGGTGTAGGAGAGATTTTCATATGCTATTTCCTGTTTTGAATTATTCCACCTCATTTTGGGAAAATCTAACATGGGAAGTGGGAAATCACAGCGACAGTCATTTAACAGATATTGTATATACCCTGAATTCTTCCAGGGAAAGCTGCATTTAATTTCTCTGTTAGCGTGGGCACTCACCGGGGCACAGCTCAGTGCTGCATCTCTGGATCTGCACGTCAGCCCCTGCGCATGCCCTTCCGCCGCTGGCAGGGCGAGGATTGTCGCAGGTCCGGTACCGCCTCACCTGGCCTCCGTTGCACGTTCGACTGCAAGTTCCCCAGCTACTCCATGGGCCCCAGTTCCCATGAACTGTAAAAAGAATACAGATTTTATCTCTCTTGCCCTTGATAACATATACTTAAAACCAGACACAAGCTAGGAAAATATTCCTATTGGAGTGTAACTTTTAAATTAGTTTTCCCAAAATAACAATAAAAAAATCGTCCCCAAATGATTAAAGATCAAACAAAGTTACGTTGTTCAGCATTCAGCAATTTCTCAGAGTATATTAACCAACTCCAGAATGTCACCATTCATAGTAAAGTATGCAGGACACTCTCCATCATATGTGAGGAGTCCTGGCAGTCCGGTGAAGTTCCCCCTGACTGGAAAGGAGGAAACAGAACCCCCATTTTTAAAGAGGGAAACAGGGAAGACCTGGGGAACCGCAGGCCAGTCAGTCTCACCTCTGTGCCCAGCAAGATCATGGAGCAGATCCTCCTGGAAACTGTGCTCAGGCACATGGGAAATAAGGAGGTGATCGGTGACAGCCAACATGGCTTCACTAAGCGCAAATCATGCCTGACCAACTTGGTGGCCGCCTATGACGGGGTGACAGCGTTGGTGGATAAGGGAAGGGCAACTGATGTCATCTACCTGGACTTGTGCAAGGCATTTGACACCCTCCCACACAACATCCTTGTCTCTAAATTGGAGAGACATGGATTCGACAGATGGACACTCAGTGGATAAGGAATTGCTGGACAGTCACACTCAAAGAGTGGTGGTCAACAGCTCAATGTCCAAGTGGAGACCAGTGACGAGTGGCGCTCCTCAGGGGTCTGTACTGGGACCGGCACTGTTCAACATCTTTGTTGGGGACATGGACAGCGGGATCAAGTGCACCCTCAGCAAGTTTGCCGACAACACTGAGCTGCGTGGTGGGTCGACACGCTGGAGGGAAGGGATGCCATCCAGAGGGACCTGGACAGGCTGGAGAGGTGGGCCTGTGCGAACCGCATGGAGTTCAGCAAGGCCAAGTGCAAGGTCCTGCACGTGGGTCAGGGCAATCCCAAGCACAACTACAGGCTGGGCGAGGAATGGATTGAAAGCAGCCCCGAGGAGAAGGACTTGGGGCTATTAGTTGATGAGAAGCTCGACATGAGGCAGCAGTGTGCGCTTGCAGCCCAGACAGCCAGCCGTGTCCTGGGCTGCATCACCAGCAGCGTGACCAGCAGGTCGAGGGAGGTGATCCTGCCCCTTTACTCCGCTCTGGTGAGACCCCCCCTGCAGTGCTGCGTCCAGCTCTGGGGGCCCCAGGACAGGAGAGACATGGAGCTGTTGGAGAGAGTCCAGAGGAGGCCACGAAGCTGATCGGAGGGCTGGAGCACCTCTGCTATGAGGACAGGCTGAGAGAGGTGGGGGTTGTTCAGCCTGGAGAAGAGAAGGCTCCGGGGAGATCTAATTGTGGCCTTCCAGTCCCTGAAGGGGCTCCAGGAAAGCTGGAGAGGGACTGGTGACAAGGGCAGGGAGTGACAGGACAAGGGGAATGGCCTGAAGCTGCAGGAGGGGAGATTTGGATGAGATGTGAGGCAGAAATCCTTCCCTGTGAGGGTGCTGAGGCCCTGGCACAGGTTGCCCAGAGAAGCTGTGGCTGCCCCTGGCTCCCTGGCAGTGTTCAAGGCCAGGTTGGATGGGGCTTTGGGCAACCTGGGCTAGTGGAGGGTGTCCCTGCCCATGGCAGGGGGTGGGACTGGATGGGCTGTGAGGTCCCTTCCAACCCAAACCAGTGTGGGATTCTACAACATATTACTAACCAAGTGAGTCACTACACTGCACTGTGAGATACAGAGATCCCTTTGCAGTACTTTCTGACTGGGCAGTTGTAACTTCAGAGAGGTGCACGATCTCCAACAGTCCGGCAGGACCTCATGCACCAGCTGCTACTGGTTTGTGCTCCTAATAGTTAATGTTTAAAATGTCCCAGTCACACTGACTGATGAAGAGATGCCTTCGCTCTTGCCAGGCAGCTCATATCACTTCCCTGTGTTCAGACCTCCTCATTTTTGTGGGAGCGTGCAATTTGTGGAGGGCTTCCTTCCCCTCGCACGTACGTACAAACCCAGGCAGCAGACAAGCATCCTAACTCACAGCACTTACTCGGACAAGGATCGCTGTTGCAAAAATCAATTTGTATGTCGTTTCCTTCACATTTGTGACCCCCAAACTGTGGGGCTGGGTCTGAGCAGTGCCGCGTTCTCTGCCTGCTGCCTCCTCCGCAGGACACGGTGCAGGCACTCCAGCTGCTCCACGTGGCCCACTTCCCGTCCACTGGTGAGAAAGGCACAGCACGGTACAGTTACGTCTCTGACGTTAGAAATAACAAAGTAAATCAGTGCTACCTCAGGGTAAAACTGACTGTAGAATGTTATTGACTCTCTCTGTAGAACGTCTCAGCCACATGGGCATTTCTACATAGGGATTTCCAGGAGTGAAAGCCGGAGAAAGGCATGACCTGTCTTTGAAATAACCTGGAAACCTGACCAGAATCGTGGTCAGGGATCACTCCGTTCCCAAACTCATCACTCTCTGTGAGTGATGTATCTGTAAGCAAGTCAAACCACGTACAACGTAGTCCCTGAAAGTACCACACTGGGCAGATGGCCAGCACAAGCGCCATCCCAAAAACGCGGTCTTTACTCGTGTGTCCTCCTCCAGTTGCAGCTGCGCTGTCTGAAGACGTAACCATGACCGCCTTCTGCTCACTCCTTCCTAACCAACCTGTGATTTACCGGCTCAGCTGTTCACAGGACTTATCACTCAATTATCTCACAGGAGCCAGGTCTAAGCAGTGGTGTAGCAGGGTCTTTGCCCTCCCGAGACGTGGTGACACAAACCCTTACGGGTACGTCCGTGTGAGCACTTGAGTTGGTGGCTGAGAAGAGGCCGATCAGTCACAACCTGGCTGTAAGCAACAGCAGCCTCAGCACCAGCACATCGAGCCGGATAAACGTGCGACATCAAGCCCTCAGTTGCTCGACTAATACAAGGTCAGTTCTCTCCTCTACCAGTTTGATAGTTACAGTGGGGACTCAGCCGAGGCTCCGGCATGTGCTAAACAGAGCCCAAAGCCCAAAGGATCTACTCTGAACCGCTGCGCATTCCACTTCACAAAATTTCCCTTCGTTACCCCTGCACCCAGCCAAATACAGAGGTCATATTTCAGAAATGTGAGTTTTCCTATCCAGTCATGAAGGACTCATTGAAATGTGGAAGGATAAATGAATAACAGAACCTTGGAAAATTAAAAAAAAAAAAAAAAAAGAAATGTTTAGGAAACCTGTAACTTAACTGCCAAGGATTTAAAATGCTGGTTTTGCACAGTGGCAGGGTAACGAAGAGGGACAAGGGTGGGAGAAGAAATCCCATACCTTAGGGCTATAGAGGATGCTAAAGAGAGTGACAGGGGGCAGTGAAAATAAAAGACTTGAATGGAATTTTTTCAGGGACTACAATTCTAGGACTGGAAAGCTTTTGATATAAATTCAGCAGAATTTGGAAAGGACAAGTTTGTCATTGTTCCCTCTGCGTCTGATGCACCTTACCTGGGCAGCGTCTCTTGTTGCAAACCTGCATCTGTGCATCAGACCCCTGGCAGGAAGACCCGTCGTGGGAAGGAGGAGGGTTATTGCAGAGCCTCAGCCGCGTCTGAGTTCCTTTCCCGCAAGTCTCGCTGCAGGGACCCCACGGCAGCCAAGAGCTCCACTCACCATCAACTGCAAAGGCAGCACAGTGTGTATAGATATATAAAAAACTGTTCAAACTGTAAACCTGTCAAACTACACGGCTGCTTTAACTTGACACAACAGCTCCGGGGCCTAAGGCAGAAGAGCTACGTTGTTTAACAACAATAAATGCGATAGCCTGAGTAAGCCCTTGAAAAAAAACCTTCGCCGTGAGCAACAGCTGAAACGCACCAACAGTTTCCAAAAGCGAGATGAATTCTTTCCTTTTTTGTTTTCTGAATACTTCGCCTCACTGCAGCCTTGGAACTGAACGCTCGATCAAACGTGGTGCTTCCCCAGGTTACCTGGCTCCGTCTGTCCTGCGCTCGGCTGAAGGTCCCAGCAGGGAAGGGACGCGCTCGCTAGGAGCTGGCACACAGCTCCAGTGGCTACCAGTATGCAGGAGCCATAACTGATTGCCAAGATCTAGAGAAACGAATCTCAGGCCAGTGGATGGACATTTGGCATCACGGTGGCAGCGGAGCCAGGGAAAAGACGGAAAAATCAATATAATAAAAATTGTATAGAAGGAAACGTGCCAGTGGTGAAGGGTTGTGAATAAAATACAACCTGGCAAATGTGGGAAGTACTACTGACACAGGAAGGCAATCTGAACATTCTTAAAACAACAGAGGAAAACATGCTGACAACACCTTAAATTATTAACTGTTATGTTTTACATGGCTTTTTAATAGATGGGGTTTTTTTTCATTTTAATTGGTTTTGCACAATAGATTTAGAGTAGTGAGTTTTCCTCTGTGAGAACATGGGAAACAAACACTGAGAAGCATCAAAATACAAAATTAACAGTTGGGGAGGAGAAGAGAGATAAATTGCTGAAAATTTTCCTTGCACTTTACTTTTGTGACTTCTGTTTCCAAGACCTACTGCCATTCTACACTTTACAAGTAATTTTAAAATAAAAAAATTTCAGTTTTCATTCTTTTATAATATAATAATCTGAAACAAGCCGAGAGAATTCAGATTTGGAGGGGAAAAAAAAAAAATCTATACAGAAAGCCTCTTACGCCACTAATTCTAACCCAATTGTCTCTTACCTGGGCAAGGCCTGATATTACACATGACTGAATCCACAGCGCTGCCATCACAGGGCTTCCCGCCGTGCTGAGTCGGCGGGTTACTGCACGTTCTCGTTCTGGTCCTGTTACCTCGTCCGCAGCTCTTTGAACACTCTTCCCATAGCCCCCACTCTGACCAGTTGCCATCCACTAAGAAACAGAAAACCCCCCAGTTTGAATTAAAAAATATTTTTGCGGTATGGATTGAAATTTCCTCTTCCATTCCACAAAAATCAAAAATGAATTCCAACTTGTTAGAAAAATTAATTTTTCATGACGATCCGTGGCAATAACGGTTCGCTGTTAGGGCCCTGAACACAAGGCACATTCAAAATATCGGTTCGTTAAAGAAATACCTGGACACGGCTTGTTGTGGCAGCTGCGTACGTCTGCATGGGGCCCCTCGCACCTCTGCCCGCCGTTCGCTGGAAGAGGGTTGTTGCACTGACGGACTCGCTCCTGAACACCTCGACCGCACGTTACGCTGCAAGCTCGCCATTCGAGCCAATGGGAAAATCCACCATGCACTGCAAAGGGAAGGACGACGCTCTCTTTAACGACGTGCTCGTGCTTATGACTCTAATCCCAGACTGATATGGCAAAGAGAAAAATGCACTTCATAAGCCGCCCTTGGAAACCCAGCTCACTTCACTCCCTGCAGAAATACTGTCCGACAGTTCAGAGAATCCCTCAGCTGCTCTGAAACAGTTATTGCTTACGCTCCTAAATGCTTTTCTTTAGCGGTACAATTAAGTTATGATACGTGTTCTGAGGATGGGATCTAGTTCACGGTCCTTTTGTTATTATTTATGTCTCTCACTTCTTTACACTCATCTGTCTCACACAGCTGGATGAGTATAAGGGAACAAAATTTCACGAAACAGAAACCCATTGATACCTCAGACTGGGCTTAACATATACCTAATGCATATATGGAAGAGTAGATAAAATATCTTATCTGTAAAATATGGATAAGATAAAATCTTGATCATATTAATTCTCAGTTAATGCTGCAATCTCCTGGTTTGATCGTGCCTGTCCCATATCTTGCGCACGTACCCTGGACAGTCAGCGGTACTCTAACGAGAACAGATCCCATTAGATTCCTCGCTACACACTCATATTCAGACGTATCTTCCTTCTGTGCTGCAACGATACGCAGGGAGCCATTAGAGAGCACAGTCACCCTCTCGTCGCTCACGACCGGATGACCTTGGCGGGACCATCTGATGGTGGGAGGAGGCTCTCCGTTTGCCTGGCAGTTCAGCATCGCTGTGGCACCAGCTTCAATAACCGTCTCTACAGGTTCAACGGTGATGAGCGGAGGACCTGAGAGAGAAATGGTTTCTTTAGGCAATAGCACACGGTTACATTTTATTCATTGTATTGAGTGTTAAAGGTCTGGTCAGAAGGAGGGCAAAAAAAAATAATCTTCAGTTAGTTTACCTTGACTAAAATTATTACTGTTGATCAAAAGGTAGGATATATGCAAGTTGAAATGACAATGATGGGTAATTTTTAATATGTAGCAAGCTGGGGACCAAAGTTGGGCTTAAGGCCCGACTACATGAGCACACAATCTTCTTTATTGCTGAAATGTGCTGCTTTTCATAAAACCTGCAGGAAGATGCTATTAATCACGTCGAGAGGCAACTGAGACGTGAGTAACAGATCCATACTGCTTGAGGCTATAATAGAAACAGGATCTTCAGAAATTTTACCACTAGTGAAAAAATAATTCTAAAATATTCTTTGTGCCAAAAATAAAATATTGGCAATGAAAGCTGGGATTCATCTCACGTAACTTTCTTAGTTTAAAAGTTAAGAGTCTAGTTTAATCCAGTTGTACAGCCATCCTCTCTAGTCAACTAAGAGATACGGGCCCCTTCCGAGGGTGATTCACCCCACTCTAAGTTGGTTTCTAAGACGAGGCTGAACCACCCTCTACATGCTTCTCTGCTTTGACCTCAACCCCCGGCTTAGACTAGACTCTTAAATATTAATGAGGAAAGCTGAGATGAATCAACCTCCAAAACTTCAGCGGGAGCTGCATACACCTATCCACAGGTAGGTTAGCGCTCCAGCCTAGCGACGCTAGACTTATCGCTTTGAGTCTTACTCTGAAGAGTCAGCGTCAGACTGCGTTCCACCACACCAGCATCATTGGTAGCCACGCACTTGTAGTCACCAGCATCTTCATTCTAAAGAACAAAAAGCAAATACTCAGATGTACGTAATGAGGGTTTCTGTTGGCAGAGCACATGTAAGTGAGTTTTCTGCATCACAACGTGGCACGCGCTGGACGTTAAGAGGCATGCCGTTAGATTCTAGGGTATCTCAATGTTTTGCTTTTACTAGCATTAAGCTGATATTGTGAATTATTTTTATCATTCTGTTATTTATTTCCTTCGACTTCTTAATGCTGAGGGTTAATTTTTCTTTTTAGCTTGCACTCAAGGGAGCTATTGTTTTTAACCCCATTTCAAAACGCAGACATGAGTTTATGGGGGGAACAAAAAAGGGTCTTGCCATTCATATTAGGAAGTTAGATGCTAAGAGATTTGCACAGGGAGAACGCAATCGCTTTTCAGCTGAGCTGCCTTTGTAGAACCCAGGCTCTTTTAAGGTCAAAAGCAAAAGTCCCGTTTAATTGGGCACGACCAGGATTTCACACACCGACGATTAGTATGTAGATTCAGTCCTTCTGACAATTAAAGAGAATGATAGCCCTCCTGGGGTTTTTTTGTCACAGTCATTTGAGTCTCATTTTAGTATGAATTAAACCAACATTTGTTAAAGGTAAAAGCCAAAGTGGATGAACAGTCTAGCCTCATTAATCAAGTACAGTGCAGAAATACATTGTAACAGATCAGCGACTCACTACGGTGCCGTAGATAGCAAGAGAACCATTGTTAAGCTGTCGGATCCTGTTGCTAATCGGAACGCCAACTCCTTTTTTACTCCACTGGATGGTTGGAGGTGGATCTCCCCTGACTTCACAATTCAACATAGCGTTGCCACCCAAGGGCTCAATTCGGCTAGAGTGGTAATCCCCTTTGAAGACTGGAGGCTCTGAAAAAACAAGTGATGGCAGAGAAATAGCAGAGTCCAAACAAAATGCTCTTCGTGAAACTGCTGTAGGGATCATTCATCTCTGACTTTCTGAAGTGTGAATGTCACCCTATTTCAATTTTTTTCCATTTAGCCATACACAAGGTATCAAATACTAGGGTTAACAGTTTTAAACTGAAGGAGGGGAGATTTGGATGTGAGGCAGAAATCCTTCCCTGTGAGGGTGGTGAGGCCCTGGCACAGGTTGCCCAGAGAAGCTGTGGCTGCCCCTGGCTCCCTGGCAGTGGTCAAGGCCAGGTAGGATGGGGCTTTGGGCAACCTGGGCTAGTGGAGGGTGTACCTGCCCATGGCAGGGGGTGGGACTGGATGGGCTGTGAGGTCGGTTCCCACCCAAACCAGTCTGGGATTCTGTGACTCTACTATCAAAACAGACGGCTGTGTGAAACTGTCCGACAGTGACCACAGCCACCGTTACTTTACATACCTTTGACATACACAAAACCTATAGCTTTGATTGAGCCAACTGTGTTTTCTGCTGTGCATACGTAGGTACCAGAGTCATCTTTAGATACTCTTTCGATAACAAGTTCACTGTGTCCATTGACGTCATCGTATTGTGCTGAAGGGAGAACACACAGGAAAGCGTTACTTCAATGAATTTGAAACGTATACATCTCAGTGACCGTATACATCACAACCTCAGTGAGGCTGTTTGAATTACAGCACTACTCAGCAGCACAGCTCCGTGGCACCATGCCATTTCATTTCTGAGACACCTCAGAAAGGCACAGAAAAGTCACTCCTACGACGTTTGCCCACAAGCGTGTATTCACTTCAGCTGTCCCTTAATTTCGAGCTTTGTGCACCTGCATTCTATGAACTGCCGAGGTTTTCTTCATATTTAAGAAACAGCATCAGTTGTTGGATGCTGAGTAAATATCACACGCTGAATGTTTTTAATGTGTTATGCTGGCTACAGAACAGGAACAATTTCTCAACTATCTTCTTCCTTACAGCTTCTCAGAGGCAATTTAATGGCAGGATTGCGTTATACTGAAGATATTCCTCACACAAGCACTGCCTAACAAATTTGCTCTCTCTAGATTTCTTTTTTTTCCTCCTTATCCTAAACTAATTGCAATGCTGTGTGGAGGAAAAAGAACTGTAGAGCAGAATGTCTGGTAAGACCCGGCGTTACCCACCTGGAATGATGTTATTGTTAAAGGTCCACGTTATTTTGGGTACAGGTATCCCAGATGCTTTGCACGTTAACCTGAGCTGTTCTCCTTTAGTCAAAGCTATATCTCCAGGCAGTTCAGTAAAAGCTGGCAGGACATGAACTGTCAGGGTGACGGTGTGGGTGTCTTCTCCAGCAGCGTTGTTAGCAATGCAGGTGTAACTGCCAGAATCTTCAGGCTGAAAGGAAGCACGTCGGGGAAATTTCCGCTGTGATATATCCTACACAACAATACCACTCGTAGCAATAAGAGAATCTCAAAAGGTTTGGAACAAGCATTCAGTAGAAATGCTCATCTGAACTCTTTCACTTCCTCTAAATTTGAAAGATGACCTACACGTCTTTTTGCCCTTCCTGAGGATTTATCACTACAAATTTTTCACAGATATTTTACTCTTCAGTGGAAAATGAAACACTTAGAAAGACTGTGGAACATTAAGAATGAGAAAACAAGACAAAACAAAGGCTAACGCAGAAGTGGGTGAAAACGAAGAGAAGCAGGGTCTTATTACTGCCAGACCTGTCAAGTCATAGCTTAGATTTAAGGACTTACAACAACATTGTCCAAAATGAGGTCTCCATCTGGCACAGCCCGGTATTTTCCTACTATCTCTGTTAAGAGCGTATCGTCCTTCTTCCAGTTTATTGTTGGTGTTGGAATCCCCTCAGCAGCGCAGGACAGAACAGCCTGGGAGTCCTCCGTGACTGTGTACTGCGTCTCCGTACTGTGAATCTTGGGTGGAACTGTGAGAAGGTTTATTAAAAAGATTGACCTCGCTGCGTTATCCAAGCCCTACAGCAGAAGCATACAATGCTGCACTGAAGAAACCATTGCCTGGAAGTTCTGTATTGTTTCTTCTCTCCATCAATGACCACCGTTAAGCACGCCAGAGAAATGCGTGAAACACTTCTAACAAAGTAAATGTAACGTGTAAAAAGGGAATGTAATGTTCTTCCTAAATTCAAGCAACTGGCTGATACTACAACTCAATACAGCTCGCACATGAAGTAGCACAACTTTCCTGACCTTCTCCCTTACACGCTAGCTCCTTGCCCTGCTCCGCAGGTTCACGCTGCGGTAACGCACGCTGTTTCCGTGCAGTCCCACTCACCGTGCACAGTGAGCTCCGTGCTAGAACTGCTGGACCCTGCCAGGTTTGCCGCCACGCACGTGTAACGGCCCGTGTCGCCAGGCTGCACGAACACGATCTGCAGCGCACCGCTGCTAAGAATTCTTCTTCTGACGGACTCCGTTATTTGCTGTCCGTCTTTATGCCAGCTGATCTCCGGCCCAGGGTAGCCTTCAGCCTCACACTGCAGCGTGACAGACTGATCAACAGGAACAACGTATTCCTTCAGGTGGGACTTGATAACGGGAGGAACTGGAAAGAATTAAGACCATTTTAAAAAGAATTAGATGTTGTGGGAAGCATGGAACGGTTCGGTTCTTAGTGAAAATAATCCTAGAAGCACACTTTGATCCTAAAGTAGACAGAGCACTAAAAGGAATAAACCTCCTGGGCTCTATTCAGCGTCACATCAAACAGGAAAGCGTTGGGACGTTTCTGTTGCTCAGAATTGGGTTTTGACTAACAGAGAGCGCGCACAAATCTCCTGTCTGTAAATCACTGCAACAAGAGTCTAAAAGATGATTTACCTTGAACTTTCAGTTTGATCTTCCCCAGAGCAGTGCCAGCGGGATTTTGAGCAACACACATGTAGGTGCCAGCATCTTCAAGAGTTGATTTTGCAATCTGTAAACTGCCACTGGGAAGAACCATGTAACTGTTGCCTAAAACAAATATAAGCAAAATATGACACTTTTGTGTGTGTGTGTGTGTGTGTGTGTTGTGTTTGTTTTGGTTTTAAATGAATGGGTTCCTTCTATCTAAGTCTGAATATTCAGAAAAGAGAAAACAAGTTTCTGAGTTACAGCAAGTAGGCTGGAGCAACGGGCGTTAAGAGGGTACCTGTTGTGATTATATTGATGCCCTCCTTTTGCCACGTTATTATGGGTCGAGGTGTACCCGTCGCTTCACACGGTAGTAGGATGGGATTGTTCACAATGACGTCCAGCGCCCCTGGCTGAGTTTGGATAGCTGGTGGTTCTGTGGAACGAAATAAAAAGGAAAATGCAATAGGTTTAACCTTCAAGGCTAGGAAAATACAGAAGATACTAAAGTCGCGTAACCTGAGAGTCTGCGAAGGCGGAATTAGCAAAGGCTGTATTCTGCCATCCTTACGGAGAGCTCCGTGGAAGTGCTCTTAAATATAACGGACACGCTCAGCATGAGTAGGGGTATAGAATATGACCTTACTCTGTGCCATTTGCCATCACAAATACATCTTAACTTACCAAAAAGCAAAGAAACAAAAATCTTACAAAAATAAAATAGAGCAGCAGAGACTGGGGGTATCCAAGGTATCAGAGTAACGTGCGGAGTAGTGACTTTGTGAATAATCAGGGCATCCACAAGACAATTCATACTTGTGAGGGTCCACTCCAGCCTCGCCGTTACTCCGCAGCATACGAACGTATTAAATGGGCAACGCTTACTGACAGAACGCGCTGTCTCTTCACCTTCCCCTCTTACCCTGAACGTGAAGAGTGGCGTGTCTGTGAGCCGAGCCGGCCGCGTTCCGGGCCACGCAGGTGTAGCGTCCCGCGTGGGCTAACTGAGCGGCAGGTATTTCAACAGCCCCTGCAGCACAGAGAGAGCGCATGAGAGCATACAGCAGTGTCCTCTATTCGCAGCACAACTCGCTTACAGCCGCCACCTCAAGAGGTCTGTATTTTTATTCTAAGAAATTGGAGAGGGGTGGTTGGGGGGGCTGTTTGCATTTATTTCATTATCTAGCTCTGGGTGCGCACAATCACACCCTTCCACTGATTTTCTGTGGCTGAGCTCCGGTCACGCACAGTACCTGAAGAGAGAATTCTGTAGCCATCTCCTCTGGGAAGCAGCTTGATGCCATTTCTGGTCCAATGAACCGAGGGGACAGGAACCCCTGCCGCGGCGCAGGAGATTACTACTGGAGACAGCTTTGTTACCAAAAGGTCTGTGGCTTCATCTGCTATGGATGGGGGCACTAAAAACGAAGATCAGTGTAAAGGTTACTTGCCCATTTTCATTTGTATGAATTCTTGGCAACAACTTATCTTTCTTGGGAATACCGGAGACTTATGGGTATCGGTATCACAAAAGAATGATATAAAAATCTCATCTCAACATCGGAACGCCCCAAATTAATTCTGGGTGCCGTACAGATGTAATAGCAATATCCCGTCTACCTTGAACAGTGAGCTCAACTGCTCTTTGATCTTCTCCGGCATCGTTTGACACAGAGCACTCGTAGACAGCAGTGTCATCCACAGTGGGAGAAATGATTACTAAGGAACCTGAAGACAGAAGTCTGAACAAAGAAAAGAGAAGAAAGTAAAAGCCATTGAGATACTTCTTTTCTTCTCAGGTAATCAGACCACTGAATTTGCTGGCTATATAAGATTACATTTAAGCATGGCTAGATTTTTAAAGTGCCAAAATCATCCCCTGGAAACTTTAAACCCACGGTGAAAAGCTAACATCTCTCACCTGTAGGTATTCTGGTTCTGGTCAACACTGAGCAGATGCCCATTCTTTTTCCAGCTAATTGCTGGTCTGGGAATTCCAGTGGTTTCACAGGGCAAAGTGGTCTGCACATTTACAGTAACCGTAATGTTCGTATGTCCAGGAGCAATAGTTGGAGGAACTAAGGACAAACAAAGCCTAATTATTCAGAATCATTATGTACGTATGTCCACACGCCCCTCTCGTACCTATATATAGAGCTGAACTGCCTCAATGCATTTACTTGATTTTTATAAAGACTAACTTGACAGTAGTAAACTTACTAAACACAGAGCAAGGGATACGTCAAGTCTTTCTAGTTCCAGTGCACAATAAATAAATATTTTCTTTTCATGAACATTTGGGTTGTATTCTTAAGGCCGTAAATTTCTTCCCTTTTTATTTTTTTAAACCAGAGCCGCTAAAAAGAGCCTAAACTTAAAATTGGATCTGGCAGAACACGAAAAATGTTATAACTGGACTTCAGTCTTGTAAAAACACATATATTTATCTAAACCCAAAACTTTTACCAAGAACCTGCAGATCAATCCGTTTGCGTTCGGTGCCAGCTGTATTGGTTGCCATACACACGTATCTTCCTGTGTCCGTAACATGTGCTGCGTGGATGTGTAGAGATCCGTCCTCTAACATGGAATACCTGAAACAGAGCCATATTATTTTTTTTTTCCTGCTATCCAATCAACAGAACCGTGGGCTATCCTGGCAGTGCGGAAGGAAGAGATGGCTCAGGGTACACAACAAATAGCCTGAGCACGTGGTGTCTTCATTTGGGCACACAGAGTTCCCTCATTCATTGCGTTTATTCTGATTTCACTCTTTCCCAGCACATCCATTGTCCAGAGAAATTAGGAAATCTGGCTGACGTAGTGATTCCACAGAAATGATGGCAGATTTGCAGAAAGTATCCAAAAGCCCTTTTTTATGGTTTCTCATTTCTCCTTAAAAAACCCTAATTAATGCTTGTAGCTTTTCTTTTTTCTTTGAAATACAACTGAATTCTTCGGCATTTGCCCAGTTCTGGAAAACGCCAAACTACTTCTCCTTAAAACAATCAGAAGACAGAAACGATTGACTACAATAAAAAGGTGATATTACAACATGAATGGAAAGTTTTATGTATTAGGAACCACAGAGTACACTCGACTAGCTTTTGGTCTGCATGAAATTGCTCGGCTTCATCCCAAAACCTCCATATATATATGTTTACTGTTCAAAATCTTTAACATCAGAATTATTATTATTATTACATTTGGTTGTCAAAGGAGGTTTTTGTCCTTCAAGAGAAGGATGAAACCTTTGGTACTGATACTTTTCTGTAGAACAGCATCTTTGTATTACTGTGCCTATCACCATATTTTCCACGTTTGGGTCTGTTTGAGATGATAGGACAAATATTAGTTCTGATCTCTGAATACAAAACTAATGTACAGGTCACGGACGTCTAATTAAGCTTTCTGTAATTAATACATTGATAAAAACCAATGAGGAATATTTATGCTGACTTCTGGACAATACCTTGTGTTGTTTCCAGTAAAAATAGCCCCATCCTTCCTCCACGTAATTCTCGGGGTTGGTACTCCTTCTGCAACACACTCCAGAACGGCAGAAGCATTTATCCGCACAGCTGCAGTCTGAGGACCGCTTCGGATCGTAGGAACCACTGTAAAGGGAAAATTGCTGATGACATAAAGAAAAAAACCCCTTTAGGCTGCAACGATTGAAACCAAACGCATGAAAGCAGATGCAGCACCAGGCATGGGGATCACTGCAAAAGCAGAAACAAGTTTCTTACCGTTTTGTGTAGCGCACGGTAATTGCCACGATGCGGTAGGGAATGAAAAAGAAAGTTTGTCTGAAATGCACTGCAAAGATCATCTTTGCAAGTTACTGCAAAGGTTATCATACAGCTAAAACAGTGAAAGAGTTCAGCATATTTAATTCAGCAAAGTCAGGCTGCGGTGAGCTCCTTGTTTCCTAACGATAAATTAAGGAGGAAAAAAAAAAATTTTATTCGGACCAGGAAGGCCAGTCCCTGGGGGCACGGCGTAACGCAGGTACACGTGACTGGGTTGTGAACAGAACAGAATTCGGAAAACCGTTTCTCATCATCCCCCAAGTGTGAGAATAGAATAGTTTGTCATCAGACTAGAGGTGAGAAAATAAACAGGTTTAAAATGAAAGGCAGGCCCATGGTGGTACAGGACACGTATCGAGATGCACGGGGCCCTTCAAGCCCTGTCCTCTGCTGCCTCCTGCTTACAGGTGCAGAGAAGAACCCCCAGCTTCAAGTGACTTGCAGGCCCGGTGGCCAAGCCCGCTGTGAAATCTAGTCCCCCACGGTGCCAGTCAAACGCTTCTAAGAATTAGTCTAAATTTGTCCAAGAGCATTGCTCAGTCCTGGATCCAGGCGTTCATTCTGGACGTATCCTGACTCTGAATCAGGATGAGGGCGAGACGCACAGCACCCTCCGTTAGCAGAAAGCAGAGACAGATGGAGGAGCAGCCACGGCGAGTCCCCAGCAGGTCCCTTACTGCGGGGCACAACTGTGGATGCAGCTGGTGGCACACACGACGCAATACACGCGGTTTAGACACAGCCCAAGTGGCCAGCACTCGGCTAGAAAGAGGCTACCAAAGCTTCCTTCCCGCCTTTGGAGCTCCAGCAGAAATACCACGCCAAGATCACAACGCACAAGACCGGATCCATGATTTTACCATGTACTGTCAGCACGAACTCCCTGGTCGTTTTTCCTGCGACATTACTTGCCACACACATGTAGCTTGCTGTATCGCTGAGGTCAGCGTTATTGATCTGCAGGTATCGCCCACTGGAGAGGATTCGAACTCGAGGAGTTCCCTAAGGGGAAAGAGAGAGAGTTTGACAAATTTAACTTTACCGTTGTTCTCTTTATGAAGATAGAACATTCTTTCGTTGCAGAGTGATAAAAGCCACAAAGGAAGGGCACAGATAAACTGGGGATTGAATTCATTGCTGGCTTAACTTTATTTACATCCGTGAAGACAACAGGGCAAAGTTTTAAAAAATTATCGCTGCTTAATGGTTCCCCCTTGAAACCCCTACTTGGACTTGTGCCTGAATAAGACAGCTTTTTGGGTTACACAGCCAAAGGGCTTTCCAGTTTTTAAGGGAAGGGGCAGCTAGTAGCACACGATGAATTTATTTATTTTTTCAAAATTCCACGCACAGTACAGGCAGAAGAAACGCAAGGCTCTCTACACTGTTCTTCGAACATCACAGACTTGATCGGGTGGGAGCCAGAATAAACTTAGCCTACTCAGCATACTGGCCAGCATTTCTGAACGTGAGCGTACGGCTCTTGGCAACTCCAGGGCACCCGCGAGGTAGCCGGGTGAAGTCAAAGCCTTTTTGCCACAACCAGTCTGGATCAGATCTGCACGAGTGACCGACAGTAATAGCAACTACAAGCGTTCAAAAACCTGACGGGATAGAAAGCAACAGAAAAAGAACAGAAACTCCAGCTTTTCCAGTACGCGCTATTCACATTTGAGATGAAACCGCAGGCTGCCCTTCCCATCTGCTCTTTTGGTGAGAAGATCTGCAACTACGACACATGGGTGAGACTCCCGGTTCCGCACCTCTCTGCGCTAGTACCCTGGGACGCTGCTCACGCTAGGCACCGACTCGGCACGTCTACCAAGGCAGAATGAACAGCAGTGTGATGACTGAGCACCGGAGCGGATTACGGACAGGCCGATTTTGGGTAATAACTGGTACTTCCCGCCGAGTACGCAGCCCGTGCTGCGGTTTCTAAACACAGAAGCACACACAAGACCAAAGGCAGGCAACGAAGCCATCATTTCATTCTTACGTCCTGCTGTCAGAACGTACATCGGAAAACCAATCTCTGAAAAAATACCAATTCAGCAATTCTTCTAGCGTGTAAATAAAGCCTGATCAGGTCAAGAGACGTTCCTACCTCCTCCTTTTCTTAACACTCACTGTGATTTCCAAATCAATGAAGAGCGCAACGGCTCTGCCTGCCAAAGCTGCCACGCGCTAGATCTTTCTATAGTTCTGCTGCCGAAAGCGGCGGTGCTGCACAATTACGTCAGCGAGCACGCAGAGGTCTAGAGCAGCCCGCAAAGTCTGCGCAGTGGGAGACAACAAAGCCAGAGGAATGACACCCTCCACCACGAGGCCGTTTCACAAAAAGCAGTGATGGTTTAAACTGAAATAATGCTGCGACCTAAACACCTGGCTTGCTCCAATCCTCTCTTGTCACTGCGAACCCTCCATTTTCCCAAGAGGAGGAGGAGGATACGCCACAGAGCGCCTCTTTTCCCACACCTGAGGAGAGCTCCTTCCCGGCTGCTTAGTGTGAGTAGCTACTACATTTCTCTGAGGTTGAGAAAGCAACCAGGCATTCAGGAGGACACTAATCTATTCCTGATACCTGGAGTATATCTTTACACAAGCTAAGCTGAAGGATGAAAAGGATGGTAGGGAAGAGAATAAACCTCGGTCTGCTACTTAAAGTACACGTGACAGAGTTAAGAGTCCTGGGTCTGAACTAAATTTATAACTTTAGTGCTGGAGGAGACCCAACTAGAGACTGACATTCCCTGCTCTGTCAGAAATCAAAAGGCTAGGCATCGACCATTCTGCACAACCCAGATGCCTCAGCCCTCACGTGCTGACGCGAATTCGTGAGGCAAGAGGTGAACTAATATTACGGAGGTTAATTCACAGCTGAGTACCTATGTCTGGCATAGTGTTCCTCTATTGCTTTGTTTACTGGTGAATATTTAACAGTGGCTTCCTTTCATGGTTTATTTTCATTAAGTATTGCTTTTAAAACATGAGCTTTCCAAGGAAAAAAGTATCCCCGTATTTAACTTCCAAGTCTTGTTCGACCTTGCTTTCATAAAAAAAAAAATAAAAATCACTACCCAATTAAAGAATTGACCGTTCAGAAGAAGAGTGTTTCTCTTACACTTGCTTCTAGCTAGTTTTTGTGCTATATTCAGGGTAACATTCCCCAGCAGCACTTCACAAGACATAATCGCCCACCATATTCCTACTTCTTCGCTCCTACTAATATTTCGTTGTTCTAAATTTACAATAGAGAAAGAGACTCTGAGGAACGGTGTGTCGGAAGGAAAGCAAATAAGCAGAACTGCGGGTGAATACTATGGGTGGACTACAGTTAAGGGAGACACAATTCATAAGCTGAATTTGTCTCCTCTTTATTAATGACTAAAGATCAATTGAGGGAAAATTACCAATTAATTAAGTTCCATTAGTAACTGAAGTGGAATTGTTCAATTGGAAAGCACCTGGTTTCTGAGTGATCCCAAGGAAGAGGATGGAAAGTAAAAAATTCTTTCTGTATAAACCGTCCTCGTCTTGCTAATTGTCTCTCAACCAGCAAAGACTGGATGCCTGAACATGACACCTCATGGAATTCTGAGTGAAAAAGATGCATTTGATACAAAACTGTGGTGATCGGCAACCCATTTTCTTTTCTTTTTTTCCAAGGTAAAGAATTTTAATTCCTTTCTAAATGCTACTAGAATATGAGGATGCATAATATACCCAAAGGAAACATATAGTGTAGTCTTTTCTCAGCTACCTTTCCTGGGAAGCCATTCAGGAGTATACCGAAGGCTTCTAGCATTGTTCAGAGGATCCAGGAGGAGCAAGGGATCCCCCTAAAGGAAAAAAGAACAAGTAACAGCGGGATGGCCACTTCACATGCTTGCTAGCTTCAGGTACTCATTTAGGACTAACTGTATTTGTACTGGGGCTACTCAGCTTCTCTTGAATTCAAGGCACCGTAACTTGGACTGCACTGGAGGGGCGAGCGAGCAGAATAAGAAACCTCAAGCACCGTGTGTAAAAAAATAATGGGAGCAAAAGACTAGTATGAATAATGTAACCACTATACCTCTAAAAGTTCTCCGTTTTTAAGCCAGGAGATTGTCGGAGGTGGGACAGCATCTGACTTGCATTCCAGTATAACTTGTCTGTTCTGCAACACGGTGAGGTCCTGTGGACCACCAGTACCAGCAATGTTAGGAGGAACTGTTACAAAAATTAAGGAAAAAAAATAAACACCAAACGTATGAGCTACCGTTACAATCATTCATTGAAATTTTCCCATTTATTTCTTAAGTTTAAAATAAACGCAAAGGTACGGTGCCATTAAGTAGTTCTACTTTTCAATATCTGCATTAAATATATCACTTTTGCTTAACTGGTGAACCTGTTTGCTAACTCACACGCTGAAAACTACTGTGACAGAAACCAATGTCAAGCCCACTCTCAGTGAGGGTACCAGCATTTAAGCCAGACGGAGCAGAGACCACTGAAGTTCCATGAACTGTTCATCAATAAACATGGAAGCTATCGTCTTCAAGAGGAAACCCAAGGCATGTTATAGAACTGCAGAAGTCCCATTTATACTTCTTTAATTGTCATGACATTCTATGCATTCATTTCTAAATACATTTCTTATCTTTTCCTACTGAAAAGCTAAGCTGATCACAGGTATCAGTATACATCCCATCCTTTTTCAGTCAGCACAATAAACTCAATGCAACTGAATACTGCCATCTATAACCCTCCACGTATTCAAAATATCAGACTTGGCATTATAACAGCAATCAGTTGCATCTGGTGGAGCTTTCCCTTTTAATCGTGTAGCACGTTCAGAATAGTTACCCTTAGTCAGAAATGTCAGTTGTGATCATATGGTGCAATATCACTTTCTCAAAACATGTAATATTTCTTCTTTAGTAATACGTAACTTGTTAAATGAGATACCGATACATCCCTTAGGACAAAGGTTTGAAGGAATATTTTTTTTTCCTAAATTAAACTTACCGTGCACTCTTACTAAATATTCCTTGTCATCATCTCCTGCTGGGCTAGATGCCAAACACGTGTATCTTCCCGTGTCCTCCACCTAGAAACACAAAACCTTCAGCAGAAACCTCAGAATATGGGGAGAATTCAGAAAAATTGAAATACAAGCACTGACGGTAACATACAACAGGCAGCACTTTAACACAAACACAATAGATAAGGCATGCCTGAAGAGAAATTAATACAGTTCTTGAAAACTTCATTTTACCATGTTGGGATTGTACAGGGATGACTTAGGAGTTGCATGATCCCATAAAATCTCGCTGGATAATGTGTCTCCAGCAAGAACCCTTCCCCTTGTGATGCTTTTTGCAACAGGTAATCAATAGAGACGGAACTGCCTACAGGTATCCAGCTAAGCAAGGGTCAGTTCTGGGTGCTAAAGAAATCTTTCTGTGCACACATACTCATTACTACCTTTACGCTTTCTCCTTCCTGTCAACGCTTCATTGTAAAGACCGAGCCCTGGCCCGCTTCTTTTTGGTGATTTTCAGTCTGGCTGTCCACAGCTGAACACAGCCTTCGTTCATCGGTGCGGGTTTTTAAAGGTTATTTGTCCCTGGACTCTTACTGTCTAAATTCATCTGGAAGTCTTTCTGTTGTCTTTATGGATTTTTTTCTTAACCTGCACACAGATGGCTGCAAATGCAGCGTCTCTCTGTAATCTGTGGCTTATACAGGGGAGAAGCAAATGGAGATTAGGAAACTCCGAGCTAACGGAAAGAGAAGAAAGGCTGAGGAGGAACTATAAACCATGAAAGAAGAAAATCAAGAGATAGTGACAACAGTCTAACAGGTAGGAAACGCACAAGAACAGATTACAAACACAGACTAAATCCAGAAATAACCCCAGAAAAAGACGAGTCCCCAGCATTGATTGTTCCGCTTTGTAACAAGAAGCACCAATAAATAAAGACAAATTACAGAACTCTGAAATTAATTTGAAGTAATAATGCTCAGAAGAGGCAGAAGTGCTTGGGCACTCTCAACCCATAACACTACCGCTTGCTCTGTATAGGAAACTCCAAGGCAAGGCTGGAAAATCTATTCTCCAACCGCAAATGCAGGTGGATGATTTTATAGAGGCTTTTTAGGACGTCTCGTAGGATGGTTCTACGAGCAGGCAGCTCTGCGCACTCCTCCAGGGTTTGCAAAACTGAGCTTATCGGGAAAGAAATCCTTTACCTGAGCGCTGGTTATTCGAAGGACTTCTCTCAGGACGTGAACATTATCATTCGGCAGAAGCGGGCGCCCATCCTTCATCCATGAGATTTTGGGGACTGGAATGCCAGAAGAGATGCAGAGAAGTTCAAGAGGGTTGTTAGCGATGACAGAGAGCTCTTCCGGTTGATCTGAACCATTGATGTGAGGCGGCTCTGTGGAAGGAAGAACATTCCGGTTCTTTATTGACTCGAAAAGCCTACAAAACCTGCTACACAGCCCTGTGGCTAGAGTTTGTAGAATTAGTCTACATTAGTGTTATTACCGGCTGTGTCATGAACTCATTGAGCGTCTCACGTAATTTCCATCTGCCTCTATTAATTTGCATATTTTATGAGCTGGAATTATTAGTTAGAAAATGTTTTCCTAATCCCAGGTTAAATATACCATATAATATCAGGGAAGATTTTTATTAGCCCTTTAGCTGTTGTACCTTCAGCTGTGCTATCATCCTGTCAAGGATGATATTCCTGTCAAGCTGAATTTCCACTAGCCAAAGTTATTCACTTAAACCAAATTACTTTGTAAATTAGTTTAGTATTAATTATAGCACATTTCAGTACTCCTGAAACATCGGGGAAAAAAATATATCCTGTATTACACATGCACATATCTTTAGGTACCTTCCATTTCCTTCTTTCTTGTATTTATCACAGCAAATCTTTCTTGAAAATACCCCTTATCCCTAGAGCTTTTTTTCATTGTTGTCCTGAGTAGATACTCATTTGCCGCTCGCATTTCATTCAGCTGAAAGGGTAACACTTACCCAGCACTTTCAGGGAAAAGTGCTTGCTGGTATCTCCAGCTTCATTGGACGCCACACAAGTGTATTTGCCGGCATCACCGATCTCCGCTCGTACAAAATGAAGGACCATTCCTTGGTTACTTGAGGTCAGGTGAGCTCCAAGGTTTAACGGCTGTCCGTTTTTAAACCAGGACATAGTGGGGGCAGGAGTGCCATCGGTAAGACACTTCATCGAGGCTGCACTGCCTCTTACTACAGTCACATCCTCTGTTCCTCCTGCGTTATCCAAGCTTGGCGGGACTGCCGAGAAACAAAGATCCCATTCATGCAGAGTACAACCCGGGTGTTCGTTCCGAACACAAAGCAGTTGGAATGCAGCTACCCTTTTGTACTTCCCCACTTACATTTGTGTTTGCAACGTGTGTTAAAATTCACTTACAAATTATACATTATTCTGCTCTCTAAAAAACCTGCGACACGTTATGGGTGCCAATTCAAGTAAGGATTCTTCTAGGGTTAAACACTTCCCATTAACAAAACACAGTGAAAAATTAATGTTTCCCTAATGATTACCCACATAAGATAGACTTGTGGCTGTCTGCAACTTTGTGTTGGCGAGAAAGAAAACTGAATGTTAGGTTTAAGAAATGAAGAACTAAGATTCTCTACATAAAGCATTTCAGAGAAACTCACCAAAAACTTGAAGGTTGTAGTGTTTGTTGTCCACTCCAGCCCTGTTAGATGCTACACAAGTGTACACGCCAGTATCAGATACCTGCACTCGGGCAAGTCTACAGAGAAAAATCATTTTAAGCAAGCTGTAGATTGCTTAAATTATGGCATGGTTTAAATCACGTTTTATTCTTGCTTCCAAAAATACTAGCAGAATTATGCTGATACAGCAAAAAAGAACGGAAAACTCAGCTAGTTAAAAGAAATGAAAACCAACCTGAGAACTTGCCCAGCTGCCAGCAGCCTGATCTGGGAGGAGACAGACAGAGGAAGGCCATTCTTCAGCCAGTTTATCTGCGGTGGTGGGGTTCCAGTAGCAGTACATTCAATATTTAGGGAGGTGTCCAAAAGGGCAGCGAGGTCCTCTGGTTCATCTTTGTTATTGGCTATTGTTGGAGGAACTACATATTGTAAATGTTGAAAAGGAAGACATTAAAATTGGCTCTAAAAGTCATTCCACATGTGTTACCTTGCAGGAAATCCTGCACCTAATGCCCCACAGGCGATTCAGCGAGAAGATCCCCATTCTTCAAAACAGTAAATCCTCTAACAATAATATCGAGCACTAATAAATATCCATTTACATATTTAAAAATCACTTTAGAATGATAGTAGAATTACCTCGTTGATTTTTCAGGCTGTGACAAACAAGAGGGAGCTCAGAGCCTGAAGCTCATGGGGAGAGAATGACAATGCAGGACGGAGCAAGTGGTCAAGGCTTAGAGGGGCTGGATTGGCAGTTTGCTGCCACTCAAACTCACCTACTTCAATAAATCTTAAATAAAGCGAAAGCTAGAATCATACAGGAGGAAAGTTAATTAACTTCTAGACGTATATGCTGACTTCACTTTGAAATACAGAAAATTTCAAAATGCCTGGTTAAGTATTCTGGCTGATGATTCTAACAGAGCTCCTTTTGGGCTTTCTGGTTTCACACGTTGGTTTGAAAGCCCTGGTCTTGGGGGCAAGAGGGGACTCGCTCTATAAAGAAGTCCCGGCCACATGCAGCTCCAAGCTCCGGCTGACTTCCGATCCCACCACGCACCATGAGAGTTGCATAGCTGAGACTCTTGAAGTTGGTTATTGCTTGAACCTCAACCCATACAAACTGACCAAAGAAGGCTCCACTGCTGTGCAGGGCCATTCTGGCCGCCGAAGATCTACTGTGGTCATTCAGGACTGCTGTTTATTATAGCAAAGCCATCTCCCGCTACTCTGCTCGTGTTCCATGGGATTCTGAGTCTCTGTATAACTGGGACAGACACTTGCACCGCTGTGACATGCTGCCTGTGCAGAACTCTCCCCTCTCTCACACTACCCATTTTAGATCATGAACACTTTTTCCACAAATTCAAACGTCCGCTCTCTACGCTGCTAAAGAAGAGTTATGCTCACTCTCCTCTGTATGTCAAATTGCGCGACAGAAGAACTTCATCCAAAACTCTATCGCTCTTCTTCTAAGCTCTAAATAAACTCTTTCTCAGGGGAGGAGGGACCTTTAACTATTAGTTCCCTACCATACTACTCTGGTTTTAGCTGATGTACTTTGATTGGAACTAGTGAGGATAAACTAATACAACAAAAAAGCAGTATCATAGTAAATCAGCCCCAAGTGTATCTTTCTCTGCAAGAAGAAAAAAAATAAATCACTGCAAGCAGAATTCCTCTATTATGAAATACACCAAAGGAATTAATTTCTGTTTATCCCAAACCATAGTTAACAGCGATTTTAATCGTTTTGTCATTGTCAGAACATCCTGTGTAACATACTGTGATATCTGCAGTACATGAAATTGGAAACACACGCATGCAGTATTACACGGAAGACAGGCGTTCATTTCTTGGCCCTCTCTGGGGAGTGCTCACAAAGACAGGATTATGGACTGGATTTCAGTTTCACGTCTGTGAAAACTCACCATATACATTCAAGTTGAAAATTCGGTCTTCCTCTCCTGCAGGGTTAGTTGCCACACACGTGTATTTTCCTGTATCGGAACTGAGAGCTCTGAAAATGTTTAATGTGCTGCCATCCGGAGCCACTCTACGAGGAAGGTCAGAAAACACAGTGAGTTTGTTTACGTATTCCTATGACCTGGCAAATAAACAGTCAGTTTTGTACATTTAAATCAACTACCCCTACCCTCTTGGGGATTCGGCGAGAGAACCATTGTTTTTTGGAAAATATTATTATTAGAAATCGGCTAGGAAGTTTTTCCTGGAGCTGGCCTGTTTGACCTTGTATTAGGATTCAATTCCAACCAGGCTTTTGAAGAACCCATAATGAAAAGCATCAAGAGTAAAATGTTTCCATTTCTCAGCTCGTTCGCCTCCAAAGGAACTTAATGACCTTAATAAACTTTTATGAATCTGATGAACTTTAATGGAACTTATTAACCGAGAAAGAAATAAATATCATATACTTATGTCAGAAAAAAACCCCCACAAAAAAGTAGTAACAAAGTGTACTTGATTTATAGACGCTAAAGAGGGAGATGACGTTCTTAACCTGTCTAAGCTAAGCCTCCGGCCCTCTTTACACTCCCTCCTTAGGGCCCTCTCAGGTTTAAAATTACACAAGAAGAGAATGCTTATTTTTGCTTGCCTTATTCTTTGTACATCGTCACTGGCAATCCTTCTTCCATCTTTAAGCCATTGCATAGCAGGCGTGGGCACTCCGTTGGCGCTGCAGACGAGCTGGATGCTTTCTCCCAGGAGGACGCTGACCTCACTAGGCATCTCAGAGCCAACGATATTAGGAGGAACTGGAAGCACATGATGGAGGGAAGAGAAGATTCAGCAGCAGAAACATAATCTAAACTATAAAAAGTTACATTGCAGTAGCTCATGAGTACGAGCGTTTCTCGCAGTACCTCCATTCAAGTCTAGTATAAGATTATATTGTTTCTAGAGGGGGTTCTGCAAAGATTAATTCAAAGCCACTTTAACCATCCCTTAAACCAGCTAATTTACAAAATTATAAAAACATGTCTTTGCCATTATATTTAATATCTGCAGTTATCTGCTCAAACAACGCTAACGTGTACAGTAACGCCAAAAACCATTTCATTAAACATCACAATGCACTGTAACAATTCAACGCCTCCAACTCCTGAGCACGTGCTGGGTGCAGGCAAACGTTCTTTGCATCGAGACCATCACATTCCGGTTAACAGACACGCTTCCTCCGTCCCAACCAGCAGCCAGTTTTAGCCTGTTCTCCTAAAGAACAACGATGACAATCATGCTGTCCACCAAGTCAAGACATGCAGTCCCACTAGTAGGTTTTGAGCACTTCAAGTAATTTCAGTCACATTTGATCAACAAACGGCTTGATATGAGGCTTTGGGCAACCTGGGCTAGTGGAGGGTGTCCCTGCCCGCGGCAGGGGGTTGGAACTAGATGGGCTGTGAGGTCCCTTCCAACCCAACCCGCTCTATGATTCTATATTCAATTCCTAAACCTGGGGGAAGCTGGCAGGCTGGGGGACACACAAAACCCAGCATCCCTCAAGACCAATCACTCTGCCCAAGAGTTACTGGTTCTGTTTGGTCTCCTGACGTCCAGCTCACAGCCGATGCTGCCCTTTCCTCAACCAGCAACCACCGGCATGGGAAGGGACCGCGGCAGAAAGCTGGAGATACTGTACCATAAGCATCTTAATGGGGATGAGTCATTAGGAACAGAGGAAAAGAAAGGTGACTGCAGCGTAAAGGGTGACGTGCAGGGAGGCAGGAGGCAATTCCATAACAAGTAAGGGGGTTTCATTTGAGCAGGAAAAAAGAATCATAAGGAAATTCTGCCAGTATTTCCTTGCTATCTCTTTCGATTTGCTATGGCAAAAATAGCAAGAGGTATCACTGCATCTGAAACCACCTCTGTGTGGTGCTCCACACTCACTCAACCCTCGTAGCTTCAGCGCTCAGCAGGAGGAAGGATGCCATCAGCAGCACACACACAGCCTTCCCGATTGCTTTCAGGTTCTCCTGCCGTCAGAGGTTAAGCATATTCTTTTGCACGCAATTTTCTGGTATATACTACCAGTATAGAATCCTCTCACCACTGTTCCCCACTGGTTGCGGATGACAGAAATAACGGTCCGAATTCTCCACTTTTCTACACATTTATGTCATCTCGGTGCCTCTGGTACGGACACAGTGTCACACTCAAGCGATGATTAACCAGTTCTGCTCACTGCACTCTCATGCCTTACCTTGAATGGAAAGCACATAACTTTTCTGAGCTTTTCCCTCTATATTTGAGGCAATACACGTGTAGGTCCCACTGTCTAAAAGCTGAGAGCGAGCAATCTGAAGTTTGCTTCCACCAGATAAAATATGAACTTCAAGAGAATCGGAGTTTTCTGAAAATATGTAAACAAGCAGTCATTCCAAAGCGGGCCCCAGAGAGCAAACGCGTCTTGAGAAATTTTTCCATCAAAATTTCAAAACAAAACAAAAGACAGATTCCAATCAGTTAGCATAAGAGTCTGTCTAGAGACAGATGAAGAAGTAACAAAAAATAGACAGCAAATAGCACAGTGGTGCCCCAAAGGGGGGAAAAAAGAGCAGAAAAGAGCGTGAGAGAACGTTACCTATTGGTTTGCCGTTCTTAAGCCATAACAAGGTTGGTGGAGGAATTCCGGTAGCATCACACACAAAGGTAACAGGATTACTGATAGTTTCATTGACCGACTCTTGTTCAGGGCCTTCTATATTTGGTGGCACTATAAATTGAACGGAAGCAAGGAGAATCGTTTGGTCACCAAGTATTTTTGTAAACTGGTTTTGAATTGTCTACTCCACAATGTCTGTGGCATTATAATAACTACCGCGGGTCGTGCAGAGTATGCTCACCATAAACATTGAGATGGAAATTTTTGTCATCTCGCCCTGCAATATTTATGGCTTTGCACACGTATTGGCCCGTGTCAGAAACCTAAAATAAAAATAAATTTAAAAAACCTTATTATGGAGTCTTAGTTTGAAGCTACAGCTTAGAGATATTAGCAGCCTTTGCCTCTGCCAACTCAAGGTCCTTTTCACAGAATGAAAGGCCTTCAGCAAATACATCTCCTAGTAGAACACACCAATAAAGAGCAAAAAATTGCTTAACAGTAGCGGAGCAGCGGCAGATAGAGCACCCCGCACCCTGGCTTACCTCTGCACCCTTGATTTGTAACGTTTGCCCGTCCGCTAAGATCTCCACGTTTGCAGACTCTGAAATCAGGCGCCTGTTCTTGTACCAGGTGATGACTGGTGGTGGAATAGCGTTGGATTCACACTCTAACACCACCGGCGTGCCCGCTCTCACGTTCAGCACTGTCAGCGAGGTCCCACTATGGTCTTTGATGCTTGGGGGCACTGTAGAAGAAGCTCAGAGTTATTTCTGCCTTTGTTTTGTGAGAAGGCAGAAAACAACCTAATAAAAATAAATACAAAACATTGCAATTTTGAAGCAATAGATACTAATTCAGAAAACTGTAAAAAACAAACCAAGGACGGTTAGGAAACTCTTCTTCTGACTCTCCCCAGCTTGGTTTCTGGCAATACAAGTATATTCACCATCATCAGGTAGCTTGGCTCGAGGAATCTGCAGAGTCCGAGCACCTGAAGCAGAGAGAGAAGGCTTGAGATTTATTCTGTGGTCATTGTATCAGCCTCAAATGCTATTTTAAAATCGCAGGTCCAACAGACTGAGCATAGGCACAAATTTAACCTCAGATTCAAAAAGGCACTGCATTGTCCTTGCTTTTTAAGGTTCATTAATCCTTAAAAAAAAAATCTAGCCAAGAGAACAAACATTTTAGGGTAAATTTCATTAGCGCTGTTAATTGCAAGCTCAGACCACAAATACTAATTGACAGTTGGACTTGATGATCTTAGAGGTCTTTTCCATCCTTAATGATTCTATGATTCTGCTCCTTTCAGACCTGTTTCCTTTGCAGCTGCTAACTGCTGGCTCCTAACACAACTATGCCCTTTCCGCTCATCTCTGTCACTAGCCCACTCTCACCCGTGTCCATCCGTGACGCTACTCAGTGCCCGTGCCTACACTACTCATCTCCACAGACGCCTCTACTGCCAGCCAGCAATTTCCAGGTCCGTGCTGTAACACAGCCCCTGCTCACCTAACACCAGCAAGACAGAACTGAGCAACGCAGCAAGCGATCTTCACTTCATACCCGGGGCTGAAGGTAAGCAGCGGGAGCAGAAATGCCACTCATGGTCCGTATTCAGTGAGGAGCTTCAAATGGCTAAGGAGACCTCGGAACACAAGGATTTCTTCCTTGGAGTTCGGCGGGGTTGATCGAGTTTCCCACCGAAGCCAATGGGAAGGTTTTTACTTTTTGTCATCTAAGCCAGCAGGATTTACCTTAGCCTCCATCACAATTTCTGATCATTTCTTTGAAAGGCGGCTCAAAGCGACTCAACTTTAATCAATACCTGTATCCGAGCACCTCTGCTACGTGGCTTGCCCTCTAGTCTTCTCCACACAGTTTATTTCAGTGCGTTCGGTCCGAGCCAGTTTTCTTTACAAGTGAACGCACCCAAGAGCCAAGAAATTATTAAACACAGTAGGTCAAGCGTCTTGGCTACTCACGGGAGCAACACTAAGAACATATTGGCTCCATAAATAACGGCCATCGCTCTTATCAAGACAAAACAGACAGAAGTTGAGTTCAAAGGCTGGAGAAATAGCTGAGATTCCTCACCAGGCACAATAAAAGTGTTGGTATTCGAACTGATAGGTTTTCCGTTCTTGAGCCAGCTGAGATCAGGAGGTGGAAAGCCAGTGACCTCACAAGTCAGAGAGATGAAATTATTCACCACCACAGTCAAATTCTCAGGATTAGTACCAACAACACTTGGAGGAACTGCCGAGAGAAATACATTAATAGTATCATCATAGTGCCAACAAACAATATTCCACAAGATCCTGCTTTACTAAAATAAAGCTGAATCGCTGAGTTTTGCCGAAGGGTCAAGTTGCAAAAGTCTTTCACATCATCCTATGAATGGATCCGCTGCTTTTTGGATGTATCTGGAAATATGACTGACGTCAACCTAATGGTCATTCCTGTTCCTATAATTCACAAAAGCCATCACTGATTTCAGCTGCAGTCCTTCTGTGCTTGGGATTTGGGAAGGCTAATCAACCTCTAAGAGATCCTGCAGCTCCTGACTAATGCACTAACGATTTTCAAACGCTGTACTCACGGGACGTTTGCTACGTAAGGCAGGACAGCTTTAAATTTACCTTGTCAGGATATATAGGATGACTACACATCATTTCTTCCTGACGTTGTATTGCTCCTATTCTTTCTGAAATAGGCCATTTTCTCATCATAGTGAACTAAAAATGATTCCTTCTGATACAGTCCGGAGTTCTTTGGTTAACCAGGCAAACCTGTTGTTTAATAGTGAGCTAAGCAATTTAAAATTCTGGCATGCCAGGGTTGCTCTGAGGGGTGCATTTTTAAGCTTACAAGTCCCAGTATGTTTAAATACAAGGATATTTTGACATCTGACCTTTCTACAAGAACTATTTAAAATGAACTAACTGTAAATCTCTTCCTTTTAACAAACCCCAAGTTTTAGTTTCCGTGTTTTTGCAGCGTGGATATATAAAACACTTAAGAGGAAAGCAAAAGCGTGTTCTTGGCTCTATTGGGTGGAAAAATTCATTCCAAAGAACACATGGAATCCTCTTCTTCAAAGACAGAAATGTTCAAGTATTTTGGGCCATATCCACTAGAAATACTCCAGCTGCTTTCTGTCACTTGAACGACACAAAGCGGTCATTAAGCCAAGTTTATTGCTCCTCTGTGGCACTGCAGAAACGAGAGGAGTCAATGTCAACGGGTGAATTCAGTCCATATTTTTCAACTTGGAATAATAACTGAAGGTTATTTCCCTGATAATAAGCATAAAATGGTTCACTAGAAGACAGGCAGAATTCTGATCTGATGACATTTTACAGTTATTTATATTTATTTACTTTTACAGTTACTTTCCCACAGATGTGATTATTGGCAGAGCAAGACAGTGGGTAATTAAATATACAGGGCGGAATCTGAGCTATCGTTTAATGGATTTTGCTTAAAGTGTATAGAAGGTACATTTCAAATTCTGCAGCCTTCATGGCGTGTGCAAACCACTCTCAAACGCACCGCAGGTAATCTGAGCACGGACGCAGCCCTAAACTGGTAATACTGTTGAGCTAGAATTGAAGCTTCATGCAAATATTTCTGTTAAAATAATGGGATTAGACTATAGACATTATAAACAAATATTTTAAAGACAAGAAGTTTAAATTTAAACACAAATGTCAAGAAAAACAAAACTCAGCAAAGCTGGATAGACTCCACTAAAAGAAAATAACTCCTCAGAGAACGACTCCAGGGCAAATTTTTCCCATGACAACAATACTTTTGGCTAATTTTTTTTACTAAGTAGAAAAAAAGCACTATAAATTTGTTTAATTTTGTATGTCAATTTGCTGCATGTGTCAATGAGAAACAAATTTATTTCTTCTGTATGTAATAACCTGAATCATCAAATTCCTTGGATGCTGGTGCTGCGTTTAATCGAGAGAAGGCAGCACTTGTCTCTACGTAACACAAATTATTAGCTAGCTAAAAAGGATGTGAAAAAGGAGACCGATCACATGGAGAAGATGCGGTATGTTGCCAAATCAGACTGTGAAAGCAGATAACGATGTAGCTGCCAGTGTTCCTTGGAAGGTTTAAACACGTAATTGGGCAGATGATTTTGTGGGAGCAATGCTTATTTGATCTTCAATTCAGAATGGAAAGCTGAAAGCGGTGGGATGAAGAGCGGGCACAAATAAAAGGCGAAGTTAGGGTTTACCCTGAGGTGTTAATTAAAGACATCCCGGTTTTCTGAAGCTATCAGGAGAAGTAAGGGAAGGTGGTGGAGAGACCATTTTTTTTAAATAATGGGAAATGTCTTAATTTCTTGACTGTATTACAGACTTGTGATGCTGAAGTCCAAAATTTATTTTAACCCTATTTTAACTCCACAACAAAACAAAAAATAAAGAACAGAAAGAAATCTTAAACCGTAAATTTTTAAAAAGTTAAGCTTTTACAATGTCCTATCTCTTTGTTTAATGCTTTCTAATCATTACTTTCCTTGGAAAAGGCATTTTATGATCATTTAAAAACCAGACTATAATCCAATCTGTTTGTAACTCACGGTTTCAGGGCTTTGCAACCCCTACCCAGCGCACACAGCCGCTACACAAGGCTCCCTC
Source organism: Balearica regulorum gibbericeps (assembly GCF_011004875.1). Classification (NCBI taxonomy): domain Eukaryota; kingdom Metazoa; phylum Chordata; class Aves; order Gruiformes; family Gruidae; genus Balearica; species Balearica regulorum. The sequence goes on along the minus strand of NC_046191.1, from coordinate 33,073,774 downwards.
AATACTAATTTCTACCTATGTGGAATACGTATGAGGAGCTAAAGCCACGTGGCATCAACAGCCAGGCGCTGCCGAGGTTCGTTAAACTTCTGTTTCACTTCTGGTACGTCAGAATCTCCATCACACCCGGTAAGACGCCTTGCATGCATACAGCTAAGCCTCTGCCCAAGCGCTCTGCTAAAATTAACACATTCAATTAATCAAACGTTTGAAAGACGACAATCAGGAAACGACGGAGTACTGCACTCACCATGAACGTTTAGGTTAAAATACTTTTTGGCGCTCCCAGCTATGTTTTCCACAACGCAGACGTACCTGCCAGTATCCGTTATTTGGGAATTCAAAATCTAAGAAGAAGAAACAAGATTGCTGTTGAGCTAACGTCTAAGACAACGTACTGTTAAAACATCGAGCTTTGGTGTCCGCCCAAAGACCCCAAGGTCCTCGGGGCCTGCAAGCCCGCAGGTTTTTGGGTTTGATTTGTTTGCCAAGGCCTTTGCGGCGTTACGAAGAAGCCGACCGGAGAAACTTCCACTGCTGCTACTCCTTTCGGAATCTGTTACGCGAAGCTGTGCGTCACCAACCTCCAGACAAGCTAATGTAGTATCTTTCACATTAAATTCATTCAAAATTAATAACGAAACGAGTATTCACAAATTATTTGTAATAAAAATCCTAATGTTCTACATGGGGTTTATATTTTATTGTATTCCTAGGGCATGCTATGAAAATGGAGAGAATTCAGCTCAGCTCTCTAACCGCTACAACAGTCTCCTTCACCTTCATCCATTGATAGGAAGGGGGGGTTCCTCAGAATACACTATTTTCTTTAAAAAATAAAAAAATAGTAGTACGTTTTGCAGTAATTAAAATCTGGTAGGGAAACTCGGACAAAATGACAGCAGTAGGTCATTCTCCACCCACATCAACATTATTTTAAACCAAGTGATTTCCTTCGTGCTGTTCAGAGCGTGACCCCACAAACAGCTGGGTCAACACAACCGAGCGGGGGTCTGCTACAGGCCACCCGACCACGGAGACCGAGTGGATGAAGCCCTCTACAGACAGACAGGAGCAGCCTCACGTTCACAAGCCCTGGCCCTCATAGGGGACCTCAACCACCCTGATACCTGTTGGAGGGACTACACAGTAGGGCACAAGCAATCCAGGATGTTCCTGGAATGCTTTGATGATAACTTCCTTCTCCAAGTGATAGAGAAACCCACGAGGAGAGGTGCCATGCTGGACCGTGTTCTCACCAACAAGGAGGGGCTGGTGGGGAATGTGAAGCTTAAGGGCAGCCTTGGCTGCGGTGACCACAAAATGGTGGAGTTCAAGATCCTCAGGGCAGCGAGGAGGGCACACAGCAAGCTCACTACCCTGAGCTCCTTGAGGAAAGCAGACTTTGGCCTCTTCAGGGACCTGCTTGGTAGAATACCATGGGACAAAGCCCTGGAGGGAACAGGGGCCCAATACAGATGGTTGGTATTCAAGGGTCACCTCCTCCAAGCTCAGGAGCGATGCATCCCAACAAAGAGGAGGTCAGGCAAAAATGCCTGGAGGCCCCCATGGATGAACAAGGAGCTCCTGGGCAAAGTCAAACAAAAAAAGGAAGTCTACAGAGGGTGGAAGCAGGGACAGGTAGCCTGGGAGGAACACAGAGAAACTGCCTGAGCAGCCAGGGATCAGGTTAGGAAAGCCAAAGCCCTGATGGAATTAAATCTGGCCAGGGACAACACGGATAACAAGAAAAGTTTCCATAGGTACATCAGTGATAAAAGGAGGACGAGGGAAAATGTGGGCCCCCTCTGGAATGAAACAGGTGACCTTGTACCCGGGATACGGAGAAGGCTGAGGTACTCAACAAATTTTTTGCCACAGTCTTCACCAGCAAGTGCTCTAGCCACACCGGCCAAGCCACGGAAGGCAAAGGCAGGGACTGGCAGAATGAAGAACCACCCACTGTAGGAGAAGACCAAGTTCAAGACCATCTAAGGAACCTGAAGGTGCACAAGTCCATGGGACCTGATGAGATGCATCTGTGGGTCCTGAGGGAACTGGCAGATGAAGTGGCTAAGACACTCTCCATCATAATTGAGAAGTCACAGCAGGGCACTCTGGTGAAGTTCCCCCTGACTGGAAAGGAGGAAACAGAACCCCCATTTTTAAAGAGGGAAACAGGGAAGACCTGGGGAACTGCAGGCCGGTCAGTCTCACCTCTGTGCCCAGCAAGATCATGGAGCAGATTCTCCTGGAAACTGTGCTCAGGCACATGGGAAATAAGGAGGTGATCGGTGACAGCCAACATGGCTTCACTAAGCGCAAATCATGCCTGACAAATTTGGTGGCCGCCTATGACGGGGTTACAGCGTTGGTGGATAAGGGAAGGGCAACTGATGTCATCTACCTGGACTTGTGCAAGGCATTTGACACCCTCCCACATGACATCTTTGTCTCTAAATTGGAGAGACATGGATTCGATGGATGGACACTCGGTGGATAAGGAATTGCTGGACGGTCGCACTCAAAGAGTGGTGGTCAACAGCTCAATGTCCAAGCAAGCAGCTGAGGGACAGGGTCAAGGGACAAAACCTCCTCAGGTTTGCAGCACCTTGTAGAAAAAAATAAATTCCGAATTGCATACTCAGCAAATCTAAAGTTTTGTCTTTATGGGCAGCTTGTGTTTGTGACTCTGAAAATCAGTTGTTCACAAAGAGCTACCTGTAACCTCCTTCCATTCGACAAAAATACGTGTTTGTCGTCTTCTGCTAGGAGGTGGCCATCCTTTTGCCAGGTAATACTCGGAGAAGGGCTGCCACTGGCGACACAGTCCATCACCGCAACCTTGTTCACAAGCACAGTCACTTCTTCAGGCAGATCGCCATCAGCTCCACTGATGGACGGTGGTACTACAAAAGAGCAGAACATGATAAGAATATTGTGACTTAGTATCACCCAGTGGTTTTTGTTGTTTGTTTTTTTTTAAGGTTGCCCACCAATCTTTTAGATTGAGTTTTTATAAAAAAGTAGCGAAATCTTCAGTGAATACAGTGAAAGATAATAAAATCCCAAGAGTAGTTCAGCTGGAACAGATCAGTGTAACTCGAGGGACTGCAGGAGAAGTACGCTTATGCACAACAGCCATAAAGAAGAAGAGGTGAAAACTCATTTTCCAGTTAGTCCGTCACATTCTTTGCTGCCAGAACAAAAGAGGATTTCCATGGCAGGCCTCTTCCTAACAATAAACCATTGTTTTTCAGTGGTAGATACAGAAAGAGAGGTAAAAAAATAAGCATTTCCCAAGGCAAAACCCTTGAGTACATCAACAGAAACGCAAGCAGCACACCAAAGCTTTCTGTGCAGCGTTTGTAAACAGAGCGTACAAAAAGGACTCTGCAGGCATTCAACGGTTGATCTAAATCATCAATTCCCTTACACCTTCGGGACTTTTGCAGGTATTTTAGACAATGACGAGCAAAATAAGGAGAGAGAAAAGTTTAGGAGGTCAGAATTTTGAACTGGAAACTGGATAGGGAAGAAGAGACACCAAGATAAAACCTGGGTTTCTCCATAGACTTTTCTTTCTGGTGCAGTGTAACAGGGATAACACAACTGAGTTCCCATAACAATAACCTAAACCCGCACTGAACTAACATCATCAACGCTATTGTCATGCAATTCTGCATACGTCTACAAAACTCTAGCACCTTCCATAAACACATTCATTTCATAGTTTACAAATAGGCAGACTTTACAAACTTTAAAAACATGAAGTAAACCTCGACTCTAATGCTTCATTAGGTTCTACACAACTCTTTATTTTTGTCTTTCCAAAGAAAAAGGAAAGCAGGATAGCTCACAGAGCACGCGGACATCGTAATGAATGGAATCCTCCCCGGCTTCGTTTACCGCCACACACATGTATCTCCCGGCATCTTCAGCCTGCGCCCGGGGAATCTGCAACACTCGGCCTCCTGCAGGGAAAATGCCATCAAGATTTAAATGCAGCTTCAAGCAGTTTCCAACTTTTCCACACCACAGTTCACTGGAGACCTGAGCAAGTAAATTTATGAATGGTCAGCATTTGTTCTGAATTATAAGTAACTACAGACTTTCCTTTCCTAGCTGCTTTTTCTAGTGGCAGATACTTGGAATTCAGCAATGTTCATACTGAAACGTTAGAAAAGAGTAATTAATTCCACAGAAAGGAATAACGTTCTTCAGCAATATGCAGCCAGCCATTATTCTTCAATCAAAAATAGAAATATTTCTCAGCAAGATGACAGAGAACTAACGGGCAAAAGGAAATACGAGCACAGAATATTCTGGTAAAGCTGTTCCGAATTGAAAAAATTCACTTCTGAAGCTTATAGCCATATACTATTTTTACTTTTCATTCTATTCCTCATTTAAAGCAGAGCCACATAAATAGCTTCAGAAGGAGAGGAGAGATTAGGAATACAGTCTGGGAGCGGCTGTCACTGGTGTCCCAACAGATGAGGAACAGGTAGACAAAAAGACGTTATCCCCACTGCTGCCCTTCTTTACACACGCCATCCAAAGCCATCCTCCGCACGGCAAGGCTCCTTTTTGCACCCTCAGCATCGTAAGCACCTCTTCTCTCCCCTTCCCCTGGGAGGCTAAGCAGGAGCTCATGGCTGTTTTTCTGCTGGAAACGTTATTTCCATGCCTCGCTCCCTGGTTAAGAGGCTTTTCTACTTCAATTATGATTTTGCCAAAGCAAAACTTAGTAAGGAAATAAATCCTTATTGGCAGGTAGCAGCTCCAGACTCCTCTAAGGTTGCTAGCCAAGGCATTTTGTCTGTACTGGAGGCAGGTCCAAGCCCAGTAGCTCCCCAGGACTCCTCCCAGGAAGCTCCAACATTTCTTGGCCACCCCTGGAGACAGCTGACTTTGGCAGGTACCAGCCCCAGACTCCTCTAAGGTTGCTCTCCAAGGAGGTTTGTCCATCCTGGAGGCAGGTCCGAGCCCAGTAGCTCCTTCGGAGTCCACCCAGGCAGCTCTGACATGTGATGGCATATCCTGGAGCGCGTGGAACTTGGCTGGTAGCAGCCCCAGAGTCCTCCAAGGAATCCACCCGAGGAGTTTGATGAGTGTTGGAGGCAGGTCCATGCTCTGCAGCTTGCTGGTAGTCCTGGCAGGCAGCTTTGGAGGGCTTTGACCTTCCCTGGAGGTGGCTGGATTTCCTGGGTAGCAGCTGCCAACTCCTCCTCGGTAGTTAAAAGATTTCTCCATGTAGGACTGAGGGACGCTGCCGGTAGGTCAGGCATCATTGTTGTATTTTATTTTTCAATACGTTATATGATGTGTTAAACGGTCACATTCGCACCATTTTAGGGGCTACTTTTTAAATGAAAGAAGGAAACCGCTCAAGTCCAAGGACTGCAGAGAAACATTCCCAGTCAAGAAAGTCCGAAGGGAACATTAATGCAGTGTTTTGAAGGGGAAAAGTTTATTACTACCCAAATACTAGCACTAACACCATTTCTTAAGCTCAGAGAGCGACATTTTAATACTGACCTGGTAATATTAGTATTTTATCACTAGAGCTCAGAGGATCGCCGTCTTTATACCACGTAAGAACGGGAGGAGGAACAGCATTGGTCTCACAGTACAGCGAAAGGGGATTGTTGACAATCACGTCTTTACTTTCTCCACCTCTTCCTGCATCTACCGTGTTACCGGCTTCCCATTCCTTATACGGCTTGTGGAAACTAGGAGGAACTACAACCGAGGAGGGGGAAAAAACGTTAGGATTTCACAGTGGAAACAGCTAGTTTTACAGTCAAGAAATGAAAAGATACTGTAATTGTTAAATAGCAGCAACAAAAATTAAAGTGTATTAAATCAAAACACCCCCCCCCCCCCGCCCCCCCCCCCGAATTTAGATTAGCCAGGAAAATTCTAGTTCATCAGAATGAACAATTGAGCGATCTGCTGAATATTTTCTGAAGACTAATAAACAACAGTGTGAGAAGATTTGACAACAAAACACAGAGGGTATTAATCAACAATAATACTTAAATAGTAAGCTATCTGGTTCTACTCAAGTTCTAATTTTGTCTAAATTTTCAGAAATGACTAATGATTGTTTTCACGTATTTCCACACAGCGTGTAGGCCAACAGGATGCGTACGTCTGGGGCCTCTAACTACGACTCAATACAGATAAATAAAATATGATGTCCTAGTTTAAGCTAAATTAAAACGTTGGCATGTAGTTTAGTGGAAGATCAGAGCTCCTATGTCATTCCACTGACTTCAGAAGCACCGCATAGGTCACAAAATATGAAAGAAAGAATAATCAGATACTGTATTTCTTAAAGCTGGGCAAAATATACACGAAATAAAAATCACACAAAACACAAGAGTGCTGGATTGGACTAAGCAGGTGTAAAGGATGTAAAATTATAACGAATGCCAACATCCCAGAACATTAGAAAAGGAGGCTACCAGAAGAATTTTATTATCTGAACTCTGTTTACCTTGGATATTTACATCAAATTCCACTTCATCCTCTCCAGCAATGTTGGATGCCAGACAAGTGTAACGACCGGTGTCTGATACTTCGGCCTCCTTAATCTGCAGAGTACGGCCACTAGCTTGGATGATGACATGATCGTCTGATTTAAGTGGCTGTAATGTAATTTTACATGGAAATTAATACTTGGCAAAACACACACTACAAATGGCCATATTTGATGAAATAATATAATGTCATCTCTCTTTTGGTCAAATCCAGGTTGTTTTAAAACCCTTCCTAAGGCAGTACACTGGAGTAAGAGCACATTTTGGTTTTGCTATTTTCCTCTGCATCCTTCAACCTTTGCTGACGCTGCCAGCAAGGCCCGCTTTCAATCTCTGCAAACAAAGCCGTGGCTTAGGACACCACATACCGAGGGTCACCACTCAGGACAAGGTCCTGAGCCGGGTGCTCCCGGGACGGCAGCCTCGGCTCAGGCGGCGCAGCACAGCTCGTTCTGATGCAGCCCAGGACACGGGTGGCTTTCTGGGCTGCAAGCACACACTGCCAGCTCATGTTGGGCTTCTCGTCCCCCAACACCCCCAAGTCCTTCTCCTCGGGGCTGCTCTCAACCCATTCTCCACCCAGCCTGTAGTTGTGCTTGGGATTGCCCTGACCCACGTGCAGGACCTTGCACTTGGCCTTGCTGAACTCCATGCGGTTCGCACAGGCCCACCTCTCCAGCCTGTCCAGGTCCCTCTGGATGGCATCCCTTCCCTCCAGCGTGTCCCTTCCCTCAGACCAAAAGCTTTTCCTCCCTGAGTAAATGTGATCAAGCTCCAAGTTCCTGGAGATAGGTTTCTTTTCATGGTTGTCCGAAACTCTGCATCTTCACCCTTCTGATCTTGGTAGCTGGTCTCCTAAGAGGATCCAGTTGTACATCGCTCTGAACCCCAGCTGCAAGCTGCTGCTGAAAGGAGCAATGCCATCCCCATCAGGCAAGGGCTCTCAGGCTGATTCAACCCCTGAACTCACTGACCAAGCTGATGGCAAACCTACACATGTGATACTATCAGGTTTCTCTGAGGGGAACAACCTGATCTAGCTCATCCTAACAACCACTAGGATCTGCGACCCAGCAAGGACACGGTGTGAACATAAATCTGATGCAGCCGCAACGCAGAGATGCACAGGCTAGATGTATCTGTCCCTAGAATTTACATCACACACGACAGTAGAGTACAGTAATACAACCCGTATCTCTCACTAATGAAAACGGAATACGTTAGGGAGTCAGCACTGCACTCCTGGCCCCTGCAGGGGACAATTAATTTAGTCTGTGGATGTCAATGAAAGCCATTTGCCCAGGGGCAACCTAAGAGAAAGCTGCTGTTCCGACAGCGGCAGCAAGCTGCTTACAGCCACCGTCTGTCTTCGGGGAGCTCTCAGCTCTCCCCAACATCATTTTTCATTGGCAATACAATCAGTACACCCAGGAGGTCCCAGAATGACAGCTAATGCTGAACACAGACGGAGGGTGTACGGTTTCGCCTGTGACTCCAGGGCGTTTCTGCACGCTCGGGAAATCCAGCGAGGGCTGGTCCAGCTGCAGAGCTGCACCCATGGGAGTGCCCTACCAAGGACAGCTAAAGCAAGAGATGTTCTGCCGTCCTCTCTCACATGAGAGTTGCACCGTTTCTTGTTTATAGCCAGCCCCCGTAGAACGCACAGCAGTACGATTCTGTGGCATTGCCCTTCCAAACTGCTTCTCCTCCCGAGCGATGCTGTCGTGAAGACTGCGTGTGGCAGGAACCACGTCTCATTCCCCCTCACAGAGGATCCAGATGCTTTTGTGGCTTCGTGAGCTCTGCCAGAACCAAGTGGGAGGCTCTCCGCAACTTCTGCGAGGGCAGCGCTTAGAGGAACCAAGCGTGGGGCCATTGTAACAGGGCCACTGGGGACTCTACACAACGGCAAAGCCACACGTGGTCGTACCACGGGATGCTGCTTCCAGCCAGGGCCCCCCCTTCACAGCGCAGGCCAGCGGTAGGCCCTGGAAACTCCAGCACTGCTGTCTCAGTGGCGCTGCCAAGCACCCACAAAAACCCAAGGGTGTCCATCGGGGGAGGTCTGGCCGACAGCAAACATCCTAAGATTGGTGAGGGGTGATCCCGCCAGCAGGATGGCAGGCAGATGACTTCCTGCTGACTTCAGTAGTGCCGGCGAGCCTGTTAACGCTGCGCAAACATTCATTGATAGCGACAGTGAGCATGCAGTTGTTTCCGTACGAAATCCACCCATTCGAAGGAATGAAGTTGGTGACTGGCCTGTCCATCCTTGTACCAGCTGATGGCAGCAGCAGGAATGGCGTGAGCTTCACACTCCAGGGTAAGGCTGTGGTTTACTTTGATCTTCACTTCTTTAGGGGAGAGACCCAGCCCGGAGAGATCCCCTCTGGTAATGGTGGGTGGAACTGCGCAAAAACAAAGGGACTTTCATGACTTACTGTCTTACGCAGCATTTCAAAATGAATTGGAAAAAGGGAAAAGCAAAGGGATAAACTCAGGGAAAGCAAGTGCATTCCCCCTATAATCTGCCTCTTCCCCACAGCTGAGTTCTTATTTTTTTAGAGATATGTAAGTATTTAAAACTATTTTTAGTATATGTATTAAATATAAAAATATATAAAACTACGTTCAACAGTTTTAGACATGTAGACCTATAGTCTTACCTAGCTATAGCACTTTATTATGTGTTTGGCTTGAATTCTACAAAGTTCAGTGTACTGTAGTCATTAAAAAGCACTTTAATGGAAACTAATATTCTCAGAAACATGTGTTTGAACTGAAGTCCACGCTCAGAGTAGCTGGTCAAAACTCAACATTTCCATTCCATTGAAACCCCAATGTTGCAAAATCTCATTTCCTTCTGAATCAGCATGAAAACAGAACATTTCAAAATTCTTAAGCTACCCCCTACCCTGGTCTCGTAATATCTTTTAAATTATTTTAAATGCTTTCAAAGCATTTTCCATTCTTTGTTGAATGGGAAATTTTAAATTCTCCCTACTGCTTACAGTACCATAATAACTGACAGTTGCGATGGCATTTGGGGGTGGGGGCTTTACGTTAGTGCACAGCCATACTTCGCTAATGAACTCTTTTGTCATCTTCTCATTATTCTGGATCCAATGGGGCCTTACTAGGGACTTAGTGTAATTAAAATAACAGCATGGTTACTGTAAGGGAGCAAACCAAACTCCAATTCAGACTAGGAAACTAAAAAAAAAAAAAAAAATCATGCTTGACTGAGCCCACAATGAAGAGTTTGAGCATTAAAATGGAGTATCAGGCACAGACGCTCAAAGGACAACGTGCTGACAGGAAGCCTTGAATGGGAAAGCTTTTGTGCAGATGGAATTTTATGGAAGGATATAAAAATAGTATCCTCCTGTTTTACCTTACTCAAGAAAGTTTCCCATTAGATGTTGCGGGTCCCCACCCTCCTTTTTTTCCCTAAAATAGTTTCTTTGCTCGCGAGATTTTCTGCTCACGTCTCCCATTGAGCTGCACTCATCTGATTTGAAAATCATTACCAAAAGCATTTCGGCAGAACCTGAAGTTCAACGTTTCTGAAATGTCTTCCCCTGGGTGGTACAAAGATTTTTAGCCCAAGAGCAGCACTTGTAAAGGATGCAACAGCAAACACTATTCTAGTGCCTCTCCTCAAGCAATGCCAGGAGCTAATGCAGATGTTTGCTAAACAAAGCCGCTAACGGAAATCCTTGTATTCATCAGAACAGGTAACACTGCAAAGGGGGAAAAAATGGAATAATAAAAAAGAAAAAAAAAAAAAAAAAGATTAGAAAAAGTTGGAAATATTTCCGTACTGTAAACTTTCACTTCATAGTGTTTCAAAGTTTCTCCAGCCTCGTTCGTGGCTATGCAGGTATATCTCCCAGCGTTGTCCTCCCGCGCATTTAGAATCTGCAGGGTTCGACCACCTGCCAAAAGACATCATTCTTTAATAGTGTCTATGTTATACTCTTGCTTCCCCATTTTTTAAACAGTTTCTGCAGCATATTTTCAACCCTTTGGTCCAAAATTCTGCCCCTAGATGAGCATGAAAAACTGACTGCTTACCACCGTGTATACTGCGTAATGCCTGAGCGTGTAATTTCCAGGAGTGCTTTGGATCCCAACTCCTGTGGCTTACAGATTCTGGGAAAATTTGTTATCAGAATTCTGTACAAGAAATTTCTTGAAGATAGTTAGATAAGAAAAAGTGGTTTAGGGTCGTGCACTTCATTCACAGAAAAGGGAAAGGAGGCATAATCAATAGGACTAAGCAAGAACAGTGTGTTCATCGTACGGGGCGATGTGAGCCTCTGCTCTGAAGTGCCTTTCTTCCTAAGAGGCTCCTCACTCCCTCCGGAGAATGGACAGAAGGAACAGCCACAACGTCAGAAGAAGTGCAAACATGAATGAATTGGTAGGATTTAAGACTTCAGGACAACTTTGACGTCCATCGATTTCCTCCCCACAGAATCCCATTTATTTATGACTTATATTGTCTGCGTTCTCAGAGGTGAGCCACTATTTAATCTGGCTGCAGCTCTTTTCAGACTGCATTCCTAGAAATTGTCCCCCCATGCAGTAAGTCAATCCCTCGCTGTCAACTCAGTCTTCCTCTGAGCATTTGCAGTTAACGAAATATTTGTTCATCTACAGCACTTCAGTGTTACCAGTGAAGCTTGTTCCCATTTTCCACCTCCACAGATGCGCGAGGTAAGGGTTACTCAACAAATTAAAAATGGCAAACTACTAATGACCTAGAAAAATGTCACCTCGTTCTTTGTGCTAACATTGTTTATATCTCTCTCCATCAAATTTCCACACTTAATTTCAAGTTATTTACATTCATCATTAACTCCAATGAACCTGTTTGCCATCATTTAGCTTTACGGAACAAACAGATAAATACCTAAATACAAATGAAACACAAGGAAATAATCAGTTAATTGTGAAGCACTTGAAAATATTCGAACAGGAAATGCTACAAAAGTACAAACATTGCACTTAATAGAAATACATCCTTTGATTTGTCCAAAACACCTGTAGTAGGAAACTAAAGAATATAAGAATAGAGTGGTACGTTATTTTTCAACAACAACAAAAATTTTACCTGGCAAAATGCGGATATTTCTGTTTGATTCTAAAGGATTACCATCTTTCAGCCAGGTGATTGTAGCTGGAGGATATGAGTAAGCCTCACAAACCAGCGAAGTTGGGCTGTTGAGGATAACAGTGACTTCTTCTGCATTTCCATGGCTGTCTGTGCCCACAATGGTTGGAGACACTAGGGACAACAAATTCATTAACCAGAGGAAAGACCTCTATGAAAAGCCCATTTTCTGTTCCCTGTTCCGCCTAGGAATCTGGTTGCAGCCTTAAATAGCTGGGAGGCATTCCTTCAAGGCGCGCTGAAACCCAGAGCCAGACAACATTCATCTGCTTCTCGCGCAGCAGGCTGCCTGACGAGCCCGGGAGCGGCAGATTGGTAGGAGGCATGAGCCCAGGAAATGAGGATGTGGAAAACAAACTCGCCATTGTTTGCACTGGGTTATGCAATAACCATCGTGAAAAAAGCGAAATGCAGATGTTTCAGCTTTTACGAAGAGATCGCAATCTGAAGTGCTCTTCAGACACTCCTTCCCTGAATCCCAATCAGCCAACATCCTGCTCATTCCATACAATGTCTTGCTGCAGCTCCACAGTTTCCAGCTCTATATTGCCTAAAACCCGAAGTGCTGTTTTTATTGAACTACTATTATTTCTCAATTACTAAGCTATAAAATTTTCATCGTAGCCAGGCAACTGAAGCATTGCTGTAATTAAAGTACTACAAAATTCCAATGTGATTATCTGTTTTTTCCCCGAGATGACTATTTTCTCCGCGAGAGCCAGCCCAGCTGTCTTACCAAGTACATTAAGACTGTAACTTTTGCTCTTATCTCCAGCCGTATTGGATGCAATACATGTGTATCTCCCCGTGTCAGCGACGTGAGCGTTGGTGATTCGGAGAAAACGCCCACTGGACAGAAACTGGTGATCTTCATCCTCAGTTAGAGGCTGCCCATCCTTTATCCAGGTGATCTGTGGTACAGGGTTGCCTTAATGGAGTAGAGAAAATTGCAAATATTAGCACAGCCTCTAGGATATGCCAAGATTTCTGAAAAACAGAAAAATACAGTTTCAGATGCCCTGTTAGAATATATCCTTTGAGGAGATGTTTTGGAATATGTATTCTAAAGTCTTTGAAACTCCCAAAGTAATACACGCCTCCTCTTAAATTCCACAGGCCTTTAGAGAAGAAATATCACAGCAACTATCCTCTCGGTTACGTTTTACACAGCCTGCACAAAAAGGAGTGCTTTGTCCTGCTACCAGCACCGTGGTTAAAGCTGAAATTGAAAAAAATCCACTGAATTGAAAATTCCATTAAAACCATGCTGTTCAGAACCAACGCTGGTCGACACCATGGGTATGACTGGTAAATGTAAGTAATATTGTATACGTTTACCTATCACTTCACATGTTAGGGTAACTCTGTGCTTCTCCTTCACTTTCACGTCTTCCAACGTATTGTCACCCACGATCCCTGGAGGCACTGCAAACACACAGGACGACAACATCAGCAAGTACTACTTACCATCGCTTGAAATACAACGGACACAGTCACGGTCTCCTTCAGCATACGCTTCCCTTAATCACATCCCTCAACGAACGGCTCAGATCTACCAGAAACGGGTCCAGATGTGAGGCAGCGTAGAGCTAACCATCCTCAGGGCTAGAGAGATACTCGGGGCGCTGAGGAGCACGGCCTGTAGGGCAACGTTTCTGAGCCTGCTCAGAAGGGCGACGGTGATGAGCGCTGGTTAGCGAGGCCACGTTTGACGTTACGCACCAGCAGGTTTGCTAAGTTTGTAAACAAGTTCTAGCACCCATATTAAGCAGCAAGTGATTTATTTGTTCAAAACTGTGTACTTAAACTCTAAGAGTATTGAAAAGCATTCATCTAGGACTCTAAGGAAAGAATAGATTTATTTAAAAAAAAAAAAAGAAAAAAGTCAGCTTGTCTCTTCACATACCATGCATGGTTTTTCCTCACCAGCACGCTCAAAGCAACACAACAGATGCCCAACAAGCGGATGCCGTGTAAAGGCATCCACGTGTGTTATGCAGCTGCAGCTAATTCCATACAGGGAGGTGAACAACCTCTACAGGTCTAAAGGCACCTTGCTGTGGTACCAACGAGGTTTCTCTAGGGAAACAGAAGACAAAACCATACCCTTAAAATACCTATCCACAGTCCAGCAGCTAACTCAACACACGGAAACTCTCCCTGTACGGCTGACCAGTTATGACTTGTTTCCAGATAATCTTGGTCCACAGGACTACAGAGAGCATCGTGCTACCGGCTGAGGAGGCCAGATCATGGACGCGGTGGTGAGTAGCTCTGGGGGTGAAGAGCTCTGATCGATGACTACTTTCTAAATAGAGGCATTTGTAGATTCAGGCCAAAAGAAAACAGCGTTACAAATCAAAGTAGGCATGGAGTAGAACCAGTCGAAAAGGAGGCCTATAGTTGTGAGAAAGCAAGTCAATCTCCCCAAGATAATGGAAAGTTTTGTAACAAAAATGCTGGACTAAGGAGCCAGGTACTATGCTTTAATAATCCTACAAAATGCAAACCTTCAGCCTAGATACAAGACCTAAAGAGACAGGAATTAAAACATATTCAGCTGCATATTTGTGAACTACCAGTAAGTTGGAAGCAAAAGTTTTGTAAAAATGAGAATCACAGTAATACGTAGAATTCATTGTCAACAGAAAAAATAATGTTATACCAGATTTTTGATACTAATGAAGGGTACAAACTAGAGTGGAGAAGAAAAAAAAAAAAAGAATTGAAAGAGGTTTGCATGTGACTTGGCTGGAATGGCAAAGATACTACTTCAGCGTGGCTAAATGCCGACCTGTGAACAGGAGACGTGGTGGGATGGGGGTAAGTAGAATTTAGCCTGCAGGCTGACGGGGCCAGTACCGGCACTCTCGCCAACTTGTCACGCAGTTACGATCAAATTCCCTGCTGTGACTGTGCAAGCAATGCAAACCAGACTTTTGTATGGGCTCTAGTGACCAAATGAGAGGAGACAAAGACCCATCAACTAGGGAAGGAATTAGATGGGGGAAAATATAACCTAAAATCATAAAGTGCAGGACTTTTAAGTCAAGCCAAAAGTTACAATTCACAAATAAACATAGCAACTCATCGCTTTGGCCCCAGAATAATACAGTAAGATGTCAACACATATTAATTTCAGAAATATGACCAAGCCACACCAAACCTTTTACAAATATATACATAGTATGCTTACTGCACCCAGCTCTCCATGAAACTGGCTGGCCTGTTGCACCTCCCGCACCACTTCGGAGAAACCCTGCGATGTCTCTGCACAGATCCTATTTACAGTGAGACGGTGAATATTCCGTGTCGCTATCAGGCCACATTCCAGTAACTTTCCTCCAGAAAGACAAAGAAATGACTGGGGGGAGGGAAAAGAAGACCGAACAATGGAATTTTCCACTTAGCCCGCTTGAAATCAGCTTCACTGAGCGTTTTTCTTCAAGGCAAACAAAGCCTATGCAAGAGAGATTTCCAGAACCCTCACGAACACCCTGCTACTAAAACCCTCCAAAGAAAACAATGAAACAATGAATGCTTTTCAGCTTTTATCCTTCTCTTCCATTCTACCAGACTTACACTTCCATGAGCTCATCAAACAAACATGAGCTGACATGAACGCGAGTTATCATTTACAGGCTGACTATGCGAAAGGCAGCTGAAGGCAAGGGGAGCCGAGAGCGCTCAGCACCTCAGAGAAAAGAAACGTATAGGAAAATTCTACACGGCAATGCTGTCAGACAACCTGCATCGGGCCTGGTAATTGTTGATAGAACTAACAAATAGTTACTAAACCAAAAAGCAGTATTTTCTGGGAAAATACCGGTTTTTCAAAATGAGTAATGTGACAAAATGGCACATTAAGGGTTCCAATTAGCCACCTCAAGAGCCCGCTGTACCAGCCCTTGTCCAAACACGTTAGCGGGATCGCCCACTCCCACACGTGGTTTATACGATACCCAACCCTCTACTGACTGAAAGTTTCCACTGGATCCGAGACGTCCCTTTTGCAAAAATGATTCCAGCTCCAGTGTTTAATTTCTCTGTCGGTCTTGGCTCTGCCATCGCATCTTTTGTTGCAACAGATCGGCACTATGACGCCACTCAGCCAGGCACATCATACCCACCACCGCACAGTAATGCTGGCTTTAATTCACGAGTATTATTCACATGGGGTTGCACCTTTCTGCATTTGAGTGTTAGGTGCAACAGATTCACACGAATTTCATGTGGTTTCCTGGGGCTGTAGTCTTCTTTTGACTTAAACCTGCTTAAATTTAGGCCAGTGCCAAAAGAAACAGCACTGCTCCCCTGGCCGCGCTTGGCATCTTCCTTTCAGCAGTACCGCGTTTCCAGGCTGCGTGGGGAACCAGCAGGGAACCCATCTGGCTGAAAACTGCCCCGGCCAGGAAAACACAAACCCCACCTTTCCACATCGCCTCTGAGCTGCTTCACCTCGCTCGTCACGCCCAAGGGAGAGCGAAGCTATGAGCAACGAGAAACAGAAGAGAGGACGGGAATCCGGCTGCCAGCGTCCCCCAGACTTCCATCCAACCGAAATAACGACCCAACTGAAGCCAGTTGCATCGACACAGTTCCTTTTCGGAGAAGAAACAAACCGACCACAAAACAGAAGCAGCTGCCGGTTATTCCAAATTATGCCTGAAGAATCTTAGTTTTAAAAACTAAACAAACAGCAAATTCACACGCAGAAGGAAAAGTCTTTAAAACCTGATTTCCTGACCGTGTTATCAAATGCACTTTTTTTTCCCCCCTAAGGACATATGTTTTGGCATAATAATCTTTACAATACCAGCCAGGTATACAGTAGACCCCCTTATCATCTTCTACTGTAGCAGAAATTATCACGTACTTACCTAGAACAGAAAGGTCAAAACCTTTCCTCACTTCCCCCGCAGCGTTGCTCACCACACACGTGTACTGCCCTTCATCTGCTGCGCTCGTGTGTGTCAAACGCAGCGTTCTGCCCCCTGAGGAGAAAGCCAGAAACAGCCAGCCATTGAAGTCCTGCTCCAACCAACACGCTCCCCGACTGTCTCTGCTAACTCCGTTTTTTTAATGTTTTGGTTACATTTACAGCTGTATTTCCCTCTATCTTTGTAAGGTGCTTTATTCTGTTAACAAACGGTACGAGTTACTCTTCCTCCCATCATTTCTGTACACCTGCTCAGGCCCTCAGCTCCGCAGCGCTTTTAGATCTGTGCGCAATATTGATGATGCTATTCTTTCTCGTCAGTAACTTCCAAACTCCCCTAACATATCCCTTTTCTTTTCCTCCAGAAATTACACTTAAGTGAACTTGGATCAGCACAGACACTTTCGATGTTGTTGCGACACGCAGGATTTGTGCACGTTCTTCTACGCAGGAAATTGATACAGAATACAGCGTCTCAGCGGGATTTTTGCTCACGCGAGTACTTTGCTATACTGAGAAACGGGATGACTACACAGGGAAAATAATAAAGCCTCATCAGGGGGTGGGGGGATGTACGCATAAAGATAAGTTTATTTTTATAAACACATACAAACGGTTCTTAAAGGTCCTTTCGCGTGTACAGATAAGGACTAAAATTCCACTCGTCTCTTCTGGCATTTGTATTAATTGTGCTAGCAATAATAATCACAGGTGACAACAGCACTGGTGTAAAGGTAATGCTTTAAAATAACAGGTTTTTCTTAAGGCTAAAGCAGAGCAGTTGTCAGAACACATTTGCAGAGGCATGCTAGTTTAAAAGGAAGAAGATTTGCAAGTACGTTTGACCAAAGGACCAAGACTATCCCCGCTTTGCCATAGCAGAGTAACTTCTCTCTGCTTCCTCGATGGCAGAGGAACAGCAAAACAAACATCGGCGAGCATTCAAGTGTGAAACCAAATGTGGTGGCCATCCTTCAGCCTCTTCCAGTTTCTCGTTAGCAGCTCCCACGTTAGCGATCGTTACCACAGTACAGCACATCCGAACTGCGCGTCTCCTGCCTGCGGATATCCACAGGGTCTCGTTATTGGGATACATCCCAGAAATTTATGGTCCTGGTCACGTGCTTTGAAGGAAGAAACCGCTGAGCCGGCTCATGGATGCGGCTCTGCCCAAGGAATCCTACCTTCTGGGAAATGGAGGAAGGCTCAGTTCTTGCAGCCTCACGTCACCCTGATCCCTTCTCCCATCCCCACCCTCAACAACGCCACCTAAGCAGCAAAATGAAGGAGACACCTGCCTGCAGGAGACGCTAGCTGTCTCTGGCATCACGTACCATAGCACGCTCAGGCAGAATATGATTTTCTACATTTAGCTAAAACGTAATAAAAGCTTTTCTCCTTCCTAAAGCCAGTGTGCAGCTTAGCGCATGGTGTGCAAGGGAAGCAGATGTGGTATGGTGAAATCTCTTTCTTTTTTTTCTAAAGGATCTGGAGGAAACATCATCAAAAGGAAACATAAGCATAGTATCTGAATTAACAGATTAAAAGTTGCCAGCAGCGTGTCCACACATTTAAATCACCTTCAATGCCAAGTATGTTTTCAATCAACAGAACCAAAATCTTGCTTTGGCAAAGTATTTAACTCATAAATTAGTCAAAGAGGGGGATTTTGTTGTTGTTGTTGTTGGTTTTGGGTTTTTTACAGCTGCACAAGCACAAATGAAGTTCCAAATGCCGTGTTGGTTACAGTTCACTACCACAACGCGTAGTTTTCTAAAGAACCGCCCAAAAGCACAAAGTTTGCTGGAAAACAAAGCACTGAGCTCTGGCCTGTTTCCCCACTCCCACTGCAGCTAAAGTTCAGAGACAATAAACCTCTTTTTGTCTCTCACCCTCCCTGACCCTGCGATCCGGGTGGTGATATTAGCGTGGGTGTAGAAATCAACAGACAGAACAGAAAGAATCGAGCCCAGAAGACATCAGTTTTGTTGACGGTAACTTCGCACCGAAAGGAATGCACACCAATTCAGACAGTCAGATTTGTACCAGACAATAATCAGACACCCACTCCTTTTTCCACGCACCACACCTAACAACGGGAAAGCAGAAGACAGGCCTACCTGTAATGTTAAAAGCTACACTGATGAAAAGAATCCTGACAAATTTCAGCTTCAAACCCAATCTTAGCTGAGCATCTGAACACCTTCCAGTGCCTTTCCCCGTCTGACAGTTTTCGTGTGTTCCTGCTGGAGGATGGCCTGGCTTTGTACGGTGGCTATGTCAGAGTATTGGAAACTTCATCGAAACTTATTTTCATGAGATTTCTAGCTGTGAGTGGCAAACCAAGATCAAAGAAACATCTCGGTTGACATCTGCACACATCTCAGTTGTAACCAGATACTTAATGACATCTACGCACTCCACAGAGCTGATCCCCAGACATGTGAAGTCAACGCAAAACGTGCTGCCTGCCTGGTACACGTTTTCTGTTTGTAGTCTCGAGGGCTCCTGTCTCCATTTCCTGCTGTAAACACAAAGCTTCAACATCACCGCAGCTGCCAGTCAAGTGCTCTCGCTTCCCTATGGTATTGCAGGAAGAAGGTCTGCAGGAAGACTGAGCCCCTCCTATTTCAGACACCTCTACCGATTACTACTGTCGTAAAAAGGCACCGGAACTAGTTCTTTGTAGGTTATTCCAGCTCGAAAATCGAGATCCCTGACGTTTCTCTGCTCATCTGTCACAAGTTTCTCCAGATCCCTTGGACTAGTCTTCTTGCTAATGCAGCGTTCTGTGCTGTCTTTGATCACCTAATTCCAGCTTTTATTTGTTTATTATTTTTTAATCAGATGACACTCTGAAGATCAGATTCAGTTAGCCCCAAGGCCAGGAAGTATTTACATGCATTAATTTCTGAGGTTCATGAACAGGTTTCCCTTTGGGTTTATATAGAGGTGTACAGAAGTGAAAGATGTGTTTTGTTTACTGTCACTTGTATTCATTCTCTCAAAGGTTTTTCCTCTTTAAAAGGTAAAATAACTGTGGAGAGTTAGAGAAAACGAATCAAACGGGAGAGCGAATGCAGTTGACAAAGCAAGCTGTTACCATCTGACGTATTTCTGGCAATAAGCATCGGACTAACACAGACTAACGGCAAGAAAAACGGCCTCTTCCAGGTCACAGCCCAGTCACCACGCCTTTGGCCAAACACGCAGAATTTGGGAACAGCTTGAAAAGTTTACGTTAGCTACTCACCAGGCACTCCGGCCAGTCGGACCCATTCACGGAAAAGCTTGGCATTGAGTAACAGTTCCTCTTCCCGCCTTGTCTTTACAGGTTATTAAACCAAACCTTCTTCCATGTGAACCACCTGCCCTACAGATGCAGAGGGCCCTTCTCCCCCTTCCTTTTGTTTTTTTAAATAACTACAGCTTTCGTACCTGAGAGGATTCGCACTGAGTTGTTCAATGTGACAGGCCACCCGTTCTTCAGCCACGTTATTGATGGCAAGGGAATTCCTGAAGCTTCACAAACCAGAGAGACAGGATTCTTCTCCACAATGCTGATGTTTTCAGGTGTCTGCAGGTGACCAGCAATACTTGGGGGAACTACAGAAAAGAGTAGAGAAAAGCCATACTTCAGAACAAATAAAAATGAATTTTGCTCTTAAAACATTCTGTCATCCAAATAATAATTGACTGAGGCTACGAAAAGCTTGGCAAGTGAAGAGCTACAAAACGGAGACATTTAATACTATATATTAATGACATTTCCTACTGTGTAACAGCATGGAAATATTACAATTAAATTCTATCAGTTCTATTACCTTTATTTTATGGCTTAAGATCCGTAGCGAGTAACAGTTTATAGATGTTCTGTCCATTCTACGCTAATTATAATTTCCAGTATCTAATGAAACACTAGGGAAAATGCTAACACTGACAGAACTATATCCTTTTTCTAATGGAAAGACCAACCCCCTATTAAAATAACTACCACAAATTTCTTTTTGGCTTTTCTCTGCTAGGCATAAGAATATTTCCACTTTGGAAGCAGTTCTGCAGTTCTTCAGTTTATACTTCAGAACATAAAGCCCAGGGTCAAGAACTGACCAACGTCCTCCAGCACTCTGAGTAGCCTGAGGAGGTTTAAAGTTTCTCTCTCCTACCCAGAAGGTTGATAACACTGTACAGCAAATATTCAAAATTAAAAAAATAAAACCAATAAATAATTTTGGCTTCTCGTTTTCAATAACAAAAATTCCTGTGCTTACTTTCACAGCAAAAACATGAATATTCAGTGTTTGAAGAAGCATAATAAATCGTGCGCAAAAGGCAATGTGATGTTCCGATCAATGCCGTCAAGTCAAATCATGGAGATGAATTAGAGTTGGAAGTACCACCTTGAAATTCTTTGGATTGTGGAAACTGGGATAACCTGGTAATTAGATACTGGCTGCCCTCAGGTAACGGTCATCTGGTAGCAGGCACTAGCTGGGTGTTCTTGGTTAAACTTTGATTTCTATCTCCCACAACAGAGTATTTCCCACCATGACACTCACCCCAGTATCGTATATAATTACACCGTATCTTGGTTTTCTCCTCTTGGGAATGGAGCAACTGGGGGTGGATTGATATTAACAGGGACAGAGGTAAGACTTTACAATATTCAGGAGCTACAAACTGGATTTGGATTTTTCTAACACTGCAAGTGAAACGCATCACGTGTAAAGCCTGCGTAGGTATAGGTGGTGCGTTGAGCTACACAACTATTTCTTGGAAGTCCTTGGGTGAATTTAAAGGTCTAATGTGTTTCTGTTAAGCCTGCCCCATTTTACACATACTCACCGTGAACATTTAAATCGTATTTTCTGTCAGACAACCCTGCCACATTGGCAGCAACACAGACATAGCGGCCGGTGTCGGACACCTGGGCGTTTTTCAGTTGAAGAAAGCGACCATCACGAAGTATCGCTACGTCCCTTCCACTGACCAGCGGCCGGCCATCCTTCATCCACGCTACTGCCGGTTCTGGAATGCCCTGTACCTCGCACTCCAAGGAAATGTCATTTCCTTGGGTAACAACGACTTCTGATGGGTGGTTACCACTGTTTAATATAGTTGGTCGAACTACGAAAGAAAAAGAAACACAGTTTAGACGTCAACTGAAAGCTACATTTCAGGATCTTCACCTGTTTCTGAACAAAACAGTCAAGTTTGGCAGATCAGCGTGTTAATAAAGACGGGTTACTGCGGGTTACCGCTGGCAAATCAGTTAGGGGCACTCTGCGATTCATAGCATTTTCCGCAGGGCTGAGACACGACAAATAACCTCCTCTCCCCTCACCCCTAAAGGAAAAGTGTTCTTAAAAAAAAGGAACTTCCAGGCAATATTTAAAATGCAAACAGGAGACAAAATTAAAAGACTGCCCAAAATTTTGTCAATTCCTACAGATTTTATAAGATTGTCTCTTTCATGGGATTGTTTAAAAATACCTCCTTTTATTCCAGACTGAAATACAGAATTTGCAGTAAAATTGGAAAATCTAAGTTCAGCTAGTTGTCATCACTACTGCAGTTGGGTGACAAGGAACATGACGCTGCCTAAGGAGTTTACACCCCTGTAATCATCTGCAGCCAAATGCACTTTCAACAGGGATGTGCAATGTCTTCATCAAGCTCCGAGTCCAAATTACCAAAATTTTAATTACTTAACGTTCTCCTCGGAGTACCCTTAAATTGTCCTTTACTCTCGGAAAATCTTGCAGCTTAATACTTATAACACTGTTGCAGAACCGGTAAACTACGAGCAGAATTTTTCAAGGTAGCTTACTGTATACTTGCAAACTGTATTCTTTCTTTGCGCTCCCAGCTACATTCGAAGCGATACAAGCGTAAGATGCAGCATCAGACTTTTCAGCAATTGAAATCTGTAGCTGTCTGCCTCCAGATAATAGCCGCACCCTTCCTGAAAGGTCAGCCACCAGCGGAGAGCCTGCAAGAGACATTCTTTCCGATAAAACCACAGAAAATGGTAATGAGCTCGCTCACGTGGGGTGAAGTCCACTGGCTCATTTAAAAATTACCAAGATGCACAACTGTCCAGTTTAGAATCGCTCTGTCAGAGTTTTCCCAGGCATCAGAAACTTCACGCAAGCAGATTCTGAGGACTTCTCCTTTTAATTGCTGACTTCGTGACACAGAGCAACCCGAGTTAAAGTACAGTAACTCTCACCACACTCGCATCCATCCAGAAAGTCTTGGACGTTTCCACTGAGCGGCAAATTCAACATTTTTAGTAAAATCGGACTCATTGTCCAGTATACAATCATCTCACCCAGCGCAGCCAGTGCTCAGAAACATGTAATTTAGTCTTCAGAGCCAGACCACCTGAGGATGGTGTGTCACAGCACACAGGCATACAGTTCTGCCCAGGAAACCCTCAGCAGAAACGTGACAGCAAAATAACATTGCATTCTCTGAGGAGAGTTTTCAGTCTTGGAGACCTCAGGGTAGGCAACTTTCTTCACCTTTACAAACCCCAGGCAGCCCTTTGCGACCCAGGGAATACACCTGCCACTGATAATTCTTCCAATTCTTTCATTTCCCACTCGGGTATTTAAAATCCTCTCTATGATAACTGCACCAAATATCAAATGTGATAAAAAAATATCGCTCTCAAGTAACACTCTAAACTAACTAACTGCCTTTCTTGACTTTCCAACAGGTTCAAGTTTCCTTTCTGCCATGTAAGCTTATACACTTTAGCCTAGCAGTACATTATTAAAACATCTCAAACAATGCCTTTTTGGCTTCCAAGAGACAGGATTTAATAAGAACTTGATAAACTTTGTGTTCTCTGAAAATTTTATGCAGTAAAAAAAGTATTTTGTAATTAAAATCTGCTCTTTCCACAAGCCAAAATTAATCAAGGTAGGCAAATACCACACTATATTGTGCCTTCTACAAAAACACAATGATTAATTACACAAGAATTACCATACTGAAGAGTTCAACATCTTACTTCATCTAATATTCTGTCTCCAACAATGTCCATGCTTAAAAGATGTTAAAAATACCTGCTTTTGTCTACAGATTCATTAGAAGGTGTTTGTCAATGTTACTTCAACCCCTAAAGCAAAAAGGTGTGCAGACTACTCCTAAATATTAAGATGGGATGAGAGAAAGGTTCAGTAAATCTCAGAAGCAATTACTACAACTGGATGCATTTTCATCGCTTGGTGGTACGCCATGGCTGCAAATTTGAAAATAACTGAGAGGATACGTCGATGGTATGCGGAGACCCCCAACTCAGCACCGCAGACTTGACAGGGGCTCACAGCCTGGGCTCATGGCTGGGATCCACAAACAACACACAGAATCACAGAATCACAGAATGGTTCTGGTTGGAAGGGACCTCACAGCCCATCCAGTCCCACCCCCCTGCCATGGGCAGGGACACCCTCCACTAGCCCAGGTTGCCCAAAGCCCCATCCAACCTGGCCTTGAACACTGCCAGGGAGCCAGGGGCAGCCACAGCTTCTCTGGGCAACCTGTGCCAGGGCCTCAGCACCCTCACAGGGAAGGATTTCTGCCTCACATCTCATCCAGATCTCCCCTCCTGCAGCTCCAGGCCATTCCCCTTGTCCTGTCACTCCCTGCCCTTGTCACCAGCCCCTCTCCAGCTTTCCTGGAGCCCCTTCAGGGACTGGAAGGGGCTCTAAGGTCTCCCCGGAGCCTTCTCTTCTCCAGTCTTGATGCTGTCTTGCTGCGCCATGGCAAATAAGCAGATTGAGACGGGTTAAGTGCTTCACTAACACGTATAAACTGTCCATTCCTATGGCAGCTCTGGAATCTCTGCACGGTGCTTCTCTTGCACATCTTTGGGAATAGTGACTCCTAATCCAAGCAGAGGCGAGTTAAAGGGAAGAGAATAATCTACGACTGTGGCTCATTTTACTCAGTATCAGGATTCTTTAGATATCTGTGTGTTTGAACTCCTCAGAACACACTATCTAAAATGTTCACAGGAAAAAAGAAAAACCAGCAGGCCCGAATTATCACGTTTGCTTTACAAAACAGACAATGGATGGTTACTCACCATTCTTTTTCCAGGTCAGACTGGGTGGTGGGATTCCACTAGACTCACAAATCAGGCTTATCAAGCTCCCTTCGATTACTGTCAGCTGAGAGATGTCATCTGAGCCATAAATACTTGGTGACACTGAAAAGAAATGCCAAACAATTACAGCGTTTGAACCAAAACGTTATCGGCCAACGTTAAGACCCAAATGACCCTCATAGAAATTTGTCCCATTAGGCTCTGAAGCAATTACAAGGTTGTACTCGCTTGCTGACAACGCAGACCAGATCCCGGGTGGGGAATAACACGCTGACTGCGTCACCCTGCCAGCCTCTGAGGTCCGGTGCGTGCAGGGGCTCTACTCCTGGCTGACTCCGGAGCGGACCGCACACAACAAAGCCGTTTCTGGGAATTATCTAAACTGGCTCCAGCTCGAAGAGCCTGCCGTGTTCAGGGCCTTAGCTTGGAAACCTACAGATATCATCATCAGTCGGACAGGGACTTTTAAAATTCAGCCCCAGTTTTCCCTCCTGCAGCAAGACACTGGCCGCCACATCCAGCGCTAAGGACCCCATCCCCTCGATTGCCCCGCTGTAGCAGAGTGTTGGCTTTGCCCTACAGCTCTGTGACTCTAAACCAGCTGCAGACAAAAGGGAGCACTGCTTGCACTCTGATTCTCGGTCTTCAAGAACTTCAGTTCAGTCACCAGGGAAGGGATAATTGCCTTCTTGAAATGGGGGAACCATTTTCATCAGCTGAAAACAGTGTAGGGAGCACTTGAAAAGAGACCCAAAAAAAGCAGAGGAGAACACAAGCTGAACCTGGAGAATAAAATCTCACTAGTGAACGACTTATCCAGCACATTTTCAACGCACGTGATAGTAGGCAGCTTCTCCTTCTCACCCCTCGAACTCTTTGTTTAGCAGGAACTAGAGGTATGGGCTTCAAACCGACGGCCTGCAAAGGGCTTCATCGCACGGCCTGCCTTCAGCCTTTGCCTCGTCCTGCTTCTAGTCGAAACCTTTGTGCCATTCTCTGAGGAGGCACATCTTACGCTTAGCACGTGGGCTGGTTCCAGGAACCAGAGTTAGGCCTCAGGATCTCACCAATCCTCAGGAGGACACATTTCTTGGATTTAAAACTTAAAAATATGGCAAGCAGGACTTTTGGTCCCTGGGTGTAAACAAAGACGATAATTCTAAACACTTCTCCACAGATGACTTTCACAGGCAACTTTTGGTTTCCATTAAGCTTATTCCATCAAAGCTGTTAACCAGCAAAGAATTATCCCTCCTCTCCAAATCCTACTGAAATGGTCTCACTGCACAAAAGAACAAATCCACATCCCTCCAGCAGCAAACGTCCTTTGCAACGCTGCAGATCCTACAAATCTGGGGTAGGGAGAGATGGCAGGTGAAGATGACAGGCACAGTAAACGGGTATACGCTTTAGCATAGGAAAATCGCATGGTCTTGCATGGTACCACAATATCTACCTCTAATTTAAACACTAGGAATGTTTCTTTTTAATAAATAATGACTGAATTCTGTACTAAAAATTGTAGTTTTATCATTACAAACCCCATTAGATAATTCTAGTCTTGTGATTTCAAAGCAAGAAATTAATTTGTAATAAAAAAGGCACATTTTAATTTGCATATGA
Organism: Balearica regulorum gibbericeps; assembly: GCF_011004875.1. Lineage (NCBI taxonomy): Eukaryota > Metazoa > Chordata > Aves > Gruiformes > Gruidae > Balearica > Balearica regulorum. Next base: position 33,047,366 of record NC_046191.1, on the reverse strand, counting down.
GGAGAAAATGATGGTGCAGAAAAAAACATTCAAAATCCATTATTAAAGTAAGTGTCCTGAGGCACATTCATCATCTAGCCACAGAAAAATTTTACTAAGGCTATTTTTACGATTCAGTGCTAATAACTTTGCAGAGCAAACAAAGCTAGGTAAACCAACGTCTTTGCCTGAACTTCCATGCTTCAGCATTTAACTAAGTGGAAAGTCGACAGGTTACTTTAAATGGCATTAGAGTGCACAAATAGGAGCTACAGACGCAAACCCAGTAGTTCTAGTTCTAAACTACCACCACGCATGCAAACGCAGCCTGACAAAGGCCTACGAAGTAGCTGGTATTAATTTAGAACCAAACCAAAGCAATTTGAAAAATGCGTGCACTTTCTCGGGACTGTTAAACTACAACAAATATAATAACATCTCCCTGCATGAGCCTCAGCAATTAAGTGGTTATGAACTACGGAGGATTTTAGCGTCTCACAGCATAATTTCACTCTGAGCTCTGTTCCCATTCCTGGAATAAGCTTAATAAATCTTACCCCAAATATTGACATTATAGTTCTTTTCAGTTTTCCCAGCAACATTTGTCGCTTCACAAGTGTAACGGCCAGTGTCCTGTACTTGAGCTCCTTCAATCTAGGAAGAAAATGAAAACCCGGATTTCTTCTTCTTACATTATTATACATGAACCTTGCAGGGAGAGGTTGTTCAGGTTTCAATTTTTATTTTTACATCTGTCTCTCTAAATATTAATAACACAGCATTACTCCTGCAAAATCTGTATGCAAACATCTAGATGTCTCTGACTTCCCTCACTCTTCACCCACTACTCTCTATTGCTATTCCATCTCCAACAGGTATCGAGTGCCTCCATACTCCCCAGAAAGCAATCGCCAGCGGAGCCTGACCGCCCTTTTTACCTTCAGCACACTTCCATCCTCAGAGACGCTAAGACCCGGCTTCTTCAGCAAGGGTCGTCCATCCTTGAGCCACGTCAGCACGGGTGGGGGAATGGCATTGCTCTGGCAGAGCAGCTCCACTGCTTGGCTGATGAGCACAGAGACGTTTTGTTCCTCTCCCATGATGTTTGGGGGAACTACAGCAAACAACCAAAACAAAGGACCTTTGGGCATTGCAGACTTCCCAAAGGAAGCACGCTGTAGAGCTAACAGTTCGTTTAACAAAAAAAAAATGGTAGTTACTACCTTTCTGACACAGAACTTCAGTCTCCTTTACGTGACAAAAAGCACCGGCATAATTTTTGTTACTTACAGAACATCCTCTATGCAAGATACATGCTAGTGAGATATCGGCTACAGAGAAACCATGTGCAAAAGCCAAGACTAGCAAAAAAATACTTGAAATATAGCTAGAAAGGAAAATCACCAGTATATAAAGAATGGGGAAGTACATTCCTGTTAAGAAGAAAAAGAGCTGATGAGTGAAAAGGTTCACAAGATAATAATCAGACCCAGAAGCTGAAAATGTCTGAAACTTTTCCAGACAGTGCCAGTACGGATAATTGCCTTTACGGACAACTCTGACTTTAAGAAGAATTTTGGCTAGAGAGATGGCCAAATCCAGAAGACAGAATGAGAACTTACATTGTTCCAGCCAAGCGAATGGGTTAATGACTTAATCATCAAGTCATTACCTACAATTACTTTATTGTCTATCTGGTTTGTGGGGTACCTGCTAGCTAATTGCTGCAATAGCTGGCACTGAGCACTCTATTTAGATTTGTACTACAGTTTCAGTGAGAACCTCATTATTAGGCTATCACTTCCAAATTACAGGGTAGAAAAATCAGCTTTTGGAATGAAAGTTTTCTGTGTGGAAGGAAAAAAAAAAATGCTTCTGGACACTTAAATTGAAACCCATTAACTGTTCTTGAATAGTGTCAAGATTTAAGAAAACACATTTCTTCCCCCAGTTTTCTAATTATTTGTGTTTCCACAGTCAGAAAAACAAAGGAACGCAGACCAAAGTTGGGAGAGCTTGTCATGCACACCACGGCCAGGCAGGTCCCTCCTCCTCGTCACCTACAGGTAACGGCAGCAAACCGCAGCCAGCAGAAGTGCTTTTACTCAAGCACCATCCAGAAGGGAATTCCTGTTCATGCTCTTAGCAGCATATATGTTCTTAAATCCTTCAAGCAAGCCATAGGGATCCCTTTTCCTTTCATATGTTTAAAAACATAAAGCACATTCATTGTAAACTCTCGACATTAATGCAACATAATACCTGCAATTAAAAGATTTACAAAATCAGAACTCTCCCAGCAAGATTTACTTTGCCTGGTTACATGTATCCAGTGGGATTTTTACGCTTGTTGTGTACTAAGATTGTTCAGTTTGCCCCAAAAAAGTTGACCAGGGCCAAATATAAGAACCTTTGTTGTTGCATTTCCTTCGCTTTTTCATTTTGCAATCTCTTACTCCAGAAACTGCATGTCTGATTGCACAGAACAGCGGGGTAAGACGAAGGGAAGCAGTGGGACTGTCTGTGAGAAATACTCTGCGCTTCAACAAACAGATACTGAATTAATTAGTACATGTGAGATTATAAAATGTCCCCAAGTGGTACTCGGTAAACCAGCAATACAGTTCTCGAGACGTCCTGAAAAATAACATTAACAATAAAGCTTTGTTGTTCTTGCACAGGAAGTACTAAGCAGAGCAGCTGATTTCACAGTTTGGAAATAATTTAGGGAAAAGTCTGGTCTCTGTGGATAAGAAATACAGTAACTGAAAAAAAAATCTGTTTATCTTACTTTCTTTGTAGAATTCACAAAGGCCCAGATTCTTTACGAGCGCTGTGGAACTGAAAATTGGAAGCTGATCCATTACTGCAGAAGGCAAATTTATTTCCAAATACTTTTCCACCAATTACTTTTCCTCTCAGCTAAATGAATTGAAATGTATTCAAAAGGAAACTGAGTTTATGAAACACAGAGCGAGACAGACACTAACGCATTTGTTTCTGAAGGAACAGGGTTTAAAATTAATCTAATTATGCTCATGGTAACTATACCTTACCCAGATTGTTCCAACTCCTAGACTGGCTCAGGGCACCGCACATTTCTAACCACCTGAGCTCCAACTGCACTCCAAATTATTTTCCTCCTCTGGCTTCTTGCTCAGATTACCCATATGAGGCGAGTCCTAAGAGTAGTATTACTTTTTGGTGACAGCCTCACTCAGGACAGCACTGCAGCTGAGCTCAACCCTGGCCAGCTTCTCATACAACGGTAATTTTAAATGTACGCAACTTCTAACTCACTCTTAATTTAATCTAGCTAAAATGGACGGATGTTCCAGAAAATAAAAGAGAAACAATAAATATATCCATGGCACTTGTGTGGTTATACATTCACATCTGCCCTCAAACTCCAGAAGGGACCTTGACGTTCCTTGCTCTAGACATAAAGCGTTCCACCCCACGTTAACCTTGAGCTTGCTTGCCGTGCCAGAGCCCTGACTGCTGATCTGCCCTGTGCAGATGCAAAAGTAGCCATGACTCGAGTCACGAGTATCCTAACCGCAGCGCATTCAGAAGGAAGTCAACTCTGAAAGCCAAACTCAAAAACAAATAACCTGGCCAGCCGTCCCTCTTCACCTTAGAAAACATCCAAACTTCTAACTTCTCCTGCAAGATTTTCCAGACTTCCGCTGGCGGTTGCCATAAAGCTAGAGATTGGCAGACTCAAACCAGTTCTCTCTCCACTGACCTACTGCAAGCAGAAGCAAAACCACAAAGGTTCTTCACTTCCAAACCCCTCTCTCCACATCTGGTACCGTGAGATTTCTAAACCAAATGGTGGATCATTGTTCATCCTCATTCCACTGTTGGACAGAACCGCTGAGCTGTCCAGGGAAACTTAAACCTCGCTACAGCCAAGTAGCTGTACGAGTAAGTCCCTGGCATTCCTCCTGGCTCTCTGGTATCTGTACATCACTAAGAACACAATATGAAAAGGCATCTTATACCAAAGTCACAAGAAATTAGGATGAAGCTGATACAAGTTACAAGAAATCAGAAGGAAGGATGAATTCACATGAGTTCAGTTAAAAAGACTTCAGAATTAACTTACTGACGTAATTTGGAGAACTGACAAAGTACAAAAGCTAAAGATACGTTGCCTGCTTCTTGAAAGAGACAAAGTGGACTGGTTGGGCTCAATGCAGTGTCGTTGTTAGCACTAAAAAAGTCACCACCATTTAGGCAGGCATAGTAAGGCCTTGAAAATGGAACAGAAACTGGAGAGCTGTACGGCAAACTCACACGGATTTGTTCTGATTTGATAAAGTCAACTGAACTCTGGCCCCAGTATCATCTTTTGCCTGTAGGATCTACATGAAAAACACGTTGCAGCTACATTTCTTCAAGGATACAGAGGAGAAAATACATACATACTTTAATACATATGCATGTGTGCATGTATATATATATATATATATTTTAACTTATATGCATGCACACCCCCCTCATCACTTTGCCTTTCATTATGGGTTGGAACAATTCTTCAATGTTGTTAAAGGTCTGGGCCACAGTGTGTTTATTTAAAGCTCCATGAACAGTTTTCACGACCAAAAAACTAGAGGGATTTGTCAGAAAGTCTCACCATAAACTCTGAGATCGATATCTCTCTGGCTCTCACCCGCGGCGTTCACTGCAACACAAGTGTATTTTCCTGTGTCACTGATCTGAGCACTAGTCAACGCCAAGACTCGGCCGCCAGACAGAACCTGCAATACAAGGGCGACGTGTTCAGAATACCCACCTCGATGTAAAACACAAGCAGAGAGAACTATTAGGCTTCATTTCAAAACAAAATACTCGGTTTGCCCCTGCTTCCACCATCTCTCCGTTCCCTACGATCTTCCCTGCACTCTGTTGACCGAGACCTGCAAAAGCAAAAGTCTAATTTCACGCATGTCCACGGGGAACTCCTGGCATTCGCGAGTCTTTGGAGGACCTGGACATTCCTCCTTCTTACCAGCTGCGTGTGCCCCGAGTTGTCCACCCTGCATGCAAATTTCCCCTCTTTCCCTTCAGATCACAAAATTAGCTGTCACACAGCAGCCATGCCTGCTCCTTTTAACTCCAAAACATCTCCTTCCACCTGGGGTCTTTTTTGGTTTTACTGAATTACTATTTTATGTAATGAGATGTTACACGATCTTGAGCTCCACAGATCTCTTCAGCATAGGAACATGGTCCAGTTTCCCCTTCTTTCCAGTAAGTGAAAAATTTGCTGATGCAAACTCTTACTCAGTATGAAATCAGTTGAAAGCATCACCTTATTTCAAAATATCTGTATTTCTACTTCCCACAGCAATTACTGGAGCTAAACTCACACCAATAACCTAGAGCAAAAGGCCCTATACTCTCATTCCAAAATCTCTAACTTCTCCTGTTCCATTCCGGTTTAAAAGCCTCCTACCACAACTGGAAATGGCGCAGGTAGCAGGATTTGATCCCAGTACCTGGAGTCCATCGCTAAAGCTGGAAACAGGGCTCCCATCTTTTAGCCACGTCAGAATAGGCGCAGGGATGCCTCTTGCTTCACACTCCAGTCGCACGAGATTATTCACCACGACTGTCACCATCTCACTGCTGCCAGAGATTGATGGTGGGACTGAAAGTAAAAAAAAAGAAAGCAAAGCTGAAACAGCTACATAAGAGTATTAATCACAATGAACTTAAACGAGCCACTTAATTTTGGACATTATTTCTCTTTCTGCAAGCCACTGCATTGTTGGGAAGATTCCTCATGTTACCACTACTGAGCTCTTGTCGTTTGTTTGCTCTGTGCCAAATCCTGCTCTCTACTTACACAGGAAACTTGAGTGAAACTGCTGTGGGCAGAGGTCTCCTCACCGCCCAGAGGAGAGCCGCGAAACCCGGCAACCATAACATAAACCCTGAAAACGTTCCCTCAAACTTATATAATATATAATATTCCATTTAGACCTTCTGAAAGGCGTTAAGAGCGGTGAGGATTAAAGGAAAAAGCTTATCATATAAAGTGCATAAAGCAAATAAAGATGCAGAGTAATAAATTGGCCTTTAGAGTATTTGTGAACATTTACCAGATTAGGCTGTGTAACACCTGCCTGTCTGATGATCAAAAACATCTTAATGGAACATCTCAAAACACTTACTATAGGTATACGGTCTAGCAAATTTTGTAGAGCTACGTTAAAAAGGGAGACAAGTATTAAAAAAAGGGAGATGTTTCATTTATCAGGAGAATCAAAACTGTATTATATGCTCCTACTACTACTATCTTAGTAATAAAGCTTTGCAGTTAGTGTCAACACAAAACTTAATGCTTGAAGTCACTCCTAGAAAGAGATGAGAATGGTGTGATCTACTCATACATATCTTATGGAAGAAAGAAAAAAATCTACAAAATTCTGTACTGAAAATAAGATTCGTTAATAAATTCAGCAACCTCTAACAGCCAGTAACTCAGACTACCTGCTCTTAGATAAATTCCAGTAATAGCAGAAATGGCAGGAAAAAAGCAAGTGTGGTGAGAAAGAAGTGGAAAAATCTTAATCCAATAAAATCATACAAATACACTAAACTGGAATCCAACTGCTTCCTTCAGTAGGCCTGCCTAGTTTCATTGAATGTTAAGCCTGCAGTATCAAGCATCGTTTTTAATGCAAAAAACAATCTGAGAATTTCTACCACAGCTACTGCATCCACTCTTAACACTCTTAACACCAGAAGCTGTCGAATACCACCAGTGACCGATCAACATCGGTGCTCCTTCACCATGCCAAGTGCCACCCAGAAATCTAGAGCGGGCTTTCAGTAAATGCAGCGTAACTTTCTGTACTTGACACTTCAGAGTCTGTTCTCCACTAAGCAGTCCTTCTCGCTTCCACTATTAAGAGAGGAAAAACCTCAAGTTTTCTCAAACTTAGGAGTTATTTTTCATTTTCTGGTTTAACCAGAATAATGACCTTGGCTCTAAATATTTCCTGGGAATTAATCACTGGGTGGGGTTAATTGCCTTCAACCATGTCTTCAGCCATCAGTTTTTCCCATGATGGTCATTAATTCCATGGAAATGTACTGCCTAACTCATTATTTCTTAATTAACATTAATAGGAACTACATACTCTGTGTGCATCTCAGCTGGGGAAACTGTGCCAAATTTGGGCCACAGTTCTGCACGGAAGACTCCCACAGCAAACCAGCGACATGCATATGCATGTATCAAAGATAAGCGTTTGGATTACGGCCCCATCCAAAAGCCACTGAAATCAGTGGAAAAGCTCCAATTTGGCTTTTGATCAGGTGTCTCATGTCTGCAAACACCCACACTTCCACTTCATCTTATTAGACACAGTACATTTTTCTTTAAAACTTTTGGATTATGGAAGAGCGTTTGATCTGCGTCCTTTCTTTATCTACTGTGAGCTTTAAAGTCATCTATAGCAAAACCCAGCAACTGCGAGGCCTTCCAAATTGCTGAAGTGATAACATAAATACCTTTTCCACAAATCTGGTGCCTCTGCTCAATTCTTCCTAGAATTGACTTCCCCTGCCACATTTTCCTAATTCAAAACATGTATTCTGATGTCGCTGAAAAACAGAAGAGTGAGTTCTCTTCCCTCTGACCTCTCCCGTATCTCTTCCAGTACGATGGTAAGTCTGTTAAGCAGACTGGAAACTTGAGGAGAGCAAAGGCGGTGCGCGCAGGTGGTTTTTCTAAGTTCTGTAATACTTACCATGAACCTGAAGACTGTAAAACAACTCGGCTGTGCCCGCTGCGTTGACAGCCACACACTTATAGATGCCGGTGTCGGAGATCTGAGCAGCCTCAATCTGCAGAGCCTGCCCTCTGTTCAGAAAAGTGGCGCTCGCAGCACCGGCAAGCGGACGGTTGTCTTTGTACCATGCGATAGCTGCATAAGGAAAGGAAAGGTGGAAACGTTGCCAAAAATACCCCTGTTACAAACAAAGGGACCAAAAAGTTTTCAGATACATAACGCCAACATTTACAAGCCAATATCAATATGAATTGTAATTAATAACAATAAAAAGCAACTAGAAAATGAGGAAATCAGTAACATTTGCGCAAAGTACTGATCGTGCCTAGAGAACTCAATAGCAAACTCGACACTGTCATCCACGCACCCCATGTATTTATGAAAAAAATGTTCTCCAGTTAAAAAATTATCACACAAAACATGCTTATAGAGGATTTACTCATCTCATACCAAGGCCAACAGCAGCTGTTTAAAAATATCCAGTAATATCTCATTTTTTCACCTTTTCCCCTAAAGTATCGCTATATCAAGCTGAGCCACTTGGGCAAGTTTATAGAATCAAAACGCAAGTAACCAAATCAAAGTTTAAATGCCAGGCTGAAAACCTGATGATAAAGCCCAGAAACCTGGTATCACCCCAAAAGACAACTTTATAGAAACTTGATAATCAATAAAAATCTGAGGACTTTTCTTTGCTTCTCAGCCAAAAGATGGCACCCTCCATCAGCAGAACGTCTAACTAAGGTTTTACTGGCATCGCCTCACTGTTCAGTTGGACAAAACCGCTATTTACTGAATCATTTTCCGTAGCACACGTTTTCTGTGACAGACACACGTTCCAGAAGAAATCTGGCCTGACTGACGAACAAGAGTTTTTTTTCAGCGTGATGCTGTGCTAGCGCTTTTCTTAGCCAATGTCAAATCTTGACATCAGTAAGTAGCATCACATCATACACAGAAGAGGTGAACAAACTGGTTTTACTGTATAAATTACATGAACGCCATCATTTTAATTGTTTGTCCCAAAATAATTCACAATTTGAGAAGAAAAAAAGAGTGCAAAATGGATATAAAATCCTTATGTTTTCATCACATTTTACATCTACCTCCAATAATTTCAAATTTTGTTTTATACAGGTATAAATGATTCCAGAAAATAATACTTGGCTGAGAATTACTTCTTTAAAAGGTGGAGAAGGTGAACCTGAATCGTCATCTGAAATTTAGTAACACCTTTCTTCTGAAAATCGCACCATCATCAGCACAAGAATAAATTGCTTATCTAGATATAAAATATTAGTTATACACTATTCCCCAAGTTTTGCTGTACAATAATTAATACAGAAAATTCTTCTCATATTAACACAGCATCTCTATATCCCATCAGGAGAAGGTGGGAACAAAAAACACGCATTGGAGAAAAAAAAAAGGAAATAAATTTTTATCTGCATATCAGAACAAAAAGATCAAAAAAAGATAAACTTTAAAAAAAAGACCTAATCCAAAAATCCTAGCGCTGAAAGAATCCCAGCAGTGAAGTAACTAAAATCCAGATCGCCTTAGATTTTTTCAGTTCAGAAGCAATTCAAAAGATCCATCAGTCTAAACAGGAGGCAAACTCCTTCAGCTCTCACTTGGGTAAATGTCTATGATTTCTATGGGAAACTTGACTTAAAGGAAAAAAAAAATTATAATTCCACAAAATGTGAGGAAAATAAACTACAAACAGACATTCACAGCCTAATTTTCAAAGCTTAGAATATAAGAAGAACCCACAAATTGATTAGTATGATTTATCAGCGGGGCACGGCACAGAAAGCGCTGTACTCACACCGAGAACGGCCCCTCCGCGCGGACGAAGGGCCCGGCCCGAACCAGAGCCTCCCGCTCAGTTCCGCAGCCTTTGGGCACGGTGCTAGGCACGGCACACCGACAGGCACGCTCAGTACCCCGGGCGTTGGTTTAAGTCTGCCCTACGCTGTAAAGCATCGACCCGAAGGGGACAAGAGCCGATGCGTTTAAAGCTGATTTAGCCGAAGTCTAACAATATTCTTGTCTGCGGACAGGGCATCGCTGGGCGCGCAAGGGAGCGGGTTATCCTCGTGGTTTTCATCCATTTCATGAAAAATGGTGGGGATTACCGAATTCCTCAATACTTACTCCACGTCAGTTGATATATCGACATTTCCCATTATACATAGCGTTTAATAGTTTCTAGCGAGTTTAAAAACCACCAGGTGAACTTCGCATTCAGAATATCCGTTATCTTCAAACGACGCATACGAGTGACAGCCTCTTATCAGCTCTGCTTCGTGTTCTCGAAGGTGCACGAGCATACCTGGGAGAGGGTTCCCCGACGCTCTGCATTCGAGATGGATCGGATTATTCACCACCACTGTTTCATTTAACATTTTCCCTGCCTCTTCCAGACTGGGTGGTTCTGGGAAAAGACAAAGGCATGAGGTTTTCATTAATCCCGCCACCCAGCTAGCAGAACATCCAATCGCAAAGTAATCTGCCCTCTGAGAAATTTCGGGCGATGAATTGCGCAAGCTTCAACTAACTGCTGGGGGACCGAGGAATTTCTCCGGAAAGTTCGTCTTTGAAAGGAGAATACCCTTTAATTATATAACCTCATTAGCGTCAATAGGAATAAAATGTTATTTTTATTACTTTTTTATTTTTGGGGGGTAAAATGGCACTTAAAATGGACTTGTAGGAAATAGGTGCACAACACAGAACAGTAGCTCTTCTGATGTGGCAAGCTCATCCCACTTGAACTGGTAACGTTAAACCGAACGCTGTACACGGCTTTAACAAAGCAAGACTCTCCCCCTTACTAAAGTCTATAAATGTGCAAAATGACAGAAACACCAGATAAAGAGGTACTTGTGAGCATGGGACTGGCACTAAAATTAACTATGATGCACGTATTATGTGTGCGGTTTCTCTTTCTAAGTCTCATCCACGGAGACACTGCAATCTCTCTTCATTTCAGTTTAACATGTTCCACTTACTGGAAATGTGGTTTGACAATGAAAGTCAACATAGCCATACTCATGATGAGCATTTTGCCACAGTCCATTCCCACACCTTCCGTATCCTTTGAGGATTGGGTCACATCAGGAATGCACAATACTTCGTGACCACTTCTGAAGGAAATCATGGTGAGAGCATTAATTAAGTTCATATGCAAACAACAGCTTCTCGAGTTTCCCTGATTCCTTTTATACTGTTTTTAGCTGAAAAATAAAATTCCTTTTGAACAGTCTGAAAAAATCCCCTTGTAATAAAATGTTTCTTTCTGAGAAAAGTCATTCCAGTAAAATTTCCCCATTGCAAGGTCACGAGGAATGCCATTATGCCCGGAAGACTTGCATCAAATTAATCATGCCAACAGTGGTACATCGTATCTTGATTCAGAACCCCAGAGTACCCTTCGGTTCGTGGCAATGCGTTTGGCTTCTTGGGATACCTCTGAACAGAGGAGTTAACTGGATTTCTGGGGCCCTCGGCACCACACGAGAAATGCTACATGTCAAGACAGACAGCTTTTGCCCTGACTTCTTAGTAGTGGAGCGGGACAATGAAAGAAAACTGAAAGATCGATGTGCAGAGACAACAAAAATGCCAGAGAGCTTAAAAGAGAAGGGAATACAGATGTAAAAAAGCTTTCTTGAAACAGCCACGTTTAGCTTCTAACTAGAGGCAGAAACATTACCATGCACATGAAGCCGAACGTGCTGTTGGGCTTCTCCTGCAGCATTTGTTGCCACACAAGTGTATCGGCCAGCATCTTCGAGCAGGGCCTTGACAACTTGCAGAATACGGCCTGAAGACTCCAGCTGTACCAAAACAGAGAGCAGGGAACCACTTTACACAACGATCCCAGGCAGAGCCGCTAAGCGTAATTGCAAAGCAGACGTTTACGCCGAACACAGCCAGTCTCATCTTTCTTCTAACCTGGGGCTCATATTCATGCAAGAGGTGTCTCGGTAGTTCAGAGACTTCAGTGTTCCTGGGACATCAGGATTATTAGCTGCACAGCTGTGAGGAGACCTAGATAGCAGAGGGGCAGGCAAGCAAGGTGAAGAGGAGGCTGTAGGCAGAGAGAGCTGCCGCTGGCAAGATGTCAAAAACTGCTCCAGCCTACAGTAAACCAAAGCCATTACAAGCGCTCGACCCCCTGGAGCATGCAAGCACTGGGAAGGGCTGTTCATGGACAGTCAGAATGTCACAGCGAGAAGGGAACGCGTAGGTAGGTGCTGCAACGGCAGTGCTTGTAGAAAACCTCAACTAAACCCCGCCTCGCAGTGACAAGTGGGTAGAGCCACCTCGTAACTGGTGGACAACCGTACCTCGAAGGTTAAAGTACAACTGAAAGGAGACGGATGCTGAATTTACAGTCATGGACTCTTCTGGTATGGAAAGGTCTAAGGGGAATCAGGCTACGAACTACTGCTGTTCAATCTGAGACACCGTCCCAGGCAGGGAAAAGCCCATCGCTCTCCAGGATGGATCTTTGGCATCCTTATACCACAGCATGAGGGAAGCAAAAAGAGAAGCAGCACCAACATGTATAACTTATTGTAACTATCCTTCATGGTTTGGATCCCATAAAAGCGTACTGCTTACTCTTATATTTCCTCTGGCTGTGTTTACTGGCTGACCATCTTTTAACCACGTTATGGAAGGGCTGGGAATGCCATTGGCTATGCACTGCAGTGTCACGGGCTTGTAGATCACAACAGCTCTCTCAGAAGTCCCCGTTGATTTGATGGTTGGAGGAACTGCAAGAACCACCAGAAACAAAAATGAAGTGTCATTTGAACATATACATTTAACTATATACAAGCAATATCCCACAGGTAAGAGCAGCTGTACTTCTATTTCATCTACTCTCATCACCGATTTTACAACCCACTCATACAAACAAACATTTAGTGAAAATTTGAGCACCTGCTCGCCAGCAATTCAAAATAAAGGCAGTCTGCTGCTTTCCCCCCGCCCTTGAGTAACCTACCATGCACAGCAACATCAAATTCCTTTTCATGTTCTCCTGCCTTATTTGCAGCCACACATTTATAGCGGCCAGTGTCTGACACTTGAGCTCGAGAGATGAGAAGTTTTTGTCCATTTAATAAGATCTTATGTCCAGCTCCCTCTTCAATTGGTTGGCCATCCTTCAACCACCTACCACAAAGAAAGTACAACCTCAGATCTCTATGAAAGTAAGATCAACAACACTCCTAAAATATGCACAGTTCTACTGAACGGAATGTCTCCGTAACACTATTTCCATTTCTAGGAAGGTTTGGAGATGTCAGGTACTATTCAGCTTTTCTGAGAGCCACTAAAAGGGTTTATCAGAAGGGAGGAGAAGGGAATGGGCAGTAAAGAAGTCAGAAAGGTGACAGCTGGGCAGCAGTAGTGAAAGCAGATGCCACCAGCAGACAGAAACCCCCAAAGCAAAACCAGTCACTGGTGGCAGATGAGAAGTGTACAGTTGCATTAACGAGGGAAGGAAAGTTTTGTCAGCTCTTGTTACCTATCCTGCTCTCCAGGACATGCCTACTGGCACAACATACCAAACTACTTTAAAACAAAACCCTGATCCTGCCATGTTGTGTCTGACACTGTCTTCAGTGGAGCCAGGAGTCTGTCTTCCACACATTAACTGTCAGTAAACAACAGGGCCAGTTCATAAAGATTACCTCAAGGTCACCTAATCTACCCGCAGATATTTTTTTTCCTACTGTCATACCACCAATCCCTTACGTGATAGTTGGTGAGGGCGTCCCTGCTGCTGAACAATCCAACTCCAAAGGGCTATGGAGAATCACAATGTAGTCCGAGAGCTCATCCCCCCCTTCCACAAATGGCGGGACTGTAAGAGAGAAAAATCCATCAACAGAAACATTTAAGCATTAGAAATGTCACAAAAGTCTATCTGAAATAGTAATGTTAAAAAAAATTAATAATCCTGACATTTGTCTCACTTTGGGACAAGCACAGATTTGCCATTCGTCACTCTTCCTTTTTGAAAAGAAACCTCCACCCAATGACATTTTGTGGCTTCAAATTACACTTCTCATTCTCTTTTCTTGTTTCTTGTTAGCTTGGTTTTTCCCAGATTCTGTCTGAACAACCTTGTCAACGGGCTGTGTGTGGTGGGCCAGGACTTTTAGCACCCTCTGTCAGCAGAATTAAGAAACAATGGTGCAGAGGACCCTCTTCCAGGTCCTCTTCACCCTGTCTCATCTGCTCGGAGGAGTGGCTGGGCTGGGGAGGAAGCATGGCCATGCAGGTCCTCCCAGCTCCTCGCTGCAAGGAGCAAGACCAGCGAGATGTACCTGGAGTGGCAGAATGAATGCACTACATCTGCACGCAATCGTATGCAATGTCCTTCAAGAGGACAGTTCAAAGCCTAAAAATCAAGCCTTTGAAGTTCTTAAACAGACCCTTCCATGTCAGGAGAATGTGATTAACATTTGTACAAGTCATTTACCTAGAGACATTCAGGAAGGACTGCTGAGATGCAGACCACGGTAAAGGTTTCAATGGAAAAAGAAGAAAACATATTTTTCATGAAAAGGTTCAAAATGTGCACGACACAATTCAAATTCAGAGAAAGACATTCTCCCCCTAGAGGCAACTACTCAGTCATATTTTTAATTGATACCTTTCATATCTATGATTTTCTTCTATGAAGGCAAGCTAGAAGAATTGTAAAGGTTACTGAGAATAGTATTTACCTACCATGTGCACAAAAACACTTCAAGAACTAACCTGAAAGTGTCTTCAAGCTGTCCTGTAACCCTGGACAGAAAAAGTGTGCAGTGCCCAGGTTTAACTAGGCACATAGCTTGGCTAATTGATATTTCCTATAACGATACCAACAAAAATAAAAACATACTTTAGTAGGTTTATGGAAATCTGATAAATCAGTAGGTCTGCTGCTCACGCACCTAAGATTTCAACTTCATATTTGATTTCCTGTTCTCCAGCTATGCTTGTGGCCACACACAAATACTGGCCCCGGTGAGACTCAACAGCGTTCAGAATCTCCAGCTTCTTCCCACCAGACAGAACGCGGAGGTTGTCGCTCGCTTTCACGGGCACACCATCTTTTAACCAGGTAAGGAGAGGCGGAGGGTTGCCAGCAGCGTTACACTCTAACGTCAGGGAATGGCCAGCAACCACCTTCCTGTTCTGGGCTGTGTCAGCATCACCCTCAATCACCGGAGGAACTGTAGAAAGGGAAAAAAAAAAAAAAAAAAAGATATATTGCAAGTGATTAATTCTGTAGCCAGAAAATGTATTAAGAGCAAATGGGTTAGTTCCTCCCCGCCCACTTTGGCTCTATGCGCCATCATGTCACACACAATTTCACGTGAGGATTTGCTGCCGGGGCAAGCCAAGATGAAGCAGAAACGGAGAAGTCAAAGGATGTAGTTCAGTATTGACCAGTTGTATAGAACAGAGGATCTGTAGGGCTTTGAGATGGAAGAACTAAATCTGAGGGTCTTAAAACAGGACGCTAAAGATCCCACCCAGGTGGCTATTTCAGGTAAGTGTTGTTCAGCATGTGAGAAAGAGAAAGGATACGTGCAGAAGAAATAGTTTAGATACTTCGCTAAAGCGTGGGAGCGAGGCTCGTGAAGAGCTTTTTGAGTCACCTAAAGCACAGGGTGTAAAGCTCCCTTCACGGCCCTGCTACACAGGCCAGGCTTTAAACACAGCCCCTGACTGCTGCTCACCCTTGACAGGCCGGCAAAGGCAGAAACACTTTCAAAACGCGCTTCCAGTAACGTGTGGCAAATAAGCTCTCGCTTACCGTAGACGTCAACCTCGTATATCTTCTCAGCAGCTCCAGCAGCATTGGTGGCGCGGCAAGTGTACTTTGCAGAATCTGACACTTGGGCCCGAGGTATCTGCAGGAATTGTCCTCTGTCCATGTACAGAGCTTGGGGGCTGGAAATAATCGCTCGTCCATCTTTGTACCACGTAATGGTGGGAACAGGGATTCCCTTGGTTTCGCATTCCAAACTTATAAGATTGTTAAGAAGCGCCGATACCTCTGTGGTAATGTTTCCTCCTTTAATACTAGGAGGGACTATTTCAAAAGACAAAACAACAGTATTAAAGCCTTGGTATACAAGTCTGTCTAGATTTAAGTAGATTAAACATTAGAATGCTAGAAGAATAAAAGATTTTAGCTTAATCAGACTTCCAGCCCTTCCTGGTGCTTTCTGTCTTTGTTTTTCCCCAGCAGAATTAGACGTTGCCTGTACAATTCTCTGGGGCACACCGAGAGCTGAAAGCATGAAGAGAACACAGCATAAATCACAGAATCATCAAGTGGTTTGGGTTGGAAGGGACCTCACAGCCCATCCAGTCCCACCCCCCTGCCATGGGCAGGAACACCCTCCACTAGCCCAGGTTGCCCAAAGCCCCATCCAACCTGGCCTTGAACACTGCCAGGGAGCCAGGGGCAGCCACAGCTTCTCTGGGCAACCTCTGCCAGGGCCTCACCACCCTCACAGGGAAGGATTTCTGCCTCACATCTAACATAAATCTCCCCTCCTTCTGACTTAAGGCCATTCCTTCTTGTCCTGTCACTCCCTGCCCTTGTCATCAGTCCCTCTCCAGCTTTCCTGTAGCCCCTTCAGGGACTGGAAGGGGCTCTAAGGTCTCCCCAGAGCCTTCTCTTCTCCAGGCAGAACAACCCCAATTCTCTCAGCATTTCTCCATGCAGAGGTGCTCCAGCCCTCAGATCATCTCCGTGGCCTCCTCTGGACTCACTCCAACAGCCCCATGTCTTTCTTGTCCTGGTGACCCACCATATACTTCAGAAAGAAGTGCCACAGCAAGGGGCGCTGAAAGCGTTGCTGCCCCACAAGAGGTACCTGCAAACATCTGACCTTCCAGGCTCCAGCGTGTGCCAGGGTAGGACAGCTGGGCCCCCGTGCCTCCTGCAATGCATGTGGGCACGGCTCTGCCTCTTCCCTGCCTCCAAAGGGTGAAGAAAGAGCAACCCCTGCGTACCTTGGGAGGTGCATCCTCCCAACACAAACAGCGACCTGGTATTTAAAATACCAAACACACATCCAACAGCCTCTACGGCTGGAGTGGGAACTGCTCAGTACTCAAACCTTCTGAAGATGAAGTCACTTACTTCGAGACTAAATATGAGCTTAACAGTCTAGCTTTATGCTCCTATTTTTGAAACTTTTGGCCCATAGTCATTTCCCTTGCTCACTAGGCAGCAGTACTCAGATTTTTCTAGCAAACAAGCTCTCATGTAAATCAGCCAATATAAAGAGTTCGTAAATCTCTGTAGAAGTAATAAAAACACAGTGCAATTGGCAACAACTAAATTTATGACTGCTGAAAGTACCAGACACATCTGGCAGACACATTAACTCCTCTGCTGCCAAACATGCTCAATATATCCACCGACTCCAATAGAGTCTTCATTTACAATGCCACTGCCGAAATGTAAAGCGAAGCACCTGTGAACGCATTTACACCTATCAAAGGGGTCTTGCAGATTATCAAACCAAGAAATTTGCGTGCAAAACCGCACAAACTTAAAAAATGTACTGAAACACACCCAGTTCAAAGGCGAACGTGCTTCTCTATCAGCAAATGCTTTCATCCACGGAGATGGGGAACAGTTTTAAGGTGGTGTTTTGGGAAAATACAAAGCCAAAAGTAGAGCTAAACAGCTAAAACAACGTAAGAACTAGCAAGAACGAGCGTCTAGGTTTCTCACTTACTCTGTAGGTTTCTGTTTGTCCAGCCAGGATTAATGAGAAATTTAAAAGTAAAGAGACATTCCATTCTACTATCCCAAATTCACCTCTCTCTTCTGAAGAACCTGAAGTAAGGTCTACTCATCTGCGAGGATTTTCTTTCTGTGGGGTTCTTTTATTCCTCTAATCTCACAACAGCCACAATCACCTGCAAGTCCTCACAGCATTTTCTTTGATCCCGATGGAAAAAGACTTCACTATGACTGGTGAGCAGGCATATTTCTGTGCATGTGATTGCTCCATGCAATGATGAGGGAAATCATGTATTATAAATTCACAGGTATCAGAAGAAAAGACACGCAATCTTCAGAAGCAAATCCAGAGAAAATAAGGAGTCATCAGCTCAAGAGCTCACAGATTCAAATTCCTTCGCACTCTGGGCACAGGAGTGTTATCTCACCTATAGATAGCACTTGTTTCCCCCCAATTTCTGGTAGTGCT
Organism: Balearica regulorum gibbericeps; assembly: GCF_011004875.1. NCBI lineage: Eukaryota > Metazoa > Chordata > Aves > Gruiformes > Gruidae > Balearica > Balearica regulorum. Next base: position 33,029,317 of record NC_046191.1, on the reverse strand, counting down.
GCTGTGCTCTCTGAGTTTTCAGGTCTGACTGGGCTTTCAGACATTCTTTGTCTTCCAAATTGAAAAACTCTTTCTCTTGTCTCCTTTGGAGTCTTCCTTCAAAAGCTACTTCTTCCCCCTTCCATGAATCTTTCCCCTCTTTTTCTCCCAACTGACAATCTCCTAATTTACATTAAACTTATCCAGACTAACCACAGGAACTGTTCTCCATGTCTTTGCTAAGACTCCACTGCTTGTGGAGTATACTCCAGAACACAGGAAGTATACTCAGTGTGCCATAAATGTCACAAAAATAATAATAATAATGATGTTAACATGGTTATCTCATGCTATAAATGACCTCTGTTTACACCAATTTAAGGAAGATGACATACCACACTACCTGATGATCCTCTGGAACATTCTTTCTCAAAGACTATTTGGGTCTGATTCTTACTGGTTTTGCACTTTATACTTTTGCACGAACTTTAACTTATTCCCGGCTGAATTTACTCCCAGCACTAGGTTAAGGAAAATTAGATCATGGGTGTATTAAAATAAAAACCTAATTAATTTTCTCCTCCCTAAGACAGATAAAAAAAATGAAGCCAATGTGATAATAAAGTAATGCAGCTGAAACTAATTTATAGCAAAATTTGGGAAGGCCCTTCAAGATTTTTTACTTTCACCACTTAGAAACTAATAAAAAGCACATAAACGCGACTTAAAGGCCAAGCCTGTGAAGACTACACCCACACTTCACTCCATACAGACAAATGCTCAGAAAGATCACTTTGTGAACCGACGAGTGTTAAGTTATGTTTACACACAAATCTTGCAGGATCAGAGCCTCAATTTATATTTGTCTGAGTGCCCCCATTTAAAAAAGAAATCTTATGAGTTAAATTAAAGGATCTTCTAGGATGAGGCATTCTATAAACTTACCATGGACGATCAGCTTGACCTCCTTTACTTGTTTGCCAGCGGTGTTGGTGGCGCTGCACTGGTAACGACCTTTGTCAATCCTTCGAGCATTCTTTACGTGTACAACTTGATCTTTGTCCAGAAGCTCAACATTGGGATCACCCAAAAACAAGGGCCTGGAACAGAGATTACTTGGTTTCACAGAACTCTGATCCCATCCTTTCAACATTAATTTAAGCAGACAGGAGTAAGAAGAGGTCCTTTCATGGCAGTAATTGTACCATTAAAAAGTACCATTCAGCACTAGAGTAACAGCATTAATCCAAAGAACCACCATAATGTGACAAACCATTATAATTAACATTATTCCTAGTTTTTAGAAGAAACCAAAACACAAAAGTACTTTACTCAGGTCATCCAGGATGCCAGCGTCAGAGCCAGAGTCCCACTCCTGACCTCAGTTCCTTTTTCTAATTATTTAGGTCATGACAGTCCTTTGCGGACAACAAAACGTCAACTACTAGATCCAAGAGTGAACGTATCAATGCAAAGAGTAAGGAATTGTCACATCAGAATACCTGTGAGTACTTGCCAATGCCTATACTGAACTACACTGTTAAACACCAACGCTATTTAAAAACACAGCCCATTTTGGGTTTCAGCTAATATTTAAGCTGCCAAGAATTCTTCTCTCGGTATGCTTTCCTGGAAGATGAGATGAAGAATTGAAACATGCGGGCTACGAATGTTTTAAAACCTTTAATGTATAAATGCAGAACTGCTCAAGGCACTAGGCTAGAAAAATGTTTGACATGGGGACCGTCTACCAATGAAAAGATCGTGTCAGCAAAACAACTGTATTTTAAGTAATGATATGTTTAAAATAGTCCAGATAGAATAAACTCAAAGAAATGGTTGTATTTATCTTGCTTCAAGCATTGTCTGGCTTCAAATACCACAAATCTGTTCTGCAAGTGTCAGTGTCAGTAAGGGGGCGGTTCACAAAGAAAAGCAGGATGCTTACTTTCGATTAAAGAACTGACCACCTCACACCACCACAAATTATATCCGATGACAATAACTTAACACAAAGTAGTTAAAAGCAGAGCTTGCTGGTACAGTGCACCTTCTTCCTCCATGCTCTGAGGGAGGAATAACCTAGACACACACCACAAAAGCTACAACGTACTTACTTGCCGTCTTTGAACCAGTGAATGTCAGGGAAAGGGAAGCCTTTGGCTCTACATTCCAGACTGATTTCCTGGTTGAGGATGACTGCCATTTCACCGGGGGCATCAGCACCTATTATACTCGGTGGAACTTTAAAAAGACAAATGTTACAGGAAGAACTGGTATTTAACCAGGGAAGGTATGCTATGAAACTGGAAGATCACACTATTCCCTCACAACAGCTTTAGTTTTCACTCCTGCTAGATCACAACATCATTTCTACCCTGACGTGCACTTCTGCACTCGTGCTGGTGAACTGTACATAAGACGACTCCTATGTTAGACTGCTGTACACCCAAAATACAAACCAAAGTACCAAAGACCAAAATCCAGAAATGAAAAGCGGCATTTTGACTGTGTCACTACAAGAATGGCAAATTTTCAGTCTTCAAAAGCCACCATAAAGAGCACTTTGGCAGCCAGTATTTGGTGGGCAGTGAGAGGGAGAATTCATTTATAATAAATTCAAATTTAATGGCTTCTTAAATATCAACTGTTTTTCAGACCGCCATCTTAAAAAAAAACCCAACCAAAACCACAGAACTAACCTAGTATATCAAGGTTAAACAGCTTCTCGGAACTTCCTGCTACATTTATGGCTTTGCATGAATATTGTCCAGCATCATCAGTAGCAGCTTTAAGGAGCTTCAGTATCTTCCCATTGTGCAAAATCTGGAGAGTACTGCTTTCCACAACCTTAAAAGAACCCGAGACGTTAGCCTTATGTGATCCAAGTTACATGAGCCAAATATCACAGCTGGATTTTTATAAGAAAATAGTAGTTTTAGTCAAAGGATAATCTGTTTCCCCTTTCAGTTACAGCACTAATCTCCTCCACCTCTGCAATCTATTCAATATGACTTGTAGCTCAACATACAACGGAGAGTGGGAAAACCAAAGAAATTCTTTGCCCACCAGTAATGGTTAGTCACAAAGGTCACAGAGGGGTCTCTCCTCATCTTAAACTACCACTTATCAGCTACAAGTAGAAGCATAGGACTCAAGGATAATCCTGAGGAATCCAAGTCACCTCCAAGAGTTTTTATTTCGCCATCTACAGAATGAAGAAAATACCATTATTGGTCCCCTCTGCAAGGCTTCTGGCGTCTACAATACTGGGAGATTGCTAAGGCTAATTCCCAGGGGAATCTTGAAAATAAAGAGTTTCCTTTTGACTTATTGAACAGCTGAATCAATGGCTTAGGCATCTTTAGCTGGCTTTCTGTGTGGGCATTCGTAGTGCGGTTTAGATATACATAAAGGCACGTACATGTATTTACTTTAAATAAATTCTCATACTAAGCACTCAAAAGTCAGCACAAAAGTGACTGCTGATGGCTACATTACTTCAATTAGGTTAATGGTACGTACCTGGGTATCTTCTTTGTACCAGGAGATGATTGGGAAGGGGTTACCAGATACTTCACAGAAGAGACTTACAGGATGATGAACAACTACAGATGTGTTTGTCACGTTTTCTTGATCTCTAATTTCAGGAGGAACTACAAGAAAGCTCAAAGTCATATATTAAGCCTTCTATTCCAGTGATTTCGCACTTCCTCCTGCCCCCCCAAGTCAAGGACAACTGTAATCTAAATTTCTCAGACCCTTTTCATTCCCTCTCCAACTTTTCCATTTGCCTTTTGGCTCTGGACATATCTCCCTGTGTCCTCTCTTCTCTTTCTCAAAAAAACAGAGTCTTCTCTTGCCCACTAACAGACTCCCAGGGAAATTCACTCAAACACAATCACCATCACCATTTTAAGAGCGTAATCTTAAAATTTAATTTAATCTTAAAATCCCATGATATTTGCTTAGCATATAAAGGAAGCAGATTCCAGAAAGACATCCTTCCTCTTCACTGTTCTTGTCATGCCCAAGAACATTGATCTGCCCATCCTCTGTCCCCCTATGAACACAACAAGAATGGCCTCATGTGGTCGATTAGAAAGTTCAAACCCCACTAATGAGCCCTGTTCGCACAGATGGAATTCCTCTTTTCTCAGAATAAAGATAAGGATATAACGCTGCTCCGGCATCAGAACTAACTATCATCGGAAGCGAACAAGGCTGGAATAAAAAGTACTCTGTAAGAAGCAAAATATCGAAACATATCTCAAGGCCACCTGCAGAGTTTCTATTTTCCAATTAGGATTCTGGAAGAAGAATATCAGGAGCAAGAATTCTCCTATTTTATGTTCATTCTGATAAAGAACTTTTCAAATATTTATATCTGAAATGCAGATCCATCACCCAATCTTTAATTGCTACAGTACAAAAGTCTTCATTTGCTATTTGAATTGAAGTTTTCAATATAACTAGGGCCCTCTACCAACGAGATGCACCTAGCTCTTTGAGGAAAACAATGATGGTTTGTGCATAAAGTCACAGAGAAGGGAAACGATAGGAAAAATATAGAGAGTATCGGAATAACAGAACTGCAAGTACTCAGATTAGATTTTATAATTTAACTGCACATGGGTAGATTTGAGGCATGCAATTTCCAACAATCAAAGAGAAGATCTTCTTCAAAAACAGTTCCCCAATAGTTGCATTTATTATTTACCATGAACTTTCAGGTTATATTTTCTTTCTGTGCTTCCAGCTTCATTGGTCGCCACACAGATATACTCTCCATTATCAGAAGGTGTAACAGAAGCTATGATCAGCAGCGTCCCATCCTCCCGAATCGAAATCCCTGGCTCACTGCCTGTCAGCTCTCTTCCATTGCGCAGCCATTTGATGACAGGCTTTGGAATTCCTAACAAGAAAAAGGTGAAACTTCAAGAAATAGTTCGCTCAGCTCAGAGTAAGAAAGATTCAAACAATTCCCACCGCTTGCTGGAAGTCTTACTGGCAAGGACAACACACAGGGAGGTCACGAGCTTTCAAACTTAGAGGAAGCTCCGACTGTTACAGTATGATTTTAACATTAAAAATCTCAGTCCTGAACATTATAATATCCTCACTGGCCAGCAATGACTTTTCACAGAACTTCTGCACGCAGTGGTTATTTAAATCACGGTTAGTTTGAATTTTTCCACATAAAGTATATATGGAAAATACTGTGCAGATTCTACACTGTTACCATGACAAGGAGTACACAGAAACTTAGAAATTTTCAACGGTCGACAAAAAAATACGCTTTTGTCACTGAAGGTGGTACTGATGATACGCGCCTTTTGCCGGGCATGGGAATGCAATGCGTTGATTTGCCACTCTTTCCTGAAAGGGACTATTGTATGGAGGGTCCAGCTCATCAATAGTAGGAGACTCTGAAAGAAAATTAGACCCCAAAACATTATTCTTGACCTCTGCTCCCAACGGTGAAGATAGAGTCTGGCAATATGTACCGCCGATAAGTGGCTCTCCTTCGCACAAGGTCAGATCCCAATAACCCCCCTTACGCTGATGAAGCGTGCTACACGAGCAGTCTTCGTTTCAACGGGAGTGTTTAGGAAGTAAGCAGTACAGAGAGGCTTTCAAACCTGACCGAAACTGCTTCTCACTAAAACCCACTGTATGTGTTTTGAACGTAGAGACAGTGTTTCTGCAAAATCTGAAAAATACTATTTAAACTGTTTTTTCTCAGAGCGCATATTAGTAACTACTTCCATCCTTTGCTCTTGCTTCTCATTTTAAACTTGTGTGCAGGCTCAGACCATACAAAGAATATTACTTATAATTAAGTAAAGTTACTGGCAGTTCTTTGTTGTTTGTAACATGCGACTCTCAGCACCTCTAATCCAAAGGGACTGGAATGCTGCCTTAGACTATTACGAAGAAGAAATAATTCCTGCTTAGCTCAAGTCAGTCACGCTACGTTGAGGTATGTCAGCCCATCAAGCAAGGAGTTATACTGCGTATTTAAATTGGCACGTCGACTGCTGTTGCCCCATCGCCATTTCAATAGCACACTGACTGATCCAGGGAAGAGCTCAATTTCAGCTCATACAAAGTTCCAATGCCTTTTAAAGCTGTGACACCAGGCTTTGAGGTTCTCAGGCAGTCTCTGAAAACGTGAGATACCTGAACACACGGAAATAATAGTTGAAAAAGAGGTTTCCCATAATGGAATCTGATTTTAATTACCTACTACAAAATCAAATCAGGAGTAGCTTGAAGATTTTTTTTAATTAAAGAGGAATATATTTTGAGTTTCTTTTTCTTATTTCTGCAAACTGTCTAAAGATTATTTTCTTATTCTAATTTTCCTTAATTAACATCAGAACATAACATCTAACACAGATTTGGATTTTGCACCACGTAACAGTCAACAGCAAAGAGCACTGCTCTCCAAAACACAAACCACACAGCGCTGGCACGAAATTACACCTAGCCAGGGCAGGAGGCAAGACTGCAGCACTAACATAAATACCTTGAACTTGTACTGTTATCTCCGATGCATCGCTGCCCGCTACGTTACTGGCGACACACTTGTAGATCCCGGCATCGGGAACCTGGATGTTGCTGATGCTTAGAGCTCCATCCAGGCCGTGGATAAACTGCCCACCATCTCTTGGCACAGCACTTCTGCCTTTGAACCAAGTGACTGATGGCGGGGGGATCCCCTGGGCGCTGCAGGGGATGTCAGCTCTGTGGCCAGCTTGGACTTTCAAAACTCGAGGTCCACGCTGTATCTTTGGAGGAACTGAGGAAGACAAGTTTAGTACACAGTAATGTGAACAAAATGATGTAAAAGATCATTCTTAAGGCTGAGAGAGTTGGGGTTGTTGAGCCAGGAGAAAAGGCGGCTCCGGGGAGACATAATTGTGGCCTTCCAGTCCCTGAAGGGGGCTTATAAGAAAGATGGGGACAGAGTTTTTAGCGGGGCCTGTAGCAATAGCGTAAGGGGTAATGGCTTTAAACTAAAGGAGAGGAGATTCAGACTAGATATAAGGAAGAAGTTTTTTGCGCTGAGGGTGCTGAGGCCCTGGCACAGGTTGCCCAGAGAAGCTGTGGCTGCCCCTGGCTCCCTGGCAGTGTTCAAGGCCAGGTTGGATGGGGCTTTGGGCAACCTGGGCTAGTGGAGGGTGTCCCTGCCCCTGGCAGGGGGTGGCACTGGATGGGCTGTGAGGTCCCTTCCAACCCAAACCATCCTGTGATTTTATGAAATTCTTTTCCTTTTTTGGCATTTTAGGAAATGTCCTTCCTTATTCACTGAAACCAAATTCCCTCAGGAGACTAAAGAAGCAGACCTGCACGTTCTCGGCATAGGACAGGATGTATGATACCCTACCGCTTAAATTATTTGAAGAAGCTACTTTTCAAATTCTACCGTACGACTTCCATATGAGTAGTGTAATATTATTATACTGAGCTATGGGTACTGGCTCTTCATAACACAAAACAATTCAAAAGCTTTTATGATAAAGTTAATGACATTTTCTTTTTGACATTTTCATTTCCTTCCTCTAATCCCTGATCTTTGCATGCTTCCAAACACAAGTTCGGACAAGGAGATAAAATATGACTGGAAGAGATTTTGCTGGTCCCAAAGAATAATATAAATACAACAGAACTCTTTTGCCACAATGTTTTTCTTTCTAAGGATCACTGACAATAAAAAGACTTATAAAGAATGTCTGAAACAATAACAAGTGCCATTTTTCCAGACTCTCTGTTAATGTACAAGTACAGATAAACAAAGATGTGCACTGATATCAGACTTCTCCGGAGGCAGAACCAGACAGCACTCTGTTCTAGCCATTGTAGTTGAATTATTGGAGTCTAAAGCTTTCAGAGCTGCTGGGGGGCAGGAGTTCCAATCTGGGACATTTGCGATATGTGATCCACTTCAAAGATGCGTGCTGGCAACGGGCACTGGCAGCAACACTTCCCAACTCTCCCTGAACCACAGGAGAACTATCTATACACCCGCAATTACCACTGACCAGCCTCGTCTGGGCTGTGCCAGGCCACGGCTCCTGCACCCGCTCTGCTTTGTGCTTTGGCACTGGCAGGAGGTACGCGTGCCACAGCCCGTGTTTCTGTCTGACACAGGCAGGGAGGAATAAATGAGAGAGCACAGAGCCAACGCCATGCGACATTGTGTAAGGGCGTAAGAGACTGTGGTTGAGGCCCCAGTGTGGGGAGAGTAGGAGAGAGACGAGGGAGTGAGAACGTGATGATCTGTGGTAAGAAGGCGAGGGACAGGGACAAGGGTCCTAGCTTGAGCAACTAGACACCTTCACGGAGCGGGAGGAAGGTGGGCACGAGCCCAGGGTGCTCGTTTGAATGGTGAGAGTACAGGAAGACGGGTTATGGCATTATTTGCGAAGGTGGGTACAGCAGAATGTATGGGCACACAGCTGTGCACCCGGACAGGAGCAGCCGCCTGTCCACAGGTGGCACAGCTGCACACCGGTTTCACTACCACCTGAGCCGCTGTGCAAGCAAACTTCGACATTCGCTACCGAAAGAGTTTGGATATGTAATTCCCATCAAGTTGGTGGGAACTTGACACCGGTAAGCCTCAGCCAAGGTTGCTATTCTCAGCTACTGTTTGCAAACTTACTGCTGAGACACCTCTTCCGCGGAGAACACCCAAGTGCATTACAACGAGTTTTCAGTTCTTAAGACCCCTCTGGTTGACTTAGAGTCAAATGTCTTACTGTGCTCTAATTCTTCCACAAGTCTAAGGAACATTAAAGGAAGAGTGTGTGGGTGTGTGTGTATATATATACACACACATATATGTGTGTGTGTATACAATATACCATATATATGTGTGTGTGTATACAATATTTCCTTTCCACATAATCAATAACAACTTGCACATGAAGATAATACAACCTGAAAGAATACAGGTCGATAGTATTTAATGCACAGAAGGAAAAACATTTGAAAAGCTCTGCACGATGCTAAATTCCATGTAGAAACCTGCAGATGATTATCCTTTAGGTTAAAACTTACCATGCACACTTAGCTTCACTGACTGAGTCACATTCCCAGCAATATTTGTGGCTACACAGATATACATTCCACTGTCTGAAACTTGTGTCTCACTGATCTTCATTGACCCTGAGGGTAGGAAAGTGTGTCTGGAAAAATAAGCAGCAGATACACTGTATAAACATGTTTGAAAGGCGAATGACCTCCACTTACACATTGCTAATGATTGCTACGAGCTACAGTAACACCATACTACAGGGCACACGAGCTGTGCCGTATTACTGAACTATGACTTACTTTACTTTTTCTAACTCTTTATTGAGCTACTACATTCAGAATACAGAGCAAATACCTAAAATATAACATCCAAATTACAATATTTGGTTCTAGCTACTTACAGGACATATTAAAATCTGTCTCGCTTCTAGAAATGAAAAAAAAAAAAAAACAAATCCCCAAAAAAAGCAGGTAGAGAAATGGAGCTCTTCAACCTCCTGTCAAAATTTTTGGCTCAGCCCAGGCCAGCGGGGTCAGAAAGTTAAACAACTTTGGATACTACTTCCTCCTGGCAAAAAAAGATGCTACATTGATCCAAGATGGATGAGGGGATTCTGAAGAGCATTCCCATTTGAAACTGCCAGTTCTGGCATTTATAGAAATTGTCATTATTCATCAGTAAATACTTAACTACACAGCATTAATTTTTACTACAGTTCTGGTCACAGGCCTGTAACATTACAAGATACATTGGCCAGCGAAGTCAAAAAGCTCCTTATGTAGAAGTCAAAAGTAATAAAGATAGGGAAAATAAATGAGGAGGGAAGAAAAAACGACAGCTAAGAATTGACAAGAGGAAATTCAAGTCTAGCACTCAAGGTTATGTACAGAATTCAGGGAATGCTGGTGGGAACTGGTGGTATGGTCTGTCTTCCTTTCTCTGGCACTGTCTAACGAGGACAATGTTGCCATACGGGCATAAGTGCTGAATTTGGGGATTGCAATGGCCCAGAGAGATGAATGCAAAGAAAGAGAAGTGTATTTCCTCCAGGTCACCCAAATCTATCTGGTATTATAACTCCTCCTCTGCTGCCCATATCTTTCTAAACCTTTTTTTTTTAAATAACCCCAAAAGACAGATTGCTGGGGCAACTTCTTTTCCGTTAACTTGTCCACTAATTACATTTGCTTTCTGATAAAAGTTCTTTCTTTTCTGATTTCACTTTTGTTTACAGGTCACATTTCTAACATCATCTTTGGGTGGTCTCGAACAATTTTGTTTGGACTAATTCTTTAACTCGTGCTGACATTTGTAAACAATTTTATGGAATGGGCTGAGCTGGACTTCTGCTGCTCTGGACAACTTGGATCTCTCCACAACAGCCACGAGCAAGTAGCCTAATTTATCAATGTCTCCTGAGGTAAAATGAGGACAAATAAGGGACCAAGAATGAGGATTCGTTAGCGCTTGCAACATGCTCACAGGCCACGGCAGAGAATTCCACGCAGATTACTAACAACAAACCAAGTCCCTGTGCGCAAGCCTCCTTCACCAGGTACGCTGAGCTGCTGAGGCTCCATTCCTTCATTCAGCTCACACACTGGCTGATTCCTTCCCCCGGGAGCCGTGAGAGACACTAGACGACAGGCCCAGCAAGCGCTACAGCGTGCGTTTGGCCAGCGTTACCATCCCCTGGCTTAGCAGTACAGCTGCAGCCTGTACACCCCCCCCCCCCCCCCGGAGGAACTTGAAGACTAGAAAGCGCAAGCACGCCCCGTGACAGTACCTGGCGCTTCAGCTGGGAACACACAGAGAACAACCACCTGCTCGGTTCCTCTCTGCTTCGGTACCACACTAAAATAACAAGGAAGAACTCCAACACTGTGGCCCATGCTGTATAGAAGACAGTTTCCAACTCTTCATCTTCTAAGGCTGTCTACTCAACATTTTTATGAGCGTTTAGCTATGTTTTCACATGTTCAAGAATATCTGGAGAGTTTTTGGATCAAAAACGCAGCCAGCAATAAGCCCTTGTAAGCACTCCCAAACATTTATCACCATCTGTATTCTGCTGGCAGCCCAGACTTCATGTGAGCAACAGACAATGCTCCCCTGAGCATAAATATGAAGTGCTTAAGAAAAGAAAAACAGTTTTTAAACATTTATAATCAGACACAGATTATGTGGGTCTCTGGGCACCACCGCAGTACAAACAACAGGATCTCTTTCGTCTTGGCCTCCTGAGGTTGCGTATAAGCATGCACGGGAATGGAAGCGGTGCAATGATGCATGGTCTTGGGATCCTTTGGAAAGAGACAGGCGCTTGGTTTGGGAAAGAGTTTTGAGACCTAGTAAAACAAGACAGCCTAATACCTTTGACTGATCCTGTGGCAATTATATACCCTTCCGAAATCCTGAACGCTTAGACGCAATTTCACTTTTCTTTTGTTTTCACCCAACATTGTTACCTTGGAGAGAATGGAGATATGAGCTGCATTTCTTTGGCCCAGGTAATTATGGGGGGTGGCAAGCTCTTTACTTCACATGGAAGTGTGACATCGTCCCCTGCAATTACTGAGATCTCTATGGGTTTATCATATGCATTTCCTTGCTGGTCTCCAGGCCTGGATACTCTAGGTTTCACTATAACATGGAACACGTTAAGAAGCTGCAATGAATATATGTATTTGCACAAATGTAACACCATACAATTTTACTTCAGATTAAACATCTATTTTTTTATCAGGTATATAACATTACAATCCTAGTTTTAATGACGTGTCTGCAATAGACATAAACCACCGTAATGCTGACGTACAGTGCCTGTAGCTCGGACGCTGGCCGACGCCTCTGTGCAATACCACAAATGCCAGCAAGACTGCACTATCTACCCGAAAAGCTGGGTACCCCCAGAACGATGTAGTTCACGCACACGCTGAGCTCTGTACTGCACAGGTAGTTTGCAACCAACACCTGAATTATGTTACATTACAGCACCAATACCTAGAAGCCATAAAAGCCTTGCAAAGCAAGCTTACACCTAAATGTAATTTTTTATCATATTGGGAGAGGGTAGGAAGCTTTGGGACCAGTGGGATTAATGAATCTTCATTCTTCTATCAGCAGGAACTTCTATTCCTATACAGGCATTTCCTGTCCACTTCCATAAAAGATGAAAATATGATCAGCCCAAGATTCTAGTTCATGAACTCAAGGTAACAGGTATCAGGAGGGTTTAAGAGAATTGTAACGGCTGAAGGATAAGCCTTTGAGTATCAGCCGTTTGTAAAATTGCCCAGTATGTGGATCCAGTGATCTCAGACAAAGTCAAAACCACTCATCAGAGATCAGATTAAATCCCGTTTGCACTGTGGGTATCCTAGTTCACAATCCAAGTGGATTTTACCATCTAAAGTAGAACACAATAGGGGGAGAGAGAGACAACAACGCTACGTTTGACTGTAGCCCACACATACCATAGACGGTCAGCTGGACTTTCCGTGTAGCATAACCAGCAGCATTCGTTGCAGTGCACACATATTCCCCAGTCTCTTCCCCCCCTGGTGAAACTACGTACAGACTTCCATCAGACCCTGCGGAAAATTTCACGTTGCTGGAAAGAATTACTTCTCCTTTCTGTGGAAAGAAAAAGAAAACCAAAAAAAGTCCACAGCACCTGGATTTTCTAAAATAAACCAAATTACAATAATTTCATTCAATAAAAGAAAAAGCTTACAGCGATAAAATAAAATCTAATGAAAGCATAAACACTATTAAAGTAATATAAAAATTGTTAGTGCCTGTAGCAATTCCTCTAGCTTACTCCATTGCTGTAAGTGATTCTTCATATGAAGACTTCTATATTTTTAATATAACACAGAGTCTGATTTTTTACTGTGCACTATGCTGCATGCTCTTTAAGGCAGTTCTGTAGACCAAACAATTTGCAGGCAGTCTGAATAAATTGAGTGATATTTCAAGTTACATTACAGTACTGCTTCTATTGTTTATGGCTGAGATGGACAAAATATTTGATGTTAACTAAGAAGCCTGGCCCTGAAATTCCATCTATACAAATTAACTTCAACTAACTTTTCACACTCCGTGAGTGTCACTGTCTGAGCAGTAAGAAGAGCAGAAGCAGAGGGATTCTTATGCAGAAAACTTGTTACATTTTACAGATCCTAATTCTTAAAAGAAAATGTAAAAAAAAAAAAATCAAGGTTTCAACTGAGTTAATTTTGACATTCATTTCTGAAGTCAAAACAGATCTTGTATACATTATATAAAATGTTTCTTAGTCAGCAGGCTCTTCCTTGGCTGTACTGAATGTTACAGGTGATAATTAAGAAACGCAGTCTCTCCTGTTTTCCTCCCTGCCAAACCAACAGAGTAGAACTGTTACTAGCAGAAACAATGCTGTTCAAGCAGGGGGGGAAAAAGTGCCTGACTTTCAGACAAATTCCCAAAAAGGTTGTGGTGCTCCTCAGTGGACAGCTTGCCAGGGACATGATTGAAAAGTGACCCAGAATGCCATTATGAGACACACTTTCCTCAGAAGAAAAAAGTCAACTTAAAAGTAAACTTCCAAAACAAAAATGAACTTTCAATCTGTGGCAGGTTGCCTAATCTCAAATTATCAACTCATAACAGGGATATGAACAATTTCTAAAGTGTTAAAAACAAAGATATGGCGATAACCAAAGCCCTTCCAAAGAACAGACCACTGATCTGTGGCTGGAGCACGGCCAGAAAGCGCTGCTCTAAGAACCAAAAGCAGACAGGAATAAACGGAGATTTCCAGGTCCTTCACAACTGAGGCTTTTGGCCATGTTTCTTGCAACTAAACGATGTGTTCAATTTGTCTTTCACCATGAACAGCTCAAAGATGAGAAATTACCTTGGACCAGACAATAGATGGCTTCGGAACTCCACTCGCTTTGCATGGTAATGTTACTGGGATTCCTTCAATGGTGCTAAATATCTGCTGGCCATGCTGAATAACTGGCTGAACTAAAAATAAAGGCAAATATTAAAGACATGCAGAAGACAGATTTCAAATAATAAAATCCTTATATTCAATTACTCCTTCATACAGGCAGCAGGGTTAGGATATTTTCAGCCTCTTCTCTGAACTCTGGCGATGCCCAGCCACTTTCCCCTCCACTCTCCAGTCTGTCACGACAGAATCAATCCCCGTTCACAACAAAGCATGTCCGCCGGAGGCTGACCATGGGATTAGGTACGTATAGTTTTAAACTCACTGTAGGTATTTCACATAGCTGATTGCAATCGTTTCAGAAAGTCTTTGTTACAATGTCCTCTGACAACGCTTTAGGCCAGGCTTCCTGAAACGATCCTGTACGTGATTCAGCACTTTTTGTGAGAATGGGTTCAGCGTTTTTGGGGCTGAATCAGCTTCCATCGATGGACAACATTTTGAATAGAGCAGATATGACAGCGAAGAACTGATCACACTCCAGGCTTATTTTCTATCTGTTATAAATGCTACAAAGATGTGCTAACTGCAGTGATGGTTTCTGCAGGGACTGGCTGTCAGATGAACTTGAATAAAGACACCAGATCACCTCACAAAATCAGTAACAAGAGATAACAAGAACCCCAGCTCCCCTGCTTAACTGAGCTAGTTGTGAATTAACAACAGAAAACAGAAGATCAGATTTAAGGTTATAATACCAAAAACTAGATCCTTCTAAAGACATACAAATACATTCCTTTCTGTTCTCGAGTTCTGAAATATTCCAAAAACTAGTGTTGACATGGAAGACCCTGTCAGACACTGAGTACTTGCCTGTATTAAAAAATAATAGCTATTCTTAACGTGAAAGGATGTTCCAGCATCTTCAGCGAAGCTTAAAATAAATCTCCCACGATTAATTTAACACGTGAGAAAATTTCGGGCTGTGAGCTATGAAGTGGTTGTGACCCCACACAGAGTTAATACCAGTACCTTCAGCTGGGTGACCACAACGCTAACACTTTGTCTTGCCCTCAGTGTAATTTTTGGTATGTTTTAATTAAAGAAAAAAAAAAAGGGAGGGGGAAAAAACCCCAAACAAACAAAGAAACCAAACACATTTTGCCAAACTCATAATTCATTTTAATTCTAATTCTCCCACGAGTTGTGCTTCCTTATATCAGTTATGAAACCCCCAGACAGCACTTTCCATGGTTTTCCAGTAAATTTCCACTTGCACCTGTTTTGTTAATAAAGCTAGAGATGAACACTGCAGAGCTCAACCTTTGTAGGTGTTTAAAAATTAGGATCTTTTACGATCACTAAATGGTTGTTTTATTTTAACAACAGTCTCAATCGCTCAGTTCTTTCCTGTGCAGTGGATCCGATTTCCCACCGTGTTACTTTACAAAGTAACATCGCTACAAAGAGGGAATTTGAGAAATTAGTATAACCGTACCAAAAGCTCTCTAGTGAGAGCTCCTGTTGGTAAGAAATGCACTCTCATCTTGCATTCAGCCCAAAAGCAGCAGGACAGTGTTCCTTACCATACACATTAACAGTAGTAGTTTTGTTGCTTGTCCCAGCAACATTACTTGCCATGCAGGTATAATCGCCACCGTCCTGCAGCCGAACTCTTTCAAGGTGCAGGCTTCCATCACTGCGAACATTAACGTAGGGATTGGGAACCAGCTGCCGAAAGAGTGACGTAACGTTTTATTGAAGAAAATACTCACCGGTAACATTTACTTTGGGATGCAGCGTGGCTTTACTTGACTGTTTCATATTCTTAAAAATTATATGTTCCTGGAGAATTTAATCAGAGCTTTTCCTACTTTCCATCTTTCATAAAAAGCTAATGTTAATAAGAATTTTGGTAGCACCTCATATTTACTGCTGGAGCGAGATTACGATCTGTAACAGCACCTCTGCTCTGCCAAAGTACATATAGAACTGCCACTCATGTTGTCATCATGCACTGAAGCAAAACCAAACTTAGCGGAATTATTTTACTGCATTTTTTGCTGGTTATTCCAGTAACCCAATTTGATCGTAGATCAGCTCTTGATGAGCACGACGACTGTTTCTTCCACAAACAGATCCTATCCATCAAGTAGAAGAGACCAGTTCTGAAGCATACCATTGTCAAAGATAAGAAAAGTTCTAACTTTCACGACAGTAATTTTTTTAAAGTTAGATACCCCATAGCAACAACAACAAAATCAATGAGCTCAGCCACACAGACTTGCCTTACAGAAAAGTTGTTAGAATGCAAAACTGTTCCAGTCATGCCGTGCTCAGAAAAAGCTGCATTCTTCTCTAAATATAACATACTCCAACACTTTCCTCAGAGCGTAGCTTTTGCCACAAGCTTACAATTACAGGAAACCAGCACTACTACACAGAGGAATTAGCAACTCAACAAGGAGGATCCTGCCAGTATTTCTCACAGGAGTTACAGCCTGGGCTACTTGCACTTACAGAGTCTAAAAAAAGTCCAATGATTTTCAGGGATTCAAAAACTGAGCAGAAAACTCCAGCAAGCAAAGGGCCAAGTAGCACCAGGGTTCTGCTTAGTGACAATAAATTAAAAAAATCGCTATCATTGTTTAATTACAACTAATTAATTAATTTAGGGAGAAATTAGTAAGCAAGATAAACAGCGGGGCTTCACCAGGATGTTAAAGTCAGTAATTTGGGTACTACTAAAGAAATGAAACTTCACTCAGACAACTAACCAAGGCGCGGTGTCTGCACCACCTTTGTGTCTGCAGGAGTTACAAACTCCCAACGGCACGCGCTCAAGGCGGAAATAAAACATACCTGCCTTCGCGTGCCGAGCAGTGCACCGCTACGCAAGGAGTACGTGGGACAGGAATGCTGACTTCTGTCTCATCCCATCAGCAACATTAAAAGTCGTGATGTTAAAAAAACCCTAAATCTACAGAAATTGTCCAGTATCTTTATTTTTAAAGAATAGGGAGAAAGAAATGCTTTTCAGTTACCAGGGTTTCAATTCCAGCACTTTTGTCGTTCTGGCAGGATATTCCACTAGCCTTCCTATACTCAGAGCCTAAGGCTGAAATTCAGGAGCTAAAGAGAATGTGTAAAACTGCCTCAAAAGCTAGTAAAGTAGAAGATAAAAGGACAATTCACAAATACTTTGGTTCCAAATTCTTTTCTAGACCTTCACACCTGCACACTACCATCTCCTATTCCCTGATCTCCCCAAGAGTTAGAATTTCCCAGCGTGGGCAGTGACCGGAGTGAGGCGTAACCGTCAGGATGATGCCACGCTCCACTTTCCTATTTTGAACGGCAATAAGCTGTCCTTTCTCAGGGAACGGCTGTAGTCTGAACGCCAGCTCCTGCAGAAACTCAGAAGCGAGCACTGCCTTCCAGATACAGCCAACTGGCTTCTCCTGCTGAGGCGTGTTGTCTGCCGTAACTCACCTCCACGCCTCTGGATCTTTGTTTCCCGGGAGGCAGTCCAATCTCACAAAGCATCTTTATTTGTAAGCGTAAAACCTATCAGTATATTTGTAGGTCAGCTTTGGTAAATGAAACCAAGTTGTTATTGTGGCTCGAAATGGCAGTTGTAGATTTTCTCTGTCAGTAAATCTTATAGGAAAGAAATCAGTCTTACCACCATGCTGTTTTTAATCCACCTCCGGTCTGGAATAGGGTTTCCAGCGAGCAGCACGCAGGGCAAAGTGAGCTGCTGCCCCTCAATTACATTGGCCGTGGCTGGACTTACTCCAATCAGAGGTGTAACTTGAACAAAAGAAAGAATTAGAAGAAATTATTAGGAATTTTTATATATTCATGTAAAGTATTACACCTGAATTTTCACTATTAGTCCTGTCACTAATGCTACTTGCAGCAGCTTCAGCCAAAGGTCTCCTTGTACAAAGTACTATACAAATACAGAGCATGAAACATTTCCTACAATGAAAATTATACAAATTAAACAGAAAGGGGGAAAAAAGGGGGTAAAAAGAAATACATAGGTGTCAATAAACAGCATGGAAGTTCCAACGTACTTAATTTTATGACAAAAAACACCAGATGGGCTTCTGGTATCTAAAATGTCAACGATGCAGGCAGGAAAAAAGCCCCAGTCCTTAGTTTTAGGATCACTGTACATGTATTCCTCCAGCTTCCTTGTCTCTCCTGTGCTACCCCACACGTTCATGAGTTTCTTAGTCCTGAGACTAAGGATCACTGCAGCAAACGGAAGATGTTGTCCAGCTGAAATTGGATCCAATCCAGCGTTTCCCTGAAAACTCATGTTCCCCTGGTTACCAAGTTGATACATCATTTTTCCTTACTTGGGCAAAATACCAAAGAATGAAAGCAGCAGGTTTGGTGAGGACAAAAAATAAGTGGCAATTTCCTTTGGGCATAACATTTTAAGGGATTAGAATAGAGGTCAACAGCCCAGCAGCAACTTCTGCATGCTCTGTAAAGAGCCAAGAGAAAGCGCTCCTGTGCACATGCTTTGTAAATTAATTTTAAATAACGGGGATTAAATAACACTTTGAAATAGGTAAAAACATGTTGTCTATCAAATACTACTAGCATTACAGATTCCCACCACATGTTTGAGGTTAACAAATGGTTTCTTTGATGGCAGATGGACTCCATTCTTACCCTCCCAGAAATGTATACATTCCGTAGCATTATTTCTGCTTTTATTGCCAATTGTCCAACTGAGATAATAAACAACTCCTTAACAGCACAGCTATTGTCAAAGCTAGACGTTTACTGTCTTCTTGGATCACTAAGATTCCTTCCCAGTTATATCAACACACTGACCTAAGCAAGCTCAGTGCTGCTTTGCTTTTTTTTTTTTTTTTCCTAAGATGAATTAAATGGCAGAAAGCCCATCGTTAGCATTCATCATTATGGTGATTTTTCATTCCTTAATAAATTTACTTAGGAATAAGAAACAGAAGACAGGATAAATCACTTTTTTAAGGCCCATGTTATAAAGTGTAGATGGAACCAATTCAAACAAACATAGCCAGTGAAAAGACAATGTTCTAACGCGCTACATTCACTGAAATAAATGACAATATTCCATGCAAACGTCTTCTAGTTCAGTGTGAGTGGATGACGACATATGTGTAAATACAGCTGTAGCTCAAAGCATACAGATATGTCACCACGTATGTACACAGCCCACAGAGAGCCTACGTGTTGCGCAACCACCACCGACTATCGCCGCCTCCGGTACGTTCTGGGTATTGAAATGCTGTCGGTCTTTCCTCTCACGGCCGTCACTGCCGTTAACCCGCCTTACCCAGTCCAGTCACTGTGATGGTGGCTGGCCGCGACTGAACCCTTCCAAACTGGTTCTCAGCTTCACAGACGTAAGTTCCTTCATCACTGACCCACAAACCTAAAGCGGGGGGAAGAGATCAGGTTGCAGCATCTGATGCGATACTGAGAAGTTTGCAATACATGGATACCCTAGCGTTTTCCCTTTCAAATAGCCATTTCCAGCCACATCATTCCTTTCCATCTGTCACCAAGTACAGAAGCAACGACTATATGAGCACTTGAGTAAAAAAAACCCATTATATATATATGATACTTTTCATCACTTTATATATTGCATATATTTTAATACGGTACATACTAATGTCCATAAATAATATATGGCAGTACACTATATATCCACACATACATACGCTATCACGTAGTGCATTTACTGTGGAGTACCACTTACTACGTACAGCAATGTGTGTCTGTCTGTGAACAGACAACCCGCATAGTAGTACGTAAGACACGAGTTACTACACTGTATGTAGAGAGGAATTACTTCACCCAACCTGATTATGTCTGGAAAGGAGTAAAAGAGCTAATTAAGAAAACAGAATAACATCATTTAGCGTAAGGGTGACTAAAATGCTCCAAATAACTGAAATTGCAAAGCCACTTGCACAATTTCTAGTTATTACCCAAGTTAGGACTTGCCTAAACCAATGAGTTTAGAAACACTTCTCTCAGAAAAAAACAACCAAACAACAAAACCAGAACCCAAAAACAACCACCCCAAACAATGAAAATCCATGGCTCCTCAGAATCAACAGAGAACATAACCCACAGTTATTTAAACTAAGGTGTCGTAATTTCTGTGAAGAAGAGTGGAGCCAGTGACCAAACACAACCGGATTCACAAACTCAAGGGAAAATGAACTGCATGTCAAAAGCAATGAAGTCAGCATCAGAAACACCATCTCTGATAAAGATCCAGTCTTTTTACAAGGTTAACGATTTTATAACGTAGCGTAGTAACTTAAATCCATTACATATGTCATATTTCCTTCTGGAATCTTTTTCAAAAAAAGTTCGGTCTACCTACTATGAATAGCTAGAGCTCCCGTTCTGAGCTGACTGATGGAACTAACTGCGAATGGTCTTGAGAAAAGGGAAGCACCATTTAGCCGCCTCCATTTAACCTTTGGTTCTGGGTAACCCTGAACATAGCACGGCAGCGTGATGTTCGAGCCAATATCTGCAGATTCATCGCTGGGTTCCTGTGTGAAAACTGGGGGAGCTGGGGGAAAGAAAAAAAGAAAAAGAAAAGAAAAAAAAAAAGAGCACACACAAAGTGAATTGGGGTTGCAACATGACGTTAGCGTTCTGCTTACGCTACTGACAATCTAAATTTATGTCCCATTATGCACAATTATTCTTCTGACAATGGATTTCCACCTCTAGCAGCACCTTACAGAAGCAGCCTCGCATGCTCTGTATTTACAAAGGGGAGCTCAGAAATAGGCTAAACACCTCAAAAAAATGAAGATACAGCCACCCCCATCAGATGAACGCGCATGCTCAAGTGTTCGCATTATACAGTTCCTCACTTTCAAACAGCGCTGCTCGTTGCTTCAGAAAGTGTATGTGCCTGACAGGAACACGCGTTTAACAAGACGTGATGTGTCAGGCCACAAGCAGTTAGAAAGAATTAGGAAGAGAGGAGAGGAAGGGCTAAGTTACAATAACCTTACATAGTCACTTAGGTTAGTACAATATATTTTCTACTTGAGAATTATGTTAGGTGGAGGTTTGAACAGTTTCCTCCTTCTCTGCCTCTCTCTTCCTAACTTCTATGCTTTGCAAAAGAAGTAAGAGTGAAGGAAAGCTGGAGTCCAAATATGACAAGGAAACAGCGTAGCGAACACCACCAAAAAGGAGTTCCCAGCACACACAGAGACTCACACGACTTTGTGAGAAAGGTTCAGATAAACAAGGACCAGACATGGAAATGCTGAAATCAGATTACTTCCTGTCTAGATTGCAAGCTACTTACAGCCAACATCTAGAGTTATCTTTCCAGAAGCTCTCCCTGCATCATTGGTAGCCACACAGGTATAGTCACCAGCATCCAGGTCTTGCGTTTCCTGGATCTTCAAAAGACCCCGATGAGTATCAATAATGAGAAACGCTGATGCCCTCAACTCCAAGTCACCTAAGTCCAGACAGAAAAAATGTAACTGAAATATAACAGGGTATTTACCAAAATTACTCCAACACAACAGTGTCCAAGTTCGAGATCTGTTCCCAAGGTGCCTGTGTTCATTTAGCAGATGAGTACTCTGACTTCCACTGAATGAGTGGAAAAATTCGTTACTACATTAGATACAGCCCCTTTTTATTTGTTTCACAAAGGGAACACAAACCCAAGTAGCTTTGGACAGAGACCAGCATGAACTAGGACAGTGTGCCAGGCTGTATTTCTTCTTCCCAAGTTAGAGACTACGTGTGGCAGCCACGCGTCTGCCAGCTCTGTACCAAGGCGAGAACTCCACAAAACCTAGAAAACAACTCTGCTACCTCTCAAGCTCAGCAGGAGCCACAGTACTGATGTGTAACATTCAGAATCGACCCACGTCCTCTTTGGGATGAGTATCAAAGCCTGCTTTAAGATACAAGCCAACCACTGACTGCAGTGAGTTCAGAAGTAGCTTCCTTTGAGGGAAGGTTATTTGCAAACAGCCCAGAACGGGGTCTGTGCTTCCCTCCGCTACTGCCAGAGACAAGAGAGACAAAAGACTAGACTGGATAAGCTATCTGTTCTGCACCCAGAACCTAACAAGATTACTGGTTTTTCAGAAAATTGGGAGGCAGGCTGCTTATACAGGCACACACAGGTGCCAACGGCTTTTCCCGAAAATAAACGTTCAGTCCCGAGACATGGGATTCTCTGACTCCCATTTAACTCCAGGAAAACTCCTGCAGCTGTGATACCCAGTATCCTGCCTCACTACTTAACAAACCGTAGCGGATACCTCTGAGATTCAAAAAGAACAAATAAAATTCCCTAGGCGTTGCAAAGATATTTGAGCAAACATTCGATGGGAAAAATAGAAAAATGTTTCGCAATTTTTATAGCTAAACGTTTTCTGACAAAAAAAATGAACGTTATTTAAGCAGGCAAGAGGCAAGAGGCGTTTTCTTGTTAATTATGTTACAGTATGTTCATCCATCATATTTAAACAAGAGCAAGAATTTATGCCCTAAGGTCAAGTGCCGAATCTTTAGAGAATTTAGAGAATTTCACAGGTCAGTCACTGGTTGAACACTACATAAAGCTTTTGAGAAAATAAAGTCGCTTCAGGATCATTGTTCTAAATATTATTCCTAAAGTAAATAAATCAAACACAGAGCAGTAAGTGCACCTTTAAACCATTTAACTTGGGGATGTGGGATTCCAGTTGTTTTACACTCCATAACAGTTGTGTCTCCAAGAGCAACCAGAATTTCACTTTGAACTACAGTCAATGTTGGGCCCTCTAAAAAGAAACAATACAGAAAAAATTAGTTCGTCATCCAAAGCATATACTATTTTTAAGACATAAACTATGACATAGTCTAATTCACCTTTGTTATATGGAAGAATATTTGCCTTACAAGTCAGAAAACCTTAAAAATCAAGTAAGGTGTCAGACAAACACTGGGAAATGGAAAAAGTAGAGTCTGAGATGCCCAGAGGACCTGGACCATATGCAGAATATATGGGAATTTAAAGGAAAGAATTGGAAGAGTTTGATCATGTAGAAAGTAAAAAGATTCCGAGTCTCTCTCCCGCTCCAGCCAGATGTTGGTCATCAAGAATTTTAGTAGTCTGCTATTAATATAATAATGTGCTCTGTAGAGTACACAATTTGGGCTAAGCCTCCAGAGTGCTAAGCACACTACCGGAATTTACAGAAATGTGATTCCTTCTCCAAGGACATACTCAGGTTTGCAAACCTACCCCACTTTAATACCCAATTTTAGTTTTGTTTTTTTCTTAAAAACAGCATAAGAACAAACATGAAGCCCCAGAGATCACCTAACAGTACTACTCAGATTTGAACAGCCAACAAAAAGGACATCTGTGAGCTGGTCAACATCTTTTCTGAGTTCTTTGAAATTTCTACCAGTATGTTCTGTACGGTTCTACTAATTTTAACAGTTCCTCCCCAGTGATGTATTAGTTTGCTTTTTTAATTTCTCTACATTGTTTCTTTTACTGACCGATGTATGTAAGGGTGGATGTCTGTGTCTCTGTCCCAGCTGAGTTACTTGCCAAGCAACCATAAATTCCTGCATCTTTTGGACTTGCCTTTCTTATGATTAAGGTGCCTTCTGGGGTCAATCTGTACCTGGGAACACACCGAGGACCAGTCAAAACGATTAGTTAAAGAAAAGAGAGTAACTGTTATGTCCACGCTCCAAGCAGCAACAGCAGCAGCGTGACCAGATGGTTTATTAACAGTTAGTGCTGGTTCCTTCTCGTAATAAACAACATCAGTATTATTATATCTACCAGAGAACATCAATGCATTTTGTGAAAAGCATTTAAATTAACCTTATAAAAAAAACCTTCTGAAGAAAAGAACTAAAGTAATTCTATTTTAGAGATGAGGAAATAGAAATTAAAGAGTTATAAAGGCAAAGGGTTGAGGTACTATTTCCAAAACTCAGGCTCCTACACAAGAAATTGTCTGAATATTCTGGCATTCTTCAGAACTTCTTTCTCACATAGGAAAAAAATAAAAATAAATACAGAAAGCTGTAACCCCTACCTGCTCGATCCAATAATAAACATATCGTTGTGTGTCCATACCACTGTGGGCCTTGGATACCCTGTCGCAGAACACCTGATAGACACTTCAGAGCCTTCTGTAAAAGTCTGATTCTTCGGTGAAATGACAACTCTAGGTGGTTCTAGTAAAAGAAATTAAAAGCAGCAACTGAAAAGATTCATTTGAAAAGCGCTTACAGATTATAATAATCACTTTATTTCCATTTTCAAACAGCTCTATAGTGAGAAAACAGTCCTAATAAAGGACACGTGAATGATTCCCTACAAGTGCCTTCATTTAACACAGCTAACTATCGTCAGACCCCTACGAATTGCATCGTAAGGTCAGTAACTGCACTAAAATATAATCAGTCTGGTGATAACACAGTCTTTTAAGTCTCTTGTTTACTTATAACATTATTCAGAGAGTTGCTCTTTCTTGAATTAGCTATTCTTTCTCAAAGCCCACTTGTTTCCTCCCTTCCTCTAGCACAGTACCAATTCCTCAGCATAAAACACGCACGCCTTTAAGTTAGTAAGTCAGGATTCGGGGCACAGAGACCAAATTAATTCACATGCCCAAAGGGTTTGCTTTGTCCTGAGGTGCAGACTTTGGAGCTCCTAAACGTGGGCACCAATTCTGACAAAGAACCAAGTGAAGTTCACCAACATGACCCATCGCGGTGACAAAGCCACGCTGACACACGTAGTGCCACCTCACCGTTTTGCATAGAAACGATGGGAGCGTTAGTGGTCGCACATGGATTTAACTTGAACGCAATAATTATGTAGTCATTAACCTAAGAATTTCTCATGCACACTTAAAACTCAGCAAGCCAGCAACAGAGACAGTTTTGACAAATTTGAGTCAAGTTTGTGCCGACTCCAGGAAAGGAAAGCCAATGAGCACAAGCTTTCTGGCAGGCCGACAGTAAGGCTGTAACCTGAACGATGAAAATCAGAGTCACGACGTACGTGCACGCACACAGAAGGTAGTTAACAGCAAACTCACATTGAAGACACTTGATGTTGCAGGGTTAAGAATGCCAAGGGACATTCTAGATTTCAGCTGCATTTTCACTGGAAAAGGGATCGGTAAGTTCACCGAAGTCATTCGCTGGCATCCTTACACAGACTTCCTCAGTAAAATGCACCACCAAAACTATTCGCTGCGGCAACTGACACTTTCTTCTATGGTACGTATGATTTTGTCTTACTTATAGCGGCAAGAAAAAGATCCACACCGCTTAACGGATGAAAAAGTAGCAACCTGTAGTACGAGCTGCTCCTACCTCATCTTCATTAGGGCATGAAACTGGCTCCTATTAGATCAGTAGTATCAATCCTCACCTTGGAGCTTTGCCCGTTGCTAATGACACACGAGTATTCCTCTGCAGTCGATCTTTCTACTAGCAATCATGGAATGAAAAGCCTAAGCGTAACTCTGAGGAAGGGAGAGTAAAACACTAACTATGTGTAACTCAGAGATACCTTGAATCTAGGGCTGCTCTGCACAACTCTTTTTTATTAGCTTCAGTGGGAATTACACACCCCATCCTACAGACCCCGGTGATGTTTGACACGTTTTCGCGGCTGCATAGGAAATAACGCGTCTAAGAGGCAGTACACACAGTCTATTTACGTGTGGCATGATCCATCAGGGAGAAGATGAAGGTGTGCTGCTATCCAACTTCCAGGTGAACAGCAGAAATCGTTCTAGTTGTCAGACTGCAAATGGAAACAACTCAGAGTGCTACTGCAAACGCCTTTCTGGCAGGATTAATACCATGCCCTGCTCATTATCGCTGTGGGGAGGAAGATAACTGTCCAAGTCCTCTGTTGTAATACCATTTGCTTACAAAGCTGCTAACTAAAAACCACAGTGTTTCTGGCCTGGAAAAAAGACTCTCCTGCAAACCTAGTGCTGCTGCTAGGAGAGAAGCGAGGCAGGTTCTGCCTCCTCGCAGGGTGGAAACACCGCGGGGTTTAGTCAGTTCTTAAGCAAATGGCATTACAACACAGAACTTTGAAAACAATCTTCCTCCCCGGGATCTCGGCACGCTTAGAGGGGACTAGCAACTGATAGAAAATGAGATAATGAGAAATTAAATGGTTTTCAAGTGCTCAAACATCAAATTAAGAGCACAGATAACAACAGCAGGAGATCTCTTCACCCTTCACATGGAAGGGCTTTCCAAGAGTAGCACAGGTTTGGGAAATACAGGCTGGCAAGTATACAGATACCCTCAGTCGAGTCACACTCTGCTGACTTTAACAAGGTGCTTGTGCCTCTGCAGGTCCGACGGCCCTTGGTAATACGGACTAACTACATCCCAGTGCCCCGCACGGCAGGGGAGTGCTGTGCCACGGAGAGCAGGCGCTGTGCTGCCTGCCCCAAGCACAGCCACCGGAGAAGGGTTTGTCCCGTAAGCCCTCTTACTGAACAGGAGAGCAAGGGGCCCAAGGAAAATACAGCGAGTTGAAATATAATTAGTAGTAACATCAGCGTGCCAGTCATGGACAGAACTTTAACTTTTTTAGTGTACTTTTATTTAAAATAAATTGTGTTTGAGTTTCATGAATAATTCACATGTTGGTGTTTCGTGCAACCTTAGCCGCCCATCCCTCTCAAGCACACAAACCCCTCCTTGAAGGAGAAAGGTCGTTGCTGGGTTGAGGAAAGCTTTTTCACGCCGTAGGGCGCCTGGTGCTCCGGGGAGCAGAACTATTATTGCCAGGACCTGATGGCTGTTTTCAGTCACTAACTAGACATGTGAGCTTGCAAAGGATTCTGAGATGTGTAAGTAAAAGCGTATGCAAAGCCGCCCGCTATATTGCCAAAGACAAGGAATAAGTAATAAACAGCAACTAATTTGCACACAGTTGCAAAATTGTAAACACAGATGCACATAATGCCTCACTTCCTTTCTTAACTTTATGTCCATTAACCTTCCCCAAGATCATTAGTTTTTTACTTGTAGATTTAATAAAAAGCTGCGGGGTCCTGAAAAGTCCCTCCCGCGTTTTGTAACAGCTCCGAAATCTCCGAGCTCCCAGAGGACAGGCACCGGAGGAGGGCAGAGCTGTAGTTCCAGAAATACTAGGATTAAATCCAGATCCGAGGGGGCAGGGAGAGGCAAGAAAGGGGTGCAAGTTACAGAACTGTCCTCAAGTGATTCATGATGTGCACAGCTTTCTCGGCTATTTTTATTTGCTTTTAAATTCAGCCAGGAGACTCTGGGAGATGTTGTGCATGCTCTGGCCTTTGGGAAGGTCTACGCTCGTGTTGATACTAGGAAAGCGTCTCCGATGGCACTCACACATCGTGCTTTGGCAGCACACCATTGCCCGTGCAGTTATTGTCACACAATGACAGTATGAGGTGAGCAGAAGGTAGAAGACGTATTTCCATTTAACATGTAATCAATAAAATGAATTGGAAAGAGTCCATGTACATAACCTGTAGAATAAAGCCTTTTAAACACAGATCATGTGTAAAGCTTCTGAAGAGAAAGAAGGTTGGCGTGAAGATTCCAGGGTCTGAAGCATTCACACTTGTAACCATCTTTGGCCTTAGTATTTGTTAAAACCATTTGAAGCAGTTAAATTTAACATAAAAAGGGACAGCAAATTCCAAACTATTTCATGCAACATAAAAAAAACAAACCCCTCTTATCACTCTTTATTAGTAAAAAAGACTTATTGCCAATGTTTTTTCACTACTTTCTGCAGGCTTTTATTTTTCTTTAACAGAAGCTTTCCCCCAAAAGCCACCCTACAGCTGGTATTTGACTGAACCATTACTCAAAGTATCAGCGTTTCTGTGCGGCAGCCTCAAGGTTCTTTCTTGCCTTTTACATTAAGAGCATTTTTGGAAAACTGAATCTAGATCTAGTCTCTTCCTGTGACTGCGTGTATGTAGGAGGGTCCGGCTGTTTACTGTAAGGTCTTGAGGAAGTGAAATTCTACCAAAAAAATCCAATCCTTGTAAAAATTGGCAACAAACGTGCACAAACTGCTGCAGTGGTTGCATTCTTACAGATACCGGATGAGAATAGATGGAGCCCCATCGCCACGTCCAGTCCGTTCACTATAAAAAGGTCTGAATTGCCCTACTTGGGCTTCTAACTACCAAGATGCTGCACGAGCAGTTGCTTCTCCTAAACCCCCGCTTTTAGTAATACAGAAACTGTAGTGTTGGGGTGAAAAATTAATTCTCTTCAGGCTGAAGTCCTGCGCGACCACAGCGATATCTACAAATTCCTGTGTTAGTGTGAGTTTTACGGATATGCCTTAGCTTTTCCACATGGAAACAAACACAGAAGCGAATGGGTTTGAGCTCAAACTGCCTGAAAACTTACATTTAGTGTCAAGGGTGCATACTGGGAAGGCATGGGGGGAAATATCCAGCTCTACTACTATGAACGTATGTCAGTAAGTGAGAGAGAAGACCGGCGTTATGCAGATATTAAAGAATTCCTCCCAGAGCTTAGATTTCCACTTTGAAGTCAGATCAGGGACAGAATTCACTTTAACACCTATGTGTGGGGTTTTTCCATCACAAATACACATAACCCGTCACTACGTTCACAAAAGGAATCTGCTCCGTCCATCTGATTTCTATTAAAGTTTAAATCACATTTCAGCAACATGCATTGGAATTAATATTCGAGTCAATTTTATACTTTTGTTCACAAGCCAAAGGAAAGAAGTGTAGGAGAAAAATTGCACATAAAACAGAAAAACTGACAAAGGCTCCTGTTTGAATAGGAAGCTGAGAACAGATTTGTTACAGCATAAAGAAAGATCAAAACATTCAATAGGGATAAACAAAAAGTAGCCTTCAGCATTAATCAGCCAGTCACATTCAGCTGTACTTTTGGCATCAACCAAGCGAACCTAATTAAAAAGGAATATTGTCTTTGGACATCGTTATCTCGCTTCACTCACTTGCCAGCTGTCCCCCTTAGCTGCCAAGTTCCCACTGAGCTCCCTCCCAACGCAGCCTGGCCCACGCAGGACGCGGAGCGTGCCGTCCCGCATCATCCCTTGCCCCGGCGCTCCGCAAACACGCCGCCGCACAACGAGCTGCGGAAACATCTGTTTCCACAACGGCTTACGCACTAGCTCAGGTAAGAGATACACGGCAGCAGCATCCATCGTTGCTTTTGTGAGACTCTCCACCAAGCTTCCAAGCACAAATTTAGCTTCTGTAGGGTGGAGAGGGAGCGCTAATGAGATCATCTTGCTGTTCAGGCAGGGAGTACACACAAGCTGCAATTTCACCAATGCCAATGGCACCCTTTGCTACTGCAGGAGGGAATGACTTGATCTGCTGTGATATACCATGCAGCACCCACCCCAGCACTAAGGAAGCTGGCTTGAAAGGCAGCAGGGGAAGGAACGCCCGTTTTCTGTCTGCAGCCAAAAGAGCTACTTCCCAAAAGACAGGCAGATAACACACTACAGTCAAAGAGTCTTCTCAAAGTTGTCTTTCATAACTTCCCTGCACCTCCTTGGCATTCACTGACCATATGCAGGCTCTGTCAGAATAAATTAAGCACGTGGTAAGTACTCACTAGCTGTGAACAAAAGGCCATAAAGAAGTTGCCTGACACCACGCATACAGCGTGGCTGGCCTTTACAGTGACCTCCCTGCAGGAGAAAGACCTGCAGAAGGAAAGGAAATGGGTTCCCTGCTTCTCAAGTCCCTGACCCAGGTTTGTACTCAGCCCTACAAGCTGGTAGACTCAGGAAAAAACACTTGGTGGACACCTTTGAACATGAAAATGGAAAAGTCAGGCTTCCTGCTCCACAGAGCCGCGCTGACATGCTGCGGATAAAGAAACACCATCTCGGTACACCGAGATGTTTACAGAAACAGGGGACTTCGACCTCTGGACTCAGTGGGCTCTTCTCAGGGGATGTGTCCCCATCCTCACATGCCAGAGAGACAGTTCACTTTATTGAAATGTAAACTGAACTTGTTTGCGCTCCTATGCATTACCAAGGACTGCACACAGCCCTCCTGGAAAGGTCGCCCATCTAACACCTTCCCTACAGCTGCTAGTACAATACTTAACAGTTAAATTAACGATTTCCTTGTGCTTTTTATTAACTGTTGCAGTAACAGAGATCAAATGCCCTGCAAGAAGCTAGTTTTCAAGAGATCCGTGTGGTATATTGCCTCGAACCAGAGGTCTGGGTAGGTCAGAAGACATCTAGAAGTACTGATTTCTAATCATGTTGTGGTTACACTCCTCCAAAACTTCTCTTAGGAGTCCTTCTAAAGGCCTACATTTTCTATGAGAAAGTAGCAAGAAAACAGTGAGCAAAACCAAGAAATCAAGTGACAAAAATTAAGATGCATGACACTAATTTCCTGTTTTATTTAATACCCTAATTTTTTTATCTTTCATCAAGTTTGGACTTAAATTCTTTGGGGTAAGAACTCTTCCTAATCTGAATACTATAAAAAGTTACAAAAGGATTAATTGTCACTTATTTAGTTGAATTTGTAACAAATTATCTAAGAGACACAGGAAATGTAAAGATATTTCTAGCGGGACGAGAGCACTTTGGTTGTCCTGCTTTTGTACTGATCTGTAGAGGCTCTCACCCAGGGAAAATTATCAAAAGAAACCTCCCAAACAATAAATTCAGGCCAACTCATTAAATCAGGCCATAAGAGTGATGGGTCTAACAAGGCAACCAATTTTTTGCCCTCATCAGTTCCCTTTCACCACACATAGAAAAGAACTTCTTACGAACAGCAGCTGTGTGGAGCAGACAAATGAACTTGGGCATACTCGTTAATTTTCTGGAGTGGCAGAGAACTCCAGAGAGGCGGCTGAGGCAATTCCCGACCCTTCTGCTAACCTCTATCTCCCATGCAAGAGGCCAGTTTCTGAAAATCAGCCCAATAACTATCATTGAGCCTGCTGTGAGCAACAATTAGCACCAAGGATACATACCGATTCAGCGCTCTCTTTCAGAGATTACTGATACTTTGGCATCCAAGAGCCTTGCTGAGAGTTCAACCTGTTTACTTCCTGCTCTAACAGGGGTGGAAGTGGCACAGTGGTAACAGATTTCAGGTAGTAAATTTAAAATATGCAGGCTCAAAAAAAAAAAATCAACTCCTCAGACAGTTCCAAATAACAACCTAGAAAGAAGCACAGAAGGCACTAAACTGCTTTTCATTCTTTAGGACAGACACCTTGCATTGAATTAACTTTCTCAATTTGAAATAGCAAGTAAAACAGTAATACTTCAATTTTATTCCCTGTCTTGTTTTCTCCATTTAAAGAACTCAGTACAGTATAACAAATTTCTCCTTACTACAGTGATATATCCATATATCTAAGTGTATATATAAAGGTGATTATTTCTGTATTAACCCTTTTCAGAGAAAAGACCAGAGGAAGTTGAGGGAACAGAGCACCGGGTGACGCCATGGAGGTGATTTCCCTTTTGTCCACCCAGACAGTCCCTTTCCTGGAATTCCTCCAGATATAAGCACATTCGCGCTGAAGTCCTATTGTGTTCATTCAGGTCTGGTTTCCACTCCTCGTCTGGGATGTACCTGAGCGTTACCACTGCTTGCATTGAGCCAAGTCACACACATTATCTCCTGGGCTTTTTTTTTTTTTCCCCCAACCTAGATTTCAAGCTATTAGTTGGCTGGGAAGTGTCCCCATCAGTTCCCTAAAGTAGCCAGCCCACTTGCATCTTGCCAGGCTAATATACCCCACTTTCCCCCGCTGCACATCTAATATAGTTGGCTCCGTTATACCGTAGGACAGCACTCTTGGCACATGTTGCCTTAGCAAAAGATCACTTAGCAGTTTTGTTACAGCAATGACAACTCTTCAGTGCTCAAACACACACTTCATTTCTTAAGCGAGCAGGTGGAACACATAATATGTATGCTTATTTCTTGCAGGGGTGGCTTCGGTTCTTCTAGCATCGATCACTCTGAATGATTTAATAGTGCTACTTGTAAGCAGATGCTAAAAATGCCTTTCAGTCGTGATGGTGATACCAGACAGGCAGTTAAACATTTTCAAACATTCAGTAAATAAGCAGGCAAAGGGAACCCACCATGCTATGGACAGAACAGTAACTACACTGTATGATTTTATTCTACCTGTACATTCAGATCAAGAAATACATCTGAACAGTACGCTGACCTTTGTCAACACACAGCAGCCTGCACTTCCTTACCTGAGGTGGCTCCCAATAAGACAAATGGTCAGTGTTGCCTCACTTCTTGTTAATCTATTGCTGGAATTCATCATATATTGAGATTACTGAACTCAAACAGCTCTACTAATCACCAACATACACACACGCATAAGCCGTAAAAGTTTCTACATACTATATACAGCTGTGTTGCAGAGGCAAGAGACAGTTGCTGTCATTAAAAGAAGTGCTTCGGTGTCTAGTTACACCAGACAACATGCAAACCCAAGGCATTTAGCATCACCAATCACACTTAGCATCACCCAGATTTCAGGGATCTGAGTTTTAATTGTGTATTTGGAATTCTTGGAGGCGGAAGGAAACAAAAAACCCACCACAAATCAATCTCTTCAGCATACATGCTGTTTAAATTAAAAAAGAAAAAAACCTGAATTCCTTAAAATCCCCATCCCCCAATCGATATTACTTATGTGTATGAAAACATCAAGCTACCAAAACAGGCCATATTAATTCAACTTGATAAATATGCACATAGCTAACTCCTATTTTGCCTACAAATGGGAAAGAAGTAGTTCACATGCTCATGGAATTTTCCTCATCAGTGAGAAATTTATCACTGAAATGTTTATAGGATAATCAAGGTTTCACACTCCTGGCCAACCTCTAGTCTCACACAGCTGCTATACACTCCTCCAGGCTTCTGATAAATTATATGGAGCACCTGAAAAAGTAGCAAATGCTCTTACAAACTCATTAATGTTCCCATCTAAGATCAATCTGCTGGGAGGACTTGAGCAATTCACACTATGTAGCCACCATTTAACAACGTCCAAAGATGAGTGTGTACTTTAAGAGGTAGTCACAGCACTCAATAAGCACCAACACAATCCTAGAAGGCTCAAGAGCTTACACTCCTTGAAATTTGTAAAACGGCATTTGGTGACCTTTCAGACTACTCTGAGCAGTATACCACCACTCCACAAGTAGTTCTAAACGAGATCTTCATCTAGCTGTGCTCAGTATTAGCGTGGGACACTCAGTGACTTAGTATAGTACGTTCTTCTGACACCGAACACGCAACTGGGGGAAAGAGTCAACTCTCATTCAAGATTTCAGTCTGTATTTGTACAGCTGCTGGCACAAAAATCAGATAAGTGTTCTCTTTCAGACACAGCAGCATCCAAATGAAAGCTTTCAAAACAAGGTTTACTACAATCCACTTAAGCATGTGAAGCAGATGCTGGGTTATTTTTAGAGCTACCAAGATTTGTTCTCAGCCTTAAATCCCACTCCAGAAAGAAAACGGGGATGAAAGCAGTGTTTATTCTCTTACGATCCAAAATTCAGAGATCTATATGGAACTATCCCAACAATAATAAAGGGTTCGAATATGAATTTAATTTGACATTCTGAATTACTTGCAACTACACAAAGCATGAACTATCTCCATTTATTAACAAGACTTCAAATTTCCTTCTTCAGAACGCTAATAGCGACAACCCTATAAAAGCTTTTGCTTCTCACATATAGCCACCCTTTACTCTTTTGCTGCCAAATGTAAACTGTTCTTTGAATGCTATTCTAGACCCTAACAATTATGATGAGTTGTACACGACAATCACACACCAAAGTCCTTCCAGAAATCCGACCAAAATCATTTGGGCCAAGCAAACTAAAACGATCACAAATAATAGCGCATACAACCAATGCGATACCATTCAGCTCCTGCATATAACCATCTGAAATGTTGGCAGTAGATTACTTTTTCCAAAGAGGCAGACACTACTGCAGAAATCCGAATTCAGCCGCAGCTTTGCATTTCCTACATATTTATTCTGTACTAAGCAGCTTTCATCGGAAATGAAAGAAAACACAACTCAGACTGTTAAGTAAGCCTCTCTAAACTGTCCAAGAGGGTTATCTCAGACACGTTTTAGGGCTGTTAGCAACACCGGTACCAGCCAAAACGTAATTCCCAACTGTTTGATATAATCATTTTACATATAAGTGATTTGAAACTCAATATTCTGCTGTGGCAGCAGCAAACTTCTTTAGCTTTACTATAAAAAAAACTGCCAGAAGTAATTTTGTCTTTGTGTTAGAGCTCCCAGCTGGTCTACAGACATTAGGGAGGAAGATCTAAATCCCAGGAAGAGATGAACAAGGGAGGGGAGCACTTCTCTTGGTGCCTTTGACATGCTTGAATGAGTGTCCTGATGGAAAAATCCTGTAGAATTTAAAACCAAGTTTTCCAAACGTATGGGGTTTTTCATGTTTTGGGTTTTTTTTCTTTTTTTTCCCTTCAGTCCTGTTAGAAATTTAACAGTTATAACTCTGCTGTAGCCATCTAAGGGCAATTCAAATGGATCAATGAAAAAACATTTCATTCTGCTGTAGTTCGTAACAGGTCCTACAAAACTGATTGCACATCTACTTATTCCAACTTGGTAAACCACTATGCTCTTCCTACAAGAAAAACTACATCTCATGAGTAAGTGTTACAACTCCATTTCTGATCTTTCGCTGTTTTGCAGCACCTTAAGCCAGGCAATTCCACCGAATTTTTCTTTTTTTCCATAATTCTAAGTTTTCCGTCAGTTAACAAAGTACTAGAATTACAGCAACAAAGTTAACAAAGCTGCTAATTCTGCAGAGAATATGACCCAGTATCATTAAGTGAAATCCTGCTGGAGTCACCTACAAGTAGACAGAAGAGTTTTCTTTCTAAAAGATTTTGAGTTCTGTCTCTTCTTACCCACAGACAGGCAGCCAGGAACCAAAGGTTCAAGCCTTCACATGACGAAGGCAAATAGAGAGAAACCTGCAGTACTGCAGTAAATTTTAAAAGGATTTGCTCCAAGACAAATTACTGCATTTATACATCTTTTTTTTTTTCTTTAAATTTGTTCCTGGTATGAAGCAACAGCACAGATGGGTAAGTTTAAAATGCCATTTCCTCGTTACCTTGCACCGTAAGGAAGACAGATGCTGTCGTAGATCCACCCTCGTTAGAAGCGATGCAGTCGTACTTGCCAGCATCCGTGAGCTTTACAGCCTTCACCTCTAAAGACAGGTTGCTCATCATCCTTATTCGCAGCGGCTCCTTAAGCCTCACATCTCTGCCATTTCTCTGCCAGGTGAGGTTGTAACGCACCGTGCTTAAAGTTAGGCAGGTCAAGATGGCTCCTTCGCCAGGGACAACTGTGACGTTATTAGGAACCTGAATCATGGGTGGAGGCTCTGCATAAAAAGAGCAGAACAAAGAACAACATTATAAGAGAATAATATTTGGGAACCTTTGCTTCATTTGTGGATTCTTGATAAACAACTTCAAGTAAACTATAGTGTAAAAAAATAACAATAAAGATAATGTAACACTGGTTTAACATTTAGTTTCATTTCACATTGCTGAAGCCATGAAGCAGAACCCAGGGCAGCATCCTCATTCCCTGATGCTAAAGTACCGGACAGGAGCTTACATCACAAGACGACACCTGATTTAGGTCCAAACTACCGTATCGGGCAGGATGAAATATCGCATCATATATGAGAAAGGATGTAGCACTGTGTTCTCTGAGTTCATCTTGCACTGAGGAGAGACAGGACCACCACCACGACTGAGTCTGATCGCTGACTGACATGTGACCACACACAGTGGAATCTCAGCTACACATTAGATTTTTACAGGCTTTGTATGAGAAAAACCACAGAATCACAGAATGGTCTGGGTTGGAAGGGACCTCACAGCCCATCCAGTCCCACCCCCTGCCATGGGCAGGGACACCCTCCACTAGCCCAGGTTGCCCAAAGCCCCATCCAACCTGGCCTTGAACACTGCCAGGGATGTGGTATCCACAACCTCTCTGGGCAACCTGTTCCACTGCCTCACCACTCTAACAGGGAAGAATTTCTTTCTAATATCTCATCTAAATCGACCCTCCTTCAGCTTAAACCCATTCCCCCTTGTCCTGTCACTACACTCCCTCATAAACAGTCCCTCACCATCTCTCCTGGAGCCCCTTCAGGGACTGGAAGGCCACAATTAGCTCTCCCTGGAGCCTTCTCTTCTCCAGGCTGAACAACCCCAACTCTCTCAGCCTGTCCTCATAGCAGAGGTGCTCCAGCCCTCGGATCAGCTTCGTGGCCTCCTCTGGACTCTCTCCAACAGCTCCATGTCTCTCCTGTACTGGGGCCCCCAGAGCTGGACGCAGCACTGCAGGGGGGGTCTCACCAGAGCGGAGTAGAGGGGCAGGATCACCTCCCTCGACCTGCTGGTCACGCCTCTTGTGATGCAGCCCAGGACACGGCTGGCTTTCTGGGCTGCGAGCACACACTGCCAGCTCATGTTGAGCTTCTCATCAATCAATACCCCCAGGTCCTTCTCCTCAGGGCTGCTCTCAATCCATTCCCCATCCAGCCTATAGCTGTGCTCGGGATTGCGCCGACCCACGTGCAGGACCTCGCACATGTTACTAGCAAGCTCCAATAGCAATAATGACACCAAGTCAACAGCTGCTCTATGCATCATTATTAAGTGCTTTCCATGACGATCTCTACAAGGGAACGTGGAAGGAGAGAGCATCTCTTCCCTTAAGTTTATCTGATCAAGGACCTTGTCACATGGGATAAGGAAAAGGGGAGGTCATAAACACTATGCAGACACACAGACCTGACAGACAAACAACAGCAGAGACAATGACAAGAGACACTTCATCATGCTGATTGACTGGCTATCAAGAGGCAAGAGCGTCATTTCCAAGAGGAGCCAACCTGGCCTTTGCAACCGTAAGGACCCAAACCTGGTGGAAGCTGTGCCAACCGACAAAGGAACGTGCAGGGAAGCGAATCAGGGAGGAGCAGGGGCAGTAGGCAGAAAGGGGCACAGAAGGGGCCTGTTGCACATCAGACGTCACCAGTCAGTACTCTCGTCCGGCTGAGCCCTGCGCCTGATCTCCACAGTCTGTCCCGTCGCCTTATTAAATCTTTTTGTGGGGGGTGCGGTTTGTTAGCAAACAGCTAACAGCTGGAACAGCTGGCAAGAAGCAGGTAAGAGGGCCCGGGATCTGGGCAGGGGTATCGGGGGGCCGTGCCAATACCCAAGGGATCTGCGGTGCGTGTGCTTTCCGTAGCGAGCTCCGACCTTACCAGGCGGGCAGGAAGGGGGCTGGCTGTCCCATGCTCCAAGTCCTGCGTGGAGCTGCTGCTGAAGGCAGTCTACGGAGCCGGCTGTGTCAGTGGTGCACGCTCAGCTTCACTGCTGACGAATGCGCAACAGGAAAGCGGCAGCGGTGTCCGTGCGTCTGGGACACGGACCCTCGGGTCCCTGGGAGCACGGGGCTGAGCGCCAGCAGCCAGGCAGGGGGGATACCTACCACCACCTACAATGGCCCGTACCAGTTCCCACTCAAATCTTAGGTCACTTCATTATCTTTTCCTTCCTAGCTATACTTATTTTATGTTGTAACTTCCACTGTTTGTTACTATTTGCTTTCCACTCAACTCATCTGTACACTTCTGTCACACTCCTGGAAGAAAGCAGCTGCAATAATTTTGTACTGGAATTAAAATTTGAAACCACAAGTGCTTAAGAGAGGAGCAGTCATCCTGATCCTTCTTGAGATATCAGTGATAAAAGGAGGCAATATTTAAATGCTGGAGAAAGAAAATACACTATGTGTCACTTTATGCATTCCCATTAAAAAGCATTTTTTTTTAATTTGTTTTTCCTCAGACTGGTTCTTGAAAAAAGAATATTCTAAGTGGGATATTTAGCAGAAATAAAAGAGCTGGAAGAACAAGACCCAACCTTTATCAGTACATGCCAAAAATCAATTATCCTAAGTAAAAATTTTTTTAAAAGTCTATGTTTATTATAGAGCCAGCCATAACTCCTCCTCATTTAAGCCTCACACGGGGTCTCAGATGAGGTTCACAAGGTTTCTGCTAGATCTCTGCATGCTGGCGTGCAGCCCCGCTGCGCTGTGAGCGCAGCCCCTACCAGCAATCACCCTTATTACCGAAACTCTGAACGCATGCAGAGGAGAGTCAACAACAGCTAGACTTGCTTACTGAGAACGGGTTTCTCCCCTGCGCTTTAGGTTTTGGTTTGTCTGGGAGGAACAACAAGTCTTCTAATGCTTTCCATGGGTGTATCACCAAGTATGTTACTTAAAGAAACTTAGGAAAAAAAGAGAGAGATGAAGGGCAGTTCAGGACTAAAATCCCTATCTTTTGAGTGTCAGTCTGGTGGGGCATGACATCTTTTGGACTATACCAGCCTCTTACCACCACAGTGGACACACAGCAATCCCCCCAGCCAAATCCCCTGTATTCAGGGCACTCCAGTTAAGGTGCCTGCACGAGCTAACGAGCCATTTGACATTTTAAAGATTGATTTCATCTTACTAGTATTAAGACTCAAGCGTTTGCTTTTTCTGAAACTAGAAGATGTTGACATAGTTCCAATACCTTTCACACAGCAGTCGGCAAAATGGATTATCTGCGATACACTGTCTGTCAGCTGGGCAAACTAAGAATACTTGAAAAGATTGTTTACTTTGCTTAAAGAAGAAATTTCAAGTAATTTTCTTCCAAATATGTGTACACAAGGATTTCAAAGCATCTCCCTCACATTAATCGGCTTCATGGCTCACAACAGAACTAATTGCTCATGTTTACATAGTGAGTCAGTCTCAGCCGATCTCTCAGTGCTCTGTAAATGAGAGGACACAGGAATTTTTCCCCTTGTCACTCTCTACTTTCAAGTGCTACCAATATCACAAGAAAAAAAGTTAGGATTCTCTTTCAGTTTTCTCTATGAGGAAGATGGTTGCAACTTCCAGACCAAGAATCTTTAGGTCCACAATTTCCGGGCCAGAATATAACAGCTTCTTGTCCTCCAGAACATGGTTTGAAACAAGCATATGGAAATACCCTATCCGCCTGCAGGATCTGCACAGCCAAAATATAAAATAGCGCTCTAGACCTAGGACTTGGGTAAGTATTTGAGTAGAATAGAACGGGAACATCAATACTTTATGTGACTAAAAGGATCTTTCTCTCCTTAAATTTTACCACTTGGTGTAAGAGGGTTGTTCCTCTACAAACTTTGCCTTGCACGGAATCAGTATCAAACCAGTTTCTTTGGATTTGCTCATCCTGCCTGGAAAAGAGAAGGTGAAGGGATATCCAGTCACCCTCTTCAACTACTGAGGGGGATGTTTTAGAGAACAGAGTTAGAGTCTTCTCAGGGCACAAAAAACCGCAAGGGTGCGAGTCTGTGGTCAAAATACGCAGCCAGGGAAATTCTGACTAGATATGCAAAATATTTTCCTAGTGGGGGTAGTTAAGCACTGCAGGCTGCCCATGGAACTTGTGAAATCTCTGTCCTTGGGGACATTCAAAGTTTGATTGGACAAGTTCCCGAGAAACACGATCAAGCGTGGAAGTGAATTCTGCTTTGAGCTGTGAGTTGGACTAGGTAACTTCCAAAGGTCCCTCCAGCCTAAATTGTTTTGTGCTTCTGTGGTTCATAATCCAGGTTAACTAACCTGAATTAGCTACTACAGGAGATAAAAAACAAGACTACTTTGATTTCAAGCAGTTACATGAAACCCTGATGCTGAATTCAAACTGCTGTTCTGAGCTCTCCTATCCTCACAGCCGCTGCGCATTAACTGACTCATCTCTAGTGTTTTCCCTAGTCAAGAGCAATAGTTTACACTTCTGCATGACAGATGTCCCATCAGCACAAACAGAAGACTGTACAGAATGGATTTTTGTTTCAAAATAGAAATTCTTTTTCCCTTGTCCCTCATGGTAACTGTGAAAACTTAAGTGACAAAATTTGCTATAGGACAGGCAGGGTTTTCATCCACCCCCCTACATGCATAAATAAGCTTTTCTTAATTCTTCCTGCAGACAACCTCTACTGTCCACTGAAGCAGCTCCAACCGATGCCTGGTTTTATGTTTTCTCCATCTGTGTTTGGGGTGTATCTCGGTTTACAGTTATTTAAACTGAACTCCTCTGACAGAGGAAAAGGATTAACTTTGTGAAGTAAAGCCTGTTGTTTTACTTTGGGAAACATTTCTAGCTGATCTGCAATTGAAACCCTCCAGATGATAATCTGGACATTGACATTTGCCTTCACAGAAGAACAACTTTACTCTCTCCCTTCCTCCCACTCCAAATTTTTATGTCCAAAGCTTGACCAGGATGACACTATTCACTTTTCTGGAAGGATTCTCTCTTACCACAACTAACTTGCAGTAATAATTAATGGAGCACAATCATCTGAACAAGTCATTAACTTAGATAAGGAGAATTCCCTCTCCCTCAGAGCAAGTGGAATACCAGCGCTTTATGCTTTGAAACTGCTCTAACACATAAGGCACACCAACTCATACTAAATGGATAGCTAGATTTATAACTACTTGTCCTTTAAATTGAGATTTTTATAAAGTTAGGAATATTTTAAGTTAAATTCAAAAATAAACAAACAGTAATTAAAAATTATCTACTGGGTAGATAATGATTGCTAGCCAATTTGGGGCTAGCAACTAAATACTACTGTTTATTCAAAATTATCTTTGCTATTAGCCCAATTTATTCGTCATTTATTTTTACTTCATCTGCTTATTCACTTTTAAAAAATTCAAGGTAATAGATGAGATTTCCAACAATTTACGGAATCTCGTTTTTTAAGAGTAGAACACTTTTGAATGCAACTTTTGTAATTCCTTGTCTATCCCATAATACATAGATACAATCAAGTAAACATGTAATTGCTACAGCTTGAAATAAACACGAGAACAACTGAAATCTGAGATTTCAATTTCTGCTTCTACAGGTCGTATTTATTCTGCAAGTCCAACTGACAGTGGGAACTACTTTAAATATTAACATTGGATTTGTTTGAAACAGATGTGCTGAGTAAACATCAGCACACTTGTGTGCTTGAGTCAGAAAAAACACATTAATTAAAAATATATTTATTTTACTGGCCTGACGAGCCATTGCTCTCTGAAGCGTTCAGCGTAGAAGGATGGACTACTACCCACCTGATACATCCAGAAATGTCTGCGCTCGTCCAGTTCCTGCACTGCTGGTCGCCAAACATTCGTAAAAGCCTTCATCGGACAAGGAGACCTCAGCAATTTCCCAACTCATACTAGATGATTCTCTGGAGGAAGAAAAGGGCATACTCGCTAAATTCCTGAAGGACTCGAGGTACAAGAACTTGGTTTCCTGACTACAGACACAGGAGATTTTCACAATAATTAATAGAAAAAAAGATACCCTCTGATGACTCAAATTGGACATAGCTTTATGGATTTTATTTAAGGAAACGATATATACCTCGCCAGGCTTTTTACAAGTATTAAGAAATGTAAGGTTTTGCAGAATGTCTCACTTGCACATATGCCTTAACACCTATCAACAGTTGTCTCAATACCTAAAGCCACTGTATTTGCAGTCATTCACTCAGCTGCTCGTACTCTATTGTTCTATTTACTATTGAGAAGATACCTTTCCTTAGCACCAACAAGTTTCTACGTAGAGCCAGCATGCAGTACCAAACCCGTGGCTCTTACTAGCAGGGGTAACAAGCATTCACCCTTCCAGCCCGAGCTTCTCAAACTCACAGGAACAGGCAGGGACTCCACATAAAGGAGTCCTCATCCTTTACCAGATACAATCTGCTTTCCCCCCTCTATATGCAAATCCACCATTAGGTTCATACCATGGAGAGAGCAGCATCTACCCTACTCCAGGACGACCACAGCCAGACAGCTCTCTTTGCACTTTTTAAACTGCAGGGACTATCTCCATCCCAGACATTTACAACCCAGCGAAGTGTGACGTATCGGTACGAAGATGACTGACTTCTGCTCTGCTGGCTGCACCTCTGGACCAATGACCAGCAATAACTATGATAACCCAATATTCTGCACATTGATTGCCTAGCCGTACAAAAATAAACGGCGCAACAAATTGAATTGATGGATTCAAGACTGAAAGTGGAGGGTGGGGTACAGAAGAGACACAAGCAAGATAATACAGCAGAAATGCAGAGAAATACTTGGAGTTTTTCAGCAAAGCTGATAGGCAATAATACCATGTATCTATCACATGCAACATTAAAGTCAAGAGGAGAATAAAAGCCTAACTACATTGACTGGTGGTTACATGTGCTTAAAACTAGACACTCTTACAGCTTCTCAAGATTCCAAACCACATTTTACACAACTAATGCTGCAGACACACAGCTGATGACATAAATGAGCAAAACAGTGGTGGTTCTGCAGTGTCCCAGTGCTCCCAGTGGCCTGTTGCTATGGCATATAAACAAAACTGATGAGCGCCCAAACATCCATGATAGCTTTGGCAAGTCATTGCCACCTTATGGGAAAACACTGAATTAGTGACCCCTTCATCTCTTTTGTTTGCCTGAATAGATTGATTTATCAGCCCTTAAAGGATAAAGAACAAGAGAAAGAGAGCTGGAATATGCGTGAAAGTTCAGTGTTGTAATGCGGTGAGACAGACAATCCAATTACACCACAAAAGAAAACAGCATATAGTGACCTTAAATGGCTTCCTACTTATTCTCTCTTACTTCATACTTATTCTAGATAACCTAATATATCATATATCAAATCTGTGACATTTTACAGTGCAATGCTGGCCAATAGTGTTGGCAGTTACTGCCAAGACTAAAGAATAAGGTAGTGTTTCTTCCAAGTAATGAGTGAGAAATTTCTCTTTTTCATGGAAAGTAGGTTAAAAGTGGAGTTATGCAAGCCTATTCTTCTTCTTCTTCATTCCTGACTTCTGCTGTACACCAGATGTCAAACATGGAAGCCTTGAGAACGGAAGCATAAAAGGAAACGTGTCCAGAGTGGAAACGCTTGGCAAATAGAGACCCATGGTGGTCTATTTAAAAAAAAAAAAAAAAAAAAAAAAAGATAAATACAAGAATGGCAGCACTGAATAATACACACCTCGAGGCATCTCCTGCACGCTTTGGCACTGACTCCAAAAAGCAATAACCGCACACAACTCTGCAACATGCGTTGCTGGGATAACTGAGCACCTTTCAGCATCACGCCATTTATTCACCCAAATCATTTTACAATACGTGCAATTTGCTGACCGAGCTGCTTATCTAGTCAGTTTGGAAAATACACACACACTCCCTTAGCCAAGTGGCAAAATCCAAAGACCAAATCACATCCTTGTTACTAGTTACCATAGAAACCCCATCAGAGAGCACAGTGATATTCACGTTGTATCTGACCTCACCCCTCGGTCACCACAAACGACCACGCTCCAGATCCCGCTTTCACCTGGGAAGAAGGTACCACCCGCAGCAGGCTGTGGCTCACAGCAATGAGCTAATCCCACTCGTACCGCACTGGTTAACACACGGTTTGGAGGGGTATATTCTGCATGGTTTAGCAAATCAGATACTAGGCTTGATTAACAACCACAAACACTAGTTAATTAAAAAAAATTACTGTGAATCATGATGATTATTTTAATTAACTAAATGGATTGCCTTTCTTGTCAGAATTTCACGTGTTATTTTTGCTGATTCTGCCCTTCACGGGATTGGTGGGATCTGCCATTTACAATACAGAATGGTTTTTAAAGACACATTGGTAATTCAGTTCCCACTGATTTCCCACTAGAACGAGGTGCTTAACTACTGTTCTTGGGCTCCTAAATCAGACTTGTCAGAAACACACTAGGACATTAAACAAAATCCAAGTTTTCTTACTAGACCACCATGGGATGCAGAAATCTAGAAAAACAAAGCTGTTGCAATTTTAGAGAAATTTCTTTTTCCTACACACGTTACTCATTTAAAATTAGGAGTTATTATTAAAGCTGATAGTACCCTCTGGAATCAAAAGTAAAAACACCTTTTTCTAAGTATGTTCACTTCAAGAACCCTCTACCCGTATTCATTCTAATGGCATTTTCACATAAACAGCTGTCATGATAGAACTATAATGTTCAACTTAAAT
This sequence comes from Balearica regulorum gibbericeps, assembly GCF_011004875.1. NCBI lineage: Eukaryota > Metazoa > Chordata > Aves > Gruiformes > Gruidae > Balearica > Balearica regulorum. The sequence goes on along the minus strand of NC_046191.1, from coordinate 32,984,993 downwards.
AATTTACTTTTTGAAGTAAGTATTAAAAAAAAAAATTGAGTAACAATGACATCACATCACCAAAACAAAACTCATTCAAACTCATCCAATGCAGAGCAAAAATACAGCTCAAATCTGCTCTAAACTAAATTCCTGTATGGAACTTCCCCACTAACAAAATGCAGACAAGCCAAAATGAATTAGATCCTATTTAACTGTGACCAATAATATTTGGCTTGAGATATATTTTGTTAAATTAACTTGGATGATCTGTTCATTCATCTGGTCTGTAATATGAAAATGAAAAACGCAGCTCAATCATAAAGGTGCTGGGTATGTGAAAAGGAAGGAGTACACATGTGTGGTTTGATAACTAAAGAATGGAAAAAGTTACACAGCTGCTGAAGTATGTGTCAGGCTTGACTAAATGTAAATGGCACCTCATTAAAAAAAAAAAAAAAAAAAAGGAGCTGCAGCATTTCATACTGCCAACAGTATACAAGGGAGCTTCAGAATTTATTTATTTTGGTAGTCATGTACTTGTAATCAAATGCTAGATCTTCTCCTTCAGCCTTCTCCTGAAGTGCTCCAGGCTTTGCAAGAGGCTGCCGATACTCTTTTCTAGTACATACTTACCTTTCATTTCCAACTGCCAGAATTACAAAATGGACTTTATAAATGAATTAAAATACTCTTAAGTGTTTGTTCATTCTTTTCTCATTCTACAGTGAAAGAGCAGGTAATCCATTCTGTATACAGAAATCTCAAGAGCCTTGTGGCATATTCAGTATAAGTTTTCTGATTGAGAGACGTTCTGAAGAAGAAAATTTTCTAGGCTAGGTCATAGGACATACTGCTAGGGCATCCATGAAAGGAATTAGAAATAAAACAACTTAATGTATGTTCCATAATCATCTATGTATCATTGGACAGGTGGGGGGCATCCAGAAAAAAAAAGCTAGTTATCGATCTACTTTACGTAACTTTTAAAAATGCAAATTAAAAGCATTTGCCTTCTAGACTTAATTTTAAGATTTAGTTTATCGTAATTTAAGAGCACACGTTTGAAGGGAACTTTGGCCAGAACCATATAATCTCATCATCTACACAGAGTATACACCCCCCTCAAACACCCTCATGTGTGTGTATATATATAAAATAAATCTCTCCATAGAATACAGCCTCCCTAATGAATATCACCAGAAATAACAGAATGGAAGTAAAAGAATATAAGCAGTATATAATAGTAAATAATAAATAGAAATCATAGAATATAAATAGGAAATAAAACACTACGGGGGCGGGGGGGAGGTCACTACTTACTTGAAGAACTGATCCACTCCTAGTTTAACTCCATTTTTAGTAAAACGCTGAGTAAAAGGTATAAGACTTTCTACGTGGCAAGGAATAGACCCTGGCTGCAGGTAATATCCTGGAGTCTTGGTGGGCATTGTAACTTTTGGAGCGTCTGAAGAAAGCAAATATTCCCCAAAAGATTATTAACAGCTACTAACATATATCCTGTCTTTTCCTTTTGTTAAAAGGAAATTCAATTTCTGATAAAGTCACACTTGGTAGATAATAACATTAACTTATCCATCACGATATAGAGATAGAACTTTGGGAGAAAACAGCACAAAAGTACTTCTGTAAGTTAGAAAAAGATATTAGATATCAATTTTAACTGATTCAGCTGTGACAAATGTACGTTCAAGTCAAAATCTCTTACCAGGAGTAATGCTAGAAAATGAAACACTCGAAACTCTCTGAAAAAGATAATCATCCTTGTCATAGCCCGTTATTTTAACAAAAAAAGCTTCATCTGGTGGAATGAAGTCAGAAATATTCCACAGTCCATAGGGCTTTCTGTCAGGATAGTATTTCACAGGCAAGGTTTTAAGAAGCTCCCCTGTAATACTCAGAAGTTCCAGTCGGTCTACTCTAGCTGGCAGAAAGATCCCCGTGGTATTTAGCAGCACGAAGGTAGGAATCCCTAGAAAAACAGAAACATGCTATTTTAAGTGCTAAAAAAATAGTAATTCAAAAAGGAAAGGTTAAATTCCAGATGTATGGCCCACTACCCCATGAATGCACCATTCAGTTTCAACCCTTACTAAGTAGCACTAAGCTGTGCTCTGCTTATTAGCTGTCAGGAGAGGCGGCGTTGATTAGGGTGTAAATTGCTGAGTTCCAACAGGCATTTCTGAAATAGCAGCCTCTTCATTAGCTCCTCACCATGCCTCAGAGCCAAAGGCTTTTTCTGAAGCTCCAAAAGTAACAGAAATAGAGTTGCAATTTTGAGGCATTTCATAGCTAATAATATCTGGATTTATGTGACACAAAAACCCCCAAGCTAATATGAAAAAATACCATAGTATGAGCCCAAGAACCAACCAACAGCAGCCCCATAGTTATCACAAAGTTCACCAGAGAGACCATCACAGAGTTCTGCTTGGGGGCCCAAAAATGGTAATCGTTTAGCATGCAACAAAATGGAAACAAACCTTGCACTGGTCTGCTGGATGTTTTTTTAAAGTCTAATGTTGGCTTCCTAGAAAACCCAGCTCGAAAGTCAATAGTGCTGAGACCTGTGATCCGAACAGAGTGCCTTCCACTGCTCGAGGTCTGAAAAAGCAACAGAGTGAAAGACCATGTGCGTAACCAGCACTTCGGGAATTGCAAACTTTCTGATCCATCCACCGAGTTCCGTAGATAGACTTCAGCTTTCATTAAAAACAAGACAGAAAGAAAGGTTACGCCAAAAGCTGCAAGTAAAAAGACCTCTAATACAGCTTTACTTTTAGATACCAGAGCCTACAATTGTAGCATCAGCAAGGGCAGCCAATTAGTCTGAGAGGTAAATCACAACACACACAAGGTCAGCAACTACTTGTCACATGCCAGTGGCTGTAATGGGAGGCTCTCTGGAAGTTAGGGTTTTGACCATTATAAAGTATATTACAAAATAGTAAAAGAAACACAAGTCAAGAGAAAAATCAGCGTAAAATTTTTGCTGATAATCTATACAAACAATTTACTTCCAGCACTACAATAATTTATCTTACCTTTTCATTTACTAGTAAGCTCCCTTTTTAAATAGACACAAAACTAACTTTACCCATGAGGCACATGCAGGAGTCATAGGCACTGCATATCATGAGACAAGTGGCAAGCACAGACCAACCTCAATCCGTACCGTATATTAAAGGTTCTTCTCGTTCCCGGCCAAGGCCTCAGAGGGAAAGCAGAGGATGCAGAAACACCGCTCACCTCTATTCTCCATAGCCCCACTTTGCATTTCTGGCTGAATCAGCAAAAACCAAATCCCAAACAACGCCCGCCCGTCCACCCACTCATGAAAAGCCTTAACTTCATGTTGTTTGAGGGCACCGTTGCTTTTATGCAAGGCCTCAATCTTACAATTATTTCGATTTATCTTCTTTCAAGTTACTTTTATCATTCTATGCCGAGAAAGAACAGGACACCTGCTACTTGCCAAGAGTGCACAGGAGCCCAAGGCTTTTTGTCCTCACCTACTTCCACCCTTCAGGTGTTAGGAAAAAAAAAGAAACAACCCAAAAACCACCCCACTGCTGCACTGCACCGAGCATGGAGTTACATTTTTTTTTCCTTTTACACAGACTTAACAGTGACAAACCCATGGAGAATTTCAACCAGCACAGCAGGAAAAAATAAAGCTTCAGAAGGCTGTGAAGAGTGATAGCTAAGCTCTGCTATGCCAAGATGAATCCGCAGTTTGTAGAACCTACTCTGAGTTGCACGCATTGCACACGAGACTTGCAATGTGAAAGAAAATCAGTATTAAAATGAAGTAATTCTGCTGAGCTTTATCCATGTAGAGAGTATTATCTGATCCAACCACACAATTCCTTCAGTTTAGTAGCCACCTCTGACACAGCTGCATGTGAATATTAAACAGTTGTTTCTTGTAACTAACTGCCTAGGGACAGCCATTTAGACGTTATGACAAATTGATGTCTATCTGATTAAAACAACCTCTATTTGGTTAGCCTTTCACCTCAGAAAAATCACTACTAAAGCCTTTTTTATATAAACCAGCTGTTAACAATACAAAGAAATATTTAAGTGTGCCAAACAACTCATGTTATCAAGCGTTAATTGGCAGTTAAAATTTCATTAGACAAACTCAGTGACAAAGTTTTCTTTTTATAGCTTTATGCATCTGTATAAGGAATTTATGGTGTGAATAAACTTTTCATAAAGTTTTAAGGCTGTAGTCACAGCCTTAAAATCTTAGTGCAAACAAACCAGGGACTAGAGCTGAGTAAACGATCCATAGAAAAATACATTTCTCTTCGTGAATTATTCAGACCTTTGGATACCTGTAAAACAAACCCTTAGTTTTTACACAACAGAAAAACCAAGCTACGATGGCTAAATCCATTTTTAATTGCATGGTTATATTTGTATATTTATATTTACAGTGATGGAGATACACAGCTGAATCAGGCTTTAAGGAGTGTGCTTGTTAGCAGGAGTTACTCTGGCCTGGTTTGGCCTTCCACTCTACCGAGGCTGCCGCATCTGGCTCGGGGGAACCGCGGCAACAGCGGTCGTTGAAGACCCGTCTGGATCACAAGACCAGCCAAGTTGTTCTGCTGATTTCTCACTGCTTTCCCTCTCCTTTTCTCAACCACACAGATGATCATTTAAGCAGCAGGGAAGTTTTTGTGGCATCGCCCAGCTGAAGAAGGCAGGGCCTGTGGATTAAGGACAGGCCACAAGAGCAGCTTGATGGCTCCTCGGCCTGCCTCACCTCCATCACTCACTAGCCTTCTCAACTGAAAACACAGGGCAGGCAAGGCCTTAAGGCGTAGTTAGACACAACTGCCTTCTAGTGCTGCTCTCCTGGAGCTCGCAGATAACTTATTTGCAAGATGCTGGATGCCTCCCAAACTGCTCCAAAGAAATCTTTTAAGAGGAGTCCACAGGACAGGTCTCTGTGGGAGGAATTTAGCAAAAACTAACTGATGCTCCCTCTTCCATCAAACAACTACAACTGTTCCTGATGAGGCTCATCTCTTGGTAGGTATCTCAGCAGTGGGACCAGCAGATAAATTCAGTCTCTCTGCACCTCCAAGCTGGCTGTGAGCAAATGCAACAGCAGCAGCATCTTTCTGAAGAAGCACGCTTCCTCCGGCACAAAACCTGTACTGTTTGCTGATGTCCTACAGAGGGAGGAGCCACATGCTCATCTCATGTCATTGCTCTTTGAAAAGACTCCTGTCACCTTGCAAACCAAGGGTACTGTAGCAGATCTGAAAGGAAAACTTATTTATAAAAATATATACATACAGGCATGGATTTGACATCCTCATAACTGAAGTACCTGAAGGCAGCTGGAGGCCTCCTGCCGCACAGGAACAACTGGATTGCATACGGTGTGTTTGACAGGACTCAAACCTGTGATTTGAAGGCTTCGCTGAGCACTGAAACTACACGAACACTTGTTCATGGATTTAGGTGGGATCTTCTCGGACTGACCATTCTCCAGCTGATTTAGTAGCAGTTAATACTGTTTAGCTCACCATGATTTATCATCATACTAAAAGGACAACTTTTTGCACTTCCAAGTGACAAGTACAGTAAGCTGTTTGCTCAAACCTAATTAAGACCTGGTTTGCTCATAGAAGTTAAAAGTAATTAAAATATTTCAACTATATTCAAGATTTTTTTTTTTTAACCCGAAATACATAAATTTGACTCTTTTGTTCTCCACAGAAATGGAGACAGCATTATGCTAAGCTTAGAAAAAACAAAAACCTTAAGAACCCTCACAGCAAGAACAGCCTGATGCTGTGGCCGGGACTGGTTTGCATCTAGCAGAGCACGCTGGCCCGCTTCCAGCTGAGCCACTTGGCAGCTTGCATCATGCCGAGCGCCAGCCTCGGCTTTAGGAGAGCTTGTTAGCTCTGGAGGGTGTCACACTTTGAACCCGTAAGAGTGGCAAGTTCTTCTCTCAGCAATTCCTGGAATCCAGAAATTTGGGCAACACAGTGCTGGTTCCACACGGCTCAGCTCCCATCCAGAAAGGCTTCAGCTCAGCAACAGCCATGCCGGGCCAGGGAGGGATCACACAGGGCTTTTGCTTTTTCTGTGTCCCTGTGTCGCAGGGCACTGAATGTTTACTAGGCTGCACGCTTAACCCATGAGACTCCAAGAAGCTACAAAGAGCACTCTTACTATAATGTGGTAAACTGGAAGCTGAAGCTTAGGACTTGGCTAGAATTAGGGAAATGTATGTATTCGTTGTTTTGTTTTATGACGTGTTCATTATGTCATTGTAATCAACTGCTCAAAGTGCAGTTGACTGGGGCCTGATGTACTGTATTAACTCGAATCTCTGCTGAATTAGGAGTTAAGGCTAATCTAAGCAATCCACGTTCTGTTCCTGATTTACCCCTATTTTATACATACGTTTATTGATCTATGAACGGTAAAGATTTTAGCCACACTGGCTTCAGTGGCTCTTTTGTGTAGCAAGACACTGACTGTAGGAAAACTTCCCTCAGTACCCAACACGTCTGACGTTATCATCAAGTCCATCAGGACCCAAACCTTTCTGGTTTTTGGTTGGTTGGTTGGTTTTGTTTTTTCCTCCCCCCGCCCCAGACCACCAGGGTGTCTCTGTACCAGGTTTTCCAGCATTGCTGGTCCTGGCAGCACGGACAGACATTCAAACAATTCTCCGTAGAGCCGCTGAACTCTACATGCTTTCCTAGTTCCAGTTCTGCAGCAGTATCAAAAGTTTCCTGCAGCGCTGTATGTGAATTAATAATCCTTTTCAAACTACTTCTGCACTTACAGTGCAGACAGCACACAGCACGCATCCATTCCGCACACCTCATTGTGGACTTGGCTATAAAGGTATCTTACATGGGTGACTTCCCCTCCAAAAATGACACTATAGTATTTACACTTCTAGAATAGAATAGTTCACTTGGAAAGGACCTATACAAGGCTGATTGCTTCCACACCATTCAGGAAAGCTGGAATCATGCTGCTTTACCTACATAAGGAAGTATACAACAATAAGACAAAGCATGAGGCAGTTTAGACCACAGTTACACAACAGAGTTGAGAAGATGATGTAAAAACTTACAGTTCGTTATACCTCCTTTCCTCTCCCCCACTCCAAGCACATACGTCACAACACGCTGCCCCCTACGAACCAGCTCAAGGTACAGATTAGACTTTATTTGTTTGAAGATAATCTGCCCACAAAACATAGTTACATAGTCCGCTTTCTGCGTACAGTTAGGCCTTGCACAGATTTTAAGGTGTGGTAGTAGGGTGTCATCGTTAGCTAACAGATTTGAAGTGGTGTGAAACATCAGCATCTAACTATGAAAACTATGTTGGGGATGGTTCTTCAGTTTTTATAAATACTATCTTATCCATAGCACAAGCCTTAAAGTTTTAACATTTCATTCACATTTGGTGCAATTGCACTTTGAGCAGTTGATTACAATGACATAATGAACACGTCATAAAACAAAACAATGAATACATACATTTCCCTAATTCTAGCCAAGTCCTAAGCTTCAGCTTCCAGTTTACCACATTATAGTAAGAGTGCTCTTGCTCATCCCTACTCCCTGTTATGGTTTCAGGTAAGCAGTTTGGGGCCTGATGTACTGTATTAACTTGAATCTCTGCTGAATTAGGAGTTAAGGCTAATCTAAGCAATCCACGTTCTGTTCCTGATTTACCCCTATTTTATACATACGTTTATTGATCTATGAACAGTAAAGATTTTAGCCACACTGGCTTCAGTGGCTCTTTTGTGTAGCAAGGTCCTAAGTGCTGTGGGAGGTTATAACATTGACACATCTCATTCCCCACACACCTCCCAGCCACGGCATGGCACTCACTGGCCACATGTGGCCAACACCAAATGTTTAAACTAGCACTGTCACCCAGACACAGTCCCATAGAACCATAGCTGTAAGCAGCCCTTTCATCACTAAGACATTTTGTTCTTTCATTTCAGAAGCAAGTATGTAAATGGATCATTATGTAGGAGCTGGTTGCTTGCTACAGCTCTCGGAAGCAGCAGGTATGATCGCTCTCCCTCTGTTTCAGCACACGTTGATCATGGTCAGTGTAAGGAGCCCTCAGCCAAACCTCGGGGACCTTTCCGGCAGGCTGTTGGGGGAGCAGCAACCTTTGGCATAGGGAGCTTGACCAAAGGGGTCACATTAAGTTGCGACAGTCAGTTCCAAGACCACCATTTCAGCAGAGTCTTCATGATCCTTTTTTGGTTGGTCATTATTGCTAATCATATTGATCGTAACTTCTTAACACTTCCAACTCCCTTAGGGTGCATTCTGTATGTGCTAGGATAGCACTCGCTCACGTGAACAAATATACTTACGTACTGCACTATTTAAATAACATACTGATAAGGAGTCTGAATGAAATGTATATTTATTGACTTTGTGAACCTACTAACGAAATCTCTGGCCTGCAAAGTGCACATCATCTCCCTCTCCCAGTCCCCCAAACATGCTGTGCACAGCAAAGCCCCTCTGCGCCCACACTCTCTACAGAGAGTATCTGCTCACTAGACTCCTGGTGCCCACCTCATCCTTTTTCCATCCAAAGGATGACCTAAGGATTTGACTTCATATAGTAACGTCTAGTATGTTATCATCTTGGTAAGAATTTTGTACCACTGCCTTCAGAATATGCCACAACACATATGTCAGAAAGGACATTTATTATAACACAATCTATGAGTATTTATGATAAATAACATAGTAAATCATTAAACAATCCCCTTATAAGCCATAGAACAAGTCATACATGATTTCTGCAGTAACTTTACCTTAATTGTCCACGTTCCAGGCTCTGGATCTTTAACATTTACTACCTTTGCAGAGTTGTGGATATTCAGCAATTCATTCAGTCCTGATCCTTTACTGATCTGCTTGCCTAAAAAACCAGAGAGTAAATACAATATTGTTCTTTTGTACTGATGTATTTTTCATATTTGACTTCCTCGTTATTTAGCAGTGGAATTCACAACAGTCAAAATTCTCTGAAATTCTTTGCCAGAATACTAAAAATGCTCATTTATTTTCACTCTTTTCATTCACTTGGGAAATTTAATGCAGCCTGCAACAATACAGAATGGTGGGAAGCCCAGAAATTGTGAGTAAAATAAGTTCTCTTGGTTACAGAAAATACTCAGCTCTCAGTGAAAAGAAGCAGTGTAGAAGCAAACTTCCTCGAAGGAGATCTTGAGACAGACTTACCCTAACCAACCTGCCAGCCCCCTCACTCTTCCATCCTCTAGACCCATTTCAAGCAGGATAAACTCCACAAGTAAGACACTGAGATAAGCCAGGTTCTCCTGGCAGAGGGGCATTAGGATGTGACTAAGGGTGGGAACATATATGAGATCCTTACAGGGAATTTAGCCTGTTAGACATCACAGACATCAATAAAAGAGTGCAAGTTTTCATACTGCACCATGGCACACTTTTTACGTACACCTATGCATCCAAATATATGGATGGCTGTATGCAGGAACCAGTTCTCTACGGAGAGGCACTTTGCTCTCTCAAGGCTAATGAAGTACCATCGGCACTAAAACCACATCTGCCTCTTCCAGAGCACTAAAGGGAAAGGTGAAGTTGAGAATGGGACGTCCCAGTGTCGACTTTTAAGAGCTTATTAGACATGCCTTGACGAACTTCAGTGAAACTATGCGAATTTAGATGCATGGAGCTGACCTACAAAAAAGGAAAACATATAGATGGGGTCAAAGCTTCAGCTAAGCCTGAAGTTGCGCCCAGGATTGTGTGTTACCATGGTTTGAAGAGACACTGAGCAAATTTCTTTCCTGTAAAGAAATGCCTTAGTGGGGGAGAGACCAGATTATACCGCAGAGAACCCATCCTGTGCACAAAGTACTTCCAAGATACTAGAACTTCAGCTATATCCTTGGCCAAAAGGCCTTCAGAGAATACAAAGCATGATCTGAATTTACTTCTGCAGTGCTGTTCCAGGTTCCTAAGGCATCAACATAACAACGAACAGTAAATTTGTTCAAAAAAGCTTTAATTAGAAATTAGCATCCAAATCTGCCTTTGCATTCCCCATCACACACGGTTCAGCTAAGGCGGGCACATGAGATGGGGTTTGATTCTCAATGCTCTCACAGTTCAAAGAATCCAGACCTCGGTTTACCTTTTCCACATAAAAACTAACCATCGTGTACAGCCCCTAAATGGTGGTTCAGTGACTACATAAGTACATAAAAACAAAACAAACGTCCAAAAGTTTGGAATGCAAGGACAAACAGTAAGAAAAGTAGATGCGGGTGAGATGAAGTGGTCAGAATAGGGAGAATTTCCAGTTTCCTTCGAGTCAGAAAAATGGAACATTGGGAACAATGTAAATATCAGAAATGCATATATCCAAAGATTCTGTATTTTAGGAAGAATATAAAATTTAAAAGAATCCTGAAATCCTGATGCTGCTTTTCAAAATGTGAGAGACATTTATGAATCGCAAATACAGCCTTCCCTACCGGAGACAGTAGAGATGATTTCTATTTTTCATTCACTTTTTTTGCTATCACAAAAGAAGGTAGGAACTACTTCACCTAATGGATTATGAATTTCAATTGCTGGTGAAGGACCACTCAGGGACACTGTAACCTCTTTCAGACTTGGATCAAAAGGGATCTGCCAAGTATTTACAGCCATGGTCAAATGGTCTGTAGACAATAGATGCACTTTGGAGGCTTGAACTGCTTCTTCAACCCATTTTAACACCTAAAAGAAAAAAATAACAATTATTATTATACTGTCAACAGTATTTTCTGCTGAAATACTGTCTCTACTGTCTTGCAAAGATTCCACTTTAGCTTCTATTTTAATAGAAGCTCACTACTTTCACCTATGATCTTACGTCTGATGACAGGCAGCTACCACATCATCCTGAGCAAAAACAGCGGGAAAGAACTTGCCTAATACAGTCACCCAACTCATCATTTCAGCAAAGATATTCTGGAGACAGCACAAACAGGATCTCAACCTGTATAAGGAACACACAAGAGCACAGGCATATGGAAAGAAGAGAAGACAGGACCGCCAGGAATATAGAGGAAACAAAGCACCAACATCAAAGCAAAGGTACACCTCAACTTCTACTCTTCAGCGTAAGAATCAATATACACAATATGACAAAACAGCCTGGAAAAACAAGGCCCCAAACTATATTGTCTTACCAGTGCATTATAAATTCTGCAGTCAATAGGCTTATTTGCCACGTCAGGGTAAATATATTTTAATAAATACTAAGAGACATGGAATTTTAATAGAAGATGTTACTGAAGCCATGATCAGCATGATGTTTAAAGGAGTACAGAAACGGACCTGGATACACCTCTACACAGCATCCACACGTACACTTTTAAAAAGGAATTAGGGATACAAGTCTGTGCACATTTCTGGTCATCAACTAACTATTAATTGCCTGAAGCAAGAAGGAAAGCCTCCTCATCCAGATGTACTCAGTAATTGCCATCTATAGACTTTTTCAAATCTTTTCCCCCTAAAACACCTAATACAAATTACTGTGAGGCACAGCATATGCGTCAGAATAGCAGGGAACAATGCTGTAGAATAGAAATTCTTGTGACCAAAACCTCAGTTGTGCCTTAGGGAATTATAGTCCTTAACTCTAAATATTTTCAACCCATGATTGTGAAATAGAACAAATTTTTAAGAGAGCAAAGCACAGGTCTACATTATCACCTATTTCAAGAGAAAGTAACAAAGACAGCCAAAACCCAGAGAGAGTCTGAGGTCTCACCTATATACCTCCAGCTTCCACTAACTCCGGGGCTGAGCACTGTCAGATCACCCAGCAGCAATAACATGACCCGGACTGACAGAAATGGAGTCTGGCAAGCAATGCCACATGTCCCAGAGCACATCGTACAGGGTTTACCTCAGGTTTGTGGTAGGCAAGAGGAGGTGAGATGAGATTTTTCCCAAGCATACCATTAGAATAATATAGGCAGATGCCACTACTCTAAAATTGCTTTATATAACCTGATTTATCCACGTAGTTGGTCTCGATGCTGGCAGCAGGGTGGCCGGCACCAGAGCGGAGGTCCTCCGGCAGCCTGAGGGGACACCCACACCAGGGCAGATTTCTCCTGGCAGGGCTGTGGCCCGCAGGAGAGACCACAGTGAAGGAGAGGAAGAGTGCGAGGAGGAAGGAGCGGCGGAGAAACCTCTTTGTACTGACCACGGCTCCATCCCCCAGGCACTGCAGGGAAGGAAGTGGTGGCAGGAGTGAAGCTGAGCTCGGGAGAGGCAGGAGGAAAGGCGTTCATACCTGTCTTTGCTTCCCACTACCTGAATGAGTAATTAAATATCTATTTTAATCGGCAACAAATTAATTTTCTCAAAGTTAGTTTGCTTTACCCTCAACAGCGATTGGTAAGTGATTTCCCCACGTTTATCTCAACCCAGAAGCTTTCTCCCCTCATTCCTCCTATTTTCTCCCCCTGCCCGGCTGCAGGAGTAAGCAGCTGAGTGGGAGCTCAGCTGTTAGCCAAGGTGAACCCCCCGCAATCAAAAAACCCAACCTCCCCCAAAAAACTACACTTGGCCTAATCAAAACAAATTATATTACATCACAGAACTGCAGGTGTGGTTTTTTAACCCCATTGAAGCAACATTGATTTTGTAGAACATCATGAATATGTTTCACAGCAATACTGAACCATGATTTTAGGTTACAGTTAACTATGGCTGCTTTCAGAAACATCTTTTAAATGTAAAGGAGCTTTACATTGTGTCAGTTCAACTGGCCAGGGCAAGAGACCTGAAAACCAACAATAAACTACCCTGGACCCATCATCCGTCAGCACTGGAGGGCTCAAGAGTAAGTCCTCAGCTCTAGGACCCAACTAACACACTAGCCCAAGAAAGCCTCGTTTCCTTGGCTTGTTGGACATGATTTGCATAAATTCTCCATTTAAAAATGGGTATACCACAGGTTTCTGTGCGAGACAACTTTGTGATAGAAACTAGATTCCAGCCTGCTTTAAATAAAAGTATACCTGTTGTTGTATGTTATACTATGAATGGCAGCCACCTTTGTGCAAATGCACAAGAAGTATAAATAAGTGAAAGGCATCATTCCAAATGCATTTGAAATGGCGGGGGCATGTTCAATAAATTATCATCCCCCCACTATCAGTAATGCCTCACCTGAGACACGCTGAATGCAGCAGCACTGACCAGGTAACACTACCACGTGCCCTCTCCACAAGGGTCTGCGTAAGCAAGGTACTTTCAAAAGAACATATAAAAATCACTGGAAAATTAACTCTACTACTCAAAAGCCCTGAATTAAGGTGACCCAAGAGAGAAATACGGTTTCTGCAACAGCTAGTGGCAGCAGCTATGCAGCAACTCTGTTTACTTTAGACCAGCCAGGAGAGCTGAGCCATGGAAATTGTTCCAAAAACTCACTTTCTTTCAAAGGTAAGTTATACCTTGTGGGCTAGCACTGGAAACACAAGCAACAGTTATTTAATGATGCATAGCAGTCCAGAGTACTTTAAGAGAAGAATGAAGAGCACTTTCAAATTAGAAAAGGAACCTTCAGGAAAGAAAGTGAAGTAAATCAAGTCCTCTTTCTCTTGTCAATGACAAGAAAAGTAATTTCAGTTAACCAGAGAGTCAGTTCAGACAAACACTCTGCCACAAAAATACCAACACCAGTTCAAATAGCACCAGGAAAAAAGAGGAGCCTGCCTTGCACCCCAACTCCTCACAGATCCCTTGCGAAAACGAGTACACTTGCAACTGTAGTGCTACTCCGATTCTTTTAAGGAAAGTTGCTGGTCTTTGGACAGAAGAAATGTATCTGGCATAAAAATACCGGTTTCAACTTCTGCTGAGCCACCTTTCTTCAAATCAGACTGTCAGCATCTCTTGGGCATGTTCTGCAGAGACCAGGCATCAACTATTTTTGGGTGTGGAAGGGAAACAACTCTTCCGGTTTCTTTGTTGAGACAATCCAGCACGGGGTTCACTGCATGTGACCAGGCTGGTTTGCGTCCAGGTGAGGCCATACCTTACCAGAAACGGGAGCTAAGCCTCCCTGGTTAAATCCAGCAAATAGTTCATCGCTACCCAGTCAAACCGGGTCAAAAGTCTAACCTGAAGGGCACGAATTTAGCCGTCTCATCGAGCTGGTTAATAACAGAAAATAGGGGTCCAAAGGGTTAGCTTCTGCACGGCTTTGGCAAAGTTAAACTGCAATTGAACTACCACCACATGATCCAGATGTCTGCATAAAAAAAGAAGTAAGTTTGTATGCGTTCACCAGATGACACATTTCAGAAGTTGTAAATCACAGTGATTTGATTGATTTCCAGAGTGGCATACTGAATGTGACTCCTTCCGGCATTTCCCAGTGCAGCTGGGAAAGTTTGTCAATAAAATTACTTTTTAACAGAGAGAGATGACATGTCTGAGACAGAAAACTTTGAGCATACAGCTACCACTGCACAACAAATAAAATACTATTGACATAACTGAAGACCACCAAAACTGATATCACTAGATTCTTTAAGAAATCTCAACATAGAGAATTACCTATGTTCTCTTTACAAGAGAAGGGAAGGTAACATTTTCCTCTATCTCCACCGTTCTCCCTCTGCTCCCATCTTTGACTCTCACTTTACCAATAAGATTATTCATTCAAAAATTAGTCTAGAGGATTTGGATAGTTTAAGGTTTGAGTTAGCATATAAATGTGAACTTCATGCAATTAATCTCATTTCTTTAAAGCAGTAACACACACTGAAAACCAAAAAAAAAAAAAAAAAAAAAACCCCACCAAACCCAAAACCAAACCAAATCAAATCTATTTTAACATCCTTTTGCTTTCAGAAGGCTTCAAAATGTCAGCTTCAAAGAAAAAACTCTCCACCTTGGATTTTTAGATCAATTTAAACCAGCTGAGTTTAAAAACACTGGATGGCTGAGTACACACTAAGTGTTGTGGGCCCTGCTGGAACTAGATAATTTGCAGGCAATGACAACAAATTCTGAGGGTGTAAAAATATTTGAACATTTACCAAGATCCCATCTGAGTCCAGAACAGAGATTGAGCTCAAACTTTATTTTTTTAAATCTTTACCAAGTTGGCTTTGATTTTTAATGAAAACAGTCTTCCAATATGCAAGAACTTTCTAAACACCTTGACTAATCTGCTAGGTTTGATCATTTATCTAATGGAATAGATATAAAATTAAATGACAAGTATTGCCATGGTTTCATCTCAGATGTATAACATGAATTTCAAGAATACTAGGTTTCCATCTGTGTTTCTTACAGAGTAAGAACATTTATCTGTTCTTGAAGCACATCATGAGGTTCTTCTGGTTCTGCTATCTTTTAGTATTAATGACACACACTTAATTCTGTTATCTTTCCTTATCTTTCTGGGCACACGAAGTAGAAGGTGACAGGGACCGGTCAGCAAAATCCTGTGGATTTTTCCACAGGAGGTAGTGGATTGAACTCTTCCACCCAGTATACCTTTAATGGGAGTTTGGTCTTCCTTCTTTCGTTCCAACAGCCGGGTAGTCAGATGAGGACATGGCTACAATACCTGCCAGGATTCTAAAAGTACCACCTCCTACTTCTGTAGCTCCTACCATTTGTTACATGGAAAAAAATAATAATCTTAAGAAGAGTTTGCATCTTCTTCCACTTTTGGAATCTATGAAGCAAAAGTAAGTAGGACTACACAACATTTCTGAAGAGTGGGCATACACGTTTTATATTTTATATATAATATACATAAAGTATATACAAAGTAGTGCAGGGCTGGCTCAAGATCTTCAGGAAAGCCCAACCAACACTGGACATTAGACACGGACTTTCAAGCCCACATTATGCCAACTACGTCTGACCTTACGCATATGGAAATGTATTTCCTTATATAAGTACATACTGATCTAGTTATATAAAGTATGATTTTTAGACCCTCTGGTTCCTATAATTGCACCCTAAATTGACAAGAGTTCTGTCCTCAGTCTTGCATTTTTAGTTTGTGCAATTACATTGTGTAACTGCCAAGCTGTCACATTAGCCACACTCCTTCCCCAAAAGGGGACCACCACATTGCTCTCACAGGAGATTTACCTGAACAGATACAGCAATGAAGTACTTAGATACTACAGCAACTGATAAAATTCCAGTCTATGAAATATATGCAGCCTGGCTGATGACCCTGAGGCTGCTTAGTTCTCTTATAGCAGAATTTGCCCTTAAAATGCATCATCCCAGGGAACAATCACGTTGTGCAACTGCCATTTCAGAAAAAAGAAAGCAAGATCACACTACTTTGTAACCCAAGTATATATCAGAAGTAGCATCTACTGAGAGCAAGTAAGGGTCTTGAATTCAGAGTGGAACCCAGCTTCAGTTTGTGAGAGTTCTTCAAGTTCAAAAATGAAAATGGAAGGCCACAGAATGACCCAGCTGTCTTAAGTCTGGCAGTAACTTGCTTGTATAGTTCAATTTTTCCCCAGTTCAATAGGCAACTCTGGGAGATCCATTTCCCAACCCTGTCATTCCAAAGAGGTTTGCAATACCGCTCTAACACTGGTTTGGAAGTAGATTTTTTTCTTTTTCCCCCCTTTGGGACCCTTACAGGAAGCCCTCAAAACAACAGCAGCTTTTGTTGTTCTGCCAAAATGTGACTTGATTAATATTATTAGAGGGGGAAGGGCAAATACAGAAATAATTTATAACGCTTCTCCAGAGAATTTGCTCTTGCAACCTGCCCTGCTGTCAGGTCATTTCTTGGAACGCATACTGAAACCTGGAAAAATCTATGGAGCATGGTCTCTATTCCCATTTGTTTATTCTGGGTCTCAAGAATATTTTTCAGTCAAAGTAACAGGAGTTGAAGTTAACTGTTTCACTGCTTAAGTATATATAGGTTCATGCTTCCATCCAAAGAGAAAAATATTCTAATAATGCTTTTAAATACGTGTCTAAAAATATGACTGGAGACAGTGCATGTGAAAATTATACTGTGAAAATAAATCATGAATTATACATATAAGTACATGTGTAAAAAGACACATGACTGAAGTTTATTAGTGTTGAATCTCAAGCTCTTCAAAGTTAGAAAACACAGGATTTAAGCCTGCCTGCTTGCAGCTGTCTTTGAAACATCTTTTTGCAGTTGTTTAATGACAGTCCTTACGTACATATTATAATCAGTCTATTTTTTCCAGAGAATCCAAATTCCATATAAAACAAAGAAAGGTCAGCCGTAACTATTTTTTTTTTTTCCCTTCTTTGTTTGGCGTATCTTCAGAGCAGAAGCACACTCTCCAAGGCAGCATTCAGCTGCCTCTGCCATGAAACCATTCCTCCTCCTTCCATGAAAATGCATACTGACCGGGACGGAGGGAGAAGAGAAGGCAAGAAACAGGGCTGTGCACAAAACTTTAATTCTAAGCTTTTTAATTTTAAGCTTTTGACTTTGTCACCTTCACGTTATTCTTGTCAAGCAGTGGAGGGGCCTTTTACATTTTTAACAAAGTGAAGCAAAATTTAAAATTGCTTCCTCACGTAGCACCATCCAAACATATGCTCAGTTCATACACGCTACAGATCTTTAATGCTCACCTGAGCCCTGTAGGTGTAACCCCTAGGTTGCCATCCTCGGTGAGGACTAACAGCCAGCAGAAATAGGATGCTTTTCTGGTGGGTTTGAGAGACTTCTGTTTGCAGCAAAGCATTCCTGAGCACGAAGAATACTGGACTCTATTCCAGATCCACGTGATCTTACAGACATTAACCTTTGGCACCTTCCCCACAAGAGCGACCCCTTTTGCACCATTCCTTTTAACGTGTTCTGTTTTGACTTGTCCTATCCTTATCTTCAGACCCCTTACCAATCTCCTCTCACTCACATCGTTGCTTTTAGTCACAGGCTTCTCACCCAAATTCCAAACTTCCCCCCCCCATCTAGTCTCATCCACCTTTCAATTCACTCCACAACACCTCCTCTTTCCAAAGTCAACACCATGTCTCCAGTCTCCTTCACAGTCATTCTCAGTTCTCCTCCCACCAATGTTCTGTATATGGAACATCTATTTCTACTTAGTTAAAAAAAAATATCAGGATGAAAGTTGTATTTTTAAGCAGCCTAGGGAAAATCTTCCCTTCTTACAGGAAGGTTAGAATAAGAACAATCCGGTAAGTGTTTCAATACTAAGAGAGCTGGAAAACTCCTACTCATTAGCTCAGCTCTTGTGAGCTCCCAGCTTTAGCCATAATGATCAGTCCAGTTCATCAGACACAGTAATGACTCATTTTTACCACAAAGTGACCTGGAGGTGTGATCTGAACCACCAATGACCGATTAAATCGCCGCTCTTGTTAAGCTGTACCAAATTCACACTCTGCTGATCATCACCGCTCATCTTAACACCAGTTCCAGCATCGGTACAAACCTTTGGGCATCAGAATCATTTACAGGAATTTCCTTACAGTACTCTGTTACAAGGGGAATAAATAAGCCTGGTGTAACATAACTTCAGTTCAAGTCAAAATTAGTACCTTTTGGAAAGACATGAATAAAAGTGCATATGGTCATGAACATACAGAATCTGTTCTTAACAGGAGAATTTAACCTGTGTTCGATGAGTATGCTCAATGCATTTTAATTTTGAGCAATTCTTGCAAATTAAGCCCTGAGCGTACAAAAGCAGCCATGGAACCTCACTGCAGCCAAGGGAAATCTCACCCTAAAGAAATACCTTTCAACATCCAGACTTAAATGCTTTGCTAAAACAAGCATAACAACCTTTCCAAGACATTGGAGACAAAATGAGAATGCCACCCTTCTTTGGGACAGAAAGACATTCAGTTTAGAACTAACTCAATAGGATAAAAATCTCAAAACTAGCAACCAATTTGAAAAATTTCAAACCAAAGACTACTTTATTTGTAGTTAAGTACGGTAGCATTCACAAGTTGTTAATAGAAATAGAACTTCAAAACCAAACTTTGAATAGTAAATCCTTCCCTTTTAAGGGCTCTGATCACAAAATACTCTTCCTCCCTTGTAGGCTTGTAATGAGATAATTCATCAAATTTTACCCAATATGATGAAAACATATTGTTATATATTATAGAACCTATCATGGTTTTTGAGTACAGAGTTACCTCTGGAGATGACAGTACACCCAATAGCTCAAATTAAGGAAAAATCTAGAAGACTTTTAGGAAATAAAAGCAAAACTTGTGCTTTGGACTTTAAGAATATTCTTCCTAATCCAATGCACAGAAACCATGACAAATCTGACAGATACAACCTTCCTCTTACTCTGTTAGAAGAGCTTCATTCAGCAAATAATCAGACATACTTATCTATTGCACACTTTGCTGGACTGAACCCAACATAGCTTTGTCAATTGACAATAATTTTGACCAAGGTAATTGTAGGATTTGAGATAACATCTTTTTCAGAAGGCAGTAAGTTTCCTTAGCCTTCTCGATAACAGAAACATTGGCTAAGTATCAAGTATTGTTTTGTTGTGTTGCCTCGTAGCTAGCTTATAATATTGCTTCATTCTCCACTTAATGCACAAAGGGCAAGGATGAGAGTAATGGTTTGAAACTTTATACACTAAAAATAGCTTTGTTTGGGTTTTTTGGAGTAGAACAATCAAAAAAGTTTTAACAAAACAAGACATCGGTTTGGCAGAGTATTCACAGTCAGTGACTTTGTAGCTCTTTCCTAATCCACAATTCAGCATTGGCTGTCTCTCGGCCCAAAACAGTGACTATGTTTTAGCATTTACAAACTTCATTCTTTACACATCATTGACTACTCGGATAAAAAAAGAGGACAAGGTTTATTTCTGTTTAATCTTGCCTGAAGGATATACCGTAAACAGCTGATGCAGATTACTACTACATCTCCTGCTCATTTGCATGCAACCACAATCCTTGAAAACAGGATTTCTGATCCAGAACTGAAATTTGCAGCAAAGATTTTATTTGGGATAACAGCATTTTGGTAAACTCGTTTCCACAGTCTGTTAGCTCAGACACAGCTTTACATAAGGTCAATGATCACTAAAGTTATTTCAGAGTCTTCTGGTTTTAATGCAAATTGTTCAGCAGCTATTGTGGAAGACTTCTGAAAGTGATGTAGAGGTTTGGGTTTTTTTACCTAGGTGATCTCTTACAGCCTACGGCCACTGAAAGGAGATGCAGTTATATGAAGCAGTGTACTCTTCTCCCAAAAACCCCTACAATAACAGCACCTACTAACATCATCACTTGTTGACATCACTCTCTGGCTCTTGGGCAGGCCATGGGCTGTCCAGCCCGCAGATGAGGAGTCCACTGTTTGCTCGAAGGAAATGCTGAGATGAAGCGGGAAGGCGGTGACAGTGGCTACTGAAACCCCCTGCTTAAAACCTTACTCCAAATTCAAAGAGACACTAACCATTCAGGCAGAAGCAGGCATTCTTAGAAATGGGGAAGTGCCGGGAAGTTCAGAAAGCTGAGGCAGCCAGCCAACAGAACAGCGCATGCCAGCTCCACTTCAGAACAGCGTCGCCTAGCACCTACAAGTTGTTCCTTCTGCTCACTCCTACCTCCCAAAACCAGAAGAAAACAAAACCAAAAACAATCAAACAAAAACTTTATCCTAAAACTTCAGTCCTGGCACAGAGCATTTCCCATTGGCAGTATCATGATCCCTTCTGTATAAAGAGATTTCATGGAGTATCACAGAGTAAAGTTTTACCCTTCAAACACAAATTATTACAAAAGGCAGGTCAGGAGCTGCACAGTCCCAACAATTAATTTCTTTTCCTCTGACTTTTAACCTATCTAGCTCTAGGAAGATAAATCCTCTGGGAGGTTCCTCCTTTTGATCACCTTCACACCATTGTCAATCTCTAATAAGAACTTCAATTTTTCTAGGCAACAACAGTAGGAAACTGCAATGTATCCCCAACATTTGATATTGTCCAAATTCTAGGAAAGAAAGAAAAAGGAACAAAGCGAAGTATTTTTTTTAAAAAAACAAGAAAATCCTCATTGAGTTATTGCCTATACTAGGAACTCAAAGGAAAATATTTACAACATTTCTAAACAGTTCCAGCTCCCCAGATAACTAACGTGATTTCATCTCTCTCCAAATCATTTTCTCATGCACTATTGAAATTTCATTTCTGCCTAAGACTCACTGGAGTTTTCAGAGAAAGTAGTCATTCAAGGCTGTGAGTCAGCAATCACAATTACCGGTAAGTCAGCAGAGCTGGCAAAAGTATTGACACCATAACCTCAATTAAAAAAAAAAAAAACCACCAAAAAAACCCCCAAACTTACCACAGTTAGTTAGCAAGCAATGGAAACCTGCTAGCTCACACCTATCTGTCCATCATGTGAGGAATGTTTTTGCCTGGGCTGATTAGCAATCCTTTGCTTGCTACAAAATGCTCATTTAAAGCTCATTCAGAGTAGTAAAGCCACTGGGCTACCCAGAGCTTATGTTGAAGGAGCTGCTCCTAGAAGGCTTCTGGCACAGGTAGAGGGAAGTTGGTGAGGTTCTCTTTAGATATGGCAGTTCACACTTCCCTAATATAAGTAAAAGTTGCAGAATTGCATCCTGAAATAGCAGATGAAAAAAGAAGGAAGGGAAAGGTGGAACAGAGTCCCCATACCAACAGCAGCACATTTAGAATTTCCCCTTATTCTCCCTAACCCGTGAATCAGGTCAGTTACAGATTTAGAGAATAAGCCCCTGCCTTGTTTTCTCTATATATTGCATGATTCAAGCAAAGTTACCTCATTAACTTGTTTCTTGTCCAGGTGAAAAACTTGACCAGAACTCGTTGAGGCGATTTCTTCATAGACCTTGTAACCAATATGATCCCTGTCATCACAGTCTCCAGTCAGCACAAATACTACCTGTATTTAAAAAAAAAAAAAAAAAAATTAAAAAAATAATCTAGCACGTGGTGCTAACTTCAGGAAAAAGCATTAAGGCATGACAACAAAAAGAACTGCATCACTTGGTACAGGTTCATATTACTTTGCCTGAAGGACAGCTATATTGCACTCCCTACTGATGGAAAAAGCAGTGAAGGAGGAAAGGAACAGACAGGAATCACCTCAGAAGTGATACTCATCTGTCAGCACTTGTACTTCCCAGAGTACTTACTTCAGAACACTGTAAGAACATCCACATAACTGGCAAGCTGACCAGGAATACATACACTGGCAGAAGGTTCACTTGAACTATTTAATTCACAACATAGAAGAATTTTACCCTTCAATATTGAGAAAACAGGGCATTAAATACCTAAACCAGCTCAGAATGCAAATCCCCTCTGTACCTGTGATTGTTTCTGTTGAATGAGCTGGAGCACTTCATGGGTAAGTCTATAATCTTTGGATCGTGCATCAGTAAATACATAGATGAAAGAACCGGGAAGAGATATTTCTAGAGCAATCTTTATTGCCCCGATGCTCATCTCTGGACAGTCTCCACCACCCTGTTCACAATTAGAAGAAAAACAAAGCATTTTTTAAGAAAAAAAGAACATACCAAATAAGTTAGTAATAAGTTGGGGAGGTTCAAGACAAATTCTTTTCTAATAATTTATTCACTTCTTTATCCTAAGCATTGCATGGTTTCTGCAGGGTGCTGTCACAGACTCACACTCACAAGCAACAACTGTAACAATTCCTTAGGGAAGATAAAAATCAAAGGAAAGGCTGTGGTTAGCCCTGCAAATAGTTGGTGTGGCGGTCACTCTTATCTTTCCTGGGAGCACCGTGTTTTGTTTAGCTCCAGCTCCGGTGACAGCTCCGTTTCCTATACTCACACGCTCCCTTACCGGCTGACAACTTAATTGCTCCGGTAGTATGCAGCAGCCACGGGAGGTCACGGTCATAGTCGCCGATGGGAAATGATCTCAGCCAAGCGGTGCTGAGCTCCAGGAGGACCTTTCGATACCCAAAGAGCAAGAACTTGACCCAGGCATCACACTGCGGGACAGCCGGTGCGGGGGGCTTGCAGAGGGGGCACAGGTGATGCGCTCCCTGCAGTGCTAAGGAGGCAGCTGCCTAGCTGGAGATTTTGCAGACCATGTGTTCAATCAAAATGCTTCCAAGTATGACTGTAACTTTGTAAGAAAAAAACCAACAGAGTCTCTTTCTTCCTAAATTAAGAATTAGAGGAAAATACAGTTTAAATAAAAGTTCACTTTAACTTACACAGAAATTAACTTGGCATATTGAAGACAGAACTTTCCAAAGAGCTGAAGACTAACTGTAAAACCTGCCTCTAAACAGCAACAGATCTCTGCACTTCCAAGATTGAATATAAAATGTTTTTCTTTTACTTCTAAAATCAAATGCCTTCACACATACTTATAGACAAATCTCCACATGCTGGGAAGGAAGAAGAAAAAAAAGATAATGCAGTTGTTCCATCTAATTTTAATTCTTGAGACGCCATCAGAAATGAGGTTTTGAGGTTAATCATTCACACAGACATATGAACGAGATAAAACCTTGTTTCCCACAGTCCCCTAAGTCCTTAAGAATTTCAGCTGTCCCCAGTGAAATGTTCACATCAGTAACAATTTTTAATTTATCAGTATCTTTAATCCCATTTCAAAGCAAGAATATCAATAAACTTCTCATCTATGTTAAAGAATAGGTACATCACCATTTTTCTTTTTATAAGTTAATCCCTTCTAAATGTAGTCTTACTTTTATGGGAAAAGCAAGTGGTAGACTTCAGACTGCCTGAAATTCAAGAGAGAATTCTCCAAAAACATTTTTGACACATGTCAAAACTTTACTTTGGCAATGCTTATATAGAGCTATGGACAGATCAGTATATCCAAGTTCTTTCTTTCCTGCTCTTGCAAAGTAAGTATTACCTTCAGCAAAAGACTCTTCCACGTAAAGCTTTAATTTGTAGGCAAAGTCAAGGTAATAGCTAATTTCTACAGACACCTACTTGGAACAAGAAAAAAAAAAAATCTCTATTCCCACTTGAAGCCTACTAGATTATCTCATGTAATATTCTACACGGCAGGATCTATTTTCTACATATAATAGGAAGAGCACTGCTGAGCTAAATGGTTATTCTGAGAACAAGTGTGAACTTTTTTATTCTTATTCTCATAACATAGAAGAGGGGCATTCTCAAAAGGCAGCTATGTAGAATGACAAAGACAAGTGTATTAACTCTAAAAAAAAAAAAAGAGAATTTTTCTTTACATGTTTCCTGCTTTTCTCTCTAAATTGCAATTAAATATGGTTACAATTACCGTGCAAAGTTTTCTGGAAACACAGAGGTGAGTAAAGCTCAGCAAGTCTCATTTTCCATTCAGTTTGAACAGGCACACAGAAATTTAGGTTGTTAGCTCAGCTCATCTGTACTATTCATATTTCTTATGTCTAATTTTAATATCTATACAGTTATCTACTTAAGTGGCATTGGATCCACTTACAAGAGGATAAATATAGTGTCTGATTTAAAAAGTATTCTCAATAACTTTTACCGAAAACTATTTTCATTAAGCTGTCATTTTTACACTGACAAATACTCAGATAAGGTCTTTTCATAACGGTGATTCAAGCGTATCAGCATCTGTATCACAGGATCATGTAACACTCAAACTAGGTGAATATACTTTAAAAGATTTTCTTATAGACAAGATTTAAGTATATTGCTCATGCAAATAACTATGCATTGTGAAAACTGTATTTAATATGAGAATACACCAAGAATCTGGTTAACCCTTAAAAAAGGCACTAAGAAGCCACTGCTGCCCACGTACAAGATATTGTTGTGCTGGCCATAAGAACGATTCAGAGTTACAGATGAAACACAGGCAAAATGGGATCAACTTCTGAGGTGTCAAAGGAACACCTCCTTTGTCACCTTGACTGTAAAAGGAACAGGCCTGGTTTCTTCAGTGACAGGTATACAGGCTCATTTTTACCCCATGTCCAATGCCAACCAAAAGCCCATTTCTAATGTCACATACAGACCCTCCAAGCGTTCTCTGACCAGATGAAGTTTGTTGGAAACCAAGAGCCAGCTTGTCCTACTGCCCCGAGAGGACAAGTTTTGCAGTATGCCTGGACAGCATATTTTGATCTGTTTTATACGTAAGACTCCTTAAAATAATTTATCTTTACCTTAATTTTAGCTTTGTTCATTAATGAGAATATTTGCTCTATGCCCTTTTTTAAAATGAACCTAACCTAAAATTTCCCCTACCTCCAAAATATTCATCCTTGCATCTTTTAACTGCCTTTCTAGGAAAAATACTAGCAACAAACACATAGGAAGTGTTCACGTTTTCTGGGAGAACTACTGCAAGGTGTCCTATTAGTCCTGCTCTAAACACTTTTTTAATTTATATTTTGACCCTTCACCTATATAATGAGGGAATCCAAGTCAGTGAGAGTCTTAACTTAGCTGAGTGAGCACATGTTGAAAGTAATTAGAAAATATGTACTCAAACAGGATTAAAGAAAGAAATCTTACATTCATTATACAGAAACTTTTAAACAACTTGTTTGTAAATGAAGAATTTTAAGTTTCCAAAAGCTTCATCTAAATCATATACACCTTTGAGAAATAGCTGCAATTATTGGCCAGTATAGCTATTTAGAAAACAAAAAGTGAAGACCAGAAGGATTTTTATCAAGTTTAAGTTTCCCTATGAAGGAGAACAGCATAACCTTCAAAATTTACTATTGTTTTCTCTGAATTTCAATCTTTCTGCCAACTTTTAAACTACTCATTCTTCCCAAACTAGTACTACTGCCTTTCAAACAATCTTTTATTACAGTGATTACACCACATGCCAGCTTCCAAAAGATGGTTCTTTAAGACAGGAGAGTCTGTCTGGCACTACTAACTCCAGCCAGGTTCTCCACAGGTCAGAAGCATTTTGCTTGATTAAAAGAGACAATAGGATCGTATTTTCTTTCTGTAAGGGTAACTTCATTCCAATACTTCTCTTACCATCACCCCATCCAGGTGTCATTTGTGGTTCATTCTCACCCCGAGAAACTCCACTGAGGAAGACAGAGTGGCGTGCTAGTTCAGAAACTGCCACTGCTCGCCCGAGCACAGCTCCAGAAGTGATTCACAGGGGTTGTTTAAGAGAAGAGTACCCATGCTTTTCAGTCAGGAGCTGCTAAGGAAGGTATGGCAGGGAAGATAGTACCCAAGTGTACTTGATGGGTCGATCTTACAGTCCTTTTGTACCTAAATTAGTTAATTAAAGCTAATGAAGGGCTTTCATGGGAAATAACTTCCAAAACACAGTAAAACAGTTCATAAAAGCGTCTGTGAACAAGTGGCAGGACTAATTAAAACGCAAAATAAATGCTAGCATTATCTAACTCTTCTATCTTGTGTTTTAGAACCAAGTTCCCATACAAAATGATGTAAACTAAGACAAAGTAATTAATCATAACCATAAATTAAGATGACCAGAGAAAAGGAAGATGACAGTTTGTGCAGGTAAAATGACAGAGAGGTGGCCTACATCCTGATGAAGCATTGTAGCAGAAACATCAACACAAGAAGAAAGATTAGAGGGAGAAGCCACGGCCTTTGCTAGAACCACACAGAGAACAAACGAGTTAGTTACTCACCTGAACATAAAGCTCCCTGAGTTCAAATTGAAATTTCTTGGGATCTGTGGTTATTGTCACTGGACCAATTTCTAGGATGAAAAAAAATTTGGAAAGTATGAGGAAACCACAACGTTATCGAAAGACAACTTCAAGCGAAGAGCTGACTGCTTCAGGTTCATAGAATTCTGGTAATAAACAAACTAAAAGCACTTCACAGAAAGGAATCATTGAGAATTTTATACCCAGCACTGAAAGCTATGGTTTCAAATCTAGTACTCCAATACCATTCCAGTATTACCAATTTCTAGGGGTCTTCAATATTTATAGGGACAAATAGCATTCTGTGTGGTGTTTCTTTCACATGTGATTTTGACCAATCATTTAATTGCTCTTAGTAATTAAAAAAAATCCCACAAACACATGCAGCTGCACCAAAAAAAAAAAAGAGTAGTTTTTCAGAAAGAGCTGTATGAGGAAACATGAAGCAGAGGCACCTCTGAACAGAATACATATACTGGCTTCACTGACCAGTGGGGGGACAAAAAGAAAGAAAAAGTGACACATTTTTTGCCTGAAAAAATATGTACCCTCTAGCTGGAAGAGCCCGGTGTAAGCCCAATACCCAACCTCAGCATATCTAGCAGCAGTTGCCAGAAAGAACTGAAGCAGAGTCAACTTAATTCATAGCGTTTGCCATGCCTTTGTATATTGAGAAACAGCAGGACATCAAATTGAATCGAGTGGGCTGCGTGAGTAACGGCAGCATATATTTGAGCGTTTCCCAATTACGCTGGCTGTACCACAAGCCTCCCTCTGCCCCTTCAACAACTGCCTTCCCCGTTGTATCAAATGCGATCCTAACCAGCTGCTTTCCTACGGCTGGGGTTTCCTGACAGTTTGCCTTACTCTGCCTTGGCACTCGTGCCCCTCATTCTTTCCCTGTCCTGGGCAGGCGTTCCTGCCCTGTCCGTGTGCCACTAACGGCATTCATCTGGCTCAGCAAGCTGGTTCAGGGTGCTAAGCCTTACATACATAAATAAATAGGCACAAAAAGACAAAAGTGAAAATATTTCTGCTAGTTTAGTGCCCCAAACCACTCGGAGATCAGCTGAGTATCAGCACATGAAATGGGGTACAATTACACCGGCAAGGTGAAAGAAAAGCATGAAACTGCAGTGGTGCCAGTTTAATAGAGCGGCAGCTTACATGGAAGTGCTGCCTCAGCAGACCATACAGTGCTTTCCAGGCTCTATAAAAGTTAGTATGTACTTATCTTCCATACAATCTAGACATTTTTCTTTTTTAAATGGTCCAAAGTTTTATTTCACTGAAGTTGCAACAGCAGTCGTCACTAAAGTCTACTATACTCACACGTGCGTTTGCTTGGGGGGCTCTATTTATGAGTGCTGAGCGTAGGTTTTAATTTGCTTGAGAGTCACCCAAGAGATCACACAAAACCCTTGCTAGAATATTAAGCTGTCTTAAGTTTTGGGGGGGTTTTGTATGGCTTTGATTTGAGCCATTTATCCATGAATGTTATTTACTAGGATGTTACACTATCCTCAGAAGAGCCATTATAAGGACTCGTCATTCCTCCACATATTTCATACCGCCACGCTCCCGCTCCTACCGCTCCACCTGGTACCATCCTCCTTTGGGTATTCCTTAAAGCATATGCCTGTAATAAAGCTATCTCCAAATTGGTTTGCTTCAAATCTAGCCCCTGCCAACCATTGTTCTGAAGCATACACTAGAACGGGGTTTATACATACAGTAAAACCACTAGCTCCATTACTCCTTGTCAGTTGAGGGCTTACATTTTTCAATTCTAGAGCAGTAAATCCTTTGGAAAGGCTTTCTTTCCCTATAAAATACAGAGATCTGAAAAGCAACATGACTTCAGCTAAGCTAAAACAGCACATCCAGTTAAGATCAGATGAGAATTTTGCCTCGTTTCGCTGCAGGCAGCAAGGGCTCATGCCAAGCCCGAGCCCTTGGCAGCACGCCGCAGGATCACGCCGAGGCTCTGGCCGCCCTCTGCTGTGAGCTCAGCAAAGAGCAGATCTTTGGAATGGCACCTAGGTTAGTGTTAGAAAGGGAGCGTGGCCGAGTCAGCATCACGTAGAGTGTTATCCGTTGTCAGGACAGAACCGAGAACTTCACAGGAGCCGTGCAGAGAACAGATCTCCCCAGCCAATTCTGCAATCAGAGTTCACCAGCTGCCCCCAAGAAGCAGTGAAGAGGATCATCCACATCTTCAGCGACAGCGATCTCCTCTACAGGACAAACACAAATGACACCGACCCTCCCAGGGTAAGACAGCAACCACGTCTCTCTACGTGTCAGCCCTTATCTGAGAGACACCAGTACTTCCAATTGTAAGCAATGATCACAGAATGGTTTGGGTTGGAAGAGACCTCAAAGCCCATCTAGTTCTAACCCCCTGCCATGGGCAGGGACACCCTCCACTAGCCCAGGTTGCCCAAAGCCCCATCCAACCTGGCCTTGAACACTGCCAGGGAGCCAGGGGCAGCCACAGCTTCTCTGGGCAACCTGTTCCACTGCCTCACCACTCTAACAGGGAAGAATTTCTTTCTAATATCTAATCTAAATTGACCCTCCTTCAGCTTAAACCCATTCCCCCTTGTCCTGTCACTACACTCCCTCATAAACAGTCCCTCACCATCTCTCCTGGAGCCCCTTCAGGGACTAGAAGGCCACAATTAGATCTCCCCAGAGCCTTCTCTTCTCCAGGCTGAACAACCCCAACTCTCTCAGCCTGTCCTCATAGCAGAGGTGCTCCAGCCCTCGGATCAGCTTCGTGGCCTCCTCTGGACTCTCTCCAACAGCTCAATGTCTCTCCTGTACTGGGGCCCCCAGAGCTGGACGCAGCACTGCAGGGGGGGTCTCACCAGAGCGGAGTAGAGGGGCAGGATCCCCTCCCTCGACCTGCTGGTCACACTGCTGGTGATGCAGCCCAGGACACGGCTGGCTGGCTGGGCTGCAAGCGCACACTGCCAGCTCATGTTGAGCTTCTCATCAATCAATACCCCCAAGTCCTTCTCCTCAGGGCTGCTCTCAATCCATTATGCTGCTAGTACTTCATGTACCTACAGCTACCGTCAGTTTGCCAGCACTGAACTAACTGATTACGAATTGATACAGAAGGTATCTGAAATGGCAATAACCATCCAAGTGGCATTGCTTCCCCCATCCGCATGACTTGATCTTCTCTCAGTTGTACAAAGGTTATTCAGTACTCTTCACACGCAGCTTATAAGTCCATCATTCTAGGTCTAAATGGTGGTGTGACTGATTCCCACCCTCCGTACCAAAACCCCAGCATCTGCTGTCTTTCACGTGCTGTCGTGCCACGAGCTTACGTGACCTGCTTGCCAAAAAGGCTGAAACGGCCTTCACCAAGGTCGTTTCCTTTTATCCTCGTTCAGGTACCTCAAAATGCAACCCAAGCAAGACCGCTTCTTCAGCACGGGTAGACACAGGCCTTCAAAGCATTCATCAAAGGTAAAAGTGAGACAAAGCATTCAGCAAAGGTAAAAGTGAGAAGGCATTACCAGAAGTGCTTTAAGTTTACTTGCCAGCTAAGAACAATTTCCAAAAAGGACTCTGGGAAAGAATGGCAAGTTCTCTCTGAAAGCACCACAGAAAGTTCTTATAAAAGGTCAAATTACTGACAGGGTAAGAACCTCAAAAACTGTAAAGTCTGAATGAAGCAGCAGTCATCAACCTGGACACAGCTCTGCAGGACAAGTGCACAGAGGCAGGTCTGAGACACCTGCGCAACGCTGAACTACAGCAGTGTTAAAGAACTATACAGATCACGATACAGGATTGCTCTCAGCGCTTTGAAGACGCTAACTGTGAAGCATGAGTTCAGGCAGAGGTTCTGAAGGAACTTAAAGGCTTTAACAGCTTTACAGTAGCACACTGCACGAGTTCACCTTGTGTAAGAGCTTTTCATCTAAACAATACTGAAAAGCTTCGCGGCATTAAACTGAGACATCAAGAAAGCATACAGTCAAGTTAACAGAAAATAGTAAGCGTTGTAAAAAGAAAAAAAGACCAATGTGTCAGTACTCAAAATACTTTTTGGTGTGTGAGAAAAAGCCATGAAAACACAGCTTTGCTCTTTTGTGCATCTTTAGTGGTACACATATAGCCAGGCAACTCATAGTTCTAATTGCACATTATCCGCATCCAAAATTGCCCAAAGTCACAGTAACCGCATGCAGAAGTCAAGCAGGCAAGTCAGACATTCCTCAAATCAAGCATAGTTACAAATGTATCATTCTAAATATTTACTCAGAAACTAGATCCTGCAAACAAGCCAAGTAAAGCAGAAGAAAACATATTTCCCTTTTTTTTTTTTAAACTTTGTTAGTTCTTTAGGCAAAGATTGACACATGAAATACTCCAACAGAGTATGTCTGCTCTGATGCTGAAATACGAATCTATTTTTAGCACCGATATTGGAATATTTGGGACTAGTTTGTTATGGAGGTCTCCCCGTTGCTCATTACTCAAGCTGTCCGCAGTTTTCTAGAGGTGTTGTGCGAAAGATGAAAAGCCCGATACGGGCAGAGCCAGAGAGCGTGTCTGTCTTGGGCAGTAACCACACTCTCCCGTCTCAAAAGGGGAAAGCAAACGTCAGTTCCTTCAAACCGACACGGTGATCCGAGACTTAATATTGCACACACACGTACAACTGATACCGTAGGAAAGGAAGCACGTTTAAAGGAATGGTTGCACATTACTGAACAAAGCCTGGGCTTCCTAAACTTAAATCACAAAACTCAACGTAACCACTACAGTGTTTGAGCTTGTACCTAAGCAATTAAACAAATACGACAACTTAAAGTCAGTACCAGTCCATTTGACAGAGATTAAGAGTCTCGGTACTTCCTTTCTGGGGCAAAACTGATAAAAACCATCTCCTTGGTAAATCAGCAGAGAATTCCCCAGTAACCTGAGAAAGTGGCCACTCTGAAAGGCCTTGATGTTTTTCTGTGACTTTCTGCCACACCTCCAATAGCTGCGTGGTTATATACAAGCTGAACAGCAAGCAGGCTGGGAAAACCACAAATTACCTAGTGACACACCATCACGTGTAATTACTGCGGAGGGTGATTGCAAGTTTGGCACTCCCTTAATCCTGACCACGTAAGACATCTGCACCAAATATCTGGTTTGGACAGCTGGGTGGTTTAAGAAATCTAGCAAAGGAATATGGAAGCCATTTGCCTAGCTCTCATCAACTCAGTACACTGAATTTGTTTGTTCTGGAAGAAAAAAATAAAAAGCTCTAACTAACTTGGTAGCCGAAGGAATTTCGGCAGAGCTACTAAGTCCTGTGGAATGCTCTCACCCACAGAATTCCTTCTTCTAATTCAGAGTGAGGACATTTCCCCGATACAAAACTATATCCAGGATAAAAAAAAACCACAACAAAAAACCCAAACAAACCAACCCAAGACAAACCACCACCCCAAAAACCCCAACACCTTTGGATACTTCCAAAGAACAGATAAGCTTCAGAACTAGTATGCTACAAATGAAAAAAAAAAAAAAAGAAAAAACCAAAACCCGACCACATTAACAGCAACAAAACCCCGGTATTTTAATAACAAATGTAATTACAACAGCCTTTTACCACATTCTTGTTTTGTTACACACAATGATGTGTCATCCTAGTTCTGCTGGTTTATTGGTATAATGTCAGACTTGTGCAGTGCCGCATCTTTGCGATGGGAGTAGAAGCATAGCCCTCTGGCCTAGAACTGAACAGAACAAGGTATTTTTATTTATTTCTTAATTACATCGTATACAGCTCAAGAAATATGTAGTTTCCCCCACTTTATAACACAAAGAATACCTGAGCGGCAATTATCTCCCATGTTCTTTTGTATTTATAAAGTGGACAAGTTTAACAGTAGGAATCTGAAAAATAAGGATCTGTACTCAGTAGAAGAGGCATGGTTTTTAAATGCATACCTTGAAAAATGAAGTGTGTGCAATGAAGACTTTGATATCCCCATGAAAAATCATTTTCAGAGCTGCAGTATGCAGAAGATCGCTAAATCTTTGTCAAGAAGTTGCATTTACAAAGTAATTGCTGTTTTCACCATTCACCATGCAATAAGTATCATGATTCGAGTGAAACAGTACGAACAAGAATTTAAAGGACAAACTGTGCAAGCGAGTTATTTGTATCTTCAGGCTGTCAAATAAATGTCTTATTTTCACACAATTTTGGGAAACTGATTTACTGGGATGAGTGAAAATACATGCATGGCAAAGGGTCAGGGGGAGAAGGAGGGAAGACTTCCGATGACGCGAATGGGAACTAGGTAAGGCAGCGGAGGCACCTGAGCATACGTTTGTAACGGATGTCAAGACTCACCTCAAGACGGATGTCTGATGGCGGGGAAAAAGCAAAAACCACACACTGGGCATGGTTACATACATCCATTTCATGAGTGGTGCCAGTTTAAGCAGTTCTCGCCTTGCCTTTCCATCTGAGCGCTGCTTACTAGCTACGGCAATTTTGACAGTTTTTGAGATCAGAAGACTAGTACGGGTTTCCCATATACATACACACCCTTATCTGCCCATATTTTATTTATATATAAAAATAATTTATTTGTATCAGATCTGTCTTCCAGTCTCGTTTCCTGTGCACACTCTCAAGTACTTGTACCACCACAAGTGAAGAGGTGATAAAGGACTGGGAATGACCAGCTGGGACAGCTACAACGCCTAAACTAGGATGGCTGCCAAAAGAAATTGGTGTACAATTATTCTGAAAGGGCTGTTTACTAACAGTGCTGAGCCTTGAGCTTTATCTGATTTAATGCTCTCTTCTCAAACTTCCTTCTCTGTATCCAATTCATTGTAAATTCTTCTGAAGACCTTTAGGAGTAACTACCTCCCAAGGATTGAGAAAATAAGAATAGAGTTCCTCTTAACCAGGCTCCAGCCAGCTGTCTGTCCTAAGGGCACAGAAGCAGAAGCCTTTTGTTTCCTAACAGCGAATTGGGTCCTACGCATCAGGACTTTGTCCCGCTACAGGTCACTCATGAGTTAGAAGCATTTCACACCGCTGTCTCGTCCTTTCCAGCACCAGAGTATGACATCACAGGGGCAACCAAATAAAAATACTTCTAATTGCCATCTCTCAAATTCTAGTGAACTTTTTTATTCCTCAAAAAGCTGACAAACATTCATACACAGAATCAGAAGATTTTTTTACCGTTGTTTTGACCATTAGTGTAATTAAAACGCTGCTCCACTTTTAACTGAGTGCAAATTTCTACAGCAGACTACTAAGCCCAAGCAGCTGACTCTGAAAATATAAGTTAGATAACGATTACTAACCACGGCCTAAAAAAAACCCCAAACCACCAAACAAAAAAAAACCACAAAACCTTAAAGCCTTCTGCTTCATGCTCTGAAGAACATCCTCAGCTCGTATGCAAGGTGATGGGAGCTGTGCGGATAAACACCTTGCTGAATGTTTCCAGAAGCACAAGCACCTTTGGAGATGTTGTCCCCCCCCGGCCAATGCACACCCCACTGGGCAAAGCCAACCAACAGCCTCAGGGAGCACTGGAAAAAGCCAAGATGCTCAGCGCTAGAACATGTAATTTCAAGTTTCTTCCTGAGTGATATTCCCTCGTGAGTCAGTTGCTTTTAGCTTTCAGACTCTAACCTGGGTCTAATTAAATTTAAGAACCCAAGAACTGCAGTGAGCAACTTTTACCAGATTCTTAACCAGACAGAAAAAAGCCAAACAAACCCAGCAAACTCACGTTTCCTTAATGCAGTCACTTATTTTTTTTTAATAGTTTTACAGCCACATGACTTATGACTATTAACTTTAATATGCAAACTTCAACTGAAGACAACAACTGACTGGAAGGAGGCAAACTGCACATGGAGCTTTTCTGTAGTCAGCTATTCAAATAAAAAACAGACAGTCCATGGAAACTGCAAAGCACTGTTAAGCTGCCCAACATCACCTTAGTGGAGCATCACTGAAGCTCCATCCTCAGGGGTGGCAATGGTCATTACCCTTGGATGTCAAATTTTTCACCAGTCACCTCAGGGCAGAGGCTGAAACCTGGATGAAACTCAGAGACCAAAGATTTAACAGAAGTTTTAGTGAAAGTGTGCCTTAGTAAGTGGCATATTTGTATTGTTATTTCCCATCATTATAACGCCTAAGAGCCCATGTCTCTTTTTAAGAGGAAAATAACAATGGTTAAGAAAAAGACATTATATATATTTACATTTCTTGGAAGAGAAAAGCTAGCTTGGAGATCTGCCATGGATAACATCTACTATTATCTTTTGTCAACTGCAACCAGCACTGTTTAGCTTATGGACCTCACGTGCAGGTGTCAAAGTTACTAACCAAACGCATTAACAATAAAAATCAGGTTGCTGATTAAAAATCAGTGTGCTAGTTGTTATTTGCCTTAGCACAGTAACAACTAGCACACTGTTAACTCTACACCTTTACAATCTACAGGTATAAACCACAGGATGTACAGAGTAACTTCTTCTACCCAGAGACCATTAAAATAGAACAGAATTTGTAGCAAGCCTAGATTTTAAATGGGTGATGCAGAGAACAGCCTTAGAGCTTCTCAAGCCCCTTGCACAAGTGGGACTACATCACACTCACCATGGACACCAACAGAAAAATCTACTCCCTCAGGCTGGAAATAAGAAAGCTGGGATTAAATACGGCTACAGGCTGATTATTGTTCCAAGGAAATAATCCATCCCCTCTAGTTCCACTGGTATGCCAGATGATTTTGTTTATTGCTGGGGCACAAATGAGAGGCAAAGAGACCAGAAAACTTGACTCCATGTGGCTGAAATTTAAAATAATGCCAGTGGCTATTAAATGTCCCGAGTGTAAGATGATCAACACAAAACAAGGGGTTTTTTTCCTTTCTGGGGACAAGCAAACATACAGAATCCTGGCACCTTCCTCCTCCCTTCCCTTGGTTCTTTGAACAGCCCTGGAGGTCTGTTCTCATCAGGGGGCCAGCAGCCATCATTGCTGAAACGACTTTGGCTGCCTCTAGCAGCTCTCAATGGATGATTGCCCAAATCACAAAAACCACAGCCACAGCTGGCAACTCAGCTGACAGTCCCCAGGAGAGGCCAAAGGGCTGAAAGAGCCGTGGAGATTATGTGAGTCTCTTAGAACTAGGTGGTCCGGAGATCAAGCCTCGAGCCATCCCAGTGACCTAAGTATGTGCAGAGCTGCTGCCCATGCTCTTATGCTCCTCTTCTGTGTGCAGAGGATTTTGGTTTTATGCTGGTCAGTCCAGTACAGCCAGGAGTAGAGAAGTTCATATTACCGCCTTTCTTTTCTAAAAGGACAAAGCATCAGCAGACACCAGAAAAAAGCTTTTGGTGATGCTACACAGCGTGCAAGCCTTAACTAAACTTGCTTCCCTCAGTCCACAGTCAAGACTACACAGCTGGTAAGGACTACAACCCCGGCTCCCTTCCTGTACTGCATGGGAGCAGCAACCAGTCACTGAAGCTGGCCCACGCTCTTAGCTCCCACTGAACATCTGAAAAGGTCATCAGATTACTTTCTGGTTTTGTTTATTTCCCCTTGTTAACAACAATCTAAACCGAGTAAAATTCGGTTCATAACGCTCTTTAAATTCTTTCTCCAGACTGAACTCCAGTTCAGTCCAGGCCTATTTCTGTCCCATCTCTTGGTCTGTGTATTTTGGCAATACTCCTTCAACACTTGTAACAGGGCTGGGTAAAGAACTTACACTGAAGAACAGGGCAGGAATGAACATAGCTACAGATTTTACAGTGCTGTTTTGTGATTAATAGCCTTAACATGTTGAAGTCCAATCAAATACTATTTAAAGCTCATTTTTTAATTCAAAATTTATGCTTGGTATTGCATTACAAGATGAACTTATTTACTGGAACATCTAGCAAAGATTCATTTTGAGCTGCTGCCCACACCACTGGCTGCGCTGCTGCCAGCCAGGAAGAGCCGAGCTCCACCATCGGGAGCCTCTTGGCACTGCAGGTACCGCAGCTCGCCCCTAAGGCTCCTCTTCCTTCCCTGAACTCTGGTTCCCACCATGTCCCCAAAGGTATCTCACCAGAGGAGGGGTCCACAGGCCGACTGGCAAGAAAAAGAAATCACAGCTTCTTTTATTTTTCCAGGATAGATGAATCCTATTACAAAGTCTAATTAAAAGCTTCTGCTGCTTGGAAGATTATATTCACACATTACTTCCTTCAAAGAGACTTGGAAGATCCTTGGAGAGAGCTACCTTACTCAAGCCAAGTCAGCGTTTTGATCATGAGACACAATCAACACTGAAAAAGCAACTGGCTCATTCCTGCTGAAACTGCAGCCACATTGCTTTCATGAAGGATACGGAATTACTACTAGCGCACTCAGCACCCACACCGACGTAAAAACAGACCCCGAAAGCAAAGTTACCAGCAGCAACTTAAGCATCCTGACAGCAGGACAACCTAGTGATGATAAGAAATATTCTACCTTCACGCCAGGTAGCATACAGCGATATCCCAAGCTGGGAACAGTACTTAACATGTTTCATTACTACCCAGTTACTAGTAAACCAGGAGTCAGTGTTTTCCTGAAGGAGCCATTCTCCTAACAAGCTTTACGGAGACCACAGCACTAATTGGTGCTTAAAACCATCAAGAGACCAAGGAAACAAGGACTTTCCAGAATAAGTTACCATATCAATCCTATGCTGTTCTTTAACAGGCTTATGTTCTGGTACTGCCTTCACATGGTAAAAGATAATTTATGTTTTTTAAATCATAGATGGAATGTGGTGTATCATATTTAAATGGGTCTGTTAGGGTTTCTTTGACAAGAGTTACATGACCTGGGACAAAACACAACAGCACAACTGTTAGATACAAAGCTCATACACAGCGTGGTAAGTTTTAGGGGGGTTTCTTCCGTAGAGGATAAAAGAAACACAAAAAAGTAACAACTGACCTAAGATTCCTTCAGATGCCAGACATGAATAAATTTTGCTCTGAAAATTATCAGCAAGTCGCATAATTAGTCAGTTAGCCCTAAGCAAAGATAAAAGATAATGACACTCTAACCACAGACCTACCTACACTTGCATAATGAAAACACAACTGAGTAAGTTTTCCTCAGTTTTCATATCAAGCCACCTGTCTCAAAAGAACACAAAGAAAAAGATTTTTAGAAAATTCTAGGAGAATAAAAATAAGCTTCTAAGAGATGACATCTTGCATGTGTGTGTGCATGTATATATATAGACACGTGCATGAACATCATCATTTCAACACTACAAAATGCTTTATGATGTATCCAGTTGCCATCCTTTGAGAACGGAGATTTCCAAGCATAACAAAAATAAAGTAATCTGAGACCAGCTGCTAGGAGAAAGAAGTCATGTCACGTTTGGTACAGAACTCCTAGTATTCTGCATATGAGTTTACTCTGTAACAAAATCTTTTTTTCTTTTTACTATTAAAAATACATCTGCTTTAAGTCAATGACAGAGTTTTTATTGATTTCAATGAGAACAGGCCCTAGCTCCCCTCCAAGTAATACACCATAAAATGAACTGCTAAAGGATTACCAGTGTAAAACCATTAGAAACCCAAACCGTTTCCTCTTAGCCATTACAACTGTAAATTCAAATCTCCATGCATCATTTCTAATAAACGTCCACTTCACAAAACTAATCCATAGGCAGCTGACAGAATCTGGAACTTTACGGCAGATCACATAGTCTGTATACACTGATAATTCACTCTGACAATATGCGGTTGTGAATATTACAGCCTTGGGGGTAACAATGGTTTAATAGTGTCTCAAATACTGCTGTCAATCACAGAATCACAGGGTGGTTTGGGGTGGAAGGGACCTTTAAAGGTCATCCAGTCCAACCCCCTGCACTGAGGGACATCTTCAACTACATCAGGTTGCTCAGAGCCCCATCCACCCTGACCTTGAATGTTTCCAGGGATGGGGCATCCACCACCTCTCTGGGAAACCTGTGCCAGTGCTTCACCACAAAAAATTTCTTCCTTATATATAGTCTGAATATCCCCTCTTTTAGTTAAAGCCATTACCCTTGTCCTACCACTACAGGTCCTGCTAAAAAGAATAAAGAAGCATCAATTAGTTTAACTTAAAAACATCTATTTAAAGATGTTAGAAGAAGGTCAGTTACTGGTGTACCAGGTTAAAGTGAACTTTTTGGTCCTTTTAAAAATCTATTATTCATTTTAACAGTGAAGACTTCATAAATAGTTCATTTTCTATTTCTACTTAACAGACATTTCTTGCTTCTGGTGAGGCTCTGATAAGTTGGGCCAGATGATTTTTCAAGGTCCCTTCCAACCTGGGCTGCTGTAGGATTCGATTGCACAAGAAAGTGATGGGAAAAAGCTGCAGAAAACATGACTGCAAAATTGCTTGTCTGACAGAGCCAACCTAGGCAGAAAAGGATACCGAAACATTTTAGGTTTTGTTTTTGTTTTGTTGTTTGTTTTTTTTTTTTTAAAAGTGGTTTGGATTTAAACATCAATTTAAAAAGAAAGTTATAGCAAGTTTTTCATGACAGGATAAGCCTCTCAAAACCTTAATTAAGAAGCGCTGTTTACTTTGGTAACTGATGAGTTGGCTGGAAGCAGCTCTCTCCCATCCATTAACTTTTGCCTGTAACATTTGTAATTGTCTAAAAGACACCAACAAAAACATTTTTAAGCAGCAGAAATCATTCAGTAAAGGATAAACTTATTGCAGAACTATAGGGAACGAAGCCTGAGGCACTCAAACGGGTAAGGGGAAAGGAATCACACAGCCAGGCTGAGGAGTTTCTCCACAGCTGCCAGAACAGCTTGGCAGTGACAATAGTCTTGTGTGTCTCCTTCCCTTCTGAGGGCCAAACCAGTGAAAATGCCTTGCAGCATGGCTTCTGGTTCTTCCCAGCTCTCACTTTGCAGTGCAGGCTGCATGGAGGTGGACTGGCCACACAGTCAACTCACTGGCATACTGCAGTCCCCACGAGGGTAGCTGCTGGGAGCCGTTTAACAACCACACGGTTGTTCTACTACCCCCTCTGTAGCATTGCACTTACTTCATCCGTTTAAATATGGGGGAAGAATCAAAACCCAGAACTTGTCCCCACAGTAGTCATGCAATTAATCTCTGACAATATTTGTTAAATAAATCCTGTTGCACAGAAGTCTCCGATTCCAACTGTGCTGCCGAGGATTTGGCTGCAAGCCAGACATGTTTACTTATCACTTCAGAAAGAATCTGCAAATTCACTGACCTTATGTGAGCTGCATGGTACATAAACAATCCCCCAATTCATGTCTAAGGATCATTTCTGCTGACAGCCAGTTGATGTATAAAATTGAGATCTCGGCTGGCAAAACACCTTATACTAGAACAACATCATTCTGAAAAATAAATAATCTACTGAGAAAAGACTAGAGGAGAACCAAAGCTGAAGAGAGTTGTACACTTGTTCAGAAAGCACCCATCTCAGCTCGCTTCTCCAGCCGTGAAACAGGAGTTCTGGGGTTTCCTCCCCAGCAGCTCAGCCATGCACGCAGAGCAAACCACACAGGGAACTGGTGGCAGCAGCCAGCGCGCCAGCCCAGCGTGAGCTACCTCCACACAGGAGTCAGCATCCTAAAAGCTCACCAGTCGCATTCTTCATCATCCTTCAGACTCCGCCTAAGATGTCTTGGAGGCATGCTAAGTTTTTGAAGATGATGCTGCCCTACTAAGCTGAAGGACATTGCTGGTGTCTCCAGGGAAGACATACGAACAAGAATTTCAGCAATTTAATGGATTAAAGCTGAACAGACTATAAATGTTTTGGACTCCACTGCAGAGAGACAAGCAGACTCTCAGCTTTACCCATTACTCCTTCCCACCCTCTGAGCAGGTAAAGCAAGAGCCTTTGCTAACCACTAGCAGTACTACGGTGCAATGTCTTCACTCCCTGCGTGAGCATCTACCACAACTCAAGGCGGCAGCCAAACCTGCAGGTTAGGCTCAGGATAAACTCAGAATTAAACCACCAGGAGTGTTTTACAAGAAATTATTTTTAAGGCCACAGAGCACAGCTCAGAAAAAAAAAACAAAAACCCATAGACACCTCAAGGTGACAGGGCCTGCTGCAGCAGTGCTGAGATGCCATCTACGTGTCCCAGAAGCAGCATTTGTTTCCTTTTCACTGGCAGCTCACTTACAAACACGCTGCCTTTTTGCCAACTCTTCTACACAAGCAATAACTCTAGGCAGCTCATTACAACAAGATTCATGAGAGCTTAACTGGGGAGCTACTAATCCATCCCGATTTACCCATGCTTATCTACACACCGCAGTTCAGTGCAATTGGCTGTGGTTAGCAGCGTCGGCAGGAGCAGAATCACGTTCTGCGCAGATTTCTGTCACCCCTTTGCAAAGCGCTCGTTGCCCCAGCACTGACCGCAGGGGACATGACGTTACGTATCCGAATGTGCGGTCGGATGCCTGAACAGAGCAGGAGGTTAATGGCTATAGGAAAGCTGTTTCATGGCTTTGGAAAAAGAAAAAAGGGAAATCGTGAGAATATTTCTGATCTTGATGCAGGTTTGAGTGTTCAGCAGTTTTTAGGAATCTGTGGAAGAGGGGGAAACATTACATATTATCTGTTGATTATAAAATTCCACTGAGTTTTACTGGTGTAAAAATGCAAGCACACTCCAAACTAATTCAAAAAGCAGATGTGAGGAGGGATGAGGGAAAAAAAAAAAGAGGATATTAGCTTTTTTTACCCTAAAAAGTCTTTTAAATTTTGCATAACTTAAATCACTTAAACAGGAATATGTTATGCAGAAGCCTGGTTTTCTGTTTGCTCATCTTTTAAAATCTGTTCAAAATAATGCCACTATTTATGTTCAGACAGAAGTTAGCTTAGACCAACTCATTTGCCTTGATCCCTGTATTTCCCAGTTTCACCTTCTATCTGGCATAGTCCAACAAGACCAGGATGTACTCAGCTCGCTACTAGAAAAACATGGAACTCTCACATGTAAATAAAATAATCCATTGCTAAATAATTACCAGAGTTACTTTTAAAGAATTACTAAATTTAAAAATTGAAGCATTTACCATGACTATTTTCAGTAAATTGTTCAGCCTGTTTATACAGCACAGAGCACAAAGCTTTCTTCTTTGGAAAGTTTGGATTTGTGGCCATGAAGCCATCAAGCTCCAAAAAAAAAAAAAAAAAATCAATGCTATAACCTGCCTTGTGCTGTTTATGTAGCTCAAATCAAAAGCATATTTTCTTCCAGACACAATGCAGGCCCTGAAAAAACCCCACCACTCACTCTCTGAATATGCAGGTGCTTTCAAACACACTCTGACAATGCCTACTGAGATATTTTAAGTGGTAACCACTCCCCTCACCTGTGAGCACAAAGGAAAGGTGGGTGCTAATTTCTTAGTTGCTCCAGCTTTTAGTACATTAACTGAGGATGCCACTGGGGAACATGGAAAGCATACTTTTAGTGCAGCCCAAGATTTTTGTCACTCATCATTGTTGAGAAGAAATAAAGGGGCTCACAGACTGATCTCATCAGCTCTCAATTGGTGGTGTTTTCAGGTGCCCTCTTACCAGAGTTTCCCACCCTATTTGTGCTAGTGAAGATTTGAATGGGTAGGGGCATGGTTTGAGTGTTCATCTTACATCAGCTTCTCAGCTCATATTTTTTTGTCAGACTGACACAATAATACATCTAGTATTATAATATCATTAAGACTTAAGACTTTTACTAACAGCAGCAGTTGTTCTAGATGTTACTACAGCTATGTCCACCCTCGAGTAGTTCATCGCTCCTATCATATCAGAGTTGGCAAGTGAGTGCTACTCAACCTTCTCAGAGCAAAGTCAAGTGGCTTAGCATATAAGACGGAACAATTTTTACAATTATGAGCACTTGGTAAGATTCCAGTAGAGCTAAGAATACAAAACTCATCCAAAAACTCTACACCATTGAAAATTATTCTTCTTCCTTTCTATTTTTAATAGACTGTATGAATTAATAACTTAAATGGTCCAAATTGTCACACAATGCATATGACTCATCTTTCTTTAAAGAACAAGAGCACTAGTTATACCTCTCTCAGACAGAATACATTCTTCTAGCTGAAGCTAGTCTTAAAATAGATTGAACTTGCCCTTCTGAGACTGGCACTGTTTAACATCTTTGTTGGCGACATGGACAGCGGGATCGAGTGCACCCTCAGCAAGTTTGCTGGCGACACCAAGCTGTGTGGTGGGGTCGCCATGCTGGAGGGAAGGGATGCCATCCAGAGGGACCTGGACAGGCTGGAGAGGTGGGCCTGCGCGAACCGCATGGAGTTCAGCAAGGCCAAGGGCAAGGTCCTGCTCGTGGGTCGGCGCAACCCCAAGCACGACTACAGGCTGGGCGAGGAATGGATTGAGAGTAGCCCCGAGGAGAAGGACCTGGGGGTATTGATTGATGAGAAGCTCAACATGAGCCAGCAGTGTGTGCTTGCAGCCCACAAAGCCAGCCGTGTCCTGGACTGCATCACAAGAGGCGTGACCAGCAGGTTGAGGGAGGTGATCCTGCCCCTCTGCTCCACTCAGGTGAGACCCCCCCCTGCAGTGCTGCGTCCAGCTCTGGGGGCCCCAGTACAGGAGAGACATGGAGCTGTTGGAGAGAGTCCAGAGGAGGCCACGAAGCTGATCCGAGGGCTGGAGCACCTCTGCTATGAGGAC
Source organism: Balearica regulorum gibbericeps (assembly GCF_011004875.1). Classification (NCBI taxonomy): domain Eukaryota; kingdom Metazoa; phylum Chordata; class Aves; order Gruiformes; family Gruidae; genus Balearica; species Balearica regulorum. Next base: position 32,941,414 of record NC_046191.1, on the reverse strand, counting down.
AGGCTGAGAGAGTTGGGGTTGTTCAGCCTGGAGAAAAGGCGGCTCTGGGGAGACCTTAGAGCCCCTTCCAGTCCCTGAAGGGGCTACAGGAGAGATGGTGAGGTACTGTTTATGAGGGAGTGTAGTGACAGGACAAGGGGGAATGGGTTTAAGCTGAAGGAGGGTCAATTTAGATGAGATATTAGAAAGAAATTCTTCCCTGTGAGGGTGGTGAGGCCCTGGCACAGGGTGCCCAGAGAAGCTGTGGCTGCCCCTGGCTCCCTGGCAGTGTTCAAGGCCAGGTTGGATGGGGCTTTGGGCAGCCTGGGCTAGTGGAGGGTGTCCCTGCCCATGGCAGGGGGTTGGAACTAGATGATCGTTGAGGTCCCTTCCAACCCAAACCAGTCTGTGATTCTATGGTTATAGCCTAGATTCTGTCTTTGTTCTGCTGAGGGTTGCTTGGTGCTCCTGCTGCAAGGTCTCACTGGCACAGCCTCAAGTGCTGATCTCATGCCTGACATCCTTCACAGGCAGCAAGGCTTAGAGTTCAGCCATCCAGTGACTCAAGACTTCAACCGCCCATTTCACCTCCACTTACGCACTTTTCCAAACATATGTTTCCAACAAGAGGCCTACTAGTGATAAGAGTTCTGGTTTGCTAGCTGTGCTGTCCAGGCACAGCCTAGCTGTAAAGCAAGGAAACACAGTCCTAGAACAAGAACACCTTAACTACAGACACTTTTCATCAGCATAAGCAGTGCAGATCGGAAGAAAACCTACTTCTGAATGCCACCCCCTTCAGCACCCCGTGCAGACTTCACTGCCCTGTGCGAGTCTCAGGTCAGCACGTGATAATGGAATAGCTTCCCTTCCTCAAAGAGCAGTCTCTTTAGATGGCAGCCTCTGCCAACACCCTTTCTGCTTTTGAACATCCTCTCAAGAACTTTCTCATTCCAGCCACAAGGCTTCCACCGACCGCCTGAGAAGCCAGAGCAGTTGTCCAGCCCATAACACAGTCTCTTCTAAGAAGAAAGCACAACTGATGCTGTATTTCTTGCGTCCAAAATAAGGCTCAAAACAAGAAGAACCAAAAAATACAGGTTCTTAATGGCATTCACAAACCAACCTGAAATTCCTACATACATTCATAATCAGGCTAACTTTTTTGAACACTGATGCCAAGGAACAAAGGCTCTAAGTGCATGACTAACTCTTTAAACAACAGGCTGTTGTGCCGGATTGAGGAACCATCTGGTTTTGAGAACTGCCCGCTGCTATAGTCACGGTGAAAACTGTCACTACGTGGAATTTAGGAGAGGTTCAGGTACAGACATGAATAGTGACTGAAGTCTTTCTGTGAAGCTCTCACTCGGGTTTCTGCAGTACAAAATGGCATCCCAACGATTATCGCTCAGGTTTAAATCACTAGTTCTGCCAAAGATTCTCTTTGTTGCCCAAGGCAAATCCGTAAGGCCTCACCCAGAAAAACACTTAAGCATATGTGAAAATCGTATCAAAATCAACAGAATACATACAAAAACATTCTTCGTGTTTTGCTTAACTACAGACAGTTTGTTTGTGCCCAAGGTCTAAAAACTGAAGGGTGTGGTGTTTCCCATCTCCCTTCCTTTCTTTATCCCTCATGTAAGAGCTAGATATTCTGGGCAGCATTATTTATCATCATACGAAGGTAGAGATACTGTAACAGCAGAAGTCCAACTATAAAGTTGTTAATACAACTGTTACAGATTCATTTCTGGTATAATTATGAGGACCAAGACCCCAGTGGACCAGCTAAACTATATAAAACATAGATAAAACTGTCCTAACATCTAACCTTAATAATAAACCCAATTTAACTAACAGAATAACCTAGATGATATTCCAGACGTCTGACACATGGTAAATTAAAATGCTCTGTAATAAAGTTCAGAGTACACTTCTACAAAGCTAGATTCATGTCAGGAAATACAAACAAAAACAGGAAAAATTTAATTCATCTCATTCTCCAAAGTCACATCTTGCATTTACTAAGGTCTTTCAAACACGCTATGTTGCTGATTAACAGTAATGCCTTAAGGCACAACCTTTTTCCTTTTTCTGATCTCTGGAGTTAAAAGCTGCTTTGAAATGTCACCGAGGCATACAATTCTTACTCAATGATAATGTTGGAGAGCACCCTATAATTTAAAACACCGCACTTCTAATTCACAAAATTGAGTCAAGTAGGAAAAGCACGTTGAATTCAGATCCTATCCTGAGTACAATGAAACTTCAAACAGTGCTGAAAAAATTAAAAACAGCTGAGCTAATAAAAAACAGACCCTGCTTAAACAATCTTTCATCGAGCAAATTTCACCTATGTTGTTACTCTTGGAATTTGGGAAAGTAGGAGGAGCCAGCAAGGTCTGAAGAGGAGATGGAAGGGATATTTGGGAAATATGTAATATTTAGCAAATAAAGAAAACAGACAACCACAGCCAGACTCTGACCTCAGTTATACTGGTGTAAATCCAAACTAACTTCACTGTTTGTAATGGAATTACTCTGGATTTACTCCATGTTAACTGAGATCAAAACCTGTTCAATGAGATGGAATATCGAAGTGGAAAAAATGGCTTTTACATCTACACAATGGGACATTTCATTGCAAGTAACTAAGAAACTGTTTAATGCTATGTAGCTACAACACAAAAGGTGAGATGGGCTTGAGTCATCACATAAATATCCACAGCCAAAATTTCTAGAGTTTGAAAGGTTTTATGCACTTCAAATCTGCCTCTAAACAAGCTTTATGCAAATTAAGGAGTTAATTCAAACATGCTTCACTTATTTGGGGCTGTTCTTGTTTGCTTCTTTCATCTCAAACCATACTCTTTACAAACCAAGATTCATCCCCATGAAGCAGGCATGCGACTGCATCTCTTAAGTTGCTTCCCTCATACCCTTTACAGAAACAAATCTCGTACCACTTGCTAAGCTAGAGCTCCATCTCCATAAGCTACCACACATCTCTACGCTACGCAGTATTTCTGCACCTTCCCTCCAAAAGGAAAAACACATGGGTGGGTTGAGAACTGGCTGAATGGCAGAGCCCAGAGGGTTGTGATAAGCGGCGCAGAGTCTAGTTGGAGGCCTGTGGCTAGTGGTGTGCCCCAAGGGTCAGTGCTTGGTCCGGGCTTGTTCAACATATTCATCAGTGACCTGCACGAGGGGACAGAGTGCACCCTCAGCAAGTTTGCTGATGATACCAAGCTGGGAGGAGCAGCACCAAAAGGCTGCGCTGCCATTCAGTGAGACCCGGACAGGCTGGAGAACTGGGCGGACAGGAACCAAATGAAATTCCACAAGGGCAAGTGTAGGGTCCTGCACCCAGGGGAGAACACCCCCAGGCACCAGCACAGGTGAGGGCTTGACCTGCTGGGAAGCAGCACTGCAGAGAAGGACCTGGGAGTCCTGGTGGACAACAAGCTCTCTGTGACCAGCAGTGTGCCCTCGTGGCCAGGAAGGCCAATGATATCGTGGGGGGCATTCAGAAGAGCGTGGTCAGCAGGTCGAGGGAGGTTCTCCTTCCCCTCTGCTCTGCCCTGGTGAGGCCACATCTGGAGTTCTGTGTCCAGTTCTGGGCTCCCAGTTCAAGAGAGAGAAGGAACTACTGGAGAGAGTCCAGTGGAGGGCCACGAGGATGATTAAGGGACTGGAGCATCTCTCGTATGAGGGAAGGCTGAGAGAGCTGGGTCTGGTTAGCCTGGGGAAGAGAAGACTGAGAGGGGACCTCAACAACGTTTATAAATATCTGAAGGGCGGATGTCAAGAGGAAGGGGCCAGACTCTTCTCAGTGGTGCCCAGCGACAGGACAAGGGGCAACGGGCACAAACTGGAACACAGGACGTTCCATCTGAACATGAGGAGAAACTTCTTCCCTCTGAGGGTGACCGAGCACTGGGACAGGCTGCCCAGAGAGGTTGTGGAGTCTCCTTCTCTGGAGAGATTCCAAACCCACCTGGACGCCATCCTGTGCGACCTGCTGTGGGTGATCCTGCTCTAGTAGAGGGGTTGGACTAGATGATCTCCAGAGGTCCCTTCCAACCCCTGCCAGTCTGGGATTCTGTGGGTATGTATCAGTATAGGTGGCTATGCTAAACCACCAGGAGCTTAAAAGATTTGCTTGAAGTCATACAATTGCCAAATTGTTTAAAATGCAACACACATTACTTATCTTCATAGACCATGGTTCACTTTAGGTAACAGACTGATCGTTACACTTCCAAGGGTAGGGAAAGGGCTGAGGTTTTACAGTAATGACAAGATCTTCACTTTTCTCACCCTAAGCATGCGCACCAACAGTAATATTTAGAACAAAGCTTGATACACAGAGCAGCCACATTTTCTTCTCCCATTCAACAGTCAACATTCAACAGAGACTGTCTAGATTTGCACACACACAGATCCTGTGTAACTCAATCTTTCCAGTTCAATTCAGTTCACTAGTGCTAGGGACACTCATTCCCTTCCCGCTGCAGCTATGCCAGCTGAACAAATCGCCAGCCCTGCTCTCCAGAACAGTCCTAACACGAGTCATCACATCCTCTGCTCAGCAGGAAAGAGGTTCATGCACACTCTTGCTAACCAAGTTAGCAAGTTCAAAGAGTTTCAGCAGTCTCTGCTAACCTGGACATTTTGGAATGAACCCAGAATTGCCGAGCAGCACTCATGGCTGGGGAGCAGAAAAAGCCATAATCTTGAAGATGAGGGAAGCAGAGAGCAGCACAGAGCAGTACTTCTTTTTGTCCATTACAGCTACACCTTTAAGAAAATGTATGTCCACAGATTCAGCCACAATTTCGGAGAACAAAATATCAGAGTCCGTTGGTGCGATTCAGATGCAGAACAAACTCTAGAAACGTACTCACGCATGTGGCCAACATGCAAAGTGAGAATGACCCGCGTCCCTGCTACCACCCTCACTCATGCCAAGGCAAACACCAGCCATCAGACACACTGAAAGCAGTGAGGGATAGACTTCTCCATCACCTCCTGCACAAACCTGTGTGTGGCTAACACAGCGCTCCTTTCAGAGCAAGAATACATTGCCTTCAGCAGCAACACTTTTCATCACCAGGATACAGTCTGTATACGTAAAAGATGCTCCAGACTGCCAAGAAATCTTGAGATAAAGGAGAGTGCTGAGAAGGGACACTGAACCTCTGAGGGAAAAGGGTCAATGGAAACTTTGAGGGAGGGATAGGCTGAAGGAAGAGGCAGAGAACATAAGAAGATGTGGGAGTCTGACAGATTAGGAAAGAAAGGAAAAGGAAAAGTAAACATTTCAGGGACAAATAAGTGATTTGTGGGTTTGTGGTTAACACAGAGGACTGTGACTCAGGAGTAAGTCACGTGAATTCCTTGTGCTTTCATTCAGCTTATGTAAAATTTAAAGGGGGAAGACATGACCAAAACAAAACAAACAAAAAATCCCAAACACCAAAAAACCCCCACTCATCTGAAATGCCTAAGACACTAAGATGTAAGATCTTAAGAAATATGTTATTAAATCGGGAGACAACACTCCTGGACAAGCACCACTGCCTAAGCACCATGTTATGGTCTCCAATGCTGTAGGAAAGTGCACACCGTGTCTTCCTAGTGCTGTCTGCCAGGGGCCAGCTGGGGCTTGGCTTTGCCGGTGCCGCTCGTGGGGGGCTAGCAGTACTTCTGGTACTCAAACTCTGGTAAAAGACAGTAGTTAGGGTGTGCACAGTGGTGCTAAAGATCTCTAATTAAAACCACACTACTGTTGTGTTGGTGCTGTACAAGCCAAGTAACATAAAATGGAAAAGAAGTGCCACAATGCAAAGTGATTAGCCCAAAGATTGGCAGCAATCGTGGTCTCTCTACTTGGGTGCTCCACCTATTGCTCTTTTACTTAAAACCATGTGGTTGCCTAACCATTTCACCTATTTACAGCCTAAAAAACTAGCTCTGACACTGCAGTTGCAAAGTCATAATGTCTTGAGGATTTTAGTAAATAGAAATATAAATTAGTAAGTGGGCATAAAAGAAACCACAGTACTCCTAGCTGTTCTAAGGCAGAGGAATTCATTTTTGCTGCACAGCTTTCCTCCTTTTCTGTTCCTCAATAAATTATAAGTGCAAAAGCATACTAGTTCAGTGAACTAACTAAGACCTCACTAACTAAACAAAAAGCTCTGTCCTTTGGAAAACAGACTCGGACATACCATTGTACAGCTTAAGAGAACTCAGGAAATGTTTCAGTGATATTCAGCATCCCCAGAGACACTTAACTTCAGCTCATGAAAATACGCTGGTGTCCAAAGCATGAAAATTACAATGGCTTCCTGCTTACACCCCCACCCCCCAGGCTATGAATCTAATTTAAACAAGATGGCAGGAATCCAGCAGTAACCTATAGTCATAGATTAGAGCTGCTATCCTGAGCAAACAGACCAGACATTTTGCTGGGACTACAGCAACACAAGACATTCCTTCATTTTCGTTTAATTATACAAACCCACCCCCACTCACTCCACTTCAGCAGGGTTTTTCCAGCCTGAAAACCTGTGGTCCCATTCTGCTTTTGCTACATCTCACTGCAGACAAGCTCTACTGGTTGTAATTTATCCTACAGTTATAAAGTTGATATTGGGAGTTTGGCTCTCCTATGTATCAGGCTACATGAAATTGCCTTTTAAAGCTCTCTTCGTATTTTGTAGTCCTGGGGCTGGGGGAAAAACAGCAGGGAAAGGAAGCATTACGGTTCCCGTGAAAACACTGAGCACTGAAATACAGAGCTAAAGCTCACTCCCTCTCAACTGCAATTCTGCAACAGGCTCCGCACCCGTGAGGGGACCAGCTGTCAAGAGCCAGCTCATGCAGGCACCTCAAAAGATAGTTCAAAATTCTCTCTGCACAAAGCTCGCACATCCAAGTTTATTTTGAGAGTCCCATTATGTTTTACACAGGCTCCAAACACTTACGTGCTTGATTCATTGTACCTAATATCACACACACTAACTGCTGTATTACCAAGAGCATATGGTAAGGAAGCTGCTATTCCAGAGCGAACAGATGAAACTGCTAATAGGGATACATTACTGAAAATAAATTCAACACTTTCAATTATCTTTCGTTGCATGTGATGTATGCAGCTTGTTGGCTTGGTGTCTGGGAACATGTCATTTTCAAATATGCATATATTTTACCAGTAATATTTTACAGACTGAAAACTGTGGCTAAGTATATTTTAGGAAAAGGGCTACAATTGAAGCAGAGCTGGAAAACTGCACACAGTGTCTCTGTGAAGAGGAGAACCAAGGATGCCAAAGCAAATAGAGATGGAAGAATACATGGGATACAGAACAATAAGTTAGCATATCTTCATAAACACACACAGCCTGTTTACATTTGTAGTACACATTAACAATGTGCAGCACAGCCCCCATTTGTGGCTTATCCCCACAGAGATTATCAACTTTGTAGCTGCCAGTATTACTCCTCTAGCTTACACAGAACAGTCCTCTGCTGAACACCCAAGGTTCAAACCCTGCTGACAACCTGTGGTAAAGGCAAATGGGGTGTAAGACGTTCTACATCATTAAGCATCCACCAACACCCTCCACAACACAGACTTGCAGCGGTCCCTCTGTTTATGGTGAGGCTGCCTGTACAGGCTGCCTCTGAGCACTACTCAGCTTTAGCTCAAAATGTCCTACCCAGAGCTAGGGAGGACATCATAAACTATTCCTCCATGTAAGCTAGGCTGATCTGAGCAGTCAGTGTCCATACAGTACTATGACAAACTGTATAAAAATAAAATCTTGGGAAGATCTGGAGCAGGGCGGGAAGATTAGAAAACCTCTTACTTGACTTCACACCTCCTAAATTCAGGTCTTCAACTGAACTAACCTTTGCTCATTCTGCAGCTAGCGAAAGCAAATGAGAACTCCATACTATTTAAAAATTCACAAGTGATGAATTGCTCCATAAAGGCGCCAATTTCTTTTTCTGAATTACAGAAAGAGCCTTTGGGTAGCTAGTCTTTCAGCTGAGGTTCTTCAGTTAAGGGCCTAAAGTAAAATGGGATGAATCCTGTCCTCAGCATCACTGCTTCACACGTCTTGACGTAACACGAGCCCATTCAAGTGCTTCAGAAACATGAAGTCGTTGTGCTTTTCCTCTGGCAAAACCAGGGAAAAGCTCAGCTCACATCTGCAGTTCCTAAAGAATAGGTTGGCACACATTCTTCAAAAGGCAACAGAGAAGTTTAACCATAGACCACAAGGGGACATGCGTAACCTAAACCACTCTGATCCCACTTAAAAACATAACATTGTAAACTATCCCTAGGTAAAATGCAAATCTCAGGCCCAGAGTTCACCCAACCACAACTGCACAGCATGAATTCACAATAAGCATAACTGAAGGTTCTCATAAATTAGATCTGAGAGCAACACACCTAAAACAGGAAATCCTAAACGCTGGCAATAGTTATAAAAAAAATTATATTCAACAATGTAACTGAGGGGTAAAACACATTCTCCCTGGCAGTAGTAAAGAAAGCATATGAAGCAGCCAGCCCAGAGCACATTTCATTAAATCCATCCTATTTCTTCTAACAAAACGGTTGATTATCAAGGCATGGTGAGCCGATCAAGTAACACCAGTCTCTTTCAACAGAGAAATTGTTTTGCCATTTGCAAACTGAAAAACATATGTTCCCAATATTTTCTCTGATGTACGCGTCTCCTTCAAAACCAAAGCCCACAGCACATGCCAAAAATCAAATCATTGATTGGAAAATATATACCAACTGGCATCTGAAGGTTTTCTCCATCTAAAGCATTCCTCCTGACATTCTTTAGGCCACATTCAAAATCCATTAACTAAATTAAGTATCTGCTCCTTTTCCATACTCCTTAATCCAACTGACTGAATTGAACCCACTCTAGTTATAAATTCCAAGCAGCCTCCAATACACACGCAAGAAGCGTAAAGCACAAGTCAGAAAGACTACAGAGACACATATTTCAAGTCCACACAGCATAACGGAAATAGCTCTGAGGTTCCCAACAAGTTGGTACAGCAGGATGAAGAATGTCACTGACACATAACAAAGCACAGACCCAATATAAACTCATTTTGCTCACCGTTGGTTAAAAGAAGTTGAAGCACAATTTGTACCAGCAAATGGAGTCTCATAGCTCCATGGCCCCTACGCAGGACAAGTATTGTTTACCCTCCTGCACTTAACACACAGCCCAGCTCTCCAGCAGAGAGAGCTTTCAAAAGGCACACAGACACATCCCTGTACCTGATCCAAATCAAGCTGGAACTGCTGGATGGGAGTGCAGCACATGGGGCAAGGATTAAGGATCACAGAGTCTCAGTTTCAGCAGCCTTCAGTTCTTGGGGTTTTTTCCCCTCTTTGTTCTCCTCTGAGAACTCAAGTTCCTCTCTTCACTAAAGGTATTCACTGTTCATTCCCCACCACAGAAAGGCACTGTTTTTCCACAGTTATCTTCTAGCATTGCTGCTTTAAAAGAGCAAGGCTGGCATTTCAAGACACAAATATTCTCTGGTTCACCTCCTTGTCAACTTCCCTCTATGTATTTCACTGACAATTCATCTGACAATGAACACTACTGCCTCAGTTAAAGTGAGATAAAGAGATATATAGTATTATGCATCCTTATTGGTTTCATTTCTGTGCATTCTCAGAACTAAGTACTGTTTTCTCCAGATGAGAAAGAGACAGAATATATCAATCTCAGGAAGGGACAGCTTAGTCATAGCTTAAAAGGACTTGAGGACCTGCATCAAATACCTGCTTTTTATAAATCATTAGAAGTTTGATTTGTGGGCACTTAAACCAATTCAGTAGATGCATATAAGATCAGAAATTTCTCGTTTCTTTCCATACCATAGAGCTCCCCTCAAGACCCGTAGCCAATGTGGCCCACTATCAAATAATTACTGCCATGAATAGGATTAACTTGGCTTCTACACATGACTGTGTGGAAACACAAGCTACTGCAACTTTTGAGAAATAAATGGAAAATTGGGGTGGGAAGAAGGGAAGGAGAATGAAGGAAGACAGAAAACTACAAATTCAGCTCTTACACTGTTGGTATCTACCTTCTCCCCACCGCTCGCAGTTATCAGACATCGCTACCTTCAATCAGGGTCACTACCATTCCCTGCTTCACAAGGAGGAGAAGCGCAGTCCTCAGCTGCCCAGGCAGGCAGAGATTACAGCTTCAACAGATCTTCCTTCCACACCATGTTTCAGAGGGACTGAACCATATTCACTGCTTGGGTAATTCAGGACATGGCAAAATATGTACAGCCACTTTTTATCCAGGGCAAGGGTTCACTGCTTTTTCAGTTTAACTGGCACCAGCTTGATCACTTTCTAATCTGGTGCAGTACTCTGTGATATTTGCTTTGAGATCAATCAACAAGTAGTTAAAGCAGCAGGAATAATGGGGCAGCAACTTGTGATGGGAAGACAGGGACAAATCTTTCTGTGCAGAACAGCAGCAGCTGAAAGACTAACCGGAGTTTCATACTGTCACCATGCGGATTTGTGCTGTTCTTTAACCGTGTATTCTGTGATGCACACCTACACTTCTACACTGATGTCCCAGTGAACAGCGATGAGTGGCTTCTCAACAGTTTCAGCTCACTGCACATGATCTAGAGACACAATCATATCTGAGTGGAAGTTACAGAACCTTCCCTTCTCAGCAAGGTGTGCAATCCTCCAGCAAAGTCTACATTTTGCTATCTGTTAGTCTTCGAAAATGCAATAGTAGTAAGTGATATGAAGGAAAACCTACTATACTGGGAAGTGAAAGAGTTTTTCAGGTGAATGGAGGGATAATAGAACCATAGACTGGTTTGGGTTGGAAGGGACCTCACAGCCCATCCAGTCCCACCCCCCTGCCATGGGCAGGGACACCCTCCACTAGCCCAGGTTGCCCAAAGCCCCATCCAACCTGGCCTTGAACACTGCCAGGGATGGGGCCTCCACAACCTCTCTGAGCAGCCTGTGCCAGGGCCTCACCACTCTAACAGGGAAGAATTTCTTTCTAATATCTCATCTAAATCGACCCTCCTTCAGCTTAAACTCATTCCCCCTTGTCCTGTCACTACACTCCCTCAAACAGTCCCTCACCATCTCTCCTGGAGCCCCTTCAGGGACTGGAAGGGGCTCTAAGGTCTCCCCAGAGCCGCCTTTTCTCCAGGCTGAACAACCCCAACTCTCTCAGCCTGTCCTCATAGCAGAGGTGCTCCAGCCCTCGGATCAGCTTCGTGGCCTCCTCTGGACTCTCTCCAACAGCTCCGTGTCTCTCCTGTACTGGGGCCCCCAGAGCTGGACGCAGCACTGCAGGGGGGGTCTCACCAGAGTGGAGTAGAGGGGCAGGATCCCCTCCCTCGACCTGCTGGTGACGCCTCTTGTGATGCAGCCCAGGACACGGCTGGCTTTCTGGGCTGCGAGTGCACGTTGCCAGCTCATGTTGAGCTTCTCATCAATCAATACCCCCAGGTCCTTCTCCTCGGGGCTGCTTTCAATCCATTCCTCGCCCAGCCTGTAGTTGTGCTTGGGATTGCGCCGACCCACGAGCAGGACCTTGCACTTGGCCTTGCTGAACTTCGTGCGGTTCACACGGGCCCACCTCTCCAGCCTGTCCAGGTCCCTCTGGATGGCATCCCTTCCCTCCAGCGTGTCGACCCACCACACAGCTCGGTGTCGTCGGCAAACTTGCTGAGGGTGCACTCGATCCCGCTGTCCGTGTCCCCAACAAAGATGTTGAACAGTGCCGGTCCCAGTCCAGACCCCTGAGGAACACCACTCGTCACCGTTCTCCACTTGGACATTGAGCCGTTGACCACAACTCTGAGTGCGACCATCCAGCCAATAGTAATGTAAAGATTCTAAGGCAACTGATAGAAAGCTCTTACATTAAAAATCAGCGTATTCCAGACGAATCTACAACTTCGTACAATCATTTGCTACATTGTCACATACCTGATGGTTGAATTTGCACCATAATAGTGGCTGCTGTTTGAGAGACAGGAACATGTGAAGGATTTGCTCTGGAGAAAGTATCCTCCATCTAAACTCCAGGAGCTATAAAGAACAGGCATACAGTTCTGAACAGCTAGCTTTGTTTGCCAAACTACATCAGTAATAATTATTAGGACAGAATAACATTGGGATGCATTGCTAATGAGCTACAGAGATTTTCACATAATTGTCACCACTTGGAGCTGGGGACAGCAATGCAAAATAGAACAAGTAGCTTCTGTATAAATCAGCAGGCAACAATTTCCAATGTAACATGAAAAGTAATTCATAATGCAAAGCAGAAGACAATAACATATTTGAGGCATTATTACTTTTTTTCTTAAGGAAAAGACAATGTCCTTGTATCTGCAAGTAAACACAGGGATAAAAATCCTTTCCTTTGCAAACAAGATTCAAGAATTAAGGGGGGGGGGGGGGGGGTGGAAATTACCATTGTGCATATCTTCAGGGCTGGACAGGCAGAGTTAAGACAGTAGAAAAAGAAGTTGTAAGTGAGGCTCTACTAGGCTTCTGGATGATGTCACAACATTTTGGCTGTCTCACAGATTTTGGAGCTTCTGGCACTGGCAATACTGTCTTCTGTAATCTATATGAACAGCTACTTTCAGAGGGACCTCAGATAAATCCTTCCAGAGGACCAAGACAACAGCCATGTAATCACGTAGAATTGATTTTACAGATATCACAATGTCTCTGTTAAAGATGACAATAAGGTTTCAAAACACTTATTTTGCATACAGTCAGTAATCATAGAAGTCTTGGAGATGGGAAGTATCTGTAAGTGCTTTAGACTTTATCAACTCAGAGTTGTTCACTATTACATAGTATTGGTGATTGTCATTCAACCATTGACAGTAACAACAAAACTTAGTAGTAGTAACAACAATAGAGAAGCGGTATTTGAGCCTTAAGGAAACAGAGTACTTCCTGCTGAAATTGTCAATGGTGAAATAACAATAGTAACACTTCAACAGTTATAGCACAAAAGGGCAGATTTAACAGTTATGCCCAGTGCTGGTTATTATTTGTCTTCAGACATACCAAGACAGCACCGAACCATTAAAAAATTTACATTGTGTCTCCTAAAACCTGAAAGAAAAACTCAAAAATTGGACATGCACTCATTATTGCTGTCACTATACATCTAAGGAAGCCCAAAATAAATCAAACCCAGAAAAGCCTTACATAACCTTGAGTTTTCCAGATTGGTGACCTCAAACTTCTGAAAAATCTTAAGAACACTACTCAAAGATCAGCTGTGACAACTTTAACCTGGTATTCTGTGATGCATCAGTAGAGCTACTACACCAGGACAGGGAGATCGGACTTGTTAAATTAGCACTTCCCCCTCCCCCGCCTTTGGATTTTGGGAATAATCCACTCACCTCTCAAAATAAGAAAACTATTTCAATTAAGTGGAGAGAATAATTTTCTTTGCCTCTGACCCTACTCCTACCAGAGTTGGGGCAACTCTTTCCTTCCTATAAAAACTATGGGATTTTTATAAGTACCCAGTGTTTGCAAAACTTTTGCCAACAGGAACTTCATTGGCAAGCAGTTTATTCCTCCTTGTCAACCTAATAATTTGTCTAGTTCAAATATTAGACATCTTTCAAACAGTTTTACCTACCAAGGAAGGTAAGGAGACCCGCTGAATGCAGGCAGGAAGAGCTACTACCCAAAGACAGAATTCACCAAGTCCTCAGTTCCTGATGGGCAGAGATTCCGTTTCCATCTCACTGTGTGTTTGGAGAATACCACAGATTGACATGAGGTCTGTCCAGGACACACACACACAGCAGCAACCCACTGAATCTCTCTCTTCAGCAAACTAATGGCAACACTGGCAATATCCCTCCCCCTGCCTCTTCTCTAAACCCCTAGTTCCATCACAGCCTACTCAAAACTCAAATGAAAAACACTGTATTTACACCCACACAGTGTTGAATGTCACCCACTGAAGTACTAAGGAAGTTTATATCACACCACAGCATGGCTTACAATAAGCCAACCTCAACTAAGTGCTATTACTTGCCCACAAAGGCAGTGACACCAACAGGTCTCACTCCCAGAATAAGAACTGCAAGGGAACAGCACACCACAGGAGCTCCCAAACTTTTCTCATGCTGCCCCTATTCCTTGTACAAACTCCACTTCAGTGGTGCTGGCAAACTCAGATCCCAGTACAAAATACCGCACTGCCCTTAAACTCATCCTCCTTGCTTTGCAACCTACTGCCATGCAGTTTCTCCACAGCCCTGTTCCTGAGTAAAAGTAACACCAAGGCTTGAAGCATTTCTCCCCCCCACCCAAAGGAACCTGAGGGAATCCTGAAGACAATGACCTCCTTCTTCAGGCTATACTAGGAGGACCATTCAACTTCTCCCAAATGGGAAAAGATTTCAGACAACTGATTTTTATACATTCAGCCTTTGCCTGAAAATTTTAATAGACACCCATAAATCCGAGAGTAAAGCCTGAGGCCAAAGACCTCAAGAAGAATGTGAAAGGGTAAGTGCAGGGTAACACGTTGGAGGAAAGTTATCAGGAAAGTCTGATGTCAGAAACCTGCTGGGAGGTGAAGAGGCAGTGATACCACTTACCTGTAGGTACAGAAAGGAAGGACAAAGCGGTGGCTTATATTGGGAAGGTCGGCCATGCAGCCACAGCAGTGCAATTAAAAATGGGAAAAGTTTCAGCTGAGCAGGGGTGGAGGTTTTATTGCTACACTTGGAGGACAATTTATTCTTCATCACTCACAAGCATCTTTATCATGGCAGAAGTGAATGTGCAAAGGAAAGCTTGTACTACTCCATTTCTGCACCCAGCTTTCCATCTCCCTTTATTATCCATTTGTATAACCACGATACTTTTTATATCAAGAAATATGAAAAATTTTAATTCCATTAATAGCCTAATGTTAATTTCTTATGTTCCTCATCTGGAAAAAACATTATTTCTTTTTCATTATAACTTCTAAAAAAAAAACCCCAAACTATCAAACCTGCAAAAACCAAAGTTCTCAGACCTTTCATATGACCTTCTGAACTTGTTCCAAGCTAGTATGTGGCTCAGCAGCCTAACTGTTCTTACGGGTAAAGCACTGCAAGTCTGTTAAATAAAGGAGAGCCCAGGTTATAAAGTTAAACATAATTACGTGCCTTTACTCTGTGATATAGTTGGAGCTTTAATCTCAAAAAAGAGGAGTGGGATCAAGGAAGAAAAGAGAAACTGCATTTCTAGTTCTCCTACATATTTACCGTGTGACCCTGGGTGGATGACTTAAGTTTGATATTATTTTCCCATCTGAACAAAGCAATATTAAGGTTTTTCCCTTTTCTCACAGAGGCAATATGTTGCCTATCTGATTTGTAAGAAACAGGGTTAGGAGACGCTCATATCAGAGATTTGTAGACATGCAGAGTATTAAAAGGCAAACATCATCCTGTGCACTAGGAAGTCCAGAGGTTATATATTCCCTCCATTTTTCTTGCAATTAAAATGAATTGCTGGAGTTTGGTCTATAAAATAGTCATTCACACTAAAGGAATGCTTGATTAAATTACACAGAGTCAGAGTTATTACTGGTATAATTCCATTAGCTTTACAGAATACTAGGGATGAATTTGTCCTCTTAGGCTTATTTTCCATTCCAAAATTCCTTAATGGCATAAATAAAAAGTAGAAAAGCTGGCCACAGATGTTAAATAAAGACATTCTGAGTCCAATCCCATTTCCACAGGATACAATGGGAGTTAGTTAGTAGGAGATCAGGACCCACAACACGCAACTATAAAAGCATTTGCTGATCTTCAGCTCCAATTCAAAATTTTCCTGTGCCAACTCTTTTTTAATTTGAGACTTTTTTTTTTTTCCTTCAGTTTTTCCATTGCACACAAGTCTGGCAAGAGATTTCTTTGTCAACAGCCCTTTTCACTATCTACAAAACTTCTGTGGCCATGTTTAGGCATTGAAAAACCACAATAGAAAAATTCCTGTCATCTGTTAAAGCATTGCACATGCTTACACACAAAGCCGAATCCAAAACAAAAGGCTTTTTCAAAATGGAGAGCTGAGCATACCAACACATGGTACAGCGGTGTCAGAATATGAAACCCATTAGAAATTCTTTCACTAGGTTATAAGTCTGGGCTATGCCCCAACCCTCAGGTTTGATACTAAAAACATATACTTGTTAATTATTACTGTTTTACCAAAATACCATTGCAGTAGTCATAACGCTACACTTAAATCAACCATCAAAGACCACAACGTGTTGGCATATCCAAATGCAGCATTAATACACAGCACTTTGGTAACAATGTAGTCCAGTAGAACATAGGAGGATTTTTAAATAACTTGAATTAAATAATTCGGATGTTCCTTGTGTGATATCAAGGACTCTTCCAAGACAGATTTTTGTATGGTTTTGGTGAATATACCCTCCTTGTCAACAGCTTGTTCCCTTATGGTGCTTAAAAAGCACTTGAGCTGTTTCGCTACTCAGTACTAACCAGGCAGTACTGCAAAGGGAATGACTGGGGCACTGCTCAGCATACATCATGCAACATAAATTAGGAAAACAATGGCGCTCAAACCCAAACCCACACCACCTTTAAATTGTAATTACCTATCAATAAACAGTGTATCTGGATCAGGACAGCTTTACACAAAGAGAAGCTCCTTGGAGCTGAGGTTCAACTCCTTGTAGAGTCCCTTTCACCTCACAGACCACTGTACCTCACAAAAACATCAAGAAGAATTTGTCTGTGGAGCAGCTACATATAAAGCTCTTTTTTGAAGAAAAAAAAAAAAAAGGTAATCAGTTGAGCAAATAAACAGACAACTTGAGGAACAAAAAAAGATAATAATCTCATGCTCATCATGTTAAACAGTCTTCAGAAAGAACACTAGGTAAATGAATTGGACACTGAAATACAAACCAAGCAATATTTTTCATCACATTTTTAAGAAAAGCTACTTCTCCATAGATTCAAAAACAGATGTTGAAGAACTGGTCACAACAGTATTTCTTGTATGTTCTTTTCAAGTGCCTAAACTTGGTCATCGTAAGACACCAGATCACCAGCAGTCTCCACTGCTACATCCATAAATTTCAAGACACTGGACAGTGGTGTGTCCTTCTAATTTCAAGAAGGACATAAATGGTTTTCAGAAATTTAGACAAAATGAAGTTTAAAATTATACATTCTCCACTTTCAAACAGCTTTATGACCTCACAAGTTATCCATCACACTAAAAAGCGAGGCCCCCTCTGGCTATGCAGGGAAGTTGGACTTCCATATAGAGACATGTAACAGGATACACCACTATATGTTTGCCAGCAGTTCTTTGTTGTACAGGTCAGCTCTCTGCAGGTTTAAGTTTCAGTTACTCTGCTGAATGAAATCTAACATTTGCCAAGGAAAGGGATCTCCTGTGGAAAGAGAGGGAATGGGGGAGGAGGCAAGGAAGCAAGAAGTCTGCAAGGGGAAAAAACATGAATCAAGCAGAGGAAGGTGGCAGTGGATTCGTTGCTAGCAAGGTATGTGCACAGCAAGGTGGTGGTACAGCAAAGAATGATTAAAAGAATCAGTATGTAACAGAAGCAAAGATCCTGGAGAGCCAGTGGAAACAAGAGCATCTGGGAAATGGGAAAAAAAGGAATGAAGAGGAGAAAACATGTAGAAGAAAAACTGAGTGAGGAAGAGAAAACATGTGGTATGAGAAAGACAAAACTAACTACTGAAACAAAGTATTTGAAAGTGGCCTGTGGTAAAAGCTAAGCATTGGAACTACCAGTGATATAAAAGCTGGAACTTGTTTCTACCAAGGATGCACAAGAACAAAGGACCATTCACACAAACCTGCAAACTAAAAGTGCAACATTCAAGATCAACTTCTTGCTTTCATGGTTGATGCATATACACAAGCTCTCTGAAAAAGTGAACTATCAATTCTGATAGTGGATCACTTTGGTGAGCAGAAAGGGAAGATGTATAAAGTGTGATTGTGAAGAGAAAATAAAACCAAAATGCTTCCAACCCATCGTGTTGATTTTCTGCCTGCTCCAAGGAGAACAAGCTCCAAGGAGAACTACTAGCTTGATTTTCCAAAAGGATATAAAAAGAGTTCTAGTCTCTACACTTGACCAAAATCTTTTCCTTCTTGCTTACTTCTGTGCCCTGATGCTTTTTAAGTCCCTCATATGTTTTTTTCCATAAAATAAAAAAACAGTAAGGGGGGTGGGGGGAAGTGACACCAAAGGTGAAAGCAGTAAGGTAGATAAACAGACCCTTTTGTGATAGGACACTCTGATACCACAATGGTGGAGTCTTTATAAGAAAAAAAAAATAGAAAACCTACACAAACTTATCAATAACAAAACAGAAAAATTTGCAAAGACAAGTTTTTCTCTAATTTTCCAAGCATTTGGTTTGAAGTATTTATAACAATAGCAAACACATATCTTGTGGGCAGAAGTATCTATGACTGCGGGAAATAGTGGTATCTCTTTTCATTTGATTACATCCCTGCAAAAATTGAACTCTTAAGAATTAACTTCTGAAATATCATATTCTGAGATATTCCACAGAAACTAGAACCATAAAGGTAGTGTTCAAGGGCTTTTCCTCACTCTTTAATTCCCCCCCCCCCCTTATTTTTCTAGAAGAAGAGAGTTTTTAATGCATGGTACAGCACATATCACCAGCCTGGGGCATCCCATTCCTACTTCCTCTTCAAGTCACCAGAAGATATTTGACAAGGCAAGAGGAAGAAAGCCAGAGAAAAGGGATAGGAAGGGAATAGAAAACAGATGCTGAAAGAGAGGAACGCACAACATACAGCAGAAAGAAAAAAGGTAGAATGAGGGATAGGAATAAGAACCCAAACCAAAAAACACATCATGTCAAGCTTCTGGATCATTTCAGTGCAAGTTTGTGAATGTAAACATAGGACAAGAAGACCAGAGGAAAAGTGCAACTGTATTATGTATGTTTGTAAGTGTATTCCCTAGAAGGGCATCGAAAAAAACGTTAGTAGCTTCGTTCCTAGTATACGTGTGCTCTATTAGCACAGAAGGTCACTGAAGCTACTCCAGCTCGTATTAGAATTAGGAGTACTTGATCCCCTAAACTACTCTTTGGTGCATACGGTGCACTTATCGTCCACTTCAGTTTACCCTGAAGGCATCTGGAAGGTGCTGGTATTTGTCTGCACGCACACAGGGAGGGGGCTCAGAAGACGCTACTCGCCAGTCACGGCAGCGGCGAACCCAGCTAAGCTGTGACAGAAATACGGACGGTCCGAGCCCCTGGAAGAGCAGGAAGCCCAACCTTTAGTAACAACCAGCCCCGAGCAGGACCTCCTCTGCTGTCCTCCCCGGGCTTTCCTTCCCGCCCCCGAGCCCACCTCAGCGTGTGCCGCCCTTCGGAGGCGGCGGAGCCCGCCTGGATCCTCCAGAGAGAAATCCCTACCTGGATCGTGGAAAGGCACCAACGCGAAGTTGTAAAGGGGTCTCTTGGGTCTTTTTAGCGACGTTTCCAGGATCTTGGATGCCCCCTCGATAACTTGCACCAGGTCGTCGTACATGGAGCCGGTCACATCAAACACGAACGCCAGGGTGGAGGCACCCTCCGGCACCGCCTCACCGCCGGGCTCCCTCTCGGCGCCGGGCTCGGGCACAGCGCGGGGGCACAGGGCGAGCAGGAGCAGCAGCCCCACGCCCAGCCCCACTCCCCACGCTCCGCTGCCCCCGCGGAAAGCCATGTTCCCCGGCAGCCTGCGCAGCTCCCGCGGCGGCCGAGACAGGCACTTGCGATGCGACGCCCCGCCCGGAGGAGCGCAGAGACCGGCGCCCACCGCCCGCTCCGCTGCGCTCCCCTCAGCGCGGAGGGCAGGAAGCGCCGCAGCTTTTGTCTACGCGCGGCTGCGGCCCCGCTCCGCCTTTCTTATCGGGCAGGGCTGGGGCAGCGCCGCCCCGAGGGAGAAGGCTGAGCCCCGTCCATGCCGCGGGGTGCGGGAGCTGCTGCCGGCGCGGCTGGAGCTGCCGCCTCAGGAACCCCGGCTGCGGACTGAGGCGGCGCCCGGCCCGGCCCCGCCTCCCGTGGCCCGCCGCGGCCCCTGCCCTCACCTCAGGGCCCTCTCCCGCGGCGCCGTTAGTGGGGCCGGGGCCGCCCCTCACACCTGGCCGCCTTCTCCCGCTCCGCTCCGCCCCGAGCTGCCCGCCCCGGCCCCGACGGCCGCCGAGCCCCGCGGGGGACCCTCCGGGGCGGGAACGGGGCGCCGGAGGGCGAGATACAGACCTGCCCGTCACGGACCGGGGTCTGCGCCCACACCTGCTGGGGAGGTGAGGACGGCCGTGCAGACCCGAGCTCATCCCTAGGAGGGTAGATGAGCATATTTATCGTTTTATTATTACAAACGCTTGATACGAGACTGAAATCGCTCCTACATGCACTGCTGCCCTGGTTGTCCTCTCGCTTCGATTACACCTCCACAACAACTACCTGAAACCCAGAGGCCAGACCTTGCTGAGGCCCCTTCCAGCCTCAGTGTTCCTCTGCTCCGATGAAAGTATTCTTACAGCGACTGTAAAAGTGGGTAGAAAAGACCCCAAAATGTGATCAGGACCATGGCTCCAGGCACCGGCACAAGAAAAAGACTGGACAACAAAGAAAAGAAAGCAAGTGGCCAGAGTGGTGGTTTAACCTCGCTGAGGCGATGGAAGAGATTAAAGGCTTTATATTTCAGAGCTCCTCAGTTGTTTAAGGATGCAGCTGCGTCCCAGCAGGCACATAAATACCTTTGAAAATCCGATCCTAGGTGGCCGACCCAACGCCACTGAAAGGGACTGGGGGGAGAGCTAGGAGCCAAACCCGCGTTGCTCCAGCTCACCTCAGGCTCCCTTCCCATCGGCTGTACCACAGCATTGTCAACACCAAGTGGGAGGGAAATCCCATCCTTTGTTTGCAGTGGGACGAGGCACACGGCATTTGGTGCAGCTTGGAAAGGTAGACCATGAAGCAGAATTTACCTCATTAGTTTCCCTCCTCATTTTACTAATCTTAAAATTGGTGTTAAAACTCAAAACCATTGTATTGTGACTGGAAAATTAATCATGTAGAAAGATTGCTTATCCTAATCAAGTTATAAGCCTGGAATTGAATTATAAAAAACAGATGTTTACATTCTTTCTCCCCTTCAGCACTGATGTCATGAGAAGGAAGCACATAACCAGAGCTGTGCGAAGCATTCGCAATAAAACCCCAAACCATGGAAAACTTGCCTCATCTGTAACTCTGCTAGCAGAAAACTCGTACCAGGTTTGTCAAAAATATTCACAAATCTTTTAAGTAGAGATGTGTTCAAGCCATAAAATAGGAATATGGATTTTGAACACCCTAGAGACTGGCAGCACAAGAAAGCCATCGTGTTTTCTGTCTTAAACTATTTCTCATTTAGATGTAAACAAGCAAGAACAAAGCTAGTGCCTCTATGAAAAAATAACCCTCTTGGACACATTGTGCTGCATCTCTAAAAAAAATGTCATTTTAACATGGGTTTTAAGGTACAACATAAAGAAAAATCTTAATTTTGTAACAGTGGAAACTGATATTTATTTTGGTTGCCTAACACTTTCCACTATAAAATGTCCTTGAAGCTTGGAAGCTCTAACGCTATTATTCACAGCAGGCCTTTGAAATTTGCAGGAAGCAAACCCTGTAGCAAGAGGAACGATTTTTTTTTCCTTCTCCAATGAAATTATTTTCATAGTTTGCCAAAGAATCATCTATTAAAAAAAAATTAAAAAAATCACTATGTTCCTTCTGACATGCTCTACAGTGAAGTTTTGACAGCATGCCAGACTAATAACTAAGCACAAACACTCCGAGGTCAGGCCCATGCCACTGTCAAAGCACACTGTAGCAGAAACACCTGGAGATGATCAGGACGGGGGCCAAGGGGAGGGAAGGGGAGATGGGTTGGGGTACACCAGGGGGGAGAGGTCCCCCCATCTCCACGCAGACCCAGCTTTGCCGCAGCAGGCTACCACCTTCACGATTTTCAAGAGTCTCAGCATCTCTTTTGTATGCACAGATATTACAGTTGTCTATGAGGCTTGCTTCCTAATTTTGAGCATTTCTGACTTAACCTTGATAGTCTTTTCCTGCCTGTTTTGGGGTTGGAATTTGACATTTTGTTTATACAATTTGGGATCACAGAAGAATTCAACAGATGTGGAGTTGATTGTCTAATTCCTTCCCAGCACACTCTCATACTGCCACTCTGAGTGTGAGCAAAGCAGTACCCGTCTGGACTAGATGACCTTTAAAGGTCCCTTCCAACCCAAACTATTCTAAAATTCTATGACTATTTATTCTGGATAGTTGTAAATTATTAGGTGAGGTAAAGAGTTAAGTCATTTAACTCCTTCTATCTTCCTAGCTTGTCTCAAATATAAAAAGCATTAAACTTGTATGCTGTGGGAACAATATCCTAGTTTAGAAGGTTGGGAAGGACATAAAGTACTTTTCAGCCTTTGGGCTTGTGTCTGAATCTGCTCCATTTTGTCATTTGCAGCTAAAACTTACTACTATCCAACAGCTGCTAATGATGAAAGAGCTGCCCGTTTGATTCTCCTTCATAGTAAACAAGCATCCACTGCAAAAACTGAAGTTTCCATCTGAAGGAGAATATCAAAATGATTGTTTTTAAAGCTGATGCTACTCTCTAATTACAGAGCAAACTGCTGATACCAAAACAGATTCTCCTCCTGGGATCCCATGGACCACTCTCAGCAGGCTGCAGCTAACAGAGCTCTTTCTCACGACACCTCTTTTCTGCTCAGCAAGTTCTGCACGTATACCAGATACTCTGAGCTGTTTTGTCACAGGCATTCGACAGTATTTTTTTCCTCTGGAACTCCATACACATCTCAAGCTTTTATTCCCTCTCCTCCTCAAAGTCCTGTCCCTCCTTTTTTCTTTTCTTTGTTTCAACTTGATTCATTGTTGTAGAAAAGGAGGGAATCATTGCTGTTTGTTCTGGGCATCTGGCTTTGGCTCTCGCTGTGAGAAGGGTATGTATTGTATAGTGAGATCTCTCCAGTTTGCAGACAGTGTTTTCTTAGCCAGTCTTTAGTCTTGTCTTTGTATTTTATGTATATAGACACTCTAGTCCTGCATATGAGAGGTACAAGCTTGTATTTATCAAAGCCATTCACCACTCTCAAACTGAAAATAATGTTTTGGATCTCAAATTCTGTGCTTTGAAGTAGTGTGCTGGCAGAACCTATGCTGCTGTTGGGAAGGAAGGGGCCATCCTAGAAGAGGAATGTTACCATGGGAAATAGCAGGTATGCTGAGGAGCCTGAAACCAGGTAAGGCAGCTCACTAGGGCTCCTGCTAACAGATGTGCAAAAAGACAGACAAGCAAGCAGAAAAGAGAAAGCACTGATAGATTAATCATCGGTTATATGTGCCAAAATCTTCACATTCACCTACAAAGACCATGAAGAGACCAGCACTCCTTCTCAGGGGAGATTTTGTCATGTGAATGCCATTATATGGTGACATTCAAACTCCAAAGTGATTGAGTAAACACTGACCTTTTTCCAGGCAGTGACTTCTATGTTTTTAGCCATGCAGCTGGTCTCACATTTAGACAGTATGCTTTTAGTACTCATCTTTCCTCTCTGTGGAAAGATATAGTTAAAAGCTCTTCTGCAGACAGAACAAGATAGCCTTGATACCAAATAATCTTGATGCCTCTTAGTGGTTTAGTCACAGAAGATTCACATCTTCCCGTGAGATACATTACCTTTGCCAACAATCCAAAACCTATGGCTTAGTATAAAAATGACATGTATGTAACTTTTGTTTGACTCCTGGCTTCTGAATCTTCAGAGGGGTCATATATTGTAAGTTTTCTCCAAAATCCATATGACTAGAAACAACCCGCTTACAGTAAGAAAACAAACCCTGGGATTCTAGCATGATCACCTCTCTGTAGGGACTGACACTGTTATTAGCTAATCCAGATTCTGAAAAATCATGAGTTTCTGATCTCCACTTTTCCAAAAGCTTTGTTGGAACCTGAAATCAAGCTAAGGCCAGTATTTCCTACTCCTACCCTTCAGGTATCAGCGTAAAGAGATAAGCTGGACCCAGAATTGTATTTTAAACTGTTCAAACCTATGACGTCTGCCTGAATTCTGGTCATCCAGTATCTTATGGTTACTGCTGCTTTTTTAAACTCAGTTTGCATCATGAGCCCAGCGATGCTGGAATTTTTCATGGCTTTGGCAATTAATGCTTTACAGCAAATTCAGAGCAAACAGGTGAATGCTGGTGATTCTATGTGTTCTGCAAACACTTCTAGATGACAGACAGCTATTAATGTAAAAGCTGTAAAAATGAGATTTTTTTTTAAGATGTAAAGAATTGAAAAGACTCTAGAAGTCACACAGAGATAATCTTTTGCCATTTTCAATATCTCCTTTGTCTGCTCCACAGAAGTTTGCTTAAATATAAATGTCAGTTTGATTCACAGTTCAACATGTTTCAGAATATCACATAATAGTGAAAAAGAGCTAGACACAAGCAGTAAGTAGCTGTAGCAACTAGAGTAGTTTGTTTAATAAACCATGTGCCTGAGCCAAGAGACCGTTTCACCCTGCTAAAGCACTGAATCATCCGCAAGATGAAATCACTTTGCTTTTGGTTATAAAACATTTGTTTTATGAAACAGGTCATCCTGTGATCATGACATAGAAGTAAAAGTCAAGAGCCAAAGGTTTTCTTTCTGGCTTAGAAGCTGCCTTTATTAATACAATTATGTATCAAGACCAGGACCAAGTTAGGACCGTCTGTGCTACTTCCTTGCTCACTTGGAAAAAAAAAAGAGCAGATAAAATGATGGATGGAGAAACACAATAATCCAAGTATGGGGCCTGTACCTACTGGACAAGGCACTTTTGATCTCTTTATCAATTGTTACTGTCTGCATTATAGCCTTAGCACTTTGGAGCACAAAGTACAAACGTGTTTCTCATCAGCATATCCCTACAAAATCTGCATGCTCCATAACCTTGAGCTCCGTAGTTCCCATCATACAAATGAGGAATGAAAGCAGGCAAGGACTAAACGTCTTGCTGAAAGTCACACAGGAAATCCATAGCAGAAATAGTGAGGACCACAGACCTACATTTCGCCTTGCTTCAGATCATCATTCTCCGTTCTCTGTACCTCAAGATTCTTTGGCACTAAAGGGGAATTACGCATCTCTTTCTGCCCTGAATGTTTGTAGGGAAGGAAACACCAGCAAAATGCAAAACACCTAGTATTTGCTGTAGAGATAACCTTGAAAGTGAAAATAGTCTGTATTTCAGTAAATTTTTTCCATTGCAAAGTTTCATAAGTTTTGCTAGTCTCTTCAAAAGGTTTTATAGCTTAGTTTCTACCACCAACTAAATTTTTCCGTATTATTTGCAAGATGTTTTGTTGGCATTCTCTTGCCCCAAAAGAACTTGTACTCACAACCACTTCTGGTTTTTAATTGCAGTCCAAATGTGGCCAGCTTTAGAAACATCTACACCATGTCTGAACAGCTACTAAGGAATATACTGCTTTTTCATCTGTATCAAAGTGCTATTTCAAGATATTAAATATCTAATAAGCAAGCTAATGTATTTCCTTATGAAAACAATGGGACTAGTATCATACACTGAAAGCGAAAGAACTATGCCGTAAAGGTCATTTTTCAAGCCCAGTTCCATGAAGATCGGTAAATCTTCTGCTTGAATTTTGAATTATCTGCACGCACGAAAATACATGCTAAGTCTCCACAGGTCAGAACTATTTTTGCCCACAGTCACGTAACCAGGCAAACTTGACTTGTGGCCATACGTTAAATATGGTGCATGAGGCAGTGTGGGCTTCATCACACTGAAAAGGTCAGTATTTCCACTGGCTGTAGATGTCCACATCCAGCCTAAGCACCTTAAGCTCCTTTTCCAGTCCATGGAGATCAGATCGATACAGTGAAGAGCAGCTAGGCCTTCATTTATTGATAGCAAAGAAAGTCAGAGCTGACCAGTTCAGATAGAGACATCTACGCAGCAGATGATACCTACATCTAGCCTGCAGGTGATGATGCCACCTATACAATAACAGTTCTATGCAACTGTGTGTGTCCTACTGTTTTACTTACAGATCACTTCTGAGTTCTAATCGAAACTTTTGAGACAGGATTTTATAAAGGATTTCAGTATTGTTACCTGAAGGTCCCTTTTGAAATAACTTTTCCAAGAGTTTTCCAAGTTAGGTTGTTTCACTGAAATTATAGGAGAAAGCAGAGACCACCCCAACAGACATATGCAACATCATACAGTAGAGATCTCCCGTATCAATGAGGAGAATCACCAAGTCAGTCCTTTGATTCCTCCAAGAAATATCCATCTGTGTGCATTAAACTGCACCCATAACCTTTCCATCAAATTACATGTATAGAAAATGGGATGCATAGATGTGACGAAATGGATAAGACCATGTTACAACACATTTACTGCTTTCCCTTCTTGATTAATTGCCTGTTGGATATAGGAATTTCTGCAAAACTCCTGCAGAACTATTATAGAGGTATTAAAAAAATTTTATCATTGACAATGATTGTATTCTCAAGAATTTCACGATATTCTATTGCCCAAGTCAGGATTTTCAAGAGAGTTTACAAAAAGAATTAGGCTGTATTAGGAAAATAACTGTAGCAGTTTTCGTTGAGCTTCAAGAACACTATCTCCCTCTACTGGTAAGTCAGAATGAAATGTTTTGAAAATAGATTACCAAAAGTATGGATTTTTACTCTTATTTTTAACAGCAAATATAATATGAAACTATTTTTTCACAGTTCAGGTTGAAAACAACCTTAAAATATAAGCAGAATTTCACAGAAACACACAGAGACACCATCCCTATATCCAAATGTTTTGTACATAACATTTAGACAAGTCTTTTCTACAGGAAAGGTTTTCTGTAAAGTAAGTTTAGTTGCACAGAGATTCTAGCGATATGAGAGTTCAAAAATCAAGTGTACTTTTTACATTTTGGAAAAAAAAAACCCTATTTCTTTAGAGCATATTTTTTCAAAACCAGCCCAGAAATGATACATTTGTTTAATTAATTCAACCAGAGAAAATCTAGCATCTGTTAGTAGTCTTACATTGTGTCATTAATATTTTTGAGTTATTTTACTTTTTTTCCTTTTGAAACTCTGAAAATCTACACAACTTCCATCACTTTATGCAAACAATGACTTTCAGGATGAAGAACTATTGTTGACTACCTTAATATTAGAAGCAAGTCATATACATTGAAGAAGCATCTTAGATGAGCTCTTTGATGCAGTTCTAACAGAATTAGTCCAGCCATATAGCTCTGCCAGCTCCTACCTTGCAGGCAAGCCGCAATATTTCCTGGCTGACAACCAGGATAAGTTCCCGAAAGAAGAGGAAATGACTCCAAGTATCGTAATCCCCTGTTACAAAGGGCAGCTGTGTTGCCACTTTGGTCCCCAGACTGAAGCTTGGTTTGGAGGCAATGATAGATACTGAAATAATAGATAACATCAAAAAGCATCCCATTCCTCTCATACCAGCAGCTATCCTCTGGAATGCAGATGGCAGATTTGCAGCCCCTGAGCTTAATTACTGCACCTCATGCCTTGGAATGAACTCTACTATTTTTAATTTCTCAGGAGGAGCTAGTTAGGGTGCAGCATCGTATTAACACTCCCGGCAGCAAGGCCTGCCAGTTCACAGAGCTGCCTTGTAGGTGTACTCTCACAAAGCTGTACTAACAGAGATCTAGACTTCCTTGGTCATTAAGCATGAAATAAAACTACTCCTTTAAATAACAAATGAGTTTGGGTGTTTGTGCCATTTGCATAACAAAGAAGAAAATAAGAAAAGAAATGTTTACTTCTCCAAAGTTATATGCTTTGCTCCTTTTAAGCCTGTCAGAAATTTATTTTGTTTAAAAACAAACATAAGTCCAGATTCCCTGCATCTGCCCATACAGGCTAAGCCTATGCTGAAAACTATGTGGCACTTCTCCCACTACCTATCCTCATACCTATGAAAGTCTTACAAGATTAGCTCACAGTTCCGATCTCAATATTATTTTTTTTTGTGTAGACTTGGCTGATTTAAATATTTCTCACATTATTAAATATCGTCCTTTACATTTCTTCAGCAAGACAGCACTAACTATCGTCAGGCACGTGAAGTGTGTTTTCCTGGCATCTGAAGAAACCAAGGTCACCCAATTTATAAGTTCATCATTTTTGAGTGATTTTTAAGTCCACATTTTCAGTTTTTACATTTAAGCCCATAAAGACCAAGGCGTCCTTTAAAATCCTGCCAGACCGTTAGCACCTCACCAGTAGTTACCAAGGATAACTTTCCAAAATCTCGAAGTAGCTGGAGAGCTAGTTTTACTACCAAGACGGACTATATTCTCCACAGTCACACTCTTCTTGGCATAATAGAGATGTTCGTAAAACTTGGAATGTTTTTCACGTCATTTTTTTCATTATAGCCTGATGCTCCTTCTACTGGCAAATGGAGACTTCTGTCATTTTCTAGGGTTAAAGGAATGAGTTACATAAGAATGGACTGAAGCTTTTATTCATAATTAGAATTAAAAGTCTTTCATAGGAAAGGGGGATTAAGAAGGCTTCCCCTTATAAAAGACAGTTGTCATATGCGTGCACACATTACATAGTCAGGTGGCTAGGCTAATTCATCATTTATCATGAAGTTACCTCGCAGTTGCCATTACGACCCTGTTCTCAGGCCTCTGTGGTTGGTTAGACTCATGGCACAGTCTGAAATTTTCCAGATAAAACGTCTGCTTTGAGGTCATTTTGTTGTTGCTGTTCAGCCAAAAGAACTCAGTTGTTTCCAAGAGCACTGCCCCAGATAAGACCATCTGTATCCTCTCCTGAGTGGATTTTAAAAGCAGACCTAAGCTGAGCACAGCACCAGGAGCCAAATGGCACCCAAAGGATGAACCACCAGTACCAGAATACAACCTCCTGGGTCAGCACAAGTGGACTGATGCCACCCTGATCACAGTGGCTGGTGGCTGTTTGGTCACTGAGGAAGGCAGAGAACTCAACCTGTGGAGAACCCAACCTGTGCTCCACAGAGAGGGACCCTGAGATCAGATTTGGGTGAGGTGCTCAGCCTGGTGCTGTCAGCATCATCCAGACGCAGCGGTACGTCCAAATGCAACACCAGCCCTCTAGCCTGACCTCCTTGAATCAGCCGAGCAATCTCAGCAATCAGGTCCCTGTTATTAGGAGCTACTCTCTTTTCCTTTGTTGAAAACTGAATTGCTTTAGTCAGACCAAAAAGTCACATTTAATATTTGTATAGGCCACTAGCCAGGTACTCCAGTCCCTCCAACTACAAACATGTCTTGCACTCAGAATTGTGACTCAGATTTTCTCTTATTCGGGCACTAGGAGAAGCAGGAGAAATGTCTGCTTGAACAAAAAAAGCCGGAGTGAGGTACAGCCCTCCAGCTATAAAAGCTGGACACCATGACCCACAGGTCTCCCTGTGCACACCATACTTTCTGACAGGCATCATTTCATACTCTTGATTCCTCACGCACTACAAATACCACTCAGCATCTTCATTGGGGTGCTCCAATGCATATACACACCTACCCTTATTAGATCTGTGCTACTTCAGCATACAAGTGTCTTTTAAAGTGTCTCTGATGCATTAAGGATCACACTATATTATTGAGTAGCCACTTAGCAGTCTACTACTCTGTAGACTTTTCTCCCTTACACAACTGTAGAAGAATTTCACGTCCTTTTCATGAAACACGGCTGTTTGAACAGGCAAGGAGAGAAAAGAAAGGATGGTACCATGCGCTGCATTTAGGGACTGCATATGGAATTGTAAAAGCTGTTAGTTTGAGAAAGGGGGTTTTTTTGTTGTTTGTTTGCTTTTTGTCACTCCAGAGATAAGGATGCTCAGACTGTGTGTTAGTCCCTCAGAGAGCCTACAGAAAGGACTCAGGGAGGAAGGATGTGGTATTTCTTAAGTAAAAACTAAAGCAACAGATCTGGTTTCTCATAAAGCTCCAGCTCAATGAAAATTGCTTAGCTGTCAAACTCTACGTTTGGTTTTTATCCATACTCACTCACTAAGATGCCGTGACATGCGAGTCAGGAGCCAGACTTCTCCGGGCAGCTCAGAGCTGTCAGGCAGCTCTTCCCTGCGTTCCTCCTGTTCGCCAGCTCCTGCATCTGATCAGAACTGAACTCCGATCCTGGTACCCTTAAAAAGCTCTGTGCATATAACGTTTCCAGATTAACTAAGCAGGAGTTATCTGAGAAGTTATAAACCAATTTATGTTGGCAAGATTACAAGCTCATTTTCCGAGACTCGAGAAAATCTAATTGTTTGCATAAATACCCACAGCTGCAGCTGGTCTACACAGCCCTTGCAGGCTTTTCAGCTTTACCTTACAAAATACATACTGAAGCCAACAAGCTTGTCTGCAGCTGGAGTGGGTATAAAACGAGGTGCCATATGGACCTCATGAGGTTGATGCAGCATGGCAAACCCCCATGTCCTAGCAGTGGAGTGGTTAAAGCCAGTTAAAAGCAGCAGCGGTAATTTTCCTGTGGTCGCTGAATCCCTCGGCCGCTGTCAGAGCACAGCAGTGGTTGCTGTCACTAGTTCAAGACCTCAGTCTAAAATGAGATTTGCCAGTGCCATGTCACAGGCAAAACTTCTCTCACAAAGTCTAACTTGCAAGAGAGAAACTTGGTTTGAAGCCAAACCACAGTGGCATGTGAGACAAGCAAGCCCATTCTACTCTAACTCGGTAGAGCATCAAGTGACGCTTTGGTCATTGTGGTTTGTCTCTGATCCAAAAGAGTTAGCTGCATATTTTCCTTACTTTGTATAACTTGATGACAAGCCCTTTTTGAAGAACCCCAGTGGATCTTTTTAAGTTTACATCCTGAATAACTAACATTAGCTGAGCTGGGACAACTAATTGTTCCTGCAACTACAGCTGCTGGCCTATACACAAACGAAGTTTCTGAGTTACTGTAAGAAAACAATCATGGCTACGCTTAAAAAGACAAACTCCTATTGAAATGCTCCATTCTTGCCATGTGGTTATCTACTCAAGTTAGATTTACGTCCTGTCTTCAAGTCCTGGGTCTAAGAGTCTAAAAGCAAAAGGTTGTCTGTTACATAGAAAGGCGTCAGAAATAATGTTGATTACAGCAAATATAAACAAGAACTCATTACTGGCCTGAACTGAAGCCTACTGAGATTAACGGGCTTCTTCGCTTCATCTTCAGCCATCTTCAGATCAGACCATTGCTTTTTATACAGGCAACATGATCGTACCCAGAATAAGCTGCTACTTCGGTACGAGAGACTGCGTGAGAGGCTACGCAACATCTCTCCTATTTGTGCACTTAACTTCCATAATGAGGTTTTCTGAATCCGCTGATTAGGATGCCATGTATCTTGTATGTATATATTGTCATGTACAGTAATTCAAAGAGTGTAGGGACTAGACTAGCAGGACTAGCAAGGTACGCTGGCCAAGCTCTACACAACTTCTTTCAACCTCTGTGCCCACTAATAAACACGATCATTTTCAGGAGTTTTAGAACCCTGTCAGTAAAATACAGAGACCTCTCCTTTCCAAAGCTTGAAGACTAGCAGAAGTTGAGGGAAAATGTTCTTCCATGTCTGTCAGCTACATTTTGTCTAAATGAAAGTGAATTTTAATAGTTACAAAACAGATTTTACTTTTTAAAAAAGTCACTACTGCTACTAAACTTTTTTTTTCCTTTTTTTGGTTTTTTTTAAATCTAGGGAATGTGGTTTAATTGCTGCCTATAGTACATGTCAAGTGTCTGTAAAACACACATATTCTAGTCTAGCCTTCCTGAGCTGTTGTAAAGATTTTTAAGATCTTCACACTCTAATAACTTCAAATATAAACCTATGTGTGTACAATAAAATTATTCACAGGAATGTAATGCAGTAGATTTTTTCTGTTACACTTCTCGAACGCCAAGATAAAATTTATTCCTGCTTAATAACACTGGTGGTAGTAATGCAGGGATTGTGAATTTCCTTGTGATCCCAGCTTCTCTGCAGCCTTTTTGGGATGCATCTTTCAGTCACTGAAGTTACTATTTCTTGCACTTCCAGAGTTTTTACTGTTGCATCTTTCGTTCTTGGTAGAGTGTTTCTAAATCCACAATAAATGCATGACCGCAGAGAAATATTACCTTTAGGGGTTGTCTTCTGATTGCCTCGTACCCTTCAAGAAAGATCTCCATCTGATGACTCAGAGGAGAATCTCGACAGAAGAGAGGGGAAAAAATACACCCTGCTATCTTGTGTTTCTTGATCTTTCTTTCAGAATAATCACACTAATTCTATTTGATTTTCAGCTGTTATTTCTTGAAAGACACTTTGCTTTTTCATGTGCTGTTTAAACTATCAGAGATGATACTTTTTTAAGGGACAGTATAAATAGGGGAAGATGAAAATACGTGTTGTGTCCAGGACAAACGTGCAGAGAATGGTGAAGAAGATCATACGTGCTTACGCGCACAGACAAAAGGCCACACTGTAAGCGCTGCTGTTTTCCATGGCCTACACCCATCCAGCAGTGATGATGGTAAGAAAGAAAGTAGTGAAATTTTTCTCACATGACTATAACCTCCTCAGCACAAGCAGAGACCACAGTCCCAAGAAATGTGGACACCACAAGCATAATTAAGATTAAGAACTTCAATTCTTCCCTATTCCCCTGCATAGAAAATTGTTGTCCCACCTGCAGAGCTCCAAGGGGGGGAACTGAGCTTTAATCTCCCTCCTGCAGGGTCATATGAGGGTGGGACGGGGAGAGTGGAGCAACCAGGCAGTGACAGAGGGCAGGATCTGTGGACTCGTTCCGACTGAGGTCCCCAGGCCAAGGCCCTGCTGTCCACACCCTTGGATGGCAGCACGATGTCTGAGCAGGGACACGCACTTGTCTTTGGAAGGGCAGTCTGTCTCGATCGCCGTTTCCTTTCAAGTCTAACAGAGACAACATACAGCTAAGCTGCAACATCCAGCATCCAACTAACCTTTTCTGTTATTTGCCACACTACAATGTGCATAGTGTATCTTTTCCAGCACAGGCTCTGTAACTCAAAGAGCTGGGAATGGATCTTTGTAGATTAATAAATACTAGCATGCGATATCTAAAATGTATTCTAGAATAAGCTGTACTGTAGATGGCATCATCAAGAGACTATTCTTGCATATCTTCAATTAAAAAGTCCATCTGGAAACAGAAGGTTTACCAATTCTTGCAAAATAAAATATTCAAAGGTTCCAGTAACTGGCTTTAAACAAAGGCATTTTATTTCACTGATTCAGAGTTTGTTCTGCAGCTTTTTAAACTATCTTTAACTAATAAAGCTTTCAGAAATTGCCAGGCACTAGGATCTTGCTTTCAGGGCAAGACATCAGATGATAGAAACTGTGCACTGGTACCGCTAAAATTTTTGGTTTAGTGATTAGAGCTGGTTTCTCTATATATTGAGTGGAGTTCAGATGTATGGAGCTCTCAAGTAAGACAATTACCTTCTTAACAAACAGCCATGTAATTTCCCTGATGATACAACTTTGGTTTCCCTTTTGGGCTTAAAGTTGCTTGTTACCTGACATTGAGATTTTGAAGTCATACAGCTATAATGACTATAGATGTCTAAATCATCAAGTTACATTTTTATGAAGCAAGCAGAAGCTGCTGCACCAAATATTGCTTACATAGCACAGTTACCGCTCTGCTTTCTATGCAAAGTCTATCTCCTGGTGGCAGGACATAGTAACAAAGGTATAGATTAGGTATGTGAGCTAATGCAAAGGGGTTTCCTGGATCTCATGGTCCAGAACGAGGTAGCATTTGCATAAATCCAAAGGCCCAGCAGCTCAATTACTGAGATAGTGGGACTTGTATTCCTCTGAGCATTGAAATGGAAACAGCAGGTAAAGAGTGGAACGACTGTCCTCAATCCAGGGCAATTTTGCTAGAGAACTGAGGTGTGGGAAGAAAAAAGGGGTTATCTGTACAACAGGAAAGTTAGATAAATTTCTAAGCTGGGTACATTCTCACTGGATTTCTACAGAATGATAATATTGAAACAAATAGTGTTGCCAGTTAAAGGTTTAGAGGGATGTAATCAAGAAGCGTCTCACTGCTTATTTTTAATTAATATCAATAATTATAGAATTTAGATTTGTCACATTCCTTTAAAATTGAGTTGCCAAATAAGGAGGATCTATTTGGTTTTGATGTAGCTAAATCTAGTTAAGAGTCTCAATGAAGCTTGTTGTTTTTCTTTTAGAGGGCAAGAAAATGCATACAAGTTGAGAATACTGATGTGATCAGACTACCTTGGGTCTTCCAAAGATCAATTTTATTTTATTTTTTAAACAAATCTCTCTTTTCGGAATATATTCAAAGACCTTAGTAACTGGGAAGCCAGAATGAGTACAAATCTCAACAGAATACCAGCTCTCATGATCAAACACAGATATATAATCTCAGCAGAATACCAACTTTCATGATCAAACGCAACTATTTAAAATACAGCTGTGTACAGTCCTGTACTGAGAATCAGTTCATATTTTCTTGGGGACAGGGGCCAGAGATCAGAGATGGAGGAGGTGAGAATGAAAGAAGAGGTTCTGCTTAAAAGGGGAGGCCTAATGCACCACAGTTGTGTTTGTCTCTCTTGGAAACAGCACATTTGGGACCAAGCATCGCTGCTTCAGGAGGTCAGGCTAATCAGGGTTGGGAGAGGAAGTGGAGATTCAATCATCCTCTGGCTCAGGCTGCTCTCTCTGTCACATGAGATGGCCATAATCTTGCTAAAAATACTGGGGAGAAGGCTGCTCCAAAGTCAGAGTCTTTGTGAAGGTGTCTAGAATTTTAGTCATGTTTATGACTTTTCTTGATCTTATATATTACACTACGACAGCTCGAATCATGAATAATTCTCTAATGCTACCAGAGCTTCTACTGTCCTTCCATCAGGTATAACTGGGCATAAGTATAGATTGGGAGAGAAGTGGCTGGAGAGCAGCCCTGCAGAAAGGGCTCTGGGGGTGCTGGTCAGCAGCCGGCTCAGTGTGAGCCCACAGTGTGCCCTGACAGCCCAGAGGGCAAACCCCATCCTGGGGGCATCAAACACGGCAGGACCGGCCGGCCAAGAGAGGATTGTCCTGCTGTACCCAGCCTTGGGGCGGCCACACCTGGAGTGCTGTGGGAGGTCTGGGTCCCGCGGTGTAAGAAGGACGTGAAGGTCCTTGAACGTGTCCACAGGAGGGGAACCAGCTGGGCTGGAAGGCATGTCCTGTGAGGAGTGGCTGAGGACCCTGGGCTGGTCTATTTGAAGAAAAGGAGGCTGAGGGGCGACCTTGTTGCTCTCTGCAGCTT
This sequence comes from Balearica regulorum gibbericeps, assembly GCF_011004875.1. Classification (NCBI taxonomy): domain Eukaryota; kingdom Metazoa; phylum Chordata; class Aves; order Gruiformes; family Gruidae; genus Balearica; species Balearica regulorum. The sequence goes on along the minus strand of NC_046191.1, from coordinate 32,905,771 downwards.
CCTGAGGAGGGGATGCGGAGAGGGAGCTGAGGGAGGGGACGTGCTGAGCTCTTCTCCCTGGCATCCAGGGACAGGACACCTGGGAATGGTTCAAAGCTGCACCAGGGGAAGTTCAGGCTGGACATGAGGAAGCGTTTCTTTACTGGGAGGGTGGTCAAACACAGAACAGGCTTCCTGGAGAGGTGGTCAACACCCCAAGGCTGTCGGTGTTTAAGAGGTATTTGGACAATGCCCTTAATAACAGGCTTTAACTTTTGGTCAGCCCTGAAATGGTCAGTCAGTGGGACTAGATGATCATTGTAGGACTCTTCCAACTGAAATAGTCTAGTCTAGTCTAGTCTATTCTATTCCATTCCATTCCATTTTAAACTTGGCTAATTACATCTAGTCAGAAGGTTTCTTCAAGCAGTTTCCAGGGCCATCTATTAGCCAACAACTATATACATAATATGTCCTGTATCTTAGCTCTCTTCTGACATCTGAGGTATTTTCCTGCAGTATTCCTCCGCTGCTTTTCCCTTTGTCCCACCATAAAGTCATCTTCCGCAGCTGGTAGTTTGCAGTCCTGATCTGTACTTATGCGATGCCTAACTGGGTACACAGCACATCTGGCATGGCCAGTTCAGACTGATGTCTCCACAGGTCTGCTGAAGGTTAAGCTAAGTGCACACAACAATGCAAAGGAATGCAAGCAGCATCCTCCTCATCTTTTCAATCCCATTTAGAAACGTGACAGAGAACTGAGTCACTGGCACATGTGCACACTGTGTCTGGAGACTCCAAATGTCAAAATTTCTCAGTGTAATTATTTTTCAGCAAAAGGTTCAGTGGAGCTTCCAGTCTGTGGCATTTCATTGCACACTGAGTGCTTTGACAATCCACGGCTTATGAACAGCACTGTGTTGTTCGTTAAACAGCAACTCAATAACTTCTTTTTGTTCTCAAGTGGGCAACCAGCGTTACGGTGCATCATTTAGCTCTCAGTAGGAATTATCACAAAAAAGGCTGATGTGAAATGATACTGAAGACAGTCTCTCTCTTAAAACCACTGACTTTTTTCCCTTAACAGGTACCCTTTGGAAGACTGGCAACAATTTTTATGAGGTGACCTCTAAAAAACCCCTACGAACATGAATAAGGTATTCCATATGACGCACACTAACTGGAGACAAAAGCTTAGGCCTATCTAAAACGATCATCTTTCACAGCATCCACCATCAGCATTTAATGGCAAACCAAAATTAAGCGTAATAATAATGGCTCCTAGAGCCTACTAGCTGTGAGTGGCCTATGCAGCCAATTCGAAAGTCAAAAGGAGGTTGTCTCATGTTATGTGGTGGGTACTCTTATTTTCTTACTCATGAGGGGGGATGGCCTGCCTGCCTGGTTTGCACCAGTGGCATTGCTTGCCATTAAGCAAATGAGTATTGCCCTGAGCTCGTTCCTATCCTGTTCTGCAAAGAAGGGGCACGTGACAGTAGATTTGGTCCCCAGCATGTGGCTATGTGAATACAGCATCCTCTGGGCACAGTTCTCCACACATCATCCTGGAAATAACTCTTTTGCTTGTGTCATCTCAGTGAGTCTATGTGTTAGTACCCACCAGCAGCAGCCACATACAGAATTGCTCCGAACCAACAAAGTATTAATTTGAAATACAGTTCGTTATGTCTCTACAATTTCTTTTTCACTCAGGATCTGCTCAGAAAAGTGACTGCATCGATAGCGTTATACACGGCTTGTGTATTGTCCCTTACTGGATCCCAAATATGCTCACAGACAAGTTTTCTACTTGTCAGCCCTAAAACTTAAACACAGGATCTTTTCTTGTTGCAAATCACCCTAGAAATAAGGGCTTGCAGGTCTCATTATATCTCAGTTAGTCTCTACTCTTTTAAGGTAATCGGCAGTTGTGAAACTAATTGGCCCTGCCAAGTGGAGCACAGTCTGAGAATTTGGGTGTGATGTGCAGCACGGCGTAAAGCTCTGGCACCTCTCATCTCCTTTTTGCTGGACACTTGTCACTCAGATGACTCTTGGGACTGAGACATAGAAGATCCCAGGAAACCACCGCTTTAAAGCCATCTTTCACATTACTGTATGTTTTTAAGGATTTGTGAAAAGCTATTCAGCGAAGTAAGAAGACAATTGCAAAATGTACTGCTTGACTTTAAGATTTTAGATTAAAGGATATTAATAGTGCTTACAGTTCCAAAGGCTGCACATTTTACAGTAGCAGCCACGAGGTGGAGAGCTTTACAACAGATTTCTCCACAAAGCAATGGCTGCTGTGAAAATGCAGACCTGCGGCCAGAGTTGCTGGTGCCTCTGCTTGCAAACCATCGCTCCTGTAGTGCTGGCGTTGGAGCCTTGTACAGGGACACGCTGCACCGGGTGCCACTTTCTCCCTGTAAGAGCCACATGCGACGAACGTGCGTGTGCAAAGGGCACTTTCCTGCCCAGCTTGAAAAGGACATTCTGTGCTACAAAGGCTAATCCTCCTGGTAGAGGAGAACCATTTTGTTTGGGTTCAGAAACACATTGGTGTTGCTGGAATCCGTTTCTATTTTTTGATGGAGATTCTTAGTCAGAGATTGGTGTCTTGGAGCTGAAAGATTTGCTTTTGAAAACATCCATTTATGCTATTTTATAGGTTCCTATTCTTTTCCCTTAATTCATAAAAAAGAGGAGGGGAGGGAACAAATTACTGTAAAATCATTAGCTAGAAACTCCTGCCTCCAAAATAGATTCATTTTGTGGCTTTGAAAAAAATACTTAAGCCTGTGTTTCTCCAACAGTAAAACATTACTTTGCTACTTTACAGAGTTTCATTTTTTCTTCAAGGTTTAGAAATCACAATGATCAATATTGCTATTTCCTTTACCTACTCTTATACAGAAACAGCAGGACATACTGCAAGATGTCGCTTCTGTCCAAACTTCTTTCTTCTGCCCCCCTTGAACTCTCTGAGGTAGACAGGCAGCAATAAACCAAGGAACACCTGACTACAGGCAGCACAAGTTGCGTGGAAGGTTGTTACTGTTCGTAACCCAAGATTGGCAAAAATCCTCAGTATAACAAGGTTAGTCAAATTCTTAACTGTCTTGTATAGAGAAAGCTAGAAGGAACACCAATGTGACCACATGTGAAAGCAGTATGAGCAATATTGTACAGAAAAATAGAAATCTAATGCTCATGGAAGATGCCAGACCGACATGCCCCTGCTCATCCTACAGCAGGCAGGAACAGAGACCCTTTAGGCCTGAACACGTACCAGCAGTTCCAGTCAGCAACGCCCAACTGCTTGGGCTTGGCGGAAGAGCCAAGTGACCGACCAGGCACCAGGGGTTTGGGTTTGAGTTGTTGGCATCAGTGAGGGCCTCACCAGGGTTTGAGGAAACCCTACCCAGGTCTGTGCTCAGGGTAGGGTCTGTAGAAATGCTTTTGGATTTTGTCAGCAGGGGATGGCAGAATGCAGGAAAGACATGCGATCCCAAGGGACTCTGCCTTGATCACTGCCTTGATAATAACCAAACACTCGCAGTAAGGCGGTTTCTAGTTCATCTAACGGTCAACTTCTTTATTCTGCCCACTGCAGGTTTCTCACTTAAAATGCCATATGACATTAAGGCAACCAGTCCCATCATTCTACCAAAAAAGGAGATTATGTTTAACAAAATCTACTTTCCACAAAACCCACTGACTGGCATTAACTATATTTTTAGCCTCTAATTCTTTGCTGATACAGTCTTGAATTAACTGTCCTATGACTTTTCCCAGAACTGACACCAAGCAAACAGCCCAGTAATTTTCTGGGTCACCTTTTTACCCTTTTTAAATATTGAAAGTACATGGCAAACCTCTAAAGCGTTAGTATTTTCCCCATTTTCTTCAGGCTTTGTTAACAGTTAACACTAACAGTTCTGAAGCATTTCAGAAGACAATTGGTTAAATTAAAACCAGCTGAGCTAGACTGAATTGTTTCAACTTACCCCACATTTTTGCTTGTATTTTGAATTACATTGTGGTTTTGTGTTAGCAGAAGAGCTTTACATGAAGAGCAGAAAATTAGATTTAATATGCTTGTGTTTGATTTTTTGCTTTGACATTGAAGCAACTATAATTTCACTAACTGAGATTATAAATAGTCTATATATAAGAAGTAGCAGGCCATGGATCTAATTGCAGACTCTAGAATTCAGTATATTAATGCAGTGGGAATTGATAGTTTTGTGGAGAAAATATAGGGCTAAAGCTCTTCATGCCATAGTCTGATTAAACATAGAAAGTGTCTCCTTCAGGAGGAATAATCTCCTTTAATATAAGTGGTCTACAAATTGGCAATCAAAATAGATAACTGCTATGAGCTGACTGTAAAGGGCTATGAAATACATACTATGTGTTATGCACAAGAGGTATTACAGATGCTACAAAAGCCAGAAATCATGCGTGAATTCTTCAGTGCCATCTACTGGCACTTCAGCCATTACATCCACAAAGGCAATCTCCTCCCCATGCCCCATTCTTTCAAGAACAACCTACTATTCTTCATGAATAAACCCCATCATCATCTGGAGCTATTTAACACACCTGGCAATTACTGATCAAACACAGAGTTACCAAGTCTTACCATATTTTATAACTAGTCCCAGATCTCAGATTTCATAAACTTTCATAAATAAAAAAGGAATCAAAACTGCAAAGACCACCCACTCAGAGAGCATCTCTATGGTTTTACAAAAGCCAGTCCTACCCAGCTAAGAAAAAAGCCACTCTTCACCCAGCTAAGAAAAAAAATGCAAAAATATCATGAATTTTAAAACAATTCTAACATTTGTGTCTGGTACTTGTTTCTTGCATACTTACAATTGATAAATCATGGGATGCAAATGCAGGCACTCCCTCTCCAAGACACAGTCCTTCTAGATCATCTTGAAGGCACCTGCAGCAGAAATCAATAGGGAATGTTCATTTCCGTTCATTGGGTTGTATTTCCCTAGCAGATAAATCAAAGGCTGTAATGTCCTTTTTTTAATCAAGCCAAATGTGCTCATAAACAGTAGTCTTGAGATTATATTTCAAAGTTTAAAACCTTTCACTACAACTGTAGTTATACATACTTAATTGATAGAAAATCTCTTGTGTCATTTAAAGGCACAAACCTTTCTGTAACGCTGAGTATTGTGATAAGAAGACTGCAAGAAAGTTACTCAGCTCCTTACAGAAACTATTTTTGATTTATGTCTTGTGTTTACTTAGCTGAAGTGTTTTTCAACACAAAATGTTAACTCTTATAAATCAGCTTTGCATTCACTGACCTCCAAAAAAGTGCATCTACAGACCTAGAGAGGGATATGAAAGTAATATTTTCATTTTAAAGACAATGCAAAAACATGATGTCCACAGGAAAAGCAAGTCATAGCCAGCTTTTTTGTATTCTCTAATTAACTTTTCTACATGCCTATATCATCATTATAATAATTGCAAAGTATCAGACTTTTAACAGAAGTTGCATTAGATCTATATTCATAAATGCACAAGTCCTCACCTACTCGCTACAGAAAGCAAGGATTATCTCATGACTGTTGCCCTAGCAAGCAGAAAAGGAATCCATAAATTCAGCCTGGCTCTGGAGGAGCATGTTTTGCATCAAAACCCAAACACTCTATAAAGCTTTTGTTGAGGCACAGCCTTCATTAAGTATTCAATGACTGGCTGGTCTGGACTATCTCGACTTTGTGGATGTCTCTACTGAATCAGCTTGAAAAACACTAACGGGACCTAAGATCGAGTGAGCTAACGTGCAATCTGTGTATATGTTGCCAAGACCAAACACATCCCCCAGAAAAAGCATTTGGTTTCGTGTATTGGCTTTTGACATTATACAAAGTAAGATGACATGTCTTAATGCTGTATAGTTTTTGGATTCTTGAGCTTGACCCATGTGCAATGTCTTCTTTTCTTAGACAAATATTAACAAAAATGAATAGGAAAACTATTAATAAGGAAATAATGAGTGGCTGTACAGAAAGCTGCTTGTCTTGTTAGACAGGTGGTCTTCTGCGCTAGGTAAAGGCTTATTTTTGTGACTGCTGGGTGTATACATTTAATAAACGAAAGGCAAACCTTACTCCACAGGAGCCTGTCTTGCAACAGCGGCAAGGCACATGTTTCCACACAACTAATTCATACCTCTTTACAATTACTTTTACGTACAACACACTCTTGTACTCTAAACACACGGTGAATCTTTCTCAGTACCTGGTTTCATACACACATCAGATATTGAAATCAGAAACTTGATAAGGTCAGGAGCTTTGATACGTACAGGGCTTAGGGTTTATTTTAATCAAAGGAGCAAAAGACTCCATAATATCAGATGGAAGCATAAAAGAAAAGGAACGAGGACAATATGCATGTCTTGGAGGCAAGATGTACGGTAAATTAGAAATTGCTTAGGTGAGGTTGAGTTAGACCTTGCAAATGAAATTAAAATGAAAGATTTCAAATAAAAGTTTTACGATAAAAAGTCATGAAAGTAAACATATGAAAATATTTGTTAAATATTTTCTTCTTCTCAACCCGTGGTCCATTAGCGGTCCCGAGGATACCAGCAGGTAGTCTCTCAATGGCCACACAGGAAAACAAACTCATGTACATTCCCACACTTCTAAGCAAACAAACAAGTAAAACAGAGGAAAACAGAGGAACAAATGGAACAATTTAGGCTGATTTTTAGCTGGTTGTAAATGCAAAAATACAGCATGAACTGCATTCATATGTTTGGTTTTTTCCCCCAAAAGGCTAAGTGGTTCCTTTTCCAGGATTGAGAATCTCTGTCTATTGTGCAACAAGGATGGAATTGAGGTTAAATGTGATACAGATGTAGCCCCCAAAAGTAAATGAACATTCTGCCTCAGCAATAAACAGAGCGATGACAGAGATGGAGCAAAGATACAGTAAATTTCTAGGACTGGAGGGGATCACAGTATCTCCAGAAGGAACTGAATGGCTCAGGATATTATGGTAGAAATGAAATGACATTTCACATTACAGAGTCATGCACGCACACTTGAGGAGCAGTTACAAAAATTCCAGCTATAAATTTCCAGCTGGAAGTAAGAAAGAATTAAAAAAATAGATATTTGGATGTGCTAATCTGAAAGAAAAGGTCTATAAATTGTTAATGTGGTGCAATGAAAAAAAAAGAAAAAAGCAAATCCAACCGCTGGCATGCTAGAAGCAGCTTTCCCTTAAAACCATGGAAGTACCATTGTACTGACACTGCAAGACTTTATTTGTACACAATTTTGATCAGATAAACTTACAAAAACTGTTCCAAACGAAAGCAAGTGCAGAGGAAGGCTTCAAGAAGGGTCACAAAAGGAGTCTGCTTATTGACACTGGAAAAATTAGTAAAAAAAGAAAACAAAAAAATGAAAACCAAATAAACTATGTAGGAACCCAGCCAGCTGGGCCCACTTAGGTATGAGTGGCTTCTAAACTCGACTCTGAGCTGGTCACTCAGTGGACAGAGGGACGTTTTAGCTCTGCAGGTGATTTCTGGCTTAACTTTTTCAAGGTTTATGCCTGAACTTGTAAGAAACAGATGAATTTGAACAGCAAAAAATCCACAGATTGCTCTTGCATACTGCTAGATGCAGAACTACTGGACTGAAGGAAAGAAAACCTTTAGGCTAGAGGATAGTAAGAATACTAACAGGTAAGGAAGGGAATGGAAAAACAATCCATTTTAAAAAAGAGTCTTGGCATGGATATGGATATGCTTAGAACAGAAAGGGACATTTGATTTCTTTCTGACTTGCCGATTATGAACATTAGCACAATATCCAAGCTGCAGCTTCATCCCTTGTGAAGTTCCTTTCAAAATAAATCTATATAGCCTGAAGAAGACAAGTATCACATATTGTGGACATCTGGACTGGAAGGCGAGGCACGAACACACAACTCAAACCTGTAGACTTCAACCATTTCAGCAAAAGGAGAATTGCTATAGCATAAGTTTCACCCAGTGTACACGAGAGATCGGAAGGAGATAGCCTCCGCTCACTCAGAATCAACATCTGGAGATCACGTTCAGATGAGAGAGTTTTCCTTGTACGGACACTCTAACACTTAACAACAAAAAAGCCAGCAAAAAATAATTGAATTTTTTTATTTTCAGTTCTCCATTTCGAGGTTCTGCCAGTTAGAACATTTAAGGCATTTTTAACGTTAACACAAGAAGCATGAACACTTGTATATCTCCCTATGAATTTATCAGGTTAAACACAATGGGCACAGAGTACAACAGCACTCCCTTTTCTGAAGCAAGGCTATCTTTTACTCTCAAAGAAATTTCAATAGAAATTTCTTTTGTTTTCAGGAAATACCTTAAAGATTTCCACTGCAAGAGTTAAATAACCTGGCAAGAGCGATGGCCTGCCATATGATTCAAGCATCACTGGGATTAGATATTAAGTAGGAATAATTACAACCATACAACTTTCCTCTTTATTATCCAGATATCTCCCTTATGCAACACAAATCTAAATAAATCTGAAAACAGTGACTCATACCCATCTACTGTGCACTAAATCCAATGGTATGTAACCCCATTGTTCAAACTTTAATAATTCCATTCAGAGCTATCTTTTGTTCCTCTGCTTTGTCAGTCAACCTACTTTAATACCCATAGAGGCTGTTAAATCTATAAAGCTTCTGATTTTTGCGTGGCTCATCTTGTTACAAAAGCTTATTACACAACATAGCAGTTCTTTTCATGGCACGCACTGATCAAGAACAGATATGTCGCTGCTTTGTCAAAGTGGGAGCATCAAGCTGCTCTAACCAAAGGATGTGTTCAAGTTAACAAGGTACGTGTTCACTGGCCACAGCTGGTACCCGGGCATTTCTCTATATTCAGCCTCGGTGTATCGTGTACTGTTGCAACTTTGATTGCTGAAGGAAGATTATTTTCTTCGCAAAGCATTACCACATGATTTAATGTTAATCTTATCAATCTGCATAGCCATCTTTTTGGTAAGGACAGACCTAAAAACTGATCCTGCACTGTAAAAACAAGTGACCGCTTCTATTAAAAGTTTATTTTGTCAAGCATTTCCCAGGACAGGCTACAGGACAACAGCTGAAATTCAAGATTTCTGCATGCTGTTCTCAGTCCTGGACCTTGGGCAAGATATTGAACTCATTCATGACCCCAGTTGCTTTGCTGAAGATGGCAAAAACAACTTGAATTTTTAATTAGTATTTTCAAGGTACCTCAAAAACAAAGTCTACTGTCTTACATCTCCAAGAAAATGCCAATGAAGTAGTTCAGCAATGAGTTTCCAGATACCACATTGCCCTGAATAGAACCCATGACATGTGAGGAGAGGTTGAATCTATTGGGCTTGTTCAACCTTACAAGGAGAAGACTAAGGGGAGATGTCTACAACCACCAGACTCTCTTGGAAGTGCGCAGCGATATGGCAAGAGGCAACAGACACAAACTGGAACACGGAAAATTCCAGTCACGCACAAACAAAATCTTTTTCACAATGAAAATGGTCAAAAATGTCCAGAGTGTGTGAAATCCCCATTACTGGAGATAATCAGACCTGGACTGGACAAGGCCTTGAATAAGCAGATGTCACTGGATTTCAGCAGGAGGTTGGACCTAGATGGCCTCCAGAGGTCCCTTCCAGTCTAAATTAGTCTGTGATTCAATGACAATTATTCCTTTATTCTTAGATGAATATTCCAGGAACTGAAAAAGGAAGAAAATGTAGCTTGTGCCAACAGACCATCTCTCTTGTGCCCGCAAGCCTTTCTCCTGTATTTTTGCCAAATGCCGAACTCAACCTTCTCCAGGAATACCTCCAAGGTAACTTCAACTTTTCTACTTTAACAGTGATTAATTCATTACCTGTTGAATAGCATAGTTTGTCTTCCCACTTCGTATCATCAGGTAGTACTCTGAATACAAAGCTAAGTGATCAAACAGCCCAAGTGAAAGCCATAGGCCCAAGGATGCTCACACCCTGATGATCTCCAAATACAGTACTAAATTTTGCGAGCTGGGCCATTCACTGTTCTTATATTGGAATTATGCTAGGTTCTGGCAAGAAGTCCCAACTCACCCACTTTTACTGTATGCATTTTAGGTGTTACTTGCCAGTAGAGGCATTTTAATTACCTTTTGAACATGGTTAAACAATAACGAAAATAATAATAAAGAAGACTCACTTCATTAAATACAAGAGAAGACAGACTTGTTCATTTGCTTGGATCAAAGTGCACTGATTGTTTCATTTCGTAACAGTTTCACTGCTTTCAGATGACACATTTACACTAAAATAGTCTCCATTGTCTCCGTCTTTCTAGAACTTTTATCTTTTATATAACTTGTTTTATTCAGAGATCTCAAAGCACATTTTATTCATGAAGATAGTGAACAAAAAAGCAGTCAAAGAACTTGCCAACGTCACAATTTGCGGTTCATTGTCAAAACAACTTGGTACGGCCAATTCCCTGCTATTCAGCTCACTCCTTTTATACAAGTACCTGCCTCAAGAGTCGGGGAAAACTTTTGGATGGCTGTTGATGTGGAACGCAAGTGGAATAAGAGCAAACCTCAGTTTGCAAGGCGTCATGCAGCTTTCCAGACTGCAGTCTCAGAAAATGTTAATGTTATTCCATTAGCGGAGTAGCTTTGCTCCCACATCACTCCCCTAGAAGTGTTCTTGCCATCTCTTCTCATCTGTAGGCAGAATGTTTTCCAAAACTATCCCTGGGGATGTATCCTTTCACAGCCTGCCCACGCCACTCTAACTGTTAAGGTCAAAATTTGGTTTGTATCTCTTTACAACAGTTAAGTACACTGCACACTGAAAAACGCTGCACATCTAGAAATACTGTAAAGCAGTAAATAGTTCTTGCTTAAACAAATGGAAGAGAAACTCAGTGAAATTCAAATGATTGTGAAAACAAAGAACCCATCACCAGCAGCTAATAAAGACAGATTATCTGCACTTCTATATTCAAAGCAGCATTACACTTCTATATTCAAAGCAGCATTACGAGCATTAAGGAAGAGAAAGAACTGGGAATGTTCCCAAAAGTTCACTAAATCCTTTTCATCCCAAAATGAGATAAATTTCTCATGCATATCTACATCATGAGCTCTGTACAGAGGAAGGACACCACTCTGCTTTCCATGATCATGAACATGCCTAGCATATTTCTTCTTCTCGTTTGCGCCAAGTCACTGAAACACGAGACAAGAAACATTGAGGCAAACATGGAGGGACTTAACAGAGAGATTTCTCTCTGTAGTTTCTGTTTGTGCTCTGTCCTTTCAAGCTCACTCTGCTGTTAGTTATTTTGCCTCAGGTTAGATGATATTTGAATAATTCAGCTTAGTTTTATAGGAAGATGGGCTCACAATTCAGTGACATAGTTTTACTTCTTTTTTTCCCCCTTTAATTACTTCAGAGCTCCTGTTAAAAGGGACTGGCTTGATAGTTCCAGATGAAAAAGTTGTCCATTGATGCAGCAAGTCAAAACGAAACACAGACTTTCTCCACAGTGATGCACACCCACTCTGAGATGAATGAACCAACCAGGCATGGGTTAATGGAGGAGAATGAGGAATGGAGGACGAGGGGAGGGGAAAAAGGGGCCTTCTAGTAAAACTGGCCTTCTCAGCGCCAAGAGGTTTCTGCCATCTTTCTGTACCCAGCAGTTTTTTCTGGAAGTCCCAGACAAATGGTCATGCTGCACACCCACAGCGGTTGTCCTGAGCAAATGCATTGGCTCCAGCATATGCAGGAGGCACCCACACTGTTACTCAGGAATCTCCCAGAGGGGAAAACTTGAGCCATACCACAGCACAGAGTGAACTTCTTGATCACATATGACAGGCCCTAACTCTCCCCATTTAAAGTGGGTCTGTGTCCAACTCTAGCACACAATCCCCCTTTCACCAAAGCGGAAGGATTCATGTTGAAATGCCTCATCACATACCCCATGTACTGTGAGTACTAATGAGGATTCCAAATGTTGGTCCACTGATGGGACAGAGGCACCATGAGGAACCTCTCCACAGGGTTGCTGGTCCTTAGGCATTGCTGACTTGGGCAAGTCTAATGTAACAATGGAAAGTCTCTTTCTAATAACCTCCTACCTACCTCTCAGGAGAGGCCTCTTCCCACCACCTTCATGGATCTAACTAACCATGTTGTTCTTTCAAAGCCCTCAAAATTTCTTTTTTTGTTGCATTTCTCAAACTCCATACTGCAAGTAACCACATACTGCAGAACTGCTCCTACATACCAAGCACCAGCTTGCTCACAAACCTGACTGTTGTCTCCTGTTAGCAGAGACACAAGAGCTCAACCTGTTCCTTTCTTTCCTGCCCTATCCACACTTCCAGAATAGTTCTATGAGGTTTTTAAAATCTTCTTGAATAGTGATCAAATAGAGAGAGAACGAATTGAGGACTAAACTCCGTTACGAAGGACAGAAGGACAAAGCCTTTCTCCTGCTGGTTGGAAGGTAATGTCAGCACTGAGCTGAAGCCAAGGTCCAGCTCCTAGGAACTCAGGAAGAGCAACGTGTTATGGGGCTATAAGAACTTTTCCACTTGTAGGAAGACACCTGGAGCATGATGAAAGGGTTTCACTCTTCACTACTCTGAAGACCTGCAAGAAACTTCAGGGGATTACCCAGTTCTTTATTTTACTTTATTATTTTTCTCATCCAGCAGCGGGGACCTGTCCTGTAAGGTGTGTGGCATGGGAGGCTCTCAAAGAAGCCAGTATGGTCCCATTCCACAAGCTCTTTAGCACAGGCAGATTAGTGGATATTCAACAGAGACACCAAGACTCTGCAAAACCTGACCTATGTCCCAAAGTTTCTGAGGAAACTTGTGCTGTTTACAGAGGGAAGGCACCTACATCAGTCCTAACAGAAGCTGACCGGACCACTTAATCTGTGAAATTTCACCCTTTAACAGCTCAAAGATAGAATGACAGTTAGTTGACACAATTCTGAGTTTAACTTTTAACTTCTGTATTAAAAAAAGAGAATACTGTCCTATGAAAAGCCACTAGGATGAAATCTGGCCAGAGGGGAATCTGGCTGCTGTGACTCCAGTTCTTCCTCAAGTGAGATGGTGTTAACAGGAGGGAAAGTAGGCTGTCAAAACATGGAAATACATCAGTCCTCAACCCTATCAGAAAGTCTGTTTCTTTTAGTAGCCAATACTAGAACACGCAAAATCCTCCAGCTCCCCCCACAATCCCCATGCCCAGTGATGAACTTGTCCAATTAAACAAGTAAGAAATATCTTCCCAACTCCACCTAGGGATGAGGTTCGAAGCAGAAGAGTATGTAACTCTCCAGTTCTTCCCAGCTAACTGCAAGATAAGTTTAGGAATCATTTCCTGCCACGTAGAAAACAATATGCTGGTGGCACGTATGCCTGTGTGTGTTAGTGCACTGTATGAAGATCTATTGTTTTGCATGTCAGTATGTTTGTGTACATAAATATTAATGAAATAGAGGCCAAACAGGAACTGAGCTCTCTCTGGGAACTGTTCCTTCATGGCATACCCAGGGAAGCAGGGAATGAAACATTCAGCAACTGTGTAAAAACTGCTGAAAAACAAACACCGCTATCTTCTGTTGTGTCTATCTATAAAACAACCCTGAGAAACTAAACAAGTGTGTTTATGCTGCTCTCAGGTGGGTCTTGTTGTTGTTTGGGGGTTTTTTTGTTTTGTTTTAAACTCTAATTTGATTTAAATAGCAAGAACGATCCAAAAAGTTATTCTTCTTGAGGAATTTATAAAGGAAATTTGCCTTTCAAGACTCAGAAAATTCACTGGTACAATTTAGGCTCTTTCGGCAAATATTTATGAAATATTTTACACAGTAGCTCTGTAAGCCTTTTGCATTGCAGAAGAATCCTAGTCTTCTCATGATTTTCTTAAGGAGAAACAACTATCTATCAACAGGCAGTATTTACAGGGGAAAGCGTATTTCTTCTGCCGTGCAATGAGACTGTATTTGGTCTGCTGCATGATGGCCATTTTAAGGTCACGTGAAATTTTTTTTGTCATTTGCATTGGATAATTGTTGGAGCTCCAAAGTGCCTGGATTTTACACGCTACGCCCACCAACTTTGCCAAACTCCTCCACTTTGCTGTTACATCTTTTACTTCTGTTTCCCATCTCTGGCCTGTATGTGTGCTACACGTAGTTGTGCGACTGTTGCATGTGTAGACATATCTGATCTGTATTTATGTGCCATTGGTACTAAAGGCTGAGAACCCAGAGGAGTGCGTATATTAGCCCTGGATGTCCAAGTCTGTCCTGGACACTAGGTTCTATCTCAAACATATAGCTGCTGCCTTTACAGCAGAACATTAAACACATAGATGATGTTATTATTTAGAACGGACTCCATTTCCAATACCTCAGACTGGAAAAATGTGCTTTCTAGGGATTAAGTCATTTATAAAAAAACTTCCTAAAGGGGAAGTGGGTTTGTGCTTATTGTTTTATTTCTCAAAGGATTATTAAAATGATTAAGTGCCGAGGCACTGATTTTGAGAGAGTGGCCAACTCGCTGAATGTGAGGCCCTTTCTGAGGTTTCTGGAAGAAGCCACCTTTTAAAAATCTTTATTTAATTCTAGCTGTGACTAGAAATTTTGTAACTATGACAACACTGTACCATCTGTATAACAGGATCCTGTTATAGTATCCATCTGGTAAGTAAAAGATTACTTCATCAAATCTTACATTTTAAAATCCAGGCAAGTGAAAAATGTGTTTACCCTGTGTGGTTTGAAGGACACAAGACAGCAGAAGAGCTGGAAACTTCCTGGACCAAACCAACAGACCATCAACATACACTAAGGCTCTGAGATGGTTAAATGGTTAAAAAGGAGCCATTACTTCATCTTTTGTTACCTTACACCTCCCTCCCATCTGAGCCTCCTGCTGGAGAGACCCATGTCTGCGAACAGCTTGATACAGAGCTGTGGTTTCAGAGAGCTGATAGGCAACACCTAAAGCAACAACAAAGCAGATGAGGGAAAATACTATGCTTTAAATATTATGCTATTAACTGTTTTGAATGAAATACAGAAATCTGAACTCTGGCTTTGTCATTTTTTCTATTCCCATTTATTGCTTGAAAGATCAGGCTAATGCTTACACAAAGGATTTATTAGTGAATTTTACAAGTGGATGAAAGCACTCAGAACAAGGAAAGGAATTTATTACACTGAAAAGAAAGTTGTGGGGGGAGGGAGAGAAGCAGAGAGAGAAGGAGAGCGAAACGGTTTTAAAGAGAGGCAATCTAGTGACTTTTTTAATTACTTCTGTGGAATTAAAATTAGTTTTTCATGTTTCTCAAAGAAAAATGAGACGGGCTCTATCCAAGCAGCAGGAAGGCTTAAATCTGCCCCGTATTTGACTATTAGTTCATCTCTAGTAGGAGAGAAAAAGCGTGGACATCCATGAGAGGGGAAAAGACAAATAAGTCAAGAGAAAAGGAAAAAAAAAAAACCCCACAACTTTCAGAGAACATCAGAGACTAGTCACAGCACAAAACCAACACCACCACCTCCCGAGGCTTACACACAAACCAGGATCAGCAAACAGCACTGCTTGGGGCACACAGGAGTGAGACAGCTCAAAAGCAGCCGATGACAAAGTGGAATCGAAAGGCTTGGCGACTTTCCCAGCCAGCTGTTTCAAGACCTTAAATCCAAATTCACCTGAAAATTCAAGCTTAAGTGAACTTCAGAATTCAGCAGGTTGATTCTATCTCAAATGCATAGGTTGAAAAAACAGTACTTTTCTACTAGCCAAGCTACATCGAGTTGTAATCTCATCAGGTGGTACACACTTACCACCTTGTATCCCCATTTTTTACTGAAATTATTAGAAATGGTTTTCATCTAGATCCAATGTCATAAATCTCCACAAAAATCCTGGTGCCTAAAGGCATGTTCTCCACTGTTCTCTCGTGCAGGAGCTGATGAGTTAGTGCTTTAAGAGCCAGAATGATGTAGCATTACTTCCAAGGCAGACTCAGGGCCTTATTCACAAACAAATTCTGCAGGCAAGGTACATTCTTTTCATAGTTTTCACGCACAAATTTTAAATTGAGTGGCATACACGTTCTTCAGTCTTGAATAAATACAGACTTCTCAAAGTTTGCTGGTAGAAGGAATCCTATCAGCTTGATGGGATACAGCAGTTGCAGTGATATGCATTGGTGCCATAAAGTTGGCTTCTCTGGTTTTCTCCTTGAAAGGCAATGAAATATTGCCCTCCATTTAGGACAATGGCTTGAGTACCCCTCCTCTCTTGGCTGCCTCTTCTTGTTTTCTCCAGCTGCGTGCCATAAATATTTTACATAATTGGTCTTACTCCTGCCATTCAGTGAAGGGAAGATACAGGTCTACTTCATTTCCTTTCAACTCACCTCCTGATTAAGATAGATGTCAAAAAGGGGGCTTGCTTAGCATGAATTAGCAGTGGTTTATCCATAGTAAAATGTTTAATCTATCACACATGCACCCACAAGGAACTCTTATCTCTGAGTTGCTTGCACCTTGCGTTCTCCCCTTGCACCCCGTCCTCATTCATCCAGCTGTCCACATGAAACCTGAAGAGGTGTGTTGGTACCAGTGGTTTTAGAAGGAAAGTAGTGACAAGAGAAGGGGAGACTCTCCCACTACTGGCCTTGAGCAATTTACTTCAGTGTCAGAGGAGGAGATAAAATCTGTTTACATTCCTGTTCCCTGGAAAGATCATGAGATTATTTAGATGATGTCTGGACAGTGCTTTGAACATTTAGAAGAGCCACATAATGCTAAGCATTATGATGAATGGTCTCTCCTTTCTTTTTAATACCCTAATTTTCAAATACATACAGGCAGCCAAAATACAGAGTTGAGTATGCCAGCAATGCTGGTGTAAATCCCTGGCATCACAGAGCATCAATATGCTCTTTCATGTGAAATTAAAACCTCCTCTTTGAGCATTAGTGGAAACAAAAGACAGGCACTCGAGTAGTCAAAGGAAAAACAGAAAATGGGAAGAGAGGTGATTGGAACAAATTGGACTGAGTTAACCTGTCTGCTCAACTCTAACCAAGGGGCAGCTGAAGAGAAACATTTCCTGCTCAGCTGCTATCATGTTAGCCACAAAAAACCCCATGAGGCTTACCAGCAGGCCCTGAACAATCAGATGCTAAGTTTGATACCCATCATTCATTGCATGCAGTTTCTATAGGATGTCTTCCACCTAAAAATCCAGTGTTGAAAGGTTCTGTGGCTCGCCCTTGTATAGCTCTCCTGGAGTGACCTGGGAGAAATCACCTTTTTTCTGCATTCCTCATATACAAACCCAGATATATACTGCAATATTTAAGTCAGTTTTGATGGTAAAGCAGCTTGAAATTTCCAACTAAAAGGTATTCTAGAAACATTACTAATATTAAAATGAAATACTCAATTTATTTTTGGTTTTAATGAAATGTTGTCCTAAATTCTACACCCATTAGCATGCAAACTGCTTTGACTTGCGTGTAGCACTGTTTCCAATTACAACCAGCTGATTTATCCAGTATGTAGGCTAGAGTCATGATAACACTTTCACTTGGCTTAACAATCCACCCATTTTGCAAAGTTAATAAAGTGCTGATAGTCCTCAATTATAGTCTAGTTCTATAGTTGTTCTTGTGTACCCAGGAAAAAAGAGGAAATTAGGTTCAAAATTACCTCCCTCTTCATCAAATTCAGTCTCCTTTTGCCACAAACAGCATTTCTGTATAATTATTATAGAATCCCTTTCATAATGCATCAAGTTCCCTCACTGCTCCTACCAGGAAATCTTCTAAGAACCTCATTAATCTCTTCAGACGCCTCCATCCAATTTCCAGCTTGTGCTTGGACAATTCATATCCTTTTGTTCTTATGTCGACATCTGCCTTCAGCTTTAAAGCTTTTCCCCTGCTGGTTTGTACCCCCCCAGCTCTATCTGTAGACAGAAATGATCCCACGTACTCCCACAGGTCCCTGGGAAAGCACCAAAGGGTTTCTCAGCTTGTTCGAGCAGAACGAACCACAAAGTAAACCCAGCAGCTCTAGAGACCAAAACAGACCAAAGCAGGAAAAACACAGTAACCAAGTTTTGCTGCATGGCTCCCTGGGACCTGCTGGTGCCAGAGGCCATGAAGGACGCAGGCAGCGAGCAGGATCTACCTGACCTTGATCTGTCTTGTTAATACTGAATCTGCTCGAACCCCTAAAGTACTTTTCTCCCTTTTCTGCCAGTGTTGTGCCAGGCATAAAGAAATCCCTGCTGCTGCTGTTGCCTGTGCTTGGGAATCTGCAGGGCAGACAATGCTGTTGGCATTCCAGCAGACCTGCACCAGAACTGTGATGGATTGCTGTCTGCAACATCAATTATGTCCTCAAAATAGTATGACATGTCCTAGCTGCATCTTGGTAACCTTCTGGCAGCCTCTTGTGACCAAAGGTGGGAAACAGATGAACATAGTCAGGACAAATAGCAGTGTAACCATGTGCTGGGGCGGTGTAGGGGGGAAGGTAATTTCCCACACGTTTGAAGAAAATAATCCCAAGGGATTAAAAAAATTTCACAACTTTTTTTTTTTCTTTATAAAATCCACAATAAAAACAGACCATATTAAGCAGAAATGAGCCTACCAGAACTTATGAATAACTTGCATTCTTCCACTGGAGTCCAGCCAGTTACCCTTGGAAAAAATTCCTGTTTACTTTGTAGTGAATGTGAGAGACACACAGTCTGCCAGAAGCTGTTACGACAGTAAAAACACAGCCAGAGGCTGTCACAAATGAGGAAATCACAGAGAAAGTTAATTTGTAGACTTCAAGGACAAAGATTAAAATAATATCTATTTTGTAAAAAGGTATTTACCGCAGAGAAGACTTGAGTTTACATGAAAGCTCTTCTAGTTCAAAGGCAAATTTCAGATACTTCTTCAATAGTTAGCTTGTTTTTAAAATTTTATTAAGATTTAAAAAGAAAACCTCTTTCCTTCTTGTTCTCAGTTTGGCCGAGATGCATATTTTGCCCTACAAGTGCATCTTTCTCCCACAAAGCCTCAGACAGGATGGTTGCATTAGGAGTTCACATGCCAGTGTCCTTGCTCAAGGCACCTCCTAAAATCTTGGGGGATGATTAGACACACTTGCTCTTCTGGCTCTTTAGCAGTTTGATCCTAGGGTGAGTCCGACATAAATTATGCCCTAAACTGTAGGCCTGTAATTTTAGAAATCACAGAAAACATGTATTTCCAGTACCCACAAGCCTGAATTCTGAGGCCTGATTAAAATGACAAGCTCATTCAAGAGGAAAAAGAGGGTAATGTGTAGCCCTCACAGCTCATGCATTTTTGTACTGTGAGTGTAGATTTATTCCTTTCTGATCTTAACCAAGGTGAATGCATTTTTTTTATCAGTTTCCATACTTTTGTATGCAGTATCTGTATTCCTCCTTTCTTGGCAAAGCTTAACGTAAACCAGAAATTAAGTATAAATGCACTTTCTCATGTTCATTTACAGTCTTAATTCATCTTTTCATTGAACTTATCTTCTATAAGCAACTTTCCTCTTCTCCCACAAACTAATCAGAGGCTCATGATCTACAGATGTCTGCAGTCTCAAATCAGTCACGTGCACCCCAGCTGTCATAACTTCTTTCTGTCTCTGATATATTTTCCTATTGTCTACCTCATTCCTTCAAAGCACATCTTCTAGTCTTTGCTGTTTTGCTTTTATACTTAAGACCAAGAACATGTTTAAGTCTTTTCCTGAACCAGAATCCAAGAACTGGTGACCCGATAACCTTGTAACGGTAGTAAAAACAGGAGACAAATATCACCTCAAAGAGATACTTGAGCATATCTGGCCTTGTCAGAAACAGGAAATACCAGGAGTCTTACGTAAAAGATTTCTAACCTAAATTTGCAGACCCAAGGGGCTAGAACAGCTTAAATATGGTTCAGATAAACATCCAAACTTTCTGATGATTATCCAAACTCTGAGAATCTGGAAGTTTTGAGGTTCACTCATCAGCACTACCTTGAGTACATCCTGGAAGCAGCCTGCACCTTGAAGACAGCAGTGATAAGGCTATGCTCTTCGGAAGCCAAATGCAAAAGCATTAATTAGATCACGTTGGTAGGAAGCTATGAAACAAGTGATGCTGTAGAGATTGCCAAGTGGCTCGGGAGAAATAAATCAGAGTTTATAAATATCTTCAGAGTAGGAATATTGGTAATTACTCACTGTCCTAGAAAATGCAGGATCTTTATGACAAGAAAGAAAACATTTTGAGCACCTGCTTGTAAAAATTTCTTAGTCAAAGGGGAAAATTTACCTGTAGAAATTCTCCTTCCTTCCGCCCCAAAGGAGGTGGCTGATGACTGCACAGCTAGAGAACAAGCTAGCACATCACCAAATGTGGGAATAACCACTGCTGGTGGTTCAACCAAGTGAGGACAGGAGTAACTCTTTTTAAAGCTGCTGTATTTATCAAGAGCTTGTGTAAACAGGGACATTCGAGAAATTAATTTTTAAAGCAGATTAATAAAATCTCTATTCAGAAGTCAAGTAACTTTAATTTGACTTTGGAAATGAAGCCAGCTATATCAAATTAAGGCCAGTTTAATTCTGACTATGATTAACCACCCGGAGGCTTAATGCAGTTTGACTAATCCATGTTAAAATCACATTTTTAGTTAATTTAGATTATTGCTTGAGTGTTCCTGCAAAGGCGAGTCCTAAATCTCACCAATATTAATTGGTCAAAATAGAGGAGGCCTTGCATTTAAGTGGTCTTTCTCCATCTGTTTCCTAACATCTTAACTTTGAATTCTGTTCAACATGGTGCCTTAAAACAGCAAATAAACATTTTAGGCTGCCATGGGCAAAAACCTGTTGTTTTTTTGTAAAATTACTCAAAATAATTAAAAGGGAATGTATTTTCCATCTGGTTGGTACACACAGCTGGTTGAAGGACCTCTGCAGAGACCCTGAGAATTCCTGGGGAGATTGGTGAGTTGGGGGTAAATGCAAATAGACCAATTATGATCTGTAACAAGAGAGTGAAGGAAAATGTCTCCAGGTCCTTGCACAGCTTCTTATTGAAAAAAAACACCACCTGAATATCTATTCAGTCTCAACAACTGACTTACTGTTTTTTTGTCTTTAGAGAGCAAAATAAACTCAACATGAGCTGGCAGTGTGCGCTTGCAGCCCACAAAGCCAACCGTGATCTGGGCTGCATCACCAGCAGTGTGACCAGCAGGTCGAGGGAGGGGATCCTGCCCCTCTACTCCGCTCTGGTGAGACCCCCCCTGCAGTGCTGCGTCCAGCTCTGGGGGCCCCAGGACAAGAAGGACATGGAGCTGTCAGAGCAAGTCCAGAGGAGACCACAAAAATGGCCAGAGGGCTGGAGCACCTCTGCTATGAGGACAGGCTGAGAGAGTTGGGGTTGTTCAGCCTGGAGAAGAGAAGGCTCTGGGGAGACCTTAAAGCACCTTCCAGTCCCTAAAGGGCCTACAGAAAAGCTGGAGAGGGACTGGTGACAAGGGCAGGGAGTGACAGGACAAGGGGAATGGCGTGGAGCTGAAGGAGGGTCGATTTAGATTAGACGTTAGGAAGAAATTCTTTACTGTTAGAGTGGTGAGGCCCTGGCACAGGTTGCCCAGAGAAGCTGTGGCTGCCCCTGGCTCCCTGGCAGTGTTCAAGGCCAGGCTGGATGGGGCTTTGGGCAACCTGGGCTAGTGGAGGGTGTCCCTGCCCATGGCAGGGGGTGGGACTGGATGGGCTTTGAGGTCCCTTCCAACCCAAACCATTCTATGATTCTGTGATTCTGAAAGTCTTGTCACATACTCACTCAAGTCTTCCTCAAGCTAACTCTATTAGCAAGGGACACTGTCTCTGAGAACCTTTTTTTCTCTCTTCCAGCTTACCAGTAGTAGCACTCATAAACCTCATGTATCACCATCAAACCACTGATATACCAATGGATCTATATATTCCCACTCATTTCATGGACTTCAGATAAGGTCTTTTGAATTTGCTAGATACTGTTTACAGGCCCAAACTGTCAAACCTGAATCAAAAGTGCTCTAGTCTGGAGCTCCTCTTGCCAGCTAACGCTTTTAATGAGCTAAAAGCAATCAGCAGCACGGCCTCATCAAAACTTCAAGAACTGCATGTCCGACCACACCTTTGTCTATTTTTCCCCAATTACACTAATTGGTCTCCTAGGGGATATTGACTCTACCTTCACACCTTGCTTGCTTTTCCTTGCAGGCATGACAGCACTGCTACTAAATCATGAATGCAGTCAGCTGTTAAAAGGCTGGTATTCCCCTTCCCTTCTGCTGCACTTTCTTTCCCATGCTGGACTCTCATAGTGTCATTCAAAACAAGCAAACTGTCCATCACAATGCATTACCTCTCAGATTGCCCAGATCAGTGACCATCCTTAAATAACCCTAATTACTGATTATGCCCCTTTCTAGCATCCCTTTAGAAAGAAACAGCATTTATAGTTCTCGTAAGTCAGGGTTTTATATGCCAGCCCTGCTGGATTTAATATTTCCTCAAAGATGATTGAGAGAAACAACACACTATTTATAGAAAAACTGTTGCAGGGTTTTAACAGGCTCTCACGCAAAGCCATTGTTTTGCTTTCTTATTTGTTGTCCCTATGGAACTACAAGCCCCTGCTCCAAATTACCCACTCACATCTATTCATATGCAGCAATGAATTTCAAGACACCATAGCTGGCTGCTAGCGCCAAAATGCTGTAAGGACATTTACTGCCATTTGGAATATTTTTACTTCAAAGGAAAGGATTAATGAAGATTATGGAAATGATCCTCAATCTCTGCATTTCCATTGACCTGTTTTCCCCCCACATATCACATAATGATTTGTTAAACTACGTGTTAGCTATATGATAGAATTTTTTAGTGCAACGCAGAGTGGGCAATACAACCTTCCAGATGTACGTATTGCTTCAAACGTAAAAACTCTTTTGAAGCTCTAGTCCAACATCCTTGGCACTCAGACCCACTGTCCTGGACTGGCATAGCACCACTTGAGGCAATATAAGCTCCCTCAGCCTTTCTGCAGACCAAACAAATGTATATCAATGCCAACGCAAAGCACAACTGCTAGCACTCCATCTGCACTAGTTGAGGAATACATTTGCTTGCACAGGTTTGCTCACGTCTGGCCACTCTCTGAGCTGCAGATCCAATGTGAATCCACGTTAGTGCCTTTACATAACCATGGGGATAGTAGGAAATGAACAGAGAGACAAGAAGATAACTGTACTATGATAATGCATCGAAACACATGAAAGAAAGACAATTTAATCGATCAGATCAGCAATGACAATGGCAACAATATGCAAACTTTTAATCTTATTTCAGTTCTTAAGAGTATCTTGAAGTTTTGTGCCACATTACCTATATTGATGCTACCTACTCTACCTATCCGTATTGACCTCACCTTAACCTACATTACCAAACCTTTTATTTAAGAACATGAAGTAGGTATCAAATCCTGATTACTTGCAGAGTCTTTTGATGCTTGAGAGTAGTCAAACAGTGGCACAACTCACCTGGAGAGGTTGTGGAGTCTCCATGCTTGGAGATACTAAGAACTCAACTGAGCCTTATCTATGCTTGACTTGCTTTGACCAGATGACCTCCAGAGATCCTTCCAGTTTGTCATTTTCATAGGATCATTCAGATTGGAAGGGACCTCAGAATGTCTCTGGTCCAAACTCCTGTTCAAAGCAGGGTCATCTCTGAGGTCAGACCAGACTGCTCAGGGCTTCATCCAGTACAGTCTTGAAAATGTCAAAGGATGGAGATTGCAGAACCTCCAAGGTTTGATTGTCCTCACGGTGGAAAAGTTACTCCTTATATCCAGTCTGAACCTCTCATATGTAAGTTATGCTCCTCCCACCATGCACTACAGTGACAAACTCCCTCTTCTCAGTAACCTCCTCATAGGTACTGGAGGCTGCTGTGACATCTCCCCCCCCCCCCCCGCCAAGCTGTCTATTCTCCAGGTTGAGCAACCTCCATTTCCTCAACTTCTCCTCACAGAGCAAGTGCTCTAGCCCTGAGCATCTTGGTGGTCCTCCACTGAACTCACTTCAGTTTACAGTCTTTGTTTCTGCTGTACCAGGAGCCCAAAACTGGACACAGTATCTGGATGTGATCCACTGAGTGCTGAGCAGAGGGGGGATAACCCCCACTGTGATCTGCTGCCCTTAATGCTGCCAGGGCACTATGGACTCCCCTCAACTTGCTGTCTCCAAACCCCAGCCCGTTTCCTGTAGAGCTGCCCCCCAGCCAGGCATGCTCAGGCTAGATCGCTGCCAAAGACTGCTTTCCCAGGGGCAGGGCTTTGCACTGAACTGAATTTCATAAGCTTCACCTCAGCCCAGCCCTCCAGGCTGTCCTAGCTCACTCTGAGTTGCAGCCCTGCTCTCAGGCTATCTCCTGGTACCCTCGGTTTGATGCCATTTGCAAACTTGATGAGACTGCTCTCCATAGCTTCCACCAGGACATTGATAAAGATGTTAATCAGAACCGGTCCAAGGACAGATACCTGTGGTACTCCACTTCGTATCAGCCTCCAGGTAGAGAACCAACTATTAACCATGTCCCTTGAGGCTGATTATATAAGTAGTTTTTCAGATGGATGGACAGCCAGATGGGTAGACTGTAACTCCTATTCTGTGTTTCAATGAACAATTTACTCTTTCATATAACACAAAAAGGTTTTCATTTCCTTTTTCAGTGTATTCTGGAATATGCTCGTCAAAGGACATTGGAATCATTCAGATGTGCAAATGTCCTCAGTATGCCAGTCAGTGAAGTCAGTACCAATTTTGACAGAATTATTTAATACAATTAATGCAGCTGATTTTATTGCTGTAGTGATATGGAAGAGTTCAAGAAATTATGATGAAAAATTATTTGCCTGAGAAAATAATTAGTTTGGGATGGTTTTTTTGCTTGATTGATTGATTGGAGGTTTTTTTTAAGATCAGCTGTAAATAGAGCAAGCACTGCTAGCACAACTGGTAGAAACCTAAAGGGAAAGGTTGTGGGAAAATCTGTGTCAGGACTGCCATATACCCACATAATTTGAGTTATAACCAGTCTTTTAGATATGCTAAGTTGTGTAGGAAAAGAGTAGAAAATGTTCCATCACTTATTTTCCCCAAGGCCTGTTTATTTTCATCACAATATCAAACTTGAAAAAACAGATTGTTTGACTTACTTACCCAGTCAGGTAGCAGACTGTGGTGATATACTGTGGAAAAGGAAATCCCCCTTTCCCTTGCTTACTTACTAATATGTTTGATTAGTCAAATACAACAGGACTTACTTGAATACATTTGACGTAACAAATACAGATAGCATATTGTGCAGAACTGCCTCACTTCCAAACAAGCAGAATGGGGGTGTTGTGCAAATTCATGCTACACTATTTGAAAAGCTACTTACATTCCTTAAATAAAAAAACAATTTTTAGATATCTAAAATTAGGTATAAGTCATCTCATCCACCGAACCAAAGTCTTCTTAATCAGTAAATGAGGTTACCTGGACTTTGCCGGGGTGATACTTAGGCTCTATTTTGTTTAAATGTAGATGTATTTGCATTTCAAAACAACTCATTAAGTCTTATCACATTTTGCTGCAATTGCAAGTACAGCAGACAAGTTTAAAAATAATTTTATGTGCTAACATCTATTTTGGAGGGATTTTCAATGGCAGATGAGTTTCCTCTCAATGGAAGATGAATTTCAAATGCCAGACAGTGTGCCTGTATTTGGTAAGTGTTTCTCCTTTCATTTACTTGGTTTCAAATAATATTTTTACCAGGATATGTATACAGCACCTTACTGGTAGGAACGGTTGCAAATACACTCTCACTGCCAGAGGAAAAAGATGAATCTGTTGGAGAATCTTAATAGCGTCCCATACAGCTAGTGGGCAAAACTGGCTACGTGCCTAACTATTGCAAGGTGAAGATTTCATCTAGTGCAGAGACAGCCACGTTATCCGGTACTTCTTTCTTACACGTGCTCTGTGCCAGCCAAGGGCACTCAAAGCTTGGCCCTGCCTCATGGTTGTGTGATCACAAGCTTGATACACAAACGCAAGCTGGCTTTTAATTTCTGGTACATAAGAAACTGAATGAGCAACTTTTTTGTCCCTGCCAATCAAGCCTTATGTGTCCTGCAATTACAATTGACAACAGACAGAAAATTGCAGTGACTAAATCCCAGAAGCTGGTGCTTTTCTACTTTTAAATTAGTAGTTTAGTGGATTAAGGTTAAACATTTGCCTATTGCTGGATCACCCTGAAAGTAAGTTAAACACTGGCTTAGGGAAGAGCCCTGTGAGTAGCTAAGCAAACATAAAATCTGGAACTAAACCTTGTTTCGCAGGTACAAAGAGACCAGAACTACTCAAACAAAACTCCTACACCCACAAATGAGCTTCTCTGTGTTTTGTTAGAAGTGCCATGTGAGAGTATGCAAAGAAAAGTGCTCGTGAACATTTTGCACATGCAAATCCAGCCCAGCTGAAGAGCTGACTTTTGATCTCTGGTAGCAGAGCTCTTGTGCAATACACACGTCTGCATCCCTCCGGGTCTTGGAGCCACACTACCAGATTTGCCTCAGTTCCTGCCAGGGGTTCTTTGTGCTTCAGGCTCTTTGCCCAGCCTGTGCTAAAAGCCTTATTTCCACCTCAGAAGCATAGAATTGGATTTTGGTATGCAAAGGCTGAGGAATGGTTCTGTTTCCACAATAAGATGGGAAGAGGGAGAGGTATGGAGAGACAAAGGGAAAAACTTAGAGTTGGACTGCTGATCCTGCTGCCAGGAAGAGATACAGAAGTGGAGGCAGATCCTGCACTACACACCTCACTTCCCTCCTTCCAGGGCAGCAGCCATCCTGTAAAGTAACCAGGCAGGCCACAGCAATCATGCTGCTTATAGTCAGCTGTTGCCCCAAATGATTAAATACTTTCCCAGTGATACAGCTTTCTGTGGGGAGACAAAAGCCACATGCTTCTCAGGATTGTGTTATGCTTCTTGTTCTTTGGTCTGACATCTCCTTCCTGCAGTAGGAAGGCATCCAATTCAAAGCCCAATTCAAAGTCCTTTGTGCAAAGTCCTTCCTCAACACGCTGGCAGTCATTACACGCTGTAGACAACAGACATCCTCCATTCTCTTGCACCAGTATTAAGAGAAAGCACAGTTTAGAGAACACTTCTCCATTTGCATTTTAACTCTCTTTCCTTCCAAAAAGCTGTCAATACTCCAATTAACTTTTTCTCTGCCTGCTATTTACCCCCGTCTGTTAGGGCAGAACAGAGATTCATGGCTGACTGTTACTTACAATGAGTAGAATTACAGGAAAAGTTGCCATGATCTGCAGCAACTTTGAAAGCAGGACCGATAAGCTAGAGCTATCTGGTGTCTGGCAGCCTTCAGAACAGATGGAGAGAGGAAACATTTTAGGACAGGTCAGAGAGAGAACAACTAAGGCAACAGGAGCAAGAGGAAAAGGTAACAAAGTAATATAGGCAATAGAAGTTTAAAACTAGAAATTCAGGGGCTTTTGTAATTCATATCATCATGACTTCTTTTGTCTTACGTGACTCTCATCTGGATTTACAGGATCCAAGAGTGAAGTACTGGGGAGGAGACAACCCTAGCCCTGAATAACTGAAAACAAAAGTAACAGATATCAAGGCTTTGCCGATTCAGCAAGAAGGCATGAAATTCCTCTCTTTCACTATTAAAACACTTACTCAAAATAGAACTATTAAGAGCTAAAAGTAAGGATATTAGTGCAACTAGGATACATTGACAGCCCTCATTGAACTTATACTCTCGTTTAGTCTTTAAAAAGTGTAGGAACAGGAATGTGCAAACTATAAATTGCAAAGCCAGCATCTGCAAACCTTCCCTCAAGGTTCCTAATTGCTCTCTGATTCAACGAGATATGTCGCTCTTTTTATTTATTATTTGTGAGTATTCAGGCAAACTGACTGGTATTAGCACATGCTTGGGGAACGGCCTTTTTTCAGTGAGGTGTTGGCATATTTCCGTTTTGTTTTTAGGAGGTCAGTGGTTTGGGACTGGACTGAAACATTTCAAAGGCAGCATAAACATTTCTTTTCTTTCAAATTATCCTCAGGGAAAAATAACAGTCTGGCCATTGCACAATTTTAAGAGTTACAGCCTTACTTCTGCCAGCACTTTCATCCATGACTTACTTTTACACTAACGACAGTACAATTCCACAACCCTCAAGGTGCAGCTCACCACCTCAAAATGATCAGAAATTGCTTTGTAGCTCCAGGACCAAAGGCGGGTGCTGTTTCAGAGCATGTACATATAACACAAGGAGGACAATTAGTGCTATGGAAATAGTCTTCAGAGCCTGTAGATTATTAAAGAGTACAGTAATGCTCCAGGTCATTGACTTTATATATAAAGATGTACTGTGTTTTAATTGCAAGTACATAACCAGCACTCCCCAAGAAGACACTGCAAACACAAAGACAAAAGGGGATGAACCATGTTTTAAGCTCTCTCCTAAAATGAAGTGATATTATTAACATTATTATCAGAAGATGCACTAAATAGCCTAGATCCACCAAAAATAGATATTCAGGCACGTCTCTATTTCACCTCAAGAAAAAGATAGCCTAAAACATGAAAAACGGGACTAACTTCCCCTAGGCAAAAACCATGCATGTCCATTAACACTGTGCACGGTAACCTGAAGAGAAACTGAGCTAGGTCACCCTGGTACAGCTCTGACTTAGGCTACCTCCTTCCATTTCTGTTAAAATGCTTTATTATAAGCACTGTGCTAATAAAATCCTTTTGAGTTATCTGAACAAATCTCCTAATTTGTTATTAGGTCACTAAAAGGAGAGAATTAGACCACCAGGATATTACTTACTTTATCTGACATCCAAATAACTGAGAGAGAGATTACTTCATAGATGGGTGGAGAGTGGCTTTAGGTCATCAGAAAGCCAAACGCGCCGCAAGGAGCGATAGCTCTTTTGAGACCTTTGCAAACCTACATCCTGCACTCCTCCCCACTGACGTCATACCAACGTGCAAGGGCTCAAAGCCATGCCTTAAGCCATCATTACTCAGCCCTTGGCTCACAAAACCTCAGAAAACAGTGGCAGAACAGAGCGAATTTCTCAAGACAAGTACTGAGGGGGAGGTAGAAGGAACCAAGCACATCTCCCTTATGTATTTCACACATCCAGCCATTTTGCAGTTAAGTTTTTATTTTGTAAAAGCAGTCAGGTTGTTCACGTAAGTGCTAAGCTCTTTACCAAACTCCTTCAGCTACAGCTGAATACAAAGCACCTGGAATTATAAGAGATTGAGAGAGGCAGCTTTCTGCCATCCTGACAAGGTTGCTCTGAAGCGCTGGCTATACTGTGCACCAGGCCTGTCTCTCTTGCTTTCAGCAAGATCAGGTCTGTCTCTTCCACTTGTGTGTCACAACGCCCTCCTCCTCACATGCTACCAGCAGCATTACACCCTAGTGTTAAAACACTCTGGTGTTAATACACCTTCTAGCTACTGCAGTGTTTCTTGCTTTTCACCTGCTCCCAGTTTTTGAACACAGAATCTCAATTTCATTGAAAAAAATTATTGTAGCCTCATTGTTGAAGACATGAGCTTGAAAATAACAACATAAAAAGATATAGGACTTACATTGTTGTTGAATTAGCAGTCATAACTCTGAGCAATGGGCTGCAGAAGTACTTCTCCTCCATGTAGGGGATAAACACAAGCTGATTTCTGAGGTGCGCATTGTGATTGCACCTGGAAGAAGATATTTTCCTATGGTCATCATTTTCTTTAAAAAGGGGAAAGTTATGAATGAGAATAGGTGTGTCATTTATAAATCGATTAAGCCAATTTAAATTCTGTGCTGCAAAAAAGGCATGTACGCACCTTTCCCAATTCCTGCCTTCAGAGCTGGTCCAAGTCAGTTGATCCATCTGCTAACTAACAAGAGAAAAAAATACAAATTGCTTTCCAGTCAGATCAGCTCCCTCATCTGGCTGGTAATGAAGTCACATAATAGTGCTGCCGACTCAAGAAGAGGCATGACTAGCAAGTTTAGAGAGAGCAAACTTCCGATCTATTAAGACAATTGTAACAATGCATGTTCAGAGCATCCTAGAAGGTGACTTATTTTGCCCGAGCTTTGCTTGAAAAGTCCAGAAAGAGTCACTTGGTCTCTCTCCCCTGAAGAGGAACCCAGGAAAAAAGGATATATATTACTGAAGACCAGAATTAGCGTTTGAGATATTCTACATGTTATTTGGAGATACAGAGCCAGGGAGTATCTGGAAATGAGAAAGTAAATGTGACATGAACTGGACAGCGAACTGGGAGGAAAGGCCTTTGATCACAGGTGCTAAAGAGCTACAAAGAGAGTATGCCAGGAGAGAAAAATGTCTGAAACTGTCCCCAGCAAAGACAGAGCATGCTGGATAGAAAAGTACTGGCCAAGTGAGGGTGTACCCCACCCCTCCAACTCAGCCTAATTGATTCACTCGCGCCTTGGGAACAGCTAATTCAATTTGAAACTGGCTGTTATCTGTCATGGACCGAAATTATTCACTCAAGCTACCAAAACATATTTTATATTCTACACAATTCTAGTCTATTTGTATCATATAAAAGGTCTTAGGACCTCTTATAGAAGCCTAGATTTCAGAAAAATGCGAGCAGAGCCCTGTATCCCTAGAAAACAAGTTAACAATATTTTTCAGCATATTCAGTGAATATTATTGCCAGCACTGTGAAGTCTGCTTTCTGCAACTTGGGGAAAAAAAAAAAAATCAGGCATAACACAAAATAGGAAGAAACAAAGGAAACCATAACCACACATAAACAGCCTGAACTTCCTCCTCCTTCCCTAGCACGGGGCTTTGTTTTTCCCCTCACAACTGTTCAGATGTTACAAGAGGTCAGAAAGTCAGCTATAAATCACCTGAGTTCTCAGGCAGCTGAAAGTGGAGTAACTCACTGCTCATCTCTGCATTAGAAAGCAGTGAATACCCTTTTTTTTCAAGCTGAATTTCACAAAGTGCAGTAAGTCAGAGCCTGAAGAGGTCTAGAAACAGTCCTGCTGGTGTCAGTAGCTAACCTCCTATTGATTTCACTGGAGAAAAGACTGTATTCAAAATATAGTTTTATATTCTCCCCAGCGTTTCCTCACATGAGGAATGGTTCAGCTCAGCCAAAGCATTCTGTTCCGCAGCAGAAAATGTGGCAGATCCCATGGGCAGAGCAGAGCCAGGAAAACAGAAGTCTTTGGGGGTGAGGGGAAGGGTAGGAAGAAGAAAGAATAAAAGGAGAAAAAAAAAAAAAGGATTTCAGGTAACAAAATAGGCAGGGAGAAAGGAGTCCAGTATATTATCTAGGGCAACAGTTACTGCACCATGTGTGATTGGTAGCATACATCTCACATTCAGCTAACAAGAGCTGTAGTTATTCTTCTCCTTTACTTCTGTTACCTCTGCATACAGTAAATCCCACTCAGGAGAAAAAAAAAAAATAATAGTGCTAGTGTATTTCAAAACACCTTAATAACGGGCAACCACATCAGCAGGAGATGTTGTTAAGCTGAAGGAGGGGAGACTGAGATGAGATGTGAGGCAGAAATTCTTCCCTGTGAGGGTGGTGAGGCCCTGGCAGAGGTTGCCCAGAGAAGCTGTGGCTGCCCCTGGCTCCCTGGCAGTGTTCAAGGCCAGGCTGGATGGGGCTTTGGGCAACCTGGGCTAGTGGAGGGTGTCCCTGCCCATGGCAGGGGGTGGGACTGGATGGGCTGTGAGGTCCCTTCCAACCCAAACCATTCTGTGATTCTGTGAAATCTGGAACAAACCCAGCTCTCTACTGGAAAATATTTCAAGCCCTGTCAAGGCTAGTATGTGTAACACTTGTCTTTCATTTACCATAGATGCAAGACATCAATAAATACTTTTACAAAAGCAGCTACTTGAAATAAATGACAGAAAACCCTTAGGCCCACGTGAGTCCATTTGGGAATTTGAAGCTTGCAGATAAGCAGCTTTGCTGGGGACACAGATACATGTGTGCATATACAGTACACAAACATGTCAGCTTATACACATTTGTGTGCAAGACTGGTACATATGTGACAGAGATAAGGAGCTGAGTGAAGAAGTAGTTTGAGAAGAATGAAGCCTTATACAACTGTAGGACCACCTGCAGTATGACCTTGAAAGAGTGGCTCAATGCTCTGTTATGGATCAGTAAGGCCAGCTGAAAGAAAAAACCAAGAAAATGATCCTCCAGCACTCTGGAAAATGGGGCTTATATATACCTGGATGCAACCTGGGTAGTTCATGAGGATGTACCTGACTTGATCACAAACTTCTTCCACATCAGAGAATCTGTGAGATCCTCAATTCCATCTGCTCATGCCAAAGGGTTAACAAGTCCTCAGCTGTGTTGGTTATATCTATAGAACATGAAGGATTTCAAACACCTGTGTAGTTTCACTGAAATGAGTAGAAAGAGGTGGCTGGTTCTTCACAGCCTTGTGTTTTAATTGCCTGTAGAAGGTCCTATCATGCGAAAAACGTTGAGCAATTCACCTACTAGTATATAAACACTTATTCCAGGTAAAGAAATGCAGCAGGCAGGTAAGTAACAGTTTGATTTCATCAACATAATCCTCACTAAATTATTGAGCTCTTTACCTTAGAAACTCTATGGGTTTAGCTGGGCCTGATACACAACTGCAGAAGAAGGATATATGCCTCAATAAAAAGCAAGTCCACATGTTAGATGACTTGGTCATTACTTTGCAATGCATAGAAACCTTTCAATATATTATGAACCAGTATTTCTAATTTTGCGCCAGAACAATGGGAGACTGAGTTTGCCTACAGCAACTGATGATCCACAGAGATTCCTCTTTATGCAGTGCATGTTCTTGCATTGTCTAAACACAGTGAGAAAACAGTCTAATGTGATTTCAGACCCCTGCCCCTTTCATCGCTAACCTAGAGTTGTTTGTGTATCAAAAGGAAGAACACACAACGTGCACTCAACCAGAGAGAGCTGAACTGCCTGCAGCCAAAATACAAAAGATTGGATATATAATTTTTTTTGGTAGTATAATCATTCTGTCATGTATAATGGATGCACAGGCATAGTTTAGGCTTTTGAAAACCTAAAGCAAAGCTTTACTTTATTCCTGTAAATCTCACAGGCTTCAAAATGAAGCATTCTCTTCTGTCAGCAGCACAATGCTTAGCAATGAAATTCCACGGCCCAAATAGGACTTTGAGGCCTTAATTATGCTTTAAAAACAGATTGTCATTAATGATTTTGTTATTTGGGGGGCATATGAGATACAAGAGCTTTAATACATCCGTAACCCCATAAGGGGGGTGGGAAGGAAGGGACTGAACAACAGATTACCCCAAAATTCTATTTTTTTCAGATGCATTTAAGACTGAAAATTTCTGAAGATCTGAGAGTGGAGGAGGCTTAAAGGTGTTGTGGGCTTGTGGGGATGGGTACAAAATATCTGGATGTGGAAGGAACTGGTTGGTGTATTCTCCTAAGGAATTAATTAGGCAATCCTTATCAGTGTGCTTGAAGTGGAGAAGTGGTGAAGGCGATGGAGAGTCAGGGCTTTTTGCGTAGTTGTGGAGCTTGGACGGAGGTGGAGGAGGCAACACAAAGGTTACAAGAAGAGATGCTGTAAAGTCCCTCCCTAACCAAAGGGAATAATCAGGCTCAAAATAAATGAATGGATAAAAATATTTTCTATAAAAAGATTTTGTTTTCTGCCTGACAAGACTGTATATGGCTCATAAAACCATATATCAAATTACCTCCAGTATGTGGCTTCATTTTCTTCACAAGATAAATAGAAATGTTGTCAGACCTTTTTTACAGAAAGGGAATCATGGCAAAAACAGACCAGATGACATGCCCAGCGTCAGCCATGAAGTCTGTGGCAGAGGTGGGAAAGGGTCAGAGTCCTCTCTTTTTTCGATGACATAACTGCAAGATCACAGTTGCTTTCTTAAATGAAAATCATATTTTCATAGTGATGAGTCTGGGCTGCAGTGCCCAAATTGTGATCAAAGCTTTGGATGCCTGGCATCTAGAGCATTCAAAACATTGTTTCAGCATGATTCATTACAAAGGAAGAGACCAGACACCATACTAGGATCCAGATTTTCAGTTTTTGAAGAGGTCAGTACTAAAATGCTGGTTCTGACAGCACCTGCCTAAACTTTAGGCCAGGTCCCCTTTGCGCCACCATTACCTTCAAGAGATACAAGCCCTCAAAACCAATGACAAAATCCCATATGCTTGTGACCTGGTTGTAAGACAACCCAGAGGTCTATAACCTCCTAGGTCATAGGCCTTCTACTGCTTGTTGTGCTTGGTGCTTCTCCTGCGTTTGCTCTTATTTTGAGCAAGCACGGTCCAGTAACAGCACATACACAGCTGTAATTTCAGCCCTGATGAGTTTTTAGGCTCAGGAAGGTAGGTATGAAATTCCACCAGCACAGCCACTACAAGATTATCCAGAAGAGGGAGTGCATAGCATACATACACATAAAGCCGGATTTTGCCACGCTATGTCCTCATTGCAGAGCACAAAGGATCTGCAAACATCCAGCTCAGTTTTAGACTCTGCCTCACACTCAGTGCTGCATACAGCTCAGTGAAATACCTACTGCACAGCTCATCCAACATTGTATCACTCCTCTCTGCTGTGTGTTTGAGATTTTCTTGGAAGTTTGTAAATTAAAAAATATTTATTTTTACTTTTTGATAAGCTTGTTTTACATATTGGCTTGCTAGTCAAAATTAATTTCTCAAGCTACAATTTAAGTGAGTTTGGTTCCAAGCCCCTTACAATTGTTCTTGCTCCCTGACTTGATTAGTAACTTGTAAGAAATGTTGCAGAATGCAAATTCAGAGTTAATTACTCAGACTTATTCAAGAGTGAAGTTTATAAATTTACTTTCTGTGAACAGTGGAGTTTTTCCAAGTAGAACTTCCACTTATGGTTATCTGGTTTTGTAACAACAGACCAAAACGTTACCTAGACAGCGTTGTAGGTGCCCTTGACAATTAAAAATGCAGTCGAGCACATGAACAAAGCCACAGGCAACCACCATGTACAGTAATAAACCAGTTAGACCTAGATTATGAGAAGGAAGCAAGAAATGGGCAGGCAAGTTTATAAAGAAAACAATTCTGATTATGTTTTCATGTTTTTCTTAATTTCTACATTGAGACATGTCCTCTCCCTCCCCCTCAACACACGCTGCTCAATATCCTGCTGAATTACATTCTTTTTATATTGCACTAAATCTTTGACCTTGGTTTGATTTTTTTCCATTTTGCTTATCTTCATCCTTCTCTCTAGTTAAGAAAATACCACAAGACTTAATTTTGAAAGAAGTATTGAAAGGCTATATTAACTTTGTTTAGCTCCCAGTAACAGTATAAATAGTAATAACAGGATTCTTTAAATGATTATTACATGTTTTTATGGGCGTTCCTTACCTAACCTCGCTCTTTTTTTTTTTTTTTATGTCTTTTACAGATTATCAAGAGTTAGTATTCTGTTGACTTTCGTTATTCATTAAAAATGAAGTTCAAGGTCACTGTAGCTACAACTGATAAATACATGTTGTTATTATGGTTTTGAAAATAAATAACATCCATTGTAGTGCAGTGAGTAGGATTTTAAAAAGAAAAAAGTTGAAAGAGACTTCCTGCCTGTGCTGTATTATTAAGCAATTCTATACAAGTGGGTTAAAAAGAAAGTCACCGCTGTAATTTAAATTATCAGCACAATATACTGCTTTATCTTGCTCAACTTGCACCCTCTTTCTACAGAGAAATCAAAATAGCAAGTACAGGTAAGAACTCCTGCTTATCTTCAGCCAGGTAAATAACTGAGGAAATAATCAGTACTAACTCGCAATTTATTAACATTGTTTCAGCTCTGTTATCAAGCCCTGAAAGTGTAAGGCCCAGGTCCAGACCAGATTCCCCCATTCTCTGACTACACGAGGAACAGAAGGAGCCCAAGACACAGCCTGACACGGTGGGCAGCAGCAAAGAGGAGGAATTTCTTATAATGGTCCTGATTGCAGAAGATATTTACTTGTTTAGGAGACTGGGAGAAGAGGCAGCAATGGCTTCTCCCTTCGCCCAGCCCTCGCGCGCTGAGCAGTCCATTAGCCGTACACGTAAGTGGGCCTGCATTGGGATTCCTGGGCAAGCGTCAGGGAGCCTGCTGGCTGGGAACCCGAAGGTCTCGTGACTCCCAGAGGCTGCGCAGGGCAACGATCGCATCCAGTGCGGGCCGGTGCCAAGCGCACACATGAGCCCTAAGCGATAATGGACACGGCACCACGCAACACTGGTTTCACAGCCCGGGCCCTGCGGTTTGATGCAAGAACTAGCAGAATGTCTGTAGACATCTGGAAAGCAGGAGATACATGCCACTCTCTGCTTGTTTCTCTTCCCTTTTAACAGGCCTAAGTCAGTAGCATTGAGAGAAGAGACCTTCCAAGGTGCTTTTCAGGAGAAAGACGGCAGCAAATTTTGCTTGCTGATACAAAGTCTTTCTGACTTGTTTCCACAAAACTCCCGAGGTTTTTCAAGCATAAGGATGACTGGGCACACACAACTTGCATCACAATGCTTGGCAAAGATACTAGCTTTTGTTTAGTAGCGTCCAAAGCACTGATAAACCCCTTAATTATTTGCAATCAAACATACAGTAAAGTTATCTACAATAGCATCCAGCGTATCAGTTTTGTCAACTGACTCAACCCTTCACTGTAGTTGCTACGAATGGGGTGGAACTTCAAAGGCTTGCCACTAACAAAGGCTGGAAAAAAAAAAAATCTTCCGTTTATATCTATCAGTTATTCAAACAAAAGAAGGGAATGGCAGTAAATGACACTAGTTGAATTATCAATAAGAACAGACATTGAAAGTGGAAAATGATGATAAAACTAGAACTCAGCACCACAGAGTGCTGGAATCCTGGTACACAGCAATGAATTACCCTCGCCTGACTTTGACTTCTTTAAAAGATGAGGGTATGTTGTTCCTTTTACAACCTGCTCCAAGGATTAATTTGCTAATTTTTCTAGAAGCTGAACCTGTTTCCAAAAAGAAACAGTTGTTATTTTTACTTTACTTAGTGTCTGAGCTAAGGTTTGAGCTGAAAAAAACCCCCACAAACCAAACATAAAATCTACACCATGGTGGAATCCAGCGCAAGCTTTTCTACAGGAGTTTCCCATGAGGAGAAAACAAGTCCCTCCTTGTTGACCAAATTTCTGGACTGAAGTACAGGAAGAACTAAAAGCTACAGAACATCTTTTTACACAAACCAGCTATTCTTAGTTTAACATAGGAGCTGAAGCTCTCTGTGTAATCATTACAGTCTCCTGAGCTACTCAAAGCATCTAACTTAGAGACCTCTCCTTCTATTGAGCCCAAAGGGTGTCTTGGTTGATAGGTTACGGCAATACCTCCCACAAACGCTTATAAAATAGTTCTTTGGAATACCTTGCAGTTTTGACCTCTTTCAGTTTCTTTACTCCTTGAGTTTTTGCAGGGATTTGCATACCCATGTTAAAAGCAGGACAATCTATTTACCTGTCTGATCTGATAAGAAAATTCATTTCCTGCTAGAGTAGGATTTTTGTATTTTTTAAAAATATAAATACACGATGCTGGCAGAGTAGCCATCAAAGATAATGAAGTATTAGTAAGTCCTGGGCCCCTGATTTTAACCAGCAAGAAGATACTGACAGTCTGTATTTTATCTTTTGTTTTCAAAGCTGTCAAGTAAACTTAATGCTTCCAAAGAGATTCATAGCATATTTGAGGTCCTACAGGTTGTCTGAAAAAGGAACTATGAAGACTTCAGTGTACCTTTCTTTCCCTTTATGGTCTCCAAACAAACAGTACACAGGTTAAACCAAGATAAGGAAGAAAGAAAACAGAAATTCCCGTTGTACGGTTGTTTGCACAATTCCCATCTCACATGTTTAGAACGACCACAAAGATCAGATGTGCCTGTGTTCTTGCAGAGGGTTTGGGGTCTTGGTTTGGGTTTTTTTTGGTTTTTTGGGGGTTTTTTTAGGAGGCCTTAGGCATTACCAGCTGCCAGCAGGGACTCCACACAAAAAACACAAACCAACAACATAAACTAACCTCCCCAAACATCCCCGTTCTTTGGGTTTGTATGTTTCTAGGGGGGGATTTTTTCAGTTTTTAAATAGATCGTTTGCTAATTTGACACAAGACATTCAATGAAACAGATCTGTGCCTTATCTGCAAAGCTTAGGCCCCAGAGCAATAAAATGCAACAACTAGCATTTCAATTCTCCAAGCAATTCCATTATTCCAATTCTGCAGTAGATCTTTGATTTTGCAGGAAGTCTCCTCTCACTGGAAATCTACTCAAACTACCAGTTCGGCAATACTGACACATCTGTGGAAGAGCAGCATTGGGAGCCCATGGGAAGGAGACGAGGTTTTTTTTTCCCCCAGTAATGCATAAGACCCAGTTGAGTGTATCTCAGCTCAGAGCTGCTCTGCTGCAATATACTGTAGTGGAAGTACAAAGCAAATGTTTATCAAAAAAGGTCTGAGAAAGAGATAAGAGAAAAAGGCATGGCCAAACAGAATAAGGGAAGTTTTTAAGCAGGCATCCTTCAAAAAGCTGAAGTCAAGAACAAATGAAGACAACAGGAAGCACAGCAAACTCCGGCAGGTTAAATGGAAAACACTAACCAAAAATAAAAAAAAAAAACCCACATGAAGGCAGGCCAACACAAATTTTTTGAGTAACAATGTGTAAAAGGCAAAGAGGAGGTTATTGAACAAAGACAAAAATGAACTGTGAGCTAACATCAGGATGAGATCGTGTTCATCCACAGACTGGTGACAGATTTTGAAGGATACCAGTGACGTGATCGATGGAACTACAGCACATAGCATCTCTCTTGAAATAGAAACTTAGGAAGTGGCAGGTAACACACCAACTTTTAACAAAGGTATTAACAGAGGTCTGGAAAACTACAGAGTAGGATATCTGACATCTGAATCAGGCGAATTAATTTCAACAGCTTTTGATTTTAAGACTAAGATCTTCTAGAAGATCTGAAGTCTGATAAAACTCCGTGTAAGGCACAGGGTTCCTGTGGTCACATTGCTCTTGTGTGCTTCTCCTCAAAGGTGGATGGCTATGGATTGGAACAGGCAGATTTTGTGAATTTTCCAAAGGTAACCCCCACCTGCAGGAGTTTTACAGTAGTACAGTCTTGAAGTGACAAAGGCATAAATTACTATGACTAGCTTACAGGTCTCTGAAATAAAAGAATAATTTCTTTTCCTCTTTTGGCTTATCCTGGCAGTGTTGCAGGCATTGGTTTTAAAGTTTGATTTTAGCAGCTTCAAGGTGACCACATACCAGAGCCATTCAGAAGATTCACATTTCTCCATTTACTTTTGAATATGTACATTTGTGGATTTGTTATCTTTTTTTTTTTTTTTAAAAGAAGTAAGCTCCTTCAGTATTGACACATGCATTCTGTCTCATAACATTATTTAGAACTTCACGTTTTGTTACGTGTAGAGCAATTAAATACACTTAAAGAACCAATATATTTCATATTCAATTTGTTCCAGTTGGAGTCTGTTTCCCACAAGTTAGAAGAAAGCATCAGGTCTTGTTCTGCACTCTCTCCCAGCCATGATTACTGCTATCACCTAGGAGAAACATTCAAAATCAGCTCATACTGTTGCTAGTTTAAGTGTCCATCGGAGTGATTACTAACACAGCATTGGACAGCTGCTCACAGGGATAAGAAACTGCTGGAAACAAGGCCACTCAGCAGTTCTACTGCAAACATCCAAGTAGTGAGATGTAATCCCAGATGAGGTAAGATCATTTTGTAAATCAGATTCTTGGACAACAGAGATTGATTATGTTTGATCAAGTCTTTCTTTGGTGCCCGATTTATAATTCATACCAAACTTGTCCATGAAGACAGGTCCATTTATATTTTTTTTCCTCTTTCTTAATAGATTGTAGATATCAACATGAGATCACCCGCGTTTATTCTGTCTAGTCATACTTGAGTTCTCTTGATTTTATATGGGTGAACTGCAATTAGTCATGAGAGGAAGAAAAAAGTATAAACTTGCTCAACAAAAGCTCAGTGTTGCTACATCCAGGATCTTGAGAGCACCTGGGTTCCTTTATGGTCGTCCCTGTGACTGTGTGTAAATGGTTTTAACAGCTGTTACAATTACACAGAATTAAAATGCGCTATAAATTTGTGTGTGACTGTATGTATTTCATCTGCTACTTTGAACAAAATTGGTGTGGAAAGAATAGTACTGGGGAAGTTACTCCTGACATTTCAAAAAAAAAAAAAAGAGACTAATTAAAGTGAACACACAAACCCTTAGTCATATGAGTAATCCTTTCCCCTGCAAATCATTTTATTGACGTCAGATGACATTCCTTGTGAGAGGCAGGATTACCTCTGTGACGAAGGGCTTGCAGGATTAGGTCCAAACATTATTCCAGAAAGAGTCCTCATAGGTCTCCAAGATTATCTTAATTATTTTCCCCTTGTAAAGTACTTATTAAATTGAAATTACCTCTGATGATAAATTCAATTTGTCCTCTAGGTTTTCTATTACCTTTCTGTTGCTTTTTAGTTATTTTTTTTCAGTCATAGCAACTGGAACAGTGACCTGAGGTTTAATTCAGCAACATAAGGTAACTGTTGCAAGACTAGCTTACAGTAAACTCCTGATAGCCTGGGTTTAGTTCATCATTATGAAGAATCACAGGTTATATACCGTCTCTCACTAAATAATTCAAGTAATGCCAGTATATCACTGTTTCCCTTCCAATGGTTGATCTGAAATTCCACTGTCAAATTATTACATCCTAAGTGCAGAAATCCGGCTTGCAGAAGGCTTTAAAGCTTTTAACATACAAATGACAAAAAAGAAAATCTCCTTTTCTCATGTAATTTCAATCATATTATGCCTCTATAGTAAAAAAGATGGTCTGTATTGTAGTAGCACTTCACACATCAGTAATGTATCAACATAATAGTCACATATCATATTCATCCTTCTTCTACTGAATTTTTAGCCTTGCTCCAATCTCACACTATTTTATTATCCATTATATATTTAGAGGATCACTACCAGACTCTTAGCTCAATAGTGTATATGATTTTTATTATGTATGATAGAAAAGAGACAATAGGGGTTTTAGTTTAGAAACTATCTTCTTTGACACTTGTTGAAAAAGTGTTGGCCCTTAAAACTGAGTGTATTAAATCACCATCTACCAGAATACTCTAACAGAGTGAATGATATTAAAGTGTTTATATCATGGCACCTCTAAAGCAATACAAGGGAGCTGGGCATGTCCTCGTGTTCCCATCTGGGCCTGGACACAGGACCCATGGATGTTTCTCTGCACTGTGCACCCAACTGCACAAGTTTTCCCAGAAATGGGACAATTTTTAGTTTGCTTCTTCGGTCTCCTGCTGTAGTCCCAGCACTCGACTCAGTTCCCCACTACCAGGTTTAAGACGGTGGAGAGAAAACAAGATCTCATGCTAGTGTGAAAGAGCAGAAGTGTTCCCAGAGCCACTTGTAAAGCATGGAGATGAGAAGTTCTGCTCTGATGGATCTTGCAGAATACACCTTGCATGGCCTCAAAACAGAAGGCAGCAGAAGATGGCCTCTTAGGGTCTGTTTTGTTTTAATCTTAAAACAGAAGAAAAGTATACACTGACATGTCTTACCAATTATGTCATCATCTAATGTCCATTATCCCCCATGGCCACACAAAAACCTGTTGATCAAGTTCAGGATACACTCAAAGATTATAGTTAAGTGGTTTCTGCATTCATTAGGGTCTGGGCTTCCTTCCTCTTGGGCTGAGGGGGTGTGAGGGCAGAATGAGGGGAAAAGAGCCTTTTCTTTCAATAACCAACAACTTGGAAGTCTGAATTGCAAACAAAACTTGAAGATGGCAGCTCATGAGGGATGGAGCTGAGAGCAAACTTCACCCTGACTGAGGCAAGGCAGCCCATTAGCACGGTGCTGTACCTCTCTCATCCCGTGGGAAGTCACTCTTCCTACTCGTGTCCCTTAGCAGCGCTCCGTGGAAGATTGGTATTCCTTCCTTTTTAGCATAGAAGATTTTGTACAAATCAGGAATAAATCCAGGAAACTTCAATCACAGAAAGTTATTTATACAAAAGGAATGGCCACACTGCATTTGAGGTTTTCTGCTCAAGTTAATATTCTTTTTAGATTTGTGTCAAATGTGGTATCTCCTTTGCTAGGCAAAGAGACATGTACACAATCCTAACCAAGGGCAAGAAGGGATGAGTAACAACAAGGCATTTAACATCATTTCTTGAGGAATTCATATCTAGAAGGAACTCAGCTGGTACAAATCCTGATCACTGCTAAAATGAACTTCTAAATTATAAGTTTCCACAAGTGCAACACCAGACCCTAGTCGCAGCACAAGCTGGAGGAAAACCATTCTCAATTAAGAATTCATTTTGATATCAGCTGGATTCCCTGTGCAGTTTCAGGTTTACTTGTTGTCCTTAAACTAGATGCATATAGGGTAATTTTTTGACCTGCAGGAGTGACTTCTGGTATACCATTGTTATGTAATAGTAAACAAAGTAAATGGTGGCTGATGTCATAGGAGTAAAATGTAGCAACGCTTCATCCTTGCATCTGCAACTCAACACACTGACCTCTCTGTTAAAAACATAGATATGCAGAAGGGAATATTCAGCACACAGTAACACTTAATGTATTTCATGTGATAACAAGGCTGCTTAAAACTGGCCCTAACCAGATACAGGGGGTTTGCATTTTAACAGCTCAAGAAAATACAAGGGAGGCTAACTGTAAAATTGGGATCCATAACTAGGTGCAAAAGGTAGATGCCCTTGTGTGTAGAGCTTCCCAGATTCTGATTTTGATTTTTTTTATAAAAGAATCACTTTCTAAACACAGATTAGACTTTAGATCAGAGTTTCATGTACCTACAATCTACCCATTTAAGACTGGTGAACAGTGAGATACGTGTTTAGTATTAAAACTAAGATGTAGGTATATACATGTCAGAGCGAGGAAGGTGTATCTGAAAATGCAGGGCTTTTTAATGGGTTTAGAGGTGAGGAAAGAAAATCCATCTTGCATAGAATGCATCACAAAGGATGATAAAACACCTCATGGACAGACGATGGGCAATTGATGCAGAACTGCAGAACAAGCACCTCTGCTGAGGCTCAGATTCACTGCGTGCGTTACGATATATTTCTCATGAGAATAGTAAAGCACTAGTACTGCCATCGACAGTCATAGAATCGTATGATGGTTTGGGCTGGAAGGGATCTCAAAGCCCATCCAGTCGCACCCCTTACTACAGGTACACCCTCCACTAGCCCAGGTTGCCCAAAGCCCCATCCAGCCTGGCCTTGAACACTGCCAGGGAGCCAGGGGCAGCCACAGCTTCTTTGGGCAACCTGTGCCAGGGCCTCACCACCCTCATAGTAAAGAAAATATTTCATAGCACAAGTGGCAAAGCACCCTCTTTTCCACCAACGTCCAGGTTAATGAGCAATATTGAGTTGTTGTGGTTTAAAACAATACCACTGGTGATATCTTTGGGACTCAAGAAGCAGTGTAGCAGGTCCGCCATAGGTTTAGGGATATTCACATACGTACGGTAATATTGCTTGAGCAGTTGGCCAAATGTTTGAAGTGAGCTATTGCATTTTTGCATGAGTCATTTGTTTAATGTCATCTTTAGCAGATGAATCAATGGCTCTGTGTATCAAAGTCTCTAATGTTGATTTGTTTTGTTTTCTTTCTAGAATGTTAAACTGAAACATCTATTCCATTCACCAGGTAATCTTGCAAATTATTAACACTGCAATCTATAATAAAATAAATCATCAACAGCAAAACAGACAGGTCTTACCAGGACAAAAACAATCATTTAATAAAATCCCAAGCAGTAAACACTAAATTATTTCTTTCTAATTTGACTTGTTTATATTTCTAGTTAGAAAAATGTG
Source organism: Balearica regulorum gibbericeps (assembly GCF_011004875.1). Taxonomy (NCBI): domain Eukaryota; kingdom Metazoa; phylum Chordata; class Aves; order Gruiformes; family Gruidae; genus Balearica; species Balearica regulorum. Next base: position 32,861,401 of record NC_046191.1, on the reverse strand, counting down.
ATCTCAAATCAAAAGCTTTCCCAGAAAAGATCATCAGTAGCCCACTCTCTAGCCTGCATCTTTACAAGCTTGAGTTTCTCTGAAAACTGCAAACAGCCTCACTGCAGGTAGAGGGGAGAAGAGCAGGATAACAAATCTCCCAAAATCTCTAATGCTTACATCATTTCAGCCCAATGTAATTGATGGAAAACTGATCACAATGTTCTTTCCCTTCCTCCGTCAAGAATATTGTTTAAACTCAGCTAACATTGGTTCAAAGAGACTGTTCATAGACTATTTTTCTGGACTTGTGCTTTCTTCCCAAAGACAACATGGCTTATCAGCAGAGTAACCCCATGAGAAATTTCAATGCACTATTCTAAAAGAAAGCATCAGACTCTGAAAATATTTTCGTTCTGGGACCAACACACTCATTTATATCAATATAAAAAGAAAACATTTGCTGTGAGAAAAATCCTTCACTGTATTATCAACATCATAAATTAGGCCCGATTGTTTGGAATTCTAGTTTCATTTAGGCAACTAAAATAAATCTGCAAACATTTGATTTGTCTGAACTCTAACTATTTGTTCTTTCTCTGAGGGTATTAATGCAGTAAGACCTAAAACTCACACACATACCTCTGTTTCTTTCTATTTACCTTTTAAAAATAGAAAAGGGTCTGATCAGGAATGCCTGATCAGGGCTTTCAACGTTGCCCTTCCTCACTTTACCAAGCACTTTAGGGATAGACAAAAATCCTAAAAAGTTAAGATAAGGCTCCAACAGGATTTAAGTCAGCAGTAGTTTTGATACTGAATTCAGATTCACATCCAAGCTTCTTTCTCCCTTTTAACGTAAGTGTAGGCTTTTTAATGAGATTTTCAGCTGTCTCCATTCAAAGTAGATGCACAAATGCCATAAAGTAGTACCATCTCAGGAGCACTCCTTCCAGGCGTAAACTTCATTTTCAGGCTCAAGGAATGCAAGTCAGAGCGGGCCCCATAACACTTCACTCGTGTTTTGTGAGAAATACACTTCCAGTGCGGCCACTTCCACCCCGAGTACTCAGCCTGCAGAGAAGCCAGTTTGGGATTATCAGGGACTTGACACAAACCAAGCTCAGAGCCAGCAAATATGAAATAGTAGGTACAGAGAATGAGTAAGAGTTTCAGCACCCAGACACAACCCTTTCAACCTTAGAAACACCGAAGAAATGGACACCAGGGCTGGTCTTTCTTTTGTAGAGCCTTTGGCTATCAGGAAGTATCCACTGCCATGTTTCTGAATTCCTATGCCAAACTTTGTATAAGAAGGAGTAACCAGGAAGAATATCTTTCAAAAGGCGGTGTTAACATTGATTTACTACCCCATGTATTTGCATAATAGCTAAAAAAAGCAGCATGCAAGAGGCTCTATCTGCAAATTAAGGGATTTCCTCTGTAATCCTGTTTGCTTTAGATTTATACTTACGTAGTAAAAGGAATATGATTATATAACTAATTAAATTCACATTTTTGCAACAGTTCACTTCCCCTCATGAAAAAAGTTTTCCGAGTTATTTTTCTTTAACACAACAAATACTGATATATTTCCTAAGACTGAAAGCCTCATGCGTTTTGTCTTTCTGCCTTATCTGACTCATACACGTGGCCTACATAATATGTCATGCCTTTTACAAAAGTAAATTTTTAATCAACTGCAGTCTTAGTGACCTCCTTCTGAGCATTCAAAGCACAATCCAGGCTTGGTTTACATATTGATAGGTCACTCCAGAACAAGATCAGTGAGCCATGGAAGTGTTTCCATATGAAACTGAGCCAATAGCATACGCTGTCAACAGTAGATCATACTGAAAAACATCCCGAGCACACGTGGTAACTACCTTTGCTAGCTGAGCCTGGTCCAGACCCCCTCCGGACAGTCATCACTCTGTTGCAGGTAGATCTAGCTGTGCCTCACATGATTTTCTCTGGATCCAGGCTGAATTCAGTCACTGTTTCTCCTCAGAGGTCCTTCAGGCATGCCTGAACAAAGACCACTTGTTCAAGAGCTTTCTAGACACCTAAAGTCAGCTTCAGTTCCCAAAAAACAGGGACTCAAACACCTACACTATAGAGTTACGTGCACAAAAAAGCAACTTAGTTTTTCAGGCATCTGGCAGCAGATATAGTACCTTTAATACCAGTGGGAACTACTGTGTGTTTCACAGCAGAGAATCAACTGATGTACACGTGATACATGTAAAACTGTCAGTGGAGAGTCATCCTCACTTCCTACCATCCTGAGATGTAGGAAATACCAAGGAAAGGCAGTTAGGCTGTAGCACTGAAGGAAAGGAGGCAAGGTAGAGGACATGCTGCACAGCAGTGACACACAGCACCGTCTCCCAGGCCAGGAGAACAGGAGCTTTACACGACATTTGGAAATTGCTGCTTCTTCGCAGCCTGGGAGCCGGAACTGAGCAGCCCTAAGGACAGCCCACACACCTCCTGGGGGAATGGCTGCCTAGTTTGTCCTTAGGTGGTTCTACTCCGGGGACAAATGGAGAAGCCAGGCATACAAAAACCGTATAATAAAACCTATAAGAACACCTACATATTCTAGCAAGAAGTGTTATTAGAACAAGTGACACAAGCATAAATAGATGTACACAAAGGCAAGGGAAAATATTGGTACAGACTCCTCAAAGTAAATCAGAAGTTTGCTCCTTCTGCAGCTACAATAGATTATCTCACAGCTGTTCTGGACACTGTTGTAATATCTCTGTCTTGAATGCAGACTAAGCAGAAATACGGTTTCTTCTGTTCATTGGAAGGATTTCCCTAAACCACTTGCAGGTGTATTTTATTTTATATAAGTTTATACAAGGCTACGCTCTACAGCTAGGCAGAGAGATGGACGGAAATCTTGCATGTCCATGTCTTTAGCCAGCTCGCTGTTAGCTACTTTCAAAGTGTCCTAAACATCTGATGAATGGCAAAAATGTGGAGTACTAAATAAAACTGGATCTACTTCAATGCTAATTGAACTGTGCTACCTACCACCACTTGTTTTGTATACAACAGATAAGTAGTACAAATAGTTTTGTGGAGTTACTATGGGAATAGTTTATTTCTGTTAGCCTTCTCAAGGCTGCACACAGTGTTCCCTCAGCTTCACACTTAACCTACTCCTTGTGCTAACATTGTGTTGATGTTTTTAATCATCTGAAATATATTTGTTTTAATGACCCATATCCTGATGTCAACCTGGCCACAAAATAAGCAAGTTCATAAAAAACCTGCTGGGAAATAGAAGGTATGAGTTCAAAGACAGGAATTTCTGTTTCGCCTGGTTTAAGGCCGTGCTGGCAGGCTTCCAGGGAGCAAGGGTTGCATCTTGTTTACACAAAGCTGAGTAGACAGCCCCCTCCTGCCATGTGCACTTGAAGGCCTGCTAGTAAGTGGGCTACCTGCGTGGGGAAAGGAGCAAGACAGGCAGAGACCTGTTGTCCAGAAAGGTCATTTTTCCCAGTCAAGAGGACAGCTAAAAACTGCCCCTTCCTCCTTGTGTCTTGTTTTCAGTTTGAATCAAGATTGCACTCTTGAAAGTGCCAGATCCACTCCTGGAACTTGTAAACATTCTATTGCCTTTTAAATATTTACAGCGGAACAGAAAACAGCACAAGTTTTGGTCACCTTTCCCCAAAAGTGTGTACAACCACTGTGCAGTTACAACATTCATGCAGTCTCGGACTCGCCTCACCTCCACCCAGGCCATAGGTCTGTGCAGTGCTTCCTGCAAAGAGCTGGGCTGAACCAGTCCCTTATTTTACACAGGTCACTAAATGGTGCCTCTCTAATAAAGTACAATGTGTGTTGTGTCCTTGCAGAGATACGGGCTGTTTACCTAAGCTTGCTAAAACAGGATTTGATCTGCAGTGTTGAGCAAATACACCACTGTCTTTAAAAGAAGGGTAAAAGGAAATCTGAGGTAATGTATCAGTCAGCCAACCTTTAATCACTTGAAAACTCATGCACAAACAAATATGAAACAAGAAAACAGGGTCATTTAAAAAAGGCAACAAGTTATATCAAAGCAATGTATTTACTTTCTTGGATGGGACAAGTAGTCCAGTGGTAGAAGGGGAAGTCACAGAGGTGTCTTCCCCAGACTTGGTAAGGCACACTCAGAGAATCACAGAGTGGTTTGGGTTGGAAGGGACCTCACAGCCCATCCAGTTCCAACCCCCTGCCATGGGCAGGGACACCCTCCACTAGCCCAGGTTGCCCAAAGCCCCATCCAACCTGGCCTTGAACACTGCCAGGGAGCCAGGGGCAGCCACAGCTTCTCTGGGCAACCTCTGCCAGGGCCTCACCACCCTCACAGGGAAGAATTTCTTCATAATGTCTAATCTAAATTGACCCTCTTTTAGTTTAAACCCATTCCCCTTGTCCTATCACTACACTCCCTCATAAACAGTCCCTCTCCAGCTTTCCTGTAGCCCCTTTAGGGACTGGAAGGGGCTCTAAGGTCTCCCTGGAACCTTTTTTTCTCCAGGCTGAACAACCCCAACTCTCTCAGCCTGTCCTCATAGCAGAGGTGCTCCAGCCCTTTGATCAACTTTGTGGCCTCCTCTGGACTCGCTCCAACAGTTCAACATCTTTATGGTCCTGGAGACCCCAGAGCTGGATGCAGTACTCCAGGTGCATCCAGGTGAGGTGGGGTCTCACCAGAGCGGAGTAGAAAGGCAGAATCCCCTCCCTTGATCCGCTGGTCACGCTGGTTTTGATGCAGCCAGGATACTCCCACAGGACATTCTTATAACACACTCTCGGAGGGCAGCTACCAAACCATGGATGTGCAACTCGCTGAAAAATATTCCTCTCCAAATGTAGCCAACAGTAGAAGATTTATTATGAAACCCAAAGGGTATTGCAAACAGAATCATATCAGATGTAGGGTGAGTCTAGAAGTCATATCTTAATGCAATGACTGGGATGAGAATAGAGAGTTTGCTGGCAGAATTTGCAAAGCAATTGCAGATGCTTTGGAGGACAGGATCAGAACTTGAAGGTGTCTTGCCAAATTGAGAAGTAGGTCAACAAGCAAAGACACAGGACCCCAAAGAGACTATCTTATCTACCCTCTGACCCACGGGATCAGTTCTGTCAATACAATTGCTTCCAGTTGTTTGTCAAACATTGTTAAAATCCTCTAGTGGCAAAACAATTCCACGTGCTCCCTATGTGTTTGTTTGGGGTTTTTTCCCCAAGGCTTAATCACATTTACTGATAGAACAGCTTTTCCAAAAACCAACACAAATCTCCCTTAATGTAATTAAAGTCTTTTTTTGTTTTGTCCACTGTGGACATAGAGGACATACTGTTTCCTCTGCTTTTTTGCAGCAGCCTTTTAAGGTCTTACAGACTTATGTCCCACTCTCCTTCCTTCAGTTGTTTTTAAACTGAAAGAATCAAGGTTGTTTTAATCTTTCCCTAAGAACAGTATTTCTTAGATCTCTTGATTACTCTCACTGCATCCCTCCAATGGTCTCCAATCAGCTCATGCCTCTCCTGAAATGTAGCATCCAAAGCTGGATCCAGCTCTCCAGTTCAGGTCTTATTCCTGCCAAGTAGGGCAGATACAGTACTACGCTTTTTCAAATAATGCTCCTTATTTCACACTTTCATACAATATTTACTTTCTCAACCACAGTAGAGCATTGTTGATTAGCACTCGGTTTGTGATTCCCTCTACCAGCCTCAATTCCTTTGCTGCAGAACAGCTTCCTAGTGCACGGGGTCAAACTAAACCATCTCTTGTAATCAAACGAAAGGTTGAGGCTCTAAAGTGAGATGTTTGAATCTCCATTTGTCCAGGGAAGGCCAAATGACACAGATAGCTATAAGCCTGGTTGGTGGTATAGCTATGATGTTTTACAGGATCAGCAAATACTGCTGCTCTTGAGGTACCAGTAAGCAGAGTTTGCTGTTTTGCACAAGTGGATTCACCATTGGAACGTGGAGTTGATTTGCCAAAACACAGACAGCGCAAAAACACCAAGATGCACCTTGTGTGTGACATTGAGCTGTTGGAGTGAGTCCAGAGGAGGCCACAAAGCTGATCCGAGGGCTGGAGCACCTCTGCTATGAGGACAGGCAGAGAGAGTTGGGGTTGTTCAGCCTGGAGAAAAGGGGGCTCCGGGGAGATCTAATTGCGGCTTACCAGTACCTGAGGGGCTCCAGGAGAGCTGGAGAGGGACTGTTTATGAGGGAGTGTAGTGACAGGACAAGGGGGAATGGGTTCAAGCTGAAGGAGGGTCAATTTAGATTAGATGTTAGAAAGAAATTCTTTACTGTTAAGAGTGGTGAGGCCCTGGCACAGGTTGCCCAGAGAAGCTGTGGAGGCCCCATCCCTGGAAGTGTTTAAGGCCAGGTTGGATGAGGCTTTGGGCAATGTGGTCTAGTGGAGGGTGTCCCTGCCCGCAGCAGGGGGGTTGGAACTAGATGACCTTTGAGGTCTGTTCCAACCCAAACCAGTCTGTGATTCTATGATTTCCTTCAAGCACCTGCATAAACTTGCCTAATCTTGATCTTTTTTTGAATCTAAGTAAGTGACACCCTGCTTACCAAGGAACTTGATTCAATCAGTACGTGTCACCTCACTGCAGCCAACAACCTCTCCCCTCCGGTCTTTCAGGAAGACCTTTGTACAGCTAGTGTCTCCTTTGATCCCTAAGCTCTCAGCTTTGGCAAAACAAGCTACATCACCCGGGTCAAGTAAGGTAATCTGAATCTTTAGATCTATTACCTTGCTGTTGTTTCAAAGAGCATTGTTTGGGAGGCTCCTTATTAGGCATTACACTGCACTGGCTAAGAGATTTCCTCCCTTTGCCCAAGCCTTAAGCATACACCGGAATGCACAAGACTTCCCCCCCCACTTTTGTTTTATCTTCCTTTCCTGTACTTCCTTTCTTTTTCTGCCCTCTATTCTTCTCTTTCTTCCTTTCTCTCTCTGTGTCTCTTCCTTCCTTTCTCTGTCTGTGTCCCTTCCTATACATGCACACAACCTGCTCATACCCACCATATATCTTACTAGCTACAGCTAATAATAATAATACGCCCCGTACATTAAAGACTCAATTATTCAGACTTACGTTCCATGAGCCACAGCAAGCAAGCCTCCCATTTCCCATTTTCAGTGATGTCAAGAAGTCAATGCTTTAAAAGCCCACAGGCATCCTCGGCAAATACTATAATCCCATTACAGATGGGATTTCTATTCAATTAGAAATAAACAAGGACGCAAAATAGCACAACACCCCCACCCCAACCCCCAAGTCACGCTCTCACCTGCCACTGTTCCTGCTTAAAATCTCTATACATTATTAAAGACACTTTGAAATTGTGACCACACAAGACTGCAGTCCTATACTTATCTAAGGGTGATGTATATAAACATAAGCATTTCCACATTGCCCCTTTGTTACAGTCCAACCTTTTACAGGCAAAAGAGCAATTCAGCTGCTGTCAGCTCGAGGTGACTAATAATTTGTCAGCGAGAGCACTAAAAGAAGTGTGAGTAGTGCAGGAGAGGGAAGGCTGGAGTAAGGTCAGCCTTCTAGTAATCCACCGTTGAGCTCCACTGGACTGACATCTCTAAGTCATGCTAAGTCACTAATGACTTAGGAGATGGAAAATCATGCTAAAGGACTCACACGAATTTCAACACTCTCCAGTTGCCAAAGTGAAGAAAAAATATGCAATATAAATCACAGAAAGAGTGTCTGAAGGTTCTTCAGCTGAAAGCTTTCCAACAGGAAAGCAGGCTTCCAGACATTTAAAAATACACTAAGCTTCACATCAAATGAGATTTTAGCAAAAACTGAAAAGATATTCAGATTTCTATTTAGATCTTTTCTTGCCCTCAAATAAAAGTGTCAGTTTGCCACTTCTTCACCTCCCTCTCTTTTCCCAAAACCTTTTCTAACTGTCTTTTCAAATCTGTAAAAGTAACAACGTCAAAGGGAAAACATGTAAAGGACCTAAACATCATATTGCAAGCCTCATAAAAAAAAAAAAAGGTAGCACGAAGGCAAGGAAGAATGCAAGAAAAATCATTTTAAAATAGTGAATTTATGAACACAAGCGCATCCAATTCACTTTCAAACAGTTGTTTCATCATAAAATTCATAGAGAAAGTAAAAGTTTCCACCAGGAATTCTTCATTGATACTACTGCAGAAGAAAATCGATTTTTCAGGGACCCCTACCCAAAAACTGCAATGCCCAAGAAGAGAGTACATATAATAAAACCTGTCACATCCTTTCATCTTCCTCCATCAGACACAAGCAAAGTTCAAATTTTTTTCTTAAAAGCTTTCAAATCATGCATCACTTCTACTGCCAGTGTTTGATTATGCAATCTTAAATCAATAGAAAAGAACCAGAAGCACTATTAGTTTTCTGTATCTTTCTTTCTATTATAAGAAATTATACAATAAATATAGCCTATAGAAATTGATCCAGTTCTACTATTTCTCTTGAAGAAAGTTAGGGGCATTGGCTCACATTGCATCTCTTCAAGAAAACTCAGGGAGAATTGGGAGAGCAGTCTGAAAGCGCAAATCTAGAAGTAGTTTTGTAACAACCCCCGCTCCAAGACTTTCACTTAAGTCTTTAGACATTGGATCCTGTTTTCACATATTCTATGATACTGTTTTGGAACAAACCTTTTTTTTTAAAAGGATAATTAAAAAAAAAAAAGTCTAGGAAAGGTTAAAAACAATCAAACAAGCAAAGCCCATGAGATTATCTTAAAATACAGATCAGCAAGACCTTGCCAGTGGTATTTTAAGTGGTAAAATGCTCACAAAAGCTCCACTGCATCAACGGCAACATTTACATCAGCTTTTGGTATTTCTGCTAACTTCCCATTAACCAAACAGGTGAGGTGATGTTAGCAACAATGAATTTTTCCAACTAAACCCTTTTGAATATGAAAGCCAATCTGCTGACCAGGATTTGCAAATATATATAAAATCTAAACAAGTAGTCTGAGCAGGGCTCTTATTACTGAGGTAAGGATTAAATTACAACAGACAGATCTTCCCCAGCTTTTTCGTATTATTTCAGTTAGATCCTAAAATGCTGTGAACCAGTCAAAAGACAAATATTTTTGTTAGATATTTTAATTATTTAAGAATATACTCAAAGAACAAAACTGATATTCTGCTAAGTGCATCTAAATTCCCATGAGGACACAGTCCTTGTTCATAGTAAATACAAAACACCTTCCTCTGTGCTAGAAGTAAACTACTTAAGACAAGATTAAGAGTACCCACATGGTAAATTATTTGACTTATTTCAGAGTAACTTTCGCACCTAGGCAAGTCCTAGGTTTCACTACGGTTACTTTGGAAGATTTCTGAAAATCTTCAGAAGTATTCAGATCTTCCGAAATCTTCATGTGGGTAGTTTCACTGGGGTTTAAAAAGATAAGTGGTATCTCTTTTGCTAGAGATATCTCTTTTTTTTTTCTTGGCTAGAGAATCTTTTTTATTTTGTTAGAGCAATTTGCCCCTTGAATGTGATGAACTCATTTTCTTAAGCAGGGCAGTTACTACTTTCCATACCTGTGTTGCCTTGGATGTACCCGCAAAGATTAATTTTCTTAACCAGGCTATTGATTTCCTCTCCTTTACGTACTTTTACTCTATTACAGCTGCAAGAGTTTTGCTCCAATGAAACTGAAAGCTCGCTTTAGTGTCATCAAGACAATTGGTATCAGTGGGTGCTACTGATAGGATTCTTACATTCCTAGGTTTCATCCATGCTTGAAATACTAGCACAGAAAAAGATCAATATGCATATCCAAATCTTCAGAAATTTTTGGGAAAGAATGTAGTTGGCAATTTTCAAGGCCTTGATCCAACAAGCCATTTTTTTCATTTGCTCTTTTACTTGCCTTTTGCACTGTCCTTTCCTTCCTGCTAATAACCTTATGAACACAGATAATTGGAAAACCCAACATTTCATTTTAAACTCCATAGATTTTCACACTGGGTTGACTCTGAATTGGACACTGAATCTGATCCAGCCCATGAAAGCAATTTGTGGATGACACTGACTGTATTTCTATTTGCAGCAGAAACAGTGCAAGACCTGGAAAATGCCAATATTTCCAGTTTCTGAAGTAGTTGCAAACAAAAGCTTTTTCTACATTACCAGTTCAGTAAGCATAATTCAGTAAGCTCATCACTGAGCAACAGCCTCGGACTCCTTCCAAAATGCTGCATTTCAGAAACCATGATATCTGTTGTCTGACTTCTGTCAATTTGCCTAAAAAAGATTTGCAGTTTGTCTGTTCAGTGCAGAAGGCTACAGAGAAAAAACTCTGTGACTAAGATGAGCATCTACATCAGGTCCCCATAAAACAGTACACACAAGATCCAAATTTGTACCTCATCAGCCCTAGCATGCCCAATGCCATTTAAATCAGGAGAGTTAACCACAAATTTGCACTGAAGCTGAATTTGTACCAAAGATCACATCTTTAGTTTCACGGCTAGCATTAGGACTTGTAACGATGAATCACCAAATCCATTTATTAGAGGTTCACATTAAAAACTGAGGACTAAAAAGGAAAAAAAAGCAGTAGGAAAATCACTGAGACTGAGCCTCTATAGGGCTACAGAATGCACAGGGTACACAGAAACAAAATACAAATGCTTTGCTATTGATTTAGGGAGAGTAATGTATAGATGAGCATTTACATCAAGACATATATGTAACCTATGCTTGATGAGGTACACCTGGAAGAACTAAGAGAAGCAAGGTAAACAAACATCAACACCACTGCAAAGCTAGTCCTATAACCTTGTAAAATGCAGGCTTTAAGCTGAGCAGTGGAGCTCAAGAAGCTCAAAGTCAGTTAGCTATTTTTAACCATTCAACATTAAACATCAAGAGACATTCCAAGTAAAGGTTTATCTATATTGACCATTTCTAATGTAATAACTGATAACTCGGTGGGAAATAACACTGATGTAGAGACTTACGTGTTCGCTTCTTGCACTTCAGTCTTACATCTTAAGAGCATTTAAACAGAGACTGTAAGTGAAGCAAGACATCTGGGAAGTTGCTTAACTTGTCACTAGGAAATACTGTATTCTAAATTCAGAAATAAATAATAAATTGAAAACCAATGGGAAGTTATTAAATGGAATCAAACTATTATAGCCATTTAATATAATTATATGCATTTAATTGCAAGTGGTGTTTAACTGTAATGGCACACAGGGTGAAAATGCTGCATTTCAGGCAAATTGGACTTTAATCATCCAACCAAGTCTTTATGAATGGTATTAGGTACTTTGTGAAAAAATCTTACTACAGGATGACGTCTATACACTGAACACAGTGCATTAGCGTACATGCCACGCTCTTTGTACCGTCTCCCAATATAGTTACTGAAATGACGATATCTCTTAGCCCTACAATGCCCCAGGAAATACAGACACGGAAAAGACCAATGTATTTTCATTGATTTAGAGACAGCAGTGGCAAACCGGCATTGACAGCTGGAGATGAATGTAGCCTACATCCAGCAAGGGACACTGGAAAAATAAGAGAAGTAGGGCAACAAAAAGCCAATGTCAATTAACTGTTATTGGCCCTGATGCATAAACAGACCAGATAGTAACATTAGTGTAGAGCTCTAGATGCACTTTTTCCTTTGTTTGTTTTCCAAAATGTCCAAGGGAGCAGAGGTATCAAGAGTATTACATCCTAGCTACATGTGCAGCACAGTACAAAGCCAACCTTAACACACTTAGAACCCAGAACAAGCCTAGAGAGTAGCTGAATAATAGTCTAGGCATAAAGCTGAGGAAGTTCTGGGAAAAAATAACAAAAACATGCTGAAAAATTAATCTCAGGATAAGAGCTTTCATCAGCTTCCACAATATTTTCAAATGCAAACTCTATTTTTACAATGTGTTCCCTTACTACTCTTACCAAAGCTAGAGTCCATCACCAGTTTTGCTGTCAATAAAAATGGCGTTTCTAAGCAGTTTTGTATGGTGTAAGAGGTATTTCCTTCAACAGGAGACTGGCAAAAAAAGCTTTAAGTACTGATTTTACAAATGGGTATTTGGATATGAAGAGGCTAACACTCCCAATTAAAAAGGGCACAACAGGACATGCAACACAGATCAAGATGCTAGACATCATTAGTTATCTGAGCAACAAGTTTTATGACCAGTGCAGAGAGAACATCAATTAATTTTGTCTACCAAGGCAATATTCATTGATCAAAAATCACACCAAACTGTCATTAAGATGCTCATATGGCCAGGTATTGGTGAAAAGCCAAGAGCAGAAGTGGTGATGATATTTACTGTTCTAGATGGCAACTATAACACATATTAAAAAAAAAAAAAATCTTACAATGCAGGCCAGCAAATGGAGTTTGGAAGAGTCACTGCCACTACCTTACAGGCTAAGGGGAACAACTCCTGACCACCTGCAGCCAGCATGTTGCTGAAAGTAGGTGAACTGTTTGAAAACGGGCACTGAAAGAGTTACATACAACAGTGCTGTGCATTATCCCCTGCTAGTAAGGAAATTAGCAGGAACACATCAGTTGCTATACAATTTACTTGATCAACCATGCAGGCAAACTAGTTTAGACCTAATGTAAATGTGGAAGAGATGCTCACCAGGCAGCTGCAGCAGGGAGGGGGGAGCACAAAGACTGGGTTTTGCTGTTGTAGAGAGCAACAAAGTTTTTAATCTAAGCAGAAATTTGAACTGCAATGAACTCGCTGAACCTGATCCATAAACTGCTCTTGGTTTCTGTGGACTTGGGTATATGCTGTCTTCATGTGGTAGAGACACAAAAGGTCTCAGACAAGAGACGTGATTTTCTGTTCTATGTCTGGAGAGAGCTGCGCTTTTCACCTTGTCCAGGAGTTCTTTGGAGAAGCTGAATATTGCCTTTTTAAAAAAACATTCTTTTCATTACTTTTCCCTCATATTTCCCAGTGGTTCTGCCCTCCTGGTGGGAGGTGCAGTTCTAATGATGTCCACTCTGACTCATCCATCCACGAGTGTTACAGCACTGGCCACATTTCACCTCAAGCACTAAGCTTAAGGTACGATACATCAAGTGTACTACGGCTTTTTGTCATGAAGAAACAGCATGGGATGAAGCATTTCTAATGCATATATTAAAGGACACCTCTTTTTCCAACCTCGTAAGGACTACTGCCGCTACTTTGAAGCAGTGTTTTAAAGCAAACATTCAGAGACAGATTTTAGCCACACAACTATGGAAAATAAGCATGGTATTTAATCATTTAACCACACTGCAGTAATCTTAGAAAGAAGAAAAAAACCCTATACAAATATTTTCTCTGCTGCAAGGTGGTTGGTTAACAAAAACACCACAGCATCTTACTGCTGAGAAATGAAGTTGTCCTCATGCTGCAATTCATCTTTTTATTCTGTTTTTCTTCAGGCTTGAAGAGCTGTTTATCCCTTCCACTGTTCTGAGGTGTGTTAAACATGCCAATTTGCCTTTCTTTGTAGGTACTGCATCTGCAATCACTGTCAGAACTTTGCCTCAAACAAAAGCTGGCAAATTCTATTTCCTTAATCATCTTACTGAGATACTTTAAGCATAAAGCACTGATTTCTTGGCAGTATTAGCATTTTCAAGAAATTACAGTCATGTTTATTGGGAAATCAAATACAGAATCACACTATCTAGAAAGCAATCCTAGAGCCCGATTCTGATGTCACACTAATAAAAATTACCCTGGTAATAGCTCTTTCATGCTACTGGCTGCTGGAGAACTGTAAATGACTCACACAAAGCACAAGATCAGAATCAGGAATTTAAATCAGTGTCATGACCAGCTATCAGAATATCACTTGTATACAACAGGTAGACAATGTTTCAGCTCTTCAAAGTGCTTGACAAAAACATTAGATAATGCATGCAATAATTCTGTAAGGGGTAAGGAGCATTACTTATCATATATTACAAATGTGGAAAACAAATGCAGCAGTAAGAACCAAAGTTTACCCACACTGAAGTACAACAGACAAGACTTAGTTCAGTCCCATCCTCTACAAACCATTTTAACTGTGCCCTCAACTGACAATTTCATACACGTTCAGGCTAGCAGTAGGATGAAATCTCACCACATTTCTAGGTTTTGGTCCTATTCTCAGGTCACTGAACCATATAATTACTGCCACTGAATCTCTGGTGCTGACTGTTGTACAGGAAGAAAGGTAAGACCTCAAAAAGCAAAAATGGGAAGGGAGAACAGAATCCAGTATTTGGTATTTGTGATCATTTAGTACTGGAAGACACAGCTCTTCCAATTAAGTGCAATTAAAGAAACTGAAAAGATTCAGAACCGAATGGTCAAATTAGGAAGCCTTCCTGCCCGCAGTGCTAACGAGCTTGCCAAACAACTTTTCAACAGACCAAAACTAGCTAACTTCCTCATTCATGCTGACACAAGCAAGCTCTTTGCATGCAAGCTCAAGCAGCCAACATGCCGAGAAGCATGAGATTCTTTGCTTGCTATACGCCGTTTTTTTTCTTTCAGCAAGCAGTTGTAGGGTAAAAAGGCCATCAGCATTCATATCCTAGGATCGTGCCTGGCCCACCAGCATGGCTTCTTTTTCTGTGTTGCTGCACCTTTCAGAACTTGAGATGAAGTCCCCTCAACTTCCGTCTTTGCTGAAATCCCCAAGAGAAGGACCATTCCTCCGCCTTGCAACTCCTCCTGCACCAGCTGCCATCACTGCTCACAGATTCTGCCACTGTCAGCCTTCAGATTAGGTTTATCTTATGGTACCTACTCACTGGCCCAGTATGGTCCTGCAGTCACAGTATCTCCTCCATGCGCTTCAAATAATTATGCACTGACCCCTTCTAAGGGAATTTCTCCAAATTTTTTTAAGGCATTCTCCTTTTGTAGTACTTCATCCTACCATTTCCTCAGCTGCATCAAAATTCTTGCCCGTCATACTTTAGAGGGTTTTGTATTTTCTTTAATTCTGTTTCTGGAATGAAAAAAGGCTACTCAAGAAAGGACCTCAAATCCTGTGCCCTGTGGCAATCCTATGCCAGCATTCAACATAAAACTTGGGCAGGTACACTGGCCCATAGGTAACATCAAAATAGAAGCTGCTGTATATTTTTCCTTTAATTTTTTTCTATTCTGTAGTCCCAAAGAATTTTTACGGAGTGCCTATGGCTACAAACGCCGGAAATAATTAGAACCCAACTCTGCAACTCTGAAAAGTTGTTACTTCTCTGGTCTTGAGCAAAGATGTAAAAATGAACATGCTACAAAATCAAAGAACATGGTCCTAAAAATAAGTATCAGAAAAAAATCAGGTTCCTTGCAAGTACTGTTGTTTGTAATTAGACTGTATGTTGTCACTGTGCATCCACTTACACTTCTGGAAAAGTCTTCCTGGCTACACCACCTGCACAAATTTCAGAAAGACCTCGTTTGAACAACTAATACAAGAGCTGGATCACGGAAGAACTTTGTGGAGCTTAGTAGTATTCTTGTAGTATTGTCCTTTCTTTTAGTATGCATTTCAGAGAACGTTGTCTTAAGATTGGTGCATATATTTTTACATTCATTGCAGCAAGACATCAAATTAACATGTGCATAAGTCTTCGCATTATTACAGCCTAACAGAAAGTGATACTTACTGCCATACATTTTCTGGTATGTGTATCTGCTATACAATTAAATGGGTTCATTAAAGAGCCCATTTAAAAGCACATCACTTTCCATTAAACTCTTGTAACTGCTTTGATTATTGCAGAAGTTGCAATTGTTTCATCCTTATTAAATTCTTGAGAACTTGTTCATGAGAGTATTTTAATTGAGGCTGACAAACTGTGAAGATTTCAAAGATATTCTAAGCATTAGATTATTTACATCCTTAAGAACATTGTGCTCCAGACAATGAAATTAATTTGAGCTGGCTTGCCCTAATTTTTTTTCCAGTTTCTCAAGAGATTTTGCTACTGGATTTAACAATATCAAGCTGGTAAAGAACAAAGTACCACAAGATTTGTAGAACAATCTGTAAATCGCATATGCAATAAAAGTTATGGGAATTAGATCCATTTGAAATAAAGGAATTATAAGGCAAAGAATAAAGTGAAAAAACCCTGCCAAAAATAGTGATGTTCTTACCAGACAGTAAGTCCAGATATGTATTTGGTTTTTTCTCTTTAAAATGTCTTTGTAAACTATTATTTGACTACTTTTGCCAGCTATAGGTAGGGCTGGGAAGAATCTAAGAAGGTACACTGTCATACTCAAAATTGGATCAACTTCACCTAGCATTTGATATTGAAAGTCTGCAGAAGCCTGCCATAGTATCAAATACCTTTTAAAATTGTCCCTCTCACACTAAGAACAACATACCAAAGCTCTTTTACAGTGAGAGCTTCCCCTGGAGCAGCAGCAGCAGCTCACGTCTTGCCTTTCACATAAGCAAGAGACAACAGATCAATAATGGCAAGGGACTCCTCTTCCCTAAGAGACAAGGACTGAGGGACTGCACATGTTCCTGCTGAGTGCAAGGATCAACAAGGTCTTTCTTGGTCTTACTTCTGGGAGAGGCAGGTATTCTTGACTCCCAGGTGCTGCTGAGGTTGTAACCACGTTCCTCGCTCTTTAGCTGCTGACTGGCCTCGTTACAGGAATCATAGACCTTTGTTTCAAAAGACCTCTGTGGGGGAGATGTGGCAGTTTCCCAGAAAATCTGCTGCAAACTCATTTTTTTCAATGTTATGTATTATAGACTTCATGAACATGGAAAAGAGAGTAATTCCTTTGCCTTCACAGCATATTTTATTCCTTGAAAACTTAGGTACTTCTTTGGTCTCCTTTTCCTTAAGCTACACAATCCTCATGCTTTCAGATTGCCTCATACACCTTATTTTCCACATCCCCGATAACTCTCATCCCTCGCTTATGGACTGTTTGCATTGGTCTACCTCATTCCTGAACACTGAAAATGGAACACTTCTTTTGACTTAAGGCCTTGCAAAAGGCAAAAGCTTCTTCCCTGAGACCACTAGCAACTTTTTACTATGGGAAAAAGAGACCCAGATCTTCGGAGGTAGACTAAAGGAAAAAGAAGTTATGATCAATCCTGGAGTGACAGAATGACAAAAAAAGAAACACTAATACTGCTTTCCAGTTGTGGATTTCTATGATTAATCATAAACATATGAACATATTTTCAATAACTTGAAGGTATCTCATTAATTATCCATTACAAAGAATGTGTAATTGCAGACGGCATAGCTTTGTTTCACATATTGTGTTACACAACTATGATTATGGTGACCCCAAACTGCCACAAGAAGATATTTAACACTCATTTCAGGCCAAATGTAAAAAAGATATTAAGATGCCTAAAGATGCAGATTGAAATCACTCATACTATTAAAGCTAATTAACTTCAGCATGCATAGACGAGTATGATCTTGTAAATAGCTGTAATGAAAAATATTATTCATTAGTCTTGGAATTATTAAATCACCATTTTGAACAGCTAAAGGAAAACAGGCACAGCAAGAACTAGGGTTTAGATGAAGACTTTCATGAAATCATCAACTCATGCTTGGCAGCTGTCAAAAAGGATAGCCAATTCTCAAGAGTTATTAGGAAAGTAATAAAGCATGAAACAGAAAATAACATTATGCCATTACATACATCCATGGCTCTTTCACATTGAAGTACTCTGTGAAGCTCTGGTCAAACATAAAACATTAAAAATGGAACGGGTTTGTAAGAGAGCAATGAGGATGATCAGATGTATGAAACAACTTCCATATGAGAAATTAAGTGGAAACTCTACAGCACAGAAAACACCTGACTTCAAGGGGATATTTTAGATGTTTATGTAGTCCTGAATAGCCTGGAGGTGGTGAATAAGAATTAACTATTCATCTCATGCACTGGTTCTTGTGCTGGAAGAGAAAGTGAAGCTAGCGAAAGTCAGGTTCAGAACAAATCAAGATCATTGGTTCTTTCCAAAGCACTTGGTCAGCCCTCTTTCAAACTAATGTGACTTTTGTGCACCTACAGCATCCTTCGGTGAAGAGCTGTACAGGTCTACAAGCTATGTAATGAACTGTCTCCTTTTGTGTTTTGGCTGTGAAGTTCTACTCAATCAAACCTCACATGGACGTTGTTCTGTACCTTTGTCGCCCTTTCCATTTGTTGCCACTGTAATTTTTAATAAGCAAAACACTTACATGAGATCACAAGGCAACAGGACAAATGGTTAGGAAAGAGCTGCAGCTGGGACAACGAAATTCACAAATCCCATCTGCCTTGCCTGAAACTGGCTGGGGGGTGGGAGTAGGTGGAGGAAGAGTAAGAGAGGGAAAGGTATGATATATACTTACAAAATTTTTACTTTTTTCTTGTCATCGATCCACTTCTGTCCGTTATTGGAGTTAAAGTAGTGGGCCATGCAATACATTGGTCCAAATCAGCATGCTTGTTTTCATGATGCCTAAAATCAGAGTGAAATTTTAAAAAATAATAATTTAATGTACTTTTATCAAAAAAAACCCTATATAGCATTTACTGTTCTGTCTTGAGCTGATATGCTTGGAGCACTGTGCTAAGTCTTAGCTAGTAATTAGTAATTAATAATCAGTGAACAATTATTGATAGCATTGGGAATCTTGCTGTACGGTTTATGATTTAGCAAGATGTTTTGTGAGGATGCATACTGATGACTCAGTTTTCCAGGATAATTTTTTCCTTCAGGACTCCTGTGAGTTTGCCGCGATGACTCATTCCTGTTATTTATTCTTCATGCTAAGGGCACAGCTGTTTTATGAGAACAATTGACCACACTGATGGACTATCATCAAGATCAAAGCAAAAGGCAATGGACGGCTTCAACCTTTCACACAGTTTTAATGTTATTAGACAAACGGCCCATAAACTGATCTAAAGGACACAAACCAAGTCACTCCAGATTTTGGGGTACATCCAATATTCTGACACACTGACATTGTTAAGAGTCATCTTACTGTCTTCTCTTTGATAAGGTAAAGGCCAGAAATGTGTGATTTTGTGTTGTAAAAAAGATGATAAGCACACACAGATGCTTCCTGCTTGACATTGCCAAGGATTGAAAGAGCCCTCAGTATCAGCAGTAAGACCTCACATTGACAAACAAGCTCTTTTATCTTTGCTGATATTTTGATTCCTTTGATCCTGTTATTTCAAATCTGGATCCAAAAATTCCCAATTTATCTTTATTTTAGACTCCACTGAGAGAAAAGAGTCTTTTAAAATCTATGAAACTTCTGAGCAGGGATGAAACAATTTATTCAGAAAACATTTTTTTCAAACCCAGTAGCATTCAGAGAGGCTCAAGAACAGGACTACTGTCCGCGCCAGCATTTTTAAGGAAAATTTGGTTGCCTGTTGTAGCAATATAGGCTCAAAACATGTTGACTTTCATTGCCTCTAGCCCTGCACAGAACAGGTTCATTGCAAGTACCAGACAAGCCTTACGGATCTTAGGACTCTTCTATTCAGCTTTACTCTGCCATTTTCACACCAAGAATTTCCACATTCAAAAGAGGAGTGTGAACCAATGCTTTAGTGCTTTTCTATCAGGAAATCACACTTTTGCTCAGTACTATTTGCAAAGCCATTTGGTACATTAGCTGACATGCCAGTCTGCTGCATTTATAAATTCCTTTGCATGGCAATATTTGGGGAGCAACAGGATAAAAACTTTCCATTGACAAACAAGCTCTCTATAATCAGGAAGTTAGTAAAACCTTGCCATGAAACAACAGCATAAGCTGCATAAACACTTTTATATTTCAAGACTGTGATAAACAAACAACAGAATTTCTAAATTTGAAAGGGGAACAACTAAGAGATCAAAGTGAATGAAAAATATATTTACTGAATGCCCTTCGGAAACTTCCTTCCTGTGAGAGTGCACACGGAGTCACCACCAAGCTTTCACAGTGAGCCTATTGCTGTTATATACAAGCCAATGATAACAGCATGTACCTCATAAAACAGAGGCTGCAAATTAAATTGTTACAAGGTTTCATCAGATTCCTTTATTTATAAGGAGACTAAAACAAGTGAACCAAGCTTAAACCCATCAGAAGCAAGACCTTATTTCTAGTATAACTATCAGTGGAGCGACAGCGGAGAGGAGAGACTTCACCACAAATCCAGTTTACATTGTCTGATCTTCTCCAGAGACAAACACTCTTAATTCCTGGAGAGGTAACCTCAGAGCAGTTTATGAGGCTGATCACCTTGTCTTTGTAGGCCAGCCCATCTTTACTAGCCCCAAGAGTTGTGATACTAACCTTATCTGTAAATTTGGGTCACTTGTATTTTGTCTTTGTGATTACACACACTTCATTTATACTGCTTCATGGAAAAGCAAAGTGTGCACAAAGACCAATAGCACCTCTCTCAAAGGAGGGAAGTAGAAAAGGGCTGCTGAGAACAGTGGGGGGAAAGAGAGATTTACCTGTAAAGATCATTCAGTAATGAAGCAATAGAATAATGTAGTCTGGCAACAGAACAAATATTAGCAGGGAAATAGATTGTATGGTATAATATTTTTTCACAGAATGCATGATTTTTTACATAGTCTTTCTGTGCAAGTGTTGTGTATTATTACAGTAAATTTAAAAGCTTAAAACCTGATTTATTTTTTTTTTCTGCGCTGGAAACACAATATTTTACCACACTGTTTATTTAAACCACTGTAATCAAAACTGTCACTTGCTGTGGCCAGACACTTAGGAAACACAGCAGTTCCCAAACGTCTGCGGAAAGGTTTATTTTTCCTTTGACTACTCAGACAGCATTTCCTTTTAGCCCTGTCATACTGCTCTTTCCACCAGATGGTTTGCTGGTTCCTATTCTAGCTAAGAAGGATTTAACCAGCTTGAATTAATCCTTACAGTTGTCATCAACTAAGTGTTAATGCTCTGACACTGATCTAATCCTTCGGGATTTCTTTCCCTTCTGCCCCCGCCATGCCTTTTGGAAGGGGAGGGAGGAGAACGCTTGTGGTGTTGAGCTGACAGAGAACAATGTGATGCTGTGCTTGCTCCATTTCAGCCACAAGGTTATGGTACCCACCAGGCAGTGCCTCGATAATCTAAGCAGGTACATTTGTATGGTAGCTACAAATGACTGGGAAAGAGCTTCTCATGGGAAAAGTCAATAATTTAAGCAATTATATGTGAAGCAGAAGCCAATATATTTGTAAAATCTTGCTCGTTTGGTTTGTCACTTTCTAGTTTACTGAGGCTACTTAGTGTCTTTCACACTGTTCTGGTCTTTTTATTTTCCTCCTTTAATGTATTCCTTTTCAACTTTCAAAACTAGAATCTCCTTTAAAATAGCTTTAGCTCTGTTTTCTTTCCTTCTAGAGTCTGTATTTCCTATTGTGCTGCTGAGATTATGAATCCAACACACCTGCATGCCCTCTGTGTGCATTAAGAACAACTCTTGGAATTTGGGTCATTAGCATATCACTAATCTCTGGAAACTAATTATAAAGCGCACGCCCAATTTGCACTGACCTTTTCACCATGTGACTTAGAATCCAACTAAACAACTGACAGGCTCTTTCTTTTCATTTCCCACTGTCCCTCAGGGAAGGCAGGATTACTAGGTGTTTCCAGTAAATACAGGTATCATCTGGCGGGCATTTAACGTTCTGTTGTAGATGGTACTGTCTATCGCTCGTTTGTCACTGAGAGGAGCTAATATTCAGGGGAAAAAAAAAAATTAGATTAGAAGAAGCCTCTTTGCTCCTTGTGGAGCCCCTCTATGGCAAACCTTGCCTCCAGAAAATATTTTAGCTCCTTCTGCAGAGCGCAGAGTTGCTGCTACAGATAGCAATCTGGGAAGCATCTATATATAAGCAGGATGATTATTCAGGGGCAATGTTCCTGCTGTCCTTGCATGAAAGCTATGCATAACAGAGAAATTATTTGGACTGTTATGTTTATACTGGAAAGCATTTTCTGGAGGAGTGATTTTAAACCATGTGGCATCATATGTGTTTCATTGTGAGAAATTCTTTTCAGCAAAAATGGGCAGTCCGCCACCCCCAGATGTGAAAGCAGTTGTATTTGAAATTTTTTGCAAACGCTTTGATTGACAGGCTTATAATCTTTCCTAGGTAAATTGTCTCAATCACAACCAGACAACCCTAGAGCTGCTAGCTTTAATAAACTAAACATGAAGTAATTTAACAGAATTTAGAGTGTGATCTCACATCCATTGAATTTAATAACCATTCACGAGTATGAAATTAATACTTTTAGATGTTTGCAGGATGAAGGTTTTAAACAAAGTTTTCCAGGTACTGAATGAGCAATTTCAAAACAAAATATAAGCCTTCTCTGGTTATGGCTGGGATCCTGAAAGAGTCATCCACACTTCCAATTTTATCTGTCAGTTGTTTCTTTACTTTTTGTATTAGCATTTTAAGGAGCATAATTAAAGTGTTTTTACAATAGGAGAAATGTGTATTTGTTCTACTTTCCTGCCATGCTTTCAAGAAGAAACAAAGGAAGTTTTGCTCAGGTTTTCTAACACTAGTCTTCAAGCAGCAACAGGTCATGCAGGACTTCGGCCCAAAAATGAAGCGGGTGAAAACATGTCAGTATAATGGAAACTTTAGCAAGACTGCAGCTGGTGCGACCAGCTTCTAGTATTAGGGTTTAGGTTGTATTTATAATTCTATATGTATATGATTTCCAAAGTCCTCTCCTATCCCTCCACATGTTTATACATGTTGTGTATTCCCTCTTTGTTGCCTGCCCTACTTTAACTAGACCACTTCTTTTCCCCGCTGCAGCGCCTGGGCTCTGGCCTCTCATTCCTTCCACAAAGGAGAAGACAAGCAAATGCTGGTTCCCAAATTTATATAGCATAGTTAATTTTAAGCATACTCTTGAACAGGGATACTAGAAGATAAAAAGGTAATGCAATTACAAATAGGGGAAATGTTTAGTGTGCTAGGACAGCTTTTATTATCCATTTTCACATTACACAGAAGTTTGTCGTGTACTTTTAGTTCAGACTAACTTTTTTTTCTCCTGCTACTCTGTTCCAAATAATACCTTATGATTGAAAGATCATCCTTGAACTGGAGTTAGGTTGCGACCAATTTTGGTGAGCTTTGGATCAGGCTGGAACCATTAATACTGAGCATTTTAAGGTCTGAAATCCCTTTTTCCTCCCTCATATAATAGGAAGTTTGCTTGAAGTCAGGAATTGGCTCTCCTGCCAATTTTTGCATTCAAGGGCTTTTTGTCAGTGAGCAGAAGCTCAGGCAGGGTTAGCAAGGGTCCCAGCTCAGCAAAGCACGGCCGCATGACTGATTTTCAATGCCTAAGTAGGCCCAGTTTAAGTGAAATGACTATTCACACCATTAAGAGTACGTCTGCGGCGTCTGCATGAGACATACAAGTGCCTGAGTCGCAAACACCACCCTTCCTCTCTTGTTACTGATCCCTTTTTCCTAAAAGTTGAAAGTGTAAATTGAAACATTGAAAGGAAAATGGGGGTTTTGCTCTGCCCTCCGATTTTCATCCCCCCAGCTGTAATGGAGACACGAATGGCCATTGCAGCACTGCCTCTTCCCACACACATGCAGCAGGAAATGCAGTTTGACTCGAGGTACATGAGCTCTCATAAAAAAGCCCAATGATGATGATGAATTTACCCAAAATTTAACAACAGGGCTGAGTGGGGGGCTGCCAGAAACCCCATCTCCAGCACACTCCCCAGTGCCACAGCCCCCATGCAGCACTTAAACCCACCTCCACCCCATGCCTGCTGTCATTTGCCATTTCCAGTGTCACCTGCACTGCAGATTTGCCCCAAATTTGCCTTGTCATGGCCACCTGGGCATGAGGCTGTCTCTCCATTACCTACCTTCTTCCCTCAGGCATCTGTGTCTGCCACAACCAGTGGGCTGTCAGACTTTGGCCCCTGAGCAGCCAAAATGGCTCCTGGCAGGCCATCCCCTGAGGTGGGGACAGGCCAGGGCTGAGGACAACATGGACGTCACGGGGGCAGCAGGGAAACACAAAGGAGGGATGGCACCGTGTTGCAGCCAGTGCTGGGGGAGGAAGAAGCTTGTCCATTGTGCAGAATTCTGAACGGGGCTAAAAATGGATGAGATGATAAAAAATATCGTAAGCCAGAAAGGATGGGAGTGACTGTTGATGAAAGGCCATTCAGTGCCCTGTGGGGAACAACGGGAGACTGCAGCCCGAAGGAAGATGAAGAGAGGCTTTATGTTTTAAAAGGGCACCTTTCAGGTCCCCTTTCTAACCTAAATCTCCTTACAATTTGAGGAGGAAAAATCCCTTTGGGAGTCCCCCCACCAGAGCCGTGAGGGCATCCAGCATCCCCCCCTCACCTCAGCGGGGCTGGCTGCCTGAGGCAAGGGCCATGGGGGCGATGGTGCTGCAGGGGCTGTACTCCAGCATCCCCCCCTCACCTCAGCGGGGCTGGCTGCCTGAGGCAAGGGCCATGGGGGCGATGGTGCTGCAGGGGCTGTACTCCAGCATTCCCCTCTCACCTCAGCGGGGCTGGCTGCCTGAGGCAAGGGCCATGGGGGCGATGGTGCTGCAGGGGCTGTACTCCAGCATTCCCCTCTCACCTCAGCGGGGCTGGCTGCCTGAGGCAAGGGCCATGGGGGCGATGGTGCTGCAGGGGCTGTACTCCAGCATCCCCCCCTCACCTCAGCAGGGCTGGCTGCCTGAGGCAAGGGCCATGGGGCGATGGTGCTGCAGGGGCTGTACTCCAGCATTCCCCTCTCACCTCAGTGGGGCTGGCTGCCTGAGGCAAGGGCCCCAGCATTGTGTGATGGAGAACAAGCTCCTCCAGAGAAGGGAAACATCCCAGAATCAAGGCAGCTAGGGAAAGGATTCACACTCTGGATGAGTTTAAGAGCACTGGCATTTTGCTCCGATGAAGACGCAGGTCTTTGTGGGAATGTGAGTTTCACAGGAAAGTAGACATGCTTCAGGCTGCCCTGTCGGCTGAGTTTTAATTAGCAATGTCTTCCCTCCACACTTCTGTGCTAGTGATGTGCTGATCGAGTGCTGTCATGGCAGTTCCTGAGAGGGAAGCTCCCTGCAAAGCCACCAGGAGACACAGCAAACCGACTGATGGAGAAGGCTGCTCTGCTCGCCTCGGTCTCTGTGCCGTGCCCCCAAAACCTTCCACCGCATGCTTGTCTCCATATGCAGATGGTGTGCCCAGTGGTGTCCAATGAATGATACGGTAGATGATGGGACTCACTCAATGTCAACAGTAGGTACAGTTCTACCTAATCTACAATTAAAAGCATTTCCAGTTCTTCACAGTTGTTCAGCAGATGTGATTAGTTACCTACTACCTCTAGTTTAATCATCCATAATGTCACTTGCTGTCAACTTATTTTATTAATGTGAATATGTGTATGTAGATATTCACTGTACCTCCTGCCACTGAATTTGCCCTGTGTCCATTAAGTACTGTAAGCCTATAAATAAAAACTGAACAGTAGCAAATAATCACATTGCAAATAATCACAAGAATTGGTGCTCCATCAAAGTTATTTCATCCAGCGCTGCAGAAAGCCTGGGCCAAGCAGCTCGAGTCTCCGTGGCAATAGCTTTGTCTGATAAAATGGTGTTGACCTACTGATTGATGTATGGTGATCTAACATTTATGATTTCTTCAAGGTGGCGATGGAAATAGCATTTCTCTTTAGGAGGATTACGCTTGTATGGTAATGCCCCATCTCCTTAGATTGAGTTCCTAACACTTGTTTCTCTCTGCTGTGCTCCAGAGCTTGAGTAGATTTACTTTGGTTATATGTACAGTACATTTACTTGCAAATGCTTTCAAAGTTATGGCTATCATTCTTATCCCCTAAAGACTGTTAATTAAAAAAATCTCCCCATTAACACTGCAGCATTATTTTGCATGATGTCAGTGATTACCTCTGCTATTACTCAGGACAACATCTTGTGTAAACCTGTGCCTCACAGTTAATAAGATAGTAACTCCTGGTCAAGAAAGAGAGCCAACAATTATTTTAGTCATATTGTTCACTGAATTTAAGCCCTGACATGTACACCTGCTCATGTTAAATACCATTATGGTTATGGTCTTTTATTCAAAGTAAGTATAAATGTATATTATTTTAACCAAACACAGAGATCTGGCTAGAACCTGTAGTAACTAAGATTCTTGGTCTTGTTGTAACCTGTAACGATCACCATACTTTCCAAAACTCTGGTTTAATATTTGCTTTTATGAATATTTTCCTGTCTGCTCACTAGTTAAAATAGAAAGGGAGTTCACCCGTACTAGTGGGTGCACGTTGCTCTACACACTGCCTCGCTTCTGTGGCAAGATGTAGGAAAGAGGACAAAGGAGCACATGTGTAGGATTGTACAGAAAGGGAAAAAAGCACATACACACGGAAAAAGGTATGCCCTCGTGCTGCAGCCTCCTCACTCAAGGGAAAAAAAAGCAGAAAGCAGAGGAAAAGACTTCACAGAGCAATTCGCTTCCCTGCAGGGGGGACAAAGGAAAAGCAAAAAGAAGCAGTGGAGCTATTTTTGCACCAATGAGAGATAAAGCCTCTTCCTCCCAACTGTTCCTCTTAGGAGGAAGATTTGGGGAAGGTAAGAGACAGTAGATGTCCCCTCCATTAAAACCACCAACCTGATCTTTACATACTGATTTAATGGGCGCTAGCATAAAGGAAACGGAAATTCTGCACTCTGTATCATAACCCCTCTGTCTGAAATATCCCAGTGCCTGGAGTAGCTCCAGGGCAGCATGACACACCATACTCTTCTGTTCAAAAATAATCCAGTAGACGCCACAAATATTGTTTGATTTAGACACTTTCCCAGACCTCTGTCCTTTCTGGCCCCACTAAGGTTTGAAATAGTCTCACAACCTCAGTGTCTGTTCGGGTTGAGATGTCCCACGTGGCTCTGGACTAACCAGCTACTCACAGGACCAGAGCTACTGCCCTTTCTTGAGGTCCTCGGCCAAAAAAATCACAGGTAAATTAAATGTATGGTTATTCTATATCCCACTGCAAGTACTAATAGGAAACTGCAAATTTATCGCAGTGAAATGTGCTGTAACTTAACCAGTCAGATACTTTGTTTTGCCAAGTTCACAACAGGCTTTTACATCCATGGCTTTATTACAGGAATCTAGAGCTCCGCTTTCAAAGGAAATGGCTTTAGGCTGCATCACATGTTATACCTCCATATGGTGGTAGTTATAAAACCCTTTTCTTAGACATATCCAGAAAAAACTCAGAGTTGCTGTCAAGGCTGACATAACAGTCTGCTTTACCTCCTTAGTGGATGAACAGACTAAAATAGCCTTTTTTTCACAGAATGCTAATACAGTTCTGTTTCTATATATAAGCTCATGGATTTATTGCAAATCTACTGATAAAACTAGCACTACAATAACTTCTGCAGACTACTTAGTGGATTTTTTCCCCTTTAAAAAATTTGGATATACTCCGAGTACTTCTCAGATTCTTTAAATCTTTTAAAAAGTTGCTTTAGGAAAACTTTTTTTCTGTGCACTCTGACATTCCCTAATTTGACAAGTATCTCAGAAAACAGATGTGAACCAAACAATGCTAATTCATGTATTTGGGCTGTATCTGTCAGCTAGAGAAGGGAAATTAAATTTCTATATATGCCTCAACTTATCAAATGTCCTAATAATATCGTGCCCAAATCGAGTGCCAGTTTTGTTGGCAGTGGCAATTTCTAACCCTGCTTGGCCACAATTTAACCTGGTGACCAGCGTGCAGAAGACTGCATACCACTGCCAGTCACATGAGCTATGCTGGCTCCCAAACACCTTCCTGTCCTTTATGGCTTTGCCTGAAGCATTTGTAAATCTTCCTTTCAGACCCATATTCTGCATACTGTTAATAGCTGGTGGTATGCTAGCACCCTTCTCCTCACCTATTTCCCATTCTCCAAACAAACCTTTATGCAAATCTTTTTTTAATAACCTGAAAATGATCTTAAGGTTCTTTTCCAACCTAACTAATTCTATGAAAAAAGAAGAAAAAAAGAGGGAGGGGGGCATTTATGGTAAGCTTTCAGCCATTTTTTTTGGTGGGGTGTTTTGTTGTTTTGGTTTTTTTTTTTACTTTCTCCTTCCAAATTTCTTCTTTCTCTTTGCAGCAGTTCCTGGCAGGTTCTAACTACTTCCTCACTATGGATGCAAGTTCAAGATCTGATGTAATTCTGACAATAGACCACACCTTTCTGTGGAAAGTTTCTAAGGTGTGGTAACAATTACTGTGTTGTGCGCTTGGAAGGATGGGTAAATAGGTAAAACGCAGCTGGATCGGTAAGTGCTATTATATAATGCACCAATTATCTAGTAATGCAATATTTTTTTGTTTTCTTCTGAGTAAGCTTTTTTCCTGGAGCATATTAGATTAACATAGGCTTTAAATGTGAGAATCTTCTTTTAACACCATTCAGCAACCATTTTCCATTTCCTGGTAATTATTAAAAGCTGGCCTAGATATGCCAGAGCTAGAGCAGAACAAAGGTGAAAGAAGCCTTGGATAAAGCCAGAGGGGAGGGGTACTGTGTCTCATTTTCTATCTTGACAGCTTGTTTATGGTGCTCCTTTCTTTTTGAATTTGCAGTGTGGGTTTTAGGGGTTACAGGGTTTTTTTAAATAACTTAATCACCTTCACAGGCAGTTGTATTGGCCATCACTTCTACATGCTTCTACCAGATGTGAAGTCTGCACAGAAAATCCTCGGCTAGCCAGACATCTGAAGGAGATCTTGACATTCAGGAGGAGGTGGGGTGGATGTTTGCATGTTAGATCTGGTATAGTGACACTTGCATTATCTGTTATTACTCATGCACTGACTACCTAGAAATCACTTTTAATTCAGATAATTATATTGCTGTTCAGCTCTAATATTTTGCTTTTAATGCTCCTGTACCTTGCTCACCTCCATTGTTTGTTTTTTTTTGGCAGGGGGAAGGGCAGTTTAAAAACTGTCACAGAAACTGAAGCTGAGCCATCCAGGAAAGTGCAAGATGTTCCCTTCACTAAAAACATCAAGCAGAATAAAAATGAAGAACAGATCTGGCAGCACAGTTTGCATTTTCCATTATTATTTGCACTGTCTGCATGTCAGAGATGGCAAGAGAAAGGAAGCCTGCTCTGAAATCTCTTTTTATTGCTCCCAAATAGTCTAGTTTGTCCATATATCCAAACCCCTCATTATTCAGACAGACACTCCTACTATTTTCACCTCCTTGCTTTGTTTATCCGTGATAGCATGACTGAGTACATTTCTCCCTTACCATGCAAGTAGGTGTTATGATTTATGCTTTGTTTTCTTAAATAACCTCCTACGACAGACAACTCCTTCTTCAAAACACAATCTCCACTGCACTTCTAGTTTTTCACAGCCATCAAATTAGGTACATTCATGTTGTCACTTCTCTAACCCCAGAAGAGAGGCAGCCCGGGTAGAACCGAGCAGTACTTAGTCAGTACTTACCTAGAGCTGTCTGTCAGCCACAACTTTGATGTAAGAAGCTGATTGAGGGGCCATAGAGAGAAAGGAAGAGTTCAGCCTTCAAACCTCTTTTATCCTTATCCTTTTTTACTGAAACATTTGGGAGCAGAGATGCTCGTTCCTCTGGAACAGAACAGAAATTACATTTCCACCTGGCCAGCACATGCCAACCTGAATGGGAACTGATAACCTTATAAATGAAAGTAATAAAATCCTTCAAACTGATGATGCTTTACCATGAAACACTACATTTTCAACTACTGAATAGAATTAAATCATGTGTTTTGCACATGTCCGCCCATAGCAATTTCAGGTTGTAAGTACTAGTGCTGATGTATGACTTTGCTGGTTTACAAGTCTAAATGACAGAAATCTTCCATGATACGGTACAAGAATTTCCAAACCATCTAGAAAATATGTACCTTTGTAGATGAAAATAAGTATTCTGTTGCTTCAGAGAAAAAAAAATACTTACTTGAGAGCTACTGCTGAAATAAAGCAGTGTAAATACAGGAGGACTGTCACACTGTACGTATTATTGGATACACACTTCTCAATTAGATCTACTATTCCCTGAATACATGGATAGTATTTACATTACAGATTAATTACACTTGGAGTGTGAAAACATTCTGAAAACTTTGTCACTAGGAAAATATCTTAAGTGAAATGTTTAAGTTAAATTTCAAACTCTTTGTCCAGTTATATTTCATCATGTCCTACTGGGCAATGTTTTTCTATTAAACATCTTTCCGAATTGGTTTCGCATTATTCTTAAACAATCCCTAGAGGACACTCACAGGATAGGGATTTATCATGCCTTTCCAAATAAAAATGCCTCTCCTAAACTCTGCTGGCGTAACAGTCATGAGGTCTCCCAGCCCAGTTAGTGTGCATGTTGTAAGAAACAAGAAAAATATTGTACTTATAACCTTAGGAACTTACAAACTTGTAAGCACAGAGAGACGAAGCTAAACATAGGCTCTTAATTCAAACACCCCGTACAGCTTGCCTAAAAACGATACGCTCTGTCACAGGTCAGTGCCGAGATCGTGGGAAGCAGACATTAAGACAAAGTACTTTTATTTCCCTGCTCTTCATCTTCAGGTGAAGCCACTTGACCTCTTTTGTAGGAGGCCACTTTATACTCTTGTGTATAAAATATATATATATACACTATATATATATACTCAGAGTGTATATACTCTGAGTTTGCCATATACAGAACCTGTTTTGTAACGTAACCTTGTCAAAGCCCTCTGCATTTGAGGAATGAAAAGAAAAGGTTGGAGTAATAAGGAAGAATTTATTTTTTTTTTCTGATAAAAAGACCCAGCAATAATATTCCTTCATCAGTATGAGACAGCTTCTACTCAGCTAAAACTTTTGTAACCCAAGCTACATTCATGGTTTTTGTTTCTCCTGGAATCTGGACCCTTCAGCTGATCACAGATCTGTTTTTTCAACATATAATGTCATTAATAGTTAGATACCTCTGCTCTCTGACCATGAGAACTAAATTATATGTACCACATAACATCCTGCTTGCTTCAAAAATCCAAGAGCTTTTCATCTCTGTGTTAGTAATCTTTTCATCCCTCTCATTATAAAAATGGATATGTAGTTGAAAATGGGTCATGTTAAAAAAATTTAAAAAAAAAAAAGAAGCCCTTCCAGAAATGATGCCCCAAGACATAATCAGAACCCTTAAATATCTGTATTTCACTGGGTTCAGTGGAGCTGCAGTGATTTAACTAATTCTTTTCATGGTAGTCAATGGTCAGAAAATATTTCTGCATATTCAGTAATGCTTCATCACTCATTTTCTACACACTATAATAGTTTATTTTTCAATTTATACTTACAAATTTGGTCTCAGGAGGTTAGTGGTATTTTCAGATATTCATATAAGCTCTTAGTTTCATAAATGTAGTGTCATGAATAATTGTCATCACCCAAGAGGGATATAAAGCCTACCAAGTTCTTTTTTAAAAAATTGAATAAACCTTATCTCACACCAGGGATTTCTTGGGTTTACGTGTCTCCAATTAATTACTGTTGCCTAGTAGATTCATAAGCTATCCAATACTTCCTGAAGAGAGACGTAGAGGCAGAATTCCTTCAGACAAGCACATCCAGAAAGTAACACTTATGGAGAATGCTTCCCACTGATTGTGTTAACAGCTAATGTTTCTTACATCTTCAGCAATTACTGTCTTGAAAATATTTACAACTTTTTTTAATCTTCCCTTTTTCCCCCCTCTCTCCCCATGGTGTCATATGAGATCTGACTGTGTATCACTAACTTTGTGAAATGGCCTGGATATAATTTGGAGCCAGGCTATTTTCACGTGAAATTATTTTAATGGATTTTAAGTAAGAAGCTCTTACTCTGTCTACTAAATATGGTTTATGTTAGCTTCACCTTTCAAACTGCCTGAATGCATGAAGTCTCCTGAAAATTTACAATGTATATACTACGAGGTGACACCTAATTTAGGTTATGGTATGAAAGTCTGATCCAGTTCCCATGGAAATAAATGAAAAACATTGTGTTGACTTAATGAAAATGGGATTTGCCCCTAAAAGGGTAGGACTCTGCTTATATGAACAGAAAGGAGAATGTGGTATTTCTTTCATTGTTTAAAGTGAGAATGAAAATTCAGGACTCCCTTATTAGAGAGGAGAGAGATAAAGACATAATACCAGTGAAGTCAGCAGAGATAAACTGATACGAACACTTTCAGATGAATCCTCCCATTCTGACAAATGATGCAAACCCATAGTAACTGTTACAGCCTCAGGTTAAAATCAAGACACAAAATAAAAATGTTTTGTGTGATAGAGACTCTGCTGCATTTATGAACATAAGAACATATATTTAGCTCAGCTTTTACATCTTTTTCATTTTATACTTGCATTTATGATCTCATCTAGGTTTCCTACCGTTGTTTTCTTAGCAGTCATAAACCTGCTGTACTCCGTGCTTAGGGACTTTGTGAGCTATTACAGACTCTGCTTGGAGAATATATGTTTCAATCCCTATGGAGCACTGACTGCATCAGCACTATAAACTGGGGGGGGGGGGGGGGGGGGGTGTTCAACTCATATGCTACAGCTTTCGTATTTTGCAAATAGCACTTCAAGTAGGGATAAAGAGTTCCCTGAAAAAAACCCTTGGCCACCTCAATAGAGGTCCAGAGGTCCTCCTGAGCTCTGCATGCAATACATTGGAGAAAACAGTCTTCCTGAAGTTTCTGGCATGCTGTTCTTGCTCCCTTGGATCTTCCAGAGGGAAGCAAAGCTGCTGAAAAACTTGAATTATTCTGAGGCATTGAGACTTGGGCATGTGACTGGGCATGTGGGCTACCTGTAATTAGCTATGAACCCCTTTCTGATAGCTTCCACATAGCATGGGCCTGAAGCTGTCAGCACTCACTGAGTGTCAAATGAAGGAGCACTCATTTTTTCCCTCCTTATCTAAAATTCTCTACAGCATTAATCTCTAATAGGATAATTACTGCGGATCGAGATCCACCTTATAACAAGGCTGGTCCTTAGAATGTGAATAATCGTCACTGATGAAATGCTGAAGCAGAATCTATTGAAGCTTCAAATACTTTTATGCTTACGAAAGACACAGTGGTAGACTCATCCAGAATCTGGATTTTTGGAAAATCGTGCTTAAAGACTGGTACCCACCATTAGAGAAAATAAAGTTGCTGAGCCTACAGTCAGCTTATACACTTCTTCTAGCTAATTGATCTGGTTGCAAGAGGAAAACTGTATCAGATGTTAAGCCCAGCTGTTCTTTGGTGGGATAGTTCCCATAACTGGGAACTACAAGGAGAGAAAAAACCCACATGTTCATTTCAACTTCGAGGTTCTTCATTAAAAAGGCTGTACATTAAGGATGGAATATAAATATTAATTTTAGAAGAAAGGCAAATGAGGCACTATTAGGAAAGACAGTGAACAAGGAAACATAGCTGAGATGGGTTTGGTTAATACATTAGCAATAACAAAATAACCCAAGGAACGTTAAGTTTCCCAGCACTAAGTAACCTTAACTATGTTCTACTTCTCTAATACAAACATAGATGCTTACCACGGGGCAGCTACTCATTATGTTGAACAGTAAATGTATGCATTTATTTATATAACTCTTGGTATCAGCAGTCTATTTTGAAAAGCAAAGTTAAGGTAATGTAATGTTTTGTATTTAGGGTCTGTTCCGCAGCCCACTGGAGTAGATGCAGTCTCCCACTGAATACCCAGCACTAAGGTGAGCCTTATTAATGTGGGATGTTTCTGTGAGATTGGGAGCAATCTGTGAGATTGCTCTCAGGTCTGTCTGCCATCCACTGAAATAATGTATTTACCCATTTTCTGTAGGTGAGCAAGTGAGTACCAAAATGATGACCCAAGCTCTCTACCAGGTTTTACAGCTCTATATCGCCAGGAGGTTGTAGAGAGCAGCAGTGACCACCAGGAAAGACTGGCTGCTGCCCAACCCTCAGCAGCCCGATCTCAGCAAAACCTGAAGCGAAGGCAAATCGCTGTCAATTCTCCCACTTGCACAAGGCCAGTAATGAATTTTATGCTCACGGATGTTGTGCGTGGTGGAGCCAGGGACCCCACTGGTGCTTCCCAGCTGCACTGTGTCTTTTCCCCCTTCGCGTGGAGAAGCGTGGCCAGCCTGATACTGCTGATTACGCAGCTCCAAGCATCTGCCATCTCTCTTTAGCAACGGTGTGCTGCCAGTTGACTGAAGAGTCAAACCCCAAATGAACTGTTAATGAATATTAAAAGATAAAGAGAGACAAGGTAAGAGTAAACATGAGACATGTGACAACATATTCTCCTATTTGCAAACTCTCCATATATTTTGCTCAATGAACATTATTTGTGAAGGGAAAGAGCTAATAGCTGTTTATAAAAGTAGCAGTATTTGTTATCACTGTGAAATAAGAGCAAATCCTGAAAAAAGTAAAATTATCTAAATTATGAGAGAAGCAGTTGAACCTCAAAGTGCTGACATTTAAAATTGTAAATATTGGAATGAAGCAAACAAGTGAATAATGCCTTTCCACAAAACACTCCTCGTGAGAACTGACATTTTCAGTCCCTATTTTAACACCGTGTTGCATGTTAAATACTATTGCCACATTAAAATATAAATTTCAAATTTGAAATGTTACCAAAATAAGTCCTCACTACCTTAAGGAAAGATGTCGATGTCAAACAAAATTAACTCACCAGCAAAACCAGCTTCTCTTCTGTTACGCATGGACGGCACAGAAATAAGATGTTTGTACAGAGGTAAACAGATTTGGAGTAGGGAGTTATAGTACCCTTCCAGAGGAATCTGCATGTAGTATTGTACATTATATTTTGTCTGTGTTCTATTGAGCCCATCAGGTGCTGCACATCCAGTTTTAGGCAGTGAACGTCTGAGGTTTATTAATAAAGAAGTACTTTTAATATTTACTCTGCTACAACCAAAGCCAGTTTTGCAATTCAAAGGGAATCATTGTATTTATTCCCTCATTAAACAACCCATTTTTCAGCTGGAGACAGGTTTTGTATTTTTAAGTGTTAATATTTAAAACTAATGTCTTCTTCCATTGAGGATGTTACGTACTGATTACAACAAGGATCCAGCTCAACTGGTCAAGTTACTTCACGTATCTCCAAGATGCCAGCACTCATAAAATGAAATAGATAATACTTGTCTCCTTCCTGCAAAGATGGGACAAGGTTTAATAGCTCTTTATAAAGTTTAAGTGAAGGATATTGATCCTGCGATGTGAGGAAGATTTTGTTCTTCCTCCTGAGCAGCGTAAGATTCGTGTTTCGCAGTCTGAGGCTGGGGTGGTTGGGCTTAGCCTATTGACCCACTAATTCGCTCAGACGTTAAGGTAAGATAAGCAGCATGTAGCTGAGCATCAGAACTTCTACTGTAAAAGGTAAGTTGATGCCAGATTAAGTAGCTCCCATGAAGTTTAGCTCTCACACCGAATAGCGCACCTCAACATGCGAGACAGATCAGCTCTTTCTGAGTTTTCCTGTTAGGGACGACATTCCTCAGTCTGTCACCACGCTGCAGGTGAAAGTCCTGCTACTGTGACCTTTTTAGGGCTTAATAGAATTTTTTTATTTTTGTATTCACTCTCAGGAAGTATTTGCACAAGACTTTACAAGCATGTTGCTTTCAATGAAGGAGGTGTGTTTGTTTATTCTGATTGCTTTTGGACTTACAGACCTTTTCCAACTCAACAGTTATATCTGAATTAGATTCCTGATTCCAAGCTTAATCAGAACAAGCTAATTGCTAAGAGATCTCGTGTACACAGAGCTATCAATTGCAATTAGCCTGTAACACACAAGAAGGTTGACAGAGATTAAATTTTGTTATCTGGCCTCAATCGACTCACATGGACTGGGGTTGTAAACTTTTATTTCCCATCACATGACTTCTCTGTATATTCCTTGGTAGTCAGCCTTGAAAGACACCAGTTATAATCTACAAGCCCTATTAAATTTTCATAAATATTCAACTTTGATGGTGATTTGCCACGTCCCCTGTACTTGATGTTCTCTTTCACCCTGGAGTAATTTTCCTTGATAAACACTGATGAAAACGCAACCAGAATTAAATGACATACATAATTTCTCTTTTTCATTCTGAGAGCAGTTGCTCTCAGTTTTACTCTGTTTGCACGAGCCAAGGATCAGTTGTCTCAGAGAAGGACTTACTCTGCCTGAGAGAGAATCTCCCTGTTAACCAGGACATCTTTCCACAGGCTTCTCTGTGACAGTCTTCTCCAGTTATCCAGAACTCTTTTGCCAGCCATTTTCTTATTCAAGAATTGCATTAACCTTGTGGTGGAAAACCATATAAAAATGAAAGCTGCTGTCACTGTTAGCAATCAAGAAGCCATCCTTCCCTTTCACACAACTCTGTAACTTCCACCTGAAAAGATGCTTCCCAGAAAAAAAAAAAAAATTCTAACTCTGTTTTAACCAGAAATAATTAGGAGTACTTTTTTTGAAAGGTACTTTTTAGAGGTTTAATTTCTCTCAAAGAGCCGTGGTATCAGGAGCATCATCATGAAGTTTGGCAGTGTTTCATTTCTCCTAAAGAGAATTGATAGCACTGATCTTTCTTTAATCAAAGCCCACCCAATATTTAGTGATACCAGCTTCACTTGCTTAAAAATAATGGCACCAACTGCTACATTGCTGAAGGTTTTTACAATATTTGATATAGAGACTTCAAAATAGGAAGATAACCAGAAAATATAAACGTATTTTTGTTACGCATAACTTTTTGTTTATGATGGCATTATGTACACAGAATGCTTTCTGCAGACAGGCCTCCAGCTTACATATTATTTCCTTCCTCAAAGCTCTCCAAAGATTAGTGAGGATGTCAACATCGGCTTATACAAAAGCAGCCTCCAGGGCCAAAATGTGACACATATAAGGTTTGAAATTCTACAGTAAAAACTTCTAAAACATATGAGTGTGTCACTTTATTAAAAAGCATTACCATTATATTAAGAATTTCTAATGTATTCCGTTCCCTTCTGTTTTACAGGAAGCTTGTCACTGTGCTCCTAAAGATTCCTGGATTTCAGCAAGTTTTAAAAGCTTCTCTGCAAAATTTTCCAATTTTATTCCCTTCCATTTTCCAGGCAGTATTCCTGTTTTCCCTTGTTCCTCCAGCTGCAGGAGCCAACCTGGTTGCCTTAAGTTTGCAAGAGCAAGATCATGCAGAGGTAATCAGACAAATGAACCTGCCGGGGAATGGACAAAGAGCATCAAGACAATTTGTGTGTTCAGTTCTCTCTGACAGCTGCAAGGCCAGCTCTGCTGAGTTCCACCTGCCATAGGAACGAAGATGCCTGGGCACCATGCAACACTGGGCTTGGTTACTTGTGTTCAAACCATAAGGAAAATCAGCACTGAGGCATTTCGGAGGGAAAAAAAATTACAATTTCCCTTTTTTGTCTTGGTAGTGAAATTGTATAGCAAAGTAATCCGTTCCCTATTGACTGGATTTTCAAAGTAAGGCCATAATTTTACCA
The DNA here is from genome assembly GCF_011004875.1 of Balearica regulorum gibbericeps. Classification (NCBI taxonomy): domain Eukaryota; kingdom Metazoa; phylum Chordata; class Aves; order Gruiformes; family Gruidae; genus Balearica; species Balearica regulorum. The sequence continues at coordinate 32,823,645 of NC_046191.1, read as the reverse complement.
TCCAAAGTTGTTTTTCCTTTAAAATTAAATCCTTAATGCCAGGTGTTCGGAAAGTATTTAAGCCTTGAAGGAAAGGAAAAGCTTCAGATGCTTTTGAAAATGTAAGCAGGCTTCTGTATTTTTCACATGTGAACCAGCAGCCTCTTTTGTTGGAAAAGGTGCAGGGTTCGGTCTCTTTGCCCCAAAGTTTCTAGATCAGGAGATGAAGAAAACAGTGGGGCTTGTCTGTCTCATTCATCATTTGGGGGGAATTTATGCTTCTTTAGAGAGGTACTGGGCCTTGAGTAGGTGTAGTGCAGTTAAGAAACATGAAAAGATGCATACAGAGATACGTATAGGGATCAATCCATAGGGATTTACTCCACAGCCAGACTGGGAAGTGAGATGCTAAGGCAGCATTTACACAGAGAAGCTTTTTTTTTTTTTTTTTTTTCCTGCAGACTGTAAAACTTCCACATTACCAAGCAGACACAGAAAAGGAAGGAGAAGCCATGTCTTGGGTAGTACGTATTCACAGGTGAGTGGATCTGAACCAGGGATTTTCTGCGTCCGGGGGATGACACAGGAGCGGGAAGGTGAAAGGAAGAGGTAAAACAGCTCACCTCCCTACTCGAGGGTGAGCATCCTTCTTCCACGCAGCAGCTGTGGGATTACTATTTGCTGTTCAGAGATACAAACCTGGTCCAATGTAACTGGTACGATATAATAGTCTAATTCCAAACCTCCTGAAGTTAGTGGGATGACTCCCAGAGATTTCAAGGGGGTTTTGCTTAGCCTCAGAGGATGGGATTTTTCCCAAGATATTTAGATGCCTAATGAGATTTTCAAAAGTATCTTAACAGATTAAGCATCTAGTTGGTACCTAATTTTCCTTTCATTAGATTTTCTTTTGAAAATGTGATGTCTGGGTGCCAGCTGCCTTTCCAGGGATGCCAAGATCTCTGAAAACTGGACTCTTAGCAATTTGCCCAAGAGCACGTGGGGTGTCAGTAAGTGAACTCAAGAGCAGCAGCTCTGCAGGCTGCTGGCTGAGGCTCTCATTTTGAAGCTCACCCGGTCAGCCTTGGGCATTAATGAAATTTCAGTGCATGAGTACATCCGGTTGACATGATTAAAAGTAACTGTAAATAAAGATATCAAAAGTAATTCCTTGTGCTCTCCATTCCACATTAAGTTTTATGGAAGAAATAGCACATATTTATAATTATTACTTGTGGAGAAAAAAAGGAAAATCTTAAATCCATTTTTAATTTTGGCTTTAAAAGTCTGAATTAATTTATTTTTATCTCCTCTGGAGGTCTTTTTTTATTTTCCATAGTGGCTGAAAACTTCCTGTGCATCATATTTATTTCCTATTTATTTTTTAAACCCCTCCTTTAAACCTCTGTGTCCTATTACTCCCTCTTATTTTTCACAGAAATTTCTTCTATGTAAAAAGAGGAGCAGACAGAGTTAGGGTAAAGGATACCACTTTATTTAACTTGGCCTCTGCATGGACCTACGTATTTGTTTATGATTTGCAAGGTTTCTGCTTTTATCCAAGCAGAAAACGGTTGCTAAGCAGCAGCATCCCTTTTTAAAAAGCAGAGCCAGAGCCTGATCCTGCACTGACTTGTGCGTGTGGTTATTCCCACGGCTGTGCCCAAGGAATGGGAGGAAGGTGACTTACTTATACATACCTCCCACCTATGCACTAATATGTCTCTGTATAACTCACATAGCTGTGTGCCTACATATATATGTACCTACAGAGATAAAAAGAATTTATATTTGTGTTCTTGTATGTATTTCGGGGTGCACGGATACAATTTGACTTAAAAACTAGTATCTGCCCTCTTAAATGAATTAATAATTGCCTAAACTGCAATGGCAGTATGAAGCGGGTCCACTGATTTTTGCCTTAGAAAAATCCATCATAAAAACCTTGCATCGAGTTTGGGGGTTCTTTTGAGTTTCTCACCAGACTTCAAATACAAAAGTGAAAAGCTTTGAAGTAAACCGGAGAGGGTTGTAATATATACAAGAACTATCAAGTCATGTCTCAGCCTTTCCTGTGTTGTCATGCCCCTGCCATTATTTTTAATAAAAATTACTCATTTGTTGAAATTTATGCAAGCGTGCAAGATGCATGAAACTGTAAAAACATTTGGCAATTTCGCTCATTAATCCTTTGCTGAATTTTTACATTTGATCTCAAACATAACAGTCAGGAGGATGCATGCTGTCCTCCCAGCTCATAAAACAGACCAAAAGGCTTAGAAGAGATGAGTGCAAATATAGACCTTTCATACATTTATCATACAAATATAATATGATATATGGATATCGTATAATTTTATATGTGCAGGTGATGTGACTTGGGCAAATCCAATCTAAACTGCTGGAAAGCCACTGTTCCCACGTAGTACCTAGAGATGGTGTGCTTTTAATCTTCAGAGTGTTTATACACTTTACCTAATTCTCAGTATTGCTCTTGAGAGGCAAGTCGAGTACCTGGGTGCTGGTACAGCACGTGGGAAGCCAGTCAACACTCTGGAGGGGCTTTTCTGATCCTGTAAGAGGGAGTTAGATTAAGGAGAGGTGTCATAAATTCCTCTTTCCATGAGCCTTGCAGTAAACAGGCTGGACTGCAACCCATAAAACTCATAAATAATTCCCTGGATCTGACACGGATTGCCAGGTGACTTGGGAGGAATCGTGCGGTTTATCCACATCTTGCTTTCTTTGTGTGTATAATGTACCCTGGCTCAGGTCTGTGGGCAGCCGGGAGATACTGTGATAACAAACACCCATGTGCCAGACCACCCCATCTTGGGATCACAGCAGGTCTACACACGGTCACACGCCTAGGTAACTCTTCAGATCACTGTGCTCTCTCTTTCCTCCACCACCATCTGCATCTCTGCGGCAAATCACACAGTCACTAGTATTAAAAGACCGGGAGCTGAACGTTTTCAAGTGTAGCCACAATGTCTGACAAGGAACAAGGCCATTTTTAAAACAAGCTTCTGCCATGCTGTTATTTTTATTAAAAACAAGAGACTGAGTGAATGGCCGAGAGGACAGCAGCTTCTTTGTACCACTGGAGAAGTTCTGGGCATCAAACAAAGGCCGTGGCCACAGTCTTGTCCAACTGAGCCCCTGTGCACAATCCCAGGGACCCAGAAGAGGAATGAGATGACATTGCTTCAGAAGAGCACGAAGAGTTCCCTTTGGAGGTACAGCCAGTTTGAGTTAGATCCCTGGCTGTGTTGGGTTTGCGTGGCAAGGTTTTGGTAGTGGGGGGGCTACAGGGGTGGCTTCTGTGAGAAGCTGCCAGAAGCTTCCCCTGTGTCTGACAGAGCCAACGCCAGCCGGCTCCAAGATGGACCCACCACTGGCCAAGGCCAAGCCAATCAGCGCTTCTGGGATAACATAGATAAGAAGGGAAAAAACAGTTAGAGCTTTTGCAGCCGGAGAGAGGAGTGAGAAGATGTAAGAAACTCTGCAGACACCAAGGGCAGTGCAGAAGGAGGGGCAGGAGGTGCTCCAGGCGCCGGAGCAGAGATCCCCCTGCAGCCCGTGGTGAAGACCATGGTGAAGCAGGCTGTCCCCCTGCAGCCCATGGAGGGAGGATGAGGGGGTGTAGAGAGTCCACCTGCAGCCCCTGGAGGACCCCACGCCGGAGCAGGTGAAGGCACCTGAAGGAAGCTGTGGCCTGTGGGAAGCTCACGCTGGAGCAAGCTCCTGGCAGGACCTATGGACCCGTGGAGAGAGGAGCCCACACCAGAGCAGGTTTGCTGGCAGGACTTGTGACCCCGTGGGGGACCCACGCTGGAGCAGTTTGCTCCTGAAGGTCTGCACCCCGTGGGAGAGACCCAGCTGGAGCAGTTCGTGAAGGACTGCAGCCCGTGGAAGAGACTCACATTGGGGAAGGTGGTGAAGGACTGTCTCCCGTGAGAGGGACCCCACGCTGGAGCAGGGGAACGATGAGAGGAGCCCTCCCTCGAGGATGAAGCGGCAGAAACACCGTGTGATGAACTGACCGTAACCCCCACTCCCCGTCCCCCTGTGCCGCTGGGGGGGATGGAGGTTGAAGCCGGGAGTGAAGTTGAGCCCGGGAAGATGGGAGGGGTGGGGGGAGGTGTTTTTAAGATTTGGTTTTATTTCTCATTCCTCTACTCTGTTTTGCTTAGTAATAAATTAGATGAATTCCCTCTCTAAGTTCGGTCTGTTTTGCTCGTGATGATAATTAGAGAATGATCTCTCCCTATCCTTATCTCGACTCGTAAGTTTTTTTCATTGTACCTTTTCTCCCCTGTCTAGTGAACAAGGGGAGTGACAGAGCGGCTCTGGCGGGCACCTGGCCCTCAGCCAGGGTCAACCCACCACAGGCGCAAAAGTTGGAGCAAAACAAAACAAGGTTCAAAAGCAAATGTTCTCACATTGGTGTGGCACAAAGACCAGGTTGTTATACCTCTGTTCTAAGTACTACAGAAAGAGGATGAGGAAAAGCTGGTCTTAATAATCAGTGGTTGTTTTGCTACTCCAGATGGGATTACACAAGATACTTCAATGAGCATTTCAGTCTCACCCTATACCTGTGTTTATTATGTTTTCAGTCCACCCACCTTCATAGGCTTCACTACTTAATTAACTATATATGAACACATTGCCACAAAAGTGGGAGTGTAGTCTCAACTTCTCAATTTTCCCACTGCTGCTAACATGAATTGGCTTCTGTAAGGTGTTCTACCCACATTTTAACCACTCTGATGCCTCACTTGGTCAGAGAAGGTCTAGACTGCCTGGTTATCTAAGCCCCCCAGCAGCTGTGTTTTGCTATTGCTTAAATAAGACAATTCTAGTACCTCCAACATGAATTTTAGATGTATGTAATCATATATATTACTTCTCTGGTATTCTGTAACATTATGTCAATGTCAGAGTTTAAAACAACTTCACAGTGCAACCTTCTTAGCATATGAAAACTTAATGTTTTGCCCAAATCTCCAGTTCTTGGGAGAACTTAGTGCTGTTTCTCTGTGGTGTTCAAAAGCAAAACTGATTTAAAGTATATTTTTAAAAAGCCAGTAGGAAGTTAAAAAGAGAAGTCATACACATGACTCATGGTCCTGGAAACAGCTGTACTGCTTTTGGTGACAAAGGGCTGGTTTTATGCCTTATGTGACTTCAGGAAAAGGAATATGCAGCAAATGTACTGAGCCAGAAAGGGATTTGACCCAAAATGTTAAAAATAATACAAGCTGTAAAATCTTATCTCTTTAAATGGGGGTTCTTTGTCCCTCCAAGTATCTTCCTTTGTGTCACGTCCTGAGAAAAGGATGAGCCGATGGGTTTGCAGTAGATTGGGTCACTTGGGAACAGCGTAGATCAGAACAGATTCAAAGTTAATCACTGCTATATCGTGAGGGTTTAACAACATACACTATGTTGGTCAGTAAAAAATGCCCCAACTCCAAGTTGCACTCAGCCTAACTGCAGGTGTATTCATCAGAGATAAAAAGGACTATATGGTACAACTGCATCTGTACAGCAGCTACCTTCTAAAAATGCTGGACCATGAAAAAGTAACCTCTTCTTCAGTACGTATTTGAAATGGTTATTTTTGTGCCTGTAGTTTGTTTCCCAAGACCCCTAACAATGTTTTATCATGTGTTTATTGGTACAGTATTCTGTTCACATACTTTTGGGTATTGTACTACTCAAAAACTAAAGCAAATCTAAATATCTGAAATATATATTTAACAACCCCAGGCCTATTTATAGAGTGGGTACAAGAAATGCCCTTAGGCAAACGGTCCATCTCGTTCAGGTTTCTGCCTCCAACGATAACAACAGGAAAATGCTGTTTCGGAGAGCAGCCCATAAGCCCTACTGCTTTCTGTGGTCCCTCACCCACAGCTGTGTTAGGGATGTTACAGGATCCATCTCTGCTTATTCCCTGCAGTAGCTATTTACGTACCTGTCATCCATGAATTTGTCTAATTCCATTTTAAATTGGCTTCCATCACCTCCTGTGGATACAAATTTTAGAAGTTCATTAGACGCCTTGTAAAGAAGTACTTTCTTCAGTCAAAGTTTTAAATCTACCTCTTACTTGTTCCAACAGATGCCCCCTACTACTGAAGGATTTAGCAAATAACAGTTCATCATGCACCCACCGCCTTCATTAGTCTCTACTGATTTTGCCCTACTGATAATAAAAGAACTACAAGTAGCCACTTTATGATATGGCACTGCTTCAGCCCTCTCCTGGTCATCTTAAATATCAAGCCAGTCATATCTAGGGGTACACCATACATAGTACTGCTATCCTGACATTGTAGCCCATTGTAGGTTGGCTGTAGTAGTGAAAGTAGGTGTAAGAATTGCCAGCCAGCTGCCCATTCCCATGCAAACTCAATCTGTTGAATGATTCAGGTTGAAAAAACAGAAAAAGCTTCTCAGAAAAAAAGTTGTTTCTTAGCTTAGGTAATGTCATTCTCCTGCGTTACCGCATGTCCCAGCAATTAATTGCATTGGGGGGATGGGAGGTGATAAAAAGCAATGGTGAGGCCATAGGGGTTGCTCTTCCCAACCGTTTGATTCTTCAGCTGGATTTGCAGAACTACAGCAACAGTGGTAACATATAATGGAGGGAAACATTTGCCATATTTCTGTTTTGTTAGAAACAGATCCAGATCATCATGAAAACACCCTCTCCTTCCTTCATTATGAATGGAATTACAGACGATTGTAGAATACATCCCCTTTGCTCTTTTCTTTAACCCTAATTTGCAGAACCCCATAACTCTGTGTCTAACAGAGGTATGTGCTGAAGTGCTTCTCCTATCAAACCTCCCAAAGTTACTGCAGGTTTTAGATTTGAACCTGAAAAATAAAAAGTTATTCCAAGTAATCCCACAGGCTGTGCAACAAACTATTGTAAATCATCTCCGCTGTTGTGCAGTAGAGTCCTGTACAAGCAGCAAGCAAGGGATCCCTTCTTGTGACAGCTGGTATTGCCATCCTGCCCCATTCTTCTGAAGGGAAAGTTAGTACAGCTGCAGCTTGTACCTCTTCCTCTTTAGCTCATTTTCTGTGTTTCACCCATTTGAATCACACATCCACCACCGAAATTATAACCCCCTGAGAGTGAAGCACACCACCTATCCACAAGCACACGGCAATGCCACGCTAGTCCTCGAAATCTGCAGTGCATCCGCTTCACATCCAGCACTCCCAGTCCCACAGCACGCGGAGGAGGCAGCAGGTGAAGGATGCAGGATTATTCCGCAGAGCTGACTTTTCTTCAGCCACACAGGCTCAGGACACGTTTTCCCTATCGAGGAATAGTTTTCTCACCACCTGATCTCCTGCACAGTGCAGGCGGTCTGAGATAGGAGAGCAAGTGTTTCTGCATCCATCAGGGGGTTTGTGGAGGACTAACATCTCACTTCACCAGCTGCTTCTCTGACCTAAACTCTGAGTAAGGGAGGGAGGCAGCAAGGAGCTTGGGAGCATGCAGAGAGCACTCAGAAACGAGAGGTGTTGGGGGTTTGGTAATAAATGAAGGGTTTTGGGCACTGGAGCTGGAGGTGTGCCTGGGAATGTGAATGGAGACTGGGAAAAATGGCTGGGGATGATAATGAGCTAAGCAAGTCCTAAAGTAAGGAGGAGTCAGGAATGGCAAAGTCAAATTGGTCAAGAGAGTTAGTTTGTGGATGAAGATGAATTGAATCTATAGATGGAGAAGGGTAAAGAAAAATGATGGGAGGGTGTGTTGGTTTTGCGTGGCAAGGTTTTGGTAGCAGGGGGGGCTACAGGGGTGGCTTCTGTGAGAAGCTGCTAGAAGCTTCCCCTGTGTCTGATAGAGCCAATGCCAGCCGGCTCCAAGATGGACCCGCCGCTGGCCAAGGCCAAGCCCATCAGCGCCTCTGTGATAACATATTTAAGAAAAAGAAAAACAGTTAGAGAGCGCTTTTGCAGCCAGAGAGAGGAGTGAGAAGATGTAAGAACATCTGCAGACACCAAGGTCAGTGCAGAAGGAGGGGCAGGAGGTGCTCCAGGTGCCGGAGCAAGATTCCCCTGCAGCCCGTGGTGAAGACCATGGTGAAGCAGGCTGTCCCCCTGCAGCCCATGGAGGGAGGATGAGGGGGTGTAGAGATTCCACCTGCAGCCCGTGGAGGACCCCACGCCGGAGCAGGTGGAGACACCTGAAGGAGGCTGTGACCCCGTGGGAAGCCTGCGCTGGAGCAAGCTCCTGGCAGGACCTGTGGATCCATGGAGAGAGGAGCCCACGCCAGAGCAGGTTTGCTGGCAGGACTTGTGACCCCGTGGGGGACCCACGCTGGAGCAGTTTGCTCCTGAAGGTCTGCACCCCGTGGAGGAGACTCACGTTGGAGAAGGCCGTGAAAGACTGTCTCCCGTGAGAGGGACCCCACGCTGGAGCAGGGGAACGATGAGTCCTCCCCCTGAGGATGAAGAAGCGGCAGAAACACCGCGCGATGAACTGACCATAACCCCCACTCCCCGTCCCCCTGTGCCGCTGGGGGGGGTGGAGGTTGAAGCCGGGAGTGAAGTTGAGCCCAGGAAGATGGGAGGGGTGGGGGGAGGTGTTTTTTAAGATTTGGTTTTATTTCTCATTCCTCTACTCTGTTTTGCTTAGTAATAAATTAGATGAATTCCCTCTCTAAGTTCGGTCTGTTTTGCTTGTGATGATAATTAGAGAATGATCTCTCCCTGTCCTTATCTCGACTCATAAGGTTTTTTTATTGCACCTTTTCTCCCCTGTCTAATGAAAGAGGGCAGTGATAGAACGGCTCTGGTGGGCACCTGGCCCTCAGCCAGGGTCAACCCACCACAGAGGGCTACAGCTGAAAGGAAAGGTGTCACAAAGCAGCAAATAATTTCTCCTTCATTCTGCCTCTTTGGTTTGTTTTTTTAATTCTGAAATTCAGAAATTCTGGAAATCTTGAGAATATTTCCTTCTTTTAATCCCTCCACCAGACTTTTCACTATGATCATACCATTACCCATTCTTTCATCAAATACAGAGTTTCCCAGTCCCAATGTTTCATTTTTCAAAGCAGTAGCTAGGAAGTATAGGAAGATACTACAGCAATACCTGCAGTTAGCCACTTATTTTGGCCATCAGCCTTTGCAGATGACTTAATAAATCTCAAGTTTTTAATCTTATCCAAATGATAATACATCTTTCTGGCTATTTCCTCCTTAAGATCATGCTGGGTTATTCATATTCGTAAGGTGGTCCTCTTCTAAATGGTTCTGTGGAAGAGAAAAAGAAGCACACATACATGAGTCATATTATTCTTTGCATCACAACAGAACAATAGCTTCAGGGTGAAAATGTTGATATAGGACTTGGGTGTTCCAAATTTAACTCACAATTTTCCTACATTCTTCCTTTGTAACTTGAACCAATGGCTTGCCCTTTTTGAGTCTCAGTTTCTTAAACTGTGAAATGAGGTCTATAAATCTGAGTTGTTTGTGACACTACAATCATTAATCTCAGTGATGAGATCACATATTACACATATTACATATTACTTCAAGAAAAGTAACTATAGTAGAATTCCAAGGGCATAATCCTGATTTGCTTATACAAAGGGATGACTACAAAACCAAAAGGGATCCAGTTTTCACATACGGATTTGAAATGCGTTTTCCTTCTCGACATTGTAGCTGCGACTTTATAAATAGTTATGCCGCTTCCCCTTTCCCATCAAACAGATTTCAGATCTCATTCATTTATAAGCAAAAGATAAGGCATCCCATAAAAATATCACAAGAGTAAAGCCACTGGTGATTGTTTGCTCTCATGAAGAGTCTGTAATTTATCACCTTGTTTTTAGCCAAGTGCCATAAAAGCAGACAATGAAAATTACTGAAGAAAGGACATTCAGAAGACAGACAATAAATGAACAAGAGAAAACAAGAGAAATGAACAAGAGGCAAAAATTAAGAGGTGAAGATAGATTATCTGTTAACTTATTTTGGGGAAATGAAAGACAACATTCTCTATTTCATTTCAGAACTTCAGGTCTCAGTGATACAAAACAAAAATGTTTCTTTGGACTGATATAAAACGATCATCTACTTGCTTTGCTCTAGTAACTACTGGAATTCACAAAAGCTGAATGCACACTATATATTTTGGAGCGGCTGTATGGTTTTTTTTGGTCTGTGTGTATTATCTGAACTCTGCTTGTAGAAAAACACTAATATCTTTCTCTCTTTTTCCTAAATACACATCATTCCTAATGTTAGAGACTTGCATGATAATTAAAAATGTTAAATTGTAAATAAACCGTGCTGCGATTACTTGAGTAATTTGGTTCAAATGAACTCGCTGATAGGATGAGTGAAGTAAATGTTACTAAAATCTTACTGTTTCACACAATTACCCAAGGGGACAGTTCTTGTTCCCACAGAGTTCAAAGGTAAATATGCTTTTAACTATAATAGGAGTAGGAACTTCATGTTGATTGGTAGGGATGGCTGAAGAGCTTTGAAGCTGGAACAAAATACACATGGCTATCACACATCAGTAATTATCTTGGCACCATAAACATTTATAGATCAGCATGTGACAAACTCGTCATCTTCGGTATGATAATAAAGTAACTGAGTCCTTAACATGAGGGCCAAAATACAGTATTTCATCTTAATAAAAACTGACTTTATTTTTTAACTTCCTCTCCTAAGTATCCTGGTATTTTAATATAGAATATGTAAGAATGGCACTATGTAATGCACATTTTATATATGTAGACAGATATAAAGAAATAAACTGGTCATTTCACTGCAGTATTTGGCCAGATAGCAACACTATTAATAATCTAGTGTAACACGAGGCAGCCTGTAGCAGTTATCATTCTCTATGCTAAAACAATGGAGCCAAAAACTGAGATGTATGACCTTATAATGGAATTTGCAGTCCTTGGGAGAGCAGATATACATGACACTGAGTGTATGTTACATACTCTTGTGGCATTTAGTTCACTCCCATCAGCAGCCATCATGCTGGGATTTTAAATCTCTGCAGCCTTTTTGTCTCCTCTCAAGGCTGTGTGGCAATTCAGATCCTTGAAGGGACACTGGTGCTTCAGGAAAAGCATTTCTTGCTCCAGACGTGCTCCTTTACAATTTCCCCCTGTAAACCTTTCAGTGCTCGTCCTATTTACACTTGTGTGCATGTCTTCAAAGTGCATGGTGTTTTGATTATGCAGATTTTCTGTGACTGCATTACAAGGTGCTGGCAACTTAAGGTTGCTTCTGTGCATGAACTGATTCCTGATTAAATCAATACGTGGGTTGACTAGTTCTAAAATAAGACCACTTTGTTCCTGTTTACTTGTATTTAAATTGAATATTCTCATTAAGGAGAAACTTGCGGTTACATGTGTCCTTTTATTTTAATGGTGACAATTTCCTTAAGTATAAACAGGTCACACTACAGATATTAAATATGAACATCTCCCATTTAAATTGGCAGAGATTTGCTCATATTAGCATTGCAATCAGAAGCTACCAGCCGAATATGGAAAAAAAAATCAAAGCTGGAAACAGTGACCTGCTCCATTTTCAAAGGAAGCATATAAGAAGAGAGCCCTCAGCTGCCTCAGTTACCCTTTTAGCCCAACCATTAAAGTGAATCCCACTACAATAAGGACTATAATAAGGTCCTTATAGCCCCGAGCTACTGAAGCATTCCTTACACAGCCCCTGTCCCCCAAACCCCTTCCGGTGAGCCCTAGCCTCTTCAAGGCTCCAAGGAGAGGAGAGAGCGGCTCAGAACACAGGTAGTTACGGCCCCTGCAGAACACACGAGTTCCAGGCAGCAAAGATCCAGCCCCTGCACAGATCTCGGGAGGAAGCACTTGGGCCAATACGCTGGGATTACCAGTGAGACAGTCAGGGCTGCGCTGGAAGCAGTTCGGTACGGCTCAGCACAACCAGCTGTGAAAATCACAGGCGGTTCTCCAACCTACTCTTAAATATCGTTCCCATTGTTTGCTTTCTGCTGCAGCCCCTTCTCATTTTTCCCTCCCAGGTCTTTCACGTCACCCCTAGAACAGTGCGCCACACATTGGACACACACCGTACGCTGCGCTTGCAGAAGTCCCACAAAAATTCCGATGAATGTAGACTGCCCTGATTTTCATTTTATTGTATTCTCTCTAGATTCAAGAGTTGGGAAACTTTGTTTCTGTCAGTGTTGTGGTTCTTACACTTCTGTGATCTCAGGCAAATCTGACTGTTCTCTTCATGCAGTCCACTCATCTGTGAAAACAAACAACAAAAAACCAAAGCATAAATATAAACCAGTTATCTCCTCCTATGCATTTCCATACTGCTGAATTAATTTACAAACAGTTCTGAGGTCTTCAAACAGAAAGTGTTACAGAATTGCAAAGTATCATGAGTAATGTGAAAGAAATAATTTCAACACAAACTCTGCCAGCTAAACTCTACCTTCGGTTCAAAGAGATCTCATTTCTGTGGAAGCGTTCCTCAGCCCTAACAAAATCCATAATCTACGGCAGGCCAGTTGTCATACTCATCAATGGTTTTGGAAACAAATCATACCAATAACTTGTCCCAAATGTTAAACAAAAAATTCCCATGTTGAATGAACTGCTGACATTGATGAAATCAAAGAGGATCTACGTATAAGAGAGTTATTTTTTCAGACACCATCAAGGTGCAGCACAGTACAGAGCAAGGACACAGTTATAATACATTTCTGTGTTCTTTGGAATAAATTATGAGGTTTTAATATTAATTCATTGCTCTTGATCAAGAAACAATATAGGTCATCTTTGGCTTGTCCCTCTGCACATCTGAAAAACAACCTTAAAGGAGGCTTTCTCATTAACTTTCTGCCTTCCTGCTAGCATGGATATACAATGAAAAAGCTTTCCTTTCACAGGCCATAAAGGTTTTTCTACATTTTTCTTTTTTTTTTTTTTAAATGAAGTTAGTCATAGCATTATTGTGGCTAAAACATACGAGCAGAGTTAAAGTGACTTTACTCTTCTGCTTGTGCAGAGATTACAAATGCATGGTCCAACTCTTAAATCAATTTTATTCTCATTAGCGTAAGATGTTACCAATAATTAAAAAAAACTCAAAGCAAAACAAAACTGAAGGACACTGAGTTCTTCTGCAAAAGCTGAAAAAAGAGCTTTGCTTGAAAAAAAAGCACCAAAACAAGAGCTTTGGTCATACTAGTACAAATCTTTGGTCATTGCCTGGAACATTTTCTGAGCTCACGACAGAACATGATGTTTAATTCTCTTTTATTTTCCCAGAAAAGCAGATAAATCACTCCCTGGTCATTCCTGCACTCACAGCCTTTATGTTAATTTAAAAGCTAACCTGACTCAGAGATGGAGATGACAGATCGTGTATTCCTCACAGCCACAGGAATGAAAACGGTCTGTCTTGGAGTGCAGACATGACCTCCCAATCTGCTAGGATGGCGCTGTGCCTGCTACCAATGTTGTATTTTAGTGTTTCTAATTACAGTCATCGCTTAACGACCAGATTAGGGATGTAACAGTCTGCAGAGCTATAAGTGACACACCAGCCTTTTCCAGTTGCAGTGGCATACCAGGAGTCAATGATTCTTTGGCATGAGAGGCAGCTGCAGGGACTTACACATTTCCCTTGCTCCTGCTTGCGTGACGCCACACTAATATCGCTTTTCTTTGAGTTTTTGTTTGTTTGTTTTTTTTCCAGACATTCCAAGTGCTACCATTCTTAATATTTGAAGAAATATTCTCATAATTGAAAATTTCTAAATTATTTTTCTTTACATTTTAATTTTTCATTAGGACCATGAGTGAAAGTAATGATGTCGTTTCAGGGAGGGAAAAAAAAATAAATGGAGCTACCAGACTGCAGCAAAGCCAACAAACGTATTTTGTGAATGCAACACCAAGGACAAAGAGTACAAAGCTCTAACTTGCATGCACAGTCAGAAGCTGGCAGAAAGCTTAAGGGTCACGAAGGCAAACAATTTAAGAGCAAACTGTTTTACAGCCTTTTATTGTAACACTCTGAACAGGATGTTTCAGCCAAAGAAACTATTGTCCTTATAGAAGCAAGAAAGACATATAGGTGTATGGAAGAAGTCAGCGTTTTTATAATGAACAAGTAGAATGTATTTGCAAATATCACCACCCAGCAACCATAAATTAATACAGCTGGAATGCATGGGAGAGTTCATTTAATTGTCACTAAGCTTCCAGTCCTAAGAACCAATAACAAAATTCCAAGTTCTACAGGAAAGCCACAAACTAGGGATTTTTTTTAAAGGCTGATTCCTGATCCAGCCCTTCAGAAGCTCTTGAACACATGCAGTCCCAAGGACCAAACTTTAAGCAAATCTCCTTAAAATGTCCCACCACATTTGCTGGGGAATCAGATTTGAATATCAAATTTTGACTTCTTTGCTCAGAGAATGATGACAGGACAGATACTGCTTTGTGAACACTATTATGCATTTATATAAGCGCATCCATACTTTTAAATTGGTGTTATGTCTGGGTTAAAGACTGTTACAGCTGTCCCAGGCCAAGTAAAGAATATCTCATAACATAAATAAAGGTAGTATCTCCATGTACAGAATGGATCTGCTGACAGTTTCCTGGTGAGAATTGTCTTGAAAGAGCTATAAAAGCTACAATTTTTTCAAAAATCATAGCTATTTTCTCTATGCAAGATATACTTGCAGTTGGGAGCTCCCATGATGCTTCATCCTGAAAGCTGTGTTTTTGAGATCACAGGATTGGTCCTTCAAGAACAGGTATTCAGAAGAAAAGGGGTGGTTTTTTTAAGACATTAACTAGTGGCTCTGTCAGTATCCTCTGTATGTCTCCTATGGACTTAATCCAATTGAATTAATTAAAAGACTTCTGTTTGCTTAATGGAAATGAGACGAGACATGATTTATAACCCTGGTGTGGAAGAGAGTCTCTGGTTTTCCATCCAATACAAAACTATTTGAAATCAAGGAGGGTCACTGCAGTGGAAGAATAGTGTCTCCTGAAATGAAGCAGCAAAGTTGTTTACACTGTTTAAGAAAGATGAACAGAGACTTCATAGAGAACCTGCCTTTAAAATTTAAGGCCACAGCTATTAAAACTGCACCTTTTAATACTCTTTCATACTGCATCTAAATTCCCTTCAGTCTTTGCTCCTAAGTGCAGAATTCATCCCAGATGACCATCGCTTTGCCTAAGAACAGGGAAAGGAAAGGAGACGACCTGCCCTCCTTGGAGTAGCTGTTATCAGCCAGCCAGATGGCAAACGACGTGCCAGAATTTAAAGGAAACAGTCCAACACAGACCATTAATTCCAACACAGCCTCTACACCCCAAATGCCATTAAAATGTCACTACTAAGGACTCTGAGAGCCAAGACACCAACAAAACAAGTTCTACACGAGGATTTCTGCAACTATAATGAATTACCAAAAGTCCTTCCCAAATGCAGCAAGGAAAAGTTACAGAATGAGTAGATTTGTATCTGTGATAATTATGGAGAAAACAAGTAACCTTCAATTGCCATACACATCTGTATTTATTTTAAATATATAAATAATAAATGATGTTTTACTAAATTGTATTTCACAAAACATTTTGTTCATTCATAAAAACTATTTTCTTTTTAAAAGAAAACCATGGACCAGATCCGTGACTTCGCTCAGATGGTGTACTTCACTGTGCTGTACTACTCTGTGTCCAGAGAGAAATGCTATGTGACACTAGATTTAAAGATACATTATAGAGTGGCTTACATGAAAACAGGTCTTGTTCTTCTAGGACTAACATATTTTTTCATTCATTAATTAGGAAGACTATATCTTCCATGGTGGGGGACAACAGGTATGCAGAACATCCAGAGCCTCCACAAGCATAACTTTACCCTTTTTTTTTTTTTTTTTAAATGTTCTCTTACAAATACTGTTAGAGGGTAGGACAGTTGTCAAACTAGCAGATCTAAGACCTTAATGAACATCACTACTCTGGTGGCTGCACGTGTGCTAACTAGTTCTTCTGGCTCAGCTCCCAGTAACTCAGTCGTCAAGTAGCAACTCGATCCCACTGGTCCCTTTCAATAAAGTGTTCTTCTTTATAAATCAATT
Organism: Balearica regulorum gibbericeps; assembly: GCF_011004875.1. Lineage (NCBI taxonomy): Eukaryota > Metazoa > Chordata > Aves > Gruiformes > Gruidae > Balearica > Balearica regulorum. Next base: position 32,807,486 of record NC_046191.1, on the reverse strand, counting down.
AGGATTTAGCATATCTTTCATTCAGAAGGATTGCAAAGTATCAAGCAAATTGAAATAAAATTATTTGCATGTTATAGAATCTTTCCCATCATCATAGGAAATTGAGTCACAGCTGGAACAATGGTGTTTTAATGATGTAAACTAATTTCATGTTGATTACAAAGCAAGAAGCAAAGAAAAAAACTTTTTTTCAGTGGGAGGTGAGTTTGGCTGATCAGAACGCAACTGGCCCAGAGGAGATGCTGCCTGAGTTCTCAGCCTAGGCACTGTTCCCAAAATCCCAAACGTGTTCCCCTGTCATGGCACTCTATGTGAAAAGAACTGGAAACACCCATCTGTTAACTCTGTGCTGTTGGGGAAGATGCCACGCTTGCTCTTTAATGCCACTATCAGTGGCTGATAAAGAAAACTAATGGTGATTCATAAAGACATTTCCTTTCCTAAGAATACTGGAACAGCAGGTTGTGCAATCCTGAGATTTACTTAATTAAGGAACATCCCCAGCACTGTTTTATTTGATCACAGTTCCTGTCGCTTTTCACCACCTCCCTCTCCCTCCCAGCTTTACGACAAGCATCTTTCATTAACACAGCCCTAATAAGAAGCTTCATTCAAAAAGAAAGCAGAGAGTGGGAAGGTAGGCTCTGAGGTGTGGCTGATGATTTAAAAACTGAAAGGAGGAGTGAGTGGAAATGTATCCAAGAGGTGAGAAGTGGAGATGGTTCTGTTCGCTGCCGGCACAGCGAGAAGCTGGAGAGAGCAGGGCCACAGCGTGGGCACTGCACCATGGTGTACGTCTCTAGGGAGCAGAGGGAATGGTGCAGGTGAGGAATGTACTTACAGGTCAGTGCCTCCGCTTGCTTCTGAGGAGGTAAGACCATCCCTTGCAGTATTTTGAAGCACTTTCTGCTTGAAACCTCAGAATCATCCAACGTCAGCATTTTGAAACATGTTTCTCCACCAAGATTCTGGAAGAATGTTACAGAAATGGGTAAATACTATCCTGTGTGTCATACACCTTTGAGACACTAAGATAATCTTACGGGTTTCCTAGCTTCTGGCCAAGGTGGGCTCCTTGGAGAGGAGGTGAGGGAAGTGTATCGCTGCCTTCCAGCTGACCTTGGTGTTTTAAATCAGAAAGCAAGGAACCTCAGACTTCACCCAGCTCCATGCTTTATTTATTATGATATTGCAGCAGCACTCAGGGACCTAGCCATGAATCAGAAACCCATTACGCTGTCTAGCATGCAAACACATAACAAACAGACAAGACTTCAAACACCCCTCATTTGTCAGCAGTGATGTTTTCAAACTACTTTGCCTAGCAAGATAGGATTTATTGTGAAAAGCAGGGGGGGATATTTCTCATCCAGATGGGAAAATGCTTTTCCCAGAACAATTCAGGGCTCTGGAGCCAGAGGTGGGATGAAGTGCAGCCTGGCCACCCGCACACACAGGACAGGCGCCAGGGAGTTTCCAGCATTAAATATGAGATTTTTTTGGTTAAACAAATATGACACCTACAACTACGGATCCGAGTGAGGAGAACAAGTCATCGCTGTGGAGAAAAGGCAACGCCAGGTTTGAAAAATCAGAATAAAATTAGTGAACCAGGTGGGCTCGTGGCTGAGAGCTACGAGTATACTCGTAGAAACGTGGCACGGCCCCAGCTTCCCCCGTACCCCCCACCCGCCCCGAGCTCCTCCCGCCCGCCACCGCCTGAGGCGAAAGACCCGGGCGGCAGCGCCCTTCCCGCCCTCCACCCGCAGAGGGAGAGCCGCGGCCGGACTTGTTTCTCGGCGGAGCGATGCCGGCCGCTCAGCGCCGCCTACCCGCCCGCCTCCCACAGAGGCGGAGGGTTACAGTGCGCAGTTCCGCGCCCGCGCAGGTGGTGCCCCGGAGGCGGCTCCGTGTCCCCGCGCTCGGCTCCGTGTCCGCGCTCAGCTCCGGTTCGCTCCCGCTGCCCCCTTCCTCTCTCAGCAGCGCCTCGCTTCATCCCTGCGCCTCGCCTCGCTCTCCCGGCGCCTTCCGCTCCCTCTTCCCGGCGGGCTGGGGCTGCGTCTCCGCGTCGGCTTCCCCCTCAGCCTGGAGGCTCCCAATATGAACAGTATCGTCTACGCTGAGAGGCACCAGGTACGGCGGGGCGGCGGCGGGCCCCAGCGGGACGTCCCGGGCCGTCGGCCCACACGCGGCCCGCGCCGGTTGTGAGGGGAAGGGCGGCGGCGTGGAGGGACGAGGGGGACGCAGCGACCATGAGGCCGGGGGCGGCCAGCCCGGCCCCGCCGCTCTTTGTTCCCCGCTCGGCGCTGGCGGGGGCGGGGGGGTGGCGACGGGCCGGGGCTGCGGGCGGGCGGGGCGGGCTCGGCCCCTCAGCGCTGTGCCCTCGGCTGAAGGAACACGAGCCCCTCCGGCTCCGCGGGTTTTTGTTGCTTATTTGGAGGCGGTTTCTCAAAGGCTGGCCAGATCTCGAAGTTGCCATGCTCATGGAGGCGAAGTTGTGTAAATGGCCTGGTTGGTCTGGGATCGATTCCCTCACGGCTGCCGCCGGGGGTGGCGGGAGGTCGGCGGCGCTGCCCCGGCCCCGCACGGTGGGAACGTGTAGCCCCCGGCCCAGAAAGTCGGGGCTTGCCCCAGGGGATAGGTATTGTTCCAAGGTCAGGCGTTGCCTGCGCGCCTTTCCAAGCGCCACGCTGCAGTCGCGTAGCGGCACCTTTCTTAAACCATTTTTAGTTAAGTGCGGGGGGAAAAAAAGAATCGCAAAAATCCTGGACTTGAATGAAGAAAATAGCCGTTTCGGGCTGAAGAACATGTGCTGACAGCTGGTTGCCAATGTCATGACCCTCCCTGTCATTTATACCAGTTCTAGGATATAGGAGATAATACAGCGAAAACAGTGGCTGTCAGTCCACATTAGTGCTTCTGGAGAAAGGTGATGAGTATGAATGACCAGAAGGGGTTTGTTGGTGTGTTTTTTTTTTTTTTTTTGTGGGGGGGTGGGGGAGAAGTACAGTATTTTCTGCCTGCATGCACAAATTTTGAGCAGTTTTTTCGAATTTTTCAGAAGTGCTTCAAGGTGGAAAATATCTTCACATTGGCAGCTTCAGTGTTCTTCATATAGGATTCACATAGACATTAAAAACTGAATTGGTTACAATTTCATGCAGGATGGAAAAACGTTGATGAAGTGAGAGGCGAGGCGTCCAAGTTATTTTCTAAAGAGAAGGAGAGCAAGACTGAGCGGTGATAGACTAGTGGAAATTCAGTATCATGTCACTCTCCTTGGTTTGTGAAGGAAAGGATTTTTTTTATTTTATTTCCAGTGATGGGTGTGTAGACACCACATTTATTCTTTTCTGTCGGGGATCTACAAAATAAACCAAGCAGGATGTGATGCTTTGATGATGAGATTGGTTTAATTTTAGAAAGCGGATTTTGTAGCCACAAGCCTAACTCCTGGAGCACAGGGCCCAACAGTCAGGGAGTACTTTCCAGTTAGGAAACAGTACTTTAGCTACTGTAAATAGGTCTGATTTTGTTTTTCTCAGCTTGAGTTCTTAAGGAGCAGGAGATGGTTAAGAAAGGACAAACGTGCTCAGAATGGGGGGGTGGGAGACAGTTAACACACAAACAAAAACCCCACCAGTTTGCTTGTTGTGTGACAAACGTTTGAAGAACTGTGGGAAGTGTGTGTTAGTAGAAAAAAAGAAACCTATGTGGAGGGGGGAAAAAAGGAAAGCGCTTTCAAAGATTAATGACAGATTTTAAGAGCACATGTGAGGCAGAAGGTAGAAGGAGGTATAAAGACAGTGACAACAACAAAAAAAGGTACAACATGGCGGAAAAGGAGAAGAGGAAACACAAAACCAGTGTGGAAAAGGGGACGGAATGACTAGTGCTAAGACTCAGCGAAACAGTCTATCAAAGGCATGTGGGGGGGATAGCCATGGAAGTGAGTATTAAATGGGCAGCTGGTGTGTTACAGCTGAGAGTTGTAGTTGAAAGAGCAGTAACATTCAAGCATAAAACCTACTACTTAGAAATTTTTTTAAGTCTACATACATAAATGTGTGTTGGAAAGAGCTCTCCAGGCTTGCTCTCTGTAGAGGACAGTCTAAGTATTACACCTTCTTGGACTGCATATAAAAAATGTTGGAAAATGTCCATAGTACTTTTTCCTTCCCCTTCAATTCTTAACTGATATCAGCAAATACTCTCTCCCTCTCACTGTTGGGGTGGGAGCACAACTGAGACTGATTTGCAGTGAAATAGAACAATTTTGTTTACAAGTCATAGTTATCAATGAGATGAAATCTTAAGTGGAAAACAACTGAAAAGTAAATATGCAAACCAAAATTGATATAAATTCTATGATTCTTATTTTTAACTCACTGGTGTAAAGAAGTTGAGCCTGTTTAGTGGTGTAAAGTATGTTGATATATATCTTGGCCCATTTTGCCCAAATGCAAACTCAGACATGAAAAGATTGTGTGTTTTTACCATAAATAAATGCTAGTGTATGAGAGAAAATTTTTGAGGACATCTGGTTTTATCTTCTGATACAGATACCTACCAACTGTGGTGTTCAATTCCAGTTTTGTTTCACTGGATCACCAAGTGTCCATCATTATATTGACGAGTAACGACTTTTAATCAAAAGATTAAAAGTATCCCCCCCGAGTATAGTGTTTTACTCGTGAGTTGAGGAGGTAATACCTTAATCTTACAAAAAAGTTTGTGCAAAATTTGCTTTGTTTGCTTTTTAAATGAAATACTGCACATAGAAAGTACCAATGGAGTGTACTAAAGATGAGAGTTCGCAGGAGGAAAAATGAATACTACCTGTGTTGTTAGGTCATGGGCAAGGTGACTTTTGCCTCAGTATGCAGCTCTGGGATTTGTTGTCTTGGTACCCTGCCGGAGAGCACAGCTGGTACATCCTCTGAAAGTGACTCTGCAGTGGAGAGTCCTGCATAATGGGTTTTAAATCTTGGAGAAATTCAAGAGTTATCATCATGCAGCAGGTTTTTCCAATGTTGGAATATTTTCTGCAGTGAACAACTGTTAAAAAAAAAGTGGGATGAACAGATACTAAATTCTAAACACAAATTTAAAATGTGTTAATTATGACATTTATTTGCTCTTGTAACTGAGCTAATCGTATTTCAATAGTATTTGTGTTTGCAAGATACATGTAAGAGGATAGTGTAGTGAAGGATGAGAAGACTTAGTATCATTGTTATTTAGGTGAGTCTTCTGACATGCTTCTTTAAGTGTATATACAGTGAAGTGGAAGGATGAGTTTAAAAAGGGGCAGTTTCTCTTCTGGAGTCAGTTATGTGCAGCAAACGTATGCGTGTGTTATGAGCCATGAATCTTCCATGATTTGGCGTTACATATATGTAGCAAATGAAGATCTCAGTCTGTGCATAACAGTATGTGTTTAGGAAACACATTTATTAGAACACAATTACGTTTAAATTGAGCAATGGGGCAGACATTTGAGTACTGGCATTCCTCTACTTGGGTACAGCCATATCATCGAAACGCACCGTGGGAATGCTTCATGGTTTCTGGCCTGTCTCGGTCCTCTGCAGAATTACACCTAGTGAAGGTGGTGTCTCCAGGCTCAACACCAGTATTGATCTTTAATATTCAAAGTAGAATGGAAATACAGAGTTTATCTATCACTCAATTCCTGCTTGAAAGCAGGCCTATTTCCTGCACATATTTTTAAAATAAAGCAAAAAATTTCTCAAATATGTTGTTCCCATTCTCGAATGCTAATTCTGTAGCTTTAACATGTTTAAACAATTGCATTTTGATGGCGCTTGAAAAGTAATTATTTCAGAGGCACTGGACTTCACGCTTTACCTAGTTGACAGTGATCTGTGAACATCACACTTGGTGTAAAAAAAATTCAAAGTATTGGAAAATTATAAAATAAGCCACTGACGGTTCTTGGTGTGGTGAGCTAGAAGGGAGTATAAGTAAGGGGGGAATAAAGGTAATGACAAAGTTATTTAGGTGTTTAAAATAATTTAAGAAAGGAATTTGTTCGCAGTACCTGTTTATAACGTTTAATGCAGAAAATGCAGCATTCTTGGCTTTTCATTGAATTTTGGCTGATTGTTTGGCTTTTGTTCTAGCAGTAGTATACCAAATGGAAAAGAATGCGGACAGTAATGACTATGCTTGTGCTATTTAATGCCATTTTGAGTAGTAATATAAGCCACGGTTTGCATACAACAGCATTGAAACTGTGGTAATTCTGAAGACGTTCAAATTCCTAGATACTCAGATTGGACAGTACTATTAGGTGCGTAAATGCCGAATGTGTGGTTTAGACCTCAAGCACAAAGGAGGACTTGAAAAGACAAATCTTCCATTTCGATGCAGGATTATTTTGGATGTCCTTTATAGGTGTTGAAGGTCGTAAGCCTGCACATTGGGTGAAGTTGAAACACTGCACTTGAAATAAAGTTCTTCCGTTACAGCAGAACGTGACAAAACACGCCCAGAGATGTAAACTGAATGAGGATGATTCTGGAATTACGTTGAAATTGTTTGAATAGTTGTCGTGTAACTCGAAATCTCCCCAGAGCCTCAGTGCTGGTAATTAACAGCAATCCCAATGAATATTGAACGGGGGAATGCATAATGTTATGCGCAAGCAGACCAGTAGCCTGTGTGGCTGAACTGTGGTTGCAGTGTACATTTAATTTGCTTTGGTAATTACGGACCTCTACCCAGTTAACAACAGCACTTCTTTGAGAGATCTGGCAGGTGAGAAAAAGTTGGTTTAAAACCAGCGTGAGCAAGGTGGATAATCTGATGTGTGATGTGTCACTTTCTGCTCAGAATCAAGCAAGTGGTGACTGGCTTGGTCCAAGGTTTTTCACCAAAATGGTCTGACGCTGTACCAGTCACCCAGTGCAACTCCTGCCTGGAACTCAGAGCTTGTCTCTCTTGATTTTCCTTTTTTAGATGCCTGCTGTAGTTTGCACTTGGCTAGGTAAGTCTAGCCATCACGTCTGGGTGATTTCTACAGCAGAAATGGAGGGTTTAAAATCTGAAATTATAAAGTCGTATGTCTCTTAGTGATAATTCTGTTGTACATTTGTGGATGGTCTTGATGAAGCATAACTTTAATAGCTTTTTGTAACTTCTAAGTTAATTCACTGCAACACTTGTGTTGAAATAATATCTCTGCATCTTTGGACAACAGAGTGTTTCAGATGAGGTGAATCTGTTTTTAAGAACTGATAAGCACACACTGTTTTGTGTGCTTTAGAAACCGGCATGGTTACACTAGTTGTACCAACAAGAGAAGGAGCGTTGACTTCCAAATACTTAGTTAAATAATATTTGGTAAATAGAGCTTGGGTTGAATTTCATAACTTGCGTATAGGATTACAAAAAGAACATAATTTAATCTATGGACATTTTTTCCTAGCGAAGTATGCTGACACTAAAGTATGTTGTAGAAAGTTGTAATCCCTGGAGTACTGCTCCCGTAGCCCTCCTTGTGTTCAGGGGTACTGCAACTCTGGAGCAGTTGTTTCCTTCTTTATACGTATGTGCTTGTGTCTGTTCTAGCAGCCAGATTTAACTAATGTTAATTCTTTCTACCCGGTTATCTGCTGGCTGAAATATTCTGTCTTCAGGGTTGCAAGAAGCTGTTAAGGATGGAAGCAGTTCTCCTGTGGAGCTGGTATGTTGTGGGATAATGCCCCCTGCCGCTCTGGAGAATCAGCCTGGCGCTTCAGCTGCTGATCTACTCAGACACCAAGGGAGGTACAATTCCTGCCAAAAACGATCCCCTGTGTCAGTGCTGGCCTGGCAGTAGGGTCATGAGGGTCTCATGCCTACAATATAGGTGACTTCTAATTTTTGACGAGGAGAAACGAGCTGCACGTATTTTTAGGAAACCTGATTCCCAGTGTGGCATTTAATCGGTAGATACAAATATAGTTTTGGAACTGTGGTGGGGAACTCAAGTGGATGAAGTGCTCAGTGTTTTGCAGAGGTGGCATCAGGGTCATGGAAAGTTCCAGAGTGGGTGTTCATTGCCTGTTCCCTCCCTGCTGCTCCTCCCCTTCTCCCCTCCCCCAAAAAACACCACATAAACAGCTTACTCGGATGCAGAATCTCAGCAAAGTTACCCCAGTCTGCACTGTCAGAACATAACAGATTGTTTGCGGGGTAGCAAAGAGACTTTTTAATCTAAGAAAGTTATCATCAAAATATCAATTTCTGACTTTACAAATTTTTTGGAGGTACTGAGGACTGGAGACATGCCCAGTCATTTCAGAGATGTCCTTAATCCATCTTCAGTCCATTTTAGGCATTCAGTAGAAGAAGGATATAAGTAGATGAGTACAGGAAAAGCAAAAGGTAGGAGGGATGTGGATTGCTTCTTTTTAAAAATGTAGTTGTTTTTGTTTTGTTACTTAAGAGTTGTCTGCTTGTGTAAGCAAGCAATCATGTTCTAGATACAGGAAGTGCTGAAGGTTAGAGTTGGTAAGGAATTCTCTAAAAGTGGAACTCCACTGTTCCAGCTTTTTCTCTAAGCACTGATTTAGCCAGTTTCTTGTCTCTGTAGGTATAAAAACCGATGGTGGTTGACCTCTTGTTAGGCATGAGAATGCATTGGCGTCAGTATGGAATTTTTCAAGCTGTTTTCTTTTTGCGAAGAAAAACTTGTTTCTTTGGGTCAGGAATTTGACTGTAAGGCACTATTAAAGTTTCATCTGAAATACATGGTAGTACTGTCTATTGTCCTTACTTGATAACGTCTCCTTTATTGCAGATTATGATGCATGATTATCACAGAAGAAATTCATGTCTATAGCTCTTAAGGACTTTATTACATCATCTTCAAGCCTGATAGTTTTGGAATCCATATTGCAGCTGCAAAGACACGTCTGTTTTTGCATTTCAACAAACATCTTCCCTACCAGAAGATACTGAAACCGAAGCACTCTGTTTTAACACAGTGGATTATTTAAAGATCTCCCAGTTAAAAATTTACAGTAACATATTTGCTAGGTAAGTGGGTCCTGTTAGCTGTGTATACAATAGTTAATACTTTTGCTGAAATTCTGTGACTTTAAAACCTTGCTGTCTTTTTCTCTAATAAAACACAACAAATGAAAATGTATACAAATGGGTAATGATCTTTGTAAGTAAGATAATTGTTGCCAGTTTAGGGTTGAATGCTTTCAGTAGTAAGTGAATTTAAAATAAAGGAATTAACACTAGAATGATTTCAGGTGGGGCTTGCTATTTTTATTACTGATTTTTGCTATCCACTTTTTCTGTTTTGGGTGTTTTCTTGTTTAGTCTGATGTTCAGAATTTTCTTAAAGTTCAGATGGAAATAAAAATTGTTGCTGGTAACATTAGTAGTATCCCACATATTCTTTCCTCAAATTGTTGAGGAAAGTATACTTTTCCTTATGTTAGCAACTCAGACTTACAAATTTGATGATATTATCATTTCAAATTCATGAGGTCACCTCAGGGTCATATTTTTTAACTAAAAATCAATTAACTAAAGAGTCAATTAAATGAGTTATAAAATAGCTTCCAAATTCAGAAGTTAGTTTCCTGAAGTTATTTAAGTTGTTGTAGCTTTGTGATGAATTAAAATACATGGTTGTTCTTCATAATGTGTTTTAATTCTGTCTGTTTTGTTGGTGCTAATGTTCTTTCGTGACTTCCAGCTACTCTAAAATACTTAAGTCATTACTCATAAAGCTAAACAAAAAAATTTTTCTATACCTATCCCACTTCACTAGTTACTTTAAATTCTCAGTTCTTATTTTTGAAGAAGGAAAAAAAAAAAAAAAAAAGCTGACCAGTATGACAGATTTCATGCAGTGAGCAGAAAATCATGATGAATATACCAAATCCAATCTTTATAGAGGGGAATAAGGTTTTGGTGTAATCTCTGTGGGAACAAGTTGGAAAACCACCAGAAAGCACAGGTTCAGTGTGTGGTTTTGGAGTTGGTACCCGCTGAAGTGATATGGATAAGTTAAAAGTTCTGGCCTCACTCTCTGAAAATCCTTAATCTAGTCACTCCAAAGGATTGTTGTCAACATGTCAACAGCAGTAGTACTCTTCTAGGCTTTTTTTTTTGATGGATTTTTTTTTAATTCCCCATGAATATTTGTTTGCAAACAAAATTGAAAAAAAATGTTGTATCTCTAAACGTTGTATGTTCTGTTCTCAGCCAGACCAACACCAAAATGATTCCTAATGGGTATTTGATGTTCGAAGATGAAAACTTCATCGAGTCATCTGTTGCCAAACTAAACGCGTTGCGTAAAAGTGGTCAGTTCTGCGATGTCCGTCTCCAGGTAACTTTTTTCCATCTGAGTATGATGGTTGAATACGGTGGGTGTTTTGTTACACTATGTAATACTGTGTGTCTCACTGATAGTGAGGCGTGAGAATTCAGAATCTAATTTTTTTGAAAAATGCGTATGTTTAAAAAAAAAACAACCGAAAACCAAAACAACCTACCCAAACAACAGATGTACTTTGAGAGAAGCGATGCTAACATTTTTTTCGGCTGACATAAATTGGAGACTGTTGATTTGAATGATTGATTTGAACTGTGGCATTCACTTGGGTAGGCCTTTATACTATTATAATACAAATGTACATTAAAAAATTCTTACCAGCATGTGGGATTCTTATTTGTGTTTTAAATAAAGGTATGTGGACATGAGATGTTGGCGCACCGAGCCGTGCTAGCTTGCTGCAGTCCCTACCTGTTTGAAATCTTCAATAGTGATAGTGATTCTCATGGAATTTCCCATGTTAAATTCGATGATCTCAATCCAGAAGCTGTTGAAGTTCTCTTGAATTATGCCTATACTGCTCAGTAAGTAGTTTTCACAGAAACTAGAGAGAGCAGATTTTAATTTTAAAAAATCAAAATAACCAAGATAAAATTTCTTTAATAGGTTAAAAGCTGATAAAGAACTGGTGAAAGATGTATACTCTGCAGCAAAGAAGTTGAAGATGGAGAGAGTTAAGCAGGTACAGGTCTCGGCTCTTTCAGAAGCCTGTTCTGCTTTCTCAGGCTGACAGCATGATGCTTTTTGGTGTTAATGAGACAAAAAAATGATTGTTCTGTGGAAACAGTGCTCAGCGGATGAGCTTCTTTAGATGTTCATTAGCATTGTATTGATTTGAGCGACATCAGTATGTATCGCTTCCACTTGCGTTATCTTTGTGCTGAAGGGTTCTTTCAGGTTGATTTTTGTGTTTGTGCACGTGTATAAGCAGAAGGGCTTCTGAGCCATAGCTGGTTGCATCAGGTTCGTGGAAGTGGTGCTCTGCTTGGATGTGTTGAGGGTATCATTAAACTTGTAAATCTGTGGCAGTGATATGTGAAAAAAGAATAATCTATGCACTCCTGAACATAAGTTTGGTAGAGCTTGACTTTAGGACTTACTTTTGCCACAAGGAGGATACCTTTGACCAGGGAATGGGGATTCTTATTGTTACTTGATTGCAGATAAGCAGTTTTGAATAGGCGTTCAATAGAAAAGCGTGGGGTCAGTGTATATGTGAGTAGCTTTTAAATGTGCATGGCTTTTAATATACGCATATTCCCTGCGGAAGGTGATGTTTCATTTACAGCTCTAGCGTGGGGGGATGACAACAGACGGTCACTGTGCCGCAGTTAGAAAACAGCTGTTGCTGTATGTTGGGATAGATAATTTGGACGCATAAAAATCTTGTCTGCTTGTAAACTAAGATGCAGCCTTGTTTCTTAAAAGGTTTGTGGTGACTACTTGCTCTCCAAGATGGATGTTCAGAGCTGCATCTCTTACCGAAACTTTGCAAGTTGTATGGGAGACTCACGTTTGTTGAACAAGATCGATGGCTACATTCAGGAACATCTTTTACAGATTTCAGAACAGGAAGAATTTCTCAAACTTCCACGGTTAAAGGTTAGCTTAAGTTTGTAGGCTTCCTTCTGGGGCGTGATTTCCAAAAAGCAACCCAAGGAGCAACTCTCATGGCTTCCTTTGGGGGAGTAGGAAAACGTGGCGTATGGACTCTCACCAGCAACGTGAAAATTCTGGCTCTGTATAGTACTCGTACTAATGTGAACCTTAACCGTAGAGAATATGTACTAGCATCCTTTCTAAGGGTAAAAGATAACCGCAGTTGTACTTAAATGTGCTGCCTAGTTTCAGTGGCACAGGCTGAAAGCTCCTCGTAGATGGCGTTTTCTAGCTCTGTGGTAAAGTGAGAGTAATGCTCACTACGTGAAGTACAGCATGCTATAAATACAAGGGTAATACCTATAGAGTAAATCTTCCTTTCCTCTTCTAATTCAAGCTTGAAGTAATGCTGGAAGACAATGTTGGCCTACCCAGCAACGGCAAATTGTACACAAAGGTAATCAACTGGGTACAGCGCAGCATCTGGGAGAATGGAGACAGCCTGGAAGATCTAATGGAAGAGGTTAGTCTTTAAGAAAATGGGATTAAACTTTTTTCTTTTTTTTGTTTAAAAAAGTCAATATGAAGGATGATCCCTTTTTCTTTTAATTTTTTTTTCTTTCACTTTTTTAACTATGACCCTAAAGAATTTAAATTTTACTGTAGGTACCCCTAAGCTGAGAAACTGGGGGGGTATTCAGGTGAGCTGAATGAACTGTTCAGTCTGGTCTTCCGCTTTCCTTTTTTGCTCACTATGTGCTGTATAGTAACCTCAGAGTGGCGTGTATCTCGCTTTAGAATTGGGGAGGTGGTACTGAAACTTGCCATAGATTCTTGATGTTTTCCTTTGCAGGTTTTGCTTGTAAATGTGAAGTAGGTAAAAGCTTCTAATGGTTGTTCCTCCCCGTTGATTTATCTCCCCATAGGTTTATTAACAAAACTAGGATACCAAGGCTGAAGAACCAAGAAGAAACCTCAAGTGTATTGACACGTACAGAAGCAGCAGTCCTGCCCCAGTTCTCCTAAGAAAATCCGCTGTGGGCAGAGAACGATGATGATGATTTAATGGTGTTTACTTACTCCTTTACAGGATACATTCTTTTAAAAGTTGTGTGTTATTAAATGACTTTACTCATGAATACTAATACTAGATGTAGCCTGGGCAGTGTTTAATGGAAAAATTAGTGGGGAGTCTAAATTTTTAATTGGCTGGAGAAAATGGACTTTACAAAAACCCGTGAAACATCAAAATTTTCCCAGTTTGTTACTACGAGCACGGTAGATCTTCAGAAGCACTTGTATAGGCAAAAGTACATGTTGATACTGTCGTATATTCTCAAGTGTATATTTCCTTTTGGAATAGTTCATTTTAAAAGCTTTGATCGTGTTGAAATTCAGATGCGTTTCACTGAAACAGTTGCATCTGATGTTTAGTTGTGGACAACGGTTTTCTCCAGAACCTTTTGTGTTGTCTTCCCTCATCCCCGTACCTTTCTCTTGGAGTCCACTGTTGGCTTCTCTTGAACTTTTTTTGATCGAGATAAATACGTGTATTTTTCAAAGCAGAAAACTTGTTTGCGGGGATAACGAAAATGCTTGCATGAGATTTGTGAATTTGTGTAATTCTGCAAATTAATGTGCCTCTTGCTTGTCTAATGTTTCTGTGCTGGAAAAACAGTAGAAGTCCCTGGAAAATGAAGATTTCTCTCAAGCTGAGAAAGTAAGGAACCTTCATCCAGTGTTTGAAGATTGCCACCATGACATCTGCTTCCTTTTAGTTTTGTCATTCTGCTAGATTGAGATGAGATGACGAGAAGTATGCTGGCGACTGCCTTTTGTAATCTGCCTGTAGCTAAGTAGCAATGGAGACGGTAGCCACATGGGTATTCTGTTGTTGTTTTTGCAGGTTCAAACGCTGTACTACTCAGCTGATCACAAGCTGCTTGATGGAAATCTGCTAGATGGACAGGCTGAGGTGTATGGCAGTGATGATGACCACATTCAGTTTGTGCAGGTACAAATTGCAGACAGTCTGAGGTAACCCCAGATAGACTGGAGCAGCTTACAGCATACCTGAAGTCTCGCGTACCATAGCAGAGAAAGCTTTAATGGAGACATACGTGACGGAAAAGTATCTTTCTTGAAACTGCTGGAGGCGATGATTTAGTCTCTGCTGCTGGTTTTTCAGCAGACTGACTCTAAGCCTTTGTAAAACGGAGTGCTGTAGGTTTGACTGCAAAATAAATCTTAGGCTGTTAGAAGAAAGAAGAGGTAGAAGAGCAGTCAGCTGTAACAAGTCAGCTGTGCCTTTGTAGAGATATTTGAGAGACTGTAAAGAATCATGGACTGCTTGGCTTGCAGTGGAGAATGGCTTATGCATCGGCTAAATTTTGGCACGGAAAAAGATTCCAGACCTAAGTGCTAATCCTTCAGCTGCCAGCATCCATTTCTTTTGTTCAACCGCACTAGTAATGTGCGAGAGAGATTTAAAAAAGCAGCAGGAGAAAACTTGTGATCTAGAAATAGCCGATGCTTTGACTCTGTACGCACCTTGTGCTTTTTGAGATTTTTTTTTTATTTTTTTTTACTTCAAGCCAGATACAATAATTCTCAAGTCCTGAAAACCGCATCATTTAGCACAATGGAGGCCGTTTAAGAAACAAAGACTAAACAAGGGCTAATAGATGTAAATTATCAATTGCTTTATACAAATTAAGGTTGTTTAAATTCACTGAGTTAGAAGCCAATACATTGTAATATTTTAACTCGTAACAGTGGAATGTGCTGATACAAAAGTATGCTTCTTGAAATTTTTAGCTAATGTTTATGTAAAACACTCTCCATCCCGGAACATGGGTTTTAGAAGTGAAAAGGGAAGAAAATGAAAAGCCAGTTAATTTTCCAGTTTCTTAATTGTTTTTAGTAAGCCTTCACAGACTTCTCACCGCCTTGTGGTACTATTCCTTGTAATACTTGAAAGTTGAGAGGTGAACGTTCAGGAAGTTCATTTTTAGAAATCAAGCCAAGAGTTCTCAACTTTCTTTTTTTTTTTTTTAAATCCTTTCTGATAATAAGAATTGCTAACTTCAGAAATTCTAAACAGTTGAGAGAATTAACACGAGCAAACGCATAGATGACAGTTCTGGAAAAATTGTAGCTTTTTTTTTAATTACAAGTTTGTAGTTTCTGTGACTGTTGAGGTAATCTAAGGATAAGAGAATAAGCTCTTAATTGGATGAAGGTTCAGAAATAACAAAAATGTCGTCCACAGGTGAATTGGTTTTCACGGTGAGCGGAGCATAGCAATCAAACCCTTCTGTATAAGGTTATCTCTGAGTTGGATGATGTATTTCAGAGGTCTTACGACAGTTTCCATAGAGATCAGACTCCAGGGAACTGTGCAAGCATTGCAAACTTGATACTGCGGTCATAAACTTGCTGCTGAAGAGAACAGACAGAATGTTAACTTGTTGTGTTTGGTTCTTACGATTCAGAAAAAGCCTGAACAACCCAACCAACTGTGCCGTGTAGGCTGAAATGCGAAATTTGGGGGGTTTTCTTAATTGAGCAAAATAATGCTAGGGTATAAAATTAATTGAAGAAGAAAAGGAAGCAGAAATCTCCGGTTAGCGGGAAGTATCAAGGGAGTAAAATCCAAGAAACAGCTAATCTGAGCACAGAGAGGAACTGAGGCGAAATTAATTTGTCTTCAGGGAATGAAGAGAATAGTTAATTCACTTCCAAATAGCATTATATAATTAACTCAAGTTCCAGAAGCAGAGCTTGCAAGAGAGGCTTCCAGTTTGTAGATCAAGTCTCCAAATGGGTGTAGGTTTTTCCTTGATTTGAAAATCCTGCTGGTAATGCATACGGTCTTCTAGGAATTAGAATTCATTTCTAGTCAGACACCAGCAGCATAAAGGTGCAGAGGATGAAATGAATACCAAGATAAGATGTAGGGTGGGTTTTGGCCGCTGTTGCCGAGTAGGCAAGATGTTCTGTTGAAAATTTAGGTGTGCTATAAATGCTGCTCTGCGGAGGTGGTAGACGAAGCCGTTCTCTTGAATAGTTATGTGTTGTTAGCTCAGAGAAGCAAAGGTAGAAGGAGGTGTAGTCTCTGGCTAGGTTTCTGTAGCTGCCTTTTGATTTTGCAGAAGAAGCCACCACGTGAGAATGATCACAAGCAGATTAGTAGCAGCTCCTCTGGAAGCCTTTCTCCAAATGCTACTGTTCAGAGTCCTAAACACGAGTGGAAAATCATTGCTTCAGAGAGAACTTCAAGTGAGTAACTGGGGAGGGTTTGTGTAAAAGATGCCTCTGGTATTGTGTACCTACTGCCCCTTGCTCCCTGGAGATCTCCTTCAGAATGTAGAAGAAATGCGGAGGTGCTGTTTCGTACTGATGATGCAAGTTGAGTAATTGGCTCAGGAATTTGTGGGATGTCTTTCGCATAACTGGGGCCAAACTGGGATCACTTACACCTCCATTCCCTATGGACAGGGCCATCCCAAATCCCGGGGTGTGTATAACTTAACCAGAGAGTCCCAAGGAGATGGGCAGCGTCTGATCAATTCACAGAGCTGTTTGCTGTGTGCGTGCGAGGGGACCATCTCCTAGCACGTCTTTAGATTGCCGTCTTACGTCCTTTGAGCACTGCGTTAATCATCTAAAATACCTATTTTTCAGTAACGCTCGGAACCACTAACCATAAAAAAAAGAGTTTTCATACTTAAAAGGGCAGAAGCATCATCAGAACACCCCAGCTGGCATTCACCTAAAACTTTGCTATATTGATGGTCTCTCCTTTTCTCCTGACGACAGGTAACACCTACCTGTGTCTTGCTGTTCTGGATGGCGTGCTGTGCGTGATATTCCTGCACGGCCGGAACAGCCCTCAGAGCTCTCCCACGAGCACGCCGCGACTGTTGAAGAGTCTGAGCTTTGAGCTTCAACCAAATGATATCATAGAGAAGCCCATGTCTCCAATGCAGTATGCTCGGTCTGGCCTGGGCACGGCTGAACTCAACGGCAAGCTAATTGCTGCAGGTAAAAGAAGTAGTAACAATTCTTCTGGTATCTGGGTCAGTTTGGTCTGGGGGGGACAGTGGCTCTTAACTCCGTACGCTAGAGTCAGCGTTCTTCAAAGTCAAAGTGCTTGCTCTTTGGAAATGTGATATCCTCTAATCTTTTGCTTCTAGGTGGATACAACAGAGAGGAGTGTTTGCGCACAGTGGAATGCTACGATCCGCAGAAGGACACTTGGACGTTCATCGCACCCATGAGAACACCAAGAGCTCGGTTCCAGATGGCCGTTCTGATGGTGGGTGGCGGGTGGTGAGCCGGTGAGATGTGACACGATGTAAATGTGGGTGGGACAAACGGGGCAAACATTACAAAATGGTAGCAGTAAATGTGTAGCTGCAATTAAGCAACTTGTGAGGTGTTAAATGATTTGGATTGTTGGGCACTTATATGTGAAGCAGGTATATTATTTTTATTTTTTCCATGTAGGGGCAGCTGTATGTCGTGGGTGGGTCGAATGGTCACTCAGATGACTTGAGCTGCGGAGAAATGTATGAGCCCGCAATCGATGACTGGACTCCTGTTCCAGAACTGAGAACCAATCGCTGCAATGCAGGTAACACAGCTGCAGTTGGCTGACTGTTGGTTTCATTTAGATTGAGTCATTTATTAGCTTACTTACTAGTCTTTCCTATACGAACAGGAGTCTGTGCCCTGAATGGAAAACTGTACATTGTTGGTGGTTCAGATCCTTACGGCCAAAAGGGACTTAAGAACTGTGATGTGTTTGATCCCATAACAAAATCCTGGACAAGTTGTGCTCCCCTTAATATCCGTAAGTTTGCTGTGTAGTTTGGGTGGGAGCGGGGAGAAGGGTGATTGCAAACCCGGAGATTTTAAATCCAAACAAAAAACTGGTTTAAACTTCAGCCGCTGCGGCGTGCTGTTAGCGCATGGCTCCTGCGTAACCCCTGGTGTTGGGTTGCAGGGAGACATCAGTCTGCAGTGTGTGAGCTGGGGGGATACTTATACATCATCGGAGGAGCAGAGTCGTGGAACTGCCTGAACAGCGTGGAACGTTACAACCCGGAGAACAACACTTGGACCCTGATCGCGCCCATGAACGTGGCTCGACGGGGAGCTGGCGTGGCTGTTCATGACGGTATGCTGCTGCTCGCTGAAGAAACCTCTTGCGCTTGATGAATTTTTCATGTTAAGCTGCAAGTAGCATATAAAGCTGTGTTCCTTCTCAGGAGCCAATACAGTAAGAGCCTGGCTATGCCTCCAATTTAATTAAAAACTATAACCAGAAAACCCCCAAACTCTTGTTTTTGTTTTGGGCCATTCCCTCCCACCCCAAATTTCCAAAATGAATTTCCAAAACATTGCCGTGCAGCTTCAAAACTGGGTCTGTCTGAATTCGGACTTTGCCCTTACCCTGCAGTAACTTCCAGTCAGCTCTAATCCTCAAGAGAGCCCAAGCAGGTGCCTACTGCAACTTCAGCCCTCGAGTAAGGCAGGGGTTTCTGCAGGAAAACCTCAGGTTCCTCCATTTTGGCTTGGTTTGTCTCCCCAAAGACACTGCGTTTGGTGATGCAGCCACTGCTTAGCGGGAAAACACTCACTCGGTTTCCTTTTGACAGGAAAACTCTTTGTGGGTGGAGGCTTTGACGGCTCTCATGCGGTGAGCTGCATGGAAATGTACGACCCCGCTAAGAACGAGTGGAAGATGATGGGAAGTATGACTACTCCGAGGAGCAACGCTGGCATCACCACGGTGGCAAACACTATTTACGCAGTCGGGGGATTTGATGGCAATGAATTCTTGAACACGGTCGAAGTCTACAATCCAGAGTCAAATGAATGGAGCCCTTACACAAAAATTTACACGTTTTAAGTGAATTAAATTCCCTTTTCAAACTAACAGGCTTAGTGATGTAATTGTGTTTTAGTAGAGGTACACATGTGAATAGGGTTGGGGAGGGCATAGACGTTGCCAACAGCAACACAGAGCTTTTGCATATTGCATATTAATGTGCTGTACATATTTGTTTTGGAAAGAATATCAAGATGAAGGGGTTTTTGTGTATTTTAGGACTTTGTTTTAGGGGTGTTTTTTTTTTAAAGATTTTGAAAATAATGCAAGAGAAACTAGACTGGGCATATCATTTCAGGAGCTTCCCCCGGTGTTTGTTTTGTCACTTTGCACATGAAATGACTTCTTGGAGGAGGTGGTCTCGGGCCAGGAAGTGTAAGGTTGAGGGGGAATTGTTTTTTCATCAGGCCTTGTTTTCCTTCAGTAACTGGAACAATCAGTAACAAAAAGCCTTATTTAAATAGATATAATGGCTATTTTTTTTATTAAAAAAAGCTGACATGCCTGCCAATACCTTATCTTTTATGATTGCCTTTTTATAACAGTTTTTATATACTCAACAGAGTATTTTATCTGTTGACATGAAAATGGCAGACGAATGGTTATTGAAGCAAAGAGACAACTGCGGAGGTGGTTGAGACTGAGAACTGCTGGACCTGAGCTGCTGCGCTTTCGCCTCTGCTACAGTATAGTAACGTAGTCCGGTATGCAGCACCTTCCTTAGCACGGAATGGAGTTTCTGAACATAACATAGCTGTGACTTTCTAGGATGGAAACACGATTTTTGGCTTCTAATATTTTGAGGAAAAGGCAGAGGGTGCTTTCTGTACGGCTGTTTTGTTACTGTGGGTGAACTAACCTTTGTACAACACACTTACCTGTGGGGATTTTCTCGTGGGTTTAAACTCTTGGCAATGAAAATACTTACCTGGTTAGTCTTATTTTTCTAATATTACAAGCTGAAAGTGTGATAGAACACACATAACTTGATTTCCTATGTGCTCCTAGTACTATGTTTTAGTTCACTTTCTCTATTCACCTGGATAAAACGTTGGTTAGGATGACTTGGTGTCTAATGTGTAGTGCTGCACATCTAACTCCTGGTGCCAAAACTAGCACTGACTGCTTGCTGCTGCTGCAAACACATTAAAGGTACCTCCTGGAAATCCTTGCACCACAGCCTGGCTGCGATGTGTCTGCGTGTCCTTTTCTTTAACAAGGCACCCTACGCCATCAGAACAGAGGGGAGGGTGGGAGGGGTCAGGACAGGTACCTGTCTGGGCTGAGTGGAAACAGAGGAGGGGTGAAGGGCTCTGAGCTGTTGCCTTGAGGAGACTCCCCTCCTTCCAGGCTGCTCGGGAGCAGTTTACTAAATGCTCCTGGGTGCTGCTCCACAGGTGAGATGAGAAAGGGGCCGAGTGAAGTTGAAGAAAAAGCCTGTAACATAGTGGTGAAAAGAAAGGGCTGGTGCTGCTGTGAGGATTCAGCTGAGGTCCTCAGCACTAATGAGGGAGCTGCAGGAAATGAAGCCACCAGCCATGGCACTCATTTCTGGCCCCAGCACAATCCTCATCTGCTTTGATGCAGGACACTCGTAACGGACCTCTGCTGTAGGCTGTATCACACACCACTGGGGGCAGGAGCACACTGCTACAGCTCTACCCCCCACCAAAGGAAGGGAGTGATTATTGCCAGCTGTACAGCTGGGGGGTCACTGGGAGACAATAGGTGTGAGCTGTCCTCCCCCCTGTGGAAAGTGCAAGTGAGCTACCACCCACACAGCAGGGGCTTCAGCTCTTCCAGCTCCCTCCAGTTAACTTCTTCCCCATGGATGGAAATGGCCCTTAAAGGGAGTTCTGCTCCTGCAGTAACTCCACCCCCCCTGCCCTCTGACTTTCCACTGTCCAGGGCAAGAACTGCATTCAACTTCCATCCACAGTAACTGGGCAAAGTGAGACCAGAGCTGATCAGAGACACTGCCCCATAGAATTAACTGCCATTTACTGTAACAATAAATTAGATTTTTACAATGAAGAATTTACAAATACATCCAAAAGTTGATACCAAAATAAACACTTGGAGAACTTTCTCAGTGATCTCATCTCTGTACAAATACATACATAAAAGAGGTAGCTCGAAAGGCCACAGTAGCATCAAAAATGGCTTTTAGAAAGTTTCATCCACTTCAAGCAGTTGTGGGAAGCAACAAAGAATACAGTCAGCCAGAGATGGCACCGGGAGAGCAGAGAGGAGCCCCAGAGCACAACCCCGGCAAGAGCAGGGGGGCAAGAGAAGGGCGAGGAGGGGCCTGCTGGATGAAGATGAAGGGGGTATCGCTTGACAATACCCACTGTGGTAAAAAGGGAACCGGTTTTCTGTTAAGCACCACACAGACATTGTTACTGGTTTCACTGCTGTCACCAGTGCAGAGCAGTTTCAGCAAACACAGTCACATCGGGTATTTTGACAGAAGCACTAAGAGGTCCAGGACAACACACCTGCATGGGGTTTGGTTTTTTAAAAACAAGCATCACTCCATTCCTTTCCCCATTCTCTATCCTCTCCAAAGCCTTACATAGCACACTACATACATAGGATACATCACACCAGCATTTCAGTCCTTCACAGCCATGGGGGTAGGAACCATCACAGGCGCTTGGCTTTGTGTTCAGCTGCTTTCCTTTCAGAGCCCCAGTATCCCAACACTCTTTTTTCCTCGCTTGTCACCTCTCAAGTCCAGCAAAACAAAGGTCTTTCTTCCCCAGGTTCTCCCGCACGGCCAGTTCCCACCCCAGCCCCTAACACGAGCTGTGGGAATTCACAGCAGCAGCCCAGCGCATCTGGTCACCAAACCTGCTGCAGCAATCCAGAGCCCCTCACTTGAGAGGGGATTCTATCACCTTGTGCTTCTCAGCAGAAATTCTGAGGTTTAATGTACGTACGTAACTAGTGGGGTGGGGTTTTTGCCTTCAACTCAAATGCATAACAGCACCATCAAGAAAAAAGGCTGTGGACTTTTTGGCTCCTTGAGTATTTCCTGCACGCCCCCAGAGGCCTTGGGCTTTCTTTGGACAAGGAAATCAGAGCCGCGAGCGCTCCAGCCCCAGACCTTGACCCAGGCGTCACAGCCAGCCCCTGTTCTTGGCTTCCATCTGAACCGAGGCGTGACACTGCTTAACCGTGTGTTCCAGCTGGGCCAGCTGGCAGCATCCGACTTCCAGCCTCTCCCTAGGGAAGAGAAGATAGCAACCGTTATCGGGACACAGACAGGAATCCTTCAGCATGTTCCTTTAAAACAGAACTCCAAGGATTTCTAATACCACGCCTGAGCTCTGCCAAAAGCAGAGGATACTCAGTACCTCTGGCAATCCAGGCGTGTTTTTAATCTTTACAGGGCAAGATGAGGTTTATTACAGAGCTGGCGAAGCGCTTGCCTGTTCCCAGCTGTATCCCACGACGACACCCTGCGTTTCTGGTATCTGCAACCAAACGTAACCTCCGAGGAGCAGCACCTGCTAGGAATTATTTGCTGCTTTCCTAATGAGCAAGTGGCTACAAAGGTTGAAAGCAGTTGGTTTGCCTCAAACTACAATTTAATACGATTTTGAACTAAAAAGAGATATGGCAGAAGACAAACTACGCAGATGTGTATAATCCAAAAGGCAATTTCCATCAAACCCAAGCAGCAGCAGTGATTTCTGCTCTAAAGCTGCTAAACTCAAGGATTTTATGCGCACACCTTGAAACAGCGAACCTGCAACTCAGCAAAAAGGCAGAGCTGCTTTTTGCTTTTCATTGTATTACGTAAAAGGAGTTTTAAAAAATAATCAGCTTTGGAAGGTCGTCTGTATCAGCTTTCTTGACAGAATGGGCATTTTGGAAGGTTTCACTCAAACCGCCTTTCATATATTTACACAATGTATTCACACACTAAATAAATCCCTTGACTCCACTGATTTATTATTTAGACTTTTGTTTCAAAAGAGGAATCTAAACCTGATTACACAGAAAACATTGTGTAACTTTGGTTCTCCAAAAGATACTTTCTCAAAAGACCTTTTTTTTTTTTTTGAGGAGCACCTTTTAAAAGAGAAAAAAAAGCAAGGTCTAATCACACAAGCACAACCTGATGGCTACCAGACCAGCCTCTGAAATAGTTTCTTTTTACTACACTGAGCACACATTTACACATGGCATCTTCCTTAGGCCTGTATTGATGCAGAAATATATCCAACAGCTAGATTTGTTAGGGGTTTGTGGGGTTTTTTTTCCACTTGATCAACTTCTTTTAATGTATGTATACATTTTTAAATACAATTCAAACTAAGGGATGTTTTTAAAAGGATACACACCATACTTGCCCAGTCCTTTTTGCTCTCACAAGTAACATAAGCTTGGCAGATCAGCCTGACAGAGCAGGAGATGGGTTCTATGACAAAGAGCAGTCTAAACGTACAGCATTTCTCCAGCGGTAACCTAAAGCACTGGCACCGAAGAACGTCCATCAAGTGCCGTTCATCAGCTACAAACGGCGCCTGGACTCAGTTTCGACACCGGTGAGCGAGGCGGTGCTAGGCAGCCAGTAGTAAGCACACACAGTACTTACTCGCGCTATCGGTTGAGCCCACGTACGGCACGAGAGCAACCACGGGGACGCCTCGGCAGAACGAGTTGTAACCCCCAGCAGCGAGTGCCTTGGCAGTTTTCCAGAAGAGCTCTTAAAAACTAGCGCAGAAAAACATCTTGGCTGAGACAAGAATGTTTCATTGTCCTCATCTCAATTAACATTTTCCCTGCGTTCTTCTAGGGGCCACCGGGTAACAGTTAAAATGGTAAATGGCACAGTACTACGCGCAGACTTTTACACCCAAGAACAGTGCAATCAGCTAATTCCAATGTAGTTACTACAGTAAGCAGAGATAACGTTGAACAGGTCACGAGAGCTTGTTTCTGCACCCTCAAAACCACGATGGTGGATACTGGATTGTGCGTAACCTCCACGGAAAGGCGTGCGGGCGTGGGAGACGCGGCTCTGCCAGGCTGGCGGAAGGGGACGCGCGGGGCACTAGGGACCAGGAAAGGGCTGAGGAGTGCCCTCCCGAGGGCGGCTGGCAGCAAAGGAGATGCACCAGGTAGAACAGGCAACAGAGCAGTGCGAAAGTCACACACAGCTTTCCAGAGATCAACCTGGACACCCAGACCTCCAAACAATCTATTTTCTTAGTTCAGACAAGATCAAAGGCTTAGCAAAACAAAGTCTGAGTAATTCTTTCTACCACTTACCCTTTACATCAAATTGTCACTTATTAAATGATACAAACTGTTCACTGCTCAACAGTGACAATTCAACAGCCTTAGACAGTACTAAGTCAGTAATTTTACATCTTCACATTAGTTGCTTGCCATAAAAACTAGTGACCTGCCTGAAACTCTTCTTGCAGTCCAGCAACCCTACTGCCTGCAGCGCACACCTGAACGGGAGGGAAGGGAGGAAGAAACGAGGCCTTTAACTAAATCTCCTTTAACCTGCCCAATTCTCCTGCTGAAGCAGCTCAGGATTGTGGCATGTTCCCACTATTGAGAAGGGGAAAAAAACCTCCTTCCACTGCAGAAAGATTCACCAGGCTAGAGTTTTCCCAAGCCCGCTTCATCAGGTCTGAGGAATCTGTACTGAGGTCACCACCTTTGTGTGATCCCATCTCTGGGATCTACGGCCCTGTCCCCCCAACCACGTTAACTCTGACAGATCTCACGCAGCACAGTCGGTATTTTTTGTCCTGTCGCAGGGCTCTGCTCAGTCTTTACCAATGTAAGGACAGGGGAAGTGTGGAAGCACCGGGGGGGGGGGGGGGGGGGGGGGGAAACCCCAAACCCACACCAGAAAGGGAGAGGTCTTAGGTCAACAGGACTCACATCTACGGGAGGAAAACCGGAATCTAACAGGCAACTAGCGGGCAAGTTCAGGGGGGGGAAAAAAAAAAAAAAAAAAGTCACATAAGTTTCTGATGGAAAAACTTGTGTGACTTTGCTGAAGATGGAAAAAATTGTTACAGTGGATCTTGGGGGCAAGGTCATTCTTTTTGTTCCATTTACATCCTAAAGATCTGGACCCTCATCCTCGGCTGGCACCTTCTAAACACTCCTGTGACGCCAAAGCCGACAGTACCACCGAGAGGTCTGAGAGCAGCGAGAACTGCGCGTGCAGCTTTGGCTATCTGGCTTCAAGTAGTCCCTTTCCTTCTCCAGAGGGACACTGTGGATCAACCTTTCGAGACAAGAGCATCTTTGGCGTATCCTGAAAAAGGAACAGCCGGAGTACAAATATCGGAGAGGGGAATTTACCTCCCAAAGAATTTGGAGGCCAGGCTGAAAGAAACACGTTGGCTGGTAACTGAAGCAAGGGGCAACACTCTGTTCAGTGTGTTTCTGCCAAAGCACAAGTAGCTCGGCCTGCCTGAACGCAGTCTCCTTTCCTGTGCCTTTGGAACATCTCCTGTTAATGGAGTGCTTTTAGAGCCTCATTTAGCACCTCTGCTTTATTGGGTGGAGTCGTATTTTATTTCACTTCTGTCACACCAAATAGCTTTGCCGCTGCAATAACCGAGACCAAGACGTAAGAAGTCCTTTGAAAATCTGTGGATTGAATTTATAGCAACAGATCTTAAACTTTGCTTCACTTGCTCTGTATGTTTTCAAAGGACATCACTTACACATAACAAAAACGTCACCCTCACCCTGAACCACTCATCCAGAAAATGAAAGTTCTGCCGAGAATGTGGTTTTGACCACGAAATCCACCATGGCACGCAGAATTCACAACTGTGATCCAAGTTTTCGGGCCATTTGATAACGTACGGACCCAGGGATGCCATTCAAACATCAAACTGCCGTTCCCTGGCTACCCTCGGCACAAGTCAATGGCTGTATGGATGCTGCAGATTTTATACGGACAACAATGGAGATGTCCACACGTTTGGAAAAGCGAGAACTACCAAAGTGCTGGTCACCAATCCGAGCCAGTCAAGCTTCTAAACTCCTTTTCTCTGCTGATACAGAGGTTGAATCTCTCCCTCCCTGCATTAACTTCTTCCCCCGACTAAACAACTTGCACTTTCAAATTCACCAGAGATTTACAAAATCAGTATCAATCCAGAGAAAGGAAAGCGTTTTAGAGTAACTTGACTACTTGGATTAAAATAATCTGCAAGCCTTTTACATGGCTGACAGAACCATTTACAGCTAATTCATACCCATATAACAGCAACATCAAAGAAAATATTTACCTTTTATTATCCACTTAAGATTTATTTAAAAAAACCCCACCACATTATGGCATTCTTAAACACTTCACAGAACTTGGATTTACAAGCCCTCAATTACACAAATTCAGAAAGAAACCTTTTAGGAGCCAGAAACTTTACCATAAAGAACTGTAAGGCTTGCATGACACTCATTTTTAGATGAATGTTTCCAAGGCCTTTAATTCAGCTGTACAACAGAACATCTATTTTCCTGTGACTGAACTGTAAAAAAAGCGTCCTAAAATGGAAACAAGTACTTGGAATCTTACGTTTCTTTCTCCTTTTTTTCTAAGCGTAGTCACAAATTGCTTAGGAGCATACAATAGTTTGATTTATGACTTTAATAATGATGGCCACAAAGTAGCACAGCAACTGCAGATAGGCCCAGCTTTCATGGTATAGTTCAATCACTTGAATTGCCTTGAGAATCGCAGGGGTTTTGCTCCTCTGCTGATTTAAGCAAATTTCTCATAATAACGAGCTCTGTTACAAGTACCTCACCAAACCAGAATTTCAGTTATAACCAAATTCATTTAAAGGCAACCTCATGCTCTAACATCCCTTGCAATCCAAAACTGGCAGAGGAAAGAGAAACCGGCATCTCACCTCAAAGTCAAACAGCTGAAAATCACTGCGTAGATACTAATGGCTCATCTCTAATTTAATTTCTGTCCTCTCCCACTCTGTTGTAATAGAAGGGGGGGGGGGGGGGGGGGGGGGGGGGGGGGGGAGGGACAACAAAACATCCCCACTAATCTTCCCTACGCCCCTCCTACAATGGTGATTTTTTTATTTATCCAAACGATTTCTCTTACAGTACTTTGGTTAGTACAGTACATGCTGAAACGCTGTTTCAAAACCCGTCTGATGTGGTCAGTAATTGGCTTACCGATATCGCTCTTGTGAAACACATTCATAAAGCTCCTCAGCAGTAAATTTTATACTGTTATTTATCTAAAACAAAGAACAAAGAATTAACATAGTAATTTACCACTTATCACATATTGGTTAAAATTATACAGCTGGTAAAACAGATCTGGTTAATGTATTACCTAACAGGCTCTCGAGTTGAGACAGTACAGGGAAAAAAAATCCTGCTATTATAAAATCAAGTATTATAAATTAATAATCAGGATTGTATGTAATGGGAGTGATAGATATCACTCCAGCTCCATTTTCTAACAACTTCCGCACAAATCTACACGACCTTAAATAACTCTTCTTCCCCTCTTAATTTACCCAATAGTTCTATAGCAAATGAAGTTCTGAGTTGCAGGAATTCCATGGATATAGTCAATATTCGCCGTAGGAGCTACCTCACGCAATGTACTCGCTCTCTGGGTCAGGGATGTTTCGGTGACTTCAGCTTCAAGGGTTTTTTACTCTCAACAGCAAGTCACGACAAACGAGCGCTCAGAAAAAAAAAAAATCACACAAGCAGCTCAAATAGTGGTAAAAATTTGAATAACTTTTGGTAGGTGCCAACTAAAAATATATTATTTAATAAATAAAATCTAATAAATACAAGCAATCTTCAAAATTCTAGCTTAGTGGAAAGACGATGATGAGATACCTTGTAACTACTTTAAATAAAAAATTGTAATAGAATTGTAGCTGACAAAAACCATTAAAGAAAACTTCATACCTCGTTGCTTATGAGGAAGTTATAGAGGGTCCAAATATCTTGGAAACTACTGGTTGGGGTCAAAATTCTGAAAAAGAAGAGTTTGGGGATTTTTTTTTAAGCAAGTATAAAAAGATTCTATGGAAGAGTTAAAAAATACAGTCAGAAGTGCTTCATGGAAAAAAAAAATCTAATTACTTTCTTTAAACAAAAAGTCTGATCTTTGAAGAATTTTCCCTTCCACCCATCCCTTTTGACTCCTTTAAAAGAATTAAATGAGCTTATTATTGCTGTACGGACTTTCTATGAAGGTTTTCCCTAATTAAAAATTCAACTGATGTTTTTATGAGCAATCTCTCTATATAGACGAGAAGAAACCCAGCCATAATTAAAAGCCTTTTGTTTCACATAAGCAATGCCTGCTGTATTAATGCAGAGCAACAGAAGAGCGACACGCAATACAAAACTTTCCCACACTAGCTAACGCTTTAACTCATTCCCTCCAGCATCCAAACGTACAGCTCAAACGCTACAATTTACACCCCTTTTTTGTTACTCCTAATAAGGACCGATTCCCACCCAATATTAAGATGTGAAAACGGAGTTTGACGGCTGAAGAGAGATGTTTTTATGAAAAACCATGCGAACTAGTGATTTATTTAGCCACGAATGCACACAACAGGCAGCAATACTTGGGTCTTTCCCAAAATCTAGTCCTTGTTCACCACGTTCCGAGCGGAGATTCCACCCGCAGATGGAAGCGTCAGCTTTGAGCGCTCCGTAAGGTGGTGTGAAGTTCTGAGAGACGTACACCCTTTTCCGCAAGGCTCCAAAAAACATCCAACAAAGGACTCTCTCAAAAATTAATTATCCTAATCAACGTAAGCAGATATAATTCAGTTATACCTCAGTGTAACTTAATTTGCATTCACTAGGTAAAAATTGAACCCTCAAACGTTAAAAAAAAACCCTACATTAAAAACCAGAGAATGCTTTGCATGTTAAGAAATACTGGTAAAATTCTGCCTTATTTTAGTTTTAAGTATGTAAATAATGATTCAGATAATGACTGGATTTGGGAAAAAAAAAAATAATTGAAAAAAATCTTCTTTTTGGGAAGCTGTTTACTTTCCCATGGGAAAGTGCCCAAATTCTCCTCTCCCTCCCCTTGCAAGCTGTAAGCTTTTATAAATGAATTAATTAGGAACGGGAAAAAAAAAAAAAACAACCAACAGAAAACTACCAGAATAAGTTAAAAACCCAAGTTAAAAGAGCCAGTGTATTTTAAACAGGCTGGAAGACCGTGAGACACCACAGGTTTTATCCTGACTAGTCAGTCCACTGCTTATTTTCATCATGATTTTACATAGGAATTATCACAGTTACAAAAATTAGTCACACATTCTTTTCCCCTTTGTAAGAAGATGCACCCAGAATTTTTTTTCTTAAATTGAACCACTTAACCTGCCAACCAAAAGTCAGCCAGAGGACCAATTGGCTGAGTTTCCTAAAAATACCTCGAAGCCTTCAACTGCTACCTCAGCAAGAAAGCCATCAGCTCTGACAGCGTAAAACCCCGGCAGAGACAATCTGGCAAACATCCTTGGAAACGCTGGGAATCTTGGCAGCTCGGGCGGCCTGGCAGCCGCAATTCCCACCGAGCTGCTCCACGCAGCCGTGAGCCAGCAGCCCCGTCTGCGTGGGACAATACATCAGCTTTAACTGTTGCATCAGGCATCGGCAACATAAATAAATCCGAGGATACTCGAGCCTGGGAAAGCGTGATTTCTGTTGCTGACGATTTTTGTACCACTCTGCCTTTCGTTTCATGCAAAAAAAAGAGAGGCAAGCTTGCATGTCTGTTTTCATAAAACGGAATGCAGAACCGTACAAGAAATAAAAAGATACTACTGGTAACTTCACCTGAAGGCCATTACATATTGCCACACAATATACTGGGGCAAAAGACGTCCGTTGCCATATTTTTCCTGCCGTGCCAAGGAGACCTACGGCAGGGCGTAGGGTGAGACAGACTGCTGCCACAGCTGAGCTGCCGGGGGGAAACCCAGCCGGCAGGATTTCTACAGGAAGGACGGAGTCGGGGGGAAAGGGCGGCTGGTGAGAGAGAAGAGCAGTATTAGTTATGGGCTTCTGGATTTTGTGGAAGAAAAATGTATGTACAAGCTACAAAAAGGTGAAGGAAGAGCCTGAGAGCTGCGTGGACAGCAGGAATAAAGGGCGCTGCCTTTTCCTTGGACTATACGGCATCTCCGCGTGGCTATTTCCGTTCGTCTGACTTCTACCTTCCAGGACAGAGACGCGACTACGAGCTTCAGCTTTCACTCCATCGTTCTTAACGTGACTACATCTAAAGAAAACCAGTTTGGAAGTAATTTTTGAAGCAATATTAGACCAGAACTCCAAGGCCATTCTTAGCCCTCTGGTTTCGCACAGACTTTTAATTCTACCATGTGTACGAAAGCAGCCAACACCACCCGCATTTCCCTCCCCTTCGCAGGCCCAGCACCGTGAAAGCGCCAGCATCACATACACCCTATTCGATCTTTCTCACTGAAGGGAGCACTTTCAACGATTACTAGAGAAAGTAAACTATTTATTTATTAAAATTTCTGACTCTCGACACCCGTTAGGATGCTGCAGACTTAAAAATTACCCCATTGATGTTTCCTAGACTCTGCAAAAGGTAACTCTCACCACTCATTGTGTTCATTTCTTGTTAGGACATAAAACTGAAAAAAACATACTTCTTTTTGTACTGCTGACCAAAGTGTACTAGCAAATGTTATCCATTTAGCTTATTATAAGTTACCAGGCCTCAGGTGGATGCACCAACTGGCTGTGTTTCCGCTTCTTTGGGGGAAAAAAAAACCAAAATAAAGTGTGTAAATAAGCCTGTAAGTCACTTAATGTTAAATCCTGTAACTTATTTTATGGAGTTTGCTTGGATTATCACAATTGCTTCTGGTTTATAACGTGAAATGAGAAGTCAGACACTTGGCTCAAAGCTTTACAGTATCTTCAAATAAAAGACATTTGTTATTTTCCAGGAAGAATCATTGCTACACACACAAAGTACTGCAAAGAAGTTGGTGAGAGAAGAGCTTGCACCGTTAACCTCCCCCTCAAATTCTTAACAGGTCAGCATTCATAAAACATGCTTATTGCTGTTTTCAAGTAAATAGGAACTGGAATACAAGCTCCAGTCTTGGAATACATTTTTCTGTAGAAAATTCAAACACATTCCTGTCTGCAGGGCAATGATTTCACGGCACCGCTGCTCTCTACTGGTTTTAATCATTTTAAGTTCCTTTCATCTCCTGTAGCCACCACTCCATGTCACGAAAATAGAAATTTTAAGAGAATACGTACATCAGGAAATCTGGACATGTTTGTACGCACATTGACTCTGCATCTATTACTTAAGTAAATGGAAGTTTCTGAGTGAAAAAGTCTGCTGCAGCTATAGAAATGTGTCTAAAAACTACCCTCTAAATTAACAATACAAAAAGCACACAGGCTCTTATGTAAAACTCATTATGAGTACTCTAAATCTCAGTATTGTGACCACTGCAATATTTAACCACTGCTTTTTCTCCTCTCTCAGTATGACATCAAAGGTATTTCAAAAGCAAAGGGTGGAAAGCCACTGAATCGCTTTGCTTTTCCTATCAGTGCAGCAGTGCAAAGCCAAACGACAAACAACCCCATGTTATCTACTTCAACTTTTAATTAATCCCAGCATCGTGCTCTGAGCAGGCATTAGCGAGGATGCTGGGTGACAACAAAGTTGGGTTGCCACTAAAATGCAATTTGTTGATCAAGCTAAAAAACTATAGTATGGTTCCATGCAGTTTTCTGAAAATAGTAAGTGCGTGAGGTAGAGAAAAGCGTGTCACAGAAAGACACGCTTGGGTCTGTGGGTACCAGCTACAAAATGGTGGTTGGATATTGTTTCTGGGGCAGAAGGGAGAAATGAGAGAGTTGGACTTAATGATTTCTGTCTCGTAAG
The DNA here is from genome assembly GCF_011004875.1 of Balearica regulorum gibbericeps. Lineage (NCBI taxonomy): Eukaryota > Metazoa > Chordata > Aves > Gruiformes > Gruidae > Balearica > Balearica regulorum. Next base: position 32,775,665 of record NC_046191.1, on the reverse strand, counting down.
CAACAAGGCTTCCCAAACTACTCAGAACATTTCTGTTCTGTCACTTATCTGATGCCAGACGCATGCACAGAGTCTAAGACACAAAAATCAAAAATAGAAACAGATAGAAAATAGTTGATGTGGTTCCTCACTCATGCATGGAGAAGACTCGGGAAACAAGCAAAGCCTGCATGGAAAGGATCAGAAAAATAACTTATCAAATAGAAGGAAAAAAACCCCAAACCCACAAGACAATCTGGCAGTGAAAGCAGGTCAGCCTGCCAGCTGCTCACAAATACTAAAATCCTAGGCAATGGCAAGTAAAGCACATGGATAAGAGTCATGAGAGACTACGTGGTAACCACTCTCCAGCCTGGCCAAACCTCTGTACCTCAGCATTTGTCACACTGAGCCATTCCTCTTTAACAGTTCTATGTCATCGCCTGTGGCATAAGACTGATAAGGCTGTCATAAAGCATTAACCAATCCAATGAAGCCCTGAGGTTCATCAAAAAGGCATATGACTTAATTGTATAAAAGTCAACTTAACCCATAAAGCGTTCCGTTTAACCTCATTGGCAGAGGATCAGGGAAGCAAAAAAAGATGAGAAATGGAAAAACAAAACTTCTGGGTGGCTTCTTAACAATTCCTCATCATACTGCACTGCGGGGCTCAAACCAGTGATCAACACATGCCAGAGTTTTGTTCAACCTCAACCTGTTGGGAAATTAAAGGGATTTTTCCCAAAACAAAATCAAGTTCATGCTTTCTCTTATTGTGGAGGTACTTCAGATGTCAGATCCTAGGGCCACTTTGTCTAAATGTCTATTCTCTAGCTTTACAAGGTCAGAAAGAACCACGGCTTTTACAACACTAACTCGCTTAGTCAAACTTTTCTGCTTTTTAGACTGGCTTAAAGGCAACGGGGCTTAAGCAGCTGCCACAGCATCACCTCTGCCCTGCACCTCATTAAGCACTGCCCAATTTCAACTGTATTTGACAGAGGCAGAGGTCTTGAAACTTAGCAATTTCTTACAGATCTCATTAAAATAGGCAGGAAGGTAAAGGACAAATTTGGACCCCGGCAGCAGAGAAGGCTGTAGGTAAGTTCAAATGTAACAGGAGATGGCAAAGAACCTATGTAGTAAAGGGAACGCTACAACTAGGAGAAAATCTTTTATCACATACTGCACGTTTTTAACTATATCAGACATGATAATTAAACTAAAGGGTACAACACTACGGAAAGATGAGCTTTGGAAATGCTATTACTGAAGTAAAGTGTTTTTTTAATTAGTAACCAAGGGGACATTTCCACATTAGTGCTGATGCTGATCCCTGGGGAGGGACATTTCTACATGCAAGGGCTCTTCCGACCGTAATCCTGCTCTCAGCTGTGCCAGTCTGACTACGTGCGGTCAAAACGCTCCATGAAGGAGGTTATAAATCCTCCTCTTGCTCACGATTTGGAAGTTATACAAATTATGTTACACCAAGAAAAAGAAACCTCAATTCCTCCACTGACTAGCTGAATAAACAAAGAAGAAACAGTTTCTCTATATCTGTACAATTCTGGTTTTAAATTAGTAAAACTGTAGAACCGGTTTTAAATTATTTAATCCCAAAACATTCAATTCAGTGATCAGGTATTGTATCTAAGAGTATACACTATAAAGTGTGAGTGATCTTAAAGTTGGCATGGGAACAAAACAAATTATTTCTTAACAAACATCTAAAAAAAATCAGACTAGAAATAACTATATCAATTCACTAAAGACTAAACGTTCTTTTTCTTTTCTGTTTACAAGCATTTCTTATCTAAAAGTAAAACTTGGGCAGGAACCGCGAAGACAGTAAGGTTCCTGTGTAAAATTCCCTGGGGTGCATATAAACGCGTGAATCAGAAGTTACGCTCAGCCGAGGGATGCCGTTGGCTAATGGAAACCCTACAGATGCCTTTAAACGCTGCTGAAGCTTTGAAGGGGTAAGAAAGCTATCTGTATCCAACGGCCCAATCAGTATGCTCATGGGAAGATTTAACAGCAATAAGAACACAAAATACGTTTCAGAAGACTGACCATGAAAACCTACAAGCACTTCCAGTCTTCTGCTGGCATTGGCGCACGCATTAGCTTCAACGGGTTAAGAGAGAAACGTCCTGCACGCAGAAAGCGGAGGGAAGTTAGGATGTAGCTTAAGCGAAGAGTCAGATGTATCTCAAGTATATACGCTCCCCAGCAGCGACGCCTTGCCAGGCATCCTGCACTTCTTAAAATAAGATCTCTAAGAGTTAATTAGCTACAATAAGGACTTAAACCTTTCTTCAGAGAGAAGATGAAGGGCCCAAACACCTTCCGGCAGAATCAGTGGAAGAATTTCTACAAGTGATGAAAGATTTGGCACAAATCTGAAAACCCTGAGTTGTGGGAATACTTCTGTTGCCTCAAAGAGCTACTTGAAAACCAAGAAATTCTTTTAAAGACTTTAAAAGGTAATTATTTTATTTTAAAGATTTAAGGGACTTTAAATTAGGTCCCCTAATTAACTGGTTCCAAATAATACCCAACCCAAATAGACAACATAAATATAAATATAAACCACCACTGAAAACAGTCAGAAATATTATTCAATCCAAAATTATTTAAAAACATGTCATGATTTTACAATTTTACTGAAAATATACATTTCAGAGGTTTAATAATCTTTGTTCATTGTTACTCAATGTAATCTACAGCAATATATGTAATAACCTTTCCTGTCAAAAGTGGAAAGCAGGTATTTTACGCTCACTTTTTAAGTAAGTCTCAAGAACACACTGACACAACAACGTCTGCGAGGATCGGCTCTATCAGATGAGCCAACTAACACATCCTTGTTTAAAAACATCCCTCCTGCCAGAAGCAGCTGGTAGGTTATCCACAGTTGCTAACCATAGTAGTTATTGTCTTCGTTTTAGAGCTGGAGTACTGTAAAACATGTGTGGCCTGCAGTATTTTGCAGTATAAATACCATTCTGCTACCAATGTTGTTAGGGGAAGAAGCAAAGATAAAATTAAAAATATCTATCTTATGATAAAAGTTACAAAAACAGAGTAAGATGCAAAGAGCTGTTAATAAGACCTCTTTCATGAATGAAACTGCACCTCCCCCCCCCCTTTTTAATATCTATATATGTGATAAACATGTTCTGGTCATCAACTACTACACAGCTGTAGTACTGCCACTAGCGTAGTATTTTCTGTATGAGGAAGGGTAACATTACACACACTTATCTCAAAAAGTGTGATCGTGCTTTTCTAATTGTTTTTAACAATCTGAAAATCTGAACTTTTAATGTAGTTGAACTTTCAAAATCACTTATTTGTAAAACTTCCAAAAACTTTCACAAGACACTTTCGCTCTATTTTGTTCTGGACAGGAAGGAATAAAAGGCAACACAGAAAACACTTTTATCACTAAAAATTGTATTACCTCCAAATATTCAAGCTAGAACTTTTCCACTACTTTTTTTCCAGATGTCTCCTTTTCTGCAATCACACCATTAGATTAACTATAAGTCACCAAGAGGAATTTTTTTTTTTTCAAAAAATCAAGAAAAATATATTCTAATTTCAGTTCCAGAAAGGCTGAATGACCTGGACAAAATAAACCTTTCGCTTTTGAAAACTTCAGACTTTGTGTTTAATACTCCGTAATATACATAAACCTGCAATGATTCGTAAATATGGCCTCTGACTCTCTGGAAAATCCACTCAGTCTCAAATTAACTTAAATACCTACAACTTAAGTCGAAACCAGACGGTTACATGTTACAGTCCCTCTGAATTTCTTGCTCCACAACGCCTCCTACTGCAAATCTGCAGAACAAACTCAGATCAGGCATTTCCAAATGCAACCGTGCAGGAAAATTATATATCCAGGATGATTCTTGGAGTAAATAGTGTATTTCAATTTAGTGGTAGAAAAGAAAAATTTTAAAAGTATGAAAGGAATTTTTAAAGCCTTCTGTTAAATGTTATTGAGTGTCGCGGTAATCATGTGGAACAGAAAATAGGCTCTCCATTTCAAATAAAGTCAAATGACAGAATCCTGTTTATCTTTGCTCCAGGTATTCTAATGGCTCTAATCCACAAAGTACATCTTTTGTAAAATAGACTTCTCTGATATGATGTCACACTTTTTTATTTTTACAGAGCTATCCCATAACAGCGAACACAGGAGATAAGTAGCTTTCAACACAAGAAAAAAAGTCTTCTGTTACAGCCACACAAAGTGTTAATGAAACACCTCTGTAACACAGAACTAATGACCTTGAAGCACCATACTCCCATTAAACCTCATCCATCACATATATAAACTGATACCACAGGATTTCTTGCAAGAACTTTAGGACTGGAATGAAAAGAATCAAGTTTAGCAGTAATCTGTTTTATTAGAACAATTTCTTTAGAGAAAAAACCTGACATTGCCACCAATAAAATCTAATCTCAACCGGGAGTACTAAACCAACCAATCAGCAATGAAAATGAACCAGTTACCACCAAGCTATTCCAGCTCACATTTCAACCCATATTTTTCTGTTTCTACTTTCATAATATTTAGACCATTTATCATCAAAAGACAACAGTTCTTTGAATGGATTTGTCCCACTGTCAGCATGCCGTACAGAAAAAAAATCAGATCTATAACTTAGACTGCAATACTACTGATGCAGGGATGGTCTTCTATGCTGATGTGAACACAGTATTTCACATGAATGTGCCTTGAAGCTTGTTTGGGACTTACGGAATATATATTGTACTGAAACATTTTAACTAATGAAATACTCTTTTGACCATTATGAAAAAAAGGGCAAAGAAAACTTATTTGGGAGTGGTGACAAGTGAAGCAAAGGATTGCATGATTCTATCACAATGTTTATTGGAAGAAAAAAAAAAAAAGAAATACTCTAACAGTTACAGATGAAAACTAGCTCAAGTCCTCAGTGACACAGCTCCAGATCCCTGCTTCAGAATTTTAAAGTGCCTTGGCAGGTCAGACCTCACAGTTTACAACCGAGGCAACTGTATGTCCATACCTGCAGGACTGTTCTGATAACTATAGCATAAGGACTGCGATCCTTCAGAAATGATTGTCATGAACATCACTACATACTGATAATGCAAGTTTAAAAGCTCCTACTATGGTAGAATGATAGAAAAAACACTTTCTGAAAAAAAATTATGCTTATCAGATAAATGTCTAACAATGGTGCAACAGTCTACAGTAGAAATGTAATATACCTCAACATTTACTTAAAAGGCAGATTGTTAACGTACAGGGCAAGCCCAATGGTTTGGATACATCTATTTCAGTTTTCTAACCTATGTGCATTGCTAGTATGCAAAGAAAGTGTACGAAGTGGTGGTGTTTCCCCAAATCAAATCACTCCAGCCACTCAGATTCACGGCCCGTAGCACTTTAGGATGCTCACGGCAGTTGCTGGAACTTTAACCACAATTACAATCCTGAACTGATTGATCGTCATTGTTACTGCTCCAATCTGAAGAACAGTCTAGAATTGGTAACAGTGAAGTCCCAAAACTTTATGTCCTTCACTACATTGGAAATTTGCCCCAATTCCAGTGGGCTTCACATTGAGTAATTCAGAACATTTGTTTTTCAAAAGTTCTTGCCATCAGAGCTAATGTATCAGTTAATCATATCATAGCTCCAGTTACACTCTGAGCAGAGGCGAGTGGCTCCTCTTCAAATACTGGGAAACAAGCCCCAAGTCATAAAAGAGAAGACTCACTACAAGAGAGCTGAATGTCTGCAACAGTTTCTTATTCTTTTGCTACCAAGAAATGGTTCTAAATAGCCTTGATATCAAGATTTTTACTGAAAATCATTTAACTAAGCACACATAATAAATCCTACTTTGGCATCAAAAGATTTCAGTGACTTCTATGACTTTAAGTGACTGTTACTAAGCTTAAATGCTTACCTACTAATTCCTTCACGGATATCATTCACAGCTGCCAACAGTTTCTGCAGACCTAAAAAAGCTTCTTCAAACGAAGACTTTGCAGTCACAGTTACTGTGTTGGGGTCCAACTTTTGGAAAATTTCAATACTAATATTAAAAAGAAAGAAAGAAGATTTTAAGAACATGGAAAAGCAGTTAATAAAAATCCTCAAAATTTAGAGAAACCCAGTATCTATTGCATGCATTGTATTTTGACTATTAAAAAACCCAAGGTCAAACATAAATCTATACTAAAGCTATGTTATCTAAAATAGTTTTAGAATAAATAGTAGAAAGACCATGCCTTACAATTGTACTTCTTCATTTAAAATTTTCCTTGGTGACTGTATTCTGTAACAGTATTTTACCGTTGACTTAAGTTTATCGTTAAACTTCACTTGCGAAGGAAACAGTCTCTTCACGCGCAACCAGAGTACACCTGAGTAAGCCTCTCTTAGAAGAGAACTGTAAGTTAAAGCAGAAAAGTGCTTTTCATCAATTTTCCAAGCAGCTTCATTCTCCAGATTTACTGGATCAGGTTTGACACCTTCCCTGCAACGGCTGCGTAGGGACGATGAGCTGCAGTGCATGAAAAATTATCCCCACGGGTGCGAGATAAGAAGCATTTTCTTGACTTGAGCACGAAGAGTGTGAAGTGACCTTTAATTCTAAAATTTTATCCTCTTTTCACAGCCTGGTCCTTAACAGGTGGCAAGAGCCAACAGTCAGTTGCATCTTCATTATAAAGTAATACAGTCGAAAGTTTTTCCTCCATGCTTATATGAAACCTTCAAATTCATAATTACTATCAGCGTTCTCTTGTGTGGAGCCCTCAGCTGACCTGACCACCACGCCAAGCCAAATCCTAACCAGCTCCAATTCAGATTAATTTGCACTGGTGTAAGCCAAGAGGAGTACGCTGGTGTGGGTCTAGAATACATTCAAATGCTAGTGTAGAAATGGCATCAGTAGAGTTACTATCACTGTTTATTAGGTGAGCCCTTAACAGACCATCAAAAATGGAAGTTCCTTCGTGCTTGACATCACCTCGTAACCCTCCTTTGAAAAGATTTCAGATTAAGACCACACAAAGAAAACGCGGTGTCTATTCAGATTTTGTGACAGTATCCAAAAGCATGGCATCTCAGTGATTTTTCAAGCAGATTTTTCAGAAATAACCAAAATAAAAAACAACAGTAAAACATCTAGATGAGGTGGGCTTAATTCCATGCATTTCTGAGTTTATATGAGAATGGAAATTCATCACTAGATTCTGCATTTGGATTTTTAGAGAGTGAAGGATTTTGTTTAACAAGAAAACTTTTATTTCAAATTGATTCAAGTTTAAAAAAAAAAAGAGTGAACAATTTTGCATAGGCTATTATACCTCCACAGGATTTGGAAAGAAAATAACCACGAGAAAGCTTAGAGCTTGAATGCCTCTTTTTTATGGCTAAAGATGAGATTTCCATGGATGTCTCACATTTGTGGCTCTTACAGGGTTTTCAACACCATTCCCTAATTTAGTTCAACCACTGTCCAGAAAAAGAGCAGCAGACTCGACAGATCACTGACTGCATCCACATAACAAATTGTACACTCCTAAATTCTTTGTGTGACAAGTTGTGGGATTTTTTTGGTCAATTTTGATTAATTACTAATAGTTTCTTCTCTAAAATAGGAAAAAAAAAGCAATTTAATTAAGTGCATGTGTTTGAAAATGATGTAAGGTTACGTAGAAGTTCTGCATTTCTTTAGCATACCATACCTGTACAAGTTTATTGTATTCCATACACCTTCAAGGACTGACCAGATTTCCTGGTGCCTGTTTTCTTGAGCTACATGAAAGCTTGGATGTAACTTTTTTTCTTCAGAGTTTTGCAGATTTGGTGTCATTGCTTCCATTTTTTCACATACAGTATTTTCTGAAAGAACCATGATGTCTTCTGATAAATCCTGCTCACTGTCTGACCTCACCTTATAAAACAGTTCAGCAAACAAATAATGAGTGTATTTGGTTCCTAACTTAGAGAAAATTTGAACACTTTATTTTTTCCAAAAGCAATGCTCAAAAAAGCAAAGCAGATCTCCTCTAGTCATAACCATTTTTATTATAGTCTCTGCATCTAAAGCATCTCTCAGTCTTTCACCAAGTCTATGTATCTATTGGTATTTCTACAGATAGGAAACGGAAGCAAAGGCAAACTGTGCCAAAGCTTCCCAGGCACGGTAAGCTGGTAGAATCGAGAACTGCTTCTTATTCCCTACCCCACAACCGATGGCACGTTTTACTCTGCAAGAGCACAAAGTATCATCTACTCATTTGGTAAACAGTCCAGAAAATTTGTCCATGTTAAACTCAAACTGATCTGGCACAACCTAGTCTATATAAGGGCAGTTCTTTGCGAAGTCAAACACCTGTCAGGACAAGGACAAGAGGAAACGAGTTTTCAGACAGAAAGCCTGCTTCTTCACAGAACTGTGGACAAAGTGCCTGAGTGCAATGCACACAGAAGTTACAGCACAGTAGACCATCAAGATCATCCTTCCTCTCCTTGACCACCTTCTTTCCTTTCCCCTTCAGCTTTCTCCAAACGTGAAAATAACTTTTTACAGATATTCTGACCTGTATTCTTTCCCATATATAGAAATATTTCAAGTCATCCATGGTCATTATTCCATTTTTTTATGCCATTACACATGGAACTAACAGTAACCACAAACCAAGACACTGAAATTTCTTCCACAGCAACTCAGAGATGAGCTGGAAGTAAAGACATGCTTCTCAGAACACAAAAGGTGTCAGGAGACCTCCCATTAACTATCACAAAGCACGTGATACAAGTGAGTCCTTTCCTTATGTGTAGCACCAGGGCTACCAAGACAATGAAAGCTGAAATAGCACACCTAGGAGTAGTAGTATTGGATCAACATCAGAAGTAGAAACAACAATTTTAATTTTAATCTTTAAGGCCCTTTTCCATCAGCTATAAATCATAGAATCCCAGACTGGTTTGGGTTGGAAGGGATCTCAAAGCCCATCTAGTTCCACCCCCTGCCAGGGGCAGGGACACCCTCCACTAGCCCAGGTTGCCCAAAGCCCCATCCAACCTGGCCTTGAACACTGCCAGGGGATGAGGAAAGACTATTCAGTCCTCCAAGAAATACGTTGATATATTAAAGTCATTACTGTCATTTACAAGCTGGAGAGTTAAACTGCATTTCATAGAATCCTTCTTTAATATATCAACATATTACTCAGAAGACTGAATAGACGGACATTGCCGGACATAATAAATATAGCAGGTTTGGAGAGGCACATCAGTTTATAGCAAAAAGCTACAAAGATTTGAATTTGATTTATTAGTTGTGTGTGCAGCAGAATTTTAAGGTTGCTGAAAACCATATTTTCAAGGCCTCAGCAGCTTCCCTGAGCAGTGCAACACTCCTGTAAGTCCCAGTATGCAGCAGTTCCGATGGTGACCTGAAAGGGCTAGATTTGACTTAAAAAATTTGCGGAGCTGTTTTATTATCATGCAACACAGACAGTCCAAACACCTAACAAAGCTGCTTCTCTAGCTAGGGCTGCACAACTTCTGCGTCTGTGGATCTTCTGGAGTCTCATAAGGGCTGAGATCACACGCTGCCTTTCACTTACAAAGGTCTCTCGCTTCTGGCTGTCACTGACTTTCCTGAGAGTTACAGAAATTCAGTATTTTGGGGGCTGTACCCCGCTGTTAGGTTTGGTTGCACTTGTCCTTTGAGTCTGAAGTTGATGCTCTCCCCCAGTAACATACTGAGACCTGTGTGCTCTTGTGGCCATGCAGGGCACGATCACAAGTCTCACTTTCTTGGGTTAGAAACCCCTCTTACTGGTGTTGTAAAGAACGTTCCTTCCCAAACATCCCTCCCTGTGGGCATCCCCAGAAGCGTGCAGAGTCTTTCCCCTTTCAAAACACTCCTCCAGAGTAACCAACCTTTCCTACTGATGCAATAGAAAACCAAGACATTTTTCCTGAAAGCAGCTAGATGTTTTTCAGTCCCCCTCCTGATACTAACACATTTATATCAGACAAAAAAAAAAGTCTACCAAGCATATACATAAAGGCAAATATTGGCTACGTGAAAATAAAAGTTAAATTTGAGGTCTATTAATTTTGAAAACATTCTAGCAACAACATTTCCTGCAATAATTTGTTGAAGTTATGGGAATAATTTAGAAATCTAAGCCAAGTAAATATGAACATGGAGCAACTTCAAGAAGATGTTAATCATCATATCTGTTAACAAATACTGAAGCTCCCCTTACCTCGGTAAGTGTTTGGTATAGCTTGTTCACTTCAGCATAAGCCTGGGGAAGTACACCGTTATAGTCTGACCTTGAACTGAAAGCATGGAGTAATTTTTTGGATTCCTGGAGCAAGATACGCACTGTTGAGGAGTCAACTGGTTTACCTGATATTTAGACATTAAAATGACAAATAGAATAAAAGAAAGTATGAGGTGTTAGGAGTTATCAATCTTAGGAGGCAAATTTAATACTCAAATATCTGGATTAACTGAAGCACATAAAAAGCCTGGAAAGTGGTTCAGAAGCATTAGATAAAACAGTCTCAAGGGAAATGTGTGTGAGGTTAAGGTTTCTCACTCAATCAAGTCTTCCCGATTTATCCCAGGATCTGGCAAGAGGATCAAGGGGCATACCTAAAATAATTCAGCAACATCCCAAAAGAGGTATATCTGTCAAAATCATTCAGCAACATCCCAAAAGAGGTATATCTGTTAAAATCAAATTCTTAAAGACATCTTTAAAAAAAAAGAAAAAGAAAGGGTTTGGTTTTTCTGTTGGCTTCTTTTGAAGACAAACCTCCCTGCCCTCATCTACCAAATTAAATAGCCTTTATTTATAATGGCTATTTATTATAATAGCCATTATTTATTTGGCAAATGCAGATAGTTCGGCCACACATAACATGGTGGCAAAGGAGGGAGAAAGATTCTTTGTTTTTTTAAAAGTAGTTCAGAGACTTTGGTGACCATTGATATATATATATGTTCATTAAAACGTTTTTCCTCTGAGTTTTGCAGGTACATAGAGATGCATGAAATAAATTCTTACATGTCTGATGGCGTCCATACATTTGTTTTTACTGTTTTTGTATAAAAAGTAGAAAAAAGCCAGCAGAATACTGGATAAGACAGACAGACATTTCAGAAAACATTTTTGTGAATTTGCAGGTGATATTTACACCATCTGGGAGGAGCACCTGGACCGACTTAAATCTTGGCACAAGCTTGCTTTTTTTTTTCTTTCTTTTTTTAATGTCATTCGTAGATCATCAATTTCAGTTCAATTCTGGCTCTAAAGCTACAAAAACAGTGTTGGGATTTTGTCACCCATCCAGGGACTAAATTGTGGATCAATAGAAAAGTAGATAAGCCTGTCTAAGACTGTTCATTTGGATAATCTTAAATCGAAAAAAAAAAAGCAGAAGAGGATGAAACACATTACAATTTAACTGTACAGAGCACATAGGCCTTTTCAAAGTATCTACTTCTGTAACTACTAAAATCAGAACAGTGAGGGGTGTTTTTACAGGCTTACAATTAACATTCTAAGAGATTCTTACTTGTACAAAGGTGTTTATGGAGACATTCAATGGTTGAAAGTAAACCCCTTGGCACTACATAATCAAAAACGGCCATCCAGTGTTTTTTATAACACTTCAGCAAGTTTGCTAGTGTCCATGGTGGCTTCAGATACACGATCTGAAAGATAATATGTTATAAATTCAAAGGCTGATTTTCATATAGACATATTCGCAACTGCTCTATTCTTCAATAATGATTTGTGCTTGCTGAAGTAGAATTCCAATGATTCCTCAGAAATAAGGCTATATCCTGATTTAACAAGTATATCTATTAAAAAAGATTTGATTCAATAGCATCATGGGTTAAACAGAGATGCTCATGTAGAAGTGTTCAGTGTACAACAATAACCTTTCAACATTATCATGATTTCTGGTTCCCCTTTTCTCAAACATTCTAAATTCTCTTGAGTTATCTCTTAAAGTGAATTAATGGGTTGCTTGTGTACAAAAGCCTGAGCAACAGTAAAGAGGCCTTTGGTTTTCTAGTACTGTTAAAAAGAAAAAAACCCCCCAAAACCACACATACTTTTCCTAGCTGTGACTATGTGTAGATGAAGCAATATATGCATATTGCAATAAAACTGAAATGTATTACTACCAAATGAAACCAGAGTTTGAAAAGATGTAAACAGAAATCAACTAAGTTAATCAGAAGTGCCTAAAAGCTTAAGGGCTAATTGAAGCTCTACCTTGTGGATCAACAATCATCCCATGCAAACAAATATTTATTTTTGAAAGCCACAGAGGCTTATCTGCAATAAACTTAAACTTCTACCTACCTCCTGCCAGCTACAAAATGGAATCTAACCAAAGCATGGATAATTTGAAAGTTTTCTGTTAACAATAGTTTTCTGTTAACAATACTTTTGAAAGAGCATTTGGAGGTTCTCGTTAACACCCTTGTAATTCTGTATCTGCACTGTAACCAGTTTAAGCTGTGAACAATTTTATCCACATGGTATCTAAAAACATGTGTTCTGATGGGGAAGAACTGCCTGCAACAACAGTGCCTTGGTATTATATAAATCTGATGGAATAATTTCTTGAAGGACATACGAATGCAGTGATTTAACCACACTAGAAAAGCTGAAACAGAAATTTAATGCAACTAATACAAAGAGTTCTGAAAATTTACACCAAACAGCCAGCATCTCTGTTATTAAGAGACTATTAAAACACTGCACAGTCATTACTGGCCAAATGGAATAATCTTGTTCTAACCTGAACTAGTAAAACTGAGCACTGAACTGTTCCTTGTTAGTGAACTAGATGACTTGGTTGTCTGACTTAGCACCAGTACTAACATCATTAAAACACCAAAGACATTTACACCTCTTAATACGTGAAATATTAAGCAAGATGACATAAGATACCACCTCCAACCATAGGTTTCCAAATGCAATTTCCATTTCAGTCTCCAAAATACAAGATAAAGCTTGCCCTAAGTTCTTTTCAAGGTCTGGAAGTGTATTTGGGAATCGCGCATCACCTCTTTCTGTTTTCTCAAATTCTGCATCTGTCAAACCAACAATAATAAAAGGTACTTATTGCAACTGTTTCTGTATCTAATTTATGTTGATAGTACACAAATAACTTGTTCCCTTAAATAAAGGCAGACTGCACTTTATGTTATAAAGCAGATGGGATACATCTAATTAGGTTTCAAATATTTCTAGTTATACCCACTTGTACTGTGGGTATTTTTAATTATGAGCTACTAACCAAGAATATTCATTTCCCCAGAGCATTATTCATTTGTGATCTTACTCCACGTTTCTTTTTACCTTAAATAACTTAAGAGTACATACAGCCAGTGGAGTTATCAGCAAGTATAAGAAGATCACTTCTTAATACTGTAAGCTGTACTTGTATCTTTGGAAAAATGAACAGGCAGCCCAAGAATAGAGTTTTACCGTTTGGGATGCAGGTAAAGGTATCAGCATAAGATGTAAGGAGTGATCTTAGCATACTGAATTTTACAACTACTAAGAATAGGACCCAAACTGGCTCAACTAGAAAAAATCTCTTTTCAGTCCTAAAAAGTTCAGAACACCTTTTAAATGACTATAAACACAGGAAATTAATGCTATGGGGGTTTTTTTCTATAAAACAAAAATACATCATATTTGAATTTGCTAAAGCTCTGAGAGATAGATGTTTCAATAAAAGTTTCAAACTTTCAGAAAACAATTTACCTTTGAAAATAAAAAATCTGCCCCAAACAAAAAGCATTCCTAAGGATCAAAAGTATATAAAAACTGAAGTTACAGTAGAAACTATTCTCCCTCTCCCACACTGATTATTACATGCCTCAAAAACCTGCATATGTATACATGCACATTAAACAAACTTACCACATTTTGACTGTTGCAGCTCCACACAGTTCTGGTGCCTGTTTACATTCAGATTCTGTAGAGCAGTAACCAAATCAGCTTTACAGAATGCCTTGACCTCACTCACAATGGCTTTATTACACAAATTTTTATCATCCCTTGGAGAAGAGAATTAATTGTTGACATAAAACTGACATTATTACATAGTAAGCATTAAAAACACCACACTGACAAAAAATTGCCTTTGGTAAGCTTATTTTGTGAGCTTCATTATATACAAAGTTTTCTTTCCCGAGCAATTAGAAACAGCTCAAAAAATTAAACCAGAAAATTAACTAAAGCAACTATTCGGGGGGGGTGGGGGTGGGGGGAAGAGAAGCACATTGAAAAATTATTCAGGGTTTAGGTTTGCTTTAAGAAAAAAAAAGTTATAAATACTACATGATGTCTAGTTGCTTTGATCTTAGAATGCAAAACAAGGTAATGATTCTATGACAGTAATATCTTATTCGATTGCTACAATGAAGCCTCATTTTCGACACCCTTTTTTACTGTTCTACTGGCCAAATCATTGTCCCAAATGCTGCCCTGAGGTATACGCTGCTCCAGCAGAACTACTATAAAGACGCAGTCAAGTTGGATCCAACTTTACTTTCTCAAAAGTTTCCATTGCTTCTAATGATAAAGGGATTCTCAGATGAAAAGCACTTCTGAGGTCACCTCCTGCTCTTTACTCAGAGAAACTTAAAACATTAACAATAGCCCTACCAATACTGCGACTGAAGTAGCATTTTCAGCTGCAATCCAATCCACACAAAGTATCTAACAATCTCAATCCTTAATATAAATATTTTTTGAATTTTATAACTCCAATAATATTTTTTATGACAAATCAGAATAAACTCTGAGAAAGCTATGCTTTAAGAAGTTTTTAAATTGCACATTCAATAAATTTAATTCTACTTCCAGCCTCAGGCACGTGAAGGTGAATACATCTATAGTCTCTGTGTTTTACTATATCCTTCTACTCTAGCTTTTAAAAGGGTGATTGCTCCTCAAAAAGGTTTTTTCAGAAGCAGCTCTTCAGTTTAAGATATGATTTGAAAATGCTGTATTTGGCACGAGACTACCTTATGCCTCATAAAAGACCTAAAAACACAAAGGAACTCACGTGCAGAGTATGACCACAGCTTGAGGGAAGAGGTTCTGATACTGCAGACAACATTGTAAAACACGATCGTCATTGTTCTCGTCACTCAGGCCATCTGCAAATTTAGTTAAGACAGTGCTGATGTGTTCAGAAGTAACTCAACATAAGAAATACTTCAGTGTAGTCATGGCACTGGTTTTAAGTTTAATACTCCCCAAACAAGGACAGAGAAGTGTAACCTAAGCAGAAATCTCAGCTTTGAATTCTTAAGTACTGCTCCACTCAAAACCGCTATGGTTTTGCCAGAAAATGTTAAGTGAGTCACACCTAAATTTACGTTAGATTTTTTTGATGACTGAGTCAAAAGCAAAAGCACACGACATCCTTAGCTCGTAAGTAGTACCTAGATGAATTTCATTAAGTAATCCCCAGTTACCAACGGATGCAGCTAAAAGTGAGAAACAACTGATAAAACAATAGTGAACAAAGCGCTAATCTGAATAAGACATTTGCATACTACAGACTTGCATATGCTCTGAAGGCTGCTGTAAGCTATTACCTAATTTTAACTAGCAAACTGCAGAGCGAAGACTGTATTAAACTTAAAATTTAGTACTAATGTTCACACTAGGTAAACTGCAAGGATTAAGTAGCCAAAAGAAATTGAACATGCATGTATTACATATTTTTTGTGAAGCAAGCTGCATGGATTGCCCCCACAATTTTGAATCTTGGTTTTTGAGACACATGTAGATGAACTGGACTGCAGGGATAGCTTTGTCCCGAACATGCTGCAACATTTTCCCCTTCTTCAAGTTGTCCAATTCTTGTAGAACGACCCAAGGAATTATTAATGCAAGTCTGCCAACCCCTGGAAAAAAAAAACAAAAAAACCCCCAGAAAGACATTTTGAAAAGCCACACAGGCTACTACACTTAACCTTTAATTCAAGTATCATATTTATGTAAGCTCACACTCATGTTTTTTTGCCAGTAGTTTTCATACTCCATGCTCAAGAGCATCAAGCATTAGAAAAATGAACAACTAAAAAAGGCCAAGTTCCTTCTTTCAAAAAAATCTAACCTCAAACTCAGCACTACATTGGTTACATATAAAAATGACAATATTAAGCAAACAAAAGGAATAAACAATTTCAATCAACAGAATACTTTGACAACAGTGCTTAGCAATGTTGTAAAATACATTTGCAGCAATTAACATCCTATCATACGCTCCCTGTAAGATGTTAAGGCAAGGTGACAGCAGCTGAAAGAACAGGCTGAAAATACCCGAATGACACAACAGTCGCTGTGCAAAAACAGTCATCAAATAAAAGGAGCAATGGTTTGTCCTAATTGCCAACCACCACTCCTAAGCAAGGAACAGGAAGTATGGATATTGGACCATGGTTTTATTTGTATCTAAGTATGGTTTGAACCTTAGTCATTACATATGAAATACATGGTAAATCAGAAGTTTAATGACTGTTCTGTACAGTCAGTTTTGAAAAAAATACACTGCTATCCATCTGCTTTGTAATAAACAGGTCAGGAATCAGCAACTTCTGAACCTTTTGGATAATGGGTTTGGTGCAGGACCAGAAATTGGGAGCTGCAATACTCTAAAAAAGAGAGGCATCTGAGACCACAGCTCCCAGTACGTGCAATGCAACCTCATTCCTAATATGGGAAAGAAAAGCCTGACACACTCTTGAAAATTCCTCAGGACCTTATTAAAGTTATTTTCCAGGTAGCCAGAATAAGCGTATTCATCAGCTGAAAGCAGCAAAGGACCCCAAGTATTCTCATAGATTCCAAATACGTCAACTGATACGCACGATCCTAATCCCGCTAACATTAAATCACTAAAAGCTTCACAGCGTTTTAAGGCCAAACATTAAAGCCAAGGTCTGCAATCTGAATTCCTGAGAAATTGCTCACACCACTCGTTAATTCTGTGACCTTTACCAAGACCAAAAAAAAAAACCACCACTGACTGCTTATCAGTTTTTAAATGTTTTTAGACTTCTAGGAAAAAAAAAGCTACAAAGCATAGAAAACATTGTTACCACTAGAAATGGATTAAATGCTTGAAAGTATGTACTAACAATAGGTAATACTTGTTTACCTCTAAGAATTCACACACATTCCTGGGAACACTGACCATGATTAGGTACGCAGGTATAAGCATAGTAGGTTCTACCTTCACAGTCAAACTTCCCTCAACAGGCAGATTATTTGGGTTCACAGAACCAGCCTCTTAACTGCGAGCCTTCTGCCTCTACATGAAACCTGCTGCCTTTTTAAGGAGCCCAGGTTTGTTTTCTTCACATAGCCTGAAGTTCTTACAACTTTTTTTTTGTTAAGTACCTTATCGATCACCACGCATTCACATACCTGGTATATCCTCAGATTTCAGGGATCTGACAAACTCAAGGTGACTAATCATTATATTTGTGTCAATCACCACTAATATGTTCAAACCAGAAGTAAAAGCCTCTGGGGGAAAAAAAGAAGGAAAAAATACAGTTGTGAAAAAAAACAGTTGTATATTCTCTACTCAGACCATTAACCAACAGTAATAACTGCAAGTAGATACCAAAGAACAGCCAATCATGACATACCAGCAGAAATATTTAAATCCTGTTCTGGGAGATCTATTTCCATACTCGTAAGTTCTCCGCAAGTCTGTACGACAGATAGCGCCACCGTCTTCTGAACACGAGCAACATGCAAATCTTCAACTATCTGCATCTACAATGAAAAAAATTTGCATCTATGAAATTGACAGTAAGCAAGCACTTATGAATTGTTCTCACAAAAGATACTTCTGCATTAATGCCGTTGTGTTAAAACTGACTAAAAACTAAGCATGAAAAATTGTAAGTTGGTACAGCAAGTGTAAAGCCATGAGAACTTTCTGCACACCTGCCACTATAAGAAGTCCACGAAAGACATCCAAAATACGGCCTAGAAGGAAGATTTGTTTATGACCTTTCTACCTAGTACGCAAAAACTTTGTTCCATTTTTTGCTACATAGACTGCAAGCTTCCTGACAAATGTTTCTTAAAAAAATATGCATCTCTTCCAATTTGGAAGTTAGAGGATGGAAAATGAGATAGCTGGAGTATGTAAGCAACTATGAAGGTCTCCTACATTGCAATGGCAATCTTTCTATCTCAGAAAGTTCCCGATTAGCAGTACTTTAGCAAGTTTGTTTAGTATTTGAAAAAATGCTCCACATTTTTTGAAGTGTAGATCATAAGCCAATAATGCAAAATACCAGGAAAGGTCATGGAACTGTCCAGCTATGCAACCCTGGTGCCCTAAGTTTTTAATACAACTCAGAAGGGTAAAATCAAAGCATTACTAACCTCTTGGTCTGTTTCTTGGTTCTGGCTGTCCTGAACGGGTGGAAAGACTTCAAAGCTCTGTAGGAAGAATTAAAAAAAACCCATACCAACACAACAAAATGTCAAGGCAGACTGAGGAACAAGTGATCCCCATGTCAAGAGTTTTGGAATATAGCTCTTTAGTGTTAAAGGAGTACACCACTAACCTTCTGGATAGACTTTATGTCCTGACCGTCTCGGTAGGTGTCAGATGTGCACGGGACCTCAAAATTCTAGAAACAATTAGGAATGGAAGTAGAACAGTATCAGTCTTTTAGAGAACACTGAATATTCCCAAGTGAAATGAACAGGTAACATAAAATATATTTTCAATATCCATGATGAAGCATCCTCAGTAGCATTTCAAAACAGCTTAGAAGGATGGCTTTCTTTTAAAATAAATACAGCGGTTTACACAGCAAGCCTATATTTCCAATCTCTTGTGGGTTTGTGACTATGTTATTCTTGCTCTGAGCTTCCCAGTACAGGACAGACATGAATTTAACAAAGTGCATCAAGCAAAAGGTCACTAAGATGATTAAAGGACTAGAGCACATCATACAAGAGGCTGAAAGAGCGGGGACTGTTTGGCCTGGAGAAGAGAAGGGGGAGTCTTATCAATGCTTATAAATATCTGACAGGAGGCTGAAAAGATGGAACCAGACTCAGTGGTGCCCGGTGACAGGACAAGAGGCAAATAAACACAGGAAATTCCCTCTGAACTTAAAAAAGCCCCACTTTTTTTTACAGTGAAGGTGTTTGAACAGGCTGCCCAGAGAGGTCCATCCTTAGAGACATTCAAAACCTGACTGGAGACAGACCTGGACAACCTGCTGTAAGCCAACTCTGCTTGAGCAAGGGGGTTGGACTAGACCATCTCCAGAGGTGCCTTCCAACCTCAACGATTCTGTGATTCTGTATGTAATTACTATCTTTGGTTTGTGTACGCACAAAATGATTGCACTACTATAACATGAACTGAAGTCTCAAAAAACTAATGCTACACATGTTAAACAAGAACGACAACAATAAAAAAGTAACCGCACTCAAGATAAAGTTGAGGTGCAGAACCAAACGCAAGCTAGAACTTAGGAACAAACTGAATACAGCCAAATGTGAATCTATGCAAGAAAACTACAAATTTAGTCCTAGATCTACAAGTTCTCCTGGCATCACTTTACTAGCAATGAGTACCTGTTTGGCAGAGGAATTTTCATTGGTTCAGTTTATTCATTCAAAAATTATACTATCACGTCAGCTCAAAACCCCCTCTGTTGACTTGTACCTAAATTGAAGTATTCCACACCCCCAGCAGCAAAGTAAAGCTATGAAGGAATACATGTAGACACAATCCAGGAAGGCAAGACCTTTATCCTTCTAGCTTGTTTCACCACTTAGCAGAGAAACATTTTAATATGGTTTTCATTGGGATCAGAAAAATCTATCTAGATAGCTAAGAAATCCTGTTTGAAGTCTGTAAGACAACAGTCTGCTTCTATAAAAACTGCCTGCCATTCAGAAACTAGTCTGAAACATCTACCAGCATAATACAAAGAACTGGATTCTCATTACCTGCTTAAAACATACTGCTGTAGCGGAGTCCCTTTCTTCAGTCCCTTTATCAGAATCACTATCATGGTTTTTCCGTTTGTAAGAGTCCCATCGTTGTGGTGTTTCAGTTGAATAGTGTGATGGTGTATGTTTACTCACATGTCGGTTTTTCTTAGAAAGCTCCTTATATTCTTCTTCGTCCTCTTCTTCCCAAGTCCTAGATGATGTATTTGGCTTCTTAGTGAAGGGCCTATCATCATGCACAGTCCCTGTAGAGGTATCAGATGGCTTTTTCGGAATTCTGACATCTTCACTCTGTTTTTTTGATCCATCTCCCTTTTTATGTGGTACATGTGAATCATAGGCAGATGACTTAAATTTTTCCAACATAGTTTGTTCTGCTTTTAACTTTAGTTTGCAGAGTTCAACTTTCTCTGTCTTCTTCTTCAGTGCCTTGTCCCTCTGAACTGCAAAGCTATGCCAGAACCTTCTTCCTTCTGTTCCATCAAAACGACTTTTGTTATAACTTTCCCTGCTAGTAGTCACTACATCAGGAGTGCGCGTACTTTTTCCATGTTTAATTTCTTTGGCTTTAAATTGAATAACTATTTTCTTTTGCTTTTCAGTGTGGATTAAAGAATTGTCTGTGGTTTTACTTCTATTTGGAGATTTTCCTTGGGATCTTCCATCAGCGCCATGAGAAATATTAGAACTTCGGTCTTGCTTCTTCTCCTCTTGTCCATCTTTCTCTATTTTGAATCTATGGAAACATTACAAAAAAAGTCATGCAATTAGCTCAAGCCACAACAACACCTGCACTTGCTTTAGGCAGTTACAGCTAAGTATTTATGACTACCAGTTTGGTATGTTCTTAAATACGAATTTGCAGGAACATCTGTCCTTTAAAACAGTTTGATACAGCATTTTTAGTACTAAACATTTTTCCTAGCTGTGTGGCTATCTTAGGTTACAAAATAGAGGAAAAGCTTTCTCCACATTCACTATCTATTGCTTTGAGAGATGCCCTACAAGGTCTAGTTTCATCTTACCACACACGTAAGTTTTAACAGCCCTTTAACAATATATTAGGTGTGTCACCCTAAAACTCAAGTGTGCAGCAGTTCAGCTTGGTTGCACGGTGCCAAACACTGCACAGCCTTCAAACAGAGCAGGATAAACAGGCTGGAGAACTTGGAAAAGGAACAATTGTTATGATAGTAACATTGTACAGAAATCATGAATGATACGAAAACTGAATAGGAAACTTTCTTATAAAAGCAGACAAAACAATAAATTTATCATACACTAGGTTTAAAATATCCAAAGAAAGTTTCTACTCTAATCTAGAATAGCGTTTTCAAAAACGCTGGGGAGGTAAAGGCCATTTGACAAACTCAGGTAGGACAGGTAAGTTAAATGCACTGATTGCCATCCAACTTGCAATTTAGGAGCCCCCTAACTGGTTCTTAGAAGCTGGAAGGGTGTACAACAGGAAAAACCATTTTGTACTTGTCTTGTTTCACATATTCCTTCCTACGCAAGCCCTCCTTGGCCACTGTCAGGGATGGGGTACTGGACTGGGCAGAGATTTAGCATGAACAGTTACTGTTTTATGGTTATTTCATTCTGTACTAACAAACAGCGCTTAACAGCATGTATACATGCAGCTAAATATCCTATGACTTACAACTCCAGCCTAACAGAGAAACTGCAACAAGATTTTTCCCATGATTAAGAAACAAATCAAAGCTTTTCCATCTCAGGATTCATGAGAATGTTCTCACTTTATACAAAGCAGTTTTCAAACACTGTTTATATTTGCTACACTCAAGGTGAAATATTGCTTTCTTTGCCTTGGAATCAATCACTTCAAACATCAGGAGAATCAATGATTTCAGTACTCCAGGAATCCATTAAAGGCACTAAGGTCAATGCAAAACTATCCTCCAGACTTCACTGGAGCCTTTTTTTGGCTAACAAAATGTGTAACATGCAACACAGACCAACAAGGTAGTGCTCAAGACAAAAAAAAATTAACTTTTTATGATAGGAAGGGTATAATTTCTACCTTATTTGATGTGTAGTAGCATACATTAGAGTTTAAAAAAAAATAATTCTGAACTCTGTCTTCTCAACTATCTCAAACTGACCAGCTTAGAATCCACTCATTAATGCAATGCCAACACTTCATCAATTAAAATATCACATTTTATTTAGTGAACAAGATAAACAAAATTCTTAAATTCAGTATTAAAAAAGTGACTGGTTTATTTTTAAGTAGTTCGATTTAGTGACAGAGCAAGAATTTACCTTTGAAATTCTGTCTCTCTTTTCATACTATGGTTATAAGATCTTGTGTCTTCCGAGGTCTGAAAGAAGCAAAAAAAATCCAAGGGCTTATAGAAGAAACCGCAGTTTAAATAACCTTCATAAGATGGAACAAGCTATTATTTCATACTAGATTCACTATGATTTTGAATAAGTTAACCTTGAAAAAGGCAGCCACATACCTTACTATAATTTAGTATTTAGATTTTGCTGTATCTAAGAACACAAGGGGAAAAACTGAATATGGCACACAGTCCTGGGCTATAAATAAAGCTCAGTTAAAGACATTTAGGATTCACGTGTTTCATATAATCAACAAGTATACAAAAGTCTATTTTACATACTGGTATATTTATAAAAATTCTTAAGAAAAAGAAAGTTACCTGAAGACTGCTTCCAGTTACCCCCTAGGTAAGGCCAAAAAGAGGCTATTTCCATGGGAGGTTTTTGTGCAGAAGAGTTGTGTTATTAATTCTCATCAGATTTACTAATTAGGCGGAACAGCGTGAAACCACTGTTACATAGGTCTGGTTAAGAGTAAAGACAGTCCCCAAACAAAGAACTTGAACAGTCCTCATTTAGAAAGCAGTTATATCACTGCTTGGCACATCGACATCGCAAGCTGTGTCGCATCTGTGTTGGGGAATAACTGGAAGGCGACTTTGAGCGGGTCAGAACAGAAAGCAGTTTATTATTGCAGCTAGGGGAGAGAACAGAGAGCAGCAAAATGACAGACTCTGCCCAACGAGGCAGTTAAATTTTATATACTTTTGGGTTATATGACTCAGTTTTCCCAAAACTACAGCGGGGCGTAGGAAATTACAACAGAGAACAAAGTAACATATGGATTACTTCAGATAAGGAAGCTCTAGATAGTACATTCCTTTACAAATAATTTGCTCCAATAATTGGGTCTTGCTGACTCAGTGAGGCCATGAGGTCACTGGTGCAGAGATTGTCCTAACTAGAGAGGCCTGCAAAGGCCCTGAGGCCTTAGCTATTTTACTTCCATATTAGAAAGCACTTCATTAAAAAGTAGAAGGGTTGCAGAAACCAGTGGAGTCCTGATGAATTAAGGAAATCTTGAGAACAACTGGCTGTGGTTGGTTCTGAAGTTCTAACAGCAGCAAACCCAATGAAATCGTAACTTACAGGGCTGTTAAAGGCTGCTGCCGCTGAGAATCATATCGGTGATTGCTGCAGGAAGACCTGTTCAACTCATGTGATTATAATCAAATAGGGATCAAAGTGTTTTATTGGTTTATTAACAACTCAACCAGCAATAGGTGAACTACACACTCAGGATCAATACCAGCAATGCAACAGAAAAGGAGTAATAACAGGTATAATAACAGACAAATACAAAATGGTCCCAGATCAGATGATTAGGCACCACAAAGTTCTAACCTCACACACCTCCATGATACACTTTGGCACACACGCTCATGTTGTTGAAGACATGGGTGCTCCGGTCATGCATGGAGCCACACCAGTTCCTACAAGCTGCTAATGCACACCCTGGTGAGAAAGGGCCCCCACGAGGTCATGTACACACCCCCAAGGTGTGGGACACTACGGGATGCCTCCCTGTCCTGTCACTCCACCAGCTGGAACACAGGGTACTGACAGCGTCTGGCAGTGACGGTGCTCCATTGGGGCAGGAAGAGGTCATGATGCTGGTGGGACAACCTCAGACAGCATCAAACCCAGTCTGACTGCTGCTCTGTTACTGCTTTCTCTCTTCAAGGCCTATTCCCCTAGAACCACAAGTTTTCATGGTATTTTTAGTATTTCTTCTCAACCTAGCTCATTCTTTTCTCAAAAGTCTCTTGATAATGTCCTGATTTTCACCTAGTTTGGTCATCTTAAACTTTCTTACTGTTACTTTCCTCTGAGCACTATCAGTTTGGGGTAAATGTCCTGTTGGAAGAGACTGCCTTAGGTGTTCCCTGTTTACAATCCCATGGCTATCATATCACCTGCTGTTATCCAGGCTGTGTTACCAAGAGGCCGCGGTGCTGACTCCTCCAGACAGCTCTGTGTAAAGCTGCTCTAATTTATATAGTGACAAATGTCCTTTCACTCACACTTAGGGAATCACATGCCAAACTGCTAAAAACCAACAGGCACAAAGTTTTCTGTAATCTGTGGTCCTGCTTACACCACACAAAAAACCCCAAAGCCCCCACACAACCATGCCTAAATACGATTCTACTTAAATGGCTTACTCTTACCTGCATGATCTGAGGATACCTCTTATCCATACTGTGATCACACTGAAGAAATACTTGCTACTAGTCAGAGGTTTCCTTATCTTTTTGCTACTAATAGTTTGGGTTCTCACTGTCGCTCGCGCTGGTCAATGTCTGCATATAGCAATATTTAATGCTGTCTCAAACAGATTGAGGTCATGTAACAGTTAAAACTCTGTATTTCCAAATTAGTATAGGCATTAGCAATGGCAATACAGCTATAGTATGAGGTTTTAAGCTAAGTTTTTACCCTTTGTATTACAGAAGAAAAAAAAAGCCTTAGACTAAGTTAATGTTAAAAGACAAATTGAATAACAATAAGGAATTCCGGGGGGAGGGGGGGGGGGAAGGCTACGAATATTTGGCTTTGAACTACATTTTCTACACAAGCAAAAGGCTTCTAACATGTATAACTCAGTTTATAAGGCCATAATATCACTCTCTTTATAAGCACTTCCCAACATTTTTTGAGATGTTTATGATAAGACAGTTAAAAGCTCTCTTATTTCACATATACCTCACAAAATCCAAGGGGAAAAAAAAAATCTAGCTAACTTAAGTGTGGATTTATTAAACCACTGATTTATTGGATATATATTATACCACTGGCCAGGAAATAAGTTCCCAGAGGGGATACAAACAATAAAAAAGAATGGGAAGCTACATACAAACATGACCAGAAAGATTATCACCCCCATAACACCTGCATTTTACAAGTAATTCAGTAAAAGCTTACTCACTAGATAAAAATACATACCAGAGTATACTAAGAATCTACATCTGATTTTGGTCATTGATTTATGTCTCAGTGGTTACGAGTAAATATTTGAGAGTCGCTTGCTAAAATCCTGTGAAGTACAATTTGTGGAATCATCAGAAAATTAAGATATATGATCTAAGATAAAGATCAATCCAGAAAAACAGTAGTGGTTTTGAAGAAATTAAACTTAAAACTGTTACCAAACAGGAAGATACACTAAAATAAAGTCTCATATTTTCTGATACCCACACTACGCATAGCCTCCAGAGAAAAACATAATGTAATTATCTGGCTTAAACTTGCAGTTATCTGACCAATTCGACCCTCCTGCTGTTCTTAATGGCCCCACTTTTAAACTCAATTCATCCTTCTATCACAAAACTGTTAATAATTCGTGCTCTTCTCCTGAATGTGGGAGTTTTAATTAAAATAATGATAATAGCAGTAATACAGCTGTTCCTACTTTGTCATCCCGGCCATCCAAACAGTCTTCCTTCCCAGTTAATTTCTTCAGTTTCTTTTTTGACATCTTCAAATCCTAAGGAAAAAAAAACAAACCACAAAACCCCACAGTGTTGCCATTATTATTTCTTTCAAGTTTTTATTTCCGGCTGGTATAAAAAATAGATTTTAACTGCATAAAGAAAAATACTCTAATACTCTTCTTTAGTTTTCTCACTACAGAGCCACAGCAGATTTCAGCAAGGTTAATTATTCACATCTCACTAGTAAGAGAACTTCACAGAAAAAAAGGATGGCAACTACTTTACCATCTGCTCCACAGACACATCTTTTGCACCAGCAGAGACAAACATCCTTTAACATTTAGTCATACAACCACCAAGTTTTGAAGCAGTTCCAACCGTGTAACTCTCGCCTTAGGCCACCTCCCCCCCCCCCGTCGCCTGGGGGGGAGGTATTATCGTGACATCTCGCAATGGCTACACCACCCTCCACGCAACCGAGTCCTGCGGGCCTGCCGGGAACACGAAGGAGTTTAAGAGGGCTGTAAGAAACCTTCACCAGCAGCTCCCAAAGCTCTGGAGGGGAATTTCCAGAGTACAGGTCAACTACCGAGACAAACAAGCCACGAAGTAGCTCAGCCATAAAGCAGGGAAGAGCGAAGCAAACACACGGCTCTAAGACAGGCTCCAACATGGGCGGGCTGAAGTAACCCCAGGAAGAGCTGCTGCTCCGCCGAGCACAGGGGCAACAGCCTCCTGCCCCCAAAACCCCACGCCTGAAGAAAGGGCAAATACAGGACGAGCCTCCGCGGCCCTTCAGGGCATAAGCCAGACAGCCTCTCACAGCCCACCCCGGCAGCTGCCAACACCCCCCTCCCTCCCTCCCTCCCTCCTCCGCCTGCCCGACGCAGGGCACAGGCACGGCCCCACCTCACAGCCAGCTCGGACGCACCCTCCCGCCGAAGTCGAAGCCGACAGCAGCTCCGCGCCCCCCACCCCGTCGCACCTAGGCGGCCTGGGGAGGAGGGCCCCGGCAGAGAGGCCCTAAGGCTACCTCTGAGGTACTTTCCCCCACAGGCACAGCACAGCGCTCCGCCCCGCTCGCCTCCGGCAACTGCCCCGGGCCGGCCCCTCCCCGCCGCGGGGCGCGCTGGGCAAGGCCCGGCCCCCCTCTCCCGAGCCGGAGCCCTGCCGGCGAGGCGGCCCTGGCCCCAAGGCGCCCTGGGAAATGTAGGCGGTGCGGGCCCGCCTCCTCTCCCGCCGTACGTGCCGGGCCACCACCGCCGTGCCTCGCTGCCCGCCTCCCTCCCAAACCAGAGGCGTGTGGGTACGGCGGCGCGTCTCCTTGCCTCGACTCGGCTCCCTTCGCCCGCCGCTGGGCTGTCTCCGGAGAAGATGGCAGCGGAGGAGGCTGCGGAGGCCTCGCTGGCACGGCTATCCTCCGAGCAGAGGCAACCGGACGACGATGAGGAGAACCCCGAAGGCGGCGGCGAGGAGACCGCAGCGCTCAGTGAGGGCCGGGCGTGGGGGGCCGTGGGCGGGCGGGGTGGCGGGAGCCGGGCCCTCCGTCCCTCTCTGCGGGGGTCTGTTCCTCTGCCCGGGTCTGCGCGGCCCCGCCGTGCCCGGGAGATGCCGCGGGCGGGCGCCATGAGGAGGCGCAGGAGGCAGAAGCGCCGTGAGTGAACCCCGTGAGGGTTTGAATTTACAGCCGGGTGCCTGGAGCCGCCTTCGCGCCGTCTCCTTTCTCCCTCCACCTGCGCCATGAAAACCCCCGCGAGGTGAACGAAGCCCGGCGTTGCCCCTTTTACCGACTTTGTGTGGAACTGGGCCGGTGCGGGGCCACACGTGCTCCCTGCGGCGGCCCGGCCCGGCGGCTGAGCTCGGCGCCTCCCGCCGTGCTCGGGGAGCTTTGAAATAGGGAAAACAGGACTTGTGTGGCCCTTTTCTCCCCTTAAACCTAATAAGATTTTATTTTTTGGTGGTGATGATCTTGTATTATTTCCAGCCGTGGTCCGCAAGGTCCCGTTACAGAGCCGGGCCTGTGGAGGCGGGCTGGGGATGCCGCGGGTGCCATGCCGGCCGCTGCCCCGGCCGTTTTCTCCTCAGTGTTTTCTGCCAAACGTGTTTAAACTGGTGGTGCCAGTTTTCCAGCCCCGCCAAACGTGGCATTGATGCCAGCCGTTTGCTACTGCCGTCTCTCACTATGCATTTTTGTAGCAGTTTTCTCAGTTTTTCTCACACCACGTGCAGTCATAATCATTGTTCTTACAGATTTCTTACAAAAAATCCTTTTATTTCTTCTTTTTTTTCTTTTTCTTTTCTGTCTATTAATAAAGCGTGTCGAAACTATCACTAGGCACCTTGCAACTTTGTAATTGAGAAGTAGGCAGAAAATCTAAGTCTGTCTCAGGTGAGTTGTCAGCTTAAAAATAGATGTGTGAGAGAGACAGCAATGCTCTCTGAGTAGCAATGCTGGTCTTGATATATTTTAAGGTAGGATAATTTTATTCTGTGCTTCTGCCTTTCTAAACAATTGCTCCAACCGTTGTCTTCAGGTATTCCTTCCATTTACTTTTTTGGGGGGTTTTTTTGTTTGATTTTGTTTTGGTTTGTGGTTTTTTTTTAATAATAGCAAATATTTGTATCCAACTGCAACCTTTAAAGGAAAAGAAAAAGCCCAGGGGAATTGTAAGAACTGCTGTAAGATCCTTCCAGCCCTTACACACTTTAGCAGTGGCCAGGAGTAGATGGGTAGGGAAGACTAGCAGAACAGAACAACCACACGTTAACGCATCCTCCAGAAATATCTTCAAACACAAAACAGTTTGTTACTCCCTTTTTCGTTGAGCCAAAGGTTGTGTTTTCGTATTTAAAATCCCGTGGCGGATTTCTCTTCTGTAAAATTCTCACGTTGGCACTTGCAGACTTGCAGCAGCCTGTGGCAGGGAGGTCTGCAGTGTTAATAGTAGGTTGCGTAGAGAACAGTCTTATGCTCTGAATTTCCGGCTGATGTCTCCATGTGGTGCACCCCAGTTTTTGTGCTGGAGTAGACACTGAGTGGTTGACTTCTGTGTTCTCTCTGCATCTCATGATCTTATAGACGTCTGTTGTATCTAGGCTGAAAAGTCATGGCCTGCTCTGTTGCTTCTCGGTAGCTGAGAAGTGATGCCATAGCTTTGTTATTTCTTGTCACATTTTTTTGAAACTCTCCTAGTTCTACCTGTCCCTTTGAAGCTTGGGGGATGAGGGGCAATATGCTTTGAGCATGGCTTTCTGCATCCTTTCCTACTGCTTCCTAGTGTCTGTTGGTAGGGAGAGGCACCCACTGCTTCTGAGGATTTATACCTCTTTCTTTCCTCAAAACTATTTCAAAGTCCCCAGGTGGTAGTCCTGACTGGTGATGCTTAGCTCAGAGTCCATGCAGTCATACCGGAAATCAAAATTAGGGGTTTTTTCCCCCCAAGTCCACCACTTCACTATTTTTTGTCATTTTATTGCCCAATCACTCAGCCTCTTTAAGTCCTTTTGAAATTCTTCTGTAGGCCCATCTCTGCCCTACCCAGAGAAGTCATTCATTTGCAAATCCTGATGGCTCCAGCACTGAACCCTCATCACGCCCAGTGATAGCAAATTCCGTCCTTCCTCCCCTCCTTTTTCCAGATTGTTCAACTAGTCATAAACTGTTCTCAGCTTCTGTTTTCAAATTTTCTTAGTCGTTAGTACATCGTTGTGAGTATTTGGACCTCCTCCTTGCCTGCTTTGTCTTGCTAGCACTGCATTTTTTCCAGAAAATCAGATGTAAATATTATTTGTTAACTTTAAACATCTGATTATACAGGTGGGCGAATAGTTTTCTGTTCAAGATGGCATTATTTCACAGTGGTTTCCAAGGATGAGTGATAATTAATCTCATTATTCTCCAACATACCATTTATATTTATTTTTTTCTCCTTCACACTTGTAGTCATTTTTGCCTGTTAAAAGTACCAAATTACTGGAAACAAATGAATGTGTTTGTACATTCAGTTATATCAACACTTTTACTGTTTTTTTTTGTTTGGTTGATTTTGTTAAGATGGCGTGGTTGTCTCTGGAAAAGTGAAAAGCAACAACCTGGATGTGAAAGTTACTGAGTCGGAATTGGAAACTGAAGAAAAAGGAATGGAGGAGGAATCCACAAGGGAATCCGATAGCAACATTTTGGATGTATCATCTGATTATCCAAGAGGTTCGCTAATAAACTCTAAGAATATTTGTATTGTGTGCTTGAGGAAAGGAGGAGCAAAGGCAGGAACAGTGGGGAAGAAAAGTAATGGGAATGTATGAAATCTCATTTTCCATACATCCAGTAGGTATGGATCCGAACAAAATGTTTTCCTAAAGCATTGGGAATCTCATTCAAATGAGATGCCATTTTGCCCTTAGTAATATTTCTGGAAATCACTGCAGAAATTCACATACGCAGTGACAGAAGCGAAGTCAAGGTTGGATGAGTATGATCTACATCAGGCCCTGATGCTAACAGCACCACAGAGAGCAGAGAAAACCTATTGTATATAAGTGCAGGAATTAAAAGCTAGGAATTGCTTTTAACCCTAGCTTTAAAACTCAGCTCTGTATCTTGAGCACATTGATCAGTTGCTGTCTTTGTTTCATGTAAGAAAACCTGAAGACTAATCTTGTAAAAACATGGTAAAGGTGTACAGTTGCTAGAGAATCGGTAGTACCGTACACTGGGATGTTCTGTGTGCTGTGAAACCAATAAAGCTGATTTATTGAATAAGCTGATTCTCTTGTTTTTAGCAAATTCTCCACTGTTCCCATTGACTGATAGGTTGAAAAATCAGGAGGTAAATGTAAAGGTTAAACAGTCTCCTAAGGTGTGGGGGGGAAGGTGGTAAAATTAAATGTATCCTGGCTGTATGGTGAATAATTGTTACTTAGAATTGGTCCACTTCTAGCTAATATTTTACTTTTGCCAGACAGTTCATAGGATGTTTTTCTGCTGCTTTGTGCATTATTTGTGTTCGCTAACAATGCCGAGCAGTAAAACCAGGGGTAAACGGAATGTGTCTTGATCTTTTCAGCTTGTTTTTTTTTTCAAATTAAGGTCTTTCCAATTTGAGAAATTTGATGTGTGTCAGCATCAAAAAACAAGTAGAAATATATGGATCTTCTTAAAGAATTATTCTGGGGATTAATTTTACAGTCATCCCTTCTACTGTGGAAATTAAAGGATACAAATGAGTATTCCAGTTGGTACTATAGCCATTCTGTAATAGTGTTAGATTTGAAATGATGCATAGAAAAATAGCAGTAAACTAAAAACTTTTTTTTAACTAAGAGTGTTTAACTTCTAAATATCTCTGCTTTTTAGAGAAACATATTTCAATTCAAAGACATCTTGCTGATCTAGAGAAGCTAGCTGACCTGAAAGAAGGTGAGTTTCCCATGGCAATATCCCAGAACACAGATGTTCATGTTACAGGTATTTACATTTGTTCTTAGTTTTTATTTTTAGCACACTATATATATTTATAGTGCTTGAAGACTAGGGGTTTCATAAAAAACAGCTTAATGATTTGTTCCCTTATCGAATACTGTACTTGCAGTAAATTTAAGGCCTTAATGATTCCTTTATTTTTCTTCTGCATTGTAGCATTTCTAATGTTGGCAGTGTGCGTGGATCAGCAAAATGTTAATTTATTTTACTTCAAGTGCTACAATAACAGGGGAGCTAATTGTTGTCTTTGCAGTGTTTAAATATCAGTTGAAATAAATATGTATTCTGTTTTGAATGTTTTCCTTTTTTTCCCCACTCTAATCATTTCTGATCCAGGTATATATTGGAGGACTGCTTTAAGGCTACAGAGTGGTTTTATTACAACTTCTAGTTTTTCCCTGATTACGTGTACATATTTAGTGCTGGCAGCGGCAGCCCTTGCAACTGAAACTAGTTTTTATTCACAGATCAAGAAAAACGTCAGGGTCTACACAGGCTCTGCATCATGCAGCTCTTGCGCTTTAATGATGTTTTAGAGCGGCCACTAATGGAAATAATAGCCTTACCTTCATGTCTGTTTAATTTTACTAACAAGAATACCAGAAACTTCTATAGCATTTGTTCCATTTTTAATGAGGAGATCATAAGTATCTCCTGAGTCTGGTACTTTGAGCTGAGTTCTATGTAAATCCATGGTAGTAGTAAGAAACTTGTTATTCCCTTGCCTGTTCTCCATAGTAATATTTTTTCTTCTGCCGTGGATGTAGCATTCTTCTGCCCTGTGTGTTAATGGAGTTTATTAGCATCGGCTCGTGTATTTGATAACTCAGTAAATCCTAAGTCAATAAAAGAGGCTGATCAACATCAGAGAACACTGGTGATTTGTTTCATGAGCTGTAGGCTGCCTCTGTTGGCTTCAGCGGCATGGGACTCTGCGTGGATATAGTAACCCACTCATAAAAAAGTCATAAAAGAGGAAATTTACTGTTGTGCAAGCTTAAGATAAGTAGTTATGGTTAAAGATGCCCATGTTGTGTGGCATGTTTCAGTATCCATCCTGTACTATTCAAACACATACAAGCTTTTCTGCTAAATTCTGCATGGGAGGTGGTTTGACATTCAGCAGTGTTAAGACCCCGCAGCAGATGTATGCATGCTCTGATACGTGATTCCTGCATACAGCTCCACAACTTATGTCTCCCAATTTTTTATTTAGGTTAGTAGTTCAAGTGCTTCAGCACCTTTGATGTCAGACAATCTTGCCTTTGCTTTTTTGTCTCTTTTGCAGGATTTCTGAGAAGAAAAAATATTTTAACATAGAGTACATTGTCTTTTTTTGCAGCTTAAAAAATACCAGGTGCTTGTTTTATCTAAAAGCTCTGGGAGGAGGAAAGACAGATTCTTGTTCTAACCTCTTCAGTTGGAGGTTTTTGAAACATTGCAAGTCTCTAGACTTCACCTATAAAATTCTGTTATTCTGCAGTACTCTTTGGAAGTTGCATTAGCCTCCTGTTGCTGGAGTAAAAAATACTGGAAAACAAAACCTAAAGGTTGTAGAAGTTAATGATCTTTAATAGTGGTTCTTGTCTGTATTTTATGGACTAAAAAGACAATCCATAACTTTGACATTTGTGTATGCCTGAAATAGAATATACCCTGGGGAATTAATCTCTAACTCCCATTGGCAGTCCCTTCATTCTTTTTTCTCGTAACATGCATCTCTGTTACCATCAGCGGTAACTGCATTTCAACATTTCTCACGCTTCTTCTTTATTTGTATTTTCAGATGAAAAGAAGCCTTGTCCGTTGTGTCCCGAGGAGAAGTTCAAAGCTTGCTATAGTCACAAACTCCATCGTCACCTTCAGAATTTGCACTGGAAAGTTTCCGTTGAATTTGAAGGTAAAGGCAATCATACTTGAACAGTAAATACTAGAAGAAATTGTGGACATGTAGGACATTGGTCTGTGTTTCATCTTTTTAAATTCCTCTTCACTTAAGCATCTTGTTACCAGCTCTGAACTAGAACCATATTTTGACATAATGAATTTTGACCTGGGATGTAAAATGTAAATGTAAAATAGCTCTGTATTCTACATGCCAAAATAGTTACAGTTGTGCATTTTCTTGTGTAAAAAAACCCCAGAAACCCAACAAACCAACAATTGCTTGACATGTCATGAAAATGACTATGAAATTTTTAAAAAAAAAAAATATATATATATAAAAAATGAAACTAATAACAAAGTTTTGGTTATATTGTTAATAATCATATGCAGATGCTGTCATTTTTGGCTCATCATAAAGATTCCCTGGTTTCAGATAAATACTTAAAGTATTTATTTAGTATCAGTATTTATTAGCTTTATCTGTTTTTTAGCAAACTCTGTGATCTGCTTGTAAGATGCATTAAAATCCCTGCAGGACGTTTAAGAAGGAAAAGAAAGTGAACAGTATGTGTTTTTAAAGTAGTTGTACGAGTTTGCAGGAAACAAAATGACTGATCAGAAGATGGACAGGATTAAAGTTAAATTAAAAATGATTTGACTGGAGTTCTGGTTTTTGCGTGCACTAGCAGATGTCTTTGGTGTGTGGGGGGGGCTTTTTCTTTAAACCATGGAACATATGTTTTATAGGAGTATTTACACAAGTAACAGATAACAATGCTTTAGTAAAATAGCTCACCAGTACTTTCGAGAGTTATATACCATGTAGCCTGAAGACTCGCTGTAGCTTTGTAGGATGCTAACAGATTTATTAAAATGAATTGCCTGTATGTAGTTTTTTAAAAATACATATAGTGTATAATTAGCTGATAAATTTCTCTGTGGAAGGTGAGTTTCTCATATAATTGGTAATGTTCTCTTGTTGCTGTCTTGTGGCAATATTTGGGAATCTTAAATGAGACCATGCCCTAAAGATAAAGAACATTTTGAATCGGAGTTTATGGTGTAGGACGTATGCATTCTGTTTACTTACCGTGCTGTGGCATGACACAAATTTGTTTTCCAGGGTACAGAATGTGCATCTGCCACTTACCTTGTCGTCCAGTAAAACCAAACGTTGTTGGAGACCAGGTAAAAATGCTGAATCGTGGAAATATTTGTTACCCTGCAGAGTGGAGGAAATGGGTGATTTAGGGGAACTTTTACGATCTACGCAGTCTCAAAATATGTCTTGCCATCCAGTGTGGGATACCAAAAGCTTATCGGTCCAGAATATAAGTATCTAATACAACCCTTGGGTAGTTGAATGTAGTTGTATTATTTTGGTGCGTAGCTGCCTAGATCATGTAAAACGCTGTCACAGTTTGGAGCAAACAGCGGCTTTGTGTGGAGGAGACGAAGGGTTTGTTAGGCCAGGTGGTGGGTGCCTCTCAGCTCCTTCCCTGCATGCTGAGTAAGTGGAGTGTTGGCAGAGTTTAATTGTAGGGCTGTGCTGGCTCTGCGGGTACCATTATTTACAGTCTCTGTGGCTGTACGTTCCAGGTATTTCGTATGCGCTAGAGGTAACAGATGACTTCCTCGTCTGCCTGTGTTCACGTATAGTTCTACTTTAACCATGTTGATGTATTCTGTAACGACATGTATTATATTTTACAGACATTTTCAAAGATGGGAGCCCATTACCATTGTATCATCTGTTCAGCAACTATCACACGAAGAACTGACATGATAGGTCATATTAATCGTCACGTGAATAAAGGAGAAACTGAATCAAGGTTCATTACGGGTAGGTTCGTTCTTCTCTAAAACATTCAGTCTTTTTATACTGTCTAGCACATGGAATAACTATGATATGTGGGGGAGAGACATGAGAAAAATGCTGAAACAGATTTAGCTTTACTAATGAGAAATCTGCCCTTAATATTTCAGAACTTCTCCCTCCCCCTTCCTCCCCCCCCACAAGGTGTAGCAGTGTTGTGATTTAGTCTCTGCGTTGACCAGCTACTCTGATCTTACTGATAAATAATATTCCCTTCACAATTAGTTTAATGTTGTAAACATAGGCTTCTGGCTCTCCAAAGGAATGGAGGACATGGAATCCATGAGACAAAATCTGCATAGAGAATTTAGTGCCTATGTGTTTGGCCATGTGTGTTTGGAAATCAGTCTTGAGTAAATCTCTGCAATATAAAAATCCTTTGCTTTTTATCCAAACTGCATCAGCATGGATTCACAAAACAAGATGGCTTTTTTTTGTTCAGTCTTGGAGAGTCATGATAGAGCTGCCCGTAGTTCTTTGGTAAATGACAATCCTATCTGACTTTCTTCAGAATTAGACTTTTGTTTCTAAACTTGTATAAAGTAGATTTGGCATTCATATTATTTAAAATGCTTCCAATCTTTATTTTTGCAAGTTGTCTGTTCTCTATAGCTGTCAAGTAAAAAGCACATTATTGATTAGCTGGTGTCTAAAAATTAAGGGTTTTTTTGCTACAGCCCAGACTATTCTGTTGAAAATTGGTCTGATTTTTTTCTCTGTCTCTGTGCAGACATACGGATTTTATCTAGATATAATAAAGGTGAGCCTGGGACCTCTGAGGGTCACGCTTTTTTCTGTTGCCAATGTGCAGTTTAGGAGTAGTAGTTCAGTGTCTGGGGATCAGTTTGCATGTCCAAGAAGTGATAGTGGTACCATCCATACCATATTCCATACCTTTACATGAATCTGTGTTTGGTTCTCTTCAGAGCTGTTTGTAAAGAATGGCCCATTTGTCATTTTTTAACAAAATGCTGGTTTTTTCCTCCCGGGGAGAGAAGAAATTCAGAGGTCAGATATTTCATGCTTTGGAGACACTTCAGCAAAACTTGGAAGCTATGAATGTGGAGCCCGTGGCAGCTTGTGCTGACTTTACGCGTTTCATGAAGCTGTTTGATAACTTACAGAGATTAGATCAAGGATTTTCGGGGATTTTTGCAGTTCATTGATACACATTCAGGATGATGTTAATAGGGTTTTAATTAATTAGCAATGTATTATGTTTGAATATGCAAAACAAACGTGCTAAGCCTCAGGCTCAGGGGCTTGGTTTCTTAAGTTTGAGTAGATACATAGAAGCCTGACTGAGAAACAAATCTGGGGTTTTATGGGAAGAAAATTGTGGTAGAGCTTGATCCTTATCTGCCGCTCTTGGGACTAGAAGATAAATTGTTGCCTGCTTTTTTTCCCACCACGTACTTGTTAACTGATCCCTGTGTACCAGTTGGATTACTGTGTAATCCAGACTGCTTGCTGTATGGGAGCAGATTTTCAATTTAATTTATCAAACATGCTAATGTTCATTTCAATTCTCACTAACTCTTGCCTTCCCCCACAATTACTTTTCTTTTAGTTCCTGCTCCCAAGTCTCATGAAGTGCTGAAAGAGTCAGCCACAGATGTGCAGGTTCTTCCCAACTACTCCACACCTCAGAAAACAGATTCCTATTTTAATCCTAAAATGAAACTCAACAGGTGAGAGAACAGGGAGTGGGAGGATGCACCAGAGGGGTGGTGAGTTTGTAGGGAAAAATACTTGTGCTTTTGAGAAGCAAACTCTGTGAAATTCTTGTTCAAAGGGCAGGAGAAATAGCATTGGTGAGTAATAAGATATGGCTCCTGGGGTACGAATTCTATTTGGAAGTGCTTTTAATTTATCTGCTTGGCTCACTTCTGTTTTTCTGATGCAGAAATTTCTCATTTCTGAAAGCTTTCCATCAGAAAACTC
Organism: Balearica regulorum gibbericeps; assembly: GCF_011004875.1. Lineage (NCBI taxonomy): Eukaryota > Metazoa > Chordata > Aves > Gruiformes > Gruidae > Balearica > Balearica regulorum. The sequence goes on along the minus strand of NC_046191.1, from coordinate 32,738,587 downwards.
TTGACAAATAATATTTAAACCCAAGGACACTGTGGGGGATATTGTAGTTTCTGAAGCAGTTAAATATTTTTATGTAATGAGTAGTTTCAAAGGAAACAGCACACTTGAAAACTAACTTTGTTGTATACACTTCAGATGTTTTCCTGTGAATCTTCACAAGATAGTGTGGATAGTCACTGCTCTTTCTCCTCTAACCGAACAGCAGCATACCTATCGTTGATGGTTTTCATGTTCTAGGCCTTTTTCTCCTGGGGGCTATATTCTTTCCGGTTGCTTCTCATATTTGCATTAAAAGAAGGAAAAAACATTGTCTCTTTTTTTAAGGAGTCATAAACGGTGTCTGCACCGCAACTGAAAGGTGCGAGCAGTGACACCAAAGCGTGGGACTGGGTTCAGTCCGTGCTGACCGCTCGTGTTCTCAGCGCTGTTAATATTTGAGCTTCTAGGTTTAAAGTTGGTTGGAGCCGTCAGTGACAGCTAAGACGTGCTTCTCACGAAGGCCATGCCAGCTAACGTTATGGCCGTGTCTAAAAGAACAAGGCCCGTTCCTCAACACAGAGGAATTTCATTGCTCTACAGTATTTTCTGACATCTTTTTAAACACAGCCATTACTAGGGTAGTATCAGATTGTGCTGAGAAAGTAAGAAAAACACTATTTACTTTTGAATGTTACCCACTTTTTCTGGTGTTAGACTAACTAGTAAGTTGATTCAGGACCTTACTTTACAAATATCCTGCTGTAGAATTGAACTTCTAAGGTAGTTGAGATTTACAGTTCTTCTGTGTAAAAGGTATTGTTTAGCTTAAATGCTCTAGTGATACATTCAAGGGAAATAAATAAGGAAAAGATAGGAAAAATATTTTCTTAACTTACTGTGACCATTCTTTTTTCTTTTCAAGGCAATTGATATTCTGCGCACTAGCCGTTCTAGCTGAGGAACGTAAACCAATAGAGTGTTTGGATGCTTTTGGTGCCACTGGTAAAGTGAATTTCTTTAATATTTTTGCTAATATCCAATAGTGTGAAGCTGCATATATCTGACTGTAACTGACATAGTGTATTCAAAAATCATCTGAGGGTACACAGTAATTTTTTTCCTGAGGCAGGCAGTTGTTAGCTTCCATACCAAAAAAATTCAAACGGGCGTTAAGGCTTTTTAAAAAGACTGTAAATCATATTAAATCAAAGTTTAGTGGTCTCTTTAAAATCAGTTGCCTTAAATGTCCATGAAATGGCATCTTCCTCAACTTGCATCCAAGGTCACAAATCTCTTGTGACTCCGTGGCTGTGGAATTGGGCTGCAAAAAATCAACCTGTGGTTTAAAACCGGTGATGAATCCAAGCTTCTTTATCAGAATCATCTCTTCAGTGATTACAGAAATTTTGAACATGGAACTAAATGTAAAGTAGTTGTAGCAGTGTCTGTTAACCATCTGGAACAAAAACCTCAAGAGATCCGGATTGCTGCCTCTTTATCAGGCAGCTACTGTAAACTTCAGCTCATAGCTGAGAACAGCAGTAACTGCTCAGCATTTTGCATAAAAATTCTTGATAATGAATTTCTGAGCTAGGCCAGACTTCAGGTGTGCATCCTGTCCTGCACTTCTACACTGTAATCGTGGACTTTACTACAGAGTCAGCAATAAACACTTGGAGGCAGCCTAAAAACATTCACAGTACCTGCTCTCGTGTTTTGCTGTGGTCTGTCACGCAGTCTGCCTGCTGCGCTGGGCTGTTAAACAAGCCAAGGGCCTTTCCTGCAGATTGGGGGTCCAGCTCACTGCAAAAGTCACAGGTCTTTCACTCTGCAGCCCCAACTCCAGTATAAGGAGGTGCCAAACAGACCCTCCCCGTACGTACCCCGTTGTCAGTCGGTGCTGGGGCAGAAGGTCACTAACACGTTTTTGCGGAAAGATGACAAAATTTGCATGACGCGCACTTCTGTATTATAGTCATTTAAAAGGATGAATTTTTTTTGTTAGCCGGTTCAGCGACCCAGAAACTAACTCCTTATTCTGTCACGGACTTACAATTCTGTCTTTCCTTAGGTATAATGGGATTACAATGGGCAAAGCATCTCAGGAGTTCCGTGAAAGTTACGATTAATGATTGTAATGAAAATTCTGTGACAATGATTCGGGAAAACTGTCATTTAAACAAAATGAAGGTGAAACTGAACACTAAGGAAGATGACAACGATGAAGCTATGGGAGACGGAGAAGAAAATACTGACACCATTGAGGTGACAAAAATGGATGCCAATGTTATAATGCATTTGAGATCATTTGATTTTATGTAAGTGTTGAATGTTTCTCTTAATAATTGTCTGGTTGGATAATGACACCCCACCCCCCCATCTCCCCATATATGTTTATTTGGGGAAGTTGGAAAGAAAGAATCAACCAACAGTCACTTGATATCTGAAATGTAATTCTGTTGTGCCAGAAATGGTGTGGGAACAGAACTTTAAGATTAAATGTTTTAGAAATTGCTGGAAAAATATTAGGCCTTTTGGCATCCAGAATGGACTATAAATGTACTTGAAATTTTTAAGCCAAACTAATTTTTTCATAACTTGTCCATTTGATAAAGAGAAATGTCAAATTGGTATTTTTTTTTCCCCTTAAAATTTTAAATTGGTTTAAAATTCATACCTTTGCATGTTGCTGTGTAGGACTTTATTGCATTTCTTGTTTTAATCCATTTTGCAGCATATTCATTTTCAATTAAAGTAGGCTAATTCTTCCAAGTTGGGTTTACAGCTGCATACATTCAAAACCTATACAGACTTCAAAATAAGTGATTGGATTTTTTTTGTATCGATTAACATCCAGATCTGAGCAGCAGGTATTCAGGCTGAAAATTTGGTTAATTATTTAGTACGTAAACTGGAATGCATACATGTGAAGATATTTTTGGGTTTAGAAGTTTGCCTTTAAGGATGAAGGTAAGCATCAGGCCAATATTCTTATGACCTGAATTAGTCAGTGGGTCAGGATGCAAAAAAAAAAAAAAAAAAAGTACTTGCTGGCTTTGTGGTGATGTGTATTTCCCAGCACGGTGCTTCCCTGGCTCTTGCGATTTGAGACTGAAGTATTCCAGAGTAATTGGTGAGAGGTGTCTAAATTTTAGTCCCGTTTCCTTCTCATTTAAATAATGAGCATGGGTGAAGATTATAAAATAGGGTTTTCCTCAGTTTAAAGCTAAACTATAGATACTCAGTGGGACTTCCTTTCTTTACAGACATTTGGACCCCTTCGGAACTTCTGTGAATTATCTGGATTCTGCCTTTAGAAATGTGAGAAACCTTGGAATTGTGTCATTGACGTCCACAGACATCAGTTCTCTGTATGCAAAGGCTCAGCACATTGCCCTGCGTCATTACGGATGTAACATTGTCAGAACAGAGTACTACAAGGAACTGGCAGCCAGAATTGTAATTGCTGCTGTGACAAGGTACTGCTAAATCAGCTTAAAATATGGTAAAAAAAATTGATTAGACAAGTATTAGCGATACAAAACTTCAGAATGTTGCTGTAGGTTGTACGTGTTCAGTTTCCAGAATTCCTTAATTATAAAAGCCAGGCTTCTTGACACAAAATTAATGTTTCTTATTTTCTGTGTGCTGCTGTAGGATAATGTAAATTTTAAACTAAAAGACTGAGGTGAAAAGGCATAAGTAGAGTAGGGGGTTGGGATGGTGGGGAGGTTTTTTGGTAGAGGGGAGGGATGGTAATATAAGAAGTAGTGCCCAGACTTGCCTATCTGCAAACTCTTTCACTCCTCTATCAATTTTGTGGTATTTTAGTGCTGTATAGGACTATTTAAATATTAATTAAGCTGCTTGAATGGCTTCTAGTTAAGCATTACAGTTGGACTTGCTTCAGTGGAAACTGATGTTCACTTCAGATCCTCATTTGCATATAAATATTCTCTAAACCCAGTCTGTTAAATAAATGAAGACATAAAACCTGGTCCCTAATTGGTGGGAAAAAGATACAGGCAGGAGGATGGGACAACTGCTCAGGAAAGATGGGGAGGAAATCAAGTGCACAGAGGTCTTCAGAATGCCAGAGCTTACCTATCTCCCTGCATACGTGAAGCTGGTCCCTGCAGAATATTCCTAGATATGGCCGTGCTGCTCAAGCTGAGTTTTGATTGTGTTCTGGGTTACATGCTCCAGCTCCCTGAAAGTTTCTTCTTCCTTCTCAATGCTTACCTATTCAGGAACTGCTCACTTACCATCCCACAGCCCGTATTTCATTAACATCCAATGATGTACAACTGTGTGTGTCCCTCTACATATCTACTTTCTTGGATTTTCATTTAGTTTGTTTATATTTTTTTTGTTCCAGTATCCTGGCAGTAGGTAGGGATTTGGATAGAAAGATGATGCAGATGGCAGACTGATATTTCTAGAGGCGATAAAAAGAAGTAAAACAGGATTTGCTTAACCTTACAGGAAGTAGACAAAACTAAGCACTTGAAACAAAACTTTCTCAGACCTTGAGTATCTTTCTAGAAGGTGGATGAGCTCAAGATTCTTCCAGCAGGTTCAGGTGCCTGTGGCCGTGTTAAGTCTGCTGACTTCCGTACAATGTAGTTTTCTGTTTGTTTTTCCTCCATAGAGCTGCAGCTCGCTGTAACAAAGGCATTGAAGTTTTACTCGCAGTAGCTCTGGAACATTTTGTTCTAGTAGTGGTCAGAGTTTTAAGGGGACCGTCCCCTGCAGATGATTCAGCAAAGAAAATAAGATACCTCATCCATTGCCAGTGGTGCGAAGAGAGGATTTTTCAGAAGGAGGGCAATATGGTAGAAGGTAAATGGCTTTTCCTTCGTGCTTTCTGGCAGGTCTCATTCCTGTATCTCCGTTTTGTGCTTCTTTAGGCCTCATTTATATTGACATCCCTTTAGTAAAGTAACAGTTCTATTTAATGGAGTGCATTATATGAGGCAGACAAGGTATTTCTAGTAGAACAGTATCTGCTTTATGGTAGTGGGTTCATTAGTTTTCTGCCTGGGTTTCACTGTGAACGTACTGGATTTGTTTCTAGACAGCACACACTCCAACTAGCTGTAGCTGCTGAAGCTGCCGGGATGCCTGGTACACCCGTGGATCTGTCCTTTCAGTAAAGGACACGAAGAGCGAGACAGTCTTTGCTGCCGTTGGGTTCTTCCATACAGTGGCAGCTTGATAGATTTTGGTGTCGGATCGCTTTTCTACTCTTCATTTCAGTTACCTTAAAACGCAGCTGACTAAACAGTATCGCTTTCCGCTCAGATTCTGCCCGACCTTGGGCAATAGCTGTAAATGCCTGATGGAAGTACCTCGACAAGTGTGGTAGGAAAAGCACGCAGCATTGCTGTAATTCATCTGACGCTTGGTGGTAAATCAAGGCAGCCTCTAGGTTAAGAGTCGGCTGTTCAGGTGCAGGAGCGTGCAATGAGCTTATTAAAAAGATAAACCTTAGCTAAAGTTTTAAGAACACAAATGAGTAACTGGTTAAGTACAGTGTTATGGTAGAGATGATCATTAGTAAATGAATTGTTTACTTAATGCCTTGCTTGCAAGAAAGCTTAGGGCGTAGAAAACTTGTAGGTGGGCTGTATTTTGTAGATTAATTGGCTAATGTTAGATTTTTTTCGTTGCTATTTACTGTTAACCTGGACAGCTACTTATGTAAGTGCAGGAAGGCTAACCATTTCCTTATTACTTGAAATCCACCAAGAAATGTAGGAATTCTGTGGCTTTTTTTTTCCTTCTTCAATGTTTTCACAATGATTAAAGCTGAAGTAATCAATCAGTAAGTTCTCATAAGCATTGGCAGAGGTGAGAAGTGTGTCACACTTCTGTTGCTTGCCCTTCCAAATACCTCCACTGAAGTAAGCTACTACTTCATCTCTCTGTCATCTCTCTCCAGTGAAGCAGGCATTGCTGACTCTTTCAAAACAACCTAAATCCTGTTTTTCTGTTGCAGAGAACCCTTATCAGCAGCTGCCTTGCGATTGTCACGGCAGTATGCCTGGGAAGACGGCAGTAGTTCTTGGTCCTCTCTGGTGAGTAGAGAATGCAATATAGAATCAGAGAGTAATTTAGGTTGGAAGGTCATCTAATAAAAACCGCAAGTCTGGATATTTTGGCAGTACAAAAGGAGGTATAGCAATCAGGAGGAATTCAGGAAACATTCGGTTTATTTGAATTTAGTAGGGTATTCAGTTTTTCCTTTTGTTCATAGAGTTCAAAGCAGTTAATAAGTAATAACCAGCTTACTTTGAATTTCACGTGCAGTGCAACTTCTGTAACACACCCTGCACAGGAGACCCTAGCTGTGTGTTCCTCTAGTTGCCAAATGTTAAGCAACAGTTTATGACTTGATACTTGTGGAGAATATTAGTCAATCTTTCCATGTGCTGACAGTAGTAAATACACTGCTTGATAATTAATACTTAGAATTTTCTCTTGTGAGAAACAAGAAGAACAAATCATTTTGCCTTAACTATTTTGAAGCAGTATTTAAAAACGGTTGACAATTGACAATACCTTTCTTCCAGGTACAAAAAGGGGGTTAAATGGCATTCTTGATGTCATAGGGCAAGTCAGTGGTAGAAATAAACTTACTATTCTTGAGATCTCAATTTTTAACATGAGACAAGTGCTGCTGTCATTAGAAAAGTTAAGAACACAGTCAACCTGCTGTAGCACTTTGCTGTAACGTAATTGCTGATCGATACGGGCAAGAGATTTTGAGAGTGACTTTTTTTGCTTTCATTAAGAAATCTTAACTTTCCGCTTGTCCTGCATTTCATAGGTCAGGAGCCCTCTTCAACACTGGATTCCTCAGGAGAATGCTGTTTGAGGCAGTTCAATATGGTTTAGATGAAGCTCAGCCCCTTTTGAAGACATTAGTTTGTGAAGCTGAGTGCACAACTTCCAAGCATTTTTCTACTCACAGTCCTTATGATGAGACCAAACAAGGTAAGAATAATGGCATGCTGCTCACAAAAAGGACCAGCTTTGTGCTGATTTAGAGAGGTACTGCTCTTTGGTAACTTAATGCTAACAGCAGTGTATACATAAAAAGATCAAGAAAACATTTGTCGCTTTGAATGCAGCGTGAGACTTGTCAGCTCTTGGCTCTGGTGCTGTACAAAGAGTGGGGTCCGTCATCTGGATTAGACATCTTTAATTGGTGTGACAGATTGAAACCAAATCAGCGTAATGCAGGTGGGTTGGCTGCTGTGAAATCCAGCAGGTGCCCTGAAGGAGATGGAAATACAAAGCATCTGCTAGTTCTGTGGTACCCCGACCTGAGAGCGTGCGCTGTTAGGGAGAGAGCACTCCAGCTGTGTCGTGCTCTGCCTGCTCCGCAGGGATTGCGAACCAGAGTGGCCAAGGAAAGGGCTTTCTGTACAGGAATGCTCTTCTGCCAGTCAATGAAATCGTGTTTGAATATCCCCTCTAAATTCCAGTTACTGAGTTAGCAAGTTAAAGTTACCCGTACGTATCCTTTAGGCCAGAGTGTGGTATTCTTTCTTTCTGTGTAACCGAGGCATTTTTCCATTTTACTGTCTGACAGTAGAATTAATTTTGCCTTTTAATTGCATTCTAGAAGAGTGTGGCGTATACATTAAAACACCAAATACTTCTGCAGAATCCTCCTTGGTACATGGTAAGTAGATCGGTTTAGTATAGCTCTAGCAGTTTCAAATTAAACTACAGTTTAAGTGATAAAGCCAAACCTAGCGTTCATTTTTTTTTTTTTAATATCTGTTTGACAATACTGGTCCTCAGGATTTATTTTCCCAATGAATACTGATTTTACTTTACCTTCATCCAGAATCATAGCCACTGGTAAAAGCAGAACGCTAAATACTCCCTGAAACCTTCTTGACTTCACTTTTTATTACAGAAAATGGCACGTTAATGAAATTCAGGCTAGATTTTAACTCTGCAAAACACTAGCTTATAAAAGCAGACACAAAGGTGAGGTTGCTGTGTGGCTTTTTTTTTTTGTATGTACCGTCTTTGGCTTCACCACCAGTTTTTGTGGTCTCACTGAGTAGTCACTGGTTTCACTGGCATTTCTTGTGGTGCAGGAAAAAGAAAAAGTGATGAAGTGATGCGAAATGCAGCCAAGCGACACAAACCTGAGAACAGTGCTGAGCACCCTGCATTTTACTACAACATCCACAGACACAGTATTAAAGGAATGAACATGCCAAAGTAAGGTTTCTGTTTAAGTTCTAGTCTTACATTGCTATGACAACTGATACATAGCTTGTATTGAATCAGCCTTACTGGCATTAACTCCTTTTTAAATGTTTTTGGGTTGGTTTTTGTTTTCAGGTTAAATAAATTCTTAAACTATCTCTCTGAAGCTGGATACAGAGTAAGCAGAACCCACTTCGATCCTATGGGAGTTCGCACGAACGCGCCCTTGGCACAGTTTAAGACTATTCTTATGAAGTACAGCACCCCCACGTACGCGGGGGGGCAGGCAGAAGGCCCCGTCCATCTGCCTGAAGGTGTACAGGCAGGAGAACAGGCCCAGGTGGCTGCAGATGGCAAGGCAGAAGATGCCGCGTTCCTGGAAGATGGTAAGTCTGGAGTCGCTGCCGCCATGTTCACAAAAGACTACCCTACTCACTGTGCAGCTGAGTAATGCCAGTCATTTTGTTCGTAGATCAGGATACTGCAGACTCGCAAACACACCCTGTTCAAGTAAACCAGTACTTCTTACCAAACTGGATTTTGAAAATTTGACTTGCCTGCTATTTTAATTTGAGAAGATGTTTTAGAATTATGTAGCAGAACTTGGCACTGAGCCCAGCGTGCGTGGTCAAGGTACCGTTACTGTGAGAAGGTCTCTGACACAGTTACTTGCTTTTACGCTCACATCTACTACTACACCGAAGCATTGTGGCTGCTCCCAAGTCTTTGTTAAAGCCTTATTGCTAGCACAGAATCCAGAAGAGTGGATGGGGCCAAAACTCTTAAGCGTTTCTGAACTTGAGGTTAATATGAAACGGAATATTCCTGAAATGAATCATTCCTAAAGCCTGACTGGTTCCAATTCAGAGGGAGGTCATGGCAAGATGATAAAATATCACAGGATAAAATGTGAGCCGAGTTTAAGCAAGCCAGAAAGCCCTGACTCGGTGCACTTCTAACTCCAGATTGCACATGTAATTTGGCATTCAGTTCTGTTTTCATAGTTCTGCCTACAAGCCAGGCCCTAATGTAAGTGAGAACGGAAGGAACGGTTCCAAGACTGTTACTGAAACTTCAGTTTATAACCAAACTTTAGTGAATTGTGTTAGTTGCTCTAGGTAGTAGTTTGTTCAGAGACTACATTTGGTTGTGTACGGCAAAAAGGTACAGTGAGGAGGCACCACGGGTTGAAGTTTTGCTATGGTTTTGTCAATAATGCAATCCTAGCTGTAAAAAGATCTCTTCTGTGAACGAGCAAAGATGCTGTGCAGTGGTAGTCGGTTCTGGTTTCCTTAAATACATGGCAGCATTCCAGCCAAAACTAGCATGATGTTGTCCTTTCTTTTCCCAAGCTTTGCTCAGGTACCTCCTCCCTGTTTTTCGCAGGCCCCCAGTGCCAGGATTATCCAAGAGCAGAATATGGGGGGTTGGTACTCTCTTTTTATCCATCTCTGATACTCTTCACAGTAAGAGTATTGCTTCTCTCTGCCCCAACCAGGAGTAACATGACTGATACACACCTCATTATGCAAACCTTCCTAAGCTCCTGTCAGGCCAGAATTAAGTTAACTGCCTCTTCTACCATCTTAAATTCAGGACTGCTTTGGTAATGAGTTATTTTTATTCTGTCTCAATTAAAAAAAAAAAAGCATACTACTAAAGGGATAATAGATTGCAACAAATACAGCAACAAACTAAGTTTCCATCAAAAAGGTAGTGCCCAGTTCTTTTCCAAAGATAACTTGGGATGAGAGTGGAAAGATAAACACAAGGAGAAAGAAAAGTTCCAGCGTTCCCTAGTTGTTCTGAACTAAGTACTTATTTAAGTGGAGAGACTGTTGGAAGGCTTTGCTTGCAGATAACACACTGCTTGCTTCAGTGTTCATGTAGGTGGGATAAAATCAGTCATAAAGTTGGTTACCTGGAGCATCAGAGAGTGTTCCAATTACAATAAAGTAGGCTAAAAAAGTTTAACTGAAGTCTGGTGAGGGAAGTATCTTTGATTACTTTTACAGTATTGTGCAAAGCAACTATTCCTCAGTGTTTGCAGCTGTGCACAAGGAGGGGCAGAGGAAGCAAAGTTCAGGCTTGTCTCTGCTGTTCAGGCTTTCTTCCTCTCTCAGAGGGGCAGAAGCCATTATGTTCTGGGACAAGGAGTTTCACCTGTTGTAAGCGACCAGCAGAAGGGGTGTTTAACTCAGGCCTGTGAGAATTCTGTTTGGAACTTGTCTCAGTCATTCATCAGGTAGGCTCAGTCCTGCAATAATTTGTGAACAGAACGCTGGTGTTGGTTCAAGGCTGCTGTTTGGGGGCTTCTTACTGCATGACCCAAAGCTGTTTGGGGGCCCTGGGGTAGTCCAGATCACCATGGCTGGCTATCAGTTGTGCTTAGACGGGGATAATGCTTAACACTGATTCTCTTCAGATTCTTGGAGCTGGCCGACGTCGTAACACTAGGCCCAAGCTGAGCTCTATCCTTGGCACAGTGCTTTGCCAGGCAATCCACGCCCCTATCACTAGCGACAGACCTTCAACGTGCAACACGTTTGTCAGATCGAGGCATTACTGCAAGCAGCTGGTGCCAAACAGAAAATCAAAACTGATAAACTGCTGGAAACCTAATACTGCTTTCAGTACCGTAACAGTATCAGCTGGTCACTGGAGGACACACCAGAGGATGATGGAAAATGAAGTTCAGGATATGATCTGGTTACCAGTATGGGTAGTACCATGGTACCTCAAATGGTTTTTAGCTGAGAACACATCACCTACCTTCTGCACACCACAGAGAGTAGCTGCTCAGGAGCACGTGAGCTCTCTGTGGTTTTGGTTTAGCTGAGACTGAAGGAAGCTTTAAGGGAGTTAACACTGTTCAAAGAAGGCTCTGAAAAATCAGTGTGAGCAGCAGGAGTACAGGACCTGCTCCTGCAATCAGAGCTTAAGTTCAGTACATCTCAAGCAACCCTACTTCTGGTGTACGCAAGCATTCCCTCTTAACTCAAGCTGCATCTGGTTAAAAGTTATAATAACTGCAGAGACAAAATGAGGAAAAGAACAGAACTTCACTTTTTTTAATAACATACCTCAACCTAAGCAATTCGTTACAGCTGTCCTACACTGTTTTCTGTTAAAGCTGCTTAATATACAATTAAACACAACCAAAGTTGCAGGGTTTAACCCTTCAGCCCGTTTCTCGGGCTACAGGCTCCGACTGGAACAGCAGCACCCATGGCGGGTCACTGGAAGAGCTGCTGTGTTCTATCTGCCTCTATTTCTCCTCCAAGGCACGTAAAGCGCGGGTTCGGTCGGTTCCACTGGGCAGTAACGGTGCTCGGGGCCAGACTCGGCTCAGATCAACGCTGGTGGAAGTCATGAACATGGCAGCACTGAATAAAACCTGTCCCAAGGGTTTCTTTTACCAGTTACAAGAGGAGGCAGCACTGGAATTTCCAATTGGTTGTTGGTAATATTTTTGATTTTATTGTCAGTTTGAGAAGTTCAGTGTGATTTTAGTTGGATACTAGAGCTATGAGGCTTACCCGTACCTAATGCACGTTACGTACTTAAAAAATAACATGGCTTTACAAGGTGGAAAAGTCATTTTGAAAATAAGATAGTTTATAGCACTAAAGAGTCACAGTGCAATCAATGGTTTAATCAAACAACTACATTATATATATAATATTTAAAGAACATAAATATTCAGTAAATTCACTACAACATGAAAATAAAAGCTTCACGTTCTCCCACACTTTTTAAAGAACTGGGGACAAAGTGACAGACAGCTCCTAGACAGACTGTTCAGCTTCACAAACACCTCTCTTGCTTAAGGGACTGGACATTCCCTTAGCTATCACAAGGGGAAGGTATGCTGCAACTAATCTAGAAGTTTCCCCATAAATTTTAAAGCATTTATAACTGCTGCTCCCCCACCCCCCAGATTATATTTAGTGGACATGCACTACTAGTCTATACAATGCAACATTTCACCAGAAACTCATGAAGAACATACTTCCTTAGAAATTGCCTCCCCCGCCCCCCGTGTTCTGGGGCCTGGAAATTTCTGTTTCATGTCACAAAAACCCCCAAGTCTTTCCAGTAAGAGAAAATAATTAAATTACTCGAAGAAGCTTGTGCAGTTTTCGCATCGGGATAAAGCTGATCTTAAACAGCAATCAGAATGGACACATATTTACAAGTGCTAAGCTTGAAAGACACAAGTGATAGAAGGGCAATTCCTTCCCAAGAGAATCCCCGAGCAACTGAATACTTACATACCACGTGCCAACAACAGTCTAACTACAGGCAGGACAAGGAGCAGTACCGTATGGTTTAAAGTATATCACTTCTCACCTATCAGCAACACTTTTTGCTTCTAGCTTCAGGTGCAGAGGGGCGAAAGGTTCATCAGCAAGTCTTACAGCACCGGGAACCTCACAGTAACGTCACTCCCCTTCAGACAGAATGCCATTAAGTGACAGCAAGGTCCAGAGCGAGGGGAGAGGGGTCGAACATGCAAATGAACAGCAGCTACTGGACTTCACGCAACAGCCTACTGCCAAGTTTTCAAACTTGAACCTAAATTTAAGACACTAAATGGTAAACTTTGTCAAGTACTAAAATTATCTTCCAAAGTGCTAAGCCACCTTTGTTAAAGCTATGGCAAAGAAAAGAAAAAAAAAAAGAAAAATAGTAATAATCTTCGAGCAGCTTATGGTTGAAGTCCTCCCTACTCAAACTTAAGCCCGGATGAGCTCACAGTTGGGGTGGCATGAATTCCATAAATTCTATTTGGATGTTGCATTATGTCCGTGTACTGGAATTTCAGGGATTTGCTTCAAAAAAATCCCATGTTTTCAAGACAGTTCTTTGCAGAAAGTTCTGATACATTCACAATAAAAACCTGAATCTGTTACTATAGGGAACAGAGCAGGGCTGTAAAACTTCTGGAAGATTTTGTTCTATTCAGCTTGTGAGGGCAGGATAATGCTGCAGCGGGGGCTAGAGGGGAAGCTGCAGCGTGCATCACGATTGGCATGTTCTGCACGGGGAAGAGTTGTTACGGCTTTGGGTTGTTGGGTTGGTTTGGTTTTTTTTGACTGAGGGTTTTAAAGTGACAGTTTTCTCACTACAGCTCTATTTGTTACAAGAAAATGACTGATAAATCTTTTCTAGGGAATTAGATGACCTCTAGCTGCAAGACTATATCAGAAATCAATTCTCTACCAATCTTTTATATGGATTAGCAAATTACAACATTTAACACATTCCTTGGCATATGTTACTATTGAATAGACTTACTTAGCCATCCAATGCTCAATACTTCACAGAGGCTACTATAACTGTGTCAAATGTATTAGAAATCCAGATTTACCTGGACAAAATTAAGACATTCCAAACTGGAACACTCGTTCAGTTATCATGCATTAGGAACAAAAAAGCATGTCAAACACTGGAATGCACTGGAGAAGGTCATTTAGTCTCCTAGGGAAAAACCAAAAAACCCAAAACAAAGACTAAATTAAATACAACCCAGAATACTGTCTAATCATATTAATAAGTATACTGAGAGAGCCTGAAGGCACCACGTGTATTGTCCATGAAGATAATGGTGGTGCCATCTTTTAATATTAAAGAAGTTGTAGCTATAAAAAGAGTTAGTCCCATCTCAGTTTTCCAGCACAGCTTATTTATGTTCCTTTGTTGGCGCATAGTACAGTTCCATGGGTTTGTTCACTTTCCAGTACTTCTCACTGACCAGTTCCAAGGAAAATGACCCATTTAATACCTAGAAGAGAACACCAAAACAGAAATTAAATAAATCCGACAGCTTGCACAGGCAGTGCTGTGGCAACAAACAACTGCTTAAGTCAGAGGAACGCACTGACTTACAGAAGTCACTGATACCGTGGCACAAGTTATTAGCTAACCATTTGGCATCAAAAAGGAACAGCGCCAGGTATTCTGAACTCCCGCTGCTCTCACTAAAACAGCATCGAAAAAACACTTTGGCAAAGTCGATACAGTGGTAAATAAAGTGAACTTCAGTTTTCCTCTTTCCTCTCTCTGCAAACAGAGGGAGTAGTAGATGTGTATTTACACCAGGAGCATCTCTGCTTTTGGCTAGGGGACAATCTGTAGCCGTGTTTGTTTGAAATAGACTTTTATTGCAAAGCATCTGCCTATCTCTCAACCAGAAGACTTATTTTCTTCAGATAAATGACAAGCGTAAGACCAGGCTCAGAGGTCAATCCAGCTGCAACATTGCCTTGTTGAATCTGTATATTCTGAAGGCAGCAACTGAGAGGAGGGATTCTTCCCCAAGTGTACTCTGTACAGCGGTTTTGTAGTGGAATATTGGAAGCCTGCACGGAAGCGGAGAAACGCCACCTCACAACAGACACTTCCTGGCACTAGAGCTATCTGCTCTTGAAACAAGATTCTCAAGATGAAGTTATTATTTTTCCTCTTCAATTTTCACTGTAAAATAATGGCATAAGTCAGCTAGTAGCTGTCATCATCACTGGTTTCCCCCCCCCCAGTAATTTCTATGCCTCCTTTTCTACTAACCAAGCTTTTGCTCTCTATGTTTTCCTACAAAGCAATTGATCTTCTAAGTAAACAGCTTAGTGCTAGGAATTTTATCCCTATGCCAATTCAAGAAGAGTCCAGCTGAGTGGATTTTAATCAAATCTGTATCAAAGATGTACTGACACTCAGTTTTACTCTTAGACAGAAGCTCTACTCACAGTGAACTGCCCGTTGGCGGTAGCAATGTAAATGGTATACTGCTTCTCACTGGCCGTGTCAAGGTTCATCTGGTTTGACTCTCCTTTGCTACGAAGCTCCTCCAAAGCCAATCTCACAGCTAGGTACTTGGACAAGTGATCAACGGTGGCATTGCCTGAGGTCTTGATGTATCTGGGACAGCAACCACAAAGACAATCAAAGACGTTTCAGTTGCAGGTATGGCAAAGAGACATTTGGAACACCTCCAAATATTAAGCATCAAATGTGAAAAGGCCTTTAAAGGCAGTGCACAAACAAGAATATTAATTGCTTTCACCCAAGACACAAGCAGCTTACCAAATCATATTGTTCCAAAGTGCCCTTACATCTTTTCGACGCAGGCCCTCCTGCTCTTTGCAGAGAGAAGACAGCACTGCCCTGTCGTCTGCTCGAAATGAGAAACCTATTAACAGGTTGTCAAGGGGTTTTGAGAACTGCTCACGACTGTTGAAATCTTCCGAGCATACAGTCTTGAGTGGCTGGACAGAAAGCCGTACCTGCAACACTCTGTGCCTCTGCTCCTTCTTAAAGTTACTCTTCCTTAACATTTCACTATCTGTTCTCACTTCAATGCTTCATGCAAGAATTGGAGGCTGACACAAATGCTGCAGAGGCTTCTCCCAGAAGCTTAGCTCTTTCTCTGCCTTTCAGAACAACCTCTTGAAATCCCTTGCAATTGCAAGCCAAAAAAGAAAAGCTGGCTGAAGCTTATAATACATTTCCAGGCACTACAGAGGGATGTCTCATCAGCAGGGAAAGCCAGAAGAGAGACCTGCGGAAACTCCACAAGACTGCCCATTGTTGTGATCCAAAATCTGCAGTCTGTGCTTGGACTGGATCATGGAAAAAAAAAAAAAAAAAAAGCCAGGAAAAGCTTCCAGCCTACAAATCCTGCTGACACAAAGCTGCTCTGAAAACTGCTGACACTTACGCAAGTTTTGTTTATTCCCAAAGAATCTTAGAATAAGTAGAAAGGGGCTGATATTATACCATCACCCTAGTACCTACTGTGAACTGCAATGCTAGAAACCCTTAAAAACATCTTTATTTGTCATCAAAGGCTTAAAACAGATTGTTACTGTATTTTTGATAATAGTCGAGCAGTACCATCTACTTGACTTGCAATGGAACGAGGGAAGGAGGGCATATGGTCAAACAGGATGTGGTATGACCAGAGTCAATTCATTTTAAAAAGCCCCAAGAAGTGATAGGAAACAAAAAGCAGCAGTAAATCCCAGCAGAATAAACAAAGAGGAATAGAAGACACTTACCTCGTCTGTGCGCTGTCATCATTCTCCATGAGGGTCGGATGAGGCCTGAAGACTAATTCGATTTCACTAGCACCATCCATCACTGGGTCGATTGCCACAGTTGTGTTGTTATTGTCCAGTTCTAGCCCAGAATCATCCGATGTTTTGGTCCTCTTATTACTAGGCCCTGCTTCCTGATTGCTGTGTGTTGAGGCATTGCTACAGTGCGAACTGTCCCCGTTATCTTCTGCTCCGCTGCCATTCTCAATCTGTTGTTTCTTGCCCCTCTGTAACCTGATCAGAAATAGGTAGAGATAAATGCTAATCCACATTCAGAATTCACCCGATGGACGGGCCCACAATGCTTGTGCAACTCCTCCCTCTCCCGGTCTCAGTCATCCGTAGATTCACAAGGCTGGAATAAATGGTGTTAAGTTGCAGCTAAAGCTGAAGTTCTGGCATGATGTCCATTTATTTGCATGTAATGGTAATATGTCGGTACAGGACTCATTGTTTTACAGTTTATTATCAAAGACATGATAACTGTAGTTTGGTAAAGCTCAGCTTAAATCTGCTGTCTACATCAGGCTCCCGCAGAAGTTGCAGGGAGCGATACAAAGGTTTCTATTCGTAGACAAGAGGATAAAAGTTATTTTGCCAAAGGTTAAAAATTATTTTGGCAGACTTCAGAGGAGAGAAGAGGAATCTCAGGCTATACACCATCCATCCTCACTCCCTGTATTTTTAGTGTTAAGGCAAACAAGGTTACATGTGGACAAACCACGTGGATTACGTACCTGTTCATAGCCTGAATCTTTAATCCTTCCTCAATGCTGTGACTTAAAGCTTGCTGGTTATTGTGTTTGCTGATTCTTGCTAGCACTCTCTCCTGATGAGCTTCGTATTCATCTCGGCTTGGATAAATTTTACTGATGAGAGCATCAAAATTGGGATCTGGTCTCAGGGATCTTTTTGAAACTAGCTTTTTACGACACGTGGGACATTCTTTGTTGCTGGACGTGAACAAGAAGGAAGAAAACAATACTAACTGTCTGGCAATAACAAAAATCTGCCCTAATGCTGCAATTCTTAATCAAAGTGCTCACTAACACTCAATATTTACAGTAAACCTGCAATGGGGCTTCTATCTGTGGACAGATCAGGTAGTTCCAGATATTTAAACAAAACCTCCAAACATATATATCTCTGTGTCTTTTTTGTTTTGTTTTTTAAAGTATATTTAAGCAAACTGTATGTAGACTGAAGAGTTCAAGAGTTCCACTCTGCAAACAAGCTCTTCCCTTAACCCTCTTTTTTTTCACCTAGAGAAAAAAAATGCACGTCTAGTGGAAATTATATTAAGGCATAGTCTTTCTAGCACCCACAGGACAAAACAAAGATTAAGGAACCTATTCTATAGTTCAAGCACTAATTACTGGGAAAACTAAACCAGTCTTGTCCTTCATATCATTTTCTTCTCATCTAACAAACATCAGGCTCACACAATTTCTTTCCTGTAAGAGGAAGAGGCCTCAGCAGCTGAAACGCTGGCGTCTTTACCCCAATGGTTTTCTTGTTTCCCTCTAATGTATTTTTGCTAATTACTCGTCAGAATTTACACAGGCACAGCAAATTAAGCGTGACCTTTGAACACAGGTAACTGCCATTATCAGAAATAGGTACTCACATCATTGACATAATTGCTGTTGGTTACCTCAGAGTTCTATTGCTTTGGGGAAAATAGGAACTTGTAACTGAAGAATACAAGAAAAATTGTACTTTAGCATAGATTGTTGCAGTAGTAAAGCTTGGAAGTAGGACTATTGCTGGAAGGCCAGACAATTTGCAATTTATTATTAGGAAAAGGAAGAATAAGGGAAATGAGACTCATTTTTGAAAGTAATGTAGTATGTTTTTGTTTTGCTAATACTGGATCTTAAAAAAAAAAAAAAAAAAAAGAGAGGTTTTTAACTCCTTGCAGAAACAAAGTCCTGGGATGAAACACAAAACTGAAATATGAAAGGTGTGCTACACATTGAGAAGCTTGCAGTGCACAGGTATGTAACTGTCCCACATCAACACCCAGGACTTTCCGTGATCACATTTTCATCTAACATGAAATCTCTTTTCCCTGTAATAATATTTACGTACCCACTCCTGAGGGCTGTAATGATACAGTCAGCACAGAAGCGATGCAAACATTCTTTTGTTGTCATGGTGTTTTTTAACATATCCAAACAGATGGGACACATCAGTTCACTGTGCAGGCTCCTGGGTGACACCACTATTTCCAAGCCATCAGTGATTGCTTCCTAGCGTAAAATAAAGCACCAGTTCTTTAATGGAACGTAGTAACTTCCTCATAGAGGTTGCAAGTTTTACTGTTCTCTTAAAGAGAAACAGAGTAAAAAGACAACACAAACACAACCACATCAAACACACACACACAGATATACTGCTAAAGGAAGGAAAAGAGAAATAAAGATCAAAGACTGGTTTCTTTTTCTAATATTATAGGACAGGTTTTGTTTTGGGAAGATTTTTTTTTTAACATCTACTATATCATTTAAAAATAGGCAGTTAACACTCCTGAAGGAAAATCTTAAACATCAAGCATCAAGTTCTAAAAAGCGTAACACAAAGCCCTGCCCAGAGGCCAGCTCTTGAGCACGTATTACCTGAGGCGTTCTTTGCAATTCGTACAAACTGAGCTCCCATGTTTTGCTTAAAGGTTGCGTCCCGTTTGTCTGCACGGCTTGAGACATGGCTGGGAAGAGAAAGAGAAATTAATTGTACGCTCGTGTACATCTGGCTACAGGACCAGCTCCATCTCCCCAGCAGGCTTCTCTGGGGAGCATGGGGTCCCCAGGGCCAGACACACACAGCCGTCTGTGCCGAAAAAGCAGAAGTACAGGGGGAACACGTGTTCCCCCAAGTACCAGGCTCTGCTGCGTTACACACCGATAATCCCATGTACCACTCCAGAAAAATTAAAGGAGTCAGTCAACCATGAACACTTCGCAAAAATCAACTACAGCTGTTAAACAAAAGCACCACAGAACTTACAGCCGTACAACTTTGGCTGTGTGGTGCGAAAGCTGCCCACTTCACCCGAGGCAGGAAATATTTCTAAAACACTCAAGCGTGCACATGGGTCAAGGAGGGTCTAGCTCCTAACCGAGCGGAAGGTCAAAATTGTACATGCACACCAAAAACTAGCTAAATGTGTTCACTGGAAGCACGCTATAATGCCTTTCTTTTTCCTCCTGAAAATACTTTGCAAAGGGTTTCCAATCAGAAGCTTAGAGAATACTGAAAGATCAAGTAAAACCGGTCACTGGGTAACTTCAATCAAGGGGTGCGGTTTTTCTGCGCAGTCCTGCTGGGCTTCAGTGGATGTGCACCTGATTTGCAATGACTTGCGGGGGGGGGGGGAAATCAGAAGTTTTGAAGTTTGAGAAACCCAACCCATACACACATTATCAGGGTTTCTCTCATTTTTTGTAGCAGTAGCTGTAGGCAGGCATTCCTGGAAACGGAATAAAATAACTGCACTCAACAGACGGCTGATGATGATACACTCCAGAACCGCTGCTGCAGGATTTGCTTACAGGCAAAGGCACACATTTTCATTAAAAAACAACCCATAAACAAAACACACACACACAAAAAAGACCATGCAGAGAAACTGTAATGCTTTCCCATTAAAATGTTGGGATTGTTGTATGAGATGAGGGAAAAGTAGTACACATGGTCACTGCAGACACGTGAAAAAGGTCACAACGACAGAAGAAAATGATGTTTCTGAACAGAAAATACTTTCACAATAGGGAAGAGGGGGCAGTCCTCCCCGTCCTTTCCTGCCTTGAAGCAAGAAAATTTATCCCAGACTGTGTGATCTATGTTTAAAAATAAAATAAAATAAAATAAAATGTAACCATAGAAGAGGCAAGATCGCAGTTGCGGGCATTTCTAGTAGGTGGAAAAAGCAGAAGTGCTTTCTTCCTTTCTTTTATCAGATTTTTTTAAATCTAGGTTTGTATTTCCAGACCCTTCAAAACAGCAGCCAAATGCAGATTCTGTTGGCATCTACCAGGTACATTATAATCCAGTTTCCGATTCATCAAGTTCTATATGAAAAGGGTCAACCCCTCTGGAGAAAAAGGTCACTTTGTAAGTTTTAATTAATTGTTGAGGGAAAAGCAAGAGAAGCAGTGCAGCATATATTATATCTACTTTTATCCAGGCACAGAAATTAGAGTTTTCCCATCTTATGAAAAAAAAAAAAGGGGGGGGGGGGGGGAAGCCTGACATGAAGTAGCCATGTCCACTATTATGTCTAAAAAGTAACAAGGATCTGAAGAGGTGTCAAAAGAAACAAGAGATGACAGACCATCGACTCCAATTTTTACTATATAAATATTGTGCCCTAAAAATACAGTTTACTTGTGACAAGAGATTCCCCTGTGTGGATCAGCGAAGGATGATGTCCAGTGAGGACCTCACCTCCCCATTACAAGTGACAAGCCACCGCGACGCAGCTGCAGACCGTCAGCTCCCACTCTGGCCCAGCATCGGACTGTCCTGGCAGGATTCTGGGTACTTTATTTAAATTAGTTGGAGGTATGAATTTAATGATGGCATTAAGTGACACATCTCAGCAAATAAACAATGCTGAAAAGCGTACTAGCGGCAAAGAAAAGAAACAGTATGTCTCCGTGTTCTAATTTCCACCATTCTTTAAGGTAATTCCAGGCGTACAAATCAAGTCCTTTGGGGTGAGGATTTCTGTTATGGATGGTTACCAGTCGGTTGTTCTACCAGAGGCCCAACGTTACTATTCTGTGTTTGCACTGGATACTACTCGTGCTTTTAAAGCTGACACATTTAATTAACTATCATTTCAACATAGCGAGAGAACTTTGTGAAGCTGCTAATCATTCCCACCCTTCCCAAAACCTGCTGAAGCGTACAGTCAGCCTGCAGCCGATCAAAACACTTTGGTCCCAGTAAATCCAGCCTCAGAGACACTCGCTCCCAACATTAGGCAGCTCCATCCCAGTAAAGGGCTCATCTAAGCGGCCCCATAGTGAAGAGATCATCGTACGCACAAGTAATATCTTGCCTAAACCTGCGTGCTTACACTTAATAACACAGAACAGCAGCTCTTTGCGTGCCGGACTGTCAGCAAACCTATCAATCCAGAGAACAACTGTATTTACATTATCATTTATATTGCAGCCTTACCTACAAGCCCAAGGCTACACTGCAGAAGACAGGGTACAAGTGTCATGATAAATAATTGACCAGCTTTATTCTAAAAGCTTCTAATCTGAGGTCCTGAATGCTTTGTTCTCACCCTAAGGTCTGCAGGGATAGCACTTTCAAATTTTAAGGGGAAAACCACTGGCCTTAAAGCTAGCTGAAAGCTGGAGAGATCCACATAGTCCACTTGATCACTAGCAAACACCTCTGCCACATACAAAGTCGAAATCTGAGGAACAGTGGAAACACAGTCAATTCAAACATGCTGAAAAGCAAAAAATAATAATTAAAAAAAAATCACATTACATTGCATGGAGTTTTCATCTGCTTGATGATCAGCAAATAAGCCTCCTTAGCTTCTTCCCTGTTCCCCTATAATTTCCAGATCTATACTGGGCCACGTCAATGAGGTTTGACTTCTCTTCCTTCTGACATCATTGAACATCAGATTGGATTACGTTTTTTCTCACCGCTGAAATCCGATACAGCAACGCTGACAGCTGGCACCGGTATCAAAGATCAAACTCGACAATCAGGAGAGGCATTTAGACCTAAAGTTGCACTGGCCTTGTAATAGCCACCAAGTACCAACTACCAGTCTCAAAATCAGCACCAGTAAGCCATCTCCTTCAGAGGTTCTCCTCAATGACTGCTCTTCTCCATTCGCTCGGGGAACGGAGGCAGGGAAAACCGCTACAGTTAGCTGCCTCTCAGGGGGAACATGACAACCCAACAGGAGGGGACTGCGCTGGCCCCTTGCTCTCAAGTTTAACAGCAAATAGTTAGGCAGCTATGCTGACATCCATTTTAAGTAAGCAAGTACTGTTTACAGGCAGTCATTTTCCTACACAGCGCTGCTTGGTTCACTCTCAGGTGTCATTTCATCTCCAATAGACAAAACCCCAATGAACAAGACAACAGGACTGGACTCCACCATTCTCTCTGTTCTTGCACTGGCTGTGGAGCTGAATTGCTGTGTACGGACCATCTCCAGCTCTCCACGCCTGGCACGAAAGCGAATCTGATGGAAGGGCTTTTTCTAGCTGTTCTGACAATGCCAAGACATTCACATCCTCTAACAATAATACAAAGATTACTCCTTAGTTTGGTTTGCTTTAAGGACAGCCCACTGCTCCTAGACTCAAAGCAGGCGGCTAAAAGAAATCCTGGATGGTGCAGGCCAGACTAGCTGATCCTTTCTGAAGCTACAAAATTAGGAAAAATCATGAGCCAAAGGAAGATTTTTTTTCTGTTGTTGACACTTTATTCAGAGTGAAGAATATAAAGTGGAAAGATTCTAGACAAAAGGAACAACAGACTTTTTATTAACTACAACTGGCAAGGGGAGAGAAGATACAGAATAAATATAAAACCTCACATCTATTCTTCAGTCTGGAAATTTATTCCACTGAAATCTCACACTCTTAAGATCAGTTGGATCTTCACTGACAGAGTTCACTATTCCTCTGCATCCCTTTCGGCATTTTTTTTTTTTTTTTTTAAAAAGCCTTACATAACAATTTTCTCATGCTCATTCTTCCAACTCAAAATATGAATCAGATTTCATCACAACAATATCTAGTTAAGTTTTCAGCTATTCAACATTTCAGATCTTTTCCACTTTATAAACAAAGAAGATGGGATCTCTTCTTCACAGTTCACACATTTGGGACAACGCGAAGTCAGATACTCCCTTTTTTTCATCACTAAGTTTGTGAAAAACACCACGACTTCGTACATTTTATCATTTTTTACCTTTATGACTAGTCTATACCCTCTGGATATAAAGGAAAGCAACCAGTCACACGACAACAGGGTGATATGAAGGGGAGAAGCCACATTCCTGTAGGCAGATCAAACATCTTTCTCTCTGAGCCACTAACAAGTACTGGTTGTTGTGATTTATGCTATAGCCGGAGGGCCACTCTTGCCAGTCATTTAAAAAAAAAAAACAAAACCAACAAAACACAACAAATCAACCCTTAACCAATATTATAAGGACACCTGCAATCCTTCAGACTGACTCAGTCTTCAAACACAGTAAAACTCTTAAGCACAAACTTCATAATTACAGGGTATGCACATCTGTCACTATCAAAGCAAGAGCTGACGGAACCAAAAGAATGCATTGCAAATCTGAGAACCAGAAACATTATGAATCTCTTCAGGTTTGATTCCTTGTCACTCCCCAGTTCCAAACAGCACCTGAAAAAAGGGAAACAAGCCAACACTTCGTATTTAGTCATAAAACTTGCCCAGTTGCTTCGTGTCTTTTATAAAGAAAACTGGAAGATGAAAGAGGGAGATTGCTAATCAGAACATGCCAATTTTGATGTCTGTACCCAGGATGTTTCTCAGTTCTCCACATTGCCAGAACAATAAAACCAAAAGACAACAAACCCCACCTGTGCTGTTCTTAAGGAGTTTCAGAAAGTTTTCATTGATAACCAAACTTTGTCCACAAATTAAATAGCTCCCTAACTAGAGCTGGGAGATGGGCATACTGGCTTCAGTAAAAAAGCACCGCATCGCTTCATTTGAAAGACTTGCTAGTTAAGCTTGATTTCCTTGGAAAACAGGGCTTATGCAATCTTGTTCTTTGTGCTCATCCATCTGTAGACTATTTTCCAAAACAAATTTGAAGACAAATGGCTGGGGTTTAAAAACATAACAACAAAATAAGTCGTGTTCCCAAAGCGCTGGAAAACAGGCAAACAGTTATAGGAAAAAATAACAGTATGAAAGACCCCATCAGAAAAGCCGCTCTGATCTCCTGCCTGCTTTCTGACCGGGGAATTTATGCTGGAGAGTCCTTCCAACGTGCTTAGAAAAAACTCCAGCAGAGCAACATCCACACTTGTCACACATCGCATCCACTTTACAAGCTTTTATACTGAAATACGCTTAATTATCTGCTCAAATATAGTTGTGAGGCATTCGGGGATCCCATTCCTGAACCTGCCCAGTAAAAATAAAATCTAACTGGCAACAAGTACATGGCAGAGCGCTCGGAGCTGCGGGCAGACTGTTCTGGCTACGCGGCAGCCAAAGGAAGAGCTTGGCAGCAGTGCGTCACTGCTCCTGCTCTTCCCTTCTTTACCTTTACAGAGTTTAGCACCCTTGGATTCACCAACACATAGTCACTCCTTCATCTTCTTTCTCAATATTTGACATTTGTGAAAATTTAGGATTTCCTTAGCTCTAGCTTGGAATTAACCTTGATGGTGGTCCTGCTTTAACCAGGGAGCGGGGAATTTTCTACTGGATGCCATCAGAGATTCTGCACATCCTGAATTATTCTCCAAAATGCCCTGCAGTGCCTATTTTAGCCTGGGCGAAGGCTAAAGAGCAACTGAACAGGTGGTTGTGTCCGCACACCTTGGGATCAGAGAAAGGTGGAATGGTACCAAGCAGCTGGAAGAGATAACCCATAAACCCAGCTCAGGTGTGGCCAGAAACCTTCCAGCTATTGTTTAACTCAAAACAGTGTACTCATCTCTGATACTTTCATGAAAAAACACTTTTGAGGGGGGGAAAAAAAAATGCATCAGGCTCTTAAAAAAAAGACACACTTTTTTACACAGTATTAAATCCTTAGAAACCAACTGATTTTTGTTCCAAGTTTTAAAAGGTAAATATTTAGACTTAAAACAGTAAGAGAGTTAGACCTCTATTTGGTATGCCAAGTTCAATAGCACCTTCAACCACTCTGATATTTTTTTTTCTCCAAAGGATTAGTTCTTTTAAAAACAGGTATCACAGTGCAGTTACTTGGAAGCTTAACAGGATTAGAGTTTTACACCTTACTCTCTAATACTGTAACTAGTATTAGGGACAAATTGCATGTTTTGACAAAGTATTCAATTTAATCATTCACTTTGATTTAAGCATTCTGAAATTTAAGTTTATTCTGCTTTTACTTTCTGGCTAAGAGCTTGATTTGGAAAAAAAAAAAAGCCAAAACAACATTTTTGGATAGACACTATTTGAAGGAATTAATCTTCACTGCAGTTCACTGGCAGCTCAGATTGCTTTACATTCAGTTGTAATCTAGTGTCCTAGATTACAATCTAGTACTTTTCACTCTCTTCTGAAGTTTTTTTTCCCCTCTGGATCTCAAAATCCCTGGGAGACAGCCGAATCAGGTTCTGGCCTGGAGCTCATTTTGTTCCCAGCTCTGAAATTAACTGCTCAATGATCCTGAACAAGTATGTCACTGCATTTGTCTGTGCCCCCCCTTCCTCTGCTGCTTGTTTACTCACATTGTCACCACTCTTCAAATTGTCTCTCGCTACATTTATACTGCACTCGCCATAATTATATACTGATCTCAAGAGGAGATAAGCTTGAGAGGAGAATGTCTTACTAAAGTGTTTTTAGTTCATTCAGCTATCAGTCTTTGTCCTCCCAATATCAAGTTCAATGTCACAACGGCCCTTACAGGGAAGGCTTTCCCTTCTTTATATTTGCAAATTGAATTCAATATTCTATTAGCTATGTGTACAGTCATCTTCTCTTGACACAATCAGTCATGTTCTATGCTAACAGCAAATTCAAGCTCATCAATTCACATTCAGAGTTGCAATGGAAACAGCATGTCTGCAGTGCAACTCACCTCCAACATGCAAGGTTCAAGTTGTCAGTCCTGCAGACGTGCAAGAGGTAAGATAAGATCTGGCATCCATCGTGATCTCTTACAGTCATGAAAACCTCATTTAAAAATCTTTAGGAGCTTGTGCTGCGATCTCATACCATGAGCCAGACACAAAGCAACAATTACATAAACTACCAAAACCAAAATGAGAAAGTATTTACCATGACAAAAAGCATATGGGCAGACAGAATAAACTGGGAAGTGTTGAGCAGTGTAATTCCTCCAGGAAGCTAATGCTAGACTGAAAGCATAAAGCCACAGCAAAAGGATCACTAATGAAAGGTCACTTCAGAGAGGTGGGATCTCCACTTTTGGAGACTGTCACACTTGACTGGATGTGGTCATAAACAACCTCATCTAACTGACCCTGCTTTTACCAGGAGTTTGTACTAGGTGGTCTCTGGGGGTCTCTTCCAACCCAAATTATCCTAACTATGGTGACATCTCACTATCGGAGAAATTTATACTTAGGTTTTCTCTATAGAAAGTGACACAGCCAAGAAAAGCCAACAGCAACTAGCACTAACCAGCCAATAAGCATTGCTGTGATAAAAAGCTGAAGAAACTCAAACAAGCCCATCTCCTACTCCACATCTGCACACACACACCTTCTACAATCTATTCAGCTGAACGTGGTTATGTGAACATCCTTCTTACCCACAAAAGAAATGTTAGAAGGCTTTTTGGGGATTGCTGTGACCACCAGCTTTATACAAAGTAGAATCCATTGTTTTCTGAGAACACTGTTTCTCTCTCCCGTATGTATATTTAAATTGACCAACAGCAAGCAAAAATGCCTTGGGTTTTGACCACCTACTGAAAAGCAGACCTCCTGAGACCTGAAGGCATCTGTCCAAATTTAACATTTGTAGCCATTAGAGTAGAGCTGTGACGGATTAGAAGTCAATCTGCAAATTCACGAGGATCAGATATAGATTAGAAAATGAGTGTTATCAAGTGACTAGTTTTAGCTACTATCACTGAACGCCTAAAAGTACATTCGTGGGCTCATTTTAAAATGATTACCAAACACTATCAGTCAATACTCTACAGTAATGTGAGCTCCTTTGTAAATGCCTACTATGTTTAAAAAGGAGTGGTTAGCAATGCTTACACAAAGCCAGGGTTTAAAATACTTTTGTACACATTAACTAGAAGTCTATTATCTGCAAAGCACAATCAAAGCCAATTAAAAGACTATTAAAGATGCCAAATTAATACAAACTATGAAGATGAAACTTCAAATAGCAATTACATGCTCTGGAAGTCAAATCTGATAACAAGCGATGAGTATTTACACCGTGCTTTCCACTCTTACGATATATCAGCTTGCAAACCAACACGTCCTTGGACTCTATTTGTAGGATAAAAACATTATATTGGGGGGGGGGGGGGGGGGGGGGAGCGAGAGAGAAGAGACATAGCTACAGCTTGTTGTTATATGCTTGGTGAAAGAGATGAAACCAGCACACTAACAACTCCAGGGGCAACGAGATTGCTGGGAATAAGAAAAGAATCAGATTCTTGGCCTTGGATCCTGAACTGGGCCTGGCAGCGTGTGTTTAAAACCACCTGCATCATTACGACCCTCACCACCACCTTCACTCCCTCAAAAATCCCTCACAAATGCCAGCACAGTCCTGCCCCAATCCCTTCCCAAACACCCCAAGGAAAGGCACGGTTACCCCCACGTCCCCCTGCAATCCCCCAAAGCCTCCAGAGCACTGCAGGAACCCCTCCACTCTTCCACTTCTCTCCAAACCTACCGCAAAAGCAAAGATGGTGTCAGCCCACAGAGAAAACCCCAGCTACCTCCACCGCAGATTCCACTGCTGCCCTTACACCCTTCCCTGGACAACTGACTAACGGTACGAAGACCACGTTTACGATTGCTCCAAGGCTGACATAATAACGCAGACCTAGGAAAGCTATTAGCCATGAGGCACTCGCATGCTTAAGTCTCCTCTCTCCTTTCTTCCCAGGTCCATTTTTAAGGGGTTCTGTATTTCATTCTTAAAGAGTAAACCTGGAAACCTGTTTTTGAGCTAAACAAAACAAACAGAAACTAAGTGAATAAAAACGCATGAAAATAAAGAACGGCTGGGACTATCCTGAGGCCACACACTACCGTAAATAATAATGTTTATTAATGCAAGCAATCTGACTGTGGTGCATGTTACTGTCGGGGTTTAATGTGATGAAACAAAAGCAGGTCTACTGCTTTCACTACTTCAAGTCATTCCAATTTCAGTTATGCTTCAAGGATAGCGTGATGTACACAGAGAAACGCGCACAGTGCGATAACCATCCTGGCAACCCCATTTTAACAATGTCTGCATCTGGTTCCTTGCCAGCATATTTTCCTACTTTATTTACAGATCAATTACATCAATATACCCCCACCATGGCTGAGAAACCAATTTAACTATAATAAAAACAGAAAACTAATATTAAAATGAAACCCAAATTGTACTTTCAGATGGGTACATCCAACTCCCACCGAATGTTAGAGTAACAATCAACTAGCACAATGAAGAAGTTACTAATACAATAATTATTGGTATGTACACGAGTGCCAGATGTTCCCCACGCTTGAGGTTGTGCGAAGTTCTGCATTTAAAATAAAAATCCAGCCTGTTCTGCATAAAAAACCAAAAAGACATATTCTTCTGTTCGCTATAGTATTGTGTCACCGGAATGCATATGAGAAGTTATAAGCATGCATTTCTACAGCCTGCCTGAAAGCACATCATCTTTAAGACAGTTCGTCAGATTCTCTCATTTGCCACTTAAAATTGAGTTTAGATTTCTCAACATGTGAAGCTCCGTGATGTCCATCGTAAAGGCCACCCAAGAAAGAGTCATACTTTTTCCTCTTACCCCATTACTTTCCATAACAGAGCTTTTCATCCAGAAGAGACTTGACTACATGAGAAGTTATTTTGCAACCCCCAACACTGGAAGTATATAAAGATCAGGGAAGCTGCGTTTAATCCCAAAGCAAGTATTGTAAAGCTCTGCATTTTCAGATGGTCAAACTGAAAAATCCAAAGTTTGTCAGCCTGTAATGAGAAATTAGCAAAGAGATAAAACCTCACTTCTGTCCTAGAGTGCTAGCAGCCAGGAGAGGGGAAAAAAAAAATAAAATAAATAGGAAAAAAAAGGTTATATGATTAATTCAAGACCATAGACTCAAAGATGTCTCAAAGCAGCCAATAACACTGAGGAATGCAGAGAAACCCGAGGCACCGGTGCAGTTTAACAGTCTCAACAGTTGGTAATGCTACAGATGTTTTCCCAACATGATCGTCCCTGTCAATCACACTAGTTCCAAGCTCTTAGTTTGCCTGATAACTCATCTCAAACTCCCATTTCCACACAACCTGTCCCATAAACTGAACAGGCACTTCCCTTCAAGATAAAAAAAAAAAAAAAAAAATCATTCCTTAGGCTACTGGGCAGATGACATCTGACAGAGGGGGAAAAAAAAAAAAAAAAGATATTGGCATTTCTGAACCACACCGGCTTGCTAACACATGGTCTTTTACAGTTCCTTCACGGTATTTATTCTCCTAAGGAAGAAAGCCTTTTGCCTGGTGCCTTAAGACGTGGGATCTTCCAGTTAATTGCCATTCAAGATTTACTGGACCCGAAATGAATTGATCCATGGAGTATGGCAGCATTTCCAATCTGGCCGTCAAGCTGCTCATCCCGGCCTTTAGAAACATTTGTGCTGTGACCTCATACAAACCATCTGCTATACATATGTACGCCTATGGAAGAATTCAACAAATCTAACGCTGAGAGAAGTGACCAAAGAGAGAGATTTCTCCCATTTTAGATATCAAGAGCATTAAGAAAAAAAAAAAGGACCAAATTAAACTTTTGATCATACTCAAGGCTGTTTGATCACAGCATTAAGAACAGTCACGTACTTTTGGGCATAAGTATGTGATTTTTAGGTGGTGTTTCTCTGTATATTTACAGCAGTAAAGTATAATAAAGCATAAGCACTATATGTCCATGTATATTGCTCTTATGTAGCTGACATTCAAACTCGAGTTTATTGTAATGAGTTCCATATTCCCTGCTAGGGGAATTCGTGGCCTTTTCACTCTGCCTCCTGGATCACTCTATTACTGTCGATAACTCACTCGTTAGGGTTCAACTTCTTATTTACAGCTCTGTATCGTACCCTCCCAGACATCTCCTGAGCTACAAAAACTGGAATCACAACATTCGCAGAGTGCTCTCTCTGTATCACGTTAGTTGCCTCCAGGTAGTCCAGAATTCACTCATCTTCCTCTAGCTGTCATACCTATAAATGCTCATCACATTCCACAACCAGGCTATTCCTAAACTAAAGAGCTTAGATTTTTTTATCTTGAAGGGATTAAGTAGAAAACTTTTCAGGTTTTGGTATCAAAAAAAAAAGTAAACATCGCCCACTGTTTGGATGCAACAGGTAGTACGATTATTTTAATCATGAAAGCTAAAAAAACATGGTACTTACCCTTTGACACCACCTATATCTTGTCCAAAGTGAGTACTAAAATATGGTACAACAGTAACACCTTCTGCCAGGGGCGAAAACAAAACTGTTTCAGGAAACGGACCTTTTCATTCCTCACGTGGGCCAATACACCAGACAAGCACTTGACCTAAAATTTGTCAAAGACCTTCACCAACAATTCATATAAAATGAAAACAGCCACTACCGGGCCA
The DNA here is from genome assembly GCF_011004875.1 of Balearica regulorum gibbericeps. Lineage (NCBI taxonomy): Eukaryota > Metazoa > Chordata > Aves > Gruiformes > Gruidae > Balearica > Balearica regulorum. Next base: position 32,707,690 of record NC_046191.1, on the reverse strand, counting down.
TAATTTAGCCCTATGGAGTAACAGTATTAAGCAGAACTCTGTGGGGGAGTGAGTAGAATTGCCATTTTCTCTGTTATTTGTTAAATTTTATGCAAAGTTTCTCACATGAAGCATGCTACTGTAGTTCTTAATGAAGTTCTTAAGCTCTTAATCAACCTTAGACTTCAGAATTAATAACCAACTGTGAAGGAGAAAAGCAAAAATGCCTTTCTAAAATCCTGCCTAAAATTCAATTCATTCAGTGCTGTATCAGATCCAAGTAGGAGGGATAAAGGATTGAAAACTTTTGGGAGCAAACAAAAGTAAATCTTCAACTCCAGAAAAATTTAATCTGTCACAACAGCTAAACATATACAAGTAGGCCAGGAATGATACACGTTGCCTTAGGATATTTTTAATCAGACTTATTTTTTAATTCCTCTTTAAAAGTCATTCTCTAGTAGCATGTTCATAGTGCACTGGACCTCACAGTCTGCAGTAAAAGACCACATTTACATGGATGTGACTGTATCAAAATACGACATACCTCGCTGCTGTGGAGCGTATCCCCTTGCCACAGGACTATGCTTCCAAACCAGTGCTTTTGTTTTTATAGCACTTTCTTACCCTCACGGCACTGCTGGTACATTTTTTGAGGCTAACCAATTTCTTGCCGACTCCCTGAAATAACAGGTGCCGAAAGCGAGAACTTACCACTCCAGTCAATACGGTTAAGTTAGATGATTTCAATACCCCTGCTGTTAGCTTTTTAGTTTGCCATATATTTTAATAGAAATCTTACGAACACACTTGCACTACAATTTAAATAATCTTTCTTGTCTCCACAAATGCTGTAACTAGTTCAGCAGCAAAGGTCAGGTCGCTAGAAAACTAGTCTTCTACTTTCAGTTTTCACATTGGGAATGCGGAGAAACTTAGTCTTTGACTGATGACTCTGCTGGTAGAAATGACTTCTATAGCTACAGTTACACCAAGGGGTGAAAAACAGCTGCAGGTTTCCCCCCACCTCCGACAGCTCAACCCACTTTTGGTGGCGATAACGAAACACACCGATTCAATTTCGCCTTCAGGAGTTTGCAGCTTTAATACAACACTGTGCTCACCCAGATTAAAAAAAACCCTCTTGCCAGAGGTATGTGTAGTCAAAGCTTTCACGTTCCTTCCGGACAGTTTTGGTGGTGTCTGGCACGGACAACATCCAAACTGGCACTCTCAACTGCCAACATGAGGATAACTTTAACAGGATCTTAATAAACAGGAGCTGCAGAACTGACACGTTGCTTCCATAGTTAATTTATCAGGGCACTCGTAGCTCCTGCTCCCCACGGTGGCTGTTCCAGCCTTCGGATGCCCCTCCTGAGCCTTCCGCAGAACAGCTCACTCCCCATCCAGTTGCTGAGACAGTGTGAAACTGCAGGCACACTGAAATGACCGCGCTAGACCCTGAACTGCAGTGCTTTAGGGGCCAGCACAGATCTGCCTCCACTTCCACTGGGAAACCAACACAGGTTTGTTATTTTTCACTTCACCAGCAGAAAAAAATTAAAGCCTGCTCATCAGCTCCTTGGACTACTCTTTTGGCTGCTTTGTTACAGTGCTACAGGATCCAAGATGCTTCTAGGCAAATTTTAAGAAACATCGCATATATACTGCCAAATATACTGTAATTTGGGTACTGCTCTCCCTGGGCAACCGGGATCACATCAAGTGAGCCACTTTGTTATCCTTCCCTTCAGCATACCTACTATCCATCACATTTCTTAATCTCAACGGCAGGAAGCAGTAGTATTCTAATGAGTTTATATTGTGGGGGAAATTCTGAGAATACTCGATCAAGAAATACACTTGATTTTCAGTTTTTCCAGAGCTATGTTAGATAGCCACAAAAATTTCTCACCCACTTACCCGTTATCATAGTGAAGCTAGCTGCAACCAATAGTGATATAATTTTCTTAATGAGAACAAAAGACAGCTTAGTTGTTAATAAACAGAAAATAAACTCCCCCACAACACTTGAGAGACAAAAAGAAAGACTCATCTGATGTATGATTGACTTAACAACTACAATAAATATATAGAAACAAAAATTGTTAATTTAGCAACCAGACAGCTTTCATCTAAAGCTGTGTGACAGCTAATAACAATTTGTGTTTTAAGGACTCTCCCTCAAATAAAACTGTACATTTAGTAAATACTACTGCAGGAGCACTACTTACACAGTTTAAACCCAGTAATCATCCAAAATAGTTTAATTTTATCCCCGAGTGGTAGAGTAAAGAATGGATTAGGTTTTTTAATTAGTTAGCAGAATACTACTGCTAATTCCCAGCTGTTCACAAGAGAGCTCCACGATCCAGAAGCAGTGGGAAGACAGACAGGGATAATTCCTAAAATATTTCTTCACTGCAACAAGTCTAAACAGCTCCAAAATACAGAACGCTGCTCATTCCTCAGAAAATCAAGAATTTAAGGTCAGCTTCAAAGGCCAGTTACTTTCACCAACAAGCAGAACCAAGTTTAGGCTCAACAATATCCCTTCTCCAATCTCTTTTCTCTCTGTTTGCATCATTATCAAACTGCTGATCTATTCAGTAAAAATAAGTAAAGGGTATTTAAGCAAGAAAAAAAAAGTGGAAGGAATCCTTTTACTCTAATACTTCTTTCACGCATGTCCTTTGAAGTGGTGCTTCAGCAACAGTAGATCCAATGCTTCTTTTCAGAAAAATACAACTGAGCAGTTGCAGACTTACATTGCATTTTTGAAGCTCCCTTTTCCCCACCCCTTTTCTTCCCCCCATTGCATTCTTTTTGTTAAGCAAGGGAAAGAGAAACATTTAAAGAAGCTGAAGAAATTCACATATCCCAACATCTATTTCACATATAAGAAGGATGGCTTTCCTATAGGTGCCAACCACATTTCCATTTCACAATAACACAGCCCTGAAAATGCCAGAATTCTGCTCTAATCACCCACGGTGCCCAGCCAAGTCTTTATACTCAGCATATTACCACGAATCACTCCTAAAAAACAAAGTGTCATTCATAAAGGCAGCTCCATGCAATTTATTACACTGGCACTTGCGTATTACCAAAACTCTTAAGACATGACAGGCAGTGCTTTTCTTGGCAACTGCAGCAGGGCTGGTGTTTCAAAGCTGTGACGCCAAAGGTCAAAATTTTAGCCATCGAAGAAGTTCAATTCCTCCCATGCAAAATCTGCATACCACCATTATTATGAAGCTGAATGCGGAAAATAAGGCATTTATTAAACACTGTAAATAACAATTCACAGGGTGAATAAGGTCTCAAGACATTCTAAACTTATTTAAGTATCATCACTGAAGTGCACCACAACAGAGTCGGATCCAGCCACAAAGCTTACTACCCACACTGCAGCTCACGCTAACATCTGTCCAGTAGAAATTCCGCCATCTCCAAACAACTGACAAAGCTAATCTTTCAAACAAGTATATCTTTTCATGCAAAATATACTGCTTATTGATATCCGCTACTTTCAAAGTGAGCGCCTCTATCTTGGCTGACAAGTTGAATGCCAGCTCTGAGCTTGACATGATGTATAAAAATGTCAAATTATCTCATTACAAAAGTTTTTAATGAAAACACAGATGAATAAAAATGAGAGTACCTCTGCAGGGAACTCCTATGACAAATCGAGTCTTTGTCACTGAATGACTGACATATTTGATTAAAGAATTTTCCCCAAGCAAAAATAATTTCACCCGCACATCAGTCACGTGTTTTCAAATGCAAGCGATTTCCTTTAATCCTTAAAAGTCTGCGTGCAACGCATAGTTATTACACAGAGCTATAGCCACATCCAAACAGGACTGAATTATGGTTTATCATACTGAAAATCATCTTTCTCTACTAGCTGTCCTCTGGATTTCTATGGAATTAGGCACTTGATCCAATTATTTTCCATAGAAGAGGGTCTGAAAAACAAAGAGCTTAACAAAAATCCCAGGAAGAATAACATTGCTCAGAGTGTTCAGTTCACATAAACACTGTGCCATGGGGTGGGTCCAAGGAAGGCAAACAATTTCTAAGAGCCAGCTACCACAGAGTATAAAAGTTGGCAAGAAACAGGTGCTAAATTCATATTGGGAGCAGTGAGAGCAAGCGTGAAGGAAGGACACACATCTACAGCTCCTGATAGAGTGTCTTTCTCCACCTGATGCCCTGTTGGAAGCGGTGACATTTTTACAAGAGCGATCAGGTCGTTCCCACTATCAGTTTATCAGCATCACGCCTTGCAAATACTCTTCAGCATGGAGGTGCACACGGGCTTTAAGAGAAACAAAAGACTGGGAATGCAGAGCAATAAATCACGTCAAATATTGTATTTTAAGCAGGGGCAATTTATAAAACCAACAATAACGGCTCGTGACTCTGTTAATCAGCTCTCCCTCCCCAAGTAAGGGATTTGGCAATGCCTTGCTCCCTGGGTTGATGGTACGGTGCGGGATTGTGATATGGAGCTGTGCATGGTGCCTCTCCCTGCAGCTTCCAGAGCATGTGTGTGCACAAACATATACACGCATACGTATACACACGTATGCTCCCGCACCTCCAGGCTTCGCGGCCACAGGCCGCGCCCCCGGGACCGGCTCAGGGCTTGCGGAGCAACCCGCGACCCTGCGGCAACCCCGAGGGCGCCACGCTGGGGGAAGCAGAAGGGCTCCGGGCACGTCCCACGGCCCCACCGCCGGCCCCGGCAGTGCCCACAGCGTGCGGGGCCGGCAGGCGGGGGACGAGCAGCCCCGGCCCGGCCGGGGCAGCCTGTCAAGGGGCTCGGAGCGAGCGGAGCCGCCTGACACCGGGGCCGGCAGCGCACCCACCTGCGCGGTGACTGCCCAGCCGGGGCCGGGGGAGCCTGACCACGGCTGCTCCCCGGACAGCCTGGAGGGAAACCCGCTGCGGGACGCCCCCACCCCGCCACAACAACCACCTCAGGGAGGCGCAGCCCCTCCTCCGCCTCCCCCGCACCAGGGTCGGGCACCGCTCCCAACACCAGACACCCCTCCGGGGTGCCCCGCCGCAGACAGCCGGCGGCTCCGCGCCCTCCCCTACCCCGCTAGGGGGAGAGACCCGGCGGTAGCAACCGCAGCCGCCCCAGCCACTGCCCTGCGCTCACCGCCCGCCGGGCTCCTGCCTCAGGCCGTCTCGCCTCACCGCGCCGCTCACTGCCGTCGCCCTCTCTCGCCGGCGACGAAGAAGCCGCAGCCCCAGCAGCACAATATGGCGAGCGGCAGCCTCCGCAATGGAGCTCGGGAAATAGAGGGGAGTTACATATTCATGGCCGGGGTTGGGCAGGGGGAGCACAGATGAGGCTGCTGAGACCGGGCCGCCTAGTGCCCTCCTCCCTCTCCTTCCCTACCGGGGCGCGGCGGCGGCCGGGGGCCGCTCGCTACTGTCCCCGCCTTCCCCACACCTCCGCTGCGGCCGCCCGGCCCCCAGCTCTTTCCCCCCCCCGCCTGTCAGCGCCAGCACCGCGCCCCCACTCCCCCCGCCGCCGGTCCCGGGCGATGCGGCACAGAACCCGGCAGGGCTGCCCACCACCACCCTCCTTTACCTCAGCCCGCGGCTCTCGTTATCCCGCGCCGCGGCCCCTCTCCATTAACGACCCACACCGGGGCTAAGCCCTCAAGCCAGCCGCAGCGCCTGCCCCGAGCCGGCGGGCCTGGAGCGGCGCCAGTCGCCGGGCGGGAAGGGATCGGGGGCGGGGGGGGAGGGAACACCGCACTGCCTGAGGTAAAGCTGCGGCGGGCGATCGGTGCGGTCTCGTATTTTCCGTTCATCGCCGACGAGGAGGGGCCGGGGGCGGCAGGGCTGAGCCTCCCGCAGCCCCGGTGCTGCCCGGGAGCTGGCGGGTTGGTGTGACCTCCGTGACGAGCAAGGCGGGCGGGATGGCGGCGGCGGTGTCCTGGCTCGGCGGCGGTGTCCTGGCTGAGGTCTGGGCTGTCCTCAAGCAGCTGCTTGTGTCTCATCGCCAGGTGCAGCGATGGAGTGCGGTTATTAAACTGTCTTTGGGCAAAAGCGGGTCCACCAGCCTCAGGACGCAGCAGGCCAAGCGCATGGGCTCCGCCTGGCCTTTGCTGGGCTTTTCTCCCTGAACGTGCCCTCTGAACTCCATGGCTCTTGACCGGTCTTGCTCTCAGACACCTTTCTGAAGAGAAGAACGTGCCCACCATTCGTAGGCCGTGAGGCGAAGCTGGACCCCCTGGCAGGATGGAACCGTGGGGCTGGGCAGCGCGGCACCGAGCCCAGCGTAAAGGCACCCTGCCATCCTCACGACCCTCAAACAAGGGGCAGAAACTGAAGTGAGACTCAGTGTGCCTCTATTCAAGGTACAAAAATGCACATTAGATGTTTTTTAGCGTCTCAAGTCCATTCTGCGGTCGTAACGTGAAATAAGCATTTGTTTTCTGGTGTCTGCATTTTAATGTTTGTTAAGATAGTTTTTATGAGCTTTGGGTCTTCAGTGGTGCCTTTATTGGTCTTGTCATTAGCTGTTTTATAGCAAAAGCAAAGCAGTATGCTTAGTGTAATTAAATCTGGTGCGAGTAAAAAATGAACAGAGATCACCTTGTGAGACGTAAATTTTAATTAATACTTCAGTCTCTAATGATGCAGCAACATCATTTAAGATTACTTGATATGGAGTATTTAAAACAATTTTTAAGTATCTTAAGTTTTCCTAGACTTTGACAGTTAATATTCTCATAATTGAATAGTAACAAAGTCCTGGTTTGGACTTTTTCCCTCTTTGTAAAGCTTCATGTATTTTTAAGAAATTCTAGCCTACGTCAGGTTACTCCTGGGTGTTCTAAGTAACTATTTTTATGTAGTAGCTTTCACTCCCCCACATTCCTTGTGACCTACACAGCAGCCTATATAATTAAATCCTCACCAGAACCTGATAAGGTAGTCAGCAATAACATCTCTGTTTTCTAAGTGTGATCAAATATCTCAGCTAAATCTCAGAGGGAGTCAACTGGGGACAGGATTTAACAGTCCTTTTTTGTTCCTGATTAGGTTTTTTTTTTTTTAAAGAATTGTTTTTCTTAACTGGGTTCTGTTGAGCTCTTTAAATGTTAAAGTTCAACGATAGTACAGAAAAAAATCAGAAAAAGAGATTCTGATAAGTTTCTCTCTTTAGAATGAAACTAGTCAGAATTAATGACTGGAATTTTCCTGATGTTTCAGCTGTTCGTTAGTGCCGAGGAAAGGACGATGTTGTCTGTCGAGCTATTGCTGTACCAGAAACTGTCCTTTGGTGAAAATTGCTTCACTTGTTAATTCTCCACAGTACTGTGCGGTGAGTGAAGTTGTTCCTGTGTTAATGTACCACTGTTAGTAAAATTTTTTTGAGATGAAAAAAGCTAAATGAATATTGGGTCGTCGATGTCACAAAAAGTAAGATTTGCAAAATGAAAGCACGCAGTTGTAAGGAAGGCAGATCTCCAAAGGCAGATGGAGCGCAAAGTGAGTTGGAATTATCTGGTAAAGTGCAAAACTGTACAATGGCATGTAAATTAACAGACTATAAACATTTTTAGGAACATTTTGCTCAGAGGAAGACAAAAAGAAATTCAACACAATCAGTTGTGCCAGTGATGTCCAACTCACCATAAGAATTTTTATTTGATTTTGGTTTATATTTCCTGTGTTTACCGTTCAACAGCAGCACCATAGATTTTCTCTGTAATATAGTGTTCTTTCTACTTTTAAGGGTGTAAAAAAAAAAAAAAAAAAAAAAAAGGCTACCAAATGCTTTTCAAGTGCAGGCTGTCAGTCTGCCAAGACATTAACATGAAGGTTTCCTTTTCAGGGGAAGAATGTGGTGCAGACGCACAGTTCTGCTCCGTGCTAGGTACCCTGCTCGGCGCAGGAGCCGGGACACTGCTGTCTCTGCAGGGAAAGCCCCGGGGCCAGCATCCTGGGTGGCACAAAACCAGGGACACGGCCAGGAGATCACGGGGGAGATGAGTCCCTTCTGCTCAGCACTCGTTAGATCACATCCAGATACTGTGTCCAGTTTTGGGCTCCTAGTAGGGAGCAAAGTGAGAGATGGCAATAAACTGAAACAAGAAAGGTTTGGGCTGAATCTAGGGAAAACCTGTTCCTCACGAGGACCCTTATGCAGCGGCACGGTTTGCCCGGAGAGTTGGTGCCATCTCCATTCCTGGTCTGACCCCAGAGCTGACCTGCTTTGAGCAGGAGGTTGGACAGGGGTCACCTCCAGCCCAAGTTATCCCATCATTTGCTGATTCTGGAGTCACAGTGCAGAGAAGAAAGCCTGGGATATGGATAAGACTGTATTTCAAACCTTTACGTCTGTGAGCATTTTTGTCCTTGGCAGCTTTCTCTGCAGCAGGTAGGAAAAACCACACAGCATGATAGCTGAAAAAGCTTTTGTCAGCTTGTGGTTTCCACTGTTCCTGGTGTAATGGAAAAATTTCTTCTGCTCCTTGCAGCAGCAAAATAATAGTAAAGAAAATTACTCCAGTCAACTGAGACATGCTGTTTCCATGTCCTCCTTCCAGGTAAAATATTTATTACCTGTTAAAGTGATTGAAGGTCACCCATTCACTGCCTTTTACAAACCACTATATAGAGAGAAGAAAAAAGGAAAATAAAGTACTCCCATTTTAAAAGTCTGGAGGCAGGGAACTGTAAATAATACACAAAAGGTGGGAGAAGGTAGGAGGAAATGTCAGTGTTGGTACATTACTCTGCTGTGGTACCTACGGTAAGGAAAGATGAGTGTATAAATAAATGATAGCAAGGGAAAAATAAATGGGCACTGGATTGGTAAGATGAGGTAAGGTAATTGGTGGTTGAGAGACTTGTCTGCCCAAACATTAGTAAAATACTCAATCCTTTCTCCCATGCTGGCTGCCTCTGTCAAACAGAGCAAGAGAGATTTCCAAGGAATTTGTGCAGGTTACAATGTATAGACAACCCAGCCTTCCTTAGGATCGGATCGGATACAAGCGAGGCAGGAAGAAAGGGCACTTGAGGTTGTTCTTCTGAATGAATGCTGGCTCCGAATTGATGATTTTGCTACAATTAAGACTTAGATTCTTTAAAAATAAAGCAGAAGCAAGCAAGCTGCATGATCTTTAATGAAAAATGTTCAATATTCTGAATGGGGAAGCAGGGAAGTTAAGATTGCTCAGCACAGATTGTATTGCGGCAGGTCACATTCTAGAAATTCAGAACACAAGAAAACCCTCTATATACTTGCATGTGATGCCGGTGTTTATTCCAGCTTCAACACTAAACTAAGATATCTTAACAAGAAACGTTTGCTGGACAATGGTATCTTGAACTGACAGTAGTAATTCAGAAATATTTAGTATTTTCCAGACAGTGTTTTCATAACACCATTAAACTGCATGGTTCTGAAAGTAATCATATCAGCAAAGTCAAAACAGAGGTCAAAACTAGCCAAGAACTTCAGGAGTAGCTGCAAGATAATATTATGTACTTCATAAAATGAAGCTTCAGGCAGTGATCAAAAGATTTTACCAATTTAAAAAATGAAAGATAGTTCAAAACAGCAAACTCCCAAATTACAGAAATGGCTATACCAATGAAAAAGTTAGTACATGAAATTCAGATTCTTAAACATTTCAGAAGGCAAAACCCCAAACCCACTTGGAATGAAAAAAATGTGCTTACAAAATTTATAGCCTTAGGGTTTGTGCTCAAAAATACACAGTGTTTTCAGAATATTTATACTTTGAGTAGACGTATCTCCTTAGTTTGTGAAATATCTTTAAGGCACATTAAGACATTTGATGAAACAACAAAGCTGGATAATTAGAGGTATCATTTGTAAAGACACGCTGAATTTGGACTTCTGGAGTGGGGTAGCATGCACTTAATGACTGGTATTAATTCTGAATTTGATATTTAAGGCTGTGTATTAGCAGGTGTAGAAATGCAGGGAGACAATGTAATTATTTAATCAGGCAATTAGCTTATTAAAAATATTTTCATTTGGTGGGAACTTTATGTTAAGCATTTCCTTTATCCCTTTAATGCGGTAAGAGAAGAGAATTAATTTCATTTATCTAAAACATATTGTGTAGCCACAATAAAAACAAAGGTAATAATTGTTTTTTCTTGCATGCGCTGCCAAAGAAAATCAGAACTGAATAGACAGAAGTGTTTATGTGCCCAAAGTAGTAACTTTCTGCAGCCATTCACGTACTTTAATATAGGTGTGACTTTACCGTTGCTAGTTTACCTTCTGGTGTAGATTCTTGCACATGAAGCCAGCTGTCTGGTCCTACTTTCTTGTCCTCTAAGCTGTACTTTCAGAGTACACTGAACTTTTTGGGCTTGAATTCACTAGTGATTTCATCTCTGATAACAGAATATTCTTCTTGTCCAGCTTACACACCAAACACCTGTGGTTTCCTTCTACTTGTTGGATGTTGTGTGTTATGACCTGTTCTGTGTAGCTAACGGATATTTAAAATGCAGGCTATGGAAGATAAATTGTTGAAGGATACCCTTCTATTCCCAGAAATCCAGGGCTGGGAGATAAAGACAAAAAAGCAGTAGTCACTTATAAGCAACTAGGAAAGCAATAAAATATTGCTCCTCTTGAATGCTAAATCAAACGAGTCTTCTAATTGAGAATATGCGTGGAAACAAAAACATGAAAGGAGACTCCATGCTCCGTGTAAGCGCTCTAAGACTTAACACTCCTAGCCTGGGAGTATTCTTCACTTTCCCACCGAGCATTTTTGTTCCCTTTTGAAGGAGATTAAAGTATGTGTGTGGCTGGCAAACTGTCACTGACCTGGTCTCGCCTTGTGCAATAAAGATTTTTAATCCTTTACTTTTCTTGAAGGACAAAGTCCTGCCATCCTGTAACACGCTTCCCACTAGTGTCATGGCTAGGGGCCACGGCTAGTTTGTGCTAGTGCAGTTATTGCTTGCAAAGGTGTGGATGACGAGCAGAGTCCAGAAGAAAAAATTCCCAAGGTGAATGAGAGAAGTGTGTGTTATCCCCCCAAAACCTACTTGTCCTACATGAATGTTCATAAGGAGGAATCAGGAACTCAAAAAGCAGCAGCAGTGTGAGAGTTTCTGAGTGATGGACAGAATAGTAGAAAAAGCCCCCTACAAGAAAGATAATTGTAGTGGGGATACAGGACTAGGAATTTCTGTACTCCCACTCTTTGACAGAATGATTCAGGCCCACTTTCTTTTCCAGTGTGTCAAATCACTACGTCTGAAATGCCCAGTGTGGGTTGGCAGCAAAGAGAAAGCACACAGCTAAAGCATCAGCGTTTGTTGGCATTCTAACACAGAAGTTCCCCCAAGATATTTAGGGATATTTATATCCCCCAAGTGATATATCCAGCCAGTTCTGGAGTGTGCCAGAATCTCTTCTGGGACTTGGAAATCCAAGCAAGTTTGTGTTTTGTGCTGTTGGTAACTTTTCAGAATTTAACCAAAAGCCATAATTTTGTTTTTCCTAATTATCTTTACTGTGTGATGAAGGGACTTGTTCAATTAAGCAGTTGTTTCAAAATAATTACAAATGAATCATTGCAAATCTGCTTTAAAGACTTGCCGTTTCTCTGTTAGATTTGCAAAGGATGACTTTTTGAAATGCTTTAGTAAAACAGAAGCTATTCTTGTGGTTACCTTTCTCTGCAAAAGGGGCAGTAAAGAGGACAGAATCCAAGTGAGGTGTCGAGCTGCATCTGTTTTTCCTTTTTTACTGTATTTATGTTTTGCATTATAACAAGTGGATCGAGAGGAAAGAAGCAAATTTTAGTTAGGTTTTTTTTTAACCCTCTTGTTTCCTCAAAATAGTGGAAGAAGTTTTGCACATACTTTCAGAAGGATCTAAGTAGTCTCAGGGCAAAGAGGGAATGCACAATGCTTCAGGTCCAGTGTCTAGCAGAAGTAATCTGAACAGAAATAGGGACACGATAAAACCATTTTTACAACTTCGTGATTCAGAAATGTGTTTGTAACGTCCTATCCTCTGCAGTAACGAAACAAGTGTGATGAACACCTACCCAATGTGGTTTCTCATAGGGGAAATTCTGTACGCAATATTTTGAAATATAGTTATTTTAAAAACTTGCACAACTATAAGCGTTGCAAAGACAATGTCAAAGTCCTTTGAAGCATGGAAGGTGGTAGCGTTTGGGGGAATAGCGCTACAGACTGAGACTAATCCTTATTAAAGCTGTCTCTTGCACTGATGAACTCTTCATTTGCGGTGAAAAAATTGTGCTGTGCTCTGGAAAACAAATTTAACAATCGCTGTTCTCCTCCTAGAGCTCCAGGCAATATCTTAGGTATGTGCCATGAGACAGCACGGCAGTAAGATTAGAGATGGGGCAATGTTGGGAGGTAGAAGCAAGACCCACACACAAACTCCCTGTGGGGTCCAAACCAGAAGCAGCAAACTTCACACTGAGTGTAGACAGAAACACTGAACTTGCCACGGAATGTTTCTATATTGTAGGCCTAACTCGTAGTTGGTTAATACAGCTTTTGATCTTTAATTAGGTGCGAGTTACAGCTTTTTCACAGCAGCTGCCTGGATGATATTTAAGGTAACTATCTGGTGCCCTCTTGCGGAGTTTTGCACATCAGACAATAGCAGAATGAAGTCTCTTCCTCCGTCTTCCTAGCATCCGCAAAGATCTCTTTAAAGGAGGGCACAAGTAAGTTTAGTCACATTTGTAATTATACCTATATGAAACATGCAATGAAATAAAGGGTTTTTTTTTCCTGCAATTATTAGTTCTGCAAATATAGAGTTTTTTCCTGCCAGTGAATAGCCAAACCAAGAGCACTTTTGCTGGAGTTACTGGAAGTTTATCCTTGCACTGAAAAGCATGCCAGAAGTAAATATGCATGAGGATGTCTTGGCCTGTTATGTTTATCTCTTCAAGGCCATTTAAAAAGTGATGAACAAAAGTATAATTTTAAATAGGCAGTCAAGGATAAGGACAGAGGCAAAAAAGAGGAGAGGGGGGAAAATATCCTGAAAAAAAAAAAATTCAGGATACAGTTTTATTCAAACCTGGCTTAAGCATCAGTTATAGCAAATGTATGACTCCTCCTTCCCTCTTTTTATACCTCATTTGAAAGGATTTCTCGTAGCACAGACTTATCTTGTTTTGTAGCTGGTCAAAGCATGTGATCCCCATATGACTGTATTGTCAAGTGTGGGCTAGTTTCTGTAAGCAGAGGAGCTCAACAGATGATTGTGCCGGACTTTTCAGAGGCTGGTTACATTTTGCAAGACTATCTCTGAACTATGTTTTTCCAATATAACTCAAAAGGTTTTGTTTTCACTCATCTGTTTTTTCCATTATTTGAAGTTGAGCAGTGACCTCAAGAAATTGTGAAAAATAGGTGTATGCCAGCTGCGTTCTTATTGCAAGTCAGCATGTGACTCACCAAAGCAATTTTGCCCACTTCATAACACCGCTCTTTTCTCATAAACGTCATAAGTTGTTTAACTCAAAGACAGTCCTGCTGCTATAGTATGGACAGCCCTTGGATTTGGGGCACATAGATCTAAGCTCTATTTTATTTATATTATATTGCACACACTCACATTTCAGCCCAACATATTAAGTAGGATTTTGCAGTTTCTTTGCAAGGAGACACAGCTCGATTTCCACTTGTACTACAGACTGCCTGTGTGAACCTATGTTTGGAATCAGCTCCCATGCCTGACCACAAAGATAACGATTGTCAGATAATCGTCTAAACAGCCTTTTGAATTAGGGATCTGTAATGGACTTTGGTAGGAGCTGGGACAGACCTTACGTTCTTCTTCTAAAGAAGAAACAGTTTCTCTTTTTGGGTTCCCCCTCCACTCTTCTTTCATTATTTTCAGACAAAGAGATGGAAGTGAGATCTTGGCTGTACGTTGTTACTTGTTTTTAAAGTCTGTGGTTCTGCTGTTTGGAAAATTTGTGTCTTCCAAATCACCAGCAAGAACATAGTTTAGAGAAAAATAGCCTACCCCTATTCTCTACAGCCTCAAACATCTGGTTCAAATTTGCAGTAAGAGGAGAAACGAGATGCGTAATACAGGTTTATGAACACAGCAGATATGCATGTCCGTACGTACGCATGCATGCACGCTGGATGCAGAAGACTTAAACCTTTTTGGATTCAGTTAAATGAGGCATAAGGCTGGTGAGAAGTACGTAAGTATTTGTTATAATAGTTTCCTCGTCTCTGGTAAAGAGCCTGCGTTTATGAAGCTCACCCGGCTTCTCAATACAGTCTGCTAATGCGGAGAGCCTCGTTGCTGAATGTCTTCACAGTAAGACAAGAAAGGCAGTTCAGCATTTGTTCTTGCATTGTTCTTTTTCCCTCGGATGAAATCTGTCAGAATGTGGATTCAGAAGTTAGCTGCCTGGAAGTGAAATCCTATAGAATTGGGGTCTATGATAAAAGTTGTCAGAATTTATTATTATCTTTAGAACAAGCAGTGGAAAGGCTACAACCTATTTAAGGCAAAGAGGGGAAAATGGAAGGAGCCAATCCTTACAGACAAAGAAACTGATGAGTAGTAATGCACAGTCATTTTAAACTTCTGACAGATCATTCCCCCCAATATTTGTATTGTGTAGTTAAAAAATGGCAGTATTAGTGCCTCCTTAAAATTATTCTGCTTCCATTAACCTCTTCATGGTTAGTTGATTGGAAAGAATGATAATGTGCCTCAAGTTCCCTGTCATTATGAATTGATTTTTCTATATTTATTATGGCAACGTATATGAGCAAGTGTGATCAAAACAGATTACTTACATTACACAGCAGTGTGGTCTGTTGGGGCAGCACATTTACAAAGCATTCAAAAGTTGTTTCAGAGAGCTGACAGATTACTACAATGTTTATCATTGTTAGGGTCTCAGTGGGAGTCTGGTTTAATCTAATTAACATAACAGTGGGAACACGATGACAGTAAAAATTAGAAGCACTAAAGAACTCTTCTATTATGTAGCCAGTGTGACTGACTGGAAAAGAGAGGCAGTGCAATGAACGCAGAACAGGAGAATGCTTGAGGGTGACTAATAGGTCAAAGAAACTTTTTTTTTGGTACTCATACCATTAAGCTGGGATTTTTTTCCGCACAATGTGCTCTAAGCACCTACTTCAGATATTCTGAATTGCCCTCTCTGTGCTTAGGTGGCTCTGAATTGACTAAGCTAGCGAGATAGCTTTGCTCCACTGAATCATACCTAAGAGAGAGCTAAAGCTGAAATTCCAGATTTCTGCCCGGGTCCAAAATTGTAAAAGTAAGCTACAATACAATTTGAAGTTGAGCTTAGAAAGCTAAGGAAGAGAAATTGCAGAAGGTATGATTTGACAGATTTAATCAGAAAAAACCCCTCTGTAAATTCTTAAAAACAGATCTTCATTACTTTTGGGTTTGTTGCTGTTTTGGTTTTGGTTTTTTGTTTTGTTTGTTTGGTTTTTTTAAACCGTTTAAATTACAACTTTGGAATAAAAAAATGAGAAGGAAGGAAGGAAAGAAAAAAATAGAATGTAGTGATTCTCTTCAGGTAGTGATTCCATTGTTTCTACATAATTAAGATGCATATATCATACCTACTTTCAAAAAGAACATGAGTCGCTTTCAAAACTACATTTTCTCAAAGGTCAAAGCTAAAGATTTTGAAACACCTTGAAGTTAATGGAAGCAGGTGGGAGAAAGTCAACATCTTTTTTTTTTTTTTCCATGAGCCACAAAAATCAGGTTTTTTGGTAATAATTAGGCAACAATAGAGAACAATTCCTTAAGAAAAGTTAAAACAAGCCTACTTCAAACCCTGGAAACAATTTAAAGAATACTGTTTGAAAGGAGTTCCAGGCATCACTAGTAATAAGCTAAGTGGTAGCGGGAGGAAACTGTTAACAGATACCAAAATTTTTACTACCATAAAAGAGGAGGCATTCTTGGAAGCTTTGTTACATTCTCTTGTATTCTTTACAGAACTGCCTACCGTGTTTCAGGAACAGGTATGCTGAAGTAAACCATACAGTAGACGGTTTCAATTCATGAAACTTTGTGGGTTCCTTTTCCTACTACTTTCAGTGGTTTCTTTTGCAGAAGTCCAGTGGGTTGGTGTGTACCAGGAGGAGGGGGGGAGGTACGACCTAAATCCACAATGCAAGTATAGAAATAGCTTTCACAAACTTCCAGGCTTAGCATATGTCCTGGTCCTAAACGCTTACCTCCAGCAGGAACAGTTGGAGCCACACTATCTTATTCACCTAGGAGATGTAACATCACATCATAGTTTAGTCACACAGACAAAAATTACAGGTGCATTTTTAGGAGGCTTCATTCTGTCCCTCAGCACTAGTCCGGGAAATCCACAGAAAAAAAATATCTGAGTCTAAAGAAGTCAGTGATACAGAGTTCTTGGACAATGAAACTATAGAGTACACACTTGTTCCACAAAGCAGCTGAAAGCAAGTTTTTAATGTACTTTCTTGTGAAATAATTTACAGTAGTATTGTGTAGCCATTGATCAGAGAATAATACAGGCCACCCTGCAGAAAGATTTTTCAAAGGCACCTACAGAGAATGAATGGCCGGTATCTATGAATTTTTACTGAAAACAGGCATCTACTACTCATCCCTAACCTATAAGTAAAAAGCCTTCTAAAATGTGTAGATCAAATACAGTAAACATTGCAGCAGAGCAGTAGCCAAAAGTCAAAGCTTTCTCTGTATTGTTCTCGAAGACATAATTTCTCTTCATAGTTTCTTGCAGCTTTTTGATGATAAACTAGGAAAATACGATAAAGAGAAGTCTTGGAACGCTGAGTGGGGATGGGGAAGCAGTGTGAACAACTTGACAGAGTGTGAAAAAGACAACAGGGAGGAAGGAAACAAGAGAAAGTGGTTTGGCAATCAGCCCGTGACAGGAGGATGTAGAAATGTGGTGATTAAGTGCTAGCCCCATATTGTTTCTTCTTGTATGAATTCTTAAACTCCTCAGGGTTTGCGCCCCATTCCTTGCCTTCTGTGGGAGTCAGGACCATAGATTTTCATCTCCAGATAAAGAGGTGGGTTCATTCTCTTGCACACCAGGGGAAGAGGACCCATATGTGGAGTAAATTTTCTATCAATCAGAGCTGCTGTTTCAGATTGTTATAATCTCTGCTGGATGATCTGAGAACCCTGCCATCAGCAGACAGAGGTCAAGTCACACCTCTGAACTTCCTCTGCTGCAGATACAATGGGCCTTCTGTGCAAAACACTTAGATTTGGAAGGGAGACACAAAATCTGTCTGCTTTTTCTTGGCTCTACTGAGTGCAGGGACAATTGCTGCTACGTAGTTATTGCTACCTTCCTACAGAGATGGAGTAGCAAGAAGGCTGAAGGTGGTATGATGGTGGTGAGGAGGCAGTAAGGCTCAGATCAGTTTGCTTCAACTTCAGCTGAACTCTATGAGGGAGTAGGTAGAAGAGGTAGAAAGATTACATTGAGGAGGTAAAGACACTGATACCCGTTCAGTGCATTTTGTGGCAAGGGTGTTATTGTCAATAAACCAGAGACAACCTGCAGAGAGCTGGATCATGGAAGTTGAGGATGCTAGGAATCATTTTGCTCCATAAAGAAAACTAATTGCCTGTTAAGTCTTCATGAGTGGCTACAACCTAGGTATCTGAAAAAGAGGGAGGTAAGGCTTGCTGGGTACTGAAAGGCCTTAGCAGAGGAGGAGTATGTTGTGGGAGATTCCCTCTGTAACCAGAACAGCCTACACAAGTAAACGTGCAGGAGAGGGCGCCAGATAGCAAGGAGTAGCTTTGGGTGTGGTAACATCTTCATAAAATAGGAAGAGAACAGCTAGTTTAAAGTTTTGGTTGAGGTTATATTTTGCATAACCTCAGGGAGTTAGAGTGGGCAACTGAGCGTCCATGATTTTGGTAGCTAGTGCATTCAACATTCATTGCGACTCTCAGGATATACGAACATCAACCAAAAATCTGATTCCTGTTGTTCATGTCAGCAACTCCAGCCTTTCATCAGTTAGAAGTATAATCTTTGTCACTCCTTTATAATTAGATGTGTGACAGCAAACTCAGTAGGAACTGTATAGTTTCCTTTATTTTTATTGTGTCATACTAGTACTTCAATTACAGCCATGCGAGACCAGTCTGTACAGTGAACTAGTTCCTTGTTAAACTAGTAAGTTCACTTATGAAGACTCTAAATTGATACAGTTAGTGTTGGCTTTCTGTGCTCCCAGACTATTGAATTAGGCAACATGGGACTAGGCTCCAACTTCATCTCTTTATTTTCAGGGCTGTAGCAATACAAGGTGCTTGCGCTTTGCAGACAGCAGAAACATTCAGGAAGCGGAACTGGGGCACGGTCAGACAGGGACTACCAACTCCTTTTCCAACGGCAAATCCAGCATTTACGTCAACTGCACTAAGTGGCAGCTACTAACACCCATCCTATCCTCAAACAGAGCGTGCTTCCTAGAAACATCTTGAAGCTTGGTGGACTTTTACAGCCCTTCACTTGATGCAAAACTTTGACTGGGCTATCTTTAAATTCACGTAATTCAAATGTCAATCCTATCTCACTGCTGTGACAACCTATTGGCAAGAAGACCTCTGTGCACCACCAGCGAAAATCTTCATAACTCATACGCACCCTAATAGCTGCAATTACAGTTCTGCCAAGCTCATGCAGCACTTTTCCTCACCGTCCCTTGCAGATACAGCTAAACACAGCAGACAGAGCTATTGTTTGTGCAACTCATTCTAGTGCTGTCATGGATGGTCACCAGAGTTAAGGCTGGTACTTCATGTACTTCATCTACGCGAACTTCAGGTTGTTCTTCCTTGTTTTCAGAAGATTTTCATTTTGCACAAGGCAAAACTCTGGCTCAAGATATCACTGAGCACCCACACAATCTTTATTTGTCGTTTATTGTTTTTCTCCATGGACTAACAATGAAACCAATCCCTTCAGCTGAGAGCCAGGAGTCAAGTGGCTAGCAGCGATAAAGAGAAGGAAGGAGGAGCAAGTGAGAGTTTGACCTCACAACCTTTGTTTAGATTGCTGGTTCTTTTTAGTATTTCCTCTTGTTATTCTTTCAAGTATTTGGGGAAAGAGAAGGGAACTGTAGCCAAACCATTATGCGTGCTTATTCTGTAATGTAAACATTTTTATCGTCTCTTTTTTGGGGGGCAGTTGTTTAAATAGCTATAGAAATATACCAGAGAAATGGAGACTAGAGTCTAAAATTTTGCAAGATTTTATTCTGGGCAGTGCACCAAGTAACAGGTAATTGTTGGCAGGACTACAAGGTTAGTTTTGCATACTGCTTTCAGTCTTCAGTGGTGATGTATGCGCACAAAATGAGGGTTGAATACAGCCCTTCAGGCAGCGGCTGGGACCTTTGCAGCTCAATTATACTATGTAGGCAAAGTCCTTGAAAAACTTCATTTTAAAATGGGGTGGGTGGCTGTTGTAGAACATTAATCCCCTTGATTTCCACCTCTTGCCCACTTCTGTGTTCCTCGGTTCTCTGGTACTTGACAGAATACTTAAAGACCACCCAATTCTGTCCAGTACTTACGCAGGCTGTACAAAGGGGAGTGGAAGACACGGACAAAAGCTAGCCTTCAGGTAGTTCAATTACTAAATATCCAGCATGACATCAGAAATAAAACAAGGCCACTGCTGTTTCTTCTGTTGGTTATTTAGAGAGGCAAGCACTAATTTGCGTCTCTGAACACATCAAGAGACAATGCATTAAGGCTAATACAAACAAGTCCCTTCAAGGAGAAATTCTGTCTGGATGTAAGTAAAAAATTGTCACTGTGAGAACAATTAAACATTGGAATAGGCTGCCAGGGAAGTGGTAGAATTTCGCTCACTGGAAATATTCAAGACTTGGCTTGGCAGAGCCCTGGAAAACCTAACTCGATGGCCCTGCCTCCAGCAGAAGGTTGGGCCAGATGGTCTCCAGAAGTCCCTTCCAACCTAGATTTTTCTGTGATCTATGATAATACTTCTAATCATCATGTTTCAAAGTTGGGATAGCAGAAGAATGTTGTTATTTTCTCTCATGTCAGGCAAATGAGGATTCCAGTGCCTACGGACATACTATCTTTATTATGAAATAGAAAAGGAAGGAAAAGCAATAGTTGCATTTCACTTACAAACATTATTGCAACCGACTGTGGTCAAAAGCAATCTGGTAAAGTTGAACTGCATAGATAACCAGGAGAATATAGCTTTCTGCTAAACATCATCAAAAAAAGTAATAAAATGATCTTTTTTTTTTTCTGCAGAGGGCTGCTTTAATGCAGTAAATGTGCCACTATGTTCAATACAGTACAGCAAAACAGCTGGACTTGCAATGATGGATGTGTATATGAAAGCAAGCAATTTTTTTTAATGACTATTATGCCTTCCTATAAAAGCCAAATAAACACTGCATTTAAATTGCTTTGAAAAACCCCAGACTTACTAGTGATTTGATAGAGTTTATCAATTCTAAGTAGTTCGCTATTATATAAAAACGCTCAACTGAAAGCAAAAGGAGATATCGAACACTTTCTAATGTCTACAGATTGAGACTGTATTTTGCACTGCTTCTACAGGAAACCAGGGTGTTTGGTGTTACACGAAGTGGTGTTAGCCATTTTAAGAGACGTAACAGACACTGCTAGCTTGGCCAGGTACTTGTCACGTGTATATGAGTTGCACAACAATAGTGCAGGCGTTTACTTTTCTCTTAACGTTTTGGGGGGTTTTTTTTGCATTAATTAACATAGAAGAATATATAATAAAGGAAAGCTAATACAACCCACTTTGTTGTAGATGCACATATATAAGTTTCACAAGATACAGCAACTGCTGTAAAGATGCTAGCTAGAGAGAACTCAAGCCAGGTAACAAGCTAAAAAAGCAGATTACTTGTTACCCACATTAACTAAAAGAGCAACACAGTACGCATAAGAAAATCAGTGCAGAGGTAAGTAATATACCAGTTAATTACATTTGCTTTCCTAAAGGACAATGAAAAAATTTGTGTCCAGAAATTAATTGCTAAGATTCTTGCTTCCTGCTTCACCGTAAGATGCTCGTTACAAGTTATATACCCGTCAGCATTACTGTGGCAGATCCTGCGCCATTAACAAACATGTCACGACGCAGCATGTGCTGGGATGGGGGAACTGTCCCCTGGACCTGCTGGTGCAGTGAAGTAGGTGATATTCTTCTCTTGTCTGGCCAGATTCTTGTGTGACTGCAGATGAGCTGGAGAGGAGCACGAGGCTAACAGGATTACGAGGATCAGCGAGTACCTCACCCACTGACACAATTAGTACATTGTGTCCTTTGTTGTGAAGGCTTACCACTGCGTGGTTTTCCCATGCCAGAAGCCAGGCTTGGATGGATGGACTTACGAGAAAGCATACACTCTGAGCATCTAAACTTTATGAACAGAAAAACTTGTAAACATTTTGGGATCTATTTACTGTAGTTAAAAACCTAGAAGTGCTAAGGTTTTTATAAAACTATCTAGAAAGAAAACAAAGCAGACAAATCACTTCTGAGAGAGAGGGGGTAAAAATCAAAAATCCAAATTATTCAGCTCTCCTTTGTCTATCAGCGATGCTTTTGAACTCTTGCAGGCCATTCAGTGTGCAAGATGGTTTAGCAAATCCCATTTCAGTTACCACATATGCCTTCTTGGATAGGCTCCCGACGAGAAGCTTCTCCACGGAAAATGGAGACTTGGAACAGGAAGGCTGTGTTTAAACCCTGTGCTTAGTCTTAATGAATATACTCGGAATAAAAAGCAACCAAAACCATCTGTGGCCAGAAGAAGCAAATCCAGATGTCATGAGGATTTAGTCCTCTCCTTCGTTAATCATGTCTGCAGGATCATTCAGCTTCTGCTGCATACGCCTGCTGTACTTTTGAAGGGTAGTTAATAATACATAAACATCAGCTCACCTGGGAAGAAAGTTGCGGTCACATCTTTGTTAGTCAAATGGAAACAGAATTTCTTACTCCTCTAAGTAGAGTCACACTACAATTTACTTAATTAAGAAGAAAAAATGACAGGTCTGATTTCTAGCTTTTGATGTCTTGCCTCACTAAAGTCTGTTCAAAGACAGTGGGATGCCTTGAGCCTTCCTCTGTTACCTGAGCTGAAAGCCTTTAACGCTGCCTCCTGCAAATCCCACCCTATAACCTCATTTCCACCACTTATGAAGGTTTTTCTTTTTGTCTTCCCAAGCAGGTGTGGCTGCCCATCTGAGGCAGTAAAGAATCCACTGGATTGCCAAACAGACAGATCTTTATCCTGGATTTTCTGCTGAGATCAACAGATTGAGCTGTGCCTTCTCATTTCCTCGTCTATAGCTGTGTGCGCACTAGGCAGTGGAAAGCGCAGTCAGCTGTGGGTTTATTTACTGGTTTCTATAGGCCACCTCTATTTCAAGGTGAGGGAACAAATCAATGCATCTTGTTTGACAATGAGGAAACTTTTGCTTCAACAATTCATTTGCAAAGGCCTGTACGTTAGCTGCTTTGACAAGAATGCCCTAACTAATTAAAATACAGCAGGAATGATCACCTCTAGCTGTGTCGTTTAACAGATTTCATAACCTAGTAACTAAGCAGAGAAGGAAGTGGTGTTTGAATTTACTAAATATGTGTATTTAGTAAACAAGAAAAGTTCAACACATACAATTTATTTTGATTTACATATATACAAAACCCTGTAATTACTTTGCCGCTGGGACAGACAAATGGAGTATGCAACAGCTGGAGGCAATTCTCAGCTCTCAGATTCCTTAATTTATAGGAAATAAAATCAAGAATCACATCTTAAAGATTCTGAATTTCACATCCCTATTCAGAGTCTTACTCCCACATCATGTCCTAACAATCAGTTTTCTCCTTACCGATGCCCATCTGTATTAGGTTTAGTTTCCCATTCTTCTGGATCCAGCATTGCCCCTCCAACCTTCCAACAGCAGACTCCAGCTTTGAAGAGTCGCAAGGCTGGCAGCAAAAGAACGAGCTTAAACAAGTGTTCTTGTTAGGTTCTTGACACGGCAGGTGACAGGGCCAACAGCACTCCTGCAGTAAAAACAGGGAGGGAAGGAGAAAAAAAAGTTAAGGGAAGGCAAAGTCTCTTGTTCTTGTGAGGTTACTGGTTTCAGAGGATTTTTCTACTTAAGTACTCATGGTGTGCAGACTGTTTTTCCTTCTCCAGAGCTGCTGTCTAGAGCTGTACTTGAGAGAATCTGTTTATTTGTAATAAATCAATTTTAGAATCTGTTTTTTAAAAAGCAGCTTTGACATCCAAGTTGGTAATATGCCCTAAGTACTACGAGCTTGTGTATTTGGTTATAAAGAGTATTACTTGCTCAGAATATGTTTACAAGTTTTTGTTTGTACTCCGTGTGAACTGGGAACCTAAGACGCGCTGAGGGACCCTTATGGATAGGGCAGAAAAGAACATACCTTGAGTGTATACCATTAGCGGTGTGCCGTTCTCCTAATTTCTGAGAAGCAGTTCTATGTAGGCAGTGTTCTTACGTTTTGCTTACCTAGTGTCTTTAAGGCCCAGCTGCTTAAATCCTCACGAATCTCAGGTGTCAAGAGATACAAGCTTCTAGCCCTCATTTACAGCAGAGCTTTCATGACCCCACCTCACTCTTTGACAGCTAAGAAAAAAGAGCTTTTACCTCAAGTTTTCTACCTTTCCACTAAAAAAGTATTTATTTTTGAGGAGCAAGATGTGTGCTATTTGGATACTGAGGATGGAAATTCTAGATTTGTAGGAATGCTAACGTCTGGCTGAGCCTCACCATGGGCTAGGTATGTATATATTTACTAAATGCGAGTGGAGAGCTACTGAATTAATGCATTGTGAGAAGGTTTCATTGCTGAAGAGTTTCGAAAATCTCTCAGATTATGGATCAGATTCAGTTCTTGGACAAAATCGACATTTATGAACAATTTGCAACCAAGCAGGGTGAAATGATGAAAGTTATTTAGAATTTGGTATTTTCTGAGCACTCATATTCAATGGGTACTCAAACGAATGTTGTTTACGTGTTGAATGGGAAGAAATAAGGCCTGAGGAAGGGAGGCAGCAAAGCCTACTCCTGGAGTAGGTTGTGCACTTAGTAGCCTTGTTACGTGTTGTCCTG
The DNA here is from genome assembly GCF_011004875.1 of Balearica regulorum gibbericeps. Taxonomy (NCBI): domain Eukaryota; kingdom Metazoa; phylum Chordata; class Aves; order Gruiformes; family Gruidae; genus Balearica; species Balearica regulorum. Next base: position 32,683,443 of record NC_046191.1, on the reverse strand, counting down.
CACCACCTTTTACACCATGTCCTTTCACAGAACTACTGAAACAGAGAGATACAAATTATGTAATTTTACCACCAAGATACCATCTGCTATTGAATATACCTTTGCCTTGCCATTCCTCCTTCATGAGTAGTTCAGACTGTCATCCAAACTTCAGCTGTCTCCACATCATGCATTTCCCTTTCATCTTGATATAAAAAATATTTTTTTTACAGTCAGAACAATCATTCACTGCAACAGCCTCGCCAAGGATGTGGTGTATCTGGAGGTTTTCAAGACACAAGTGGACAATGCGCTAGATAATCTCTTCTCGGCTCCTTTTCCCATGAAGGGTTGGACCAGATGATCTTTCGAGGTCTCTTCCAACTTGGGCTGTTCCATGATTCTGTGACTAAGGATCTATTAAAATCCACTCCTCTGTCTGTGGGTTTTCAGTGCTTCTTGCTGGTCTCTCAGAATTAGGGTAGTAGCTAAAACACAACCAACTCTAACTTTTTTTAAGGCTATTTTATTAAAATACTATTTTTGGCTCTCCAGCCGGAACAGTTGTGATTCCCTTAGAGTATCTTCCCCAGCTAGATTTGAAGACCTTCTTCTAACCTTTTGAAAATAACTCATAACGTTTTTCTGTGTTACGTAGATGGAAGGGATTCAGAATATATTTCAACCAACAGCCTGTCCCGAGTAAAGGGCTTGTTTTATCTTCTGACATGTCTTCCCAATACGACTTTCTGCAACCTGGTTTTGGCCTTCAGACAATAATTAACAGTTTCCTGTAGCAACAGATAATTATTATTTATTTGTGATGGTTTTATTACATTTACAGCTGTCTTCGTCAACAGCACTTTGTTATCCTGCTTACAGAAGTCAGCGGTCCTAAAATGGCTACTTTCCCTTGGAGAAATCTTAGAAGGTAGTTTTGGATAATTACTTTTCTCTCCCAATGGATTTCATACACATTTCACTTAAATGCTTCTGGTTGATAACAAACTGTTTCTGAGCCAGCCAAGAAGGTGGGAGAGTATACGGAGGATGAACCCTGCGGTTCCCTCTAAAGCAAAAGGCGCAGTTAAGTGCTGTTACGCAGCATGCCAAAGCACCTTGTTCCTTGGCACGGCTTATTTACAATTAGATAGGCGTTGGTACACAGGAGAAGTGCCGACAACAAGTGGCAAAGATTTTATCGGTCCCTGTGATGACACATCTGCAGTTTGTCAGCCCCGTGGTCGCGTTGAGGACGGTGTGCTTGACTACCAACCGCTGGGAGTTTATTACGATGGTACGCCCGTTTGCGTCGAGAATGGATCTCGTTGTCATGGCTATGTCTGTGGCACATCGGGGTTACGTTACACTTCCCCACACAGGGAGATAATAAAGAAGTGATTGTGGAGACAACCCCCTTCTCCTCCCAAAATAGAGGCAGAGGCTGATACAAAATAAGGCAGCGTAGTATCTGTGCACTGCGCTTTTTGGGTATGAGAGCTCCCAGTACGTTCACTGGCTGCCTCATGCGTCCAGACCACGAGTGAAGCTTGGATTCTGGTGTTGTAAGAACCCATCTCTCTCCTGACATCAGGCTGCCACAAGTGAACTCACAGAGGCAGCGGAGACAGATCTTCATCCCTTTGGTGGGGAAGAGGTGCTTCTCCTGGTCCTCTTCTCTCACGAGGTCACTTCCTCTGTGGGATGGAATTGCTCCATCATGTTGCCCTTTAGGATATAATACAAAACAGGCATTTAGAGAAGGAACTCTTTGGGAGATTAAAGGAAAAAAATCCTCAAAGATCAGGATGTCATAGGAGAAAAAGTGGGGAAAGGCTCGTTTTGCCTCCGGTGATATTTTTGTATTGATAGTATTATTTTATCATTGATAGTGCAGTGCGGGTATGTTACATCAGACTAAAATCTAACATGGGCAATTTCTTGTCTTAGAGAAGGATGGTTTTGTTATTAAGCTGTATAGCGAGAGGATCATTTATATCTGTTCCTGACTTTGCTTACACTTCTCATAGTATCTTTTTAAGACGCTTAAGATACAAACTTTGCCATTAAAACACAGCATTTCCCTATCTTAAAAGGAAAATGATGGTCTTTAATTAGCTAGCATTTGTGAAAGGCTTGGGGATCTTGGGGATCAGGTATTACCAAAGTATAAAATGTTCTAATTAAAAAACCTATTCAGTTCTCATTTTGTTTTTACCCTAGCTGTAATTAGACAGGGAGGTTTCCCATTCAGTATGCACACTGACATCTGCTCTTGGGTATAAAGCTTCTGGGATTTGGCATATTTTCATCTGCTAAATGACGAGACAGAATAGCAATCCAGTTTACAGCTCATGAATTTTCCATAGTTTATCTCTCCAGACTCCTGGAGCTGACTTGCATATTACATGTGACCGTACATTATGAAAAGCTGCTCAAATACAATTGATAAAAGATATGCTACACTGAGCAGAGCCCAAATTCCTCTCAGAGTTAACGCCTTTAAAATGCACAACAGTAAACAGTATTTTCTCATCGTCGTTTACTCACACAGCTCAAAGATGTGCAGCGAGCAAACCACAGCATCCACCTTCCTGAGCAAGTGCAAAGCTCTTGAGCAGAGCTCGACAACCAAATATATAGATAACAGAGGCTGATTCACATTTGACCTCTAGAAGTGCTGTTGATTTAGTATTATATTCTCAGCTGAGATATCTATATGCTTGTGAAACGCTGGTTTTAGTGATGCTCTGGATGAACCGGTCTCCTTAGGGTAGTTAAACAATTGCTCCGTTACGCGTCAGTACAACCGGCTTGTGCCCAGAGAGCGTAAATTGATAGGGAAGTTGCCGTCAATCAGCTTTCTTCAAGGAAGAGCCTGTTTAGCAGAGTACTGAACTTGATATTACATATTGTCTTCAAAATTTCAAAGCTAGTCAAGTTTAGTGTTGGTTTTAAATGTTTTAAGATTCAACCTGAAAATTTTTAACCATCCTGTGAGCAAACCGAGTGGCAAAGTGTTAAACGTACTTAATGCACAATCCACGTAAGCAAAACCGAACTATGTTAAAGCAATTTCACAGCAAGCGATGGATGCGTACCAGCTCAATGAAAAGTATTTAAGTCTAAAATACATCACTTCCAGTCGCTGTGACTCTCCAGCATGTCAGCACAATCCATATTCATTGCAACTCATCAACTCCGTACTGAACATATGAGGCACAATAAGGTATGGCATGCTGCCCGTTGCCTGAATTAGCATTGTAAGACTAGGAAAACAGAAGAAAATACCTTAGGAAGTCACATATGGTATAAAGCCTCACTGAAATTATTATTCAGAGGCGAGGAAATTGGGATAGCCGTTCCATACTGTCTTACACTGCTGTGCCGAGGATCTGCCAGCTGGGGCTCTTGCATGTTTTAGGAAGTTGGTTCAATCACTGGATGATATTTACTGGTGACGTGCATTTTAGTGCCTGCTTGTGTAGGTTTATTGTTCATCCTGGAATCATGTATCGATGGCATCCTATATAGGTCACCAGGATTCCCAGTTAGAGGCTGACAGGAGCAGGAGGATATGGCCCTGCAGGCTGGGCCATATGTAGCCCATGGTGTCTCAACGTGCCTTGTCAAAGGCAGCGTCCTATTTGAAGGACGTTTCAGGTGGTTCTTCCTTCTTGAAGAATGTTGGAGAATTTTTCTACTGGCCTTCAATCCCATGATACCTGCTACATGTGCAACCAGTGGTCTTTAAAGCAGCCTCCATGGAAACTTCAAAGGGTCTGAGTGTGTCTCCGTGAGACGGGGGTAATGAGTGACCCGTGGGCAAGAGGAGACAGCCGTGCTGTGCATTTTGATGGGCCAAAGAAACTAGACGCCCCCCCCCCCCCCCCCCCGCTTGCCTGCAGGTGGACGTGCTCTCCGTCTCCTCCGCAACTTCTGCCGGAGCCTCCTGCCACATTCCCGAGACTGGCGAGGGCCAAGCCCGGGCTCCCCTCCTGGGCAGGGCACGAAGGGGACGGCCGGAGGAGAAGCGAGAGGGGCGGGAGCCCTCCTGCCGCCGGCGCCCCAGCAACTCTTGGCGGCGGCGGGCGAGAGGCGGTGCCTGCGGGAGGAAGCGGGCGCGGAGCGCGGGGCCGGGCCGGGCCGGGCTGGGCGGCGGCGGCGGCGGCAGGAGCGCTCCCCGGCACCGCTCCCTGGCAGCATGGGCGGCTCTGCCTCCAGCGTGCTGGACGAGAGCAAGTGTACCTACATCCGAGGTAGGGCTCTGCAGGGGTGGGAGGCGAAGCGGCCGGCTGCCTCCCGAGGCTTTTCCTGAGAGCGTTGCATGTGCAGTCGTGCTTTCTGCTGGGAAAGCTCGGAGAAAAGCACCGAGGGCGAAGGGAAGGAATGCCGAGCGGGGCCGGGGCCGGGGCCGGGAACGGGGCGGCGGCCAGCCGGGAGCCCCGGGCTCAGTGGGGTTTGGGCACTGCTGGGCTGCTTCGGAGAGGGACGGGGTCCGACGGCGTTTCGAGCAGACGGGTTTTTAAAGGGCAGTGCTTTCAAAATTCCCGACGAGTGAGTTATGCCTGAGAGCTAGACGCTAAAAACTTTCAGGAGTGTGGAGAGATGCGACCCGAAGCTGTCCGTGTGACGGGAAGGTCCCGGTTCTCCAGCCCCGGCACCTGGAACTTTTGAGGCACCGGGTTTTGCCAAGGTAGAGCGGATCAAGACTGGATGGCCCGATTTTTTTTGTGAAGCCCATTGAAGGCAGTGGAAAAACTGCTGGGTGGGTATTTAGGTAGACAACTCAAACTTGGGTAAGAGCAATTTTTTATTGCATTGAAATGTTAGGAGAGGGAAAATGAAAGAAAAAACAGCTTTAAATTTATGCATATTTCTATAAAACTATGAAGGAAAGGAGCGTAGTTCTGTATTTTGGGGGGTATTTTTGTTATTTGAGTAGTTAAAAGATGAAATACATCTTGCTCTTACCTACCTACATTCCTTATCGGTAAGGTAGCAGGTAAAGTATTTACAAAGCAAATTTTAAGGCTGGAGCGAAACAGAAGTTTGCATGTGCAAAGGAAGCCCTGTGCCAGTATATTATGTGTAACGCATCTGAAGCCTGCGAGAGTCCTCACTGCTGCGGACTGGGAGATCAAACTCGGGACCGATGATTCAGACCGTAGGGTGACTCCTGGGTGGTGCCCGCAGCCGAGCTTGTCCTTTTATTCTGTTGCTTTGGGATTTTTTTTGTGATGTAGAGGGAGTGCAAATGTTGAACCGCTCCTCTGTTAGGACTCGTTTGAAATCACAGTGGATCTTTCAAGAGATTCCCATAGTGGGAAGGAGGTCCACATATTAAATGGCTTTCACCCAAAAAGCAAATGGCAAAGCTGCAGGCTTCGCATGTGGAGGTTTTTCTACAATGTCCCTGCAGTATTGTCATTTTGTCACCCGTTGAGGGTGGTTTCAGGTCCCGTCAGAGCCACGAGGGTGCAATCCCCATGGATTACTTTTTTTTCTTTACGCTCCTCCCCACACTGCAGCCAGAATTGCTCTTCCATGGTTCAGCAGGTCAAATTGCCTGGTCCCTGACTGAGTGAGGGCAGTTGTGAGATTTGGAAAAGGCTGATGTCCAGTTACGGGGGAAGGAAAAAAAAAAAAGGAGATTCAGGGAGCTTATTAGCTTCTTCACAGCTGTGCAAGAGGAAACAGTGCACATCTTTGCCTTGGACATCATCTAGAATTAGAACAGGGAACTCATTTCGGAGGGTTGGGAAATCCGTATCTGTTCAGACCCGTGTGAAGCTGGAACTGGATGTATGTATCTGGGACTTCCCTATAGCTCAACGGGAGGGTGCCTTTGCCTTGCTGAGAGCTGTGCTGCTCTTCAGACACGTCTCCAGTGTGCTTATCACATCTTTGCGGAGGCAAGTGATAAAGCAAAATCATTGTGAGAAAAGAAATTAAAGCATTGCACTTATCCCCTGGCTCAAGTCTGCTGTTCCTGGTGTATGTGAGGCTCCCCCGTTCAAAACTTTTGCCTTGAAAAATAATTAATGATGCACTTTGTATGGAGGCTCTCTGTAAATTAGTACTTCGAAGAAGGAAAAGGAATCGGGAAGAACGTCTTAAATTGAAATAGAGTGCAGTCCAGCCAGCTTGCCAAACCTGCTGCTCGTGTTGAGGCCAGAGTCTGCAAGAATCAGACCTTGCTTCGCTGTCTTATACGTCTCGGTCTGACGTTTTTCCAGAGCGAGTGCCGTGGTGAGTTCTTGTTTGAAGAGGCAGCAGGCTGAATTGCTGATTCTGGGGACTGAAAAAGCAGCACATTTTTTAGCCAGCTTTGTAAAGGTTAGGTGGGTTTTACGGGGGGGGCTGGGAGTTTTGGACGTTTTTTCCTCCAAAGATGATGCAGAGGCAGTCTTTAGTAAAAAGGGAAGGGAGTTACCTGCTTTTTGTCAGCAGAACTGCCAGTCTGTAGTGTTTGAATGGGTCGGCTCTGGTGAGGGGCGCCCTGAGACAGCAGGGTCAAGGATGCTGCCTCGCACATCTTATTGAGAGACTGCAGTCAGCAACGTTCTCCAAACTTTGTGCGTTTTGGGATGCTCACTCATAGCGGCCTAAGTATCTGCAGACTCAAGACAGGAAATCCCGAGTATTACTTCAAGTGAGTTTGGTCTAGATCATCTCTAGTGCTCACTTCCAACCAGCGTTTCCGTAAACACACCAATACTCGCAATTTATGCGTCCTGGTTTCGCCACTAGATTTTTGCATCTCCTTTAGCGTAGTTCGGCAATGACACGTCCCCCCTTCTCCTTGCCTTCGCAGCAGGAGCTTGCTGTGATTGAACGCTGGCATCCTTCGGTTAGTTCTTGCCACGCTAACCTCAGCCTGCAGCAGAGAAAATGATTTGGGTGGGACGTCAGCTCTGTAGCATGCTGGGCTGCTCCCTGCAAGGGGGGGGTTAGCCAAAATCGCGTGGGGCGGAGATAAACGTGACTGCTTGGACGGGTAGCAGGATTGCTGCGTGGTTGTTGTCATGGTGGTGTGATTTAATTTCTTGTTGCTGTAATGATAATTTAATTTGTCTGAAGCCATGTCCTTGTGTTATGAAGCCTTGTAGTTTATGTAGACACCATTTAAGCTAAAACACAATGTAAATGTGGAAAGGGGGGACTGAGGGCTAAAGAGATGGGTGCAGTTGTCAGCAATAAACCGATATGGTTTCTGCATCAACATACGTACAAACCTACGGGCTTTCTAATTTCCAACAGTCTGTTTGCTCACGTTGTTTGAGGGATGAGAGGAGACCAAAACAAGGACAAAAATTATATGATATGTAAAATTATGTAAAAAAATATGTAAAAACATACGTGTAGGTGTCTGTATAAACCAGCGAGAACATGGCCCTCAGCATGGGCACCCCCAGGTAGAGCCCGGGAGATGCTTTGCTCCGTGCCGTTCCCGCGGGGGAATAAGCACAAGCCTCGTCAGACCAGTCGCAGAAATGAATCCCAGCGAAGATCACAAAGGCATCCTATGCGGACTCTCGGTTACTGAATGCAAAGGCTGTGATTTCCACCTAAACCTACATCAACTTCTGTGCTCTTAAGGAAGAAGCAGTAATACTGAACCAGCCAAATTGCAAATTGTTGAGAGTTGCGCGTGCTTGTACACAGGGCAATATCTTAAGCCATACCTGAAAGTCAGATAATACAGTTGTTGACACAGGAACATTCATTTCCTGCAGCAAATAATGCCGAAGAAGAGAATATATGATGCCAATGTGTAATTTTTCAAGTGGTCTGCGCAGTACGATACACGTGAGGCTGTGTTTGAAATTGCACGGGCAGGGCTGGTCCTTGTGAAGTTTGAATCAAGGACAGGTACTTCACAAGCTGCCTAAAGACTTGCTTGGGGATGGCAATGTTTTGCAAAACAATTCTTATACTCAGAAAATCTCTGCATTAAGAAACTGTGTGTGTGTATATATATATATATAAAATGAAGTTATATTTTGTAAGCCATCACAAAATCTTTTGTCTTTTTCAAGTAGAAATTAAGGAAAATTGGTAATTATCATGGGATGAAATTGTGAATAAAAAGTCAAGACTGGATTTTCCTTATTCCTACCTGAAAGAAATGAACGTCATAGTAAAGTAAAAGAAAAAAGAGAGTCAGCAGGGACTCCTGTGAGTGCTGGGGACAGCTTGTACCCGCTTGGAGAAGAATGGGTGGCGGATCCTTAGGGGAGAGCAGGAGGCCGTGTAGTGCCAGCAAGGAGGAGCAGAGCAGAAAGCCAGACCAGATGCGCTGCTGCATTGCTCGTCTGGAAACCCGCAGCAGTTTCAAAGGTGTCTTCTGTTCTGTGTAGCGTGAGCCTGTCTTTCTAACCATACCTATGGAGAAATATTTTTTTTCCATTTATTTAAGATCCTTTAGCTATTTAAAATACACACACATTATAAGTGATAAAATGATTTCAAGCCCCCTGAAATTAGAATAAATTTTTATAGTCATTCCTCTAGGTTTTGGACTGAACCCATTAAAAAGAAGGAAAGACTTGTGGAGGAGATAATCCTTCTTTGTAGGGTTTTGGTGAGACCACATGGGAATCATTCAGGATGCTAGTGAGATGGATGGGGTTTAAAAAACGACAGTGGTAATTAGGAGTCTGGGAGTTGGCCATGTGAAAAGAGTTTATTAAAAAAATTCATGCTTTCGGTTTGATGAGGCATGGGCTAACCTTGTGATGGGAGGTATTCGTTGCGTGATTTCTCTAATGATATTTAATGAGTGTTACACCCAACAGGGAGCGGTACAGGGCGGTAGTGGGGAGTTGTGGACTCAGGGTGCGATCATGAAATTGGGGTAAAAAAGATGAAAGTGCCTGTTAAAACAACTTTGTAGTATGCCCTGAGAGACTGTGCTGGGGGTTTCAGGATTGCTGATAGAAAGTTTTTGCTTTGGGTCTCTAATATTAGCCAAAAAACAATTGAGGAAGCAGATCTCACAGCGGGGAGAAGGGAGAAATGGCCCTGAGATTCTTTAGCGATTTTCCATTTCTGTAGTCTCAGCAGCAGCAGTAGCAGGGGACCAAGCTCTGCTCTGTCACGTATGGTCTGTTGGGACCAAATTATTTTAAATTGGGAGAGGAGCAGAGATTTCAAGCACCCAACACCAGTACATCTTCAAACGAGTTTAACATACAAAAAATTGAACTTCTCTGAAGGTTGTTTTTTTATTAAAGGTGCTCAGTGTGTTTGCCCATATCCAATCTACCCATTTCTATAAACATAAAGCTGTCCAGAGGACAAGGCTTTGTAGTCATTTGCTTTTGATTTGTTCGTTTAAATGCACTTTTTCTTCCTTCCTTTCTTTTCCATCTCTTTCCTCACCCAGGCGGATGGGACAGCCCAGCTGAGGGACTCAGCGACGGTGCTGTGACCCTGTGGCACCCAGGGGTGCACCCTGCAGCTTTCCTCATGGTTCAGGGCTTTTTTCTGAGCAGATCTTCCAGCCCTTCTTCTTCTCATTTGACAGTGAAAGCTATTACTTAACGTCTGTAAGAAATTTCTTTCTAGGCATTTGTTTTGCCTATGAATTTCAGTATGGTACTAATTAAGATGGGGGTTTTTTTTTGCACAAGGATAAAACCCTTTAGTTATGTTCCTACAAGAGGCAGCATACTTAGAAAAAGCACATAGACTCCTCCTATTCTGTCACGTTTTAGAGACTGAAGAGGAGCCTGGTTCACCCTTTACTTAAAAGACAAGATAGGGAAATCAGTCGCAAGCTTTACAGGAAACCACGTGAACAAATACCGTCACTCGTACGGAGATAAGTCCCACCGACTCGTCAGGAGATAACCCAAGCACCTCACCCAGCTCGGGAGTGAAATTCTCACCAGCAGCCAGCCGGCATGCACATAGCCGTGAGCAGGGGTGCTGGAGGCTGGAAGAATAACTTGGAATTTATTGTGGAAAAGTTGGCCTTTTTTTTGGACAGGCTCTCAGACTGGATATTGGATTTTCTGCTTTAAACTGTCCTGTAGTCCTTCTGGTTTTAATTTGGTGTACGACTGCAAGTGTAACGGAGTTTTGTAAAAAATCTGGCTGCGCTTAACTGCCTTTTCTCCCAGCCTGTTACAAGCTTTGTCTTGCCATGTTTTGGAAATCCTCTCTCTTTCGTTTTCTGTGGGTGAGCGTGGCTGTAGCATCACACAGGGCAGGAGTGCGATGGCTCTGTAGACTTACCAGCATCTACTTCATAGCTCTTAGAGGGTGCTTTTCCTTTTCACGTCCTGAGGTTTATGGTAAAAGCTGATACGATTTTTCTGCGATTCTCAAAATCTAAGGAAGAGGCAGAGTGATATTTTCTTCTACAAATACATATTGAATCCAGATTCGTGACTGTGGGTTAGCACTTATCAAGTACTATCTAATCCAATCCAAATAGGCATGAATACCCATGGAATGAAAAAGTGAAATGTGTAGGAATTCAAATTTCAATATGGATGTGAGTTTCTATTTTTCATTATATTCACCTTCCTGAGTGTCTTAAGTTCTTGAAGACCTTAAAAAATGAGATTTTGAAGAAAAATTCTTTTGGCTTTTCTTGTTTTCAGGGAAGTGTTAGTCCTCAGAGAAGTTGTTGCTGTTGGAGCCAGTGGCAGATTTTCATCCTGTAGTTTTAATAAATAGTGCATGTCTGTGTTGGAAAGGAGAAGCAGCTTCTCTGGGGTTCTTACATTCTTTAATTCAGGGGGCCAGGCACTTTATCTTAGCTTTAGACTGAGCGCAAGCAGAAGTTGGGAAAGGTATTTACCATCCAACTTGAACAGAATTTACTGTACGTGGTAACTTCCAGATTTCCCCTTTGGGAGATTAAGGCAGGAGATACCTTCTCTGTTCAGTTTCCATTGCTCATATAGTCCCGTTTATTAACTTCTTTCAAAAGTACTGTGAGCAATTCTGGAAGTTTACAGTCATGTTGTCTTGCAACGGGCACGGTCAAGAATTTCCCTAGTCAAAGCAGGATGTAAGAGTTTGTTCTTCAGTTTGTCAATAAAAAGATTGTCTGTGATCACATCTCATTTACCTTCTGTAAACGGCTTGAGGTTTTCATAACCCCAGAAATCTCAGTTATTCGTTTTGCAGCACAGCTCCTTTTCCTGCCAAAGCAGCTGGGAAGCCAGGTTAGGCTCCTTGCCCGTTCAGCAGGATCATCTCAAGCTCCCTTACACCAAAGCAAACCGTCTTGCTTGCACAAGAACTAACCTTAAATATGATGTGCTGCGTAACGCTTGCTGCGGAGCCTAGGTTTTAAAACTGAAAGGAAAGGAGATCTTTTTTGGGTAGTATGAGTGAAGGGAAACCACCAGGTGGTAGGGGAAGGCATGTGGCATTTTTCACGTTTTTCTGCTGTCTGTGTAGAATTCAACGTACAATGTTGAATTAAACACAGGTATCAATGGAAAGAGCTTCTTCTCAATAGAAGTGAGAAATACACTCAGATTTGCCAAAAAACCTGTAGTTGAGAGGCACACTGTAAGCGTGGAGTCTGGTGCTCTTTTGTACTCAGTACTTCCAGAAATCTTAAAGATTGGAGGTTCTTTACTTAGTGCAGCTTGACCACAAATTATAAGCCGGTCTTTGCATCTGATAGAAATTTTATTGATATGAAAGGGAGGAAAAGCAAGCTCTGAGATGATTAAAGCAGCTTTGTTGTTGATGCCTTTGGGCAGTAGCAGCTGAGAAGCCGGTGTCTAGATGTGGAAAGATGATCTTAATAAGGAATGTGGCCATGGCGGCTTTTAAAGTCCAGCAGCGTCTCTTTCTACAGCTTTTCCCTTTGCCTATAATAAGCACGCTGTTCTCGTCGCACTTAAAGAGCAATTAAAAGTGGCTTCCAGTTTTTGAACACGCATGCAAGCATTTTAGTTGCTTTTGCAGTTAAAGGACAGTGATGAAATGAGGCCAGCTCTTACGTAAAAGCAAGATTAAAGCTTGTGGAAACGGCTCAAACTTGCGTGAAGGAAGGGTTCGCCTGTTTGGGTTTTCTAAAGACTTTATCCTGTATTTTTTTATTAGTCATATATAAAAAATATTTGATGCTGATTCTGTATTAATGCTTAACTTGATATGCATAAACGAAGATTTTGGTAATTAGTTTCTCTAGATATTTAATTAAGTGCTAATTTTTAAATCATAAGCCTTTAATCTTCGTGCTTCTGTGATAAAATATTAGTTAATACCTCAGACACAAACAGTTGCTCTTACACTTTGGTTAGTACTAAAGCTTTAAGGCTACGTATTAGGCCATTGTAGTGCTACCAAAGTTGTTACTCAGTTGTTGCATCTTTTTTTTAAAACTAGGTAGTTGTCTTGGCTAGCAATATGAGGAAGTAGAAAACAAAAGCGAGGCTTTTGGGTTCTCTTGGTTGGATAATTAAAAAGTTAAAAGCGATAGAGTTTTCAAAAATATGTAGATTATTTTTGTATGGTTGGAATTCTTCTAAGAAGTAAGTGAAATAAGGAGTAGGGTAGCTCACTGATTTTCTAAATAAATTTTCTAATCCAAAAATAGTTATTAAAAATAATTTTTTGATGTCGTTCGTGACGAACTTGATTCTAAGCCTGTTCTTCTGCCTTGCCCTGAGCAGCGTGGTTCCTAAGGAGCATGCAGATGCCAGAGAGGCTTTCGTTGTGGACGACATGTTCAGTGTTCCGTGCAATCCCTGTTCGGTGCCAGACCAGCCAAGTGTCTCGCAGGTAGTTTTCTGCTGAAGGTGTGGAGGGTCCGATGGGAGTAGGGGGAGGCGCCACATCAGCCGTCAGAGCGTGACCGTGGGCGTTGGTAGATGTTTGCCACTGGCTGCCGCAGGTGCGTGGTCACGCTCCGGGATCTCAGAGGTTGGCTGTGCCAACCTTTTAGGTCGGAGCAGCGTGCGCTCCTTTGAGACTGCCTCAAACTGTGGCCGGCACCGCGCTGCTCAATGGGCTGCAGCAATGCAGTAACTCCAGGGTGGAAAACAGCAGCAGAGGTTTCTGGCTCACTACCCGCTTTACGTATCTTCTCAGGAGTGAGCCATCATCTGTCCTTCTGTCCTTCTGTCTCAGAAGCATAAATTCTGCTTCTGAGATTTATGCAAAGTGAGCATGCCAGCTGATCTTCAGGTTGTTTTTTCTATATGTCATTGCTTAAACAGTGAACGTGGTGCATCCTCCCCGTTACGGTTTCTGGCCAGGCGGCGTGCCGAGAAAAGCCACCCACATCAGTGCCTGGCTCGTTTTTGGACTCTCCTCTGATAACACCAGCAGCGGTGGTGGTGCCTTTTCAAATGAGAGTGGACTTGTAAGGAGATCATTGGTAGCCATGTAAGACAATCAGTTCATAGCTCCCTGTTTTTCCCAGGTTCGTTCTGTATTGTGCTTGTAAGGTCAACGCGTGTTTTGACCGGGGCTCTCACACGTTGCAACTTGCAGAAAAGGTCATCTACACCTGAATCGCCTGTTAGTTGTTGTGTGGGGGACTTGTTGGTCCTCACAAAGAGTGTTCGTGGTACAAACAGCGTAGGGCAATCCTTATTCCAGGTTGTTTACTGTTAAAGCAAGCAAAACACACAAAGCTAAAGCCAAGGTCCAGAGAAACGGAGGCATGGGAGCAGCGAGTGCCAGGACTGGGGGAGGCAGCCTGTGCTGATCCCCGGCGCAGACTCAGGCCTCTGCACCAATTCCAGCTGCACCGGGCTGATGTGTCCCAGGCAGGCAGAGTTTACAGCTGGGGTACGTGCTAGGGACCAGCTGGACCTTTAAGCACTCGTGATCACTAAGTACTTCCACAGCCAACCTTAGGAAGAAATGTCTACGCTTCTTTATATTATAAAAACATCTGGGATTTCCCACGAAGGTTTATGTTCCCCAGGTCAAGGTACCTGCAGGTTTTGCGGAGCTCGAAAGCCAGCTCTGTCCATGCATACTGTTTCTAAAGACCCCCTGCTCGCTGCCTGGGATGGCTCATTCGCTGGAGTAATGCCTTCCTGGATTTACTACTGGCTTTTAATTCTGTGTGCTTGGGATCCCAGCTAAAAAAAAATGCTCTTGTGTGCCATATCTGGAAACTTCCTGCCTGCCAAGGAGCTTTTCCTTACTCTTTTCAGAGATGTGTGGGCATCATTGCTTCAAATTTACAAACTATGCCACCGCCATCCTGTCACTCAGCATCCAGCTCACTCATCCCTGTCCTTTTAGCCAGCACTCTTCCACAGACTCTCTCATCTGTTATCTTAGGAAGCAATTTTTAAAGCTTTACGTGATATTTCCTTCCTCTGCATGAAACCACAGTTGCTAGTTGAGCTGTGATTCTCTGCAGAGCTTTATTGTGATGTTTATGACCTGATTCTTGAAGCAGCATTGGGGATGTGAACTATCTTATATGAATGTTGTTTGATGACCAATGTGCTTTTATTGAACACGATACAGAGGATCCTTGCATATTTTCACTGGCTATTCCACATATTGTGGTGGTCACACTGAAGGAAAGGCAAGCTTTCATCATCTCTGGGCAGAGATTTAATGGCAGGGTCTGTGCAAAGGAGAAAAAAAAAATAGGCTTTTTTGCTCTAGGAGTATTCTGTAAAGTAGTATCATTGTCCGTAGTGTAGTCTGCCAGACACTTTCCACTGTTTTCAGTTGCAAATGAGGCTTTGCCAGTCTTCAGCTGTTCAGACTGAAGTTTCCATGCTGAGCGTCTGCCTCAAATTGCGTTTTTGAGAAAACTGCAGCTGAAATGGATAAGCCTCTTTTTTTTTGGTGAGAATTAAGCTAAAGAAAACGTGATTTTCCTCTCTTTGGCTGTTCTGTTGACCAGCTCAGGCATATCCTGTAAGAGGAGGGAAAGGGTTGGGGGCCATAGAGCTGGAAAAAGGGAAACCAGAGGCAAGTGGGAAGCATTTCTAACCACTGCCAGTATTTACCTGCTGAACTAAACCCCGTTGTTTCCACATTTGCCCTCTGTGCAGTCTAGCAAATAGCTGCAAAACCCAGAGCTACCAGCAGCTGTTGACCCCTGTAGACAAGGGCAGTGCTACGAAGCCAACACAACTTTCTACCGTAAGCTTGCTGTGTTAGCTGAAAAGGTCCGTGGATCTGAAGCCCTGAACTCACCACTGATGCTTGAGGGAGACCAGGATGCAAAAGCAGCTCTTTGGTATATTTTTCTATTGGCTTCATTCAGTAGGAAGCCCCAGATTTGTTGTTTGGGTTATTTTTTTTCCTTCTGAGATTTCCTGTACACCTGCCAAGCTACAAAGCACAGAGCAGACATCAATCAGCTGATCTTCCTGCTGAGATGCTGTGATAGACGGTGGTATTTTATTTCATATATGAGGAGTTATGGCTATTAATTTGAGACTTGACAGACATAGTGCTTAATTTTTCAGGGAACTGGCCATTTAAATGCTCTCCCCAGATTTCCAGCCGGGCTCTGGTTGTGCTCTGTTACGACTGCAGGTGCTCAGCTCTTCTGCAAATCAGAAAAAAAAGGTGGCAAGAGCCACCTGGGAGCTTCTGCTGTAAGGGAAGTATGTTTTGTCCAGCTTTACATGTTGTAGCAGACACAGAGACAGGATCTAGTTCTTCAGGGTGACATTTACCTGCCTTAAATATAAATCAAGTCCCTGCTATTTCCAGCTAACCACACCACAAACTTGCAGAGCTCCGCAATAAATGGGGCAGGTACCATACTGCGTTGATTAGAAGACAGTATTTTTAGATGTGATTGTAAAGAAAAGTGGCTTTAACCACTATTGCTCGTGCTCCGTTGCTCTTTGCTCTCAGCCCAGTAAGCAGCAGCAAAACTACTGACAGAAGGAGTGGGTGAGGTTAGGTATCCAGGTGTCAGGGTTGCATTTGATGCGTCTGCAAGGAGGAGCCCAAAATCATCCGGCTTGTCAGCTGATCTAAGTTGATGGTGGCTTTTATGGTGCTTTTGGAGGAGAAAAGATGATAGAATCGTAGGATCATCTAGTCCCACCCCCTGCCATGGGCAGGGACACGCTCCACTAGCCCAGGTTGCCCAAAGCCCCATCCAACCTGGCCTTGAACACTGCCAGGGAGCCAGGGGCAGCCACAGCTTCTAGTGGTAGGTAGGTACACTCCTACCTGGTGTAGCTTCCTATACCTTGTACGAGAGGCTTGCTAGACAGCAGCCAGGGGTTGCTCCAGCATCTTTTGGTTTAAAAAAAGATGAACAGTCAAAAATCCCATGAAGCAAACCTACATGTGCTGCACAGGAGGATTTAATCCAGGAAAATCAACCCGATTAATCCAAGTGTGTGCTCTGTGAAGGGGGGACATGTACTAATTTGAATATGAAGCATAATAAATCATATGTTTACATCAAGAATCTGAAATTTTCTATCCAAATCAGGATGGCAAGCCATCTTAGCCTCCTTGTCCATTTATTCAGCTTGTGGTATAAATCAAACATTTGAACTATAGAAGAAATCATGTGCTAAGTAGAAAATAATGTTAATAGCTGTTTCCATTGCCCTGTTGATCAAAAACAGACCTGAGGAATGGGGAAGGATGTTGGTGTCCGTGTGGGCTGATGCAGGGTTTGAGCACCTATCTCTTTGGATGTCAAAATCAAGGCAACTTAAAAACTTGAATCCTAATTTAACCTTACTTCTAGATACTTCATGATGCTTCACTCATCTGCTCCATTGGCCACGCTGCATTTTTTGGGCCAGTATTAGGGTTCATCTCCTGTTTCTCTCATTCTTTTTGAGATAGGTATTTTAATTATGTGGCGGATGCTTTCCTTAGGGAATGGCTGCTTGCTTGGTTTCATGGTACGTAATTGCTGTGCTGCTGGAGGGACCGTGGGTATTTCATTAGCACAGCAGTTCCTTTGCCGGTTCAACTGCCCTCCTTAGGGGGTTTCCTCAGAAGCTGCAGAAGAAAGGCCTCCATGTTGTTGTCTGTAGTTCACTGTTCTCTACCAGAGCTTCAATTCTTTCCTCCTGCTCTTGAGTTTCAACAGCTTTTTAGCTGAGAGCAGGAGGGCAAGCTGCTTTCAAATGATGTCCCACCAAACCCAGGGGAAGCAGTGGGGAGGAAGAGTGCCCCGAACAAAACTGAGGCCGTATTTGCTGTGAAACACACCCAAGATCTGTGACAAAAAAACTTCTGTAGAAGACGTTGGAGATTGAGCATTTGGGGCTTGATGTGTTTGTGATAATCCCATGGGAGCTGTGGCCAAGTAGTGGTGACAAATCATAAACCGAAGCAGCCCAGCGAGAAGCAGCACTGGGATTTGTTAGAGGAAGAAGTTGAATTCTAAGTGAATGAAGAAGAAAGGCCCTCATCTGAATTTATCACCAACTTCCCTTACGCGTGGAAAAAAACATGAAGCTGCTCAGCACATCTCATACCAGAATGGGGATGTCTAAAACTGATGCCACGCCGAGATACAAGGGAGTTACCAATGTAAACAGACCGACAAAAACAATGTGTTGGTAAGAGTATCAAATACTACGTGGTAATTTTGAGCAAGAGCTTGTGGTTTGTTAGTTATAATCTTGCTACATGGTTTTTCCTTAGCGTGCCTTAAATATTTAGGCAGGAGGAAGTGTGGTCAACTGAAAAGTTGCTGTGCTCTTTCTGTAACGCTTGGCACTGGCAGGTGTTGGTTTCATCCATGTAAACCAAAATCAGCCTTGCCTTGGAGAGTGCTCTGACAGCCAGGTCTCACAGGGTGTTGGAGCTGTGTCGGCGAACGCCGGCTGGGGGTTCATTGGTATTGCCTCCAAAAGAGCAATTTTTAAAAGGAAAATCCAGCCCCTCTAATAGCGAAGTTCTGCTGTTGGAAGGGACATGCGATTTTCTGAGAGTGAACCAAAAATAAATTTCAAGCTGAATTTGAAGATGCTAAACAAACCGTCAGGTTGAGTTTCTGCGAGCAGTACACGTACTGGCGTAGGCTGAATCGATGCCAGAGATGTGAGTGTGTGCAGCCTTGGGAGGATGTGAAAGCCATATTTCAGATGGGGCCCATCTCTCTATTCATAGTTTTAACTTCTTTTTGGATGATGGGAATGGAGACATCTGTAAAAAGTAATAAGTCCCCTTTCCTTCCAGAATAAGGCTATGAGTTTTCCAGCTGTTGGCTAAGACACGTTTTCCTGTTGAAATAGCTTTTGTCTGATGTAAGTCTAAAACAATATGGTTATGGTAACTGAAAATATTTCTTTGTCAATTCTGTCTCCTGTTAGTTTTAGTTGTAAATTCAAGTGTTTCTATTCATTGTTGCTTCTTGTAGCAGCTGTTTGATTTTTTAAAACCTTACGGAGTCTTCCAGTGAATGCACGCTGCTGATAAAATGCAGTGTTGCTTGTATTCTCTATTTGCTTTACCATATTGTGTGGCTGATTATCTTTTCATAGTGCATTCTCACGATTACAGAACACGCTCTTGCTTTCCTTCAGAAGTCTTCTTGTCCTGAATAATGCAAAACCAAGCCCATAACATTGATTCATGTGGTTCTTGGTTGCAACCACAATAATATGGACAGTGCCATATATTTGTCAGCTGATGCCATTTTATATTCATAAAACATGCCTTGGGATCTTTTTTTTAGATCTGTAGAGTTTAAAGATTAGCTTATTAGGCATCTCTCTGATGTGTAATTATTCCAGGCTGAATAATATGTTAACCAGAAGATATGCAATTTATATGCAGTAGACAAGCAAAAAAGAATGTATGTTTAAAAAATCAGTTTTCTAGAGCAGTTTTGCAAAAAAGGTAGTTCTAATGCATTTTAAAAACTTATTTAAATAACTTAAAAACAACATGTGCTGGCTAGTGAAGCAGTTTTACTTTTGTAGCTTATGTGTTTCTTTACTATAACTCTGTGTTTTCTTTCAATTTCAAGATGCAGTATTTTAGAAATTAGAGGAACTCAAGGAAATTAAGAGTTTAAAAAGCATATCAGGGTATCTGCTCAATCTTGGAGCCATGGCTGCATTATCTCCTCCGATTTTCTTCGCATTGCTCTACTCGTTGTTCTTGAATGAGATAAGATCTGATGCTTTAATTTTTTTTTCTCGCAGAAGGTTCTTCTGAAGCACACTAAGCAGATATTTTGAATACATCCAAGCAAAAAATGTAATTTTTAGAACTTCAATTGGCATTTAGACTTCCACCTTGGCTTCAGAGGTGCTGAGCACCCACGTGATGCTGGTGGTTGGTATCCAGCAGTTCTGGAAACACAAAAAGTTGCCTCACCTCGGTGGCAGCCAAAGCCATTTTCCAAAAATGCTTTTGAATTTTCAACCACATATACTATCTTCTTAGTGACAGGTACTTCTGAAAGCGAAAGAATTACAATGCAAGGACCTGACCTCGTTACTGATTCAAAAGCAGTTGTAGGAAGACTGTCATCTCCTAGACTGTAGGGTTTTTGTGGCTGTTAGCTAAGGCACATGTTCTCAGACGGACATGCCCACAAGCAAAACTGGAAACAATTACGATAAATCTGCTGCCTGTGTTTTGTTGTACTGACCTCTGAATTTCTGAGACATGCAAAGAAAAAGTCATCACTCGATTTAAACCCAAACTTTTAGAGCCAGAAAGTTCAACCTGACCGGCTGATTTTCAAAGGTTTGGTGCGTCTTTGCTAGTCAAGCTCGGTGTGGAGTCTGTAAGATGCACTTTTTCAACACTGTCTCTCATAGTGACCGTGGTTTTGCGTTGGAAATTATAAAGAATCCAGGAATCATATCGGCGGTTTTTGTGAATACAGTTTTCCAGAATTCCTGGCCTGTTCTTACTCAGTCATCCTTTTCACTGATCTGCTTTTTAGTTAACTGAGAGCCTGCCTGTATGAAGCTGCTGGTTTTATGCAAAACCTATGGTGAAACTGTTGGTGAAATAATTGCTCAGCGATGCTTGAAAGGGTAAACAGCAAAGAAGTAATGTCCCAGGGTACAAAGAAGTTTTGCTACTGCATGAGTATCAGACGGCCTGAGTAGCATCTCCTTGGAAGAGATGATTACACTGTATAGCAGAGAAATGAAGAGGTCTTTAGGAGTAATGGTAAGGGACAGAAAAGTCTCCGAAAGGTTATTGTGGATTTTAGAGCTCTTGGGGGTGTTTTGAAGCCCCACTAGATGCTGTTAGGGAAAATATTTCGTAGAAATTCAGTGCTCATCCTGCACTTCATCAGGCTGGTGAATCCCATCAAAAGACACAGGCTGACTTTAAGCCACCATCAAAGAATGCAAACATGGCTTGAAATTTAGCTGTAGTCAGTAAATGCAGGCAGCCTTTGGAGGAATTCAGATTTGGATGAGATCCAAAATGAGCCTTACTCTGTTAGAGGCAGTTTCTGGATATTGGACACTTACATGGGCTCATGGCAAATTTTTGCAGAGCAGCCCTGCAGAGGCTGGAGCAAAAACTAGACCATCTCATGGAGTCTCCTTTATCTGCCCTGACCAGCAGGTCGAGGGAGGGGATCCTGCCCCTCTACCCCACTCTGGTGAGACCCCCCCTGCAGTGCTGCGTCCAGCTCTGGGGGCCCCAGTACAGGAGAGACATGGAGCTGTTGGAGAGAGTCCAGAGGAGGCCACGAAGCTGATCCGAGGGCTGGAGCACCTCTGCTATGAGGACAGGCAGAGAGAGTTGGGGTTGTTCAGCCTGGAGAAGAGAAGGCTCCAGGGAGACCTTAGAGCCCCTTCCAGTCCCTGAAGGGGCTCCAGGAGAGATGGTGAGGGACTGTTTATGAGGGAGTGTAGTGACAGGACAAGGGGGAATGGGTTTAAGCTGAAGGAGCTTAAATTTAATTAGATGTTAGAAAGAAATTCTTTACTGTGAGGGTGGTGAGGCCCTGGCAGAGGTTGCCCAGAGAAGCTGTGGCTGCCCCTGGCTCCCTGGCAGTGTTCAAGGCCAGGTTGGGTGGGGTTTTGGGCAGCCTGGGCTAGTGGAGGGTGTCCCTGCCCATGGCAGGGGGGTTGGAACTAGATGATCTTTAAGGTCCCTTCCAACCCAAACCATTCTATGATTCTGTGATTTAACTGAGGAGTTTGGGGAAAGACACAAAGAATTGTATAATTTCAAAATTTCAAAGCAATGCCACATAATCATAGTTGTTCATTATTATCCAAAATCTGCTCTTTTTTATGAAGACCTGCACTAACATTTTGTGACCCCTTTTGCCACAGAGGGGTGCCTTTAGCAGCCTTCTGTGACTCTGTAAATGAGACTGCTGCCTGGCTGCCTCCCTGGTGAAATGAACTGTGATAGTGTCCTTAAAGTGCAATTGAGCAGCTAGGAGCTAAATACGTTTAAAGTAGCATTACTAATGGTTACTTCTGCATTTGGAAAATTGAAATGTAATCTGATATGCATAAATTTGGCAGATAAAACTCTTATCACACAAAAGCTATTTTCTTTTATTCTTATCAGCTCTTGCATGCTGAGTTCTTAGGGCTGTTTTTTTCTTAGTCCCGTAAATAAAACATTTTACAAAACATAGAAGGATGAAGAATTTAAGTTTTGTTATGGACAAACAAAACAGAGGACCATATTCTTATGCAAAAAGAGAGGAAGTATCAGCATTGACGTTGGTAGGACCTCAGATTGGATCGATGGGAAGAGCTTTATGGAGACCCGTGATGGAAGAACTGAGACTTACAAAACCCGAGGTCTGTAATTGATCATACCAAGGCAAGAGCAAGGAAAGCAAACCATTAAATGCACTAATTGAGATATTGCCACCATAGATGTAAAAGCAGGCCTTGAACACGTTCTGGTTGTGCGTTGCCACAGGTTGTGGTGTACGGGCAAGTACTTTTCGTGTGTCAGTAGGTGGAAGTCTTGCTGAAGACCTCGAGGGGCGCAGGGTTATTGCGAACCAGCAGGAGAGCTCTCACCGAACAGTTTCCAAATAAATTATTGGGAACAAATTTCCTCTTATTAATAATAACCTGCCCGGCTGTTTTTCTGAGCCCAGAAGTTCACGTGGTCCTACTGTACAAACACAGCGCTGGAAGAAGGTGGTTTTGATTTGGTTTTTTCCTTTCAAGTTGTGTTGTGTTGTCACAAGCCCTTCTGAACGTGAAAGATAAATGGAGAGGAAATGAGGCAACTTATCTTTTTTTTTTTTAAAAAGGAAGGAGCATTGAAACATTGAGGCGGAACAGCCGAGCAGCCGAGGAGACTCAAACACACGTTTAGTGAGAGAGACAATAGCTGACTGGCGCTTCTTCCCGGGAAGAAATGGAAAAAAACAAACACCAGTGCTAACCCTATTGTCTTCTCAGTGATGCTTTCATGAGCACTTGAGGAACTGAAACTCGTTCAGGTGGAAGAAGAATAATGTACAACACTTGGCGAACTGTCAAGTGGTTGGACTGTAACCCCTCTGAGCTTGCTTCCGCCGTATATAAGTGGGGATTTGATGAAACCAGCTCCACAGAGGAAACAAGACAACTTTGAGACTCCACCTGCGGAGTTGTGTGCCACCACCTTCCCGTCGCAGCAAGCGACGCCGTAGCTACGCCAGTCTGAGAGTCACAGTCAAACGCTCAGTGGGGCTCTGGCATTTCCCTGAATTGCAGCTAAAAATAGAAGTCTGAAAAAGAAAATAAATACTTTTCAACAGATTGCTGGGACAGAGAGTAGTTAGATCTTAAACCCCAGAATTTGCACAGGAGTGACTGTAAGATAAACGTCTTGCTTTGTATGTGTCCTCTGTTATATTTACATCAAATTCTTTCTGAACATAGTTCTTTTTTTCTTTTTCTCCTTAAATTCCCATAACCTATTGCCTTGTCACCTGGGAGTATTTCTTCTACCTCTGGTGGTCTGGATGGCTGGCACTGACTGGTTGTAGGAAGAGCAGAGCTGGTGAATGCGAAGGCAATCCTTCATCTTTGATACTGCTGCAATTGCAGAAAGTTAGGGGTTGTTTTGCTTTGACTTGAACTCTTTTCAGGATAAAATTTACAGAATTTATTCTGAATTTGCTAGCAGAAATTACACTTTTATTAGTCAGGTCCCAGCTTTAATTCAGAAGAATCAAAGGTATGAACTCTGCCAAGTAAGGAATGATTAATTAAGTTTAATGGGTCCTTTTAGCTTTGGAAAAAACCTAACACCAAAACCCCAAAAAATGTTCGGATCACTTTGTTTCCTTCTTTTACAGTGCTTTGGAAATACTAAGATCTTGTTTATGGCCTTGCTCAACTTTGGGTGGGAGAAAAGAGGGAAAAGGAGGCCACTGGTAGGTCTCCCATGTTGAGGAGCCCCAGACAGCCAGAGGCCACCTCCTGTCTTCTGTTTGCTTGTTCCCCTTTATTTTCTTTTCACCCCCTTTTGCCTCATTTTCTCTACTTCTGCCCATGGATTGTCCCTGGAGTAAATTTAAATTTAGCAGGGGCTTTTAGAGTGGTCGCATTGGTTTGGTGAGGGGAGGGAAAACCTCCTTCGCTCTGTTGCAGCCAATTCTGTTTCCTTTGCACCTATTTCACAGCTGGAAGAGAGCAAAAGGCTGCGTCCTAACCCAAACTGAGACTTCTGGGCAGTAGCAGCCGCTATAGTAGAGTCCAAGTAAAGCACGAGTGAGAAGACCAGCCGTGCTCATTCAGACCAAGATTGTTTTGAAGGGTGATAGGAGACTCGATCAAGGTCTCCGTTTTCAGCTGAGCATCAGTGCGTCTTCCTACCTTCACGTCAAAGCAGACATTTCTGTAGCTCTGAAGAACCCCACATCCCAGTGGCTGATGCTCTGGTGCCACTTCTTGGTGTTTCTCAACTAACTTGAATTATAAAGCTTATCTGTTGCATCGCAGAACTGTAGTTTCCCTTCCCCATCTGTAATATTCACAGAAAAAGAGGCTTTTTTACATGGGGCTTGGTGAGCAGATTTGTGTAATAATTATACGCTTGTTTTCTAAGCTCTTAACCTTACTTGATGCTTTTTTGCAGCCATGGGAAGGAACCTCCTTCCCCACAGGATGAGGCGCCAATGCTTCCTCTTGTCTCTTCTGCAGAATTAAAAATTCAGTGAAGAGTGTGGTTTTGCTGGCTGGGAGACATTATCATCTGCGGAGAAGTAGAGAAGGGTTTGTTTGTGAAACAGGAGACTTCTAGTTGTATGAATATAGACCCTTTAATCCTTGGAAGTATTTCTTGCAAAGTGTGAATGCAATCATTTTTTAATCCATTTATTTCTAAAGATTTAGCAAACGTGTTTAAAGATGTTACCTTATTTTTCTGAATGTGAGAACAGACTAGCAGCAAGGAGAATTTGTCTAGTTTGGCTTAGCTAAGGCATAGAAAGATTAGCCATAGACTAGGAAAAATAATTTTAAAATGCTAGAACTCTGAAACATTCAGCTATCGATTCATTTTCCCAGCTTAAAACCACTAGTCCGCACTGGTTGCTGTTCTGCAGCTGCTGGATGGATGATATGATGGAAATAGTTTTTCAGTATGTTTAATACATATGCAAACCAGGTTACTCAAAGTCATAGTGAATAATTCTGGCTTTACCAGGGCAAGCACGCAGCCTGTCTGCTGGGATCGTGACATAGCAACCTAGTGCTGTGAAACATTTTTGTCTTGTAGGTTGTGTCAGCCCTGAACAATTCCTGCTGTAGCATATTCATGGCCAACACAGTCCATGTGGTATCAGAAAGTGAATCCGTTGTATCAGCATGCTTTCTACCAACAAAATAGATGATATATTAAAGAAATTTTGAAATGATGCTTCACTCATAGGTTTTATAAAGTGGGTCCTTCCATCCTCTCCCAAATAATGTTTTGCTGTGACAACAGTTAAATTTCCTTGCATTCATCTTGCAGTATTATAGCGTGAGATTAATGAGAACCTGAAGCAAATGACAAAAAAATGTACTACAAATAAAATATTTTCCCATTTTTGTTGTCCAAGCTTTTAATGTAAAGTGGGAGATGGGGTAAAAAAATTCCTTGGCATGTGAACTGCATTTTACATGTTCCTCTTCCTGTAATATAAAGTTTCATTAGAAGCTTAATTACATGTATGTATTTTAATTTATTTGCCCTTTTTAAGAAATGGGAGAAGAGCAATAAAATTGATTCTTGGTTTTCACAAAGAGTTGTCTCTGCCCATATGAAGACCCGCGTTGTCAGCTACATCTAACAGGGATAAATACTTCTGTCTCTGTTGCTATGTGAAATACACATCTGTTGTTTTTCCCCCTCTGCTTAATAAAGTTTGCAGCACAAGTATAGCTGTGGTTTTGACCTAAAAGAACTTCCTGGGATGCTGTACCAGAGAACTAATTTTAAAAATACATATTTACCAAGAAAGCAACACATCAAAAGACCACAAGAGGAGGTTGCCTGAGAGATTGCAAGAGCAAAAGGCTGTTGCAAGCTCCTAAGCTGGAAATGGGAAAGAGACCGTCTCCGATACTGCTCCTCTAATGTTGAGGTGGGTGAGAGCAGTTAGTTTGTCCAGCTGCACATCCCATCATTTCGTTGTTTGTCCTGTGCCTTTTTGGAGGTTACTTATTCCGGGGGAGACCCTCTGAGCGGGTTTCACTACTTTTGCATTCTTTTGATTCACGCTTGCCGTTCAAACCATTGACTTTTCAGTTTCAATCTTTTCCTCTGGGCTACAGAGTGTAAAAAGTTTTATTAGAGAGCTGTGGATGTCCCCGATCCAGGTATGAGGAGATGAAATAGTGATCTACCAAATGTCAGGCACCTTCCCAAGGGGAAGATGTGTGCGTTCCCTCCAGACATCCTTCCACACCTGCTGCCCTGTAGAGCACCAAGGCAAGGAGGTGTTGGCACAGGCTAAGAAAAATAGATGAAACTGGGAAATGGTCCCAACTGGCATACCGGTGACGTGTGTATGGCCTTGGGCTGTAGATCAGTGCTTCAAACATCTGGTGCTAGTTGTTTGGGTTAAAAGCTGTGTATTTACCTAGTTGGTCTTCTGGGGTTCGAAATGGCAAGGAGGAGCTCTGAGGCTGAAGTTATTTCCTGCGAGAAAATTAAAAGACGTGGCTGTGGTCTTGGAAAGCCATTAAAATAAGCGCCCATACTTTGAGACCTCTGTTTAATTTAGTTCAGAGGTGAATCACATTTTTAACCCTTTTTTTTTTTTTTTTTTTTGCCTATAGGCTAGCTGAAGTATTGTCCTTTGCAAATCATGACATTTACTTATTTTCAGTGCATGTGGGAGCCAAAAGAGAATCATCGCCTTGCATTTCAGTGAGAAACGTTGTAAGAAAAGGCAACCTGATGGTACCCTTATTCTCATGTTGTTACCAACACATAACCCTTTTCCATTTCGTGGAGTTTGTGTGCTTGTTGGAGAGAAATGGAATAAAATATTACCACGGGAGAATGGCCTTCTGCTACAGTGCTTAAAAAGTGATGGGAAACCCGTTACTCTGAGAAGTCCGTCTGGGTTGACTTACGCTAGCCTGGTGGTGAAAGGAGTTGTAACGGGAATAAAGGGAACTTTAAGCCTAACGTAAAGTAAACTCAGCGTAAATGAGGCCCCGCATGGAAAGATGTGTGTGTGTACTCATAACTATGTCCAATGTCATATAAGCCTTTGAGTAATTTTGCAGTAGAGCTGTTTAGTATGGCATAATTTTGGCAAGATAATTAAGAGAAAAGAAATTAATACAAATATCTCCTGGGTCTATATGAGCACACTCCAGGCATTGCAGAGAATTACTCTTGTGCAGGTGTGTGTGCCTGTATAAGTATATATATATATATTCAGAAAAACCTTCAACTAATATCCTGAAGATGGTTATTTCTGTTATCTGTATCTCCAACATGAGAATGGTTTTTGTTACTCTGTCTTGCGGATGGTCGGGCAGTGAAGTAACTGGCTGCAACGCCTGTCACCCGAAAGGGAGGGAAGAAAGAATACATCATCCTGATTTAAAGGGTGATGTGGCATTGGCTTACACTTTTGGAAAGCTGTTAAAATGTTCCCAAAAACATTCTTGTATGACCTACCATGATGTGTAACGTGATGCAGAGATCCCGACTGGAGAAAGCTGCTCAAGACGTGCTTGGTGTCCATTTCCCCGTTTGTGGCTCGGGGAGTTGAAAAAGAACCCAAAACTTGAAAACCGTTGACCTTCACCAAATTAACTTAATGCAGAGCATATTTTAGCGTCTTGTGGCCCCAGGAAGTAGATTGGGTTCATTCGTTTTAGTAAATCCCTAGTTCTTCTGGTGCTGTGAAATAAGCTTATAAATGAAGGATTGTCAGACCTTATTCTTGTTGAATCTGACTGTGAGTAGTTGTTTCTAGACAGAGCCTTGCTGCTTCTAACCCCATTACCAATAAAGGATAAATTTCAGCAGCCTTAAGGATAAGCTTATCTGACACAGTGTTAATCAAACCCTTGGCTTGCATTGGGCTTGTTTCTGCTTGATTAACCACAAGCTTTGGCCTTTATGTAATTCGTGATTATTAGGATTTTTTTAATCCGACAGAAGTGCAAAGGCAACTCGTGAACTCTTGTTTCTCCCTTAAATAAGGATTTGGCGATGGGAGCGTTGCAGAGCTGCTGCCTGGTGGTGTTTGTTACTGGAGTGCCTGATCTCGCTGGTTTTAAGGCTGAAAGTCAGATCCTTCCCGTTGTTTTCCCCATTCCCTGTCCCAGACCTACTGCTAATGGTTTCCTGACGTTTACTGCGTTCCCCTCTGCAATGCTGGTGGAGCTGCTTGTGCAGGACCCGTCTCTGGCTGTAGAGGTTGTCCATCCATTTCCCCCCGCACGAAAGATGACGTGTGTATGGGAGAAGGTATGAAGAGGCTGAAGGGAGCGGGGTCCCAGGGCTGACAAATGTCCGTGAAGAGCACGTTCTGAAGGAGTAGATGTTCCCAATGGAGGCTACGTCTCCGTTTCAGATGGGCACGAGACATGTGCCACCCCAGCCTGTTGCTTTGCAATCGTGGATTGCTGCTAAAACACAGTTCCCTTGGCATTTCAATCTTAACAGCAGCTGGTCTCAAACAAAACACCTGGTAACATGTCGTGCAGTCGGAGGGAATTGCGTGCTTCTTATGAAGGACATAGCATGGAAATAACGTGATTGCAATTGAGATACCCTCTGGAGAGTGTCAGGTTATAGCAGACGCTTGCAAAGGTGTTGAAGATGCACTGTTAGGATAATAATGGTTTACTGTAGATCAAAGATGCGATAGTCCTGTCTCTGCATTTCCCGAGAAGAATTTTCTTGATCCCAATCTGAGACAGAAGGGAAAAGGGGAAAGGAAACCCGGCTGTAGCAATGAGTCTCTGAGTTTGACCCAAGAGACGGTCTGTGTCTTAAGCAGGATTAGTGCTCTGTATTTTGCTCTGCATTTTTTAATAATGAGGCAGTATTCAGAATTAATTTAAAATAGTAGGACCCATAGTTAAGCTACTCTTAAGAAAACAAGCCTTTTTTTAGAGTGTATGAGGTCTGTCTCACTCAAGCCTGTCTTCTTTTTAAATACAAGATGCTCGTGAAGTTGCTTGAGAAGAACACTATCGGTATATAAACCTACTGAAATCTGTGGGATAATTGTGCAGCTCAGTGTAAAATTTAGCCTCATGAAGGGGAGCGCTTGAGGAAGAGCTAAGTACTCGAGTAAAATTGTAGAAAAGTTGATCTGCAAGGCTGGAACGGAGCCTGTTATTTTTGGCTTCTCCTTTGCTGTGGATCAAGATTACACGAACTTACAAATGTGTTTGCTTAGCTTGCCCGGAGAGAGAAGCTTCGCTTCTGGTGGAGCACAGATTCCACACCCACAGTCTCAACTGGCAAACTTGCGAAGAAATCTGATTTTTTTTTTCTTTTTTTCTTTTTTTTTTTCCCCAAAACACAGCTTTGACTTTCCCACTCATCCTATAGAGAAGTAGGGTTAAGCACCCAAGGAGTGCTTATATGCTGAGATTTAGGAAGAGGATGATCTGAGGTGTGATGGGTATTATTCTCTCTCGTGGATTGAGTTTTGGGTGACTGACTGGAATTTTACCAGGGCAGTTCAGTGCCCGCGTTGCAGATGGGGGTGTGTGCACGCCAGTGTAGTTACAGCTTTATAAGTTTTTAACGAGAGTAGTCTCCATTAATAAAAAACAAGGCTGAGAGTAAGTAATTGGTTTCTATATTTTATCAGGTGCAAACCACGCTTTTCAGCGTGCCTGCGTGGGGAAGAGGGGCGGCTCCACCGGAGAGCTTCTTGGTTTGGCTGAGCCAGTGCAAACAAACCTGCGGAGATGTGATTCAGCCAAATCAGAACATGGGATTTGTATCTATCACTCCTTTTTTTCATAACAGATATTAAGTCATGACTCACAAATAATTGAAATACTGTTTCTATAAATAAAGACCAAACTGAGCTATGCTTTCAACAACTACAGAGAGTATATTGCCTGCCTGTATGTGGAGGATAAAGCCTGGGAGCGCTTGGGTTTAAACAGTTTCTGGGTGGTGCTGTGAGTGCTGCACAAGGAAGAACACTGTAGGAAAGAGGGAACGGCTGGTACTTCCCGCTGCACTACTTCGTGTCCCAGTGCACCGGAAGGTGATGGGCACTGTTAGAGAGGATATGCCAAAGAGAATTGCTTTTGCAGGTTTTCTGGTTACCAGATGCATTTCATAAGTGATAATGATGTTTGAAATGAACGGGCGAATTCAGGAAGAGCCACTTTTATGCGCCGTATAGCAGCAGAAGCAGCAGAGGCAGCTTCTCTCTCTTCACGGCGAACATCCAACCTGTTTCAGAGCTGCCGATGCTGAAGTACAGCTGTGCCGATTCACAGGGCTCAAGTAGAGCAGCTACAATTTTAGACATTGATCTCAAGCAAAGGATCTTAGACTTGGGATGAAAGTCAACCCATGAGCTGAACGCTGAAATGATTTTGTTAACTCATTTTGCTGCTACCCTGATGGGCTATGAGAATAAGATTATATATCTAGGTGGATGGATGGATGGATGGATAGTAGTAATTAGCTCGGTACTGAACTTGCTAAGTAACGTTAAGGCACGCAGTAGGTAGAGTTTAAAAGCACATCCCTGGTTGTGGGTGGCACTCCTGGCTGGTGAAGCACCATGTGGGTATGATCAGCTAATGTTTTTTCTATTGACTTCTGACGGCTTTGCTCACGGCCTTGTGGAAGAAATACAAGGACAAAGTCATTCGTTCCTGTTCTGTCTCAATACTTCACACTTGTTTGAAGTGCTGGGTGTACTGGCATTCAGCATGCACAATGCTTATTGTTTCTTTTAGGTTCTATTTTGTCTAGGGTTTGCTTTGATACAGCAAATCATCTACTATTTTTTGCAGTTCATGTCCCTGAGGGCACAAAGTATATTTTCCAAAGGGCTTAAATGGTTTAAGAAGATAAATCCCCAGACCTCCAAAGGGATTCGTATCATGACCGTGGTGTTTTTTGCAAACTCCATTCAAAAGCTGCTGAGTGCAAGCAGTCGTGTAATGAAGAGGAAGGGTCATGCTCATTTTGCTTGGACCCTTGTAAGGGTCATCTTGCTGCCAAACACCAATCTTTAAGTGGAATAACAGCTTTTATGGTGAGCCCTTACCTCTTTCTGTTCCTAATTTCCAAATGGCTGAAGCCCACTAAGTGTGCAACTCCGCTCTTGTATGTCAGCCAAGAAGTTATTGTTTTCTGACCTTTTTTTCTGAATTTTCCTGACCTGCATTCGTACCGGTCACTTGGCAGCACATTGTTGAGAGCGGAGGAGCACGGCAGGGCGAGCTAGCCAGGCTGCATGTGGCCGTCCCACAGGCTGAAAACCAGCTGCGCCAACAGAAATTTGTGGGAGGGCTTGCCAAAGACTGCCCTTATTTTTTAACGTTGGATGTCAGTCCAGTTTATTTCAATAAAAGCAGTGAAACCCAGAATAAAAAGTCAGGTATTTGGGGATGCGCTGTGGGTCTGATGACCTGGAGTTACGTACAGGTGTCCAGCATGGGTGGCGCACAGCTAAAAAAAGGTCAAAGGCAGCGGACAAACAAGAAGGAACAAGTTTTGGGGGGGATTCCAGATCTCCAGTGGGGCAACTGGCAGATGTTTCTTGTTTCTCAATGCACTGACATTTGGGTTTAGTCTTAAAAGATGTATCGTAACTTGATGTTGAACTTTTGCGATCGAGCACAAGGGTGGTTCTGCAGAAGAGGAGATGTGTCGTGAAGCACTTGAAAAATTTATTGTTGAGCAGGATCTAAACCCTCAGCAAAGGGGGAAGATCTGTGTGTGCAGACCCCTGCCACCTTAATTTGACAGAAATCCTTCCACCTCCATCACTGTCATCTTTTGCTGTTGGTAATTTCAGTTGCATGCAGGCTTCTACTGGAGATGATCACATTTCGTGTTCTCCTGGGATAAACATCAATCTAGCTGCTGGGTTTCAGACCACACTTAGACAGGCTGGAGCTGTGCCGTTGCCAGACCAACCAAGTGGGAAAGTTGGCCTTGCTCCATATAAACAGCTCTGACTAAGCAAGCCACACTAAATTTGGAAAAGAATTAGGGGAACTCATTTTTCAACTGCCCTGGAGTATTTTATCTCCAGTTGCCCCATGTTATCATTTCATGGGAAGAGTTTCTATTACTCATGACTCTTTTCCATCATGTTTATTTTCAGATAGCATATTTTTATCTTCTGTAAACCAAAAGAGTTTAAAGATGCATTGGCGAACAATGGATCAAGGGTCCGTCCGCTTCTCTTCCCACCCGCAGGTAGCGTTGCAATTCCTGTTGAGCCAAGCGGTGTAAGGCCAGGTGACCGTGTAGTGCCACTCACAATCTCTTCAAAAAGCCCTTTTCTTCTAATTTTAAGAGGGGGTAGTATTTTTAATACAGAGATCCTTTGCTACAAGTAGTGCCAAGACTGGAATAAACAGCCTGAAACGTTTTCTCCTCGATTCATGTTTTGATTGATTGTAAATATATTCTGCAGATAGAAATCACGATGATGTCATATTTCTCACTTGTACATATTATGAATTACATAGTGCCTTTCTTTTCAGTCATCGTACTCTAAGCTGATCTAAGAAATGTTGACACTGAAGAATCACACTTCTGAGCCGATTTAGCCATAATTGAAAGACTTTGCCAAAATTACAGATATTTCCTGCAATTGTTGGGGTTTGTTTCCCAACACCAGAATTTTGTTCTTTGTCCTGCTTCCTCTACAAATTTTTACTGCAGGATGCAGGCAGCAGTCAAGTGAGGTCCAGCGTCCCAGAGCCCGCCGTAACAAATCAAGAGGCCACTGCAAGCTGGAAAAGAAAAAGCCGTGGTGGAAAATAGGGGCAAACCCTGAGCAGGAAACTC
Organism: Balearica regulorum gibbericeps; assembly: GCF_011004875.1. Lineage (NCBI taxonomy): Eukaryota > Metazoa > Chordata > Aves > Gruiformes > Gruidae > Balearica > Balearica regulorum. The sequence goes on along the minus strand of NC_046191.1, from coordinate 32,651,094 downwards.
CGCCGGGGCCAACAACATCCTACTGCTGGCTGGGACCAGAAGTAAAAAAAAAAGAAAAAAAGCTATAAAGAAGGTTTTGGGAAGCTTTGTCCTTATTTGGAGAATAAGTTTATGCCCCTGCCCAAAGCACGCTAGTTTTTAAAAGGCTGTCAGATGGGCGGGGATTTTCTGCTTCAGCAGCACCGGTATCCTGCTGTTAGACACAAGCACATCCTGTCATCAGTAGGTCTCACAAAATCTCATCTCTTAAAATTGGTGGCTTGGAGTCCAGACTGTCACCTGGTGCTGTCCCACAAGTAAATCTGTAACAAGAAAACTTAACCCGACCTCCTGACATCTCTGCAGCTTTGTGTAACGACTCTGCAAACGCTGCAGTCGGCCGAGCTGGAATGAAGGGTCGTGTCGATATTGTCCCCAGACTTGAGAGATGCGTCAGATTCCGTGCATCAAACTGAAAGTAAAATTGCAGAAGCAACGGGCTGTAGATGTATATATATGCTATATATATATATCAAGCTATATATGTGTAGCTTTTTCTTTTGCACGCACGTCCATGTAACTACAGCGATGTAAATGTAATTATTAGGAAATTATGGAGTAATTAAATGCTGTGGCTATCTGACTTGATGGAATTACCTCTAACAGCCTGGTAGTGTCCCACAGTAGGAGCGAATTGGAGCTGGACCTGAAATAATTTCCAAAATCTTTTGCTTTTGCCCATCTCTGTGAACTCCTTAGCAAACTAGCTGTTTTTCCACGGCAGTCTCAGCCACACAGATTTGGGGGTTTTAAATGGAAATAAGGTAGCCAGAAGGGGTAGATCTTGGACCAGAGCGTCTTCTACACCAGAGCATCCCGTGCACGTTCTCCCGTAAAATCCCATGCACTTACTCTTGTAACGATCCACTGTTTTTTTCTTTCTTATACCGTATTTATTTTGATCTTTAAAATTATTTGAGGTGAAAAAAAAGGCATGAACATTCTGGGAACTGCACTGACATTTAAACCTATTTTTTTCTTGAGAATTGGCAGTAAAATCAGCGGTAATTCAGAAAGTTTTGCATGGTTGTTTTTGAAGGACTGTGCTTATATACCTGAAACAGCAAATATGTTGAGACCTCTCTCTGATTTCATCGTAGCTCCTGCAGATTCACAGCCTGGTGTATAAAACACAGAAACAACATGAAAACTCCCAGTGAATCCTTTTTGGTGGTAGTGCTGGTGGGTGGCTGGGAGGAGTTTGTCAATCCGGGAAGATCATCGTAGGATGCAGGTGGTTCAGATTTTCCAGGACTCTGGAGGTCGTGGTGCTTCTTGCTGGTTCCCCTGTTTGGCCCTTCAGGGGTGCTGAATGCCAGTCCAGGTTTATTTGCCCAGGTATATAAAGGCTTCAAGAAATCACCGTTTGGAAACTACCATGTTTTTTGTCTTATACAATTTGATTCCCCCCCCCCCCCCCCCCCAAGCAGAAGAAAATAACATTTTGAGAGCAATAAAATTTCTTGAGGTGTGAAATTGCATTTCTCTGTTGCATGCTCAGAAACCCCCCCTTGTCGTGGAGCTCCTTAATACGAGGAAGAAGGGGATCTCTCCGGTATCCAGGACAGTCAGGGTGCTGTCTAGATCATTGTCCAGGTTTTGGTTTTTGCATTGCCACCGACTCTTTGAGTCACACACACACGTGCACATGGCTTTAACTTTTAGCTTCACTGCCCTGTCTGTAAAGCATTATTAGTTCTTTGGTAGGGTTAATGAGTTAATTACTTGTAAATGGCTTTAAGATTCCCAGAAATGAGACTGTCAGTGTGTTTATTGCTGTTATTGCTACCGATGAGATCTTGATCCTAGCAAGACAATACTAGATTAGTGTTTATTGAGTGTGACTGAGTATCTGTTTACATTAAAACCAAGAAGAGACTGCAGTGCTCAAACCTGGAAAACATCCTTTGTAGGAGCTTTGAGTCAGCTTTAAAATCTCATTATGTGATAAAATTGGCTAATATGCCTGAACACCAGCCAGTATCACTTGTCTATATGTTTCCGTGAAAACCTTATCGGCTCTCGCACATCCGCAGCGCTGGGGCCGTATATCCTAGGGAGAGGCAGATAGCATCTTTGCTTAGCAAAATGGATTTGGGGTATGTTTTGCCCACTTGTAGAGGGAAAAACTGTGTCCAAAACCCAATGTTTTCCTGGACAAATTCCCTCTGTGCTTGGTTATCACAAGAGCTGAACGCATCTCCGAGGGTTTCCTGATCTGCTGTGCAGCAAGCGGCCATTGGTACGCTTGGGCAATATTTTGGGTCGCTTCGGTTCTGCATTACAATTTCTCAACCAAGGTATATTAAATACAATTTAAAATCTCTATTTCTGCTTCAGGAAAAACAGAGGCTGTCATCAAAAACTTCAGCCCACACTACAGACGCCAGTACGCGGTGGCTTTCTGCAAGCACGTGCAGGATGAGCTGGAGCAGCACCGGGATTCCCAGTCCCGGTTCCTGAAAACCAAGGTAGGAGGACATGTAAGCCCTGCCCCATCCTCAAGCTGCCATACAACTCTGCTCTCCTGCATGAAATAATTAATGCATTAACTATTTAAATCATACATTTAGTAGTCATACTTTATGAAAAACATGCACTGGAAGTGTATCAGCTGCTGACTGGGCTCGGTTTTCTTGTTTTTCCCAGCGTTGGATGCCTTCAAGTAAAGTTAATAGGTGATACAGATACTCAAAGCTTCTAAAAATCAAACCCAAAGTATTTTTAAAGTTATTTAAATATTTCTGTATATAAAAGCATAGTACAGAAGTGTTCTTTCAGCTTCTTGCATTGGATAGTTGAATACATAATAAATGTGCGTCTAGGACGTTTTACGTGTGTACTTTGTTATATCTAACCCAAGTGTACAGAACAGATTTGCAAGTGCAGATGTTGGATTTGGTTCAGTTCAGTTTTAGGTGGAAAAGTTGCATTTGGGTGCAGGTTTAAAGTTTACTTCTAAAAATTCATCTTTGTTTTGGTTGCGTTTGGTTGTCTCATCATGGCATGAGAAGAACCGTGACACAAGTTTCTGGTACAAAGCATGCATTTCATCAAGGTAGAGTTGGACGCTTCGACAAAACTAGTTGCTTCCTGCTGATTGCAAGGTTTTACAAGGATCTTGGGTCAGAGATCATACATTCAGGGCAGAAATTTATGTAGGAAACTTAATTAACCCTCTAGCTATGGCTACAGGTTTCTATAAAAAAGATGGCAATAATCCCCGCTGTGAAGTGAGCTGCGGAGAGCTGGTTTTTGTTGCAGGAGGAGAGACAAAAATACAGAGAAAAGCCTCTTTATTAGAGGAAAATGCAGAGAACCAGCCTTCACTGTTAAGAAGGTACAAATCTAAATTTTTCAGCCATATTGGAAATCACGGATTTCTGATGCTTTTGAAATGGATAGGGTAAAGCAACAAGGTGGGATGTGGAAGGTGAGATGATAATAGAAGAGCCATGTCTTTCAAAAAGATGCATGTCAGTTACAAGAGCACGGGTGAAAAAATCTTCCAAGGAAATGGGAAATAATTTACTATTTTATAATAAAACTCTTTGCTGCACCAATGGAATCTTTTCATTGCTGTTGTATAGTGGAAAATTGGAGATAATGAACTAAAGGTCAACTTACATTCCGCATGCCAACTGAAAGGTAAATAAGAATGTCGCTGTCTCAGAAATCTGGAAGTATTTTGGAGGGCAGAGCTCCTCTGCTGCCAGCTCACTTCAGGCTGCACGAATTTGATTGTGTATGCAGTATCTGCCCGAATCAGAGAGCTATTTATGACTCAAAAGCCCTCATAGCAGTCTTATGGAAATCTAGAAATAAAAGCTTCAAAATGGTCAGTCATCCAGAGTCATTTCAAATCTCAAAAATTGTCCTTGCAGCCCCCGTTGGAAACTGGGACCGTCTTATACGAGGCAGAGCTGCTGCATTTTGCCGAGGATCTGAAGAAGTGGAAGGACAGATATGTCGTTATCAGAAATGACTACACTGTGGATTGCTTCGAGACTAAAGAGGTAAATGCTTCTTCCTCTTGTGTTCTTCTGTGCTCCCAAAGAAACTGATATAAAGTGAATTTGCCGTTGCTGCTGCCTTTCTTTTAGCAATACCGGATGAAACGTTGTCCTCGGCGGGGCGGCACCAGCCTTGAAGCTCCATGGGGATGGCTGAGGGTAGAAACCAGCGCCTTGCGTTGGCCATACATGTTTGCAAGAATTAGCAAATCCTTTTAACAGCACTTCGAACCTTTCTTTGCATATCACAGAATGCTTCGTATCTGTATGTCATTGTAATACGTCCCCATGCTTCTGCGGTTGCGTTTGAAGTAGCAATTTTGGGGTGGCTTCAGGTTGACTACAGTGAAGCTTTTTCTTTGGCAGCTGCCGTAGTCAAACTAGTCCTGGCTGACAAACCAAACAAATAGGGCTTAGAAGAAAATCCCATCCTTTTCTCCTCCCTTCTGTCCCTGACTCTGCATCATGGCTTATAAGCACTGAGAAGATATTTTTAAATACTTTTTTTACATTTAACCATGGTTTAGATTTGATGTTTCCAGAGAATATATCTAAAGTTCAGTCTGACAGAAAAAAATTTCCCTTTGGGGAGTAACCCCGTGAATTAGCTTTGTAAATGAGTTATGTTTTCCCTCTCCTTAAATCTCTGTTTGACTCCCTCTCTCTTGATTTTCCAGGCCTACCAGAAAGGAGCCAGCCCTAAATATCATGTTCTTCCTGCAGGAGGCAAAGTACTGACTTCAGAAGAAGATTACAATTTGCTGTCTGATAAACATTTTCCAGATCCTGTTGGTAAGCCCTGCTCGAAGCTGAACTGCCAAACCCCAGGCTCTGTTCCTTACGCAGACCTCTTCCAGGCAGGCTTTCAGGCTTGACTTTAAAACAGGGCAACAGAAGATGCACGCAGCCTGTTTTCTAAGTCGAAACGCAGCTCCAGGGTGGATGTACACAGAAAATGCTATAAGCTCATGTTCAGAGAAATGCTGGCTCCTTTTTTTCCCAGCATCCCGGCACAAAGCTGCTGGAAGCTGTGCAGAAGCAGGGCAGGAACCACACCACCATTGTTCCCGGGCTTTGTTAATATTCCTGGTTTATTTGTTTCCATTTTTAGATGCCAGCTGCCTGTGTTGACTCACGGTTGATAAGTCCCACAGAGAGGGTAGGAAGGTTGCTGCTGCTGAATTTGTTGTTTCTGGGACGGGAACCGCTGTGGTCCTGCCTGCCCCTCCCTCTCTCCATGAAGATGGAGACAATTCGGGCAGATTTTAAGGGAGCGGATCTCGTGTTGCAGAGTCAGATTTGGAAAATGGGATGCCACATAAGGAAAGAGATAAGGGCAATATGTAAACAAGGATTTGTTTTTTCAAGTCCTGTCTCATATCATTTAAAGTTCTGTCCATTGGGAGGTGTCCCCCTTACAGCCCTTTCCCAAGGCGTAGGGTGCTCAGAGGGTAGCGTGGGGCAGCGGTGCCTGGAGGTGTCCTCCGTGTGTCACCACAGCTCTGCAGGAGTTGGGGTGGAGCCGCATGGAGCAGCCCATGGCCGCTTGCAGGCTTCCCATGGCTGTCCCTTCACGAAGAGTGGCTCAGTTAGTCGTTTATGGCCCTTCTCCCCTTCTGTGCGACGCTGAAGACCCTCCGAGGTGAACCTCCTGTGGCTGGGCTCTCGATGCGTGGCACGGAGACAAGATTGGGTTTGGTCATCCAGAAATGGTGTTGTACAGCATCCCCTGTGCACGGTGACTCAGGGCAGGTGGAAACTGGAGAGACTTAAGACTTTCTTTGCTTCACTTTCAAGGGCTTGAAGTGACAGTTCCTCAGGCCATCTTGCAGTTGTGTTTAGAAACCCTGGAGACAGGGAAACCGCTGCTGTTCCTACACTGTTTGATGCAGTTCGTTTCTATATGGAAGACCATATGCTCCTATATGGTCTCTATAGAGACCAGAGCTGCCCACTAACTTACTTGTTTGCATGAAAACCTTTCCCCTGTCAGCTACAATCCAATGAAAGAGTTTCTTTGAAGTTTTACCAACAGTGTGTAGTTTATGGCCACCTTGAATACAAAACGAGGACATTGAGTTGCTATAAGGTAGAGAGGTGGTTGATGCCCGTTGAATTTGCCCGTCCCAGCTGTGTCCCTCTGCTCTCTGTGCCCGATCGCTCGGATCAAGGAGATGTGATTTTTTCATGTCTCATGCTTCCCTGCTAGCAAAGGTCTGTTTCTGTCACAGCAGAGGAAAAGAGCCAAACACCCCACCCCCCCAAGAAGTCAGATTTCTAACGGAGTTGTGTGTTTTGTGTAGGGCCGAGTGAGAAGGAGGTCGCTCAAGCCTTCGTTCAGCTGCCGAGGGAGTTCCCGGTTTACCTGTGGCAGCCCTTCGCCCGACACAGCTACTATTGCTTCTCGGAGCCAGAAGCTCAGAGGCAGTTCAGCGCCGTGCTGGGGGACTGCGTGAGACACTCAAACCATGGTGAGTGCAGAGAGGGCCTCTTCCTGTACGTCATTCACCCCGGAGAAGATTTAAATACCTATTATAGTAAAAAAAACCTGTGGAAGAATGCAAGTCACTTATGAAAGGTGCTCAGCTTTCAGTACCTTGAGGAATGCAATAACATACCCCTTCTTCTTGCTTTGCTGGGAGCAAAGTTAGGTGGGATTTGAGCTGCAGTGTAGTAAGCTTGGGTAGAAAACACGGGAATGGCTTTGAAAGTGGCATTCCCCTCTCTGTCAGCTCATTTACATCCAGCATGATACAAAATCGTACAAGATGTTTACTAAATATGGCGTGGCAAACTCTCACCTGTGTTTGCAAGCTCGTCAAATGCGTCATAGATGTAGGAGACCAGGTGTGTACAATGGGGAGGGAACGCAGGCTCCCAGTGCAGTTCTGTAGTGTTATACATATATCAGCAATGATCGGACATTCGATGTTTTCTGGGGGTGTTTAGGTGGCAGCTCGAGCCCTCAGCCATGGTTAAGCCTTGTAGGAGGGACATGAATGGCATGTAAGACACGGTATTGACTGCTTGCACAAGGGAAAATTTTAAGTCTCACTTTCTGAGTGTGTTAGACTAGAAAACTTCAAAACAACCCTAAATTTGTGACTCGTTAGGATTATAAAACCAACCTTGCTCCCACGAAATTGGAAGACCATTTATGAGTTGTATTCTTCAGAAAAAGAAATGCCTTCCTGCTTTTCAGATGACTTTGCTCTTTTTCCATCAAGCTGACCTGGTTCTCCTGCTGCGTCCAGGCTCTTCCATGCCTTTAGTGTCACTTTTGAGTCCCATCCGCTCCTGCTGCCCTTGGTGGGAACACTCAGGAACTTCTCCAGCAGCCTCAGCTACTGAAGCTCATGCTCGTAGACAAATGAATTGAGATCGCAGTGTGTGAACAGTCACTTTTACTTACAGAAGTGGCTCCCAATGGGTTTCTTTTAGCTGTCACTTTTATCTCCTGGCCATCAGCTTCACCCCATTACCCTCAGACAGCTGTCTCACACTGTCCGCCCCAGATCCTCCTCAACTGCCATCTCTTTTCCCTTGTCTCCGCTGCCACAGGCATTCCTGGTCTCCTTTGGGACCCCATTCCCGTGATGAAAACACACATTTCTAGGCAGTTTCCTAAAATGTGCAGTTATTTGCGTGGTGCTTGGTGGCAGTTGGTGCCTTCTTGACAGGACACGCGCGATTCTCTGTCACGATGCTAGCCAGGGGCTGTATGCTCCCCTGACACTCAGTGGTCTCCCTCTGCACCTTGTTTCCAAGCCACACCGAAGGCGGTGAGACACAGTACAAGCCTCGTACAAACTGGGGGAAGCAGCTCCCATGCAAATCTGTGTAAGTGTGGAGAGGCTGAGGGCTAAAACACCCCGGTAAGCAAATACCCGGTCACAGGGACTATAAAGACTTATTTCATGGCTAGATTAACATAGGTTAGAGGCATCAGTCTAGAACGAACACGCCTTCACTTGGCACTTCCAAATAGTTGGAGTCTCAATAAATATTCCCTATATAGCTGCCAGAGGACCCCGAATTCCCATAGCGTGCCCGAGGGCAAAGCCTGCCTCTGTCATTTTTGGTTCTGATTAGCCTGGATTTAGCTGCAGTGGTCATACGGTATGAAAGTGCCCCGGGCTTTGGAAAGCCACCCCTTTGCTCCTCACTGGCGTTTGGTGAGGAGATTGGGGATACAGTCAAGTTTTCCTGGCACTGTCAGTCCTCCCTGACTTGAAGCCTGTTCATTAGGTTTGGGTTTTTCATTTCTCTCTTCTGGAGCAAGTGTAAGAGGCTTGACAAAGCTTTTGGCAGCTTTTTTTCTTTTTTTTTCTTAAAGTTCAGCACATCACTCTAGGGTCCAATTCTGAATTGGCAGAAGCTGGGACCAGATGACCTAATAGGTCTTTTCCATCTCCAATGTCTGTAAGTCTGTGTTTGATTATATTTCATATGGCTCAGCTATTGCTCATTTACACATCTGTTCCAGGATTTCTCTCTCTCAGCTTTTTCTGTGGTCAAGATTTTATCTGACAGAAGATGGTTAGCGACACCGGAGTGCCTTCATCGGGGCTCATCCTTTCTGTCACGTTATTTCTGCTCAACAGACTGATTGGTAGATAAAGACAGTCTGAATTCAGACTTAACTGTTACACTGCTAAAAATGAGCAGGTTTTTACAGCTGGGGAAATGGGAGCCCATGCTTTCTGGATTTCTTGGAGTTACACCATCTCCTAGAACCCTAGGTGCTGCAAGCCGAAACGTCATGACTGACGAGGCCCCCCAGAAACCTTAACTCTGCCCTTGGAGTGACCTTCTTCAGGGTTTTTTTTCAAGGACTTGATATTGATTTATATTAGTTCTCACATGACTGAAAAATGTTACTTCATTAATACTTTTAAAAGCATCATTTGCAAACAATTCTGCCTACAAAAACCAAGTATCTGAACAATCCGACAAAGTTACAGGCTCGTGCAGCAATACTACAGGTAATAAGGCTCATGATGTAAAGATTGGCTGCGTGTTCTTTAATAAAAAAAAATTGAGAAGGGGGAAGGAATGTGAAAAATTCTTCGAGTTCGATTGTGGAATATAATTTAGTGGGATAAGGAGCAGTGGCCAAGGCAGCACTCGCCCCACCTCTTCTAAAAAGTGCCAAGTTAACTTTTGCCAGGGCAGATTTGGCAAGGGCAGGAGAAAGACAGATGTAATGTCTGATCAGAAGTTGCCTTTCTGTCTTTTCTATAATCCACCACTTCTGGAAGGGAATATATCGCACTGGGCTTTAGCAAAAAACTTGGAGGAGTTTTGGGTTTAAAGTCTGTTTTCTCCCAGGAAACAGAATTAAATACTGTCTCCTGCTGAACAGAAGACTGGAGTGAATCAGCGTGTGGTCTTGCGATGGGAGCCGCCCTGGCATTCAGCTCTTTCCTCTCTTTAGAGTCCCTCCGTTCTAAATAACTGGTCCAGCCTGCGTTTCTGGGTTTTCTGGTCAGAACTCATGGTCAGGAGAATAATTACGAAAGCGGTGATCACCGCTTGCAAATATGATTCCGATGTACGGATTGTGGGTTCTCCTCCCCTTGCCCTCAATTTTCCTATTGGGTTTGTCCTTCCTTTTTACTAATTGAGAAGGGTTTGTGGTTTGAGAGGACAATGATTTCCTTCGTTATCAATAGAATATAGAGATGTTTTGCACCTTTCTTGAGTACAGTTCAGATAAAGCATATTTAAAACCTTTAAAATGAGCCTAAGCCAATCAGGACCTGACTGGTCACGGCTTTAAAAATATTCTAGCACAACCAGATGCATACGCTGAGATTCTGTGAACTACCCTGGCTGAAAGTCGATTGACTGATTAATCCGCTTACAGAAATCATCCCAGTTGGGTGATTCATCTGGGCAGCTCCCGCTTTGCTCTTTGCAAGTTGGCTTTCGTGATGCCTCAGGATTTGGGGAGGAAATCAAATGGGTTTGGGGTTTTAAGCTGTGAGATCGTGTGATTAAGGGCTAATTAATGAAAACGCAAGTGCCCAGGGAGCAGCAGAGGAACCCCCACAAACTGGTGGGTGCAGGAGGGGCCCCCGTACGGGACTTGTTATAGGATGGAGGGGGAGAGCATTTGGGGATTGTGCAAAGCGTGTTGTGGGATGTTTTCCAGGGAATGTGCAGAATGCGTGAGATTTATTATGGAATGTTTAAGGGAAGGACCGAAGGTGGGAAAAGTGAGGGATCAAAGTGGATTGGAGAGAAACAGGTGTGGGATAAGAGAGGAGAAAAGGGGATGCATGGGGTCAGTTGGGTGTAAACTGGAGGCCAGTCAGTGTGCTTGCCCAGTCAAGCCCCTCGCTTGATCACCACGGTCTGTCCTGTCTTCATACTGCACACCACTTGTAACGATTTTCCAGGGTGAGGGTGCTCTCCGCTACCTGTGTTGGGGTCCTGAGTGCCAGCAAGTAGAGAAGGAGCCACGGGGTGCTGGGGACTCCACGGGTTTGAGGTGCCGGCACCTGGAGAGATGTGTGCAAGAGGTCCCAGTGCCGGCAATGGGAGAAGGGACCACAAAGCATAGGGGCCCATCATTGGGTGAGACCAGAGAGCTCTCCTAACGAGCTGCCACCAGCCGTGTGTGTACATAGGCTTCACTTACTAGCAAGCTTCAAGCTGGACTATCTGGCGAGTAGGACAGGAGGTGTGGGAGCCAGCAACCAGAGACACCATAGGACTGGGACCAGTACTGGAGGGACCATAGTTCCGAGCCCGCTAGCGGAGAGACACGGGGGGCTGAGAGTTACTGCTGGGGGGAACGTAGGTCTGGACCCGCTGTCAGTGGGGCGGGTGCGGAAGGATGGAATGAGAGCTGCAGCTATCGGGCTACCAGATTTGGCAGCTCTAACATAAGCCATACTTGCATTTGATTCCCGTTTCTGGCTGAGTTCAAAATTGCTTTTCGCCGTTCAGTGTGTGACCCTTCTCCTGTGAAAATTAATGACTGTGTAACTTTGCTCCCAAGAAAAAAAGATGACTGTAAATTTGCATACTCAGTACAGAGGTGCTACTGTCTAATCTTGGCCATTATCTCAAAAGCTCCATCAGAAAGCTTCCTTCCCTCCAAACTGTCCATCCTTTACAACAGCTTTGTAATTAAAAACTTCAGTGGGCTGCATTAAAGAACATTGTGTGCAGCTCTGAAATGCCGTGATTCATTTCTCATTGAATTTATTACCTAGGCATAGGATATAAAACATTATAATGGGCATATTTGCTGATTTCAAAGCTTTTTAGGCTTTGATCAATGAATATGGTAAATGAAAGGGTGAGGTAAATTAGTTAAATGACATAAATGTGCATGTAGAAAGATAACATTGAGGGGAGGTCTCTAGATACATAACATGGGCCAGCCAAAAAATGTTCTTTGCAGCAGAACAACAAGCCAACAGATACAGAGGAGTCAATAGTAAAATATGGTGGTGTAGAGTAATAGGACCTAGTGATGGCTCTTGATAAAGATAATTCCACATACAGAGAAGAGCGTCCAGTTCTCTGGGTACAGGGTTATACAATTAAATTTTCAACATTCGTTCTGCTTGTCTGTTCCTTACGGTGTAAGACTTTTGCTGTGTTTTGCCAGGGCGATTATGTAGCCTTCGCTGGTTTAGTAAAACTGGAAGATAAACATTTCAAATGACGAATGTGTCAAGACAAAAGATAGCCGTTGTAAAAGATGCAGTGTCAAGGGTTACTGGAGAACTCTCGCTTTCTGATCTGATCTTAGCTGGGATGCATTTACAGTGTACTAAATGTGGCCTTATTGGCTTCAGTAAGTAATCAGTATTGTTAACCACAGTAGAATTTTTTATATCTTAGCATTCTACATTACCTCGTTACATAAAGCGTATTACTGTATTTGTTTCAGCTTTGATGATTCATAACTAATTCAGGAGAGTAACAGCATGTGACAAAAAATATACGTCCTAATACCACTTTTGTATCAACTTCCCAACAGAAGGGGCAGCAAGAAGGAGTATTTTCTGCCCATACTATTATTTTTTAACTTTCCCTCCCTAAGTTTTGCCTCAATTGAGTTTTTCTTAGGTCGATAGGGAAGAGCTACTGACTGTTCGCTGTTCCTTCCAGGAGGCCTGTTCTTCTCAAGCATCTGTGGAGGTCAGACCTTCATCGGTGTAGAATTTATGTAAGACTTAGTTTTAAAAGTTTATCGGGTTGTTAAAGGAGCTGTGCTTGATGTGGAGTGTGGAAGGAAATGGCTCCATTTTTTCCTCCAATTTCCTAAACCACTACTCCCAGTTTAGGTACGGGCTGTAGAATGCAATTCGTTGGTTTGCCTTTATCTCCACGATCCCTCTGCTTTCACCCACAGCTTGGGCTTACTCTGGTTCCCTCTCCATCCCCATTTTCGTAGCGAAATGATAAGAACCACACACCTCAAATTTGGGGGGAAATCTACTGCTGAAATGGCCACCTGCCCCCCCCACAGGGAAGTGCCGTCAGAATAGCGATGAGGGAAACGCTCACAATATTCGCAGTGCTCTGATATTTCCCGTTCTCCAGTTTCTAATCCTTTACGTTTGTATGCCCTGAAAATCAGAAGTTTCTACTGAACTCTTATTTAATTTGTTGTTATTTTCGGAGGTCTTCTCATTTCCTGTGTGTTTACCGGCTATCGTGTTTCGCTTGGTACTTGTTGTTAGAAGTGAAGAAGCCTGACCGCTTGGTGCTGGGACAGAGGGAAGTCTGTGCAATGAGAAGGAAAATACAACTAGCTAATTCTGGGAGACGCGGAGTTTCGCTTCATGATTTTGTTTTCTTTCATCTGGTTTGATTTCACATCCTTATCTTGACAATCACCCTTATGACACAGGAAGCTAAGGGACTTTCAAAAGCATATCCTGTCATCTCCAATTTCACCATAAATAAATCAAAAAGAAATAATTAGAGAAATACATACATTAAGGAAGTACAATAAAAAAATACATTAGGCAAGAGAGAAATATAAAATGTCCTTTTAAGCTCATGCAGGGCATTCTGTCACAGCTTGGCTATGTCAGGACAACTAGGATGGCTTCAGATTTTTTTCTTCTCCATCTCTGGCTTTTAGGGTTGCCATTAGCTGTGCCCATATTTCCTTTTTCAACTCTAAGTTTAGCTGGCAGGTGTTTTTCTCGTAGTTCTTTCTAGCTTTCCTATGTTACATGTATATAGTACATGTAGGGCTTACCGACTCTTGGACTGTAATTCAAAATAATTACTGAAGCGTTGATAAAGGTTGAGAAGATGACATTAAATATTTAAGCTGAAGGATATATATCTCCACATGCAGAGCAAAGCAGCTGTCATGAGTCCAAAAAGGACTTTGGAAAGATTTCTGAGTCTTCATGTTGCAAACGGGGTGGCATTTCTTCTCTGGAGGAGGCAGCCGAAGAGAAGGATTCTCCCGTTGCCTTTTTCAGATGGTGTGCAGAAGGACCATTTAAAGTAGAACTGAGGAGGAAATTGCTTTTTTGGACGTTAAAGAAAAACGTCCTTCTGCACGAGGATGAACGCAAGGCCTTTCTGAAGGTTTGCGTGATAATTTGGGGGGTGGGGAAAGGCACGAATGGGGACAGAGTATTCAGCCCTTTGCCTCCCTGGCTCAAACCTTGGACTTGTGTCTTGGCTCCTCTCACTGCAGCTGCTGCACTTTGATTAATTAAATCACTTTATGGTTAAGAAGATCAGAGCTCCTGCGATCCACATGCGTGGCTGAGACCATGGCTGGTCCTTCGCCGGTCAGGTGTCTGAGGGCTGAATGGACTTTTCAAAACTGACGTGTAGACTTCCACCGAAATGACATTGCAAACCATTTTGCTATAAATATCTTTGGTGAGGCTTTTGGGGTGCTATGAAACTCATGAAATGTTTTAGGACATAATTTAGAAATTTTTTGTATAATTTAGAATATTTTGCTTAATATAAGGCTATTTCTCCTCTTTTGGGGATGTTTTTGCTCTACAACATCAGTTCTTTCAATCAGTGTGGCTTTTGCTTTTCCAGTAAGCGTACGTGCCTAGACCGAGTTAGGATTTGCAGTCTGTAGGAGTGCCATTCATTCTGAAACACCAGGATGATTAATGTGCTAAAATCCGAATTGCGATTACGGTCTTCCTACCTCTCTCACCTCCGCGCCTTGCGCTGATTTTCCTTCTCTGATACATTACCAAGCGTGGGGTGGTGCAGAAGAGCCGCTGTCCCGTGCCCACCACCCGAGCCTATTTTAGGAGCTGTGAAGGTACTCATTTGTGCGGGCGTGAGGTTATAGCTGAAACTCCAGCTTTAAAGTTCAGCAGGAGAAAAAATTCTCACCTGCAGCAGGAATACAGTAGGTGGTTTGGAAAACGCTTGGAGATTGTTGGAGATGAGCAATATCGTGATTCTTTGTGTGTGTTTATACGGTGTACTCGTGTTGAAACCTGAAGCTGCTGGTCCCTGCTGAGGGAGGTACCTTGTAATCTGTCTCGAGCTGCTTCGAACAACTTTAATACAGGCATGGCGTACTGCAGAGCAAATAGTTAAACCCGCCGAATGTTGGTTTGATGGTCTCGGAGGGAAGTTGCGCTGCAAAACTTTATTTGCTATAAATACAGCATATTATTGCAGGGTTGTATCCTGTTTGGAAATGACCTCATCTAGCTTCTGTTAGTGGTTAGCAGCTTTATACCACATGATCTATGAATAATATGATAGTACGTTGCTCTCAGGAAAACATCAGAGCTGTGAGGTTGATGCTTCTCAGACAACATTATACTTCACATTATATGCATTATACTTGGCTTCGTTCTCAGTTTGGATAATAATATGTCAGGAGACCATTTTGTTAAAGCCCATGGTGTGTCCTTTTATCGGAGGATCATTTCTAGGGGTGCTGTAGCTGTGTTACAAGCCCTGAGCAAGCTGTCCTTTCTGAGGTCCAGTTCCCAAGCTCCCCTCATCTCCCCAGGTTCAGGCAGATGGATTCACTTCCATTTTCTTACCTGCAGTCCCCTTTGAGTTGGGGACCATTTGCTTATTTTTTGGAGACAGAAATTTTCAGAACCTCATTTTTTTGGAGTTGATGGCCATGGGCTTTCTTACCAATATTCTGTAACATCTTACAAGCAACAGCTCTTTAAGATGTGCCGGGAACTCAGGTGGTCACTTTTTGCGTTCTGACAGCATGATGATCGGATGGTCTTGCTCTCTCTTAGCAATTCGCTGTGTCCTGTCCACCATTGTTGGTGTGATGTAATACTCATACACCTCACAGCAGAAAGTTGCTCATCGTTAAACAGAAACTATATGAGCCACAGCCAGTAACCACCACAGTCCCTACCCAGAGCAAATAAATCCCAGGCAGGTACTACCAGAAATACGAGAAAAAACGCTATTGCAGGAAACCTGTGCTACAAAGATCACTATTAGAAAGGGAAATCATTCTTCGTCATGTTAATTTATTATTTGATGGGCATCCCCTAATTGAGGTGTAGGAGGTTGGCAGAATGATTCCTTAACTGCAGGAACATGTCTAGTTCCCTGATGTTCTCCAGCTGCCTTCACCCCAAATCCTTCAGTGGCTGGGAGCGCGCGAGAGCTTTCTTTGAAGTGCCGGTACAAGAGATAGAAATGTCCCGTGCATTTAGATGGTTAAGACACCACACTTCCTGAAAGTAGCAGCCTTTTCTTTCAGCAGCCTCCCTCTGGTTTGGGGTTGTGTATTTTCTTTTTTTTACCAGCTTTTGGTTTAAAAGAACTAAATTTAAAAAAGAAAATCAATGAGATTTCTTTTTTTTTTTTTTTTCATTAAAGAGCGTGCTTCCTGTGGAAAGCAGAGGAAAACCAATCTAAATATATTTGAAAGAAAAAGGTGCCAAGGTGAGAGGGGGATCACTTGGAAGGATAAGAAAATTGGGAAAAATGTAATTTGCATTTCTTAGCATGAAATCTATTCCATTGAGGGTAGCGGTGTCCAGTGGAAATAGTAAGTGGTGGAAGCACCATCTTTTGAGACTGCTAAACCCAAAGACACTTAAAATTCCAAATATTTTTCAGCTTTATCCACCTTCTACTACCTATTTGTAGCATCACAATAAGGAAGGCCCTTCACCGATATCCGTACAGAGACTTTTCTTGTCCCAGCAAAATGCTATATAAGGTGCTCAGCAAGAAAGAGCTACAAAATAGAAGTCTACGCACTGCCTTCACCTGAGCCAGCTTTGCACCAGATACGTGAGGAAGCAGGGAAATATTATTGTGAGATCACATAAAATTAAACGCAATTTCTACTCATTTATCATATTCCAAAAGTTATAGCAAGCGACAAACGCTCTTCCCGTCAGTGAAGGGCCACCAAACTGGACACCTCAGTTGATTGATACCAATTATAATTACCTGCAGGAAGAATTCAGGGACTGTATGGAGAATAATATTCACTGAATGCAGAACCTCACCAACCGTATGCAGCTTCCAGCTCAGGAATGTGTATGTACACGCGAGTGCTGCAGGAAACAGATGAAGGGTGGATAACTTCTGAGTTTTGGTAGTCAGATGATGGGCGTTATGTCAGAATCAGCATTTCTTTAATTAAAACCCATGCTCCGTGAGCTCAGGCTTCTGGATTCTGTTTTAACACTTGTTCATCTATGTCTTTGGGCCTCAGCCTTTTGTGAAATGTCAGCCAAAAAGCTTGGCTTACTCTCAGTGGTTTAGTTAGCTTTGGTAAAGCACTTTGTCCACAGTCGATACACCCCTTTGCTTTTATTAACAATAAAAGTAATAAATTTATTGTAATAAAAGCCCGTACAGGAGAAGGACGTTTACTGGATTGCAATAGGAGCACTCAATCTGTTTTGAAGAATGACATAGTCCGTTTTTACACATCGTAAAACATCCTGACTGCAGTTCCTTGGCTCTCCGAACAGTTCGATGCAGTAATGGTGCTGCTGCATCCAAATATCAGCACGTCCCAGTTTGCAGAATTAGCCAAGACGCAGAAGGGAGCTGTGAACCACTGGTGTGTGAGTACAGCAAACCCACCCCATCAGTTCGGGGAGGTGGAAAATTCTCGCCGTCTGGTTATCGCATCTGACCGAAGTCCCCAGGAGCTGGAGAAACGTTTCTGTGCTCTTCCCAAGCCCAGACTTTTCCACGTGGTTGCACAAGCGATACAGAAATGAGCTGTGCTGCTGCTTACATGATGACTTTACTTGTTGCCATTGTATTTTTTAAGTGGATAAACGATAGGCCATCTGTCTTTAAACACCTACCGGCATTCCTGTCATTTGATGACCACTTTAGCCTCTTCTTTCATGGTGCAATAATGAGTTTGAATAGCTTCATTAATGACAGTTATTATTTGGAGGGACACACAGTTTAAACTGGATATTCAAATACTCATTTTTTAACAGCTAGCCTGGCAGGTTAGGATATGTAATGATAAAGAGGCATCTTTCTTTGACCGTAATTAAGAAAAAACAGCACCTAAGTGATTAAACATCAGCTGGTTTTGAGCTACAAAGCACAGCAAGATACCTGACGCAGCAGTCTGCAGTACATATGGGTACAAAACTTGAACTGGGATGTTTGAATACAGATTTCATGTTATCTGGATTTGCTGAAAATCCACAGTTTTAGCTAGAGGCAGTAAGGTCTGCAGCACCCATCCTCTCTGATAATGAGGCCTATTTATAGAAGTTTTTGCACAGAGGTCCTCAGTGTTTTGACTGATGTAAGAGTGGTCGATCTATGGCTACAGATGAGACCGAATTCACCAGGGCAATTAATTTCCACTGCTGTCTTGAGACACACACGAGAAGTGTCAGTGAGCCAGAAAACTTGTTCAGATGGCCTTTCCTGCGAGGCTTTTAAACAATGTGCCAGCACCACGTCCATCTTCAAACAAAGGTGCAGCTGTCCTGCAGTGGATGGGAGAGCACACAGGAACTTGGGGCTGAAGATTTCCTCGTTACTCGCCCGTGGGATCAGACTTTCATCTGCGGAGTGACGGAGGAGGAGCCGCAGCTCACAGCCTGGAGCACCTCGCCAGGAGACTGCAAGTCCCACAGCAGCCAAACCCTTGGATGCAGCCAAAATTAGGAAGGGCACCCTCTAAGTTAACGCTTCTGCACCAGGTGCAAGTGCACTCTTAGTAGGTGTCGAGTAGCCTGATCCTCTGTGTATCGATTTGATGAGTTAAGCTTTGAGATTTGGGGTTTTTTTGAAAGGGGATTTAAGCCGTTTGTATGCTGCAAGGAAGCTCAGTCCTACAGCCACCTCTCTGCAGTAGTGAGCACTCAGCTGTGCCTCTCAGAGACGTGCACGTCTGGGGAGATTTATGAAGTCATGGTGTTCCCAGATGTCCTTCTGTCTTTTAAAAAGGAGCTTTATTGCAGTTACTCTGTTACGTTTATAAAAGGAATCTATGGTTAGCAATATCTTATCTATTATTGAAATTAGGCTCCACACTTGGACATGTAAAGATAGAGTCTCTAGGTGGGTTTTCTTATTTTAAAATCAAACAGAACAAAGAGAATTTTGGTTTGCTCTCCACAAATAAGCTGATGTTATATTCATTAGCAGCTGGAGAAGCTGCTTGGGTAATTTTCCAAGTGCAGACCAGCCTGAATTAAGCATGTAGCATCAGTCCGGGTACCTATAAAGCCTCACCGGCCTTTTGCTGGAGGACATTCGGTAAACTTTAAGGCTTTGTACGGGAGCTGGCTAAGGATGAACCACAACCACCGCTGCACCAAGCCCCCCCTAACATGCTCCACTGGCTACGAACAGTGGGGACGGATGCCTCACTCATGATAGGTGCCAGCCAGGCTTGTTGAAGGGGAAGCCCCTGCGAGGGCGTTCAGGAGAGCGAAGCACACGTGGTCCTTTCTGCTGATGAACAATTGTTCCTGATACCACCGGGGTTTACCACCTGCCCTGTTTGCAGCTGCAGCGCCTGCTTCCATCTCTCACGCACCATCCTCCCTCTTGCACGCAAGCGGGGCTGCCCCAACAGCTTCTTCGTTGTTCTCCTTGCTTTGCCATGGCATAACGGAGCTGGCTGCCAAGCCAGCCGCAGTCCTCTGGCCTTTTCATAAACTGCTAGATCTGATTTACAGAAGCCCTGGCTCTTCCCTGCTGAAATCCTGGAGGATGTGCACCGCAGCTCCTTTCAGCTTGGGTACAATTCCCTTTTCTTGAGCCGTATCCCATGAATGTGCCTCTGTCTCATGTGCCTCGCCAACAGCTTCTGCACAGCCCGACGCTGGAGGGATCTAGTTGTTCAGTGCCTTATCGCTGATGCAATCTTTTCCTGCTATGGAAAGTGAGAATGAAATTGCCTAAATTAAGCAATTGCAGTAGCCTTGAAGGATAAAGCTTCCTTTCTGCTTTGAGCTGGTTTTGTAGTAAGACTGCCATAATTGTGTTTTTCTCCTGTGTTTACAGGCGTAGGAAAGAATGCATGATTAGGATTTTTATGGTACTTACAGCTTGATATTTTTCCCATGAACTATTCAAATGAATCGCTCTTGGATTTTTAGCACCTTCTTCCCACTTCTCTATGGGATTAGAGATAGTCAGAGAGAAAATACTCCCTTGAGCCATGGAGTTTAAAACTTGGTGATCCTAGAAGGGAGACTCTTGACAGCACTGGCACATCGTCATCTCAGCAGGTCCAAGATCCAGCCCTTTGGATGGTCTGTTGTCCCTTCTGGGTAGGAGGGAGCACAGCTGTGAAGAAGGAAAACATGTGAGTCACGATCGGAGGGCTGCGGGCGCTGCAGTTTTCTCTTCCTCCAGCCAAGCCTGGCCCTCTTCTCCTCAAAATATTCCGAGGAGAATATTTCGTTTTGGGAGGACAAAACTTTTCAGATGCAATGCTCCACCAGCTTTTCAGGTGGAATACTCTTATTTTTTTCATAAAGCTGTCGTCAGAGGAGTTCTTCTCTTGGCAGTGACCAGCCTGACTTACAACTCTTTTACTGCTATTTTAGCATCCTGTTGTGAGTTGCTATTAAAAATGCTCTAAATCATGGAGGTAGCAGTGAAGGAATGGTTGGGATTTTACCTGGCTGTTTTTCTCATGTGTGATCATTGTGTAAGCTTGAAGAAATTGTGCGCTCTTTGTGGACCTCCAGGTATCTGCAGAACAGGGACGGGATCTATTGAGTGGCACTGAGAGAATGTTTCCTGCACCTCTGCGTGTATAACATACCTTCCTGTAGTAACTATTACACCCAGGGGAAACTCTGAAAGGGCAAATTCTGACATTTGGGCTCGTGGCAGATCTGAAACTTCATTGCCCTCACACAGATAAGATCTATACAGCACTGTTTTCAAGTGATAGCCAGCGTGAAGCATTGATGAAGTTGTCGGTTTCTGTAGCTTCCCTGTTTGTGTAAAGCACGTGGACGAGACGTTTCAGGCATTACTGCAGTGTTAATCCTTCGTGTTTCCCATAATTCGTGCAATCCCTGTATTGCCCTTGACACGTACGCAAGCCTCCCATAAAGCTTCCCTCTTTAGAATAAGTCGAGAGAAGTGTCTTGCTTGACATTCAAGGCTTGAGACTTTACTCTCCGATGCTTCCCGTAACACTTGTTTGTACATTCCAGTATCTTCTAAAGCAGCGTACTTACCTTTGAGAGATTCACCGTTCTTCTTCCCTCCTTTCTTCCTAACGTGTGCTACACCAGCACTTCAGCTGATCAAGGCTGCAAGTAGATAACCTTGAAGAGGGGACAATAATCCGTCGTGGCTTTGTTTTTCCCTTGAGATGATAATCCTCGCAGTAATCCTGAAGCTGTGTTTCATAGCAAAGACACAGCACTTCAGGTCCTGAAGTTTTTCAGCGGTGGTTTTTCAGCCTGAAATTCTTACTCAGGTTTGTCATTTTCCACATTTGGAGGTAGAGGAACTGTTTCTCCCCAAATCATGACAAACTAGTTCTGCTGTGTGACTGCTGTTGCCGTCTTACTTAGCTGTGGTTTTGTGCGCTCTCGTGTGAAGATGACTGTTGGCTGCAACTATCTTGAAAGCCTTTAGCAGTTTGGAAAGAACAAATTGCCCGAGATGTAATTTCTGTTGCACGACTGGTTACCCGGCGTTTGTAAGAGCAAACTAGCTCAGCCGCTTCTCGGGTTTTTCCATGCTGTGGTCTCATTTGTACAACAGTGTCACCAGGCTACCGCCTTGTTCTTGGGAAGAGCTGCCATCTAGCAGCAGCAGCCATGGACAATAACCAGATATTCCAGAGCTGTGGTTAAACATTCCTGAAATATTTAGGGAAAGCAGCATGATGTTGTCAGAAGTTTTTGTGCTTCGTCGGTATGAGCGCAGTGCTTACTTTGTCCAGGTCTGTTTTATTGTACATCCATGAAAAATCATGTTGATCACCAATTCCTTAATGAAACGAAATAAAAGATTATTGGGGAGCATTAACTCAGGGTTAATCATTCAACATTGTGGCATTCAACATGCCACAATCAGCCGACTATCATTATCTTGAATTCTTAATTCTTATCTGAAATTGAAGAAGTTCCCAACTCTTGGCCTTGGTACGTGCTGTCACAGTCTTCCCATGGACCGTCTTACATTGCTAAAAGGCATAAAGGCAAGGGATGAGCTTTCATATGTTAATGGCTTCTTCTCAAAGTCTACCACAGACAGGGCTTGCTGCCCTAAAACTCTTTTACCTTATCATGTGCTCCTTGTTAACACTTGCTGGTGTTGGTTTAACTTATCAGCTTAGGTGGGATGGCTTGTGGTAGTTGTGCAACGTGCCAGTTCAACGTTACGCCTCTAAATCTTAATGAAAGCCCAAGGTCTTCAGACAATTAGGTTTAGTAAATGATTTAAAAATGTTACTGATGGATGCACGTGGAACAGGAAAATGCATCAAAAAAGGATGGTTGTCTTTTTAAAGGTTATTTATGGGTAACTCTTTTGTGTTACTTCTTGGTTTCTTTAGATTTTCTCAAGCAGACCACATATGAAGTTGAGGCGTTCTTAGAAGCCATTCAGTTCTTCCGGCAGGAGAAAGGCCACTATGGGACGTGGGAAATGATAACTGGCAATGAAAAAGAGGTAAAAAACCCTATCTTCCTGATTTTTTTTTTTTTTTTTTTTGCTTTGGATATGGCAGCTTGCTCTGAGGATAGTGAAGCCGCTTGGGAAAAAATGGCATTTTCAAAAAGAAAATCTGGTAGGTAGAAATACCCAAGATTTCAAGCTACTTCGTACTGATGTGTAAGGGACATTTCTTTTTTTAAGAAACCCCAATTTGAGGTTTTTACTAAAAAGTGAAAGAAGGCGTGCTGTGAACTAAAGCGGTTGTGTTGTGCAGGAATGTAGGGACGGCCACATTTCCACAAAAGGCTGATACCTCTAATTTTATGCCACGGGGTCAATTGGTGAGTAAGTACTGTGTCTACAGCAAGGCGCTTGCTAACATCTCACTACCACATTAGCTGCTGTTTATAGTTTTGGTAAATCAGAAGCAACACACACCAAACTCAAACACACAGTTTGCCTGCAGCAGGTATTTGCTGTCACCTGCGTTGGGCTCTGCTCTTTTCTACCTTTTCACGACAGCTAGTTCTACCTATTCATGACAGACAAGAGATACTTTTTTCTTGTGTTGCTGTTATTACCTTTGTTACTAAACACAAGTTTCCCCTTGCTTGTCCTCTAACGCCTGCAGATGCCACCGTAGATCAGGCTTTCTGAAGAACAGAACAGCAGCTAAATGTAAATTTTGAGGAATCTTTTCATTTTGCTTTTCCCTGTTCTTTGGGAATGAAGCTTTTACTCCTGAGCGAATAAACCAGTAGACCTAGTTCTTGTGTCAGACTTCTGAAACAGCCTTGCATAGCACAACAGTCACACTTAAAGGCCAAATTTGTCTGTACTTCAGTTTTTCAGAAACGAGATGCTCAGCTTGGGGTCTGGGTCCGCGTTTGGGCACCTGAGCGAACAGCTTTGCGGCACAGGGTGGTAGCTGAAGCGACTCCACCGATCCCTCTGGCATCACTCCTGACGTATTTTAGTGCGATTGAGACACTATTTGGGCCCTGATTTATATATTGTTTCCAAAGCGCTGAGCACTCAGCAGCAAATATTTACTTTAGTACCAGCTGCTGGGTGTTTTCCTTGATGAAATCTGGCTTCCCTTTGGGAAAATGGAAAAAGGCCTGCTGGAGAGTTCATGATCCAGGGTTTTAAGAAACCACATTATTCTTTTAGGAGAAGTGTACCTTGGAAATGCTGAAAAATGTGGAAACTGGAGAAAAATCTGTAAACAGTGCCTTTCCTGGTGCCATCATGTCAAGGATTGAAGTTTCCTGCCAACATCTGACAATAAATTCCTTAATGTAAGGAGTTCCATCCTTCCAGTGGAGGGAGTGAGGGTTTTTCTCTTTTCCCCTCCTCCCTCAAGTTATGGAGCTATTCTAGTGCTAGTTTCATTTTATGTTTTATTTTTTCCTGTTGCTTGCCAGCTACTTACTCATAAGCCATATACCTCAAGAGAACCGTAATCAGAAGACATCCAGACTAGTTATGCTATTATCTTCTTAGCAATAACTCATTCTGTAAGTATAGTGTGTTCTCATGCCTGCTTTGACCAAGTACAATAATTATTTTAGGCAAATATCCAAGTTAAGTGAATGGTTTGGAACAAGCAAGCTGCAGTTTGTTGCTGTAAAAATCTCTGCAGAATGCCAGTAAACATATTCCCTGACATTTGTTTAGAATGACAGAGTCTCCGCAGCATTAGCTCACGCGGTTCTGCCTAGGTACCGCAACACGGACGTAATATTAGCGAGTACCCAGTCGCTCAGCTCGAGACCCACTAATATTTTTTTTTTTTGTACTGTAAAAGTTCCTTTTCCTAGTTTTGTTTTTTGTTCTTCTCGTTTTTAATGTTGTGTTACTAACAAAGGATGAATTCAATTGTAGCTGGTGTTTCTGTAGGTAAGTGCTGAAATACATGGTTAAACCCAGGAAATTTTTGACGACACTTGTAAGCAATGGCACAACCTCGTAGTGAGAACACTACAACACACCAATGTTGTACTAGCATAACTCCATTGATCCGTACCACATCAATGTAGAAATAGTGTATTGGTAAATCAAGGACAGCTGAAGAAGGGATTAAAGAACCCCAAACCCCTACAGTGCACCTTTCAGTACAGAAATATAAAACCTATCCGGCATTCCTATAAAATGTTTTGAGACAGCTCAGATTCTTCAGAATATGTTTGATCCCTTGTCACGTTTAGTATTTGGTCCGTGGTGCTCCAGTTTGGGCTGTTCGTGAGATATTTTTAAGTAACTCATTAGTTTAGGACCTGAAATAGTCCATTGGTTTTGACAGATGTTTGAGGCAGCATAGCTGAATCGGAGTGGTGCTGTGGCATAATCTGTAAGAAATATTTAGGAAACAACAATAATAGGGTGTTGCATATTATAGCTGTATTAATAAGTAGGGTATAGCGTGTTGTATTTCTGTAGGGGCTGTCTTACACCCAGGAGGTACCCCGTTTTACACTATGTGGCACACAGTCAACCCTTCTCGCTTACTGCTGCTGGTGAATTCCTGCCGTTTCCCTGTCGTGGTGTTGGTGCATGCCTAAAACCTGCTCAGGCAGCTGCAATACCTGAAGTGGAATGTCAGGAAGCACTGACACAAATGAAAAAGCACTGGCATGATGAAAAGGTAAAGTTGAGCGGTGGTTTTGCGCTCTGTGTCGGCTCAGCCGGGCGCATCAGGGTGGTGATCCTTGAATGAGGACCGTGCTGGGCTGTTGTTGAAGCAAGGAAAAGAGCTGGGTTCAAATACACACCTCGTAGCAAAAGCGCTGTTCAAGGGCCGTTGGAGAGGAAGGAGGACTACGTACTTTGTCTGTGAGGCTTTACTGAAACCGTTGAGGAAGCTAGCGATCCGTTACCCAGAGTAAACAAGAAATGTGCAGAACCTTAAGGTGCTTTTTGTCTGCTTTTTTATAGGATTCCTATGTCCCTCTGCAATTTGCAGGATATCCACTGCACTTCAAGGCTTTCAGGAGGCTGTGGGCAACCTCATCTGTGCTGTGCAGTTGGGAGAGATAAAGCCTTGAGGAAAGGGTTATGTGCCGTTCTGTACGGCACGTGCACGATAGTATCACTTCATAAACTGGCAGCTGTGCAGCTGTAACTGTGCGCCAGTACAAACATACCTGGGCAAGATCTACGAACAGAAAACGAACGTGTCCAGAAATAAAAGATGTCACTCCCTCTTCTGAATCATGAGGATGAGTAATGACTGAACCAAATACAGGACTGAGCTCTTTAGTTCAAAATCGAGACACTTTAAGTAGAGAAATTCAAGAATCCAACGTATATCCCCAGCACTGATAGGTGCCTCTGTAGGAAATGTGTTCAGAGGCCTAAGATCACAAAGAACTAGAAATAGGCAGGTTTCGCGATGAGCTGCTTCCCTCTGCTTGCATAGGTTGCCTCCTTGGCCAACAGTAAGAGGAAAGCACAGGAGAGACCTCTTGCAGCTTTCTCAGGCCAGAGATACAATGTCCATAAATAAAAAAATGTAGAGGAAAGCCTAGATTCTCCAAATCAGATGCGTGCCTGTAACTCTGTGTATTTATTGCCAATCTGAGTGGGATTGGCAAGGAAGAAGTGGTAGTTCAAATCTAGGCAGAGGAGGTACAAAGCCTGACAGAGTGGGTAGTTCTGGAGAAGGCTTCTGAAATGGGCACCAGTGAATGAAACCAGGAATCTGTCTCACACCGTTTCATTCTTTCTGTATTGAAGAAGCCAGACTTTGACGCTGCTTCTGTACAAAGTTGGGTGACGCTATCAAGAGAACCACAGAATCAGAGAACAGTTTAGTTAAAAGAGGATCTCTGGAGGTTCTCTGGCCCAGTTCCCCACTCAGAGCAGAACCAACTTTAAGGGCTTTGTGCAGTTGAGTTCTGAAGATACCCAAGGTTGGAGATTGCATGACTGGTTCCCATGACTGCCCGCGTGGTGAAAAATATTTCGTAGTACCTGATTGCTATTTCCCTTGTTGCTTCTTTAACCATCACCTTTCTTCCCTGTGCATTTCCAAGAACCGTCTGGCTATGTAGTTGTAGACAGCAATAAGGTCTCCCCTGAGCCTCATCTTCTTAAGGCTGAGCAAACCCAGTTCCCTCCGCCTCTCCTCACGTGTCATGTGCTCAATCCCCTGATCATCATGGTGGCCCCAAACTGGACACCGCTCCGGATGTGGTCTGACAAGTGCTGAATAGAGGGGAACATTCTCCTCCCTTGACCTGCTGTTGCCCTTTGTTGTGAGGGCACCCTGCAGACCCACGCTGAATTTCTTGTCCACCCCAAGTCCTTTTCTGCAAAATTGCTTTCCAGCCAGTTGTCACCAGCCTATACTGGTGCACATGATTGTTCCATCCCAGATGTTGGACTATGCATTTGCTTTTGCTGAACTTCATGAGGTTTTTGTCCACCCATTTCTTCAGCCCATCTAGGTCCTTCTCAATAGCAGCCTTGCTTGCCAACGTATTGACCACTCCCCCAAATTGGTATCATCTGTTTTCCCAGTCCGATGGCTTTTCTTTCTAATTGGAACCATCTGCAAGACCGAATTGCCAGTTAGATGCTGGGATCAGAGAGGGTGATACATCTCTTCTACAACCACTGAACCTTGTTTCAAAGTGAAAACGGTCTTGAGGGAGAAAAGTGCTTGGTGTCAATTTAGGAAAATACAGCAATGATAGACTGACAATATAGTCACAGAAATCATCAAAAAATGGGGCAATGATACCTTTTCCTCAGTTTTCCTACATTCCATCACAAACACTTGATGTGTAGAAGTCCCTTTGACACTTTTCTTCCCCTTGCCTTTCTTCTGTGGTGCACCTTTGTCGCAGAATATCTTCTTAGGTTATATATTTCTTACGGTTTTTGTTCAAGAATCTGGAGGTGTTGGGAGGAGACTTTAACATATACGAATTCTACAGTGTGAAAGTTCTACTGGTTTTCAACCAGTATAGTTGTCTTTTAGTGACAAAAGAAATTGCTTGAAAAGTTTTTCACAAACTCCAACAGCTATATATTTTATCCCTTTTGCCTCAGGATTTGCCTGGAGCTAATGAATCTTTTGGATTATGTTAAACATTTTTGAAAAAAATATAGTAAAATACAATAGAATTATTTGATGCACAGATTACCCACGTTTCTGGGTTCCATTTCCTATATCCTGTTTTTCCTGGGATCTCCTTTTCTGGTTTGAATTGTGGAGTTGGTGTTCACCCAAAAAAGTGCTAGAGATCCACATTGGTACAGTCATAGATTTCTTTTTTTGGCCAGTTATCTTCCTGTTAGAAGCATCCTTTGCCTGATGACTCTCTAGAACTGTTTCTTCTTGATGATCCCTCCTCTGGGAGGGTGCGGGTGTCGCAAAACAAAGTCAGTTTGGGGAAGCAGCAGTCAGTAAACCAACTTTTCAAATGTTTTTGATCTGGTTGCTCAGTTGATATCAATCACTTTAGGTCCATTGATTTTCACGTGGAAATTTCATACAAGAAATTCATTCAATTTAACGAGAATCTTAGTTCAGCATGTTAGTTCATCTGTTGTCAATTCTTGCATGGTCCCTCTAAGTCTTTCAGTGAAAAATGCTTCAGATATAGATAAAATGCATGGAGCTTCCCTCAGGCACACCTAATATTTTAAATGCAGTCCTCCTGGCGACCTGGGACAGCAAGACATTGTATATTTGGGGTTGCTTGTGTTCGCACATCTGACTGCTCAGTTTTCAGATGAAGAACAGTGTATGAACATGTCATTTTCATCTTCTGACCATATAGATCTTGAGCAACCTTGTGATGGAGGAACTCCTGCCTAACCTTCAGACAATGATCCTGCCCAAAATGAAAGGAAAGAGGAACGACAGGAAGCGGGCCTGGTTTGGTGTAAGTACTGATCTTTGCAGAGTAGTTGTTTCTCATAGCAGTTGTCTGTGTGTGCTGATCCTGATCTATGCTTCTTAATGTAATTTGGGTTTAGATCGTAGAGGAAACTTACGGCTTAGTCCAGCAGCAGGTATCAGAAGGATTGAGTACCTTGAAAGACGAATGCAGAGATTTTGCAAAAACTCTGGAAGGAACCATTCGCTCAGACATGGATCAGATTCTGAACTCCAAGAACTTCTTAGCTGGAAAAATCAAAGGTTAGTGGAGGAACAGCTGTGTTTTGGAGCAATTTTTTTCACGTTTCCCATTGTGTTGCTCAAATTACCAGATGCTGTTGTTTTGAAATCCTCATGTGTTTTGAAAAATCCAACCAGAGACAGTAGTTTTCAGAAAACAAATGCTTTGAGCCTCTGCTGCCTTTGATGGGAACTGATACCTGTGGCTGCTGTGTCTGAAAACACCAACTCTTCTGAAGTTGGAGCTAGAGCTGACAGTTTTGAGTGTCCTGATTAGAGTTGCTCATTCAGCTTTCATTTTCACTTGGGCTGAATGTAATGAAGCTACAGGTCACATGAGCATAATTAAAAATGTAGTGGGTTTGACCTGATGTCTAGGGATGCGCCACAAAATCAGGTTCTGGTTATGTGACAAATTCATAGGCTACCAAAGAATACGTAATGCAAAGGACTTCTTAGGTGGTTTTAAACTAATGTGAAGTAATTATAATTTTGCTATGAATATAAAAATGAGCATAAAAAGCAGGCAAAACATAGCTGATGTTGCTTAACCTAGCAAATAAATCAGTAGCTGATAATTTAGGAGCTGTTTTGAGAAAACTCAGGATGTTCTGTTGATGTTCTCATATACCAGATGAGGATGCTTTCGGTGAACTGTAGAGTACCAAGTTTGGATAACTCCGTATAGTCAGGGTGGCCACGCTCGGTGCAAACCTCCCTGTATGTATCAGTACTGACAGCTGCCCTTCCCTCTGCTCTCGCAGTGCCCTGAAGCTGCTGGCGTTCGGTTAGGTGGGGCATGGGAAAAGATGGTTCGTTGTCACTCATAAAACTATAAACTCTCCTTTCATCACCCTCATCATCTTCACAGAGGTGTGACTCCAGGGGAAAATATGGAGTCGTTTAATTCATGGTAAAGTAGATCAGATGATTACTTTTTTCACTATATCTCTTAGTAGCCTAAATACAACCATTGTATTGTCTGGCACTCCAGCCACTGTTTCTGAGCCTGCCCAGAAGTGCTGCATGGAAAATATCCAGCCATTTCTCGCATCCATATTGGAGGAGCTCATGGGTCCGGTGAGTTCTGGATTCACTGAAGTCCGCTCACTTTTTGATAAAGAAGTTAATGAAATCATCCAGGACTTCCAGAAGACAAATGACATCACGAAGCTAAAGGAGGTAAGACAAAAATGTTCTGTCACTTAGATAGCCTCACGGTATTTGTGCTGCTAAAGTGTAGATATCAGAATTTTTTTTAGGGCCACTGTTACGTTCTCTATTAAAAATTCATCTCTGCTTTCTCTCAAAACCTGTTCTTCCTCCACTGGAATGCAGAATGTGGATCAGCTGATGAACCTACCATTCAACTCTGTGAAAATGGAGCCCTGCTATCTGAAAGTGAACCTCCTCCAGGAGCTCCTTCAGGACCTCAAGAGTCGCTTCAAGGTCTATCACATTGATTTTGTGATTCAGAGGACTCAGAACTTCATGCAAGAGGTACTGTAAGATCCAGTTTTTCCCCCCTGCGAGAACAGGTTATGTTTGTCCTTCTAATCTGCTTCAAAGTAATCTTGATAAAAAGCTGCACAAGAGTTCCAGAATATATCTCAGTCAAAGTACAAGTAACAAAACCTAAGAAAATCACAGTTAGAAGCTGTTTCACATTTATATTTGTGAGGTTGCATGCGTATGAGTCTTTCAGTAAGGCACAACAATTTTGGATGGATCATCTCTTCGCCTGAACCTTGACATTCTGACTTCTCATTGTCTCAGCGCCTGAGAAAGTTGTGCTTGTACCAGCGAGGGGGCTAAAATCTACCTGATTTCTATTCTCAAGGATTGATTTTTCAAGAAAGATCTGAAACATATTTTACCAAAATGGAATGTCTCATCCTTGGTAGTTTATTATCTCATGAATATAAAGTAAGGCAATTAATGTTAGAAACTGGCAATTACTTGGACACAGATGATGTCTCAGGAGGTAGCTGCATGTAGGTGCTTTAGTCAACTTCACTTCTCACGGGAATGATTGAAGTGACTGCATGATTGCAGATGAAAAAGGAACTCCACCTTTTTTTCCCCTCTAGTGTGTATTGGTATAGGCTATAATTTTGCTTTGCTTTTATTTCTTCTGGATTCCTGGCCAGAAACCTACTAGGAGCTGGCCAGCAGACTTCTTTCCATTGCCAGATCACAAGGCAGATTTGGCCTTGTAGTTCTGTGTTGAATCCTGTGATTTTAATCCGTAGTTGAGCAACTAAATGATCTAGTTGGTAATCTTGTGAAATGGAGCTGGTCCAGTTCTGTGGAGTGAGAGTTATGAATATGGAAAGCGAGTCTCTAGCACAGTGCTGGGATAGGGTTTTCCTAAAAGCAGCTCTTCCAAGTACAGCCATGATCAGCAGCCAAAGAATTATTCAGAAATAAAATTCTGATTTCATGTCTGGGTCTTTCAGGGGGACCATTCCAAAATGCTGCCAAATAAAATGTCTTTCAGTAAGTGAAGACCATGAGTCAAGACAAAGAAGTAGACCGAAAATATATCCCATACAAACCAAGTGGTTGTTGTTTGGGGGTTTTTTTCTGAACAGAATATGAGTTAAAATTCACAATAAATAAGATAAATCAAAGCACAAGTTGTTCTAAAAGTGCTGTTATTGCTTCTCTCTCTTTAAAAGGCTGGTATCTAAAAATGCTGTTATTGCTTCTCTCTCTTTAAAAGGCTGGTATTTTTCTCATAAAAATAGTAAGCAGTTTCAGTTTGTGTCCATGGACATCTATTTTATTAACGAGTAAGGTCAGACATGTCTATGCTCGTGTGGTCTTAACGTAAAAGAAGCATTGGGCTTAACGCGGGTGGAGGCAGGAGCAGGATGCCTTGGCTTGGGAGCTTGGCATCCTCTAGTGGCCACTGTTAGGAAATTTGGGAGCACAGTGCTCAACTGGCGTCAATAAAGCAGCTTGAGTGACTTCACCAGAACTACGCCAACTTATGATTTGCTTCAAATAAAAATGGAAATAAAAAGTGAGTAGTTCATCCTTTAATTAGCCTCAGACTTAACTCTGCACAGATCCTGTCTCGTTCTTGTATCCAAGGTCTTGCAGTGCATGAGCCTTCGCTGTGCAGCCTTCTGATGCACGCACGCGTTGAGTAAACCTCCATCGTCTCCATTTCCATTTATAAATACAGTCTGTATTGTCCAATCCTACATTATCCGCAAAGTCAGTTATAAAAATCGGCCTTCGACATTTGTCACTGCGTATTTTCGTTGGTGAAAATATTACCAGCCAGGGAGGAATTAAAAGCGTGTCTTATCCCTAAGTACGTACATATTCCTTTACAAACTACAAGAAGTCCTCTATAGGATTTGGCTGTCTACGTATATCGGCTGGGATGGTCCCATGTGATGTAAAGGAAGAGCCGGCCATGTGGACGGGTTCTCTGTGGATGTCCCTATGCCTCCACAATGAGAATATAGTAAAATCTGAATGGAAATACGTAGCTAAAAAAGACAAAACTTCATTAAGTAGACATAATAACTGCTTGCAGAACTGTTTTTTTCTGAAATACCTTTTCAGAGTAGGGGGTTTAATATTTTTAATGAATCTCTGGATAACCTGAAAATACGGCAAATGCCAGTCTAACACAATTCTGTGAGAAATTATTGCACTCTGTGATTTTTGCTGATAATTATTTGTATGAGAAGGAAAGCTACTGATTAATTACTTTTTAAAAAAATATCTGCAGTATTAATGAGTAAGACCATTAGAATCTGATAGGAGTCAATTCTTATTAGGGATAATGAGTTTTGTCTGTGGCCTTTATATACAGGTGATCGATTCTACTTTTAGCCTTTGTCACCATCAGTTTGGATGGCGACGTGAGATTAAATCTATACAAGAAAGCTATGATAGCATAATAACGATACCAAGCCTTACTTTTCTTTATTTGTTGCAACATTTCTGTGCATGTTAGCCTTCAGAGGACTGAAATACAGCAGAAAATTTTTGGACAATAGAAATGAATCTACTCCGAGTAAGTTTGCTGGTATAACTGTTTAGTTACATTAGCAGACTTCCTAGTATTGACCTGTCTGTAAACTCAAGATAGAAGTTGAGGTAGTTTTATTTTCTTATTCTCTTGCATTAGGTAATCTTCTTTTTGGTTTCCCCTTCCAAAACTGTTGCAGTCTAAACTAAAGAAGGCTTTTCTTCTATTTCCACAATCATTTAAAGTACCTGAAATATTTATTGATTTTAGGCCTGTTATTCTTTCTCTGTTTCACCTTCTCAAAAATACAATTTAAGTTAACGGTTACATTTATCATGCTTCTTTACGTTACTGGTCTTTAACAGATTTTTTTAATTATTATTTTTTAGCTGATGGAAAATGCAGTTTATACTTTTGAGCAGTTGTTCTCTCCAAGTCGCCAGGCAGACTCAGCGAAAGTTGCAACAACCATGGAAAAAGTCAAGCTGAGAGTACTGAAGGTAAGTATGATGTTGCAGCATTTGCATAGGAAGACATTGGGTTCTGCCTTTTTGGAAACGGAGAATATATTTTATGTGAATTTATCTCAATATTTGAAAGAAGTTATTTCTTACCATTCAAGAAAGCTGCTCATTTGGGGAGGTAAAATGTAGTTCTGGGCAGACAGTTGTAAAAGTGTTTATGTGTGTAGCCCTTTTAACTGCAATTAAATCAGCTGAAGATGATGATGTGGATCTGGGTATATAATTTCATATTAGCTTTCTAATTAGCCTGCCCCTGCAATTCATTACCCTCTGAAGAGGCAGTGCTGAAATACCTGGAGACTGCAATCAGGGGGCCATTTCTAGCCTAGGTGGGAAAAAATGAAGGGAAAAAGAATCCAGAAAACCAGATTTTAGAGAATTTTTGTAAAAGCTGGAATAACCTGCATGGGAAATCAAACCCTTGAGTGCGCCCGTGATGTGGTAGCCTTTGGGATTCACCCGTCACCAGTTACAGGTTAACAAGAACCAGTTCTTCCTCTGAGTGATTAATAACGCCAGACACGTTTGGGCTTGTTTCTCTTTTTGTCTGTTTTGACAGCAATATGACTACGACAGCAGCACTATCCGGAAGAAGATATTTCAAGAAGCACTGGTACAGATTACTTTGCCCACAATGCAAAAGACGCTGGCTTCAATGTGCAAACCAGTAGGTTTCTGTGATTAAAAAAAAAATAAATTAAAAAAATAAAAGGCAGGGAAGGATTAACACCTTGGCAGTGAATCCTCAACTCTGTATAGCTGTTTTCTCACAGGGAGTCATGCAGGTTGGCTGCCTGCTCGGCCAAATGACGCTTTCATTTGCCAGTTCGTGGACTGGGTAGACATGGAGCATAAAGAAGATTTCAGGAAACAGGGAAACTGTGTATACAGTTTGCTTTCTCAAAGATAGTTGCAGACCTTTGCCCATCCCCATTTCATTTCTTCCCTAGAGATCTGAAGTCCCCTCAAACTGGACTTCTCTTGACAGCTGTGATTGTAGGTTTTCAGCTTGTCCGTGTGTTCAGCAGCCCTGCTGCATGCTGAAATGCCATTTGTGGGGAGGGCACTTTCCTCTTCAGCAGCACCCTGAGGCACGGCTGTGACCACAGATGGCCTCTGCTGACGACCTCCTTCAAAGCCAAATGCCTGCTTGGGCAGCAGGAGCAGCAAGCAGGCAGGCCATGTGCTCGCTTTCCGTGATTTTAAATGGAAGTAATTGTGTCAGCAATCAGGGAACAAACATACAGAGACAATCTCTGTTGCCCTTAATCATAGAGGTAGGTTAGTACTCAGCAAATGCGGCTACCAGAGTTTCGTGGAGATGCTATCAGTGCAGCTACATCAGGGGCCAGTTGGAATGCTGTTCAGCGTGGCTGAAAAGAAGTAGTCTTCACCCTCCTTGAAGCCCATGCATATATATCCTCTTGCCTTTGCACTGCACCTGCTGAGAGATGAGTGGCCCAAGCCATCCCGGCCTCTCTGCCCTTGAGTTCCCCTTGATGTTCATCAGTTCCCAGAGGCTGTAAGCTCTTGTCCACGGTGTCGTGCTCTTGCTGATCCTCTCCAGCTTGTTTCAGTTTCAAAACCAAGTTTAAAACCAAGTGTTTTGCCTAGTTATGCTTGCAAGTCTTTGAGTATGGATTGTTAGAACTTAAAACTTTCAAAAATATATTTAAAATCACTCTCTTCTGTATGTCATTCTATTTTCTTTACTATCCCAAAAACAATAGTTTCTTTGTAGAGTGTCAACAGTGCCTCCAAGACATGGTGTCTGCACACAGGGGCAAGGATTTCATCACCTTAAATATGTATAGAGAGGGCGAGTCCCACATTATGTCTCTGTCATACAAGACAGAGGAAGTAGTCATGGTGCAAACTTCCCACGAGCCCTTTCTGTTTAATTTCCTACAAGCATTTTGGTTTGTGCCTCTGCAGAAAGGAGCAGCCAGCTGTAGAAGCAAATGCGTGGCACAGGTGACATGCCCAGTCAAGTCTTCACCTTCTACTTGAAGATGTTTGTCTGTAGGCACCTTGTCTAGAAGTGGGCAGAGGTCACTTAATTTACTTTTTATAGACCACGAAACAGCTGCCTCGTGATAATGACTCAATTATTGTCTAGACAGTCTATTGCATATAAATCAGTAAGCAAAAAATGTTACACACCTATTGTAAAACCAAAACCAAACCTTGTATCTCCCATGCTCACCTTGTCCGTGCCTCCTTGGACAAACAGTGAGTGAGGCATTTCCTCACCAGCTATTTATTTCAGAACTGTTTATTATAGTGCAGATGGCAATGATCTATAGTGCTTTTAAATGTAGTTGCAGTGCAAGAACACTTTCATAAATGCATAAGAAATTGTGAACATACATCGTTCGTTTAGTCACAGTTCAAAGTTTCCCTCAAGAGCCTGGAAGGAGCATTGCAAGACCTGCTAGATGGCACCTCCAAGGTGTTCTGTTAAAGCATGATTCTCAGAATCTCTCATCTTTATAATCTGTTCCTTTCTTCTCTGTCTGCACAGGAGCTGCAGAAATACGAGCAGTTCATTTTTGCTGATTACACTAGCGTGATCCAAGTAGAGAATGTGTATGAAGAGATTTTGTATCAGACACTGCTTGAAGAAACCCTGAAAGGTGAGAACATTTTTGAGGTGACAGTAATTACATTTTGGCCGTTGGCCAGTGAGCTCTTCCTTCAGAGCTTCCTGGAGCCCTAACCTGGCTGTTTCAGACCCAGGTCCCACTTTTCTGAAGACTGGTGGTTATGATGCTACAGCGTTTGGATTCTGCTCACTAAAGATGTGTCGCAAGTCCTAAAATCTGAATTGTGGGGCAACTTTACTAAACCTGGGAAACTCAGAGTGATAGCTTGGCGCAAGCCTATTTATTTCTAACAAAATGTAATTATACCAACTTCATTTTATCTTGATTCTCTGGGCCAAGGAGTGACATGATGCTCTTATTTGCAAAGATTTGGTGATACCTAATGGCAGCAAAAATGAATTTCCGCAAAATAAATGTACTGCTGGATGTGGTTTCCAGTACATCACTGATGGCAGTGCAGCACACCCTGCAGATCCCTCTGCTTTCGTGTCAGAAGACGAAACTATTCTTGATGGCATATATAGATATATAAAATACTTGTATCTCTCTGGATCTGTCTGTCTATACCCTAGATAAAAGACAAGCATCTGTATTGCACAGTAAGTTTTAATAGCTTCTTTTTGGCACTCCTGTTCAAAAATATCAGTGTAATAATTAATGTATCAGTATAATAATTAATGCGCACACTTTTATTAATATATTCAGTGTAAATACTTGTGCATTGAAACACGACCTTTGTGCATTGTGAGTCCTCTGGTAGTTTTCCATTACAGCAATGCTTAGGTCAATATTGAAGTTCCATTATTCAAAACAGAGAAAATCCCCACCCCCAAAAAAAGAAACGTAAACTAAAAGCAAGTTGAAAATGAAAATGAACTGGTGTTTGTAATATCAAAATGTACAACATTAGAAACTCAGGAAAACACTGTACCTTCTTTGATGTACCTCTGCCAGTCTTTCCAAAACAGTTTGATCTTTCTGTTTGATTTAGTGATAAAAGAAGCTGCCATTATGAAGAAGCACAACCTCTTTGAAGATAACTTGAATTTGCCCTGTGAAAGCGTGTCCAGCTTAACGGACTTGAAGACGCCTTCAGGATCGGCACAAACCACTCCTGCGAAGAAGCCTTCCACCGCCCGAGCCGAGATGTCAGACACTGAAACTCAAAGTGACGAAACACTCATCGTGACGGAAAAAATTTCTTGGGAGAAGGACACTGATGATAGAAAGTCATCAGACAAAGAGGCGGTCGCTTCTGTTAATACGGCTGGTGATCAGGCAAGCAAAAGTGAAGAAGTGGTTACAGACATTGGCGAAAGACGAGAGTCCCTTCCAGCCAGTCTTACAAAACTAGAAGTTGCAAAGGAAAAAAGCGCTTTGGAGCATGAAGACATGATGAAAGCAGAGTATGTAGTGAACACTGAGAAAGAGCTTAAGACACAACAAGAAGCTGTGGAGGAAAAAGTAGCTCTTGGGACTGAAACTGCAGTGAAAGATTTTGAAGCCAGCCCTAAAAAAGAACTTAAGGTACCTGAAGGAGCAGTGGAGGAAAAGGTAGCTTCTGAGAATCAAACAGCAATGGATGCTGCATTCGTCAGTGGCACTGAAAAAGAAAGCAAAGCACAGGAAGAAGTTGCTGAGATAAAGCTGACCTCCCCACATGATGAGGTAGCAGAAGCAGAGATTTTAGGGAATGCTGAAAAGAAAATCAAGGTAGAAAAAGAATTATCTCAGAGTGAAAATGCGGTAGGAACAGGGTTTGAAGATGATAGTAAAAAAGAAAGCAGTGACCAAGGAGCAAGTACTGAGACAAGGGTTATTTCCCAGGATGAAAACACAGGGAGAGGAGGGGATGAGGATAATCCTGAAAAAGAAAGCAAGTCAGAAGAAAAGAGTTGTAAATGCCCTGACGATGTGAACGAGATAAGGAGTTTGCTGATGGTAACAGTTGAGATACCAGCAGATACGCCAGCTGAGAACATAAAGGAGGTTTGTGAAGGTGAGATATTAAAGTTGCAAGAGCACAATAAAGGGAACGATGAGATGAGCAAAATGGCTGCGGCAGAAATACAAGTGACCCAGACGATGACGAATAAAGACACAGCAGAATGCACGGAGTTCAAGGAGGACAGACCATCTTTGTATAGTTTGGGGACAGATGGTATGAATTTAGTGAACGTGTCAGAGGGGGCCCGCAATGTGGCACAAGCGGAATGGCTGGTGGAAAGCTCAGATACGCCTCAGGAGGCAAAGGCAGAGGGGGAGATCAAGCAAAGCGTTTGGTACGCAGGTGTGGGAAGCTGCGGCGCTGATACATTGCAGCCGGAGGAACACGCTGAAAACGTGTCCGAAGGCAAACGATTAGATGGGGAGGAAGGAGGAGCGGGGAAGAGCCATGCCGTTCCAGTGGAGGTAGGGACTGAGAGCTTTTTTCATAGTCGTGCTGAAAATGCAGACACAAGGCAAGTGCCCATTTTGGATACAGAAAACCCAGGAACAGGACTGCTAGATGTGCCGGTTTCTTTGGTGCCAGAGCAGGGCGAGGTTAGCGCCGGAGAGGTCACAGCAGATACAGAGGCTGGTGAGGGTGAAGGGAAGCCAGAAGATGAATCACCTTCACACACGGAAATAAAAAGCACAGAAGTAAAAGATACGTTCACAGAAGAAAATAGAGAAGATAGTTATGCACAGCAAAACTCTGAAGAGTAAGAAGCATTTTTCAGCCCAGCCCTGCAGGAATTATTTACTCCAGTAATCCCTGTTTAATTGAGAATACTTCATTGCATCGGGGCTAGAGGAAATGGGCTTTGTTGAGGTATTAGCAGCTCTTGCAGTTTTAGCACCGATCCCATCCTGTGTGATCGGTGGTAGGTTTCTTTTTGGTTAAAGCCCTCACTGTTTAAATCTAGGTTACTCTTGGGGAACCTCATCTTTCACTTAAAATTTGCTACCTTTTATGGTTATAGAAAAAAATCTGAAAATGTGACCACCGAATGCTTCAAAAGCAACTTACCCCCAACTATAAAGTTATTTTAACAACTTAACCGCTCTTAGGTGTTTTAGCAGGGGAGTAGCTCATGATTTTTCAATACATGGATTTGACAAGTACTGCTATGATTCTAAGGTGGTTGGTACATACATTGCTATTCGAGGACGCTTTTAGTATTTGCATGCAGTATACGTGAAATACATAAAACTTTTAGTAGTTAAACAGAACCAAATAGTTAATTTAGTAGGTTGCTCAAAAGCCACACTCTATGCAAACTCTGCAAACTGATCATTTAATTATTTCAAAGTTTTGACGGATATTAAAGACAAGCAAGTGTTCTGATTTTTTTTTTTTTCTCTTATTGCTGTATTTAAAATGGGAAAAATATGGGAGCAGGTTTCTCAGTCCCACTCTG
Organism: Balearica regulorum gibbericeps; assembly: GCF_011004875.1. Lineage (NCBI taxonomy): Eukaryota > Metazoa > Chordata > Aves > Gruiformes > Gruidae > Balearica > Balearica regulorum. The sequence goes on along the minus strand of NC_046191.1, from coordinate 32,612,285 downwards.
CACTTATGGGTTATTTAGCCTTTCAGAGCACTTTATGGCTATTTTATTTTGTTTTATTTTATGGAAGGGAAAGATGAGAGTGTTTACAATAACTATAACCATTAGGCAGCATCTTTCTGTTTTATTTCCCACCATAAAATATATTCACTTACGGCTATCTAATACAGAATATTAAGAGTCCTGCCATTCCCATTCTTACTGAATTACCCAGTTCTGTAGGCCTTTTAGGTGCAGAAATTATGTAAATAAATTGCAATAATTGTGAAATATCATAATCATTGCATATAATTTCTAATACAGATGTTAAGTGAAACAAAAAGCAGCCAAAGGTTATTCACATGTGCTTAGGTTTTGGAGGGCAGAATCACACTTCAAAAGCAGTTACTAAAATGAGAACTATTGCTTTCATAGCTGGCATATTATCGTCCATATCAAATCATGATCTATGCACAAAGTTGCTTATATGCATTATTTGCATGCACAATTTACTGACTGTGCACAGAAAAGCTTGCAAATGAAAAGAGTATTTTAATAAATTGGGCTTTAGAGCTCAAGACCTCACTTTAGAGGTCAGTTTAAGGCACCTTGAAAATTTGGCCTGGTGTTTCAGACTGTTTCTGAATAAATATAATCAGTACAGGACAGCAAAGATTAATAATAAATACAGTAAGGTCTGCAGGATTTACGCCCATGGGAAGAAATAACAAAGCCCCAAGAGCATAATACTTTTTGGCATTTAACTTCAACAAACTGTGCAAAGTCTGTTATTTAATGCTATCAAAATATGCTATAATACTAACAGAGAATTGACACTAGAGGAACAGGCAAATATTACTGCATAAGTAAGGAACGTTGTTGAGTAACTGGACCAACTGCAATGTCACTGTCGTAAAATAAATGCAACTCCTATTTATTCCAGAAGCCATATTGTGGTATGGAAACATTAAGGTCACAGATGTTTTCCTTGCAAAAGTACTTTGACTCGTTTCCTCCTTATATTTCATGCAAAAATGCTAATTTGTAAAGACACAAACCACTGTCAGCCAAATTTTTTACAAATCATTAGTTATTTCACTGTCAGCTACTTGGTTTTTGGAACTCATTAGCTATTTCTAGTTGGTACTGAACATTAAGTGACTTCAAATTTGTAACGTGCTTTACATTTACAGTTAAGCAGCAGCAGTCTTTTAGCCAAAATTAGGGGACATGACTGTTTTTTAATACAGTGTTTTGTACAAAAGAGGACTACAAGACAGCGACTCCGTGAAAAAGGCTGCAGTCTGCTACAAAAACTGTTTATGGCTAATATGAATTAGATATATCTATAAAGAAAGTATTTAGCATAAACATTTCCATCATAGTAACTTTTGAATTATTTCTGTGACAGGCTTAAATCTGGGTAAAATTTTCCTGTAATATTAAAGAATCGAGTTGTTGAATACAAATACGCTCAGCAGATTTGTTTTTCACAAGTAGGATGGGAAAGAACGGGGAAGATTTAGCCTGTACATCGCCTTGTTCTGCAGTTTCATTGAAGTTCCTCATGGCTAGGGGACTTACTTTTTGCCTTTGTGGAGGTTTTCTGTACATTCACATGTTTGCAAATGGATAGAGAGTAGCATTTTTCTTCTCTTTAATCAGAGTCAGGTAGAGGTGACAGCAGTTTGGATGTCAGCAATCTGCAAGGTTACGTTGGACCGCTGATGAAAAATAGTAATAATCCACTGAGTCGGTAATTTTTGTCGCTTTCTTGGAATTTCCTACACTTACCTGGAATGTATTATTTCTCTTGTAAACTAAGAACAATAATAAACCACCTTTCACCCCCCCCCGGAGGGCTGAGGGCTAGGAGCACCGCGGTGCCTTGAGGGGAGCGGGCCGGGGGATGTTACGCTGGTTTATTTCGTGGGGTTGCCCGTTTTAAAGGACAGGATATGAAACACATTGTATCTTGCTTGTAACTTTGTAAAAACGCTTGTCGTGAAAATAAAAGCTCTTCCCTTCCATCGCTGGGAGATTGGTTTTGTGTGTGTGTGTGATAATATAATTTGGGGGTTTCGCATGAAAAAAACGCAGTTCGAGCGGCTGCTGGAGGGCGAGTGAAGGAGGCGCTTGCCTTGCGCTCTCCCCGGCCGAAGGCTGCCTTTTCGGGCTCGCCTCGCCGCTTGCCGCCCGGCCGGAGCCGTCCCCCGGAGCTGGCCCTCGCCCCTCACCCCTCGCCTCAGGGAGCGCGAACTACAGATCCCGGCGGGCCCCCGCCCAGCCGCGGCAGCGGAGCGCCGGCCGGGCGCCGTGGTGCATGCCGGGAGTTGTAGTCCTACGGTATCGCGCATGCGCGCAGCTCTCCCCCCCCCCGCCCCTCCTTTTGTCCACGTCGCCCTCTCGCCTGGCGTGCCACTGCCGTCACGTGGCCCTACGCACCCTCCTGCCTCGCGGCGCTCCTGCCCCGCTCCTATTGGCTCGGCGGGACGGCGCGGTGCGAGGGCACCCGGAAGTGGCGGAGCGAGGCGGTTTCCTTGGCTACGCCACAGGAAAGCGGAGGGCCGGTCCCTTCCGCCTGCGCGTCGGCGCTGGGAGCCGCGGCCGCCGCGCCGTGAGGGGCGGGCAGCGGGCGGGATGGGCCGGAGCCGGGCCTAGCGGCAGCGGGCAGGCGGCCGCGGCCATGAGCGGAGCTGCGAGCTGCCAGTGGGGCGGCGGCGACCGGGGGCCCCGCTGGAGGAGGCCGTGGAAGCTCCTGGCCCTTGGCCTGCTCTCCGCCTCCTCAGTGCTTGCGGCCGCCCCAGGCGCCGGGGCCATGAGCAAGGAGGAGAAGCGTCGGTTGGGGTGAGCGCCGCCAAACCGGGCCGGGAGGGAAGGAAGTGGGGGTGAGGTGGCTTTGAGGTGCACCGGTGTCCCCTCGGAGGGCTGGGGCTGGGGGAGCCTCCCTACCCCCGGGGCTTCGGTTGGGCTTGGCGGGTGCGGGTGTGCCCCTCGCCCGGCGGTGCTCCGGGGACGTCTTTCCTGCCCCTTCGTCCCCCATCCCCTTCCCCCCCCCCTCTCCCCGAAGACCCTGCGAGATGCTTCGCATCTCGCAGGGTCTTCGGGGAGAGGGGGGGGAAAGGAAGGGGCATTCTTGAAGATTGCAGCCAGTGGTTGTGTGCAACTATGGGTAAAAGTGATCAAAGGTAAATCTAAATCTATAGTCAGTTGGTCTAATTATGGCTCTGCCTCTGGAGTGCTTGGGTGTCATAAAAAAGGTAAATGTTTACGTGTGTTCTTGCCTAGTTCCTGTCTATAAGGTAAACTGCTTTGCTCCCTCATGCAGGTACATGTAAGGAGCTGATTCTCTTTTAGTAGAGTTTTTAGTGGAAGGATGAAGACTGCAGTATAGGTGGTAATGTATTGCACTGCATGGAGTAGGATTTTTTTTTTTTTAGGCAAATAATGTAATCAAGCGTATCATTATCTTACTATATTACTGGGGCAGTTTCATCATCATTCTCTTTCTATCTACTGGTCAGTTGCACAGAATAATGATGTGAAAACTCTGCTGGAGAAACACTCTGGATGCTCTCATGGTTACTAATCGTTAGATATAAGTTGATATTTAACTCTGATGATGTTTACAGTCACTTAGGTTTTCCATCTTGGGTTCTCAGAGTTCTTTCTGTGTAAAAAGTTTTGTATATTTTATTCATGTGACTACAGGAGTTTAAATTTCATTCACCAATTGGTTTTAAATTTTTTACATTCATAACTTGCACTCACTGCATCGTCTGATGCCCCAGGCATATGCAAGTAATGGTTTGTATGTGGGGGCACCGAGCCTCGTCCTTTCTGCATAACGACAGGTAACCTGTGTATTTGTTTAATGACAAGGTCGTATCAGTCACAGAATTTCTTTCAGAAAATGCCCTGTAAATGCAAGTTGCGCGTAGAGAAATAAAAGTTTTAAGAAGCTTTCTGTATGCTACGTCACTGAAGAGCATTGCATGCTTAGTTCACCTGGACATGGCACTTGTGTGCCAAACCCTGGGGTTTTGTCTGCTGCAACGGATCCCAGAACTGCAAGCTGGATGTAGTCTGTGAAGTACCTGGAAAAAAAGCATCACACTGTGCTCTTTTGATGACTTAACGCATTTGATGAGTTAAAACTACTTCTTAAATTTCCAAGTCATTGAAGTAAATCATATATTTAGAATATAATTGTAGCGTTCTTGTCTCTTTTATGTTCCATCTTATCGGCAGAGATTGTGAATTATGTTGATGATAGCTTAGAAATTAGAGTGCTGTCTTGCGTTTTACAGGGCTCCTCGGTAAAACAGAAACGATTGGCAGTAGTGCTGTCTCTCAAAAAACTCACTGCTTTTTTATATAGTAGCAATTCTCACCTCAGCTGCTTTTCAAACATGTAAAAGAAATGTATCTACAAGGGATTTCTTTAGTATTTGCTTGCCAAGACCTCTAATGCAAGGAAGAGGTGTACCTCATAACTTATGGTCCTTTTCTGAACCATGGACAGGAATTTATGCTGTCAGTTGGTTTTGGTATTGGTGATTACAAGCAGAACATAATTCTGTTTTCCCTTTTTTTTTCTGAGCATGGGGTGTGTTCCATCTCTAGCTTTAATGTGTTGGTGACATCTACAGCTATTTAAGGGGAAGCACAGGGGCTTGGAAGAGATCCCCACATACTTACTTTTGTGTTAGGTGAAGAAACAGTCTTTCCTTTCTACAGTGAAGGAAAGTAGCTGAATTAGGAACAATTATTATGCTATATTTCATTTACATGGGTGGAGTGTGTTAGTAGAGAACCTGTTACTGATACACAGATAATAAAGTGTGATACATCTTGCTGTTCTAAGATGATGTGTTAAAGGGCATTGCGAGGCAGACCACTAATGCTTTTTCTTTTTTTCTTTTTCAGAAACCAAGTGCTAGAAATGTTTGATCATGCGTATAGCAATTATATGGTAAGTAAAATACCTGTTTGTTTATTTTTTTTGAGTTGTTATTGCTGACCTGGGAGAGAAAGCGACCTACAGTACATGATGTTCTAGAGAAACAGCAGGAGGTAGGTGCAAAAACAAAGCTAAAATAAATAAGAGCACCTGTATAGCCTTTAAAAAGAAACGAACAAATGCTACTTTCGGGAAGAGCAGTGTCAGGAGGGTTGTGATGGCTTTCAGAATGGTAGCTGGGAATTGCTAGTGGTAACTCTGTTAAACTGATTTGAGAAAGATCAGGTACAGATTATCTCATATAAAACTGTGAACAGTTTTCATCTTTGGCAAACTATTTGGTTTGAAATTCCAGACTCCTCAAGATACTAGGAAAAGGAAGCTCAAGAAGAGCTGTCTGTAGTCATCAGATTCTGCAGAATACACATTGATCTTACTTATTTTGTAGGTAAAAATTATGTACAATACTTCTTCTGTAGTAAGAAATGTTAGATGCAGTTTGATAGCTCTTTTACAAGCAAACACTGTTTGAAGATCAAAAAGCGGATCTGGTGCCCTCATAGCCTCTTCCGAGTTTGTGACTGTCGTATGACAGTGAGCCACGCTCACTGTGGTTTCTTTTAATATGATTTGTGATTTTCTGTGCAGGTGTCTTCATGTTCTGGATATGGGAGCCATTCTGCACTCTAATCAACCTTGAAGTATGTTAGCTAAGTTCAGATATGATTAAGAATGAAGAATTAGAGTGGGCAGACTTTCCTCAAGTAATAATTACTTTCAACTATACTATAAGTAATACACTTCTGAAGAGAAACTGAATGTGAATGAGATAAAAGGTGCATTCTTCTGAGTTTACATTAACGATCTTTTTGAACGTTCTTTGTGGCTGTTGCAGAAACCCCTCTCTTTCAAGTTGCACCAGTTCCTGCAGGACAAACCGCTGTCTCTTGACAGTATCTTGCCACATGTCCCAGTTTCTGTATTATGGTTTAACACTTCAATAGGTAATACATATTAAACCTGGGAGTTACAAGTTTATATAGTACATGAGAGTTGGAGAATTACAGGATAGAAAGGCAAGCAAGAGTAATTTCAAAATGGATGTAGTCTTTCTTTTTAACATTAGCTCGCGGTTTTCACACCTTAGCAGTTTAACAAACATCAGGCTTTTTGGTGATAAATTGTAATTAGTTACTTGGGACCTGGTTCCATGGAAAACATTTGGCTTGGGTTTCCCATGGTATTCTGAAGTAAAAACTGTTATGTATTGGGCAAAGCTGGATAAGATGTTATGTGCCGGTAGAAAGGATCTGTGCTCCTACTGCTCGTGTGATCAATTGGAAACTGGTAGGTGTCTTGCTACATCTGAAGCAAGAAAATTCTAGATGAAAGGAAAGAATGCCTTCAGCTATCCTGGAAACTTTGAAGCCAGGAGGATATTTACTTGCCACGTATGCTGGAACACTAAACAAACAGAGAAATATGACTTGTTTGTGGAAGAAAAGATTAGGCTATCAGACTTGATTCTGACAGCAAGAGAATTAAGTATTTTTGCAGCTGCTTTTGAAACAGCCAGCTGAAAAGTTTTGATTTTCTGTTTCTATTAATATGCATTTTAGACTTGTGTTTTTAGAAGACTGAAAATTCATGTTTGCATGCAAGGGGGAAACTGTCTTGTCTTCTTCCCCCTGCCCAGTTGTTAACAGGAGCTTTGAGTAAAAAGCTGCTGGGTTTTTTTTTTCCAGTCCTTCAACAATATTTGTAATAATCAGGATTATTTTTTTTTCTTGACTGTCAGAGTATGTGAAAATGTCAGTCACTGGAGGCCAGTAGGTATTTCTTGGTTTACAGCACTAGTAGTAATGTGCCTTTTTTTCATTATTCAAGTACCTTGCTGCCCTGAATTTACAGTTCTGACATTAGGAAATATTATCATCTGTTTGGTCAGAATGTGTAGAAATTCCAGAGAGTCTGTTGAGCTCCATTTGTATAATACTTTCCAGAAGTGTGTTTATTGTAACATTTGTGCCATGTTTTATATTTAATGGTTCTTGCTACCTCTTTTTGAGGTTACTTGAAAGGGGAGAAGTTACAAGTTGGGAAATCACTTCACCCAGTAGCCTTTCCTGCTCTAGACAGACAATAAGTGAACTTTTCTTTTTCAAAATGCTTCTAGTTCCTTATGATTTTGTGAGACTAAAAGTCCATTTTCTTCAGAATTTTTATCACCTTTTTTCCTCCATAATTTAAGCCAGAGATCTTAGTTTTGACACTGCTTTTATTATGTACTTCTTTAATCTGCTTTTCTGAATACTTTGCACAGATATTCAGAAACATCTGAGCTGTATTAAAATGATCTAGATTCTGGCTTTTGTAGTTGAACTTGAGGAGAACAAAGAGTCGTGCAAAGACCAAAATACTTGGGAGGGTGGTAAACAGGGAAACAAACCATCAGTTTCAAAAGAAGTTGCTGTAAAAGCTGTTTATTTATAGAAGAATGTTCCTTCTTGTCCTCTCTATTTCATGTTTGAATATAGATTAATTTTTGTATCACGTATCTGGAAAGACTTTGAGTGTGTTTACTTGCAGTTTCAGTGCAGTAGTTGAACTTTTTTTTATCCTGCTACATGTTAGTTTTCCACTAAAAGTAAAATTGGAGAGCACAGTACAGCAGCCAGTTTCCTGATGTTTAAGATTCATCCTTCTTAGTGTCAGTGGCCAATTGCACAATGATGAATTTCAAATTTGTGTCTCTTTTATTTGATATCCCGTTTTGGTGGTAGTTTAAACCTACAAAACTTGCATTGACTTGGGAGGAAATAGGAACAGGCATTTTATTCAGTGTGCTTGACTTAGGCAGAAATAACAGGAGTGGAACCATTGCTTGACTGAGGAGAAATAATATTACAGTACAGTTAGCTTTGCAGAGGAGTTCTTCTAGAAATATGGAAAATAACTGTTGCTTTTTCAAGAAAAAAAAAATCTAGCAATGTCTCTCTCTTTTTAAAAAAGAAAAAAAGTTACATTTGCAGAATGTTTGGTCTTGGTAAGCTTTTTTGTGAATGTTATCTTTTTGTTACGCCTTGTATAGTGATTTACCAATTCGTTATTTTACCTTCTAGGTGAGTTCTCTTGTCTGTCACTGATTGTAACTCTTATGTTCATTTGGAAATGTTTCCAAAGTGACTTTAAAGTCTAATTCCCACTAATTTCTGTGTGAAATATCAGCCACTTGATAATGCCTGTATTAGTTTTAGGTCTTAAACTCATCTTTAAGGTGATAACTTCTGCCTAAGGAACATTATAGGAAGTGTCATATGTACCTTGTTGCAGAAAACACACAATTAACTATTGAAGTTAATTGGGGTTTTTTTTTTTGGATGTGCCATTAGTTGTTCCAGACTTCTCTGGGAGGTGAGAGAGAAGGAGGTCCTGTTGCTCTGTTCACAGTTTAATCATTTCCAGACACCCAGCTGGAAAGCAGCTTTGCAGAAAAGGACCTGGGGGTCCTGGTGGACACCAAGTTGACCGTGAGCCAGCAGCGTGCCCTTGCGGCAGAGGCAGCTAACGGTGTCCTGGGCTGCATTAAGCAAAGCATTGCCAGCAGGTCGACGGAGGCGATGCTTCCCCTCAGCTCAGCACTGGTGAGGCCACATCTGGAGTGCTGTGTTCAGTTCTGGCCTCCCCAGTTCAAGAGAGGTGCAGGCATACTGGTCAGAGTCCACCGAAGGGCCACAAAGGTGACAGAGGGACTGGAGCATCTTTCCTGTGGGGAAAGGCTGAGAGAGCTGGGGCTGTTCAGCCTGGGGAAGAGAAGGCTCAGGAGGACCTTATCAATGTGTGTAAATACCTGAAGGCAGGCAGTAAAGAAGATGGAGCCAGGCTCTTCTCAGTGACGGGACCAGAGGCAACGGGCACAAACTGAAACACGGGAGGTTCCCTCTGAACGTCAGGAAACACTTCTTTATACTGTGAAGGTGATCGAGCAATGATACAGGCTGCCCAGAGGGGTTGCAGAGTCTTCTTCCTTGGAGAAACTCAAAAGTCGTCTAGACACGGTACCAGGCAACTTGGGTGTAGGTGGCCCTGCTTGAGTGGAGGGGTTGGACAAGGTGTCCGCCAGAGATCCCTTCCCACCTCAAAGATTCTGTGATTGTCATGCAGTTTTTCTGAAGGTCGGGGTAATTGAGCTTCCTTTTAATGGGCTCTGAGGGTTTGCTGAAATGGCTGTAAGCGTTATAACTTATTCCCCTGTTTTGTTTCCCTACAGGAGCATGCGTATCCAGCTGATGAACTCATGCCTTTAACTTGTCGTGGACGAGTACGGGGTCAGGAACCAAGTCGAGGGGATGTGGATGATGCCTTGGGAAAGTTAGTGTTTGAAAATATTACAGTGTAATGTAAACATCTAGGAATCTAAGTACAATTTGCAGCCCATAAAACTTGTTTCTTCAGTTGACATGTCCACAAACTTTGAAAAAATGAAATTTGTTGGAAAAAAAAGATTCTATGGGCATAGACAAATCCATAATTTGTCTCATCAGTTCTCTTATGGGGGTTGGGGAGAAGCTATTGGAAAGAAAGCTGTAATTGTTAACTTCTTGCAAGTTAGGCAGAAATACTTTTATTATTTCCTCCCATGATGTTAACTGATGTGAATTTGTACCCTAATCGGAAAAAGAGAATTGACCAGTGAATGAGATCCAAAGATAGGTTTGGGTTTTTTTAAATCATTCTCCAAGTATTTTCCATAGGAAAGCCTTCCAAATGTGAGCTCACATTTATGCTGTTAGTAAATTTGACTGCTAAATAAGGGTTATAAGAGTTAATTGTCAGCTGCACAGAACAGTAAACTGTTATCCATTATGCTGGCTGTAAGTGATGTTTAAAATGTGTCCCCCCCCCCTTTTTTTAGTAGAAAGCTCTATGAAAGCATAATTAGTCAAATGATTATCATGTGTGTGGTACCCTAAGGCCTTTGCCAAAGTATAAAACATTATTTCAGACATGGAAATTCTTTGTATATTTTCTTTCAAGATAGCTTATAATACAAAGTACTGATCCTCTGGCCAACAAAGGACTGGTTTTCTCCATGTTAAATTGAACCATCAAAGACAAAGTTCAATTACTCTAAATGTGTTTGTAATTGATTTTTTTTTTTTCACAAGGAATGTTACCTGTGTGTGCTGCTTATGTTTATAGAGCAAATACTTAATAACAAATAGCTGATGGGGTTTTTTTATTGGTATCATTGCTTAGTATCCCTAGGCAGAGTAGTGTTAATCAAAGCTGAAGTCCTTGTCTTAAATACTACTTCTCAATATCATAGAGAGAATTAGCATGTCATTTTGGTTATTTTTTGTTATGTACTAAAGTTCCTTAGTCTAGAGATTCCTATATAAGCCTGCTGCCCTGGAGGTGTTGAGAGATATATGGCTGATGAGAAAGAAGTGTCAGAAAATGTATTTTTAATCCTGGTCATGCATTCTTTTTAATGGCCTTTTTTTATATAGTAACATACTATCATTTGAGTAAAAACACCTTTCAGCCCCTTAAATGCATTCTACTGGATGTCTTAGATTTGATTGGTGACTAGAAATAAAAATTTAATTTGCTTAGAAGAAGTTTGAACGTTTTGCAGTAAATAAAGGTATCTTTATAATCATAGCTTCTTTCAGTCAGCTCACTAACAAAGGGAAGAAACTTAGTAGAGTGTTTTGATATTAAACATATTGTGTACAACTAATTTTTTAGCAGCTAGTGGTCTGTGAGAATTTAGTTTCTAATGGTATTGATTACTATTAAAAGTTCCTTAATTTCTACACATATAGGTCTATAGTAAATCTGTTTTAAATTTTGTTTCATAGGTTTTCACTGACCTTGATTGATACCTTGGACACTCTTGTGGTAAGTTTAATCTATTGATAAACTTCGATAAAACAAAAAAAAGTCTTATTTTTGGATGTCTATTTTGTTATATATAAAAATTACTAATCTTTCTTCGCCTTTGATCTCTAGCCACCTGTTCAAAGTGGCTATTGCTTGTAAGAACTTTCAGGTGCTGTGTTGGTGGTATTTGGAGTTCATTGCAAAAGGAATACCAGAACAGTTCCTTCGCATTTCATTGATGCTTTCTTATCTTGCTTTTTTGGGGCTCTAACTTAAGAAAAAGTTTGCTTCCCGATACATGAGTTTGCTTCCCGTTAGAGTCTAAACCCACATGCTGACTTACGGGTGAACATCTCTTACTGCCTACTGAATTATTTATGTTTTTACACTGTATGTACATGTTTCATAGATGAATTTGTGTGCGGTTAAATATATGTTAAAAAATCCTGCAACCCTGGACATGTTTGCCAGGAAATGTTGCCAAACTTCCATTCTGTCTCTTATTAAAAGACTCAAATCATTAATAAACTACTTTTTGTTAGATTTCATTCCCTTTGACATATTTTGTCATCATAAAATAGGGTTTGGAAATTAGGAATTTTTGGCCATCCATGTCTCCAGGTAAACAAATCGAAAAAGCATTGAAAATCCTGACTGCACTGATTTGGTGCATGAATCATATAATGCTCTTTCTCTGACAGCCGTTCCCTTTCTATGATGTGCTGTGAGATGACCCTTGGCTCTTTCACACCAGCACCACAAATGTTGAAAATGTGGAGTCTGAAACTCCCAGTCTCTACCAGACACTCAAATGGATTCCTGTGGTTTGTTTATTGTTTTCTTGGCTTAGAGCAGGATTAACACTTGTGGAATTTAAAGGCACTTTCAATAACAAATTGGATAAGTCACAAAGATTCTTAAAGATCAATTGAACTAAAAGAAAGTCAGTGTGAAAGAAAATCTGTAGGAAATGCCCAAGCTGTTCTTCAAGCACAAGGAGAAAACTGTTGAGAGGAAGAACACTGCTGGGAAGATTCATCAAGCTTAGGATATGGCTTCTTAGTCCATAGACAGGAGTCTTCTGTGAAATCAGAGCCATCGGAGCAGGCCAGTCTTTGCCCACTCTGCCAGCACAGCCCCCTGAGTCCCCTTGCACTACGGTCATGGCGTGGGAGCAGGGGAAGGAACAAACAAATAAATCCCTGGGTAATAGTTTAGGTACATTCTCAGTGACTTTATTCTTTGCGTACAGCTTTTCTTCTCTTTCATGTGTCTCATGAGAAAAGCAGTAATATTAATGTCTGTTTGCACAGTATCAGAGTATGCCCCTGCAGGACCAGAATATCAATCTAAGGCATGTTAAATGCTTGCTTTTTTTTTTCTTAATTCATTGCACTTGTTCTTCCACACCTGAGTGTGACTGTATTAGCTATGTTGGAAACTAAACACCTGGTTACATTTGTATTCCAGGTGTTAAATAAAACCAAAGAGTTTGAAGAGGCTGTAAAAAAAGTAATAAAGGATGTTAATTTAGATAACGACATAGTTGTATCTGTCTTTGAAACCAACATAAGAGTCCTTGGGTGAGTAACTTTTATGTTTTCAAAACTCTCAAAAATGTGGTTTTTAGCTAAATGTCCTTAAGGCACACCTTTCTCTGCTATTTCACCTCATTTAAAACACTTGTGCCTTTGTCAGTTAGCATAGCTCAACACCTGCCCTAAGGAAGGTATTAAAATGCTAGGCAGGAATCGATGCAGTGGTACTGAATCAAGTTGACCCCCATCTAACTGCTGCAGGCGTAGCTGTTTCGATTAAAAAAAATTGTGCGTGCTGAGGTAGCAGTGTTTTTTCTTAATGGAAACGGTCTTACAGATTACACTGGTCAATACTTGATTTAACAGAATAATTCAATACTTAGGGTAATAGGTTACTTCAGATGGGAAGGGACCTCTGGAGGTCTCTGGTCCAACTTGCTGCTCAACGCAGGATCAGAGCAGGTTAGTTTTAAGCTATTATATGCATTTTGAGGTGTTGGTGGTTATTCTTGGCTAACTATATTGATGAATCGATGATTCCTCTACATTTTGGATCTGAGTCCTAAACAATAAGAATTGCTTCCAAAATACTGGTAGCTAACCTTGATTATAATTGGGAGTTGTCTGCTCCGCATTTCTGAAAATTAGGGCCATGTGAATATAGCAGTTACGTACATAGACATGTAAATTGTCGAAATTTTTGCCTTGCTGTTCAGATGAATATACCTATTGAGATGTGGATAACTTGTCTTGTGTTTAGAGGTCTCCTAGGTGGGCATTCGGTGGCAATTATGCTGAAAGAAAAAGGTGAATATATGCAGTGGTACAACGGTGAACTTCTGCACATGGCAAAGGAACTAGGTTACAAGCTTTTACCTGCTTTTAACACCACTAGTGGTCTCCCTTATCCAAGAGTAAGTTCTCTGGTTTCTGCAATTCAGAATTACTTCTATAAGCAAAATTTTTGTTGTTTTGTTTTTATCTCTGTTTCTAAAATCACTTGTGTATTTATTAAATAAATCGGTCATTTGTAATACATGCTACCTAGTATTTTTAAAATACAGTTTTAATCTCTCTGAACCCCTACACTTCCAGCTCTGAAAATTCTAGTATACATTGTTGTGGGTAAATAGTAACTGCAGAAATCTTGTCTAATCACTTTCTACTGATTTCTTGCTCCCTGCTACTGTGGGCACCACCACGTAGCCGAGGAGAGTGATTTTTGGTTTGGTACGTATCTCTCACTGAGACCATGAAAGAGCAACTTGCAAGCACTTGTTTGTGAATTTAGCACAAAACTGATTAACATTCATGGTGTACATCCACATTTTTAAGAGGGTAAAGGTGTAGCTGTAATCTAAAAATACTCATTTAATGTAAAAACTTTCATCAAATTCAAGCAAAGCATGGCATGTATTACTTGAATGACAAAACTAATTCCCATGCATATCATCCATTGTGAGATGTGGCTTTGATTGGAAACTGTCCCATAAATTAAAAATTTAGGCTCAGTAAATCAGCATTCTTTTAGTGAAAAATGTCTAATTCAAAATGTTCAGGGTTTGACAATCTCCTGCTGAGAAGGCCCTCTCCAGTGTGCAGAAATTTATGTTGCGCCCACAACAAAAGTGGGTCAATCTAGCAGGTAGTCTCTGGAGCCAGGGAGTGTAAATTCTTTCCACTAGTAAAAATCAAGATGATAATCTCTGCTTTTCTCTAGGTTAACTTAAAATTTGGTGTAAGACATCCAGAAGCACGAACAGGAACAGAAACCGATACCTGTACAGCTTGTGCAGGTACCTTGATCCTTGAGTTTGCAGCTTTAAGCCGATTCACAGGAACATCTATATTTGAGGTTTGCTTTCCATGATATCTTACTTTTTGGGGTTAGGTATTCATTAGTGTTCTGTTACATTTCTGTAATTTTGGAATAATAATTTTGAGTTTATCAAATGGGTGCATATCTTAACTGTTCTGCACAAAAGGTTTGCATGTGTTCAGATTTGTTGCGTTTATGGGCTTTTTGCCTAAAAGGATTAATTTGACCGTTTAAAAAATACGGGAAGTAATTTTGTTTGAAAGTAGTTACAGTAATACTGAAGTAAACAAGATAAATATACTGAAGACTAGCTAAAGGATAAAGTTGTGTAGACAAGCACCATTCTTTCAAATCAGCCACAGAATAAGTATTTATATAACATGTGGACTGACCGTCCTACTATTTAAGTGTATGTAAGGGAATACTGAGTTTTATAATTGTTAGATACGAAACATCTATGAAACATTACTTCATAGCATCTTAATTTCAATAGACAGAAGAATAACAGTCTTCAGTATCTGTGTTTCTCTATAATTTCCTTTAATGAGTGTTTTTTGTTGTTGCAGGAATATGCACGGAAAGCGCTTGATTTTATTTGGGAAAAGAGACAGCGCAGCAGCAATTTAGTGGGCGTTACTATTAATATTCATACTGGAGACTGGGTCCGCAAAGGTGCGTGGTATTCTGACTCAGAATCAGTGACCACAAGTGGTTTGGGACAAGAAGAAAAAAATCTTGACGCACACCCTCTCTACCCCCTGACGCATTTATCTAGGCAGTTTAAAAATATTAATGGGATAGGCAAGTGGATAACATAATTTCAGTGCTGCAGAAACCTGCTACAACGAAGCCTGGCTTTGCTCTGAAAGGGTGTTTTTGTAGAGAAACTGGTTTTATTCATTGCAAAGAAAGTGTTCTCTGATTCACTTTAATACTGAGAGGAATGCCTTGGGATAATTTTTCAGAGATTCTACTATAAATACATAGGAAAAATATAAATAGGACTGTGGTTGTGTATGGCAGCCAGTAGAAATATTTTCATACGAGAAAAGTGAAACAACTGGCTTCAGTGCATGTCTGTTCATACTATTATGTGCAGTGATATTGCAAAGCCTTTAGTGTAAACATACAGTATTGTGTCTCTGCATCCATCTGTGCCTTAATTCTAGTGATAGGAGGCTTTTCCTTTTACTGAAAGAGCCGTTGAAATGAAACCATGTGAAAATACCCATCTAACTACTTAAAGTAAAACCAGCTTCTCATTTTCTGCTGTTTCTAGATAGTGGAGTTGGAGCAGGAATAGATTCGTATTACGAATATTTATTAAAAGCCTATGTCTTGCTGGGAGATGACAGTTTCCTGGAAAGATTTAACACGGTAAGTTAACACCTTGCTCAGGTTTGTGCCATCTGTAAGGCAAATTTAAGACTAATTGTATTGTCAGTCAGCTTTTAGCCTGAGAAGCCTATGAAGGGTTCTTTAGCAGAATTTCTGTGACTTCTGATGTGTCTAGGGCCAGCTCTTTTGGAGCAAGAAAAAAAGATGTGAAAATCAAAGTCTGAATCTTGCATTGTACTGCAATCCAAAGGCCCAGCGGACGTTTAAGTACGCACTTTCAAGCTGAAAAAACACACTTGGATTACTAAATTCATAAGATTACTAAGTAAATTTGTCAGCATCATTATTCTTTCATAAAAGTGTTCTTTCTTTTGAAAATAGCAATATCCAATAAAAACCATTTTGTATCACAAAATGATTTTTATATCATGTACCATGATTTTTATATCGTAATCAATATTAAAATTGGAATAACTCAGTAGCTAAAGGCCTGTTGCAACACTAAGTGTAAGGATTATTTCATATTCCTAACCTGCAGCCACCATTATTATATTTTGCCTTAATTATGTGTGTGAACTGTTTCCTATCGATTTGGTTCATGTGCTCGTGATTTTACCTGCTGTGCTTCAGAAAACGGGAAAGGCAGTTATCTTGGGGAGTATAGGATTGGAAGTCAGCAAGTCAAGTGAGCTAGTGGGTTTTAAAATTCTGAGCCATCAAGTCCAGCTGTTTTGTTGGGTTTTATATCTCCTTTTCCCCTTCTCCTCCTGAGATGCCGTTTGCTTTAGAATTCTCTTGTTCAGAGAAAGCAATTTCAGTTTTGTTTAGTGTGTGCTTAAAGACTCAGCCAAAACAAATGTGCCTTAACTGTGATAGTTACTCGTTTATCACGTGGCTGCTGAATATACTTCTGTGTATGTGTGTTATTACTTGGAAAACATGATGTGTATCACGTGCATAATACTGCGGAGCTTTGCAGTAGTTACTATGCTTTTTAAGTTTGCAAAACCAGAAACTACTGTGCATTGACAAATCTAGTAACGACTGGGAGTGTAGTACTGGTTCTGCCATTGAAATAAAATGCCGTAGTGACCTGTATCTGTTTTGTAGAACGTATTGATAATATAAACTCATGATTTTTCTCGTGTTGGTCAGCACTACGATGCCATAATGAGATACATTAGCCAACCACCTCTTCTTCTTGATGTTCATATTCATAAACCAATGCTAAATGCTAGGACCTGGATGGATTCTTTGCTAGCTTTCTTCCCTGGATTGCAGGTAAGGCTTAAAGCCCATGTGCAGATGATTTTAATAACAAGTAAAAAATAGACTGGATATAAATTGACAAGTCAAGCTTAGTAATTTGATTTTCAGAAATAGTGAGGATTTCTGTACTCACTCCTCCTGTCACTTCAATGCTATGATGCAAGCTAATGTGCATTTCTAGCCATGTTGAGTATCAAGAAAAGTATGTCTATATGATTTGCTTCCTTCACTCCTAGTCATGAAAAACCTCAAATGACGCTGCTTTTTTAGTAGTCCAGTGACAATTTTTCTGGTTTGTGTGCCGTTTACATCTTTAAGATAAACTAAATCACATTTCCACCACAGTTCTATGTAAATGAGATCCTTTTTCTACATAGACAGTAGTCTTAATGAGCTCGCTGATTTTGCTGAAAAAGCTCTTATGGAATATCTATGGCTTACACTGAAGGGGGGTAATATTTACAGTATGTATCTGCTGGAAATGTAGGAATTGGTCTGTAGCTTTGCATGAATGCAGTGAGTGTGCCTAAGTTTGAATATTATTCTTATGCATGGTGAATTAGTGTTAATTTTATTATTGAATTTTAGGTGTTGAAGGGTGATATTAGACCTGCAATTGAAACTCATGAGATGCTGTATCAGGTTATAAAAAAGCATAACTTCCTTCCGGAGGTAAGCTAGTAATTTTTTCATCGTGTAAACTGATTCTTACCTCAATTTGAGCAGTCTTAGATACCCATTTGAAAAAATAGTAGGTATACGTGTTATTAAAACCAAAGGCTCATTTCCACAGCATTCTTATGTGATTTACAGTTCTGCATGTATGACAACTGTGTTTTGCATATGAAATGTTTTTCCTTCATTTATGCTGTAATTAACACAGTAAGAGGAAACTGCTGCTATTAATAATTGCTTAGGCTTTATATTTCAGCCTTTCAAAATTGACCTTGACTCATTTCAGTATGCAAAACTTGTATAAGCACATGTAGTAGTAGCGGCTTTGTAATGTAATAGCATTAACGCTAAAGATCAGTCATCTTTATGAACCCAAGGAGGGGAAACTAAAGACTGACTTGTTCTGAGAGAATGTTCTAAAATTTTGCATAATGTCCTTGACAGTAGGTACACATACTTATCTGTAGTATTGCAAGTTGCAATCTTTGAGCAAGTTAATTCTCCACAGAAAAGCTTGTTTACCTGCTGAAGTGTGTGTCTTTATTCTGTGATGACCTAGAATATATGAGAAAGCTTCTGACTCCGTTTGTAATTTTTACTTTCCTCTGGTGGAAGCTTATTTCTGTTAGAGAACATTTTAATTAACATTGCATTCACCTAATGTGGAAATTGAGACACTAAGCACCAGAATGATTTTTTTTTTTTGAGTGCTTTTAAAATGGTATGATTTGGCTCCTTACAGTTTCTTGGGTTGTTTTTTCAGTGCTTTGTAGTTACAAAGGAAACTTTGAAAGATGAGGTAGTTGTATTTGAGCCAATATGCCATCCCCTTTAGCAAAGAATTTAAACCCTAGTATGAACTAGTAGTGAATGTGAGCCATTGCAGAAGAGGCTTTTGCCAGTGCGTGTTAAGAGTGAATATGTACACTAAGAAGTTTTTAGAGAACTGACTTGTAGTCTGTGGTATTTCTTAGGTTAGCAACAGCTGCTTACAATCTGTCAGTCTGAAATGCACTGCAAGTGTCACATGCAGGTATTTTTGCAAAAGTGGTATTTGTCAAAGCTGGGGTGATCTCTGTGTAGGGCCCTTCACCAGGCTGCATCGGTTGGATTGCAGCAGCGGTTGTGCGCTCGTGCTGATGGAGCGATTGGAGGCTGTGTGCTGCCTCGTGGCTCTGGGACACAAGTTCTCACCTGGCACCTCACACCAGAACTCCATTTGTTGAGAGGCTGCGTAGTGCCCAGGCTCCTGCACTAACACAAGCTTAAATCTCACTTGTACTAAGTGGGCCAGAGCACTAGTTTAGGTTTTGGCCTCTGGACAGGGTTCTTGTAGCCTCCCAAGACTGATGTCGGGCCTTCAGTCCTCTGCTGTTGAGTACTTGAGCTGTTGTAATACAGTTGACATAAGATTCAACATAAACCCATGTTTGGTGTTCATTCTTGCATTTATTTTTGTCTGTTTTTCTTCCTCAGGCATTCACAACAGACTTTAGAGTTCACTGGGCTCAGCATCCTTTAAGGCCTGAATTTGCTGAAAGCACTTACTTCTTGTATAAGGTGAGATCCCTTTCATTCCTCTGACCTTTGGTCACTTTGTTTAGCACCTAGAATTTTGTTGATGTTTTATTTCGATATGGAATGAGTAGCAAATCTCCAGCTTATTTTATCTGCTGGAACCAGTTCTGTATATAAACAAGATGAAAGTATTGGTTATCGAAAATTGTTCTGGGAATTTTGTTTTATATGCCTAGAATTAGAAAGAAAACTGTTAAGTGACAAAGGCCCGTATTTTTAAAGATGTTTAGGTCTTGCTGAGCTCTCTGAATCTTGATCTTGGAGACTAAGAGCAAAAGCCGCTGCAGAGAGCAGCAAACCTAAACATCTTGCGTTTCTGTATTTCTGTGTGCTTATCTGCATGTCTGTAAAAGGTAATGCAGTAGTAGCTCAGCAGTCGCTCTTGTGACTGTTTAGCACTATTAACAAATTAGACTTTACTTGGCTGAGAAGATACGGAATCAATAAATTAGCATTAGGAAAATGAAAGCTGCTAGTTGTGCAGTAAGTCTAAGTGCACCTATATATTTGATTTGGGTTTTGGTGTTTTTTCTTTTATAGGCTACTGGAGACCCTTATTATCTAGAAGTAGGAAAAACACTCATTGAAAACTTGAACAAGTATGCAAGAGTACCTTGTGGTTTTGCTGCAATGAAGGATGTTCGTACAGGAAGTCATGAAGACAGGTAAAAGTTTTTGCAATTATTTCCTTTCATAAAAAGATTATTAAAAAAATGTAATAACCTTGTTTATATAATTGAACTGACTTCTGAGTAGCTGTCTGTCTTCAGTTTGATAACCAAGTCTTAAATTACCCATTTGTCATAGTCTATGAACTATTTCAATGGTTTTATAGTTTGTTACATAAAAATATTTTTATTTTAATGATGTTGCATTTGTGTCAGAGCAATAGATGAATTGCTTTCAAAGAAAATGTACTTCAAAGCTAGAAGTTTGTAAAGAGGTTTATTTCTTTTTTCCATAATGTTGTTTTGTACTGAACATGCTGAATCATTTCCCTCCAAACATAGTTTCTTCCAAGTGGAAGGAATGCTAATTGAATGAAGTTCAACAGTAATAGTAATGAAGTCTTCGGAGATGGAGCAATATGAGTATTTGTTTTACTGATGCTTTTAGAAAAAAAGGGGATTTTCCTAAAGGACATTCATCTTTTTCCATAGAATGGACTCTTTCTTTCTGGCTGAAATGTTTAAATATCTTTACCTGCTGTTTGCTGATAAGGAAGACATGATTTTCGACATTGAAGACTATATCTTCACTACAGAAGCTCATCTATTACCACTTTGGCTTTCCACTACAAACCAAACCATCTCTAAAAAAAATACAGTAAGTAATAGCTCAAATCTAAATCAGTTTTAGTGATGCTTCAAAGCAGTTCCTTTTTTTTTTTGAGAGGAAATGGAAGATAAAATCAGGAAAAAATCATAGTTTGAAGTATACCAGTTTTAACACTTCATTTAATATGAACTATTTCATCATATTAACTGTGACAGTCATATGAGTATGAATAATGTTTCCATGACTGGATTCTGCACCACTGAATCTTGAGAAAAAAGCTGTGGAACATTAGCAACATTTAAAAAGAAAATCATTCCTCATTTCTGTATAAATTTGAAAATAAGACGCTATGGGATTTTTATCCTTGTCTTTATTTTCTATTACTTTTTCTAAGACATTTGCAATAACAGGCCTAAGTTTTTGCTGCTTATTTTACTACATGAACCCGTGGCAAATTCTGAAAGGTTTTTTGAGACTGTTACAAAGTTAGTTTGACAAGACACAGCTAAAGCTTTAGGGATATTTAATTGTTTTAGTCCATGCAATAGGCATCTATTGTGTCAATGTGAGAACATTAATGGGTTTACAATTTACTTAACCTTCCAAAATAACTTACAGTAATACAGCTGTGCTGTGAAGCACTATAAATACTCATCTCTTGTTTGTTTTTGTGCTCAATAAGGTGACATAATTAATCTTTTAAGGCAATAAAACTACCGGCAAGCAAAAGAAACATGAGAAAGTGAATAGAGAGGTGTCTAGGGCATCAGGGATGTAAACTCCCTTATGTTAGTGTGCCTCTATTGTAAAACACATAGTAAAGGGTAAAAATAATGCCTGGATCAGAGGAAAATGCTCGTGTTGTGTGTCATGCCATGTGTCCTGGAGAAATCTTAAAATTGAGTAGAAAGCACTCTGTTTTACAGACTCTAGCATTAGACACTGAAAAACTTTTAATTACTAGCTCTTAATGTCTGACACTGGTAATACCTTTAATGGCGGGTTGGGTTTTCCTGTTCCTTGATGGTGGAGATCCTGCGCCCTCTCTGAATGTTCTTTCCTTGAGCACTTATGTTTTGTCTTTGAGTTCTGGAAACAGAGACCATGCTTTTTAAACTATGCAAGAAGTTCTCTGAAGGGTCTGAAGGAGCATTTTATGTAACTTTTGGTCCCAACATAAGAACTTTTGAGACAGACAGGATTCCCACAGCTGATGCTGTGTGAAGTGCTGGCCTGATATATGTAGTTCTCTTGAGAACAGCAAATGTTAATAAAAGGCCAATAAAGAGGGTAAATTGTTCAAATTTTCTGAAGCTCTTTAAGTCAAAGCTGCTAATGCGCATAATACAAGTAAGAAAGAGCCATTGAAAACGGTGACAACAAAATGCATTAAATGGCTAAAAGGCTGTGAAGATGTTATTCTTTTATGGAATTTATTCGATGGGGGGGGAATTGATAAGAAAAGATGGAATGTGTAAATTGATTTTAATACAAACACAGTGCTATTAAGCTGAAGTGTCTGAGAGTTGGTAGTAGCAACCCAACATCCTGTTTGTATTTATTCTCATGAACAGGAAAGGTTGTGTCTTGCTTGCAAGACCTTCTCTAAGTGGTGTGACTACTATTTGTCACACTCTTAGCGTGACAAATGTACTTTAAAGTGTTTATTCCAGTAAACTACAGCCTTCTAGGCCTTGTTTTTTAGGGAACCTTTAAATACTTGATTTTTTTTAATAAGCTAATATGTTGCAGATGCGTTTTTTGCAAGTGGATAAATACTACATTAATTTTTATAGGTGAGCAAATTAATTTGTCAGTTATCCAACCAGTTATTTGCAAAACTAAGAACAAGCTAAATATGGCTTCAAATTACCTGACATGTTCTGCATGGTTTTACATGTTACAAAACAGCGATTTATGTGAATGTTAACTCTGGCATCTTTTCTGAAAATAGAGATTGTTTGAATTATATATAGGTTCATCCTTGCCCATTCATAGTTGCAAGTCTGTATGGCTCCTGAGGAGGAGAATCTTTTGTTTGTGTGAAAAGATGTGACATTCTTAGTAATACGAAGCAAGAATTACCTGAAGTTTGCAGCTGGTTCACTCAGCATAAAGGCGATATCAAATGAAATAGTAACTACTTCCTTTAGTTGTCCAGCACATAAAAGTACAGGGGCACTACCTACATCATGAGCAGGCTTGAGAAGTACTGTTTGCCAGTAGAGGATTAGCTGTTCCCGCAAAAAAAAAAAAAATATCTAGAAACTGTGGATACAAGTTTGGTAAGTTACAAATTAGAACTGGTGTATTTATCTATCCCTTGAAAGGGGTTGTAGTGCACTGGTTCCCCTTTATTATTACAACGTGTGGCACAGAAGAATGATGTGTTCTTTATTCCTCAAATGTATGTGGTTGTAGGACACTTACTGCATTCAGCTTTCCTGAGTACACAGATTACTTAAGGGTAGGTCTACCTGTTGATTTTCTTCCTGTAAAAGTGTAACCTGCATTTCTAACAGGCGATCTGTATTTTTCATTTTAGACTACAGAATACACAGAGCTGGACGACAGCAACTTTGACTGGACCTGTCCAAACACCCAGATTCTTTTCCCAAATGACCCTATGTTTGCTCAGAGTATTCGCGAACCTTTGAAAAATGTGGTGGATAAGAGCTGTCCTAGGGGTATTTCCAGAGCGTAAGATGAATATTTTCTGTCTTTTGTTAGTGCAGGAGTGAGTGGAATAGGGTCCGTTATGCACAGAAGGCGAAATACGAGGTGTATCAGAGCTTGCTCTGCCTGAGTTTGTAGTCCATTTAGAATGGATAGCCTAGCTGTGGGGAAAAATCAGTTATGTTTTCTTTGGCATCATCAGCATGACTTAGTTCACTTCCAGCAGGAATTAGTGAGCCTTTCAAAGCAAAAGGAGCTTAATGAGCCACACAGTCCAAGTGGGAATTGTAGCCCAGGTATTACAGGAAATACATCTCCTTGATTTTGTAAAATTAGTTTCTGTAGTTTCAAACAGTTCTGCAACTCTGCTTTGCAGTAAGCAAATCGTACTACCATACATAACTTCACCTGTTTTGAAGAGTTTAGGACAGTCTGTTAAAGCTGAGGAAGTTTGTCCTTCTGACCACCTCTTTGGTATTTGTACTTCATGAGTAAAACTGAGTAGCAACTCTACGAGGAAGATTGGGTTTAGTCAGTCTCACAACAATGCAGATTATGTAGAAATGAGAGCTAGCATATGGTAGTTTTGTTATCAATATTGCCTGTGCTTTTGTGCACTACAAAATTATTGATAATATCAACAACTTTTGAAAAAGATCATTTGACTGAGGAGTTGCATTCTCGTGACACTTGTACTCAACATTATTCCAAAGAACTATAATCCTGTGGTGGTAGGAATAACGTGAGAGTTATGTTTCAAGAATAATCTGGTTTTTAACGTTTTGATCTCTCAAATCTTTTGGCAGAGAAGAGAGTTTGGGAAGTGGACCAAAACCACCATTAAGAGCCAGAGATTTCATGGCCAGTAATCCCGAACACTTGGAGATACTGAAGAAGATGGGAGTCAGTTTGATTCATCTGAAAGATGGAAGAGTACAATTAGTACAGCACGCAGTGCAAGTAAGACCTGACAGAAGTTTTTTTTTTTTTTAAAACTTTCAAAAATATCCTACTAGCAATGATATTTGACACTTTAGAGGTTCAGGAAGGACAGCCAGGCTGTAGAAAGAGGCATATGAGCTGGATATGCAACTATATTTAGCAGGCTGATGCTTGTTAATATTTTGCCTGAGCAACACTTTTAACTAATCTTCCATTAAATTAGGTGGAGGCTGTTCATGTCAAAGTGATGTAGCTAACAGCATCTCATCTGAAAATAATAGCTTTCAGTGGGAGATACTTCCATTTGTTTAGGAGGTCTATACATTTGTATGGTTTTAGTCTTCTATGTTGTGGAGGTGCTAAAAAGTTAACTCCCTCATCTGAAATGCTGAGTGAGTGCCAGTGAGCATCCCCTCTGTATTTTAAAATCTTTTTAGCAGTGGTCCGAGCAAACATAACTTCAATTTTTTTTTTCCCAAATTTCTCAAACATCTAAGAAGAAACTGTTTATCGTTTCTTTACTACTCAGGCAGCAAGTTCACTTGATGCTGAAGATGGCTTACGGTTCATGCAGGAAATGATTGAACTCTCCAGTCAGCAACAGAAAGAGCAACAGCTGCCTCCTCGTGCTGTTCAAATCGTTTCCCATCCATTCTTTGGCAGGGTGGTCTTGACTGCTGGACCAGCACAATTCGGGATGGACTTATCCAAACACAAAGCAGGGGTATGTGAGAGGTAGATGTGATCCGTCTCTAGCTTTCTGTTACTTTTCTTATTGCACAAGCCTAAATTTTACAGTACAGGTACTATTTCAGGGTGGCCAGCCAGAGGGTGATCAATTAATTACAGTGATTAGAATGACAGGGCGCAGCAATAACAGAACAGCAGTGACAGTTTTTTAGATGAGTGGCTTATCAGTCTGTGGCCCATGCTCTGCTCCTGAGTCATCAGTCATGATAAAATCCATATATAGGATGATTTTTGAAACAAATTGATATAAACTGCAGTGCATATCTTGAGATGTTAATTTAAGGGAAGGTTTTCCTACCATGTTAGTCATGAATTTGCAGAAGCCCTTTTAGAGTTAGACTGTTCTTTACACAAGCTTTTATAAAAGGCTGTATCTAGATGGAAGAAGAAAATATCACAGAGGCAATGGTCCCTACTGGAAGCAGTAGGAAAACCCGATGACTTCAGGTGGATGAGATGCAGCCCAAAAGAGGAGTTCCAGATTAGCAGGTCACAGAAGAAAACTTTCCAGAGAGAGCAGTTCACAGGTATAGACAAAGTACGCTGAACATGAGAATTAGGTTATCGTTCGGTCATTCTTTGTTTCTTCGACCTTCAGCATAGAGATTGCCTGCACTGACGGAAGACAGCACTAAATGCACTAGATTAATTGAAGAAACAAAAATGCTTAGGAATCTTTTGCAAGTTCGAACCTAGCGCTCTAATTCTCTTTTTGTTTTGCCAAACAGACAAGAGGATTCGTTGCAACCATTAAGCCATATAATGGATGCTCAGAGATCACTAATCCTGAGGCAGTGAAAGAGAAAATTGCTCTGATGCAGAGAGGCCAGTGTATGTTTGCTGAAAAGGCACGAAACATTCAAAAAGCTGGAGCAATAGGAGGCATTGTTATTGGTAAATAAGATTTTATGTTCTTAAAATCTTAAGTTTGTGTAGATGTGACCAGTACTTTACAGATGTGAAGATACTGGAGAGCTGACGAGAAGCTGTTAAACTCTGAGATTACAGCAGTCCAACACAGAAATTGCGCTTTCAGAAGATGAAGAAATGTTTTGGGTTTGTCTGGGTTGGCACAGAAAGTGCAGCCAAACAAATTGGGATGGCTGATTGTCACTGTTTCTGCAGATTAAAAGTTGTTACTTTAAGGATCGCCGAGCGTTGCAATAGTGCTGTCTACTTAGGACTGAGGAAGACGTGAGATACAAATCAAAAATGTTAAGGAAAACAAGTGCACAAGTTGGCTTTTTGCTTTTTTACAACCGACTTACTGTTTCTCTTAACTGATTGGGCAGTAGAAAGCTGCTGAAAAAGTCTGAAGTTCAGAGTTGTAGTCTGTTTACCTAACAGGAGGTTTGCTTGCTTTTCCTTTTGTGTGCATCTGGCTAGATGACAATGAGGGAAGCAGTAGTGACACAGCTCCTCTCTTCCAAATGGCCGGTGATGGAAAGAATACAGATGATATCACGATTCCCATGCTCTTCCTCTTCAACAAGGAAGGAAACATTATACTGGATGCAATCCGGGAGTATGAGGCCGTGGAGGTGCTCCTTTCTGATAAAGCTAAAGACAGAGGTAAGATTAGAGGTTGCTTGGACAAATTTAGCTTCACGCTGCGCTGTGGCACAGTGTGAAACGTACAATAATAATTTCTATTGCTACCCAAAGGTGCAAACACGTTATTTATTTGGTAACTCTAGTTTTCTGCTTGACATTGGTATTAGTTTTTCCGTAAGAAAGCCATTATCTGAGATGTGTCGTTATCTGCTCCCCCAAGTTAATGTTAACATCCAAAAGTGCTGTTCATAAGTTAAATGTCAGTTTGACTAATGAGAAAATACAGCCTTTTGGATTCCTTTTGAACCCTTTTTGTCATAATCTGCTTTGAAGTGGTGGCAGGAATAGCGTAAGTGTTTTCAGTGCCCTACATTGTAAATGCCTCTCTCTTCTGAAGCTCCCTGGTGATGTTCTTGGTACCCAAAAGGAAAGAGACAACCGTTAAAACTATTTTGCCTATCTAAGGCGAAATGGTTATCATGAGAAATAAGGCTGCTGACCTCAGATGTTTTGCAGTTTTTCTTGTATAATACAAGAAAATTGCAAGCTAATACATTCCCAATTAAAATGTTTGCGTATGGCAGAAAATTCTAGGTTTTCCTTTTGTAAGCTTTCCTCGTCGCGCTGCTTTGTCCAGGCAGTGTAAGAACAAGTATCTCTAGTAAACCAGTGACAGCGTTTTGTTCTCTGCGCACTTGCAAAGGTGATATGCCAAAAGCTACAGCATTGTTTCTTCATAGCTGCTCACAAATTCCTCCTGTTTATAACTATTGCTAAGCTGCTCTAACAAAATACTAAATACAAAAGATAGCTCTGCATTTGAGAATTTGTAATCCGTATCTGCTTCTTCCCCCTCCTCGTGCTTCCGTTTGGAATCCCAGCAACAATCTTTAAAGGTAAAATGATTCCAAACTACATTATTGATAGCAGTAAGTATCCCACGTTAAAAACGGCGTATGCAGTTAAACTCCCTAGAAGTCTTGAAATATTAGTGTCCTGTATACTAGCTGTAAACATCAAACTCCAAAGAAATCTTCATGGTTAAATTAGACAGCTTGATACGTATGTTAGTTGCTTTGAGTGGGGATGTGATGAGGGAGGCTTTGGCGCTCTCTTTAATTCACAGTTCAGTAAACTTAATAAACTCTGTCCGACTCGCACTTGCTTAGATGTGGGATCCTGGTTGATCTGGGAGCGCTTTAAAATCTGGTGTTCAAGTTCAGTGCACGGAGTGGGTATTTGCTTAAGACTGAAGGATGGTAATTAGCACTGACCCAGAAGTTGCCATTCAAGTTTGAGGAACCAAAACTAGTCTCACTGTATTTAAAATGTGTTTAAGTGCCTCTGTAAAATACATTCCTTAATAACACTAAATTTTCCTATCAATGGGAAGTCAGCGCTTCTTTGAGGAAATGAGGCCAAGGGAATTGACCTTGCTTTTGAAAAACATAGAAAGGCAGCATTTTATTATTTTTTCCAAAACATTTCTTTTTCTCTCCCCTCTCAAAGACTTGGAGAATATGGACCAGAAGTTATCTGAAAACGATTCACATAAACAGAATTCTGAAGAAGCTACTTCAGCATCTCAGGATGGTGGTGCGGTCAGTGAGGAGCCTGAAGAAGGAGAAAACTCTGATGTTGCTGACCCTGATTCTTTATCTCCTGCTCACGCAGACAGTGACACCGTTTCCAATTTAAATCAGGATTCCTACGTCCCTGAAACCGATGAGGCTAGTGCTCCAGAGCCGGCATGTACACAGAGTGATAACCAGCCTCAGGAACAAAAGACCGAGACCGAGTCAAATTCCAAAGTTAACTGGGATAATAAAGTCCAACCTATGGAATCCATATTAGCAGACTGGAATGAAGATATAGAAGCATTTGAAATGATGGAGAAGGATGAACTATGACTTGTAATAATAACTTATTTGTTAGTAAACAAATGGAGAACTCTTTGGGTAGAAGTGAGGCCCTGATATCTGAGAACTAGAAAATATGTTCAGTATTGTGATGAGCAACCAGGTTTCGCCTGGAAATTACCACAGAAATCCAGCACGCACTCTTTGTATTGTTTTAGTTTTTCCTGTTTAAAAATGGGAACGTGCAATCGAAGCATTTGTCTGGCTCCACTGCATGGTGCTGTAATCCAGGAGGCTCATTCAGGGAACGAGCCCGACTTCTGCGTTCCAGGCCCTGAGAGGTCCCGCTCCCTTGGTCTCTGGAAGGCAAAAGTTGAACGCAGTGGGGTTCACATACCACGTAACGGTTATCGATGAGAGCACTTGAGGGCAGTAGGTCAGCCACTGTTCTGGTTGGAGCGAAGGTGCGGTTTCACTGATCTCTACTGAGCTGAAGGCCTTCACTGATAGCAGCGGGTGAAATCGTGTTTCCAGTTGTCGTGTCTTTAAGACGCAGCTAGAAGCAGTTTGATTTTTGTCCTGACATATCGTACCGAGACATAGTAGTATTGCTCATCACTCCTTCCATCTGTTACCATGAAGAACGACCGCGATGACACGCGAGTGTTTCCTTCCGCTCTGCTTCCAACTAGAGAAACCGTATAAACCAAAGGTGATGTGTACTTTGTAAGCAGGTTCCACCAGGGACACTAAGACAGCCTTGCTCGGTTGGGGTCTGCCAGACAAAGGTTCACGGTGTGTTGTGAAAGTTCTGCTCGAGGTTAAGGTAAAGTGGACAAGGTAGACGTTGAGTTACAGGTAATTTTTTTGGCCTTCCAGGTTGAAAAACTCAATCTACCCTGAGATACGGAATTTAAACTGGCAATATTCTCTGTAAGGACACTAAACAGAACTAGATCAGCTATAACAAAAATCTTCCTTTTTCTACAAGTTTGACTTCTAACGGCTTGACTTTGTTGTCATTCTTTTTATATGCAACTTCTATACGTGTGATACTTAAGGCAATGAGGCCAGTAGTGAAGCGCAACAATTTTGGCTGTTGGGTCCATAGTTCAAAGTATAGTGGCGTGAACTGCGAGGATGAGAGGTATGTTACTCTGGGCTTTGGGAGTTTGTTACAGGTAAGTGGGAGTCCTAATTTGTTATCCCTATTACAAAAAACATTATTTAAATAAAAATGGGGATGTTTAACCAACCGAGAGACGTTTTGACTGTGTCCAAAGAAACTGCCAAAAACTAATTAACTTGATTTATGTAAACTGCTTTTAGTGAATTGTGGTTCAAAGAATTGTTTTATATTAAAGAATAGATTAACACTGCCTATATGCTGCACCAGGCTAAAAATGAAGGTTTATCTTCACCTTTACAATGGAAAAGAAAAAAACCAACAACAAAAAAAAGCCCCGATCTGAATTGCACCTTTCATTTAGCTGGTGAAATTATGCGTGCTGAATATGCAACTGTTAATTAGTACAGCCATACTGTATTTATTTATGTATACTCCTGTACAGTATGAATGGAGAAATCCCAGGCAAATGTTGTATACATGTATGCTTAATGCCACTTGCTTTCAAGAGTTTCAAAATGCACAGGCACCTTTTGAGAGCATGACAGTCAATCAGAAGATTATCCATAAACTGAATGAGAACTTTAAATCACTAGAGTAGGAGGTCATTCCGAGGAGGGAATGAAGCGGTAGTGGAATAGTGAATAAGTGTCCTTTCAAATAAATTAGCTTTTAAACATAGTTCTAATTCCTTTGCACAAATAACTGTCTGGAGGTTTGGACTGAATGAGTAGGGCTTGAAGTAGCTGGGGTTTTTCAGTTGAGAACTTACTCTTTACTTATGTTTTTTTGTTACGTGAGTTTCTTCATGTAAGGAATTTGATCATGGGAGACTGTTAAGTGTCCTTCGTTCCTTGGAGCCCTGGCTGCACCCGAGGGACGCTGCGCTCCCCTGGTAGCGCCCGGGCTCGAAGCGACGTGGCCAGGCGCAAGTCAGCTGCAGGATCAAAACTGTCAGGTGCAGATCAAAAGTCTTCACTCTGGTAATTCCTTTGGTCTGTCAGTGCTTTGTGCCACAAAAGGAGCATTTTTGTTCCCGTGCTCTTCGCCATGGACGACATCTTCATACTCGTTAGCTTTTTTGGTGGAAATAGAATTATTTTTCTAGCTATAGAGGCCCTCTGGTCATTATGTTAAGACTGTCAATACAGCAACTAAAAGTTTTCTTTTTTTTTTTTTTTTTACTTCCAGAAAATTTAGGTGTAGATGTAAAATTTTATTAAAAGATTAACTTTCCTTGCCACCACCAGCTCATTTTTATGTAACTGCTTTTTCCAAATTTATTGTTAAAGCAGAGACGTTAGCTGTCCTTTTAAGGGATTTTGGAACGATCCCACAACTCCGTATGGATTTGAAGCATCGTTTTGGTGGTGGCCTACCTCAGATAACTCTTGCCTCCTTCCTTTTGGGTTGGGTTTTTTTTTTGTTTCAGTTTGTTTTGCTTTACCTTTGAAACCATCATGAGAGCCATAGTGGTGTTTACAGAATGGAATGGGGTAAGGTTGACCTTTTGGGAAAGAGGACTGAATTGGGAGAGGGGCAGTTTTATTCAGGTTATTTTCACTTTGTATTTCCTTATGTGGAAACAGGCTTTAGTTGAACCTTTTCATATCCTTCTGAAAAGAATTCAGTTTTCTGTCACTGTCATCTTAAAAGGCAAAAAGAATGTATTCAGAAAACCCAAACCCTTTTGGAGAGGGGAGGAAGGCTTCTTCCCGAACTTTTAGAAGTCTGCTCCCTCTGTGTGGAATATTGCTCGTACATCACAAATCAGTAATCGCCTCTTTCTTTGCGTGGTATTGTACATTTACTTGTATGGTATTGAACACTGAAGAATTCAGGAATCACAGCTGGAACTAGCACTTACTCCATGCCATGTAATTCAGATCAGCCAATTAATTTCTCATTTGATCTTAGAGGAATCTTCTCAGTTGTTTACATTTATTGTTTCTTAATGAAGTTTCAAAACGAGCCCAGCTTTGGTTCTCCTCTTCCTGCCGGCATACCTGAGGGTGTAGCGTTAGGCACGGATAAGTGTATGTGAGAGGTTAAAAACGGGACATCTTATGCAAAAGGCATCAGTCAGAACATAGAAAAACACAAACCCATTCTGTGAATGAAATATTGTATGTTCAGATTTTATAAGATTTTTTTTTTAGCCAGCCCAATTTACAGCCGTATATTTTCTTATGAAAGATGTCTAAAAACAGGTGCTGTAACACTATTGTTGGGTTTTACTCTGGTGATAAGTGTATACAATATTTCTAAGGGCAACTATGTACTGTGATGTAAAAGTCTGGGCTAAAATGTATATAATCTGTGTACATAATTGTGTACTTGATTATAACTGCTGATTGTAAAGATTTAATAAAATGTAAATATTCTGGTCTGGCTGTGCTAACCTGACACTAATTTCCGTTCCGCATCTGACAGTGGCAGGGCGAGGAAGCAGCCGGCGACGAAGCGGTGAGGTCCCTGCCAGGAGGGTGTGGAGCTGCGCGGTCACGGGCGGAAGCAACGCAGGGAATCCTGAAATGAGGGGTAATGGCCCAACAGAGGGATTGTACAGAACCAGAACAAGGCCCTTGTGGTGTAAATCTGAAAGCAGGCTGGAAAGGTGCTCAGCAACCTCATCTCATTGACTATTTCAACCTCTATTAGTCTATGACTTGGGTGTTTTCTTTTTTCTTCAAATCCATTCCTGCAGTGAGAATACAGATCCTCAAAAGTTCATTTAACATATGACTACTCCTGATCCTGGGGTTTTTTTGTTTTAGGGGGTTTGGGTTTTGCTTGGTTGGGTGTTTATTATTTTCCAGTTCTAATGCCAGTGGGTCTCTTTGGGGCCTGATTAGGTAAGTCTCAGGGGACGCATACTGCAGCAACATCATCTCTTGTCTCTACTGGGGTAACGGGAGAGAACCTGGAACAAACCCTCAGCAAACTACATTTTTACTTTTTTTTTTTTTTTTTTTTAAATAAAAAGTAGAGAGTAAAAACTCTTAGAGGCATTGCTGTTCTCTCTTAGCAGCCCTCCCGCAGCCCTTCGAGGGTCTGGTTTTCTCGCTCCATGTTCATCTCCGCTGCCTGGCCAGCTGTGACACCCAGATGCTGTTTGGCGTAACAAGGAGTTGCCTTCCCCTTGCAGCTGGCCTCGAAAAGGCAAAAATATTATGCAAAACTACAGCCAGGGTGTGCCCCCATCCCTGCCCCTCTTTATATTTCTTGTTATAACAAGAAATGAGGAATATTTAGTTAGTTATTTCTGGGTTTGACCACCTTCCCCCTACTACTCCCAGGGACACGCGTTGCACAGATGTGTGAAGGGTAAGGGATGCATGGCAGCATCAGTGCATCGCACCGCCAATTAAAATGATCTTCAATAATTATTTTATGCCAATAGTTGTATTGATGGGCTGTTACTCAATTTTCATTGAGTCACCCAAAGCTGGAGGACAAAAATTCATCCTCTGCTGCTGCTTGTCCCATGCCCATGATTCACATCAGCCCGAAGCTGCCGGTGGCAGGAGTCCCATTTTCTTACGAAGTGCCACATAAAAAGATAATGTTAATAAATGTTTCCAGCCAGAATGGTCCCTATAAAACACCGATTGCCTGGGAAAGTTCACCCCAGCTATTAAACCCCAGCGTGGGGTGAATTTATCATTACGAATCCTACTCGGTGGTGTACCACGTGTGGTTTTGAGGAGCAGCAGGACCACCCTGGGCGCCCCGCTGGCTGCGACACCAGGCCAGACCTGATGGCAGCAGTGCAGGGCAGAGAAAGTGGAGAAACCCAGAAACCCAGTTCCACCCTTCCTTAAAACGCCCCACCGCAGCATCTCTCTGCCCTCGTGCCCTTCGCCGGGTGCTGCTGTCGCCTTTGCGGCACTTTGGGCTGGCAAGGAGTCGCCGGGTTTTGGGCACGAGCCCCGGACGAGGGAGATACTCGCAGGGAAATGCAGAGCCGGAGGGAAGAAATGCTGAGCAATTCAGAGCTCGTTGCGCTGAACTTGATGCGTCGTAGGATTTCTCTATGGGCCTCTTCTCGAGATGTGCGTGGTCCTCCCCTCCACAGCAAAAGCCGGTTCCCTGTCCCTCCTCTGGCCCAACGCTCCTCGCACTCCAGTTTAAGAAAATTAGCAAAGAAAGCTTAGAAAGGTGTAAGAGGGGGAAAAAAGGCAGAAGGTGTGCAGGAAATGGCAAAAAGGCATTTCCCACACGGGCCGGCTCTCACGGCCGTTTGATGTAACTGGGCACGTGGCTTTCCACGTTTACTTTCAGGCTGGACACGGGTTATCTGATTGCCAGGCAGGGAGCATCTCCGTTAAATGATGTCAGTCTTCCCTGCACCGGCATTACAGCATCATAAAAAATTACATGGCTGCTATTTTGGGTAGCAGCTCTCTCCGACTCAGTGAATAAATGCATCTCCATATGACTCGCTCTGGGGGATTATTAATAGACACAAACGCAGAATGCCAAAAACCCGAGAATATCACTCAGTTCCCACATGTAGCTTTCTAGTTTCTTGCAGCAATCACACTTGAGAACTTCTTGTCTCAAAATTTAATTTTTTTATTTTTTATATATAGATATAAAATAAAAAAAATTAAAAAATATATATATATATGGGGGGGGAGCAAATTTTCTATTCAATTCACACCTTGAAGGCTTGGAGGGGGGGAAAGGAAAGTCTGCAGGGATGGAGGATGCTCGTTGCTCCAGCTCTGGGCGTGCAGGGTGCCGCGCTCCAGCCCTGCATCGTGCGCTGGGCTAGCGCCCGTTCAGGGCAACGTCTCCTGCAAAGAGCCCCGTCAAGGCGAAGCTGCCGCTATTCATGAACCTCAAAATAAAAACTCAGGTCTCCCGCTTTAAACGGAAACCATCCGGGATGGCAGAGCAGCGGGGAAGAAGCGAGTTGTTCCGAGAGGGAAGGAATCGCGTGCTGCTCGTTGCACTGCGTGACAGCCGGCGGATAAATCAGCGATAGGCAGCAGCAGTCGGATCAAGATACGGACTCAAGCCTGGAGCTCCTCACCCCCCGCCCCGGGGCTGGCTGCTTCATTCAACCAGCTTCTGGGTAATTAGGATGAAAGTCATTGATGGGGACCCCCGCACCGTCCTGGCCCTGCTGCCACACGAAGCTGCTGCACTCAAATAGCGTCAGCTTTGACAAGGTGGGCAAACCTTTAAAAAAAAGGACACTTTTCCCCCAAAGTGTTCTGCCAGCATTCATGAAACTGCCGAGACGTTGCTGTGGGTGCAGAGAATAGGTGTCCATGAAGATGGTGTTCTAGATGGCTCTTCTGAAGCAGGTTCACAGTCGTACACATGTTTACGATGATAAAGAAGATGACAATGATGATGAAGAAGAAGATAATTATGGTGATGACTGTGCCATCTTCAAGCTCAAAGAGAGCATTTACCTGGATGTCACACACGAACCCTTTTGAATTCCACCAGCTTTCACATTTTGCAGCTGAATCCCCTGAGCTGGGATTCGTTTCCCTCCACCACACGCTACATCCACAATAACCGTAACGCAAATTTTCACTTGGAGCTTACCCAACTTTTTGGATGTTTGACATCAAAGTTTCCTCCCCAACAATAAAGCAAACCACCTGCCCCTCCGAAATCATCCCTGCATCCCTTGTCTCCTCTTCCCCAAACGTCTCCGGAATGAGACTAACCAGGGAAACATTTCAGCCTGAAAAAAGGAGTTTCCCAGCAGTAGCAAGACCCAACGCAATGGCCAAGGGGCAGCGATTCTCCATCCTGCTTGCCACAAGGAGTTCTTGCTGGACACACGCTTGCGGTCACCCAGCTTTACAGATGGTGTTGGTGTTGGAAAATGTTCTTTAATGTTTATAAGGTTTGAAAATTAAGCTTACAGAGGTGATTACACTGGTATGTGGTTTTGTGGAGGCTGGTGTTCTTCATCGGTGACAGCAGGTGGCAGGCAATGGGAGATGAGCTGCGCCCACAGGCTGAGGTGACGTGGAGGTGAGGGAGGTTCCCCCCACGCTGGGGAGGTGAAGGCACCCGATGCACCATCAGAGCTCAAGTTCGCCAGCTCTCAGTTTAGAAAACAAAGGGGAAACGGCCAATGTGGCAAGACGTGGTGTAAACTGGGAGTATAAAACATGCATGTTGGACATGAAGCCTATCTGACATCATGGACTGTCACCTGTGAAGCAGCAACGCTACCCAAAGCTGTTGGTGGGACAGAAGTGCCAACAGCGACTGGAAATGACCCCCTTTTGTTTAAAGCTCGTATTAAATGCGTTCCTCAGCAGACGCAGCCATCACCCAGCTGGAAGCCTCTCCTATCCCGAAGGTCTGGCGTGTCAGCCAAGCCGCTCTGGAGTTGAGTCATCGCTAACTCTAAAATCGAAGCGACAGGTAATTATTGTTTTGTAGACTTGATAAAACTGAAATAGCTGAGAAGTGAATATTTATCTTCAGTCTTTCATGGCAATGTCAACATCTTCGGAGCTTAAACATGTCTCTCTGGTGCTTCAGCTACCCATTCGCTCTTGGCTCACAACGCAGATGTTAAAGCACTCGTTGTGCTTCACGGGCTGTGCCAGTCACCGGCCTGGGCTCTCATACAGCAGGGAAAAGACCTGCTTAAAAAAAAAAATAGAATCATGCAATATTGCCGATCGCTGTCTCCTCTCTCCTACAGCAGTAGCCGCCGTGTCTTGTGGCAGCACCACACTCAACTGCACCAGCTGCAGTAAGGTCGGAGCCTGCCCGAGCGCACGTGGGGACGATGGGAGGGAGGCGTCCGTGGGCTGTCGGGATTAGGCAAGCGTTGCTATTCCTGCTGTGCACGAAGGGATGGCGAGGCGCAGTAAGTCAACCCGGGATCCGCGTGGCCCGTCCATGGCCACAAAGGACTCATGGCAGGGGAGGGTGCAGAGCTGGGTCTTCTGGGTCCCACCGGAGAGAATCAAAAAAAAAAAACCAAAACAACCCCTCTGACTGAAAGCAAAGGAAGAAAACGATGTCAAGCTTTGGGTGGTACAGTTTTGGGGTTGAAGGCCAGTGTCAGGGAAAGGTTGGTGGGAGCCAGGGAACAGCAGTATTATCAAATAATTAACTGGCTTTGATGATCCTCAAGGGCATTTCGGCCAAGGTCTGCAGGCTGGTTTCTTTGTGGCAGCTACTTGCACGTCCATCCTCTCCGTCTGCCTGTAGGGTTTCCGGGCTGCTCGTCATCCACGAAGAGCGTAACGAAGCCTAACACGCACCCCCGCGTTTCAGGTAGGAAGGATACGGGTCCCTTGGGTTGGCTATTTCGGAGGCCTCTGCACGCACCGGCCACGGTGCGGGGCTGGATCCAGGCACGGCAGCTCATCCCGCTCCTCGGCTCCTCTCCTCGCTCTTGCCCGGGGCTAACGCTGGGGTCAGGCTCCGAGGAGGAAAACTGGCTCGAAGGGCTTTAGAGGAAAGAAAAAGCCCATCAAGGGAAGAAGGTTGATCACAAAACCCCTTCACCATAATTGTTTCCAAGATCCCAGAATATGACTCTGAGCTTCTTAAATCATGCTTCAGCCTCCTAAAGAGAAGTTTGGCCCCAAATCTTTTTCTTAATATTTCTTTTAAAGAAAAACCTTGAAAAACCCGTTTACAGCTAAGCGCAGCATATCAGAGAGAAGCAGTTTTCCTTCTTTTGCCAGCCTCCTCTCTTCCACCCCGCTGAATATAGTTGAGTGGAATAAAAAAATAAGGTGGAGGTCTGGCCTCAAGGAGCAATGCATTTTAAGCTTCAGTAATCTGCTTAGATTGGTACAGAGCCTCAGCCGCTGGGTATACTTAGACTTTTACCAAAATTTGCTAGGACTTTGCAAAGGTGGCAGAAATAAAGCAGGTTTAAAAAAAAAAAACAAAACCCCCGAAACAAAACCCAACATTCACCCGAGCGACCTTGCGGGCCTGCTTGCGGCACGTGCGCCTTCTCCCAGGGAGGTTGGGTGGTTCCCGTCCCTTTCCCCAGCACTACGCGGCTGCAGGCAGGGCCCCGCACTCGCTCTGAGCACGTTCCCGTGTTTTTTGCAGGAAGCTGCTGCTCCAGGCTTGAGGAGATGGTTCTCCTGCTTCAGGGAGCAAAGCAGTCAGCTCTCAGCGGCTGAGGTGTGGCGAGAAGGATGGCGACCTGAAGTGCCTAGAAGCCATCTGGTATTTCATAGCCTTCAGACAGTGAAGACTAACAAAAGGTTTCTGCTCTGAGTTTGTTTCTCTAAGCACAGCTCCTTTCAGTAAGTAACCAGCACTGATCTTCGCTTCGCCATATCCCCAGAGTTTTAAAGCGAGTCTCCTGGCTGCCCAAGAAGCTGAATCAGCTGAAAACCACCAAGAAGCTCCTGGGTTCTACCGGGCACACCGTGACGGCGGCAAGACGTGCTGTGGCCAAGGATTTGCTGACTTGCTACGAAGAGGCAAACCCTCTCCTGGCCCCGAAACCTTAATTCCACCCATGTTGCTTGCAGCAGGGTAGAGCTAAACCAAGTCTGCCACTCCTCACCCCAATCCCACCAGAAGCCTGGGGTGGTCCTGGAGCACGCCAGCTCCAAAGACAACTACTGACTGTCTCCAAACCTCCTGCCCATCCTCATGTCGCCACACGCAGCAGCAGGACAGTCTGTGCAGGCATTCACGAGTATTGTCATCTAAAGGGATGGCAGGTTCTAATTTATACAGGAGACCAAAGCACTTGTGGCGTAATCCTACGTATTGCACGAAATAATAGTGCGTGCACAGGAAAGGTGGGAACCACTTTTTCTTCTCTCACAAAGCTTCCACCAAAGCCCATGCCTCTGGTGCCATCGTCACCAGCAAGGAAAAAAAAAATAAAATTTAAAACTAATAGGTGGCTGAAAGAAACTCCATGTAAAAGGCAGCTGGTGGAGTGAAAGACCACGCTGTGTTCGTACGGGGAAATTTATACACCAGCCATTCGGCGTCTAGAAAATGAACCATGTTTCAAAAGAACGGACCCAATTCCATCACTCTTGTAGTACTTTGCGAAAGCTTTATAGAGCACGTCTGAGAGAAGGATTTGCGGGATCAAGCCCCAGGACTCTTTATTAATTAAAGAGTTTAAATAATTGAAACGGGCAGTCTCTTGACTCTCCTTAGCATGGCTACCTGCTCGAGAGCTGACAGAAATTATGGGGGAAAAAAAAAAAATCATACGCAAGAGGCCAGCGTTATCACCTTGAAGAAGTCGTAACAGCTTGAACAGCTCCACAGAGCAGCCACCGAGAGATGCCAGCAGCCCTCAGGAGGCCACCACGACGGGAGGAAGGCAGCGAAACCCCATCGCCAGGGAGGGCGGGATGCTCGGGAAGAGTCGTGTGGTCAAAGCAGCAGCAGAAACGCAGCGAGGATTGAGGAAAGCCAGAATTCGCTGGCAATTTTTGACCATTAACAGGCTAAAGACGCACACAGCGACACATGCCAGAGAGGACCCTGCCGCTGAGCTTTTCTACGGAAAGCTACTGAAGCTCGGTAGCGCTCGAGTTGTCCCGGTCCGGCCATACAGCAGCCCCTCGACTCAAACCGGGCTTGACAGGAGACCGGGAAGCGAGCAGTTTGCAGCAGTCAGGAACGGCTCCCACCTGAAGAAGATCCCACGGCCTCACAAACGCTGCCGGGAAAGCCGCCCTCGCTGGGAGTGCTCACACCCAGTCCTGCGCCAGTAACACAAACTCCCGGGTCTCCCTCTTTCTCTCTCTCCCCCCCGATGGGTTCTCCCCACCCGCTGCCCCATCCACGGCCCAAAAGCCAAAGGAAAATCCCGCGCGGGGCAGGAAGCGCGAGGTGAGGAAGGTGTTTTGCCTTTTTTTTTTTTTTTTTTTGACATATTCTAGGTACAGCACAGCACCGAGAGGGAACAAAAATCTTCTGATGTGGATTGTCAAACCCCACTGGGAGTGAACACTGGAGGAAATCTCTTTCGTCAAGAAATTCCCTAATGTTTTAAACATTTTCAAAAATCACAGGTGATTTTTTGAGGGATGTGAAACCTTTTACAGGGATGTGATTTTTCAGAGAGCCAGTGAAAAATGGCCAACACTGAAGGGCTTTGGGCTGTGTGCCCCACTCAAGCGTCAGCCACGGCAGCAGGAGATGCTGCTCTGCAATCTCACGGTCTGTTCCACATACATCACCCCCATGAGAGCAACGAAATCAATACAGGACAGACTCCTACGGCCCAACACAGTTTCTCCATGGGATGCAGCCCTCATAAAGTGTCAAATATTGGCACAGGTAACCATCTCCTTTGAAATAATAAATACCAAAAGCGTATTTTTTTTCCTTAAGGTTTTTTTGTTCAGATTTTTTTTTTTTTAATCATGATAGCATTTGTTAAAAATATTACATCTACTTCTGAGAAGGCAGTACCCTCTCTGTGTAATATGGAAAAATAAACTCTACAGGACACGCACCAAATGATAGCCCCAGCTGGCACAGAGCTGCTTTGAGAGATCAGAGCCACAGACTCATCCGCGCAGAGGGCTGGTTTCGCCTTCCCTGTCCCCAGACTCTTAAAACAGTGCACTGTAGGAATGGTACAAGACAAGAATACATAAAAACAGTAAAATGTTTATTTTCTTAGAAAAAAAGAGATTCAAAATGATTGTGATCACACTCCCATTCGTGCTCAGCAAAGCCAATACTGCAAGCTTAGTCCTCGATTAAGATACCTATTAAATGAAACTCTTTTTCCTCTTTAAAATACAAATTCCTGCTCCTGCATCACTTCCAGTATTTCAGTGATAACATGCTTTTAATGGATAATAGTTTCTCAGCTTCTTCTCAGCAGAGAAACAAGGCTTGCCATGGCAAAAACATCCCGTCTCCAAAGCGTGAAATCACCAGCATTAATAAGCACTCCGGCCCCAACGCGGACTGACAGACAGCTTAAGGGTGTTTCGTAGATGCTTGAATGTTCACTTATGGAAGCTTTGTGTAACACTACCTCATCTGATAGAAAACAGGCCAGAAGCCTCAATAAAACCAACAACGTCTTTTGGATTAAACTTTAAGGATTTGCTGCGTATCTGGACACAGAAAAAAGTGAGAAGTTGCAACAAGTTTTAACTAGCAGCAACAAAAACAGTTCCTTATGAGTTCTTAGCGATATTCCTCATCTGTTCGTTAAGAAACACTGTAACTGAATGGAGCATATAATGTGGACATGAGCTTCTTCTGGTATGTAGTGCTGTTCGCTCTAGAAGACTTCCAAAAGGTCTCGACTGGGTTGTAATCTATTTACACAGTAGTAACTCCTGGGGCGAGCGGCAGAATTGGCACTATGTGACGTCCTCCTCTTCTGAACAATAATCACGACCCTGTGAGGAGAAAAGCCAGGCAGTTTGTAAATGAGTACTTGAAGACAGGAATAACGTAACTTACTACTACTAATACTTATCCGGTTTTTAAACTTAAAGAGGTTTAAGGTCAGAGCTGGGTAGAAGCCTTGAAAATAGGGAAAGGAGATGATACGTCCTGTCCCTCACGAGCTGTTTCTTGCAAAGACGGGACCCGCTGTCCTCGTTTCTCTACGCAGGAACAGCCGGAGCTGAGCTCTTCAACGCACAAGCCAGCCAAGGTACAGTGTGTAAAGTAAGTGTATCACCGAGCGCTTGCACGGAAAATCCCAGCCGCTGAGCAACGGGACGGCAAAGAAGAAGAAGAAAAGGAGGCACACCAGAGTCTCAGACCTGCAATGAAGTGTAAAAGCTCGCCAACACCCTCTAAGCAGAAGAGACCAACTCAGTGGTGGTAAAATAGGTGAAACTCTACTATCCCAGGGGTACCCAGTTACCCCATAAAGCAAAAATGGTCAATGGCCCGTCTGGAGAGAGGAGGGGGGAAGAAAACGGTGAAAAAAGGAGAGAAATAGTTCTTGATGCAGCGATCAGTTTATCTGGGGTGCACAGCTGGGGTACACACTGGGAACCACGGCTCCAAAATGGCTCTGCAATTAAACTCCCACCGACGCCGCCGGGCTTGCGGAGCGCGCTTTGCTGGAGGGGCCACAACAACCCAGGAACGTGCGGTGCTTTAACAGCTCTCCCCGACCCGATGCTGTTAGTAACGGGGCTTTCTTAGTATGGTAAAAAAAAAACCAACCCAAGAGACTAAGCAGCCTTAATTTCAATTCAGCAATCACTGACCCAGAAAGAAAGAAAAACAATACTTTTTTTTTAAAAAAAAAGTAAAAGGTTTAACATGGAAAGAAGGAATGCTGAAATATGTTCAGCAAAGCCCAAATCCATCAGTTTTTCTCCCTGCTGGGGACCACAACACATTTGGACAAAACCACAAGACTAAGCTGGTGGTGATGAAGGTTTTGTCCAACATGTGTCAGAGCCGTCAAAGCCGCCGGTAGCGAATGACGAGTGAGGCTCAGGGCATTTCCAGGAGGTGCATCTATCCGGCTCCTCGGCCTCCACTCAAGAGGGAGCCCCGTGGCCCATCGTTCCCCACCACGCTCTGCACCAAGTGCCAGCTGTGCTGTTAAAGGCTCAAACAGACCCAAAACACTGAAGAAAGCCATCTTGCCTACCTTGCCTCCCATTCCTCCCGCTGTTCTTCTCATTCCGAGTTTGCTCTGTGGCAACCGAGTGCGTCGCTCCTCAAAAGGATGCCAAGAAACCCCAGAAACAGCAGCGTGCTGAAGGAGCCCTCGCCACGGTGTGGAAATACCACCTCTCGCCCACCCCCGAGGGCTGCCAGGAGCTGCTGCCGCCGCCAGGCGCTCTAATTCCACCTTCACGCCGGCAGGGATGGAGGCACGTTGGTGTCTCGGAGGTGGCC
Source organism: Balearica regulorum gibbericeps (assembly GCF_011004875.1). NCBI lineage: Eukaryota > Metazoa > Chordata > Aves > Gruiformes > Gruidae > Balearica > Balearica regulorum. The sequence goes on along the minus strand of NC_046191.1, from coordinate 32,570,218 downwards.
TTCAAGGCCACCAGCGGCGGGCAGGGATGCTGCCGCCATCCCAAGGTTTTCACCAGCCTGCCCGCTCGTGCGAGCGCAGCCCTGACGAGGAGGAGGGCGAAAACTGCCCGAAATCCCAGAAACACCTCCCGTGCCGTCCTGCAGCGGCTCTTCCACCCGCCGAGCCCGGCACAGACCCGCGCCCCTGACCCGACCGGCTCATTCGATGCCCAAACCGCGGTAACGCCCGACAGCAAGACGAGGAGCCCCGCTGCAGCCCGAGGCGGCTGTATTTTTTCGCGGGGAAATGCTCCAGAGCTGCCCAGCAAGGCGTGAAGCGTCCCGGTGCCGCTCGGCGGGGCTAAGCACGTCTCTAAGCGCGGGGAAACGGCATTTCGACCCTGGAGCAGGTCACGAGCAGAAAGTTAAGCAGATGCTTTAGCATCTTCTTGATGGAGGGCTCGTGACAAGTGAGGTCTGAGTAAATACAAAGCAATGGGTATTCATCCTCCTAAGAAGGGGAGGAAGGGAGAAACCGTGCTACAAAAAAGCCAAAAAAGCTACAATTGCCTTATTTATTTCTTGGTTTAGACAAAAGCTTTTGTCTAAAGCTTATTCCCTAACTGAAGTTGCATCAGGAAGAACAAGGTCAGTGTTCCTTAGGAAGATCAGAGAAAGGCTAAAGCTGCCTGCCCCGCAGCATTGTACAGCCGACCCTTGGGGGCTTCTCCTTGGAGCTCCTCGGGCAGCCCGGCAGGAGAGGTCTGCATCTCCCCCCCTGCGCAGCACGAAGGCTGCTTGGCTCCTGATAAGTACCATGGCCTAAATCCAGCGAAATATTTTAAAAAATGTCAATTTTTGACCCCCTTTTTGTTTCAGAAGATGTTTGACAGATGCTGGAGGAGACAATACCTCAAGTGTGCTTGAGATGGGGAATTGTCCTGGTGGGGCTGGGCAAAACCTCAATGGAAAGAGCGAGCCAAGAGCTTGCAAAGCTGATGGGGTCTTCTGAAGAAACCAGACTGAAATATTGACCACGTGAAGCAGCCGTCAGACGATGAGCTCCACGACGTGAGCAGAGGAGCTCTGGTAGTAGCTGAGTGCAGACCGGAGTGATGGTGGGGTGGGTTTGTGGGGTTTTTTTTGGAGCAGATGTGCATCAGGAAGGAAAGAAGAAAGCAGAGAAGGTGACAAGCCCCACCAAACAGAAAATGAGGGTGCAGGATCGCCGGCCAAACTCTGTCCCTGCTGCCCAGGGGAGCAGGCTCCCGTGTGCAGAGGAGCCACGGGCACAGAGCTTGTGGCTAATAACCGGAACGTACGGGCCACCCTTTAACAGCCCTTAATACCACGGGCTATTAACTAAATTGTAATGATTGAGAGTGTAAATGGACTGCACCGAGGGAGCTGAGAACGCGAACACGTGCAGACAAGCCCATTGCATCCCAAGAAATCCTGTCTTCCTCCTCTGCAACTTTTTAAGATATCCACAGAAACGCCTTAACCCAAGCGTGTGAAGTTAAGGTAACGCAATTACGCTCCTCAGCTGCTCGTAGCAAAGCTGGAGCTAACGGCTCGGTCCCCTGCTCTCCCCCCCCCGCCCCGCTCCATCTAGAAGGCGCCGCCATCCTGATGCCCCTAGCCGGGCATGCACCATGGCCAATGATATCCTTTTAGAGAAGTAAGAAAAAAAAACAAAAAAAGGAAAAAAAAAAAAGGAAAAAAAAGAAAAAAACCCCACAGGAAAAGCGCTTTCCCCCATTGTTGCGGGTGACAGGCCAATAAACAAAACCCCGCTGCAAAAGCCTTCCCGGTTCAATAGCCTTTTGTGCGGCCGAGGGAGAGGAGGCAGCTAAGGAGATGCTTCTTCCGCCACGGCTCCGCGGCTTGGCACCAGCACCCTCGCGCCGCGGCCCTGGCGAGGAGAGGAGGAAGAGGAGGCCGGCCCGGGAGAGGGAAATGAGCTGCACCAAGCAGCCCTTTCTTTCGCGACGGCTCAAAGAGCTCGCGGGACACAGTGGCCCCTTTCAGGGGGGATGGCCGGCGCTGGGAAACGTTAGCCTGGCTCTGCGGTGGGAACCCTTTTCATCAAGCTGGTTTTGTTTACAGCGCTCGCAGAAAGGATGGGAAGAAAATGCCGGGAGGCGGCACTAAATAATTGTCTACTGTGCTAATTTTTGTCCGTTTCTTATTTTGTTAGAGAAAAATCAATAGAGTCATTAAGAGCAATGCACTTTGCTAATGAGTTTTAGCGTAATAGTTCTGTCCTTGCATACATTTTGGTTAGCAACCCCCCTTATTTCTAACAGCACTCTTTAAATACGACACAAGAGGCTGCATTGTGTCTCCCCCCCCCCCCGTATTTCATGCCCAGTTTTACTAACGAGGGGATGGAGCGAGTTGCCGCCGGGCATCTCTCCCATGGCCTCCAACAACAAACCGGTAGTCTCCAACCCGGCTCCCAGCAGCCAGGTGTGCGGATGGGTGGAGAAACCCCTGTGAACCCACACCGACACCGCCGGTCAAGTTACTTCTTGACCCAAAGCGACATCCCCGGCGGCAGTGGAAACACAATGCTCCAGTCTTGGGGTATCCACCAGCCACGCGAGAGTTCGTAGCAAGACATCTTCATGTGCCTATGACATATTTTAATCTCATTTTACTCCATGAGCATATTTGCACTGTGATTATTTTTTATAAACCACTGTGGCCACATAGGAAACAGCTTACCATGATGGGACCAGTGATGAGTTCCTCTGGTACAGCCTACCTGGGCTGGTTTTGGTGTTTTGTTTTGTGGTTTTTTTGAGACCACAAAGCCAGAGATGCTTCTCTTCTGGGGGGTACAATCCTCAGACATAATCCTAGAAATTGTTCAACTGTTCAATTATACCTCAGCCTTGGTCCTACAGTGAGGCAGCTGCCACATCACGGGGCCGATCTCAGATTTATCCAGTGGCTGTTGCGTTTGCTTCAGGAGGGAGGAGTCAGTCGCTCTCCGCTTCCTTCTTGGGCTCCCGAAGTCATAGTTGTGCCTTGATTTCTTGGCTCACGCGTATCATTTGCACCTCAGACCCACATCTTTCTATCATCTGACTCTGGAGGGGGGTTCTCCTCGAGCTTAACTGCTGCCATTACCTGTTGCTCACTCTCTGCTGGAACATATTTATATGATTTCAGGCAAGCCCAATTTTAAAAAAAAATGATAACGCTTGTCACCAGGTGAGCTGCCCCCTTACCGCTGCCTGTCTCTGCTCCACTGTCCTCCTGAACTCTTTGTACGCGCCTGTCTTTCTGTCTCCAAAAGCAAAGCCCGTGACTCTGCTCACGGTAACCCCGAGAGGACTCAGTGCAGCTGCTGCAGACGTCAGGAGCATTTCTGAGCCAGCTTTCGCCACAACTCTCGGTCCTCGTGCTGCTCACAGGTGACTTGGTCTTTCCTTTCCCTCCTCTCTCCCGGTGCTGCGCACATCCAGCCTTGGTGTCGCGCCGAAGCTGTGCTCACCCTCTGCCGCTACCCCAGCATCCCATCGGCTGAGACCATCCCGCTGCTGCGCAGAGGTTTGTTCCACCTTTTCATCGCCCAGTTCCTGTCTGCATGTTGCTACGCCACGGAAACACCGTCATGAGAAGTGCTCTCTGGTCTGTCATATATATATATATATATATATATATATGTACACACACACCATCTACATATGCCATAGAACTACTGTTTCCTGTGCACTCAACTGCTAAACTCTACCCAGCTACTCCCAACCTCCCACGTAACGTTACAGCTCTGGCTTCTCATCAGATTTTCAGGTGGTTTTTTTTTTAGCTCAAATTCTGGTGCTTCTGAAACGACCGGGTTGACTCTAGCAGAACCAACATCTAACCCTACATGCGAGGCCGACTTTTACACTCTCAGTCAGTCCTACCTCGGCATTCAGTGCCAAGCCTTCGTTTCAGCCTTTCTTCCTTCCAACAAACCCCATGAATTGAATTACCATAATCACACGCAGTTCCATACATGCAAGTTCAGCTCTAGCTCTCCGAGCGGGCACAGACACACGGAGATAGGAACAGATGTCTCCTGCTGAATGCCTCACAGTGTTTTGACACTGAATTTTGGTAGACAGAAGCTCCGTGCGCTGGGGTTGACATTCTGGTTTTTACCTTTGGGTGGCATTTGCAGAAGGCAGTTCAGCTTTGTGTGGGCAGCCAGGAACGCGGGCGCGTGCTGGGTACCGACAGGGACTAGACTGTCAGGGAAACTCCCCAGACCATTTCATTAAGGCTTTTTTTGATCTCCAGGATTCATAAACACTTCATACTTTCGGTTGCTAAAACATCACCCTGTGTTCTTTCCATTTCACACTTTGATTGCAGAAATTTTATTTCAGCTGACCTTCCCGTCCATTTAATTATTTTGCTGAGTCCAAAACGCCCATTTAATTTTCCTCTCTAATTCACAGCACACACATTAGAGTTGTCATTGCTCGTTTGTATTAGGTGACCTAACACCCCGTGGGATTTCAGCGCAAGCTGAGGGATGTTTTGCTTCTGACCGTAGAGTTTCTGTAGACACAGCCCATGGAGTCGGTGATGGACAGCGTGTCTCCATCAGCAATCCAACGCTACTCATGGCCACGGTTACCACGTGAACATTACAACATGTTTTGGGACCCCATCAACGACAGCAACCCCCTCCCACACTTCTGCAGACAATTTCAGCCGTAACTAGTGAGCTGCTCAGCGATAAAATTCTTTGAATTGTTCAACTGCTGTCCTCCATTTCCCTGGAGAAGGGACTCAAAACGCTATTTAGGGATCAAACAAAACCCCTCGTATTTTCCAGTCTTTTTGGCACTTGTGGTGGATACCTAGAAAAACAACGTATTGCGGGCAAAGATTAATTAAAACATCCAAAACTTCTCTTGGGAAGACTATCTCCTCAGGCACAGGAAGTCCCCAGAGAAAGCAAATCCCATGTTCAGCTGCGCATTCACTCCTGCCAATCCCATCAACTGTCAGCAGCTTGAAATGCACGGAGCCATCCTTCTCCCTTTGACAGATAAAACGGTGTATTTCTTCTAAATAGGCAATCTCCTGATCTAGAAGATAAATTAGTACAAGAGCCCTGGAGAACACCTGCAAGCGTCTGCGAGCATGGTCCAAACAGCGAGGAGACACGGTCAACTGCATCTCAACGTGGCAGCTGGGGAACGGATGGTATTACTGTCCTGAAACAAATCCCAAACCCAAACCCCAACCTCAATTCCTAATTAGATACAGCCGTCAGATGGTCTGGTGTGTAGATAAGAGAGATCTTTGGAAAAGCCATTTCACTGGAGAGTCTGTGTTTGACATTACGGAAGGTGATGACGTCCAGGAAAAGCAACTAAATGTTTATAGGGTGAATGCATTTACTGAAAGGAGATGTAGCTATATTAGGAATATGTAGACATTCTACTTTTAAATGCATATAGGTTAAATAAAATCTTACTCCTGTGAAATACTGGTTTAGAAATACTCTTCTCAGGAATCGACAAACTCCTCCTTACTTCTACTCTTCCCCTTTAGCTAACTTTTTGCTTTCATGAATTTTTTTATTTTTTTTTTAGAGTAGTGCGACAAACTTGTTGCTTGGGACAAATAAGAGATTCACCCACTGTAGCACTCCAACTCCTAAGACCAGGAGTGTCAGCAAAAATGGCAGAAATTCAGTAATTCATCCAAGTAAAAATTTCCCCCCCTACTCTGCAACCCAACACTACAACTAGGGAGTACAAATTACTTTATTGTAATTGGGGAAGCAAATACTAAATATCAAGTATTAAATAAGATACACCACTCCAAAGTATGAAGTGTAGAGTATATTGGTGAGGGAACATCAGCTCAAGGTATAAGCAAAGGCTGAGATCTAGAGTTGATCTAAATCGCCCACTTAATTCCTCAAGTCTCAGTTTCCCATCTATGTTGTAGTACAATTACTTACTACTATCTCACAAAGCAGCTGGGATTCTCATTTAAAAAAACTTGTGAAACATATGAAAGCTGCTATCAAACAATTACATATGTAAAGAACTATTCACCCTCTTCTTCAAAACATCTCCAGCACCATTATTTTACTCAGCGTAGGTCCGGAGGCAGGGCTATCCGTACATACAGCCGCACTACTTACAACCTTTGGAGACAGGAGCTATTTTGAAGAGATTCAGCAAGAAAGAAGAAGGGTGTCCCAGATACTACAGGCATTAAGATTCCAGTTGTCTCCCACAAGGATTAAATAAAAACATCAAGTCACTGAGGGCATAAAACCTCATGTTGCTCTTCTTTATCCAGTTCTCCACGTATATCCTGAATGTTTGCGTTGGGTTAACGTGCCGTTCACGCTCGCCGGGTGATGTTTCCACAAAACAAAGGTTTCTTTCCGGTACCTCCTGTACCTCCTCCTGTAACCTCTTTACCTGTTTGGTCATCTTTGCACTCCAACTGTCTCACCAACGAGCGGTAAGGGGGATCTCGGACCAGAGTCCCTCCAAGTGCTGGGGAACGTGGAGCGCCGCAACAAAGAGCGACTGGTCGTCCTCCCCAGGGAGCTGGGAAACTCGCGTGTCCGCTCCCTGAGTGAAAACGTACGTTTACTTTACTGTGTCTTACCTTTTCAATTTTTTCATCAAGCATTCTGAAGAATTCTTGTTGGCTTTCAGAGATGTGCATGCTGAAAGGCAAAGGTAGAGTATCAGTACCGACAGGACTTCTTCCATTTTAAAATACCGATGCTGCAGTCCGGGGTTGTTGAGGGACTCAGCTGTAAGCTTTCACCACTGTGAAAAATAAATCACTTTATGCTTTCATCTACAATGATATTTTTTTAATCTTTTTTTGGGGGGGGGGAGTTCGGTTTGCCCACAGAAAAATTATAGTGCAACACTTGGACTGGTAACTAGGACCCGCGTGTATCCGGAAGAAGGAGACCATTCCCTTTTCCAGGCAGGCTGCAGAAACTTCATAGCCCGCTACCTTTCCTTGGGCTAGTGAGAGCCCCCTCTGTGCCGAGACAGAAGGTCTTGCAAGACTGCCAACCTCACCACCACAAAATGAGATGCCTGCAATATGAGGTTAAAGCCTCGCACTGGAAGATCTGCCCTGCCTTGCTACAGCTGGGCTCTGGACTCAACACCCAGGAACACCTACAAGCCCAGGGTGGTCCTTCTCCTCCCAGACGGGTGGTCCTTACTGCTCCCTGAGCAGACCCAGCCCGTTACTCACTTCAATTAACTCTGCAGCACGAAGAGGCTCAGAATCGGTGACACGATTTTGCGTTGGTGAAGAGGAAAATACTCTTATTTGTTGTCTGTAAAATGCTGATGGTGGCACAGGACAACGGGCCCTTCCCCAAGGGGGACCCGCAAGCTAAAAATACAGGAAGGTCGGACGCAAAGGAAAAGACAAGGAGACAAAGATGAGGATGCACAGCAGACGGTATCTGGGGTGTGTCTGCTTTATTTGTGTTAGGGGGTGGTGAGAGCGTCCTTCCTGAAATACCGATATCCCTCCAGGAAGGTGAAGCTGGAGCATCCTTTGGAACCGCAGCAGGGAGGAGCGCCAATGGCGGGCTGGAGAAAAGCGCCAGGGACTCAACGTGGGACAAAAAAGGATGCAAAAAAGGAAGGATGGGAGATTGTTGTCAGTGCTAACAGCGATGCCAAATTTTCTCCGACACTGAAAGCGGGTTCGGCTTGCTGAATTCCCACCCCAGACTCCTCTTCCTCGGCCCGATCCCTTCAGCTGTAATGAGTTAATACTTCTCCCAAGTGCCCAACGACACGCTGCGCTTTCCTACAAAGCTCAGCATTGATACTTCACTTGCGATCGGGATGAACGTATACAATGATTTGCTTATGCTGGACATAAATGAAGGCTCAGTTCAGAAGAGGAGGTCTCCCAAGTGGCATTAAAACCTAAAGCTGGCAATTCAGGAGAGGGAACAATTCACCTTTCAGTGGCTGTGGGAGTTTTTGTCCCCAGCTGTCTGCCTGTCCCTCAGGTTCCCACCTCCACCTGAGATGGGGGGAAAAAATGCTTCTTTGGGGCAGCGGACCCTGTCACCTGCATATTCAGGTGTCTTGGAGAGGGGCTTTAGGGCAGTACAGCCCTTTCCGGGTAGGTACGCACTAGAAACATATTCTTGCCTTTGCAACATCATAGATCCAGTTTCTGATAAAATAATGATACTGTAGTGACTCACCCCAATCATAATTTATACAGAAACCAAAGGAAGGAGGGCGGAGGAGTATTGTGTTGCCATATATATGGAAAGACCCACAGGAGGTTCTAAAGCCCTTCCAGGCCATGATCTTCAGCCAACCGTGTCCTGGGCTGCATCACCAGTGTGACCAACAGGTCGAGGGAGGGGATCCTGCCCCTCTACTCCGCTCTGGTGAGACCCCCCCTGCAGTGCTGCGTCCAGCTCTGGGGGCCCCGGTACAGGAGAGACGTGGAGCTGTTGGAGAGAGTCCAGAGGAGGCCACGAAGATGATCCAAGGGCTGGAGCACCTCTGCTATGAGGACAGGCTGAGAGAGGTGGGGGTTGTTCAGCCTGGAGAAGAGAAGGCTCCGGGGAGACCTTAGAGCCCCTTCCAGTCCCTGAAGGGGCTCCAGGAAAGCTGGAGAGGGGCTGGTGACAAGGGCAGGGAGTGACAGGACAAGGGGAATGGCCTGAAGCTGCAGGAGGGGAGATCTGGATGAGATGTGAGGCAGAAATCCTTCCCTGTGAGGGTGGTGAGGCCCTGGCACAGGTTGCCCAGAGAAGCTGTGGCTGCCCCTGGCTCCCTGGCAGTGTTCAAGGCCAGGTTGGATGGGGCTTTGGGCAACCTGGGCTAGTGGAGGGTGTCCCTGCCCATGGCAGGGGGTGGGACTGGATGGGCTGTGAGGTCCCTTCCCACCCAAACCACTCTGTGATTCTGTGCAATAATGGACTCCCGACCCCATGCAGTCCATCTGCCTTGGATGCAACCAGAAGAGATGACCCATCAAAAGAAACATCCCCTTTTTAGCCCAGGCTGATCAGCGTCCTGTGAGAGCATCCTGAATACATCTCTGACCCTGCTGGGAAGGACCAAGCCACAGTAACGATGTACAGCTTCGCTGAAGGGTGATTTTACCTCCACCTCCCTACCGTGAACTTCTTTGCAATTACATCTGAAGCACTTGATTTTTCCTTTTGAAATGAGGCTGAATTACACTGTCAGTTGATCAGGAAATTACTGAAGTTTCCAGACTTGAAACCGTGTACAACACACTTGGTATGCAGCAAGTTCAAGTCAGTAAGTGCCCCAAAGGCACGGCGTAAAGAACAGCATTTCCACTATTGTTCAAAATCCAACAGTAAAGCTTTATCACTTCTTTGTTACGAACCCAATATATGGCTCCAAGTAATCTGTTATTATCAATCCAATTAGTGATTAAAACGTCACGGTGATTTAGGTAAGAAACGAGTTACTAATATCAATAACCAGCTCTGTCGCAGGAGTTAGGTATTCCACAGCACGTGTAATGCTGACTGATCTCAGCCAGGGTACGGCACAGAACTGGAGCGAAGGATGGAACAACTCTCAGCTACAAAGCAACCGTCATTTTAAGAAACAACTTGACTGTTTTAAATGGAAGAAGTTTACCATTCCTAATCCCAGGCAGGGTATCTGCTAACCTAAGCCAAGAGCTTCCCCCGTAGTAGCAACTACTCCCCGGAAACTTAACTAATAGTATTTAGGAACATTAGGGCATATATAATTTTGTTTATGTGTAAGTTGTATGGAAAGCTGAGAAGTAACACAGTATGGTACTCCTGTAAGGCATGGCAAGATGCAGCTCACCTATTTTTAAGTCCTGCATCTTAGCCGTGCAAAGGAGAGGATGCTGCAGGGATGCCGGCACAAGCGTTGACCCTGTTGTCGGTATCGGAATGCAGGTGACCCTACCTATTTTATTTAAATTGAGCATGGTTTTAGGGCTGCTGGAACCACCAACTGGCTAGGCAATAACTGGGAATCTCAGAGATACTGCTTTATCCTGTGTTTATTTGTATTACGATTTAAAAAATAAATAAATAATTGAACTTACTTTGCTCTGGGTTGGTGTACTAATCCTGGGATCTCTTTATTAGATTTAAGTCTTACATTTGAACTGGCACTTTTTTCCTGAAACACATAAGAGACACAACAGAGATACCGTCAGTATCTATGAAGCACACAAAGCGCGACAGGCATTTGACATCACGGTGTCACACTGCGCTGGGTTCAGGCTCTTCCACCTGCACAACTGAATGGGAAAAGCTCATCAAAAATGAAATTAAAGGCAACACAATTGATGCAATGACCCCGAGCAGGCAATTTTTAAATGTCGCAGGCTCGGTGACCTGGGGAACTGCCTCTGGGTCACCGGGTGAAATCCATCCAGGACGTGTAGTGATCAAACCCCGCGCCGGCTAATAACTCTTCGGCGGTCCACGGAAAACAAGGCGTGCAGCTGCGGCTTGGCTCCTCGTAGAGTCGTATCGGTAACACCAGCCACGGGCACCTTTAACGGAGCAAAGCCAAGCACTGAAAAGGCAGAGCCCCACTGTCACCCCAGACCTGTAGGTTTGCTCAGAACGGAGGTGAGAAACATTAGCATCATGTGGAAAACCGTAGGTGGGAGAAAGTAGACGTTAAACATGCCAGTGAGAAGAGCAGCAACGGCAGACTTGACCTGCTCAGCCAGAAAATTGGACACGAGGGGCCCAAGGAAGCAAACCAGAATATGTTTATAGACAAGAACACAACCGTGTCCTCCACAGGTGACCAAAGCCATTAAAAACAACTTAAAAAAGGCAAGGGGAGGGAAGAGTTTAGCTGAGAGCCAGCACTTCAAGATAACATCCTGTCCTCATGCCAAAAGCTTCTGCAAACCGCAGCTTAGTGCACACATGTATCTATTGTCTGCAAAAACCTGGAGAAGGATACAGCCCCTTCCAGATCTTCCCAGCGCTGTGTGTCAGGGAAAGCTGCTGGTGGAGATGGGAGAGAGCTGAGTCAAAGCTGAGAGCTCACCCGCTCCACGAATCCATCTGAATTTCGTAGGCACATCATGCCCATGACAATTTAAGAAACGTAAACCCAAGAATTAGTGCTTTTGTGGGTAATTTTGGTGGTTTTGTTTTGTCTTATTTAGTCTTTGAATGTCTGAATCACAGAACATGATTTTTAAGAGGGCTATGAAATCGCTGAATTTAATAAAAAAAAAGAGGCTGTCTAGCAGTTAATATTTTAATGAATAATTCTACAAGGGCTGTAAACATCAACTGCCTCAGCATATTTAACACTGTTTAATGCATATCTTCTAATCCTCCTAAACAGAAAACGGTGTCGTGCGTGAAAACAACAGAGAGAAACAAGCCTTAACAAACGTCTCCGTATGTTTGTTACATCCCAGCAGCCACTGCCTGTCCCTGATCCCATGATGTCAAGTCAAAGCAGCAGAACAGAAGACGAAACCACTTGCCTTCAAACCATCTTCTAATTTTAACAGCGTTAACTGGGGATGACTATGTACATGCCTGTTGTGTGTGTGGTGAACATGCACGTAGTCATACAACTCGTATGAGATGACGTATGACTCGTACGACTGTCAGCAAAATCAAAAGAGAGGGACAGGTCTCATGGAGAAGACACCAAACCCAGAACTCAGCTAAATCCCAACCTCACGCACCAGGTGAGCCTTTATCCTCAAATCTGCTCCACCAGTTTGTTTGCCACAACGCAGAGGCACAAACCAGGTATGGTCCGCACTGCACATCTGGGATGGCACATCTGGACGCTCCAGTGGTAGGCACGTTCTGCAGCTCTAACGCCTCCTGCCCACCTACTGCAACACAAGGCGAATTTTGGGCTATCTTCTATCTCTGCATCCCATTACCCTGGAGCCGCAGACCTCTCCCCACCAAAAAACTGCTGCAAATCCACTGCCTCAATGAAAAAAGGGGAAGGGGAAGGGGAAGGGGAAGGGGAAGGGGAAGGGGAAGGGGAAGGGGAAGGGGAAGGGGAAGGGGAAGGGGAGCTCTGACGTGCAGCTCCTGCATCGGGAGCTGTGATAAATCGCGGTGGTGCAAACCTGGCTTTCCACTCCTCCACTTGTGGTTTGGCACCAGTGCAGCTCTATCAGTGGCTGGAATCAGCACACATCCCAGCCGCAAGAAACTGCTGTCACTTAGGAACAAATAGACACAAGGAAAATACACGTTGCCTTCCCTCTGCGGGTCCCAGCGCAATATTCCAAATATTAACTGACTCAGAGAGGAAGAGGGAAATAAAATTTCAATTCACGTGACTTCAAGATCCCGAAGTTTACTCTTTCCCTCCTATTGCTTCCGATAATTAATACACCTCAATTATCTATTACTTACAATTCTTCTATTTAAGCAGAGAGTATGCCACCTTCTCCGTCTGTTGCTCAGCAGGAATGAACAGAAAAAGAGGAGTTAAGGAGAAAAATAAAACCCAACCAGGCCTTGAATTGGCTCGTTGCTTTGTTTATAGCTATTATTTATGGCAGTGATATTTCATTACACTGACCGAAATATTGGCTTTGATAAAAATAGCTATTCGAAAATAATTCTTCCAAATACAAATAGAATACTTTTTTCTCCATCACTCTGAAGACAAAGTGATTCATCAGAAATTAATGGTTTGAATTCTGATATTGAGCTTATAAAAAACCCCCGAAATGCTGTAGCGTAGTCAGATTGCTCCTCGAGGCTGACTCGACTTTGGTTGAAGGGTCACTTCTTTCAGTCTAACCTCATTTTCTCCCTTATTTAACATTAAATAAGTTACTGCGCATCAGCAGACCCACAACTGGTTCTGAGAGTCCTAATCTGTTGCAAATAGATATTAATATGCAAAAGTTTGGTTTTAATCTAGCTCTGCTTCTAAGGATTATTTCTAGTAAATGATGCCTCACACCACAAGCTTGAAAGTAAACCCTCCAGGATGCTGTACGTGGCCTGCGGCATTAGTTAGTCTGCAGTAAAAAGGCGAATTGTGGACATACCACTCGCCATTATTTTGCAATTAATCATTACCAAGGTAAAGCTGTCATCCAATCAAGGTGATTTCATTTGATAGATTCGTTAATTGTTGTTAATTCCTCCATAAAAGATGCACCATATCAGAATTTTCAGGGCATGAACAGATGGCGGTGACTCTGCTGCCAGCTGCTATTAACACAGCCACAGCCACTACTGCCATTATAATTAAATATCTGTCGACATTTCCCTCGATGCTTCCCCTCTTACAAACCCCTCTCTAGAGACACGTGAACTTCATCCGAAGTATTTTGCTTTTCTTCACACGGCTGCCACAGCTGGACTCAGGTAAGCCCACTAATAGTTCTTCTCAACTCTCTTAACACCCACGGCTTACTAGAGAAGGGTTTGGTTTTTAAGAGATGCTTCCAGAAGTGCTAATGTATTTTATGAAAAGACTATACGTTATTTTATGCGTTTTTTAAAAAAAAATTGATTCAACTGGCCAGGAAGCAATCAATTAAAGATGACAGCAGCAATTCTACTACCTAATCTAACGGCTGATTTTCATTAACTTGCAGGCACGTTTTGGTCTTTAATTGTTTTTCCTCTGAAGTTACAATAATTAAGCAAATATACAACCAAATGGGGGAAAAAAACCCCAAAATGGTAAAACTTAGTGTAAGTAAAATGGGGTTCTGAGTTTCAAGGCTTTTTTTTTGGTGGAATTTGGGAAAGGCTGAAGTATCCAACTTGCAACTGTATCTTGGAGCCACCGATGTTTGAAAGTGGCACGTTCCCCCAGATCACTGTCATTTTTAAGATGAATTCGTCTCTTGCTATTAAAATACACCGCAGCTGACAGAAGCACCCAGGGTGCCTCCAGATAGCGATCGTGTGTTCCTCAATATTGGTACTTTACAGCTATTCAAATATTTCTAAAATAATATTCCTGACTTATATCAAGATGACACTTTTCTTCACAGGAGCCCACAGTGCCTTTCAAACTGCTTTCTGGAGCCATGTAATTCATTGTTAAAATCATTTAGGGGAAACCTGCAGTATTTATTTTCTTTTTATACCAGAAAGTACTCTTCAAAGTAATTGTATTTCAAAAGAAGGAAACCAAACGCATCGGTCGGAAATGGCATGAAAGACGAGATGTAAAATTTCAATGTGCGAGCCCAGCACTTTTTACCTCCCGCAGTTACGAGGACCAGCCTCAGGTAATAATATTTTACATGGACTGTCTTGATACATCAGGGTGAACCGGGGAGAAGTACTGACCTAAGAGATTTTACTCGAGTTTCCTTGCTTTATACATACACAAGCATTTATATTTTCTATTATCATCTGGCAGGAAGAGAGCCTCTTCCTCTAGCTACCGAGAAGCAAAACCACCTGAAAATGTTATTTAGGATAACGTTGTAAGGAAGGGCAAATCAAAGAAAATTATTCTTGAATCCAGTTTCATCAGAGGAATAACATTATTCCTGCCATAATGTATATGTGCGCATATGTTGTGCTGTCCAGAAGGGAGTCAAGGGCACACTCCGTGATGAGGCAGGGCACGGTATGGATCACATACGTTGGATGATGCTAGCACAGGGAGTCCGTCCTCCTCCTCAATCCTATCCATGCCATGAGGGATGATGACAATCACGGTCCCCACCTGAAGATGGAGGTGCGTGCCCGCACGGGCTGAGCTTTGGAAAGCAGGCTGGAGGGGAGCTCCGCTTGCACACACCGAGCACCGGACAGGCGTGCTCCAGATGCACATCGGCTCCAAGATATACACCGGACCCTAAAAAAATCTGAATAATCCAACAAAAGTGTAAAGTTGGAAAAAAAAGAAGGAAAAAAAAATATAAGGAAGAGGAAGAAGAAAGCTCCATCTGAAGAGAGTTGCAGGACTTCTCCTGCAGGACCTAAATATAGATGACCTCAGCCAAAGTCACTGGGCTTTGAGCTTTGATGGAGAACATGATTAAAGAGCGGGGCGGGGGGCGGAAAAAAAGGCAATCCCCACAACTAAAGGGTTTTCAAAGGGTTTTAATATTTACTACATCTAATAGCTACAACTTTTTAAATATCCCTGTCAGCTTTTCAACTCCTTCTCCCTCCCAGTCAATAACAGAAAGTCTGGACTAATTGGTTACGGTAATTCCAATTAATTCTGTCGAGTAACCAAATACCAGCAAAGCTGTAGATGAACTGAAATTTAGACACGGGAGCAGCTGGCGTGACGATGGGAAATTAAGGCAGGTAAACAGATGAAATTACGAATAAGGACCATAAATGATAAATAAGTATGACCAATAAATCCTCCAGGGAAACTCAAACCTTGCCATCCTGTTCCTTCTTACAGCTCTGCAGTTGGATCACCCCACACGTTTGAATCCTCTCCTTTCCTTATGGGTTGCAGCACCAAGGTCCAGAAAAATAAAAACGTGTATTTCTACCTCAAAGTTCTTTGCTGCAGACAGATTGCTAGACTTCAAGGCGTCCCCTACAGAAAATGAGGAGTGCGATCACTTGAAAAACGTCTCCGTTCTGAACTGCGAGGTTCACATCGCCCTAAACATCAGGGTTTCTGGCTCCTGCAGCCTCCGTGGTACTCCAAAAGGTCAGCCAGGATAAGAAAATGAACATCGCAGACATAAATAAAGCCAAAACAACCATACCTACAGCACTGCATGAAGTTTCATTTCAAATGTGAAATCATCTTGCTCGTCCAGGTAATAAAAGCTTGGGTTTCACAGGGAATGGGAACACGAGCAGGAAGCAGAAGAAAGGACACGTCTCCAAGACGTCCAGCAGGAAGCAATGAGGTTGAGGAACATCCCCTCTAAAAACAACTTTGCAAAAGGCTGAAAACTGTCCCTCACCAGAAATTAGGGTGACGTGAGATTTCTCGAGGGCACGAAGAATACTTGCTTACATGGGAAGAAATACTGCAAATAAAATGCCGTGGGCAGAAAGGAGACCCGCTCTCCAACTCTCATTAATATACCAGATCTTTAATGGCTTTGGTACTTTAGAGTGGTTGAAAGTGTCATCTAGCAAATAAAAAATAGATGGATAAAAGTTAAAAACTGCATTACTGAGAACTTACAAAGCTAGGCTGACTCCTGAGGAAACTTCAGAGGTTTTAGGGCACTTGGCAACAAAAAGCGCAACAAACCTTTAGCTTTTGCAGGTATGTCGCTCTTCTGGACCGTAAAGCCACCCTGGATATCAAAACCTGGCTCAAAAATGAGCTTTCTGCTTATTAAGCCTGTGCCGTCAATTATTCTCTCTCTAACAAGCTTTTACAGAAATATAGCTATTTATAGTAAATGTATATATTACTCACGCTCTCAAGTTTTTCACGCGCGTCTCCCGAAGACAGTTTTCCACCAAGCGTAATAACATGGAAAGAGCTGGCATTAAGCAGGAAACAAAAGTATTGCGTGAAGTCTGTAAAACATTTATGGCCAGGAATAAACGGCGTAGGCAGTCCGAAGAGTAACCCGGTGCATTACGCAGCCCGTCTGCAGCAGGGCATGTAGCCGTTAGGTTCTGCTTCGAGAAGGCACTTTGCTGGAACGGCAAGCGGGTTATTGCTACTGCAATTTTTGCAGAGCTTTTTACTGGGATGGTTTTGAAGAGCTTTATGTCCTTCAAAGATATACGCGAGAACATATCTAGAGAACGAGGTGTGCCCTGTTTTGTAGCTTTTTAAATAGCCGGGACAAAAATTTCAGCAACTGTAGAGACTTTTGGAATGTTGATTTTCTAAAAGTAAAACTCCACTTTTTCAGCCTGTTTTTGGGGCATGCTCTACACTTGCCCTTTGGAAAAGTCAATTCCCTGCAAGACGCCTCCACATTAGGCACAGGCGAGCAAAGCCTCTGAGATCTTCCTGCGCTGTCCAACCCAACCAAGACTGATGACCCGCCATGCGCACGTATGCTACCTCACTGCCTTGATACTAAGTTCTGCCTTACGTTTTAGGTTGGGCTCGTTGAGAAGACGGTGACCAGCAAACAGCCACTTTGAGGAGGCGTTAAAAATAACGCTTGGTTCCCTCCCTCTGCAAAACAACACCATGCTGATGGTGTCTCCTCTCGTAGAGTCTGCGGTTACACCGGTTGCTGGCTTTTATCTGCAAATTGCAAGTTTGAGTAGACTATGTTCATCACGCTTTCCTTATTACGTCCAAGCAGTTCCGTAAAGTGCACTGAGATCCTCCTAGATGTTAGGACAACGAGAGCATCCCGTTAGCCCAGTCTTAACGGGGGGAGTTGCAGGATACACGTGAGATACTTTTTCCCTTCTTGTTCAAACCTGAGATTTACAAAGAATGGAACAAGAAGGGAAAGCAGTGAAAGAAAACGTCCTTCTGGGTTTGTTCTTTACAATTAACAGAAGAGGGAAAACTGCACTAATTAGAAAATAAGGTGCAAATGAAAAGACACAGTTAAGCCAAATGTAAACAAAACAAAATGGTAGCAAGAAACTTTGATCAAGGTACACCTGAGAAGTGAGATGACAGAAACCTGAGAGTACAGCTACTCATCAATACAAATATATTTGCGACAGGAAGGTTTTGGGCATTCAGAGCCTATAGGGACAAGTCTCATAAATACAACAGCTATCTCCGCTAACACGCAGGGATTCTCACACCAGTTATTCCCACAATGCGTTTCCAGTTCCCGGAGACTGACATCATGGGAAATAG
Source organism: Balearica regulorum gibbericeps (assembly GCF_011004875.1). Lineage (NCBI taxonomy): Eukaryota > Metazoa > Chordata > Aves > Gruiformes > Gruidae > Balearica > Balearica regulorum. The sequence goes on along the minus strand of NC_046191.1, from coordinate 32,552,465 downwards.
GGGAAACACCTCCAAACCCGCGGAACATCAGACGCCGCACGCGGCGTGCTCACGCAGATGGACATTGCTGGCTAACCACATTTCCCACTTGCGGGGCTGTGCTGCTAACAAAGGGAAAAAAACCAGTTCAACGCCTGTTCCAAACCGGCAAGAATTCCCGACAATAAGCTCTCACTCTCCCGGCACCATCCAAGGCTCAAATTTTTAGATTTTTGGTAGATTGCAATTATGTAAATGTCATTGCTGGAACATATTTTCAATGTCTGGATTTTGCTCCTCTCAGCGTCTGTTCTATTTGCATTAATTCTCAAATTTGCACAAAGCGTAAGATTTAAGACCCAAGAGAATGAAGTTATAGTTCTCGCTACACAGCAAATTTCAGCGAGCATGGGTAAAATGTACATTTTAAAGGACATAATAGTTTGAATATTATTAAATATGACATATGTACTATGACACACATGAGAAGTATTATGGCTGCAGGAGGAGCCTTAAATCTGATTTATATATTTTGTACTATCTTTTCATTGTTTTGGCTAGCTGTTACTTTTGAATAGTAGAAAAAATGATTATTATTTCACAAAGAATATAGTAGCCTGCTCACTTACTGAGTTTCCAGTCCTCAGATGTATAAGCATGGATTTTGTCTGGATTCTCCAAAGAAAATTATCTGAGAGTAATACTGAGAATAGGTATCACATACATCGGAATGAAAGACAATCGTAAATGGTGTGAAAATTTTATAAGCTGTTTAAATCAGTAGCAGAGGCTGGTTTTTTAAGTGTTTATCTCCTCTAAGTTTCCTTAGAAAAAGAGCAGATAAATAAGCATGTCTCCTCAGTGTTAGGAAGAAGAGGCACCAACAAGTAAATACATTCCATCAAGGATGTACAAAACCAGTTTTGATGCTCAAGATGCCGCAGATTAGAGGAAGATATCCAAGTCCATATCGGGTGTAGAACTAGCTTAAAATCCAGTTACGGGCCTGGAAATACTCATGTACAACATTTAAGATGTCCAATATTTAAGAGTCCCAAAAGGACTGTATGCCTGTTATGGCCTTTCCTATCCGCTCTGATTTTAATGTGTTCTTCATCTCACCTTCTGCATCACCTTTTCTCAAAACCACCCCTCAGAGGTGGGAGAGGACATGGAGAAGACTCACAATGAGCTCTGCCCTCCTTTTCCAGAAAGCAGCAAATCTTTTCTGCAGGAAAGTGTCCGTGCCAGCCGAGCACGGCTGCTGCGCGTCAGCCCCAGCGGTGGCAATGGCTGCGAAACAGCGTTGGGATACGGCGTCTGCTCCCTTGGGAGGGACTGGCCATGGAAAAGGAGGTCTCGTACGCTGTGTGAGATCAGGCCGGCCAGGGATGGATCACAAAATTTTAATTTCACCCGCAAAATTTCAACAGCTCCTTGATCAGAACATGAAATAGCATTGTGAAACTCTACAAGATTCGTCTCCTGAAAGCTTCACATGGTGTCAACCTCCACGAAAGGAAAATATTTCAAAATTATCACCTAATTGCATCACCTGAGGGCATCTATAAAGACCACTTCAACAGATTTCTGTCTACCCTGTTCTCCAAACTCCTATCCCTGCAGGTTTTCTCGACAGCCTGTCTTTCATTTTGCCACTTCCCTAGAAGTTCAAACATTTATCCTTCTACCCAGCTTAAATCCTCGCCTGACATCGTCTTGCATCTCTGAGCGGTCACGGAGAAAAAACGATTGTCATGCCTTTTAAAGGAACCTTTTATATATCGGGTGAGTTGCGTTTCCTTCTGTATTTTTAGGCTAAACAAATCAATTCCTTCCATCTTCCATTACAGCTGACGTTTGCTAAACCTCCTATTCTTGTCACTCCCCTCTGGGCTCCTTCCCATCTGCCTACATCTTTCCTACAGAGCACATTTCCAATTTCGGTCGCAGTATTTAAAACCTCGCTGAAGTCAGGATGTATCACACGTATTGCCGTATTTAAGAGCAAGAGAAGCTCCTGTTTTCAACGCGGTATCTCAAACCCGCGAGGTTAACCTACGGTATTCGGAGATGGCATTTCTCTGCCTGCAGCAGCCCTATCTGCGACTCGTAAGCAAACGGACGGAAGCTGCATGTGGGTCTACCATGTCTTTTTACTGTCGAGGTTTCCCTAAAAAAAGGAAAGTACGTTTATTTTGAAAAGCAGGTTAGATCACGTATTTGGAGATGAGAGAGCCCAACTGCTTCAAAACCAGAGGCAGCTCTGGTTCACATCTCTCCAACTTCTGCGAGCCCTCTCTGAACGTACTCATTTTGTTACTGTAAATCATGGCTTGCCGCTGAAATATCATTAAGTTTTATTACCACATGTACAGGGGACATCTGTACGCCGTGCATTCATACATCAAAAAAAATGAGATGAATAAACGCTGAAGGAGAAATAAACTGAGCTCAACTTCTCTAACGGGTACATAAAACTTGTGGTACTTTACTCAAGATCTCCCTCAAGCCAAGAAGCTGGTGGGGATGATCTGTCTTCCTGCCTCAATTCTTGGATTATTTATCAAAATAATTATTTGGTGCTAAAAGAATTATCAGAAAGCAAATTATCCGCACGTTCCACGACTCCCAGTCCAACAAGTCTTCCTAAAACTAACACAAATCACACACAACAAGCAAAACAGGCATTCTTAAATCATTTCAATTTTGCTATTTCTAATCAAGACCAGCTTCCAAGTCTGCAAGTTGATTTCCAGCCATTTGCAGATGCCGGGTTTTAACACACTATATTTTCTTTTCAAGTCAGGTGAGTGCAAAGATAAGAAAAGCACCTGTAAAGTTTAGTAGGGTTGTCCCATCACAGGAATGTTCAGAAAACGATGGCTGGGCATGTTACTACCAAGCGGTGCAGCACTGCCAACCACAAAAGCTTTCCGCCTGAGTCAGAACTATACTTCGAAAGCACGTTCATAGGCACGGTACTTACAAGGAGGAGAAAACTGGGGGTTAGTATGGAAATATTGTCTCATTTTTCACTGTGGCATTGCAGTATTAGCATTCAATTACTTCCCTACACTTAATTAACTCCTTGTTTAATCTTAATGTGATAATGAGAACTTTAATTCAAACCATATACCACATCAATGATCCTAACAGCAAAAATAGATTTTATTAAAGTCACCAAAGCCCCATAATCCCTCTGCCTTTTTATAACACTATGAGCCATATAAAAAGTGCAGCAGCTGCAACAGGCCAAGAATCTTCCCTGATTGCTACTAAGAACATTAACACATAAAATCTATTTTGAAATCAAAATCAGTAAGCTGTGATTAGTATTTCTCACTTGTTCATCTCTCTGGCAAAACGAAGAGCAGCAGAGACATGGCGATCAGGGCTTTCTGCAGACCCTATAACTGTGTTCAACCAAAGACCACGTCAGGGCTTTTCTTCTGTCAAAACTTTCAGCTTTTGACAGCAGAGACCCATGATGTGCGTTCCTTCCTTGGCCCTTCTCCAGCCCACATTTTGTGAACTGTTAAAAACAGACTAGAGACCTAGCAAGACCTAGACCATCAAAACCTTGCAAGGAGAACACTTGACCTTCAAGCAGGCTTATCAACTCTATCAGGAACACCAACAAAGAGATCGTATAACTTCTACGAAGACAACTGGAAACACTGTGCTTGGCGCTCAACAGCCAAATCTGACAACCCAAAACTTCTCAACCTGAAGGACTGCAAAAGCAGTTTTGACACAAACTGAGGCATGAACTGCACCTCAGGATCACTTTTTCCCCTACCAGGTAAATGCGGAACTGCTCTCACTCCGTGACGGTTCACGAAAAGCACAGCTTCCCACATCACTGAGGCCATGGGACGTGATGGAGCATGACCCTAATGTGCTTAAATTCATTCTTAGAAGTTTTCCTGATGTAAGCTTCAAGCAGGACACACTTTGCTCCTGGATGTACAAAGCATTTAAGGGTCCGTTTCATCTCACGGAGGTGCCTAAATCCTCCTTAGGTCAACAGTGCATATGCCCATAAAGCTGCTCCCCTGAACCACAGTCTGCACAACTCCCCCAGCAGAAGACCACATGTGCTGAAGACTAATTTTGCAGCTATTAAACATCACGACGACAACGAATGACTTTATGCTGGAAAGACTCCTTGCGATACTGCTATGTGTGTGTAAAACAGCTGGGTACGGCACGCAGGGAAAGCAAGCCGAAGGGGAAGACGGGCAACCAACCAGTCACTGGAACAGCCTGGAGGCCAGCTCAAGAAGCCTGTGCCACATAAAGGTAGAACTGATAAAATAACCTTCACTGGAGAAAGGAAGGGCAAACAGGAGATGGGGGAACACAAGAGGAACGCACATTTTATGACGTTTAAACCTCGTTTAAACCAACAGCGATCAACTGAGTGTAATGAGCAGAAGGAAATACGCTCCTTCCAGCCAAGACTCCTCTACTCGTTTCTTCCAAATGAAACACGGGCAAGTCAGGCATCACCCTAAACTTGTAGCTATAAATAAGCAAGTAGTAAGATTGCACCATCCTATTAACGTTCTAGGACCATTAAAGCCTTTCTGTTAGTACGTATAGAGCTTGCTCCTTTGCCTCGGCAAATCCAACGGCCTCGCTGTGCACTGCTTACAGGTACTTGCATCAAACCTGTGAGCTCCTACGCCCAGGGTCTCTTCTCCAGCCCACCTACATACTTTCCCGCTGCTCAGCGCCCAGAGAGCCATCTGTGATTACACCAACCTCGGACCAAGCCAGTGCACAGCTATTTCCCCTGTCCGCTCACTTCTGAAAGAGCACGTTAAGCAACTCCTTAACTGGCTGGCAGGTGCAGAGAACGCTCAGGACATTATCAAGGCTTATCTGGGAAAGACAAACACTTCGATGACTACGCAGTATCCTCCTAATCATCAAATTCGGAGTTTAGTTTAAGCCCCAAATTCCTGGAGCTTAAAATCACTTTCAATTAATACTGAAAGCCATGCTGCTGCAAGCTTGCTGGGAGGGCGGCTTCTGGTCTCCCAGATCCTCCAAGGGACCATGGGGACCTGCCCAGCCACCTCCACAGCCATTCAGTACGTGCCCTGCTGGCCCACTCAGAAACTCTGGTCAACATTTATCATGCAATATATGCTGAGAGAATATTTTTCAATACTGAAAGGTATTTACTTATCTCTTGGTAGGTCCCTCTCTCATTAATAGTGTAGTTTCACAGTCAATTTATGGTCATTTGACTGAAGTCTGCCACTGAAAGCGTCCTAGCCATGCACTTTGGGTACATTCCTGCCAAGAACAGGACTCCTCTGGCCCTGTAAGGAGTCCCATTAACTCACTGATCTGCCTGAAAATAACACTTGAAGTCTTTTTTTCGCAGGGTTCATTTGGAACGGTGCAGCCTGCCGAGTGCCAAAGCACCAGGGAGAAAAACTTTCCCCCTCCCTTGGTTTCTACCTCAAAGCTCACCTCTTTGGAAAGCTGTGCACCATTACTTCTTCTCCTCCGTTCCCACTCCTACCTTGTCAGCCTTTATTTACTGCTGTATGAACGCTGCTGTGAGCAGGAACAAAGATGTCTCTATTGTAGTCGACTCGTGGCCTTGCGTTCACATGATAGCCTTCTCCTTCCCTTTTCTCCTCCCCATGAGGTACCTTTGCAAAGACTTTAAACTATGCAACTTGTGTCTTTGCGTGATTATAAATAGCGCATGGCTGCAAAGAAGGTTCCAGAGGAGAAACCACAGGTATCAGGAGTAAGTCCTACCTCCTAAACGTTCAAGAAATTGAACTTCCCAAAGGAATTATGAAAGCAAAATTCCCAGTGTAATTATCTTGCTGAAAGACAAAAGGCTCTTTCTCTGTTTAAAATTACTTAACATCTAAGTATTGATTAAAACATTTTTGAATGACTATTTCTCACAAAACCCAGAATACACTGAATCATTTCAAGACAAGAAAAATAATATCATAACAAGTAACACAATTTAATTCTACATGCTGTACTCTGCCTCTTGTTATATTTGGTCTAAGCGATCAGCCTACTGTAAAAGCCAGCCAAGAATTCCTCAAGCCCTGCCAGAGCTAGAAATACTGGCCAGAAATATTTGTCATATCACAGCTCAGTTTCCAAAAAGTAAAATGCTGGACTTCCACAGCCAGGAAAATACAAGGTGCAAAGGACAATAAAAAATGGACTTATTTAATATTGTTGGAATGCATCAGATCAAATGAATCCAAGTGCTCTTAATCCTGTAGGACTGCAGCATGACAAATACACTTCATTTAGGTACTCAGACCCTGTGAGTCAAATCAGTCTGGAAGATTCAACCACGCAACTGCTGGATGTTATTCAATTAGCATGAGGCAATGATTTCCAGTCCTCAGCAACCGAGGCAGCCTTCTCCTTTAGAGAGCCAGACGGTTTTACCTTGGATTAAATTTATTGATTTTTCCACTGTGTATAAATAACAGCGTTGTCAGGCAATTTCAGATGAGTTCAGCGACCGCAGTATTAATGGATTTTGCTAATTTTTTCAAAGGACTCATAAAATACAAAACAATGGTGTCTTATAATTAGGTGTAACTGCAGAGGCAGCTTCTGCAATATATATATCTCCAAGAAAAATGTGTTGACACAGACATGCCCTTAAGAAGTTTGGGCTTTATATTTACTTACTGTAGGGTACGATATCTTCAGCCACAGCCAGTCCTATTCACTTCAGCGAGTTTACCTGGTGCAGTAAGCCCTGCTCCCAGGAGAAGGGTACCAGGAGGAATGAGTATCTCTCAAAGAAACCGTACCTCTCTGCTGTCTCAGTCAGGACTCAGACCTTCACCAATTCTAGTCAAGGGAAGATGTACAAGCCTAAAAAACTAGGAAATCAGGAAAATATTAAGAACAAACTCTAATTCTACATCTTGGATCAGGAAAAAATTAGGAGCCAAATCTAATTCTTCAGCTTGGATCAGTTGCAGGTGTGCAGACGCCCAGTCTCCATGCCAGGACAGCTGCTGTAAGATCATGTTTTTCACCCACCTTTCTCTCCAGCAGCAGCAACGCTCACCCATCACCCAGCATATTTACCTCTCTACAGTGAAAACGTGCCCTGAAACCTGTCTCTGATTGGAATCGGGAAGGTTCTTCGGATGACTTCAAGTCTAAGTATATTGGAGGTACTGATTCTGAAAGAACCATAAAGCAAGGGTTTTATAATATTTTGAAGGAGAAGATGAGGAGACTCTTTTTCAAGCTCATTTTGAGATCATATAATGATAAAGTTCACTATTACACGTCTGTGCTGATCAATCAGACCGACTGAACCTGAGCTTTGACTAATACCAAAGTGTTCTATAACGAAGGCGTTCAATGCTCTCCATTCTGCAGCAAGACAACTTGCTCCCAAAATTCACCCTTTGCCTTTCAATCACGTTTCACAATCTAAGCTTGTATTTTAAAGCAAATATCCATTCTGTAGTAGTATTATTATTTTTAAGGAAAACCTTTACATGGGAAAAATGTTGTAAACTAACAGTACTTACTTTTTTAAAAGAACGCCACACTCATATTTATGTAAATGCCGTATTTCAGTTATACTGGTTGCAGTGACCATGGATACGCCTTGATTTCCGTAACGCTTTTGTCACCATCTCTCCTGGCATTTTCATAACCACGTTAGGAAAATCAAGTCTGTTTTTTCTAGGCCTACAAGGTGAAAGCACTCTAAGATAAGCGCAAAGCTGGTTGGGAAGCCACACGGAAGGTAGTTTACAACAGCACGTTGTTAAAATGGAGGAATAAATCAAATAGGATTTCGTTGGTATCTGTCCTGGAGCTGAATGTTCATTAGGGACTTGGATGATGAATAATAATGAATTGGAGACTACTACTGCTTTCCAAAACCACAGAGACATCAAGCCAGGGAATATTCTACTTTGCAGGATTCAAAGTTATCCCGACAACTTGGGGAGATGTACTGAAAAAGACAGGAGATTATTCAATCAGGGCCCAAGTGCTAGCCATTACATTTAGGCTGGAATCATCAACTGGATATAGACAAAATGGAAACACTAGCTTATGTAGCAAGAGAAGCATCATATCGATGCACATAAAAGTCTAACGGACTGCAGAATACACGATCTTCTTCAGCTACACACACTCTCCGAGAAGCACAAGAATGACTAGAGCTCCACAAGACATGACCATTGAGAAAACACTTCACGACCTAGTCGTTCAACCTAAAATATGAAGGAAGCGAGACACAATAAACATCTATTCTCCACACCTACAATGACCCCGACAAGCACAACGATGCACAAGTTGACCATTAATGGGGAAGTTTGAATTACGATGCTGTTAACTATTTCTCCGCCCAACATTTTGATGGTGGTATTCAACTGAAGTCCTTGCTTCGCAATCCCAATATGCCTTCCCTTTCCTGACAGCTATCGATCCTATTCCTAGTCCACTCCCATGACTTTGTTCTTGACAAGTTCTTTATTCACATGAGGCAATGAGCTTGAAGCAAGAGCGGAATAATTATTTGGTATCTCCCACCCCAGTGTTAAGTTCCTCTAAACTCAATTTAACACGAAGAACCCCTGGCAGCTCACAATTTGCCAGCAAGATACACCAAAGTCATAAGCAATTTCACATTCTGCTTTTGAAGACAAGCTATTAAATTCACATACTGTACTACTTTAATCAAGAATAGTTAATTAAGCTGTTCCCTTGATATGACTTTTTATCATTCTGCACCAGCCATACATCACTTTTATAGGACTCCGGCTGTGGCCATGATGCATGTTTGTAATCCGTCTTTCCAAATTAACCTGTCACCATTTGTAAACTCAAAGCGAATCCAATACGCTCTGTCTCACCGGTAACTGGGCCAAGTTTGGGGACACTGAGGACTGGAGGGCGAGCGATGCTGGAGCATCACTTCACAAAAGGGGTTCAGCGGAAAGCTGAATTACAAATCCCTCCGCGGTTTGTCACCCAATGCGACTTTGTTCTTACTGTAGTGCTTTGTGTTTGCATGGCTTTTATTTCCTTAAGTGAACTCAGCTTTATGCCCTACACCACTGCCCTGCCTTTCGGCTGGGACAGCGTTAATTTTCACAAGAAGCTGGGAGGGAGCACAGCCAGGACAGCCGACCCCAACTGGCCGAAGGGGTATTCCATACCGTATGGCCTCATGCTCCATATATAAAGGGGGGAGCTGGCCGGGGAGGAGGGGTCGCTGCTTGGGGACCGGCATCGTGTTCGGGGCAGTGAGCAAACTGCATTGTGTATCACCCGCTTTGTATATTCTTTTATTAGTATTGCTGCTGTTCCTTCCCTCTCCCTCTGCTCTCCCAGTAAACTGTCCTTACCCCAACCCACCAGTTTTACCTTTTTCTTCCCATTCTCCTCCCCATCCCACGGTGGGGGGAGGAGTGAGCAAGCGGCCGTGTGGTGCTCAGCTGCCGGCTGGGGCTGAACCATGACAGCCGCCGTCATAAAATCAATTCAATAACTTACATTTGCATAGTAATCATCTGCATACATAATGCAGAAGTCATAAGTACAGGCCATAAAACTAGGGAGATCTGTGGCGTCAGATTATTAAAAACATTAACATATGATAAGAATCTAAGTCTAAATTTATGACAAGCAAAAATCCCCGGTGATTTTTTTATTACATTACTTGAGCTCAACGACAGGCTAATGCAATGCTTTTCTAGAAAAAAATCTTCAAACACAGCAGCCATAGGAACTAGATTTGAATCTCCACAGAAGTATGATACAAAAAAAGCGATTTCACTATTTGGCTATGTGACTCAATCGTAAGAAAAGAGCTTTATGAAGTAGAAAAGTGAACAACATGAAAATTTGGTCAAGTTTTCCAAACAAGTGCAGGGATCCTTAACAGGGAATGCTCTGGTATTACGCTGTGAGAATCTGCTAAAATTCACCCCCAGGAAAATAAGGGGCAGAGAAGATAGAGAAGATCATAGAATCATCAACTGGTTTGGGTTGGAAGGGACCTCACAGCCCATCCAGTCCCACCCCCTGCCATGGGCAGGGACACCCTCCACTAGCCCAGGTTGCCCAAAGCCCCATCCAACCTGGCCTTGAACACTGCCAGGGAGCCAGGGGCAGCCACAGCTTCTCTGGGCAACCTGTGCCAGGGCCTCACCACTCTAATAGGGAAGAATTTCTTTCTAACATCTCATCTAAATCGACCCTCCTTCAGCTTAAACCCATTCCCCCTTGTCCTGTCACTTGGAGATGGAGAGAAGATGTGTCATCTCATCAAGCCTTTTGTGACTGCACTCCATCAAGTCAAACCAAGGCTTCCATATACCCATTTGACCATTTTTATTTAGATTTTCTGAAAGGCGAACCGATGAGGTTGATGTGAACTGGCTGTTTTCACACCCTCACAATTTCACGGGCAATTTTAAGGAAATAAAACCAAAGGAGGTGGCTTAACATGGGACTACCGGATCCCCATTTCCATCAAGACTCCCCTGAACTGGCCCTGGAAAAGCCCCTGTCTATGGAGACCAAAGGAGAAGCACGTCAGGGAACTTAGGTCACTCATTTTTTAAATGAAGATTGGAAAATAATCTATGGTGTGTTTTATTTAAGTGAAAAATCAAGTACAGCCAGAAGAACAGCTTTCCAAACACAACCAAGCCCACGAGGAATATGCAAGTCCACTCAATGAGCCTTTGAATTGGCTGATAGCACTTGGACCTTTTATGTGTTTTTCCCATTTAACAGTTAGATTTGTTTAGATAAACTCATAAATACGGTTATTTACATAGCAAGATAGAACGGTGTATTTAGGGATTTTAAGTAGAGGGAAATTCTTTCATGTTAATCGTGAAATGAAAGCATGCCAAACTTTAACTAAAGAAACATGTTCTAACACCGAGAAACTTTTATAATTAATCCTTGCCTCAGATCATCTCAGAAAGAGTTATGAGTCTAATTAACATCAGTTGAGAAATTGCTCATGTTTCTGAAATCGCTGAAACTAGACACTGGGTAACAGACAATCTGTATCCTTTCTATCCCATGACCAATTTATGGCTAAGCCCTGACTCATCGCATTAAGTCCGAAAATATTTCTCAGCATCAGCGATAGCTCTTTGCAGGCACAGGCGAACAAATGGACATCATCAGAGAGGAAAAAAAATATAAATAAATCCCCTCCAAACTCCATCTCTTTAGAGCGATGATGAAGACAATCCATTGCTAATATATATATATATTTATTTTTTTTTTGGGGGGGGAGGCTTTTTTAGAAGAGCACCGGGCTATTCTTAGAGGAATGACATGGTGTGCAGGCTGCGGCTAGCAAAGGCTTGGCTGGCGGCCAGCCCCGGCTGGGTTTGCTGCAAGGCTGAGCAATGCCTTTAGCTCGGTAAAAAGATTTCTGCTGGCTTTTTTTTTGGAAAAAAAAAAAGAAAAGATGCAAAAAAGTCAATACACAACGCGCTAAGAACAAGCTGTACTTTGGAAAGACATGCCACTGTCTCCTCGCATCTGCCGTCACCGCTTCCACAGCGCTGCTGAAGTCCGGTTTCACTGCTAAATGTTTTCCCCAGGAAGGAAATGAGTGCAAACATTGCTTCGGAGACAGCGTTCCCATGCGGATGTTCATCTTTGGAAAAGCTGGGCAGGACGGAGTGGCTTAGGGAGCCGGGAGATCTCCAGAAGCAACAAATCCCACAAACATACAAGCTGCTAAACTTGTGCGTCCAGCCAAGCCGTTCTAAAGCACAAAGCACGTTTTGACCTTGACTCACTCTTCAAGACGACGAAGCAACCTGAAGCCAGTTATTTCAGAGCCCCACCAGTCACCTGGACGGCCTGAGGATCGCCTGCCTTCAGCACAGGTACGCTCGCTAAGGCACCACTTCCCTACGCGCTCTCCGAGTCAGAGAGGGCGACCTGGCAAACCCGCAGCGTTTCACCGGCAGGACTACAACGGTACCGGCATCTCTCAGCCTGAAATCGTCCCCTGTTTTCCACCACGCCTGACAGTCAAACCCTGTCCTCTCTCCTTTCTCTCTCCTTTCTCCGAATGGCTAAAGGAAAGCAGAAAATGAAGGGAAAAGGGCAGCCGGACGGCATGCTGGCTCCCGCTCCCATCCAAATCGTCCCCTCGCACCGCGGAGTCCGACATCCAGCTGGCGGGGGCAAAGGAGGGCAGTCCGTCCCGCTCTGCTGCATACCCTGCCGTTACCCTCTCCAGCCTCTGCCTTTCATTGTAAAGCTTGGCCTTTGGAAACTTACCCCCAGGTCGCTCCCTCGGAACTACATGGATTTTGGAATAAAAGGGCTGATTTGGATGAAATTTTGGGGAAGAACTGGTAATACAGGAGCCCCTTTTTGCTGTGTTTGCAGGCAGAGCAGCCGCTTCTGATTCCCAACTCCTGCCTTCAGGTGCTGCTGTAATACAAACTACATTTAAATATACACACACACGCACAAATATAATATTATTACCTTATTAAAAGCATTGGGTTTGTGTTCCCATGCGCAGACTATGCGGCAGCTTATTTATTTTATTTAAAGCCGCCCGTCTTTGATGCTATCCCGTGGAAAGATTACACAGGAGATAAAGCAGCAAGCAGAAGTACGCAGCCAGCGCGGTTCGCGCAGATCAAGTGTGGGAGATGAAAGCGGAGCGCCGGAGAGCTGCGTTTGAACTCAAATAGTTTTTCTTGCGGGAGCAAGGAGCAAACAATTTCAAGCCAAAAAAAAAAAAAAAAAAAGGTTTTCTTCCCGATGAGAACAAACATGAGACTGTTTGGTAAGCTGCGTATTGGCTTAGTTCAGTATTACTTTGCTATCTGTGTAAACTAGTACTTCACATTAAAAATATTCATGTAATAAAGGAGATTGATTTTATAACGTACCTACATGTAATTCCAAACTGCATCGTCCGCCATATGCACAAGAGCCTGAATTACCTGCCCTGCGTTTTCGTAATAGCAAAGTGCTTGTTTTTACAAGCATAAATTTATTTTCATAGGGTTTGGGTTTTTTCCTTCCTTTTTACTTAAATAAAACCCTGAACCCTTGAAGGTTATAATCTTATATTGATTCCCCTTCTCCCAATCCAATTTTCTCCTCCTCTTTCCACCCGTTGAAATGCAGAAATCCCTCCCAACACACACGCTTGAGTCTCTCAGCTGTCTCGGCTCTCCGCAAAAGCGAAGGGCAACAACCAAAGCCGTCAAAACGCGAAATTATAGCGGGGGAAGAAAAAAAAAAAAAATATCAAGTTGCGCCCCTTCCAGCCCAGGTCTAAGCACATATAGTACAGGTAGAGAGATACACTCATCGTTTTATCCTTAGAGGTGGCGGAAGCATTTGCAGGTCAGCTGGAGGCAGATATGTGATACACGGAATTTCGCATCGACTGGCCGGAGCTGGAGGTTCCTGCCCCAGAGGTGACTGATGCGAACCCCGAACCTTCACACGGTCCCAACTCCAGCCGCCATCCCTCTATTTAAAACGGGACCGCAAGCTCCCACCTTCGACTTTAGTAAGGTTAGATATTGTTTATGCTGACTCTATTTGGTACGTGCCCCTGGCATCTTATAGAAATAAATAAATGAATAAATGCAAATGCTTCTCATTTAGAAAAAGGAAAAAAAATAATCCTCCAATTTCACTTAATATCCACGAAACCTCCTGAAAACATTACATTTATATCCCTCCCTTTCCCCTATCACGCTTCTAGTTCCTTTTTCCAGGGGGTTTGTACAGGGCACCAGCGACGTTTCAAGAACACCAGGAACGTCACCGGTCTCCCCTATCCGCGTGTGTCGGCGACAGGACCCCGCTTTCATCCCCCGCCAGGAATACATCTCCCCCCCTTGGCTCCCTCACCTCCTCCCTGCGGATCACCCCGTGGCTCCCCACCGCCCCACAGACCTCAGCAGCGGCCGCCGCGGCCCCAGCAACCCCCCTTGCCGTGGTGGGCCGACGTAGGCTGAGGAATGCCGTTACCTTCCCAAGGGTCCCGAAACGTGCGGCAGCAGGAGAGCAAACGGGGGAGCGCCTTCTGAGTTCACGCCAGGTCTCGGGGAGACCTGGATTTGCCAAGTCGGTCACCCTGAGCGTGCAGTAATTAAGGCTAAAGAGCTCAACGAGCCTGTTAATACGACTAATGAGCTTCCCCAACAGCCGCCTCCAGTTCTCTTTCACTTTCTCTAGAGAAGGCATCATTAAATCAGGATGCCTTCTGCCCGCGTGTGGCCTTCGCTGCCGCACTGTCCCGGCACCACTAAGCTGATAAAATGCCTGGGCAGCCCAGCCCCCGCAGAGACAAAAACCACCACCAACAAAATCCACTTAAAAATGTCCAATGCGGTTCCAAATAATTTCATGCAAAATACCATCATTTTCTCCACGGTGCATTTTAAATATTTAACCAATTTCGTTCACATATTGCGATGAAGCACAATCAAAATATCAAGCAAGCAAACACAAACCAACTGCTCCAGCGGTGAAACATGTTCCTGCTCGATAACGGTGTGAGCGTACGATTGCCTAACAGGTGGAAAACCTAACCAAAGCAGCAACTACTGAAACAGGAAAATAAGATTTCACGCTCATTCAGTACAACAGATAGTGTCTTTTTGTAAATTAGGTAAATAATTAGTGCTCTCCTGTTACAGCTTTTATTCCTGCAAGTACTCCTTGCTCTTGGATCTTCTACTGTACGTTGCTTCTAAAAGTATTTTTTTACATTTCTTTCTAAATAATTAAGAAGAAGGGGGAAAAAACCACACTAAAAATAATTTAGGTGGTGAAGAAAGTCTTATATGGATTGGACAGTGGAAAAAATTTGCATAATTTATGTAAAAAAAGCAGAAAAATGCAAACATTTCAAAACGATAATGCTGCAAAATGGATCGGGAGCTTCTAGTTTTCCAATCCCGTAACAGCAACGGGGCTTTTAACAGAAAAGCGGCAAATTCAAAACTGAACATGCTCATTTAAAAAAAATAAGTTAGAAAACTCTGTTTTTCCAAGTAATGAC
This sequence comes from Balearica regulorum gibbericeps, assembly GCF_011004875.1. Classification (NCBI taxonomy): domain Eukaryota; kingdom Metazoa; phylum Chordata; class Aves; order Gruiformes; family Gruidae; genus Balearica; species Balearica regulorum. The sequence goes on along the minus strand of NC_046191.1, from coordinate 32,537,413 downwards.
AAATCTAGACTATGCAATGTGCTGCTACCACGTGCTGTTCATGGCGAAAGCACAGCCCTGCCTGTCGAAATGCTCCGCACCAGTACGGCCAACAAGACCATCCAGTGGTACGGAGCGAGGCACCGAGCCACGGGAACAGACGCGTCTCCCACGGGACAACGCTGGGTGCGACCTCGGCAATCCCTGCGGGACCAAGCTGGGAGAGATCGCGTACAAATCAGCAGCCCCCTCACTAAACACCTGAAAAGAAACGCTACGAATAAGCTCCCACCTATGTCAGAAAGGCCCCACCAAAATTGTTTTTAGAGCTGACGAGCGCCCTCAGCTACCCCGACGTGGGTTTAACGCCGAGTAAAACGTTGGCCAGTGGTACGCTACCTCTGCTGAAGGAAACCCCGGTGCCTTCCTGCACGTCCGTGATGGGGTGCGCCTCTCATTAAGGAGGCCCATGGGGTGCCCCGCTGCTGATGGGAAGGATGCCTCTCCTCAACCAGGGCAAGCTGAGAAGTTCAAGGTTGCAGAGAGCCCTCTGAATCTCTTCTCACCTCTCCGTGTAGTGCTCCTGCTCCTTTCCTCCTTTTCTGCCCAGCTTTCATGCTTTTCCCCTCCTCCTTTACCCCTCCAACCTCTTCCTAGGCTGGCCATTTAACTCCGGCTTGCTTTTAGCAGCCGCTAACGCAGATTCGTCTTTGGGGCTTTGGACTGTACTCACCCCAGCAGTTCTTCTGGCCGCAGAGGACACCACCTTTCTTGCCTGTCACTCAAGAAGATGCATTAAATTCCACTCGAGAGAGACGTACAGCACGGACACTGAGGTCTGCTTGGCACTAGAGAGCTGTCAAGTGTCATCTGTTTCACTGCGTTTGAGATCAAACCAGCTGTCACCAACCTCAGAAGACAGCATGAGAAATCTCTTCCCTAAAAACATGACAAATCCCAGCGTTTTATAACGGTCAGTTCTCATCTTTACGTTTGATGTCCGAATCTATACGAAGCCATTGTAATTCAGAGCGAGCAACCTGAGCTCCCAGCTACTAGGAACCACTTTCAAGCTGCATTTCTCTCTACCCAGGCCAGGGGATGAAAGCGTTGGCATTGGTCAAAGAAGGAGGACAGAAGGAGAGAAGGAAGGGTCTGCCACAGGACCCCAGCCACTGCAGAGCATTAAATCCTGAGAAATGGGTGCTGGAGATCTTTGACGTACAGCAGACAACAGTTTATTTGACTGACTTCAAGTTCACCACTTTTAACTTGTCTTTAAAGACATTAGTTAGGGAAGGTTACAAAAAAACCCCACTTTTTCCACTGAAAAAACCAGCCGTGCTATCAACAAGTTTCAACAAAGATGCACCGACGGGAAGAAGGACGTGCCTGAAACCAACGCTGAATGTCCCACCTTCAAAGGGAACCACCTCAGCTTCAATAAATCAAACTTCATAAATTCAGTATTGGTTTGGGGTCTAAAATGGCACATCCCATCTCTCGGCACCTTGAAATTTTCTTTTCCAGGTGCAATACTGTATTCAAACTAAACCTGAGAGATCATTAAGGCTGCATGGTTAAATACCTAATGAAATACCTACGGATAAATTTGCTTGCTATCACCGTGTACTTAAATAGCCTGCAATTAGCATCTCACCAGGTACGTAAATCCTGGCCCCTACATTTTCTCCACAACCGCCTCAACTGAAGGAGAATCCTACGGCTGAAACGAAAGCGTGAGCAAACCCATCCAATATCGCCTCTAATTCCACCTGAGCAGATGAGAGGATGAACTTGTCTCTCACCGCTATCAAGGCAGGAGGACAGGAGGCCACAGTGGCCAGTGGTAGTCCCGCCCCAGGACTCTTGGGCTAGCGGTCAGCACAGCTGCCCGGATACGCCAGCCTTATTCTTTTGATATACTTTTTGATGATTTTAGGTATTTCTGTGTGTTCATTTCTGCCTGTGTCTTGTCTTAGCCTCTGTTCCAAACCCGCAGAATTAATAATTAAGACTGAAAAGCAAGTACCAAAACAGAGGACAGAGCTTCTATTAAAGACAGCTTTCAAAATCTCATTGCTCATCTTTCTTAAAGCCTCAGTTCCTCAAGTTTGGAGATGCTCAAGCTCTTAAAAAATAAAATACAAAAAGAAGCTCAACTCTAACAAAAAAAAAAAAAAAAAAGAGAGAGGGGGAAAAAAGGGTTCCCAGTCCTCACAACAATGGAAGAAACATTTAAAGACTTCCGGAGCTTTACGTATAATGTTTTTAAACAATATGTTTTATATATAATCTATGTATTTTGGTAAGCTGACTCATTTTCAAATGGCTGATGTTGGCAGCACGGCAACTCAGGCTGGTTTCCCACCAAGTGCGCAACAAACTATTGCAGGGAGTAGTATACGTTTCTGTACCTCCTCCTGGGGAGCAGGAGCGAAAGTTGCATGTCCAGAACATAGATGCAACGCCCCGGCCTTGACAACTTCAAGCACGAGGACAATGATAGCGAGAGGACTCGAGAAATGCCCACAAGCTCGTGGTTGCTCCGGAGAGATGTCACCGTGCCCACCCGCCTGCCACTGCCATGGCTCGCCGCAGCAGGATCCAGCGTGGGCTTCAGATGCTGGCATCTATAGACCCTGGATGACGTGGTCTGGAGAAGTCCGACACGTTTGAGCCAATGAGCAGAGCGTTTTGCAGTTTAGGTCCTAGGCAGGACTGCTGAGACAAAGGACTTCCTTGGCAAAGCTGATGTTCAACCAGTGCCTGGCGGTGAAGGGAGAGCAGCTCGGCTGGACCCTGAACGGAGCGATGCAGCTTAGATTGGCAGAGGATTTCAAAACCAGCAGCACCGTTCGCTCCCAACAAACAACCTTGCCGTCACTGCCGACTCCTCTGTTTCACCAACAGCTCCACGTCCATCCTCCTCCTCAACAGCATCCGCTTCCCAGAGAGGGAGGAAAAAAGCCCCGAGCAGCAACCCCCCCCACTGAAATGATACGGGTGTGGAGAAAACACAACGTGCATGGAGAATGATCTGCTTCCACAAGCGACGGGAGCATCTCTGCAGGTTTTGCAAGAATCCTTCGCACCAACGATGTAAGCTGGTCCTGAAAACTTGCTCCTGACAGCTGCCCAAGGCTCTTGGGCATTAGACCTTCGCTACTGGTTTTTTCCCCTAACAAACACTAGCGAGATTCAATTACATGTTGCTTCTGGACACTGTCATTTTAAGATGCTTAGGAAGAAATCTTTTTTTTTTTAAGCTGCCTACTTTAAAAACACATCCATCGAGAACCTCATAAATTATTATCTATGTATTATATGTATTATTTGGTCCCTCACTAGAGCATTATGCAGATTTACTCAACGGAGGGTGAGGACAGAAACAAGGACTAGTCTGAAGAAATGCGTCAGGAACACAATCATTTTTCATGTTATTTTCTGACTTGCTAAAAATATTTATTAATAGTATCCACTTATTTTCTAGACTTTCAAAAATTAAATACTACAGGAAAAATTAATACTTCTTCCCCCAAAACCATTTTTAATGGAATCCAGAAGAAAAAAAATATTAATACTCAGTGCAATCACATACTTTGATGTCTATATAATATGCAGTGACCCGTAAGTGGAATGAGCTAAAACTGTCATAAATTCATTATGAGAAACCATTCTTTGAAGAATATCACTGCAAATGTGAAATGAAACGGGCAATATGGAAATAAGCTAATTGTACGGTGTTTAAAATAACTGGCTCTAGTCACAATACCCTTTCCGTGCACTTCTATTTCAGCTCCAAAAAACCATTGGAGAGGCTGGTTTATGAAAATGGAAATGTTGTAATTGCTTGGTACTGATAGCAACAGGGCAGCATTCATTTAGGATCTCAGGCTTTGGGGAAAAAAAAAACAAAACACCAAAATCCAAAGGGCAAGTTTGGATTTTTAATTTCCCTGGGAAATATAAAAGGGAAACTGGGAGTACGTGCAGCATCAAATGCATCGGTCCAGACCCTACCGACAAAGACTGGAGGAAGATACATCCAACAACCAACCACATATTCCCAGGGGAATTTCTTAGGTATTATCTACTACAAGTAAAAAGCAAAATTCCTCTTCAGCGAGCAGGGCACATCACTTGCTTCGCCTGCTCTGTCCCGGCGCTGCTCGGGGCGGCTCTGCCTGGAGGAAAGGACGTTTCTGCCCTTGCAGCTGCCCGGGGCGGGGAGCTTCACGGGCACCCCAGCCTGCTCACGGGGCGCGGGATGCTGCCTCCTTTGTCCTAACATGAACCCTACCACCTCCGGCAGAAAGGAGCTCGATATTACGCTCGTCACTCCTTCATTTAGTTACTTTTAAATTTTAATCCCTGGCTTTCATTTACTTAGTTATTCCATAGCTGCGTTTTGTAGCGTCAGCTTTTGTTCTGTGGTTTATTTCTTGAATTCAAGAGAGGAGCGGTCCAGATGGGGAGCATCTTTGCGCTGGTCTGCGAGGAGCCTGTGGGACCTGTTTCCCCAGACCTCCCTTGGGGCTCCAGGATTTGGCTGATGCAGCATCTAGGCAAAGTGGATCCTTCTCCTTGTGGGAAAACGTGTGGGGGAGTAGCCTTGCTCTGCAGCCCTCAACTTCTCCACTCTCTTTTCCAGCTCTCACCACTACGGGAGATGCAATGGGCGGGCAGCGTAGCAACCCCTGCACGATATCAAGTCTGCGTGTGCATCTAGAGATGCTCACTTTGTCCTTTTATTATTTTTATGCCCCAGGAATCAAAGAAAAAGGGCGTCTCAATTTTTTTTTTTCCCCTCCCAGCACAACCCAAGCGGTATTTTTCAGTGTGTTTTGGGGATTTTTCTCCCTGCCTGGATTCCAACACAAGAGCCAACATCATCTTCAAGTGTTTTGTTGAACTGAGACTCTACATTTGAAAATAGGAGAATGGAAAAGAGGGCAGCAAGGGGCAGAGAAATTAATAGCCTCTCCTTTATAGAGAGAAAATAGCTAGATATCCACCCTTGATGATGGAATCGTCCCAATGCTCATACCTGGAGCTGACACCGTGCCAGCGGCGGGACAGGGTCACCTGGATGATGCTCCACATACAGAACCGAAAGCAAACGAGGGGTCCACTCAGGATTTAACACGCCAAAACTCTTCAGGGCAGACAAACCCCAGGAAAACCTCTGCTCGCTACGGGCTCGAGGGCTGTTGGTCTTGGGCATTCCTGGTTTCTTTCTCCTTATAAGCAGAGCACGAGCAAGTTCTATCCTGAAATCGTGTCTTTCAAAACACACTATCGTTGCAAAAGGGTTTAAAATAAATTATTAGGAAACTCAGCCTGAAATCTTAGGACTGCAGTACACATCAATAGCATACTAATTTTGGTTTTTACAAAGCTCTTCGCCAATGTACTACAAGAGTTCTGTGACAGTTACACATTTAAAACACAGTGATTCGAAGCTTATCTAGCAATAGTAAGCAGCAGTAGCTTTAAACACTTAAAAGTACCAAATTAATTGTATTCCCATGCTTAAATTTGCACTTGTGGTATTTTGCATATGTAGAAAGGCAAACACCACAACCCCTCCCAATAAATTTATCCCCAGAGACTGGTGGCAAGCTTATTTCATTTAGCTAGCTTATTCGTTTTTTTTTTTTTTTTAGTGCCTAGATTGGGCAACTTGGCAATAGAATTAAGAAGGTATTTTCCTAAATCGATATGGAATTCAGATATATGCCAATAATGTCATTGCACGTCACAAAATGTTTATCATCGATGTATCTATAGAACATATTTTGCATACCTATTTAAAGAATTGTATTATACACAGTAGGTTCCCTTTCACATATTATGTTTTATATAGTTATTACAGTTGTTTCATTCCTCATTTTCTGCTAGGCTTTTTACTTCGCACACTTCATCTATCAGATACTACTGTCTTACTTTTAACATATCGCTGCAGAAATTGATAACTGGTGTTGAATACAGAGCTACGGATACGGCGGTTTTGCAGTCCTATGTATTACGGAGCTGAATGATAAATGGAGAACAGCAGCTGGGCTGAGAAGCTCGAGACATCGCTAGGAAATAACAGCACATGCAAGGCTGAAAAAAATTACATTTGTAGGTAAGCGGAATGGAAATTTATACTTATTGGGGAAAAAAAAAAATAAGGCAAAACGTTGTTCGTGTTATTAAAGGCGGAGTGAGAGATAGCAAGAGCAACGGAGAGAAGCAATTTTCTTTCAACTCCAGCAGGAATTCATCTCAAGCTCTAACACGCAATTCCCCTATGGAGCTGCAGGACAAAACAGATTATGCCCAATTGTTTTGAGGGTTTGGATAGCAAAGCATAAAAATCCCAGTAAGTAGCCTTTTGTGTCAGTGCAGACCAGAAAAAGATTTCTATTAGGAAAAGTTACAAAAACATCCAAAAACTCTAATAAATATCAAACTAACTACCTACCACACGCAAAAAAAATAGCTTTAGATATTTGATATTTTCCGAGGCACCTCTAAAATTACAAACCGTCTCAGAGGAAAACTGACCCAGCTCATCAAGTTTGCCAACGCAACGCTAAGCCGCGTGAATACGCCACACCTTCTTATTTTACCTTTTCTGGCAATAAAATTTGACAATGGAAAGCCATGAGTGCTGCGAGAGTATGGGAGGGAGGACAATTAAATTTGTCCTCGTTTGAATGTTAAATAGGCTGCTGTGATTGTACTCTGTATATTTAACGTCGTGGTGTAGAGCTGAACAGTGAGCCCTTTCCAAAGGACAAATTAATAGATCTTTAGAAACGGGAAAATGTGTTGTTTCAGTCATACCTGCTCACAGCAGGTACGCTTTGGAATAGACTTAGGCTTTAAAAATATTAATACTTCCTGGTTTTCAGCATTTTAGCTTTCCAAAGTAACAAAACCAGTTACATGATATGCAATTAGCCATGATTAGCTTTCGCTATATTTATGGCCAAAAAACCCCATCCAGATCCTCTGAGTGGTAAACTCCAAGTTGGTAAAACTCCGTTTTGGAGAAGGCTTATCACAAACCCCTTCAACACCGCCCAGCACTGAATCAACAAGCCATAGTCCCCCCCAAAAAAGATGGGGAAATGCAGGAGAGCTCACGGGCTGCGGAGCCGGGGAGAGGCGAGGTTCGGTTTTAACACACGGGCGTCCGTCACCTCACTCGGTACGTTACCACCAAGCTGCGTGTGCAGACAGCATCGTCTTGGCTATGCTGAGCCAACAGCCCTGCCGGACCCCAATCCGCCCCGGGCAAAGCCAGCCCGCCTGTCCAGGACCCCGATAAACCATCGCAGCCAGCCCTACAGCTTCTTCATGCTTCTTCAGCTCCATGAGTACCACCACGCTCATGAGCTTCTACGCACAACCACATCTCATTGGAAAATGAGCACAATTGCCATGGTTTTTCATATGTATATCTATATTCCAACAGTTGTGATTAAAAAACGTAGATAGTCTTGAAAACCAGTATAAATTACTTCTTTCTTTCATCTATCTACTAGTTCCTTACAGACCTGACTCAAACGTCCCTGGTTTAGCGGAGCAGCTATTAAAGCACGCGGTGCAGAGTGCCAGCATGCAGCGTAACCCCAGGTCTCCAGCACCTCATCCTGCTACGTCCCATTCCCATCGACAGGCTACAAGGACGTGTCACTGCCAGCTCAAGGTTCTCCCCACCAAGGGGAACGTGACTGGCCTGATTTTGAGGGTGGAGGTGCCTGGGAAGGTGATGGGAGCGAGAGGTACCAGGACAGAAACCAGGACCAGAGAGATCCCAGCAGCAAGCGGAGAAACGCAGAAACAACCTGGGTAAAGAAGTGAATCAGGCTGATGGATACGAAGGAACGTCAGGAAAATAATAAGTGACTTTGATAGTCTGAAACAAGCTTGGCTTTTTTTATCTTTTTTTTTTTTTCCCCCCCTCCCTGTTGAGCCTACGTTATAATTCAAGGAGCCCTTTGATTCTGCCAGAAAACATCTTCACATGGAGCATCTCCTGTTCCACCTGGCATGCAGCCCCAGCACAGGGGGGTTGTCAATACATCTGAGGAGCAGTTCTGCTTTACAATGTCAGCCTTGCTCAAGTCTTGAGCCCTGCTTAAGCCTTAGGTTGAAGCTGAGAAGATGGTGATTCCCTGACAGAGCGTCCTCTCTCCCAGGGATACCCACACTCGTACCAGCCCGGCTCCAGCTCTCTCCTTAAACAGAGTGAAAGCCTGGGACCCCGACACACAGGACCCCTGTACAAAATGACAATTCACCTGGTGTCTGCCATGCCCTCCTGTTCTCTTCATCTACGGTTTGTTTTTTTTTCCCCTGACTCAGAAATATTGCAACACCAAAGGCAGAGATGGCACCACATCAAAGAGCCTAAGTTATAAGGGAAGCGGTTTTATTTTCACTTGAGCTTTTTTTTTTTTTTTTTAAGTGAGACCTCAAAATACCTTAAAAAAGGAACAGCGATGGTAATGGGACTGAAAAATTCCATGGCATCTGAATAACGTAATTCAAGCACAAGTATCAGGGGATAAGATAACCCACACCGCAGCAGTTCCCAGGGAACCGACTCTAATGACATTCAGATTTTACATCTCATCCGGGCTGCATTTCTGAAGGAGATGTGAATTAGCAGCCCTGTGACAATAAAGAAACGTGGGATTAAGAAACAAGAGAGGAGGGAAAAGGGCCAGTTGATTCTCCCACCGCCTTTTCTTGTTCCTAAAATTTCTGTTGCCTGGAAATGGCTGATGAGAAGACGGGATTATGTAAGTGCCTGCCAACTTTTCACACGTTAAGAAAACTAAAGCCTGACTGATGGGTAGCTTAACCCATCCTCTAAGCAGCGAACTAAAACATGTTTACTAAGGAGAACTGGAACAGTGAAACCCCTTTAAAAAAACCAGGAGTGACGAGGACTTGACAATTCCCAGGATTAAAAAGCTGCATACATTACAGACAATGTAATCTCCTTATAGTAAGATGAGGAAAAGGAAAATAAAGCCTTTTTGGTGTGCAAGATGGGTTTTTTGTTTTAAAGTATATATATCCTGTCTGACTGAAGACTTTCTTGGGCTACTGTCTTTTTTTTTTTTTTTTCTTCTCCTGATAGACATGACAGAGAGGAGAGCTACACCAGCCCTCCAACTCCATATAAAGTTACACTTTCCAACAAACCCACTCTGCTGCCACCAAACACGACCCGGCAATAATAAAACAATAAGCACCGTGCCGTAGAAATGTCCTAAATTTTGTCAGGCTAACACTTAGGTGCTACAAGAAAGCAGGTACTAACCGAAGTGCAAAATATCTCTGTCCAGTTTTGAATCTAAGCTTTCCTGAACTCTTCCTCGTCATCATTCAAGTGGCATGTTACCTTCTGCAAATACTAATTTAAATACAGCTGAAGGCTAGTTTAAAATTTAACCTGCTAGATTTTTTCCATTTTTTATCACCCCCCCCCCCCAAAAAAAAATCTGAGGATTGCGCTCATTTTTCCTTTTTCTCTGCTTACCGACAAAGCCCTGAGGTCTCTAAAACGAGCAAAAAATTCTTGCAGTCAGGTTTCTTCCAGTTCAAACAAACGTGCTTACGTTGGCAATAATGCTGAATGCGCTGCGGCTGCTGCTAGGAAAGGTGATGTTCTCAGCAATGTTTCTGAGACCCTAAAAAACCTCAAAATCCTGCTGCAAGCTGAAGTTGCACCATCCACGGGAGCATCAGCAATGCAAAATTGCAGGCGGCAACTACCCAATGTGGAGACCGAAGAAGAAATTGTGTTGCGTGCTGCTCAACCGCCGCTTGAGCGATGAGGTTAGGACAGCAAAATAAGCTCTGTTATTTACTACAGCAAGGCACATGTAGCTGTGTAACGCAAGTACGAGCGTCTAGAAGAGGGAATATAAAGTATCCAGGTTGCCTGGAGCTCTCTTACATCTTCAGGAAAAGAAAAAAAATCCCCAAAAGTGGATTTTTGTACAGCTGCCCAGTGATGGCAACAGGCAAATCCTCAGCTGGTGATAATAGTTACGGTTCCACTGAAATCTGACCTTTGCAGATGTTCCCCCTTTGCTCTTACTGACGGAGAGAAAAAAAAACCACAATCCTACGTGGAAAAAAGCTGCAATGAATGAGTGGAACCAGATGTGAAATTTCGCACCCAACTATTATAATTGTGGGATGCCTTCAAAAAGTTAAACTGGGCAAAGCCCCAGTCAGCCAATTACAAAATCAACATTCCTTCAGCTTTAGAAGAGAAGGAACGACTTCTCAGAAATGCTGGAACTGACTCAACTGTGATTTTTAAGCCGCTTCAACAGTATCCTAGTTATTTCACGTAGTACTAAGACTTTACCTGTGATTTCCTTCCCGTAAGTGGAACTACGAGCCGGCAAGGTGCTCAAATCAGGAGAAAAAGAAACACACACAAACCGATTCTTGTGACTTCTGTGTTATGAACATCATATTGCTTTTGCTATTACGAAGTGCCTTCCCTGTGAATTGTAAAATATGTAAAACCAGGAAGCACAGAGCAAATAATATCTACATAAGTAGGTCATTTTCTTAATGGCAGCGCACTGCCGGTTTACTACAACTCATTTGCAATACAGACCAATACATTTCCAAGCGCGTATATTCAGATCTGCAAAGGAGGTGAGTGGGTATAATCGTGGAAGCAGTCGCTCCAAGATTAAGTAGAGCCTAATTCAGAAAGACAAGCAGGAAAAAGTCATGTTTTGCACCTTCTATGTCAGCTTCGCAGAGAGTTATGACATTTTCGGGGAAAATCCTCTTGCCGCGTATAAGCCGTAGTTTGAATGTGCTGCACGTTGCATATTTCATTACAAAAGCAGAGCCACGTTATTTCATTAGATAAGCGATAAGTTCAATCCTTACCAAGTTTTCTTGGTTCCTGGCTGCTATTTTCTGATCATCTTCTCCCCCATTTTTCATGTATTTGACCTCTTCCACTGGTTTGATCCTATACTCATCTGAGCACCAAGAAAAAAAAAAAAAAAAGAAAAAAAATTTTGAACCAGTGTAGTTCAGCAGCTAGGAAAAAAAAAAAAAACCAAGCTAAGACCAAAACAGCTGACTAGAAAAGACCCTAATTAAGCAAAGCATCTAAAAATTACATGTATATAGTTTCAAAGGCTCAAATGTGACTGATACCAAGGAAGTTTTTCCTGATAGAAGCTTCAGTAAGAATTTCCAGTTCCGGCTTCCAGAAATCGTTCAGTAGCTCTCTGGTCTAGTACAGCCGCGGCACCCGGAACAGGGGACGTTTGGTATGTACTCTCCTCCGAATCCCTAGTTTTCTGTACAATATGTTTAATACCAATACGTTCTTTGCTCCTGCATCCTCCCTGGATTTTTATTATCAGTGGGCAAACGAGCGATGTACAGTAGTTATACACAGAGGAGTCTGCTCATGGATGTTCCCCGCACTGAAAAAAACCCTTTAGAAAAACAATGCTGATGGAGGATATTTAAAATTGAAGTTAAAAGCTAGGGAAAAAACCCCAAACACCACACCAAAACCCACTGCTTTTTTTAATTATTATTATTTTGTTTTTCCTGCACTGTTTTAACAGAGCTAAAGCAAGAGGTACACAATGCACAGTCATACAGTGATTTCTGGAGAAAACACCCCGTTCCGAGCATCTTCCTCTCCCCACTTCCCCCCCACGACCATTTTTCCTGCACATGAATGTTACCCAGATAGAAAGCCAATGTGAAAATAAGTAATAACAAAAATAAGAGTCCTGGTTTGCCCTTAATATGTATCAGCTAGGCGTTTCAGCTCTTCAAATAACAAATTCCCAGCTCCAGTGGCAGGATGGAAATATTATCTATTATTATATATTAATATAATAATTAATATTATTAAACATACACATGCTATGCCACAGTAACATAACCAGCCTGGCCCAAAGCTTGAAGAAAGGGATTTTTTTTTTTTTTTTTCCTTTGGTAGGACAAGGTGGGATTTTGGGAGAAGCGATTCTTCTCTCCCGCCTGCAAAGCCAGCGCTTGCAGTACGACACTGCCTTTCCTCAGCCGCGTTTTGCTCCCGTTCTCTTTGTAGCGTAGAACTCCATTGGAAAAACACCCCGAGTTTTGCACCCACGCTTCTCCAGCCAGGATATATAATGCAGAAGAGAAGTTTTATCCCACCTAAGTGGAAAATGTTAATACAAAATGAAATGAGACACAGTACACTGGGAGTGAAAGGCAAAACCTGGGCAAATTAAAAGAAACCGCCCAAACGTCTTTTTTTTTTTTTTTTCCTCTTTGGGTTTTCAAGTGATTTATCGCAGTTGCTAAGGAAAAAACAAAACGCAAATGGATTATTCTGGGTTACTCTGTTGTTAAAAAAATAATCAAAATTATCTAGATGGAAGTTTGTTCTCAGAAAGCTATTAACCAAAGAGTATATAAGTTAAATAAGCCTAACTTTGAAAAACAATTTTTCTTTTTTTTTTTACATACAACATGGTTTTGCATTTGGCCTAATCCATATCTATGTGCGGTTTTTATTGTAGAGTTTAAATAAAACTGTGAATTTATCAACTAGCAGCATCTCAGATGCAGAGTCTCAAAACAAATGGAAGAATTTAAGACAATATTATTAGATCGGTAAATGCAAACAACTTCTCTAAACTTTTTTTTCCCCTCTTTTTGAAATGGAATTTAGGTAGTCTGGAGGTGACAATTCATAAAACCAAAAAGGCTGAACAGAATAAAGCCTGAGAATGAGAAGTACTTGACTGACTGCAAAATCTAACTTACATTTTTCTCACTCCTTCAATGATCTCTGTTGTGATTAGCAATAAAACCCACATGCAGAAAAAGCATAAAACTCCCACAGTGGTATGTAGGGATCTGAATAGGGAAACGGATGAGAAAGAGAAAAATAGCACAAGGGAAGTTTGCACAACCCGCAGCTGGTCCACATTAACTAAAAGAGAGGCATGTTCAACCCAGCCTTGTAAAAAATGAGTAAGGTAGGGAGGTCCTGACGTTCAGCAGCAAAAATCATCTCTGAAACGTGTCTCCTGCTTGTTCCAAGAGATTAATGGTGATCGAACACTGAGCACACGCCTGGGCAGCAGATCATCCTATGCGGACTGTACGTAAGGGATGCGTCCCTGGAAGACATCGTCTCTTGTGGCAAGTGGACTGGGACGCTGATGAGCCCATGACTGATAATCAATATCATCAGATTTACATATGAAAGTTTGATACAGTTGGATAGGATGAAGGTGAGATGGGTTTAGATTGGATATTAGGAAAAATTTCTTCCCTGAAAGGGCTGTCCTGCACTGGAACAGGCTGCCCAGGGAAGCGGTTGAGTCACCATCCCTGGAGACATTTAAAGGATGCGAAGACGTGGCGCTTAGGGACGTGGTTTAGTGGTGGACTTGGCAGCGCTAGGTTAACGGTTGGACTGGATGATCTTAAAGGTCTTTTCCAACCAAAACAATACTATGAGAAACCTCTACTTGTACCTCAATAGGCAACGTAAATTTGAGAACCTGCCTGAAAGGCCAAGAGTTCACCTCTTGGGGATGAGGAACATTAAGAAGAAGCGGGCTGAGCAGTCAACACTCGGGCTTCAGTGCCTAAACAGTGGAGTAAGAGGCAGGAGTGCCAAGCAGTGAGCAAGCCCGTCAAGGCCGCATGTTTTGAACAAGTGGTACACGTACCAATATCAGACAAAGAGGCGAACACGGTGCTGGCCTGCGGAAAGTGAGCGATCAACTTGATTTCGGTTAACGGGAGCAGAAGAGAGGACTGAGCCATGAACAACTGTTTTATCAGATACAGAGAGGAAGGGAATGGATCAGCGACGTTAAGTTTGAAGCAATATTATTACTCATAAGCTCTCGTCATTTCCTATCACAGGCAAAATATTTTCCTGAAAATAGGGAGCGCAAATACAATATACTGGCAACATTAGCTCATATTGAGTAGTCACTCGCTGGAGGTAGGTATAAATAGATATGATTCTACTTTTGAAGAGGAAAAAACCCCCAGCTAAGTAATTATACTGCCACAGAAAGAAAAAGGAGGGGTATCCAGCTGACTACAAGCCCCACAGCTTCCCAGCTACGATGAGGGATACCTGGAAACATCCACTTTCTGAACTAGCCAACACACTGAGGAAAAACCCCACCTCTAACTAATTTCAGCAGCCATTGAACTAGGCCGCTTAAATATGAGTAACTACCTGAATCACAGCTAAAACTTTGATATTTATCCCTGCAACCTTCCTATTATCTGAGGAGAAACGCTGAATTTGCTTGCAGGTCTCCCTCTGGCATTTACAGTACTCACTGACACAAACTTTACCCTTCATGTTCATGTTGAACTCCCTTTCTTCTTTTTTTTTTTCCCCCCTGGATCAAGCAAAGCTGTAAAATCTCCCCATTTCTATAGGCCCATCACAAGTCTGTTCAAGTACAGACCTGACACATAAGAAATGCAGATTAATTCCTGAAATCAAGGAGACCGGTCAACATTTAGCATGTTCCCAACCAAGACTGTTGACTGCAATGAGCCGTCAACCAAAAGGGCAACCCAAGGGTGCAAAGGAGGAGAAGGCAGTAGCGAGCAGCGTAGCTGGGGAGGACGTTGCTAGTTGGTGTAACAGAGAAGAAATGAGTCTGATGCGTAACGCCTTGCTCTTCGCAGATAAGATGTTATTATTTCAAATATACTAAATATAGCAATTAAAATCAAGTAATTACTTGGAGAGGATAGGTCTTGCACTATATTATTATTGGGAGGACACAAATATATATAGAGACTCATTTGACTGGTGAAGATAAGTGTTATATTCTATAGGTAAGATATATGTAAGATGGGGTGTTCAGAAACCACAAATTCTGACATAGTGATGAGATTCTTGTTCTAAAGTTACAGTCAGGATGAAAGCACTGCAAATGCAAAAGAATGGATGTTTAAGCAACAGGTGGACCTTGAAATGTGTCAGGGGGTGTATGGTCATCAATGGCTTTAAGTGAATATGACAATCAGATTAAAGACCAGTTGGAGGAACGGGTCTTTGATGCCTTCCCTGAAGGTAATGCCTTCAGGTACTTGCAGAAACTGCTAACCAGGTTTTGCTTGATAAGGTAAGAGTGGACCTGGAATTGAAGAAGTAAAGGCTGCTAAATTCACTTTTGGATTTTTCCCTTTTGATTTCTACTAAAGTAAATACACCATTTGGAGATATTTTGTTCTGAGCGATCGGAAACAAACCCAGAGAAATCCTGAAACGTTAACTAGGTCCTACTTGATCTCGATCAAGCCTGACAGTCAACAAGACCTTTAAAACTGTAAGAAGTTCGGGATAAAGGAAATTATACACAGTTCTCTGCATATTTACCTTCCTCTATTTTGGTCAAGAGTAATATCTTTTTTATTTTTCCCAAATACAGTCTTACATCAAAAATGAGCAAAAGTGAAACATCTTTATGCTTCTTTCCTGTGCAAAACTGAAAATCGAGTAGTGAATACAATAAAATTTTTAGGACACTATCACTCAGGGTGTGGGGTATCATAGACAAAGATAAATATATCTTTTATGCTTCTTTCATGCGTAAAAGTAAAAATCAAGTACTGTCTCCCATTAGGTAGTATATTATCTAAAAAGAGAAAATTTCCAACAAATCAAATGGGGGAGGAATAGGTTTGCAGGATTGCTGCAGCAAATACCAAGTTGAAGAAAAGCAGCCCAATTGAATCGAAGGAAAAACTGACATAGATGAACCACAAAGAAAAGACAGAAATACTGTTGAGCACAACACCCACCACAACATCCATCACAGGATATAAACCAGAAAGCAGTGACGCTTCTAGCACGAAACTCTTTGGAAGGGCAAGGGAGGAAGAATTTTTAAGTTGAATATGCTGCAAAAATTCTCAGTAGGCAAATCTTATGAATGAAGATCTCCATCTGGAAACAGATAATTCTACTCAAACATGTCATCCAGTTGCCATGGCAATGTGACAAAGAAAACCAGCACTCATTAATAACGATTTCAGTGATAAATGAGCATATCAACTTACAATATTGAAACAATTACTGGGGGGGGGGGGGGGGGGAAGAAATCTGTGGTTGTTCCTGAGAAAAATTTCTTCAGCAGTTCCAGACATCGCTGTAAGTGCCATTACCACAGTGACATCGGCAATGACGCCATTTCTGGCTCAGTTTAAAAAAACAAAACCAAAACACACCACCAGAAAAAAGCATAACTCCATCAGATTTATCTGGAATCACTATGACTTTGGGAGAAACCTTTCGTTAAACATCAAGTCTCAAAAAGTAAAAAAATAAATTAAAAAAATGCAGATTTACATTGCATTCCCATTTCAGACATCTAAGGACGAACTGATTTGGCTCTGCTGTCATCAACAGGGATGACGGGTGAGCCTCCTTTCTCTATTTTTAGTGACGTGTCAAGTATCAGCCAGGAGATAAGCGGTACTTCAGTCACACCACCGAGAAGGAAATTTCTAACCACACCTTCATTTTCCTGCGCTTCAAATTTGTTCTTCGGTACCTCATGCCTTTGTATCGAAGGATGTGCCAAGATTTATCCTTCATCCATAATGAAACACATGTCTATTCTGTAAAATGTAAGCTTTGTGTCTAACAAATTTCTCTGTACCATACTTCTTTCTGCCAGGTGCAAAAACTACTCCTACAGCTGCGATCACGAGAAATGCCATGATCAAAGATTCACATGCTCTCCTCTCTTGAAGACTTGAAAGCTAAAAGCTGTATTTAGATAAAGGGCTGAATTGCTCTTTCTAAAAATATTTGTTAAAAGTCCTAAGAGATTTTGATGCAACTTAACTGAAACATGTAACAGCAGGTGAGCCACTGAGATGCTAAACACAAAACATGCCAAACATCATCTACAGCGCCATTGCAGAGGAGGAATACCCCGAGCTCCCTAGCTACACTGGTAGGACACGAGGAGCGGTGGGCTTAACTCTAGAAAGAGCCAGGCTAGACATCAGGAAAAATCATTAACTGCAAGGACAGTCAAGGAGTAGAATTAGATTGCTTGGGTGGTTGCAGTTTCCATCATAAGAGGTCTTTAAAAAGTCATCACCCTCGAGTGCCACAGGTTGAAGTCCATCCTGGTTTGGAGCACAAGAGGGATGAGCTGAGCTCTTCGGACTATTCCAGCTCTGCTACTGTATGTTGGTATCAACTGCCTGGATACCAGCAGAAGCTATGTCAAAGACCCAAAAAGCAGTCAACAGTTAAAGAAAGAAGTTGCAAAAATCCTGTAGGCCAATGTTTCTCAAACTCACTACTAGGTAATGGAGGATATCTAAGTTACTCCTCTTAGCTCCAGCTTCCAGTACTCTGAGAAATCAGCATCTACATGGTTGTTTTGATTCTACACAGTTATTTTGATTCTGACTTAATTGTTGAGATTTGCAGCTGTGAGGGTGGATTTTTGATCCACCTGGACGTGGGTTGAGAGTGAAATTTCACTGGAGATCAACCAGCACTGGGTGAGCAGCCCGTCATCTTCCTCTGTCATCAACCCTCAGAACTATCAACTCCCAGGCAATTCTCTATCTTAGCAAACATGTTGTTTTTACTAACGTGAACTAAACAGAAAAAATAGCTCAGGAAAAAAGCCAACCTGTTTTTCTCAAAGGACTATCAGAAAATGCTCATTCAGATTTCCCAAACGAAGTTACCTGTACCTTAATCCAATCTAAAATACAGCCACTGCTGGAAGCTGAGGGAGCGCACACCCCACCAGATATTAAACAGAGTGCAGGTGCACAAACACCACACACCAATTCTGCCAACAAAATATAAATCATCTGACGGAAAAGCTGTTTAAAAATCGGAATGTACTACACAGACTGCCGCACATCTGGAAAGACCACCCTCAAGTATTTTTTCCTCTTCCTACACAATCCTAACACATGTTAGCCAGGAATGCTAACTACTGCTTCTGCACAAGGCAGATGTGACTGCTAGGGTTGGGGTTTTTTAGGGAAAAAAGAAGACCAAGACATTCGGTAGAACGGAAAACAGACCCTACAGGGAGGACTTCTGCAGTATTGGAAGGACACGTGCCCTAGAGCTAGGCAAGATGGGGTAGCTCTTTTCTAAGCTGTCGAGCGGTTCCTACTACGGCCCCACGTCACACCCAGTGCTTTATGAAACATTAACTCCCTCAAAGGTGATGCCTATTTGAAACCAAACTAGAAAATTTCAGCAAACTCCCTTCTACTTTACCAGGCTACCCTTCTTTCCAGGCCCAAACCATGACAGCTTTCAACAGCGTTCCTCTGGGACTGACAGGTGGAGCACAGCTCCGTTAACGTTAGCGGATGTCATCTTGATCTCTGTTGCTGTTGAAGCACAAAAACTCATATTGCCACATCAATCCACCCTTCATTAATGCTGTCAGGCGATTCCAGCACTGCAAACCGCTTGCAGCTCTCGATCCTTTGGGCATCTCTGTCCCCTCACACACAAGGTCCAGCCTGACTTCTGCCTGAAGGAGAAGGTGCCGTTCCAACGCCTGCGCTGTCACTGCTCGTCACATGCCTTAGTTCATGTATCTTGGGTTTTCTGATTTCTTTTCTCCCTACCTAATGTAGTGGCAGATGATAACAAAGCTATAATTTAGCTCCCTTGTTTCTAGAGGTTTAGTTTTTTAATTTGGTACACAACTTGCAGAGACACACTGCTGTGCGCAGGACACGAGTTGCTCAATCAAGGAAGTCATTATTTGGTTTCTTCCACTACTCGGTTTCTTCTTGGCCAAGAAGTTCCCAAGGCTGCTCCACATTTGACTGTCACATAGTCTACGTACTGTGAAAACTATAGTTGCGTGTATAATTTTCTATCACGTTATGCATAAAGGTTCACGGTAACTAACCTTGCACCACTGCAGTGTATCTGCTAGGTCTACCTTTGTGGTAGGTAGGTCAGAGGAGTACTTTGGCAGGGGAAAAACATACATACATATTGATGTGCAACCAATAGAGTTGTTCCGTGGGAAGGACTTTTTCCATAAAGAGTTCCGCTTCATACGCAATCTCTCTATTAATAAAAAAAAAATTTGAGAACTCACCACGGTTTGCACAACTGGCTTCCTTGCATGCAGGTCATCCACAGACCGAAGGGGAAGGACAGTTCACCGGTCAGGGTATAAGCTAACACTTTTCCTGCTCTAGCTCAGACTTCCTCCGTGCTCCTCGGGATTAATTCTCTTTACACGAAGAGAAGTATGGGAAGATCCATGAACAAGTGGAAGACAGCGAGTACCCAAAAACGCTTGAAAACACAATTCTTGAGGACAAGGGGGCTCATGGATGTGCGTGCATGTGGTAGAGGGAGGATTGGAAATCTTAAAACCCCCTGGAAGCCGTGAAGGAAGACAACGCTCTGCCGCTGCTCTGCTCCGTCACAGCTCCCTGACAAGAAGGTGAGGGACCCTCTGGCCAGGTACATGCTGCCAGCAGCTGGTTCGAGCACGGGGTAACGTACCACAACCTCAGAGGCTACTTCGTTACCTCAGAGAGACTCTTAAAAATACAACCTCAATATCCTAAAATCCACTTATCGCTAAGCGCACAGTTTCTGCCTCGCTTGCATGGTACCGTCTTTAATTACACCATCTCCAGATATTTTAAACTCCCATTTGTATTTAAGATCTGAGAAAACTCCATATACAAGATGGTATTGAAAAAACAGCCATATGATCATACAATTAAAGACTTTTGTGCACTCGTCTGGAGTTAAGAAGCCAAAAAACAGTGCTGGTGGTGTGCACCCAGAACTGTCTTTCAGCTACCCAGATTTTTGCTTGCTGAAACTATATAACTCATACATATATATACACACACACTTTTTTTTTTTTTTTTTTTTGCATTTAATTAACACTTAACTTTGAGCCAGACACCGGGCTGTTCAAAGGAAACCATTTCTCAGGTAGAGGAGATTACAGCCGCAGTGCTCAGCAGGAAAGATACTCAGTAAACGCAATTATCTAGCCCACTAAAAAGATCACATTGAGAAATGAAAGCAGGAGAGGAAACAAGCAGCAGAGAGATTAATTAAAGGAACAGACAGGAGGAAAACAAAGGGTCTGTGCCTTGAAAATATTGCTGTTCGTAGGTAGGTTTTTGGCTCGAGGTTGCGGCATGCTGCCCCAGCATCCCCACGCCACGACGGTGGAGCAGCAGCCCAGGGCCGGCCCCACACGGCCCTTGCAGCGTCTTGAAGGAGCTGGAAGTTCAGCATTTCCAATCGCTCGCCACATCTAAAGACTGCAAACTTCTTTTTAAAAAAAAATTGCGTGAGCCTGCCCTGAAGAAAACACTCTGTGCTGCTCAGAAACTGCCAAAGCAAAGCTTGAAGAAGTGGCTTCGCGGCCACAGACCTCTTTGCTGTGGAAGGGAGAGGTGAGAGAGAAGAGGGTCGGCAGGGGAGCAAACCTGCAAATATAACATAAAGCGCAACACAAGAAGGGATAAAACTTCTCCTGTGATCCAACTAGGTGGCAAACACCTGGCAAGTTCGTAGGCAGTGGTGGTAAGACCTCCTCAGCCACGGAGGAGAGGCGGGTGCCGTCCTCTCGCCTCCCCACGCTGCATCCCGGAAACTATCTTGATACCAACCCCAAAGTCGTCACCTCGGCCAATCTAGACAGCACGCGGCGGCCGGGTCGCAAAGGCTACTTCAACTCCATTTTACTGCTCCTTTTTTAAATTCTCCCTTAGAAAGGAAAAAAACCCCACCAAGCACTAAATATTTAATTCTTTTCAGGTTTCTCAACATCATTAACAAAACTCCCAGTCTCTGCTGACTCTCCCCCAGCCGGCATCCGTCTACATACTCCATTGCAAAACATTTATCATTTTAGCACAGAACCTGTCAGGGACTATTCAGATTTCAGGGAAAATAAAAAACCCAAAACCCAACGCTAATTGACCATTACTGTGAGCATCCCTCGTACAAGGATGGAGGTCCTGCTCCTTACAGCTCCGCTAACGTATTGACCACCAAAAACCTTTCCTGAACTGAGCTGCCCCAAGGATTCCCTGGAAATAATAATAACAATAGTCATTACCACTCCACGCCCCCCAAAACGACACATTTCCTGTTATTGCAAATACACGATGAGGCGTCTTCAGTTTCCTTGTCAATAAAAAAGCCAATTCCTCTTTACTTAACACGAAATGCCATTCTCAATCAGTCAACTATTAAACGAGACTGCTGCCCCGCTACATGTGACTTGAAATGGATTTTCACATCCTTTCTGGCTTTCTTCTATTAATATTAGTCTATCAAATTTTCACTGCTCAAGTACCTCAAAGAATATTTGGACATCAACAGCTATTTAATTTTTATTAATTGAATTATGAAGGGGACAGAATCCAGGACCAGTAACGTACTGGAGATTCATGATGAGCACAAATGTCTCCTCGTTGCTAGTATTTCTATAAACCGAGAGGGGAAGGAGGACTAATGAAAACATGATTTATAGAATACAGCACACATTTCCAGACGCAAAAGATACAAAAGTTAATTATATTACTTTACTTACAGGCCATCTGAAGAGCTACAAAAGGAACCTATCGGTAAGATTAATATTTTACCCTGGTTACAATGTTCAGAGTTAATTTGTTATCTCTGAAAGATGCCTACTTCCCTGAGCAGCATCCATGTTGCAAAAGCTTTATCTAAAGCCCCGAAAGCAAACACCTACCACCCACGCGGCGCCGACGGAGGCGTATCGTTCAAGCAATCGCCGGTAATGATGGGAACACCCTAAGAAATTCCCGGAACCGGAGCGACAGTGGGCAGTGCGGGACTGCCTGGCTCACAGCCCTGTCCAGTCACAGGAGCCGTCGGCTTTGACATCTCCATCTCACCGTATACTCCAAGCCACAAATTAACTCCCAATTCTCTGCAGCGTGTCGTCGGTGCTCTTCCGCGTCGTCTCGTACCATTAACAATCTCCTCCCTTGTCCCTACTGTCATCACGAACATAACCTGTTTATGAGACTGGACGTACCCGTCCCCGTTCGCTGCCTGCTGTCTTGCAAGCACATCGAAGCCGCTCCGTGCAAATAACACGTGAACATGCAAGTTTAGGATATGCTGGAAGCGCAAAGATGAATGGATAGAAGAGAAAAGAAAAAGAAATAAATAAATAAATAAAAAAGCTAGCGATTTTCCATGCCGCCTCCTCTTCCCTCTGGGCAACACTTTTTAACAGAAAGCAAAGTATCAAAGTGTGAGAAAAAGGCAGGTTTTAAATAGCTAAAAAAAATTTAAAAAAATTAAAATAAGAAATGTGTGCTTAGAGCGCTTATATTAGATGAGCGGTTTCAGCCTAAAAAGATCTCAAGACGCACCCAGTTCCTACAGCTAGAAATGAGACATATACTTGACAACCAAATACGGGGGGATAAAATGTACGTAATTCTAATAAATACAACTATTAATTCCACTTAGGAGACTTCCATGAAGAAAAACCCACCACCCTACGTTCCCCTTTTTCCCTTTGAATAGGCCAAGATCATTCCTGAAACCATAAATCC
Organism: Balearica regulorum gibbericeps; assembly: GCF_011004875.1. NCBI lineage: Eukaryota > Metazoa > Chordata > Aves > Gruiformes > Gruidae > Balearica > Balearica regulorum. The sequence continues at coordinate 32,514,793 of NC_046191.1, read as the reverse complement.
CGAAACAAAGGCGGCTTCGTGCTATTTCCCAGTACCGCAGAACACGAAGTGCTCCGCGCCTCCCGCCTGAACAGCCCCTCGCAGCGCTCCCGTTACAAAAGCAGAAAGGAAATATATAATTTAAGAGCACCCTAAACCTGATCCTTTTTGCCGGAGCCTCCCCCAACACAGATAAGAAGAAAAGACGCGTGGCAGGGCACGATTACACCCAGAGCCAGGCTTTGTTTTTTATAAGCCCACGAGGCAGCAATCTTAACATTTGCAATTTTTTCCCAATTTTTTTTTTGATGCAAGCTCAAGACAGAGCATCGTCAGTCTTAGGCCTCGGACCAGGACAAAAAACAACCGCTGGGTTTTAGGATTTATTTGAAACACCCACGACAGTGCGGTGTTTTGGAGAAGCACCTAATGGAAAAACGCCTTCCATGTTAAGGAACAGATGTTTCGCTGTAGTCCGAGGACAGCGAAGCGTTTCGGCAGCTTTTTAGAAATCCAAGTTTCATAGCAATGAACCTGTGAAGGCATCTTCGGCTGCGTATGCGAGGGTACACAAACACTGACGGGTCAGGTATCCTGTCCTTGTATTTAATAGGTATTTCTATTAGTAGATATTCCTATTATAATATCAGGGCCTTGTGTTGCCGAAATGAATACGCACCCAAGCAGCTTCACGAGGCCTGAGGCTTACCTGGGTTATCGGAAAATTATCGCCCAGACTGAGGTTTTCCTGGCCAAATTTCAGCTTTTGGATGGTTCCCCCCCCCCGTCCCCACTTTGTGACCAAGTAATACAACACTTGGAAAACAGCAAAAAGAACACCGCAGCAACTGAAAGTACAGTGACATTTTTACCATGATTTTTGCCTTGTTTGCACGTACAGGTAGGCAACGAACACCAAAGGCTGTGTCTTTAAAAGATTAAGTAAAAACTAAAGTTTGTACCATAAAATAAACGGATTTCCTTCAGCGCCAAGGCTGCCAGAAAATACATCCTGGCTTCTTTCTAGCAAATACCAAAGGCGGATGTACACCCTATTTATAGCACACTAATGCAATTGTGAAATGCATACTCCACGCACTTTATTTGTATTCAACTTTGACTCCACTCTTCATCAAGCTAAACAGCTTGTGGGAAGGGTCATTCCCAAGAATAAAACCAAGTTAACTCTGTCCACGTATCAACCGCTTGCAGAGACTCAGGGCTGCTCGCAGAGCTTCCCCATCCGCTGCTGTCTCCTCCGGGTGCTGCGACAGACTGCGAAAGGTGAAAGCTCAGATTAAATTAAGGAGCGGGGAAGTTACGACCTGCCCGTGATTAATTTCTCCCCCTAACGGGGATAACAACTGTTTCTCCACCTTGGTTCGCCTCTCTTTCTACTAGAAATCCCCTCTAAATGCGCTGACTCTGATCACGTGCGGATCGTGCCAAAGCCAGCAGACATCGGGCTGGACACCCAAGCATCGCCGCAGAGCGGATAAACTGTGGCTGTACCAGAGGAGGTCTGTATAAACACACTGCATCTACACTACGGAGAATGACGCTGCAGAATAATTCCCTCATCTAATACCACGACAAGGGGTTGTAAACATTGCAAGATGATTAACAGCCGGAAGAAGATAACTACAGAGTCTGAAGGCTATCGAGTTCATTTAGTGACACCTGCTCCAAGTCCAGCTCTTTTTAAGGTGTCAAGGAATTGCAAATTCATTCCTCCACAAGAGAAAAATTTACAAAATCATGGTTCCAGAAAAAATAATGCAGGAGTCACACCCTCTTTCTTCAGTTTTCCTACTGCAAAACTATCCGCACACATTTACAACTATTCCAAAGCTAAGATAAACGTGAGGTTAAATGTTTGATGCCGAACCACATACTGAGGTTAAAGGGCTGCAAAGAAGAAGGGTACTTTGCATCTTCTGGCTCGATAGCAAACGTTGTTTAAGCTGCGGGGCTTATTTTTGGAGCTAAGGGCCACACACTACTATACCAGCTTAGTAATTTGATACAATAATCTCAAACAGCAGCAACAGAAAAGTAAGAATTTGTTTTGTATAATGTAGTCACTTGTTCTCTGCTTACAGGTAGGAAAACTTCAGCAGCATTTACATGGCAAAGACCTGCTATCCATTTGGGAAAGTAATCTCATTCAGGGTCCTTCTGAATTTTTTCAAAGGAAAGAACTGAAATAATAGGAGACAGAACTCCAAATATGCACCATTTTTCTTTATTGCTCATTTTTTGCTTCCTGCCAGGAGAAGTCATGACTAAGAACGGGAAGGCTTTATCTGGTAAACAACCCGCTCGATTGATATAAATGCTGTGCCTCCCCGAAGCACCCTGCGATGTGGCTGAGGGCGCAGCAGTGCAAACCGAGACCGAGAACCCTCCTCCAGCACATAAAGACAAGCGATTTGTTTCCGTGCATCTGCTCGGTCGATCTGCTCCCTAGCACAGGCTTGCTCAGCGGTGGTGGATGCGATCAGCTTCTGAGGTCAGCATTTTCTTCTCCTTTTTTTGTACTATGACTTAAAACGAACAAAAAGCTTCTGTAGCTGCAAGGTCAATGGTATGAAAGAAGTGGCAACTGCTGCGTGAGATACGAAGATAGCGACAGGGAAGTACGACACATCTTTATCCGCATTCAGACAATTGCTGGCTTGGTCATGCCCAGTCCTGATGGACTCCGGAGCGCTATCGAAACAGAAGTTATTCATCATACAGCACTGCAGGGTGGGGACAAGCTCTTTAACTCTCCCTGAATGGGATCCCCGCTGCTATCACCAGCACTGGGTTGCACAGGGACTACTACACCTGGCCAAGGAAGGTCTTCAACCACTGTTGCTCAACTTCACCAAAACAATTTACAACTAAGCAATTTTCCAGCACTCAGGTATTTAAAGAGCTACTCTACCATCCCTTCTGAACTAGTTTTCTTCACTGCTGGGTCAGTGAAACTAGATGCTGAAAACCAATCTTGTGGCAAGGTATCTTCTTGGAGCCTACAGACACCTTTCCATTGACTTGGATCTCATCTCCAAGGACCGCTAGACCAGAATTGCTCCACTTGCAAGTAAATCTCCAAGGACTGCTAGACCAGAATTGCTCCACTTGCTAGTAAAAACAAAAGGGGGAGGAGTAGGGAAAGGGAGAGCTAGTTCAATCACAATCGTTACATAAAGCTCATGATTAATGACTAGATGCTGCCAGGGCCCTGAGTGCACCAAGAGGCCATGACCTGCCTCCCGAAACCCTCACTTGCACGTTCTGCCCACAGATCCAGGAGTTCCTTGCCAGAGCAGGTCTGCTTGTCTCTGGTCCCATCTCCTGGAGGGACCTCAACCCCATGTTGTAGGTACGTCGTCTCCAGGATGGACCTCTCCAGCAAGCTCTAGCTTGTCCCCAGCCCTGTCTCCAGCCTCATCTCTTGCTGCTCCTCACTGCAGTCCCTGGATGGACCCTGGACCGGGTTCACTGCTGTGCCTGGGGCCGCCAAAAGGCCCTGTCACCCAACTCTGGCCCATGTTCAGTCCCCATGGGACTGCATCCCACCAGTGAGGGCACTGCGGGCAACGAGGTCACCCTCAGCCCCCAGCTCATCCCACCTCATGGGGCAACCCTGCTCCAGGAGAGATGCTGGCCCTTTACACCTTCTACAAAAGGCTCTTTTTAGAGTCTTTATGTATTTCTATATTTACTTGCTGGAGTAGAGTGAAGAGCTTGTTCTCCTACTACTCTTTCAGGAAACCCATAGCCCAGATCAGCTTCTTCTTTATTTTGCAAAACCAGTACCTTTTCCAAGAGAGTTATAAAGATGAGCCACTTCTACTCACAAAAGGTGAAAATAGTGAGTTTGAATTCATGTGGAAAACACTTTCTTTGCACACATTCATCACTAATACGTCTCCAGACACAACCTGAAGGCGAGATTTAGGTTTGATTTTTTTTTTTTTTTGCAACCCCGTTGCATCCTTAATGAGAATAAAATAGTAAATTATTGACTTACCAAGGGTGTTCTCAGAGCTACACAAATACACCATAAACCTAGATAACAAACGCAATTTTATTACATTTCCCACATGAACATAACACCGAAGGTTTTTTTGGTTCTATTCTTCTCTCTCACTTCCTGAAACACATGTTTAGTACTGACCCACATTTACTTAGATAAGAAAGCAGGCTATCAGCAAATTGGGTTGGAACAGGGTGGATAAAAACAAAGATGTTGTTAAACTAAAAAAATAAAATAATTTCAACTGAATTAAAAAAGTGAGGAAAAAAAGAGTCCAATATAATTCTGGAAGATGCTCATGCCCTTCAGCCCTACGCTGCAACACACTCATCTGCTTTTCTTAAGCTTTCAAGCATTGAAGCAAGATCTACTTTATACCACAAGCTGCTGAAATCACGAACACCATGAACATCGCGAGCACCTCCCAGGAGCTCAGCTGGAATTTGAATTTAAGCAATGAAAATCTCCTCCTTTAAAACTCCCAGTGATATTTAAAGTTCTGCCCCCCCCACCCCTGAGACCAGATTTTCAGAGAGCGGGTGGCCAGGTGCCACTCACCTCCATGGAGCTCAGATTAATCACCGCGTGGAATGAGTGCCTGTGGTGGTACCAGAGATATTTCCTGGCGATTGTCTCAAAATATCCAGTATGGTATTAGGACGCTGCATGGTGCTGGTCCCCTTCTGCATAATCACTACTGTCCCTAAAACGAGTAAGATCTGACGTTGCAGAAGCACGTCAGGCCTGGCACATGAGCTGGAGCAATCGCTGCTGGAGTGCTAACCAGCTGATCAGAGTCAATAAAATAAACGCTGCCAGGCCAAGCGAGCTGTGGGTTCGTGTGAAGCCTAGCGCAGCAAGACCTCCCGATCATGGCATGTGTTCACGGCCAACACGACAAGTTGAATTCCTTAAAATGCGGCTTTCCAGATAGTTTCAGTTCAGTGAGGATGGCCACACTGTCTTTCAGAAGAAAGAATTTCTTGTTCTCAATTCTAGCATTTTTTTTCTGACAGTTGAGGGAAAGCAAGAGATAACAGGAAGGTGTTATTCACTGAAAACACTTCTAATATATTTTACCCACTTCAAATTTTATCTGAAAACTGCTCAACTTCAGAACTCCAAATGGCCAGAAGATGACCTGCAAAATTTTGTGCACAGGAAGGCAGCAGTTTTAGGAAGCTGATTTCCTATTAATTAAGGACATCTGAACAGTCTGCCAGGCTCACAGATATTTTAAAGTGTCCTGAGCAACAATCCGAGCCTGGTTTTAAGTAAGATGTACTTCTAGGCCTGTCAATCAAGGAAAGAGCCTTCAAAGCAAAGCGTGACATTTGCGAACAAGAAGCCAAGTAAAGCTATCTCCTTCCAGTTCAGGTATGGCAGCTACAGAGCAGCGTATTTGTTTTGAGTGGCTGAACTCTTCGATTTGGTGGGAGAAGAGTCCTCCCTGCAAGGAGGACTTTCCCGACACTGCAGACCGACTGCCACCACGCAGGACAGGGCAATACTTGCCGTAGTTAAGTACTCCAACTTTCCTGCTTGGCTTTTGAACTACAGCATTTTCCAAAGATTTGGGGAGAAGTATCAACACGGAAGAAAAGTGTTGAAAAAAACAAGTGAGGAAGAGGAGAGCAGAGATAAGGGCATGCACATCTGCAAGTGATCTGAGATCAGGTCCCTCACACATCTCCTCCATGCTGTCCATCTCTAAAACAAGGTGGGTCTTGTGAGGGCTGTGAAGGTGACTGCAGCAGAACCAGGAAAGCTGTGAAGATGACTGCAGAGCTTGTGAAGCAATCAGATACTACGTGCACCGATCAGGTCTTCAATCTCATCACGACACCTCAATGCCAAAGATCTCCTTTTCTTGCATTCTCCCAGTTGTCCTGAGATAAACTGGTTTATAACCTAATGTGCTTTGCGTTCAGCTTTGTTTAGACTGGTTTAGCAATTGGAGCTGCTGTTAATAACAGAAATCCTCTCTGGCAATTGCAGCATGGATATTCCCATTTTTCTGGAAGATTCTTACCTGCCATGTTTACTCTCACTTTCCGAAAGCATCTAAGAGCTCCATATAAATATCTGGCCTCTCAGATTAATCAACAGATTCTAAAAGCAGGTTTTTCCACAAGAAATCACATTACCAGTCATTTTCTTACACAAAAAATTACATCAGTAACCTCCTCCCCAAATGAGCACCCCATGATTTTTTTAAAAAGGCACAAATAAAATTAATCTACAAGAGACATTATACTATTAAAACATATGCTGAAATCAACAATGCTCAAGGCTCTATCATGGCATTTTGTTCTTCATTGGTATTTACATTATTATAGTTCTTATATATTGCCCTGGAAATCTGCTTTGAAGTGGAATGATGAATAAATGAAGATTTATTATTACTATCCTTATTACAGGGATTTTAAAGTCATTAGAGACCAACAAGACATAATAATCATATTATATTCAATCTTCTCTAGAACATCTCCTTTGATAGGCCTGCTAACTCGATTATTTAAATACATATTACAGCAAAATGCAGTGTGCCTTCTACAGTTTGGGCTAAGATGGAAATTTTTATGGTTTGTTTTCAGTTAATCAGAATTTGTTCTTACAGAATTCATGGGTTTCATGGTGGGCTTCTCGGTTTTAAACGCTACAGTTTCAAATTCACAGTGAACACCTGGCTTAGTGTGTCTGCTCAATTGAAAAGAAGGTTAAAAGCTGGGGAGGAAATAAGGCACTGGAGCACAATCTTAACCTGCAGTGACTTTTAAAAGTCAAAAAAAACCCCAGCCCACCCTCACAGAAGCGATGTTCTCTCAAATAGTCAATAGACTTGGCTTCAACCAAGCCCACCGGGGAAAGGAGAAAAAAGCATCTAGAGGCTCCGAGGAAGAACAAAAGCAGAACTGCACCACTCCGAGCAGTTCAGAAAACGGTCTCTGGATTCAAAGTGACATCTATAGTCAAGCAAAAACTCCTGATTAGAAATAAATTATCCAAACATTGTATACCTGGCAATTATCTCCTTTTCTTCTGAAGCAAGGTGGATAAACCCTAAGACAAACACCACAACCCCTGAAGAAAGCTTTGGAAATATTAAGTGGTCTTCTAGACAGGCCACCTCCAGAGGGCTTGGATGGAGGACTGCAAAGCAAGTACAAGGCTTGTGGCATGCAAGCTGAGTGACAACAAAAAGGCAGAGGGCAAAGCCCTGCCATGCTGGCGCTCGTAACTCCTGCGTGGATTCCTCGCCTGCTCCTCCTCTGAAGAGGGAAAAGCGCCGAAGGACTAGAAGCGTGTTCACAGCAAAGGAAGTCAAAGCTGGCAATGCCAGAACGATGCTCTTCTGCCAACTTCGGCAATGTGAACAGAGAATTGTTACCCAAGGCACAGAGAGCACGGAGCTGCACAGGAATTCCTTAGGTCCTTTCCACCGTTCCTTTACCCATCAAGTCCTGTGCTGTGACCTTACCCCACATGAGAACCTTGGAGACACGACCGTTTATACACCTCTGAGACCACCTGGATGCCTTCTTCAGTTAACACAGCTAAGGATGTTTCCCTGCCTCCACTACCTGTACAGCAGACCTCTTTCACAGCAAGAATCCATGTTTAACAACCAGACAGGTCTTCTCTCCTCCCCACAGCAAACACCCTCAGTCCAGTTACAACTTTTTTCTATCATTTACAAGTGGGAACCTTATACCCCAGGCTATGACTCACCCCCTTCTTCTCTGCCCTCTGAAACTTCCATCGTTACTCAACCATGACGACAGAGATGGTATAGAGTAGCCACGGTGTCTGTAGACTGGCACTGGCAGTTCTTATCGCCCAGCTGAAAACCAAGCGCAATGGTAACGATGACCACCTAGTTCATTCCTTAGTAGCTCCACTTGCTACTCGTGGAGCTGCACTTATAGCACTGGAGCAAAACAGGGAAGCTCTAAAGCACCAGAGATGGAGCTCACGGAAAATCACATGAACAACTGCACTTATCTGTGCAAAAAAAGGTGGTAGGTGGGAAAGTGAAAAGCTTTTCACCTATGTGGCTAATGCTTTCAACCACACAAAAAAATCCCTAAATGGCAAAAAACCCAGCAGCCTAAGGCAAAGGTAAGAGCAAAACTGGCTAGGACCAAATAAAGTATTTTCATACCTCGCCTCACTCAAAATGACCTATTAAATGCAAATGCAAGGCGGAAGTACAATCCTTACTGTTGACTTCTCCTGCTTGCAACTTGTCTGGGGATGATGTTCAAGGAAGAAGAGTACCGCTTTCATCACAGGTGTTAGGCACTGTGAGCCATGTCTTTCAGATCACACCAGTTGCCCGGGGAAGGTACACCAGCACCGAGGTATTTTCCCTTAATTCTGTCACTGCTGTTCCAAATCCTTCAGGATTTCTTCCGCTTGTGAAACATCTGAGGCAATCTGGGCTACTAAAACTATGAATCTCGTACCTGTTACACCTGCATAGGCACTTTATGTCAGACCGGTCCCCAGGTATGAACACTGCAAGCATTCATCATTTATTATCATCAGCATCTATGCATACTAATTTTCTCAGGATGTTAGCGATGCTATCACTACATCAGCCACCTTCCAACCCCACCTGTCATCTCTGTTTCTTTTACTTTGCTCCCTCCTTCTCCAAAACTACTTCTCTTACCGATCACCTCTCCCTTTCCATTACCTTCTTGCTCCTCGTGAACCATCTGATCTCCCTGCTGCTCACCTTGGTCTTGCTCTGCCTACTCATTCTGCAGTTAATTTTCAATCAAAACAGGCTGCAGAGATACTCTGCTCTTGGCCGCTGGCTGGGCAAGGCACTGCTGTCCCTTCCCAGCAATAAGCAAGGAAACATTCGGCAGCTCTTGGCACCTGGAGCTGGATGGGGGAAACGCATGCTGGAAGTGCTGCAGTGTTTTTACCCTTTGTCGACTCTGTGGATCCTCCTGTACCTCTGGGAATTTATTCTGCTAAGATTTGTCATCGTGGCTGAGATCGTCTGCTCAAAGCTAGCACGACTATGCTCTCTCCTTGCAGGGAGTTGACAATGACAGCCCTCTGATACGGCACTGACTGACTTCCTCCTTGATGACTTAAGGAATTACTCTGCAGAATATGTTACATGGAATTAATTTGGGACTAACAATGTGAAAGTTTAATTGAAAATGAAGCGGGCAGAAAGAATACTCTGAGCTTTCAGATCGAACTCATAACAGAACAATGCATCGCCACTATGATTTCCAATGTGGAAGAAGGGTTCAGTCTCCTATGAAAGAACTCTAGGCATCTGGCAAGTCCAAAAGATTGTTAAGAAGGACAATAAATATGATATTAAGGTGTATTTTGCTTGCTTCTCTTTTTTATATTGAAAAATTGTGTTCAGGAACTACACAAGGCACTGGACATGTGAAGCAAGCGGCTTCCTGCTTCTGGGCATCTAAGCATCCTGTTGTTCACCTGTAAGTCCCAAAAGGAGAGCAGTAAAGCCAGGTAGACTGCAGCTCACCTTTCTCCTACACCCAATTCCTGATCTGGAGGCTGTCCCTCAGCAGCAAGGGAAAAACATGGCTTTTGTGCTCAGTCTGGTTACCATTCAACAAGTCGCTAAGTCACAACTCTTTGCTAAAAGAGGCTCAGTCACAGAACGGGACCTTTAGCAATGACAAACTGTGTACCTAAACTAAAGCACGTGCCAGAAAATGGTTAACAGCAGGTAGTGTTTCTGCTATTGATAGGTTTCTGTAAAATAGGGAACGTTTAACAGACCTCAAATGGGTCCCAGAATAGCTAAATGGTACCACTGACACCAGTCCAGCTCTACGAAGTGACAGCCCTTTAAAATCCCTTCAGACTTCCTGATCCTCTGCCTCCACAAGTTACTCTGGGTTTCTTGTCATTAAAATTATGATCTTTTGCCCGCAGCATGCAGTTTAAACAAACAAACAACAAAACAAAAAAGGCGAAGAGACATATATTGCCAAAATTGCTCCCTCCCTAAACATCAGCTAAAATACAAACTCAAATTCCTTTGAGGAACTAATAGAGCTTTTTGTTCGTGACAGCACTTAAAGCCTGTTTTAAATAAAAGCAACATACTGAACTCACAATTCCAAAACCAGCATCTCTCGGGTTAGTGACAGGCACGCACGGGAAAATAACCCATCATTTAGGCTTGAAGTTTGCTGAGCAGCTACCTTCTCTTCAGGTTACACCTCTAGGTATTCTTACTTTGGGATCCACTGTCGGGGGCAAGCTAGTCCCCAGAAAGGATGAAAAAGTAAAATATCATTGCTTTTGAAATTAAGGGGAGATATTTTTTGCTGCTAGATGTGTCATTCCCACTTCTAACACAAACAACTGCTATAAAAACTACCAGAGAAGTCTGGAGTATGCAGCAGCAATGCACCCAATTTAAGAATAACAGAACCAAGTTAGCTTATTTACAGCTGGTTTAACTTTCAGATAGGTATCTGGGCAGATCTAGAAATCTCATTTCTGAACAGCCTTGCAAATAATCCCTAACATTTAAAAAAAAAAAAAAAAAAAAGAATTTTTATTTAGACCATTATCTAAAAAACACTTAGCATATACTAACAGAATCCGGGGCGGGGGGGGCGGAAATCATGAAGCTGACTATACGTTTTATCTCATACCACTTTATCTTTCCTGATGCACAAGTGTCTGTTGATAAGACCTGGATCATAGATCAGTCTTCCCATACAGCATAAAAGCTGTTTTCATTCCACATTCAGAGCTTCCCAGTACCGCTGAATCCCTCCCAGAAGGTTATTTCTCGTCTCAATATGCCTTCAACCCTGCTTGCTGTGGATTTCAGAACTAACATTTTATTGCTTTAGAGGATAATAATATTAAGGAATTACTTTTCTTACTGAAGAGATTTTTATTTTTAGGAAATGAGTCAACTATATTGGTGCCTAATGACAAATACATAACAGAGATAAATATATAAATATGAAGGGGTTGTGCAACTCATTGTCTTTGAACTACTCCAGGATGCGCAGAGTTAAACACAGTGCAGTACTGTACATCACTTAGAATGTTAATTTTCCACTAAGGATTTCACCCCAACCTCTGTTTCAGCTGTCATGGTACTGTCCCTTGGAGGGGCCAACTGCACTATCATTGTGATTTATTGTAACATGCATTTCCCTTTATATTTTGTGAAAGGTTAAGGCTCCCAAATATACCTTCCTGAACATTTCTGATGTTGGAGAAAGATGAAATCCTGCAACACTTACCACCAAACACATCTCCGTTCTGATAGTTTTTCCCCTTCTGAGTTTCCTCTTCGTTTTGAACAGTAGAAACATGCTTGGCGGAGGCACAGCCCATAGCTTCATTCAGACAGCTCCAGCTGGACCGAACCACAAATCATGTCTAGAGACGCACGCTCATTGTTTGAAAAATAATCCACCTTCCCGTGTGGTCGTCAAGACACTCCTACCTAAAGATGGCAAAAGAGAGAGAAAAATATTGAGAAAAGGTAACTTCTAAATGCTGAGCCTCAAGATGACAAATGATGGCGTTTGTGAAGGGAAGTACAAGGGCACAGGCTGTCTCCATTGTCTTGGACTGTTAAAACCATATTCAATAAACATCTGATACAGGCAGATCATCATAAAGGTAGAGCAATCTTCCCTTGGGACAGGAACCCAAAGTCTCCTCCAGCCCTATTCTTTAATCCGCGGCTTGCAGAAAGCAACACAGACAGAGCTACGTTTCACCCACCCAGCTTTTTTTGGAAAGAAGATAAGAAACCATCAATATCTGCTCCTCCTGCTCCTTTTACAGATCTACCCATCAAGCCAGATTTCTTACAAAGTGTTTTAGTGATTAAGAGCTGCTAATTGCAAGTGTTCAGACAAAATAACCCCCCTACATCAATTCAAGATCTTATGTTAATAGATGTGAAAGGCGATAGCCAGCTGTATTATCTTTTCTTCTGCGTGTTCATTACTCTACCAGATCCATAAAACCTCCACTGCTCAAAAAGGCAACCATCCTCATTTTAAGATGGAATAACACACCCTGAACAATCCAGATGTCACATAAAAGGGAGAAGGAAAAACTAATTTGTAGCTGCAATGTTTTATATAACAAAAATAATTAAAATTTTAAAATATTAACTGTTTAAGGACTAAATGGTTCTACACTTGAACAAAAACAACTTCAAAGTTTGGTGAGACGACTTGGCTTGCCTTTCCACCAGCCAAATCTTTTGGAAGAGGACAAGAGCTAGAGAAAACTGAGAACCACCCCGGCTGGCTGAGTTGTTTAGTTCAGCTGTAGCATAAGATCATAGACACCGTTTCTCAACTCGTTAGTTCTCAGCATTTATTTTAAAAGGATGTGGCTGATTTTATTCCATGCCGACCACAAGAATTTTGTCCATAACAGCAAATGGGTGCTCTTACCTAGGATACAGCGATATCCATCCCACCAGCAACGTATAACCCCAAAGAAAAGCTTTGGGGTTCAATCTCCCTGTGCCAAGGCAGCACCGTGACACATGGGGACGTGGTCCCCGGGAGCTCCGCGGCTGCCCTCAGAGGGATTTCCCTGCCCATTCCCAAAGTCACAGAAAGGAGGATGTGGCCAGCCGGGCTGATTCCGCTTCTGCCACTGCAGCCGCAGGTTCCCCGACGGGCAGCTTTTACCACGCAGGGGGAAGGGCCGGGGATGTAGAACCACCTCTCGCATCTACTCACAGACCACCTTCCACCGGCCATCCTGCTCTGCACAGAGAAGTGCTCTTCTCCACTAAACGCGGGCGTTTCACTCAAAGCGGACAACGTGTATATGCTCCATCCCCATTCTAAACAGCTAAACCTTCCAACCATACCTCTCCATGCATTTTTCTTTATGTTCAGTATAGTCCCAACATGCCTTCTCCTTTTTTCCTTCCTCCTATACCTACACGCTTGAGCATAAATTTCTAATTACCCCATCCCTCTTCTCCCTTAGCCGCAGCTAGCTACTCACCCAAAACCGTAGGATTTTAAACCAGGCATTCATGCTGGTAGCGGAAGGGAACAAGCAGACCCCCTAGAGCTATTTCTTAACCCTGTATCATTACATAATTTATTTTTTTTTTAAAGAAAACCTAGGTTTTGCAGCAAAAGACAGTATTAAAGCTAGGGTAGCTTTCTGCTTCCTCAAGCAATCACCAAGGCTATTCTTCAAACCGTTTTAATCTATCTGCTTGTCAGATGTATAGACAAAGCTATAGCCCTGCTAAGAAACAAAATCCAGATCCCTCTGTGCACATCCAAGCAGTCACCATCCAGAGCAGGCCATCCTAATTACACCGCCACGCGTCGTAAATACCAAAATACTCATTTTATGAAAACTATATTAGTTTTTCTTAAGTTTTTGCAGCACAGCGAGGGTCGCAGCTGACAATTCACCTTCACGTGTGTCCAAAGAGCAGGACAGCCTGCGTTAAGGTAACAGGTCTTCGTCTCGCTGTTGGGGTGGGAAACAAGGATCCGTAAGGATTTCAAGCATCGGCCACGCTGCGCTCGCTCGGGAGGCAGGTCAAGACACACAGGGGTGAGAGAGATGGAGGAGAAATAGCAGATTGGGAAGGGGAAGTGCTAACTGGACTGGAAATTAGATGTGGACTAATTTTTGTAGAGGATGCAAATTTGCTTAAAGACAATAGCTTTTAATAGATCCACTGAAAGAAATGAGGGGGTAAAAAATGCTCAAGGTTTTCCTCACAGTGATCCCGTTTCAGATTTCAGACAAAAGCAGGAGCCTCAAGGTAAGCGGAGCCTGAAAACAGTAACTTTGATTTCCGATTTAAAACATAGCCAGTTACATTATCCCAGGGAAAAGGATGTGGCCAGCTACGGGGCAAAGCACAAGGGGAGACCCGACGTAACCCCGAAAAGCCAAGGAGGAGCGTAGGTGGGACCACTAACAGGCTGTACGTGGCGGGTATCACTGCACACCACAAACCCAGCACCTGCCACAGAACAGCCGGACTGCGCTCACACCAGTACCTGTCGAATGAATTGTGCTGTTGCCATATTCAACTATTTTTCCTCCTTCTTTTTCTGTCTCTCGAGCAGGGACCATTTACAAACGGGAAACTGCTGCTTAGTAATAAAGACCCAAATGCATTTCATAACATAGCAGTGGGTTGGGTTTTGGGAGGGGATTTTTTGTGAAGCCTTATATGCAGCCAACACGCAGCAAAACAAATTGCAAAATACTTAATTGTTGATTAGTATTGTTGATTAGTTCCGCCACCCAGGACCGGCGAGCTGTCGAAGCAAATTGGGAGCAAATTGATGCAGAAGGTGAATGCAGAAGGATAAAGCTTTGGGGGAGGGAAGGAAAAAATATCCACAGTCAAATCTCTCCTGCAGTATCTTGGGAGCACACACCAACCTCGCTAAAAATACGGTCACGTTCGAAGGCACGCTGTGATTAAAGGAAACAAACAGGAATACAAGAACTGGGAGTTTTACCGTTTACATTAAAGAACAGTAATCACAGCAGTACCTGAAAAAAATCTACACGACTAATACTTGGATTACGGAGGCAATTTCTCCTGGTGCCAATAAATTGGGCTGAGAAAGCTACTCCAAGGAGACCTCCGAGGTTAAGTCCAACACACATTTCCAGGCACACTTTTTGGACTACTGTAAACAGCGAGAGTGCGACACGGATAACTAACACAACCCAGAATTAGCAGAGGATTTAAAACAAAACAAAATTTAAAAAAAAAAAAAAAAAAAGAGAGAGAGAGAGAGAGAAAAGCAGCATTAATTTTCCAAGAGATGAAATCCGAGATACACAACACCGTGATGCTCTCCAGTTGCCCCTCGCCTCAGGGAAACCTCTCTCGCCCGAGTACCGAAGCCCACAGCGACGAGGTTTGGGTATCGCTCAGAAACGAGGTGCTGGTCCTCGCTCGGTGGGATGCTGCAGAGGGTTCTGAGGATGCGAAACACAGTACTTTGAATGGCAGCAGAATAACGCATCCGTTCCGCCTCCTCCCCCACTTTTCCACAAATGTAATTTTCCCTTTTGTCTTCCTGAGCATTTTGGGGGCATACTGATTTTTAGAAGCCAAAAATAAAAGGAAGAAGAAAACCTCAAACCATTTGCAGCTCATGTTCACCACCCACCATCATTAATTATCAAGATTTGAGAGGCAATTTACAAGCTCCAATCTGTAAAACACTAGTGAGAAAAATCTCTCGGGCAGATCAAAAGTGTCTACACCACCCCCAAATTAAATGCGGCAGGTTGAAAATTAACATCTTACGCGCGGGTCGAGAGAAGACTATAGACGCTCTCAGATGCTGTACTTCGCACCCCGAGTTTCTTCTGAGCTAAAAAAAAAGGGGAGCTCAATTCTTAGCATAAAGATTGCTGTTGGAAACCTTCAGCAATTCCTGTTTCATTTTTTTGAGGTGTATCTACGTTGTGCTGCTTCTTTTACCGGCTCTTTCAACACTTCATTAATCCACCCGTCATCCCCTCAGCCCTTCTATCTGACGGTCGCATCCAAGGCTGCATCCTTGACAAAACACATTTTGCTTCCACAGCCAAAACCCAAACACTGAATAGTGAATGGAGGCTCTCCAGTGTTTTACAACAAATGGATGTTATTTCTTTTGTTACCACAGGTGTATTTGTTTTCATCTTTATTACATTGAGATAACCAATCTTTCACCTTCTTCAGGCTGCAGATTCATCTAAAAGTCTCCTTCCGTGTTGACCACACAGGAAATCAGGTTAAAATTTCACAAAGCTCAAGAGATCAAAGCAACGAGCTTCATGGAACCATAAAAAAACCCTAACCTACAAAGAAAAACCACACTGGCTTTTCCTATAATACAACCTAGTCCAGGCAGAACCCAAGGATTTAACTTAACGCCATTAATTACACTTATTTCCTACAAGAAATAGGCCTGTTATATTGAAAATTAACCCACTGACTTGCTAAATGAACAGGGCAAGGTTACAGCAGAACCAGAGCTGCAAACATGCTGGAGAAATACCTTGCAGTGGCAGAAAGTGGGGGGGGGGGGGGGGGGGGGGGGAAGTCGAAGTGAGAGGTGATGCTCTGTTCCTTTGAGCCCACAGGCAGAAGACGCTCCTTTCCGCCTGTTGATACTAACGGCCATTAAATTCAGCATTTTCTCTCCTTCTATCAACCGTTTGCAAAATTTCGGTGTTTATTACGGCATTTCAGCATCCTATTGGAAACACGCCGTTCCGGCCAGCTGGGTGAACGCAGCAGTAATCTTACTGAGAGGGAAAGGAATGAGCGCGGTGTGATAAAATCAATACCGCACAAGGAAACGCAGAGAAAGCACGCCACGGGTTTACAGCATTTTACTCAAGCTGCACTAAAAATACCACTGACATACGAAAGCAGCCCAGTTACCCAGTCGGATGGTGGAACTGCCATTTGCATGTATCCTCTCTCAGGAAGCCGTGCTCGGCAGAAATCATATTTTAAGCCTTCACTTTTCAAAGAGCAAACAAGAATACTGCAATTTGACAGCTAAAAAGACTTGATGGAAAAACCACAGAAGCTCATCTACCTAGTTTTTTCCCCAGCAGGGAGGGCCTGGTTTGAATTAATGTCACTAATTCATATCATCAGGTTATTCATTCTATTACAGGACAGGTTTTGCCCCACTGAGGCTTCTCTTACCTTTTTTTATCAGCAAAATTAGCCTCTTCTTTTCTTTTCTTTGCAATCAGCATTTCTGCTGACCCACTGCATGTTTTTTGATGTATTAAAGCAACGAGTGATTTCCAAATAGAATAGCTCTCAACGGCAACACCATACTTCTAGGGAGCATTTTCTCCTTGCTCAGGAGAAACTGCACCCATGAGTCCTGGGAGATTTGTAAAATACCAGCAAGGAAGAGAAGGGGAATCGCATTGTAATCTTCCTCTTCATTCACCCAGCGTGGAATTAAAGTAACACCAGCGTAAAAAACCCAGCAACTCAGAAGCAAGGTACGTCAGTCACAGGACCTACCAGTTTTGCTGTTTCCAAAGAAAATTAATTAAATTTTATTCTGGTTTGGAGTTTTTTGGTTGGGGGGGGTTTTTTGTTTGTTTTTGGTTTTTTTTAAAACCTCAAATACTTTAGGAGTGGTGATAGGAAGATAACCACCACCATTACAGAATGCAGTTCTAGCATCTTCCCCCCCTCCCCCTCTTTCTAGAAGAACTAATAGACAAAAATATTGAAGACAGACGACACTTTACAAGAGCATGGGTTGGCAATACCGTCGGGTTGCTCTCCTTGCACACAAAGGAAAAAGGCACTAGAGGTGGTATGTTTCTGGTGAAAAAGCAAAATCTTCCGATCACTTATTTCAAAACCAGTAGCAGTGCCACAGCGTCTCTTTACCATAGTAGGTGGTGCTACTCAACCAAAATTTCCAAAGCGTCAGGACATTTATTCTATACTCCTTTTACAGGAAAGCCAAGCACTTTTCATTAAAAACAAGATTACATGACAACAAGCTGAGAACACCTTAAATTTTTCCTGCTTCTATACAAGGGTTCACTGTAGCTGTTACAAGGACATTACAGAATCCCAACAGAGGTTTCCACAACACAAAACCAACGTGCAGATGTGCGTTTGCTATCGAACACGTTTCAGGGCCAGTTTCAGAGCTGGTGGGTCACGACAGCATCTCCGCCCGTTACTCAATACTTCTCTTTTGGGTCAGAGTCAGCGCGAGATGATTGAAAACCCAAGAGAAACCAGCTTGAGGGACCTGATTAAAGGCAACGAGACCCTTTCACTGTCTTTAGGTGGCTTGAGGTCACTTCCTAAAACTCAAATTTCATGGAAGATAGATTGTTTTGTGATTTATTTGCTAGTGCTGGTGATGGCAGCCCAGCCGGGCACGCTGGCGTGATGGGAGGTACCAGACAGGACTACAGAACCCCCAGGTTCAGTTCTCCTTTCCTGTATATCTAAGCATAATCTCCTGCACTTCCCGTAACAGGTAGGGTGCTCAAGCACCTCTAAAGTATAAAGAAAACCAACAATAAGCTCTATTTAATTTTATTTCTGTCTTCACGGTTTAAGAGCAAGATATGGTTTCCTGAGCATGACACAGTAGAAGGCCCTGAGGTACAGGCGCAGTGATTTATACAATGTTTTGTACAGGTCTGAGCATCATCTCCCTTTTGAGAACTCACTCCCCTTGCATCTTTAAATTATTTTTAGTAAAGCAAAGCAACCCACTACACCTCACCAATCAACCCCATCATTTAGAATTAGATTAAAATACAATGATGCAGTAGCTGTAACCACGCCATTTGCTTTGGAGGAAGACCTTGAGATAATTACCACGCTGTGAAAAAGCAGCTTTGCCCTCCTCAACTCGCCCTGCCCTCTTCCCACCAGTGATGGGGGGGTGCCCCTCCAGATGTAAACATTGACTCTGGCCTAGAGCTGAATTCTTTTTAGGACTGCCTCTTTCCCCAAAAAAACAGTGGCTCAACAAGTCTCTCCTAAAAATGCGAAGCACATGCTTCTGTATATCAATAGTAAAAGCATCAAGTATCTAATACCACACATTGGTGGAATGAGACTTGGACTTTTTAGACTTGGAGGTCTAATCTTTATTTTTTGTTCTTCCAGACCTTTATTTCCTTCCCAAACTACTACTTAGTCTCTCTTGTGTGCCACCATGATGGTGGAAATCATCACACAGAGATGGGTCTGCTAGATGTTTCCAGCTGTGCGAGATGCAACCTCTCCAGTCCATGTGGTGATGATGGGCATCTTTCAAAACTCAGTAAAAGCACCTTCTGCATCATCTTATCACAAATCTGGCACAGCAGATCCTTTTCCTCCCCTGTAGACTCCCAGAGAGCTGGGGTGCATGCAGGAGTCTCCATCCTTGCTCTTCAGCCCATCTCACCTCAGTGCCGTGCACCCAAGGTGGTGGTGGTGACAGGACAAAGTGATGGTGAAAAAGCAGAGATGAATTCTTCCTCTCCAACGCCGAGGCGCAGCACCTCCTGTTACAGCAAAACTCCTTTGAGACCTAAGACTGAAAGAGCACTGAAAGCATCGGTGCTGTGCCACCTGGCTCTGCTGGGAAGGAGGGGAAGAGGAGCATGGTTGACCTACCACCCGCAGATGTAATGAGGAGGCACAGAAACCACCCCATCGTGGAGAGGAAGACTGGGGCGGGGTGTATTGCAACAAGACTGGTCTGTAAAAGACGAAGTGCTGGCACTGAGGGGAGGCGGCTGATGATTTAGTCCCCTATGACCCAGCCCACTGAATCCCCACATCTATTTCAACTGTTCACCATACCTACAAATAACCAGTGCGCCGATGGCCGGAACAACCCAAAACTAAATAAAAATTGCCAATCCAACTTGCACAACCCAAAAGCAACCAGTTGGCCTACGAGGTTGATTTTGGAGGTTGTGGAAGATGCAGGGTTTCCTAGACAGAGAGATCTGGACACATCTCAGTGTGTTAACCAGTCAATGAGGGGAGAGTTTTGATGTAAGCACTGAGTATCGAGCACCTGAGGTACACAGCAATGCACAGGTCACGTGAAGTCCTTCCAAACCAGCTGGCAAACATTCATCTGTGCTGAAGCACCTCCTCAAGTCCATCATCAGACAAATCTTTCCACTAATGGGTAACGGCAACTTTGATACTTCTGTGCAGTCTTGTTTCAGACAAAGTGAAAAAAATAGTTCCCGTGGACTTGCGTGCAGGTTTTTTTTTAAGCGCAAGGATTCCTAATGCAGTTATCAGTACATTTTCAGGGTCTCATCCCCCTTTAGACCCACTGATTTATCCTAACAGCTCTACAATAAAAAGCCTCCTATCAGTTGACTGGATGTTCCCTAGAAAACCCTTAAAAATATACACAAACGAAGTGACAGACCCTATCAGCTCCCCCCACCTCCAGCTGCATCAATGAACAACGGCCACAAATACAGCAACAATTCATCTATCCCCCAAAACGATCGCCTCCAAACATGGTGCCCCATAGCAGCATGGGGTTATCTCCCTTCACCTTGGGAAAAGCCTTTTGGTCCTTCTAGCCTGCTCTGTGTATTACCTGCCTTGAACATATGCTCTTCCGTTACACTGAGCGCTTCCAGCATTCACCTGGAGACCTCTCCTTGCTCCCCGGTTAAGTTTGGCAAAGCAGCAAGTTTGGCCAAATTCATCACCGCAGAAGAAGAAGGGATCAGCTGCAAGCCGGAGGGGGGCTGCTGGATGTCTCTGCAGCAATACAGACCCCATGATCTGCCCACCCCGGGTTGCTTCCCAGGCATTTTTCATCCAAAGAGCTGTGGCAGGAGCTACTTTGTGTGCCACTTAGGTTGAAATTAAAACAAAACAAGTCAGCTACGCAGAAGCCAAGGGGGTGAGATGCCGGGGACCTGCTGCTAATGTGTCAGCAAGGAAGCATTTGCCATATGCACCTCTGCTGTTTCTGTGTAATTAAAGCATGAAACAATTTAAAGGGACCTCCTTTTTTTTGGAGATGATGAGCTAGAGAAAGAAGAAATCTTTCTTCACTAACCTGGTAACACTTAAATGACAGAGTTAAGTGCAGAGATGCTGCTCAAAACCACGGGAGGTGGCTCGTCCAGGCCGGCAAGGAGTAATCCCAGCAGGGGCACCCGTTCCCACGCACGGCTGCCTCCTCCACGGCTGAACCCACAGCTACAAGCTAGCTAAAAACCATTCAGTTAAAATTAATGATAAAAGCTAACAAAGTGGTTCATTTCACTCCTGGCTTTTGTGAATAATTGTACAGGGTTCAGTATTTCTACTGTGGATTTTTTCCACACAGTCAGGGCATTTCCCACCATGTCCTATGTAAATGGCACAAGTAGGAGCGAAAGGGATGCACACCGCAACCTGCGTTCCCAAAATTACACTGCCGACTGCTCCCCCCTGCTTAGCAGGGTTACTCCTCAGGATCAAGGAGGAGAAAACAGGATTTTTGGTGCTGAAGGCCACAGTTCCCGAATGTTTGCATTAGCATGGTTTGATCTGAGAGCTCTACGTGATATCCTATCTGATATCGCACCCTATCACCCAGGTTAGCCCCTGGAAACCTGAGCTGGGAGGGCAGCTGAGAAAGCAGGCTGTGCTCAGGAGCAGGAGAGCTTCAGAAACCTCTGGCCAAGAACAGGCAGCTGAAAAAACACAGGTGAGAGCGGAGCTGGGCTATGGGGAGGAAAAGCAATGTGTCACCGCTCCTGTAAAACCTGGTGTGATCCATCCCCTTCTTTGATTACGTCTCCCCATCCAGCACGGGTGCTTCCGGACATCCCATCCCCACTGGAGGCTCAGCGCTTGTAAAAAAACATTTCCTTGCTCCATTCACTCAGCACAGGTTTAGGAGCTTACCCGAGTCGCAACTTTGGGTAGGGGCTTTTTTTTTTTTTTTAATTAAAAAAAAGTCTTAGAACATCATAAGTTATATTTTCATACTCTTCATTAGCGCTGACAGAGCAAGTAATGGAGAGTTTTTCTTTCAACAGTGAGATGGTGAATGGAAAAGTGGATAACCAAGCCAGCATACTCAAAAAATAAGATCTAAACCACATTCCAGAGTATGATATAAATAAATGAACAGTAGACTAGCCAAAAAACAACTGAAATATTTTCAGCCAACAAGCCCAGAGCCGGGTCTGCAGCACAGGAGCAGGGAATGCTGCAGATCTCTCCTCCCAGTGACGATGCTGACGGGGTGCTTGAACTCCCTGGTTCACAACAAGGAGCAGTCAAGGCAGCAACGTACCCCATCAGGATTAAAAACATAAACCCCACCTTCTATCTTCCTTAAATTACTTACTTCTTACTCAGGCTGTTAGCATCCTGCCCCTGTACTTTAGTCTAATGTTACGTTCCCCCAAAAGTGACCGTGTTCATTGTCCGTGCACAGGCAGCTGGCTCCTATTTGGCGTCCCGTATAGCCGTACGGCGCTCCTGTGCTTTGACCCACAGTTTAGGGATCTGTCTGAACTCAAATAAACAGTGTTTAAAACCAGTTGTGTATAAAGGAATATAAATCTTTGAAATTAGTAATTTTAGGGGGAAAAATGTCATGCACAGCTTTCCATTTGCGGTGTAAGCATTCTTTGGATAACACCTGAATTTACTTAATCTGAACACTATGCAGGATAACTATGGAGCCATTTTTGGTACAGAAAGAGGTTTAAGAACCACTCCTTCAACATTTACACCTCTCCCATGAACACCAGCTCAGCAAAATCCCTGCAGACCTGAAGCGAAGAGCAGTTAGGTCAAGGACACAGCATCCTTTTGCAAAGGTGCGTCACGGTTTGGGTGCTACTACCCACCAGCTGCTCGCTACTGAGCATCGTTTCCGTATCATCACCTCTCGGTTTGCCCTGTGCTGATCCACCATCAGAGCATTTGTTATCTGCTTCAACACAAAGGTCAGCCAGAAGAGTTCATGGTTGATGCCTGCAGAGGTTACTGCTCCCAGCTGCCTGTATGTCCTCTCTTTAAGGGATGCTCGATCCCAGGAGTGCGAGCAGAACTTCTGCCACTCCAGCTTCCCAGGACAGCACGGTCACGTCAGTCTGTGCCCTGACTCCTCTTTGCAGGTGGTTTGTTTGGGTTGAATTCAAAGCTATTTGCAGTTGATTCAATCAAAAGTTACGAGTGACCGATCCAGCTGCTGTCCCAAAACACACCCAAGCAGGATGGGTGCAACTGGATTCACCCAGTTCATCCAAAGCTGGTTTGAAACCACTTTTGCAATCAAGTGTTGTGACTCTCCAAGTCAGCAGATCTTTAGTGAAGCACCAACGCATGCGAATGCCACGCCAGTGACTCCTGCGTGCACGGCACGGACTCTGTGATTGCAGAAGGCATTAAACAATATTAAGTTGTCTTTGCAAAGCGTACATGTGCCTTCACCTCTCTTGAGGAACCATGAAGATTATGAACTAATTCGTGCTGTTCACCACCAAAACCTGAAACTGGAACTGACTCAAGGACCAGGACCCATCCAGAAAAGGACTCCTTCCATGCAGCACATGGATCACAACTCATCTAGGGAGGAGCAGCGGGTCATACATCAGTCTAGCCACGGGACCGTGAAGTTTCCAAAGTCAGGGAGATGAATTGCTGGCTGGAGGTCCTGTAGTTGTGAAAGGCGTATAACTGAGCACGAACAAGCTAGAGGAAATAACCCTGAAAGAAAACGGCAAATGAAGTGCTCCATGCCCCCTCAGCCACCCAGGCATGCAGTTGAGCTCTTGCTGTGATTTTTCCGCCAAACCGATACATGAATAGAAGGAGGGGAGGAGAACAGCTGAAAACATTACAGCCTCACAGGAGTCAAAGCAAGGAGAGAAACCCATACAGAGCAGGGAAAAAAATAATACATTCTGGTGAACTGTAGGAGCAGAGAAGAAATGTGTAATAAATAACTGAAAAAGCTTCCAAGTACCAGTGAATACAATCAGTAGGAATTGCCACATAATAGGATTTTTTTTAAAGAATTGTGCTGCCAGAACAATACAAATGGCTACAGGATTATAACTCTTGTGGATAACCCATACCAAAATATGCCAGTGCAGACATCCAAAATTGCTAAAGCTCTACAGATGCTCACTCAGGAAGAGAAACTGATTGGAAGAAAAGTTAATGCAACGCTGTTTGATTCCCAAGAGTGGAATAAAATAATACGGTCCCCCGAAGAAAACAGAAATATGGCTTACAAAAGATTGAGAAGACTTAGAAAAGCAAGAAGGACGTGAGCACATATGCTATTTGGCTGACTTTGCGAAGAGGCTGAGCAGGCAACGGCTCCGAAGATGCGAATGCGTTGCCCAGGCTAGCTCTCCACTGGTCCACGCTGGGCCTCTCATTCGTGTCCAAGGGCCGGGGACAACATCTGCAGACGTGGAAATTTCACCCACTGCACCGTTTTCATCCTCTTGAGACCAGAAGGACAATCCTAATTCAAAAGTACTTTCCAATTTCTACTGCTACACTCTGAGCAGATCTCCCTTCTCCTGCAGATAGATTGAGGTGGCCCCCCGGAGCTATTTCGACTCCTTTTCCCTCTGCCCACAACAACCTCTCCTTACAATTACTTCATCATTCAAATGCTCAAATATTGTTCCTTTTCAAATTCGATGTCCACTGCACTAAGACCTTCAGGGCCTTAGTTATTAGCATAAGGGGCCAAGGAACCACACACACGTCTCCATACTACCCACAGAGCCACAAAGAATTGCTGAAGCCATCTCAGCAGCCTTCAAACTTAAAATAGTTTGACCTACTGCTGGTATTTGTGCAGAAAATACATGAAAAACGTCACATTTCAACAGCATAGCATCGCTTGGGGGTTTTTGATAACCTCTCTACGAGGATGTCATATGGCTGCATCACCTTCCTCAGGGACGTATCTCAAAGCCTTTATCCCTGACACATTTATTACTTTGAGAAGTAATGTAATGTTAGTTAAATTTCATTTATATCTTTGTTCCTTCTTTATTTTGTTCTTATTTCCCTCCTCGTGTCCAGCAAAGTTTAATTACAAGAATTCATTGGGTCGAATCGTCTCCATCTCCAGCTCTGCAGGTTCAGCGTGCCCAGCCGGGTCAGGTCCAGCAGGACCATTCCAGGGTCCGCGATTCCCTGCGACAGTGAAACTTCAACGCAGCTGCAGCCAAAGCGAAAAGGCAGCCAACCAACAGCTGTACAATGTTAAGCTCCTCGGCCCCGTTACTCCCACATTTAGCTTTTTGCACATGAAAATAGCAGCTGCTTTCCTGAGAGTAAATTCTGCAATATCTTTATAGCCTTCCTCTCCCGCTTTTAGCTTCAAGTGTGAGAAGGATTTCTTTTTAAAATTAGAAAAAGAAATAAGTTTACGAACTCTAACAGCAGGCAGGCTCTCTTGGATGTGATTTTATTATGTTAGGAAAGCAATACTGAGACTAAATAAAAAAAACCACATTTAATTTTCTATTAAGAAGAAAGAAAGAAAGAAAAGAAAAAAAGGAAAATGGGGGAGTCAAACTACTGCTAACTGTAGTACTTCTCCAAAAGCTAACACTCAACTTTAGAGTTTACCAGAAGCTTAAAAGACTCAAAACCATTCCCATCAGAGCAAAGCAGGGCAGAGCGAAGCACCCGCAGAAGTTCCCTTGCTGGGGTGCAGAGCTGACAGTAAGCCAGCCACCGACCTGAAACACTACATCTGGTTTCCAGTGACTATGAAAAATCCTTCAGCCTGAGGGACAGACAGAAAACTTACCCACAATTTCCTCAAATCCCAAGAAAGCAAACGCTTTGCCCCCGCTCGGCAAGCAGAGCACAGTTGCTCAGCCCTTTGCAAGAGACCTGGTCCCAGACATACAGCTCACCTGGCTCTGCTCTGCCACAACCCTCCCTCTTTTTTTTTGCCTTTTTTCCTTCCTTGTTTGTTTGGGGTTTCTTGTTTTGTTCTGTTTTGGGTTTTGTTTTGTGGGTTTTTTTTTAAAGTAAGGCAGCGCCAAGAAAAATTTTAAATAACACACACAAGTACCATCCAGCTCTCTAATCTTGGCTTTCCATTTTGCAATGGTAGAAAAATAACACAATAACACTTGTTGTTGTTGTTAAACTATGTGATTGCACCACACAAACCCAGCTTTTAAACAGCTCTATTGCCCCAAGTATAAACCAGTGGTGCACAAGGTCCTGCAGAGATCGTGCACCTCCCTCCCAAGCCCACGAACGCGGCTGGTCACGGTTGAGCAAGGAGCCTGTAACTTGAACTTGGTTCGATGTCATTCATAAGAAAAACCGTATCACCACGTCTAGTTCCCCAGAACTCGAACCGACATAACTGCGAACGCCGGTGGCATTTATAGCACCTGTAAATCATACATTGCCAGGCGACTGATAAACACAGCCTCATGAAAATCAGCCTCCAGAGCGACATGCACCAAATCACCAGTGTTACTGTATTTTTCCATCCCCATGTTATATGCAAATTCTGCGCAACTGAATTACGGGACTGTAGCCGAGCACTTACCAATTATATTTTAAACAGACTATTTAAAGGTGCCTGCATCCCACTGCAGAAAACGTCACTAGGCTAGAGACAGCGGAAAAGCATCAACCCCAGAAGCTAATAACAGGATTCTTCTCGCTTTACCTCATCCCTCTTCGATCGCATTTTTTATAATTAAAAAATTACATGACGAATAGCCACTGTTTTGTCATCTACAGTGAATCATTTAATACATATGTCAGTGCTCATAAATAAACCATAATTCATCAAGGTGAAGTTCAGATCTTCGAAACTCCGAAGACCAAATCCAGAACATCGATGCGAGAGCTTGAAGCTAAAAAGAACAAGGACAGAGACGGCATTTGTGGTTCGTCAAGGCTTTGTGCAGAACGACGCGGAGAGAAGAGCCGTTCTGCGAGCAAAGGCCTTCACAGCTGCACCTTCTCCTACACCGGTGTGATAAAGCACTAGCACCAACATGGAGAATCCTCTTAGTAACCGTCACCTCCTTGGAAGAACAACAAGTTTTAAAATATATTGAAATAAAAACTAAAAATTGCCATGTCTTCTTTTTTTTTTTCCTTCTTTTTTTTTTTTTCCTTCTTTTCTTTTTTTTTTTAAATTCCCTTTGCTAAAAGAGAAGCAAAGTCTAACTGCTTAGGTTTACCAAATACGCTGCAAAGCTTAAAACCAAAAATGAAAAAAATAAAATAAAATCAGAACATTCTGCCTAGAATCACTTCACTTTCCTTTCTGATTAACAGCTTGCCATAACTTCACGCTCCCTCACTTTACGACGCTGCCATCGCCACCCTGGAAGGGGTTTTGCAATACGCCGAGTCCCTACAACGCTGCCGTGCAGAGAGCAAAAGCTGTAGGACTTTAAGCGGAGGCAGAGCGAGGAAGGCTTGGTTTGAGCCCTGCCGCAGGAGCTCCCGAGGAACCCAAGAAGCAATTTTGATAAGGAATTAGGTGAAATCAGCTTTGTCTTACCAACGCCATCCCGCCTCCTCGCAGTGAGATTGAGAATTATTGACTGCTTGCTGGGACTGCAGAGACCCCCTCAAGTCCCCCAGAACACCAGGGGAGGAGAGAAATGCCATGGCAGGAAGGGAAGAAGGGAAGAAGTTGCTTAGCAACTCCCCTATTCCGACAGCCCGGTTGGGCGAAAGAAATTCAAAGTTTAAGGGCGAAGGAATTAAACGGAAACTTCATTTTCTACAAGGTCCTCAGCTGACGTGAATGACATCGCTTGGATGACTGTTGTAGGGCTAAGTCAGCCTGTGCCAGCCACGGATGCGGGGCAAAATTAACAGGTATCAACAGCTCCCCAATGAAGCAATAACAGAAAGCAGCAAAAACCTGGGGAAAGAAGCCTTGATCACCTTCAAGCTCTTATATCAAAGTCACATAAAGCACCCACTTGCATTTCATTACCCAAATGCCAAAAACTCCCCCCAAACATCCCAAAAAGAGAGTTTCTGAGAAAGCACCAGAGATCAATCTTTAAATACAGCCAAGATGCAAAGCCAGGAACGGCAATTCCTCGGGCGTTTGCCAGCCGGCACACACAGACGGTACCAGCTGGAACGGAAGCTGTAACCCTATCAGCTTGATTTTGCCTCTTTTTAGGCAATAAAAAGATCTTCTACAGGCCTCTGAATTCAAAGGACAAATGATAATGTTAAGCTCAAATGTGACGGGAGGAATGATGTGGATGCTCACATAGCTCGGAGTTTAAAGCCAGGCTTACCAACGGCTCCATGGCTTTACTCTGGGCAACCCACTTCCCCGGCATGCACAGATCCCCAAAGAGAGACTCAATAAAACAAGGGAGTTACTTGATGCAAACAAGCGTTTCCGTAGATCTACTGGCTTAAAAAAAAAAAATATTTTTTTTTTGCTATTATTTGACACAGAAGATCAATCTGCATGTGACTAGTGCATTTCAGCCTATAACATACCTGATAAAAGTGTAATGGAACATTAATCTTCGTTTAAGATTGCTTAAGTGCCTTATTAGATTAAAAAAAAAAAAGGATCTGATTTTATGTAAGCTAAAGTACAGACTCAGAGAAGGACATTAACGGATCTCTTATATACAAATAAGAACCAGGCCTGGTATTTCAGAGCACAGCAGACTTTTTCAGAAGAACGGGAGCAGGTAATCTGATTTTTACATGATAAAATCCACCGCTGTTGTATTTTCACCATGGCACTCGGCTTTCCTCAGTGGTTTGTGAGTGAAAAGCCAGCCCGAGCCCCAAGGATCTCGCTCCCTGCGAGCGGCCACACACCCTCGCAGAATACCAATGACGTGGGATGGCACATCTGGGAATCAAAACAAGGGGCTCCAAAACAGGCGAGCAGATTGCAGGCAGGAACCTCACTTTCAGCAGAAACAAATTCTGTTTATTTTAGCAAGTCAAACTGAATACGTAAAATAAATATATTGCCCCGATCGCTTCCCACCCGCTGCGCAGCTGGTAGCTAATGGGTATATTACAGGCAGTGTTTGAGGTGCGGAGCTCGCCCGTGACATTTTTCTACTCCCCAGTTTGCAAGAACACGAAATGTTTGATTTACTCAAAATTTACAAAGGAAAAATATTCCATTTTCCATCCGAGCCACCTAGGAGGAGGAGTGGGAAACGCTCTGGTACAATCTCGAAAATTACAGATTGATCAGCCTTACAAGTTGTTTGAAATCAGAACTAATGACAGTGTTTGAAAACAACTTGAGAAACACGTTATATCAAACAATTTTAACCTAGCTTCAGTCATGGAAGTCCATGTGCTCAGTTTCTTTGGATGAAGAAAACGTCACTGTTATTTGAACATTTAAAAGCCAGTGACAGCATCTTGGAGGGACTTTACTGCAGAACTTCCAGGGCAAGTGGCTTGCAAGGAGCCTTAGAAAGTTAACTGGTCTGCCACAGGGAAGAGAAGAGGCAGGGAAGAGAAGAAGGACATCTTGACAAAGGGACACGTTTATAGAATCACAGAATCACAGACTGGTTTGGGTTGGAAGGGACCTCACAGCCCATCCAGTCCCAACTCCTCTGCCATGGGCAGGGACACCCTCCACTAGCCCAGGCTGCCCAAAGCCCCATCCAACCTGGCCTTGAACACTGCCAGGGATGGGGCCTCCACAACCTCTGTGGGCAACCTGTGCCAGGGCCTCACCACTCTAACAGGGAAGGATTTCTTTCTAACATCTCATCTAAATTGACCCTCCTTCAGCTTAAACCCATTACCCCAACTCATCAGGTCCCACGGACTTGTGCACCTTCAGGTTCCTTAGATGTTCTCAAACCTGATCTTCTCCTACAGTGGGAGGTTCTGCATTCTCCCAGTCTCTGCCTTCTGTGGCCTGGGCAGTGTGGCTCAAGCATTTGCCAGTGAAGACTGAGGCAAAGAAGTCATTGAGTACCTCAGCCTTCTCCATATCCTGGGTAACCAGGTCACCCGTTTCATTCCGGAGGGGACCCACGTTTTCCCTCATCCTCCTTTTCTCACTAACATACCTATAGAAGCTTTTCTTGTTGTCCTTGACATCCCTGGCCAGACTAATTTCTATCAGGGCTCTGGCTTTCCTAACCTGCTCCCTGGCTGCTCGGACAGTTTCGCTGTATTCCTCCCAGGCTGCCTGCCCTTGCTTCCACCCTCTGTGGGCTTCCTTTTTTTGTTTGACTTTGCTGAGGAGCTCCTTGTTCATCCACGGGGGCCTCTTGGTGGATTTGCTTGACTTCCTCTTTGTTTACCCTTGACAGGCTTCCTTGAACGTCAGCACAAGGAAACGACTCCTCCAGGAACACTCCGGAGCAAAAGCCTAACTCAGGAGAGCTGAGTGGTCCTACAGCCTGCCTGCCTTCCTCTAGTCCTCATTAATTCCCCTCCCATCACGTAGTAATAAACTTTAATACCGGAAAAAAACCCAAACGAACACCCAAAGCAAAACCCCACTTCAGCATTCTTCAGGGGGCTAAACCACATCTCCAGAAAAGAGCTATACGTGATGGGTGGCACTGAACTGTTCAAATTAATCAGGACTAGAGAAAACTGCAGAATTAAGCTGCCCGAGAGTGGAATAAACTTATCTTGACAAGCACAAGGTAACACAGATTAGAAGGAATAACGGGCAACTGTGGCCTGAGCTTTACCGCAGACAGCTCAATGACAGCCTATCGTTGGGATTCGGCAAACAAAACCCTGCAAAAACATGACAGAAAATAACACGTAAAGGTACGTCAGCACTGCCGTATTTTATTTCTTGCTTTCATTTCATTATTTACCATAGAAAGTTCTACATACTGAATTTAAAAAAATAAAGAAAACACTAAATCAAAACAGCAAAAAGATTCATTAGTATTGATTTGTATTGCAAGATGAGATATATCTTTTTTTTTTTTTTTTTTTAAATTTCTCGCAATCACCCCAACACACACTTTGTTTATACACATGAACAATCAACTGGTCTTACTACCAGAAGGCTTCACCCTGATACACTGCAATTCAGTAGATCTCTCACAATTTCTGAAAAACCCTCTTGAAGGCATAGCACCATTTCGTAGCAAGTCTCAGTGGAAAACACTTGGAAGAACTGTCATGATGTGGCATAAAAATATGCAAGACAGCTCTTGCATATTATGCCCGTCTCTTATATAAATCTCTGATGAAAAACGCACAAGCACCTTGTTGCTGCGCACTATTAGCGGACCCATGAGCTGCAACTCCTCTTCCCCAATTTTTACAGACCAGGGTATCCCGCTTACCAAAATTAATTTTTCATGCTTAGCAAGAGAGACTCCATATGCACATTCAGATGCATTCCGTAAGAGGGAAGAATTTGTATTCTTCAACAATAACGCAGTCAGCTTATGCTACCAGACAGCTCCTTGCTAACATCCCTTCATTAAGTCTTCAACTCAACCCATTCCACGAGTTGCCCTGTCAATAGATGTTTTCGCTGTAAATAGGCATCGTATTTTCTATGAGGAGGCTCAATCAAAATAACGGAGCAAGACAAACTGAAAAACAACCCTGACTCCCACGCGGTTACTCCCATTTCCCTAGACTCAAGGCAATATATTCCACCCCTTGGATCACCTTCTGATGGTCCCACGCACCAAGCCCATACATTTTCACATATCTCACAGTAAGAGTTAATTGAATTTCCTACTTTCAAGGAGTATTTTGGACTGGCTTTTTAGCCTAGAAAAACTCTAGAGCTGAACTCTAGACCAGTTTTTTTTCCTTCCTTAAGCATGTTACGAAAGTTCATTAGATGTTTCGTAAGAAGTACTGCCTGCCAGAAGTAAAAGCCTGACGACTTTCAGCTTCCCTAGACACCTCTACCCTTGGTTCAGAGAGAAAAACTTCTATCTTCCAACTCCCCGAGGTAAACTAGGCAGATGTAGTACAAGCTGTGAATGAGCGACCGAGCAGAAGCTGCGCTAGAGACGACCACGCTCTGCAACGCAGGCTGCAACACCGCGGCTCGTGCGATGGGTTTTCAGGCATCTCTGTGTTCGTGTTTTCCTCCGCACCCTTCCCTTTGACATGAAAATGTTGCAAAGCTGTATGTGCCTCTGTGTGTGTGTGTATATATATAAAAAATATGCGTGTATATACACACACTTATACATACACACACTATAAAGCCAAGTAAAATATCTGGAAAGCACAAATACACACGTCTTTGTACTCAAAACCAAGATTCCTAAAAACACCTGACCTTACCTCCTCCTCCTCCCGTGGTGCCAGGCTCTCCCAGCTCAAACAGATTTAACAGCACTCTGTGCTAGAGCTTCTGCCGGCTGGTTACAAGGGCAGGAAACATCTCTCATCCTCTTAAACATCCAAACTGCTATCCAGAGCTGGTTTAAGGCAAGCTTTGAAACCATTTTTCTGTTAATTATCCTAACACTATTTTTTAAAATAATTTTCAAGATTGTTGTAAATACTTCCTACGATTATAAAAGCTCCCTTTACTTATTGCCTTTAACTTAAACCTCAAGTGATCTTGATTAGTATTAACCCAAATGAGACCTCCACCCCTAAATAATAAGATTGTATGGCACTTCTAATTTAGAGTAGGATATTCTATTATTATTCTGCAGCCTTCTTCCAAGGAGATGTGAAGCAATGCTTCCAGGATAGGAAAGTTGGGGCGGGAGGGGAAGAGCCCATAACCCCTGCAACACATGCACATCAAACTCCCTAAGCCAGGGGACTCGCAACGACTCGAGATGAATTTTCAGTAAACCTGGGAAATTTCATTTTTGACAGAAACAACCCAAGCCTTCAGACTGATGCAATTTCTTCTCGATGCCAAGCAACAGCCAGCAGCCTCTGTGGAGTTTTGTTCTGATGGTTTGGGTCACGAAAAAGCCATGAAATCACAGCAAAATTCCAGAGACGCTATGCCAAACAAAGAAAGAGCGGCACCCTTTTAGGGTTACGCTTGCCATGCTGTTTTCAAACATTAAAAATCATAAAATATTGTTAATATATTTAACAACTAAGCAGTTGTTACACGCCAACATCCTTATTATGCAAAGCAAAACTTTTCCCACTGCACGCTACCAAAGACCCTAAAGCAGGAGACAAAGTACATGTGCTGAGAAACCTAAAGAACTGTTTTACAGAAAGTTTCAGATACTGCTAATATCCTTACCTAACAGTTGGCTTCCACTGTTAGACCTTCACATTACAGTGGATGGAAAAAACATAAATGAAATAATAAAATAAGGAAAATATTTGCTTATGCTATTCATAAATATCATCTAGCCTATTTCTTGCAGAAAATAAACAACCAAACAACTACCTCTAGCAAACAGGTGTTCAACTTTAAATCATAAAAAAGGCACTGCAGATTTTTGCTTGTTTTGTTTGCATTTTTTATCCCCCACTTTAAAGTTTGCTCTCATCTGCTGAGCGGAATCTTGTTTTCTCGCTTTAGGTAACAAAAGAACACGTGGAGTTTGATGGAAATGCTGGCACAACTTCTCTCTGCACCTTAAAATATTTGTCTCTGAGTGCACATATTTTACAATCTGGAATTTTGTTGCTTTAGTCCCTACCAACAACAGCCCTTCTGAAAGATGAAGAAATAGTCACCGAGGACCTCCTTGATTCCCACCAGCAGACGAGAGCTGCAGCTGCTCCGACCGTAATGGCCTCTTGGAAGTACATTATTCACAAAATCGGCTTTTAACAACCACAAATGTCCAAGTAGCTCATCTCATTTCATTGGGTACAGTACCAACGAATTTCTAACAAAGGATGCTGGTTTGGGGACTTACAATAAAGATGAAGAGTAACCGTACTGCTGAATGAGATCAAGTTAAAGCACTGATCTCCCGCGCTAACAGAACCTGCCCCGGCTTATCTCCCACGCCGTCGCCCGAGGAGAACAGAGGTCAGACCGGGATCACAGCTCTGCGCCAGCCGACCACGTCCACACTGCTTCTGAAGCTCTTGAAGGATACAAGAAAACAGCAGATTGATGGTTTTGATAATCCTTTGAGACAGTTCCTATTCTTTATTTGAGCATTTCTTTTTCCTGGTGCTGTTTTATCATTTGGGTTTCCATTTAAAATAGCTCTGGCCTGAGAGAAAGCTGCCCCAAATGCCACAGCTCACTGGACAGCCGAACCCTGACTCTGTTCAACGTGATTCGTGCATTACTCACGATCGTCACCAGAAGAGATGCTACAAGCACTTACGGTATTTAGACTGTAAATACCAACTTGAGTGGTGTGAACAGCTGATGTAAATCAGTCCTCCTCTTAGATACAGATGTTGTTGGCTTAGAAAACATCTGTCTTCTATTCTTCTAAATACCACTAGTGTCCTATCTCTTCTTATGTCACATTTGCTTTTTCTCCCTGCACCCCAAAATCCCCTTCCTGGTGTCTCTGCAGCCCTTCTCACCGGAACTTTCATCACGATCCAACCACTCTCCTAGAAGCATCTTCAGAGGTACGTGACGAGAGACCAACCACGCTTATCATAGCATGGGTTATAACACGATAGACTTTCTGCAAAAGTCTGGACACTGTAAAAATCACCTTCTTCTAACACAACACGGGCAAGAGAGTAACTCCACTAGGACTTAAGGATTCCCCTTGCAGCTAATTATATTATATTACCCAAAAATATTTTAAATGTTTCCTGAAGGTGAAGAAAAACCTTGCCTTCACCAGAGAGCCTCTGATCCAACCTTGTGACATGAGATGCATTTCCTTGCGATGCCACCCCCAGGTGTTTGACTAGCGCTGACCCCTACAAACGGCTGCACCGTAAATCCTCGGCGTTAATAAAGTTGCTTCAACGCTTAGCTCAGTTTGTAGGTGATGGCCTGGGTCATCAAATAAATGGGCTTTTATCTTCTTGAGCAACTAAACAGCGAAAGGGCTCTCCTCCAAGTTCAAGAGCGATATTCAAACCCGTTTGAAATGGCTTGTGCAAACCAGCGCAGAGGACCGCGCACGGGGAGCAGGATTGGGAGCAGTATTACCCCTACGTGACACTTCTCCCGTGAAAACATGGTTCCTCCGTGCATCCTTAACAGCCTAAAAATTTGTCATGCAAAAATGGAAATCTCCACTAATCCCCTGGATCAAAGAGAGGCTTAAAGCTTTAGGGATTTGGCTATCCTAGGAATGATGTTCTTACAGGATTGTATACATGCTAGACCCCTTCGCTTATGACTTTTTTTAAATAGCATTTAAAAAAAAAATAAATAGTACGCTAGGTTTATCCTTTAAAATGGCAACATGCTGCATTTGAAGTCTGCTGGTTTTATACAAGTTATATAATTAGTACTTGGACAAAAAGATCAAGAAAAATTTGTAGCTTTTTTCATTGTGTAAGTGCAGATATAATTTTTAAGAAAAAGCTGGGTTTCTGCCAAGAAAAAAGCTTGCAGTAGAAAT
Organism: Balearica regulorum gibbericeps; assembly: GCF_011004875.1. NCBI lineage: Eukaryota > Metazoa > Chordata > Aves > Gruiformes > Gruidae > Balearica > Balearica regulorum. Next base: position 32,479,770 of record NC_046191.1, on the reverse strand, counting down.
TCGTCAGGGGAAAAGTATCACGTCCTGTTCAGATTGTAAAATACCAGTTATTCTTGAAGATGAGCAAAGAGCTGGGGAGCAGTTAAAGGTGTCAATGCTATGGCAGTGGAAACAGTAAACCGTAATAAAAGTCAGTTTTAGTAAAGTAAAACACATTTTAACATAGCATCTTAAAAAATGATACCTACCAGGCATCATGATAGCACAGTTCATTCATTATGCTTTATAAATAATCTCTCATGAGCCAAAAAGTATGAGATTATACAGTCAACAATTACCATGAATATAATGACCAAATCGGTTACCACTGCTGACATGTATGGGGCACAACCTTTTAACGCAATAAGAAAGCACTTTCACTGGAAATAATAATGATTTCAGAGCTGATACAGTAAGCTGTGATTCTGCAAAGATTACTAGTCTGCCCTATACATGCAATTGCATATGAGGCATACAAGAATTTTTCAGCACATCATCCACTTCTTAAAATAATTTGTATTTCAGAAAAAAAAACCCAAAAGAAAAACAACAAGACCAATCTCCTCCCCTTACAAACCAGCCGTAACTTCAACTGCAGAGCCAGAGGCGCTTGAGTTGTGAAAAGTAAACATGTAACAGGAAGGCAGACCAGAGAATAAAAGCTCTCCATAGACAATGATAAATTGAAATTGCAAATTAAAAAGTCTTCTCAAATTCCCAAAGCAACCTCAAAAGCTGGGGTACCAGCCCACTCCGGAACCGCCATGGCAACGTTTGGATTCTAGGCACAGGCAAGAAGTGTTCACTGCCAGCAGTAACAGGGTATGGGGAACAAAAGGAGAGTAAGGAAAATATTACTAACTTTCTAACTTTAAAAAAAACCCCTAAAACAACAACAACAAAAAATCCCAACATTTTGGGGTTCAATATTTCCTGTATCCCAAATGCTCACAGAAGCACAAGCCTCAGACTCACTTGAAAATGTATGTCTTGAAGTCCCAGAGGCTATAAAATTCAGAGAACAGGATAGTAGTACAGCATATTAATCTATTTAATAGCTTCTTAAATGTTGATTCGGCAAAGGAAATAGCAAGCAACCCACAGAATCACCTTCAATTTTCTCAAACTTCTAAAAAAAAAAAAAAAGTATGGCCTAGACTACATAAACACCCATTACTGTACTTCTATTCACCTGACTAAGGATTACCTTCGTTTTCTGCCTCACCTAAAACCTTACTATGACAGCGAATCCATATCCAAAATATTTGAACACTCACACACCCTTTTGAACATCCCCGCTCAACCTGACATCCCATAGGGCTTCTTTTCCGAGAGAAGTGTTTTAATTCTTACGAGTCAACCAACACGCTCACTGAAGCGGTGCTCCCTCGGGAAAACATTCAAATGAGCTCTCCTATTAAATTATAAAATATATTTGCCTCCAGTTGTTTAACACGCGCTTGAGTTTCTTTAACAACAGGGCATCCTTCAGTATTGAGAGGGAGCATGTTCCCATGCTGTTCAATTATTTTCTCGCTAAAGAAATATCAGACCTCTGAAATGAAGGTTAACCATTTTGACGTACAAAACCAGCGTACGAAGATATTTAGGACACCACTCATATCATTAATGACAATGCTGCATTTATACATACTCTACAAGCATGGAATTCAGTGAAGAAAAATGACTGCAGGCTGCAAAAGCGTGTTTAAAAAAGGATGCTATTATAATTCAGCAGCATTAAAACACAAGTGAGGAGAAAACCCCACCAATCTTCGCTCTACGGTCTGCCTCTTCCTAACTTAAAAACTACACGAGCATTTTATTGCAGGGTACCCCTGTCAAAAAGGATGGTCTGGAATAGAGGAAAGTTTGGGCATCCTTCGCAGGACTCGCAAGGGCATCCTGGCTCTTCTCCCTTTTACTCTAGAAACACAAGGTGGTTTTGGCCAAGACCTTTATCAAGACCATGAGGATGCCTTCCCTGGAGAGAGGTGGGGAGACCTCTCGTTAGATCCCTTACCACTTCCTCATCCCCTTACTGACATTTTTTTAAAACCAATGAGTTCTGTCCCACGAGCTGTAAGCGGCTCCAGATGAAGATGCAGAGATGCACGTCCAGGTCACGGCGACACGTTTATCAGCCTGCACTGGGAAACCCTAATACCAGGCTGGTTGGGCTCCTGGATTTATGCTCCAAGCATCCTGTCCCTCGTATAAACAATGGTTACCATGAGCTACCTGTACCGCACAGCTGGAACCGGGACCATCAAACACACAGCGCAGCAACGCTGAGGAGCAATGGAGCAGCAAAACTGCACCTGAGGCTGTGAGAGCAAGGCAGCAAAGGACACAGAAAACACACCCAGCAACATAGAAATTTGCTCTTCCATGGGTCAGGAAGAGAAAGGCAGTCTAATTCTCACATAGCACAATCCAAATACAATCAGAGGAAAAAAAAAAAAAAATTGTGCTGTTTCCAGTCAGAGGGGAAAAAAAGTCAATAAAGCCAATTATCACTGCTTTGGTAGGCTTCCAGTCCCAAAAAGGAAATAAAATCTTCCCCTTTCATGTGCATGTGTTTTGTTTATAAGTAAAGGAAGGAAGACATTTCATTTAAAGAAAAAAAAAATTAAAAATCTCTATAGTTCTCACTATCATCCTTTACTTTCAGTCACTCATGAAAACCAGCATCTCATATAATTCAGATGCACTGGCAGTACGAGATTTCCTTTCAATACTGCAGCCGGCAATCTGAAAAGCACTGCCAGACAGGTCAACGGTATCTGAAATTAAACACGCTCCTTTACGAGCCTCTATGCAGATGTGCAGGACGACAGGCTGCGTTTCGCAGTCCTCAGTCCCAGAAGGACCGACATCCATACAATTATTAAGAAAGCGATTGAGAACTGTGTGCGGTCGTTCAGCCTTTCAACGCTGTGAAGGCCGCATTCACAAACGCCTGCAGAAACAAGATCGCCAGTGTTTGCTTAATTCTTGTACTTGAAAGGAAGAGTTTCAGATGACAGCAGAAGAAAAGAAACCAGTAATGGGAAGCAAGAATTTGTTGGGGAATAATTCAAATGTGAAACCATTAATTAAATATGCAAAGTACTTCCAGAAGCAGCAACCGATAGACAAACCCCAAATGCTGCATTTACTGTAAACAAGTGTGAACGCAGAGAATAAATATATCTACCTTCCAAACTGGGATTTGACTTTCTAATCCCTTGTCTACAGATTTTGAATTCGCCTCTTTCTTAAACGCATGTTCTGTGAAGGATGTCTCTGCAAGATTAAGACAAGAAGTAAATATTTCAGTGTTTAGAAAAGGGGAAAATTGTTTGTTGTTCAAGTTTTCTTGAAGTCCTCAGAGCACAGAAGACAGCTTCTGCTCCTGTTTAATACAGAGGATTTACCAGTATGTAAGTAAACAGTGCTTCTTGTTACCAAACAGGCAGCAGAGAGCTCCAACGAGCTCAAAACAATTCCAGGCACAATTCACAGGGTTTCAGATAAGACAGGTGAAAGGAGGAGTTGAACGGTTTCAAGCCATTTGTGTAGGAGAGGAGAGATGCATGCAATTTCATTGTTACTTAAATATCTGTAGTACGTAGGAGTAGCATGGGAAAGAATCCCACTGTGCTGGACACTGTAAACATGGAGCAGGAGCAGCGTCCTCCAAAAAGCCTATCATTAAAGTATAAATTAGGAGATAAAACTAGCACAAGGTCAAAGAGCAGACAATTTGCAATTCCTATTAAACCTAATTTTACTTTTGTCGAACCCACCAGAAAACTCAAAAAAGGTTTAATGATAAACACTACAACTACTAGCATCCAGTCCTTACAAAATGCTGCTCGCTGCAAGCATCAGGACTGGTTTTCAGAAGATGGAGGGTACCACTCAGAAGATGGAGGGTACCACAATTCCCATCTTACATACGGGCAAACAGACAACTAAACATAATTGCAGCAGGTTCCAGATTAAAATAGATCAGCCTTCAGCCCCTCGACGCTATGAATCACCCTCGGCTTGAAAGATGGTTTTATAAAAGCAGATTCGGTCGGTTGAGATCTACGCAGCAAGTCTGTAGCATCGGCAAAACGTACCGTGCTCGCAGACGACGAGGGGTCCTCAGACACTGCGGGGCTCCCGGCACAAGCAGTTTTACGTGGAAAAGGAGGTATGCCTTTTGGGGGGAGTTTTACGGGGAAAAGGGAGATGCAGACAGATCAGGATGAATCTTCTATATACAAACTGACAAGGAGAGACACGCAGTGATTGACGCTGTATGTAATAAACACAACTGGTAAGAGTCTAGACAGGCTTTCAGTGCGTAAATATCAAATTATACGAAACCCGCTGGAGGGGACTCGAAGCAACCTCTGATTTTAAGATTCTACCTGAAGCTTAAAAGAAAGGCAACAATACCCTCTCTGGCTCCTTCCCCAAACAGATTCTGCTGATTTGCCTAACCAGACAAATCAGATAAACCCTGTGGTTTATAAATACTTTTCAAGTTTATTCTCAATAGGTAAATTGAGAAAAATGATGGATTTGGGGTTTTTTTTTTTCCTCTGAAGAAAAAGCAGGTGAGAAGGAGAGAGTCCCTTTCCCCATATAACCTATTCATCCTTCTTCACACTCACGGGGAGCTACAAAACCGAGTTGTGCTCAGCACCGTCACTGTCCTGCCCAGCGCACGCTGCATGGTTGGTTTTTTCCCCTGAGAACAACATGAAAATAAGTTTCCCACTGCATTGTTTCCAAACATTTTTTGTCTAAACTATTAAAAGACAGTTAACTGCTCCTGCCGCAACCCTTCTGCTCTGTAAAGGCTTCACACAAAGCACATCCAAAGCATCAATCCTTTATCGTCTAATTTCAGGAACATTTTGCAAGCATCAGTACTGCAGTTAAAACTCCTCACGTGTTTTTGTGATGGATAACAAAACCAGAAGGCATAGATGCCACAAAAACTCGTCACGAAATTATCCAAATGACTTGGGGGTCTGCAACGTGGGTTTGATCTTTCGATGAAGCGACCCACAACATGAACGCAGCTCACCCTGAACGCAGGGAGGAGAACTGCAGGGGACGACTAGAATCCTATCGCAACAGCTCCAATTGTAAGAAGGAGAGATGCTTCCTCTCAAATCCCTCCTCTTGAGCGTGAAGATAAATCACTGGGGTTTTTTCCTTGACACAAAGCCATCGGGTGTAACTCACCCATCTCACAACAAAATACTTCTTTGTGCGTGCACATCTGTGATGCTCCAGCCGCGGAAAGGAAGTCAAGAACGTGGAAGAAAGTAAATACTTCCCTGCACAGCCTGCTCTTTGGGTTGATCCACTCCAAAAATTTTGCTATTTCCCCCCCCCCCCCCTTCTCTTTCCTTTCTCTCCTTCTTAAGAGAAAATTTGGACAACGAAGGTGTCAGCAGACCCATCTAGAAACGCTGGAATTGCTTCAGGAGGTTCCCTGATGGAGAAACACTGGGACAACAGTGAGTTTTTACCAATGGGAAACAGCAAACCTGAATCCCACTAAGGAAAGTTAGTATTTAAAGCAACTTAATACTTTCAAACTCCTTATCAGCATAATACTGATTTTCTTTTCAGCGAAAGCACTTAAACCACACACGTTTCAACCACAACCAGCTCGAGGGCTCAAAGTTACAAATGAGCCAAGAGCTTCTGGTGAAAGATGACCAAAACCACCAGCCAAGGCTTGAGGACCAGCAGCGAAACGGCCAACATGCTACGAGTCTCCTGTGGAGTCCGTTCACCGTGTTGGGCCAAAAGCAGCATCATGTGTTTATTTTATTAACAGCAAGTTCGTTTATCTTAAGTACGTCTGACATCGCCATCATTCAGCAGCAGATGCCACTCTCCAGCTCTGGTCTCCTCCCCTCCTTTGGGCTTCCAGTAAAATTAGGCCTTGAATTAAGCTTCCAGTAAAATAATTACAGTTGGCAGGTATTTTTCAACACTGATTTGGAAGCCAAGAAACCAGAGCAAAACAAAACAGAATCAAATCAAGCATTACTCAACTTTTCTCAGAAACAACTTGTTCTGTAGGTCAAGTATTTTCACTGGTGGATGCTCTATGACCTTCACAAAATCATTGGCTGAACAGCTTACTAAATGTTCCTAAGCTAAAATAGGGGAAAAAAGTATCTTAAGTCCTTCAAAACAGCAACAAAAAAATGACGACAGAGAAAAGACAGACTTGCTCAAAAACAATGGACTTTTTTTGTGGAGAAAACAATGACAATAGAAAGGAAAGCAAAAAGCAACAACCACCTAATCCTTTTCCAAAGCTCATGTTCCACTGGCCGCTGTGGGAAGAGGACAGGCTTTGGAGGCCTTCTTCATACCACAGTTTGAGAAGAAAAGGACCCTGTCTCAGTCTCCTGACCAAGAGACGGACGCCTGGGGCTGGACAGGAAAATACTGAATTTACCTTCAATCTCCTCAACTTTCTCTACAGCTGATAAGGACACAGCACAAATCGTTATGGTTTCTGCACAAAGTAGGATATGCTTATTTAAATCCAAGTAATGTAAATTCTCAGTGAGGCAACACAGATCATCATCTCCATTTTTACTGGCAGCTATTTTATTAATAAAGCTCCCTTGTAATCGGTTGGTAACCATTAAATCATGTTGATCTTCATGTAAACATAGCTTTCGCTTGCTAAAAACAGAACTTCTTTTTGCAAACCCAGCGGATACACTGTTCCTAATAAATAATTTCATAGCTTCCCATACATTTACCACAATTCCCAATGGTTCATTTCTTTTTGCTAGAAAATGGTTCTTATTTAGGACATATTATATTGTTTTGATACATGTCAAACTGCAATTGAATGCAACACTTCACCCTAATTTCTACCATGCTGCTCCTAAAATAAGCCCTGCCTGTATCACTGTGCAGATCTTTAGGAAATCATCTGCACAGGACCAGACCAAAATCAAAAGACAGAAGAGACGTACGTTGAGTGGTTTTATTTCCAAGTCTTTTGTTAAATACCCTCCTTTCTCACGTACTACCCTTGGGATCTCATGCTCGTTACTCCATCATGAGCTCTGAAGGCTCATAGAGACGCAGGTGGCCATTTCCCATAACTCGGCTCTTCCTTGCTTGGAGATGAGCACGTAAAACTACCACACTCATGGCGAACCGGCCTGGAGCAGGACCCCTGCATGGCATTTCCCTTTAGGAAGGAACTGCCGTAGTACCGCCTCTTCTCACCCAGACAACCTTTTCCAAAAGCTTTGGAGTTCTGTGCTTAGGGGTCATTTCCCAGTTGAAATGTGAAAAGAGAAAACAGCAAAAAAATTAAGCAGTATCCCCGTCTCGGTTTCCTCAGATCCCTGAGCAAGGCTGACACTGTTCTCAGCATGTGCAAGACACCCTCCTCCCCCCTAAACCTTCACGGAGGGCTCATTAACCGTGCTGCTCTTGATTTATGGGTTGACTCATTTGAACACGGAGAGCCAAACACCGCTCAGTGTCGGCATTACGCTGCTGTTGAAGAGGGAGACGTTAGCGTCACGTGGAAGAGTCAAAAGTGCATCTGCGTTGTCCACCCCGTACCTACACAAAGGGCGCACGTTCAACATCTGATGAATGCAGAGAGTCCCCCCAAACCCTTGGGACAGGCTCTGCGGCTCTGGAAAGGCAGTAAAGCGGTAACAGGCTTTCACATCCTGCGTTATGTTTTTCCAAATAATACAGTTCTATTTTTCTAGCAATTCCATGGGGGAATATTTACGAAAAAATATATACGTATCACTCCGTCAATTTGCACAATATCTGTGGAATGCTACCAGGAAAAAAAAAAATTAGGGTTGAAGGACAAAGCAGCAGCTTTCACATGCAGAAGCACAACACTCAGGATTTCTAAGAAGCCTCCATCACCATCATCACTTTCTTTTGCATGCAAACGATATGCTAACAAGCCCTTTAGATAATTTAGTCCATATGTACTGTGTAGGTGTTTGCTATAACACTAGTGCCAGTATCCAGTCAATACAATGGGCATTCTTTCTACTTTATGGCATTAAAAAAGCGTAGAAAGAGGTCACAGAAAAATCTGACAAGAGGGAGAACTCCATTTTCAGAAGTATTTTAAGTCGGTTCACCTCCTGTTTATTTTTCACCAGCAGCAAGGCTGCCGTCAGAAAGCCATTTCCTTCTGGCATTGCTAACTCAGCCCTCGCTTTATTCCCACACTTTATCATTCCCCTTTCCTGTTTTTGTACTCCTTGCTGCTTTCAGAGGACGATGAGTATGGGCAGGAGGAAAATCGAGACAGGAGCCCTTGGCTTTCTGAACTGTCGCCGCAGGAAGCAGAGCACTTAACAAACGTGCTGAAATGCTGATCTTTAATTTCCAGGTCAGTTAGCCAAAAATGTGATGTACAGAAAGGAAGAAGTGACGTCCTAACAACCACTGAAGTTTCAAAAACAACAATCCTGTCCAGTCAGAAAAAGAAAATCATACCTACCACTGCTTCCTCTGTCCATATCTACCATTTCTTTCTTGTCCCACACTCTTTTAAAAATATAGGATGTTTAACAGTGAACAAGATTTGACTGCAAACATCTCCTGCCAGCACAACTCTCAAAATTACTTAAGGGCTTAGGATACTCAGTTGCTTTAAGTAATAATTGAACAGGACATTGCACTTTGTAGGTGGCTCCGAGACCTTTGCCAGGGCTTTTTTTCCCCCCACATATACATAGTGAAGGGGATGGATCATTCTGGAGATGAGTCACTACTGAAACAAGAGAATAAACTCCCATCAAATCCTGTGGGGTTTGTGTTTAACATTCTCCAGCTCCTTTTTTGGAGTATTTGGCAAGGCTCTGGCAAACGCTCCTCCCACAGAAATCAAGTGGCGATTTTGTCAGTGAAGTAAAACTATAAGCGCTTAAATATTCATTTCAGCCTCCACTTATCTTCTCCTTCTGCTTCAAGTTTGCTCCCTCCCAAAGCTGACAAAGGAGAAAGGAAAGCTACTGCGAGTGGGGCAACTGCTGACGCCGAAAACACAGCCAAGACGGGTTTCCAAAGCCCCAGACCACAGGAGATGCTCAAGCAGATTTTGCTGCTGTAGCTGCTTCACGCTTCTGAAGATCACCCCAGACAAAGGGCTTGAATACATACAAGGCTTGAACGTTTAGATAGGCTTTCACTTCCAAAGGGTTTGGCAGCAACATCTTTTGGCTAAAGGCCAATTAACGTGTTTAAAATTGGGGGGGGGGGGGAAGTGAAAGTTAAGGGTGAGCAAGTCTTTGGTGTGCTCGGCAAAGCAAAAGGAGACAGCAGAAACCAAACCTATGCCCGGCGCTTCGTGCTGCCGTGGTCCACCTGCGCTATACCCACCTGCTGCTCCAAAAAACTTTACTTTACTTACCTGTACACGCTTCCGTAAGCGCAGACACTGCAAGAATCACTGCGATCCGACGCAATTTGCACATAAATCGCTAATTAACTCAGAACATGCGGAAGGTGCCAAGCCTGGAATCGCAGGTAGTGGCCGTGTCCGTCACCAACACTAACCTGAGGGACATCAGGGGACACTCGGTATTTATTTGGGCAGCTGGCCTGCACTGCAACCCCCCGTAGCATAACTTCACACCTACTGCTCCTTATTTAAAAGCTACAATAAATACAATTATTAATGTTGCAAAACCACCTTCAGTTATCACATATACCTCACGCCTTTGATTCGAGTTACGTTTCAGAAGTCGTTGAGTCGAGTTACTTTTCAGAAGCGCGCGTTCATATTATTACTGCTCTTGCATCTGCACAGAGTTTATCATTTCTTTTGCGTCAGCACATACCGTGACTAAGTAGCGTTAAGAGTGAAACGGGTATCGCAGCAATCAATGTTTCGTGCAAGTCATCTTCCCCACAGGATTTTGCACAGTCCCGTGGTAACGGGTGAGCAGCAGAAACGGGTGGGAGCTGCAGATGGGCGTCTGCGGCCACAAACCTGCACCCAAGTGGTGCACAGCAGACGGCCATCCACCGCTGACTCTGATATCCAGTCAAATACCATTTTCTATCGCTACCAAGTGATATCTGGCAGTTTCTGTGATGAAAAAATATATACGTATACACACACACACACACACAAAAATAACTAATGCGTTCAACTCACTTCAAACCGAATTCACGGAAGGAGAACCTTTCTTACAGGTATTTTCTTATATATTTGCGTTTGCCTTTTGTTCTGTATTTTTGCTTGTATTCACATGCAATTAATAAAAATGCATTCTACTTAGCTTATAAAGCATTCACGTACAAAAACAGGCTGATGTGAACTTGCTTGCAAGACAAAAGCACAGAAAAGAAACAGCAGAGCTCTAACCGCGCGCTAGACTTACACTTGTTCAACTGCATACCCAGCACAAAGGCATGACTCTAAATCCACACATCCCACATATATTTTTGTCTCATAAACTGAGAGCAAATGTCAGTGAGGTCTAGTGGTAAAACAGAGGGGGGGACAGAAGGATGGCACGCAGCCATAGGCTGCGGTGCTCTCACCTTAAAGAACACAGGCATTTCAGCTGGCTGGGCATTATAAACCCTTTATGCTTAAAGAGCTGCTGGCTAATCACTTCTGGCACTATATGTTGTCCTCAGCTAAGAGAGGAATCTGATGGAGAGCAGAATACTTTGCTCATTTACTGTAAAAGTTAAATTTGGAGGGAAAAATAAAAACAGTATTCTGATTTGCAGTGCGTACGGTGAGGAAACATGGGTGAAAGCATTACCTGCAGACTTTGGGGGGAAAAAATTGTAACCTTAAAAAAAAAAAAAGTGACCAACTCTCAAAAGTAAGTTCATTTTTCTGCTGGCTTAAAGAGTCTAAGAATAAGTTTGTTACCAAGACAAATCATTAAGTGTATAAACAGGAAAACGAGTTTTCCCCACTAGGAAGCATTCATACACCACAGTCACGGAGTAACAACATGCAAGGAGCAAGTGCACTCACATAGTGCTCAAAATTCACTATTTCAATTAGACAGTCCCTTAACGGATGATAATCCATCATTCCTCGGAGACTGCAAACATACCAGCACTTCTTTTAGCACTCATCTGAGGGGAAGATGAGAAAACACTGGAAGAGAAATGACTGGACAACCCCCCCTGCAACCTCACAGGACAGTTGCTCCTTTTTATGACCGGGGGCAATACTTGGCAGTTTCACTGAGCTTTTACTCGTTCATCCCCACGTGCTGCGTAGAGGTGGTTTGCGTTTTTATACCATTTCACGTACAGCAAACCAAAGGACAAGTAGCACAGCACAGACAAAAGAAGGCTCCACCTTTCCAGCCATCTGCTTTTATATGCGTGGCAGAAATAGGCCTCTTTTTTTTTTTAAAATAATTTGACAGCAAACTTTTGTTACATTCTGCTTTCCAGAACTGTTGTTACCCAATAAGCTCAGCAGGGGCTGTACAGAAACAAATAAAGAGGCAATTCCTCCTCCAGGAAGCCTGCAGTGGAACCTCCCGGTCCCCCAAGCCGTTCTAGGCAGACCCCACAAGCCCACACAAGACTTTAAAGACGAGCTGACAACAGAGAATTATTCCCACTGACTCCATCGGGTTGGACTAAAGGGCCACTTCATCCTGCACCCAACAGAAACCAAAAGGAAAGGGTGGAGGAGCACAGATCAAGTACACAGTGAAACCACCACGTAATGCTCTCTCCTACCCCAACCCAAGCACAGGGACAACTTTTTTCTCTTTGATTCAAGGTGTAATTAAAGTTTTAGTAAATGCAACACAGCAAGTCAACACGGATCGATCATCATGGCACAGGATTGCCTACCAGGCTCTCCTGGCAGTGCAGCATCACTGCCCCCTTCCCCACCCACCCCTGGTTGCTCCTCTCTACCTTGTGAGCGCTGGGAAGCCAACCTCCCTGCCCAGGGTCACGACTGTGCTTCCCAGAACGACACCTCATCTCATCGGGAGTTTCCTTCAACTGACATAACACAATTAGTAACGTGGCGAGGGGAAATTTAAGGAAAGCAAACCAAAATGGGAAATGGCGTTAGTGCCGGCGAGAGGATCCTCCACAATAAAGAAATCATTCTGAGTTACAAGTAAAGTTAAGCAAGGAGCAAGGCTTTTAAAGTTTAAACTTTTAGCATTTTATATATTTAGAAACTCTTTAAAATGTTAAACCAATAAAGAAGAGACCCATGACGCAACTTTATGTTGCCTAGGACTTTGCAGATACTACACGCAGGCTTCCCCGCTCAAAACCAGCACTAAAGCACTTGACAGTCTTGGATACGAGTTCCTACGGCAGCAGGCACACAGCCTTACCTCCATTACATCTGCTGGCCTGCAAGATAGCTCCTGTTCTTTGGTGTCCTGCCAAATATACTGTCAAATACGCTGCGTGCCAACACAAGTGGCAACATGAAACTCCGCGGAAATTCATGCTGGTTTGGGTTTTGCAGGTCTGCTGCACAACACAAGACAATAAAGGTGGTGGACATAAACCAGAAACACAAACAAGCCTCGATCCTACAAAGCAGACACATTAGCAGAACCATTAACCAGTAAAAGCTACCGAAATCATGAGAGTCGACGTATTCCCATGGCCGGTGTTTGCAGGGCCAGCCACTGCTTCCTTTCCCAATGGCACGTCAGTGCCACGATGAGCCTATGATTGCTTCCGACAAGCCCCGTCCCAGGTTCAACAAGTGAAGACTCATCCATAAAACTTCATTTCTTATCCTTAGTTCTCCACAGACATATTCTCAATTAGCTACAGTTAAGGTATCACGGTGAAATGGATTTTAATCAAATACAATTTCTTTTTTTCTTGTTGCTGTTGCTTTGCCTTTTGCACACTTGTCCACATGTCTGTCTTGCAATTTCCAATACCGGAGTACAAATCAGCACTGCTGAGAAACAGGAACGAACACAGGTGATGATTATTTTGCCATAACCCCAGTTATCCAAGCGCTTTGGAGCAGAAAGAGAGAAGGTCTGGGGAACAAACAACGGGTGCAGCCACCAATTAGAAGAAATGCTGCTTCTAAGTGGAATATTAACATTTCCACCTGGAAAAGACAGCAGGAACAATCAGCAAAGTGCATTAAGCAATATCATTGCAGCTCACAACTGGAATATTTATGACCTTTTTGACTGATCTTTAATGTTTCAGAGTTGTAGTAAAACCCTAACTGGAGACCACATTCTTTCCTTCCTCTTCTCCCTTGCCCATAGTTCGTGATATTGCTCTGCAGGGTTCAACCGGCGAATCTCCTGGCTGAATCCACCCCAACTACATCTCACCCATTAACAGAGAAGGGTGCACAAAGAGCCAGGCGTCTCCCACAAGAACTTGGGGTGTCCCTGGCATGGGGGGGTGACCAGCCCAAGACCCAGCTTTAGGACTCGGCACCACCACCCCAGGTGAAAGCCCGCTGCCAGAGAGCCGGCTCTGCTTGCTGCCTCTAAAAGGAAAAGGAACACGAAGCCCAGCATCCTGCATCGCAGCCCACAGAGAACTGCTCTGGCTCCGAGCCCCTCACTCGGAAAGCATTTATTCCTAATACAAACCATATGAAGAACAGGAGGAGGAAGCATTTGATCATTTCTGCCCCCTTGACCACACACCTTGAGACAGAAACGCAAAGCATGCACGTGACCTTACACAATTTCCTTTTCAACAGCAAGCGCCTTCTGGTTTCGTTAGTCAGTGTCTCATTTTCTCCTGCTCACGTTTCCAGCCTCGTGCCATCAGCTGTTCAGCTCTTCACATTTCATCTCCAGCCCTCTACCTTGCCACCTCCTTCTTTAATACATTTATGAACAGACATACTACTCCTGCTCTCCGTACCATTTCTCTGCTGACCGATACCAGCTCTTGATGGCAACGACCCAGAAACAAAAGGTCCAGGCTCTGTTCCTACCCCAAAATGAAAAGATTTAGCCAAACCTCACCTGCACAGCAGTGCTGAGAGAGAGCCCATGCTATACCTCCTTTGCTGGGCATCACGGTGGCCAACCATCACTCTGAACTTCTTTTTCAGTATTAATTTTCAGTCCATGCTAAACCCAAGGTGCCCGCAGGCTCCAGTCTGTATGAGGTAGGCAGGGGCTGCAGGAAGGGACGGGTGGTGGCGGGGAGTCGAGGCTGGGGGACAACCAGAGGCCAGATGGGCAGGGGAGCTGTACACCTTCTAAAGACTGCAATCACAAAGTCAGAAAGATGTGTTTGCAGCTTACTTTGTCCTCTCAGAAGTCTGTGATTATGGCTTTAATGATAAAGTTACCAAGAATCCTTCTTCTACAGCATTTAACAGTATTTAAAAAACCCCACTGTGCCTCTAAACATTCAGAAGGTAAATCCTAGACTCACTAAGCTCAACAGCAAAATTCTCCGTGAGTTCAGCAGTACCCAGCTTTGACCCCAGGGTATTGAACGCAAGAGCACACAGGGACCAAACCTAATCTGCACCAATATTTACATCATTTTGCTGTACATAAACAAATTAACATAGCCACTATATTTGATTGTACTTCTATCCTCCATGACCAATGAGTCAGAATTGCTTGTTTATAGTTATTAGCAATATAAACCTGCAATCAATCAGCACGGTGCTCACCCTGCAAAAACAGGGAGCAAACAGCTACAAAAGCCATCAGGAAACAGCAACGGACACCCCAGCCCCAGGATTGAACTGGGAGCTGTAGTACTTGTCTTAGACAGCAATAGGAAATAATCATCTTTATAACTAGGAACTTGAAATAGTATTGGGGGGGAGCAGATCTATTATGAGAACAGAATGAAGCTACTGAGGTTCAGGTTGATCAAGGGATTTAGAAAAATAATCCACATTTCACTCTATTAAGAAGAAAAAAAAGAACAAAAAACATTCCAAAGCTGAGAAAAGGGACCTGTTTCTATTTTTCTGATAACAAGGCACAAAACAAGATCAGAGTCCCACCACGCTGCATACCACAACGATGCCGCCACAGCTGCAAAGATCGTGAACGGGCAACTCCAGTCACAGCAGCTCCACAGCCTCTCAGGAAAAAGAGCTGTGGTCTCCCAGTTCTCACGTGGTGCAACATTCACTACGCCATAACACCTTTCTGATATTGCAGCAATATCTGCAAGCATACATGTATTTTCCCCTCCTTACCTCGTGCTTTGAAGTTGAATATTCCCTAAAACTTTCCTTGTGGGCGCTCGCTTCATCCCAGCCTTTCCGGTACAGATCTGTAACGAAGCAGCAAACGGGATGAAAACCAGGGGTACCGCTAAAGGCAGCTGCACACAGCACCAAGGGTCTGCTCCTAAATTTCCAGGTAAGTACAACAAACGCAGCACTTAGACCACTGCGATTTCCACCAATTTTAAACTTTGTCCTAAAGTACCTCTGGTGACTAACCAAACGATTGAGCCTACCAGACGTGCTGGCTAATGACCAGGGAGAAAAAATGAACTAGAGACTGGTAAACCAGCTCACAACCCCTAGCACCAAGAGGCATACGTTACCTTAAGGGCGAAAGTCACTCCCATCCTCTGTTTTCCATCTCTTCTTTGACATTCAAATCAAGATACAAAACCAGTCATGCGGTATGATGATATGGAAAGGTCCCTGTGTCTCCTCCAACACTGTTTTTTTCCCCTCAACGCTGAGACCAGATCAGCATTCCCACAGACAGCTCAGCTCACACTTCAAAGAGGCCTTACAGATACCGAGCCTAACTCGCAGAGTTTGACTTTACAGGTACAGAAGCAGACGACTGTGAAGCTCACACACTATCTTTTGGTTTTTTGGTTTGTTTTTTTTTTTTTGTACACCCAACCACTCTCAGCATTTTCAAAGCAATAAAACCATTTCAATACCAAACGCATTCCAGACACATTCATGAGATGTTGCAGGAATGAGCAGCAGGTAAAGAATGGAAGATTGTAGGCAGGGAAGAGAGGAATGGGAAATGGAATGCTTGGAAAAGCACAGAGACTCATTAAGCGAGTCCATCAGCAAACAGGACAGTGCGATTCACCAGGTAACAACCATCAAAACAACACCAAGAATCCAGGGCCACCTCCATTCTGACTTGTGGCTTTTATTCCTGAGGATATTCAGTCACAACCAAGATCAAAAGCAGGGCTGACCTCACACGCTCAGAAAATCCACAGCAGATTTTTTTTTGGGATAGTTTCCTTGGCATAGTTAAGTCACCTGGGATCTCCTGTCCCACCTCTGCCTCTCTCAAGGACTACATTAAAACTTACCTCCTGCTCGCGACAGAGACCACGTCTGGGAAGTGCCCAACACTGATTATGGCCAACAACAGCCTGTTACGTGCCTTTTCAAACCATATGCTGATGCAAAAATGCCCCAGAAAAGAGAGATGTTTCTTCTGCATTTGGCTTAAGGCAAAAAAAAATACAGGAACGCAACAATTATCCTGGTATTTGCCTTCTACTAAAAAGAAAAGGGCTGTGATGGCAAGAAACAGCAAGCGGGTTCCTCATGTGCTTCCCCAGGATAGCAGCAGCTCTTGGGAAAGCGGGGTGGAAGAGATGGGAGGAGGTATCGCCATTAGGATGCTATTCTCCATCGCAATCCTTTGACATCGCTAGCATCATTCACAGATCTGAAATTGAGTGCTTTATTTCAAAATCAGGCATTTAGACTGGTGGGTTTTGCACCTTGGGGTATCTTTTGGAAGGCAGGCAGGAGGGGAAAGCCAGCAACACAACAACTACTTGCCTTACTCTCATTTATCCTACCAGGAACAAAGAAATTCCTCATTTACTGCAAGCCAACGTAAACCCCAGAAAAATGAGAGTCCTTGACCCGTCGCGCTTAACGAACATTCTTGGTGAACTCCACCTTCTTCTCTGTAGTCTGCTCTGGTCCCACGCTGCTGCCCAACCTGTTCTGCGTACAAAGAAAGGCCAGGGCAGGGCCTGGAAGGGTTTGAACCAATTTTTCACCCAGCAGCAACAGCACTATGTGCTGATTCTGCCACATTTGCTATTGCTTCAACCTCGGCGCCCTCAGAAGACCAAACCCCCGCAGGCTTTGCGCAGCCAAACTTCCCTGACTCAACAGGAACGCCATCCAAATCTTGACGCTGGCGCGCAGCGCGCGTCTATCTGCAAGAACGGGATCTCTGCTCGCAGCCTCACACGAGCCGCCCGGCCGGGGGAGGAAAGGCTACGTGTTTGTTTACACCCTCCGCGGCCGACGGGTGGGAAGGGAGCTGGGAGGGACCCAGCAGGCGAAGCTGGGGCGCGCATCCGTAACTACCGCTTTCGGAGCGGCTGAATCGGCGCGGGGTGGATGGCTATTTACTGCTGACACAGACCTGCAATAAATCACTACCTTTCTGGAGCAACGAGGAAGTTGCAGGGGTGACTGAGTCATCCTCCATCCTGACGCCATTCCAGCAGCGGAGCCACGTACGTCCCCCTGGCTTTGGGCTGTGCCCGTGGCCCAAAAATAGCTTTGAAGCCAAATCCTGCAGTCATCATTCAAAGCTGAAACACTTTATTTACACTCAGCAAGAATTCATGTATGTTTTTGACACTGCTAAGAGTAACCAGTGCTTAAATTATTTGCTTAACAAAGGAGCCTATTTAACTACAAGAGTTACACCAAGTATGCAATGTTTTCTGACCCACATAGAAGCTAATAATTTGCATTTTATGGAATTACTTTGCATAGACAACCCATCTTAATGGCCAACAACACGCTGTACAAAAATTAATAATTGAAAAGCAGTCGTCAGCACTGTTATTTGTGTTACAGGTAACTCAAAAGCCTCGTTAAATTGTAGTATTAAATTTCTAACGACCTTCTGGAAAGCTGTTCACTTTGAGTCTCTCTTTTTAAGGCACGAGCTCACAGAATGCCGAGCAACTGCGGGGGAAGTACGTGACAGCTACCCAGAGCCTGTGGGAGAGGCCAGGCAAAAACCCCCGTCACAAAGATGTCAGCCTGATCCAGTTCGGCTGAAGAAGTGACCTTGACTTCATGAACCCCCCTTCTCTCCGGCCAGTCACTTGACCGGGCTTCTCCCACAAATTTCTGCCCTAATGGCAAACAAATCCCGCTTCATCCAGCCCCCATACATCTAAGAAGCTCCAGCTCTTTTTCTCTCAACTCATTGCCTTTAAAACTATTTCTGTGGCAGCACCCAAGCGTTTGCTGTGGATGAAAAAAGGCTCAGACACTAGCACAGAAGTGTAAAGGCAAACAAAAAATTACATCACGAAGCCTGGGATTTTCATAGTCTTAGGGAAATTAGGTCCCCTGAATCCCACTGCAACTCAGGGAAGAGTCAAGTACATAATTTCCCATTATGCTTGTAAAAATCCCTGAATAAATGTACAACTAAACGTAGCTTCACAAAGCTGAGCATTTGTTATTCTCCTAAACGCTGTTACTAAGCCTGAGGCCTCTTTTTTTTTTTTTTTTCTTTTTTTTCTTTAGGAAATAGTCTCGCTTCTGCCAAAACGTCAAAGATGCAGAATGCTAGTTATAGGAAAATCCACCTCAGAGTCAGCTCCTGTCGTTGGGGAGGAACAACAAACAAACCCTATATTCTGAGCTGACAATTATCATCATCTGCCCATTAGTGTTGCGTCACTCTTCGCCGGTCCGTCAGGCTGATGGAGTCTGTCTGTTTGTGTCGGGGATGACAGTCACTCCTCGCTGCTGACGTCTTTGCTCAGGGCTGTGCCGCGCTCCCCGGTACACAATCTGCTCCAGAACATGCAGACTGGCTGTTGCCGTTTCAAAAGCTTTCCTGGCATATTTCTGCAGACTGAAACAGGAAGATTTTGGGGCAGCCAGGGGCTGATTTATCTCTATACGAACGCCTGCGGGTGTAATTCGCACAGCTCATCCAAACAAAATATTTTCACTGCGATAGCAAAGGCAAACTCCCCCAATCCCAATTTGTTCAGTGGTTAATTAGTATCCTCCGCTGCAATGTTCGAGACAAAAGGAAGAAGCGCTCCCCTCCTCCCAGAAGCATCAAGACTTTTTAATCTCAAAGATATACGTTATCTGACATGACCAAAGCAGAACAGATACAGCTTCCTCTTGTTTTTCTTCTTTAAACAGAGGAAAAACAACAGAAATTATCTCAGAAGCTTGTTCACTGGGAGGTTGTGATTTTCATTTCAGTACCACTGGCCAGGCACTTTTTAATAATAGGCTCCCACACCTGAAATCTAGGTAGTAATTTAAAAGTATAAATCATAAGAAAAAACAACTGTGTCCCTAAGAACTTTGAGTGGTAAAAATAACAGAAAATACAAAACCCTGGTTGCCTTTTCCTTCACTCGCTAATAAAACAAGTCCCTAAAGTACTCATACGAGTTTCTCCTCTACGCATTTCTGCGGTGGACGAAGGGGAGAGCAGCCAGGTTTGTTCCCCTGGATTCAGTCCGGCTTATTCAGCAGCTTCAGCGCTGCTGCTTCAGATTCCTGCAAAAATAAAGGCTGAGAAGAGAAAGCTGAGCCTCTGGGCACCCACCAGACCACAGCTACTGTGCGTATGTAACAAGCTCAGCTGCACTGGAAGAAAAGGAACAGTACCCTGTCCTTCAGCATCACATGGCTGACCAGCATCCGCAGCCCAAACCGCAGCTTTACACATCCCACTTCAGAGAACACCCTCCTGCCGAAGGCGGCTTCCTAGTGACGGAGTGCTCTGTAAATCCATCTGCAACAAAAGACCAAACTCCTGCACGCTTTATCGGTACGTTTCTTGCACATCAGCCGCGTTCCCTTTAAGATGCAGCTGAGATGAGCAGGCCTATAGACAAAATTAAGCAGCAGGATCCAAACTGGGCATTGCCAGAAGAGAGAAACATCTTAGTCATCCCTCAGAGATGAAATTGGCTTACAGCCCGTTACTAGCCCTTAAAAAAAGCAGCATTTGTTTTGTTTTACCGGCTGATTCTTTCCTCAGACTACCTTCTAGTGGAGAAGTGCAAATATCCCATATTCAAAACTTCACTGAATAGCAATGTAAAATTAATTCTCCGATTAGAAAGGCGAATGTCACTAAGCCAGTTTCCCTAGGAATGGCACACCAATATCAGCACGTCCTCTGGAAACCTGCAAAGTTCACAGAAAATGCCTCTGCCACCGTAAGAAAGGGAAGGAGAGGAATTTGTTTTAGCAGGGAGACGCAGAGGAAGGAACAAATCTCCCTGCCCAATATCCTGAATTGCATAGGCTCCACAAATCTAATTAGCCACGAGTCTAAAACACAGAGGTCTGTCTGTCAAACATGCATAATCACATTAAAGTTGTTTTGCTTTTATTAATAAAAACTTGGGATGGGATGAGATAAAAATCCTAAGGAGAAAAGTCTAAAAGGTGCGTGCCTCCCTCTCACTGAACACAGAGCTGTCTTTGTGCGGATAAACTCCTCTATTGGGCAACTTGGATAAACTTTTCCGTGTTTATTATAAAAGCACAAGTTCACCAAGGTCCTTTTATGTCCCGATGTATGAAATGATTCCAGCTAGGTATCATTTCCCTGAGTCAAAGGGGTAGGCTATGGTATTTATAGGTACATTCAGGGCTAGAATTTTGGTTAGCAACAACATCGTTATGGCCTCAACGCCCAACACACCCTCTTGGGTAAATGCTCACCTGTAGATATAGATCCCAGAAAATTTTTTCCTATTAAATACGTGTTTCAAGTGAACTTGCTTTTCATCTTTTTCCAAATTTGATGGAGAAAGTCTATTGCTTTCTGTTAGAGATACAGAAGGAAAACAAAGGGAGGCCACTTCCATAGTAAGAGGAAAGACCCTGATGCAATCCTGATGCTTTCAGACCTGTTCACTGGGTTTGGTTTTTTTGGTTTTGGGTTTTTTTAACTAGCAATAGCATTCCACACTCAAAAATGGGGCCTCAGTTTTACTAAGCACACGCCACACACTAAGAGATGAATCTCTGCAAATAACTTAAAACACAGATAGTGTTCCACAAAAGAGAAAGAATGGGTTTCCCCGATTCGCATAATAAATTAAGAGCTCAAAATGGTTTACAAATCTATTTCTCCAAAATGGTTTACAAATCTATTTCTTCAAACCTCTAATCCAGAGCCCTGTCTAAAGCCTGTTCAGGACTGGACCAGTTAAATCACTCTAGAATCACCTTCCTTTGAAGCAAGCGACAGCAGACATGCTGGATTAATTCTCCGTTGCAGTGATCTTATCCATATGCATGTACTGTTGTTGTGTATAGCATCATTATGTAAGTGTCTCTATTTTTAAAACAAACAGAAAATGTTTGTCTGGTCACTCTCTACTATTATCCCACCCGTAAACCAGTAAGCTGAAATTCCACCCACTTTAATCATAAGTTTTACAGGCTTAAGGGTGGAATAACAGTAGAAATGACAAGATGAAGATTTTCTGTCTCCTTTAAAAACATGAAAATTTTACCCATTTTTATCAATATGATTTCAGAAGCTGCCACAATAAGAAATAAATTACCAACCTTTGGAGGGCTCCTTTTCATACACGGAACATAACTGCCGTTACCACCAGTACCAAAGTCTAGCACAACAAACTCAGTGACCCAGATGGCCCCTGTAACCCAGACAAACTCAGACAGCAGTACAAAAGCAAATGCTGTATATCAATTCACAGTCACAAGATCTTGCTTCCCCGCCACACAAAAGAAAAGTGGAATTTAAAACAAAACACCCACCTATTCCTGAAAGGGTCCAGGATGGCGTGTTGAAAGCTAACCTAAAGACAAATTCAGGGACCGAGTCGCTGTTTTTACTGCATGATGCTGCACTTATTTGCATCTGTGTTTCTCAACTTTAAGTTCTTTAAAACATTTTTTTTAATTCTGTCCCCCGCATCCTTCCACATCCCCTAAAACATTACACCAGATACCTTGCAAAGATTTACTTTGGCAAGAACTTCAAACACTGCTGAAGTCACTCCTTGGCATACAGCAACTCTTTTGCAGTCCGAGTTGTTCTGAATCAAGACTTACTGCAATCCCTGTACAGGATGGATAGCTGCAGAGATCGCATCGCTTCTTGTATTTGAACATTTTTTTGCATGCAGTCACCCAAATACGACAGATGTAACGGTACGCATCTATGAAATGCGACTGTAAATGGGGCCGGGAGCGTACCTTACTGCAAACATATAGCAGTTATCTTTATATACATCCTAAGACCTGTTAACATCCCCATAGATAGTACTTTTCTGTACAAACGTCTAGAAAGGAAGATATTCTTCCAGAATTCAGATAAAAATCACAGGGCAGGCATTTCAAATGACAAGTTGTAAAACAAACAAAACAAAATCCTTTCAGAGTGCACAATTACCAGAAGTTCACTAACACAGCATGTTGTGAACACTAATGCCATCAAGTTTTTCAAACCAAATCAGACATTTTTCAGAGAAGTCAACCCATCAGCAGCTATTAAACACAACAGCCTCAGTGGAACTGCCAGCCCAAAGATTGCCTAGAGCGATGACTGCTGGAAGGGTTTACCAGGAGGAGAACTCTGTAGTTACAGTTTTCCTATGCACCTGTGAGTGGCTCCATCAGAAAAGATACCGAGCTAGACAGATCTCTAGGCCAACCAAGAATAACTGCTCTGATTCAGTCCACAAAATTGAAGACAACAAGATACCACCCTGTTAATAAATCGGAGCTGAGGCAGACTAGTCACCAGTAAAAGAAATAATCTTAAAATTACTGACTGTGTATCACATTCCACACCGCCTCCTCTCTGTACATCCTACAATAAAACGGCCTGAACAACATTACCTATTCCCAAAAGTACCTCTTTAGATCCCAGTATACTCAAAATGTGCTTCTGTACATTTGGTCACAAATATGTGGCACAGCACAGAGAGCGGCCAGTAGCATAATGATATATATTTGCAAGCGCCTGTGAAATCCCTTTGCAATTAGATGCCTGCTTATATAAAATTAACCATAGGCAGCAAGGAAATAAGTAACAATAATATTAAAAAAACCCTTCCCGGAGTATTTTTTGCATGTGTATCCAACACGTAGCGCTGTTCCATCATCTTCTGCTGAAGGACGGAAGAGCAGCATCCTCGAGGGCACCTTACCTTTCCCCGAACGAGAGGCAGGTTGGAAGGGCTCAGGCTTCACGCCAACACGAAGGCCTCCGGAAAACTGACTGCCAGGAGTGAGTTATTCCTCCTTTCCCCCAAACGCTTGACGCCATTGCACGCTGTAATAACAGCGGGCGTATTTCACACTACCATATTTTTAGAGCGAGGTCCACCTGTCCAGCACCAGGGCCCACACAAGATCACCACGCTGCAACCACAGACAGGGGTCTGAGCGATGCACCGCACGCACGGACGAGGAGGGGTCCCTGCCATAACGCCGATAAACACCTCCCTCTCCTCCAGCTACTTCTCCTACATCGCAGGCTTCCACCTCCCCCTTTCTCATCTGCTCTTGTCTCTCCCGGCAGAGTCTCACCTGCGATACACCAGCGGTGCCCAGGCCGACTACTCCTGCGCCGACCTTCGCCGCGCAGCACGCACGTCATCGCCTCCTCTCTGAGCAGATTCAGGGAGACAAGCCCTAAAAATCTCTCCTGCAGCAAAGCTGCTTCCACGACAACAAGAAGAAATAGTCAACTGATAATGGACTGGTTGAGGGACTGCCAGCTTCAGCGAACGTGTCTGGAATTAGTTTTTTTAAATTTATTTTATTTAAAAAGCTTCCAATTGAACATTGGTCATCTTCCTAGACCCAACTCCCGCGCTGCAATTAGCACAGAGCCTGCACGGCACCCCGGGCGCGATCGGGCTGTGCACAAAGCCGTTTGCCGAGGCCTTTGCTTGTCAATTAAATGAAGCTGAAAGTAAGTTTGCCCATGCGTGCGGGCAGCACCTAAGGCACCACAGAAGCTCCTGGAGTACAGACAATCAATAGTAAGTGCATTATAATCCCCGAGAAGTTTACCAAAAATTTATTTACTACGTTACTGTGTCCACTCACTGTGTTTTGGTCCAATATTTGCAATGTGTTAACTGCAGCGCTTCTCTCCGAGGTAAACAGTCGCCCTAATCCACGTTGTTACACACATCATTTGTTTACCCAAAGTTGAATGATCATTTCAACCTTTGTTAATCTGATTGCATAACGAAGTACAGCAGCCTTAAATAACCAAGCTGCTCTCTCCAGCGTGGATTAGTTGAAACGGCTCATTTCAGCAACCCGCTTCTTTTAAAAAACAAAGTGAAAGAGATAATGGAGAAAGAAGAAAATAAAAGCGCCTGGCCACTGCTTTCACAGCCGACTACCGTCCAAGACATATCGCAGCGTGCAGATGCGGCGTAATAACTTCACACCTGGTGTGGGCTGTGAGCACAAGGGAAAGCGAAATGTTTTCAACCGCTGAACAACATTGCGCAATTAAAGCACATTCTGCTAGATCTTATTCACAGCTCCAGCGCAGGCTATTAAGCAAACTATATGGTGTGGATTTTCTAAACAAGTAATTGCACGTATATAAACAAAGGCCATAATTTACATGGCAGAGCCTATAAAAGCTTATCTACCACATGACGTCACACCCATAAATTACAGCTTAAAGCACTAGTGCCAAACTGCTCCTGCCCTCCCGCCCCAAAATGAACATGATTAATATCAAACGCTGCTCATCCATGCCTGCGCCTCTTGGAAATAAACACACATGAAGAACCTCCCGAGACAGAGTAGTATTTAAAGACTCTTCAGACAATGAGAAGATTTGTAATTATTATTACATCATCACAAAGCCTTAAACAAATCAAGCTGCCTCATTATGCAACATTTAAGGTAATAGAAGGTTAAACGACATCAAGCAGTATTGATGCACTCCACTGGTACCAAAGGGCAAATCCCTCCAGCCCCCATACGCGGGAGATCTTCAGAAACACGTATCCATACAGCTATTATCAAACAGCACATTAGAACAGCCAAACTAAAACACACGGATTTCTTTGACCAGACTCAGGACCACAATTTTTCCATTGAAATCCAACCAACCAGGGCACGGAAAAGGCAGGCCAATGGGAAATTGAGTAGGATGAGGAACGCTTTTCGGCATCTCTCAGTTTTAGTTCACCAGTCCCCGATCAGCTCATGAGAAATCGAGCAGCAGTATCGGGGGCTAATACAAAAACACCTATGGATCGCAGCCAGCTTTCTACAGCACGCAACAAAATTCATCCTCTTGACTGGCACCCATGGCGGCAGCCTCATCGCAGAAGTTACAAACAAGACAGGCATCAGCAAACGTCTCTCTAACCAACACATTATCTCAATACCTTTGTAAGGGAAAGGTACCTGCTCCTCTGAGTCCGTAGTACCCACAAATCTCTAACAACTATCCCAGCGCCCCTGCGATCTGCCGGCTCCGGGGGACAACCTACACAGCGGGCCCTGCACCAGGAAAGAAATAGGCTCCACCAAGCCTGTCCACGCCAGCTGGGTCTGTGCCGTCTCCATCACGCTCAGCCAGCACCGAATTCACCATTTCTGCGTGTTATTACGAATCTGACATCACATCAGTGCAAGCACAGTCTGACATCTACAGTTAACTCGGTGATGGTGTAAGTGCCGCCTGACTTACAGGCATTTGGTGTTGCAATACGCTTGCTGCTGAACCCTTGAAAGAGAAAATATATATATACATATCAAATCTGCCACAGAAAGCTTCGCGGTGACTTGTTTCTTCTCCATGAGGCCAGCAGACCTGCAGCGAGCTACGTCCCTCCTGCGAGCAGAGGGAAATGCAGCAAGAGACCCCCCTGCTTTACTCCACTTTTGAGCCGCCGCAACGCCAGCCCCCCCAAAGCCGACAGATGCCGTTCAAGCCCCGGGTTGCCGGCCCGGATGGGAAAACCTTGCCTGCCCTGCAGCCATCTCGCCTCCAACCCAACACCACCACCACCCCCCCCCAGCCCCGGGGTCTGGCAGCACTTGGTGAACTGCGGAGGAAGGCGCCCGCTCCCGTACAAAGCCCGGCGGGGTCATGAATAAAACATCGCCCAGCGGAGGCGGGAGGGGGGGTCTGGATACGGAGAAATAAGGGAATAAAAAGGCTGCGCGGCGGCCGGAGGACGCGGCGGCGGTGGGCACGGCCCCACGGAAAGAGGGGGAGGGGGAGGCCCGGACCCCGGCCCTGAGTGGGGGCGCCGCCCGGCCCCAGCCCGCCCGCCGCCGGCCCACGCCCGGGCCTCCGCGGGGGAAGCGGCGTCCCCCGGGCTCCCCGCCCGCGGCTGCCTTCCCCCCCACACCCCGCCGCCCGCCCCCGCCGGCACCCGGGGGCCGCTCACCTCAGCAGCCGCCGCCTCGGAGCGGCTCCCCCGCCACGGGGAGCCGCCGGCAGGCGCCGGGCGCGGCTCGGGCCCGGGCTGGAGAGGACGGGAAAGCGCGGGGACCAGGCGGCTCCAACTAACTGTGCGAGCACAGCGGCGGCAACGGCAGCAGCAACAGCGGCGGCGGCGGCGGCAGCCGGGCGCGGAGCGGCCTCTCTGGGGAGTCGGGGCGGTGCGAGGCGGGGAAGGGGCGGTGCGGAGCGGGGGGCGCGCCCGGCCGTCACGGCGGGGAGAGGCCGCGGAGGAGGAGTCCCCGCGCACCGCCCGCCCTTCCCGCCGCCGGCCCGCCTGGGGGGTTGCGGGGGCCGCGGGGCCGCTTCCTCCCTCGCTGCTCCCGGCTGAGGGACCGGGCGGCGCCCAACGGCCGCCCTGGGCGGGGGGGAGCGGGGCCTGCGCGGTGACGGCGTCCTCTGCCCGCCGCGGGGCCCGCTCCGACCCTTCCCGCCGGGCCGTGAGGAGCCGCCGCGGCGTTACCCCCTCAGGCGGCGGCCGGTGCTGGGGTGCCCTTCCCGGCCACCGCCTCACGCCAGCCCGGCTGCGCTCCCCGGCTGGAGAGGCCGAGCGACCCGGTGTCACCCTCGGCCGCGGGGGACGCAGGGTTTTTTGGCGGGGCAGGTGTAAAATGGGTTAGGATAGTGAGGAAGATGTTTAAAGATATGAGCGTGTCCTTCATTAAAATGAAGGGTCTCATGACTGCCCATGAAACAGTTGTAAATTAATATTAAAAATGTGCCCTTGGGAATGCTTCGTTTCAAATACAACCAAGGGGAAGGGTAACTCTGTTTAATTTTTATAATCCTGAGAAAAAATTGCCCACTAGCCAATTTGTCCTTTTCCATTGACTGTCAGCAGCAAAGTCACGGTGATGATCTGCGCTTTTTAATTACTTCACTGAAACCTTGTTTGTGCGCGGGGGCGGAAAGCGTGGAGGGGTAGGACTTCGTCGGGTCAAGCAGTCATTAATACACTACCTGGTTTTAAGTGCAGTGTTTGCGTGAGCAGTTCGGTACCCTGAAAGGGCGACGGTGACCACAGGGACGTTTCCGTTCCTACTTCTAAAAAGTCTGTACCCACCTCGGTGGGTGGACTGTCCTCTCCGGAGGGAGAAGGAAGAAGGCTCAGCACCCACCAGAGAGCATCTCAAACATCCGTGGTCCGCAGCATCTCAGGGCAGGAGTTGGAGAACATCAGGCATCTAGGAAGGGTCAGAGATGTGAAACTAGAGACCCCTGTGCCTTTGGTGTCCTTCTCCCACTCAGCAATGGGACAGCAGAGTGGTTCTCCGCCCTGTCACGGAAGTTTTTTCCCCAAAAGGCAATGCGTATCAGCTTTATTGCAGCATGCTCCCAAATTTTCACAGGCAAAACTGTGGTTTTGTGTTCAGAGAGGCATAGTTTTTCATGAAAATGACTGCTGACCGGGGGAAAAAAAAAACAAAAAAGGAGGTTGGGGTGAAGCTTCTTTGAAGATCCGCTTATGAAAGCTTTCTCAGGTTGTTTCTGCCAGGAAGTGCTACTGTGTGAACTAGAAAGACTCCAGTGAGCCTACATTCTTTTCATCACATGCAGTTTTAGTATCTTTCAATAATCCAGGCAGATATGTGTTCATCTGACGACATTTTTCCTTCACCATTATGAATATGTTAAAATAAATAACAGTTTGTTTGCCAAATCCTTGGCAGGATCCCATTTGCAGACATTTCTACCTTCGTCTTTCTAGCAATCCAATTAATTTTCTCTGCCTTGGAAATCACTACCAGAAAGGTGGTCATAAACAACATCAAGAGATTCCAAAAGAGGGAATATTTTCAACTCTAGGTTGACAACTTTGTTTTTCACCCTTTTCACTGCAGAGAGCCTGATACTATTTCCAAAGATGTGTGGAGCTTTTATGGTGAAAAAATATATGATTGCTATGCTGCTATAAATTATGCTTCCAACAGAAACAACCGTATAAGAACAGCATAAAGCAAACATATTTTGTTTAGCCTCCACAAGCAAACCTCCCTGACGTTCTCCTTGTGATGTGTGCAGCTAGTTAACATTCCTAATATAATTATTTACATATAAATCCATTTCCTTATGCATGGATTTATTGATCAAGTCTTTGTCTTCTCTCAAATAGTCAACAATACATGTAAAAGTGGAAAACAGTTATTTCCCTGATTTCTCATGTTTGTTTTACTTATTTTCAAGAAGAGACATTGCATACTAGAGAGTTAGTTTTAGAAGCAAGACAATGATAAACAGCGTAAACGATTTCTGATATCCAGAACGTATTTGGTACCAAGCACAGCCCACGTCAGCTGAGCCTGGTGCTCTGTCCCTGCCTAGCGGTGCCCGAACCGGGTATTAGCTCATTACCCCAAGAATAAATTACGGGTTTAATATCAAAACCAAGGTCTGGGGGTTATTCCTGCAAGACGGCGACCACTTTAATCCTGACTTCTTTGTACAGTACAAAAGAAATCAGCTTTCCCGATTCAGTTCTCCTGCTGCTGTGGGAATGAATTGACTTGGATCCGGGGGAGCCACGGACTAAAGAGTAGCCAGAAACACATATTTGTAAAGACAAAATTATTATTATTATTATAAGGAAAAGAAAAACCACACAAGCTCCCCAAAACTCTCGGAAAGGAGAAGAATGA
Source organism: Balearica regulorum gibbericeps (assembly GCF_011004875.1). Classification (NCBI taxonomy): domain Eukaryota; kingdom Metazoa; phylum Chordata; class Aves; order Gruiformes; family Gruidae; genus Balearica; species Balearica regulorum. The sequence continues at coordinate 32,450,711 of NC_046191.1, read as the reverse complement.
GGACAGAAATGAGTATCGAGAGAGTCAGTGGCTCCAGAGATTGCACCTGGTTGTCTTCTTTTGAAAGAACCTCCACCTCTGGGCCAGATTCTGCCACGCTAAATTTTGGGACCCTTTTTTCAAGGCCATAGCTTGTGTGCCCCTGAAACCCGTGGGCTTATCGTGAGGGACCCCTCTCCACGCAGGGCTACCTCTGGCGTCAGTGCCCCCGACACAGCAATGCACGAGATACGCGCAGTTAATTCCCACCGATGGCAGCAGGCTTTAAAGCTGGGGAGCTGGTGTCTCAAAGTCTGAAATAGTGCACGACAAGAGGTTATTTTGTTGGCTTGACCTACGCGTTGTTTCTATTCTGATGAATCTTGATTTTTACTCAGGCTGATGTATGTTATTTCCAATGCGGATGCAGCCGTGCTGGGAATGCGGGCTTGTTTTCCCATGCTCGTACTCGCGTTACACTCTCGTAGCGCACTCACGAAGAGCATTTTCAGTACAATAACACTAACTACACAGGGAGAGGTGAAAGTGTTACAGCTGCTCCATGCGGAGAACAAGCCTTGAAGATGCGAAATGTAAAAGGGAGCGCTGGAAACGGCAAGCCTCTCAAGAGAGCAGTTAAAACAGGGGTGTAGAAATACTAATTTGGCCTGTTTAGGCAAAAAAAAAAAAAGTTATGTGGCTTTCATCAGACTACTGCAATGAAATCAGTGTGCGTGCACGCGCGCCACGCGTTGCTTAAGTTCTGTCAATACAGCGATGCTTGTAGGGACCTTTCTGCCTTTTTTTCTCCTAAAAATGGGAATATAGTTCACTCGTCTATGCCAAAGGTGTACATGTTGTACCCGTGTCCTAACTGTTACTGGTAAAAAATAAACGCTTACTTTGATCAGGTAGTTAGCAGCACAACCGTCCGTGTTCCAAGCCTAAAAATTGTTGCAAATGCGTAAATTATCCTGTTTTCTTTTCTGAAAGGTACTGGTGATTTCCTGATACTTTAATGAAGCTCTACATTTCAGAAATGGGAGAAATTAGAGAAGTCGTGGCTTGGTTTACAGATAAGTAGGTGAAACTGCTGCACATTTTTCGCAATTAAGATGAGTTCAGAAGAAAAACTAAAATGCTGCGCAAGCTGCCGCCAGGAACAGTTTAAAGCTTCGGCTTCGGTGGTATCGTCTAGACCCTGCCTGGGAGATGCTAACCTAAACTCAACAACGACAAATTCATTTTCCCTTTAAGAATAGTTCTAAAATGTCGGACTATTTCCTAAACGTGCTGATATTCAAAGGTCTTTGTAAGCGTAATCTCTGGGGCTGGAAAATACAGGCGCTGTGAAAGGGCTCTGAGAGCTGGGGTGAGGAAGCTGTTCCTCCATCCCCAAGGACGGGAGGAGAACCGGCGTCAGGCTCGCACGGAGGAGATAGCTGGCGCTGCTGGATAAAGAAGAGAGGGCCCAGAAAGGCGCAGGCTCTGTAGATTGAGTTTCCTCCCATGGATTTTCCGTGTCCTGTAAAATTTGAAGATATCACGTACCAAAAATTTTTACAAGATGGCAAACTTGCTGAGAGGGGTTCGATGCTGTAAATCAACGAGCTGCTCTTTGAGCTGTTCTGCTGCTTGACAAGTGATGCAGGAACAGACGTGTGAACTTCCCGGCTTCTTTTTTAACGGTGCGTTAACATCAAAGTCTAGCTTTACATATTTAAATGATTACAAATTAGCGGATGTTTGTTTTGCACAGTCTGGCCCTGCTCGTTGCATTCACTATCGTTATTAAAATGGAAATGGCGTTAATCTGCAATAAAGAAAAAAATGGATCGCAAAGTCTTGGCGTATTAGGGAACGCGTTTTAACCATAAATAATTGTCTTAGAATAAATAATGCCCTTGGAAACATGAACTGCTCTCATTCACCTCAGTGAGCAGCACACCTGCTCAGAGAGCAAAAAGGAGTCTGGAATATTTAAAAAGAGTCAAAGATTCATCTGCATTACTTATAGCTGCAGAATTCTTCTGAATTTTCTTTTTCACATTTTTTTCGTCACAGAACAGGGCCTACGTTAAGAACCTGGGACAGAAAGCAAGCCCAGCTGTAGGAGAAACCTATAGATACCCCTGGGAAGTTTCAGACCATCTTTACTGTTCTATATGCGGTGTTTGTTTATTTACGCTCCAGATTCAATTATTCTCTTTATACCTGGGCTTACAATTAGGCAAGATGAGACGAAATAGGTAGATAAGCCCTCAGATAAGCCAGGCACATTTTGGATGCTGTGTGAACAAGAAGAAAGATGCGTGCGAGAGCATTCAGTTCTGAGGTCCTGGTTCCAGATTAATGACTGAGCAAAGCTGCCTATTAATTTCAGGCAAAGGCAGAGAGAGGAAAGAATAAGCAGGAACTTTAGGTTGTCGTTGTTCAACAACTTGGGGGCAGCGCAGATACCACTGAAGTTAATACATTGAGTTCCTTAGCCTAAAATAGGTTTTGCGCTGGGACTGTTGTAGGCCATGTGCCTATACTATACTAAGATAAACCAACCAAGATCGACTTGATTTGCGTTCCTGGAGGCACAGTTTGTCAGAACCCCCCACCGTTTGCTATAGGACTCCTCTAACAAGGGGATATCCGACCTGAAAACCCAGGAAATTAGTGACAGCCAAGCACTGGATGCTCTGGTCCTGCTTGGGTCACACACAGAGACCCCCTCGTACACCGATACGTCGGGGTCTGCGCTACCAGCTCACACCAGCTCCTGACAGCTACAGACCATGGGCATCCGGACGTGGTGGTGTGAAGGGTGCCTCAACGGAGGCTGCCAAGACCTTGGCTTGAATGGGAAGGGTTTTTGGGAAGCCATCCTTCGTACAGGGTACTTCAGGCTGAGTTTTGCTGTCCGGGTATTTGGGAAAGGGTTGGGTTGGTGTGATGGGAGATATGAGTTGCTGTGTAATGGTTCCTTGGCAGGACAGCCGTGATACAGTAATAGCAGTTTACTCGTCATGATAAGATCTTAACTGCCAATGTTGAATATTGAGACTACTACATTACAGGATAAGCACTGTTAAATTTTAAGTAAATCAGTCTTTCAGGGGGCCGTAAAAATACTGTTTGCAAGAAGATAAAGCAAAAAGTGGTGGCTGTAACAATAATGAAGAATTAGGGGATTTTTCATGTATTTTAATGCAACAGGGAAAAAAAAAAGCATTCCAAGTTCATAACTAGTTGAAGGATTACTTTGAACAGTAAAAGCTGGCATGGGTGAAGTCATCATCTGTGTTCTACCCAAGCCATTTAGCAGCGATGCAGCGAGGGACACGTGCAAAGTTAAACCTGAACACAACTTTTGTTAGACCGAGGTCTCAGGTCTCGACATCTCAGACGGGCAAACAGTGGTTCAGTAGGTAGCGTAAAGCACGGAGTGGGCCTGAGAAGCCAAGCTACAAGCCATTGCTAGCACAGCTTCCTTCTTTTCATGTACCGAAAAAGAAATATATAAATGGACTTGTCTGCGTCACTTTTCATACCAGAAAGGAGAATACACTGACTTGAGAATACTGCTGCCCGTATGGGATAGAAGGTCTATTTCATTGTGCAACATTGCGTGTTATTCCCTTTTAATTTCCAAGCTGAGGAAATAAAGAAAAAATATTCTTTGTCATTATGCTGCTATTATGGCAGAGAATTTAATTGCATTCAAATCAAGGCAAAGTTATGATTCCCTTAGAAATTGTAACTTGGTCCAAAACACTGAGCTCTTTCGGAGCGATTGTTGCTACGCACCTTTACAGAAAACATTAAACCGACAGAAAGCGTGTATTATAGTTGATAAGGGAACTATTACCTTGAATTTCACAGCTTGTATGGATATGTGATTAATCACAAATGCCTTTTTATTGTAATTTTTATATATAGGTTATGATATGGAGCTGTGGGGTAGGATTTGTCTGCTTTATCCTAGGCACGTCAGAGTTAGATGTCCATGCTACAGCTAGTCATCCATGGCTCCCTCCAAAGTCGGTGGAGAGAAGTAAGGACCTCCAAAGGCTGTTTTACCTTGAGATGAAGTGAATGACCTCCTGGAGGCTTGTGTTTCGCTCGGATAGCTAGCACGAGCACAGGCACCTAGCATCTGATGTCTAAACCATGCAAACCCATCCTCAGGGGGCGATTCAAAGGTCTTTATGAAGGCAATCATTCCATCATCATTTGTGGGAGCTTTCCCTCAATAAACGTGTAAAAAGTTTAGCCTTTCTTGCTCACCTACTTCATTAGCGTCTATTTGTCCTTCCTCCTCCAGAACTGTCATTGTTCAACCCGGAGATAAGTGGAAATACTGCCACTTCACCAGTAATTACTCAAAAAAAGTGTTTTCGGTTCATTATCAAAACCAACTCGCTTGCTCCCTAGGCTGCTCAAAAGTTTCTCTCTTGGAGGAAGAAGAAAAAAAGTTAGTAGAAAGAGGGATGTTCCTTCCAAAAAGGCAGGGAGGACATTGCAAGCGGTCTTGTCTTAATCCTCTCTGTAGCTTAGAGGCAGAGAGAAGAATTGGGATAGCAGTAGGAAGAATTAAAAGCAGGTATCTGAGACTACACTCTGAAAAAATCGACAGGAAAGTCGTACTAGACACTCGTGGTGATTTAAAATTGAAAACCATTTAGGAGTTCACTCTAGGTATGTTTGGTTTGGTTTGAGGCCAAATCAGAATTAGTGTTTCCACTGAACTGTGTTAAAATATGATACGTAGTTTGGGTGTTATTTACACATGTTTAACCACAATGAAAAAATGGGCTTTCCATCATTTTGAGCTAATGTCCAAACAATGGAGACTATTTGGATCTAGAAATTCAGATTCAATGTTCAGGTCAAAAATTTATATATCCCAGTGGTGTGTCTCATCTTTGGTTAAAAATGGCATGAAAGCATTCTGGCCACTTACAAAACAGTGAAGGGCCGTACTGAAAAGTAGTTTTTGTATTATTTGTTTTCACAAAATTCAATAAATTCCTTTTTTTTTTTTCCTGAAGTACAAGGACCTCTGTGAAGCGGGATGGGTACCCAGTCTTCTCACCAGCTCCTTCTGTTGCTGAACAACAAGGACAGACTAGGGGAAAGCCAAGTTACGTCCGCAGGCTGATGTGGGGAAGGTTGAACATCTTTCCCTGACCCGGTTTTGGTATAACCTGTCTCTGAAGGACTATGCAGAAGATCTACTGGTGTTCCTTGTTCTCGTGCAGGATGCCAAATGGATCGAGTAAGGTGCCCATCTCCTGCCCGTCTCATCACAAAAAAAGTCTGAATTTGGACCTCCACGAGGAGGAGAGATGCAAGTCTGCATGTGCGTGAACTTGTGCTTTTCATGGCAAAACCACAGTGCATACCCAGAAGAATGTCTGTCCCCAGTGGCCCTGGGGAAAGGAGGAGAATCTGGCCTCAGGAAAAAAAAAAAAGAGAGCCATTTCTTCCCCAGGCTAAGCCTGTGACACTCGCTGTTACTGTCGTTTTCCAAAACCAGCCGAGGGTCACTAGCAGCTTCCTTAAGTTGCTGAGCCACAGCAGAGGTGAGCGTCAGGCCCATGGCTATGTGAAGCGTGTGGCATTAATAACCACACAGGCAATCAAGCTAAATATAGAGATAATGCAGCTTTTTCTAACCGTGGCGGGGCGGGGGGGGCCGGTAAGAGATTGAAGTCTTACTGGCCGTGATACAGGAGAAGAAAGGAAAGCTGCAGCCTTTCTGCATCAGCTCCAACAACATCTGCAGCCTGCTGCTGGCGGGATGGGGTGCACCAGGCTTTGATAAATACAGAGGCATCTCCCCTAAGGTGAGTACTGCCCTGGGAGTCTGAAGAAACTATAAGCCAAGCTAAATATTAACCTACCTCTGAGCATTGTAGCAGTGTAGGTTTTTTACGACATACTGCGCCTGAGAAGGTGCAAACATCTGTTACTGGGTTTGTTCTTTGTTTTGTGTATGTGTCTGTGTGTATGTGCTCTTCAGAGAAGGGAGAGGGAAAGAACTGCCAGTCTCTGAAGTTTGCTGTGGCTCAGAGGTGTGATGCTAAAGAAAAGTTGGATTGAGCCAGATTGAAAGAAAACCATTTAAAGATGCTTAAACAAGTCTCTGTTAACATTCAGAGGTGGAGCTCTTAACCTGGAGTTTAAAACCCTTGGTTTTTATCATCTGCGCAACGGTAAAGGGAGATTTCCCAACTTTGCTCAGCTACAATAAAGAAATACACAGCGTTACTTCCTCCCCCAGTTGCCATGGGGCTGTCCTCTCCCCCATGAGCTGCCATCGGCAGTTAAAAGGTGTGGAGCAAACCCAAACCTCCAGCCTGCGTTATTTGTGATTTCCACTGTTGACCAAAAAGAGAAAGGCAGTTCTCAGTACCCGATGTCCATCCAGCAAAGCCTTTCAAAAATGAAAGAACATTGTGCCATCAGCTTTGTTCAAAACCTTTTCCATTGTCCCTGTGCACCTCCATAACTCCTTTCCTCTCTTTGAGAGGTCTGAAAAATCTGCTTAAATCTGAAATGTAAGGCTTGGCTGAAAGCAGCGTGGCTGAAGGTCTCCACCAGCAGCAGGGCTTCGGTGGGCACTCGGCTGTGTTGTGGTGTGGTTCGCGTGGATGTCGCCTCCATTCCTTCTTCCTCTCGCCCTGTCTTCAAACGTCTTCTTTATGTTGATCCACTCCGCGGCAGGCTTTGAGGTGTCTGGATGAGCAGGACCAGATATTTTATTAGCTTGTTTAATGTGATGAAGGTGGGGGGACAAGGCTGACCTATTTGTACTCTTTAGCAGACACCAACGCTTGTGACTTTAGCTGCAGGTGGAGTAGTTAAGTGAACAAAACAACAGAGTAACTAAGAGACCGAGCAGATCTCAGGTGTCAAGGAGAGGATGAGTATTTTTCTGTTTTCCATTTCAACAAGGACTAAATCAGGCTCCTAAATGTCCTGACACACATCCCGATAACTGGGGTACGAGGCCACTCAACTCATCTCCACAGCCACCTGCGCTCCTGTACTTCCTTTCAGAAAATAGCTACCTCCATTCATCTTATTCCATTTAACTGGATTAAGTGTTATCTAAGTGTTATCTATTTTTTCTATACTGGGACCAGAAGAGAGACTGAACGTCATACATGAGCTCGTTATATATTTATGTGTACAACTATAGAAGTACTGGAGGAGGTTCACCCTCACCCAACTCCATGGTGTTGGACGGGCAGAAATCTAGCCCGATAACTTCCGAAACTGCATGGGAACATCCCCTCCCCTGCCGTGAACCAAAGGTTGTGTTTCTGTGGTTCAAAATAGGATTAGGGCTTCTTCAAATGCGACTAACCATTTGCAAAATACAAGGAGCCTGCTCTTCGCTCGGCGTGGTGGGGACTGCGAGGTGAGGATCAGCTTTGGGGTCCCATCGGGGCTGCACGCTGGGCTCATTTGGGCACAGCGTCACCTTCAGCGACTCGGTTTAACAGGAATAAATACTTAAACTGGCATAAATAGTTCTTGGTTCCTCACCTGAATGATGCAAGTTTTATTTTGCTGTATTTGAACGGCAGTTTGAACATACAAATCCCTAACATTACGATTTGTTTCAACATGCATGTCCTGCTAGTAAAGGGCTGCGTAGAAGCCCGGCTCTCATCTTAGCCACAATGGTATTAAGAATAATGCAAATGATTCAGTGCGTGGTTTGGAGCCCATAAAAGATAGCAGATGTAAGCGAAGCCAACAAAAAATGTCCGTGTACTACAAAGCAGAATTACAAAAGGCTCTCATAACAATATATGCAGAATACTATTTGTATTGTAGGAGAAGCGCTCAGTATCCTCTCCGGCAGAAAATCACACATAAATCACAAAATCTTTTCCAAGATGTTCTATAAATACATAAACCTTGTGGGCTAGCAGATGAGTTGGAGACTGTTACCCAATCTGCCCTGGAGCAGGCCAGGAAAGTGGATCTGCTGCTGAAAGAGAAAGCAATTTTCCAAGATTTATAGACTGTAAATGTTTTATTTACCCTCCAAAGAAGGAGTCCATACTCGTTGCAAAGAATGTGCATAAAGTGTGTGCAGGGTTGGGTCCTTTTTGGTTTGGTGCGACTGTGAAAATAATTTAAAGCATCGCTGGAAGCCAAGAGAGTTCAGGTGTCTTTTGGTCCCGTCCCATTCATCGCAGGGAGGTACCGTGGGGTTTCTCAGACACGTCTGTCCTGGGAGCGCTGCGCTGTTCTCACATGCCTGTGGCTGCACGGAGAGCTTTCCAGACCTTAACTCTGAGCTGAGAAAATACAGATGAAACGTGAATACATTTAGATATCCTTTTCAATTCACAAGCTAGTGTCCAGCATAAACTGCGAGCTGTTTCTGCTTTTAGCTTTCTTATAATCGAGTCTAATCTAGCTGAGATATAGCACATCGTTTCCAAACACTCTGTATGCTCTAAGCAATGCGTAAGGGTAATGAACGTGGGGGGGTTCAGTGTGTGCATTCTCCAAGTCTCATTAGAGGTAGCGCTAATATTGACTTGTTTGCATTTCAAACGAAAGGGAGTCTATTTAATAACAGCAGCGATTTGGTCAATATTGGCACAGTGCAAGTGCCAAGTGCAGAGCTGGATGATGTTTTCATTAACCTCAGCACTCTCTATAGTGCTGCAGGTTTTCTTGGGAGACTGTATTCTCTGTCACTCTGGTGGGACCAGGGCTGCAGAGGCAGAGCAGTTAGAAGGGCTGTCTGCTAAAATGAGGTGCTAAAAGTGCCCCCAAGCTTTACTTTTCATCACCATGAAGATACCTCTTCATGCCTCTGTCCCAGAAATCGGCTTGCCTGTGCTTGGCCCATTAAGCATCATCTCTTCCTCTTTCTGCTCCACCTTCTCAGGTTGAACCCCCCAAATCCTCAACTCCACGTGGGAGACCTCGGGTTTTGCCCCTTACCTGCCGCATCGGCCCTGCCTGCGGAGAGGTTGATACTTGTTTGACAGCATCTCCTTGGTGTGACTATAACCTTCTGTTCCTAAGATGTGGTTAGCTGGGAAGAGAAAAGCAATACCCTTGCAGAAGCACACTATGGATTATGTTGCTTACGTAGGTTTCTGTGGTAGTCATCACCGTATTTTGCAGATAGAAGTGGATTTGTTCTTAAAAGAGCTCTGAGGAAGGGAAGTGTACCGATTCTCATGTTAGAGATGGAAAAGCTGAGGCAGGGAAGCAAGATGACTTGCTCAAAGAGTCTGTGGAGGAAGAGTGGGAGGGGAAATCCCATCTGCCAAAGAAGGAATTAATACAGACTACAGGAAGCATGGAAGATGACTCAGTTGCAGATGATGAGAGGGTTGGAAGGCAAGTGAAAGCTGGTGTGAAATCTGGATGGGAAGAGAGAGAGGAACTGTATTTTCTGAAATTAGTCACAAGAAAGTACCTGTACATACGCAGCCAAAAGAAAAACCAGCACCTGGATCAGGCTAGGACTTATCTTTCAGAAAATAAGGAGACTGTGAATTAAAAAGTTCTCCCTGCTTGGCTCAAGCAGTGCGCTGGGCAGTGTGCTTGGATTAGAGCTGCCTGCTCAGAGGCAGTCTGCATTCAAGCCTCTGAGCAAAACATCCTCTCTTGGATCAATAGTTCTGTTCACAGCAGAAAGAAGTAGTTATTTTGCTACTGAAAATTCTCAATTTCTAGCTAGTAACCGTCGCGGTTTTCTGCCTGCTGTGCGTTACTGTGCTTAAGCCATCATTATTGCTCGTGTTACTTTCCGTATTTTAATATTTTTTATCTTGAAAAGTGATGGCAAAATAGCCCTCCAGCATGCTCCTAAGAGCTCTTATCATTCAGGTTTTTTGCATAGTGATACGATGGCAGAGATTTAGGTGCTGAGAGCTCCAGGAGCAATTAGGCTATTCGTAAGAATTCAGTAAAGTTAATCTGCACTGGATCTACCCGTAATTCAGCTAAAATGATAGTTTTTCACTTGTCAGGTAACTCCCAAGCAAATACCCAGGAAAATTATTTCCCTCCTTACTCCAAACTTTGTATTCAACCACAAAAAACACGTTTCTACCTCTGCATCATCTGATGGTCCCGCTCAGTTCTTTAGGTAATATGCACATTGGTGTCAGTAGGGAAAAAACTGTGTCGAAATCCAAGAATAAACTGTGTCTTAGTGAAAGGATGAAAATTCCCCGTCAGCAATGACTTAACTCAACAACTGTTATCTCGCTGGGATCAGGATTTCATGGTGCTCTTAATAAAGAAATATTGCACCGTATGAGTAAAACTCCAGGCATGTATCTTCCAACATCGGAGGAAGTTACCCATGTCTTCCTTTTAGCTGCTGACGGAGCAAATACGTCGGTGCAGATAAGTACCCGAAGGTACGGTGACTCTACAGGAACGAGTAAAGCTGAGTGAAATGTGAGCCAGTATGTTTTCCCTGGGGACATTTCAGATAGCTCCTATTTCTACGTGGGCTACAGATTGTGAGCAGAGATAGCTCACAGTAGCTTTTCTGAACGGCAGAGTGCAAAGCGGAAGGCAAGTGTAAATCATCAGGACGAGGGAACTCAGTCATCTGAGTTTGGAAAGCATCTGTGGCTCATTTTCAGGTCGAGGTTTGCAGGGAAGGTTGTTTGATTGACTCAAAGAACTTCCTCTTCGACCTTGTGATAGATCTAAACCAGGTTATTTTTGTGCCTGAGGTCGCTGTGTGTGTTTCTAGAGCTCGTATTTGGACACGTCTTGGTGCTGCGATGTGCTGCTGTCACTTCATCTCCTGCTAAAGGTGAAAAGGAGGAAGGCTCACCTCCTTCGTCTTCGTGATGCTGCACCTCTTGTGGGCCAGCCCAGGCGCTTCCTGAGCGCTCTCCGTTATTGCCCTGCGTGTGCCCTGGCATCTCTCGTGACCACTGCCCACCGCGTGGATTGAAATGTGCTATGTAAATAAACGCAGTCGTTCTACTTGGTGTGAAGCAACCGTTCTTGCTGGTATTCACAGCTTTCTGACAGAGGCATTTACTGAATTTATTAACAAAACTAACCCTCCCCTGTTGGAGCCAGGTTTAATTTACCTCAGCCCTGCCACAAAATTTCCTTTGGATGCCGGTGGGAGGTGAAAGAAACTTCTAGAAATAAAGACCAAATAAAATATAGGTAAAATGTAGCTCTAAAGGATGTAATATTTTAGATGAAAGGCATCCTTCAAAACAGTCCAGGTATAGTGAGCACGATGCCTTCCAAGCTGGCAAGCATTTAGATAACAGAACATCCCTCCTCAAAACCTGCCAGTGGGAGAAACTAATGCAAAGATAAAAAATTTTATTTGCAAAGGAAAGACGGACTGGCAGACATACACATTTTGAGACCTGAAGAAAGAATCTCTTCAGAAAATTACATATTGAATTAGCTTTATTGCTTCAGCGTGCAAAACAAGGCTTGAATGATGTTATAAATGTCCCGGTGTATTTGCAGTCCCTCACTAAACTACCTGTTGGGTTAATTGCAAGCCTGTCACCAAAATGAAATGTTTTAATATAGTTTAGTTCCTTTAGTCCTTAGGACCACAATGCTGCTTTTTCCCCGAGGCGTTGTTACCAGCATCCTGACCTTGGTTTACAAGCAGTTAAAATAACATTTTGACCCGAGCATGACAAAATCCTGTGTTTTCCTACATATAGGTGAGCTGGAATTCCCACCTCTTTGCTGTGACCTTCGTGTCAAAGCCGAACAGCAAACTTGGGATGAGCTAAGTCCACTGAGCTATGCTCTCTGGTGAAGGCTTTTTGGGTTTTTTTAGCATCTCCTAAGGCACCAAAGCTGGATGCACGAAACCAGGCAGCGTGAACAACCTCCCCGAAGGAGATAGGTGCTTTGCACCCAGAAAAAAAAGCTTGCAACAGCACCCTGCCGTGAAAGGACAGGGGACAGGAGCTCTGCCCTTCAGATGGGTGCGGTACTGCGGGAGTGAGGCATGAGAAGATGGAGAAGTCCGTGAAAACAGAGGAAGAGGTTTTCAGAAGGTGACACATGGCCAGGAAAGGGGTAAGGGAGCTGAGAACTAGCTTAGCAACTAGGAATGTCTTAGTTTGCAAAATTAAAAGTGCTGTGGATTCACTCCTCAGCCCCCACTGAATGTCCCACTGCACTTCCACACAGGACCAAGGGTTTGTCTTGCGACAGGCTGGAGGAGCCCGTGCAGAACCGCACAAGTGCGGCAAGGTGGGCTCCAAACTTACCTGCCAGCTCTTTTTTTAATCCCATGCTGCAGCAGTTCCTTACTGGGAAGAAGATAAAATGGGTGAGTGAAAATGCCCTGTTGTTGGTAATTTTATGTTCTGAAGCCCATCTTATGGATAGAAGCAACGTCTAGGGGTAGAAGAGAAAATGCAAGTGGTAGTTTGACCTTTAATTGAATATAGTGGAGAGGTAATATGGGACATGGTATTTTAGAAGAGCAAAACAACACATTAGGCATCAAAAAACCCCAGGTGGGATTTTTGCTTTCTGAGAGCAAAACCATACCAGAGTTATGACCTTGTAGGAAGTCAGGTGAAAATAGATCCAGTCATCAACAAGAAAATCAGATCTGGGAAGGAAGCGTGCTGAAAGTCAAAGCAGAAGGATACTAGATAAATTCAAAATACACATAGTCTGACTACAAAGGTGTAAAGGAGTAAATGCCTTTGGGGCAAATGAGAGGAGATTTCTAAATCTTCTCTTGATACACGGAAAAGCGCTGGTATATTAGGAAGAATATATTTGAAGCAGCTTAATGTTACTTAAGGATGTGCCAGCTTAATTCATTAACAACTCTTCGTAACGGGCAAAGTCACATAGATGGAGAAGCAGGGAAGAGACCAGATTTTGTGCTCAAACTCTGAAAAAAACCAAAGAATAATAAAAACACTGTGGAAAGAGAAGGAACGATTTACCAGTTTGGCCATAAGCAGGCCCTTGTACCAGGTACGCAGGATGTTCTTCTTGGGGAACTCCTTTGGTCTGGTTTGTGTGTATTTCATTGTTTCATTTTCAAACTGCCTTTCTGATAACGTGCAAAGGAATATGTATTCTAGACAACTACCTCATTAGAGTACAGATTCGTTTCATAGAAAGCCGGATATTTTCGATGACATGTAAGAATGCCGTAGCTAAAAAGCATTAAAATAGCTACAGCTTGTGATGCGTGTTAACACAGAGGGAGCCTACATGAGTAGACTATGTAAATAACTGCACTTCTTTCCAGTGGGCTGGGAATTATTGCTTGGCTGTCTTCGTTAAACAGAAAATGTGCTATGTTAAAGATATGTTTTTCTATCTTTCCCAATTTCTGTTTTCCCCATTGAAAAACTGGAGAATAAACTCCATTTTCAATAACACTTTCAGAAATCTGAATCCTTTTGGAAGGTGGCCGTTGGGGCTTGGGGAGGGGAAGGGATTGGTCAAAGCTCTCCCACAATGTCATGAATAATTAAAAAAATGTCTTTTTAAAATCTCATAGAAATAATAGGTGTTTCTGATTTAACTCTCAAATTTGAAATAACTGTTCATTTACAAACTTCCAAGTGTTTCCCACTGCGGAAATGTGGGTTCCTAGGATACAATAAGCAGCAGCTCTTCACCATCATGGGCCAACATTTCAGAAGCATTTCATTTTGTTAGAGGAGGAATCTTTCAAATTATAGGTGTCAAAGATAGTAATTTTCTGATTTATACTACAGATAGATATGTATCACTCAAGTATGAGAACAGGGAAGAGCTGAAGCACCCCCTGTATATAACTTGCATTATTTTCTGTTCTCTAAGGATATTGAAGAAGACAATATTGTGGCAAGGAGCAGCTCGTTGAATATATGTGACAATCAGGCGCTTGCCAAAAGCCTCTTGGAGACATGTTTAGTATTGTTAATTCTTGTGATCACATCAAGTTATTCATCTTTTATCAGTTCAGATGGCTCTCCTTCTGGGGACAGCCCATCTCTCAGCTGACATTTGATGTGTACCGTTAGCATCGCCGCATCCCTGACAATGAAGGAAGGGTACAGTAGATTAGATGAAGCATCAGAAAGATGTTGCAGCAGCATCACTTGTCAGCAGCGAGGGCCAGTCTAGTGATCGCAATCAAAGATTTGGGAGAGAAAGAGAGCTGCAAGCCGAGAGCATCAGTCTGAGCCCAGCTCCCTTTCGCACCTGGTTCTGCAGTACAGTGCTGGCGTGTTGCACCAGCAAGACGCCCAGTCCCTTTAAAAACTGAGATCTGCGCCTCCAGATTAAAGATACATAGATGATGAAATACGTTGCGACGTGAGGAATGTGCTCCATCGCTCCTAGCTAGCAGGGGCATTAACTGAACTCATTTCCTCCTCCCTTTTGCAGGAGATCAGCAAAAGGGAAACAGCCGCAACTTGCTGGGGCCGGGGGCAGGATGTGTCCCTGGGAGGGCAGTGCTTTTTGGGGTGTGGGGCTGCCGTAGGATCCTGCTGGGGATGTTCTGTTTACATCCCTTGCACTGACTTACCTTGCTTTCTTGCTATACGCATTGACCATTGAAAAGACAACCCGGCTGACTGCAACTGCTCTCACTGCAGTCATTTGTACCGGATCCCAAGAAGCTGTCTGGAAGTCTTCTGTAACTGTATCATTTTCTGTAATTGATTTTTTGAATATACTGGACCTCCATACAATGACAGCAGGCCTTTGAGCAAGGCTATCAAGAAATTAAAATGAGCCATAGCCTTGGCAGTTTCTGGGACACAAGTAAGTTATATAGACAATTGAGTAGATTAGAGAGAAATGTAATTTTGTTTGCAGAGGGAAAAAAGCTAAGGAGGAGGGAGAAAGTTTGAGGGCTGAGCAAATCATGCTAGAAATTACTGCAACTTCTAGATCCAGCTAGGGCTGAATTTTTTTCCTTTTGATTGTACATGTCTTTCAGATAAAAATTCCAGCTCTATAGAAGAAAAGAATTTTCTACCATGAGCATGGAGAAATACTGGCATACGTTGCCCAGAGAGGTTATAAAACCTCTGTCTTTGGAGAAATACAAAACTTGACTGGACACGGTCTCAAGAACCTTCTGTAACTGGACCTGCCTTGATGAGGAGGTTGGAGTAAAGGACTTCTGGAGGTCCCTTCCAACCTACATGATTCTATGCCAACAGTAATGTGTTTGGGTTTTTATTTTTTCATTTGCATATCAAATACTAGTAGAGGTGGATCTGTGCAATGTTTAGTGACATTATGTGTTAATCTAACAATTTAAAAAGTCTCAGCAAGATCCCTTTCCACATTATCTTTAACATAGTCTTAAAATAAGAGAAAATACCACTGTTCTGGTTCAATACCAGCTAGGTAAGTAGATAGACAGATACATGCCCTTGCTGGAAGCCTCGATCGGAGCAGTTGCACGTACGAACACGGCCCGAGGTGCAGCAACTAGAGTGGTAACAGCAACTCTGATTTCAACCCCCAGTTAAATTCTGAAATGCAGACCTGCCAGGAGATGACGTTAATTTGTTTAGGGGGATGTCATTATATCACATAGAGTAAACACATGGACACACCGTGTCAGAGGGACCCTGTAGGGCATCATTCGTGATGTCTACCTGCAGCATGTGGATGTGGATGGCTTCATGCTGGAAGAGGGGAGGGTGGTGAGCATTTAACCCCACTCAGCCATACAGGACAGGATGTGGTCCTCACTCAAAACAATGTGAAGCTTTTTTTTTTTTTCAATCTAGTCAAAATATAATTATAGAGATTGGAATTTGGCTGCAAAACCTGGGCAAGCCTGTCTACAAAGGCAAAGTGAGCCAAGTTATTGAACCTTGGTCCTTGGAAGTGTCTTTGGGTTTTTACACCATGAGATTCTGAGGCTGCCCAGTTGCTTTTTGAAGGATGCCTTTATGATTAAGCTGGAAAGTTATATGATTTTTTTAAAACTTTATCTACTTCTGCTTACATTCCTGTTAAGCCTAAAGTCAAACTGCTTCTACGGGAGTGACAGCTCAGATGTGAGTGAAGGGCCAAATGAAAATTAGGTAGAGATCTCATCTGACAAGGCCACTTCAGACAAAAGAAATGTTAAACAAATAGCCTTACACAATGGGAAACGGTGAACTTCTGCTGAACCTTGCTGGTGGCTGGGTGCCAAAGGAAAGTTTGAAGCTACCCACATGTTCTCTTTTGGAAATCTCTCTGGTTTTAATGTCCGGCATTTGTATACCATTTTACATGGAAAATGAAGAGTGTTTAATTATCTTTCCAGGGTATGACAGCTGACAGAAATTAAAATGTCTGCCCAGAACTCCTATGCTTCACAGAGTGAAAATCCTGCATACTGGTGATCACTCAGATGATACAAACCTCAGCCATATTAAGCCGTAAACAAAAAATAGGTGAGACTAGGTGGTTTTGCAACATAACGATAGTATCAAAGAAAATGAAAACATTTGTTCAAACTTTCGGTGCTTTCGGACTGCAGTTTGCTGCCACAAGCAGTAAAAGCGGTCATGGTCTGGGTGGCTTTGCAGAATGGTCTACTTGGCTAGGCAATGCAAGGCAAGGGTTGTGGGTGGAAGCAATGTCTTTTCTTGAGGGTAGATGGAATTAGAAGAAGCTTTCTGGCATTCGGGACCACAAGTCCTGAATTCAAATTTTAAAATAATGCTTCAATTTCTCTGCCTAATATAAAGCAAATCCTGGCCAGGAATATGAACTCTGCCTGGCAGGAAAAGGCTCTAACATCCAGCTACCTTGTCGTTACCTTCTGATATTCCAGATTTTTTTTTTTTTTTGGCTATTATAGAAAAGCTGCAGTCTAATATTTTAAATATTCTGATCATTGCTATCTGCAGTAACTGCAAAGAACAAATTACTAAAGGCATTGATCTCATAAAGTAAAATTAACTATTTGAAATGGAAAACTGCCATCACAATCTGATGACACCAATTAAAGTTGCAGAAAATGCAGCTCACTGTTTGAGGCAAAAGAAAGACAGAATCTGGGCCAAGTTGTTTTAAGGTGTGTGCTGGTCATGATCCTTTTAACTCAAGGTATATCTGAGCTTTAAATCTGAGATTCAAAGGCAAATATCCTGCAAGGCTCGAAGGTGCTTTGGTGCAGGTTTGCATCCCACCCCAGCTCCCATTTCATTCTCCTGGTAGAAGAAGGAGTCTTCTCAAGACTCTTCTCAAGAAGAAGGAGTCCACCTCAAAAGTCTCAGAGCTGTGAGTCAAGGATACTTCTAGCTGTAGTTGGCTGGAGAAGTTCACAGATTTGCTGGAATTACAATCCATTTCTCCCCATCCTTCTTCTATGATGATCTTCAAAACGCTTGGCCATAACTAGAGTTCAGGAGCCCTCCAACTTAGTGCGCTAGTGGAGACAGACTGACTCTACCCGCATGCTTCCCAGTGCTCCCAGGCTTTTAGATGATCAGATCTTCAGCGTATGTTTTCTGCTTGGGATCCTGAGGACCTGCCACAAACCCAGGTACCGGTGAACTTGCTGGGTTTGACCTGTTCTGTTCAGAGAATGTTTCCGCTTTCCTCACCCAGCACAAGTTCCTGAAGTGAAGAAGGGCGGCTGATGACTTGGTTGCACTGGTGGCTGTAGGGAATGCCATTACATTATGGGACAGGGCTTGCTAGTCACTGTACACATGTGCCAGTGCAAATCCTCCTATGTGAAATGGGGATGTGATGTAAATCTAATAGAAATTTTGGTTATACAAAATTGGCCTGAGCTGTAGTTTGTCTTCTGAGGAGGTGCTGGTTAAAATCTCATTGTCAAATAGCAGGAGGAGCAGGATGAGTCAGTCCTTCCCATTAAATTGTCCTTCACAGAGATTATTTGACCCCAAGGAGTTGTAAAAATACATCACAAAGCAGCTCAGCCTTTCACATGGGCCAGACTGCAGCGAGTGGCGGGTATTTTAATACAAGATATACCTGGATCCACAGACTCCTTGCAAGATAAATGCCCACCTCCCATACTTCAGTTGACACCAGCTGAACACTTTCCAGTGTGATGACATACTCAGGGCTGTTTTCAGGAAGAAAATATGCACATTTCTAGCTATAGGCTAAATACAACTTGGTTTGCCAAGTGCAGCTGAATGTGAGATGTATTTATGCTGAAGCAGGAAGACCCATGAACAACTCACCCAGCTTTCTGTCCCTTTTCTCTACAAAAACACTAATCCATGGCACAAAAAATATTGCAGGAGCTAAGCTAAACACTATTTTTCTGTGTGAGAGCCCATTACTTATGTGCTGCCCTACTCTGATTAACGAGCATGGGCTCTTCCTCTCCCTGTCCTCTCTGCCATTTACAGTGCTGAACATACTCAGCTAAAAGTAAAAAGCTTTGAGGCTGTTTTCTAGCTGCTAGCTTTAAATTTAGTCAAATTAATGTACTGCTTCTCAGGCACCCTCTCCATGGCAAAGATTATATCTGCCACATCAGTCCTACCTGCTCCGGCCTGTTAGCTTCAGCGTTGTTGAGAAGGGTCAGGGTAGGAGAAGATCCAGCTTGAGGTCTTCTGGCTGCCATCTGTTGCTGCTGAGTGTCCTGGGACAAGAGTGGAAAGCATGAAAGTCTTTGTTTTCTTCTCTTCAGGCAGAAAACAATCATAAATTCCAGCAGATCACATCTGCAGAAGAAAGTGGCTTTCAGCACTGAAACTGCACTGACAGCCAGAGCCAGGATATGGCCCTTCTCCACTCCGTGGTCATGGCAAGGTCATAAGTGGACCAGATCATTGCTGAGCCCAGCGCACCTGGACCATCAGTTGTAGCTGAGGTTGTGATAGGGCTATGGGAAGAACAGTACTGGCTCTAAAGCTCTGGTGAAATCATATTCACTATCATGATCCAAAGGTCCCCACTCCGCCTCTGAATGAGCAACACTCGCTATGCAGAAATGTTCGTAGCAACACTGAGACCTAACATGTCCCTCCTGAGAAAAAAAATGTTTCTTGAAGTATTGACTATACTAGGAAGGGTTTTTTGCTTTGGAATATGTTGGATAGGGAAAAAAAAAAAAAATCTGTTATCATGCCTGAAATGGATTTTCTACCTGGATTTCTGTAGCTGTTTTTTGATGGCTTTGTACAGTATGGTTTCAGGCGTCAGTGTGGGATCTAGAGTGGTGTGGGGATCCAGTTTGGCTCTCAGTGTCAGCAGGCTCATTCTCTGGCTTCAGTCTGACACTCAGTGCAAGGTGGACAAGAAATCTCCAAGCATATTATTTTTCTTCTGGTTAGTAATCAGAGAGCCCAAAATTATATCAGAATCACTCAAGACACAGATTCAAGCTAGCCAGCTTTCTAATCCTCTTCCAAAAAGGGGAACACCCCCCACACACAAAAAAAAAGCTTAAAATTAAAAGAAGGAATATTATGAATTCCTACCAAAAACCCCCAAAAAACCCCAAGCTGTTTCATGAAGCCTAGTTTCCTGAGGGCTGTCTTACACGACCACACCTCTTGCGCTGCCGTAGCCCGTAGTCCAGCAAACCTCTTCCGATACACCATCGCAGGGCCGCCAGATGCTAAGCTCTCTGCAAAACAGCTTCAGCTCTCCTCTCCTCATCTTCTGGACCTTTCTTTTCATCGGTTCCTCTCTCATGCTGCCTGTGGCCCCCACAGCAATCGCGTGTCTCTTCTTTTCCTTTAGTGTCACCCAGGCAGAAGGCAGCACAAGCCATTCCCTCAAGCTTCATGCCCATGGATTAGTTGGTGAGTACATCCATGGCCAGCAGCGGCTGCTGAAGACAGTATCTAGGAGGCAATTTCTCCTTGCCTTTCCCTCTGCGGCAGCATCAATAACATCACTTTTCTCTATGTGCTTCTCTATTTTTAGGAAATTTAGAGGACTTTAATTTTTTTTTTAAAGATCTTTACCGCAGCTTGCTAGCTAGCTTGGGTTAAAGCCGATCACAGTCTGATCCTAACAACCTCATTTCCACAGGAAACCAGGCGAAAAGACTCCTCCTCGCCTGCACTTGGAAGCTGCCAGTTTGACAAGCTGCCAGAGCCTGCCTGACAAAAGCAGACCTCTCCACGCTTCCTCCTGCAATTACTTTCCCATGGAGCCTAAAGGTGAACTGCCAGGCCATTGATCTCACTGCAAACAAAGTATTGGCAGCAGAGGCGGGAGATCTCCGTGGGGATGAAGTGTCTGGGAATGACACACACACTGGCTGCTCATTACATTGCTCTGGTACTAACTGGTCCCCAAATGAAGAGGAGTCACCGAAAGTGATCCATAGGCCGTTTGACTTATTTTCATTAGTAGCTCTGAAAAAGTCACCCACTCATAAGTTAGGTAAGGCATATCATGACTTTATTTCAGCTTCAGCTCCCTTGCAAGTTCCTCCAGCTTTTGGACAGAACCCTTGCTTTAATCTTGAGAGGAGCACTTAATGCCAAGTCAACACAATAGCCTGCTTCTTCCTCGTTATTTGGTGACTGATCCCGTTTCTCTGTTTTCAGCACAGGATTGAAAGGCTGAAGGGAGACGGAGCTATTCATTCCTGCACGTGCTGGTGAGTGGCATGGCTCATGTGTCTGCTGTGCCAGCGTAGGCCCTCACCACCCCCTGCTGAGCTGGGTACTGGCACTGTGACTGTCCTGTGGACAGGGAACTAAAGGCCCTAAAGGTAAGGGCAGCTCTCTTGGTTTTGAGTATCCATCTGCCTAGGCTCTGGCTCTCCGGAGAGACCCTACAGTCCTTGCAGCCACAGAGCTCTCAGTGACCCAAGGTGCAGCTATGAACGATGAGCATTGCTGTAGATCAGACAAGCAGGGTCTCAAGCCAGTCAGCAGAAATCTGAGGAACCATTAGCCAGCAGCCGTGTCTGAGAAACGCATTGTACGAGACCCAAGTTAATAGCGGCAGTGGTGGCAGCCATGGATTTTCCATTGCCTGGACTGTAATGTCACCCTTTGTCTTCCTGCAGGCTCTGTCTCACTCCACAGAGAAGAGGAAGAGCTCCCACAGGACAGAGTTTCCATCCTCACACAGACCTTTCTACCCCCAGGCTGACACAGAGCACATCCACCCCATGCACCACACAAAATGCTGCATGTGGGGGCAAAGTCATTCATTTTTAAGCCAGGTAATGTCCATGATTGAGCTGACAGCCTGGCCCCACAAAGAGTTGTCCTGGCAGCACTTGGGGACAAGAAATTGTGGCACAGAGGAAGCTCTTGACTAGCTGGTGATAGCAAGATTTGGGACCATTACCCACTTCTGCAGCTGAAGGCAGTGTCATGTCAAACCACACATTGACCACACATTCCTGAGGTCTGTCTGCTCAGAGGAAAAAAATATGTGTGAGCCAGTGATCAACGGCTGAGAGAACTGATTCAAGTTGGATATGAAACTTTAATGCTGGCACTTCTGAAGTGCTTGAATTTCAAATCTAACAGCACCAGTTTAACACGGATGTTTGTAAGTGTTCAGGCTTTTTAAAAGGAAGCTGAGCTCCCCACTGTACCCTGAAATCCCACTCTGTGCTCGTCAGAACCTGCCTGGACCATCAACGAGGCTGAAGTCCTTCAATGTGCTGCCCAGACCTCTGCCACATGTGCTTGTGGAGTATCTGGTTGTGGTGGTTGTCCCTCGGAGGAAATGGATGGGACACTTTGACATTGGCCCTCACAGCTGCTTGCTGGCAGCAAAGCAATGAAGAGATGCGGTTGAGGAGGAACGTGCTTACAGCACGGTAATCAACAGGAGGAATAGGAGGTCTGCAGGAATTGTAGAGCTATGAGCTCGTTGGGATCTTAGGGACGTGGTAGGATAGCTCACTCAACTGGAGGGTATTTGGGAAAGGCAGGCGGGGAAGGGGAGTTGCTCTGTGTGAGAGGGCAGAGGGAATGGATGGAGATCTGCCCAGGGATGAGTGATGAGCCAACTGAGAGCTCGCAGGTCAGGGTTACTGAGCAGACCAGCAAGGGTGATTTTGTCATGGCTGTCAAAGGATTGTGATCAGCAGCGCAAAGTCCAGCTGGAGGCCAGTCACCGGCGGTGTACCTCAGAGGTCAATACTGGGCCAATTCTGTTTAATGCCTTCCTTAATGACCTAAATGATGGAGCAGAGAGCACCCTCAGCAAGTTTGCAGATGACACAAAGCTGGGAGGAGTGGCTGGTGGACCAGATGGGTGTGCTGCCATCCAGAGGGACCTCAGCAGGTTGGAGAGCAGGAACCTCTTGAAGTTCAACAAGAAGTGCAAAGTCCTGCCCCTGAGGAGGAACAACCCCAGGCACCAGTATGTGCTGGGGGGGCAACTGTCTGGAAAGCAGCTTGGCAGAAATCCTTCGCTGACTTCCATGTCCTGGCTGGGGTGTCCTAATTGTACCCTGATGAGGGGAGCAAATGGGTGACCTGCCTGCCCTGCACCCCCCACCAGAAGGACTATGGCAGCTCTAACTGTGTAGATACGTGCAGATAACTGTGTAGAGAGCTTAGATGTTATGTTACAACAGTTATTTCAAGAGCCGTGGAAGGGGCTCGGGCTTTGGGAACTCAAGGCATGGGTTCTGCTCAAGGGTGCGAACAGAAACGAACACGAGATTGTGCAGGATCCGATTCACAGCCTTCTGCTCTTACCTTGTATCTCCAAGTCGTTTGCCTATTTTAATCCGGTGCAGTCACAACAATGTTTTTTAGCATTAGAAACAGAACAGGTTAGTAACTGGGTCCAGAACCCTGGGGAGATCGATTTCTCAATGTCTACAGAAGTTTGCACAATGCCAAGGTTTCACTGTTTTCTTATCAAAAGCTGGGACAGTGTGTGAGAGCACGATGGAAATGGCTGGCGAACCTGACTGTTGTCAGACCCTGGTACAAAATGTGACTGAAGTCCCAAACTATGTCAGTACATCCCAGTAGGCTCTTTGAACTCTCTTTACAGGAAATTCACCATCAGAAGATGTGCTCCAGGAGCAGGATGGAGCAGAGGAGTGTCTCACTATCAGCTTGCATCTGCCTGAATGCAGATTTCTATTCTTGTTCTTGTTAACCAAACCTCGCTCAGTAGGAGAGATTTTTAACTGCAGGAATTAATTTATTAAAGCTACGCATCGCATTACCCAACAGGGTTTGTCCTTAACACGACGGAGAAGGATATATGTGCCGAGCTGGCTTTTACCTTTTCCCTTTATCCCATGGAAGTGCATCATGAATACAGAAGACAGAAATCTTATTTTTACATGACAGTCCTCCTGCTACCCGTAGCAGTGCTGCCCTCCCCTCTGCCCTGGGTGAGCAGTGTCTGCCGGAGGAGCAAGGAGCCGGGGTGTGCATATTGAAGGGGCCAGTGGTGCTGGGGACTGTCTGCAGCAGTAATGGGCAGGAGTGAGGCTTTCTCCTGAATTATTCAGAGCTGTCAACTAGAAGCCAGTCTAGGGTGAGATGAGACCATAGCATTCATTTCAGTTTAGTTTAGACTGAGGCCAAATTACTGGTAAATTAGTTTTCACTGTCCATACGCAAACACAGCTCCTCTGGTATGTCAAGACTTTCAACTTTATCATCCGGTGATACCCTCTCATCAAAAAAAACCTTAACAAATTAGTTGCCAAAGGTCTCATTGTACCATAATATGGATATTACTAGCCGCCGAAGTCCATTCACACGAAAATGCTTTGCAATGCATATCCTATTTGTTCCTGCTTCACTAGTTTTTGAATCTGTTCAGGGCAGACAAATTATATGGTCAAAAATTACACTCAGTGGGTTTCACAGCTTAGTCAGAAAAGTCTACGCTCAAAACATGGCACTTAGTCCCTGTGGCTACCCTGGTAAGCAATAACCATAAAAAAGTTTTTGGGGGAAGCAGCTGGGTTGATTTTTATCTTGGTTTTCTAAATTATGCATCTAAGTCATGTTTCTAAGTTTACTCTCCATAGAGAAGGGCAGAAGTTTTCCCTCTCTAGCTGCTTCAGCCACAAAAGTTTCCGCTGGCAGAACAAATTCCTTCCAAATACCAGTGAGCAGCCTCAAACTCAACAGCCATGTCTGCAGCCCCACGGGGGAACCTTGCCCCACGGCAGGACCTTCGGCTGCTGCGTTTTAGCCTGGTGGTACTCAGGGGAAGGAGTATTTCTTTCCCCTCTTTCCCTGGGAGCTTCAGACTCATCATTGCTATTTACAGGCTGGTGAAGCTCAGCATGACGTGGGTACGTACTTTTTGGGTTTTTCCACTTGCTCTGGGTGCCTGAGGCACTGCAGTTATGTCAGACGTCTGCCCAGCACGGCATGCGTTTCTTCATGAGAAAAAAAAAAAAAAGAAAAAAAAAAAAGAAGCATCTGCAAGTTTCGTAGGCTTTGGGACAGATCTGAGCTGCATGTCTGCATGACTGTAACTTCAGCAATTAAAATTGTGCTATGGGAGTTAGTCTGGAGATGATCAAAGAGTATAGCGGATGTTTCTTGTTCGTTAGATAATATGATCCCTTTTGCTGGATGAAAACTGGAAACGAAGCCGAGCTATTCTTAGGGATGATGGCCAGTGGCTGGGCTGCAGGAGGTGTTCATCAGCAGAGGCGCTTGCTGGACTCAGCTGGAGGAGAAGGTGGATGGAGCATCTTCAGTCTTCTCACTTCCCCCTTGCAGTGATGTTGCTGAGCTCAGGCAGGTGAGAAGACCTGACCGCTGGCTAACTGCGGGGTTTTCCAGCCCGCTCAAGCACAGACACAGGCAGGAGCAGGAAGCCTGCGGGCTCCCGTGGGCAGGGGGACAGAATAACCAGGGATGCTTCTGAAAACCCCACCGTGCAGCTTGCTAGCAAGGGGTGGGAGACTTGTGCTCAGTGTCCCTGCTGCTCCCTGGCCCCTCTCAGGGATGAGACTGTCAAAGTCACTGCTTTCCAGTTTTGCTTTCGCTTGCATTTATAACTGGTGTCAAAGACCCCTCAGTCCGTGTCATTGCTATCTCTTTTCCTTCACTGTTTTCCCAGTGACTCTCATTGCTTTGCCTTTGCAACTGAGGTCATGTTCAGTCAAAGTTTACAGGTGGAGAAGGATTATAACACCAAAACCAGGTTTACCGAAACAGGATCTGTTTTCTGATAATTTCATTATCAGTTGATCTAGCATTCAGGACACTGCAACGTCCAAACATGACCAATTAAAGAGACAGAAATTGCCTTTTAGGCTTGGAGTGGCCTCTGAGCCACAACTTGTCCTCCAGCTCACGGTAACCTCAGCTCAGCATCCCTTTCTTTCGGTAGGCTTCGTGCTGGTTTCCCTACAGCAGTGGTTCAGCCTCAGCCTGGCTAGAGAGGAGCAGGGCCAAAAGCAGAGCAGAGGAGAGCAGGAACATCAAAACAGCGTGAGGGTCTATTTTCCCTTCAGCACAAAGCCGGCTCCATCATGGCTAATCGTACTAGTCTGCAAAGAGAGGTGAGAAGGGCCCCGCCGCAGGTAAAGGGCTGAAGTCATGGCTCAGCCTTTTACCAGCAGCAGTTCCTTGGATGAGTGGAATACCTGGCAGTGTGACAAGTGCCATTTCCTAGGAGAGCCTCTGTGTCACTCCCAGACTTCACGTCTCCGTTCCCCAGGGCTTCTGGAAACAAATGGCATCTCCTGATGCTTTTAGCATTCACGTGTCAGGAACTGACAGGAAAGACTGAGCACACTATTTTGAAATTTTTTTTTTTTTTTTTTTAAATCTCATGGAGGCTTTGTCTGCAGCAGGGCAATGACTCAGGACACCAGAGGAATATCGTTTTCCAGCCCGCTGGATGCAGCGTATCAGAGCCCAGGGCCATGCCAGCATTTTGATGGTGTGAGTAGCCTCGGACGTGGCCAGACTCCCCCAGCCCTGCCAGCGCCACTTGTCATCCTGACCTTATGTTCCAGTTCGAGGGCAAAAGGGCCTATTTTTTCCTTTCTGTTAATTTTAAAGAGATAAATATAGCCAGTGAAGTGACCTCCTACTCCCATGGAAATCTTTAAGCTTAAAGCTGAAAATGTGACAATTAGCAGTAGCTCTTTTTTATTTATAGGCTGCTCATTGTTTTGCTTAGTGTGAGGTTATGTTGTGTGCCTTCAAATGCAGTTCATTAGCACAAGGTCAGCTAGCTTTTTCGAAACAATGACACAAGTCTTTATTTTGGTAAAAAACTATTTTCTAAAAAAAAAATAATAATTTTTTAACCAGCAGCAAATAAAGAGTGTTCAATGTTGAATCATGATTGAATATAGTTTTGAATAAGGTTTCCCAAATACATATTTTTATTTGAACAGACATCTAGGTAATTTTGGCCCCATTGAATTCACTGGGGCTTGGGTCTGGATTTCACCCTGACTCTGATATAACTCCCACCAGGTAAAAATCAGGACATGAGTCACAGGCAAGGAGAAGAGAAGGACATCTATAAGGAAGAAATGATGTTTCCCGTAACAGCAGCTCTGAGGAGGACCCAAACGAGCAGTGCTGACCAAAAATAGGCTGTGATATAAAATTGGCTCAAAATTGAGACCCTTCCTAGAACTGCCCAAAGCTTTTTATTTTCCCCGTGGTGACTGCAGGACTGATAGGACACGTGTTTGTTAGTCTGCAGGAGGTTATTGTAATGAATAATAATGGATGTGACAGCAACCCTGGGGTAACTCAGTGACTCTGAAGCCCGTGTTTGGCTGTTGTCCTCTCTGATTTCTGCCTTCTGCCACACACAAAGAATGAAAATAAAAAATGATTGGGACATTAATTTATGAAAAACATAATGAAAATTAAACTATAAACTAGACTGCTGATTAGGAAGGACTTTGCTGAAGGGTCAGGGAAAGGAGCACAGTTACGGTGCCACCTTGGAGAGACAAGCTTCTTCCCAAACCTCAGTCAAAAAGGTTGTGAAAGCATGTCCACGTGCTACAGAAAGGTGTTGGCAACTCCTTTCAAGAAAGTTTCAGCAATGTTTCTGATGTAATGAAACTAGTAAAGATCACCAGATCACAGAATAGTTGAGGTTGGAGATCTCTCCAGGTGGCTCTGAAGATGTCTAATCCAACCCTCCTGCTCAAAGCAGGACCAGCTGGAGCAGGTTACCCAGGACCGAGTGCAGACAGCACTTGAATTTCTCCAAGGTTGGAGACTCCACAACCTCTCCTGACAACCTGTTGCCTTGTTCCTCCACCTTCACAGAAAACAAGTTTTTCTTACATTTAGGTGGAATTTCATATATTTCAGTTTGTGCCTGTTGCCTCTTGTCCTGGCACCAGGCACCACTGAGAAAAACCTGGTTCCGTCTTTACCCCTTTCCATCTATTTTTAGGTCAGATGGAGACGGGTGAAGTATTGTCACTGAAGATGAACCTGAAGATTGGACCTGAGGAGGATTTATGTGGAGAAACAAAGTTTAGTTTTCTAAAATGGGAACTGTAACTGTCCTCCAGTTGCACTGAAGCGCACAGCTCTTGCTTTTGGTACACAACCACTGCTACTTGGTACAAGCGAGAAGGCAGCTTTGCTACCGAGGGCCTGGAGGCTCGTCAGGCTGCATTGCCTCAAGCAGCACCCCAAAGCTGCTGCTGCCAGAGAGCACAGTGATATCCTGAAGCTTTAGATCTCATCTGTGACTCCATGAGAGCCCTGATAGCCATCTTTTACATCAGAGGGAAGCACAAAAGCCTGTTTGCCAGATCATCTGAAATAACAGTACCGGCGAGCCAAAATCTGCTCCTCTTTCTCCTGGAAGAAAAGCAAGAGCAGCTTTACCCGAGTTTGGATTCACCCCAAAGCTGCTGCAGACAGAGGCGATCCCGGGCTGTGGCCGGAGACGGGAGGTCCCTGGCCCCCCTCCAAGGGCTGGCGCCTCCTGTTTCCCTCTTCGGCCAGAAAAAGGCGATTTGGGGGAGCTGTCAGCACAGCCTCCGCACGCCTCAGGGAGGCACAGAGATGTGCGAGGGGGGACGGCAGAAACCAGAGCTATGCAGGGACTCCTGCCAGAGATTGGATGAAAGCAATAGGGGCTGCTGGCTCTTCCCAGGCTGAGCCCATGGAGGGACTGCACAGCTTGGTAAATGCCTGCAGAGACACTGCTGAGCGTGGGCAACAATGTGGGAGGGGAGCGAGAGTCTTTTTG
This sequence comes from Balearica regulorum gibbericeps, assembly GCF_011004875.1. Classification (NCBI taxonomy): domain Eukaryota; kingdom Metazoa; phylum Chordata; class Aves; order Gruiformes; family Gruidae; genus Balearica; species Balearica regulorum. The sequence continues at coordinate 32,422,607 of NC_046191.1, read as the reverse complement.
AGGGTAGAGGATAGAGAGCTGATGCTAGGCTGCAAATATTTGGTCAGGCAAAGCTCAGAGCAAATGCCTGCTTGCCTGCAGTGTCCTGCTACCTCCAGAGAGGCTGTGCAGGATGAAGGGATGTTCCTGGTGGAGGAGGTTGGACCGACTTGATGTTGCTTACTTTGCTTTGGTGCTTTCACACAGGGCACCTGGGTGAGAAAGAAGAAAGGGACCCAGGAAGCTCAGTTTATGAATTTTGCATGTATCCTCGTGTTCAGGGTAGCAGTCCTATTTATTCTAGACTTTCATTTATCTGGGAAGAAAAACATTTGGTTCTGAGATAGGTTTGAGCAGTACTTTATCTCCTGGGTGGTTGTTTTTTCTTGGGAGGCAGTTCTGTGCTCATAAGTGACATGCCTTGTTATAAACATAGATTGAAGTTCCATATGTTACGGAAAATGTTCCCTCAGCTAGGATACATAGAGAGCATGGTACGCAATTCCTGCTAGACCACTAGCAAAAATGCTCATTTGAGTCATCAAAACATCAAGCTTTGAGGAAAGGCTGGAGGGTTTGGTTCCCAAGCTGGAGCACTGGGACCCTATCTTCCAGCTGGGTGTAACGAGGGACACCTTCCCAGAGCTGATTAGCAGTCTTGTGTCTTGCAGATCCAGCTGCTTAGTAGGCTTATCTTTGAAACAGACTCCACACTGAACCATCATTACTAAACAGAAAAGGAAACATGAATGGATGGAAGCTCATGGTGAAACAGGGTGTGAGACAGTCAATAGGATGCAGACCTTCTTGAAGAGTTCTTTGGTGAGAAGTTCAAAGCTGTAATCTCCTTGGAGGTCGTTCTCCCTGTGAAATTAAGGACTGAGCCAAGGGCTTGCAGACTGAAATTCGCTCTGTAGGTAAACGTGCTCTGCTTACCCTGATGGGGTAGACCCTAGATGGATGCTGACTAAAGCACAACTCCAGCTCAGGTACTTGGTTTCAAGTGCCCGGCTTCGAATTCTGTTTTCGTGGCATCACCAAGTGCCATAAGTATGAGCAAACTGGTTACAGAGCCTGGAAATTAAGTGGAGTCAGATCACCACTTTGATTTTTCCACGAGGGGAACAGATTTCAGGGCTGCACCCAGTTTTATGTAGGTTTTGAACCTTTACATGAAAAAATAAATTCCAAGCATGGAGTTGGACTTGTTCGGCTTTTTCATTTAAGTAAAACTCCAGGTCGTTTGTAGTATTTAAAAGTCTTTCTCCCCATCTACATTAAAGGCTCAATGTACAAATTGTTTCTAAAACTACTTGGTATTTTCAAATAAATTAATTGTTTAACTTTTGCATTAACAGTCAAAAAACATTGAGCAGCATAATTTTCTGGTACAACCACCCACTCTCTCCATTTTGAATCTGTTGATTCTAGATGGATACCACAGGTCCTTTTAAAATACATGGCATGCTACGATACCCTAAAAGTTCACTTAGGTTTGAGGTTACTGTTCTTGTCCTCTGGAGACAGACACTAAGCACGAAATGTACCAGCCTGGGATGTACCAAAGTAGATCCTATCAGAAAAATATGTTACTTGCTTCTATGACAACATTGGAGTCATACAAGAAATAAGACACTATGCATCCCACACATTAAAGAGATGAAACTCTGCCTGCTATTTTGAAGTGGCCATAAAGCTTTCTCATTCAACTCCAAGACTTAAAGGCTTAATGTTTTTTATTCACATGTTTGCAGGACTAAGGTGTCTTGGTGCAGAGCACCACCAAGTCTGCCATAACTTCTGCAAACTGACATCTCCCACCATGACCCTCAACAGGGAGTCTTGAGTTGAAGGTAGCTGTGGTGCCTCCAATCTGAATTTTAGGAGCCCTGGAGCATAGGAAGGCTGGGAGAAATGAGTTGATGGCTGAAAAAGGCTATCAGCAGCCCTGTCTACAGCTCTTCTAGTTATATGGGGAAGAAAACAACCTCCCATTCTGCAAACACAAATACTATCTGTCAATGGTCTGGTGCTACAAAGTTGAAATGCTATCTCTGCCAAAGGTGGTCCTGAAAGTGAGGTCCAACTGCTTGACTTCTCCACTTGGAATACAGGGTCCAGAGCTTGGGGCTTTTTCTTTTTTCCCCTCCATCAGGGTGCTTTAAAGGAGAAATCACTTGCTTGAACCTGGCATACTGTAAAAACAGGATAAGGGAGAGAACATGAGGTAGGACTTCTGTGCCCATGGAAAGCTTGTTTGAGCCTGGGTTTGTGCAAAAATTGTCCGCAATTTTCCTGACCTCCACAGGTGATGTCAGTGTCAGGTCAGGGAAGCAAACCACCACTTTTACCTCAACAGCATGGATAACAGGCCCCCCAAATCCACCAGCAAGCTTGGGGTTTCCCACCTTGAGGGGCTTGTAGTAGATGCAACTAGCTTAGGTGGCAGGAGATTACATTCCTGGGCTGCCTGGACCAGGAAACCTAGGAGGGATGCCAAGGGCAAACAGGACTTGAGGTGCTGTGGGGTGGCCCTGGGACAGCTCCACCTGGGACCTCACGGTCCACCTGCCCACAGGCCTAGTGGCCCCTCTGAAGCCCCTGGAGCTTTATGGTGACCAGAGGCTTCACAGTGCTCAGCTCAGGGCTTGAGATGGCCTCAGCTGATGTCAGGGAGCAGCAGGAGGCTGCCCCAGGAGAGGACATGAGCCAGGAGCTAAGTGTACCCAAGTGAGGTGACAGGGCCGGGTGACCACAGCAAGAGGTTTCCAACAGCCCCATAATCATGCAGAGCAGCAGGTCCAGGCTGAGGTCAATGCGGAAAGGACAGACAGCAAGTCAGGAACACATCCCATGGCCTAGCTCTGCCATGGCATGGGGGTGCCTGGGCAGACAGCTATGTGGCCCAGGGGAGAGTTGTCAGGGCAATCAAGGCCCATTAATGTCCTCAGTCCCATCTGTGGAGGACTGACTGACTCCCTGACTCTCTGACTCCCTCCCTCCCTCCAGGTGTGACTGACTGACTCACTCCCTCACTCCAGGTGTGACTGACTGACTGACTGACTGACTCATTCCCTCCCTCCCTCTCTCACTCCAGGTGTGACTGACTGACTGACTGACTGACTGACTCCCTCCCTCCCTCCCTCCCTCTCTCCAGGTGTGAGTGACTGACTGACTGACTCCATGTGTAACTGGACCTCTAAACTACACACCTCCCCACAGAAGGTGTCTGTAGGAATTAAGGATGGATTCCCACAAGAAACACTGTGCTTTCCTGACCAGGGCCTGTCTCGTTAGTTCAAAGGACTAAAAGCTGTCTGCTGCCCTGAGGTGACTGCAAGCCAGTGGCTTCCTTGGGCTGGCTTCTCATTATCCTCTGCTGCTGCCCTCCAGGAGCTCTCAAGATGGGGAGGTTTGAAGGTAATATGCTTAATCAGTTTTCTGCTTAGTCAGTGTAGTGAAGTGGAGGGTTATTTTGCTGTTGCTGTACATCTCCTTAGTTCTCTTCTTCCAACTCTGCTTGAGCCAGCGGGAGTGGTGGGAGAAGCTTCCTTATTAATGGCAACTCATAATTGTGAGCTTGGCATCTAGTGGATCAGGGAAGATGAAATCATTTGTGTTCCTGTCTGCACAAAGCTAGCAGTGATGCAGAGGAGGCAGCTTTAATTAAAACCAGCTGCCATAGATCATAAAGCAGCCTTATCAACTTGCAGGCGCAGCACACCGTGCTCCAGAGAGTGCTGGGCTGTGGGAAATGGAGATGGCCCACAGCATGAATAGTAATAACAAAGCGTAGGCAAGGAGCAGTGATATCTACTGCAAAGCAAACCTATTGACCCTGCTGCTTCCTCTCCTGAGGAAGAGACCCCCTAAACCCAGCCTGCTCCGTGATGTGGCTGTCGGCACCGTGCAGCATGAGTGAGTCCATGCTTCTGGGACCGCACTGCGAGGCTCGTTGTTGTCCTGTGATCAGTGTATGTGTTAAGGCTTTGGGTTTCAGAAGTCCTGGAGGCTCAGCTACTCCCAGCCCAGCATGTATGTAGGTCTGAAACTCCTCTAGACTCCTGTTGTTTATGCGCTGAATGACCTTGGGTGTTTGAAATGGTGCAGAAGTATTGCATACAGAGCACTGTGATTGTACTGAAAGATAGCATCCAGTAGTGTAAGTCAATATATATAAATCACTCTTCTAAGAAGCGAAGTAGCACATTTAAAGCAAAGCTTTTGGCTTTCTGTGTGCTTCAGGCTAAGCCAGGCTGAAGGTCTATATTCTGCTCCTGCCCATGGATTTGCATCACTGGGATCTGACCTGATGCTCAGCGGAGCTCAAACAGGGAATATGCTTTTGCTTTTCATTAGAGATCTGAATTTGCTGAAAACAGCTAGATGTATTATTCATTAATATCTCCTGTGGAAGTCATAGACCAGCTTTTCCTGGACTGTATTCAATGAACCAGGTTTCCATGTAGTATGGCTATGGGGCTGAAAGACTTGTGTGAAACTTCTGTTAGCTATGTACAAAGAAACTCATGAAAGTCCCAATCCACAAGAGACTACAGAATTACTAAGTTCTCTACCTCCAAGAATTTGAAAATCATGAGTCAGGCCTCAGTCATAACTTTTTTTTTTTTTAAATACAAAGAAACCTCAGGGTCTTTATTTGCTTACTGGCTTCTGAACATTGAGTTCTTGTTCTCAAACACTCAGGTCCTCATAGCTGGGGAAAGAAATCTACTTCTAAATGAAAAGCCGGATTCTCTTGCAATAGTAGCCTTATAGAAGCTGATCTTTAACTGCAAGTTTCGTAACTTTTGGGGGGTGAACTGAATGCTCCTATGGTCTAATGCTACCACCTAACGTGGACCTTCTCCACGTGTACTTGTGTGTAGTGCAGGTTATCAGCACTGACGTTAGGAACCTGTAGCTGGTTTTAAAAACCTCTTAAACTGAGCTTTCCAAAGCATGTCGGAGGGAATAGCTGCATGAATGTCTCCAAATAATGGCTGTGAAAAAGGATGTTTCTTGCTCCTGCCCCACGTAGTCTGTGCTATCAGCAGGGGCAGAGCAGCTGGCAAAGCATAAAGGTGCCCTCTGCTCTTGCCTTGGGATGACATGAAGCAGTTATTTTAATCCTAGGCCTGAACTGCTGCCAAACTTATTTAAAAATATATATATAAAAAGGAAGGCAAGCATGCAAGTCATGGGAAACTTCCGGGTACATTTTAGCCATGTGAATAATGCTGAATGTGTTTCCATTTATCCTCCGCTCTTCTGGTCCCCAAACCTGATACTTTGGACTGATCTCTTTACTCTGCCAGAAGCACAGTGGCAAGCACATCGAGTGCAAGTGCCCAGGGACTATGTTTTGCCAGGGTGCTGAGGTGTTGGATCAGCTGTAGCAGGGAAAAGCAGGTGCCAGTACACAAAGAGGACTCAAAACTTCAAATGTAGTAAAGTTTCTTAACAGAAACCAACAGCTACCTGGCTTGTGTCCTTTCCTTCACCCTGGAAGACAACATAAGCAAAAAAAGTTTTTTGAAATTCATCCATTTCTGTGCAACGCTACCCTTAAAGGTCCTTAACTGTGGAAAATTTGGGGTTGCAAAGTGTCTTCTGGAGAAGGTACGTTGCACTTCTCTAGACTTGACGTGGGATCAAGTTCATCAGCTGCCATAGTTGCATTTCACCATCCAACACTTCACCTGTTTTAATGTGAATCTCACTTGCTATTAAGCATTTTGTTTCAAAGCCAATCTCTTGAAACCCAGTCCCTGTTTGTGAGGAAATGGTGCATCTCTAAACCAATGTGACCTGTGGTTCTTCCTGTGCTCACCTGGGTTTGGAGGTCAGGACCTGAGTCTCAGGTTTCACCAAAAACATTCAGCACAGCTTTGCTGACAACCTTTTCACCTTAACAGTTAATCTCTCCTGCTGGCAACCGTTACTGTTTATCCATCCAAACTGAATGTCCCTTCCTGGAGCGTGTCCCTGCTAGGAGAACCTGGTGGGATGGGGACAGCTGACTCTGAAAAACTGAGTTAGAGCTAAATCTCTGCACCAAAGGCCCATCGGCCTTAACTACCCAATGCAGCGGTCACATTGTCAAAGACTAGGAGCTGTATTTACCTCCTCCCAGCAGTAAAGCCCCCCAGCATTCAGCTTTAGCGTTCCTCAGTGCTGAAATAGCTTTAGGAAGAGGATCAGGGTGTGAGGATCAGGAGTGCCACCTCTTTAAGAGCTGGCCTGGGTGTTGCAACTCAGGGCTTGTAAAAACTCACCGTGGCGACAGGTTGCCTGGTCTCAAATGTTTGTGCCGCTTTTGGGAAGGATTAAGTAAAGGTGGTGTGTGACAACAGCAGCATTGCTTGGCTGTGGGGTTGTGAGCAGCTGGGCCAAGAGGAGCAGATTAGTGCCTGCAGGAAGCTTTCATCTGGAAAACCAAGCGCTGACTCAAGCAGCCATAATGACTTTGTGCACTGACCTCCTGTTGTTGCTGACGGCGGGCATTCAGCGTGGCCGGAAATGCGCCTTCAAATGGGAGATGTTCCCTTCATGCTCAGGGCGAGTGTTAGAAGAGACAGAGAAAGGACAAGGAGGGGAGGAAAAAGAGTGGATGCTCTGCTAGCCTGTCCTGAAGTGCTAAAATGTTCAAAATAAAATTTTATGAGCTTCATGAGGACTCAGGAGATTCAGGTAGGGCACATCATCTGGGGTGAATGGTTTCCTAGCTCTTATTTGGTGTGGTGGAGCTTGGACTCTTGGATATCCAGAGCTTTTGAGCTGCTGTAGTCTGACAGCAGGCTGAGTCATTGGGTGTTGAGTCTTAAAAGTGCTCTGCCTTTCCTTCATCATCTCTGTTTGTGTGCCTGACTGCTTCACAGGCATCTTCAGAACCTTTGAGGTGAGCAGGGACGTTTATACTGCTTGAGTCCTCTCCAATGTAGTTACAGTTCATTTCTGATTCAAAGGTTGGTTTTTGTTTTCTGGTTTTGGAGGAGTTTTGTTTGTTTGTTTTTCCTTAGTGAAGGAGCCAAACTTCTCATTCCTTTAGGAAGACAGCTTCTTCAAGATGACAATCATTAAGATGGTTTCAGAGGCGCTGAGGTTCCTTGCTTGCTTCAAATGCCTTATCTGGCCAGCGTTTGTGGTACTTGAGACTCCCTGCTTGAGCATCAATGATGTGAGTCATTTTTATATAACTCAACATAAAGAATAGTTTTGATACTACTCAAGAGGTGGGTGGGCTTTTTTCTCTCAACACTTGTATGATATCAAATGCTCCGGGGCATGGATCTATGTATGCAATGTATGCAATGTGTTTCTTAAAACATGGTCACTCTGAGCTTGTTTGGGGAGAAACGAAACTCTTAGGGTAGTGAATGCTGAAGCTGTCCCACGGTTTCACCTCTGGGAAGAAGGTGAAGAGCTGGCCAACAGATTCCATAACCAGCTGTGATGGCACTGGAGGAGCTGAAAACTGAAAAGTTGTAAGGGCTGGTGTTCACAAAGATGTTTTCTAGTGCATTTTTACCCCATGTAAACAACTGTTAAATACTTCAGCACTGAAATTGTCCATACTTGACATTAGAGGTACAAACATACTGGGAAATGTTTGCATGCAGACAAATCTTAAGAAACCTCACAGTAATGAACGTGAGGTTAATAGAGCAAAATGGAATCTAAAATGGAGTTGCAGCAATCACTTCTCTAAACAAAAGATTTTGACTCTCCAGTGGGAAGGCAATCCTTTTTCATAGGTGCGTACAAGTGAGAAACAAAATCATGTTTTCTCTTGCAACACTACCCTGATGACATTAAGAAAACAAAACTGTTATTTTTACTGTCTCCCCAGGATTTTATTTCAAAGATCGCCTCACTTCCAGTGCTGAAACTTTAACTTATTCTAGGTTAAAATAAAAGTCATAATTTATGATAGCCCTGTTTACTTGAGTGATGTAGCAAAATAGATTCTGTCTCATCCCAGCTGGTGAGAAAAATGGCTGGTAGTTTTACTTAACTTGAGGTGCAATCCCAATAAAGCTCTAAAACTTCTAAAGTCAAGCTGCAAGGCACATGGTAGAGGTGCCACACTAGTGGAAATTGCAGTCAGAGGAGGGTCTGTTGGGGGCTTTGGAAATTTGTTGGGGTCATAGTCAATTCCTTCTCCCATCAGGCTTGGTCCATCAGTGTGGGATTCGGAGACAAGGGAGGTTTGGTGCTACTTCCCTCCATTGAGTCACGGTTCATTACTCAATTTCTGATGGTCAACAAGTGCTATTGCTTTTATTCAGGCTTTTTAAAGGTCTGTGTATCTCTAGGTTTGGTGTGTAAAGTATTCTGTGTACATATATCTTTATTTTCTCTTCACAACCTCTTTTTGGCTTTGACCTTTGAAGGACTGTAAAAACAATCTATGTTTATAAGAGTGCTGAGCCGATGTGGAGACACCTGGGTTTTGTTACCTTTTTTTTTTTTTTTAAGGACCTTCAGCAAGTTGCTTAGTTTCTTTTGACCTTCCTTTCTTCTTTGGCTTAAACACTTAGTGAACTTTAAAAAAAAAAAAAAAAAAAGCTATAAGAGACTCAATAGTACTGTAAATTGTGAATGAAAAATGGGAATTACTTAGTGATAATAGATTATTAGCATAGTGGGAATGTCTCCTGGACACTTAATGCAGGATATCAAACATACAGTACATTTAAAAGGTACATAAAACTGCCTTTTTTTTTTTAATTCTTACAGAACTTTTAAATTACTTCTAAGATTAATAAATGCTGGCTGGCTGCATATGGGGGGTCACAGAGATTTGCCTGGAATTTCTTTAAATTTCCTTGGAGATTGTGCGCCATTCATGAGGCATGAAGTCCTGAATCAAATATTTCTAGTGATAAACAGCATGTTTGTCTTGATACATTTGTGACCAATATAATCATGCTATTCTGCTAAAGATAAATCTAGAGTAGGGCAAAGCAATGATATCATATTCCAGTTAAGGACTTGGATAACAGGCTGAGAAGGGCAGAGGATAGCCTGTTCTGCCAAGCAGGACTTGCTGCATCCCCGCTCTTGGACAGGGCTTGCATAGCCTGGTGACACGGATTATAAATGTCCACAACAGGTCTGTCTAGGCTGCTAGGTTTAGTAGTCGTAAACAAGTCTCCAAATTCATGTGACACAAGCTTGGATATCCCTTAAGCGGTTCTTTCAGATTGAGAAATATTATTTTCAATGTGTGATGGTGTCCTATGAACTGTCATAACTCACCTCTGCTTGCAGGAGGATGCAGACCCATCCTTGGGGCAAGGACCCCCAGTCCTGATGAGGCCCATTTGAAGCTGACTTTTAGGAAAAAATAGCAAGGGCTTTCAGATCCAGTTGCAAAAATTGATGTTTGTCATGTTTGCCCTGAGCAGAGCTAGGAGGATGCCATCCAATGCTGAGTATTCATTATTGGGGCTTTGCTTTACTGGCACAGAAATTAGAGATGCCTGAGAACGGTCTCACCTTTATTTCTACCTGCTAGGCACAAATTGTTTCAGAAAGAACTCAGACCTGTGTTTGTGTAATGAAATGCCATGCTGCCCTCATTTGGTGTGGAACCCACGCTAGATGTCCCAGCTGCATGGCCCGGGCCACTGTGCTGTCCTGGAGGGACTGCAAAACATAAGCCACGTCCTACCTCAGCCTGTGAAATTCAAGCTGAAGAGATGGTTGCATGTATGAAAGATTCTAGTTAGGCCTCCAAATAAATTGTCTTATGCAGATGGTAAATAGCACCACTAATCACTAATACATGGGAAGCTGAATGGGTGTCAATATAGACTTCAAAGAGCCATTTGAGGCAGATGTTTTATTCCTGGTGGAATTCTTTCCCCTGTAGATGTTTGGTGCAAGGACTCTGCTTGTTCAGATGCTCCCCATGAGGTTTTTAATGTCAGTATTGATTAGGGACATAGAAGGTGTATTTGATGTATGCATGAAGAGGTGCTCTATTTGTGATACCCTCTGAAGAGTCAAACAACTGTTTCCTACCTGTGGTCAAACAAAACATTAGAGCAACACAATACTCAAATCTTAATAGGACCCCAGTGCTTAATTATGTTTTCTTCAAACAGACCCTAAATTGCAAAGATATCTACCTTTTCACGCACCAGAATTCATAACCATTGCATTATTTTATTCTAACTTATCTATACCTGCGTTGTAGTCTGTTACTTGTGTGCAAAATGGTCCCCTCTGGTGCAAAATTCTCACTTGTAAGCAAATAAATGGAAGGACCATTAACAGCAAACCATCCTATGGGTATTTAGTTAAAGAACACTTGCAATATTCAACTAAAAAAAAGTGAATGGGTTGGAAAATCCTCTAAAAACTGGATGACTTTATCTTTACTGGCATCGGTCATCTCTTGAGTTAATAAATCAAACTCTTGCCAGCTAAAGTATCTCATCAGGAGTGTCAGTAGCTAAGGTACGAGGTTGTTCTCTGTCAGAGACTTGATGTATGTGCGTGGTGGGAATGAACTGATAACTTTGGACTCATTAGGCATCGCAAGTCCCCTCTGGAGAGCCAGATCCATCTGTTTTCCCATCTCGGTCTTGTTTCTGTACTTGGTTATGTGATTTCCCCTTGAGAACATTTCCTCTGAATATTGTTCATAAATATTTGCAAGAAACCAACAAACTATTGTTTGGCTTCTGTCTTTTTTTTGGTCTTTTTTTTTTTTTTCCTGGACAGTTTTCAGCAAGGAACATTACTGCTGTTGGTCTTTTCAGCAGGTTGGGAGGGAGAGGGGTATTGTTTATGGGTTTGGGCAGTTTGTTTGGATGGCTGTTGACTTTGTTGTTGTTGTCTTTCCCTTCCATTTTTGGCACTCTGGGGAAGTGGATGGTTCCCTGTTTTGGTTTTTTGGTGGTTTTTTGTTGTTTTTTTTTTAACTGTTTGTGAATTATTTATACAGGCAGGCTTTCGTGGGGGTGAGGTTTTCTTTGGGTTTTAGTGTTTATTTGTAGGGTTTGTTATATCTTGGGGCTTTTTTTTTTTTTGTTCAGCTTTTGTTATTCTGAAGTTCAGCTTGCTCTTGATAGCTTCCAAATGGCTTCTGTGGTTGGTAGCTTCTGTAGCTGTTTCTTGACAGTCTGATTTACAACCTAAAAGTGCTTTGCCCTTCAGTCCTAGGCTGCCTGCTGCTCAGGGAGAATGGGGCTCATACTTGCTTTGTTCCTTGAGGAAAATCATGGAACAAGTCCACATTCCTGGGCAGTAGCAGTAGAAGGTGGTGGGTGACTGGCAGTAGCCAGCATGCACTTGCAAAGGGTTAATTATGCGTGACCAACCCGATTGCCCTCTCAGAAGAGATTACTGAATTTGTGGATGACGGAAAGCAGAGGATGTCACTCACCTTGACTTTAGACAGGTTTTGCTGCAGTTTCCCCTAGGTTTCTTGTATTCAAATGAGGATGTTATGATCTGGATGGGTGGCTACTAGATGTGTGGGAAAACTGGCTGGATTGTTGGGTCAAAGCATAATGGTAGTGGTTTGTCCTCTACCTGAAGGCTGGTTACAAGTTGGGTTACTCAGGAATCTATCCTGGGACCTATGCTGCTCCTGCTTTGGGAAGGAGGTTGACCTGAGACCTTCATCTTCCCAAATCCACCTTGAATATTTGTAGGTGAAGATCTGGAAGGTGAAAACATGGACTAAAAGAGTACAGCTCTTGCAAGTCTGAAAGAAGCAGTATCACCTCTCTTACCACACCTTCATCCTTGAACTTCCAAGTACAGGAAAACTTTTCCTAGTGTTCTCAACAAAAACCCTGACCTGGAAGTACCAGGCTTATTTAAACCTGAGCTGCTCTGAAGCTGGTTTCGCAACTCTTTCAAAGGCCATGATTCCACATTGAACTCCTCTGTTAGGTGGAGCTTGTTTTGAGTTTCCCAACAGCTCTGTAACTGTAGACTCCTAAAGTCAATATTACAGCCAGTCATAGGCTCTATCAGGAACCTTCTGGGCAATGAAGGATTATTTTTTCTGCAGCAGTGGTACCTTAGCTGATAAAACCACATTTATTCATGTTTATCAGTTATAAAACAGATAAATGTGACATGGTGGGGTGTGCGGGGCTTAGGTTAATCAAGGTTTTGGTCTATTAGTGCTTCAGTTTTGGTTCTTTATAGCTTTCAACTCACTCAGACTTGCCTTAGATGGTTTATCTTCTGATTGCTTAATTTAAGATGTCCGAAGGCTGGTGTGGAGGTGTTTGATCCCCCTGTTTGGGTTCTCTGTGCTGTTAGCGAGCATAATTTAAACCTTAACATCTGCCTCGGTTCTTCATCTTAATGAAGCCTTCCTTACTTCCAGCCCTTGGGGAGATGGTGAAGCTTTCTTTACCTGCAGCCTACTGAAACCTGCAGCGAAAGATACTGAGTGAACAAAAGTGCTTGTACTCAGGGTTTGGGGCTTTTTTCACTATTGAAGTAGCTTTTTTTTGTTTATAAATGGTAAAAATGAAGGAATACTGTTTCATTTATATCCCTCTGGACTGATTACCAAAGCAAACTGAGTCTCTTCCCATCATAAGCAGCAGTTCTTACTGAACAGAAGATGAATTACATTTTCATTTGATCACATTTGTTTCTGCACCTGTGATATCGTATGGTATGAGGGGATTTCTAACCTAATGCTTTCCTAAGGCACTTGCACGAAAGCAAAAAAAGAGGTCTGATTCACCATTGTCTTAAGCAAGGGCAGGTGGTCTGTGGATCTCCATGAATCAGAAAGGGACATCTGCTTCTAGAAACACCAAGGGATGAACCTCTGTATCCTCACTCCAGGAGAACTGACCTTGTAGCATGCAGATGAAGGATTGCAATGAGCAGCTCACTACTTCTATCATGTGGGGAAAGGAAGGGCTGAGGTAACAAACCTTTCTTCCCAGGGTGGCTTTGCCTGCCTCTGGCCAGCTGTGACGGACCTGGAAGCTCAGGGGCTTTGTTAATTGAAGAAGCTGCTCAGAAGCACCACGGCACTAAAACTCACCTAAATTTAAAATTTAGCACTAGCAAGAATCTCATTCCTAAAGGGGATGGGGGGAAGCCTGGGATGATGTTGGAGAGCAGAGGAGGCAGAACTGTTACATTAAAGCTGCTTTTTCTTGTGTTATGTAGATATTGAAGGCCTTACATTAAACCCAGTGTATTGTAACACTTTGCACATACGTGTTCTTGTACATCACATTAATAAATCCAAATACCAGGCCAGTATGACTTGGAAGAGTCCTCAGAACTTGGGCCAAAGCAAGTTTTGAAAACAAATTTATCAAGGATTGAAAAGAGGCTATGGGCTCATGTGGGTCAGGACCCTGAGCTCTGTTCCTGTCTTGCAAGCTGGGCTCCTTCCCTTACCCATGCTGAGATCTCCCGGCTGGGAAGAGACACTGACTTTTCATTTCTCTGGTATTTATCAAGTCCTTTTTTTGCTGCCCTAAAATACATTTTAGAAAAGCAAAAATGAGCAAGCAGTTACTTCAACACCTCCGTGAAAAAATGTAGAAGATTTCACTCCTGTCCCCTTAAAAGGGAAAGAAATAGTGGTATAAATATGCAATTAAAAATAGTAGCAATTAGAGAGTCTCAAGAAGGAAAATAGGAATTTGCTGTGAGGTAGAGCTGGTTTCCCTTTTGTCTGTGCTTCTAATTTGAAACTCTTTGACGTCGGGATCTAATCTTAATAGTTGATGCTCAGCTTCTGGTTTTGTCACACAAGTTAAATGTCATGGGCCAGACTCTGGCATAAACTCAGATTTGCTTCAGACCTTTGCTGTATGTCAGTGGTGCAAGGATATCCATGTCTGTAAGCCCCTATATGCATGCAGCAGTGAATGCTTTTGCATGAATTGCTTCATCTGATCATGAATGAAGGGTAAAGATGCCTCTTATGCCTATAGGTGCCTGAGTGCATGCAAAGAGACATCGACAGGTTAGAAAGGTGTTATAGGCTTTTCATTATTGCAGGACACGGTGGAGGGTCTGAACATCCGTCTGCCCAAATCCATCCCCATTGCAACTCAGTGCAAACCAGCAGATTGACAGCATTGCTCTTGGTGTGGCATTAGAGGATGGAGGGAAGAAACTGAAGTGATGGAAGATGCCCAGCGCAGCTCTCTGGAGAGCAAATCATACACAGGGAGGACTGCATCTTTGACACTAATCTCCCTTCTGCCCATCTCCAGCTCAATAACCAGCTCTTGGGCTCGTTTGGAGGTGTGCGGGAGCCTTTTCCCAGCACCATAACCTGAAGTGATGGAGCTTGGCAAAGTTGATGCAAAAGCATAAAAATGAGTACTGTTTTATGATGGCTCTTTTGGAAAGTGCAGCCAAGCCCTGGGAAGCCAGGTTTTTTCTCATTTTATCAAAAAGATTTGTATTGAGTGGAGCTGGTGCTAGGCTGTGTCTTGGCCAAGCCTGACCTACCCAGCTGTGTGCCTGCAGAAGCCCATTCCCCAGCCTTTGAGGGGTTCTGCAGTTTCTGTGGCTATACCTGTGCTGCTCAGAGACATAGGCCAGGGCCTGGTGGCCAATCCTGAACGTTAGTGGTCTTGTGCAAGCTCTGTCTGTAGGACTGCTCTTTCCTTCCCTGCTCCCATGCCTTTCTCACCCAAAACAGGGAGATTTTGTCCTTACTGCCTTCTGGAGTTAGCCCAGGGCTTGTGCTTTCCCAGTAACCAGATACTGCTTGGAAAGGTGTGAACTGAAGCCTCATCAAGGAGCTCACTAAAGATGAAACAGCGCCTGCCATGGCCTATTTCATTAGAGCTATTTGGTTTAGTACAGACCAGGAGCCTCTGGAGCTGCAGCTCCAGTTCTGCAATGTCCTTAAGCCTGTTCTGAACTCTAAGCCACTTCAGCGCATGCAAATACTTTTAAAATGAACCCCCAATCCAGATGCCTGGCTGCACCCCAGTTGCTCAGTGTTGGTACTCAGGGCTGCCCCAGTGTTTGCCCACCACTACCTCTATGTCATTCTTTTCCAGCTGATGTTTCAGAGCATGCCAATGCAGAGGTCACCACGAATTTCCATTAATTCTTCCCATGCCATGCTTTTGGAGCCAGCTGCTACTTTTGCACTAGTCCTCATCCTGAAGCGCAGCCATTTGGGATGGGCAGAAGTAACAGCAAATGGAGGTTTCGAGCCCCTGTCTTCCTCAACTAGATCAGTGGGCACCTAATTCCTTGTGCCCACAGCTTCAGTCACAAAACTGGAGTGCTTTAAAACTAGCGCATTTTCTCCCTGCTTTCTATTATTTTTGACACATCCTAGTCATGTTTCTAGTCTATTTTTGACATATTCTTAGTACAAACTAGAAGTTTAAGGGATGGCTAGAGAGGAAGCAGCAGCCAGGCTCTGTCTTGAAGAGTGCTTTCCATTTGGGGATCAAAGCTCGGTGCAAAGCATGAAGGTTGCCAGACCTTTTAAGCTCTGTCTTCCATCTGCAGTAAGCAATTATATTGGGCACAAACCAGGATCTTGTGTCCCCAACATGTCGCTTCTCCTCTGGGCAGAGCCTTGAGCAGGGCTGAAGAATTGTTGTTATCAGACTCATGTCTAGACACTATTGGTTTCTTTGCATTAGTAGTCGTACGCTCAGATCCCTTCTAATAATAACATTCAATGTGTGCTTCAGGTACTTGGCTATATATGGATGACCCTGCACATGTGTATAATTTTGCACACAAGTGGTTGGATGAGTAGGAACCGGACAGCCTGGATCTTTCTTTACCTGGGAAAACCCTGCATGAATTTTACTTACCTCTGAGCAGTGCAAATTAAGTTGAGTTTAGAAGGGATTAGGCATTGGAGTGCAGTTGCCTTCTCAAACAGCTATTTCAGCGTACCCGTCCCCTGTGCTGCAGGCAAATGAATGCTGACTCAACCCTCTGAGCAACCCATGTGTCCATGTCTGTTATCATCATCATCTTTTCCTAACTTTTGCTGTAACATCTGCGCTTGTCCCCTGATCAGACAGCAATCTCCTTCGGGCAGGGAGTGCAATTCACCCAGAAGAGTTTAATTACCCCAAACACCCTTTTCATTGCTCTCAAAGAGATTTTGGCTTCCACGGCTCATGTTGGGCGAAGCCATAGCTCAGGGGAACGGCTCTACCAACAGCTTGTGTGTCTGGGTCGAAGACAGCACCTGCAGCAGTGCTGAGCTCTGGTGTTGCTCCTCACCAGCAATAGGACTGCAGATATTGTCCTGCACGCTCTTGGAAGGACAAAGAGGGTCATCGATGCTATGGTGGATGGAGAGAATATAGCAGAGCAAGCAAGCAGCAAAGGGGTCACCGCAATGCTCCTGGCTGCCAACGGAGCTGAGGTGTGCTGCCAACCCTCTGGTCTGCAAGTCTTCTTGGGTATTGAAAACACATGCTGTGCATGCAGAGTAGACGTGGGAACCAAGCAACTTTACGTGCTCCTGTTTTCTCTGGTTGTCCTTATTTCTACTTGTAGGGTGGCCAGTCTTTACAAATGTAGGAGGCAGGGCCCCCAAGCTGGGTCATGCAGGGTGGCCCTGAGCATGGGTAATGACCTTGCAAAGAGACGTCTGTCCGCGGCTCCAGCCGGGAGCTGGGAACAAGCTCGTTCCCAGAGCTGCAGCCTGGGTGGGGGCAACAGAAGACAGTGCGAACCCTCTGCCCTGAGCAAACCCCAAGGCAGCATGCTGACTAATCTCGCTGGCTTGCTGGGACAGACTCAGTTAAACCAGGACATCTGGCACGTCAGTGATTCCTCCAGTCACGCTGTACTTGAGCCTTGTCCCTTCTCTGGTGCTCCTGGGGACTTTGCTCCTAGCCTTGGAGAAATTATGACCCAGGCTCTTGTTTAAAAGCTTAGCCGTAGTATATACATCTCCTGTTGTCTTGTTTTCTAGAGGGTTGTATTTAACTGGCTGTGAGGTGGGCTAGAAAGTTTGGGAGTTTTTTCCTATTGTAGGTCAAAAGGCAATGAGGAAGAATTGAATTTTTATTTAAAGCAGTGCCCTGTCTTCTGCGTGGCATCAGACGGGCAAGTATGAAGAGGCAACACAGTCTGAGGCACAAGAGATGTCTGGAAATGGGGCCCAATCCTTGACGCTACCACTCATCTCCTTTTTGATAGAGCCCTCCTGCATCTCCACTTCGCAGCCTGTAAAATGCAAAACTGCCCCTTCTGTGGAGTGCTTTTACCCATACTTGATTGCTCTGTAACGCTACTCGCTCCAAGAGCACTTACAATGTTCTCCCTAACTTTTCATAATTCCCATGCTCCGTGTGCATCTCCTCCGGGCCTTTAGCTGAAAGCACAGCAACATCTCCTGGAACTGGGTGGCTATTGCAAGTTCAGCTGTCAAAGTGCTGTCCTTAAATGCTGATCAATTCACTCAATTCCACAGCCTCTGGATTTGTTCCCGTTGTGCAAGTACTGGGGATGGCACAGGGGTAGCATGTGTCCAGCACATCTCTCCACCTTCGTGAGGAGCAGGAAGGGACCAGCTGTCAGAAACTGCTTGGTCATTATTCAGATGTCCCTCAGGGAAGTTTATCACACCTAATGAGTCGGACCACCATGTTAGGTGGTGCATTTAGAGGGAAACCAGGGAGAGAGAACTGGACTGGTGATACCACACCAAAGGAGGCAGGAGGGATTCACCCCACCAACATGTGCGTGAGCTGCCAAATCTCTGTCTTTACTTACCAAGGAGCTGGTCTCCTGTAAAGAAAAGCAACTAGGGACGTGGACCTTGCGTATCCTTGAAATTGCAACAAGCAGCCACCAAAAGAGGTTCTCACCTCAGAAATCAGGCAAACTGCTGTCCTTGCTGACCTCCTTTGTAAGACAGACAACACTGGAGAAAGAGGCAAATGCAGAAGGGCAACGATTGCCACCTCTAAGGAAACATAAGAGACAACAGCAGCAAGGTTAGGTAGGATTTGTCTCTGCATCTTCACTGTTTCCAGTGTCTGCACGTCACGGTGCACCACCTTGGTACACACAAGCTCTTGGAGCAGAGTCAAGCTGGGCAGCAGCCCAAGCCCACCTGCAGGTTCCTTCCCTTCTCCTTCTTACAGAAAAAGGCAGAAAATACTGGAAGGGAGCTGTTGCTCACACGGCTTAGAGGAAACTGGAAGTCCTGGTTGTCATATGAGCCCCACATGTTAAAGTGGAGGACAGTGGATGAGGAAAGTGGGGTACTGTGAGGTGGATTCTGGCTTAGGAAGAAGGATTTTTTGACTTGCATAGTGCATCTGTTATTTTGCAACACCTCATGTTTTCATAGAAAACATCTTTTGTCCCTGGCATGCCTGCTCAGTGCCTGACACAAGCAAAAGCCTTTGTTGGTTTGCTTCATGGTATGGCTTCACCCATCAGACATTGGTCACTGCAGATTTTATGTCCAACTAACTCACTGACAATCCTCACTTTTTACCCACCCTTACCTTATCAGAGAAGCTGTGTTGGCCATGACAGCTCTTGTTGAAGATGTATGTATTAAAAAAAAAAAAACCTCACCAGAAACTGGAGATTTCCTCTATTGAATTAGACCAGAACCCCTCCTGTTCTAACGGCCTTTCAGCTGCAATAACTAGGATGAGGTATCTCCAAAATAAAGGTGTCCAGCAGCAGCATCTTTGGGCAACACATACAGAGGTTCCCACCTATCTCCAATTAATTGGGAGATAAGCAAATTCCTGAAGCAGGAGGTGCTGAATCTTTACACCACCTTTGCCATTTAGGGTGCAGTTTTGTTGGACGACTTGGCCAACCGAGGCATGAGAGGGGCAGCAGGTGGCCTTTTGTGAGGACCACAGCCTGAGGTGGCTCAAGTGGCCAGTCCAACGGGGGATTTTTGTGAACTGATGGCAGTGTAGGTGTTTGGGCTCTGGTGGCCTGATGCTGGGATTCATCATGCTATGAATGAGCAAATCCTTCTTCCTATGTTGCATCTGAAGGATGGGGAAAATCATCTTTGCTTTCTACCTTTCTGGTGTCTCCTCTTTTTTTTTTTCTCCTTCAAATAAGAAAAAAGGCAACAAAATTAAAGTTATTAGTGGAAAGTTTTATTTTGCTTTTCTGCTGAAATTCCAAGAAATACATGTCATCAATAAAGGCATCAACCCAGCCCAGGCTGGGCAGCTCAAAGCTCCTTGACCAAGATTTCACAGCTTCAGTTTCTTGCCGCTTCTGTGTCTGCTGTGCCCTGAGAAAGGGAAAGGAAGGGCTATGCCTTATTTAAACATAGTTGTGCTTTTTTTTGGAGAGAGACATCTTTCCCCTTGTTCTAACAATTAATCGATAGGATCACGTTGCAGAAAAATATGAGAACTGGGACAGGGAGAGCGAGGGTGGACGTGAATGTAGATTTCTTGTCTGGTGCCATACAAAGGCGTTGCTTGTACTACAGCAAGCCCAGCAGCATTAGCAGCCAAATTATTTCCTTAATTTTAACTGCTGTCCTCGTTGCATCTTGACTTGCTAATTAGTATTTTAAGTGCTTGGAAAATAGTTTGGATGTATTCCTTCAGCTTTCACACACGTCTCTGTCGCTATTGCTATTCTTCCCTCCTGCCCTCTGCCATCACCTAAGTAACATCGTTTCTGCTTCCAGATGGGTTGAATTCTCTAAAGCGGGAGGAAAACACAATCTTCTTTGCTTATTCATGCACGGAGCACTCTTATTTGCATGAGAAGAGATCAGGCTGTGGAGCAGCTCTCCCTAAAGTCTGGGGAGAAGGGAACCTACGCTTGCAGGCGGGGAATAATGAGGCACAAACGTAGATAAGCTGAATTTTTTTGTTCTGCAGCTACCCTGGGTTTTTATACCCTGTTTGCAGCATTGAAACTGCTTTACGCAGCTGATATGCGGAAATAGTGGGCTGGGAACACCACTGGCAATCTTGGTTGGATTTCATCAGGCCATTGCCTTGGTGACGTACACCGCAATTGGTACGATGCGGAGGAGGACGTCCTAAATGACTGGATTCAAAAAATAGGCATGGATTTCTGAATGAACACAGTGACCGGTCTGTTGTCATGTGGCAGGCTGCTAAATCTGGTACAGCAGTAACGCTGGCAGGCATGGACAAAGGTACAGTGACGGCAGGGGGGACCTGTTGGACCCGAACATTAGCTGAGGAATTTGTTCAATTGCCCCCGCAAGCAGATGAAATTTGAATTACACTGACAGAGAATGTTAGACAATGCTTTTTTTGCAAGTAGTATCTGGCAGTTGTACAAAGGACCAAAAAACCCCCTTTTTTCACAGATCACCTTTTAGTTTTTTTAATGTACCTTTCAGTAAGTAAGCGGATAGTAACTACTAAACTCCATTTTCTGTGGTGGCAGTTTTCAAAGCACACAGTCACCCCAGCTGCTATTTATAAATGATGTTTGGGAGGTTCTGCAAATGGAAGAACAAATACATTTTTGTACATACACAATTCTGGATATTTAGTACACAGATGCACTTCCCAAATGTTTTGTGAGAACAAAAAGCCCTTTCCCTGGCTGTTTACAGATGACTTGCAAAGAATAAGTGAGAGGTTTGAGCGTGGCTGAACCGAGCAGCTGCTGAAAATTCAAATAAATGGTCTCAAAACCTGTTTTTTCCACAAGCTCTGCTTTGGAAGATGCAGAAACGAGACGTGTCGCAGGCTCATGTTGTCCATCAAAGCAGTGGTGAGAAGGAAACCTTGTCTCATTTCCATTCTACTGCCTTGCTCTTTGGAAGTTGATTCTTTAAGCGTTATCATTGCTGAAAGCTTTTTAGTGTTTAGGTTCCAGCCATGATCTCATGGGCTTTGATGAGCTTTTTTTGAGCTGAAAGGAGGTTGTGCGAACAATGAAATGAAGATTATCGGTTGCATCTGTATGCCATGTGCACTGGGATGTGTCAATCCATATAATGAATAATGTACGTATCAGCACCTTTGATTTTCCCAGCATTGATTTTCATCTCTTGCATATCTTCAGTGGGGCAAAGTTGACTTTCCAAATTTTCAAGGCTCTCCAGATGTATATTCTGTAGCAATAAAGTACTGCGATGAAGAACACAGGATTTCTTCCAAAGCCAGGCTGGCCCCAAATCCCTGTGTTGCCAACATCTGCATCCAAAAGAGCTGAAAACAAAGTTACCTGTAAGGTTTCCTGTACATCCCCTGTCGTCAGAGCTAATAAGATAATGCCCTCGTTAGACCATTCAAAGCCCTAAAAAAGAGGTTTTAAATCACAGAAACATTATGCTTCAATATAAGCAGTGGGTTTTTGTAAGCTTGTTTTACTTTTCCTTGTTCGTTCATGAATTGGGAATCTCTCACATCCTGTTCAGAAGCTGTTTGGGACATTTCTTTCTTTGCAGGTGGGGTTACTGGGCCTGTAGGAACACTTGGCTCAGACTTTACAGCAGGCAAACTGAGTACTCAAAAGGAAAACAAAATCAAAGTAAAAATGCACTACTCTTATGGAGGTGTTTCTGCACAGCTGCTGTAGCGTATGCAGAAGCTCTCAGTGATGCTACAAAGCTTTTACAGGGCTCATTAGACTTGACCTACCTCCCTGTTGTGTTTTCAACTTGTGGAGAGAAGCTCCTTCAAACTCATGCTAACACTGATGTGGTAAAGATGTCTTCCTCCTTCTGAAATGCAGTTTTGGTCTGCTCCAGGCTTCAGCTTTGCTGTAGTGGCAACGGCATCCTGAAGGGAGGGTGAATCAATGGTGATGGCTTTCTCTAACACATAGTTGTGCATCAGTCTCTAATGTAAAATAAGTATCTTCACTGTCAGATGTAAGACATCATTTATTTTTTTTCCCTGTAGCTTGCTCTGGGGTGTCAGAGAAAAAAGAAAGGACAAGTGGTGGTTGTACTCTACTGCCTTGACATAACAAGGGAGTGGAATAATGAAAATCTTAAATTTGCATCTTTACTGTAAGAGATATTTCTTAAAACAACTTGATTGACTTTACATCGGCTCCTAGCTCTTCACCCATTAATTTCTTAGGATACAAAAGTTGACTAAATTTGGTCCAATCTGATGTTGCTTGGGTGGGAATGGGTGCCCCATCAGTCTCTGACCTGCACAGAACAGGGACATCTTAGGGGCAGATCCAAAGTGGGCGTTGCTCTGCCTTTTGTGGATGGCTTTGGGGACGTATATCCATTTTGGTCCCCAGGCACAGTAAATAGCCAAGAAGTAGGTTGTTACAGAAACCCTCAGAAGCTTGAGACAAGGTAAGCACCTTTCTAGACTGAAAGGTCCAATAGTGGTGAAATAATCCTGGGGACAGGCCTGTCAGGCCAAGTTCGCTTGCTCATGGGTAGAATTAACTGGGCTGTGGGTAGACAAAACCTTTGTCATTGGTTGCATTTAGTTTGCAGACTTTTCTGTAATTCGGTACCAGTCACAGGAGGATTTCTGACCTGAAGACCTGCTAGGGCTCCTGTCCCTTTTCTTGGAGCAAAACCAGTTTGTCCTACTGCCTCCAGGGAGTCTGTGCTCCCATGCACAACAATGTATGTCTGCTGCCTATGCACGTGGTCACCACTGCAATCAGACTTCTGCAGGAAGGTGTGCACTAATTTGGTGTGTGATTTTTGAACTGACAGAACATTCCTGGGCTAGACTGAACTGAAACCTGCTCACGTGGTGTACGCTCGTGTCATCTGTTCTTTGGATCAGAAGACTGATTGCAGAAGTGCAAAATAATGAATTAATAGAGACCTAAGGGGACTTGGAAGTCAACTGTTTGACAGCAGTGGTCTGCTTGCCCATTTTTCTGACAGTTTCCCTGTCAGGCCTTATTACATAGTCACTTCCAAGTCTGAGAGATGACAAAATGGATTAGCATATCCAAGCTAGACGACATTGAGAGCAAACATCTTTCATCTGCTAAGTATCCCATTTTGAAGCCATTCCCATCCTGATGGCTGCAAGGGTCTGTTGAAGGCCACACTCTTTCTGCTGCTGCCTTCCGCAGAAGGATCAACATCCAGTAATGGCATCCCCGAGCTGAGACAGGTACATGCCACTTTGAGCTCTTATCCTGGTATTCTCATTTCCACCGGGTTTCTGCTCATGACCTTGCAGCCCACAAGCTGTACAGCTGGAGATAAGCAGCTTGGAAGTGCTCTAGGGCTCATGTATTCCCAACCATGAAGACATGAATAACTCATAATGGACTACCGTGCATTAATCAGCAAAGGCTGTTGGAGTCGGAAGGAAGGTGCTCTGTGGGCTTGAAATACTGTTGGATTGCATCCATGCTCCCTCTGAAGTCAATAGGAGCTGGCTTGTTATACTATTAGCTTTTTCTTATATATGTCTCAGATGAACCCTAAAAAAAATTGGTTTTAGATATCCATGCTCAGAGCATTGATTTTAACATGTGAAAATTTAGTCTTGGAAAACAGTCACGTTCAGTGGCAGTGCTGTGGATTTATAATAAGATCTGAGCAGCCCCACTGTATGTGTCGGTGGTGCCTCCCAGACCTGCCGGTTTTACGGTTTTTGGGGTGAAACCTTCCAAGGCACGACAGAGGCAGCCAGGTTTAAAGAGCAGAATATTGAGGAGTATTGGAAGCTATATATTCGTTATGAATATCAAGGAATTCCTATCTCGTGCAGCTGTACAAGCCCACCTGGCCGACCTAGCCTGTTTTGCTGTAACCTTGTCTCCCTGCTGAACCCGTCTTTCCTTCTCACCTCTGTGACACTTCCAGGGGACGACATGATCCATGAGGTCTTTCTTGCCATTGCCCCTTTCACAATGTTGGCTGCAATGGTGTCAGTGCCCAGCAGCCTCTCTTGCTGGCAGGTACTGTCTTGTTCTTTGAGTCTTTTGCATTTATAAGGGCTTTTCAGCTGTGATTGATTGCCATTTCTTCTGTTCAAACAGGCTGGGATTAGGACTTTGGTTGAGCACCTAGGAGGTCAACAGAAAAAGTAACCCTGCAAGCATTCATGTTCAGTCCCTGCAAAATGTAGTTTAGAGATTCACGTTTGGTCCATAGCATCTTGGCATGCAAACCGAGTAATGGCACGTCTGTCAATGAGCTTCACCTTTGGTGAGACGTGGTCTTTCCTACCCCAGTCCTGGTTTGCAGACCAATCTTCCCCAAGGTTTATCCTCAAGGGGTTGCAAACAAAAAGCCAGGACCCTAGTCCTGGTGTTTTTGAAGTGATCCAGCCTTAAACAAGGAAGCCTGTAGGCTGCCAGAGAGCATGCTTGCCTGAAGGGTTGCATCAGAACAACTGAGCAGTGAGTGAGGGAAGGACCAGCACAACCTACATCTGCTGATAGTTCATCAGGTAGAGGTTTCCCCACCCCAAGTTAGCGTATCAACTAGATTAGACACATTGGAACTTGAATTAGTACATTGCCAATCAAATTCTATTAATAAACACAACTGTAAATGCATATGAAGACCCAAACCCACCTACAGAGTCCAAAAGTAAGCCACCAGTTAGAAGACAAATTTGTCTAAAATGAGATTGTCGGTTCAGGTCCCATCTCTGTGTTTACTGGCCATTCCCTGTTGACAAGTGGACTAATTCAGCTCATTCGCAGCAGCCTACATCTGCACTAATACCAGGGGCATGCTCTCCTCCACAATGCGCCCCAAGCAAATGAAGCTTAGACCCTCAGTAATTCAGCGTAGGTCAGCCAGAGGTCAGCACTAGAGTGGGAGCACGAGGCCATAAGTGCATTCATGTTTGTTGACACAACCTCTCTACTGACCATCGCCACGTCTCGTGTTTCTGCTGCGACCTGGCGTGTATTTGCAGGCTCATGAGCTACCACACGAGTAATTTGCTGCAGGGTGCTCGGGACGTTTCCGATACCCAACTGTCTACGTGTGATGCCAGAGTATCCCTGTGCACTGGAGGCCGTCGGGGTGGAAATGCCATGCTTGTTAAAGGGCTGGATTTGAGTCCTGCGTCAAGGTCTCACGTCCTCCCCCACTGCCGGTGCAGATATGCCAATACCATCTTGTAAAGACAAAGTCATCCAGACGATGCCTAACACATGCCCGTGATAATGCTTCTCGATACTGCTATCCACAGCACCTCAGCGGGGATCGAACATTGCAGAAGGTGCATTTCAACCCACTTGAACAATCAGGCTTGTTCCAGCACCAACAGTAATAGTCATTTTTCTAGACAGAATTGACATTATAAATGAGTTGTTGGTTAATTTGCTGCTTTCTTAACATCATTGATCCTATAGCTACGTCCTTAAGCAGCAGTGCCTGAATATAAATGACCCAGCAGTAAAATTATAACTCCATTTGGATGCAGAGCACGGCCTTCTTATCACCAGACTTTCATCCCGTCAAGAGTTTCAGGGTTACTCATGCAAAAATAGCTTGTCTGCTTGAGTGAGCATACGAGGGTTGTTCATCAGCATCGTACACAGAAGCGTAAGCGCTCACCGCCGTGAGCTGGGGAGCGGGTTAGGAAAATCTGTCTTTTCAGAGCTGTACAAACCTGTCCTACAGGGAAGTCCTCCTGGAGCAATGAGCGATGCAAGTGGGGTCACACACTAGCCCCATCTCCCATCGGCAGTGCTGGCTCAGCTTGGTCAGTCCCTGCTCCAATGAGACAGATCCAAAAGATGTCCATGTTTGCCTCTTCTGATAAAGTCATCCAGCACATTTACGGCTAGTTAAGCATTTAGAAGAAGACATTAAAATAGTGCAAGTTTTAACACTTGTAGTAGCAGGACCACACAGGTGAGCCATGAAGATGCTGGTCTTCAGCTCAATGGGTTTCAGGCTCTCCTTAAAAGTTTCTCCTCCAAAATTTGGCTAGCTCTACTTGATTGTAACTGCTGCCTTTCCCATCCCAGCCTTATGGAAAGGTGACCTGTCCCTACGCAGGCATTGTAGGGACAATGGCAAAGCTTCTGGGTAAAGCTTGGCCTTGGCAAAGCTTCTGGGTAAAAAATTAAGGGAACTGGGTAAAAAGTGCGGGAATATCCCTCACAGGGGGAGCAGCCATGCAAAAAATCAGGGAACATGAGTAGTAAAACTGAACTGTGAGAAACAAGCCAACAGCCTGTGTCATGAAGCTGCTGAAGCAGATAGCAGAGCTATAACATAGCGATGTTTTTTTTTTTTTCCTTAAAGAGTTTGCCTTGCTCTCCAACAGAGAGTATAAAGAGACCTTTTCTCACCTTACTGTGACAAGTTAAATGGAGGTTAAGAAAAAGATTATTAAACTTGGCCACTCATGTCCACTTGAGGAATAAAAAACCCTTTACAACCAAATTATTTCATGTAAGGAGGACAGTCCAGCCTTTATTCTTTCCCAGGGGCTTGGTTAAATAAATGCTTTTCTCTAGGTGAAAAAAATAACTTTTACAGTAAAATCTGTCAGCCAGAAATCACTTCCAGTGGGCAAGCCACTGAGCGGACATAACGAAATATCTCCAAATACTCAGGTATACTTTTTTATGCTTATTGAAAGTCTGGTTTTGGTATAAATAATCCCCTCTCTCATCTATACCTGTGTTGTTTTATGCACACCCACATACAGATAGATAGATATATATATACACACACATGAATATAAGACTATTTGTTCCTAAAACTTCGAGCAGCTTTTAAATCATGTGGTGAGATGTAAATACTCATCTCACAGCTCATACCTATGGCTGAATTGTCAGGTCTGCTCCCACTGGTGTGGATGCGAATACTGAAATGCACCTGGCTTGGAGCTGGCGCTGGACCTATCAGATGGGAAGAGAGGGATGTATAGATCTTGATCCTATACATTTCTAAGTCACTCTAGCTAAGTGATGTTTCTTTGGGAGCTGAGAAGTGGGAGAATAAGATTTCTTTTCCAAAGGTACATGCCCAGAGCACCAGGCCTTTAATTATGCAGGGAACTGGAGCCAGCTTCCTCCTGCCTTTTCAGATAAGTGGTTTCACAGAGAGATTACAGCGAGCAAAATTTGGCACCTGCTCCTTTGGCATGAAGGGGCTTTTTTTTTTTTTTTTTTTTTTTTGCCCACGCAGACTCCTGCCATGGAAATTTGTGCTTATCCAAGGATCCACCCAAGTGGATCCAGTTGCCATGTCAGCAGATTAGTGCCTACAAAAGACCAGCAACCCTGGGCAGAAATTTAGCATCTCCCAAAGCCTGTGAGCTGAATCGTAAGGATGCTTATTTGTCCTCTTCATCCAATGTGGAAAAAGTTGGCTCAAGCCCCATTTCATTCCAGTCCCTCTGGCTTCGGGAGCTAGAAAGGCAGTGAGTGAGACCTCCTCCTCCTGAGCTGGGTGTTGCTGGAGGCTGTTTTACTGAAGAACAAGCTGGTTTTGTGTGTGCGAGCGATACCTGGGCTGTGGCAAATTGCGGAAACCATCAGAAATTCAGCAGGCTCTCTAATACCGACTTGGCAGCCTCAGAATAACTTTTACTGTCTGGTAATTAGACAAAAATACAGCTTTGTTTTCCTCATTTGCAATCTTGTAGTGGCTGGTTGTAGCAGGGCAACTGGTAATCAAGGTAAGGGGACCTTACCCAGGGAGAAGCAGGACAGGGCTCCCTCCAGACGCAGGCAGCTCCCACACTTGAACAGTTTCATATCCAGAGGCCTGAGTTTAGCTGAAATCAGATCCATAAAAAATGTCTTTTAAGTTCCTATGGATACAGCAAAACGCTGCACTCGCATGAAATGTGCAGAATATGGCTTCGAGACTGTGGGAGAAACAAAACCCGGTAGTAGAAACTTGGGTGGAGGCTTTGGAAATTGCCTCAGTGTTGGGTTAATGCTGCTAATTGGAGTGAGTGCTAAAGCTAATACAGACTTCAAGGGGAGCGGTTACCCCAAGGGTAAATCTTGAAGATAACTAGGATACTTTCTCTGTATTTCAATGTTTACACGGAGGAAACACTTCATAGCTGTGTATTTGCTGTGACTGTACAGGAGGGAGAGTGACATCTGAAGAAACATATGCAGGCTTTCTTCTCCAAAGAGAAAATTGGATCGAAACAAAAATGACCTAAATAAACATTGGAAGATCATAGGAAACTATTCCTTGGAGGCAGAAAGGAGGAATATATACATGCAGATAAGGGTTGTGTGTGAAAGTTGAGTATTGCTCTTTGGGGAATTTCAGTGCATCAAAGGAGCCTGATATTGGTCCTGGAATAACTTCAGAAGAAACATTGTCTGAGGAGAAGAAGTAGCCGGGGTAAAAGAAATTTATCTGGGCAAAGGAAGGTACAACGGAGTCTCCAGTGTTAAATTCTGAGGTGGTTTCTGCCTTTTCCATGTTTTGCTCACTAGGCTCAAAAGACCATGACTTCTCTCTGCCTGGATGCTTTTGAGTGATGGAGAGGTGGACGAGTAGACATTGTGAATGGGGCCAGGAAATTTGACAATAATTTATTGGGTCTGTATGGGCTCAATTTTCTATTACAAGCATAGACTAAGGTAATTGTGCTTATATCTGCTCTATCCCTATATTGGAACGGTCCACCGCCATCAGCCCACTGGGCCGGCTCTCAGGCACGATGACAGACCCCTTTGCACAAAAACCCAGCACTGGGGAGAAATGAGGGTATTGAGGGGGCTTCTCCAGCCGGCGTGACCTGCTAATTCCCTGGGGAAGAGGTGCAAAGCTCTGGGCTGTAAATACACATTGCAGGTCTGGACACGTGCCACCTTTCCAGACCCCAGAGTCCATATGGTCTTTTTTAAGTTTCTAAATTAATATTTTAGCTACTTTGCAGCTGAAACATTAGGTTTTGTGGACATCTTTAATCATCAAGATACCAGGTAGTATTTGCAGGCTCTGTGTGGTTTGCTTGAGCTCCCAGATGGGAGAGCAGCCCTGAGCCTGAGCACAGAAATCCCGAATGGAGCTACGCTGGAGTGGGGAGCTGGTACTCTGCCACGTGCGAGATCGTGGGGATACTGGAAAACACCGGACCCAAGGGGTGTTCACGCTGAGGTCGGTCTATGTATGGGCCCTGGGCCCTGCAAGGAATAGGAGATGACAGAATTGTTTATAAACTCAGGATAATTTAGGAAGGAAAAAGCCACTGAAGCAAATAAGTGATGGAATTTAGGAATACTTGAAGAGTATGTGCACCATAGAGTATTGATCTCAGAGTGCAATTGAAATGGATCTCATAACATGTCAGTTTTGTGGTAGAATTTAGGGTTTATTGCAAAAAAGAAAGAAAAATCCAGGGCAGAATTTGCTCGCTCTTCCCTGCCCCCATTTTTTATTGCAAGCAAGCCAGATTGCAAGAGGGAAAGTGCAGCTTCTGAAATTACTGCAAGCCATCAATGGAATGGTAGAAGTTGGTGATCTGCTTATGGCTGAATTGCAACAGAAAGAGAACGGCATCCTGAGCAAACTGCCGGTCCTTGTGAGCATATTCCTGTGTGAAAACGGAGTCAGAACTAGATATGGCTTCAAGACAGCGCTGGGTTAAATATACCATCTTTGGAGGCACCAGTGTGCTTTCTATGTGAATGAATTTATGCTGCAAGTTACAAAGAGCGAATTAGCTTTTAAAAAATAGACGGGAGTGCCTGAATTCAGCTTGGTTGCTTCTCCCCTTCATCTTGGCTGGATGCTAATGGCGCGTCAGGCTTGTTCGTGTGTGCTGGCCCCATCAGTCCAAGAGGGCTTGGAGTAATCACTGAGCTGTATTTTTACCTTCAGGTTCCTCCGGTTCTCGTGCTGGAGCCTGACAGCACCACTCTGTTTGCATGCTTTGGGTGAGTCACTTGGTCCTATGGACTGAACTACCCTCCCGTGGGCCAGGCGTTTGGCTTCAAAAAACCCAGAAGCAGCAAGCAAATTCTGCCCTGCATGGAATTTTCTTTCTTCGTGGCAATAAAAAGCAACCCTAAGTTCTGTCCCCATGCTGATATGCTGTGATATCCTTTTCAATTGCAGTCTGAGGGCAGTGCTTGCTGGCGTACATCCTCTTCAGATATTCAGAAAAAAACAAAGTGTTTGGATAGCAAGGGGGTTTGGGTGGCCCGAAGGATTTGGATAGCCCTTTTTTGTGCGACTGCAGCTCCTGCGTGGCTGACCCAAATCACTGAGCGTGTCTCTCAAAATCTCCGTCTCTTTCTTCAATTCCATTCCTTGTGCTGGCATAGCTAATATTTAGGAATATTTAGGAATAACTCTGACAGTGGGAGAAATCTGTCCCAGCCTGGAAGACCAGGTTCAGCGCTGAGATGCTCTTTCAGGTAGCCACTCCCTGTTGAACACTGAGAAAGGGAAAAACAGGCTTACCTTGAGCACAACGTACTAATGAGAGCTAGGATACTCATCTGGCCAGACTCTGTTGACCACAAGTTCAAAGAGATAGGAGTTTTTTCCTCAGGCCAAAGAGATGTCGTGCCAGAGAGAAACCCTGCAAGGACCAGGTTGGACCCCAGAGGTGTGTTGGTGTTTTAAGCATCATTTTTCTACTCTTCCTCTCTTGGCTTCATTTGCTGCAGCTGCCTGCAGGAGTGCCACAGGGTCTGGGTCTGCCAGGGCATTCCCCAATACCTCTCGCAGCAAAGCCTTTGAAAGGCTTTGCATGAAAAATATGGAAAGAAATGGGAGATTTAGATATCTTTTACAGCCTGAAGGACCAGCTGAGCGTGTTGCGATGCTCTGTATTTCAGGGCCGTATTAGGCTGACACATTGCACAGTCATTAAAGGGCTCTTCATGCTAAAGAAAACACAGTAAAAGTCTGTTGCTGGAGTTACTACCAGGGGACAAAGCTGCAAAACTGCCTTCGCTGTGAGGTGGGAAGGTGCCCAGAGGGAAGCCGGTGCCTCCACGCTTCCCTGGGGGAAATTGTCCCAGTCCCTCTTGATCTCATGCTGATGGTCCTGTGGTAACCAGTCGTCATCTTTCCAGGGGACACTGCTGCCGGTGGGTGGTTTTTAAGGTGTCTAGGAAATAACCCTGTGCAGTCTAAAACTCTCGGTCAGCCAAGAAAAAAAACTCAAACAGCCACGTGAATGATTTTTCGTATGGATATTCCCATACTGGATTTATTTGCTGTTGTTTCCCCATTGCTGTATTGGGCTTTTTGTATGCTGTCTCTGTTTGTGCTACCTCCATGCAACACCACGCGGGCAGAAAACGACTGCTGCAATGGAGAATGACCCAACCTCGAGCCCTTTAGTGCCCTGGCCAATGCAGACATTGTCCAGCTGCGCAGCCGGAGCAGGGATGGCATCGGGGAGGATGCAAAGGAGGAGGAAAACCTTCCTACAACTGATTGCAAGGGGGAGATGTAGGCAAGGAGGAGGAAAACCTTTCCAGATGCTATAGGGGAAGGGAGAATAGCTGTGGCATGTGCTGCAGTAAGGGAAGGGGAATGGGCTGTGCATCAGCATCCCAGTGGCACAGCTGTGGCCACCAGACGGACCAGCACTGGCACCAGCACCGGCACACCGAGCTGTGCCAGGGGGAATCACCCCGATGCCTGCACAGCGGTACGGGTGCAATCATTCACGCACACAGCAAAAATACGGCTCCTGCCTCCCGGTGCTCACACAGATCGGAGGCGGCTCAGCCTCTTTCCCGGGAAACGGCATTTACAAAAATAGAAAGCTGGAAATGCCGCCGCACGGCAGCTAAATATAGTTCCACCGACAGACGAGCCACAGCGCTCGCTCCAAAAACAAAGGCAGCGAAAGGGGACGCCCGGCTCCCCGCCGGGGCGAAGTGGGGCTGGTGGAGATGTGGCAGAGCCGCTGGCCACAGCAGGATGCTTTGCCAGGAGGAGGTTAGCTGCGAGCATGAGATGCACAAGCAAGGGAGTTGCTCAGAGATGAAACTCCGGCTCAGTGCGAAAAAATGTATTATAAAATGTCCCAGCTTTCCATTAAAATCATGTTTTCTTTCCTAATGCTTATACGATGTGATTAGAAGCACTAATTGGTGCCAGGGTTTTTCCCCAAGATCGACATCTGTAGTAAAATATGAACCTTTCGCTGAGTTAGACTTTTTTTTTTTTTTTGTCAGCCCTGATGCAGGGAAGCAACACTGCATCCCAGAGGAAGGGTTTCTCTGGCTTCATGCAGTAAATGTTGGTTGGCTGGGAGCATGCTGGGATTTGCTGTGGCCAAAACGCTGCTGCGGCCAGGTCTGCTTACCAGGAAAATAAGACATGTGCCCGGTTGGGCTGCTTTTCTACAGTGCTGATAATTTTACCATGCTTGGCATTTTTCCCCAAATAAAAGTAGTTTACAGTTATATGTTTGCCAAACGCTCATTTTGGGGGCTAATTCCCCAAAGGCACAGAGGGTGGACATGGTGTGACCCCCCAAAGAAGCCGGTGGTGGAGCTGGGGCCATCAGCTGTGGTGGCAGTAGGAGCAATGACATCTCCTCGAGCAAGGTCCACCATGGGATCACCATCACACCACAGGAGGGAATTTGGGTCTGTTATAGGATCTTCTTGTGGATAAGTGTTAAAACAGTCTTTTATTATAGGTTTCAACACTAATTTTTTCCATTCGGTAAATGGGGACTCAGTCAACAGTCCTTCTTGTCCTTCTCATCGGCATGTTACTTTATATGTTATTAATCGAAGAACGTCTGGATGCAGCACTGAATACAGAAGTCCTGCCTTTGGGGTGTTTCACCAGAATATCAAAATGATGTACAAACATTAGTGAGCTGTAAGAATTGTAATCCTATATAATTAGATGAGGAAATTAGACAGGGGTGATGATGCTCCCTTATGCAGCTAGAGATCTGAGGAACAGAGATTAAGGCCATAAGTGTCTATTAATTTCCAGCACAGTTTCAGATAATGAGACCTTAACTTTTTAATTTAATTTAATTTAATTTAATTGCTCATGCCTGGCAATTCGACTGCACTTCACTGGTTCAACCTGCTGTGGAAGCAATAGCTAAACCAAAAACTCTCCACACCTTGAAGTACACCACATTTTAGGGGACTGAACTGGGATCTAAAGAGGAGAAGGGACTTGTTCACAACTCGCATGCGGTCCCACCGCTTTGGGATGCAACGTGGTCCCTCTCCTGAAGACTCGAGTGTCATTACGTCCACCTTGAAATAAATTCATCACACTAGTAAAGCCCATCACCACCTATTTTATTTTATTTTATTTTTTCATCTCAGAGACAAGTCATGTGCATTAAGCAATGTAAAGTTAGGTATAGGTCAAGGTCTCCTGGCCCGGGCTCGGAGACAGAGCTCCCTGACACTTGATGTTTCTGGGACAGGGAGTTGGGCTCTGGCTGAGCATTGCCTCTCTCAGCACTTGGCACCTCGGCCCATCAAACTGGCAAAAACATCTACTTTTTTTCATAGGATTGTTGTTCTGCCAATATACTCAAATCTTGTTGGGTTTTTCAATACCTTTCCAGCTCTGCTGGTTTTCTGTTGGGTTTTCTGTATTCTTCTCAGATGGCGGCTGCTCTGGGATTCATGTGCACAGTTTTGCTTGGCTCTGTTATTGCTTCTGGTCCAAAAGATTCCCCATCGACACTATATCACCTTATAATGTCCCAGTGGGGTAAATGCCACTTGCTTTCCCCTTTCCTTCTGTCAAACTTGCCCAACGTAATGACCACACGAGGGCACGGGGCATGGACAACATGCAACGTGAGCGGGGAGAAGCTTTTTGCAGTAAGCTGGAGCAGAAGTCAAACAAAGTATCTCAAACCCCAGCCTCCATCCAAATAAACTGTAACTTCAGACATCTCCGACTGGATTCGACTTCTGAGCCTTGGACTCACCTCTGTTGGTGATGTGCATTGCTTTGATATACATCTTTATACATCTATATGTGTATATATAAACCCTGTTCTTTAATACCTCCTACAGCAGCAAGCTGTTTCTCTTTTCCCAGAGTCTCCAGATGGTGCTGAAATCTTCAGGGTTTTGGGGGTTTATTTGTTTGTTTAATTTTAGATAACTTCCCACACTTGGGCCCTAATCAGGATGCCTCAGTCTTTCCATTTACCCAACAATCTCACTTTTAACTCAGTTTTTGTCCTTGCTGCCAGCCCCCTTCCCAAGCGGGTCTGCGATGAATCGTCACGGTTTATTATTAGTGCTGCTGCTGAAGTTCATTTTCTAAATCTCTGTTGTTCTTTGCCTTCCCAAAATAATTTGCAATTTCCTCTGTGTTGCAATCTTCGTTATTTGCTTACCTCCACACTGGATTGAGACCGAGTTTTCCAAGGAGGCTTGGCTATTAAAAAATAAAAGAGAGAACCACTGATCTCATGTGCTGCTGGAAGAGTACTGTATAAATACCTATATTTCTCCTTCTTTTTAGCTCCTTTATTATTATTTGTTTATTTTCTCAAAAAAAGCATAATTATTGAATCTAATTTGTGTGTCTAGAAATAAGTTGATCCCACCTCGGCACTTGGGGCGAGCTGGGATGGGTTTGACTCCCAACCCTGATCCCAGCTGCCTTGCAGCTCCTCCGAGTGCAGCTGAGAAAAAGAGTTTTCCTGGTTGCTTTCCTCAAAGTTTCCTTTTAGCTCAGATGCCCTTTGGGTTTGCAATGGATCTTCCTTTTTCTTATTAAGTTGTTAAAAAAGAGGTAGGAAGTCGCAACCCCTTATCCTTTAGTATTCTGATTTGTCTTGCTGAAGCTACATTCCCAATTTTTTTCACATGCCCCATTAAAGTTTTGGCCATGCTTTCAGTTCCATCACCTCCTTTGGGGTATAGCAATAATAATATATAACAATAAACACCTTTGTGGCTTGTCATCCCCCAAATTTTCTCAAAGGTTGTTTCTGCAGAGGCAGCCTAATAACCAGTTCTTCCTATTAGCAAAGCACCAGCCTCGTTTTTCCTTGCACAATTTTTGGCTTGCGAGCTGACCTCCAGTTTATACTGGCCCTACTTTAATTTTATCCTTATTGGTGCTGCTAATTTGAGGGGAAATGAGCCGCCTACAAACAGTAAGCTGATTTTCCTCACTGTTTGCAGTGCTCACAGTTCACAGACCAAACCACTGTGCCATGCTGATGAGAATCAGATGATGATGGGACGTCTGGCCCTCTGCGAGGTCTCCAAGGATGAAAAATGGCACTTCAAGGCTGCTCGGAGGCTTGGGCTGTACTGAACCCTCCCAGAGGAGCTTGGCTCTGGGCTGGGTGACACTGGGTGACTGAGGCCACTCAAGTAGCAGCACAGTTTGTCCAGAGAGCTTGTGCCATCTCCATCGTCAGAGGTTTTCCAGACCCAACTGGTTCAAGCCCTGAGCAACGTGGTCTGACCCCTGGCTTTGAGCAGGAGATTTGAGACAGGCACCTCCTGAGATCCCCCCAGCCTGAGTGGCTGGGTTATGCCTCAGATCTATCACCTGGCCAATCTGACAGGTGATGGACAGAATTTAAAGCCCTCACACTGAGAGGATTCAGAAGTTTGATTTTTACAGCTCATGGGATGCCTCCTACAAAAGAACTACAAACGTCCCTGCAACCTCCAGCAACGCTCTCCGGTGCAAGCTGCAGCCCCCAGCTGTCCCTAGTGCTGGCTGTCTCCCAAATGAGACAAAAAACCTATAGAGTTACTGAGGTTTTCCCCCAGTTTTTATTCTTTAATGAGCATCCATGGATTGAGAATTGGATGGGTGCTGTAGATGAGGAAGGGCAGTGGCAGAAAAAGACTCCATCCGTTGCTCTGCTCTGTTTTTCTGTTGGATTTGTTCAAAGTTTCAAGTCTTCTCCCCAGCACTTTTCCTAGGGTGCCCAAGCTGTCCTACATTAGCATCAGCATTTTCCTCTCGTATTCCTAAAAACCTGTGAATTTGTGGAATGGGAGAGAAACCTTTCTTTGACACGTGTCAACAAATTTCATCTCCCTGAAGCCAGCAATAGAAGCTGCAACGCCTGCACAGCACAATGCAAACACCCTTCCTCCATCCCAGTTCTCCCTGCTATCAACCTACTAGAAGAAAATGATTTAACCAAATAATAAATGTTGAAAAGGCCAGTCCCTGCAGACTCACAACAAAGGCGAGAAAAATGCTAGGCTAATTATTATCTTCCTTTCCTTACACAGGCCTTTCTGTGAGGCTCTAGCAATTAAAGACGATGCTGGGGAACAAGCTAGACGGGAATTAGTCTGTCTTGGGGAAATTACCACCCAGAGGTTTTTGGGGTTTTTGTGCTGCTATGTAAATTCCCTTTGCTCAGCTTAAACTCTTTTAACTGGATGCATTACTTTGACAACACATTTTAATAGCTGGTTTTAAAAAAGTACACTTTAACAATGTTTCCAGCTAGCTCTGAGCCTAGCCTGTGTTTCTCCTGGTGGTCTCGAGACCAAATTCCTGGATGCAGATCTTCTCCTGACCCTCTTTCTCAGCTCCCCCAGCAAACGTCCCTTGCCAGTCATGTAAAGCTCCAACCGAGATGTACAAGCCAAGAGGGTAAATCACTTGCCTGATTATTCATATACTCCAGTCGTTTCCCTTCCTGTGAAAACAAACCCATAATCCCAACATAACATCCACACTGTATGAAGCAGCCTGCATGCAGGAACTATTTTCTCTCGCTCCCACCATGGTGAAAAAGGTCTGTGTGTGTAGCCCTCCAAGTAACCCTCTCCTCCTCCGGCGGCAGGAGGGGTTGGCTGAGCATCGGCCAACATGACGTTCCTCGCCACGGCATTATCCAACACCTGTGCTTTGATTTCCACGAGAATCATTTTTGATGAGATGGTGAAGAAGCCTTTGAGGGTGTTTAGCTCTCTTCCGGGAGGCATCCACTGCTACCCAGCCTGCCTGGTGGGACCTGGATGCCCAACATTGCATAGGGTATCCTAGAGATAGGGCAGGTGCCTTATTCAGTGCTGGTACCTACTGGATTACACATCTCTGTTGGAAATAATTTGCCTGAGAAGTCCTAGAAATTGCATGTCTTTTCACGGCCATGTTATTTGGTGGCATTTCACCGAGAGTGGCTAAGAAGTTCAGAGCCTGGTTTCCATCAGTCCTAACGGGTAAGCCAGAGTTTACAGCACAAAATTTGTACCTGGGTGTGCAACACTGCAGGCTGGACAGAGGTATTTCCTCCCTAGCTCTCAGTGTCATTTGTACCTTCTCACATGATATTCCCTTCCTCTTTCATATTTTTTGCTGCCTTGACACTTAATTAAATTTGTGCTTGTGTTTAGCTTAACACCATCAATTAAAATAGTGAACAATAATAGACCGAAGATCAACCCTTGAACAAATCCATGAGCAACCTCCTTCCACCCTGATACCTCCCTTGATATGTGCAACTCACGATTTCATTCCTAAACAGTTTCCTATCTATCATACTATCTCATCTCCAAACCCACTTTGCCAGTGATTACGATTGCTCTCTGTTTTGATAATGTTGCTTTAGCAATAGCTTGGTCAGATTATCAGCTGAGCCCGTCCCTTCTCGGGACAGTGCTGGTTATAAATGCCTAACTAGTAGCAACCTGGTTCTCAGGAAAATAAGTACTATGTTTTAAATGCCAGAGTTCAAGTGATTTAATACTTTCCTTCCACTTTTAATTTTGGTTTTTCAGTGAATTAAATTTTCCTAGGAGAATGACCACTTGCTCTTTTGCTCTACTATTTTCTGCAGAATGTATCATATTTTTAAGCACAGCAAGTATTTCTAGTCTCTCTTGGCCACTTCTTCTGTATGACGCTATATTATTTATGCCATCTTGTGTTCTTTTATATTAAATATGATATTTTATGGCTAGTTTCAAGCTGGATTTTCCCTCTAGGTATTTATTCTAAGCTTTCAAAAAAATGCATGTATGAATCTAGAAGGTAGACTGCAAGGTTTGGTGCAGGAAGGTAGGCAGCTGGGCTTACCATCATGCTGGGGTCAACTTCTAAGACAGCAGATGTAATTTTATATCTTATAAGGGGGAATTAAGTGGGAAAGAGTGAGGACTGGGGCAGGTTTTGAGAAACCCGCCGTGCTGGCTGTTTAGTTAGAGGCTACCACAGTATCTAATGTATGCAGACAGCGGAGGCGAAGCACGCTGGCTGGCTAAAAGACTCTTTTGTGGTGTTTTGCTGCAACGCTTGGCAAGGCTGCCCTTGCTTCACACCCTGCCTCCCTTGCTGAGGCACCAGCGTGGAAAAATCAGCTGCAGAGGATCCAGACGGCAGGGAGGGATTTAAACACCCCAAAGTCTTGTTCTTGTGTTTTCTAATACATGGAAAAGTGGGCAACAATCGATGTCCTGAACCCTCTACCATTCAGCCTAATTAAATCGCGTAATGCTATTAATAAGCAGGGAGGCTTAGCTGAGCCTCCAGGGAATGCC
Organism: Balearica regulorum gibbericeps; assembly: GCF_011004875.1. Lineage (NCBI taxonomy): Eukaryota > Metazoa > Chordata > Aves > Gruiformes > Gruidae > Balearica > Balearica regulorum. Next base: position 32,384,294 of record NC_046191.1, on the reverse strand, counting down.
AGAATCAAGTTCTCTTTTCACACCGTTGTTTAAAAGTCCCCCATGATGGAAAATCGCGCCCAACGAGTGGTGGCATCATAAAACGGTCATATCAGACCAGCTTGTAGAAGAGATGCTCACCTGTCACGAAGAAGGGGACACCAGAGTAACTCTCCCCTGAACTGACTGTCCTTCTGAGGCTGGGCTGGGCTGCACTGGGCTGGACTGGACTAGGCTGGTTGAGCTGGGCTGGACTGGGAGCACATTAGCAAGGGAGGATGGGGAGGGCAGGGGTGACCTCGGGGCCACAGAAGGATCTGGTCCCCGCATCCTGCAGAAATCAGTGGCACAGGCAAAGGCCTTTGGATGCATTTGGTTTCCATGATTTGCAACGCGTCCCTCTGTGAGAACAGAAAATTACTACAGCAAAATCACTTGCAGACCTCTAAATTAATAGGAATGATGGAGTTATTGTGGCCCGTATAGCTCAGAGCACTGAATTTCACCTCGTGAGACAGCATCGCACTGGGGAAGGGACATAAACCCAGTGCCCCACCAAGGACATGTTGGGGGGGGGAAGTGTGTGTGTCCCAGCTCTCAGGCGGGAGGGCGAGTGCAGCCCAGCCTCTGCAGCCCTTTGGCCAGTTATTTCGGGAGATCCAGGACTGAACCTGCCAGCATCCCTGAGCCCAAGTCTGCTTTTCAGAGTGAACCACCATTTCTTTAGTCTCCACCCAAGCTAGCGTTTTTGTAGTATCATTTCAGCGTTCAAGAAGGCAGGATTGCCATCGCAGGGGTTTTTGGGTTTGAGAACCAGCAGAGTGCGAGGGGAGTTTTGCAAAGCTCTGGCTTTCACAGAAGAGGAAGGCTCCTGCTCAGCGGTCTGTAAGCGCCCTCTGGTGCAAACACAGCCAGCTGACTTCAGCCAGCTCTGCCCTGCAGATTTATCCAGCAAATACCGATGAGGGGTGTTAATTTGGGCGTTTTGGATGGTGGAAAGGGAGGTGACAGCCACCCCGAACCATGAAGGTAGTGCTCTCCAAGGGAGAGAGCCCTGTCTGCAGGTTGGACATCAGCACAGCACTCGTGAAACCTTGCTTCATATTGTACCAACGGTTTTGGTGGTAAAGGGGCTTGGTCTGGTGGAACTGAGACACCCAGTTGGTACCTAGATTAGGACAGAGAGGCATAGATGGCTCTTTGGAGGTGGTCTGGGCACCCCAGCAGAAGACAGGGTAGTAGCAGGAAGGCTGGAAAGAAAGGGGAGCTTCCAGGTGGGGCAGATGGCAGGAGAAGATAAATTTGAGGATAATTAAGGGATGTGGGGTGCTACATGTGAAACACGGACCAGGAGGGCAGCCAACAATAGCAAAAAAAATGCTGGAAAGATGACTAGAGCAGTGAGAAAGTGGGGGAAAAGCCACAAAAAAAAGATGAGAAGAGCCACTCAGGTTTGGCAGCCTGAGCTTGATGGCCAGACAAGAAACACGGGGAGAAGCTTGTAGCTAGGTGGGGATGGAAAGCATGATTAATGAGACGATAAACTATCAGGGCCATCAATTATGTCAGTTAAGTGCTGAGAACACAGCACACAGCATGTAGCTAATCAGGAGTTGGAGCGCTCATTAATTCGCCCCAGCAAATGGGCTGTCAGTCAGGGTTGCTGAAGGTAGTGGCTGAGTCCGGGGTTCCTCGGGCTCGTGGCGCTACCAAAGTGGGAACATCTGAGAAATGAGGGAAAGAAAACGGAAAAGAGATCCACCCCCTGGGATGCTCTGAAATATGAGGTGCAGCTGCAGCTCTTTTTGAAGAGTTAGGACACCCTAGTTGCTCATAATTACCTTTAATTCTACAGAGGGGTCACTTGCCAGCGTGGCAGTTTGCTGTCGGCTCAGAGTCTGAGAGCCTTTGCAATCCCGGCCGGTGTTGCTTTGCTTGCCGCGTATCTGCTGTAGCTGGGGGTGCTGAGGCAGGATACGCACCAAATTCCTCCCCATCCTGCAAAACTGGGGCGTGCCGAGGTGCGATGCAGCGATATGAAAGGCAGTAAGAAAACTGTTTGAAAGGAAAACAGGAGGGAGATGAGAGAAAAAAAAAATTGTCTCTCAACGGAAAGGGTTGAAAGGGCTGGAGAGTTCAAAGCTACTGCTTCAGCCTTGCAAAGTTGACAGGACAATTAAAATGGAAGTAGAACAGGAGTAAGGAAAGTAGAGGTGAAAGGCTATTCAGTTTGAGAACGTTCAGTTAGTAGGGCCTGAATTTATCTCAGTTTATTTGCTTTGGCTAATGACTTATGGAAGTTTTAAACTATTGGGTTATAACGGAGGACTGAAAGATCCCTGGAGGACCAGAGGAGATTAACAGTAAACCCATTTATACAGAGCAGGACTTACAGGCTAGCTGATGGAGTTTAGATTCCTGAAAACTACTGGGACAACCTATTAAACATCTAATTCCTACAGACCCACAGTACTAGTAGGATGAGTAATAAATTCATATGGACTGTTCATTAGGAAAAAAATGTTTTAAATGAAACAAAAAAGCTTTGTTGGGTTGCTGACCCAGAAAAGAGAGAGATTAAGATCGTTTGGCTTCAGTAATGTTATTGATATTTCAATGTTGTGTCCAAGCAAGAGATCCTGTGGAAAACTTTGTCCGGCTTGAGGACAGGTTACAAGAGCAGACCGAGTCTTTCTTCTAGTGATTTCTGAAAACCTGAACTGTTTTGTAGGGCCGCTGAGGGCTGTTTTGTAGGGCTGCTGAGGGCTGTTTTGTAGGGGATGCGATCCTGCTTGGGGTGTGGTTTGGAAGCAACACACCTTCATCTGATCGCTGCGTGCTGAGCAGCGCTGCGGGGATGGCACGGCTGCCACACAGGCATGCCCCGGCGAGCAGGGACAGCTCATGAGCCGAAGCTCCGCTGAAAGTTGCAGTAGGTGCTCGCTTTCGGCAGCTGCCTGCTGCAGCACGTGTTTCTTGGCCACTTTTGCAAGCACAGCTCCTCTTTATGCGTCCAACAAGGCTTCCTGCTTCTGGACCAGGGTTTTTAGCATAAAATGTTCTGTGTGCGTTGCAGTCAGGCTGAATACAGGACAGTTCGAGTGACGGTGCCAGTAATGCCTCGAGGAAACACGGTTTGCATAAAGCGAAGCGGACGCTCACTTATGTAACTGGGCTTTGAGTCTCGCCGTCACATCCATGCCAAAACATCACTTTGCTTTTCTATCATTCTTTACTCAGTGGGGAAGCTTCAATGCAAATATCTCTCCAAAGAGAGAAAAGACTTTAAACAATAATCTACTAGAAAATGGTACTCTTAAGAGTTTAAAATACACCTTCTGTTGGTCAAGGGTGATCAGTAAAACAAATCAAGCTGTGCATGCCAAATAAAACGTGAAAAGAAAATTTAAAAGATGGCAAGACATAGCCTGTAAAATCTTCTGGACTGAAATAAGAGCTGAATTTGTGAAGGTGTCGAGGCCAGATGTCACGGCTCACGCTTCCACAGATGTCTCACAAACACTAAAAGCAGAGTAACGTTTGAATACTTTCGGGGCAGCACTATGGATTTAGGAACGTTAATGCGCCACTGTTCTGAACTGATACACTTCCAAGGGAAGTCTCTGCTTTATTCAGTGCCTGCTCTGTGTGCTGTTGACTTGAAAATACTTCAGTGGAATGTAAAGGAACAGCACAGTTAGCTCTGAACTTATTTAACATCCCCTTGTTTACACTGCAATACATGTGGGACAGACAGTGCAGTGATATTATTTATTCCTCTTTTTTTTTTCCTTTTTTTTTTCCTCAGGAATAGAGAACCACCACAATCTCAGGAGGCTGGAAGAAGGCCCATATAATCATTCCTCAGTGGGACACATGGCAGGAATCAAAGCCTCCGGACATAGTTTCTCCAACTCAGCTTCTGAAGACCGGGTAAGCAGCAGACAGAAAAGGAGGCTCACGTTATGCTCCTCTTTCTGTGCCTAGAAATAATAAAGTGAAGGAGAAAAGCCAAATGTCAGTCATGCAGCAAACTGCAAAATGGTAGTATTTCCCAGAAATGGAAGCAAATGCAAGAGAATCTGCTTTTGGGGTTAAGCACATGTCGCTTAAATATAAATTCTGCAATGTGTTGCGTTTGTTACAGAAAAACCAGCTCTTTTCAAGCACATACTCACACCAGAGGTGAAGTATTTAACAACTTACAAGAAGGAAAAATTACCTGGTACTATGTAGCCTAGCAAAGTGTAAGATTTACTTTACGGAATAAGCAGCAGAGTACATGAAATATTGATGCTAAGGTCAAACAGCATGTCAGGAGTCAGCACACAGGTACCCTTTTAAGGCAGTATGGCATCGGACCAAAATAAAATTACACTTTTCCTCCACGAGGGGAGCAAGGATGAGAAGGGGAGAATTTTTCTTAGCCTTTCTCCATGACTGGAGCCTACACAGGCCCACAGTGTCCCCTTGCTCTACAGGGGGGAAAAAAAGCAACCATTTTGTTTTTGACTGCATCAAAACATACCCAGGCTCACATATGGCTCGTCCAATTACTCTGACAGATCTGGGTACACATCCACACAGCTGTAACCCATCCAAGCTCAGCCTACGTAGGATCAGGTTCAGAGCCGAAAACAAAACTGCCAGAAGCAAACCTCTGCGCTGGTGTTGGCTGCCAACGCTCTCACCTTGGCGAACCACAGCTCACATGTCCCACGGTGCTGTGCAGAGCTCCGGGTGACAGTGCACCCTTCTCCTCCAAGTTTGTCGTCAAAGCTGGGAGGGACAACCATGTGCTGCAAGTGCAGGACACCCCGAGAGGGGTGAAGTCTGACCAAGAAGAAAAAGCCATTGTCCTCTCGCCCGCCTTGCAGAACACTTGCAGGATCAGCACAACGCAATGCCTGCCGTCACATGGGGTGCGAGGGCCTTCCTGCCCGGCTCTCCTGCCAGACCGTTCTGCCTCCCAGCGTATTTGGCCAAACTGGTTTCAAACTGCGCAACCATCAAAACATCCTCTCAGTTGCTGGGATTCTGAAGGTTACATGGCCTTTCATTTCCAGCTTGTTTTTTTGGATTCTCTCCCATTCTCCTACCCATGCAAAAAAAAAAAAAAAAAGTGCTCTTGTGCTTCAAATGTTGAATGTGTGGTCCTTGGCCACACAAATGTCACACGGACAATTTTGTACTCCAGAAACGGCTTCTGGGATGGTATCTGATTGCCAAGAATCTAAGTTTAACCTGAAGATTTCTATGTGAAAGGCATGGAAAATTCCCGTAGAAGAAAATGAAAGTCAGTTTTTTTCCTCTTAACATGCTCCTAGCTGAAGCACCTCTTGGGCAGCCAGCTTAACGAGCAGAAGCTCCCCTCAAAAAAAAAAAAAAAAAAAAACAAAAAAGAAATCCTAGAAATTACAATGGGTTTAGAAACCTGCTTGCTGCAAGAAGCAAGTAACAGTGTCCACTTGTAGCACAGAAGGTGACATACTTCGGTGACAGACAAAAAGACGCCCCATTGTCGTGCTCCTCTTCAGAGGGCTGGCTTCCACTCGTAGGTTCTTCAGGCAGATCCAGAGACTCCTCTTCACTAGCCTAAGGTTTGTTCTAGTAGCCTCTGGTATTGCTATAGTCAGTTTTCCCTCTGCAGAGAAAAATTTAAAATAAGGTATTTCTGTGGACAAATCTCTTCTCCAAACGCAGGGGGAAGAAGGTAAGCGTTCAGAAATGGAACCTGGGAGGCAGCATGAGCGCTTCTGGCAGCGTTAAGACAAAGATACTCTGTAAACTACAAAGCCCTTAACTTAGAATCAGTACTCCTGCCAGAAACCCTTAAGATTTACCTTTAATCAATATTTACAGTATGGGTAAGGATGTATTTATTCTGTTAGGTACCTGAACAGACAGAAAGGAGAGATTAGCTTTGGGAACAAGTATATTTATTAGGCAGGAGCAATCCATCTTGAAAGCGTGACCGGTTTCATACTTTAAATGGCATTTCATTACAGTGCAGCTGCACAAGCCTTCATTCTCCCTGAAGAGATGCTTGCTATGCAGAAGGCAAACTTTAGCCCACTACTTATTTACATACATAAGTTCCTGGATTTGTTTAGGTTTGAGGACAGTAGTTCAAGAAAAGTCTGTTTGTCTTAATCACTTGAAAAGCTTCTTTCTTTTCTTTCTCCACTGTTTATTGTCCACATCTTCAGTATCGTCAGGAGGATCTGGTATTACAAAGCCATCAGTCATTTTATAGTAGACTACTGTGGAATCTGACTCAACTATGGCCAAGGTAACTGACAGCGGGGTGTCGGGATCATCTTGTGGGAGAGAGGCTTTCTTCATGATTTCTCTTATCCTAGAAGAGGAAACAGTCAGTTAGAAACGAGTCTGCAACCACCTAACGATGGCACAAGGGTAGAAGTGCATCACTGCTAGTTTTACTTAGCTTGGTTTTATTCTGCAAGTGTGTCTTCACTAAAGAAAGCATAGTATCTGTTCTAATAAAATTCCAAAGTTGTATAAACAAGCATCAAATTCAAATAACAGAGTTTCTTATAAAAACATACTATGTTACAAACACCTCTGCTGGAAATGGCTCAACACAAGCTTCTAAGCTTCGCTTAGGTGTACTACTGTGCACATGCCTCAACCATCCTTCAACTACCATAATCACAGCATGGCAATCTCTAGTGGCCTTGTTTTCATTAGATTTTAAAAAAAAAAAAAGTAATTGAAGAACATATGTTCAATTAGAGAACAAAATAATTAAGACTTATTCCATTTGTAGAGATAAGTCTTTCAGTCTCTGTGCTACAGTTCTCTGCCGGTCTGTGGAAGACCCAGGAATCGAAGCCAGGTTTCTCTACCTCCCTGTCTAGACTAGAAGCCACAAGACTGATGTTCTTCTTCAAGACAGCATAAATAACGTCTTCCTTAAAAATTCAAGACAAAGTTATGCAATTTTTCCTGTCCAGCCCATTTTAAGAATAACATGCCAGTTACTTTTCAGTTCAGAGCTGAGGACAACATTGATTCCTGGAGTCCTTGTACTACTGTTCTGACTGGGGAGTAAGTACTGAAGGAGGGCAGTGCCCGGGGCAGAACAGTAACACTCCCCATAGCAAGCATTTCCACCTGGAGCTGAGATTTTCCTTCTCCACTTAAAGCTGGGGCATGAGAAGGCTCATCTGGGATTGCCAGAACAGGTTACGCTCTGGGGAGAGGTCAGAAAAATCGCCCCTCGCTTTATGTGACCCTGAGATCTCATTCACCAGAAAACATGCATTTCTGAAGCTGGGTGCTGTAATTGAAAATAAGACTCTAAATGCATCAGCTTTCAAACTTTAATCATCATCTGCCTTCCAAACCTCTTTGATCCCTTAATAAAAGCCAAATGGAAAGTGGCAGAGAATAAGCAGCAGCCTGGAAAGCCTGTGCTATTAAGCCCATGACCCTCTGAAGCATCCATCTGTGCTCTGAACTGTTCATAATTCAGCTTGGCTAAATTCAGTAGTGCCTGTTCATTTGCTTTCACTACTGGCCTGTATATAATGCAAGGCAAGGCAATACAATAGAGTTAGTCACTTCATGCAACAGAGATACTAAGGCTGTGAAAAGCCGCACTCTGGTCCTCCCACCATCAAGCACATTTCATAACAAGAGAACAAATAAGCAAAGAGATGCTATATTGGCCACTGGCAGAAGAGAGACACCTGCAAAAGACTCGTACTTCAAGGAACGTGACATTATCTGCTCCCTGCCACCTCGGCACTGCTTTGTCCGCATGTTTTCTTGGCTGGTACCCCAGCCTTAGGGCAACGTCTTGCCATAGCTCTGGTGGGTGACAAGAGCCTGGGAAAGGATTCCGGATGTCCTTCCAGACATGCTACACATGCACGGAGCAAGAATCCACTTGTCACACCTCAGTAGCTCATGTCTGGAGGAAGCTCTAAGTTGTCAATGGTGAGGCCAGGCTACGGGCAGAGACCCAGCGAGGAAAGAACTATCCATGGCTTTTATGAAGCACTGGATATTCACTTCTGTCTTTCTCCTGGGTATGTGAAATAGAAATAACAATTAAAAAAACCCAAACAAAAACCCCAAAACAAATAAAAGGGCACAGCTAGCTGGGAGAGATATTTTGGGACCCAAAGAAACCAAACTTGTGTTGCATGTGGACAGTCCCAAATCTGGAAGCAGACTCAGGCAGTGGCCTGTATTCACCTGTCAGCCAGGGCAGAAGCTTCTTCATATTTTCTCTAATAATTGTTACTGTTTCTCTTCCTTGTCTATTAGGGAGACGGAGGTAACAGTGAGGCCTTAGATCTAGATTTCCCGGCACTCATGATTTCTTCTTATACTGTCAAGCACAACCATCTGAACCTTTATTTCCCCCTATTTAGCACTTAGAAGATGCACCATGATCCCAAAAGTGGCCAGGTCCTGACAACAGGTTAACGACATTTCTTCGCATTCCTGGCTGACTTTTCAGAACTCTGAGTTTCAGGCTTTACCTAAAGATCACAAAGATACGCCATTGCTTCAGGACGATCTGCTAACGCTGCTGCCCACAGAGCCCAACGCTTTCCACTGCACATGGAGAATCAGCCTGTATCGCTGTAAAGAATCACAACTGCGAGATTCTCCTCTTCTCCCTTTGCTCAGAGGCAGCCCCAAAACAAGAGCTCTCACTCATGCATACCACAACTAGCCATAACACATTGCAGCACATCTGCAGATTAGTAAGAAGGTATCTTTTAAAAGAATAAGCTTTGGAATTCAGGAAGTCCGTATCAGACGCCTGTGTTTCCTCTCCTCCCCTGAAGGCATCACTGTTAGCCTCCGCGTCCAGCATGTTCGCAAAGTTTCTCTGCGGCAGCAGACATTTCAAAGGAGTCAGAGAACATCTGGGTTTGTGCTGATTTCACTGCACTTGCTACCTGCCTTGAACAGAAAGATGAAATACTGCAGGAAAGGTATAGGGGTTTTTTAATCCTTTTGATGTATCTAACATTGGCTATAAAAAAAAAGCGAGAAGTGTTCTTGGCCTTCTGAAATTCAAAGGAATGCAGGTTTGACCTCCTAAAGAAGGCAAGAAGCCTTTATTTCAAGAGATACAGCCCTCTAGGCTGCCCACCTCACACAGCAGCTGCATTCAATGACTAAAATGAAGTCCTCCACAAGAAGCCCATATGTAACACCTTCCCCCAATGGAGCTAGCTGACTTCATTTACTAAGTTAATGGTTACAGATAAGCGCCTTAATGACCAGTAGGTCTGCTACACCCTGGAAGCAATGTCAGTTACAAAAGATTCTATGACTTTTGCTTTAGTAAAAGTGGATTTAATGTTTCTGCAAGCATCAAACATTAGAAGCCACTGGAACAGGGGAATTCAATATATCCAGTACTTGGGCATACTCCACCAACAGCCTTGATAACCTCCATTCACCAGCATCCTGACTGGCCTTTTGCTCATGAGTCACAACTCAGGACGCATTCTGCGAACATTGTTCCTACTGATACCAAGGGGGCCACAATGACTCTTGTTTTGGTTGCCCAGCCTTTACAGGCCATGCTCCAACAGCGTGAAGCCCGCAGAAGCTGTGGTGCCAAGCACTTGGCATGAACCGGCTCTACCTGGTTCCTCCTTTTCAACGGGCATTCAGGTTATGCCCACTCCACTGGCTAGGCGTCAAGTTTTAAGCAGAACGTAGGGACTTCATATGCGAAAAGGTGCAGCTGAGAAACAGTTAATACTGTTCTGCAGTGTCTGAATAAAAGCTTAGCTTGTTTTCAACACAGTCTCCAGTAAAGCCTCCTGTGTTGGAGGAATGCACCCTTTCACTTTGTGTCTCCTGAAGGACACTGTACAACAAGATACTCAGTCACCTTCAGAACGCGTTCGTCCACAGGCCCAGCCTTGTTCATCGCCTCAGACTTGCTCATCCACAGGTTCAGCCTGGCTAAAAAACACCAGGGACAGCCAACCCCAAACATGCCACCTTCTCAGAATTTATGCCAATGACTACCTGGTAAAAAATAAAAGGCATCTAGAGCCCCAGGAGAGCGCACAGAACAATCAAGCGTGTGTGCTGCTGCTGCACGCACAGTGGGAAGTGTACAAGTTAAAATATCCTGCAACTGCTCCTTTCCCTTCTCTCCTTCTCGCCATGAAGAAAAGCCATTGAATATTAAAAATAGGCAACACAGAAGATTTTGGTTTCCCCACACAAAAAGGTATGCCTCGAACTAAGGCACTATGAAAGTAAAATAACATCTATAAGCTAGGGGAATACAGACACCACAAGAAACACTGGAAAGTTTTGTTTAAGTCCCGTAAATAGAGTAAGACTAAATATTTTTTTTTTTTAGTAAGAATTCTCATCTGTCCAAAGTTTTCAGAATAGCTTGAAAACCCATCTCTAAAAACTGATGGGGCAGCATGTTCGCTGCAAGCTAGGATCTGCTTCCACCAAGCCAAACACAAGTAGGATGATGCCCTCGGTTTCTACCTAGGAAGCAAACTCACATTCACCTCACATTGCAGGAGGTGAAAAGAATTTCATCTCAAGCACTGAAGGAGACACTGTTCTCCAACGTAAAGAGCTTGCATTGCTAAAGCCCTCTGCATCAGAAAAAGGGCTTCAGAAAAGGCTTTCTAGATACCTACAAACTACAGTCAGTAGAGATTGCTTTTTTCTACCAAAGAATTAGTTGTAAGAGCAGGTTTAACTTACTTAACATCATGCGAGGACCACTGCAGCTAAGGGAACAGCACTATGAATGTCATCCTGCATCTGCCTTTACTTTACTGCTGCATTCAAACTAAATGGCGACAGTGAACTTACATGGACTTCTACTACCATTGCAATTAATAGCCTAAACCCAAAACCCAACAACAAAACAAACCCAAGAAATGCATACAAATCAATCCAAAGAAAAGAGGGGAATTCTCCATCTTTCCCTCATCTTATTTTTTTATTAACAAAAGACTTTGGTACTAGGTAGGTCTTCAACACACATCAGAAATCTGTACCGTCTTTCCTCATGATCTGCTCCTAACAAAACAACATTGCCCTTTTCACTCCAGAGAAAGAAACAGGTATACAACTGATGAACTTCAAGCAATTCTAGCTTGAGGTTTTAACCAACTGTCCAAAAGCTAAAAAAGAACAGAATCATAAAGGAAAGATATCATGGGCAGAAAATTTTCTGTTAAACAAAAGAGTATTTCAGTGATATATCCCATGCAAGTATCTGTGAGAAGCAGCGGAAACACTGAAAGCTCAGAGCAATTTTATGGAGGTTGCATAGTGCTCCATTGAGCTGAAATGGAACTACTGCCTTCCCCACCATAAAAGCCAAAGGCTTTCAATCTGTCCTTTATACTTGGATGAATAATTCATTGCAGGCTTGGCCAGCCCGAACAGCTCCCTCCCCTCCATGCAAGGCAGGGCTGGAGACTCAACACAAATTGGTCTCTGTACCACTACAGAGATCATTACTCTGCGCAGCGGGGTGTGCCATTGTACCAGACTTGCTCAGATAGGCCCCACGACAAGAGAACCAAGGCAGAGGAAACCTCTCGTAAAGCACAATACCTTGAATTTAGCCGGCAGTACAAAAATGGCGCAGCCTGGCTCACCATCAGGAACACTGCTCCAGAAGTTAATGTCACTGCAGGGCAGGCAGCAACGTAGTGCCTTGAAATGTATGGGAAGAAGCACACGGTGGTAAATGGAGGTGTAAATGGACATCACTATTTCTTGGGATTTGTTTCCAAACTACAGGAACACAGGATGCTAGATGAAACTCATGCTTTTGTAATGGGGAAAAAAAAAAAAAGAATAAAATCAAAGAAAAGTCCACATGCCTCACTGGTCAGGAAAAGGAATTGAAACTCCCAAGGAATATAAAGTCCTTTCTTCCATGGAAGTTGCAGAAAGAAAACAAGACAAATTATGCAAAAGGGAAGAATCAGAATTCAGCAAAGTTCCTCAAGACACACCAACTACAGGATGTTCAATCATAGTAGTGCATAACCAACTCAGTTGCATGAGCCTGTCCTGGTTTCGGCTGAGATCGAGTCCTGGTACCAGCTGGGGTTAACCATGACAAAGCCACATCCATCATTTTTAAAACTATTAATAAAGAGTTTGCGTTTATAAGCCATTAATTACATTTTCAATGTGTGACTTACTGTGTAAGTAAACTCAAATAATGCTTATAGCAGAAGAGCTACTGACAAAACCATGAAGAGGATGCAAGATAAGAGCACATCACACTCCTAGAGCATTTAAAATAACAGTACCTCTTACAAGCAAACTCACTTCAGATTAGAAGATCTATTTCACAAATTCTTCCTCCAAGTACGAATCACTGCTAAATTCAAAGGCGTACAAACACGAGGTTTTCCAAACCTCAGCCAGCTGTGTGTGCTTGAGAGCGGTCCAAGAATAAGTTGCATCTTATTCTCCAGGTCTTTACTCACAGAAGATTCAGCAACCTTCATTTTAAGAGCAGTGCATGCACAGCACGAAGCCACTTCTCTGATTGTATGAGACTACCACTTACATTGGTTGTCAGTGCTCCAGACCCCGTAATTTTGCGATTCAGTGAGTTACTGTGCAGCCTTATGCTGGCAAGGCAGGATGATCAACTTCCATCAAGCTGTGTGCAGAAGTGGACAACGAGCTTAGTAAGCAGAACAGCTTTTGCCTTAAGCAGTTAACTGTCATGCATAAACTGGACGTGAAGAAATCTTACAATAGGCTAAAAAACATTGAGTAGATTATTTTTTTTGTAGAGCACGTTTATCATTTGCACAGGTGTCTTGCTTGTCATTTCCACAGCAACTGTACTACAGGTTTTTAAGGACAAGCTCCTCTGAGTATCAGCCAAGCAAGAATCTTCATGAGACACCTGGGAAAGCAGAGCTTGGATGAAGTGGATTTGGGAGGAAACTCCCCCTGCAGCCCCCACCCAGGCCTTACTGGTTAAGCAAGGAAACGCTGCCCATAAATGCTACCATTCACTAGCTGCTTTTGCAGTGAGCGCATTTCCAGGCCCAGCAAGGAGGACGGAACGTTTTCACCTTCCCAATCCCCTCCCATGGCTTACTTTCAACATCAAGTGAGCTGCATTTGCTTGTAGTCACACCTCTTCCTCTACCTTTAGCAGGTAACACAAAACCCCAAAGCATTGCTTTGAACAAAATGGCAAAGTACAAAAGCTTTCCTGTCTACCTAGAGCTTGGTAAGTTAAGTGAGCAAACATCATTTAAGACATCAGATACCTAACAAGCCTCCTGCTATCAGCAATCACAACAACAAAATATTCATCGCTGTCAGAACAAAGAGGCAGTAGTGCTGTAATACTGTTTCCAACTCCTTCTGTAGGATGCTTTTTTAACGGCCTCACTCTACACTATGTAACTTTGAGCTACAATCACTGTCTGTACCCTCTGGTTTTTTGCCTCCAGCAAAGGAGCTGAGGAGTTGATGCTGTCCTTTCTCTACAAGGACAGACCAGGTCCCTCTGATCAGTGGTGACCTGCTCACGAAATTCCAAGCATGCATACACATGTGCACGTTCAATTGCACATATACAAGCACATATGATCTTCCTGCCCGACAACATCTACGGGTATCAAGCAAATACAGGCTTTAATGGACTCACCCAGCATTACAGCTTGGCATTCAGCTCATTTTAGTGACAACACACTCTATGTAGTTGCTCTGTAGCAAAACCTAGTCACAAACTGTACTTTTAATCAATGTCACGCATTCACTCTTTGCTTCTCTAACACACATCCTTCCAGTAATGGATTCCATCTGCACTGGTGCCAGAAGCAGAGCAAACAGTATCACCACAGTACAAACAAGTTCAGAGGCTCCAAATGAAAAGCTCCAATGAAACAGTAAGATAGGACATACATGCAGTGCAATATCTCACTGTCATTAAAAGCCAATTAGAACATACTTGCTGGCATTGATCCAATGCCAGGAATCAAAGTTTCCAACCTAGGTGGAATCCTACTACATTAAACAAGCACAGCAACTCAGCACGTAGGTGTAATTTCTCAAAGATCCCACATCCTAACTTGCTGCTGCCTCTTCCCCCCTAAAATCTAGTTTGAACTGTGAATAGCAGCGTGTCCCTTCCACACAGGTACGGTGCTTCTTGCAGAGAGGCCAAATGACACTCAGCATTTCACCCTGCAAGATCTCTCAGGAGCTTTCCTCCGTTGTGGAGATCACACCGTATTTCTCTATATGACCAAGCCCATAAGAGTGATCAACCAATATTTGCAAATGGAAGATTTTTCAGCAAGTAGATCGTACATCAATATTAGTAAGTCATTTTCTTCCCCCTCACAAATTAATTCCTTCTGAAGATATCCTCTTAGGAAAACACATAGCAGAATTAAGATGGAAGTGTGTTTGCAAGAAACCAATCTGTCACGTCTAAAACCTAAAAAAAAATATAAAATAAAAAAAGCAAAACCCATAGCATGTTGCTACCCTCTGAGCAAGAGGAAACAGCAAACACCAGCAGGATCTGTAAAGCCCGCCCTGAGCACAGGCTCCGACCAAGAGCAGAAACAGCAAAAACTGAACAATGTACTACCTACCATACGATGCAGCTGAAATAGTTCAGGTCTTCAGAGACATCATAGGAAAGAATGGCAAATACCAGCAAGAGAATTTGGTGACCATTATCAGAGACTAAACCATACTGTTTGTTAGAGGCTGCTCTAAGCCTCAAACAGTTAAAATATACCGTAGAATTACTGAAGTGGAATTTCTGTAGGCTGCAAATATCTGTAATACCGCAAAGTCATAGCTCTGTTGCCTCCGCTTGAGAATTATTTAGCGCTGCACGCACAAGGAAAGTAACTCAAAATCTCAGCTCAAAGGACACTTACACATTACATTCTGGATAAGTAACAGGAAAGTTGAAAGTAGCCAAATTATACTTTCAAAACAAAAAGCAAACCAAACACACCAGGCTTATCTGTAAGACTCGACAATTAAAAAAATGCTTATTCTCAGCCAGGTCTGAGGGGGTTTCTTGCCTGGACTAGAAAAAAGCAGCACAAGAATGTTCAAAACAGAATCTGTGAAGGTCTTGTACTCTAACCTTGTCTCTCCAACACATGCTTTGATATCCATTGTTATCTCCTAGAGCATATGCAACTTCTAAAAAACATAAAGCGTTTAGCAGCAGCAGGAGTCAGTTGCTGTGGGAAGCTGACATCAAAGGCGTACCACTTTCAGGGAGGGAGAAGTAGAGGCTGATGCGGCTTAGAAAATTAAGAAATCTCAACTTTGCATGTATGTTTGCAGCACCCAAAATAACTGTCCTCACAGGCTGAGATATTGCTTTCCTCTGATACTGCTTTGTTTCCTCCCTCCTCCCCTCTCCCCTCTTGCCCAAGTCATCAGCAGCCTGTTAAATATATCAGTTCTTCATTTTATCTTACTGGTTACACGACCACGTCCTCACCTCTCATGGCTTAATGATATGTGCACAGGTACTGGTACCATCACTTGGAGACTGTCCTGTTCTCTTTCACGTGCGTGTAAACATACAAGTTGCAGTTCTGCTACTCCAACATGCTTCACTTCATACCAGTTTCTCCCTAGAAAGGTTCACCATCAATAAGAACCAGGAGACAAAATACAAGTTTTAATCACTCAGATATCAAATTTGGTATTTCAGTTAATGTCTCAGCTTCTGTTTTCCCTCCCTCTCCCCTTCCATGAGAGACAACTACCCCGTTCAACTGTCAAGTTCCCTTTCTGAGAAACAATCCTGTTAAAGAAACCCACGGGAACAGTACTCCAGAGCTACGCTGACTGATGGTGAATAGGGATCTGTCCGACAAAGCTTTGTTTCAAAAAAGCATAAAGAAGATAAAAGCCCCAGGCAGCTTTAGTCATCTGCAGCATAAAACTGTAATCCAAATTTGGACTTTATCAGTTCCCTAAACTGTGAAGGAGCAGGTGCTAAAAGCATGATTACCAATGATGCACAGCTCTTCCCTTCCGCTTGAGGGGATAAGGCTAAAAGTTTGCATTGCAAAACTACAGGAGCCTTCTCTTAAAGCCTATTCAAGGATTTTCTTTAGAGGTAACAATAACAGACACAGTGCTTTCTGGGCTGTAAAATCCCTCTCTTCCATGACCTTGAGAACCACCAGCCTCCAAGAGAAACTATTTTTATTAGGCTGGCTGCCTGTCTCTGCACGGTCCCTTTTCAATTAAGCCAACATGGGAGAATCGCAGGCAGAAGTTGATATATCACATAACTCTGCTCCAGTCTTACATGACATCAGAACACTACACTGCATTTGTCATAATTATTGCCACCAGGCTTCCAAATCATCTTCTTTCCTAGAAGAATCCTTGCTCTTTCCAAAAACCAGCATCCGAATCAGGCCAGCACACATCAGCCATTTGCTAAATGGTAACCTTGGTGAAACACTGTGATTTAGTGACCTTGACATTAATCTACAGATAAGGACTCTATGAGCAGCACAACCACTGAACTTGTAACTTCACCCTTCAACATGCTTTTTCCTTCCCTTACTCCTCTTTTGCTTCCCCCCCCCCCCCCCCATGCTGAGTGTCTTTCCCCTGGAACGCCTGCACCTGTAACTGTTGGACAAAATGGGCCCAAATCTTCGTAAAGGCTAGGCACAGGATAGAAATCTTCAGCGCCAAAATACATCTGTTTCTTAGGTAACCATCACTGCATTAAGTTTCAAAAAAAACACCAAGAACTTTTGTAGGAAGGGTCCTGCTAGTGCACAAACTTCAATAGCACCTAAAGGCGAACACATTCGTTGAAATGTCTATCCAGCCACTTCACTGAATTACCTTCCAAGAGGTCCAGGTATACCACAAACGCAGCATAGATTTGAGCGCCGTCAGATATATCGAGAGACATCATTTCCGCAAACTGAAACCCAGAAAGTAACGTTGGTGGAGGAATGCAAAAGTTATGTTAAGAACACATGGATCAAACCCAGAATCTGTACAGCTATCTAAGCCGCTAAAGTCTGAGACCAGTTTTAAGGACTAACAGGCAATTAAAAACCAGGACTTGTTTTCCGACAGTATCTTAAGAGCTCTTTTTTCCACATTCCCCTGATTTCACTGCTTAAGAAAGCAAGCCAAATAAACAAGCGAGGAAAAGCAACTATTTCTGGAACAGCTCTAGCTTTGTGGAGAAGGGCTATGAATTTTACCTATTTTTGCTGCAGTACATCAACACAAGGAGACAGCCAAATTAAATACCTCCGTGTTTTCCGTACACTAAAAATTAAGATGCAAGTCAAAGTTTAAAACGCTTGTGTTTTCCCAGCCGTGATTTCATCATTTAAAAGCAGCATTCCCCTACAACCCCACCGGCTGGGAGAGCCCCCTCAACAGGCCCAATGTAATGAAACACTTTACATTAAAATCTCCTGCTCCAGCACACACCCCCCTTTTTTTTTTGGGGGGGGGGGATCCTCTTCACCGGCCCCTCGGCCTGGGCGCACCCGCGACTGCCTACGTGCCCCCCCCCCGAGGTGCTCCCCAAAGCCATGGTGGGGGGAAATCCTGTCAGGGACCGGGACAACGGGCACGGGCGGGAAAGCGGGACCCCCCCCCCCCCTCCGTGACTGCGGGCCCCTCGCCTCAGCGGGATGGGCCATAACGGTGCCCGCCCGCCCGCCCGCCGCCCCTCAGCGCCCGGGCCATGAAGGGCCGCGGAGCTCGGCGCCCCCCGCACAGGCCTACCGTGGGGTGAGTCGCCATCCAGTTGCCGGTAGCACCCCCCGCCCAGCCCTCCTGGCCCCCCGGCTCCTTCCCGCCCGCCGAGCTGGCCCCCGCCGGGCCGCAGCCCCCCTCCGCCAGGCCTGCCGCCGGCTCCATGCGCTCCCCGGTGTAACGCAGCTTCGCTCCGGGCAGCGCCACGCAACCGAGCGCTCCCCTGGCAACTGCGACGCCACTCGCGTTCCGCCTCCGCCCCGTTCCCCCCTCCCCGAGCCCAGGCTTTACCTCCACGGCCAGAAGCGCTGAGTTAAACCCTATTTTCGGCCAGGATATACCTTATCACAGTGGGACCTTTTGCAGCCCATTTTTCTAATTGCAAGGTTTTATTTCGCAAGGAGGCTTGGGGATTTCAGATAACCACCTCGAGCAGCAGCAGGAGGTAGCCCAGAAAGCAGGGCCAGAAGCTGCCCTGTCTGCTGCAGAGGCCTGGTGGGAGAGAGGAGGCCACGAAAGAGAGGTGGAGGTTGGAGAAGAGAAGTTTTAGAGGAACAAAGCAAGGTTTTATAACCTAGGCACAAATTTCAGCCTGTTTGAGTTTAGACTATTTTCTGTGGGAGGTGGGGAGCACTTCAGCAGTACTTCACGCATAGGTTTCTGCAGAGCACCTCCACACTCAGGTTTTTCTTTACCTCTCACGGGTGCCGTACAGACAGACAGACACCAAAGGACTGTCCATAGTTCCCTCCAGTCACGTCCTTACCAGAGAGACCTCCCTGAGAAAGGTGGGCCTGTGGATGGAAACCTGGGGAGCTGGGGTGGAGGGGGAGAGGCAGGCAGCCATCTCCGTATCGCTGGAGGGTGTCTGTCCAAAAGAAGGAAGATTTTAATCTTAGGGGAAAGAAGGAAGGATAATCGTGGGGGGAACCAGCTGCAGATGAACTGAACAAAACCTAATCTGAGTGAAAGTCACCTTGGAAAGAGAGAGAAATGCCTTGAGGGAAAGTATGAAAGGAGAACAGTAAAATAGAAACAAAAGCAAAGAATATGTTATTAATGTATGGTGTCCAAAGCTTTTATAGACTAGTTAAGAGATTTAGATTCAAGGTATTGTTATTAAAAGCATCTTGGACTGCTTTACCTAGAAATATCTCCGACTTCCAGTCTGAGTACGCTTTGCTGAATACAAAGTGTCCCAGGTCTGGTTTACCAGCTCCATCTGTCTTGGCATCTCTTTTGTTAAATTTCAACCACTGGCTTAAATAAAGTCAGGCCTGTCTCTTACGGCATTTTGAATAGCTTCAAGCTGGTGTCCATGCACAAAAAAAGCCGCATGCTGTTTTTGACAGGTATATGGAGCATATTGTAACATCGGATGAGAAACTGCAAAGCCCTTGCTTGTGTGCTGCGCTTGTTCTTGTTCAGGCTACACCAAGAAAAACCTGGCTGATGTTGGAAACTGCCAAAGAGCTAGGCTGATGGGAGGAAACACCAAGTTTGATCTTGAGACGATGAAATTGATGCAGGGCCTAGTGAAAAATGAACGGTGTTGTCTTTAACCCTTCTTATTATATAATAATAATTAAGCCTATAAACAAAGCATCAATGAAAATTAATCTGTATGTATTGAGCGCATAAATTGTGGTTTGTAGCCGCAGGAAGTCATATTGGGACTGATCTTGCTCAAGCAATTTTGA
Source organism: Balearica regulorum gibbericeps (assembly GCF_011004875.1). Taxonomy (NCBI): domain Eukaryota; kingdom Metazoa; phylum Chordata; class Aves; order Gruiformes; family Gruidae; genus Balearica; species Balearica regulorum. Next base: position 32,364,852 of record NC_046191.1, on the reverse strand, counting down.
AGAGGTTGGCCTGTTTAAAAAGCGAGGTTTTAGCCAGCACTTCAATTCCCTGGGCACAAAATTAAAAAAAAAAAAAGAAAAGAAAAGAGGAAATCCAGTCTCTGAGACTGTCATGGAAGAGGTGGCACAGCTCTTGACTGCTGGGAAAAGAATTGGATGGATTTGAGACCTCAGAGGTGAAGAAGTATATGAAAGAATACTTTCCATATATATATGATATGCTTTATCAGAAGGATGGATCCTCTGTTTTCTACTGCATGGGAAACAAGTCTAAATTAGAAAAAAGCTGCCTCTGAGAGAATTTGTTACCTACCAAACCGAGGGAGTATGCCACTGCCAGAGATAGTTCTCACGGCTGGACTGCTTTTGTTTGGTGTGGATAGTTAGAAGAGGCTGAAACAAATGGCTTAAATTTATTTCTGTGGGACTTACCTCCACAAAAAGCTGTTTCTTCCCCAAAGCTAGAATATTTCACCACAGAGTGGTCAATTGTCCTGTCACAGCAGGATTGGGTCATGGCTTAAAAAAAAAGACAGACAAAAAACAGGATATAATTTTGGCCACTAATAAAGAAGTCAAAAATGGATACATATTTCTTTGTATATGCACATAAAGATATATGCATTGATAGATGTAAGAATTACATTAATTGTAAGGGTAACTGTTGACCTGAATTTTCCAGACTTTCACCCGTGCAGTGTGGCTGGGAGTAAGGAATGAAGCTGAGTTGACTCCTGTCTCTTATGCATGAAGAAGCATCTCGTGTTTCAGGCATCTGCCCCTCTCCAGGGTAAGGACAGACTTTTTCTTTTGTGTACCAACATGAGGCAGCCAGCAAAGTGAGTTCTGTGAGTGAGGGGAAAGTCATTTTGAAAAGAAAATTACCATTTGCGGGGTGCTGCTGGAGGCAGTGCGTTCGTCCCCAGCAAATCGTTATGGTTCTGATGCTGTTCACAAAACAAAAAGAAGGGGGTACTCTGAAAAGAGCTGAGGGTACTTCAGATTTCACTGAAGACATCTAGAGCTGCACAGGCTAAAAAATCACACTCGACCTTCTGCAAACGCGCTGACTGCAATAACACCTAACTGGATCGCATCTTTATGCTTTGCGTTCCATGTAGGACAAAGCCGGGGCTTTGCAGTCTCTGCTTCCCAGGTCTTCCTTTGTTTCTGAGGGGGGAAATAATCTCTGCTTGGCCCTGACCCTGCGCTAACTTGGCCGTGCTGGCTCTGGGCTACCCTGCATTCCCTCCCATGAGCAAGGCAGCGCTTGGTACACAGCCTCTGGTGTTTGCACCTGAATCCGCGGGGGAGGCATGGCAAAAAGGAGGTGCATATTTCTCCTGAAGCTGCCACACAGCCTCCTAAAAACGGGATTGTGACCCAGTTTGAACATCCAGTGGATGGAAAAAGCCGGCTCTGAGCCCTCCATGTAGCATTAGTCCCCATCCTCCAAATGCGAGGGGTCCTGTGGACGACAGCGGCATTATGTGCATGTGCATTCGGCTGGCTCCTGCAAAACCCTAATCACTTCGTACAGACTACAAAGCTGCTCCTTCTATTTGGTTAGTGAATCCAAGCATAAAAGCAACATGTGGCAAGCTGACCATGAAAGAAAAGCCTCATTAACGTATCATTCTAGAAAGACAATTATAAAGGTGTCGTGAAGGGCAAACAGGAAGAATATATTTTCATTAATTGTTCAGGAAGATGCTTACAAATTGCAGAAGCTTCTCAAATTTTAGTGCAGATGATTTGACCTCTGGAGATTCTTTATGGAAGTTCACTGTTTTCCTAGGATGCTCCTTTTTGCATTAGTTTTTTGGGGAGTCATCTGATCAGGAAACTGAGACAATATAATTTGGTGTGGGTGATAAATTGCATTCTATAAAGAAAGAACACTGCAGGCATGAACTATATATATGCTACCTGGGCTGCAAACAATTCACAATGAGATTATGGATAATTAATAAGCAATTATTCAGTTGCTAAATGTTTCCTCCTATTTGAGTCTTGCAAGCACACAACCAGCAGTGCTGCCTGCTTAAAGTGGATCTGCTCACGTTGGAGGAACTACCTACCCATAGTAAAAACCAAGATACGCGGTAATGGGGCCCTTAATTAGAGATTTAATCTTGAAAAGGGTTTAACATGCCTAAATCCTATTAACTTCTAAGAGAGCAGTGATTACTATGCCCCTTTTAAGATCACGAGCCAATAATTTTAATTGCTATAACATGTTTTATTTTGTTGTTAAATTGTCATCGGTCCATTCATGGCAATGTTTGTGGAGGTGAGTCAATGGACTACAGGGAATATCTTCATCTTCCAGCCACGTTCCAGTGGGAGCAACCGCACTCTGCGCATTCCTCCTGCAGCGTGGGATGGGCGCTGCGTGTGAGGCGGCTTTGCTCCGGCATCCCGGGGATGCTTGCAAAATGCTTTTTTGACATAAAAACACAAAGTAACCTTCATTCTCTAACGGCTGGGAAGGATGGGGGGGAGATCTTCACGTGAGCAGCAAGCTAAGAGATCTCTGCGTTCAGCAGCAGCACTCGCAGGGTGGGCTGTAAAGGGGAGCTGCCAAACGCCTCTTTCTTAGCTAAAACTCGGTTGATAAACCTAAGTTTTGTAACTTTTACCGGGTCCAAACGTACGCAGGTGCGTACAGGCTGTGCTAGCCGGAGCCACCCAGGTGCAGAGAGGATCCCACCTGGGTCACCCCGGTGCCCCGGGGCTGGCGGCGGGCACTGCGGGCTCGGGGTCGCGCCCTCGCCCGGCAGCCTGCTGGGGGAGGGCCGGGCCGGAGGAGGTGCGGCGAGCCGTGCTGCCCACAAAGGCTGGGTTTGGGGGCGCCGGGCCGCGCTGCTCCTCCTCCTCCTCCTTCTTCTTCTCCTTCTCCTCCTCCTCCTCGTTCTCCTCCTCCCGCTCCCCGCGGCGCCGGGCACGCTGCAGCGGCCGCCCCGCACTGCCGGCCCGGCTCCCCGCGGCCGCCCCGCGCCCATCATGGCTGCGTGCGCCGGGCCCCGCGCCCCCCGTCCCCTCCTCCTCCTGCTGCTGCTGGGCGGCTGCGGGGCCAGCCTGCCGCCGGAGCCACCGCCGCCACCGCCGCCGCCGCCGAGCCCCGAGCCGCAACCCCTGCCCGAGTCGGCTCTGCAGAAGCCCACCGTGCTCCTGGCTATCATCGCCCGCAACTCGGCGCACACGCTGCCCCATTTCCTCGGCTGCATCGAGAGGCTGCACTACCCCAAGAGCAGGATCGCCCTCTGGTAAGGCGATGCGAAACGGCCGGGACCCCGGTGCAGGGGTTTTTGGCCGAGCCCGGGCTGCCCCAGCCCTCGGTTTCCATCCTGCTTGTGCCCGGAGGGCCGCCCTGCCTCCCCGCAGCGCAGGTAGCCGGGGCTCGGGGAGGCGGGGGGAAGCACGGAGGGAAAAGCAGCAGCAAACCCGAAGAACCGGCGTTTGGCTTCGGCACGCCGGGGAACAGCTCGCCCACCCGGCCGCGGTACCCCCGAGGGCGACCCCACGACCCGCGTGTTCGGGAAACACGGTCCCGCGGCACCGAGAGGGCTTTGCTGTCGCGGTAGGCGGTGTGGTAGGGAGATGAGGTTTTCTTCGAGCGAAGCTGGCCCGAAGCCTGGGAATATTCACCGCCTTAGCATTTCTCCAAATCCACAGACACGAAAAACTCGTGGCTCAGTACGGAGAGCCGGGGTGGGAGCGTGGGGTTTCGCTCCCTGGCTGGTAAATACCGGGCTTTGTGGGGAGATAGGCAGGGTTTGCCAGGGCTGGAGAGCAGCCGTGCGGAGTAGGTGCGGATGGGCATTGAAAAGGAGCATTGTTGCAAGGCTGTAGTCTGAAAGATGGACTCAAAGATGTATTCAGAAATCACAGCATGGGGGCAGCTGTGGCAATCAAATGTGTGTCAGGATGGAGGAATTAGACCAATTTGGGCACTGGTCAATCTGCCCTTATTTATAAGGGTGAAAACAGAATAATGTTTCCCTCTCAACCTAACACAAATGTTGGGAGGAGTAGGAATTGCTTGGAAGGACCCAAAACAGATTTTCTTTTTAAGGGTGGTAATTGTGTAAAATAAGAAATGGTGTTATAGGCCCTGATCCAAAGTTCAGTGAACTCAGTGGGGAGGTTCCTGTTAAGTCAATAAGTATGTTATTTTTTTATAAAGGGATGTGGGGAGGACCTCTCCCACATTACATTAGATATTTCCGTATCTGCTTCAGGAACGTGGTTGTTACTTGTCTTCAAGTACTCTACAGGGCTTTGCAGAAAATCAGTGGCTGGTATAATCAGTGCATGGCTCTTTTTTGCTTTTTTGTTTGGTTGGGTTTTTTTCTCCCCTTTTGAATTTAGGGTGCACAAAAGAGATCGTGATATCAGCCCGAACGTGGCATGCCACCCAAATGTGAATCTGGAGTTACAAGCTGGTGTATGGCAGTGAGTGGATGCCAGACTCACCTGTGTGTAGGTCCATGACTCGGCTTTCGTTTGTATGGCTAGGAATTTTGCTGGTTTGGGTTTCATCTTAGCAGATGTGCATCAGAGTAGGTATTATCAGACCCTACGTATGGACTGTGATTTGGCTAAGCTTGGCATTTATAAAACGTAGTGGGAGTTCTAAGTGCAGACCTGATTGCCAAAGCAGAGTGGATCCAGAAATGCCTCTCGCTGTAGAAGTGCAAAATAAGTTTAGTTTTTTTGTGAAGTCCTGCAGAGCATTGGTTGGCTCTACAAGTCTTTTACTATATTGCTTGCATTATCCTTACTTTACTTAAGGTCTCTGCAGTATTGTGTGGAAGTATTTGTGGGGATTGTTCATGAAATAACAGTGTAAGATAACTTAAAATATGCTAGATTCTCATCAGAATAGAACTCTTTTTTTTTTAAAGAGGATTGTGCGCAGACGCAAGGCATGGTTAAACTGGAAAATCTGCTGTCGAAAATGTCAAACTTTATAAAATGAGAATGACTGGAATGTCATGGCAACTGAAAAGGAAGTTCTGTGGATGCTCTGAGTTGCCACAGAGAGCGAGCAGTACCTGCAGGGCGGGAGTGATCCCTCGGGGAGGTTCTGTTCACTTCAGGTCCCTGGGAAGACTTGACCTCTTTCAGAGCTGGGGGTGTTCAGAACATGAAATACACACCGAGAGGAAGCTCACAGACGGTATCTATCCAGTCTCTTGAGACCAAATGAAACAATACAATCCATTTCTGGAAGCATTTCAGACTTTGTGCCTGACAGCATCCTTTCAACAGACAAATTCCAGGGTTTACCTGTGTCCCTGTGCCGTTGCATTACCGGGATAGCTCGGTGTGAAGGGCAATGCGGTGGCAGTTGTCACAGAGTTGCATTCTTTCATTGCCACTTATATTCTACTTTAAAATTTTCTTGATTAAGTCAACGTTTTAAAAGGCTCAAATGTAGGTCTTGAATGAAAATTAAAAACACGTATCATCTCTTAAACTCCCATGTGCTCCCTGTCTTGCTTGAGGGCTTAAATTCAACAGTGGATTCCTCAGATTTCTAGGGTGGATGTTCCTGCTGAGCAGTGCTTACACAGTCAAGGCCTTTTCTGCTTCTCACTTCACCCCACCAGCGAGTGGGCTGGGGGTGCACAAGGAGTTGGGAGGGGACACAGCCGGGACAGCTGACCCCAGCTAACCAAAGGGATATTCCATACCATATGATGTCATGCTCAGCGTGTAAAGCTGGGGGAAGAAGAAGGAAGGGGGGTTGTTCAGAGCGATGGCGTTTGTCTTCCCAAGTCACCGTTACACGTGATGGAGTCCTGCTTTCCTGGGGATGCCTGAACATCTGCCTGCCAGGGGAAGTGAGGAATTAATTCCTTGGTTTGCTTTGCTTGTGTGTGCGGCTTTTGCTCTACCTGTTAAACTGTCTTTATCTCAACCCACCAGTTTTCTCACTCTCGCTCTTCTGATTCTCTCCCCCATCCCACCATGGGGAGGGTCAGCGAGCGGCCGCATGGGGCTTAGCTGCCGGTTGGGGTTAAATCACGACAGTAGCCTACATCAATTAATCTTAATCTTCGTTAGCCAGATACTGAGCAAAAGATGTGTGCTGCACAGTCTCATACTCCCTTCTTCCCTTTGGTCTTAATTCTGACTTCTTCAGTTGCTGTCGTGAGCAACCTGGGAAGGACTTGTTGGCTACTGATGACTGGAGTGGGCCGTTTGGTCTGAGGCCAGCTGGCCCGTTGTGACCCATGTCCTTTCAGTGAAACCCTTCCTTCCTTTCTTCCTCCCCCCTCCAAGAATCAGGCAGCCTCATCCAAACTGCCTCCTGGGGATGGTCTCTGGCCTGGATTAACCCCAGCCATCCTTGGGCACGATAGGAAAACTTACTGCTTGCGTTGTGTTGGAGAACTGCAAAGGGAGGCAAAAAGGTTGTTCTTTTTCTTGGATGAAAATGACCCAGAAGTTACGTAGTCAGCATGTCCCAAGTCTCTCTTGGGTGGTTCAGGGTTGGGGTTTTTTTGTTTTGAACATTCGCAATGCTGACTGGTTTGTTGTGGGGTTTTTTTGGATCCATTCAATTATAGGTAAGGAGTGTGTGTTTGTCAGGTTCATCTTGGCTGTAGTAGGTAAAGTAAAAGCGTGCGTATTCGGCAGTTTATCACACTGGCTTGCTCTTTCCTTAGCCTTGGATTAAGTGACAATATAGCAAAGAAAGGTGTCTGAACTAGCAGGTATTTAAAGGTGAAATTACATAGTTGTGGGCCGTCTGCTCTCTCATCTTTTACTAACCTGGGGATTAAGTGCCTGCATAAATGAGTTGGTGCTTGGAAGCAATAATTAGGTTCTTTTGTGCTTGAAAATCTGTGCCTGCTTTGCAGATCAGAGTATGCTTCTATTTCAGAAATGATAACGTGAACGATAGGTGAGATTGGAAAGCTGGAATAAATCCCAGATGAGAGATCAGACGATGTACTGTAACGCTGGCTCTAGTAAGTGAATGGTTTCAACTCAAAGAACTAGTTGTAGCTGAAAATAGAAGCTGATGAGATCAGTACAATAATTAACTTTCATAATTCTATATTATTAATCTAGAACTAGCTGATGATACTCTAGCTGAGCATTTTCTTATTCTTCAACAGTTTACTTCTCAAATGTGAAAATTTCTACTTAGAGGACAATTTCCGGTAAGATGCAGGGATCATTTGAAACTTTAATGGGTGTTATTACTCCCTGGCAAGTGTTGGCTTTCAAATGTGCTGTGTTTTCTGTTCTTGTTTCCATTTGTGCAACGAGGTCACTTTAATCTTCATGGTCAATATTAATCACTTAGGAATGCTGAAGTTCCAGTCTGCTGGCTCTGTCTCTGTTGCTTCTGTCCACTGGTGTTCTGTAGCTGTTTAAAATTTGCTTACCTGTGCTGTGACTTCCAAGTGACAATATTAAAGCTGAAGTTTTAGAAATTAAATTGACTTCTCACTCGGCTTGTAGTTTAAACTTGTGGGATTTAGTTTCCCACTCATATTTGTAGATACTTCTAATTTATTTATTATCCAGCTTTAATAACATATGGACTAAGTGGGGCTGAGTAAAAACAGGACCTGCACAGCCTTGGAGTGATGTTCCTGTTGTGCAAGATGTTGCATAGAGTCTTTCTTGAAAGAACTTGCGTTTAGATGACTACATCAAAAGATATTTCCATTTTCCTAGCTGGGGAAATTGGGGAGGAAAGGTCAAGTAACCTACACAAGATTGTTGAATTTATTAAGACCAGAGATAGTATTCATCACTGACATTGATTTTTCTTTCTTACTGAGGTCACTTTTATGCTAAAGTGCAGTAAATTTTTATGTAAAAAATGGAAAACCAGGGAAGGCTAAAGAAACAATCCCATCTCAATATCCACTATAACTTTTTGGTCCTTTGGGTCTGTCTCCCTCATCTAAATCTTGGCAACTTTAAGCAAATGACATCATTAAATTGTTCAGTAGGAACATTTGAAGGGAAGCCGAAAATTACTGCTGTTGCCTCGCTGAGGTCTGCACGGCAATACTTAAACTGCTCTTCGGCTAAAAACTTTGCAGTTTTGCAGAGGAACGTTAAAGGAAGCATCAGCTCTGTGATGGCTGTTCGCTGGGTAGCAGTAGTTTCTTGATTTTTTTTCCTGCTGTGCTCACAAATTGCTGGATTTTGATGCCTTTTTGATGTCATTAAAGTGCATCTTGTCCCATGCTTGATATTAGGGTCTACGAGACATGAATATGAATATTGGGATCCTTCATAAAATAGAGTAGCTCTCCAGAGGTGAGGGGATTATATCCTGAAATGTGTAGGAATTCTCTGAGAGTAGTGAATATAATACATTGTGTGTGGTCTTTTTTTTTTTTTTTTTTTTTTTTGTTGTCTGGATCCTGCATGCTATGTATCTCTGAAAATGCAACCATGTATTTTGGCTGCTATCTTTCAGCAACGACGTTTTGTAGACAGGTCTACCCTGTTACCCATTTGTCTGTCGCTTGTGTAATTGTCTACCTGGTGCCTTGTGATGCAGGTGGTGTGTTTAGAGGCTAGATGCCAATAAAATAATATGTTGTCACAGAGAAACAGTGGAACAGAGTTTGGTATCAGAGGCTACTGTTTATTACAAGCCTTTGGATGCTTTCAAAGATCAGGCAGATCTAGTTTTCAAGATTTTTTTTTTCTTTAAAAATATGTACAAAGTAGGGGTGAAGAGACCTCAAGGGGTTCATTCCTGCGCAGAGCAGGGTCCTGCTTCATCCCTGACTTGTCTGTCACCTGGGATTGGGATTCCTCATCCAGTCAAGGCTGCAGACTGTCAAGGTTGTGTACTGTCACATCTTCTGAAGGCTCTTCAAATGGGAGGCAGCTGTGGGAGTGTGTCAAAGGACCAGCTGCAACCAGTGTTGGCTGGAAAGTATTGGAGTTAATTTGTCCCTTAAATAAAAAATAAATTGCAATTTCATCTGTACATTCCTGGCAAACAAGCTCCTTACCTTCTGGTGAACCTGGAAGCAGGGATCAGTCAGGTCTGATCCAGGGGAAGCCTGCCCAATTCCTGTGGTCCTTCTCCTCTTACAGAGACAAAAGCCTCTTCGCTTTCACAGCGCTCCTCCAACTGGGGTGTCCCAAGATGGATGTGTGGATATCCTAGAAGGGTTAAGGTTGGAGATTGCCTAGTTCCAGCCTCTGCCCAAAGCAGGCTCAGCTGGAGCAGGCTGTGCAGTACTATTTCAGTTCCAGTCTTGAATATCTCCAGGGATGGAGACTCCACAATCTCTGGGCAACCTGTTCCAGTAAGATCATCACTGGCAAGGAAATTCACGGCAGCTGAGGGTGAGTCTAGTGAGGTGGCAGACCTGTGGCATAAAGACAAGACTTGCATGAAGACTGTTTTTCCAACAGCTTTTTTTCCTTTCTCTTTTGCATGTTCTTTCTGCTAAATTGAGTGTGTTGTCCTTTGAGAAAGCTGCCTGATTGCTGCTAATTAGACACCTGATGAAGAGCCCCTGGGTGTCTGAGCACAGCTGGAGCATAGTTGGTTCCTGGGAGGTACAGCATGGGCCTGCCTTAGGGGAGGGAAACAAGGGGTTCTTGCTTGAGGGACCAGAGAGGGGACAGCAGGACAGCTGGCCGTTGCTTGTCATGCAGAGCTGTAGACTGAAGGGCATTTTTGATCTTTTCTGTAAAGTTTCACAACACCTGCAAGTATTTATCTGAGTCCCCTGGAACTGAAAGTCTTCACGTACTGGGTCAAGATTCTCTAAAAATAGATCTGTGGGACACATGGTGCGCAGAACACTGAGAGCTGCCCGTTGCCAGCGCTCACTGTCATTCTTTGGTCCTGGGGGACTCCCAAAGACCATATGGGAGAGGACCGAGGTGATGCAGGGTCATGTGTGTCGGAACCTGGAATTTCCTTCCTGCAGGATGAGGTCTCAGACTTAATATTATTTCAATCTATTTATGTGCATCTCATTTACTTTAATTTAGTGAAGCATAGTGTACATTGATGATGCTCATTGCCAAGGGTGGATTACAGCTAAACGGAGCCCACATGCATCAAAATTTCAGGCTGAAGAAAGATAGGAATAAAAAACTTGTTAGTGTTCTCTACAAGGCGGAGTTTTGGCTGCCTTCTGCCAAAATCCCCAACTCTTCAGACAGGCACATGGCACTGCTAAGAGGCTCATCAGTAAAGAAAAAAGGATTTATTTTTTTTTAATGGAACTGCACAGTTTGCTTCATTAAGTGTCTGAATGCAGTTTTAAACATAGAAATGATTGATTTTGAGTGGGTGTGTCTGCACACATATATATCTATATATCTGTGTCTGCCCTTGGACCAGAGTACTTTTGTTACTGTAGAATGACTCCAGTTTTCTTCCTGGAAAGTTAACAGCGGACCTAATAAATATGTGGTGACTTTAAACTTTTTCCAGCTGACTATGGAACTGGTATATGCTTTCAAATGGAGTTTAGTCACCAAAGTTTTCTGAGAACCACTTTGGTTGTGATAATGTTTTCTAATGTAACATGTTAATCCTCTTCTTGACAGATGCGGCACTGCTAAATAAATACCAACATACAACTGTGCCATTAGGTAAAACAGCATGACAGCTTTTAATCTTGTTTTGGGATGGGAATAAGATTTTATAAAAATCTGTTCTTGCTCCTTTTCCAGGGACTCTTAAAACACTGGCACTGCTAGAGGTATCAGCTTTGGTGTTCTCCCCGATGCCCATGTGGCTGTGATCCATGGAAGTGACCAGGTTTCCAACGGTTTCCCTCTCTTTCTGTCTGTATGCGCTGACAGGAATAATGCACCTCTTCTAAACATAAACAGATCTTGATCTGGACTAGAAAATACTTTAAGTTTGAGGCTGGGCCCTGGGGTTCATGAAGATCGAAATTCATGCTGAAGCAGATGATGATAGGGGTCCATGTAAACTATGGTGCCGTGGTAGGGCTCATATAAGCTTTTCACATTAGTTTTGGAAGGCTTCAGTTCTGATAGGGACTGATTTATTATTATGATGATGATGTAGTCCCCCTGCCCATAAGGAAGAAAAATACTATTTTTATTTATGCATTATTTCCCCCCCCCCCCAGGTACAAGCTTCCCTTGATTCTAAAAGGATCGTTTGCTTATTTTTGCTCTTTGATCCTTCTGCGGAGGAAAGGTTATGCATGGCTGCAGCCTGGTTTGCATTTCGCCCAGTGGCGAAGACTAGGTTGCATTAATGGTGAAGTGTTAGTTTATATCCTGAAGCTGATAGCAGGTGGTTATCTCTTTAGTTAGCAGATCAGAATTTCCGGTTTGCTACTTGCTCAACAGCTGCTCTTAAAACGGATACTGCATTGTACTTTTGGGGGTTGAATAGGAATTTAAGGCTGTACTTTGAGTTATTTCCTCATTTTTTTCAATCATTCTTGTCCTTGCAAGGTACTCGAGAAAATTGGAGGAAAAGGCTGTTTTCCAGCATTCATACTTCAAACTGCTAATTATGACATGGAAGTTAAATGTTAAACTGCCAAATGCAAATCCTTTGATTTTTTTTTTTTTTCCCCCCCTGTTTATTGGTTTGAATCCGTGAATTATTCCCTGCCAGACTTCAGCCAAGTGAACTTAAGCAAATCAGACTAATGTACAGGCTGTGTCGTTAGATAGTCACAAGTCCTAGAAAGAGGTTAACTAGGAAGTGTGGGCTTTAGACAACCAGGAAAGGTTGTAAGAAACTTTTTTCTGTTCCTGTAGTTTGTGTCTAGGAGGCAGAGAGGAACATGGCATTGCTTTGCAGCAAGACTTCTCTCCTTTAGTCATCAGCACTCACCAGTTTATGTGAGGATGCAGGGATGTTACGTCATCTTTGCACTGAAAAAATAAACCAACGTGTTTAAGTGAGATTAAAAACTTATTGGAGAGGAGCCTCTGTGGTTTAATGTTTGCTGCAGAGAGGACAGGTGCCTGGCCTTGACCTTGGCTGCACTGCCTCAGCTTGTTGCAGCTAGTTAGCTGTTTTCCCCGATGCGTGGTGCACTGTGGTCCTTGGCCGCTTCATCTTGCTGCCTGCCAGTAGGGAAGTGACTTCTTGGGGTAGTTCTGTCTCCCAGCTGCAGCTCTGTGTGAGAAGATAAATAAATGCTGCCACAGTGACATAGCCCGTGGAGAGGAGCGATGGAGGGCAGGCTGGTGTACTGATTTTTGTAAGGTCCCAGGGTGCCTGTTCTCAGTGCTGGTCTAAGTGTGAAATCCCAGGATCTTGAGATTTAGCTGCGGATTTGCTACTCAGTGGAGTTTGGATGCTGGGGTGCATATTAATGCTGTTAAGTCCCCTTGAAGCTTATTGAGGGGTGTACTTTTGCTCTTGAAAATTCTTAAATTAATAGTCTCCATTCTCGTAGTCTCACCAGAATTGATAATTGATGCCATAACCCAAGAAGGCAGTGACAAAAAGATTTAAAGCTAAGTGAAAAGCACAGCGGCTGCGTGTACAAGTCACTACACTAGAATAGCAAGAATCCCGATAAAAAAGACATATTGGAAGATGAAAAGTCAGGGTGGGAACTGTATGACTAGGGTGAACGCATTCTTTTTTATTTTTTTACTGTGGAAAACAACAAATGCTATTTCTCACTTCTGCAGACTGAGGGGTTAAAAAGAGTTCTGGTGTCTTCAGGTTCTGACAGCCTGCATTTTATTTCTCCTTAATTCTCGTCTGGAATTATTGATAAGGATTGGGAAAAGGGAGATTGACGTGTCTGGTTTATTAGTGGATTCACCAAGACTTTGTTTAGTATTGATATAGTATTACGTTGGTGTTGAACAAGGATCCTGAAACCCCTGTTACAAGGAAGGAGGTACGGCTGGAGACTCCCTCGAAGGAGCAGTGGATGAAGACATGCTGGAAGCTTGGCACTCTGGCAACACAACAGAGGCTCCTTGTCTGTGGTTCTGCGGTTGCAAAACGGGTATAGGAGTATAGGATTGGAGGAGAACGGGTATAGGATTGGGGAACAGGAGGAAGATGTTCCATCAGAGACTGCTGAACCTCAATCAAGGTTACGGATACTGGCAAAGGATAAAGTTTGGGGTTTTAAGTAACCCACTTTTTCAGATTCTGTAGGGCCTGCAGGATTAGGAAAGAGTCAGTGTTGTATGTTCTGGTTTAGTATTGGGGTTTGTCCCCCTGTTAAGATTACAGTCTGGGGGAAGATGACTTGAAGGGCCAGACTAGATCAACCGCGGTGATCAAGGTTGAGATCGCAGTCACTATTTGGGAGAAAAAAGCTTGAGGAGTCAGTTTTAAATGCCTTCTGGATAAATGAGAGAGGTTGTTGCTCATAATGCAAGGCATGTACATTGGTCCTTAATGTAGCATTGGCTCCCTGGTCGGAGTTACGGTTTGAGTTAGGGTCTGGGGAGAGGAAAAGGAGTATAAAGTGTTGGCATTATTGTTGTGTTCAGCCCTACCTGTGAGAATGAAAAAAATGCATTGGTGTCCACAGGGGCCAGTTTTCTGTACAGATCCATCCCCTGGCTATGATTAAGGATAGTCCCTAGGGGTGGGTTGGGTTTAAGGGTTAGGGAAAAAAGGATTGGGAAGTCTGTTTGCCTTGCTGAGGGCCTAATAGTCTAGGAATTAGTTCCTGACGTCAATTATTGTGAGGTTAATGTTTGGGGAAAATGTTACATTGGATCAATATATTCTGTTTGCTTTTATTGTGGGTGTTATTCCTGCAGGAATAACTGTTGCCGTTTGGGAAAGATGCCTCGTGCTCTGTTTTACTGTAGAGATTGCTCTACTGTGTGCAAGTAGGATTATGAGTCGGTCGGGGGATTAGACGTATGGTTGGAGAATGTAGAGTTTCAAGGTTGTTGAATTCAGTAAGGCCTGCAGGCTTGGAAAGGAGTCTGTGATCAGCAAGAGGGCAACACCTTATAATCTCCTTTATGGTACAGCTTGCTGTCATTTCTGGTTATGGCTAGGGAATTTAACAGTTCAGTCACTAGGGTCACTGCTGGGTTCTGCTGCTACTGCAGAGTTAGAAAGTTTGTTGTCCAGGGGAGACCAAGGCTTTATGTCCTTCTTTTACAGTTTGGAGGGGGTTTCTGTGTCTAGAATACTTACATTACAAACTCCATCCAAACCCTACTTTGAGAGTCCCATCTTGTTGCTGGATTTTATGAGCGATAGCCTTTTTACTTATTTTAGTTCTGCAGTGTGGTCTTTTTTGAATGGGTCTACTCATTATAATTGAGGCTAGCGTTGGAAGCGATTGCAGATCCTGTAAAACCCAGCAATAGGAGGTGAGAAGAGGGTTGGTGTCAGTGGGCAGCAGTGTATTCTATTCTGATGTATACGGGGGACCTCTGTGTACCACAGCTGGAATAGCTTGGAGCTTAGCTTTCAGCTTTTGAAATCTAAATATTCAAGGACCTCTTTTACTGATAGGTTGTACAGGCTTAAAAAGTCAGGAGGAGTGGTGTCAGTAGGGGCCAATGGCTTATAATCTCTTTTATCGTGGAAATGATCCCTTACTAGGTAAGAGTTTGAATTGAAGTTACAGAAGACTTTGAAATAACTCCAGTTATTTCTTGAGGTGGAGGTGGGATGTTGGTAGAGGTGAATTCCTTCTGTTCTCTTTTGCTGTATGGAACAGCTTAGCTCAGGGTTAGGTTTTGGGAGTTTCAAGCTGCTGCAAATTGAGATAAAAGCAGATTATTTAGGTCCTGGAGGTTTAGAAAGAGGTCTGTTGCTGACAGGAGCCAAGTGACGTGTGCTCCTTTGTGCTGTTGGTGTCTACCCTGTTTGTATCTGGTTTAGGGACAAGAGTCTGTATCTGTTTTAGGGATGAAGAGGGCAAAGGTTCCAGATCCTGAAGATGTTTTGTAGAGCTGACAAAATGAGAAAGAGGCCAGGAGTTGCTATGGGCTTAGTCCTGACCTTCTCCTCACAAAGTAGAAGGCTTGAAACGGGCAGTCCTGGTAACCATTGGGAAGAGGCACCAGTGTAACCAGTTCTTGTAACCAAGCAAGGAACAGCAGAGTAGTAGAGCGGCGCTATGCTCATTTTTCCCAGTCTTGCGCCATTAGATTTACTTGACTCGCATAAATCAGTTGCTGGATGCTGCCAGTGTTTGCTCCGAATGATACATGGTTCTTCAGAAGGAAGTTCTGGATGGAGTTTCCATTTATTTGTCTGCGAGATGACTGGCTCCAGGGTTCTGGAGGAGCCTACCCACACTCTTCTAAATAGGTTAGCGGAGAATAATAATTGCTTTTGGGTCTTTTGCCTCTTCAAATATTTTTTTCCTCTGGCTCTGGCTGTCAGACGCTTTGGTTACGGTCATTTTTCAAAACACTAATCTGAAATAGGTTCAGTGTGTGTGACTAGAATATGAAAATGTCACTGCTGCTAAATACCTTCTCTTAACTTATGGTTTTTAAATTGCCTTTTTTTTTTTTTTTTTTTTACTTAAAGCAGGATTGAAATGTAAATTATAGTTGCTAAGCCATGGACTGGGCTCGCGATACACTTTTTATCACTCCTAGCACACGCTCGATTTTCCCCCCCCGCTTTATTTCTCACACAAACAAGTTAGTTGTTGCTTCCACAAAAAATCTTGTCAATGAGTTGTTATTTCAGACTAGTGAGCTCATAGCTGTCTGCTGGCAGAACTCTGCTCTGACTTCATACAAACTAAGGCTCTTGCCAGGATTTTTTGCCTAATACCTGAGCCCTGAAGGAAGCTCTGTTTTACAGAACAAGAATTGAGCTGCTATCAGTGGTCTTTCCAGCAGCTTTGACTAAAAAAACCTCTCATCTGCCTTTTTGGACGAGCCTGTCTTTATATATGAGATGCAAATTTAAGGGGGGAGGAATATGTGTGCAGAGCTAGACTGGGGCTAAGGAAAGCAGTAATTTCTTCTGTACTCTAAGACTGCAAAGCCAGTGCAGCGGTGGTACCTGGGGAGAGCTTCAGTCGCTGTCAGGTTTGCTACGTTGTCTGCTGCGAGGTGCATCGTTTGCTGCTGCTCTCCGGTTACAGACTGCGTCCTTATTTGAATGCAGACCGCTCAACCACTGCGGAGCCGGTGGATCTAAATCACAAATGATAGCATAAATTCGGTGTGTTCAGAGGAGATTTGCTGAGGAAAACGTGGTTCAAGTCTCTCTCAATCATTTTTACCTCTCCAATAGAGTGAGATCTCTAAGGGAAAGCAATTGCGTGTTACATCTAACAGCAACAAATCTGACCAGCTCCTGTTGCTGCTGCAGAATGCGTGGCCAAGTTGGTTACTACACATACGCTTTTGGGACAGCCCACGGATAAAGAAAAACATCTGGTTGTAACAATTCGGGCATATAGCTGGACCAAAACTCTAGCCTTTTCTGCTCTGGAAGATATATTTCTTCCAGATCTACTGAACCAACAAAGGCATAGTTCTTCCAGGTCTCTTGAACCAACAACGCAGATGGAATTAACTCTGGCACAGAAGTTACGAATATACTTGGAAGAAACCAAATAAGGAGCCAAAGAAATTGAGGTTTCAGCCTGTTAGATCTTGTCTCAAGTTACAGAATCTGAATAGGTTAATGAAACACTTTAAAACAAAAGTCTGACCCAACTGTTACAGGGCAGAAGTAGTTTAATGCTGAAATGGTTCGTGAGGTGTCTGCTGCCTGTCTCTGGTGGTTGGGTTTGGAGCCTGAGAAACGAGGGCTGCTAACTGAAAGCATCCTCAGAAACCTCTGTTATCTGCTCTGTCAGTCCTCCCAGGCCACCACAACTGGCAGATGTTTGAGGGAGCAGAATGATTTCTCAAATGAGGCAGAACTAGTTTCTCAGTTTTTCCATGAGGAAATGAACTTTATTTAAGAAATCCCTCTAGTGGCCAGTTACTTATATGACACATTGGCTGCTTGCAGCTGATCTTGCACGTCAGTTGCTGCTGCTGTATGGATTTGAAATGAAACTTTTGGTGGACTGTTTGAAAGGCTTCAGAGAAAGGGCCTGAGACAGTTTCAGATGAAAACCAGAAAAAAAAAAAAAAAAGATGTGGTGTGTTGTTTTTTGAGCGGCAAGCAGGTGATGCTAAAATCTTTGAATTACTTATAGGGACATTAAGTGATGCTTTGCCTGTGGTATGTAGTAGGTCAGATTAAGTGATCTGTTGGACACCTTTCAGCATAACTTCTAAGAAACTTAATACCTTCAGCAAATAAATTAGAATAAGCAATTAGGTTTCAGTTTGTCTCCTTGTACATCACATCTGTGTAAATCCCAAAGCCTCTAAAGACAGGCTATGTTATTTTATATGAAGTGGATACATACTTTTGTAATACATTAAAACAGTTGTGGCATGTTATCTACTATTCCCTGTTGCAGTAGCGGGATCGTGGTTAGGACGGTGTTTATCGCTGACAGAGGGAGAGCCTGGGACTGGAGGACGGTGTTTATCGCTGACAGAGGGAGAGCCTGGGACTGGAGGACGGTGTTTATCGCTGACAGAGGGAGAGCCTGGGACTGGTTCCTGCGTGCTCAGCTGAGGGACTGTGGGTTCAGTCACTTTCTTCTCTGCTCTTTCATCCCTACCACGTGCCATGGCCAGGTATTCCAAAAATCTGGTTTTCTAGCCTTTGAAATTGCCTCAAAGCCCCAGGGAGCTCAAATATCCAGGCACGGGAACGCTGCTGGACAAGTGTTGGGGTGCGTGCAGGGGCTGGTTGGGTCAGAGAGCGTCCCTGCTGGGACAGTCAAGTCTCATGCCTGCAAGATGTCGGGGGGAGCCTCTGCACTGAGGTTAGAGAGCACTTTATCTTGGGCACTTCACCCACTGGCAGTGGAAATGGTGTAGTTAGGAACCACGCTCTGCAAAATACAGACATACGTGTATTTTTGTGGGGCTTCCAATTAGCCAGTTGATATACTAGGAAGTAGCGACTGATATTAAGTGAGCGCTCATTTCCTCTCTTTGTTTACATCCAGGCAGTGAAGGGGAAGAAATTAGCTATCCTCAAATTGTGTGTTTGTGGTCAGCATTAAACCTTAAGTAGTTAAAATAAATTGTGCATTTACCACGCTTGCTAATGCAGCCTTCGGTGCTCGGCTCTCCCTGAAATCTGCACCTTTCCAGTGATGCTTCCTGAAACCCGCACGAAGAGGACAGACCAGCAGAAGTGAGAACTGCGATGTTGTTTACTATAATGGCAGCAATCCCGTGCTTTGTTTAAATGTGACTTCATTTCCATGATCCATTTTCCTCAGTTGGGGATGAGAAATAACACAGCATTACTTACAGAAGGCTGCAGAGCTATTAGCTTACAAGATTAGAGACATGTTGAGAACTCAACTGTTTTTCTTTCTCTTCTTTTTAGATTTAAGTCAGTCATCAGCATAGCACCAGTTTTCCATCAGTTTGAGTCCAGAGTTGGTCTTTTTCCAATAGAAAATGTATTCTGACTCTGGCATCCATAGTATGTCACACGTGTTCACCAAGGAGCAGCCATGTGTCCTGCACGTGCGTGCCCGTGCCTCCCTCTGTAGGAGAAGCTGTGTGGATTCCTATACCTGTGAATGACACATGAGATCACAAATGAAAGAGATTTGGACTCAGAAATTTTAGCTAATACTTGGAATTTAAAAGTAGAAATGCTTACATGTAGCTCTGTTAAGAGGGTTGATGGTGTAGTGCTAGTTCAGAGGACCGTGTTATTCTGTGCTGTTGTCTGTATGAGATGACAGAAAAATGGGATTTTTTTTTTGGTGTTTTGGGGCTTTTTTTGCCACCTTGAGTGCTCAGTAAGGCAGGGAAAGGGAGGTTGAGCTGCCTGGTTTGACAGTTTGCTTAGAAGCACGCCCTTCAGAAAGATGAACGGCAGTTAATGAACTGACTCGGAATCACAGCCCTCTGCTATCCAACCCCTTCTGCCTGCGAGGCTGGAGCTGGGGAGACATCACCACGTCAGCAAAGGAAGCAGTCTGTTGAGCAAGGAACTCGATGGATTTGGGTCTAATTTTGAGACACTACAACAGTATTAAATGATGTTTAGCACTGGGCGGGGGCTGGAGTCTGGACCTCAGCTCCTGGGTAGAGTTCGTTCACTTATTTCTTACAAGTGTGTGCAAAGTATTTCTAATCCTGGAGATATTTGGGGTTTTCTTAGGTGGGGTTTTTTTTTTCTTAGTTTAGTTTTTCTCTAGTACAACTGCTTCACTGCTTTAAAAAGTTTATCTAGAACCACATCTCCAAATACCCAGTGCTTTTTTTTTTTTTTTTTTTCCATGATGAAGGCAAAATACTTGGACAGGAATAGACTTTGCCTTAGAGCTTCTGAGAGTTTCTTAAAAGCAAGATGGAGGGAAAAGTTGTTCTTGCGATTGCCATGGCCACAAATTTACCACTAGTCTGACAAATACTCTGTGAATGTGTTAAGTAAACTGTTCTACAAAAGCTGAATATCTGTAGTTTACTTCAGTGTGTATTTTGGAAGGAGTGTAGGCTTATCATTCCCAGCCCTGATGTCCACTCCTTTTTTTGTGACTCGTGAAAATCCATTAATCTCTTTGCTTTTGTTTCCCTCTCTGTAAAACAAAGCTGTAATGCTGCCTCAGTGCAGCACTCCGGGAGGTTGAGACCTTTGCAGTGGATTTCAGGGATCTCTGGGCACGTCCTCTCACCTCTCTGATTTATATTGCCTAATTCCCAGAGGTACGTGGAGGGTGAGTATGCTTAGCTGTTCAAAGAGATGACACTGTAAAATCTGTCTCTGGTAGGAATCCAGAAAACTTTAATTGCCAAGTTGACTATTTCATGCTAGCAAAGTGTTGTTTGGTTTGGGTTCTCCTCCCCCCCCATATTCAGAACCCTCTGAGCATATGAGGTGCTATCACTTTTTCAGCTCTCTTTTCATCTGAAATGTGATGGATAAAATTACAAAGGACATCCAGAAAAACTCTACTTCATATGTAAAGGTTGAATTATTATTTTTTTTCTTTCCCTGCTTGGCTGCAGTGGTTGTTTTTCTGATCTCTTAATTATGTATAAAATATTTTCAGCCACTTGCCAGCAAATATGACATAATCCATTTATTTTGAAGCACTGTACCATTCTATGCAATTTAGACAATCTCCATTTTCCAGCGTAACTGGCTACTTGAGAAAGGTTAGGGCAAAATTATGAAGTCTTAAGTTCCATGCTGGCTTCAGCAAAGTCTGACTAAAATAACTTGCTGATGACTGTAAGCTTTAGCTTAATGGCGGTGAAAGAATATTTGGCATAAACTCCTTTGTGCCAAGTGAAACCTGTGCCAGTGAGAAGATAACAAAACCCACTATGTTTGTTTGCTGCCAGCTTGCAGTAGATCAAGAGAAATGTGTAGCGTGATGTCATTAGATGCTGCGTATGATTATCTTCATCTTGTAGGTCCACAGGGATTATGCAGTGGTTGGGCTATTAAACTCTTTGGGGCCTTGTTTATTCTGGGAGGGAAAGGCTGGTTTTATCTGCAGCATTAACACTTTGGATTTGCTTTTTTATTGCTGATTCCTGGATCCCAGAATACAAGAAGTTAAATGACATGCTTGTTTCTGACTGTGTTCCTTTTCAAGGATGCTCTCTGAAGCTCTGATAATCCTGAACAGGAAAAATCTTTTATTCCTGACCCTGTGACTAGCTGTGGTGCTTTAGCCTTTGGCTATGTCACTTTGTGGAGTGTTATTGGAACAAACTGCATCCTGGTCATAGCCCTGGCTGGCCTCTTGTATAACCTCTGCATGGTTGGGTGGTGGTGGAGACCAAGTTTATTGCAGGTGGTGAAGAGGAGGGTCAGCATCTTGAGTGCCATCACGTGGCACGTACAGGACAACCAGGTGATCAGGCCCAGTCAGCATGGGTTTATGAAAGGCAGGTCCTGCATGACTGACCTGATCTCCTGCTATGACAAGGTGACCTGCTTAGTGGATGAGGCAAAGGCTGTGGATGTTGTCTACCTGGACTTTAGTAAAGCCTTTGACACCATTTCCCACAGCATTCTCCTGGAGAAACTGGCTGCTCATGGCTTGGATGGGTGTATACTTCGCTGGGTAAAAAACTGACTGGGTGGACAGGCTCAAGGAGTTGTGGTGAATGGAGCTGTGGTGAATCTGGTGACTCGTCACAAGTGGTGTTCCCCAGGGCTCAGTACTGGAGCTAGTTCTCTTTAATATCTTTATCAATGATCTGGACTAGGGGATGAAGTGCACCCTCAGTCAGTTTGCAGGTGACACCAAGTCGGGTGGGAGTGCTGATGGGCTTGAGGTTAGGAAGGTTCTACAAAGGGATTTGGACAGGCTGGATCGATGGGCCGAGGCCAACTGGATGAGGTTCAACAAGGCCAAGTGCCAGCTCCTGCACTGGGGTCACAACAACCCCGTGCAACACTCCAGGCTTGGGGAAGAGTGGCTGGAAAGCTGCCTGGTGGAAAAGGACCCGGGGGTGTTAGTTGACAGCTGGCTGAATATGAGCCAGCAGTGTGTCCAGGTGACCATGAAGGCCAATGGCATCCTGGCTTGTATCAGAAATAGTGTGACCAGCAGGACCAGGGCAGTGATTGTCCCCTGTACTCAGCACTGGTGAGACTGCACCTCGAGTGCTGGGTTCAGTTTTGTGCCCCTCACTACAGGAAGGACGTTGAGCTGCTGGAGCATGTCCAGTGAAGGGTCTGGAGCACAAGTCTGATGAGGAGCGGCTGAGGGAACTGGAGTTGTTTAGTCTGGAGGACAGGAGGCTGAGGGGAGACCTGATCGCTCTCTACAACTCCCTGAAAGGAGGTTGTAGCCAGGTGGGTGTTAGTCTCTTCTCCTAAGTAACAAGTGATAGGACAAGAGGAAATGTCCTCAAGTTGCACCAGAGGAGGTTTAGATTGGATATTAGGAAAAATTTCTTCCCTGAAAGGGCTGTCCTGCACTGGAACAGGCTGCCCAGGGAAGTGGTTGAGTCACCATCCCTGGAGGTATTCGAGATGTGTAGATGTGGTGCTTAGGGACGTGGTTTAGTGGTGGACTTGGCAGTGCTAGGTTAATGGTTGGACTTGATGGTCTTAAAGGCCTTTTCCAACCAAAACAATACTATGATTCTCACTGTTCGGAAGATGGACACAGAGGGAAAGTCAGGCCCTAAATGTCAAACTTAACAGCAGTGAAGACATGATGTGGCAGACTCCCAGCTTCCTGGAGTCACTGAAGTGCTTGGAAACGGGGACTGAATTAAGTCGATGAAGGTGGTGTGAGTAAGTCCCTGAAGCCTGAGTGGCGAGTGCAATACAGCGTAAGACGTAGGCTTATCTATGTGTGGGTACTGAACAATAGCTGAAGAGACAACCTGACTTCGAAATCTTCCCCTGCAGAGGTGAGAGCTCTGTAGCCGTTTGCCATTTTACCATTTGGAGACAGTAACTAACCAGTTGGAGCCATGTCGAATGTTTGATTTATTATTTTTTATTTTCCTGTGTTACCTTTTCTGTATGGTTCTCTGTAATATTAATGCAAACCATAAAGCCAGTGCACATGCCTTGCCTTGAAGACAGATTGTCCTGGCTTGCACCCATCGTGTCCTTTCATTTCCTTACCATATGGCAAGCAGCAACATCTTGGGATATACATTTTATGATCTTTTTTTAGCTGTGTTTTCAGCTTCTTTCATGTGGCTCCCATCAGTGGCAGCTGTTGTAAATACCTTGGATATCTTTGGAAGAAAGGGGAGATAGTGCTGGGTGGATTTTGTGCCTCCATCTTCCTAGGAGCGTCTGGTACGCAGCTAACTTCTGCTACTGTGTTTTGAAGTTTCTTTGCTTGTTTTTGATACTGCAGGTCAGATTCAGAAGTGTTTTAAAAAGCAGCAACTCTTTTCCTTTGGTGGAGAGAGGTGTTAGCCCTGTGACTTCTTGGAGGGTTGTGACATTTCCCACCAGCCATGCACCCGAGTGGCTAAGAATGAGCCTCAGCTCATGGCAATGTTAGAGGGAATAAATAATGCAAATCCTGGGCCAGCTGTGGTGTGACATGCCTGTGAGATGGCATCCGAAGCTTTCATCCTGGCCGTGGAGCTGTGCTATCTCCAGTATTCATCTGGAGCTCTGAGCTCTCCTGGTTTCCACCAGTGCTCTTGGTGTGCAGGCTGGTGTGGGGGTGCCCAGCAGTGCCGGGACACGTTGTGAGGAGGCACAAAATCCGCCTCACGCTGTGCTCTAGACAAAGCCTTCAATTGACGCGTCTTCTGGCTGTAAAAGTGAGGATAACATTTCCCTCTGCAGGCTGGGCCTGATCCCTCCAGAAGCACTGGAGTGGAGTGCCCCTTGGGACAGCTCTAAGGCTCGGTGCTTTGGGCTCTCTGGAAGAGGAGGTGTTCGGGCGGCAGGAGGAAGGCCAGCTCGCTTACAGATTTGCTTGTGTGACCTACGCTGTGCCTGGATCCCTGGTGAAGTACAAGATAAAAACATGGCAGCTCTCCTCCTTGTGATGAATTTGACTTTTATTTGCTGTTCCTCCTGGCTGTATTTTACAAGCAGATTCTGTGGTAATGCTTTCCGTCCCAAAGGATGCTGACTTGCTAGTACAGAGGCTGTAGGAGAAGCAGTCAAGAAATTTACTTCTGTTTCTACTCCTCTGTGTCTGTACTAAATGTTACAAGCAGCTGGGGTTTTATCGTCCTTGCGCTTGCTGGGTCTGCCTGTAGACACCCAGTAATTCACAGCCCTCCCAGGAAAGCAGGAGTGTTCGTTATGTGCCCGTGCCAGCCTTGAGCCTGTTATCTTGCACTGTAAGTATAAACTCAAGTTATTGTTAGTGTCAAAAGTTACACGAGTTTCTAGGTGGACAGATGACTTACTGTGCTGTCTGCTGAGGTTGTGCAGTAAAGTGCATTGATTCTGGTGAGGGCTTTGGTACTGATTCTCCTAGCACAAGTGAAAGGGGAATGGTATTCTGCCGGCTGAGCGTAAACCCAACGTGTTTTTCCTATGGGAATGCAGACGCCTGCACAGCAAACTTTGACTTACGTGATAGGGTTTTTTTTTTTAGTTACCTTTCACAAACAAACTAGAACTAATCCACAGATGTCTGCTGATCACAGTTTGAAAACTGCTGTTCTTGAGCCATCCTGATGTTGAATTCCTTTGAAAAAGTCTTGCTAACTTTGTCTGCTTCTGTAAATCTGATACACGGTACATACAACACACCCACGTACCTAAGATCAAGCTGCTCTAGGAGTGGGGAAGGAATTACTTTCCCAGCTGGGTTCAGATTTGTCTTTGTATCATCCACTCCTGGTGGTAGCATTGCAGATCACCAGGGTGGAAAGAGATTCACATGCGTAAGCAATGAGGAAAAACTTAATTAAATTGTTGTAACTGGTTTTGCCTGTGCAAGGCAAGCCTGGAGCCCTATCTCAGGGTCTAAACCTTTAAACTTGGCAAAACTCTGTGTGAGAGCATGGCAGAGCGAGCTGTGCGTTTGACAACAATACTCTCTGCGCTTTGACAGCAGTGCTGGGATTTCTCCATGTGTCTCTAATGATCTATTCATCTGGTACATGCTCCTACCACAGCCCTCTCCGTGCCCAGACAGTGAGTCCTTTCATGAAGGAGAAGTGCAGAGTCATATTTCTGAGTGCAAATTGGCCGGGGGATTTATTTGTAGTGTAGGCTCGGCCAAGCTAATTTCTCTCAACAGCTACACTGCGAGTGAGCCACACAGAGCTGGAAGAGGGAAGGTGTGAGCGAATACCGGTGCGTACGTTGCCAGCAGACAGAGGAGCTGAGGGCTGGCCCTTGTCTGATGGAGGGCAGGTTATGCAGAGGGCCAAGAGTTCTTCAGCCAAATGCTGAGCGTCTTCCACTTTGTCTCAGCGTCTTTCATGATTAGATGCTTCCACAGGATGGTGCAACAGAAACAGAACACTTTGCACTGGGCTCGTCGGCCTGCGTGCCCCAGGAGCACTAAGAAGAATCCCAGCCCTCGGGAAGTTGGTGGGATACTTCTTACGGTTGCTGGCATTGCCACTGGGAGACTCTTTGGTCAGACTGCTGTGCTCAGGCAGTCCTGAACCTGGGATGGTGGCTGGGTCCAGGCTTTTTTCCTGCCTGTAGCTTCCCTTTTCTAAGCCTTCACGGGTAAAGCCAGATTGTTGCTTCTGGTGGAATGGATGTGTACCTGTGGGGCGTGTGTATGTCTCAGCTTTTTCTGACTCTGTGCAGGTGTTGATCAAGGGAGCCTTCTCAGGGTTGCAGAAAAGTGTGAGGTCCTCCATTAAGCTGCAGAGGTTTGATACAGAGTGGTGTAACACAACTGCTGTCCAAGAGCCTACAGAGATGGAATTCTGCAAGCTGTTGCTCACTGACTGTGTACCTGAATCCTCAAAGTCTTCCAGACCCGCTGAACTGGAAGATATCTCCTGGCATTTGTGCCACATTTTTCAGAAATCGCCGCACATACGTGAGATGTTTCACTGTTGAGGTTTTCTTTGTGATGTCTCTGTACACCTGAGTATGTAGGCAGGTAGCAACTTGTTGGAGACTAGGTCTGGAGGGCTTGGTGCTGTTCTCCTATTGACAGCCTGCAACGACAGCAGAGGAATTCCTGGTCCCATGGAGAGGTGCAAGGTCTGGATGGAAATCGGCTCTAAATGCAGAGCTGATTTTTGAATGGATACATCAGAGTGGCAATCTTACTGCCTAGTCTACACAGGGGTTTTGTTGAAAAGTAGTGACTTTGCTGTAGAGCAGCCCTTGTTTGTTTAAACCAGGCTAGAGGCTGACCAAGTGACGGGAGGTATGTCCTTGCATTGCAGTTCAGGGGCATGGGAGACTCATCATTGTGTTTGCCTGATGGCTCTTCCATTCATTCTTGCAGGGGTGTGTTCCTTGCCCCCCTGACTATTGGTTTGAAGCTTGCCAGTCCCGTTTCATGTGCTAGTGGGACTCCCAGCGGTTTCATTACATTGAGTCATACCTGTGCTTTCAATAGGAGAAAGTCTGATTTGAAAATGAATGCAGCCCAGGGACTTGGCAATGTGTCTTTATTACTTATGCTCCACCTGCATAGCTGCGCTTGAAGGGAAAGCTTATGCTTTTGGAAAGATAAATGAAAATTGTAAACGACTGCATAGAGTGAATGGCTTTCCTCAAACCTCAGAAGGCCGGTGAGCTGTAACCTGATTGTCACTGGGGGTGAAAGAAAGAAATCCTCTGTGTATTTCAGCGATGTCTGCGTCAGGCTGCGTACAGAGATTGGAAGTTCCAGGGAGTCTCCTACTGGTGTGAAAAATATGAAATGCCATTGATTCTCAGTGACTACTTAACTTTGAGTGTCTCCTGCCCTTCTAAACTTACCTATTTTTCTCTTTCCATAGGCAAAAGCTTTCTGCATAGCCAAGCATCCTTTGTGACTTTACTCGTAGGAAGGATAGTTTATGGCCTCTTCTTACACTTCTTTTGTGCTTCGTCCCTACTTCGAAGCAGACCTCTTCTCCAAATGCTAAATCTGGGTTTCATCTCTAGCACTCGTTGAGTTCTTCCTCTGTCTTGTCCAGGTGTCAGATGCAAATTGTTGTGTTCCTATTTTTTATTTCCTAGAGTCTCAAAGAAAAGCTGCCTGAAAACCTTTGGGAAGAATGTCTTTATTGTTGCGTATCAGCAAAGTTTTCACATGAAAGGGTCAATTATTGCGTAAAACTCACTCTAGTGTCCCATAAAACATCCTGCTGGTTTCCAGATCTCAACTGGTAAAAAACCTGAATTTTCCTCTTCCCTTCAGATTGGCATAATCCTGAGATAAGTATTCCGTTATCCTTTACCTGCTTCAGAGGAAAAGCTGCCTGTCAATCCATGCCAGTGCTACAGTGTGGGCAATGGCTTTGTCTTCATCTTGGCAAAAGAGAGATTTTTGGTTTGCAGTCATAACAGCACGCTTTGGACCCTTATCGTAAACTTGGAAAGGAGATGAGGTTCAGGGAAAGGTGGGGAAGGGAAAGGAAGGTGTAGAGAGATATAAGATTTTCTTTCCTGGCATGTTGTAAAACCTAAGGGGTAATGGGTTTAAACTAAAGAGGGTAGATTGAGATGAGATGTGAGGCAGAAATCCTTCCCTGTGAGGGTGGTGAGGCCCTGGCACAGGTTGCCCAGAGAAGCTGTGGCTGCCCCTGGCTCCCTGGCAGTGTTCAAGGCCAGGTTGGATGGGGCTTTGGGCAACCTGGGCTAGTGGAGGGTGTCCCTGCCCATGGCAGGGGGTGGGACTGGATGGGCTGTGAGGTCCCTTCCAACCCAAACCAGTCGATGATTCTGTGATTCTGAAAATCTCAGTGTTGTATATGTGGAACTGTAAAGAGTAAAAGATTCACCTCTGGATGAAAGCTCTTGCTGGGTGGTGTAGGGGCTGGGAGGGAGGCACTGTGTGCTTACTGGTACTTGTAGGGCAGGGTTATAACTCTTTCTGGGGGAAGGCAAAAAATTGAACAACCTAAATTAAAAAAGTAAGGCACTGAGTGGAATGACTTAGGTCTGCTTTTCCCTCCAGTACGGGGCATCAAGCAGTCCATGATCTGGGTCTTCTTGCTGGAGGCAAGGCAGTCTGTGGGAGCCTTGCACTCATCCTTCTGCAAGCTTGGTACAGAGACTGAGAGCTTTTCAGATGTTTCTATTTTGGGGGACCCTTGGTAATGTGGGATGGGCCCATGTTCAATGTGCCCATTGAAAAATCAGTGGTACTGAGCACCTAAATTTGAGCAGATTCTGCCCTTTAAAACCTATCCATTTTTGGTTACCAGAGCCAAGAATATTTCTCAATACCAGTGTTCCTTCCCAGTGGCTTACACACTTTCATTAATCTTGAACAGCTGTATTAGCTGATGTCTCAATTAGCATCGGTGGGAACAAGCTATCCTTTCAGAAATTACAGAACTGCTGCAATTAATTCCTTGTTTGAGCAAATTGATTTCAGAGGCTAGTTGCAGATCTGATCCTATGTGTATGCAATTTCCTGGGCTTTCCTTGTGGGAGTTGTTCCCTTGAAGCCAAATCTGCTTGGAAATATTCACAAGGCCAGATGCACATTTTTTTTTTGTGTCTTTCTTTTAAAGCTTTTTCTGCAGCGGGGCTGATGTGGTTTAGGCCCAGCCGGCAGCAAGGTACCACACGGCCGCTCGCTCACCCCTCCCCCAGCATGATGGGGAGGAGAAGTGTAACAAAAGGCTTGGGTTGAGATAAGGACAGGGAGAGATCACTAATTATTGTCACGAGCAAAACAAACTGAACTTAGAAAAAGGGATTCATCTAATTTATTACTAAACAGAATAGAGCAATGGGAAAAAAAAAAAAATCAAGTCTTAAAACACCTCCCGCCACCCCTCCCCCCTTCTGGGGCTCAACTTCATTCCTGGCTTCAACCTCCTCCCCCCTCAGCGGCATGGGGGTTGCGGTCAGTGCAGCGCACGTTGTTTCTGCCACTTCTTTGTCCTCGGGGGGAGGACTCCTCTCATCACTCCCCTGCTCCAAAATGGAGTCTCTCCCATGGGCCACAGTCCTTCCCAAACTGCTCCAGCGTGGTCTCTTCCATGGGGTGCAGACCTTTAGGAGAAAACTGTTCCAGCGTGGGTCTCCCACGGGGTCACAAGTCCTGCCACCAAAACCTGCCCTGGCGTGGGCTCCCCTCTCCACAGGTCTACCGGTCTGGCCAGGGACTTGCTTCAGCCTGGGCTTCCAACGGGCCACAGCCTCCCTCGGGTGCCTCCACCTGCTCCAGTGTGGGGTCCTCCATGGGCTGCAGGTGGAATCTCTACACCCCCTCATCCTTCCTCCATGGGCTGCAGGGGGACAGCCTGCTTCACCATGGTCTTCACCACGGGCTGCAGGGGGATCTCTGCTCCGGTGTCTGGAGCACCTCCTGCCCCTCCTTCTGCACTGACCTGGGTGTTACATCCTCACACTTCCCCCTCCAGCTACAAAAAAACTTCCCCCCTTCTTAAATATGTTATCACAGAGGTGCTGATTGGCTTGGCCTTGGCCAGCGGCGGGCCCATCTTGGAGCTGGCTGGCATTGGCTCTGTCAGACACTGTGGAAGCTTCTAGAAGCTCCTCACAGGAGCCACCCCTATAGCCCATGCCCCCAGCAGCTACCAAAACCTTGCCACACAAACCCAACACAGGGGCGAACACAGAACTAAAGCAAGACAGAGAAGGGACTTGGGATTGAAGCAGCAGGAACCTCCTTTGCCCTGCAAGAGAATTCCCCGTACACAGATGCCAGAAAAGGTGTTAAATGTGGAATTTTGACTATTGGCATGAGACAGCCACAAGCAGCCCAAGCCTGATGGCTTTTCTGGGGAGATGTTGATTCCCCTCTTGTGTCCGTGCCCACTGGGCTTGAGCACGTACCTGTCATGGCACAGTACTATCAGAGACAACCTGAGGATCTTGGGGAGCGAGAGGCAAGAAAGTGAGAGATTTCTTGAGGTAGCGTGGCAAGAGCAGAGATCCTGGTGTGTATGAATGTATGTACGCGCTTCCATACATCTGTGAATCATTCTCTCGCTTGGGCTTGGAAGATCGTTGAAGGTTTTAAAATCATTGCTGCTGCCAGCAAAATCCATTATCCACAAGCTGCTGAAGGGTATGGGGAAAGAGTTAGAGATGTATTTGTTGCATTCCTGCGCTGTGAGGTCCTGTTCTTGTACAGCTGCCCAGCCCGGAGAGGGTCGCTGCTCCTGTTACTGGCTCCATGCAGCTCCCTGCTACTGACCTGGGCTCCGACTGCCTCTCTGCTGGGAGCCGATATCTTAAAACCAAGTTAAAATAATTAAAAAACAAAAGAAGGTACTTCCAAAAGTCTGTCCTTAATGAAGGAAAACCCTAGAACAAATGCCAAGTCCCTATGAAGCCAAAAAGTCTTATGTATACATATTAATGAAGTATGTGAGCATAATTGTGCTAAAATAAGTGGTGGCAAGGAAGATTTATATCGTTTCACAGCCTCTGAACAGCATTGTTGTGAGCTAGCTCGGTGGTGTCTCATGGTGGGTTATCCTTTGATCCAAATCTGTGAGATTTGATGTATCGACTCTTGGATTAATAGATGCAAGGTAGGACTGCTAGTCCAGGGAGCAGCACAAATATCTGCAAAGCAATAGAGTATTTCTAGTGAAAAGAAAATGGTTTATTAACTGAGTCCCCTCAGTGCTGGGTGAACAAGAACCATACCTGCTTGTTGGTGGGGGAGTGCTTGAAAAAAATAGTGAGCCCTGCTTGGTTTGCAGCATTTCGGGAAGATCCTGAGCAGGAGACCACGAAGTAGTTGATAGTAACAACTCCACTTGCTCCTCTGTGGTAAAGGACATTTTCACAGCTGAAATGAAAACACTAGAGTTTGGGAAATTGGGCTGTACAGCCCAGCTGGGTGCTGAACAGCTTTTTACTTGTCAAACCATGCTGGAGGCGGTAAAAGCCAGCTGCTTTGAGGTGGGTAGCATGCTGTGGTCCTCGGGGGGACGGTGATCAAGCCATAGCTACAAAAGCTTTGTCTCAGGCCATTGTAACGGTACAGCTGCTTTCTGGTAGTTCTCCGCTGCTTTGGGAGCCTCCCTCTCACTGGGTTCAGAAGTGTTTTGTCTCTGTCTTGTTTTGAATTATTTTTTCTCCTCTCCTTTAGGATCCGTACCTTCTCTTCCAGTCTCTCCCAGCTGCACTGTTTCCTAGTCAAGGTAATTCATCACTGGTTCACAGTGAAAACTGCCAGTTTGGTGGTTTTTATATTTTTGAATTGGTTTTCTAAGTCTGGCAGCATTCAAATAAAAGGGCAGGAAGAAATGACTCGTCTGTTACTTTATTTACCACTTGTTTTGGGAAATCTAAAGGCAAATTTGTATTTGACTCATATTAGGACTCCACTGCTGGATTTTATTTTTTCAGTTATTTTTGGCAGGGCTGAATTCACACCCAGAACAAGCAGAGTCATCAGTCAGGGTAGCCTGTGTGACAATGAGCTCAGACCAGGGAGCTCTTTGAGCTGCCCAAAGTGACTGAAAGCTGAAGTGGGCTTTTGCTGCAGGATCTAAACAATTTGGAGGCCTCCAGCAAGCCTTACAAAGCTAGAAGTACCTTCCTATCTTCCCTAGCTCTGCTGACTCAAAGACCGAGTCATTTGGTGAGAGCACCTTTCTGCCTCCAAGACTTCTCTGGCCTCACTGCCTCCAACGTGTGAGGCCAGCCCAAGTAGTCGGGCACCTTGGTTAGCATGAGTTGTGGAACACGGCATACAGAGAGATGCTCCCTCCATCACTGTTTTGAGATGTAACCTCTCTCTGAACGCTTTCTTGCTGCTCTGTTCTGTGGAAGATGAGCTACTGGTGTGCTTTTGTCACCAGTTTCTATGTTACTGTTGTTAGGAATGATCTACTAAGCCCATGGACTTTGGGCTTCGCTTTAGGGCATGTGGCCAACTTAGGGCTCTTGTCTCAGCAGAACTCGGTATTGGACTACATCCCATAGCAAGCCTTGTGGGTAAACTGAATCCCTGGCTGCAAGTGGTGAAAAGGCAAGACAGCTAAAATGGATATCCTTGGGTTTTCCTGGGATTTGGTTATCTGCCCAACTCGGTCCTGCAGCATGCAGAAGCAGCAGGAACCCTGGCAAGCCTTGGACATCCTTTTCCTGCGAGCCACTCTCAATGCAACCCCAACCATCAGCAGCATCTGGACCGCTGTCATCTGAGATGTGCTTGGCAGGGTGATAAAGGGAGAACCCAACACCCTCCTCAAGCCCTACGGTCTTCAAAATGCTGACAGCAAGGGGAAAGGATCCTCCTTAGAGCTTTACATTTTGAGAGCTAGCTGCTTCCAGTTCTGATTCCGCTTTGCAGTATACACTTCTTGAACGTGAAGTACTTACCGCTGTTCAAAGCCCTTCGTCCCTGTGTGTTTGCCAAAGGGAAGAGCGGGTAAATGTTAAATTCAGTAGGAAAATTACTGCAGGCCCCTGGCCATGGAGTTTCCCACAACTTGTGTTACAACGTGACCCGTACTCTGACTAGCCAGAGGCACACAGTGTTGGTTTTGTCCTGTAGTACTTTTCCGATACAGATGGTGAAGGTGAAAATTTTCTCCTCTGACCCAGTGCCTGAGGTAAATAAACTGTAAATAGCTTGGGGGAGCAGGCTGGGATGTAAAGTAGTAAAAAAGGGTGAATTTTTTTTTTCTTTTTTGGAGAGGAAAAGAGGAGGACGACCATCAAAGCCTAAACTAACTCCCTCTTGCAAACATAGTGTGAGAAGACATTATCAGGCTAAAAATACAAGCAGTCTGTGAAAGGAGTGGTTTTCCTTGTGTGCTGCTACTCACGTTACTTAATTAAAACAGTAGTTGCTTAATGTTGGGCTTACTTTTCCACTGTTTGTGGTAGTTGAGTTTTTTTGGGAGGGGGTACTTGCTGAGCATGGACAATGAGGGCTTGTGTCCATGGTAAGACTACTGGTTAAAGCCAAAGTAAATATTGAAGTGGTTATAGTTATGCCGACATAAGCCCCTATATGAACATTCTCACTCAAACTTTTCTAAAATTTAACTTCTGTTTATTAGAAATGGGTTTAAATCTGAGTGTAAAAAGCTGCCATGTTACTGGAATAGGAGTGTCCGTCTGGAGGTCTGTTCCAGTTTAATTTGTTAAACTTTCTTTTCTGAAAAGAGTGGCAGGAATTTAAATTTTCTTCCTTGTCACTCCACCAGTCTTTCCTGATTGTGTTGCACAGGCTTTAGGTTGTAAATCTCACAGGAGACCTTTTTTCTTTAATTCCATTCTAGACATTATTAATCAGCTCTTGAACGTGAAGTTGCTTCCCTCTTAGTGCAAAGGTGGTCGATATAACCTGTCCCTTTTGAGAGGAACCCACTGTTTAAGTCTTCTCCCCCAATTACTCATTGCTGGCTTTGAGTTGAGAGTTGCCTGCAGGGAATCTCTTGAATTTCAGGTCCCGTACCTGGGAAGGAGGAACCCTTTGCAGCGATGCAGGCTGGGGAGTAGCTCTGCCGAAAAGGCCTTGGGGGTCCTGTGGACCTGTGGTGGACAGCAACCTGACCCTGAGCCAGCAGTGTGAGCCCTGGTAACAAAGGTCAACTGTGTCCTGGGCAGTGTGAGCAGAAGTATAGCCAGGAGATCAAGGGGAGGGGTTGTTCCTCTTTTGCTAGGCACTTGTTTCATCGTACCTGGAATACTGTGTCTGGTTTTGAGCCCTCTTGGGAAAGATGTTAATAAGAGTGACCAAGTCCAGCAGAGACCCATGAAGGTGGCGAGATAGTGACGTTAATGAGATGTTGGAAAACGATGCGTAAGGATTGTGCTCCTTGCCAGGCAGCTCACCTTTCCTCTTCCTGTGGCCTTGCACTTAGCCTGTCTTCTTGTGGCTCTGTCTTCTTGTGGCTCCTGCTTAATCTTGACTGCACAAATGTTTCAAACTGATTCACTAAAAAAAAAACCCCAAAAAACAAAAAAAAAGTGGTTGGAACCTGATACCAGGCCAAGAATAATGCTTATGGAGTCAATCTCAAATAATAGTACTGTGCTCACCAGCCTGCTTTCAAAGATAAGTATAAAAAATAAATCTAGTCACTGCCTTAGTCTGAGGGCCATGTGGACTCCTAAGCTGTGTTCTTGGTGAGCTAAGTGGAGCTGGGTTAAGGTGATCCACTCTCCTCACCCTATCAAGTGCATACTATGGACCAGTAAGGATCAGATGATGTAGTAAATCACTTTACCAGGAGAGTGTGGTGGGTTGACCCTGGCTGGGGGCCAGGTGCCCGCCAGAGCCGCTCTGTCACTGCCCTCCTTCACTAGACAGGGGAGAAAAAGTACAATGAAAAGCTTGTGGGTCGAGATAAGGACAGGGAGAGATCACTCACTAATGATTGTCACGAGCAAACCAGACTGAACTGAGAGAGGGAATTCATCTAACTTATTACTAAGCAAAACAGAGTAGAGGAATGAGAAATAAAATCAACTCTTAAAACACCTCCCCCCACCCCTCCCATCTTCCCGGGCTCAACTTCACTCCCGGCTTCAACCTCCACCCCCCTCAGCGGCACAGGGGGACGGGGAATGGGGGTTACGGTCAGTTCATCACACGATGTTTCTGCCGCTTCTTCCCCCTCAGGGGGAGGGCTCCTCTCATCGTTCCCCTGCTCCAGCATGGAGTCCCTCTCACGGGAGACAGTCCTTCACCACCTTCCCCAACGTGAGTCTCTTCCACGGGGTGCAGTCCTTCACGAACTGCTCCAGTGTGGGTCTCTC
The DNA here is from genome assembly GCF_011004875.1 of Balearica regulorum gibbericeps. Lineage (NCBI taxonomy): Eukaryota > Metazoa > Chordata > Aves > Gruiformes > Gruidae > Balearica > Balearica regulorum. Next base: position 32,330,531 of record NC_046191.1, on the reverse strand, counting down.
CCATGGGGTGCAGACCTTCAGGAGCAAACTGTTCCAGTGTGGGTCCCCCATGGGGTCACAAGTCCTGCCAGCAAACCTGCTCTGGTGTGGGCTCCTCTCTCCACGGGTCCATAGGTCCTGCCAGGAGCTTGCTCCAGCGCGGGCTTCCCACGGGGCCACAGCCTCCTTCAGGTGCCTCCACCTGCTCCGGCGTGGGGTCCTCCACGGGCTGCAGGTGGAATCTCTACACCCCCTCATCCTCCCTCCATGGGCTGCAGGGGGACAGCCTGCTTCACCATGGTCTTCACCACGGGCTGCAGGGGAATCTTGCTCCGGCACCTGGAGCACCTCCTGCCCCTCCTTCTGCACTGCCCTTGGTGTCTGCAGAGTTTCTTACATCTTCTCACTCCTCTCTCTGGCTGCAAAAGCTCTCCCTAGCTTGGTTTTTTTTCCCCTTCTTAAATATGGTATCCCAGAGGCGCTGATTGGCTTGGCCTTGGCCAGCGGCGGGTCCGTCTTGGAGCCGGCTGGCATTGGCTCTATCAGACACCGGGGGAAGCTTCTAGCAGCTTCTCACAGAAGCCACCCCTGTAGCCCCCCTGCTACCAAAACCTTGCCACGCAAACCCAACACAGAGGGGCAAGTGAGGAGGGATGATAACTTCTCTTATGTGGCATGATCTCACCATCAAACTTACTTGCAGGACATGCAGAGAAGACCTGTTGGCCTGTGCTGCCTCTCCACTAGCACTGTTGTAGGAGGAGTTGGGGCAGACTGAAATTGCTTTTCTGCAGGTGTTGGAGGTATTGCTTTACCTCACCTGCTGTAAGCCTTTTCCAAGAGGAGCCAGCACAGGACACTGCCAGCACAGCATCTTCCATGTGATGCTTTCTTACCCTCAGTTTATCACATGAACGGTCTCATCCCATGGCCTTGTCTCCTGACTGTCATCACCCATGGAAAGGACAGTCAGTTTTTCAGAGGTGGGGAGATGTGCACCATGAGCAGCAAACCACCGGTGGTGGTGGTGAGATCTGCAGCAGAGATGGCCATAGCATCTTGAAAATGGATTAAGAATGAACAGGGTCGAACTGGTCCATCCACCTGAATTAGAGCACTGAAATTTTAACTTGACTTTTTGAAGTCCTATGAACTGTTACAGAAGTGCTTGTACCGGGGAATATCCTGGTGTGCCTTTTATGGCTCGAGGTGCTCTTGTTGCCAGTGGGAAGTCCTGGTCATATTTTTATTTGCCTGTTTTTCTTGTGCAGGGGTTGTCATTGGGAAAGAAAAAGTGTGTCCCTGTTTTTTCCATACAGTGGTATTGCAAACACCATAGCTGCTACTTTTTCTGGGGGGATAGGTACACTGGTTCAGATACTCCAATATGAGTAAGTGCTAATTGTTAGTGATAATTGCTTTTGGGAATGGCTTGGGTTGTTTGGGGTTGTTTTTTTGGTTGGATTGTTGGTTTTGTTGTTTTGGGTTTTTTTGAGGCTCAAAGCTGGAAAAACAAAGGTTTGCCAAATTGCTAGTCATAGGGCATGTTTCATCTAGGGCGTGACAAACTTTATTGCTGTTGAGAACTTCTGGGCTTAAAAATGCTGCTGGGTGGATAGTCCTGGAGACTTCAGTCCTTTATTTGTGCCAGAGCTTTGTCTCATCAATGTCTTCGTAAAGGTCTACTGGGATGTGAATTTACCTTCTACATAACACCACCTTAACAGCCTTGGCAGTAAAATACTATTTTTCTTCTAGCAGTGTCCTTGTGGGTAGATCTCATGTGTGCGTCTCACTTCTGTCTGGAGGTTGTTAGCTGTTGGGGTCTTCTGGGATGAATTTTGTCAAGGGCATGCTGCCCTACCAGGAGCAGGATGGAGAGCCCTGGGTGTGAGGGGTCTGACTGGCTGTTGGGAAGCTCTTTCCCTAGGCAGCCCTTAGCGCAGGGCAAGATCAGGTAGTGGCGGTCTTGGTATGCTGTGCACTTCTCTTGGGATGGTGATGTGTCCATGCGGTAAAACTTGCGTGGTCTGACCTTACAAGAGCTGGAGACAAAGAGATGACAGAAGGAACATCCTTCAGCCCCCTTGTCTTGCCTGGGGAAGCAAAGATGGGCTAGCTGTTGAGGGCAGCTAGCGTTTGAGGGTAGAGCTGCAGTAACTTTTGTCAAGCACCTCTTTAAACTTTAAGGTTTCTTCTGCTAGTCAAAGTTTTGGGCTTCATAAAGCAGCTCTGAGTGATTGGGGAAACAGCTTTCTCTCATGTTAATAACTTTCTCTGAGCTTGAATGACTCTAGATTTTTACTTTTTTTTTGTCAAGGAAGCTACATTTAATTTGTGAACTTTGGGTTTCCATTGCACATCCCTGCAAACAGCTCCCTTATCAATATGTTTGGGCTCTGTGGGGGTTGGGTGCTTACTTTAAGGGTTTGCAGGATCCTTAAGACTAGCCTGGACCTGGCAAAGAGTATGGTGTAAGATGGACTCTGATGTTCTTCAGGATGGCCACCATCAACTACGCTTGGTTTGCATGATGCCGGATTGCAGCGTGGTCCCACTGTATGGCAGGACCTTCTTGGTTCCACTGCAGCTCCAGTGATGACCGTGAGCAAAAAAAATCCATTTTCACTGTTCTCTGGTATTTTAGGAATTTTGGAGCTGTTGCTCACTGCCTGTGCAGCTGGAGCGTGGGAGGAAAGCAGAACAAGAGTGGTGAAATGCACAGCAGCTGTGGGGGACCCAAGCAAGTGTGCTAAAACAGAGGCTTGAGTGGACGAGCTGCAATCCATAATATACTTGGAGCAAGTTTGACTTAGTCTGTGCTACCAAGTCAGCACTAGAGCTCATTTAGTGCAGTTAAACATCCTTGCAAACTAGATCCACAGTGCAGTCTGACCCAGGGTCTTGGTCAAAAGCAAACCCTGAAGTTATGACTAAACCGAGCCTTGCTCTGTCGTAGGAGAGGAGTTAGTAGCAGAGACCAGCCTCCATTCACTTGTTGAACTTTCATTATTTATTGTTTTAATAGACAGGAATATATATACAACAAACAAGCTTCCTGTCCTTAAGTGATTGTGTTCTTCTGATTATAAATAAACTTAACATCTGAATTCTCGATTCTTTTTTAATTTAAACCAGGCTAAACCCTGTGGGAATGATACCTTCTGGTTGCATGAACTTGGAAGGGTTCATGCCCTCATTCTCATCTGGAGGATCATACAATGACTTGGGGTGGAAGTATTTTCCTGGAGTAGCTTGGAGTAGCTCTAGGGGTTTGGGATGTGCCACCTTTCTCCCTTCCCTGTGCGCTCCCCTAACAGCAGGTATCTGGCTTTAAGTAGGGTGGAGGATGCTGTGGGAAGTGCCTTTGGGTCTCTGGAGCTGGAGGACAACATACGTAACTTATGGCAGTTGATGGGGGCTCAGCATGACCTTCCAGTGTGCTCCCCTTAGGGATGTGTTTCACACTATCTTTGCTATTTTGGGAGCATTTATACTCCCAGAGGACTACAAATGGATTGTAAATTCTCCATGGACCTTTCCCAGCTGTGGCTGCACAAGCTGTGTCCTGCCACGGGGCTGTGCTTTTCTACCTTCTAGCCAGGAAAAATGAGCAGCCCTTTCACGTAAGGGAATTTGCTGCGGGATCTGCCATGACCACGTGAGCGACCAGGTGTTGGACGTGCAAAGTCTGGTCCCAGTGTGCTGGAAAGGAGCAGCTGGGATGCGACCTGGCTCACTTGCCCTGTAACCCGAAGGCTTGAGGATCCCAGGTGGAGATGAGCTGGTGGTTCCTTTGGGATCATCTCCACATGATTACTGTCAGAGACATGGATCTGTGTGTCCCGTTCCAGTTTGTGCAGCTACACTGCTCAGCACGAAGGAGAAAAAAAAACAAAACCATTTGTCAGATGCTGCTTTTGGGGAGGATGGCAGAGACCATAGAGGAAGCAGGCGGGTTTCTCCTGCCCCGTGGTTTGAGACTGAGTGCTGTTACAGTGTTTTAACGGAACGTGGCATCTGCACACAGCTCTTCCGTGTCTTTTCACAAACTTGTAACCTCTGTGTTGGGAAATAAGAAGGAAGCAAGCTGCTTCTCTCTGAGCCGCAGCTTACTTGCTGGCTGTAGCGGGGGGGGGGTGGGGGGCGCGGAGGTCTGATGCTGATCCTGGTGTGTGTCGAGCATCCCTGCCTTCCCCTGCTGCCTCCATGCCCAGCTTGGCCGTACGCAGGGCAGCTGGGAGGGGCTGTGGTAATTGCAAGTTTCAAACTGGAGGCTTTCTAGGGCTTGGCTACGATTATCCATGCTGTAGAGCAGCGAGTGAGGGGTTCCTTCCCTCCGCTAGCAGCATGTAGTGGGGGCTCCTCTCGGTGCAGAGCCTCCGATCCTGGCACCAGTGATTCCTGAGCCATAGGGCGATGCAGTGGGGTACGCGTGCTCGCGGCTGGGCTGTGCACCTTAAATGTTGGGCTTGCAGGATGGTATAGCAAGCAGAGCAAAATCCTGGTGCTTCTAGAGATAGGACCTTTGTGGCTAGCTTACCTTGGGCCATTCATCGGGTGAGGTGGCCAGTCCTGTCTTTTCCAGAGGATGTACTGAACAGATTTGAAGGGGTGTGATTGTGAGAGTCAGCAAGGAGAATTCAGCACACGGACATTAAGAACGGAGAGTTCAGTCCTGTATCCACTTGATAAAGCTACTGTGATTCTGGTGAGGCAGGAGACCAGCAGTGTGCAAGCTTGCCTGCAGTTAGGGGGTGCTCTGTGGGGAAGTGGGGCTCTGCTCTGTGCCTTAGGAAAAGGACTTGTACATCTCTGGAGCTGCCCTGAGTTCTGCTAGGAGCTGGATGTGCCTGTAAGAAATAGGTTCTGCCCCTGACTCATCTGCCAGCTGGGAAAAGGCAGAGGACCTAAATCTTGCTTCTGCTCTCATTTTCCCAGGGTGGCCACTGACCACAATGTTGATAACACCACAGCAATCCTTAGAGAGTGGCTGAAGAACGTGCAGAACCTCTACCACGATGTGGAGTGGAGGCCGATGGAAGACCCACCGTGAGTACTGCAGTGAGGGGCTGACTGAAGCTGTTTGGGGTATATGTCAAATTTTCTAGGTTTTTGGTTTTCTGTTTTCAATCCAGGAGATGTACAAAATGTTCAAGCATTAAAATATGTTGGGTTTTTTTAGGGGGGGTCTTTCCCATAACAAGGTCTCTGACTTCAGTGAAACAACTCATGCAGAACTTTGGGGAAGAAAGCATTTTCCGTTCAGTTACTTAGCATCTGCAGCTGCTCTCTTTGCATGGTAAACAAATAGCATCAGGGAATAAAAACTGTCATTCGTTATTTGCAAGGAAGCAGAGAAATCATAGCCCATTCCCACAGTTCTGTCCAAGACATCAAATGTTCAGTAAGTTCTGGGCCAGAGAACTATGTTTAATTCAGTATATTATGCCTTTGCATGACCTGCGGGATCCTTGCTTTGAAATACAACGTTAGGTGTGTTGGGGTTTTATTGCTTTGTTTATTTATTTATTTTTAAGATCAGCTGTTCCTTTTGTTCCTGTCTTGTTCTGTTTTCTATTTTTTCCATCAGGGAAAATTTACATCAGTTTCCCCTTTCTTTAGGCTTGCTTTTAGTTTCAGGGTCCTCAGTGCTGTGGTGAGGCATTTGTGGTACAAACTCACTGAGAATGCTTGTTTTATTGTCTTTTTTTAAATCCTTTCATTGGAGTTGTTTTCTTAATCCTGTCAAGCTTGGCTTTTTTAAGTTCTGTAAAAAGTTTTTTGAAATTCTTACCTCCTTCACTGGCACCGTTTCAAAGTCCTGAATTTTTATTCCACATAGGGATCTGTCCCTAAACTTCCTTCCATCTTTGTTATGAAGTATTTGCTTTTGGACCTAATCCTGAAGAGAGAGACATGCGGGTAACTTTACTCACATGATTGGGCTCGTGGAGTTGGGTGTTTGTAGATTTAAGAGCTGTTATCTGGACGTGTTAACAGTTCCTAATAATGCCCAGACCCTGAGGGAATCCAGATTGCCTTCATCTTCACATCCTCAGCTCTGTTGATTCTACTGGCCTTAAGGAAGCTGTATTTATAGTCTTAAATGTAAAGCCTAGCAGAGGAGAGATGACTTTCTACCAGAGGGTCAGATGAGGTAAATCAGCTTCAGTTCCCTTCGGTGGGGTAGCCCGTGCTTACATCAGGTGAGGGCCTGCCTGCTGTGAAGAAACTCCTGGGTTTGATAGTGCTATTTTGCTCGTGGTCGCTTGGTTGGCAGGAAATGCTGCAGCTCTGCTTGTTCTCCAGTGCCCTGTGTACACATGCCAGCACGAAGCTTGGAATCGTTCTCCCTCAAAACCTCTCCTGGGTTGCCTGAGGTGACTCTAACACTGTTTTTCTTTTGGAAAGAAGGCAGCAAGGGAGCTCTTCTTCGGGTTTGTTTGTTGTTGGGTTTTTTTACTACTGTAATAGTGCCCAGACATGGATTGCAGTCACTTTTTTTTTTTTTTTCTTTGCTAGGTCTTATCCAGAAGAAATTGGGCCAAAACATTGGCCAAGCTCCCGATTCACTCATGTGATGAAACTCCGACAGGCTGCCCTGCGTGCTGCACGGGAGAAGTGGTCAGACTACATCCTGGTAAATACAAGGTTTGATTTATCATCTGTCCTCAGGCAAAAGCTTTTCAGGTAGTCACTTTGATACTTAGGGCTGTCAAAAGGTTTCCTCTCTATCTAAAGCCAAAACTCTGCAGTGAGATGCTGCGTGTTGTTTCTTGGTCTGATGAGCAAGAGACTTTGCAGCTAGGGAAGTAAGTCCCTGGGTAAGCACAAGGCTTTCTCCACAGGCTTCAGCATTGAAGATAGTCCTGGTGGTGGGTAGGTACGTGCAAGGGTCCTCCAGATTGAAACCCTACTTTTATCGATGAAATCTTAAGGGAAATAGCTCTGCAGAACAGTTGTGGAACAGTTGTGGCTTCAGTCACTACAGCCGCGGTTAATGGCGGTGTTCCCAGCCTCTGAATAAGGTGAGAGTGTGAGGCCAGTTGTTCTCGATCCTCTTCACAGAATAAACCTGCTCTGAAATTTCAGCAATGTTATTGTCCCTTGCAGCTCCCTTACCCCTGTGCTGGAGTAACGTTATGTGGAGTCAGAGGGACGCTCGGGTTCTTTTCCCATCTCGTAGCTTTGTCGTAGCGCAGCCACCCCTGGCTTTACCTGTAACAGTGATGTGCCCTGCAGTATCAAACCCACCAGCTCAATGCTTTTGGGGTTTTTTTTATGCCAGCCTCATGCCTCTGGCTGCCTTGTTCCTGAGAAAGTGTCAGGGGAAGCATGTCGTTTCATCTAATAACAAATTTCTTTCTCTGTTTGCCTCTTCCTTCTCTAGTTTATTGATGCAGATAACTTACTGACCAACCCACAAACCCTGAACCTGATGATAGCAGAAAACAAGACATTGGTGGCACCGATGCTCGAGTCCCGCTCTCTCTACTCTAACTTCTGGTGTGGCATCACCCCCCAGGCAAGTGACCTCATGAACGGTGCTGGGTGACCGTGCAAGCTATTGTTTCAAAGGCCTCCTGCCGTGTGTCTGTGAAGCTGTGGGCATTGTTTCCGGCCTACGGGCTTTCCCGTCTGCTTTTGTAGTGTCTTCCTCCTGAAAGGAAGCTGCTGTAGCTCTGAGGTGTGCAGAGATAATGTTGGCATGTAGTGAGGATAGTGGTATGCAGCCATCTTGGCTTGTGCCTCTCTCAGTGGTGGCATCCCAAATCTTGGGTGTGTATCTTTGGGAAAGGTCCGTATGTTTATAGGGAATCTGGGAATAAGGGTAGAGAGGACATTGCAGTCTATAACTGTGTTTCAGGCTTTGCTCTCTAACTGAGCTGTAGGTGTGAGCAAAGCGATACAGGTTCTGTGTTGGATGTGCAGGCACATAACTGAACCTTGCTTCCTCATCTGAGATTCCTCACTTTGTGAACAAAGCTGAATCTGGACGAAGCAGAGCTTGTTTACCCAAAAGTCCCAGGAAGTGATACAGTCCCACCAACTGTGTAAAAAATACACACCACTACTTATTCAAGTTTGTGTAATGGCCTTAAAATTCTTGGTACATCATTTTAGACTAGCTTTCTTGTATAGTGATGCTAATCTGAGAGGAATTTGCTTTTCTTTCTACAGCTCTCCGTTGTGTATAGGTTATTTTGCTCACATATGAACAAGATTTATGTAGTGGGGCAACACCCTTTGCCTTGTAGGGAGCGTGTGTGCGGAAGTATGTAAAGGGTACTGCTGTAATGGACAGAAATGCGAAGCCTAGAAATTAGAGTTTCACGTTACCTTTTCAAGTCACATATACTGTGGAAAGTATCAGACACAAAAATGTGTAGTAGAAATAGCATTATTTTTAGAGCCAGAACGAGGTTGAGCTGTCACTTTACAAGTTGGTCCACGTCGCTGTGTTGTGTTGACCCTGGCTGGTAGGTAACCCTCCACAAAGTCGCTTGCTTCCTCCTGCCCAGCAGGATGAGGGGGAGAATTGGAAGGGCAAAAGCAGTAGGGAAAAAAAACCAAAACAAAACCAAACCCAAAAGTAACCCTCATGGGTTGAGATAAAGACAGTTTAATAAGTGAAGGCAAAAAAACCCAACAAACAAACAAGTGATGCAAAACCAGTCACCACCAGCAGACGGATGCCCAGCCATTCCCTGAGCACCAGCTGCTTTGGAAAAACTCCCCCCCACCCCCCGCAGGGTTATTGCTGAGCATGATGTTATACGGTGTGGAATGTCCCTTTGTCCCCTCCCAGCCTCTTGCCCACCCCCAGCCTGCTCGCTGGGGGGGGCACAGTGGGAAACAGAGAAGACCCTGATGCTGTGCAAGCACCGTTCAGCAGCGGGTAAAACATCGGCGTGTTCTCAACACTGTTTTGATCACCAGTCTAAAGACAGCACCGTATGGGCTGCTATGAAGAAAATTAACTGCATCCCAGCCAAACCCAGTGCAAGCACCTTGTCCATAAAAGGATTTCAGTAAGAGAATCAAATATATAGAAGAGCAAATCTATTGTCACAGGATTTTTTTGCCTTTTTTTCCACTCTTTTCCTTTGAAGTGTTCTTGACTAAGCTCTAGATGGGCTTTTCAAGACATTCCAGCTGAAATGGGGACTGTAGTTGATGCTTTTTTTCTCCCAGGTAAGACTTAATAAGGAGATCAGCTTTTTGACCTGTTCTCCAGCCTGCTGCCGGCATGTGTTTAGTCATCCTTTGAGGAGGCAGGATCCTAACCTGCATATCTCCTAGAATGGGAAGAGGTTTCCTGTTCTCTTGAAAATTTTCCCTTTTTGCCCATGTTTGCCCTGGAAAGCCTCAGGATTTCCTTTTTACTTCCATACTTGAATTTTGTGTTTCCTTCTTCGTAAAGACCAGCTTGTCCTGCATAGAAAAACATGTTTAAGCCTGAGCTACACATACATCTTTGAGCTTCCTGGGGCATCTGAATAGGAGCACTTTAGAGATTCCCCACAGTCCTGCCCTTCCCTACCCTCTTACGTTATTCCAGAGAGCTAACCAGATCCTACTTGTTGTCACTGTTGCTACAGTGAAACAAAAAGCAAACTCCATTCCTCTTTTCTTCTCTTTACCTGGTGTAAAACATCATTCTTCCTTCCCAGTGTTACCAAGGGCACGAGTAGGTACCACAGGCAGGGGGAAACACCAACTGTGCTGGGTGGGACCAAAGGTCCATCTGATAGCAGCAGTTCCTAGCAGATGCCTAGGGAATCATAAAAGAACATGGCAAACAAGTAAGTGAATGATACTTCCACCAAATATTTTTCTATCATCTGGCAATTTCCTTCTCTAGGATTTCTTAAGGAAGGTCTTTGTCTTTAAAGCTCTCAGTGATTTTTTTGTTTGTTTGTTTGTTTTACAGAAATTGCTATCTGAATCTTTTTTTTTTGCCCCCACACCATCTTATGGCAAGGAGTTCCACAGTTCAGACCATCTAATTGAGTAAAAATAGCAGGAAAAGGTCCTGAACTTCCAAATTCTTGGGAAGTAAACATATAGATAAGAAAAAGGGTGTGTGGGGGTGTATTTACTTGTTTCAGTTTTTGTTTTAAATTGGAGATACAAACTTGATAGTGAAGGCATTGTCCTTTAAGTTTTTAAGGTTAAGTCCTGAGACAGCCAGGTTTTCCACTGATGTAAATCAGCATTGCTCCACAGCCTGAAGTGGATCTCTGCCTGTGTGCACCAGCCTCAGCCCTGGCCCCTACTCCTACCTCTCCAGTAGTAAATTTCCATCATTACCAGCATTAGCTGAGAAAAGGAGAGGCAAAAACCTAGCAGCAAATGCAGAATTTGGTGAAGGAAAAAAAAAAAAGCTGCTTAAACGAACAGGAAAATTCCCACTTTATATTTTTTTTTCCTTGTAGTTGCTGCTTCTTGTTTCTGTGCTCACAGTCCCACAGCTTCATACTCTCAGCCTTGTTCTCCCTGGGGACTTGGGGAGGGAGTAACAGCTGGAGCACGCCCCGAAACACAGCCTCCAGCACCGAGCAACAGCGCGCCAAACCCAGCTCCAGACAGCTTGACATTTTGTTGTCGAGAAGCTAACCTTAGGAGAACATGGCAACGGTGCTGACGAGTTGGAGTCTTTCTTGACTACACATGATTTATGAGCAGTGAAAAGCCCCAAAACTCCACAGTGAGTGACTGGAAGAGGACAGATTAGTTTCCAGCGTCTTTTACCTGTGGGCATTCTCGGATGTCTGTTAAAGGTTGAACATCTTAACCCTTCCTTCAGTGGGAACGCTAGTAAGGTCTCTACCCACTCACTCCTTTTCATGAAAATCAGATGGGCTGTGTTTGAGATACCTTCTGACCATACTGTGAGGACTAGATACCTGAAGGGCAGAAGGGAGGGTCAACACATATGGACAAACGCACCACACCACGCTTCTATACAAAACCAGGGTAAAGTGGTTTTGCAGTGATTTGCTCAGCTGCTGCTAGGATGCTCATGGAAAAAATAACGTAAAAGTAACTCTTATTTTAGTGACTCATCGTTTCTGTAAAGACCAGAATCTGCTCTGGATTCAGCTGTCAGTCGTGTCCGGATGTTTAATTAGTGCATTAGGATTTTCTTTCTGGAGGAATTCAGTGTATTTATTTCCAAATCTGATAGCTTTAGCCATTCACCTGCAAAACCAGCTGTGAGCTGCTGTGGTGGGTTGACCCTGGCTGGGGGCCAGGTGCCCATCGGAGCTGCTCTGTCACTGCCCTCCTTCACTAGACAGGGGAGAAAAAGTACAATGAAAAGCTTGTGGGTCGAGATAAGGACAGGGAGAGATCACTCACTAATGATTGTCACGAGCAAACCAGACTGAACTGAGAGAGGGAATTCATCTAACTTATTACTAAGCAAAACAGAGTAGAGGAATGAGAAATAAAATCAACTCTTAAAACACCTCCCCCCACCCCTCCCATCTTCCCGGGCTCAACTTCACTCCCGGCTTCAACCTCCGCCCCCCCTCAGCGGCACAGGGGGACGGGGAATGGGGGTTACGGTCAGTTCCTCACACGGTGTTTCTGCCGCTTCTTCCTCCTCAGGGGGAGGGGAGGGCTCCTCTCATCGTTCCCCTGCTCCAGCATGGAGTCCCTCTCACGGGAGACAGTCCTTCATGAACTTCTCCAACGTGAGTCTCTTCCACGGGCTGCAGTCCTTCACGAACTGCTCCAGTGTGGGTCCCTCCCATGAGGTGCAGACCTTCAGGAGTAAACTGTTCCAGTGTGGGTCCCCCATGGGGTCACAAGTCCTGCCAGCAAACCTGCTCTGGTGTGGGCTCCTCTCTCCACGGGTCCATAGGTCCTGCCAGGAGCTTGCTCCAGCGTGGGCTTCCCACAGGCCACAGCCTCCTGCAGGTGGAATCTCTACACCCCCTCATCCTTCCTCCCTGGGCTGCAGGGGGACAGCCTGCTTCACCATGGTCTTCACCACGGGCTGCAGGGAGATCTCTGCTCCAGCGCCTGGAGCACCTCCTGCCCCTCCTTCTGCACTGCCCTTGGTGTCTGCAGAGTTTCTTACATCTTCTCACTCCTCTCTCTGGCTGCAAAAGCTCTAACTGTTTTTTCCCTTCTTAACTATGTTATCCCAGAGGTGCTGATTGGCTTGGCCTTGGCCAGCGGCGGGTCCGTCTTGGAGCCGGCTGGCATTGGCTCTGTCAGACACAGGGGAAGCTTCTAGCAGCTTCTCTCAGAAGCCACCCCTGTAGCCCCCCTGCTACCAAAACCTTGCCACGCAAACCCAACACAGCTGCACAAGGTGGGTGTTGCACCCACAGTGCTGGAAGGCTAGCAAAGCTTGTGCTCACAGAGAAATGAGCTGACTCACAGACAGGCTCTGTGGGGAGAGCGCAGGAGTTGAGTATTAAATCTGCTTGCCCTGGGATGGAGGAAGCAGGGATTCTTACAGAGCTGATGAAGACTGAGGTGTTGCCATCGCTGCAGTGAAGCAAATGATTTTTTTTTATTTATTTTTTTTTTTAAAGTCATGGTCAGAAAGAATTTTCAGGTCCTATTCTGTGAGACGCTGAATGTCCTTTGTGCCTGTTGAACATGGAGGATGTCACAGATACTCAGCAGATTCCAGGATCAGACCCAAGAGTCTATGTGCAAAAAAGGGTTTTGAAGAACCAGGAGAAAATAGTTGGAGGTCTGAAGCTCTGTTGCAAGGGAATTTTGCAATGGAAAGGCTTGGATTTCCAATAGCTGCTAAAAAGGACAGAGAAGGTCAAACTTTTGGGATGGAGATTGTGTCTAAATACTTGACCGAGCCCTTTCTAAATGGGACACACTTAAAAAAATCTGAGAATTGAGCACTGATCCATCTCTGCTGGGGGGGTAAGGGTGAGAGCTTTTGCTAAGAAGCATCTATGAAACAGAAACCTCTTCTAACAAGCAGCCTCCTTGTTGTGATTGCAGGGCTATTACAAAAGGACCTTGGATTATCCCCTGATTCGGGAATGGAAGAGGACAGGCTGTTTTGCTGTCCCGATGATTCATTCCACGTTCCTCATTGACTTGAGGAAAGAGGCCTCCACCAAGCTGATGTTTTACCCCCCGCACCAGGATTACACCTGGAGCTTTGATGATATCATGGTCTTTGCCTTCTCCAGTCGCCAAGCAGGTATGTCTGGAGCCTTTGCTGAGGAGGATTCGTTAGTAGACATGCAGATCTCTGAGTTCACAGGCCAAAAGTCATGTGTTGGCTTCAGTGGTGAGTTAAGACCCTGTTCCCTTTCCTCTGTCGGATCTGGTCAGGGATGACCAGCAGGAAGTGACTGGCAGTGCAGCTTCAGAGGACCTGGGAGCCGTTCTTGGGACAGGACCAGTGTTTCAGAGACTAAATGGGTGGCGTCGCCCCTCGACTGGTGTCACAGCGAGGCACAGGTGAATGCTGTGAGAGTGGAAGGCATTCTGAAGTCTGTAGGTAATGGATCTAAAGTCACCACTTTGCGGAGACGCCGTGAGGAAGGGGGCGAGGGCAAGAGACTCTTTTTAGATGTTACAGCCCTTGTGGAAAACAAAACCAAGGTCACTTATCCACAGTGCTGGTGAGGCTTTGCTTCAGGGCAGCTCAGCAGGAATTGTCCGAGAGGTGGGGTTTTTGGGGTTTGGTTTGGGTTTTTTTTTTTTTTTTTTTGGAAAGCAAAATCATTGTGGCTTTCAGGGGAATGATGTGGAGTCCGTGGGCTGTGCGGAGAGGAAATCTCTTGCAGGCAAGAGCAGGTTAGAGCTGGTGTGCGAGCAGTAAAACCTCTGCGTACTTGACACTGTGTCATCAGTACTTTGGGAGAACCAGTCGCGCACTGAGCTGCCTTGAAGACCCTTGGGGCACAGTGGAGAGACAGTGCGTACCGCTCCGGCTCATACTGGGATCAGTTCCTCCCGAACAGTGGGAGGATTTTGGTTAGACCTAAAATACAGGGTCCTTTCACCAAGTCACAACCTCAGTGTCCTCTTCCTTTGTCTGGAACGACCGTTGGTGTTTGCAGAGAGCTCCGAAATCACTGTCTCAGAGAAATCACTGTCTCTTAAGTGCATGGTACTGCTGCTTGTACTTGCAGTGAGGATGTTTAGTCCCATTTAGTTTTCTGTCTCTGGCAAAGTCCTGGCTGCAGCCCTGTATGTAGCAGTGTCAGCTGAGGAGCTCCTGGGAAGGAGGACATGGTTGTAATGGCCATCTGTATTCTTCTTTGCCCTGCTGCGTCAGAAGGGGGAAAGTTTGGGGCCTCCTAAGGAAAAAGGAACTGATGAAACCTCAGCAGCACCAGTGAAATGCATTTCTGGTCAGAGCTTCGTGACCGGTTTGCTGACTTACTGAGGTGGATTAGTAGGGAAAAGCTGTTTGTGGGTCCTCTGAGTGATGGGCAGTTGGTATTACCTGTCTTCTGTTTGTAAAAAGAGTAAAGGTGAGAAGGAAGGGCTGTTCTTGGGGGACCACCAAGCAGAGAGAAAATGAAGTATAACTTCTTGTTGTTGTTGTTGGCAGTCTCTTGTGCCAAAGAGACGGACCGAGAAGCCTGCCTTTCCCACCGTTTCCAGACCAGCACAGCAGCCGCCAGCTGTCTGGAGCTTTTGTTTTAGTGATGTTTCTGGATTGAAGTTCTTTGACAGCACTGAAAAAGATGGCGTTGTCTTGGCAGTCTAAGCAGGGCTTTTTAAAACTCAGCTACGAGAGTATGAGGGGCATCAAATGAGAAAGACGAATGACAGAGGCAGCAAGAGCTGAAATTAGAGCCCTTGGGAGGCAGAGGTGAGATGTGAACTTGCAGGGCACCCTTGGGGCCCTGACTTTCAGTCAGGACATCGGTCTGTGGGCTCCAGAGGAGAATGGAGGTGTGAATCTGGATAGCAAAGCAGGCTCCTTCAAATCTGCCTGCCTTGCTTGTTCCCTCTGACAGCTCTCCCAGAAATGCAGCATCCAGTGAGTGTGGTAACTGCATTGCATTGGTTCCAGCTGCTTAGGAAATATTTTGGGGATTCAAACCCATCATTTTTTCCTTCCATCCTAGAGCACTTTAGCTTTTTCCAGAACTGACCCATGAAATGAAAGGCTTTGCTTCAGCTGTCTGGCCCGTTGATCTGCTCGGATTGTTGGCTTGTGTCCTGGGCTGAGTTTTGTCACCCAGGATAAAAGGATGACATCCAAGTTCAGAAATGTGAAAAATGTATGGACTTTGAGGTAAAGTTCTCTTTGGAGTAATTTCACTTACTTCCCTGTAGTCATAAATGATGTTAGCTTTTGTCCAGGCCAAGTACTGCACTTAATGCCTCAGATCGAATCATCAATATTTTTTTTTTCCACCAGTGAACGTACTATTTGAAGCAACTATTTTGTGATGCTCCAAAGAGACCGTCCCGCTCCTGCTGAGAGGACGTGGCCTGTGGTGGGAGTACTGACTCAGGACAAGACTCACTGCAGGTGTTTTAGTGACAGAGGTGGGCTCTGCGGAGCCCCTTGCACTTGCAAGATCGCGTTTAGCCAGCCAGGTCTCCTGAGCTTCCTTTCAGCCCGAGGTTCTGAAGACCTAGAGCCAGGCAGCAGGAAGCTCTGGTCACAGTAATGGGGGGAAATTTAGGTTGCCTGAAGGTTTAGGGCATGGCTGTGAATCCTGGTCACTGCCTTACAAAGGCTAATAATAATACAAATATCTGTAGCTTTTCTGTCCCTTGTAGCAACTTTTAATTTTACTATAAAAACAGAGCTAGAGAGCGAGTCCCCCTCCCTGTTAAGGTAGCTTTACCATTTTAAAGTGGCTTTTATCCCAGAAGGAACAGAAATACTGGCGTGAATCTATGCAGATTAACTGTGTTTAAGCCAGCGGAAGATAAGAACGGAGATCAGTGAGCCAGATAAGATTAGTTGATTAGATCAGTGCCAAATCCATTAATGTCAGCAGGTAGTATTTTTTATTCTGCCGTTTACCTAAATTGCAGCTGACAGCTGAATGTGTTCTGGCAAGTAGTGTAGTCAGCAATTTACTTGCAGAACTTAAAATGCTAGAAACACTGGGGTCATTAATGCGGACAATTCTGCTCTGCTAAAAATACCAAGGATTAGGGGAACTAATACATGAAAGCATCAGCACACCAGGTAGTGTCTGCTTTTCATTTATTTCCTAGAGGGAGGGGGGGTGGTTGTGCTTGTTTCATTATAGAAAAGAAAAGAAAGGGAAACTTGCTTTTTGTTTGGGTTTATGTGTGTTTTTTGTTTTTTTTTTTTTTAAATCTGCTTGGCTAGTTGTATGGGTTCTAGCAGCTTTCAGACTGTGGTTAATTAATAAAGGACCTTACCAGAGCTCGATACAAAACAAGAGAAATGCTTTCCCTTGGCTTCTCTGGATGTAGCTTTTGAGTGTGGTGCCTGATGTGAGGTCAGGCCCGGAGCTGGCGCAGTTACAGCCGAGAGCGAGCGAAGCCTTTGTCAGTGCAGAGGGAAGAGCGTTTTGCTGATCACGCGTTGGTGGGGCGTTCCCAGTGAACAAGCTCAGCTGCAGGTCGGTCTTTCCTTTGCAAAGGCATCTGTTCCCAGGAGAGGCTTTGCATCTTCTCTTTGTTTCATGCCTTCAGATTCAGTTCCTTGAACAAGCAGCTCCAAAAGCTTTTGAGTAGAAGGATGTTAACATTATCACCTCTTTTTAAAAGCATTTTTTCTCCTTGCTGGTGTCTGTCTCTAGGATTTTCCCCTAATCTTTAGGGCACAGTAAAAACTAGTCCTGGAGAGGAAGGTCCATGTTTGGTGGTAGACTTGGCTCTCCCAAGATTGTTATCGTATGTATTCCTCAAAGTCCTTTGCCAGCACAGGTGAAAACATACTGTCCTTATTTTCTAGCCAAAGCAAACAGAAGCAGGAGGATGCTTGACTGCAAAGCCCGCGCGAGTCCCTTGCTAGGCTGGTAACAGACCCTGCAGCTATCCTGGTGTCTTGGGCCCTGCAGCTTCATCCCCTGTGGTCCCGGGGGAGCCCAGCTGCCTGGCCTGCATTGGCCAAGCACGTGCTGTTGAAGCCAGGGGATCAGGATTTGCTCCTCCACCCTGGGAGAGACGTTCCACACTTATTGCGGTCTGGCAGAGAAGCCTTGCAAAGCTCAGACCAAAACTTCCATCACCCCTAGCCATGTTGGGTTCATTTTGAATTTTTCCCTCTCGGAGGCTGCCTGCTCTGATAGACCTGCACCCCTCTTTGCCCCGAGGGTCCCAGGATCGCTGCTGCCTCTCCTTCGGCACACTGCAGGTGGGAACCCATGCGGCTCCTGAGCCAGCCCACTGCGTTGCTTGAGGCTGGCTTACTCGGAGGGGGAAAACCTGCTCCTGGCTCTGTGAAGGGATTGTCAGGCGAGGTGCCAGGTCTGAGCAGCGCAGGTTTTGGGGACGGGGGTTTCTGCGACACTCCCCAGTTACACACAGCAGGTCTGCTGGGGATCGTACACTGCTTTGCTAAAGGCTCTGCCCTCTGCGATAGGATTGTTTTCATAGCATTAAGGCAAAGACCTAAAAAGACCCTTTTTTCTGGGCTAAGAAGGGGGTTCCCAGTCTCTCCTGGGAGAAAGCTGATTGCAGTTAAAAATATCTGCTGTTAGGGAGCAAGTGGAAATTGGTTTCATAGGAGAGGCCACTTGCTGCCAGCCAAATAAAACACAAAATGGCACTGTGATGGTTTTGAATTGTTTGCTTATGAAGCAGAACTTTTTGGGAGTGAGGTCCTGGCATGAGTTTGATTGTGGCTATGTAGCAACAGAGCAGCAAAATCCTCTGGTAAAAGACCTGATTCTAACTTCTGTTTTTCTGTGATTTCCCCAGGAATACAGATGTTCATCTGCAACCACGAACACTATGGATTCCTTCCCATGCCCCTGAAATCACACCAAACACTGCAAGAAGAAACTGAGAACTTTGTGCACACGCTGATCGAGGCTATGAGTAAGTTGCTGTGCCCGGTGGCGATGGATCCCCCCAAGTTAGTGTTTGCAGAGCTCTCTTGCCAGCAGCCCAGCTCTCTTTTCCCTTGGGAGTCTGCATCCTGATCTGACTGCTCTCTTACTGGTTTGATATGCAGTTTTCCATTTTCCAGCACTCTTCTACATAGGAATGTAATCACTTCACGGTCAGGTCAACCCCATTCACAAAATCCCTCAACTTCCCCAGATCAAATACAAAAATGCATCTTTAATGTGAAAAGGATGCTGCAGAACCCTGTTTTTATCATGATGTCTGTCTGGCACATGGCTGCTGGCTTCTGCTTTGCAACGTGGATGCTTTCTGCTGTACCCACTCCTGTACTGACTTCATATCCCAGCTCCCTGGGGCTTTATGCCCGGTGATGGAAACATGTACAGATATATTGATGCAGCACGTACGTGAAGGTGATTCTTGGGATCTCTCCTCTCTTGCAGTCGATCGTCCTCCCATTGAACCCTCTCAGTATGTCTCCGTTCCTCCAAAGCACCCTGACAAGATGGGATTTGATGAAGTAAGGAACCTATTTTTCTTTTATTGTCTTGTCTCCCCACTCATCACCTAGAGGACCTGGGTTCTCCCTGTTGCTGAGCTTCCAGCCATTTCCCTTGAAGTGTATTATCTCTTCATGTAGTTAGCTCTTTCCCAATCACTCATCTTTTGGACGTGAACCTTTTGCGAGCAGAAAATAGCCATCCTTATTTGGGAAGAACTGCTGAGCTGAGGGAAGCAGAAGGAAAGGGCTGAAGGAACGGTCTTTCCCTCTGGTGTTTGCTGCGGAGAAATGAGGCCAGTCAGGTCTGCAGGCATTTAGTACCTGCTACGAGATCCCTGATGAGACGCGCAGATTTGTGTGCAAGGGCGGTGCCCAGCAAATCTTTGGGCTTCCTCTCTTGATGGTATGGATGTTCCAGTCCAGCCAGGAGGAGATGGCAGAAGGGAGGCTGAAAAACAGGTTGTTTAACTGCCTGGTTCTTGCTCTGTTTCCTCCACATCCGACTCCGCAGAGCAGCTTGGCAGTCCTTCTGTTCTGTGACAAAAACTGGTCTTTTGGGAAACCTTTTCTGCTTTCCAGTGACAGAAGGGAACGATTCCTCTCGCCTGAGAGAGACTGGGGAGCCCGGAGCGGCCAGGGGAGCCAGGCTGTCAGCTGGGTTCTAGCCCAAGCTGGGCAGTCCAGGAGCAATGAAAATCGCACGTGCTGTCTCCTTACTGCAGCAGCTTCCCCCCTGCCCTGTTTGGTCACCACATTTTTCTGCTATGGCAGGGGGGAAGCTTTTACTTAAGGTGTAAAAATGAACAAGAAACCTGGTTGCTGACACCGGTACTGCCCAGAGACCCCACAGAAATTCCTCTCCCAACTCTGCCTCGTGTTGTGGAGAGAGCAGGCGTTGAGGGGAGAAGGCTGGAGAGGGATCCACGGTGCTTTAATTAACCCGTGTCCGTGTTTTTCACAGAGCCAGCAAGCCCTGTGTGCGCAGCTGCCAGGGTGGCAGTGGCACCGTGACCGAGGGAGCTGTGGCGATCAGGGGAGCCTTTGTTTTCGTGGCGTATTCTGCTACATCTGTTTATATGACTCTTAAAGTCCGAGCCTGATTTGGCTGTGTGTGTTTGAGCGTCTGTGTTTAGGACACAGCTGGTGTAGGGTTTTTTTTCCATGTTGTCCTTTGTGGCTGCGCTTTATTTATCCAATTTATTATTTTTGCGTTTGTACTGAGCTGGAATTTGATCCCCTTCTTACTGGGATGAGGTTTTGCTCCACAGGCTACAAGGCTGCACTTGTACTTGTCTGCCCGGGACCGAAAAATATCGCTGACCCTCTGCAGTTTACCTGCAAACGAGGGCTCTGGTCCTGTGCCCTCCACCAGAGAGTCCGTCTCCTCGAGGCTTGGACTGAGCCCTGCCCAGACATCTCTGTTCCCGGTCTTGGCTCTCCCGCTAGGCTTTCTGCTCTGGCAGGGGTAGCAGCGGATTTTTCAGTGCCCGAAGTAATTACAAAAATCCTCTCTTTGCTGTGTCCTTGCACTTGGATGGTGGCCTCGCTGAAAATCCTAAATACAGGCAGTGGCAGTGTTGTGGAGAAACGTGGGTCAGTGTTCCTCTGGCACCGGAGCTGGAAATGGCCATGTTACTCTGTGCTTAATATAAAGCAAAACATCCTATATCTCTGGAAATTATAGACTTGGCTGTAACTGGTCTGCTTTCATCCTTGAAGAGCACCTTTTCCCTGTGACATAAAACATCCATAAAAAGTAGTTGTTAGACAAAGAACAAGCCTCTAACCTTTCAGTTCAAAACCAACCTCAATTTTTTGACGTATTCTAAACAACCTGGAATAAAACCCCACCTGGCATTTTAGTAAGATCTACTTTTCCAGTGGGGCTGCTGGAGAAGAGTGAATCAGCGACTCTTTTCTTTCTCACTCCCAAGCCAGGACTGATGTCTTTCTCTTCTACCCAGATTTTCATGATCAATCTGAAGCGTCGGAAAGACAGGCGGGATCGGATGCTGCGGACTCTCTACGAGCAGGAGATTGCAGTGAAGATAGTGGAGGCTGTGGATGGAAAGTGAGTTTCGGCCGGGGTTGCTGATGTTTGCAAAGCGTGGGTCGTGTTAACTGCTGAACACCCTGACCTCCCTTCTGGTGGAGAAGGGTGGGCTGAGGGGAGAGGTGAAATCACTTTTATTCACCAGACAGTCTGACTGGGGCAGTTTTGCTCTGTTTTTCTTTTGCAATTAGTCGGTCTCCGTGAGAGAACCAGGGTGGTGTGGTTCAGACTAAGATGAAAATCGGGTTAAAATCATACTGATTTCTATGAACACTTGCACCACGGTTAAAAGGAGTCGGCAGTGAAAGTGTTTGAGAGCAGTTATCTCCTGGGAGGACTGTCAAAAGCTGTTGTGCTACAGCGTTAACCCTGACACAGCCCATTCCAAGCTTGCTCTTAAGGTGGCGTTAAGACATTTTTATAATGAGAAAGCAAGGCAGAAATTTTTGGTCTGGGTGTTGCTAAAAGGCCGCAGGGAGATAGGAACCCACATGCCATCTAGTGGTCTTTTAGACTTGGGTACCCATCAGGACCTCTTCGGAAAAATAATTTAAGCCAAGCGTGTACAAGTTGATGGTCCCACGAGAAGTTGTTGGCAGAGTTAAGGATACGATTTGTCAGCCTGCTTTAGAAATGTAAATCAAGAAGTTAATTTTTGTCCAGGTTTTTGTCTGTAACAAGTGCAGGAATTTCTTGAGACGCAGCTTTTCTCTGAACGTCAGCAGCATTTCTCATGTTGTGTCTGTGTCTGACTTACATTTACTTTTTTTTATTAAATGGTGACAGATATTCTGTCTTTCTCAGAGCACTGAACACAAGTCAGCTGAAAGCTCTCAGCATCGATATGCTCCCGGGTTACCGGGACCCGTACTCCTCCAGGCCACTAACCAGGGGAGAGATCGGCTGCTTCCTTAGTCACTATTACATCTGGAAGGAGGTAAGGAGACTGTGGGTGCCTCGGGGTTCCTGCAGGAAGGTGCTGTGGGCAGGCGCATGGCCAGTCGTAGGGCAGAGCATCAAATACGGTACCAGTTTCTGAAGTAAGGTGTGGAACTGTTTTCCTTGGTTTGTAGGGGATCATGTGCAGGGTTTTTCCTTGAACACGGTGTTCAGCTTTGTCATCTCTGCTTTCCATTTGCCAACAGCTCTGAGTGATTTTTATTTATTTATTTATTAATCAGAATACTGTCATGACTGTTTTTTTCAAAGCATCCAGTAGCCTGCTTGGAGAGAGTTTGCTTAGGAGAAGGCAAGAAGGTTTTGAAAAACAAGTGGTGTTAAAAAAAAAAAAACAACTCCTGGGTGGTGGTGGTTTTTTTTTTTTTTCCCCTGGTTGTGCATCTGTGCTGAAGCAAGGTCCAGTGACTCTGGCTTTTTTGAGTTGGCGTATCATAAAGATTCTCAACATTAGGGACCTCTGTTACCTGCGCTAAGAGATCTTGTTTGGGTGGTAAAAGCTGTACCTTCCATCTGTCTCTGGTCACGTGGGGAGTGACACTAGAGAAGATCTGGGCTGTGCTGGTCGGAGATGCTGGGGTTCCACAGCCCGACATCAACAAGAGGGATTGTTTCAAGTGAGATGCGGTGGAGGCAGGGTACTTGAGGTGCTTGGTACCGAAAGACTGGGCAGTGGCAGCGGTTGCCCAAATCCAACAGCGAGGGCTGCACCTCCTGGTGCAGGGTCCTGTACAGATGTGTGAGCAGACAGCCCTCTGCCCTCAGAGGCGTTGGGTGCAGCACACTCGGCAGGGCACTGATCCAAACAGCCTAGAGCCTGCGGGAGGGACTGCAGTCATGAGAAGTTGGGCTTTGCTTTCGAGCTTGAGATTTCTAAACCTCCAACGGTCAGATAACATGGGAACGTAGATGCAGGTGCCTTTGCATGTGTGTTCTCTTGAGTCGTCAGAGCCAGACTCTGGATGTGCTGGGTTGTTCTCCTCCTGGCTCCTCCAGGAACACTTTCTTCTGACACGGAGGTTTTTCTGAACAGGGCCTTTGGCATCAAAGGCTGCTGCATGTTCCTCTGAGGAGGTGGTTGCTCTGGTCCTGCTGGTCTGGGAACCCTCATGGGTTCCAGATGGTGCGACATCAGATGGGGGATTTTTCTAGGTTGTGGATGCTCAGCCACAGGGTGTTTTCAGGACTGTTCTCACTGGCTCTTGCAGTCTCTCCCAGCTGAGCTGTGAATCTGGGAGTGGTTCTCCAGCCTCCCTACCTGCCTGCTCTAGAAGGCAGTGTCAGGTCAGGATGACCCCAACAATTTCAGGGTGCAGGGAGGGGCTCACGTGGGCCACTGTGATCACTCCTGAACCCTCTTGTTTCAGGTGGTGAACAGAGAACTGGAGAAGACGCTTGTTATTGAGGACGATGTGCGCTTTGAACACCAGTTTAAAAGGAAGCTCGTGAAGCTGATGGATGACATTGAACAAGCCCAGCTAGACTGGGAGCTTGTGTAAGTAACAAGCCCTCAGCCATCTGGGAACTCCTGGGCAGCAGGGGAGGTCGGCAGCACCCACTGTGTCACGGGAGAGATGCAGGTTAATGCTGGAGTGCAGGGGAACGTGGCTCTTCCCATCATCAGGACAGCTCTGCCTCCTGGGGCAGGCTGATGCTGGAATGCCCGTTGGGTATTGGTTGGTCTCAACAGCATCTGGAGATGCTGCCGTGATAGAGGAACTGACACGGCGTAGTCCTGAGGCTTGGACTGTGGCACCTTAGCTCCCTTAGGAAGTCTTTGGCAGCTGTACCACCCACTGGGCTAAGGCACGGGTGTCTGGGAGTGGTGTGGGATAGAAATTTGTAAGCCTGGTCATGGATTACTTCTTGGATTGACCCTTTGCCCATCTCTGGTTGACTGGTCCTAGTTGCCGCAGATTGGCTTTGGTTCCAATTTCCATGATCTTTTCACCCTTTAAGCTACATTGGCCGGAAAAGGATGCAGGTGCAGGAGCCTGAGAAAGCAGTTCCCAATGTCATGAACCTGGTGGAAGCCGATTACTCGTACTGGACCCTGGGCTACGCAATCTCTTTCCAAGGGGCTCAGAAACTCATCGGAGCTGAACCTTTCAGCAAGATGCTGCCTGTAGATGAATTTCTGCCAGTCATGTACAACAAGCACCCTGTGTAAGTAGGATGCCTTCGTCGCTCGGGTTGAGGTGAGCTGCTTCTTGCTGAGTGATCTGAAGCCGGATCACGTTGGTGTGTCTCGCTTCCGTAGCCTGGCTGGTGGGGACAGGCTATGCCTCGTGCTTTCTGGTTGTCTGCAGCAGAGCTTCTGGTCAAAGGAGGTGACAGAGCTGCTGCAGAGGGGTGGCTGTCCCTGCCTGCTGCGGGGCTTGTGGGCTGGGTCTGAGATGCTCTGCTACCTCTGGTAAGGGAGGTTTTGGTTGTATAGGTGGTGTGTGGTGGTAAGGCACATGGTTCTGGCTGTAGAGAGTCAGGACTCGCCCCCAGCAACTACTTCTGCTCCCTGGGACCTGCTTGCTCAGTGGATTGGTTTGTATCTCCGTTACCACCAGTGGCGCTGATGAATGTTCGCTCTCTTACTGGTGTTTTTTCTCTCCTCTTTAGAGCGAAGTACATGGAGTACTACGAGTCCAGAGACTTGAAAGCCTTTTCAGCAGAACCCCTCCTTGTTTACCCCACCCACTACACGGGGCAGCCAGGCTACCTCAGCGACACAGAGACCTCTACCATCTGGGACAACGAGACCGTGTCAACGGACTGGGACAGAACGCACTCCTGGAAATCCCGGCAGCAGGGCAAGATCCATAGCGATGCCCAGAACAAGGATGCCCTGCCTTCCCAGTCGTCTCTCAACACGCCATCCTCCAGGGATGAGCTATGACTGCCCGCTCCCCCCAGGACAGCTGAACCTGCCTCACACTTTAGCTTCTCACCCTTGAAAGTTGTAGAGCAGCTCTTCATGTGGTCTCCTTCCCGCCGCTTCCGATGGAGAAGCAAACTGGTTGGACCTGACAGCTAACCGAGCCGCTTAGGACTGGGCGGGAGATGGAGGAGGAAAAAGAACAAGTGTTCCAGACTGGCAGAAAAAAAGGCAGAGATCTGAACAAAAGCCCTCGCAAGCTTTTGTTAAAAAAAACAAAAACCAACCTTGAATGACGTCTTTCTACAGTTCCTCATGTAGAATACTGTATTTATAAAGATTAATATATAGAGGTGTACGAGTGTTAAAACCTTTCCAGATAGGTGTAACTGGGCTGCTGTGAGAAACTGCAGGCAAGTGTTTGAGTTACTCGGTTTTGTTTTTCAAAGGGATCCCTGTCAGAATTGAGACGGTTTCCAAAACCGCTGAGTGCACTGGAGCAGCGCTCCTCTGCAGTGTCCTCCCCCCTCATCGCGCTTCTGTACAAAACTATTGCTGGCTCCCCCCTGCAAATTTCAGAACTTGCTAGATCCCACCTAAACAGGCCTCCCAGTCCCGAACTGGTGTCTTGGCATGTCTAAAATCTTGGAAGCTAGCAGAGACAGTGGAGGTGCTGGTTTTACTTGTCTCTGCACTGCCTGAAGGGAACAGAGGCAAAGTTAGTCGTGTCATGTCCCGCGTCACCCCCTGCCTCAATGTATTCCTTCAGGAAAACAAAGCCCGACAACCTATTTGCAGGCCTGTTTAATTAGGCCATAAACCCAAGTGTAGGACTTCTAGGAACTTAACATTTAAAAGAGCTTGGTTGTGAAATGCTTGGTTCTATCCTTATAAAACCAAAACAACCTGCAGAAATGTTAGTGGTGTCAACGGTACTGTTCCCGACAGCCAGGGTAGAATTGTGCATTATAGGACGGAAAGGCAACTTGTCTTGATATTTTTCATGTGAGGAGCAAACTTGTCTTTTTCGTATGAGTTTGGTTGTACTTGCTGTTGGCTGACATGTCAGCAGAATATGGTGTCTGGTTTGTTTTTTTTTTTGGTGGGGTTTTTTTTTGTTTTTTTTGGTTTTTTTTCCTTTAAAAATTGTTCTTGGCGGCCAGGTGATGATGGACTACACTGCTTAGGTTAGCTGGCACGGACCTGGGCCTGCAGGCTGCTGTTGCCGTGGAGGATGACCTCGTGGACTTGCAATCTAGAGACTCACCTGCTGGCAGATCTGTACAGGTGTATGGTTGGGGTTTATGTTTTGTTTTTTGTTTGGTTTTAATAATTACTGATCCATGTTGTGCTTTCTGCTAAAGAAGACGTGTTATTACCTGTCAGCCGGTCTGATAATACATAGAAATTGGTGCAAGCTGAGCAGCCGTGTGTATTTGTCCTTGGGTGGGAGTAGCCCTGGCGGGGAGAGGCCAGCTCAGGAGTTTTTCAGCTGTGTCGCTCTACCATGGAGTCACTGGCCGTATAAACGTGCCTGGTCTGCAGCTGCCCCCTGGAAGCCGTGTTCCTTCTGCTGTCCAGGCTGGAGCAGGTGCCCAGGCGCCAGGGTGAGTACAGAGAGCAGCCACAGGCCACCGTGCGCAGCCTGGGTCGTTTCTCTCTGACACCCCCCTCACTTCCTCCACAGGTCTGACCTGTTTGACGCACAGTTGAGCACGGCAATCCCAGAGATGTTGGTACAAAACTTGGTGTGGCCTTCAGGAGCAGGACAGCTGTGAACTGGTGAGCATCCAGCATGTTCCCTTGTGTCACTGGGGATATGCATAACATGTTACCAAGTTGTTCTATCACATCAGGCTTCCCTTGGGACGGGGGCTGATTTTTGCAGCGTAGCTGTTTCCCCAGCCCTTTGGTAATGCTGATTGAGGGTGGGGTGGGTGAGAAGGGTGCTCCAGAGGAGCAGAGGTCCAAGCTTGGTGTTGCACCTCTGGGGGCTTCCAGTCCCACAGCTGTGCACGTGTCTGGGTCCCGCAGAACAGCTGGGATGCGCAGGCCCTGGGTGGGTGAGCCCCTTTGCCCATGTATCGTTTCTCTGATGTAATAGTGTGGCTGCCTCACCAGGTGAAGCTCATTATGGTTATGCTGTGCTCCTACACATCACCACTGCGTATCTCTTCTACCCTTGTGTGGTTCTGTTCTGTGATAGCCCCACCTCTGTGTCTGAGAGAGGCCAAGGGAGTTGATGTACCCATGTCAGCATGAGCTCTGGGTCCTGTCACAGCAGTTTCTCCATGAACATTGTGGCTGAAAAGGCCCCCGGTGCTCCTCAGGGTGCTGCCCTCCTCGTGCTGGGGGCTGCAGAGGGAAGGGACCCGCATGGGTGGGGGGTGGTGAGCATGGCATCCCGGGGCTGCTACCTGGGCTCGGGTGGGGATGGGTCTGTGTTAGAGCCTCACAGCTGCCCCTTTGGGCTCTTCCACAGGGAGGTGAGGAGCATCGCTGCATTGCCCACACAGGAAATATATCGTGGATTTAAAAAATAATGGGGTCTGAGGCCTGCTGTTTTTGATTTTTTTACCCTCGATGTAACTGATTCAAGTGATAGAACAAGACCAGGTCCCGGCATCACCTGCACAGTTGTTGCATGGAAGCCACCGGGCTGACCGCACGTGCCGCAGCCACGGTGAGGGCAGGGGAGGCGGCTGGCACTGGCCAGCAGGTAACGCTGCGGGTCGGACGCGTCAGCCCGGAGCTGCTGGCTAACGCGGTGCTCCGGGAGCCGTGTTGCCCATGGGCTGGGGCAGCTCAGGGAGGCTGTGGTTTAGCTGACTTTGACTTTCTTAAGTATAACAGTAGCAGTTAAAAACATCTTGACACCAGTTGGTTGGGGTTTTGGTGGGGTTTTTGTTGTTGTTGTGGTGGTGGTGTTTGGTGGGGTTTTGGGGGGTTTTTTTTTAATATTTTTTTCTTTTTGCTGACTCTGGAAGTGAGTGGTACAATGGGTTTGGTGGCAGTTTCAGGAAAGGGGGGGATTTAAGAATAAAAATGTAATGAATCTGTTCATTTTGCGACCACATCTGCTCTAATCTAGCTGATTGCTTTTACCTCTGTGTGTGTGTATGTGTGGGTACAGACACAATTTTCTATTTATTTACACACAGAAGCTGGGGTGGATGGCTGGTGGTTGTACCTGCTATGACAAGTGCTGTTTTTCCCGTCTGTGTTTTCAGTTCCTTGGCAGGTGTTGCCCAGGCTTTGCCCTACTCAGATTTAACTGTGTTTTGGAAAAGTAGGAGCCAGTGGAACCACTTCAGTATTTTTCTGATTTTTTTTTTTCCACTTTCCATGTAGTTTTTTTTTTTGACTTGTCTAATGGGCTTCAAATCTGAGTGCAAGCAGGAGCACCAGTTGTTGTGTTTTGTCTCCCTAGATAGTTTAAGGGGAAAAAAAAAAAAAAAAAAGCAGGAGGCAGCTCAAACTCAGGGTCATCTTTCTTTTGTCTTTGCCCTTCAAGGTGAGAGGCCCTTCAGTGACCAAGGCCACCATTCAGGAGCTGGCAGGGTGACATGGGGTAGTGTGAGGAGTCTTCCCCCATGCTGTGTGAAGTGGCGGGGGAGCTGGCTGCAGAAATCATTCAGGGACCCGAAAGAGAATGATTTCATGGAGAAACATTTGTAAAACTTGCATCTAACCAAAGTTACCTGGTTAGTAACAACAGAAATCATTAAACTGAAAGCCCAAAACACTAGCAGCAATATTCCATCACGCAATAGTCCATAGTAGTAGCAGGTTGGTGTGCATGACGGATGCTCTGGGAGAGCTTTTGCTTTGCTGGTGTTTACCTTTAGCTCTCCACCAGCTCATTGCGCTCCTGCGGCGCGCGACTGGGCTACGTATGGCTCGTGCCGAACTGCTGCCCCGCTGCGGGTAACGTGGGCGAGCCTGGCTCACTTGGAGAGCTGAAGAAACACAGAAGCTGTCCTCATAAAAACTTTTAGGAATTAAAAAGAGCATGACAGTGTTACCAACAGTACAAATCTGTTCCTGGATGTGATGGTGGAGAGTAAAACGATGCTGAAGGAAGGGTGTAGCCAAAACGTGGTGTTTCGGTTCTTTGGGGGGCAGGGAAGCAGAGCTGTGGGAGCTGGGAGAAGTTGAGAGCAGTTAAACCAGTAAAAGTGATGGAGTTGAAGAGTGTGACAGTGAGGGAAGTGGTATAAGGTGTAAAAACCCACACCTGACACACACAGAGTAATAAAGTCTAAGAGAAGAAAACAGATCAATGCCAGGCAAATATTAGTGGAAAACAGTTTATATACTTATTGTGTAAAGATTACAGGTAAGCAATTAAAAAAAAAAAAAATTTTCATATATAACCTTTTGGAGGGTGTAAAATTTTAAAACCTTTCAGCTTAACATAGACAAACATCCTCTGAGCAATACTGAACTTTACTAATGATACCGTAACAACACTGAAATGCAAAGAAAAACCAAACTTGTGTTGTAATCCTGCCCTAACTCCAGGCAAAAGTTAAGGCTCAGTTACAAACTCAACCCCTTTACCCTCTTAACAAAACTACACTTGGAGTACTTAAACCATTCAAACTAGGACCTGCGTGGTGTTACTTGTAAACAGAGGTCATAAATCTTCATGTAGTGTAAAACGTAGTACAACCCAATATTATTTGCAGTCTAACTTTATCACTTAATAATCACTAATGTAACCTGAGCCCAGTTTTGAAAACTAGTGCTAGAGCACTGGGGGGGAAAAAAAGGCTCAGGCACAATAAAAAATTCAGTATTTGAGTTTGTTTTCACTAATACTAATGTATCTCAAAGACAGCCTGTTCAGGAAGGGCTGCTTACAATCCAATGTCTCATTTATGGCTTTTTTAAATTAAAAAAACCCTCTAACTGTCCTTTCAAGGAAGCCTTGTGTTCTGGGAAGAGACTCAAGAAGTACATTCTTTAAAGTTTCACAGAACAGGTAATTATATAATTATTCCAGCTGAATGCTTTGTTCCAGCTGAAAGGATGTACCATGTCAGGAAATTCATTTAATAGATGTAGATACAGAGTAAGGGAGGTGCCTGTAGATTATGTAGGATATAAAATCTCTGGTGGTTTGGGTTAATGCTTAAAACCTGGCTATCTCCTCTCAATACCCACTTTTAAAACAGAAGGTCATGTAGGCCTGTCATGAAAGAAAATGTGAATTAAAAGTTTTGCTCTTGAAGAGTGATTGCACATTACAAAGAGGTACGTCAGTTCAGAGTACACGCAAAAGGCATCGATTTCTGTTCAATGAGTTAGCCGAGTACAAGGAAAACCACCCTGGAGTGGTGTTAAGACCTAAATCCAGACAAGTAGTGTTTCTTTGCCTTGTTCATGAACAAACTGTGACATTCATCCAAAAGCAAGTGCAGTCCAAGTCTTTCAAAAGTTCTTTGGAGGAAAAAAAAAAAATAATCCAAAATAGGTAATTCTTCTGGCGTGGAACAAGTGCAAAAAAAAAAGTTTGCCAGCGGTGTGAAAGCAATACGCGTGCTTGCAGTTTCTTCTGGCTCCAGCGCTGAGTGTGCTGGGGATGTACCCACACTGCGTTGTCGTGAATACCAGTGTCTCCTGGAGACGGCAACTGCTCGTGGCACGCGGCTCACCCACACCTTCTGCAAGGTGGACCTCCTCCTTGGGTCAGGTGGATTGAGGCTTTTCTCCAGTTTTTATAAAAATAAATTTAGACGTTCTTCTTCTGTGTAATACTGGCACAAAGGAAAATGGTTTCTCGTAAAAAGAGTGGGCTTGTGTGGTAGTCTTAAGACAAATGTTGCAGTCCTGTTTTCCCCTCTAATTGGGGCTCTTACCTTCCTAGGCTAATGTGCAAAACAAAAAAAAAAAAAACAACAAAACAATCCACAAATGAAAAAAAAAAAATTCCAGTCCGTACTGTCCCATAAATCCATATCGGGCTCCAAGGGAGGAGAGACACAACGCTGGCTGTAGATCTTCCAAATGCTCACCTTGCATTTCAGCCTCAAATATTTTCGTAGTTGGAATACTGACACATTCATCTGCTGTGACTAATACTGGATGGTAGCAAAGGTGCAGTTCTCAACCAGCTCTCCTCCCCACGGCCCGGCGCTCTCACAGTGTAATTTTGCTGGGCCTGTTGCTCCAACACCCCTGTTTGATGGCTCTGGGGAGTGCCAGGCTGCAATGGCTCCTTATTTTCACTTTCCTGTTGACTGAGGCTTTTTTCCGTAGGATAAAATCGAAGTTCACGTGGCTGTTCATGGCGTAGAACACGTTGGCATTGCCTGGGATCACCAGCTCTGCAAAAGAGGGACCAGCACGTGTGTTAATTTGCAGTATTGCACGTAGTGGAAGGAAAGCCGGGTGAGGACACGGCCCATGCGAACAGAGCAGGCAGTGCTGGGCCCCTTGCCTTGTTCTGCCAAACTGCATCGGGTGGCACCTGCAGCAGCTGTCCCACAAGGGGGGAAAAAAAAAAGGGGGTGGGGGGGGAGAGCAGGGTTGCAGAGGCGATGGAGGCCAAACCCCGACCACGTCCAGCCTGGCAGAGGCCCTGGCAGCCCCTCCGAGGGGCACCTATGCCCAGAGCTCTGGTCGAGGGCTGGATGCCCGTCGTTGGAGCCCTGGGGTGGCTGTGCCCTGCCAGGCTGTGCTCGGGGAGAGAGAGCAAGCTGCTCTTTGGCCCATAGCTCTGCCGGCGCAGTGCCCGTACCACAGTCTACCTGCCAACCCAGGAGCAAGCTCTGCCTCTATAAAGCAACATGCTGACAGGCCCTGATAAATCATCCCTGCGCACCCCTGCTCAACAGGGTTTGTTCTTCCTGGCAGTGGTGACAACATGCCTGTGGCATTTCTAACCTTGCTTCACGTTTTACTCTTTCCTTCGACAGCCAGCAGAACTTTTCAAGCAGCAGCAGGGTTCTGCCTCCCTACCTTTGTTCGCAGAGATGACCTGCACCAGCTCATAATCCTCCACTGCATCAGATTCCAGGTTGTGCTTCAGCATCGCTCTCTGGATGACGGCAGGAGTTTTGGCTTGGTTAGTTAGCTGGAAAGATAAGAGTTGCAATGAGAGATTCTGCTTATTCATGCCAGATAATGATTTAATAATTAGCAAAGGCCTGCCTTTCTGCAGACTGTTCGGTCTTGGAAAAGATTTAAGTGAAAAAATATGATGGGTCAGTACCAAAGGTACTAAAACAGTGTAGTTCAAGATGACAGATACTGCAGTAGAAGAGACAGCCGTAACTCCGTGTCTGCTCTCCGGAGCAAACACTTTGAGAGATGAGAATTTGTTCTCGCTAGCCATAAAAGTCCACATAAATAGCTGCCCCATCTGTTGTTTGCAGACATCAATTAATCTGCAGTCTCCTGTGCTCAATACTTCCTTCGCCATCCTGCAAAGATTTCTGGCCCTGTAACTTGGTTTACTGTCTGCTGTGGAAGCGCCGTGCACCCGGGGCAGACACAGGGCTCCCTCCAGAGCCGTACCCAGTCAAAAGGAGGGTTTGTCTCCCCAGCAGCAGGATTCATCAGGCCCTCAGAGAATGGCTCTTTGCAATTTGGGGAGCACAGACCATTAAAATCAGAGAAGGCAGCTAAACGCATGAAAAACTATCCCCTCCCCCCCCCCGCCTCCAGGGACCTGAAGTGTTTGCTCAGCAGCTGGCATCTGCAGAGGTCGCGCGGGGGCGAATCCAGTGCTGCCAGAATCCCCCTGTGGAACCAGCGTCGAGGGAAACACCTGAACGCTGGTTGCCGCAGGTCTGGCACCCTTGGCTGCAGAGAGAGAAGCTGCGTAATTAAAGGGCCTGTTGGCTTCCTCACGTACAGCGCCCTGCTTCCAGAAAGCTGCTCCGGCCAAAACTTGGCACGTGGCGTCTTGTGTCAAAACTCACGCACAAATTGCAAGCGAGAGAAAAAAGCAGCGAGTAGCGGCAAAGCCTGCACTTGATCAGAATGCTTGACTTTGAACTTTCTGATAGAATACAAACTTGAATTTCCAAGACCAGAAACTTCCACAAAGACGCTGTTTTCAAACCTCTCGTTCATACCGTGCTCCACGTATTTTGACGTGTAACAGTTGTCGCCGTCCCTTTCAAGCCAGGTTGGGTGAGTGAGCTCGGTGAGCAGGTGCTCTCAAAACTAAAAGCACCCTTTGTTTCAGTCACCCTGACTGAAAGCACCAACGGAAACAGCGCTTTGCTGTTCCACGCCACTCACCAGGATGCTCTTGTACATATTGCCGTTGTTGTGTTCAGTGCTGATCCGGATGAGGCACATATCTTTGTTCTGCTGGTTGTAAAGAGGAGGCACTGCTTCTGAGGTAACGGGTGTCACGGAGACGGAGCGCTTGTCGTTGGAGGACAGCAATGGAGGGCGTGAGATTAAAGATGACACCCCCGAGGGAGATGCATCCCTGGAATAGAAGGAGGAGGAGGAGGAGGAGGAGGAGGAGGGCAAGGTGGGCAAGGTGGCCGAGGTGCCAGTGGTGGCCGAGGTGGCCGAGGTGCCAGAGGTGGCCGAGGTGCCAGAGGTGCCAGAGATGGCCGAGGTGCCAGAGGTGCCAGAGATGGCCGAGGTGCCAGAGATGGCCGAGGTGCCAGAGGTGCCAGAGATGGCCGAGGTGCCAGAGATGGCCGAGGTGCCAGAGGTGCCAGAGATGGCCGAGGTGCCAGAGGTGGCCGAGGTGCCAGAGATGGCCGAGGTGCCAGAGGTGCCAGAGATGGCCGAGGTGCCAGAGATGGCCGAGGTGCCAGAGGTGGCCGAGGTGCCAGAGGTGCCAGAGATGGCCGAGGTGCCAGAGGTGGCCGAGGTGCCAGAGGTGCCAGAGGTGGCCGAGGTGCCAGAGGTGGCCGAGGTGCCAGAGGTGCCAGAGGTGGCCGAGGTGCCAGAGGTGGCCGAGGTGCCAGAGGTGGCCGAGGTGCCAGAGGTGGCCGAGGTGCCAGAGGTGGCCGAGGTGCCAGAGGTGGCCGAGGTGCCAGAGGTGCCAGAGGTGCCAGAGATGGCCGAGGTGCCAGAGGTGCCAGAGGTGGCCGAGGTGCCAGAGGTGGCCGAGGTGGCCGAGGTGCCCGAGGTGGCCGAGGTGCCCGAGGTGCCCGAGGTGCCCGAGGTGCCCGAGGTGCCCGAGGTGCCCGAGGTGCCCGAGGCGGCGGATGATGATGATTCAGACAGCTACACAACAGAAAGAAAGAAAAAAAACACTGTCAATACCTGGACATTTTGTATGTTCACACGTGTCACTTTGTAGGAAGAGCTTGAGAAAGGTGAAGGCACGTACACAACCTCCGTCATCTGGTATTCCTTGCCTCCAGAAAAAGTGAACTTCACTTGATTAATTTCCCCATTTGAACAAAAACTGATTTCCAGTTCGGTGTGGAATTGTGCGCTGCTTGCTCTCGCCTCTCAGTAAGAGCAAGCCAGGAGGTGGCAGCAGATACAACGAACAGAACCGGGTTGGGGGCAACCAGCCAGGGACTGGAGGGACTGGGAAAGAGCAGAGGGCACCACGTGCACCGCTGCTCCTGCTCCAGGTCGGAGCCTTTACACGAGCGAAGATACACACACGCCTCCCCATCTTGCCACTTCCTCATTGCAAACGGCCCCTTCCTTCCCCTGCTGCTCAGGGGTTTGCCCTGCTCAAAAACTGCCGCGAGGATCTTTCCCTCCCCAACTTCTCACCAAAACCGCCCTAACAACTGCTCCAGCTAAACAGTTTAAACGATTTATGGATGCCAGTGCCTGGGCCCTCGTGCTTTGTTTCCTGCCTGTACATTTGTCTCTCGGGCAGGTAACGGCGCACATCCGGCCCGGCCGCTCTCGGCAGGAACGCTCACGGCTCCAGCCTTGCACCCACTCTGCTGTGGGGTGTCCCAGCTGCCGGGGGGGTGTCGGGCTTTGCCTTCTCTGCAAAACTAGGGATTCCCTGGCACGCTGCCGCCTGCTGTGTGCGAGCGCGATGCTCAGGCTCCTCGCCCCGCTTCCCACAGGCTCGAAAGGTGGGAACGCCACTACCCCGCCCCCTCCCTCTCAAAAAAGCACCATGAGGGACTGAAAGAAAAATTAACCTCGTGCTTCTCCAAGGCCTCACCTAAACCAAAAGCACTGCCAGACACCACAGGAAAACCTGGTTTCAAGGAAGGAGAACCTCAGTCTCCCTTGTAGCTCGGCAACATAGAAGGGATTCTGCAGGAATCCTGACCGGATTGCTTCCATTTTTACACATTTACTTCTAGAGTCCCTCCATTCCACTGAAAGGCATGCTCTAGTTGAGACCGGCAGTGCCGACAGTCCCTCAGAGGCCGTTTACGCTGGCAACGCTGCCCAGACCGTACCTTGTTCTGCGACTCGTCAGGAGTGCCTACGGGAGTGCCGCTGGTGTCATCAGACTCAGAGTGATTAAGCTCGTACGATGAAACACTGGCCGAGTCCATGCTTTCGCCAGAGCTCCCACTTGGAGTAGATTTGGGGTGCTCTTTGATGGGTGTGCTATGGGCGATCATCTCGGAGCTCAGAAACAGCCTAGGAGAGAAAAGAAAGCATAAAAGCCCGTGAGTGAAAGCAGAACGGAGCTGGGCTGAGCAAAGCTGTCGCTTGGTTCAAAAATCTTACGTATCGTTTTGTTTTCCTATCTGGAGTGGCCTCTTGTTTTAATTTCCTCTGTTGTTTATACGGGTTGTCAAGAGAGTTACTTGCACACTAAGACAATACCTTCTTGACCTAGCGTACCCACCAGCTGCAAGGCCAAAGCCAGAGCTAATGCCCACAAACTCCTCGTTGTTAATTGTATTAATTTTCAGACTCACTTGCCAGGAAATGATTGATCGTAAACTTGATGCGTTTACAAACCAAGGGACAAGGGGCAAGTTAGAGGCACTAACGTGCAGAGGCAGCTTCATCCCCGCTGCAAATTAATAAAGATGCCAGAGACCCCAGTTTCTCTTTGAGAGTCTGAACAGACCTGCACACGAGGACATCACAAGAAAGTGTCAATTATAGGCTCTCCCTCTCTGAAACTCATTTCTAAATGCAGGTCAAGTAAATTTAAAGGAGTGTCAAAAGAAACAAACTCTCATAATGTACAAGGCAGAGAAGCAAGGTGAATTAGGTGCTATGTCAGCAGGCAGTTAATGATTTAAAACCATTTAGAGACATGTCGCTCGCTGTTTCCAAGATGAATTACGCCAGTCTTTTCTACAATATTAATTTGCAAAATACATTGAAAGTGCAGATTAAACACTTCTTTAGACAAAGCCTGCACAGCGCGAACAAACTCGATACGGTAAATTACAACGCTACAGCACCGAAACGCAGTCAGACGCGAGAGAATAAAGCCCGTGCTCCGCAGCGACAGTTCCTGCGCACGGCTTAGGCACGCGCCAAGGGGGACAGAAGCAGGAGGCCACCGAGAGTTCAGGCGCTGTCATCTTCAAAGCTCACGTCCTCGTAACATATCACCGCCGACTCGGATGGACTAATCAAAATGCTTTCCAAACAGCTGCCCGGATTTTTTTTTTTTGGCGTATTAGAACTCAAAACTCTGGATTGAAAAAATAAATCTGTTCTTCCTCCAGACCCTAACCTGCAGTAGCGCTGACATGAACGGCTGCTGGCTGTTCTGAGGAAACTAGGCACAAGGACCAAGCGGGAAAGGAGAGTTCAGAGCCGATACTGCTTTTAAATTCATCATTTCGCCCTCATCTCAATCATGCCACTGCTGTGTGGGAGTCCCTCCATATCTCTGCTCCCATCAGGTTCAAATTTCTCACCTTTAAGATGTTTTTACTCTGGGTCCTTGATCTCTGCTTTCATTCCCCGCAGCTTTCCCCGAATTCCTGCTAGCGTATTGTTTCCCGCGTGTGCTTAGCTGCCTGGCCCTGTTCTCCACCCACCTCTTGTTTGAATCTTTGCGGTATTAGTCTAAATTGGGCCATGTCGCCGTGATTTTTTTCCTTCTCTACCTTGGAGGCAGTTAGATTGTTTC
Source organism: Balearica regulorum gibbericeps (assembly GCF_011004875.1). Taxonomy (NCBI): domain Eukaryota; kingdom Metazoa; phylum Chordata; class Aves; order Gruiformes; family Gruidae; genus Balearica; species Balearica regulorum. The sequence continues at coordinate 32,294,134 of NC_046191.1, read as the reverse complement.
TATTACCAAATGCCTTTTTGCTAACCTTAATTTTCATATTAAAATCCTGCAAGGAATTTTTTGCATGTGTATAGCAAATTAGACTAATAACAGGCCAGACTTTATCCTCATTTACTCTGTTTTGCTACTGCATTCAGGGAAGTTATTACACAATAGATATTCAATTTATAATCCAGCACTAAAATTGTTCCTTTTTCTGACACCTTAGGAAAGCTTGTTTGCTTCTAATCCCTTCCACCATTAATAATCCTCGTGACTACTTGTAACAATAGAAAGGGACAGCTTCAGACAGAAGTATGCATTTCTAGCTGACAGCGTCTCCTTAAAGTAATGCAGTGGTCTGGATCCCCGGCCAGGTTTTTTCAGCTGGCGAAACGACTGCTGCTTGTTTGATTTATTCCGGTTCGTATTAACACACCGAACGCCCCCTGCCCCGTCGTACTCACAGGCTGAACCTCTTCACCATGCTCTTCCGAGATTTTGGCGATGTGGTGCTAGCGTCAGCAGCTGCTTCAGCCTCACGTGAAAGGCTGTAACTGCAGAACAGAGGCCACCGGGTTAAATTTTACAGACAATTCTATTAGTTATAGATGTCAAAATAGCAAATTTCAAGAAAGTCAAGAAGCCTTCAGTTATTCTCACATCACAGAAAGTTGCAACCCCACAAAGAGGAACCTAGCTCTGTCCACGTTTTACCGTGGTGAAAGGGACATTTCACTTCTTCGTAACAGTTTTAAAATCTAGTGCTTTTTTAGGTGACATTCATCATTTTATTGAAAACAAAAATAATCAAGAAAATAATTAACGTGAATCTTGGATAAGTGGACGTATTTTTTTTACGACCACTCAGTATATATCTGTGACTGCGCTCTTGGTGCAGCAGAGTGGTGTTCAGACAGCCAGCGGAGATATTAAAATGCTGTAACTAAATTGTCTTGGGTTGGCCTAGCAGCACGTGCAGTAGCACAGAACTCAGCAGGGCTGCAAAACCCACCCCAAACGCCCGGGGGACGTTTATCCGGTGCGAGCTCTGCGTTGCCTTGGCTACCCGCTGCCCGCGTCCACCGGCCGAACGCTCAGTGACTGCATCGGGACGTCCCTTCGGATCCTCTTCTGAGCGTGCGTCTGGGCACACAGACAGCCCAGACACAACAGACTATCGTATTTCAAAGTCAAAAGCCTGATTTCCAATCTCAAAACTAAACCCTGCTAAGTGCTCAACAGGTTTTCTACAGCTGTTTAGCAGAAGGCAGATTATTTCCACTCTCCTTGAGCAGCAGTATGTGCAAGTTCCTGTAAGAGGATAGCGAAAGGCTGACCTAACCTCCCCGCAGGTGGGTGTGGGGTAAGAAAAGCCTGCTTTGCCACGTGGATGGAGAACTTACCTCTCCTCCTCAGTTAAATGTTCCTGTCTGCTGAACCACTGGATGAATTTTTCGTCTGGTGTCATGCAATAGTTGTTACATGCAGATTGCAAGAGCTTAATTTGGGCAATGACTTCAAATTCCTAAGAAAATTAAAAAAACATATAGGAATTCTAATTAGAAAACATGAAAAAGCCAGACTCATTCGTATACTAACCACATGCAACAACAGATCCAGGACAACCTTAGTCTGACCTGAAGTTCAGTTTCAGTTGAGTGACTATTTCAAGACCCAGTTTTTCAGACAATTAAACCTTTTTTTTTTTTCCCCTCCTTTTTCCTCCAGCATCCATAATGTGCATCAAAATGCGAACATTTTATCAGAGACGCTCAAATTAGAAGACAAACACAAGGAATCATACTTGACCGCAGAGCTTTTCCCAAGTACTAACTGAACTGGAATGCTGGTGCAAACCCACCCAACAGCAGCGCCGCCGGTTGTTCCTCTAGGAGCCGGCGTAGCAAAGGGTCACAAGTTCCTCAGCGTACCCTGCCCGCTCACCCCTGCGCTGGCCGGACCAGCTCCGAGAGAAGAATCACGCTCTGTACTTAGGCGGTTCTCAGGCAGCAAGCAAGGGTAATAATTAGGGTTGCTTGCGGTGAAAGCAGCGTCTGATCCTCCCCGGCGTTGCACGTCGTGCACTTGCACCGGAGGAACGTAAAATGCTACCCTTGATAGGTGTGACCAGAATGCGCTGCTCTTCTGTAACTCCACATAGATACACACTTTGCCAAATTAATTCTTAAAAACTCCTTGTGTTAGAGCGGGCTGTAGAATCGGGATGCAGGAATGGAGCCGAGCACTCGGCACGCTTCAGAGGGCAGCTTTGCCACCGGTTTGTAGGAAGCTGGACTGATGACCACAGAGAAACTCGGGTTTCTCATTATTGGTGTCCTGAGCCGTGCAGTTACACATCCAAGGCAAGTCCAAGAAGTGGTCTGTAGAGCTGGGAGCAGTTAAGGGAAGGAAATAGCTCCAGCACAGCCAAATCCAAGTTTGCTTTCAGACCCCAGAAGGGAGATTTGGCACGACTTCATTCAGACGGATGTAACCCTAGTACCTTTACTCCTACATAGCGTCACTTATGTCTGACCAGCAAGGATCAGGCTGAAAGGAAGGACTGATACCATTTATTTCTCGGTCCGGTGTACCTAGTTCCCTCTCTGCAGCCTTCTACCTACAAATAGTTTACTGCAGCAGAAGGAAGATGTTTACAAACCGGAAAGCAAAGGTCTCATGCCACCAAGTCGGATTTACTCTCAACACGTAGGACATACACGTCACGTACTCCCACGAACACCAAGTGGAGGGAACGCGCACGCCCTGGATGCAAATCCCGTGGCAGCAAGCGGCCTGCAGCTCCTGGCCCCCTATCGCACACACCTAAAGAGCGGGTTCTCTTCCTGCGCCGCCCCGCGCAGGTTGGCAGAGCCTTACAGTGTTTCAGGGATCTAGTCTTTCCTCACCAACTTGCATTAAAATTAGCGGCTGTCGTATGTGCCCGAGCAAAGACAAATGGCCTCGCCAAGAGAACGCTCTAACAGAGGGCATCAGTAAACTAAAAATCACAGAAAATTCAACTTACCTTTCGCCTCTTCTCAAAATTTATCAGGCCACCCTGTTGGAAGGAAGGAAGAAGGGATCAGAGTAGAAGAGCATATGCTCACTTGAATTTAATCACAAACAGGATGAAGTAAGCAAAGCTAATGTAAAGCACAGACCTGCCCTGAGCAAGGACCTTCTAAAAATACCTGTTTCCAGGTCTGGTAAAAACCCCAGCACTCATTTATCCCAGTCTCTAAAGGCTATCTGTCCTCATGGCCTGAATGGCAATCTGCCCAAGAAGAAAAGCCCAATACAAGAATGCTCATAAAAGCTGCGTCAAGATCAGGGCCGAAGAACGCCAGCAGGATTTTGCATGCAAGAAACAAACTTGGCGTTTGCCTGTGCTGTGCGTTCAGCAGCGTTCCCAGTGACTTTCAGAAACACCAGCTGAACACAAAACACGCAGAGAAGGGAAACTGCCAAGAAGAAAACGGATATATAACAACTTTAGTGCTGTTTTGCAAAACAAATAACCACCAAACCAACCAGCAACCATTACCAGCCCAGGGAGAAGTGTCGCTGCCCCCTCTTACCATAAATACCAACCCAGCGCAGCGAAGGCTGAGGCCTGCGGGATGGTTCCTCAAGTGTCTGCTTTAATGGGGCCAATTGTCAAAGGTGTTCAAAAACCTTTGAAGCAAAACCTTTGAAAATTGGCTTCAGAGTCTCTTGCAATCCTTTTTCCCTTCCTATGCTAGGTTGGTTCCACCTGCTTGTTCAGCAAGAGAGAAATGAAAAAAACAACCCCAAAAAACCCAAAGTCTTTAATCACTTTCGGGCAAAGATGCGTCTGAGTCAATACTGAAACACGTCAGTGATCAGTCTGAAGAGCTGAATCTGCGATTCTGTGTATTTCACCAATTATTCAGAGAAATCTTTACACCTAAAAAGTTGTTTTCAGAAAAATAAACCAGAATAACAACAGCCTGCTTGCTTCACGTTTTCTAACCTAAGAAAACAAGACAAAACACAGCGCTAAGCTTGTCCCTTGAGATAACTCCACTCAAATTCACACAAGATGCTTGTTGCTAATAACATCAGTAGAAGATACAGGAAGAAACACGCTCAGTGCCAGGGAAGGCAGGGAGGATATTGAAGATTGAAAAAAAATTGCCCCAAATTACCTCAATATAGTCCTGAAGGGCTGTGTCAAGCATGATGAGATCAGTGAGGAAGGTACCAAGATAAGGTACCGTGCCTTGCATTACTCCCTGCAAATGATCAGAGCAATGTTGGATTAATTAACTGAGAAATAGCAGTAATTAGAATGCTAAATGGTAACAATTCGAATGCTAGAATACTCCCATATAAGAAAATGAAATAAAAGTAGGCTGCTTAACCAAGCAGTGGTCCTATAAATGATGTTTTCTTTCATTACATCATCCTCAGTATCTAATCTAGAATTTAAATCCAACTCTACCTAGAGCGGGAGGCTCTCACAGATATTGCCAGGTGGGTTTATGTTACAATATCACGACCATACACTGATTTCTAACCGTGGGTCACCAGGAAACCTGCTTGCGGAAGCAGCAGTGGGCCCCGGGGACAGGGTCCGCGTTCCCTGCTGCGGGAGAAGGGGCTGGGGCACGGTGCTGGCTGGCCTCTGTAAGCAGTTTCTCTCTCTGCTTCATTCCAGAGGATTTTTACTTAATGATGATGTTATACCATGTGACAGTCAAGTCAAATCAAGTCACAGGGTTTTTTCCCCCCAATTGACCATTTCCCCCAGCCATTCACTGGATTTTAATAGTAATTATTCAAATTTTAAACTTTCTAGACTGCTAGCACTTGTAGAGTTCAGGCTGCTTCTACGCTTGTGAAGAAAATGCTTGTTTCTACCGTCCCAAAGGATCTGTATTTTTTCCAGTCAAACAAATAGACAAACAAAAAGTCATATTCAGTGCTTTTGCTTCCCTATCCCAGATTTCTCTCCTCCTGTCCTTTTAAATCTTTGCCAACTTTGAGACAAAAGCCATTTTCACCAGACTGGAAACCGGACACGTTTTACAAAGCAATCTCTGTAGAAGTCTGTGCAATTTTCAAGCTGGTATGTCAGAAGCTTCATGAGCCTGTTTAAAAGAGATTTCTGCTCTGGCCAGAACTCATTTTCTTTATCACAAGAATTCCAGTATTTACATTACATATTTTACTACATGAAAATTGAGTGGCTTTTCCCGTATTTCTGTCTAAAGGGCAACAAGAGTAGTTAATGGAATTCTTTCTTGTAGGATAGAAACAAGACAGTTGAAAATGATGAACACATGTTTATAGTCATCAATCATTTATTACCCTTTTATATGATGGGTTTAGTAAATTTCTGGAAGACTTGAAACTAAGGCCAAGCCCTTGGCTCGGTGTCCATCCCCAACAGCTGGTTGGGATGCGAAGCAAACGCGAGCGGGAGCGGGAGCAGCGAGCCCGTGCACCCAGTTATCCCCTCACGGGGGCCGGGGGGGAAGACTGGCACCAGGGAACGTAACGTGGCTCCTGCGTACCGCCACCGGATCCTGAAATCAGATCACTGAACGCACTAGCTACGCTGATGCTTTGCATATCCATTTCCTCCAGCGCTGCAGCACGCGGGCGGGTGTTACCGGAGTAAAAGGACAGCTGGGTTGCGCTAAAAACCAGAGCCGTTACGGCTCGGCGTGGGCCATACAGCTTGAGCTGGGTGCAGCCTGAATCCCGCTTTGTAGTTGTTTATATATACAGATGTAAGCATGCGTGGGATCGTCTTTATAGCTATGCACATTATATATACACACACACATAGTATTACCTGCTTACTACAATCCACAGCATAAGGGAAATGTATATATTTACAGGGACAAATATTCTGACCGCATATTCTATCTAAACCTTTCGGTTCGGTTGCTTTGTATCAGCTAATCGATAGCATTGATGTGATTGTGTTGCTCGACAGAGGGCACATTCAAGAGCACTACCTACTGCGCGCTCGCTTCGGCAAATACCTTTCCAGATTTTGCTGCTTATATAATTCACCAATTAGGGTTAATCATGTTACCAGTTCAAAAAGGGTCGGAAAAGGACCCCAAACACACCATATTTTTTTGAAGTTGCAGTCGTCTCTGTGTCCTTTTCTGATTTTCTTTCACACTGCTGTCCAGATTCGCAAATTTGGATGTTCCTTCCTGTAAAGGAATTAAAAGGCAATTAATGGAGGAGCTAAGTGGTAAGCTGGCAACGACCTTTGTGTAAAATAATTGTAAATACACTTAACCAGGCAAGCTAGGCCAGCAAAAATATTTGCTGTGCAGGTACATGCAGGTATACATTCACGTGCTAATTTTCTGGGACTCTAATTAGGAATTTTGGACAAAATCCCACAAGATGACCATAAGGGAATTCTTCTGCAAAATAGCTCTACTCCGGCCAAAGCTAAGTGCTGCTGAAAATGTCCTGAGAGCTTAAATCCAAGAAGCTTAGATATACTTCAGGTCTCCAGATGCTTCTCTGAACTCTATCCTGACACTCTTGACCTCAGGATTTCTGTTTCATTTCCTAATCAGGACCGCTACGAGTAAACATCTCTATTTTATGTAACGTTTTGTTGTTTTTCTTAGGCCACAGCGTAGAGATTCAGCAACTACCCTCTGTGGCTTATTGACTAATCCAACACCACGCAGGAAATGGAAGCAAAACGTTTTCATCTCCACAATTCAAGCTTTCCTATGAATGGATGAGCTGTTTTCCAACAGATCTGTAGCCTTCATTTCCCTGGATCCATAAGGGACGCTGGGAGTTACTGGGTTTTTTTCCAGTGACCGGATAGATGGAGCATGAATCGTTATCAGTATCTTTTTAAGAGACTTGTAAAGATCCTCTCATTACAATGTTTACTTCTCAGTCACAGTTAATGAACGCATCACTCAAATTCTGTATTTCCTTCCTCAGCTGAAAACCAGGAGCAAATGAAAAAGAAGTGTTGTCTCAACATCTTCAAGATACCGAAAGGTAACCTCGAGATTGTCTAACAGCAGCCGGCGGGCAGGCACAGAAGCTGAAACTGCAGCTCGCAGCAGAGCCCTTCTCTGGGGAGGAGAGAACACAGTGCTCCCTCTCCGTGCCGGCCAACCTGTTTCATACGGCATTTTCTCCACTCTACGCTTAAATTTTCAGGATGGATAGGCAAGGTCAATCACGGCTTCCCTAGAGAGACTATTTATAGTCAAAGAAAACAAAGACTTTAAGGAGTCAGTGGACATTAACCCTCCGATCAATACAAAACGGTCCAAGACGAGAAGTAGGAGAGAGGTTCTAGCTATCCTGTGGAATTTTTTCTCCTCTCGCTGCTTTCAAACTGTTTTGTAAATCTACTTACAGCAGCTGGAGAGAGTGATTTGTTGGGAGCCAGAAGGTCTGGGCTCAGACTGAGTTGTTGTTTTGTGGTTTTAATAGTTAGTTAAATAAGCTATTCTGAACACACACTTTCCCTCTATGCTTATTATTGTCTCACCTGCTTTAAAATTTAGCTACAGATGTTGATAAATGGATGATAAACAAAACAGACCGACAGGTTTGAATGTGCTCACCCATCATTCCTGAGCAAAACACAGCATTTCAGATACCAAGGCGAGGGGTAAGGTACAAACACCAGACAGACCAGAGAGAATTGCCAAAACCTAAACTGGTTAGCCAGTTTATAGAAACTTTTGTGTGTAAACAGAAAAAACTGCTACAAACATTCCTTAGTTTCTACAGAACGTAACCTTTCCCTCTATTCTTCCTCACTCCTTTCAAGCTCTTAAGCTTGTTGGGGTTCGCCCAGGAGAGCGCGCAAGTCAAACCGTTTCAGACAGAGCCTGCTTTGTTGTCCATCTGGCCACACACAGAGCAGGAAGCCTGTTCCTTCGAAATTCCCAGCCCTGTTTTCTAGTTCCAAGAAAGGTACGGGATAGTCGGATAAACATCTTGGTTTAATTCCTCAGCTGAAGCTAAGTGGCATTGTTCCAGTGAAGTCAAAAGCACTACAGTGGTGCGACCTAGTCGAGAATCTCCTTTGGAGCTGCTCTGCACTCACCGGTGCAAACCTGAGGGTGCACAAGCTGGCGGTTCAGCTCCCCGTGCAGAGCAGCATAAAGCCAAAGTGCTAATTTGTCGCTCATCTCAGTGCAATGGCGCTGTGCGGCACCTCTTCACTCCGGTTGTGGCTCCAACACTATCCCAGACACGGCGCGCAGAGTTGTTCTTGAGCTAGGCATCACCGTGCCCGAGGCAGCATTACCAGTGTCGAGGCCAAGGCTAGTGTAGGTTCTTTCAGGAACAACGAAATCACCTCTGATCCCCGCAGAAAAGCACAAGTTTTACAGACATGTCTTCCCTGAAGCACCGCATATGGTGGTTCAGGGAGAGATGAGCTTTGGCGGCTGGTTAGAAAAAGCTTTGATCACAAATCTTGCAACTCAAGCCAATTCTTACCTTCATTAGCAGCTCCCTACTTGTCCAATAATTGTCATGGTCTGAGAAGATGTCAGAGAGCTCTTCGAATACCAGCATTGTGTCCCTGTACAGGAAAAGATAAAATCATTTAGGTTATTAGTAAGCACTCTAAATCAGATCAGATTACTATTTTTTTTTCCTTCCCATGAATTGTTAACAGTTGGGCATATACAAGATAACACCACCAAAATGCATCCAATGAGATGCTGCACATCTACCAGGAACCTTCCTGGGATCTTGTGGTGCTCCCAGTAAAGTCAGGCTTTATTTGACAGCATCACAAAGAAATGCCATAGGTATGAAAACCCTGCTCAGGGTCTGTGAACACACCGAGGGGTATGAGATTCCTGTGAGAAAGGCGATAAATGTGTACAAAGGAACAGAACAATAGCTGTGAGAGGTATCCCAAGTACTTCATTTTTGCCCCGTTCCATGCACTCTGGAAAGCTAGAAGCATTTAAGTGCACAAGTCCCGTTCTCTTGCCCAACGCTGTAAACACAAGACGGCAATATTTTGATCAGGAACAGGAAAACAGGGCAGCTGAAGGAAAAACCCACCTCTCTCTAGGGGAAATAAAGTATAGTGCATGGCAGGGGACATATAGTGCATGGCAGAGTCACGCTTTTCCTTGTTTCTCAAAGGCAAAAGAAAGAAATCTGTTCTTCCCAAGCTGAACAAGCAGAACACCATCTTTCCTACACAGAGACTTCTGGTGTCTGTTTGGCCAATTGCACAAAGAGGTATTCCCCTGTAAGAAGTGTCTTCAGTACAGGTTTGGATTTTGTAGTTTGGGGATGTATTTTAAGGAGATGTCAGGACCAGGAGAGGATTAGCGAGGGTTTGTAGCAACCTAGACCTCCTCCAGCTTCACGGAAGAGGAGACAACAGGCAAGTATCAAGGTGCCCTTTCTCTGACCTTCTGAGAGCGCTGTGCATGAGCTGGGTGAGTAGCCAGCCCCATCGTTTTTCAAAATAGGTTGTGGAAGATCCTGTATGTTATAAAGGACAGAAGAGACCCACTATCCCTGAGGACAGGTTGTCCCCTTAATATGAGAGAGGAACTCACAGCAGACCCAAAAAGGGATCTGAGCGTCACAGGAATGAAATGTTCTTCTAAGAGAAGAGATGTCCACGAAGGAACAGAATAGGAAGACTGAAAACAAGATGAAAAGAGCGAGCACTGAGCTTTTTGCCTTTGTTTGAGGCTAGCCTGAGGAGCAGAGGGAGAAGCTTACTTTGGAACACACGCCCAGGTCTTCTTTAGCTGATAGATGGAGTTGGACTGCAGCGCTGAAATGATGGCCCTCAAGGAGGAAAAATTCTTCAGGATCCTGCATTCCTGTGAAAGGAGCGGTTAGAAATACAGGAGCATTAAATGTCAGCATTACAAATACGCTAGTGCTCTTCTGTTTGACCGGTGTCATGCTTGCTACACGTTCTCACTGCTAAGCAGACAGCTGTACAAATATTGAGCATCAAAAATATCACTCCCCCTTACAGGCACCAAACACTTTATGGGCTTTGGCACTTAGATCTTGTTTTCCTCACTTTCATGTATTTGTGGTGATGTTGCAGTGTTACAGCTTCCAGTTCTCCTAGTAAAAATAAAAGTGGAACTGAGTCCATGAAGCCAGGCTAAAAGCACAAATGTTACACTTAAAAAGTTCTTTATAGTTACCAATCCCTTCTACCCTTTAGGGGAAAAACCAGGCTTTGCCCCTTTGTATGTGGTATTTAAAATGTAAACCCTCAATCATCTAAGTGTCAATTAAAAATAAAGACATGCAAAGGAATAACCTGTTAGGCAAGTATGTGCACACTGTTAAAGAGAAAAACCTTCCCAGCTTTTCCAGAGGTGGAATCAAATCCTAACAGAGAGACTTGTTCATAGGCATTTCTCACGCAGCTTCTCTGTGGCAAAAGCTTTGATGGAAAATGACACTGAAAAAATTTAATTCTCAAAAAAAACCCAAAACACAGATTCCTGGTGAAGCAGATGGAAGCAAGGAGAGGAGGGGACGTCTTCAAGGAACTCCTGTAAATCTGTTGGTGGCTCACGAACTAGAGCACAGGCACCACAGACTTAAACTCTTGCAAATACGAGCTCTGACAAACAGGTGTCTGTACACAAATGAAGCAGACAGAAATTTGACTGTTGCACGTAGATGAGAATGTATTCAAACTGCAATTCCACTTCCGCAAATTTTTATGGGGCTGATTATTACACTAATAACGTTGATTATGTAAAGGATCCTTACAGTGAAAATAGACGTGATTTATTTCCTTTGTTGGACTGAACAAATGTAAAGCAACCTTAGCATAAACAAAAGTTTAATACGTCAGCCACTCTGTTCGTGAGTTGCCTTAAAATTGACTGAACAGCTAAGGGAAGTATATTTACTCCCATTTATTTACCTAAAACAAAATAAATAAATCTCTGTGCAACTTAGGAGGCTACATTTAACAAAGTATGGCTTAAGAGACTGCACGTGGAGCAGGTCAGCAGTGAGGCTAGAGAAAGACCAAGTTCAGGATCATGTGGTAGGGCACACAAGACCTCAGAGCTATTTTTGCATGGTTTGGGGTCAGAGAAGCCACCTAACAGCTCTTCTTCACAGACTGACTCATTTGAGAGAAAGATCCTTCTTTCTTTATGTTCAACATGAAATTCAGGTTGAGGAGAACATAGATTAAGAGGCACAAATTCTTAGCATTTCTTTTTTTTTTTTTTTTTCCAAATACGACAGGAGTTTGGACTGGAAGATCCAATTTGGAAGCGTCTTAATTGCATGTTGCATAATTTAAAGCACATTACGAATTCAGTATTGGATTTTGTGTTCTCAATGATTTAACTGACTGCAGACTAAACTTCAGCAAGCTTTCATTTGTATATAAGAAGAATTTTTAAGACTGCTTTGAATAACTTTGTTTCCTGCTGTGTCCTTCACAAAGGGAAAACCAGAAAGAATCCTGTGCAGAAGCAACTTTGATTTTAAAAAATTTAGCATAACAGGACATTAATGATTTCATTTTTACTTTTTATTTTGAAAGAAAATATTGTGTGAGTGAAATTGGCTGCTCCTGCTCAGGAACCTTAGATCTGGGTGGAGCAGAGAGGGCTGGCAGTTAGAAAAAGTATTCGGTTTATCTTGTAAACCGAGAAACTGGATCCAAAAGTCACGAAGAGATAACAAACATGGTACTCCATGCTGCTAAGCTACGGAGTTAGCTGTCAGTGAATAACTGCACTTTAATGAGTGGATTATTTTCTAATTCAGGCATCTCACTATTCAAAACGCTCATTTGCATGCACAAAGCAAGCAACTTTCTTCAGAAGTGGGCGGCTAAGTATATATGCAACTAGCTGTTCTACATGTCCAATTATTTTGTAGAGCGTGCACATGCATTTTTCATGTGCTTAGCTAAGACTGGAGTATTTCATTATGTGTATAAATTAAGTAAAGGGAGAAGCACCGAATCAACAGAGGTGGAGAACAAAAAGTTCTCCATCCCCAGAACAAGTATGACGAGCATGGTGCCCGTCCCGGCTTCCCCGAGCCTCCCTGCTGAGCCATGATGAGCAGGAAGCTGCTCCGTACTTGCTCGCCCAGACCAGTCTGCCCCATAAGGGGGCCGGTTCCCTCTGCAACTTAAAGATCTGTGCACGGAAAATAGGCATCAAACTTCCCAATCCATTCACGCGGGCTATAAAGCAGCCATCGGATGATAACGAAAACCGAGTCGGCGTCAGTGCCAAAAGAGAGGTGAAAGCCTATTTCCCCATACCAGTTTCCTGAACTACGCAGTTGCCAGAGCTTAGGTGCCAGGACTAACAATACCGCCGCTGAAAGCACAGAAGTGCATTGTCAAGGTTGGAAAGCCTCTGTTTGGCTTGAGGGTTTTTTTACGACTGCTTATTTTGTATAGCTCGGAAAGAATCCATGTGATTCTTAAAACAAAAGTCAACACGCAGCCGTATGAAAGCGTTTGAAATGTTCTCTTCAAAAGAGAGATCTAGTTTACTGCCAGCTGCCCAGTGCTCTGAGGGGAGTTTAAAAAGGTTACAGTAAAATGTTAAAGATAAAATCTAAGAAATTAGCAAACTAGAGTTACGTAAAGAAGGCATGCAAAACCCTTTCGCAAAAAGATTAAGAAACACACAATCTGCTACAAGACAAAGGAATTGAAGCAGAGAGTAAAAACGTGTTAGAGAATCATGTGAGACAGTGATACAGCAGAAAGGTAAGAAGATGAGGAGACTGGTACCATATTGCAACTCTACCTACTTTTTCTGGTCACTACTTGCACCTCTCACCTCCTCTAAACCCAGCTGCTTTGAATACCTGATATAAACTGTGAATAACTCAGTAGGCAAATGACTTTTCAGTCTCAAGAATTTTTCAAACCAAGAGAGTACAGACAATAATTTCATTTTTTCCATGTTAGAGAGGCTTCCTAGAAGTTAGCTTTGTCTGCGCTTACTTACAACCTTGTATTTACTTTACTTTCATATATACACACATATATGAATGTATGGAAACACTAACAGTTGTGCTGTCTTCCACCATACCCGATTTCAGCTCTCGTGGTGTTGACGTGACGCTCGCTGACCGAACATGAGCGGCCAAAGGCAGGTAAAGCACAAAGCTTAGTCTGACCGTGCCGCTGCCTGCACCACTGCCAGCCCTAATCCATTCTTGTTGAACTTGCCTCTGAAAACAAGTCTAACCTTTGGATGATATCAACCATCGCTTCTTTCACCCATACGAGCAGTATTTTCTTCCTAGGGAAGTGAACTGGTTGAATTTATACCTGTCTTACCACAAACATTACGTGTGTATGTGCGTATGGCACTCCCCATCTGCAAGACACAGTATGTGCCTCAACCCCATTTCCACGGTGGGGAAGGAACTAAGGAGAGGAAGGGCAATAATCCATCTGCTATTGCAAAGAAAGTCAGTCAAAACCAGAAAGAATTAGAGCTAAGATGTTCACTGGCCTGGGACCAACGCATACAACCCCTTTCTCCCCTCCCAACTCCAAGGCACCCGCGCAAGGAACATTAAACAGTCTAGAATAAATGCCTTACGTGTGCAATATGAATCCACTTCTCAATGATCTTGGCTCTTTGCTGTGCTTTGAGTTCTCTGCTCTTCAGGATAGTGCTGACAACACATTTGGTGACTGCGTTGAACTGAGCGATGGTGGCTCTGATGGTAGGTGCCAGGTGCCGGTACCCTTTCTTATCTCTTTGAGACCAGATGCATCCCAAGCAGTGGTAGGGCACAACTTTCTTGAAGAGCGTCTAGAGTGAAATAGAAGTGTCTAAGTCAGCAGGATTCTCCGAGATCTCTATTGTCCACAGAAAGAAATGCATGTTTACAGTACAAATTTGATCTGATATGGTATTAAAAGGTAAATATTTGTTTTCTCTTAAAGTATACACTTTGGCATACTCTTTATAGGCTTGATGCCCTAAAGGAACTGTCAGCTAAACAGTCCTGGGAAAATAAGAGACACCTTTGTATCAGTTGCAGAACCAAAGGGAAAATTTTTTATATAATGATATTTTGAGGGAGATGGATACAGACAAACCAAGCGAGAGCACTACCATTAAGAGTGCATATACATCTTTAGGCCAGGTAGCAGTGTAGTCAAAATGTGCTAATTCTCAGGTGTCAAATGTTAAACTTCGCAAAAAAAAAAAAAAAAAAGGCTACACGGTATACATTCATACTTTAAAAAAAACACAAAACCAAAACAACCAACAACAACAACAAAAAACCCACCAAAAAACCTTCAGAACAACTGAAGGAAAAAAAAAAATCAAAACCAATGAACAAAATAAGTTTGGGTAACGAAGCAGAGCTGTGTTCTGTGTCCCAACAACAGACCTGTTCGGGAACACTATACTTACATTGACATAACTTTAAAAAAAAAAGTATTTTAGAAGCCCAGCACTATTTCCCCTAGCATTTCAAGTAGTACATATACTCTACGTACTGCATCCATGTATGTCAACTGTTCTGCCACAAGGTCTTCTTGGAAAGACAAGAATTCATCTGGACTGTTGATCTCCAGTTCCTCTTCATTGAATAGGTTACAGGGGGAAGTGATATGGAACCCATCTGCCCAGGGTGAAAAACACGACTTAGTAAATTTATCCAGCAAACAGTGAATCAAAGCAGATGTTTGTTTATTTTAAAACATCACTGTATATTTATAACAGAATGCCCAAAGGGTCCTGCCTGATGTAATGGCCCCACTGTGCTGCATATTTTAGTTAGAAAGATGACAAGCAGAAGATTAAATTGGCAAATAAAAGGTGGAAGAAAAAGAAAAAGAGAGTTAGAGAGAACTGAGCTGTTCAGGGCCTCTTAGCTGAGAGGTGGCTTAATCCATTCACTAACCATTCTTCTGGAAGAAAAAATACCACCACCACCCCCAACAAAAATTCTTCATTAACATTGCAGAAGTTTTTTAGTCTACTTTTCAGTAATTATGCATTTTATAACCAGGGAGGGGAATCAAACTGCAAAGGGAGGAGACTGCAATTATATTCCCAAAATACTGCATTAGGAATGCTCTTATATCCAGAGTTCATCTCCCATGTGTGGAAATAAAAGGAGGTATCAGATCTTCTTGGCACCATTTGTGCCTTCACAGGGCTACATGGACTATATTGAAGAGAGTTTATTCCAGCATCCCTCACCTTCCCTCTTTGGGAATTTTTCCCAGAAAAGGCAATACAGCGAGCACCTGCAGCATTCAGCTGAACGCTGCTTCTAAATTTGCACTGGGCAGCAGGGACGAGGTGAGAGAGGAGAGGAGAGCTCTCCTCGTCGAGGGACCCGATCCAGTGCAGAAGGGATTTCCCAGATGTTCCCATGTCACCTTTTGGCTCCCACAGGTTGGGAACAAAGCCACATTAAAACACAAAGAAATATGCCCTTGTTTCCCATGGTACAGCAGGAAGTCAAACAGAAAATCCCTGAAAATAAATCCTCTTCCTAATCCCTTTTACTATAAGGCGACGCTAACTCCAAAAAAAGGGAGAAAAATAAAAAAAAAAGACAGACTTGTAGAAGACTAACAACAAAAGTATGAGTTTACTACTAGGGAGATTTCATTAACAAAAGCAAGCAGCGCATTCCAGAGCGTGTTACGCAATACTTCATATCATAAAGCAGAACAGACATTAAAGCAACAAAAGGAGATAAAGTGATACTTCATCATTGTTTTTCAAAATACTTTGTTCTTCTTTTCTTCATTAATTAGCAACATCTAATCATCAATGTAAACTGCTACAGTTTTGATGTAACAAATTATAACTACAGGCTGTATCCAGATTTCCATCTGTACATTCCAATTGCACAATTTATTGACAGAGCTAAACGCGATAAATGGAGACCTCTGTTCAGGCTTTATTTTTCTGTGGCTGTTTTGTAACAATATGCATAATTAAATGGATTTCTACTGAACTGTTACAAGAGTCACACTTTTCTTCTCTCTTTTTGGCTATGTAACTCCTCCTTTTCCTTTCTGTTCTTGAAATTCAACCGAAAAATCCTCATCACTGACTTGCAACCCTACTCAAAACCTCGCAGCGCCCTTTAAATCAGGTCCTGGAGTACAATGCAAGATTTTCCTTTTCTTTTTTTCATGCCTCTCTCTCCTTTCTCTCTCACCTTCATAAATGTGTAACCAGTCTTCTCCCTACTCCCCAAGAAGCTGGAATCCTCTCGTACTCAAGTATCTCGTCATCTTCAAATCGCTCTGATCCATTTAGCCCTCTCAAAGCCCAACCGCCCTCTTGACTTCAGTGAGAGCAGCCACGCGCCCCTTCTGAATTTGCAGTTTCTGAGTCACCTTGCTTTTTATTGCTCAAGCTGCAAGAATTGAGGCCAGGAACAGCTTTTATTATCTATGTATTTGGTGCTACAATCTAATCTGCTGGCATGGCTGATGGCAGCACTGAATGGAGGTCTGATTAGACAAGTCTGTAGGATTAGGACTGAAATTTGTAAATTCATAGCATGGTGTGAATGCTTTAGAACAATAATTATCAGCAAGTCTTGATTGCAGACAATGCATTAAGAGCTTTGAAAGAAACCTCTGAAATGAACAAAGGTGGAGCTCGGATGAAGTAACAACTCTCAAACTCTTCTCTGGAGAGCCTGCAGGTTACTTGTGTTCTCCTCCTCTGATTTTATTCTAATTAACAGCCTCTATTCTGCCACAATTTGAAAAATGTTATCATTCAAATTGACCCATCTGTAACTCAGAAAAGAACCCTTTCAACTGTTATTCGAAGAAACAAATGCAGAAGCAGAGCTCCTGGGAACTTCTGCTCACTTTGAACAACAAACGGACCCAAATATAGCTCTCGTGCGCTTTCTTTCTTTGGCCTGTGGGAACCAAACCCAGGAAAGGACATCAATAGGCACATATTAGCAATCCTGCTCGCTTACCTGGCTTCAGCAAGGAAAGCGCCTGGGCTCTGTGTGGCACGCCTTTTTATGTGTGTGTTAATGACGGAGTTAATTTGGCATTTCACAATATTATGCATTGAAATGGTATTTCTGGAATATCCAGCAGATACGATTTTTATGGGATGAAATTTCCCCCCCGCCCCCGTCATTTCCTTTATCCTTTATTACAGGAATTATTCCCTCTCGCCCCTCTACCAAAGCTGGAAGTCGAGTCTAGTTCTCATTCTCACACTATGTGAGCTCCTATGACTTTTCAGCTCATGCCGCAGGAAGCTTTCTGACCAGGATAAGGGCATGTGTCAGGCTTGACGCTGCACACAGCATATTTGTGTTACTACAGTTCACTATTGTCTCAGTAGATTGTGACCCCCAATAACGTAAGTTTTTCCTCTGTCCTTGAATACCAGCAGCCGGCCACTCAAATAGGAAAAAACAGCCACAGCCACTTCCTTTGACATGATGGTAACTAGGAAGAAAAGCTTCATGACAACAAGGCTTCTGACTCAACCTGTATTTTGTCACAGCTCTGTATTTTGGTTTTTGTTGGTTTGGGCTTTTCTGAGGGGGGTGTTGAAATGAGAAGACCAGCTAAAGAGCAGCTGTGTGTTTTAATTCAATGACATGGGAAGCCTGCTGCCAATTAACCACTTGGTTGCTGCAGCAATCTCAAAGCTTTGGCTAAATATTAGTGAAGTGCTGGATTTCCCAGTCCACCCCAGAATGAACAGGCATAGGCACCTACACTGTATGACTATTTCATCCTGCACAGAACCTCCAGCCTCACAGGGACATGTGGTGGGTTGACCCTGGCTGGGGGCCAGGTGCCCACCAGAGCCGCTCTGTCACTGCCCTCCTTCACTAGACAGGGGAGAAAAAGTACAACGAAAAGGTTGTGGGTCAAGATAAGGACAGGGAGAGATCACTCACTAATGATTGTCACGAGCAAACCAGACTTCCCACGGGCCACAGCCTCCTTCAGGTGCCTCCACCTGCTCCAGCGTGGGGTCCTCCACGGGCTGCAGGTGGAATCTCTACACCCCCTCATCCTTCCTCCCTGGGCTGCAGGGGGACAGCCTGCTTCACCATGGTCTTCACCACGGGCTGCAGGGGGATCTCTGCTCCGGCGCCTGGAGCACCTCCTGCCCCTCCTCCTGCACTGACCTTGGTGTCTGCAGATGTTCTTACATCTTCTCACCCCTCTCTCTGGCTGCAAAAGCTCTCCCTAGCTTGGTTTTTTTCCCCTTCTTAAATATGTTATCCCAGAGGCAGTGATTGGCTTGGCCTTGGCCAGCGGCGGGTCCGTCTTGGAGCCGGCTGGCATTGGCTCTATCAGACACAGGGGAAGCTTCTGGCAGCTTCTCACAGAAGCCACCCCTGTAGCCCCCCCACTACCAAAACCTTGCCACGCAAACCCAACACAGGAGATTTTTTTTTTTTTTTTTTTTTAAAGAAACAAGAAAAAAGCCACTGGTGAGCCTCACAATATTGTGATGAGAGTTGATAAATGTACTCCACGTAAATCCCTGTTCTGGGAGAACAGAAAGACAGAAGGAATAGTAACTTACCATCATTTTCAACTTCTTGGTTCTGGAACTGCTCCAAGAGGTTCTGCGCCCTCCTCTCTGGGCCAGAGCCGGGTATATTCTTCTTCAGGTAATCCAGCAACTTCATCAAACACCGGTAGTCGGGCGGCTCTCTGAAATCCTCGGAGCACTGATCGAGCCAGGCTCGTAAGATTGATGCTGTCGCACTAAGAGGAAATACACAGAGAACACACTGGTTGTATACAGCGTGTATTGATGCAATCACATGTATTTGTATCTAAAATAAAAACACTGAGACATTCATACCCCACGTGAAGGCAGTACGAAGACTTTTTTGAACAAGGAATTTAATTTGTTCTTTTTATGCATGGAACCTTAAGATAGCACTCAGATTTTGCCAGGGACTTCAGTGAAGTTGCTCGTGATTTGCACTCCTACAAGTGGAGTACAATTAAAGCCCCAAAATGCAAACTAATAAAGAATCAAATCCATTTAAGGTATATTGAGACCCTTCTATTAAATTCAAGATATCAAATAATGATAGATAAAGCAATTAAGATAACAGAATAGACTATTTCAGTTGGAAAGGACCTACAACAATCATCTAAGTCCAACCGCCTGACCACCTCAGGGCTGACCGAAAGTTAAAGCCTGTTATTAAGGGCATTGTCCAAATGCCTCAAACACCGACGGTCTTGGGGCATCGACCACCTCTCCAGGAAGCCTGTTCTGTGTTTGACCACCCGCTCGGTAAAGAGACGCTTCCTCACGTCCAGTCTGAATCTCCCCTGGCACAGCTCTGAACCATTCCCAGGCGTCCTGTCCCCAGATCCCAGGGAGAAGAGCTCTTGTCCCTCAAGAGAGTCAACAGCACCTCCCAGTTTGGTATCATCATCAAATTTGCTAATCGTGCGTTCAACTCCGGCATCCAGATGGTTGATAAATACATTCAACAGCACTGGCTGTGGGATTGAGCCCTGAGGAACATGGCCTCCAGCTGATCCCCAGCCAGATGCAGCCCCATTCACTACAACCCTCTGAGCCCTGCTCTTCAGCCAGTTCTTCACCCAGCACACCGTGAACCCACTCATCTCACAGTTCGACAACTGAAGGATACTGTGAGGGACAGTGCTCACGTCCTGGCTGGGTGATCAGTAGCAGACACCCACTACAACATCCCCTTTGTCCTCCCTCCCCCAAATCCTTGCCCTGAGGCTCTCAACCACACCATCCCTAACCGTAAGGGCTGTGCAACCAAACCTCTCCCTTACATACAGTGCAACACCTCCCCCTCGCCTGGCTACCCCTCCTGAACAGCCTCCATCCCAGCACTCCAATCGTGGGACTCGTTCCACCAAGTCTCACTAATACCAACATGATAGCGTAGCTCTGGGAGCAGAGCAACGCTTCCAGTTCACCCTGTTTGTTTCTCATACTGTGTGCGCTGGTGTACAAGCATTTCAGGTATGCTCCTGAGCCCTCTGTGCTCCCAGGAGCAGCGTAAATGTTCCCACTAGGACTGCCACCCTCAGGTGATGCCACACCAACCCTTGGCTTACCTCCTGCAGTCCTGTTGGGATTCCTTTTCCGCACCGATTCTAGTTTAAAGCCCTCTTGATCAGCCCCACCAGCTTACACCCAAAGACCCGTTTTCCCCATCGGGACAGATGGATCCCCTCAGACCCCAATATACTTTGTCTCTCAAAGCTTCTTCCATGGTTTAAAAACCCAAAAGTTTTGGTGCAGGCACCACCCTTGGAGCCAGATACTGAAATCCTGGGCTCGCCTGTTTCTTCCAAAGTCTCCCCCCATTACTGGGAGGATTGAAGAAAACACACCTATGCTCCTGAATTTGTTAGCATTCTTCCCAGGGCTCTGAAGTCTCTTTTGATTGACTTCAGACTTTTTGTTGCAACGTCATTTGTATCCACGTGAAAGAGCAGACACGGATAGTAGTCTGAAGGTTGAACTAGGCTCTTTGGTCTTGTGGTGACGTCCCTAATTCAGGCCCCAAGGAGGCAGCAAATTTGCCTGAAAAGGTGGTCAAGTTTGCAACAGGCGCGGAGGGAATCGCCAATAACCATAACTCGCCATTGTTTTTCTCGGTGCTGGCCTTAACGCAGGTCTTGTTGCGAGGGGGTTGGTCCCTCTGGCCTTGGCAAGACTGCTTGCACAGGTTTCTCCTCTTTCTCATTACACACTTCATCTACCATACCCAGGGCCTCGTACCTGTTCTGCAAGGGTATCTTAGAGGGTAAGGAGGGGTTTCTCTTCCTGCTTCGTGCTGTAACCTTCTTCCACCCCTCCTTATCCCTTGTGACACTGCCTTCCTCCTGGCACAAAGCAGATCCAGGACTTGCCTCTGTAGTGGCCATGCTGAGTTGGCTTCTATGCATCACAGATGGCAGAGTATGGTTCCATTGATCAGTCTCCCTCTCAGACTCTAAAATACTCCTCAGTCTGCCCACCTCCTCCTGCAGCTCAGCCACCAAGCAGAGCAGTTCATCGGTCTGGTCACACCTCCCACAGCCTTGCTTGCAATCGCTTTCCACCTCTAGGAATATCCCTTCGTACATCCCACAGCCAAAAACCTGGGTGGTGGCATGCTTGAACGGGAGCTCTGTCTGTGTGGCTGCATTGGTTCTACCAGGTGCTACAAGCTCAGGAGAAGCAGAGGACATTGCATTTTGCTGGCCTGTCACCATGCTGCTGCATGCCTGCCCTCTGGGTGCTCCAGCATCTATTGCAATCACCTGGGCTGTTTGGTTTAGCCTGTTGAAATCCCCCACACTGCCTCTGCTCGACCACCTGCATCCCTCGTGTGTCCCACCACTGCTCGCTGCCGCCACCGCCAGTGCTCCTCGCACTGCTCCGGCATCCGTTGCAATCAATAATAATAGAAATAGTCCTCTCCCAAGTACAAAAAGCCAGTACCTCAGCTAAAAACAAATCATTTTCTACTACTGGCATTTAGCGATGATCCTGCTTCCCCATATTGCACCATTTATCAAGCTATCAAAGCGAGACTTGCAAATTACCTTGGAGTTATGCTTTGTTGAATCAGTTGAAGCATCTTTGCTTAGCTGTACCACGACCGTGTTTGAGTAACTACCCAACATTATGCACACAATCAAAAGCAGAACATAATTTCTTAATTCCCTCTTGTGCCAGTGGGAAAAGCTGTGGCCTGGCGAGGCTGCAATGTTTGCTCCGTTACCGCTCCCTGGGATGATGTGGGAAAATAGCAGGGAGGAAATAAGGCATTTGTGGCTCCTTCAGGGTAGCAGCTTCCTAGTGGAAGTGCTAAATCAAACACTTCCTTTGGTGCCCTTCCTCTCATCAATCGCTGCTGGCGAATCTGGGGACCTGATTCTACTGAAGGTAGAAACTGAAGCTACATATTCCTCCGCTGTATTACTCATCATCTGCTCTCTTAGTAGAAAGATTGCCTGTTCATGAAACCTTGGGTTCTACGAAAGAGCAGTCCAAGCCTGAACGTAACCCCCACGAGCACACACAGTTAGTGAGATTGCCTCATCTGTGAAGATAAAACCCTAATCACAACACGTGCAGCGCTATGCTGCCACCGCCCAGCATCAAGTTGGAAGACAGCTGAACCTATCTTGCTAATCTTAGGATGAAATGCGTAACAAAAAAACAGATCAGCAGAATCTGGGTTTTACCCTTAGCCCACAGACAAGGATGGGCTGTCAGATTATACCATGCAAGAAAGGATCTCGGTCCTGCTGGTGGTGCAGGAAAAGGATGCTTAAGGAGTTCTAGGAGATTTGGATCTCGTTATCCCAGACCTTCTTAGACCCACGCAGCTAAAACGACAGCGGCTGCAGAGAACTGCCCAGGGACAATCCTGCTACAGACCGAGGGGGATGAGGGGAAACCAGAGCTGATGAATCAACATCACTTCCACCCTGCCTGAAACGGAGGGAAGTGATCTGTTTATCTACTTTTCCTGCTTTACATAGGTTTTAACCCACACCCACGTATTAGATTGGTGCCTAGATATTGCCCAAATGTATGCTTATGGGAATTTCTTTAAATCCTGTCTTTGCAGGGATTTTTCATCATTTCAACCTGATTTTGTAAGAAAATAAGACTTAGAATGGATGCTAGACTTTTCCAGAAATAACTTACAATGTTATTGACAAATTTCAACTAAGTGTGGAAAAACTGGAAAAATACCAAATTTCTTCAAGTTTGAAGAAAATTCAAGCCTGGATAAAAAGATAATGATCAACTTAATTTTTTTTTTTCTGCTGCAGGAAAGACTGTGAGATCTTTGGTTCTTCATGGTATATAGCACATATATTTTGATGCACTGGCCACAGCACATATCACAGGCTGAGAAGACACAGATGGCATTTCAAAACGCTTTTTAAAAAGAATTTTGTTTACCTGAGCTGACAGAGGGATTAGAAAAAAGGACTTTTGGGAGCAGTGACTCAACATGACACACTGGCCATGGCCGCTGTCTCGTGATCACCTACTGTGGTGTTCAGAGCAGGGCATAATGTGACAGGGAGAAAGGCCCTTGATCCACAAAAAAAATGCTAAACTTCTGGAGAAAAGGAAGTCCTGAAGATTTCCTCTGCGACACTGAAACCATCCCTGTATTTCCAATCTCTTCCAGCCAGTAGTCATAAATGCTGTGGCAGGCACGAGAGGTGACTTACACGGAAAGCGGGGGAAGATGTTTAGGAGAGAATTCAAACAGTTTTGTAGGGAAGCAGATCTCATGAGCTCCACTGCCACCAGAAAAACAGCTGAGGTGACCAAGTGGCAGCAGCCCTGGTTTGCAGCAGGTCCTGTTCAGTTCTGCAAATGCTTAGGGCTGTGCTGCGTAGTTAGCTGAGAGAGCTCAACCCTCCAATGACCATCTTTTTTCACACCTACAGAAACCTTCCCTGATATTGCAATAACCCTGTTTCACAAGACCTTCATGCACTAACAGTATCCCACGCTCCCAACGCTATTCCACGAAGAGCCATGCTCTCAGTAAAAATAAACTCTAACCACGAGTATCCAGTTAGAGACACTGATGTGTCGGCTCGAAGAACATCTGTGCTCTGTACTCAGGACAATCAGGCACTTGGCTTTTAAAGTTCAAATCCTCAAAAACAGGGATGTAGTAGCTCCAGGTCTATCATGTTAATAGCTGCAGAATGGAAAGGAAAGAGCCTGCAAGGAGGACCTCTCTTTCCTCAATTTATGAGGTCCTGAGAAGAGTTCAAATATGAAGACAGGTTTCAGATGCAGGCAAGGAAGAACCCCAAAAGCCAGCCCAGAAAGCTCTCGTATCAGAGCCACGTACAAATCCTGGCACAATTGTTCTGCAAGTAGGGAAACCACAGCAATATCTGGTTAACTCAGCCACTCAGGGGAACTCAGAATAAACCGACAGTTAAGAAAGAGTAAAGATAGCTTCTCCCACTCTCCTTGTCTCATTTTAACCATATGGGTTTTTTCCCCTCAAAACTCAATTAACTTTTAATCCCACACAGCCATCATTTTACAAGTTCTATCCACTTTAGTCTGTTGTTTCTTCTTCTTTCCTTCTCTGATATTGTGGCAACTTCAGACTTTTAATTAGCGAGAGTATTTGGAAAGCTGTCAGTAATTCTGTTTGGTTAGGCTTGCTGACAGGAGAAACTCTGGAATTACAATTTTAAAGCTACAAAAAGTATTTACAACCAAAAATTAACATGCAAACACATTCTGGATTTCAGGTTTCATTGCAAACATGAAACGCAGATTGTGCAGCTTGGAAAACTCTCTTCACATTTGAAAAACGTTTTGGAATGAATTTTCACAGCTCTGCTCAGACGAGTTTCCACCGTATGTGCAACAAGTAAGACCTTTACGTTTTGGGCCCGTGGTAGCCAAACTTTCTATCTGGAGCTTCAGGACCATTTTTCGCAGTCAGGGTGGGTGTCACACGACAGCCAGTGCTCTACCACCGTCTACCACCAGCTCCATGTCCCAAGGCCGAGAAAGACCACGACGGATGCCCACAGCGATGCTCCCATGCCCTTGCATTTTTAATCATCTCCTGTGGTCCTGCACATACCCGGACCGCTGCATCACAGTGGCACTTACAGCCACAAATGCCACTGTCCTACGCCTACTCTATTTTCATTATTTTTTTTTCCACCACAGGCAGGGGAACACTGTACCTCGCTCCATGCCCTAAGAGTGTATTTTCTCATGCTCTGTACCTCCTTTCCCGACTCATGTCACAAATTCACCATCATCCATCTCTACTGGCTCCACCACCAGAAACTAGGTTGGGTATTCTTTTCTTATGAGCATTTACCAGTTCAGCAATGATTTGGAAGAAGGAGCCTCTCCACAGGAGAGCTTCTTGTACTAATATTGTTCACACACTCCTTATACTAAGCTCAATTTCCAGAGCCTTGGTCGATGGCCACTTTCATAAGCTGAAGAATAAACAGATTTTAAGACAGACCCAGTCTCCCAGCGCAGGGTGAAGAGTTCACAGCCATTACAGACACTGATTTTTGCCAGCAAAATCATTTCAGTCAAGAAGGGAAATAGGAAAGAGAAAAAAGGTACGCTGTGCCCTACTGACCTCCTCTCGCCTGTTTAATTGGTGCGTCGAGGAGGGCAGCTTTCTGAAATCAGGCTGGAGAATTGCCCATATCTTGCAGTAGCTTTACATTTGCTGCCCTTGAAAAGAAACTCCCTGTACTCGACAGACCCAGAGAGAGATAGGAACGGGAGCCTTCCAAGATTTCAGACAGGAAAGAAACATCACAGACTACATTTTTCATGGGTTGATTATGAGCTATAAATTTTTCCTTTCCTGTCTATAAGGAAAAAAAAAAATCTTTTTAATGTTTAACTCCTGTCCTGCCAACCACAGGCTCTGGGATCTGGTCAGCAATGCTTTCAAGTTTCACATCTATCACAAAGTCTTCTCATTTTCACAAAGTCTTCTCATTTCCGTACCAGCTTTGCTTGAAGCCCATCTCTGAAGGTTTCAGTCTCCAAAATCTCTCTACCGTTAGGTGGAAGACACGTATCCGATTCCATTGTTTACAAGCTGGGAACACAGAACTACTCATCCGCTCACATTTGCCCACGAGGTACCACAAAACGTGATGAGACCATGGCAGCTCCAAGTCTAACATCTCTGCTACCTGAGCTAGCAGGGCACAGAGGAGGTGGAAAATGAGGCTTTCATATCACATAGCCACAGGTGATTCAATAGATTACACCGAAATTCTGCGTAGTCTTTTCTCAACTGGGAAGACAGCTATAGTACTGGTCCCAAAAGAGGTCTGTATATGAATTAGAGATCCTTTCTTGCCAAAAAGGCAAAAGCAATGTTTTCTTTCCCACCACAATTATTTCTAAAGAATGAGTAGAAGGGAATCTCAACAATTAAGGAGAATAAGGCAAACCTCAGTTGCAAAAAGAGATTAAATGACTGATTTCTGATGAAGTTAGACAGGAACATGCACAAAACTATGTGTAATTTGCCAAACACATACTTAAGACCATTGATGGAATAATCTTTACAGACGGCTATTATCTCTCCTCCGCTGTCCATGCAATAGCTTCCAGGCTTGCTCACACAGACTACATTAAGCCAGCTGTATTTTCTCAGTTTTGCTTGTTAAACACCACCGCAGGCAGTTAAATCTCAGCTTTGAATCAGGCTTACAATCTATGTAAAGCACAAGCAAAGGCTGATGTAAGGGTAGCTTCTCATACCCTGTCCCTTTGTAAATAAAGTGCTGATGACTTCCAGCAAGTGATCTGCTCTTCTTTTGATTTGGGAAGAACTGGTTGAATAGCACACGGGGTTGGTTTTTGCTGGAACGCATGTAAAGTCACTAAGGGAATAGCTCTGCTGCTAGCTGTTCTTTGTTTTAATTGAGATGCCAATCATTATTTTTCTTTGCTCTTCTAATTATTCTCTTTTGCTTGGTTCTGGTTGTTTTCATAACTCTCCCACTCTTCCATTGCTTATACTGCCCTGCGTTTGACTCCGCTTCTCACGTAACCACACTGATTTCTGCTGTTGTTTTAGCTTAATTGGCTTTACTGGAATGAATGCTGATTGTTGCTCTCCCAAATGCATCTTAACTGCTTCCCACCATGGATTTCCCAGACATTTTTTTTTCCCCCAGCCAATTTTCTTCCATTTGTCTCACATTCCTTTGGTGTCTGTTCTCCTGGAGTACTACGCTTCAGGACCAGTTTTATTTCTGCAGCACCGTAACTGTGCACGTCATTTTCCAGCAGGACTGTTAACTTCGGTACAACACAAAAGACAAGTTTTCTGTCGGGAAGGTCTAAACGCACAAGAAGCCATGGGACAATGTTTGTTTATCACGACGAGAAACTCCAAATGTTGCAGTATTAGACTGAAGGTTTTGGTATTTGCTATTTTAATGTAGAAGAGGAGGGGTAAACATGCAAGCCATGCTGTGTGATAACCAAATAGTTCCTTAATTTTCTTTATTTCAAGTGTTTTACCCAATTACTGTGGAATGAAAGAAGGAGATTTCAGTTTAGCTTCAAGTTGCTTTGTCTGCGGTTTTCAAATGCACCACATTGCAGGTTTTAATAACAAATAAATTCCACATTTTGATAATAAAGCAGATACAACTAGGAGCTGACATTTGAGACAACAACAACAAAAAAAACCCCTAAGTATTTTGATTCATTTCTGTGGCCTGCTATTTATCTGAGGAGAGCACCACCAACCTATTCCAAATCAGCAAACCAAAGCCAGTAGCAAGAGGAAACCACAGCCTTGTACTTCACAAGGAGGCTTGAAAGGACTTTTACTGTTACTCAAGCTCATTTCGGATTTAAAAGCCTCAGGACTCAGCCATGGCAGTGCTTGGGAGGAGAGGTTGGGGGCGTAAAGCTATTTTACTTTTTGTACTACATACATAAACTGTTTCTGCTTCTCATTCAGCTGGTCCAACCTCAGTAAGAATCCTCACTTTTACAGCACTGGGCATATGAGTATACAATGTAGCCAGGAAAAAAAAATAAAGATAATTAAAATCCCCATTGAAACTTCATACTGCAACCAGATGATCAGTTTTTCTGGTTCTACTGCTTTCTCTTAAGCATCCTTGAGAAATATAACCTAAACTAGGATTTATAAAAGCTTTTAAACTTTCTTTGGTTTCATCAGAAGGAGAGGTGCAAGTGGACAGACCAGAACACGGCTCACAGTTTACAGCACAGCATTTCCTTCTCATTGCCTTTGCCTTGGCTGTGGAGTCTCTTACTAGCTACAAATGCAAGAGTTATTTCTACGTACAGGGGGACTCTTTTTCCACTCTCCATTGTATTTACCAACATGCCTAAAGGGTATCTTTAAAGAAAACATACCAATGTTAGACCTCTGGAAAGCAAAAAAACCCAAAAAATCATGGTCCAAGTCCATGGACCAATATGGCAACATCATCTGCCTCTTGAAAAACCCCTCCCGCAGGTAATCTCAGGTTCGTACAACTATATTTTTGAGCGAGGTCTTCAAATAACTCAATTCAGTTAACGTTAAACTAGTCTTCCCTGAACGCAAACATTGCAGGCAAGCCTGGAGCGCCAGGCTGGACATTTTTCTGCATGTGCTGAACAGGAATGAATCAGTTCTGGGAGCTTCATAGACACAAATCTTTAAAACTCGTGGCAACAAGCTCAGCACCTTTTATCTATGAAGTGTGATGTGCTGCATCAGCTCTCCGGGTCTCGCAAGCCTAGCAAGTCATCTCAGTGAAACGGCCTCAGCACCGTTTCGCACCCTCACGTTACTCAGAGGCATCTCCGTATCCAGTGAAGCTATTGACTTCCAAGTAGTACAAGCAGCTACTATATTTTATATTTCAAAGGCTTGATGGTTTTCCTCTGTCCTCAGCCAGCTCCAGCCAGGTCTTTAATGCCTATCTTCTGGGAAAGAAGTGTTCTGCTCCTTTAATACAGCACCTCTTTAAATTTGTGGAGTCTGTGCTTTGGGCAGCGGACTGCCCAGAGATCCAATTTAACACCATCTTTCAGCAGGGGGAGGGAAATAGGGCACAAGTTATTCCACAGATCATTCAGCGTAGAAAACTCAACCTCTTAACAGCGAGTTAAAAGTTAACTGAGGACCTCTCCTGCTCTGAATAGAGATCACAGCGATCAGGTCCTATCACCAAAAGCATTGTTTCTACCTATCTCGGAGGCAATGCACACAACCATTTCAGGAGGACTGAAGTCCCCAAACAGCATTAGTTGCTTGGCTCGCTGATCCCCTTCCCACCATACGTAAAGATCTCTTCGATGTGACTATCTCATTTAAGTTCCCCATCATTCCTGGCTGGCAAGGTGTGTAGAGTCACACGGACATGGGCAAGAGGATGCACTTTATTGCTTTTTGCTCTACTTTCTTTCCTCATTTGCTTTTTGTCAGGCGATGCGTACCAAACCACACATTTGAACTATATAACCTCGCTTAAAAACAAAAACGTAACTGAATTATAGTACAAATTCTCTGCAGTTCATGCAACGTGCGCTATCATATGGACCTCTCTAATTCTTAATGCTACTCATCATGCTGATAGTTTTTATTTCTGTTCAATATATGCATGGTTTTATTCTGAATCATTGCATGTCTTGGTGTGTTATATCCACTCTACTCTTTTTGAAAGTCAACAGAAGTCCTAAGCTAAAAAACACGTAACAGAACAGAGAGAACTCCGAAGACAATGACAACCTAAGATGAAGAGACAACTGTGTCACACCTCGACACAAAAACATGCAGAAGTGAGAAACAGCACCAGGCAATCGTGTTTATATGATGCAAGGAAGAGCAAAAAGAATTGCTTATAGGAGGAGATAGAGGGTCAAGTAAGTTTCTCCTTACAACTCCCTTATCAGACAATTAAGAGAGGCATGGCATCCTATTTCTGGAAACACAGGCTGAAGTCCATCTAACTCAGACATTTGGCTAGAATATCTGACCTCTTCTGGACTTTATTCTTCTGTTACTTGCGATCACAAGCTTTCTGACTGACTGAAAGCAGGGAGAACAGTGAAAAGCAAGCTACTAAACATGAAAAGCTAAGGTGGGTCCTGATACTAAAAAAAAAACCAAACCCCACAAAAAGTTTAGAGTCGTGCATGATGGGCGTTTTTCTAAGCTCACAAAACCTTTGATGGCTTACACATAACTCTAAGGTCCTAACTGTCTCTGTATTTTCAAAGTTACAAAATTACAGTACTTTTGTTTAAACTGTGCATTATTACTGAATGCAGTTTTAAAGAAAAGGGCAATAATAATAAAGGGGAAAGAAAAGGGCAATAAAAAGCCCAAAGACATTTTGTATTAGATATAATTAAGTCAGATCCCTGTTGAAAAATAATAATTTTTTTGTCCACTCCAGCGGCCCAAAAATGATAGGAACGATGCTTAAGTGAACAGGAGAAAATCCCCATGGCAGAATGGAACCTTAGAAGGCATGTTTCCGAACATAGCTGAACTAATCTTGGGTCAGTAACAACTATATGTCATTGCAACAAGTGTGAGAAGTAACTGCTGGCTCAGCCCCAGGATTTGGAAACACAAGGGGAGGTTTATAGCTTCCACCAGTCTCTCACATGAGACTGTGCCACGAGTGTGCTCAAGTCCTAGCGCAGGGCTTGCAGGTTCTGAGCTACAGGAACACTGGGTGGAATACTAAAATAGTTTTTAAAAAATAATTTATATACATCAGACATTTTCCTTCACAAAAATATATCACAAGTCTATGCTACAGGTACAAAAGTACAAATTCAACATAGACAGTAGTAAACCTGTGGGCTTACAGTACATCACATATTATATTACAGTACATCACATAATATTCCTCCCATACATACCCTAAGACTTTGCAAAAAACCCCTCTCTCTTTAAAAACTCCAGGAGATATTTAAAGAGCCATAAATTCTTCTACAGTTGTTTTTAACTTCTGTAGCTGTGCGTGTGTGTGTGCTTTAAATTGCATCCCCATTTCTAATGCCCCAAATGGATTTTTACAGCATCCGAACCATCACAACAGCAGTCTGACAAATGCAGAAGATCTCTGGCCACAGACCACGGGCTTCCCCACAAGATGTTTTTCCCCTGAGAAACAGAGATTTAATGGCGAGAACTAACATGGCTCTACTGTTTCTTCCCCTTATTTCTCCAAGTCGTATAAATCTGAGAGCACAATTATATCGTGTGTCTGTTCTATGAGAAAAGAGGGTAAATGCAATTATATTGGAATTATCCCAGACAAGAGAAAACCTGAACTACTAGAACTACGTGTTTCACAACAGGACTACAAAGCCAACCTCTTTTCCAGATACCATTAATCATATCTAAGAGACAAGTAGCCAGAGCAACCAAGAGCAATGGAAATTTTTCAGGCAGGAAACTGAATTCACATTTATACAGGATCTGTTAAAACACGTATACCCGACAAATTACTTTGTTGACAACCTCATTGTTGAGCTTTCTATAAGTAAGTAGTTGGGTAGCAGGTATCAAATTCAGACATAACAGGTATCTTATGAGGGTCAAAGGATCAAAATCAGCCGTGCCAGCTATATTCATGAAAATTATGTCAGATAAACTCATCCAAAGTTGTGCTAGCACAGGAATAGGACCCCAGACTCCATCCATTTGTCAGTCCCTGGGCTGTGCAAAGCCATTACATGGCAATTACGTGCCAAGGAGGAAGGCAGCATTGATGCAGCAGGAAGCAACTGGGCAAGGGTGTGTACGATAAACTATGTGTGTGTCAGCAGGAAAATTATAAAACAAACGTGCTCCTACTAAATGCTCTTTCACTTGCACGCTCCCCTCCAAGCATAACAAAAAAATGGATGCATTTTGCCCAAAGCCTGAGTGACCCTGATATCAAGATTATTTTCACCCCTTCTCTCTCCATCTCATAATCAAGCTCCTTTGGGTCTCTGAAAAAGCAAGTTGAGGGCTTAATCCCAACATGATTTATACTGGTGAAATTATCTTCCTCATCCCCAAAATAAATCCTTACTCTATTTTGCAGGAAGGGTACTGCTTTAGCTCATATTTTATGGCTGGACTGACTGAGATAGGGGGAGGTCAAACAGCGTGCCCAAAGCTGGAAGAGACCCTCGAGTTCATTTTGGATGGGAGTGTGGGAACCCGCTGGCTGCCTATTATTGCCTACATAATACTGCCGCCTTGGTGCTTGCGACCAAATTTTAACTACCAGCTGTTCTTTGAGGAATTCTCATGGCAAAGTGGGAGAAAAAAAACATTGATAGCTCTCTGTTACGCTGGCCAGGAGAACAGAGCTCCCATGTGGAGTCTCACGGGGCAAGAGGAACAGCCCAAATCACCAGAGCTTGTAGCTTTCTGTCCTTGCTAAGCACTACAAAAATAATTAAAAATGAACAAGCGATAACATTTTGTTACTAAGTAAAGCCTTTGAGAATCCTGTATCATTTACAGACATTAATTAAGCTCTCCATTTCTTCTGCAGTCAAGCAAGCATAATTCATTGTGTTTTCAGAGACAGCTATTGAAACGCTCACAGCCAAGGAGCTTTTACCAATTTCTACTCTGGTGGTTAAACAAAACAGTTTCCGCACGGATGACAGAAGGCAAAGCGACCCCACTGTCTAACCACTCCATTCAGACGACAAAGGACAGGAAGGTGTTCAATTAATGGCACATTTCTGGACTGGGGATATTTGAACCTTTTTAAGCCAGACTCGAAACTCCCCTATCCCAACACACAAGCCTGGAGGTAAGCAGTGCGAAGGGCAGGCCCGATATTGTAGAATAGAACGCGATTTGAATCGACACTCTGCCTGAATTGCAGGAATGAAAATACTGCAGTGTATTTCTCAGTCTTGATTGGACCGTGTATCTCATGATAGAAAAATTAAATGTTTTTCTTCCGTCTCAAAATAAAAGGAAACTAAAGGCTGCTTCTTCAATTACACCTTGAGAAACCAGTGCGCTGATTACCCTAAATTTGTCTATCTCAGCTTCTACTAGTTAAGAAAAATTCATAGAAAAACAATCTTCAGTAATACTGACAAGAATCAAGCATTGCCACACACTGTAATTAAATATAACAACGCAGCTACATTTTAGTGCCACGATGTATGCAACCCACAGATCATACAGATGCCAAAGTACAAATGCTGATGACCTAAGGCACATTTTACACCCAATGTCTAAAGATAAAATGCAGTTTTAGATGATGCTAGGAGGATAACCAAACCACTTTTTCCCCATTTAAACTGCATTTCAAAACAGCTTTGCTATTTTTCTTGCAAGTTAGGATGACTTTAGAATTTAAATTTCACTCTAAAAGCAACACTGTAAATCATAGGGGCACTAATGGACACACATTGCCTGAAACAACCTCAGCTTTGGTCTGCAGACACTGTCGTAATGCACAATAAAATCAGTCCTAATAATCATTTACTGCTATAGATAAGGAAGGGGAAACAAACACTCCCTGTGTGTTTCATCAACAAAATATTGGCCTAAATGCATTCAGCTCATGTTTAATTCTGAGACAATTTCCCTGATGGAAAGATCTCTGAGTTATATTATTGGATATGTTATGAGACGGTTGATATTTAGCCTTTACACAAGCTTGTTTAAGCAAGCAAACAGTGCTGTGAATTTTCAAAGGAAACAACAGCTATGCTGCCCACATCCTCCCCCAATACCAAATCCTGACTGGAGCTCACTGTACAGTGCAAAACCACACTTACGTCCTGAGTACTCTTTTGGATTTGGAGGAATTCTGGCTTCCAACTTCTTCACAGCTTGAGGTCTCCAGGCTTCCATACCTGAAAAATGAGATGGGTGTTTAGAGGAACCTCTACTGAATAAAAGCAAAATCCCAAATAGCCTAATTCATACACAATTATCATAAACAACTAGAAAGCGTTTCCAGCTCAAACTACAAATATGGAATCTAACAGTTGGGCAAATTAAGGAGCTTGAAAATTATTTCATTTAGGAGGAAAAAAATCCTAAAGAGACAGCCAGTATCTCCCAACCTAATTTGTTAATTTATACAAAGCAGCCTGCACACAGGAGGCATCAACCAGAACAGTTTCTCTGCTCATAGCTCCAAGAGCCTTTCCTCTGCCTGTTTTCACCCCATCCTTTCCCAGAGCGCTATTCCAGCGTGCAACCAGGCTGTGACACAACCGCTTTCTCCCATACAGCTTCTGTTTCTCTAGTATTTGTTGTTCCTTCTAACTCCAAGCGGGATTTCACACAAAGTTTTCTAGGTGGCAAGTGTCCACTTGTGCCAAAACCACGGACACTGTTGTCGCGAGTGGGAACGGCCCGTGGCACTGGGAAAATGCCAGTGGGAAAGAGGAAACCATGGGCACAACTCCAACAGCACAAAGCAAAATCTCTTACCTACATAGGCAAGGCATGTGCCTTGAAGGCAGGATTATGCATTTCATTTTCAATGGGAGTGCCTACTGTTTCAGATATACAGCTCCATAAAGAATTTCATACTTCCTTAAAGGCAGCTTTAACGAAGGCAGACAATTACTCACAGTCTGGAATAAGACAAGGTGATTTTACACATTCTGTGCTCAACTAATTGTGTTGGGCACCTGCAATTAATCTGAATAGTTAGGAGAACAAGTGCATCTTTAACTGTACGTGCTACAACATGCTGGTAACATCAGATAAAGAAAATATAGGAGGCTGTCGCTTTGTGTCCAGAAGGTTCAGGTCAGAACTGTAACAAATTCATGCAAAATTTTATTTTAATTTTATCCAAAAGGATAAAAATAAGAGGTGGTAGTTTTATGCTCCTCTAGAGTATCAGTCCAAGGCTTCATACGTACGAATCCCAGATCTGTACAGAAAGTCAGCTAGGGCAACCGAATTCAAATCCACTCTAGATCCGCTAGATTGTAAAGAACATGTTTCAGTACCACCATCCACCACCCCCATATTGACATTCTGCCTTACCATGGCTCACAACCTCAGAGCCCCACAATACTTTAAAATAAGAACTTAAGTTTCAGCAATCTTATGACCAGAGCTTAATGTTGGACAATTCCACTGTGGACGGGGAAGCTGGGGCAGAGCCTGAGGGTTTGCATACATTCCAGTGCACTGCAAAGCAAACCCAAACTAATACAGGCAAACAAGTAATCCCTCCCATAGCGGCAGCGTAGCCACAGTTGTAACGAGGTCAGCTTGGGCTTACTTAGCCTTGAGAGTACTGCGGTAAGGCCACTTGCATTATCTCAAACAGCTCATTTAAAAGCAGATTTTGTATCTCCAACTACATGGCAGATAGACATAACAAAAAATTATTTGCTCCAGTTGTTACTGCATATCTGTGACAAAGCTGAGCACAAAACCATGACTGCTTGACCCCAGTAGCTTAGTCTGACTAATAAACTATCATTCAACCTATGTTCTCACATCAGTGATGAAGACTGGAAATCTCAGCATTTTATCTGTCCAGGAAAAAAAACCCAAACCACATGCATAAAAACTTGCAGACTTATGTTTTAAAACAAGGCCCAAATTCTTCTCAGTTATCCTGAGAGAGTCCTGCTGGTCCTATAAGACGGCAGAAGTATGAGAGGAGGTTTTAAGGACTCCTTAAAACAGAAAGGGTCCTTAGCGGTACATACAGGATAACCCATTTTGCCATTGCGATTTCACAGAGCTAATCCAAACATCTAAAGAAAAATATGCTTAGCTAAACTGACGACGGGGTAAGAATCCACTTCTAAACACGCTGAGTAACACCTCGATCCTCAGTGGGCACACTGAATCCCAGCAGGACCATTCACAGAGGAGCCACTGCTTGGTACCAGGAGGGCTGTCCATCTTGCTCTGAAATTTTTTGGTGCATCAATGGCCTCTGTGCTTTCTCCTATATTCTCCCAAGCAATTTCACACCCTGCCCGTGCCCCTTTTATTGGGATCCAGCACTACTGAAGCTGTAAAACTGAACAGATACCTTCTTTCTGACTCTCGGCTATACCCAAATTCACCACTTAACCCTACCTGGCCTCTCTCAGCTCTCAGTCATACCCTAAATGCTCACTACTAGCCTTTGCAATTCAAAGTGAACGTGTTGTCTGAAAAGTGGATTCGTTGCCTGGTGTGCCATAAGCCAATTTTCACACGCAGAGGAGAGATACTGCTTTTTATTCAAGCCTGGGTGTTCGGTGGATTTCCACAAATCAAGCACACCTAACTCCGCTTCTTTTGTCATATTTATACACAAAAGTTACAAATTAGTACACTCCCAATTACAATGATTGGTTCGTATTTCTTCGCCTCGTACGCAAACTAGAACACATGCTCAGTTCTAGTGTAGGGGGCTCATGGGTCCGTGGTCGTGGAGACCGTGGCCCAAATTACCGTTCCCCTAGTTTCTCAATATTTCTGGCACTTCCAGACAGTTCTTCAGGGTCTGTTGATCAGACTAATGATTTCTTCTACCTCTTAACAATCACGTCTTAATTGATACATTATTTGGGTGAATAGTAACTAACATAATGGCAGAACTGTACAATAGCCTTCCTTAGCAGTACCTAGCAACTATTTGCAAAATTATCTGTGACATTCCTAACTATGGAACTATGAAGAACTGTCTGTAACTTCTTAGCTATAGAATCATGATTAACTCTTAACTTCGATGCTGGATATCAAACGCAATTAACTATTTGAGGTACTTCCCACTGCTTTACTGCAGAACAAATAAATTCAGACAATAAACCAGAGATGCCTTAAGAACACTACTGCCAAACGCCTCGGTGAATTCCATCACTTTGCTAAGCTGAAGTGTAAAGTTTAACCTATTTTTATATGATTTAACTCTATCAGTTTCAATGTTTGCTCTTGCAGACCTGTAAGATTGTCCTGCTTTTCCAAATACTAGGGAACATACCATCTTACCAAAAAGACACAAAAAGACCATGGGAGGGGGAGATTTGGAGAACTCCGCTGATGCCTTCTCAGTGGAGATTGCCCAGGACAGAATCAAGATATGCTGCTGATATAACGTACGTTACATGCTACGATGGCTGCTCCTGTCCTGTTGCTAAAGGGAGAGGATTTCACTCTCCACTGCCATCTGCTAGGTAAAATGACTACAAAGCATCTTAGCCAATAGACAAAAGATGTTTTTCTCTCTGCTGGGAGAAATACGCAAAGAAAGCTTCAGGTTTTGGATAAAAATTAGATTTTTATATTCATTTTCCAAAACTTGCAATTCTTAGAGCAAAATCTATTGAGGTGACTCTCAATATCACTCTCCTAGTACTGTATGAAATATAACACATGTATTTGCAGAATATTAGGCATTTGCATTTAAATCCCACCAGCGATACGCGCTGATTTTTAGAATATAAATCCATCACACGATAATAAAGAGCAGGCAATTTTCTGTACAAAACTGGAGTATATAACTCTCCGTTATATTGCCAGATGTAAACCTCTGCCTATCTCTCAATGCAAGAGCTCTGCGTGAACAACTGGTCATTAAATACGGGTTAGGAGGAGTTAATGATATATCTGATATAAAGAACAGCGTTTCTGCAGACTTCCACTGCTCTGTTCTCACCAGCTCCTGGACAAAGAGCCATTCACTACCCAGCCTTGTATGAATGCTTTGCATACAAAAAGAGACATGAGAAACAAAAGGATCCTGTAGCCCACAGAACTTTTCAGCCTTGCTTGGCGTTTGGAAAGTTATAGACTCCACTCAAAGGGACTGACTAAGCAAATGAGACCAGAATGTAATGGGTAGTACTGAATATTTAAATACTGAAAAATAAAGGAGAAAATGCACCCCTGCATCTCTGCTAAGAAGGAAAGGGAAGAAGAGGGAGGAAAATACTCTTTGAATGATTCAGAAATAATAAGAAAAGGTGGTTCTCTGCAAAAGCCCTAAAGAAATCCCTAAATAAGGCTTAAAAGCATCCAAACTAGCGACTGGAAGTGCAGACGCTTAGCAAGAATTGTAAGGTGTTTTGAATTATACACACGTAGAATCACAGAAATGGAGTTGCTTCTTCAGTTGAGGAGACAAACCACCCGGTATACAGGAAAACAACAGAGGAAATAATAGATGCTACAGCAACAACAGCGAGCCAAATGCTCTATAAAGCTAGTCCCTAAAACCATAGTCTGCTACAAAGGACCCATTCCTTCAATGTCCCCTCTCTTTCTTTATTTCCCTCTCCATTTACCCTCTATCGAGCCATCCTCCAGCAGAAAAAGTGAACTGAAAACATAAACCCAACTTGTTATTTGCTGTCATTACCCAGCTCTGGCTCTCCCATCAAACAGTCTCCATTCCCTTCTCTGTAAACATCTTGAGATAGGGACCGGTTGCTACTTTAGATGCGACTGTGCCAAGCACAGCATGGCCCTGGTTTTAAGCTCTGTTGCAAGGAACACTATTACCATGACAAAATAAAATACGTAAGAGGAACTTGGCCCGGTTCTGCTCTCATCTGGACAGCTAAACATCTTTGGCTTCCATCACACTTGCGAGCAGTTAATTCCACAGCGGGCCCAGCGACACTGGGGATACCAAAGGATCTCTGCGGAGGCATCGTGCTCTACTCCTGCACCCAGGGGCAGGAGGAACTGGTCTCCTTTTCCTCTCTCCAGGAACTTCCATCAAGGGTTTTCACATCAAAATGCCAACAAGATTTTTTTTTATTTATTTTATTTTAAATCTCCCTACCCACTTCTACCAAACAAAGAGAAAACAGCAGAATGTATAGTGTTAAAGACTTGGCAGGGTTTCAAAGCTGTCTGCTGCATTTAGATGCCAAACTTCCGTGAATACTAAAGGGATGCGGATGTCCAATTACTCTTAAACAGCTTTGAAAATACAAGTCATCCCCCTCACTTTTCAACATACCAGCTTATGCCCAAGATTTTGTTTAGTTTGACTTCTACTCTATGTTAAAAGAAAACCTTTATAGGCTGAATCGAGCCAAAAGAATGAATAAGGGCTCCAGTCTCAAATTTAATAAAAAGCAAAAGCTTAGTCTGAAGTCTGGGGCGGGGGGGGGGGGGGGGGGGGAGGAGAACAGATTTATTCACAATCTCCAAGAAGTGTTAAAAGTTACTCATCGAGCAAATAGCACATCTCTGATTTTACTAAGGACCGAAGTTATCAAAGAGCCCAATTTAAAGTCCGTTACAATAAGTAGCATAGGGCTAAAAATCCAGTAAGTATCTTCTGACTGAAACATGGGGAACTGCATCAGTCTTAAAATATTCTGAGTGGTACATTAACAATTTAAATCTTTTCATATGCCTTGTTCAATACTTGGTGCAACTCCCCTCACTGCTCTGGACGTATCGTAGGGCCGAACTGCCTTTAGAAACATTCCTCTCTGCCCCATTTGTGCATTTCTGTGATAACAAAATACCAGCACGAGCCATGGGAGTCAAAACCACCACAAGCCATGGGAGTCAAAACCACCACAGGGACTCGCAGCATGCAACTGTGCGATTCCTGCCATGACATAACCGAAGCCACACACGCTGGCTTTGGGAAGATTTCCTCCCGCTTTCCGACGTCACGCGAAGAGGAGTAAAGGCAGCGTAAGCAACGTGCGTGTCCCTTCGGTCCATCCTACTGTGCCAGGAGAGAGAAAAGACTACCAACTCCTCCACAGCCATGCAGGAAATTAAGATTACAGCGTGCAGTCCAGAAAGGCCTCCTAGGAGCTACTGAGGGCTGCAGAACCTCACACGTTCACAGGGCAGATCACAGACTAAGGCCCAAGCCAGGAAAAAGGTTTCACCCAGAAGAGTTCACAATACCTCACCACAGCACAGACTGATTTAACAAAAGCACACATTATTCAAACCTTTTAAAAATTCTTTTTTTTTTTTCCTGCCCTAACACTTCAGTTTCTTTTAAGTACAGCATCTGCTTTTTTATTTGCCTCTGTCACTCAGGGAAAAGCATCTCCCCTTTTTTTGGACAGAATAAGTGTTCCACGCCCCAAATTCAGTTAATGTTTGCACTGCTTGGACAGGATACTCTGCAGACAACAGGTATCCCCAAACTCTTAGGGTACAATATATCCAGATTTCCCAGGACGCTTTCCCAAGTGTCCCAGGACTCTCTTTGTCTAATCTGGATTTGTATAGGTCTAACGCATACATCAGACAATTCTGCAGCAATCACAGTGAGTTGCCCGAGTTGTCACAAATCACAGTGTATTCACAGCAAATCCAACATAAACTGAATGCACTGGACTTGAGGGCGGATCTGGCTTCCACACGTAAATTTTGGAGGAAGTTTGTCAATGTGTACGTTCCTACAAAAACATTCGTCCTACAACTGGGAGATGCAGATGCTGTTCCCTCCTACTCTACGTCAAGGAGCTGCTCACCTGTAAAAAGCTGGAAGGGCCTTTTTTGATCTGGCCACATCGCTGTTTTCCCTCGGACCAAAGAACAAGAGCTGAGCATCACCATTCATGATTGCTCCCTTACTCCACAATCCTGCTCTGTCACCAAGAATAAGAAACAGAGCTCAAGCTCTTCACACAAAACTAAAATTGACAACTAATGCCAAAATCTCACTTGTTTTTTTTTTTAAGAGATTGCCCTTTTCATTGCTTTTTTACTTCACTGAAAAACAAGAGACAAGTACTTATAAAACATAGATTATACACCGACACCCTTTAGTGTCTGTACTGTTACAATTAACATGTATCACTAACAAGAAAGTCGCAAAACTCTCTGCTACTTACTCTACATTAACATAGAGATGAAAACTAAGCTGGTTAAATTCAATTACTATCCATTTATTTTTTTATTTTTCCTTATAAGGTCTGCTTTTCTTCACAAGTCCATATTCCACAGCTGCATGTAAATCATTCTTTTATAGCTTAAATTTCATTTATATTTTGTCCCGAGCCATAAAATTCTAGATTATCCATGATATTCAAAAAGCCAAGAGAAACATCCACAGATTCTTAAACACTACACTCCTAAGATTTGTGAGAGGGGAAGGAAGTGGTGACCTCCTAGGATTTCCTCTGGATTCTATCATTTATTATAAAAGGCTGGGGATATGTTGACAAGGTCAGGCAGCCTATGTGCCCTTCCTCTGAAAGCGACGTTATAACTTGCTCCGAGAGGTACACAAGCCAGTAAGATCAGAATTGGGCTCAGAAAAGAAAATTCTGTTCTATGGAGACTTTTCCCCTGTGTGTTCTTGCCCTCTCCTGACATTTTCACCTCATTAAAGCAGCATCAGAGCAGGAGGCAGGACTGACTTCCGTAGAGCCACGTACACTCCCCGACTTGCTGCTGCTCTAAACAACCAGACTACCCAAACTTACCTGAGACATTGCTATAAGTATCATTTAGGCTATTTGTTTGAAGCAAAACCGCAGTATCCGAACCTCCCTTATTCTCCCTTCCCACCCTCAAAGCCAACCACAAGAGGATGTCCCTCCTTAAAGCAGAGCTTCTACCATGCCAGCACGTTCGCAAAAACCAACGGGACAGGAACTCGGTCTCTTCAAGACCACAAGGACACAGTAGTGCACAAGTCTGGCCCAAGAGCCTTCCCCTCAATCAGCAGCCAATGATGCAGTGAATAACAAGAGAAGAAAATAGAAGAGGACATCTATTTTCCTGTTCTTTCCTGCTTGAATGCTCGGATGAAATCCGTTCTAAACTGGCTATGCACAAAGTTCAAAGCTGACTTAGTCCTGTTTGCTCTATTTCTTTTCCAAGCAAGGCCAGTTTTCCCTCCTCTGACACACTCCTGAGAAAATGCAAGAAAGACTCCCAAGTCAGACTCGCCACTTCTTTTGTGCTGCAATCCAATTGTAATATTACAGATGTAATTCCTAGATATGAAAATATTAAGAACTTAATTGCAGAGTTAACTGAGCTAAATTGCACCAGTCATACAATTTACAGAACCCTTTACTGCATGGAGTTGGCATTTTCACAGGAGCCCAAGGAGTTTAGGCGTCTTATGACCAATGATTCTCAGAGAATCAGTAATTACTTTCTTCAGGCTGTTTTGAAAATCCTATCATTAATATCTGCATTAAAGAAAACAATACAGAAGTAGAAACAAAAGCCCATGATTTATGAACTTCACAAAGACCTTGTGTTCTTCCCCCCTCAAATTCCTGATCTTTTGAGTATCTGATTTTATAACTTCAAGGTTTCATTAATTTTGTACGTTTCTATTTTTAGGTTGCTATGATCCTTTTCGCTAGGGGAAAACAGAACCGCTTATCTAGAGGACTCTGCAAACTTCACTGCAAAAGCAAGATTCCCAAATGACTTTTTCATCATCCTTAAAATAGTGCAGCCTAACAGAGCTCACACGTTTTAATGGCTAGTGATGAAATGCCACAAAACAATCAGAATTGTAACAAGGCTAATTGACTGTAAGATGGACTGCTGTTTCTGTGGATTACCCCTTTGGTCCCAGCCTCAAATCTAAAATGCTTCAATCCTCATTTACAGAGATATTTAATTATTTCAGTAGTCATTGAAGGGCTGAATTGACAGTTCTGGAGAATGACATCCCTATTAAGTGCAAAGAGGGAAAAGCACGAGCAGGGACACCGCAGCTGAACGTGTCTTCCCATACGTCGGCCCATCCAGACCTCCAGCAGCATCCACAGTTTGGCTTCTTGGGCAGAAGCACCTGGAGCACCCATTGAATCCAGCCAGGTGAAGCGACCAAGAGGAAAAGATCCAGACACTTGCACATGAAATAATAACCCATTCCACACAAAGGGTTGTGTGCACAAAGTCCTCTGCACAGCACGCAGGAGGACAAAGCCCTTTCCTAGTCCTGCCCAGGGGCTTTGCACGGACAAAGAGCCAACACACCACCAAGGACCCAAGGCAGTGTCCCAGCACCAAGCACTTTTCTCCAAAAACACCCCTTTAGTGATCGCCCACCTTAACAGATTTGATAGTAGATTCTAAACTTGCTGGTCAGATACATGGAATCTTTTATAATTATACCAATTAAATAAGCACAATATACAAATTGCTCTTTGCATAACAGTCTTCTGCCTCCTGAGGACAGCAAAAAAAACCCAGATATGGATATGCGAAAATACGGATACAGGAAAACCCAGGTCAAATTCCAAAACTGTCACTATGAGTCAAACCCTTACTTAGGAGGAGCGTACTGAGGCAAAGCGTATCTGCATCATAGTCTATTCCTCTCACTGATTTTCTTTATCACCTCTTGACAGTAGAGGGTCTTCAGGGTGGGGGCTGTTGCAAACAGTTCTAGGCATGTTTGTACAGTGACTTGTAAAATGAGGTCACAGTCTCAGGTGGGACTTTTATTTACATTAGTGAAGTACCTCACTAAGCGAAATAAGAATGGAAACTAGTAAAAATCAAAACTACATTGAACTGGGTGGGGAACGCTCATATATCCTGTTTAAATGCCCAGAAAGCATCTTTATGTATGTACTTTAAGAGAAAATAAGTTGTCTTATGACAACTTAAAAGCCTTTAATTGAAATGTGAGATGTGTACCGTCAGGTTTAGAGCCAACTTTGACTGACTCAAGTTATTTGAGCTACTTGCAAGTTCTCATTGATTACAGAAAGACAATTTCCCCAGATACAATATTAATACCAATTAATACATAAGAACCCCGAAAGAGCAGGCTGGCAACCCACCAACACAGAGCAACAAGAACTGTGCTGTTAGGTGAATGATATTTAAAATAGCCATTGTGGACAAAGCATCCTTGCGAAGGCTACTATCTTATTTATTCCAACCTATCTTGTTAAAAGAAAGGTTTTATCTTTATAAAAGTAAGTAAAATGAATCATACATGAAGCATTACTAGCTAAAAGTGACAACGTACACACATACAACTATTGGTTTCTCCTAGAAATTTGTGGCTCTTTGGCAATTCACACGCTTAGGAAGCAAGAGATTCTCATGACACACTGTCACTTTGCAATTCAGCTCCTCTTTAAGGTTACTCGAATCCACACAAACCTGGTGTCCTTTCATATTTTATACACATGTTCAAAACATAGAATCCAAAACTGAGGGTACAGAAAGACTTACTTAATTCCTCAACATTTTTATATTCTTGTATATACGCACTGACAATTTTTATTGCTCCTCATGTTCTGTGTCAGAATTGGTACGGACTCAGAGGTAAAGCTCACAGTAGTAAATCTAACTGTACAATCTGCTCCTTCCTCATCTGCACTTGAGTAACCACAGTCAGTATTACAATCACAGCAGGCCTGGCAGCTAGGCATTTCAACATCATTGTTAATTGAGCCACATAACATACCTACAAAGCAAGTATTATTATACTGCTTTTCAAATACAAAAGAAAAGCACAGATAACTTACCCATGCCTTGTTCCTCATCTACCTAGTGGAGAGCCAAAATTAAAATCTAGGAGTTCTTACACTACTCCTCTAATTACTATATGCCAGAATAACTGTTTCTGTACATCGCTTGATTTTGAAAATGCAATAAATATGATACTCCCAAAATAAGATCACCTCTGACCCAGTCATGTCTCAGTTAGAATTTAGGGTGAGAAAACTAATGTTGCGGGTTCTAAGCATTTATACAGGCATATCAGCCGTGATTTAACAGTCTTACCATAAAAGTTATTCTCGTAACATTAAGCGGTTCTTGTGCTGTCTGCAAAAATTTATGACTGCATGTTCATGTGAAGTAATAGAAGGGGATAGTGAATTCTTTCTTATGTTTGTACAATCCCTGTTTCAAATCAGCAGCCCCCAAACAGGAGAGTTAGGTCTGAAAATATCAGTATCCAGCAAAACACAGGAATCTATTCTAGGTATGACTTTGCAGCCCATGCATTCTGGGGTGTTTTCCTTTTTTGGGTGGAAGCTGTATTAATTTTCTTGTGTCGGTCCCAGTTTGGTTCCTTGACAGTCAGACATGGCATGCTTTCCCTACCTGGTGACTACGCCTTAATGAGAGTTGGGATATGGGCAGCACGCATTTCCACATTTTATGTTTACGAATTTTGCAGTATTCTTGACATCTGTCCATCGGGTTATTAAGTCCATGTCCACTAAAAGTAATGGAAGAAATTCCTGACAACATCCCCCTATCATGGCTCAGTTTCCATGACATTCTGGCTCTTACCTGTCAAGGAGAAGTTCCAGTACTTTCTGAGTAGAAGCAAAGGCCCTGTATGTTGAGAGAAAGATACTGATGTAGGTAAAATCATTATCCCCAAAAGCTGTCAGAAGGTTCTCCACAAGTTTCTCCAAAGTTCCAGCTTTTATTGTCCTGATCTTGCACGTTTCATACTGGCTGACGGTATG
Source organism: Balearica regulorum gibbericeps (assembly GCF_011004875.1). NCBI lineage: Eukaryota > Metazoa > Chordata > Aves > Gruiformes > Gruidae > Balearica > Balearica regulorum. The sequence goes on along the minus strand of NC_046191.1, from coordinate 32,249,219 downwards.
TTCTGGAGGTAACTGGTCCCCTTCAACCTACAAAGTTGAAACAAAAACAAAACACAAAAATCAGACAGAAGCCAGATCCCCGGCACAGCTTTCACAGTGAAACACAGATTAAATTCCATCTTTTCACAGGAAAAAAGTCCATCTTTAGTTACTAAACAATGTCATCAATTTTGGCTCTCCAAACACCAAATGCTGTATCAAATAATAGAGTTTTTTAGTAAGTTTATCTTTAAGACATTTCCCTGACGTGCTCCACAAAATATTTTATAGTCTGACTGCTATTGAGTCATCTCATGATCCCATCATACATTATTATCTAAAAGAAAATCCATTATCCCATGAAGAAGAATATTACCGGAGGGAACAATGGTGGTAACTCAGTGTCTCACTTAACTTCTGAATAAACATGAAAACTGACCACAACTTTAGCATCAGCCCATGCGATTCCCTTGCTGAAAATACCAACTCCGGGTTGCCGCACAGAACCCAAGGTCATGAACGCATTTGGATGCGAAACATTTCATGATACTTTTGCAAGGAGGGTGTCAAAGTCATCCTGCAAACATGCCATTATAACATTTCAATTTTCTCTTATAGTTTCCGTTTGGCACAATATTTGTCAACAAATCTAGGGTTTGGTGTTGGGTGTGTGTTTTACCTTGATTGCAATAACATGACATGCGTAATCACTATTTAATCACTATAATGACGTATCACCAGCACTAATAAAGTTCCAGTAACAAAAGTGTCATTTTCCTTGAGAGAAAGAAATGGCTTGAGCCCGTTCAAGTGTCTGCAACCATGAGCGAAAAGAAAAACCCTGTCAAAACTCCCCAGACATCACTATGATTTATGTAAATAAACTACTGGAAGGTCATCTGAAAGAATGAAATATCTTTTTGAAGTATAGTGTTACTTTTATTCACATTTACTGAGTTTAGAAAGTATTTTAAGGGAAGCCTTGTATCTAGCTAGCAGTAATGAGATCATACAAAAAAAAAAATCAGGCTAACACAAAATATTTCACACCTGTAGAAAAAAAAATTCTTCAATCTTTTTAGGCTAGATTAAATATATCAGTAGAAAAATACTACAGGAGATAAACTTGTACTGGGCATGAACACACAACAGTCTAGCTTAGTCTTTGCATCATCAGTTCTGCAATCTCAGGCTACAAACTAACGAGTTCAACCCATTTGCATTGCAGCATTATCCCACTGCAGATTTCCTCCTCACGTGCGCACTCACGGCAAGCTTGCAACTGGGACTGCTGTGACGGTTCTCTTCTGAATCACAACCCTCCCCTCCTGGGTAACAGCTTCTGCTGTATCACGATACCAGACAGTAATAGTATATCGTTCGGTCAGATTTTCCCAGCCTTAGAGTAATATTTTATAATTTAACAGCTCTTCTGGGTTTTGAATATTGAGTCAGTATTTATACAGATTAAGAGACTCCCCTAAGTAACAATACAATCCATATTTTGGGTTTCTCCATGGTTTCTTGATAATACGTCTCAAATTCATCCTGACGAAACAGCATCACTTTGACCAGAAGTAATGCTCCAGAAATTGCTACTGAGGTGTGAGTTAGAAACAAGAAGGCTAACAAAATTCCAACACAATACCTTGGTACTAGACCGAGGACACAAAGACTGCACATTAATGACTTACAGTCACTACCAACTCTGGCTTGGTATACTGACAAAACACAAAGAAAAAGAATTAATCTATTCACAAAATGATCAGGAACAGATAACCTACCCGCTTCGTATTTAAAAGCAATGGAAGGTAGTGACGTATTTATAATAGATAGCCCTTTTTGTTTTAAACAATATAGATGTCTTTAAGGTTATTCTAAAGCTCTGCTACTCTTGCACGAGGACATCTCATTTCCCAGCTTGACGAGATCCAACAAACTCGTGTTGTTACATCAAAATATTACCTGCTGTATTAAAAAAAAAAACCAAAAAAAACCCCAAACAAACCAGACTAGACAGGGAAAGAAAAAATAGGAATAACAGCAGTACCCTACAATGTTCTGGACTTTCTAACAAGAAGCGGGCCCTGACACAGGTTTTTTGGCAGAAAAGTGCCTCTGTGTCTACGGGAAGACCTGGAAGAGCCAGGAGCATCTTGCAGGATCACAACACGGGGACCTGTCAGCTGACAGTAAAAAGTACCGACCCAGTGGGTAAGCAGAGCTCCTAGGAAACCTGCAGCCACATCCCAACTGCAAAATGGCACCGTTTCACGTTGGGTTTAAGTCACTAAAATAAGCTGTTCCCTGAGGCCCTTTTCTGCCCACCTGCTACAGCAAACCGGGCTGGGAAAGCGGTCTGGCCAAAGCCGAGCCCTTCGCTTCCCTCAGCGGGGTCAGGTTTAACCCAGACAAGTTGCCCAACCTCGTTCACCTCACGGCTGCAGAAAGACGCGGGCAGAGACACGGAAAATAAGCTTGGGCGCAAGCTGTAAGACAATTTCCAGAAGGCCTGCAGGTTTACATCTGTTCAAACAGCCTGGGGTCTCGTGTCACGAACCCATTAATGCCTTTTATAACTAGACGCGGCAATGCACGGTACTACTGCACCAAACCCCAGTTACCCCAGCACAACCCCACGGGGAATGAAGGGGATTACTCCGGAGCAACCTGCAAAATTTCGTTCCACGGATCTTACGGCTGGTTTAAAGGTGTAAAATTTGCTATGTACATGACTTGAAGGGGTATATAGAATTATATATGACACCACCATTACAGAAACAGTAAAAGGATAGGTCATTACCACCACTATATATCTCCTCCATTCAATTTTTTCCTAAGCAAAACTTGCTTGGAAAAAAAAAAAAATTTTACATTTTCTTGCTGACTTTCCATCTTACAATTAAAATATACTTTTGAAAATAACTAGTTACACAATACAACCGCTTTCAAACAGGGAAGACATTCTGCACCACCGTATTTAACTCTTCATTTTCTAGCCAGCAGATTCCCCAACTCCACAGTGTATTGACTTATGCCATGTTCTACTCAGTGTGTGTAAAAACCTCTCATTCACTGATGTGACTGTGTACCAAACAAGGGCAGAATCTGCTTCCAAGATTGATACATGCACAAAATTTTCCGTTAATTGCAACATTGCAACTTCCCCAAGACATCATGTTGGGAGAATGTTAAAAAAAACCAAACCCAAACACAAAGCAAAACAAAAAACAACCCCAAACCCTGAAAATCCAAAACTGAGTTTGTCAGCAAAACATTAAACTGCTAGAAATCATTTTAAGAGACTTTTAGGCATTGTTTGTGTTTGTATTATTTTAGCAATTCTGCCTGTAAGTTTAAAAGGAAAAAGGACTTGGCAGAGCAGCTCAATAACAGACTTTCAGAGTAAGACATTGTGGGCTGAGTTAGCATGCTAACAGGAAACCACCCAGTCTGGATTTAATCAAGAGGCCATCTCTTCTCTGACATAACCAGGCTACCCAAAGGCAAAAGAGTTTTTGCGTTTGCTTTTGTGTCGTCTGCTCAGAGGAATACTAGATCTACTGCTATTAAAAGATGCTCCTAAAGCTCTTTGCGAGTTTTGACAGCGGCACCTGGTGATTGCTGTTACGCGGTATCAATTAAAGCCACCAGAAGTTTTGCGGTGGTTTGTGCATCAAAATGATAAAAAAAAGGCTCTCCAGCTTCTTCCGTTCCTCTCCTTCGGTGTGTCCAGTAGTCTAACAAAGGTACCAGACCCCGACATCTCCGGGCTCCAGTAAGCTTTTCTGGTCCTCTACAAGGCTAAAAATAAACAAATATGGCATTTTATAGTCTGATGTATTTTATGTTTTTTAAAGAGTCTCATTTTGATTTTTCAGGCAATGGATTACAGTCTCCACAACCTGCAAGTGTAATTGATGAGCAAATGGCTCCTACCAGATAGACAGCATCTTTCAAAAGCAAACGTAGAAAGATTGAACTGATGTATATTCCTGCAAGTCCTTATTTTTTCAGGCTGCGCAGGCACTGATCTAGTGTAATTCCAACATCTTTACTAATCCTCGGCAACGCTGTACCTTCAGAGGGGCCCACTCTCTTTTAAGGCGATCATCTTACAGCTATACAGCACAAAACATTACCCACGTATACAGTTCTTGCTGAAACAGGAGAGCTCCACGCAGAGTAAAAAACATTCAGGCTAAAAAGTTCCTTCAAACACAAACTGACTCCAAAACCAGCTGCAGATGCCCACGACTGAGGGAGCTACAATTTGGTTCCAAGCTGGTTACAATTAAGGTCCCAACCTTGCCCCGCGCAGGCTGGCTCCTGACCCCCCCCACACACAATCTCACTACGTCGTGGAAGTGCACGATAGCCACACGCACAATTGCAGGATGAGGAAAAGATACGGAGTATCAGCGCGATATCCAACAAACATCATCTCCCTGCAACAGCCACCAACACAGGGCTTGAGTAAGCAGCTCCTAAGTTACAAGCGGCTTGTTACTGCCATAGCTTGTTGCTAGGTGTGTAAAAGCAACACTCCTTTATGAACCTGGTGAGACACCACGTGCAACCTTTGATACCACGATCTCCATTTCCCGTCAGTCCTTCTCTGCAAGAGCTGGCCGGGATACACTGACGTCTCGCCATTTTGCCTACCGATGACAGGAAAATAAAGTAGAACCTGCATGCGCCCCCAAATTGCCAGGTATTTCACTCAGTTTACGAGCTAAAATACAGATCTGGATTCCACAGCCTCATGGGCCAAAGGTACAAACGCTACCTGTTAACCTTCAGTGGGATTATAAATTAATTATAAACTCCACCATCTCCTAAGGTAATGATACATCCTACCGAGAGGGAGTAGAGACTCAAGGTAAAAAAATAGTTCAAATTCTGAACAGTACAAAAATAGGTTGCTGCTCAAATAAAGACATACAGAAGTGTAGTCATTATTTCAGAAATATCACTGGAAACAATCGCTTTTACCACAAAAAAAACCCTACTGGTCTGCAAAGTTTTTTCCAATGCAAATATTATCTGTTGAGATTCTGAAAGCAAGAATCATGGAATGAAATCAATGTAATTGTTTTTCATTAGGCAAACTGGAAAAAAAAAATCGAAAGAAAACAACAGGGATGAACAATAAATAAATGAGATATCAAATATTCTTCAGGCTTAGTCATTTAAAACGTTACCACTTTACTAAAGATGTTTTATTTAGAAATTCTGCAAAATTATTTGCAAGAGCGCCTAACTAGTGTCTCAAACTCCATTTGTACTGATTTTGACAGATTTTTAAATGCTTTTGACTTTCCTTGAAACTTGCAGCTTTTCCAGATGGGGAGTTTTCCACTCTACCTATTTTTATTAACTGACTGGACAGACACCCTATGCTGGAACAAAACTGCCTAAATTGCAGTAACTTACAAGTTAACTAAAAATAAGGTACTCTAATCAAGAATTACTGTTTCATTTCACTGTTTGCCTAAATGTGAATCAGCTTTAACCTTCTGAAAGTAAGAATAAGATGCTTTTTGTGATTTTGCCCTTATTTTTCTGATATTGCTTCCTTATACACAGGTTCTCTAGCATAAGCCTTCGATATCTACAATCATCCCTGGGAAAAAAATAAAAGTAAAAATAATAATCACAGAATGATTAAGCTTCAAAAGCTCCAGAAACACAAACGTCCATAACACCAGTCTGAAAGAAGAAAAACCTAAGGCATCCTTCATTTAACATGCAGTCACACATCACTTCAAAGAAGTAGCAAGATGAAACAGAAAAGTTGCTTGAAGAACAACGGGATTCCGTGGCAAAACCACATGCAACTTCCAGAACACGTCTTCAAGAGGCTCCGTAAGACTCCTACTCATTTTAGTCAAGTATTTTTGTGAAGAACAACTTATTTGACATAGCATTTCCTTCCACCAGAGACCTTAATGAACTTTATAATTAAGCCTGCTCCTCTTAAAAGGAAGAAAGCAAGATTGTCCCATACGCGTATTGACAGATAAAACCCACGGCAGCTGACAATCATGCCGAACTGACTCAAACTTGTACACATCCATGCTTCCTCTTGCAGGCAGTTCTGCAATGCCAGTAGTATTTACGAGCCTTGCATCCCACCATTCTCCTCTCTGTCCTTGCCCTTCACGCTGTAGAACTGTCAGCCTGGAAAACTGCTTGCATGAGATAAGACTCTGAATCTGAAGCAGAATTTCCAGTCTAGGAAAGCGTGGCTCGAAATGCAGGATTTGGGCGGCCAGATCTCTTGCAGCCAGCAGACACCAGGCAGCGTAGATGCTTGCCTTTGCAAGAGCAGCTGCTTTTATTGTACAGTGCATTTGGAAATAAAATGAACATAGAGCTCTTCGCAGAGCTCTCTCCCCTTCACTAACTCCCATTTCCCCGTTTGGGATGCTGCTGAAAATCAGAATTCTGCATGTTGACTGCACCAAAAACTCGGAAGCCAAAATAACTTTATGAGCTCTTTCCTATGATCTGGCAGCTAGGGGTATTCCTGGATTTCCAAAGCTCCACCCTTTTCCTTTCCTTTCTTACCACATAAATAACCTCTCTTGGCAGCAACCCAGAGTTTCCAGCACCAATTAATTCCATGATGATTATACAAAAGGCATTCTCATTTTCTCGTATCCTTAGAGCTCACAGCCTGGCTGGTATCTGTCTGAAGAGCTGGCAAACAGTAACAAAAGCAGTGGGTCAGATTTAGAGGTTTAAAAAAAAAAAGAAGAAAAAGAAAAAAAAATAAAGCCTCTTACAAATGCTGTTGCTCAGTTAGAACCCTTTCACTCAGGCACCTTGCAGCTACTTAAAGCCACTCTGCGGAAAATAAGAAACAACATGCATACCATGGGGCTGAGCTGTGCATTCTCACACCTTCTGAAGTTATGCAAATTTAGACTCATTTGGGTGTCAGTGAGTTATGTGCCACTAGTTCTAAATGAATCAAAGCAAAAGCAAAGAACCCTAATTTACACATCACCTCTCGCTGCATGCATCTAAAGGAGTTTAAGCGAGCGCATTAAGGAATTGAATCTTCAAAGAGGTCTACGTTCAAATGGCATTGTCCAGCTCTTACAAATGGTGGAACTTATTCAGCCATGGGAACATGTAAAATCCCCCGCGGAATTTGGCCCACTTCTTAGAAGCATGTGAGCAGCAAAGGAACGTAGCCATAATATTCAGCAATAATCAAGTCCTCCGAGAGGTTCGCTATGCAGCGTACCAGCTTTTTAAAGAGACCACAAATTGCCCAAAAAGCTTAGCCCTAAATCTCCATCTCTAGCTATCTTGTATGGTTTATGCACTTAAGTTCTCATTGCTTCCTACCTACAAAAAGGTTCCTTCTCATCCTCTCACCTCTCTCGCTAGAAGACCTTTTAACAAAAATCGAGACAAGCCCTCCCACTCTCTTCTCATCTGACTTACTGTCTTCATTGAGTTAAGCAAACCTGAAACACTGGATTACTTAAACCCTTTTCATTTTTGTTTGTCATGTTTCACAGTTGTACAGTTCACCACAATCTCGTTCTCTCTTAAGCATGCCAGGGACATATTATTTTCCTAATACGTCAGTATGTATAAATATTCCTTGTGGTGGTTTTGATCGGACATCGAAGCTTAGCAAGTTCCTAATTTAAAATAGAAAAGCAAGAAAAAGAAACCAGTAAGTCAAGTAAGATTTGTAGTCATGTGCATCTTACATTGTTTGAGGAATAGCTGTCATCAAATGACATTTACTAGAAACGCTCTTCTAACCCAGCAAACAATGTGTCCCATATCAAATATCTTTCCAAAGCCCTTCTGTTTTAGAGGAGAATTATGTCCGTACAACTCAGCATCCTCCTCTCTTCAGCGCCTAGGAACACCAAAATGTCCAATCACCAAACCCAGCAGTAAATAAATACTCAAAATAATAAGCAGCTAAGTGAGCAGGGCACCAGAACGAAGGCAAGGAAATAGGTGTTATTGCCCATTTTGGTAGTAAAATCAGCCCATTTTGTAAAATAGTTTGACTTCTGGAGACAAAGGAAGCGTTACATAGTGTCTCCATGAGGGAAGAGCTCTACATAGAGTCTTTGGACTTGCATAAAATAGTCAGTGATTAACTGTCAAAACTAATAAAAGCTTTTACAGGTATGGATTATAGAGGGTCCCTAAGAGAGGGAAAAAGGCAGCTGGGACACTTCCCCTGTGCCTCAGAAACAGTAAATAGTAATTACTGTTTCTGCTAACAACCCTTATCTTAACTTCTCTTCCTCTTCTGCTTCCAGTCTGTCCTGGAAATATGTAGGTGCCAAAGCCTGCTTACAGCTCCCAGTCTGAGTTACGTACTGGGAACCAGAAAGGAGAAAGGAAAGGGTGGTGAGCAGGGAAAAGTAGTACAAAAGGTGGCAAACAGCTGAAATATTTCACTTGATTCTGCAACGGCTTTCAGTAATGCTGACTATAGATTACAACGATAGGTATACTGCGCCTTCCATCCGAGGAATACTTAGAGGTTTAAGTTCACAGCACAGAAAATACTGTATTTACACACAGAGTGCAAGCCTCAATTATGGTTATCTGAAAACACAGCATAATCGAGCAGCGTGTTGCTACTGTTCACCATCCCAGAAGTTAATATCCGTATCTATAAAATGTTAAGACAAATCAGATTACACAGCCAAATACGCGTTTGGCCACCACTAAAGTTAGCCAAAACTACTGGCCACTTTTTGCAAGAAGTGCGACTATTTTCTCCACTCGCAGATTTTAACTAATTTCAAAAATTTTAGCTGCACAAAGCAAAACGTCTGTTAATTGCGGATGGTGGGGAGTTCGGCTTTTCAGGTGACAGCCTTGCAGGAAGAAGGGTCCCTTCTGAGAGAGCCTCGAAGGCGGCTCAAGAGATTCTCAGCACCCAGGAAATTCAGGCCATGGTAATATTAGCCCTGGGTAGAGCCATATGCAAGACCTCTGTGTGCCTCGGTTTCTCCAGCTATGGAAGGGCAGATTAACACTGACCTCCTTTATGAAGCACTTCACAGTCCCTAAATGACAAGCACACTATAAAACTAAGCAGTACTGTTTCTACACCGAGTCCACGTAGCAGATGTAGAAAATCACCAACCCAACCCAGTTTTGTTGCAATCACCAGACGTCGGAAGCTAGAAATGGCAACTGAAAACATGACAAACCCATGCATTCAACTCAAAAGGCCAGAACCCAGCTCAGATCTTCGTAAGGTCTACCGGGAGCTTGAAAACAACCCATCTCTTACCAAAATGAAAACTTCTCCCCAGCAGCTCCTCACCCATTTTACAGTCTTTGGAGGGGTCACCCGCCAGTGTCACACAATACCAGTCAGTCTAGATCTTAATATAGGGTTGAGACACCGGAGTGTTTGACAGAAGAGACCTTCATGTGGCCTTAGCTTTTGTGCTGTTACTGAGTGATTGCAGAACACTGTCACGAGCCAACAACTAAGGGCACAGCAAGCGAGTAGTACAAACCCAGGTATGAACAAATACTTTGAAAAAAAGAATACTGTCAAAAATCATTGTGATATTTTTGTTAAACTACATGACACACTGATATGCACTGTAAGCAGCCAGGCTGAATACACGTGAAGGAATTCACTTATTAGCGTGTGAATCTCCTACAGAAGAGCGAACAAAACTCTGAAAGCACAGCATAAATGGCTAAGGCCGTGTCAACTTCCCAACTTTAAGAGCATTTCTAACAAACATGAACATGCATGGCTAATAACCTACCTTCCTCGCATCGATAGGTTACGCAGCTTAGGCTAAATTACTGCCCTAAAAGTATATATTAATCCCTTTTTGTCCTTTCATAACTCCTTTTGTATGCAAATATTAAAGAACTTTATACAGGGCAGACTGTATAAGCTAGTAGAAGTCAGGTTACCTGATTCGATGACGCGATGATACCGTGGTCTCTACGCAGAATACCTTCTCCTATTTTAAACTAATCTAGATTTCAAAGGCCTACAACGTTGGACCTTTCTCCCCATGTCACCCACATCAATATCCTCCCAGACAAAAAATACAGCTACTGAAGGCATTGTCCAAGCCCATAAATAGCTCGCAGTCTACCTTAAAATCGAAAGCCTTGTCCTTCAAGTCTTTGTGTGCAACCCTGTCCCAAGCCTCATCTCCTGATGTCATCCACCTCAATGCTTATGCTACAATTACTGCATAACTGCAACTTTAATATTGCGTCCACTCCCACCCCCCTAAATCCCCCATTTTATTGTTACATGACCCTTGATTATTTTGACGCAAGGCTAGACATCACAGGATTATTTCCAGTACAACTGAATTTTGATGCCACTTAACACTGCTATAATATCAGCCTAACGACATCACCCCTGCACAGAAGATGAAAATTCTCATTTATCCTCATATTTATAAACCGCCTGGATGTTAAAGATGACAGCAACTCTATGTCTACCCTAAGAAATACCAGAGGAAAGCTATTATACAAATTTTGTTTGTGAAACACTGGTCAGTGAAGCCATTTGCCATCCTTCTTTCACAAAAAAATGCTAGAACAAAATATGCTGTCATTTTTTAATGAATGCCAAATATAGCAAAGAGAAGGGATGATTGATATTACCACTAACACAGTCAGACAGATTTTATATGGCAAGAGTCACAGCATTTTATGAAAATTATACGTCAACATGAAAAAATTGTATTTTGACCATTCAGAAACATTAAGGCCATTTTTCACCAGTACCTATGTTGTTGGTAGTCAAAAGCTGTGATAATTTTCGTGTGAAAAGTCACACTATTTTTTCCCCTTCCAGGAATGTAATTTAATTTAATTGTGGAGCTCATCACCACTTTCTGCTCAGTTGGTAGAAACAAAGAACGTCCTGTATGAGACAGCAGGCAACACTGCTGAACTCAAAATGGATTTAAGGATGCCACAAGTAATAATTCTCTTGCATAATAGTAGCATGAATGCACATTACATAACCCAAAATGGTTTTATTCATCCTGATTGTATTGTTGGCTTTCCTTTCACACTGCAAAGCTTGCTCAAACAGTACACAGAAATTAAAATTATACAGACTCAGGAAATCAATGTAAACTGCTCCTGCAGTATAAACAACAAGGCAAGAGTGATAGATTTTAATAGTACGAATAGCTGGAAAATAAAACTGTAGGTGCGGGGAGATTAAATGCATTCTGACAGAGGAGAAAATATTTAGCAGAAGACTGATTCAGATTTTAAAATAAACTGAACTTGAAACACAAGGTATTTTTGTGGAAGAAAAAAAAATTAAGGAAATGTTGTTACATGTTTCATAATAATTACTGTGAGCAAGCTCTATTGCCAAGCTGGTTTAATCTCTTATAAAAAGAAATAGGTTAGCAGTAAGTAAACTGCTTTCATGACCACAGCATGAATACATACCTAAAGCGCATTATAAACTTCATTTCAACGGCTGTCCTTTTTACTACCCTTTGTTTTGAAACTAAGAGACCTCTCCAGGGTGGGGCCCGAGTAGAAACAGCAGTAATAGTAAGTTAATGTTACCTAATATTAAGAGTTACCAGCTTGAACTTTTATTTAAGTTCTGAAAGAGTCCAAAAATATTAGTTCAATCGTTAGTTCAGGCCAAACTGCATTTTTACTATATTGTCTAGACATCACAGGGGATCAGATTATGGAATCTCTTCGGATTCTTCTCTTGTACACATACACCCACACACACAGAGAGGGAGTGCCTATATATAAATACATGTGTATCTATATGTACCATACCTGTGACGGCAACATCCTTGTCCCAATTCTATAGGTATCTTCTCTATGACAAATTCTGCATTTTGTATGACAAACTGCATAAGCATATGGCAACTAAACATATTGCATACCTACACAAATTACTGCGTTCTCATAACTACAGCACCCGGCCATTAACCCGTCTCTTCTGACACAGCAGAAAGCAGCATGGGTTGCGTGAGCTGGCGCTGAACCCGCTGCAGACATTCGTATTTCGTTTTAAGAATGCTATGTTGCAGCTGAACTCAAATCCTTAGGCGACAGACACAAATCAAAACACACACATAATTATGTGGAAGTATTGAGTCAGAATGCAAAATAAGTATAGCTTGCAAGTAAAGGGGAAAGAAAGAGCAAAAAATGTCAGGCTGTAAGATGAAACAGCAATAGTCCACGTTTACTGTCCGTTCTTTTTTGGGGGGGAGTGGTTGTTTAATTAGCCATCAGGAGTTAATAGCATACTTCTGTTCTTCTTTGTCCTGTTCTCTCTATGGCCACCTGATGCTTTCCGAACAAGACGACTGTTTTTGCACGAAGAAGAATGCAAGCCTCACGGTTTAAGTAAGTGTGCAAGAGTTCATTCACATTTTGTATGCTACAGGGAGCCAGCAGACCGAAAGCACAGCCAGAATCAATCTGAAGCACTCAATGGGAGGAATGCAAAAGCGTAAGATCTGACTTCCAAATGAAATACATTATCGTTACTTATGAAACTTTTCCAACAGCAGCACAATGGCTGCCACGTCAAAACGTAAGACACCATCCCTGCCCTAAAGGGGTTTTCGACTCTGAAAATACAAAACACACCACAGGTAGAGCCAGATATTACTACAAACCAAGCAAACAGACAAAAGGATGCGTAGGAATATCTTCATAATCATTTTCTTGTTGTATTTGCATGTAATATTTAAACTGGCTTCCAGATACACCTCAGGAGCATGTAGTTAACTAAGCTCTTTTGCACTGAAGACAACAGTTAATCCTGAAGGGTGTACTGAATTTGCATCCTAACACCAACAAAGCTTTGAAACGTTACCAACCTCAGCTAATAAGTTTTATCCAGGTGAATACCGTAAACAACTGAAGGACATTCTGCACTTGGTTCAAGTCAAAACAGAACCTCAAGATGATTCGATGCATGCAAGCTTTTATGCAAGTTTATGTGGGGCATAAACTAAACATAGGAGGAAATAAACCCCTAGATAGCTCTTTAACAAAGAATCATAGAATCATTTTGGTTGGAAAAGACCTTTAAGATCATTAAGTCCAATGTGTGATGGTCTGTTTCTGCTTTAGGATGTATAGATACTCAGAAGTTTCGATCATTGGTTTTTAAGAGTCGGGAAGGAGCCGCTGAGAACAGGAAGTCTAAGCCACTACATGAGAAATATCACAAGTCTCCAGTTTGAAGCCCAACAGCTACGATAACTTGAACACATCTCAAAGCATTCAGTCATTCCATACTGTTCAATCATTCCATACTGTTCAATCATTCTGAGACCTTTCAATAGAAAATGTCACTTTATAATAAAAACATGTTGTTTTACTTGCACAAAGAGCCCATGGACTCCCTAGAAAGGAAGAAACAGCTGTTGACTGGGAGGAGCCTTCACAAGGAGAAAGGCAACTACAAAGCAGCTGAGGAGGTGGGAGGGGAAAAGAAAATAATCCTTTAAATTGCTTTCAGAACAAAAAGGTGGGAAGAACATAAGAGGAAAATAGATGAAAGAATAGAATATAACAACAGGATCACCCCGCAAAAGCATTTTAAATTCCTACACCTTATTAGTGCCATTGTGGCCCAGCGGCAGCATTGCCAGGCCGTGAGCTGGAGACCCACACAGCGCTCAAAGCCACCGCGACCCACTCCGACACCGCGACCCACTCCACAGGGGAGGCACACCTCCACGTACTGCGTGGCACGCTCCCGGGGTTCTGCTGGAAGGTTTTAGGAAGGAGGAGATAAACTCTGGTGTCTCATCTCTCTTCACAGAAAGGATTAGAAGAGCCAAGCCTCTGCATCTATAAGCAGCAGAGTCTACTGCTCTCCCAAATTTCAATGGTAAAGATCATACCACAGAGTCACAGGGCATATCAGGAGGATCTTGCTCTGCTACAGAACTTTTCTTGCATGTCCGGCAGAGTAGAAGAGTTTTCTCTCTCACAGGTTTGAATCTATACAGTCATATTACAGCACAAGAGTTTGCCTCTACATTCCTACTAAATCTCAAAATGAATACTAAGTATATTACAGGTGAGAAGATTAAACCCCCAGAACAGAAGTTGGTCAGTTCAAGCCATAGAGTGAGTCATTAGCAAATGAATCCTGAGCACGGGACTCCTGACTTGCAGTACCTTTCTAAATCCAGCATCACAATTGTCCTCAAATTGGTACAACTGGGCCATTATACATAATAATTCACGTGCTCAAAACTATATGCAGCAACCAGCTTATTCTCAGTGAAGACTTCACTTCCATGGGACACAAGTGGAGCAGCAGCAGCAGCTAAGGGACCACCACCACAAATTTCCGTGGTGTTCGGAGCATGCAATAATTTCCGCACTGAAGCAGGGCTGAGCTACGCAAGGATGATTGCCAAAGTTGGGACATAAATTGGTGGCAAAGAGGAACAAGTGAAAACTCCATCAGACTGTAACCCAGTAACCTGACAGAGCAAAAGGTTAATGAGTGCTACCATGCAAAAGGCAGAAAGCTTCACACCTAAGGTGGAGGCTGCCAAAGTTTCATTTTGATTGCCAAAGCTGTTAAAGGGTAGCTACACTCTGACGGGCAACAGATGGCTTACACAAGGAAATGCAGAGAAATGTAAGAGGCCAGCAAAAAAGTCTGTTGAAAGTCCTACCCTCAAAGGTCACACTGTGGCACACAGATCAGAGAAAAGATCTGAGGGGTTAGAGTAGGCAGAACATTAAATCTTTCAGCACAACACTTGGAAGTGGCAACAAAAAGCAAACAATTCTGCAAAGCATAAATAAGGGGTACCGAAGCAAGTCAAAGGACATTATTCTTTCACTGCATAAAAGGTCTGATGAGACCACATGTAGAGTACCATACTCTGTTCTAGCTGCCTTATTTTTAAAGCGGCTATTATGAAGTTGAATGGTGTAAAGCAAAGGGCAACCCACACGATTCCTACATTTGCAGAGTCTGAAGCAGCAAGGACGCAAACTTTTGTTTTAGACGCACAACAAAAAGGCAGGATCTCAGCACCCAGGGTTCTCATTGACCAGGAGGAGGTTGTAGGACTGCTGGAAAACAGGCCCACAACAAACTCCCGTACTATGTGGCAATATGGCCCTGACATCTTCTGGACATTAAAGTTCTCATGATTCTTTTTATGAGTGCCTGTGTTCAATTTTATTCTGCCTTGTTAAGTATTTGCTGCAAACAAATTGAAACCAGAACTTTATAAACAGCAACACATAATAATTGTCGTTCTAAACTAAACTAGAGGTTTTTCCCTCTGACAATGGCCAGATGCTATAGAGGAAGGTGAAGAAATAACACCCATAACATACAGAATAACCACTCTAAAGGGAAAGACTCCTCTCAACTGCAGGAGGTGTTTGTTTTATACCTAAATTACAAAATGTTACACATCTTGAGTTTAAAAATCTCATATAGTATTCATGCATTTGTTCTCATTATCTGTATAAATGTCTAATCCTTTCTGAATCCTTCTAGACTCAGTTGGACTCAATTACTTCTTCCAGCAGCGAATCCTTCAGGTTCATTACATGCAATGTAAAATTACACATTTCTTTTTCCCCCCTCCTTGCTTTCAAAACGACCAAACACTCCCTGGAGCGTCCCTTCTCCACTCGCTGTTTTAAATGCTGTTGCTATATCCTCCTATTCATTGCCAGTATCGAGCTTCAATCCTGTGAAGATTTAGCAAATGCACTTACTGTTAAACCTGCACATCAACTAAGACATGAATTTAACAGTCCTCACCTTTTCAGTGTCTCCAAATGCTGACAATCCTTTCCCATCTGTGGATCTCTTTTCTAATTCCCTTATCTTTGACTTGAGGGAAAAAGCATCAGGAATGAGCGAGGTGCTACTGTGATCTTAGTAGTATTTTCTAATCTTAATTTCATTCCCCGTTTCAGCTTAATATTTGAGCTTGCTTTTGCAACTGCTGTTGCACAGTGGGCAAATGCTTCTGCAGAACCGTGGACTCTCAGAAGTCCAGGTCTTCTCCACAAGTGGTTTTAATTAATTCACTTCTGGTCCTAAATTGTTTCAATGTGCTGCTGTGTATTGTTAAGCAGCTGCTCCTTGCAGCATATATGCCACATGTGGAGAAGATATCCATATGATAACACTATGAAGCCACTAAATAAATATTACCATGCAACTTTGACAGCTAATTCATCTCCCTCAGAACTTTTTCTAATGCTTCAACCTCTTCAGTAACCTGAAAAAAACCAGCCTTTTTAAAGTCACATTGTCCCAGAAACACTTTTTTCATCCTCTCTTTCCCATCTCCCAAAATAAAGGGGAATTCTACCAAATCACAGACAACAGCACTGCTCCTGAGTTTTAAGCCCCACCCAAATCATACTTTTGTACTATGTTACATTACAACGTATTTCACATTGTCTGGTGAAAATTTGTGACCGTGCTTTGAAAGTTATTTGGATAAAAGATCCTGTAAGAATGCAAGATCATTATAATTTCACTTGGATATGTTTTTACCTTCCTTCTAGTCCCTAAATTATTGGTGGCAAGGTGCTGAACTGAACTACAGAGCAGCTGAGTTTATTTTGGCCCAAGGTAGAGTGGTTTCCATAAACAGTAAATGGATTTCTATGTCCAAAACATAGAATTCCTCACTATAGCTTTAAAACATCATAAAAACCCAAAACAAAACACATTCTCCTACATCTCAATAAAATTCTTATTCCAGAAGGTGCAAAAACGTAACACAGACTTTACAGTTCAGCCCTAAACGTAAACCTACGTGCCAGTGTACCACCCATGAAGAACTATGAGTTACTTCTCAAGAGCTTGTATGGCCACTGAAGATGAAGAGAGAGCATTTTGGGGGTGAATCAAGGGCAAAAGAAGTTCTGGGAGACTGCAGGGGCAAACCGTGACAACTCCCTGGAGACAAGTACTGGTCAGCTGCTCAGCCCTTTAGGAATGGGGTCCAGATGTATCCGTGTTAACTATGAGGAGATACAGAAAAGTATGCAAATAAAACATATCAAAATACCATCCCAGGGGTTCAAAGAATGGTCCGTCAACCCGGTTCCACATCCACGGGACAAAAGCAGCTTTGATGCTGTCTGAGCAATCTGCTAAGAGTATACCATTTCAAATGCAAGAGGGACACTGTTTTTCTGGTGTTAAAAAAAAAGTCTTATGCATACAGATAATATTTTTCAATCTCTGATACTATCTTAACTTAGCAACACTAAGCCATCATACGCATTTTGCCTCCGGTTTACTACACACTGGCTACAGAAAGACACTGAGTTAGCATTCATTTACCCCTTTCACACAAGGTATCCCCTTTTCTTCCAGGGGCTACGCCATGATCTGCTCACTCTTCGCTGTTCCTTCACACAGCTGCACTCCCTTACAGTGCTGGCTATAGGAAGCTATATATTTAGAAAACAGATTTCTACAGCAGTAGTAAAAGATGCAAGTTCAAAGCATGCATTTACACACTGTCACCAAACATATTTTTAATTAGCTTTACCAAGGCTAAATTTAAATCCAAGCGTGACTAACACGTTCGCAATGCTTCAGCCTGTTTCTTAAATGAAAACATCAAAACCAAAACTGGAAAACTAATGGTTTCTCCAGGGCTATTCTCTTTACAGCATCTCAGTCCAGTTCGTACGCTGCTTCTCCCAGGCTTTCCGATGACACATAGCCACATTCCTTGCCAACACTTCTTTAACCCAACAAGTGACCTAGATCTTCTAGCATTCAGAAAGAAAATGCCAGTTTCTTTGCAGAGCAAGCTGATTTTTTAATTTTTTTTTTTTAATTCCTTTCACTTATTTCTTCCTCAACAAGATAACATTCAGCAATGTCAGCAGCAACAGTTAAGATGCTACAATTCAGGGAGAACCTCCACCATCCAAGAAGCATAGTTTAAGAACAGGCATCCTGGCTATCAGAGGGATTCCCAGTGGAGATCAATTATAGCACAGGATGGCTTTATATGCCTACCTGTCACAGGTAAACTGAGAGTATGCCAAAACTAAGTTTTCCTACACAGGCAGGCTGGCTATGAGATTTCTGAAGTGCAGTCACACACAACCAGTGCAAAAACAGACCGGTGCAGTCCCCAGCAACTTTTGCTCAAGAGGCCTCCCTTACCTCTTGCTATTCCACTTAATATAACGATCATTTGTGAGAGATGCCTCTGCAGAGCCCTATAGGAAGGGAGGCTGCCCGTGTCTCCCTACTTCCGTGTAGCCTCACAGGAGTATCCTACAGCCTCAACTCAGTGTTAATAACACCGCAAGATTAAAGCACTACCACCCTGTCACCCTTTGACCACTGGGAATGGGAGGTTTTAAACTCAACTGAGAGCACGATAGTCTGCTGCAAAACCAGTTACCCTTCTAATTATGTATTTTGTATTTGGAACTGGGAAAGAAAAAGACAGTAATCTTTCAGGCTTCCATTTTAAAACTCATAGTAAGCTCAGGTTTCATTTTTGAGTGTCTGTTCCACACACACCTTCTATTACCCAGCTGATGACCGCATCAAAGAGTGCTACTTGGAATATCCCTAGAGCAGAGATCTGGGCCTGAACCGGGAAGCAAGGAGAAAAATATTCCATAAGAAGTCATTCATAAGGGCTACGATGCTATGGTACTAGCATGCCCACAACTGAAGGAAAGGAGAGGAGGAAAGAGCCTACTCAAAACCAAAAGGCAAGCTGAATGAGATGCCAAGGCTTTCTTTTTGATAACTATATACCTGTCTACAGGTCAAATCATTTGGTTCCCTCTGAAATCTCTTATCTATCTTCTTTGTGGGTCTCCAGCAGCTGACAGGCATCTTCCACCATGCAAAAATCAATGTGAGCACACCCCATCTTTCTTCCTTGACCATCTCCAAGACAGTTCCTTGGAGAAGACAGCATTCAGAACAGACAATAGTGTAACACGGTTTCTGTAGGGAGCCTGTCAGCTCTTTGGGAACCACTTTTCTGCTTCTGCCAAACATACAGTCAGAACTACACCCTCACCCTGGTCTAGGCAGTCGGGACAGACTGCAGGAACCCGATTCCAAAGAGTCTGATTTAGCCAAAAGGGACCAACATATGCTACAAATCCAGACAAAACAGCAAGCTGCAGCAAGGACCAAGATCAGCCAAGTCCTTGCCTGCTGGTTGCACAGGAAAGTACACTTGACCAGAACATCTGGGACCTAAGAGTAAGATAAAAAAGAAATCACAGAGCTGGCTCAGAAGGGCACGTGGGAGGGCAGGAGCAGGCTCAGAGAAAATTTGAGGTTTTGCATGTTCCAAAAACGTTCATGGTTCCAGGCACCATTTACATCTCAACCCATATTTAGGAGGTCAGTGTTGGAAAGAAAAAAATCCAAACTGAAACTTCTTTTATGACATACTGTTTGAGCCAGAGAGAAGGTTATGTCGTAGGTCCTAACCGGGATACAGATTAGTTAGAAGTTTTTGTAATGTATTTCTGACTGAACTCTCCAACACAAGCTTCCTGCCTGTATGTGACTGTAGAGGTGCTTAGAAGCCAAACTTGTGGCCATATGCAGTGTGCAGTGCAAGACAATCGTTCAAAATTGATTTTTAAAACACCATAAAATTGTCAGAAAAGCTTGTTATCAAATAATATCAGTGTTAAGAAAACACAAAAATATTTAATGACAGATTTGGTACTTTTCAGCTCTTCCCCTTTCAGAATTTTGAAGGTATTTAAAACACCCTTCTACAGCAGTTCATTTATAGTTTTGGAAGAACACATTCTGCTATATACCCAATGCTATAGCATTAAATACATCTTGAGACAAGTTACATTTTGAATCAATCTCTGACTGAACAAACCCCAGAGCCAAAAGTTCAGCTGTGACCAAAAAAAAGAAAGCAGAAAGAAAAGACAAGAACATGTATCTAAAATCTGCTCTAGACACGTTACTGATGTTCTGGACATTGCTGACCATGAAGGAGCATAGTATTTCTCTGTTCTCTGGATATTTAAGACTCAAAGGAAGAGTAGTCTGTGTCATCTATCAGTACAGCAAGAAACTTGATGCTTGAGTTCTGGCTCTGAAAGCTTAGCAATCATTTAAGATGTGGAGATAAGAGTCTCTATAGGTTTGGGGAACTCCCGTTCCTGGCTGCATTTCCTGTGACCTGCCCCAATAAAAACTCCAGAGGCAGAGTTCCTCACTCCTTCCTGGATAAAGGACTCTGATAGGAAAAACATTTTCAGGCCTTAGGGAGCCCCTCCTGTCTCAAAGACTCATTCCTCAGTGCTTCCCTCAGATTACTCGAGGGCTGGACACTGGTCGCCCACCCCTCCCTAACCCCTGGAAGGGTGAGATAAAGCACTCCAGCTGGTTAACAGGGAGGTCTACAAGTGTCACTTCACAGCACTTTAAAAACTCTTGTTTGCTTTTCATTTTGGTAATCTTCTCGTCCATCTGCCGTGCCACACCCATGCCTTTCACCACTCATTCTCCTGGGCACTGCATCTACTCTATTCTTCTTACACCACTGTTCCCACCCTCCTCCAATTCCACACCAACATTTTCTAACACTTCTCTGCTACTTTTCTGCGTCCACTCGTCCATATTCCTCTTCCCAGTGCATATTCAGACGTCCACACAAACAAGGCACTCTTCATCCATCTCCTCCCATCCCCACTGTACTCCTTACTCCCACCTGCCCGTCTCTCACTGTCTCAAGAACAACTTCAAATCTAAAATTTGTCCATGACCTCCTCTTCACATACTGGTCTCTCCAGCAGCAGGAGACACCAGCACCACTGTCTACTTTGAATTAACCGAGGCTTTACAGCCACACTTTTTCTTCATCAGCCTGGATAAGACCATGGGGGACTTCTACTACAAAGTAGCTGCTCCCAAACATTCCCCTCTGCAGTCTGTCTTCTCCGGACTCTCATCTTCATCTCTTACATACAACCAGCTCTGCAGAATCAACTTCCTTCTCTCTGGTTACACATCTGGATCTCTCTTTTTCTCTTGTCACAAACTCCCACATTTATCCCCTCAAAAAATGCAACTTCCTTATCAATGACCTACCCCAATCCTCCCCTTTGCTGCACGCTTTCTTGCTCTTGGATTTCCTCTTGGCTTAGAAACATACAATTGGAGGATGCGGTGTTCTGCTATCAAAGGAAATTACCTTATAATCCTCTTCACCAACTGATCCAGCGCCAATGGTGACGCTGTTGGGTTCTTTGCTTCCTTCACTCTTGCTGGAGTGCCACTCCACTATCTCATTGCCCCAACAACTTGAAACTTTCTTCTAATTTCTAACAATTCATACACCAGTCTACAGCTGGTGTGAATGGTTCTTTGCCCTCCCTTGTGCTTACTTCATGGGGTTTTTTAATAGGTATTATTCATGTACTCCCTAAATCTTCATTTTGTTAACCTAACTAAGCTATAGTCTTCTGATTATAATCGGACATATACATCATTTTCTTGATGATCCCAAAAGTCCTCTCCTGTCTCCCTTCCAGTTTAAATCAACTTTTTAAAAAGGGCCAGAATTACAGACTGTGAGCCAGGATGGTCTACAAGGGGGTTCGCACTTCCCATCTCTGCTGCCAAGAATCTAAAACAACTGAGCATCACATTTCTGTTTTGCATCATGCTCGTGGCTCATGTATCCTGTGATTGACTAATACACCTAAAGTTGGAAGGGATGAGGACAAAAAAATATCCTATAGCAGAAATTGGTTTAATTCATTCACAAACACACTTTTTCATTCTGTGCTACTTAATTTCAACCCACTTCCATTACAATAATCCTGAACATCAGCCTCTAGGATATGTTTTCTTCCTCTGCCAGACCACTGGATTTTGTCAGCATGCTTCTGCTTTTATGTCACTGACTCTAATGAACACATGACAGCAGTTCAGTTGCAGGACTGACCCAGGCAGAGCTCCTGTAGGCACCTCTCTCCAGACCAACAGTCCCTCTTTCATCTTGAGCTGCAGCAGCAGCTCTTCTTCAACAGCTCCTTCACCAACCTTGTAATTCCTCAGTCTCTCCAGAGGTTAATTTTTTCAAGTGATTTCAAGAGTAGACTTTCAAACAAACAGATAAAACTCACAGCCTTTTAAAATCCTTTTAAAAGAGGATCAGTTATCTCTGCAAGACAAACATCTCCTACCTACCTCCTCACACCTTCTCCAACCCAAATACAGGGGCCACCGCTGTTCTCCAGTCATACAATGTCACTCCTGACTTGACAGATGAATTCAAACTCCCTGCTGCTCAACTATCATTTCATATACCAGTTCCTTTGTAGCTCTGGGCTGGACACTACCAGCTGCCCAGCATGGGCACACATCAAGCTCTTTGGCAAAGACAAAACACAAAGTAAAAGCCCCGTATGCCATCATTACCATCAACCTCCAGGTTCACCTTTGTAATCTTTATAGAAAATAGGCAAAAATTTATTTAGATTTTTGGGTTATATGTAGATTAACTTTAATTCCCATCTCAATCTCTCTGTGAAGCAGACTTTTTTTTGTTGTTGTTGTTCTCACATGGCTGACAAACTTTTAGCCATTTGTTCTCATTTGCTTTGTAAGGCTTGACTTTTGGCAACTCTTATTTTAACTCTCAGATGCAGCTTTCTCTGCTGACAAGAGTTTTTCTCTATTTGTCAAAACCTAATTAAAAAAAAAATATTTTTAGGTGGTTATTCCTGCACCCTTCTCTGAAAGGTTTTTTTTCCCCTTATTCAAACTAGAAGTCAAGGTAGCGTCTCTTTGACTAGAAGTCAAAGCTAAGCATCTCACAGACCTCCTCTATTTACATTTCTGCAGAATGTAATCATTTCCTGAAAACCAATTTAAGGCAAACTCTACTGACACAGCATCACCTCCTATTGGATCACTCTTATTTGATGAGGGAATCAGCTGGCAATAATATCTACTGCCTTGGTTCAATTCTTGCCAGTTGCCAAGAGCATTCATTCAACCAGGCAGCCTTAAACCATCCCCTCACTTGCCTCTTCGCTGTTTATACGGTCATTCATTTTCTTCCTGCCTTATTGTCTTAAGCCATTCATTCTTTTCTCTTTCCATCACTGTAAGGCCCATTCTGCCAGCCCCTAGCTCTGGTGCAGCTTCAGTGTATGCTTCTACTGGCATCTGGCACAAACACAACCACCAGGCCAATTACCTTCACTAGAAAGGCCTTTTTTCCTTCTCCTCCTTCTTTGATTTTGTCCACTCCATAGTCAAGCAATTTCAGTATTTAAATTTAATCTCATTCCACATCTGCAATTCCCAGCTCCTCAAATTCTCCAGCCCTTGTTCCCCTTCGCAAAGGACCCCTTGAGCAATTCTCATTTCCACCACGCCACAAGTGCAGAAGTTTCTTCCCTGTGGTGATCCTCTAATCCTTTCACTTGTCTGGTGGATCCCATCCCACTTCATACTGCTTTGTCTTGTACCTTTTGCCTCCCATATCCCATCACTCTCCTAGTCAAAATCTCTTTCAGTCTCCCACCTCTTAAACATTCCCCCCATCTCTCCACTTACTTCTCTACCTGCTGCTTTTTCTTTTCAACTACCTGTTTGCTTTTCAGTTTACTGTTTACAATAAATGACTGACTGGAGTTCACCTCTCCCAATGTCATTCATACTCCATCAGCACACTGCTCCTGGTAACAGAAATTCAGGTGTTTAGCAGCTGATCTACTTCTACAGCCACTGCTTTACTGTTCTTATCTGCTTCTGGCTACAGTATGATTCAGCTTGTCTCTGTTTCATTTCATGGGTGTCAGTTCAAAAAATCCCACAGAACTCTACACTTTTCACCTGCCTTTTCTTCATGGACAATAGCACCATCCTGTTTGACACACAGTGTGCCAGCCTCCCTACAGGCTGTCTTTACATCCTCAGAGGTAAGCTGAATCTCATTTTTCAGGTTCTTTCTGTGTCACGGTTTTAAAATACAACCTTCTCTTTCTAGCCATGTCATTAAATTCCTTGCTGCACTCTCAAACCTTCTGTTCCTTTTTCTCTTGCATGATGCAATGCCATTCAAAACAATGCTGAATGTCCACTCAGAAGCCTGCTCTAGAAAGCATTCTCCTCATCCTCTCTTTTGAGGGTATCATCCATCTATACAAATCTCTACTTCTCCATCCTTCTCTCTCACAATAAAGTTAGGCCAGGTATCTTGGTTTCCATGGTCTTTGTGGCTTGGTCCCAATCTCCACATCATCTCTCTCAAGATCCTGCAGACCTCTCAAGGTCTATCCTGGAGACACCAAAACCCACTTTGTTTTCAAAAAACGCCTTCATGCTTTCTCTTGTTGAGCCTATCGTGTTTGGGAAGTATTCTCTCTCAACATCTCCAGAAGTTACACTTGACTTTTGAAGTTTTGTTAAGACTCTCCATTGCCTTGATGTCTACAAATAACTTGAGAAAAATCAGACTGTTGCAAAATTGATATCACTGCCTCAGATACCAATCATCAGCTGAGACAACATATGTGGACAGACAAGCCTCACTGGATATTTAGTCTGTAAGTTCTTTTTAGTCAGGATAGTGCTTTTGTGCAGCACCTATCACAATACTGAGCTACTACTACTAGGGCTTTTAATATTTCATAATCCTATAATGCCTAAAGTCTTACACTTCATTAAATATTTAGTGACTAAGTATTTAGGGACAAAACTAGTAGCTATTATTTAAATTTAAATAATTATTAATGTAAAGCTAGGAAATTTGGTGTTTACTCAAAAGCTTCATGCTTTTGAAAGTTATGGAACTGCCGATGACTGTGTAAGTTACAGCCTGTTTGTCTTTTTCGTTTATTATTTGTAGAAGTTTGAAACACAAGACAGACATTTCTGTATTTAAATAGACATGTGTTTATGGTGCTTAAGATGTAATCTTATGATTGGCTTTCAAACAGACCACTCTCCCATAACAGGGCCAACCATTCAAGAACCCTGGATGGGTTCTCAGGATAAAGAATTTTAAGAAAAGTTTATTGGACTTCTTGAAACATAAAAGATCAAGGTTCATTCACTTACTGGTAACTGTACAAGAATGTATTTAAGCAAGATTTCAAGCTTCTCAGTAATTAAAGGAATTGGTAATAAATCCCAACACACTCAGAATAAGTAAGACCTTTTATACTCCTTTCAACACAAGTTCTACAAAATTTTCAGTTAGATCTGCATTTCTCTCAGACACATCAAATCATTTACCACTTCAGCTGAAAAGCCTCCAAATCACTCTATGAATGCACCAAGAACTAACCACACTGGATCAAACCCCTACACTAACACCACACAGTACTTAATATCCACATGCAACATCAAGGTTTCAAAAGACTTGGGCTTTCCAAGTCACAAGGAACTCAACCTGCACCAATAAACCAGGAGAAGCTCAGGGCCTCAGAGAAGGTCAAACTGCTCAGTAGGTCTTTACAGGACACAAACTGACATTGAAAAAGTAAGTCACTTTTTAAAAAGTAAATCCACACTTGCATATAATCAGTAACAGTTACTATATTTGTTACAATGAAGGCTCAATACTTGCTGATGTACAAATAGGTTGTTCCTGTACTCTTCAATTGACCTTGAGTCTTCAACCTAAGCCTGACTTAGAGCATCATCAGAAAAATTAAGACTGACATTAATAAACCCAATATCTTACTAATTTAGTCCTATGAATCTCAAACCATAGAAAAAAAAAATTATAAACCCCTATAAACTCCAGATTAAAAAAAAAATAAATCACCTGATGACAATTATAAGAGAGACAATTATGCTTTTCAAGGCAAAACTGCTGGGGGCAGGGTTGGCTATTCATAAATAATGTTCTGGGTTAGAGGCTATTTATTGACTTCAGAACCACAGTAAAGCCATTAATAAAACAAGATCACAAAAAGAGCTTAAAATACTTTATGTTCTGAAGAGCTTAAGGGAAACAAACAGCCCATATGTTTAAAAATATTTTTAAATAATACACATGAGATTTTTTGCTCATGAAAGACACCAGCCTGGAAGCTGAAGTCACCAATTTATGCCCTGAACAGGTGCGGACTTCTGACATGCTGCCTCCTCCTGCCCCACAAACAGGGCTTGATTCTGGCCTGAAAAAACTAACACTAGCCACAGAAAGTCAAAAGTCACTTCCGTGACCTTGCAGTCCCTCACCCTCCTATTAAGATCGGCACCATCAGCTGCAGCAATGATCTTCAGGAACACACAGGCACTCTTCCTTTGAGAATATGACCAAGATCTGGCAAACTCCTACTTGCATGGAACAACACAGCCAAAACAGGATAAAATTCTACTTTACTAAAGTATGCTTACGAGGCACAGGCATGTTCAAAATGATCTCCACCTCTTACACAAAACCACCAGGTGGGAAATTTACAGGAGCTCAAAAATACTTGCTAATATTTTTCCTGGTAAAAAACCCAGGAGGCAGAGATGGGAAATCTGCCACTCAGAGGAAGCAGATTCAAAACTATCTGTTCTGATTAGAACTCTATGTTCTTCTTGGAAACATGGGAAGGGGAGATTCTAAGCACTATCTGTATGCAGGACAGAATTTGCTTGTCTTTCTTGACTGTGGTTTCAGCACTGCTGTATTGTTTTGTCATGGAACTTCACAAGAAAACTATTTGGTATAGATCTCTGGGCGGTTTTAAAAGTCTTTAAAATACCAATCTGGATGCTACATCAAACCAAGTTCTTATATAATTGCCTTTGATCTCAAAGAAAATACATAAACCTAACAAAATAATGTGAAAGCTATAGCCACCTCCTGAAGATCTGGCTCAAACTGCCACAGCTGCACTGATTCCAACAAAGTGAGGACATTTTATATCAGCTGGGGACTTGGCCTGACAAAGGTGAAGGCACTCAGCAGCATGCCAGATTGAGTGCGTGTGCATTTAAGCTCATTTTACTTACCACTAAAGCCCTCATGCTTTGAAATACACCTTTGAAAAACAGTACAGAGCTGTAATTCTTGCAGAATTGCAGACAACTAATTTTGCATCTGGCTGAGAAAGCAATACAAAAACAAGACCCAAACCTATATTCACTTAAGTTTTGAAGAAGTTTCTGCTAACTTTTGAGAGACCTTCATTAGTCAAAACACCAGGACTATTTGTTTGAAAGACCTGAGATAGGTTCCTAACAGCAGAAACAAGCCATAGCCCAGTCTGAACAAACTGTTAAATGTTCAGCTTCTCAGGCCATAAGCTAAGATCCTTATTTCTGCACTAAGCACAATCCGATCCATGGCCACAACTGGTCAAATCTTTTTACATGCCAAGAAAAGAGGAAGAACACAAGGACAGAGTTATTTCAGATGACCCAGACAGACGACTTCAGTGTTTTGGTTTTTTTTAAACAGCAAGAGCAGTCAGTGCTCAAAGTTAATATCATAACAATTCATGTGGAATTCAGCTCCCTGGAGCAGGCTCCAAAGTCCATGAGCAGCCTTCCAAAACGCCACTGCGCCAGCTTTACTTACCCCTAGCCATCTTGCTCCTTTGTTGGCAGCCTGCTGAATCTGCACTTTTTTCAGGGTGACTTGGTAAACAGCTCCCTCTTCCACCTCTTCACCCCAGTCTTGACTTGTGCTCTGCCAGGAACAGGGGAAAGAAAAAAAAAGTAAGAGAGAAAGGAACTTTTCCCCCTCTTCTACTAACCACAATCTATACCAGGTGCTCCACTGCTTCATGCAGAGCTGAGGGCAGAAGATGGGCTGCACAAAGTAAATATGACAATCAAAGCAATACAGGATACTTTTAGATTGAGGGAACACTGGAGATATTCTTGGCAAGCTCTCCTTTCCTGTGGTATCAAGATACCCTGACTTTCCATTTAACTATTTTTCCTAGACTAGCACATATTTTAAATAGTTGCATAAAGTCTTTTCTAAGGAAATAGTTTGGTTTTGATTAGCAGTCTTCTCTTCCCTCTCCCACCCCCCTTTTCTAAAGCAATTAATCTCTTTGGCCTTTCATTTATGGAAGGAATTGCACTTTTTAAAACTGTTGAATTACTTAGGCAGACAGCCTTTAAACTTTGAAGCTAACAAGCATTTAAAATACAGCAACCCTTTATTTCTTTTGACAGGAGGGATCTAAAGCGCTTGTGGTTTGCTTTTCCAAAACCTATTATTTCAAGCTACAAAAAAACTTTACAGAGTCGAGGCTTTAAAACTCACAAATAATAGAAAGCGGATTAAAAAAAAAAGAAAAAAAGAAAAAAGAAAGAAGTGCAACGTCTTCCAAACTTTAACCGAACATGTGCTGCAATGACTCCTCATTTCCTAGATTATTAGCCGTACAAAAGAGCACAAGCCGCCGCACCGCAGACAGAAAACATGCATTTGAGTTTCTCCAAAGGGCTAACTTTCCTCTCTGGAGCACTCTCTTCATCCTCCCCGTGTCAGGCACACGCACACGTACAGTTACTCGTGAAGATAAGCATCCCTCAGAAGCGAGGAAGAGCAGAGCGGCTCCGGGAAGCAGCGGGCGGCGAGGCTGGCCACCCCGGCTCCCCGCCGACATCGGCACCCCGCGGGCAGGGGAAGGGGGGGGGGGGGGGGGGAACGGGGACACCCGGTTACCATTTTAGCTTTCCACAGCAATTTCATTCTCTGTGCCTTCCCGGGCGCCTCGACGGGGCACACCGCCGCTGCCGCCGCTGCTCCGCCCTGTCAGCGGCCGCCGCGGGCCGGGCCGGGCCGAGCCGAGCCGTGCGGCCCCTCGGCTCCGCGGCGCGGGAGGCGGGAGAGCGGGCGGCCGCTCCAGGCCCCGCCTCGGCCCGGCCCCGGCCCCGCCGAGGGGCTTCCTGTTTATCGCGGGCAGCCCCAGCCGAAAAGTTACGGAGGGTTCAGTCGTCAGTGCCCAGAGCCGCGCCGGGACCGGCAGCTCCCCGGGGGACGCTGCTTGAAGCGTTCATCCACCCCCGCCCCGCTGTCCCTGTAAGAGGGACAAGGTGCGGAGCGTCCTGCTCGGTTTCCAGCGGGGACGAGGCACGAAGGAAACGCCTCCCTCCCAGCCATCGCCCGGGTGTAGCCCCGCACCGGCGCGCTGGCACGGCAGAGAGGAGCGGCGGTGCCCGGGCAGGTGCGGAGAGCCGCGGGACGGGGCGCCTTGGGGGCTCCCTGCCCGCTCCTGGCGGGTTTTGAATAAAAGAAAAAAACCAAGTACACAAGCGGCAGGAATTTTAAGCCAGGCTTAATTTTAAAAACTTATTTCTACAGATTTGAAAGTTAGGAAATTAAACCTCATAGTAAACCCCAACACCGCTGGGAGCGGCGCTACTCTTACGTTGTCGATGTCCTGCTCTGCAGAGGCGTGAGGAGCCTGCCCGGCACTCACCCACCCCGCAATTCAGGTGGCTCAGGAGCAGAGAAAGGGCCTTCCTCTTCCTCCTCCTGCCCTGGGACAGCCTGGCTGGCTGGACAAGAGGACCCCACCACGCTGGGGAGTAGCCCCAGACCCCCGCAGCCCCCTGCAATCCCACCCTGTGATCATCAGCAGAAAACCTGCCTGATAGGGAGGTACAAAGAGCAGGGACAGGGGATGTGCAGATCCGTGGTACCAGGTAAGAAACCCGTGATAAACAGTAGAGCAGTGAGGAGCAAGGAGCAGAGATAGGGGCTGCATGTTCAGAGATGTGGAGGGGAACAGGGCTGAGTTCCCAATCTGGGGAGATAAGGTTAAGGGTGATGGGAAACAGGAGGCATGGAAAGCATTCCGACCCATCTGACCTGTACAGCTGGCATCAGGAAACAAATCCCAACTCTTTTCACCTGTCTTGCCTCAAGAGAATGACTCTTCCTCTTCAAGAAGAAAAGTTTCTGATACTGATTCTGTAATCAATAAATTATAGTCTATCGTATTTCCCACCTACTTCTTTGTATAGGCTAAACCCACAATATCCTTATTTTTCTCCTGTGGGAGTCCCTTGCTCGCAGACAAGCCTGTACAAACCGCGACCCTCTGCACTGTACAAGCACTAGCTGCAGACCTCAGCACGCTAACACAAGGATCTCAGACCACCTCCAGAACACTAATTTCAGTTGCCTCTTGAGCTGTCTTTAGTTACCTGGCTTTTTGGACTTATAAATGAAAGCAGAGAGGAGTTGAACACACAAATTACTCTATAAGTCAATGAAAACAGTAAGAATTGAACCAGAAAGTTCCAGTCTCCTGAACCTCGGTGCTAACAGCCAGTATATTAACATACTTATCCACAAGTGTTACTACCAATTATCTCAGGAGCAGTGCTGGTTCAGAGAGACCATTATCACTTGCAGCTGTTAACATGAGGAAGCATATGAAAGCAAAGAACATTATTTTAAGCTACAAAACCAAGATTGAATTGTGTTGTCACGGGTCAACTGATCTGATTATTTGCCAGGCTGTGCATTTAGTTTATTTGTGTAATACTGAAGTGATCCAGAATATGCTGAGGCAGATACAGACTTTAATAATCTGACTAAAATGTTTTGTAGCATCAAAATCAAAGTCTAGATTTTCCAAAGTCCTTTGGCTTCTCCTGTAAAACCTCACAGAGCATTTTGAATGCTTTAGATTTTGCAAACCCGTTTTCCACATCATAATTTTTAGGTGCAAAACCCAGAGTCTGCATTGAATTCATGTAGCTAGCCCAGCAGGCGTGCAAGCAGCTTCAGAACAAATTGCTATTGAACAGGACAAACATATGTTAGCGTGTGAAAATGGATATCCAGCTACAAGGAATATAACACCAAATAATTATTCTGCATTTAAATAAAAGCTTTGTCAGTGCGACAATAAGCGCGCTAGTGCCACTACCATTATTTTGGATGGCAGTCACCAAAACCTGGCAGTTATTTCTAACTACTTCTTTAATAGGAAGAAAATGGCAGAGTTAATACAGTGGGAAGGAGCACACATATTCGACCCAATTTAGCTTCTGTTGAATCACCCATTTCGGACGGGGTCCTTAGGGAACACCTTCTCATGGAGAGACAAGCTCAGGACATTTCTTTCAAGGTAGGGCATGGATGATGTTTCTGAATCCTCTCGGTCACTGACAAGTGACAGAGAGAAGCTCTGTCAGGAAGGAATGCCAGATGAACTCATCCAGTTTAGCATGCAGCAAAAAACTACCCTTTTTATTAATTAGATTTGCCATTAGTCCTGCTTAGAGTTAGACTGTTTTCCAGATTATTTTTAGTGAGATACGGTGCCCAGGCTTTGTAACATTAAACACAGATTCACCTTTCTAAAAAACCCCCAAACCTAAATCACAGTGAAAGGTTAGAGGAGGGGCAATAATCAGGCACGTGATTCCGTAGTATCCTCCTTTTGTAACAGCCTTTTGAATTTACACGTTGTCTTTCATCCTAACAGACCACAAGGGTTGCACAAACACGATACTGTGTAAACTGCACGCCTGGGCTGCTGAACAAGAACCCGCAACACGCACCATGGCATGCCGGGCAGTGAGGGGAGGCAACGTTTTGGCCAAGTTGATGAGGTCTACATGGCAAATTGTTGCTATCTGGGTTTTTCCAGCATCATCTACCCTTTGCTGTCGTGGGTGCTAAATGCACTTGTGAAGGTAGATATACTTAAGAGGCAGCTATTTCCCAGCCTAACGGATTTCCGAGTGAGCCTTCAAGACGATACATTTACAAAGTATTTACATTTACAATGGGATAGTTGGTGGTGGACAATGGTTCTGTGGTGTCCTGTCAGTTGATCCAGGAGGGAATATCAGAATTAGCCTGAAGGAAAAATTAATTGTCTGTGCTGAGAGATATTGCTCTTTAAGGATGAGGCAACTCCCCCCCCAATATTAAAATAGTCTGTCTTGAAATCTTAATCTAGTTATTTTGTTTACTCATCCCTTAAATTAGTTTACATGATTAAGCTTCTAGAAATTGTTTCCATTAATTAGTTTAGCTGCAAGGGGAAAACTGCAAGATGGCCAGGACAACACACAGTGCAACTTAGTCTGGCAAATTAATTTAATCTTTCTTTAGCCCCTACCGAGCATGCCAGTTCAGAAAAGCACGTAAGCAGTAGCTTTACCTTAGCATGAGCTTAAAACACTCACATCAAAGGAACTAAATTCTTAAGATTCTTTGATGAACTGGAGCCTAGACCCTGAAATCAAAGTGAATCGCAGGTTCAAACCTCCATGGGACCGAGTCTTCTCCCCACCAGAATTACATCAAACATTGCATTGCAAAAAGCTCAGCAATCACATTTTCAACAGATTTTCAGTGAAAAACTGTTTATCCAAATCCTCTGCCAATTCTAATATTTGCAGTTTTCTAGTTCCTTGGAAGTCTGGATTCTATCGATAACCACCTCACTGGGGAAAAGGATATTTGTAGGCTGGGGTGGTATCTTCATTAAAGCAGCTGACAGGGGATGGGATAGCGTTTTCCAACATAGGGTGCCTTTCTTATGCCACAGTATTTGCTTCTTTCCAGCTAAACAAAGAGGTCAGTTTAAATATACTACCTCTTTTGACAGAGCTTGTCTGTATATCTATCATCAGATCTCATAGCTACAACAATGTTGTTACACGGAGTACAAGAAATTTCTCTGGGACTGGTAGAATCTTTCAAAGTGAATGAAACATACTGTACTGACTACAAATTTAACAGAAGGACACGTTTTAACTCTGACTCCTGTCGTTAACTTTTACCAAAACATGCATGTCTGTGTATGTATACATACCATATATGTATTTATTTGGTCTTTTCAAGAGAAAGGATTATACTCAGTCTCGGCTTCTAAAAATCTGCCTTAAATCCAAACACCGATTAGTTAATACTGTGAAGGAGGAAAAGCATATGAAACATTTAACTTCCCTTTAGCTGCATTCTAAGACCATTATGTAGTGTTCAACCGCTTATTAGAGACCAAGAGACAGGATCAGAATGCACAGGAAAACGTGAAGACAAAGCAGGCTCTGATTATTCTAAAAGATGTTCTGTAAAGATTTCAAGGACCAAAGGAGGCATGAAAATGAGTAAGAACAGTCTGTAACTCAGTTTAGTGGAACTGCTGTTTCGCTCTTTCGACAGACTTTAATCACAATACCGATCTATACCAATGAACCACACTCACGGTCAATGTTGTGTTAAATATTTGGTTCTTTCCAAATCATGTTCACATGCAATAACTACATTCCTGCCATAATCAAGCAGGAATAATAATAAATCTGAGCATGTATTCCCTCCCCCTCACAACAAGACAGACATACAAATTGACTTGTGAATGCAACCTTACAGTTCTCAGAGTGAAATATTATATATAAGAAAATACTTTGAGGTCTGGAAAGTTCTCAAACTGCAGATCATTGACCACTTACAGCCCAACAAGAACTTGCCGACTGTCCACAGAGAAATAAGTTAGTCACAGAGTGATGATTTTTCCTTGTTTTCAGCTGTTGCTACAGCTGGCATGCAGATGCTTTCATGAGAAGACAAAGCAAAAGACCTATAAACCAGCTGGAAATAAAGAACAGCTAGTCTTACTGCCTCTGCTAAGGGCCTAACAGAAGGAGATGAGGAAGCAGAAGTCAGAGATACCCAAACAAGGAAAATATTCGGGAGAGCAAAGGAAAAGGACAAAGTAATCAGGTGATGTAAGAATCATCCCAGACAGCTTCTTCATGAAAGAAAGGCATCAGGCAGCCTAACAGAAAAGAAGCCAGGTACCAGAGATCTGCATGCAAATTAGTTTCACTGGGAAGGGATGCGCAGTGGGAGATGGGAAAGAAAAACACACGACACTTTTTTTTTTTCCAAAAAAGGGAAAACACTCCTTGCATTACAAAAAAATGTAAGTTAGGCCATGTTTTCAAGATGTTCCTTTCAATGGCAGTGCCAGTTCAAGCATTTTCCACTCCCTGGTGCTTGTTTGTGCTAGAACTGTTTGCATGTTGGATACGCTAGACATTGTTCCAATATTACCTTTTTTTTTTAAAGAAGCAATGGCTACCACATCAAGGCCACTACCTATATGTGTGCAACTGTGACTTGGAAGAGAGGAATCCACGAGACAGTCTGGCTGTTCATCCTGTAGAAAATACAAGAATCTATCATATAGAATAAAGCCTGTCCAAAGAGACACCCCTGCAATGGATGATGCATTACAAGTGCATGCCTACAAAAGGAAATAAATACTGTTTCTATTAAGACCATCTCATTAATTATTATTCGTCTGGTTTCTTTATAACCACATTTAGTTCTTGCTTTCCATTTATGGCACATGCTCTCAATTTGATAACTAACAGGTGCTGCAGACTACCGTTCTTGAGGTTGAAACTATTAAAAAAAAAAAAAAAATCACACACAGATGAGCCACAAAAGCTACAGAATGCAGAGACTATAGAAATGCAAACACAAATCAGTTTTATATTCGGTTTTAATGACTCTGGACTCTGACCTGTAGCTTGGCTGCAGAGAGCTCTTTACTACAGCTACCATAGGAAAATGACCTTACAGTATTCTTTTACATCGTGCACACCCAAGTTCCTGCTTTCCTCTCAGTTACACAGTTAGTTTGTCAGGGAGTGCTTTAAATCTGCTTAACAGTCAGCATGCTACAATCTCACCTACACCGAAGGTCCTTTACAGCACAAAGCACCTCGCAGGCACGTACCTCGTGCAGTCATTTCCATCAGTACAATGCAGGGGCAATACTTTGCACATGCTGCATGCTGATGTAGAGGGTAACAGAGGTGAGTCAGGTCCTCCGTCCTTCTCATTTGAAAATAAATTAACTTGGATATTTATATTCTTTAAATGAATGAGATGCACTGTCACTACATGTCAGCCAGTAAGAAAAATTGTTGGGATCAAAAATTAAATTTGAATTTCAAACCACTAACCAATCAAAGCAAAAGAAACGTTACATTACACACTGTACGTCTGATCTTCCACTGCCTGCAACCTTTGCAATCGCTACTCCTGTGCACAAAGGGAATAACAATGTTCCTCACTCACTCTGAACAGCCTTGAAAGATCGGACAATGCAGAAGCAGCTCAGTAAAGAGCCAGATACACGAGTTCAGCATAATCTGTCTTTGCTGACACTAGAACTAGAGGCCTTCAAGTAATCGGCAATATGAACCAGCTTCATTGTAAAATGCCAGAGGAAATGCAGCAGAGCTCCCATACATAAAACTAAATTAATGATTCATAAGGCTACATAATTAACAATGCCAAGTCAAAAAATCCTGTAGTTAAGGAAGCACATCCAGCCTTCCCTTGACCTCTCATTTCACGTGTGATTGCAGTTAGATAGGCATGCCCTGGTTCACAAACTATGCTGTCCAATAGGCTATGGCATGCTTTTGTACAATCTCAGATCTAGGTGGCATATCTCCTCCAGGAACAGCAAGTCCTTAGACTTCCATTTGTTAAGCCTTCAAAGCAATGCTGCTTGCAAAACCACCGTCATGTCACTGGTTAACTGCAGCACCTGCAACATCATATGGAGAAACAAGGGTGTATCTTACTCCCTATCTCCTGAGCCTTTTGGCTTTAGAGGAGCATAAGTAGTGCCAGCGTACCTCAGAGTCTGGTCTCATACCTTGCTCCCTGCTCAGTCTGCAGAAACCTCTCTCGGTTCCTTGGAAACTCCCTGTAGGAGCAGAGACAGCAGGTCCCAGGAGCCTGAGTCTCAGTCGCACATATCGCAAAACACAGAGGAACTTTTCTTAGGCCATAAGCGCTTTACGAGGTCTTCCGTTCCTTTCCCAGCCCCACATGTCCCTGCTGCTTCAAAGCGCTATCTTTCTCTAGTTCCACGCTGTGTAGCTACTCAGGTGTTCACAGCAAATCCTCTTGACTGCACCCTTCACAAGCTTTGAAGGAAGAGAAAAACCCCTGAAGTGCATGCTGAGTACATGGTTTTCTAAGGCTCGTAACTCAGTCAAATCAAAGCCAAGACTAAGTCACTTCAAAATTGTGGCTATTTCAATGCCAAATTTTAGCACACAGGCCTCAGCCACTCACACTGCAGAGCTGTTCAGAAGAAGGCAGCAAAAAGTCTTTATGGAAGGGAAAAATAGTTTTCCACTCTCCTCATACTCACACATGGATGAAATGTTTTCACTCAAACTTTCCAAAAAATTTACCTTTGAGCAGAGTCCAGGGGCCTCATTTGAACAATTTTAAAACTTTCTGCAAAGAATAAATACTTTAATCATATAAAAAGGCATTGCTCAATTACAAATTTGACTGTGGGTAATTCTCCTGACGACAATTCCATTTCTCCCAATTTACATTGTCATGAGACCAGAATCAACCCCGCTGCCTACGCAAAACTAATAAAAATTATTACTCCCTTCTCCAATCAAAAGTTACGGAAGACCAAAAAGAGAAGGTTAATATATCCAGCAAGCATTATAGACCTATAAGAACAGTGACAAAAGTAACAGCGCCATACAAGAGCAGACCAAAATGCCGAAACCTTTAAGCTTCATACCAAAATCTTCATGTCACAAGATGCATGAAAAACAGCGTAAAGAACAGCTCCTGCTGCAGACCCTGCACCACCACAGCCCTCATCTTGCTCAGCTGATAGTTTAGGCGTGGAGTTATACCTGAAATCCTATGAGGTACATGAGTTTAGTATCATCAGTATTGTAACCACCAGGTTTTCTGCCACAGCTCCTAGACAGCATCGTAAAATAAGTCCAACAAACATGGAAAAAAAAATATCTTACGGACATTGTGATAAAAATGGGTCATTTTGTTTGCATCAACTGAATTAAGGAAAAGAAAACCCCTGTCCTGATTTGTGAATCAAATGGCTCTCGTACAAGTGTCACTCAAAAGATTGCCTTCTCTGTGTTTCAGATCTTTTGTTTGCACCTAAGTAAGGCTTAATAATTAAATTGATCATGGCACAAACATGTATTGGGTTGATTTAGCAAAATTCTAATTTTCCCTAATTGCTCTCTTGTCTCCATAAACAGGCTAATTCTCCATAAGAAGCTTCTTCCTTTCAATACATTTACAAATGTGTTATTTATATTATTGGCTAGCTGGTACTCAATCCTCCCCTTCATTCCCAAATTACTTGCCACAGTTCATGTTCTTTTCTAGCAAGCTTCAGTTTCCAGAACAAGAAATTTAACTGTTGGATTAAATGACCTTTCAAAACTTCCCATTTACAAACATAACTGTCTTGTTCCCTTCTTCTCTGTTTCGTTTTGCTTTGGTTACAGATATACTGCACATATACCTTTTATGGCCCCCTTACAGTATGCTTAAACAGTATAAATCTCTGTTGCCTATGAGGAGTTTCACCTCCTTAATTTTCACTTAAGAATCTTTTTCATTTTTCCTCTTAAAAAAGAATTATATTTCCTCCCCTAGAAGTCTGTATCACTCTGGTATCCTTTAATCCAAGCACTCCTCAGAGGACTCTGGGCTTAATAATTATATTGGAGTGTCTATTATTTAGGATACTGGGAGTACTTCCCACTCAATCTGGGGCCTCCCGTTCCTCTGAACAGACCTTTGCCAGCTAGCTCTGTATTTATATCTAACTAGTTCAAGGCCCAAGGACTTTGTCCCTCCCACCCATTGAGTTATAATCAGATGGTGTGTCTTAACTTTGACTCATTCACTTCATGCATACATAGTTTCCAGAAAGAGTAAATGAAGAGGTTCCATTTAAATGCTGTTCCTACAACGAATCCTAGTAATCACGTTTTCAACAGCATTATATGTTAGAGATCGCTATTAAAATGTCCAAAAGTAACTCTATAGCTTAGACTTACAACATGAGGAAAATCTGCATAAAGTAATCTTGTGAATTGTGAACCCCAAAACCAAGTTTGGCATTTCTGAACGTTGTGCACAAACACAACTCTCTTAACCTCTAAGAGGTCATTAAAATAACAGGGATAAATTAATCATAAATCCTTGTATTACTATCATAGTTTATCTTATTTGCTTTTTTAATCTAAATGACCCATATTAAACTTAAAAACTATGTCCCACTTTATTGTGGGACATACTTCAAAATACTCAGAAATTCCTAGATCCCGTTTTAAGAAGCCTGCTGAATGCCGGTCATACAAGAGAGCTCTTCTGGATGCTGAAGACTGTTGAACACCATGGACAGATTTCTCAGCCAGATCGAAACCAAGCTTTCATGTAAGATGGGCACTCTGTGCAATTCTCCGGTCTCGGATTGCAATGCTGTTAATCCGAGCCAACAAAGGATTCCCACTAGCATAACAGAAAACAGAACATGGGCTTCAATTCAGCTCAGAGCGAAGACATGAAAAAGAATCTCATTTTCCAGTTGGCTTGGGCTACTGACCCTACCTTTTTCCCAAGTGCTCAAGCAACAGGAGGCCAGAGTTGTCATCTCTTTTTTCTCTTCATTGGGTTAGAAGGGAAATAATTGAAGTGAAGCAAGAATTCAGCTTATCTATGGGTCTCTTGTATTCTTTAATGCTACAATCATTCTATCTGATTTCACAAAATCCTACAAAGATTTTATTATCCTCTTATAGCCCTGCCAAGTAGGCACCATTAAATCAGACTCCTACTCCACAGCTTTCTTTTGAGCACTGTTTAGATTTGCAGGGAGGAACAATTACAATTTCAGGGCTTTACTAACTACCACAGGCTTGAACATAGAAATCTCTAAATTAAAAAGGATATCTTTTGAGTGCAGTGCAATAAAATGCAGGTTTGGGGAGGTTGGGGTTTGGGGGTTTTGGAGTTCTTTTTCTGTTTGTTTGTTTTTACGTCCTCCATCTCTAAAATATCCCTTTAGTCAGACACAACAGTCTGTACACCAGTGACTTGCCTCCCGTGGGCTTTGTGGAGACTCCACAGATTCCCCGGGTGAGCTGCTCCTCTGTCCAATACAACATCTCCAAAGACACAGGTTCTTGAAGGAGGTATTCCGTGCCTGTTTGAAAACAATGGAAAGGCAGTTTAGAAATGCAGATAGCAACACAGTTACTTTTAACGTCCATTGCGTTCCTCACTCTTTTGTGAAACATAACAATTGAGTATGATCACTACACAGGTAAGGAAGATGCTCGGTCATGTTCATTAGATGCAGTGCCAGCCACTGACAACCAATGCCATGGTTACGTACATCCAAGCCCCCTTCCTAGCTCGCTTAAATTTCTGCTTTCTCTGGCATTGAGTAAGTACAGCTATTGCCATGGCCTAAACCAGTAACCTAGACAGCACAGCTACTTCTCACTCTTGACTGCACTGCAGATGTAAGTGCAGTGCTAAGACTTCCTCGATCAGGAAACCTCTAGATTAAGAAAAAGGGTACTAAACATGTTTCTGGAAGTGACCTACTTCGCTACAGGACACAAAAATAATTTTACCAGCATAAGTTAGCTGCAACCTTTTTCCCTTTATGCTGTTAAGACTCTTGTCTTCCACCTATTGCAAACTCTGAGCTTTCCAAAGCCCACATTCCTACCCTCCAGATCAGTCAAAATGCAGCACTGACTTTCTTTCTCATTCAGTTATTTAATATTCACATTTAAGATCCCTCAGAACTTGATCTCTCTTCTGAATCTCCTTGTTTTCATCTCTTAGAAGCTTCTCACCTCTGAGGATGCTTCTTCTCATAGATCAATGCCTGCCAGAAGCCCCCAGTGGTAAAGTTCACTGCTAGGCTTTTTCTTTTATATGCTACCAAGATACACTTGGTAACCTTTTCAAACTGATAAACCCAGCTTTGAGATGCACCTTTATTCTGATGCCAAAAATGCATCTGCAGTTCCCAACAGTGACATAAAGATCCTGTGGGACGCAAGCAACATTTCCTCTACTAACAACAGTTTAAATGATCTACAGCCTGGAATTGATGCGTATCACTAATAATCTCGAAATGCTCTCGCTGGTATTTACCTTCATACTTTGCCCTACATTCTTCCCATTGTTCGCTCTACCTATGTTCTGCCTTTTCATTTTCATTACATTCTTTGAGACAGACTTCTACCCACTTGCAAATGTTCCAAGACGATACAAACCCTAGCCGTGACCTTTAGGCACTGTTACAATGCAAAAATAGATCATACGATGGAAACATAGAGTCCAATATCCAACAGTCATGCCAACCGATGCCACTCAGATGCAGAATAATAGAGTACAACCCACTTGAACAAATTTAGATCAATGCCTATTAAAAATTTCTGTGAACTTTGGGGAGCAGTATGCCCCAGCATCCCCAGCTAAAGAGAAATCCCTCTTACTACATGTGCTCTTGCTACTTGGCTGCTGCCCTAGTCCATATATCACTTCCTTGAAGAAGTGCTGCTAGTGACTTCAGTGGATTCACTAGCAAAGGAAAGGTGACAGGATTAGAACCACAGGCTGTAAACACTTCAGAACCCTCTGGGATTACGTTGTTTTATTATTATTGGCACATTGTGCTCAGACAGCAAAGACATTCATTTAAGGATACTAGTTTCTATTTCCAGCTCTATTACATCTATTTTTATTTGAATTTATTTAAAGACAACATTATCAACCCAGAAACAAAAAGACAGGAAGGAGATGGAAGTCCACAATGCTTGAGATTCTAGACAATGACAGGAAACGGCCCGTGTTTTGACAGTTCCCCCAATTCTCTTCCAGATGATCTTTACTGAAGAATTAGACAAAGTCCAAAAAGCAAAATAAAAACATAAACAAAACCCTGTGAAGGGGAAATCCTCTTGTATTCAGATACCAGTATAGTGGAAAATTTTAGAGAAAATCCAGGTCTAGAATGTTATGTCAGAAAAAAATTGTCTATATAAAAGTAGGAATGGTACAGTGACATGACAGTAACGACGTAACAAGAACAAATGATTCCGTGTACCACTTGGAGAAATCCCATTGTCTGCCTCCAAGCAAAATTGCAAACAAACAAAAAAAATCATTTACTGTGTTTTGTGATGGGTACATTAACAAGATATTTGGCTTAGGTATTTTCCACAGTGTCAGCTGAACATAGTACACAAATGCTTTAGATATATGAAGCCCTGCATCCAATCCACTTCTGAGATCTCCACAAGCTCAGAGAAGAAATGTCCTTCAGCTTATATATGCCTTCTTAATAATTAATACATGAACATAAAAACCCAACTGTGTTAGAGAAAAGCTCAGAAAACCTACCAACAAGCAAGCCAGACTGTAGATCAGTTTTGTGCAGCTTACCGGCAACAGAGCATTACTTCACAAACTCAAACCCTATCCATTGTATCAGGATGACATTACTAAAGATGTATTTTGAAGTTTTTACATAGACAAAGATCTAGCTGAAGTCAAACATACTTTCTCCTCAGTAAAAAACAAGTAAAAACTTCCAACTTGGCCAAGGTTGAACATTGTAACACAAAAGTTCAAGCAGAAGCCAACTGTATTGTTCTCCAGAGATCAGTTGGAAACACACCAATAAACAGGATGGAAGATACTCTTTTCAAGGGAATATTATAAACAGCAAATTAATTGTGCAATATGTTACTGCGCTCAGGGAGATGGATTGCAAATCAAAACCTAGAGCAGATAATTAATAATTATGCAGTCGTATTAAAAAACACTAAAACACAGACCAAAAAAAAAGTCAAAGGAATATTAAATTGTTTCACTTCGGGTTATAAGCTGAACACTGATAGGATCCATGGAGGAACTTTTCCTATAAGTTACTCCATACTTGTCCACAACTGAACTGTCAGGAGCTATACGTGCACTACACAGGCAATTTGGCAATAACCACAGCTGCCTTCCACATTAAAGGGATTTTGCAGCACCCTCAAAGAATGAGCTAAAACAGACAGTCCTTTCATCCACAGAGAATTTCTTACCTGAGACTGCCTTGCTAGAGAGGGCTATTCAAACTGCAAGGCAATTCTTTAGTAACGCTGCCAGCAAGAATACCAGAAAGTGTCAAATACAATAAAGGAGTTTATAAAGTGGTCACCAGTGCACTGAGGGCTGGAATAAACCACCCGATGCATTTCCCATCCAGCACCAGAAAGCATCAGGTGGCAGTATGCTTCAGTCAGTTCAGATTTAACCTGGATTTAAGCTGCAAGCAAGAAGTGAAATGACTCTAGATATTCCTCTTCCCTCAAATATGTGTTAATTATTCTTTATGGCTTGTTTTCTTAAGCAAAGAAGCCATAGCTGTGTTATCTTTTTTTAAAAAAGAAAAATATAGAGAATTTAAGCTTACTGCAAACCACAACCAGACGTGCATTTATCACCATAACGTGGTGTGATGTGCCAGTTGATAATTTGGCGCCCACTTAAGAGAAGGAATTCTGCTTATTTTCTGTTCCACTAGCTAGTCCAAAACCAAGTGCAAAGTTGCACAATCCCTCCAACTTTGTCGGAGAAGCAATAATCAGAACCAAGATTCACAGAAGTGGGGAAAAAAATAAATCCCAGTCCTCTTTTCTGGATAAGTGGTTATACATTTAAAAAGGAAGAGTTGGGCAGAGAAAAACACTACTCTTTTGCTTTCCCAGGCAGGTTTCTTGCCCTTCCAAGTGGACTCCAGACTTCATGTATTTCTTTCTCTCCTTCCTTCCCCCAACCCTTGATGATAGTATTTGGCAGGAACTTTTAATTAAAAAAAAATCCAGACTGCCTTTGTGCTACCCCAGCAAACCTCTCTGGGGAAATGATGTTCTTTGCTCAGCAATTCCTGTTCAGCACAGAGTGCCAACACGAGGAAAACAGCTGGAGTAACTTCCTAGTCTCCATTCAGGCCTGGTGGCCTAGGAACAAATCCTTACAAAAAGAAACAGAGGCTGAAACCAACAAAGAATCATTGACAAAGAAACGCACGATGACTTTTGCAAGATGTTATTTTCAGCTTATTTTTTTAAATGAATGCATTCAGTCTCTCACAATAACGCTGAACTCATTAACAACCTGATCCAGCTACCACCAAAGCTGTGGGAAAGCTTCATATCAAGTGGTAACCAGAACAACAACTTAAACGAAGAAAATGGAGCTGTTGTAAAGACTCTGCAGTAATGACCTGGGCAATGGGCTGGAGCAGCGCTTGCTGCAACGCTCTGAACCTAGACACAGCCTCCACTACTAACAAATAGCTGCAGTAATGCAAAGCAACAGATATACGTTCTATATCATCACCTGACGAATGTGTTGAGGCTCAAGTATACATTTTCTAGGCCAGATGCTTCTGAACACAAGTGATCCAGGCAGCGATCTTGCCTTACGTAATGATTTCATCTCATTTAGCATTTTGCTTGAAGAACCTCCCTCCTGTTTACTCCCTGAAAAGTCTTGCCTTTCATTTACCTACAAATAATTTTCTATATTCCAACACCTGAATATGGCTCACCCAATAATTCCTTTAACATCTAAAAAATGAAGATAATGCAAACATTATTACTTTTTAAGTCTTGT
This sequence comes from Balearica regulorum gibbericeps, assembly GCF_011004875.1. Classification (NCBI taxonomy): domain Eukaryota; kingdom Metazoa; phylum Chordata; class Aves; order Gruiformes; family Gruidae; genus Balearica; species Balearica regulorum. Next base: position 32,205,747 of record NC_046191.1, on the reverse strand, counting down.
AGTTATGTCATCCTCATATTAGGGAAGGAGGAGCTTGCCAGATGGGATTGATAATTATGTGGCTGTAATGCTAACAGGTGTCATCCAGACACACAAGGATATGGTCCAGTTTAATCTGAACACCAAGAGATTTACCTTAAATCCCTTTCCACTCTGTAGAAAGCAATACTAAGTATGTAGCAATCACCACATCTCCCCAGGCTTCAAGATTATTTTGATGGACATTATTTTTTTCCTGGGAAACACAATGTCCATTTACATGTGTAGGGAAAGCCAACATTTCATCCAAGGATTACAGCCATGAAGTCCTGGTATTCTAAATCAGACCTCTCCTTGGGCTTTAATTTGAAAATCCATCTATTACTTGCTAACTTCCTTACATTGAAATCTCAAAATGCAAAGCATCTGAGATCATAGCTGAGCTCTGGAAGAGACCCAACAGCTAAATCTCCAGGGAAGTCAGGCAAGGCTGATAATTGGGTTCAGACAAGGATATATATTTGGTTTTTACTACACCGATACTGGATAACACTCCAGCCTCGCATTTTCTCTTTTTTTCAGCTTTGCTCCTTTCTTCCTTTTAAGGAAAGGTGATCTTTTTAATTGCCTCTCATCACTAATCACATCTAGCTAATACTAACTAACCCTTTGCAATAGTCTGGTGTACTACTAATGGTTTACTGAGGGGGAAAGAAGGAGAGGAGAGAGCGGTGTTGCACCTCTTAGGCAATAGACTTTACAATTTGAAGGTCTGTCCTTTTCCTGAGGCTGTGTCGTCACAACACTCACACTGCTTGCATCCAAATGGCAAGATGGGTCCCATTCTTTCTCTCCATGCTTCCTTTTCTTAAATTACCATGGATTTCCTTCACTGTAACCTTGTTGCCAGCTCTCAGCCTACTCAGTGGACAAACGACAAATTCGTCCGGTTCAGTCTGCAGTTGAGGAAAGCAGCTCTTCCAACAGTATTTAGAAGAGGAGAATCGTTACAAATATTCCAAAGTAATATTCAACCAATTATACAAATGTTGATGAACATAAAACTACATTAAAACAAAGTGCCCTGCATGTAGCATACAGGGCATATAACTTGTCTGTTCCTACATGTTTAATCAAAAAACTTAAGAAAAAAAGTCACGACATGTATCACAGTCAAGTTATGACTAGTTCCAGGATCAGAATACAGTGCTAGCCATCTCCCATATGTCAACAAATCTTTTACCTGTGCTAACCTGTCCTCCATAATCTTTGTTGGTCTCCTATGCTTATACGAGAACAGAGTACAACACCCAGATTAAATGCAGATATTAAACAGGTATGCTAAAAAAAGAGAATCCACAGCAAAACATAATTAGTCTCTGTGGGAGACAGACACTGGGGGGCTATGGAGTCTGTCTTCAGGACTTTATTATGCTTATTGTGCTTGTGAAAATGTTTCTTATCTAGGTCACTGTTTTACCTTTTCCTGCTCAATTATTTGAGGATTGTTTTACAGCCTCCTTTGATCTAAGTATTCAGGCCAGCAACAATACAGCCCAGAGTAGGGTAAACGGTATCTTGAACAATATTTAGTGAAGACCATAGAGGAATTTTCACAGTTTATCATGTTTCCACTGCAAAGAAAGGTGCTGTTAAAACCAAGAGAGCACCTACACAACAGTAGCTCTAGAAGGCCGCCAAGATAAGCAATACTGACCTTTCCCTGAGATGCAGCAATCAGTGTTTGTTTGCCACATATAATCTACCCAAATACCCGAAATTTATTGAACAAGAAATTGAGAGGATGCGACAACAGCAAACCGATTCTTCATTAGACCTGAAGCTAGAATGCATTATGTATGTGTTGAAGAAGAAACTGTAAGACCAGAGGTTTATAAGTTAGTAGCAAGTCATAAAACCCCTGACCACAGCAGCCAGGACCTGATGAGATGGTGGGAAGGATCAGCCTTACTCTGAGGGCTCAGCTGGCTAACTCTGTAAAACAACACTGAAGGAATTAGATCAGTACACTCTTTCTTTTTCAGCTTGATTTCCCTTGTGTTCCTGCAATCACATTGCCTGCCAGCCTCCCCCTTAAACCAGTGGGCTCGAGCCAAGTTGAACAGAAATTTAAACTGCTGTACGGTTGATGATAGAAATCTTCTACATCTGGAAAGGAGGAAAGGCCCTTCTAGCATCTCATTGATAAAAATGGACCCGACCTTGGGAAACACTTCATTCTGAGCAGTGTCTTAGAATCCAGAGTCAATCACAAAATACAAACTGGAGGAAAACCAGGCTTCATTAGGTCTGGCCTCCATGGTTGAGAGTGCCTAAAAACACATAGTAGGGCATATTCACCAGATCTCAGGAAACCTTGTATGTGGAGTTTTGGAACAGATACAGAGAAACTCACAGACTTGGATTATCTTGAAACCCGATAACGCAGACCTGAAACAAATCAGTTTCGTGAGCAAAAGAATGAATGAAGCCTAGCTTCCAATTGATCTGTGACCGAAGTCCTTTCATCCCTTCCTCCGCATAACCCAACACCCCTACGAACACCCTAATCCTACCCACCTTCCTATGTAGCCCAGGCAAAAACCAGCTTATGTTGTAGCTGGTCCCCACCACCACCGACTGCCCAAGCAGCATGTCCATGCCAACCGGCATGCCAGAGGAAAGTGGAAGAAAAACTTTTGGAGCCCCTATTGGAAGCCTTTCTCACAGTGGGGTCGTGAAAGAAGTTCTCTTCTCTATCCAAGTGCTGATTTTTATGATACTTGCATTACTACCTGGGAAAGCTCTGCTGTTTTGCTAGGTCAAGCTGATAGCTGCAAAGCTATTCAAGATTCAGTTGAAATACAGGCTAAAAGAAGGCATACTCACATAAACCTCACGTGCTTAGGCCAATAAATAAAATTGCTTTGAGATTACAGAGAATTTGAAAATATCCTTGCAAAATGAGATTAAGTTTTGGAGCAAAGTAAAATTTGGAAACCTTTAAGAAGAGATGGTTTGATTCTACAACTGTAGCCAAAAAAACCCCAAACAAACCCAAAACAAACAAAAAAAAAAAACAAAAACAAAATGAAAAAGTGTCTTAGGCATGAGAGGGATATGATACAATATTGACTAAAAGAGATGCAGACAATCTAAGATGCAGTTGATTCTGGAAACAACCAAAAGTCAAAATAAAGACCTTCACAAAGCTTTTACAGAACTTTTACAGAAGTCTGTTAAAACTCAAAATACCGGCAAGCTGCTTGGGTTGAAAGGAGACCAGTGCAACAGGAAGTTAATATAATCGATTGCTGAGGATTGGGAGTCAAGGCTTTGCCAGTGCCGCACATAATTTTCAGAAGCTTGCATGATTTTAGGAAGAGTTTCCTGTGTTTACCTGTATTTAAGACATGGATAACACATAGCACTGATCTAAAATTTTTCAGATGTTAAAGGATTTTTTATCAGAAAATGTGTCACTTATTGAGTCAATGTGGTTCATTTGAAATACCTTGGGTTTGAAACATCTTGCCCCAAAAATGAGATGCTTTCCAGCAGAATTCTCCCTAGATTCCCACCACCTTTGTCCCTGGCCAGAGGCTCACTAGTGCTCACGATTCCAGAAACTGTAAATTGCTGAAATAAATTTGTTTTGATAGAATTAATATAAATGTGAATGGCAATTTAAAAAAAGATAAATTAAAAAAATCCTGCAGGATCCAGGTGACTTCTCATTCATGTGAAATGTGAGAACAAGTTTGTTTGAACCAAAATCAAGTTTTGAAATAAAACTAAGACTTTCTGATTTTTTAGACACTTCTTTCTTTCCTCACACAGGACAGTATGAAACCTCAGTTACTTCATAGCATGTTATGGTCCTTCTTCTACCATCCCTTCCCTCTTCCAAACCAGACAAAGTATGTATGTCATCCCAGAGATCCATCTGTCTACAAGAAGCTGTGACCACATCCCCACAAAGGAAGAAATCTCTTTATGGGTTTCCCATTCAAGCTCACCAAGAAAATATACTTGCTTCTTGTACGTATCATGATGGAATCCATACAGCAAAACCAAGAGCTAATCCTGTGTCAGACACTTTATAAATAAATACATCAGGACTCTTCCTGCCCCATGGAGTTTAGTTCCACATCTGTGGAGAACTTTGAAGCCATTAGACTGAAGGTACTACAAAGATATTAAATTATTTTTAAAATATTAAAAGCAACTAAACCAGCAGGTTTTCTTCCATGTAAAGGACTATGTTTTGCTATCACAACACAAACCATATGTTGGGTGGAAATCCAGGTTTTCCATGACTCGGTATGACACCTGGCCCAAACCAGAAAACAGCTACATTCTTCCTGTGCGGAGTTCTATTTTCTGTTCATATTTTAAAAGCAAGTTTTATTGTCCTGTATTTTTACTTCACTTTCATTGTTTAACAACATAATTTTAATTGTATTATTTCTTAGTGGCAAAAAAATAAAGATGTTTTAGAGTGCCCCTTCTCCTGCTAAATTCGGGGGGGGGGGGGGGGGGGGGGATCACCCTAGAAGAGTAGAATGGAAAAAAGAAAATTATCACCTGCACAGGAGTATGGGTAAAAAAATACCCTTCTCAAAAAACTTGGATTGGAGAATACAAGAAGTAAACAAAACTTTTTCTTCTTTTTCTTTCTTTTTTTTTTTTAATGCATCTAACCTATATTCAGGGCAAGAATAAAAACTATGATCATAGAAAGTGAGACAATGAGTTACAGTACTACAGAGCAAAAATCTCCCTGTGTCCTGTGCACAGCAAGTGATACAGCACACCGTGCAAACTGAGAAACTCAGAGGCAGCAGAATATTTCATCTGTGGTATTCCAAACTGGTATCAAAATGGAGACGCGGCATTTTATTAATTCAGTTGTCAAGCACTTGTACATAAAATAGAGAAAGAAGAGGTCCATTAGGTAGCAGCCACAGCTGTCAAACTTTAACCCTTCACCTATATATATATATAAACATACATAAAAATATATAAAAATCGGAGATCAAAGCACCAACACCCAACAAACACATACAAGCCATCTTGCATTGTCTTTGCAAGTGCTATTAAGAATTACCCAAGGTATTCTTAAGATCTGATGAGAAATCCAGACATAGCCCTGCTAAAGCATTTGAAAACCTAAAGAAAAAGAAAATTGCAGTTCTTTAAGCATTTCCTATATCACAGTAAGATTTTTCTCCCACTCCGGGATATAAAAGCCTGAGCTCTTTGCAAGAGGCATGACTGTACCAGATGTACATTTTTCCCAATCCAATCTGTTTCAATTTCTCTTTTCAAAGGATATGGTTTTACCCTACAGCCTTCATACTGAAGCACATCAAAGGCTTGTACAGAACAATGAATTACCTTCAATTATGATCTGACTTTGTAGGCAAACCATACGAGCACAAAGGACCCACTGTTAACTCCAGCACAGTTTCAGACATTACAACTTGTTTTTTTGTGACGTTTAGCACTTTTGTTACATCCTTTATCAGGTCTCCTCACATTTCATGGATTTTTACTGAACTGAACATCCCACTATTCTCTAAAAAGCAAGCAAGAAATGTTACAAGGATGAATATTACAGAGCAGGAACTGAACCACTGGCAGTTAAAATACTGGGACGGACTGTCTCTGTGCAAGAGCCAGGAATAAATCCTAAAAATGTTGACTTGCAGTTCTTTGCTCTAGCCAGTAGCTTCAGTCGGCACTCCTGTCCCTGTAAGATCTCCACAGTGCTACCTGAATGGCAATTAGGAGCTAACAGTTGAAGAAACGTTGATTTAAAAATTTATTTTTCAGGCTACTGTTCCATGTACATTATGCAGTGCAGTGTCAGAGGGAGGTCTAAGCCCAAATGCTAACTTGGGACCTGAATTCATGCCTCCTAAGGCCAGAGTCCTCCTCTCTGAGGGTTTTTATCCACCTTGCTAACGTATCACCCAGACACAAGGAGGCAGGCAGCAAAGATCAGAGCCTCCTTTTCTGCAGAGCTTCTGCCAACGAGTCTTGAAAGCAGAGTGGGGTATAATCAGAACACTTTGGTGTCACTTAGAAAGAAAAAAAGCATGCAGCTCCTCCCCTTGGCTAACCTATCCAGAAAATAATTGCATGCAAGGAAATGGAGTCCTTGAGGTACATTCCCAAAAGACCACATCCTTTGGGACTGTGGTGAATAGACTAGGAAATCAGCAGCTCGTCTCTCCCAGCTCACCCAAAACTATGATGAGATCCAGCCCTCCAGTTTGCACTGGGAGACGGGTAATGTGTTTACACCACATTGACCATCTTTCCACCAATTCAGCAATCGGCCACATACATGGCTATTGTATAGGACAGAGCGATTCCTCTAGATCATCTCACAGGGCATTGTAAACAGGCTCTCAGGAGTCAGCAGAGCAATACCTGGAAAGAATTAGTCTGTTATTTTGTACATAAGCAGCAATGCAAAACAAAAAATCCAAACATCTAAATATAATAAACTGTGTAAAGAAACATGTTCATTAAAAGCAAACACACAAGTATATATATATATATATGAAAAAAATATGTCTTGCTTTCACCTATACAGTCTGACTCCATTCAAAGGCACAGCTGCAAGAAGCAGGAGCAGGAAGCTTCACACACAAATTCAACATCGATATGAATAAGGATCACATCTGCAGTACACTGGTTAGAACAACCACCAAATGGGCTGGTGGACCCTCAGCTTCTGGGCAGGACCTGCCCACTGATGGTGCTGTGTAATTCAGTGAGTTCCAGGCAAGTCTGGGATTCTCCAACTGTCTGGAACTGGTCTTTTTTTTCCCTTCTTCTTCTTCTTCTTTTTTTTTTTTTTTTTTTTTTTTTTCAGATGTGATGCTGATCTAGACAGAGTTCTTTGATCTGTTTCTATAAGGGCCAACTCTAGGGGGACGTGAGAAGGCTACCAATAATGTGTACATCTGGCTTATGCTACAGCACATCTGGCTTGTAATGGGAACAGCTGGCACACACAACTATCGGGGCACTGGAAGAAACTGCTTGTCTGGGGAAAGTTAGTCTTGCTGCTGAAATAGAAAATCTGGATTCTTTTCCTGGCTCAGTCAGTAACTCACCTGTACCTCAGTTTCTTGCTCTATACACTGAACATAAAGGGTTCTGATTCTGTTACACTAAATACTACTGGTACAGTGCCGTCAGAGATTTAGCTAGCTCACAGAACTGCACAGTCTATTTAATTGGTATTAATAAAAGTGTTTTTGAAGTCCTGAAACAAGGGTCATATAGCAGAACACGGCAACAATACTTTGAAAATAATCTTTAGTCGCATTCAGAATAAAGAAAACAAGACGTTCCTCTCCCTCAAGTTTATCCATCTAAAAGACTAGCAAGCATTAAACCTCCTGGAGTGTCTGAAATACCTAGACAGAAATATCAAAACAGGGGCTTTGAGGTGTTTTCAACATAACCAGAATCAGGAAGGACCAGGCTGCAGACCCATCGGGTTTGATTTGAAGAGATAACTTCACTGCTTATCTGATCTACATCTGCAATCTGAACCTTTTGAGGTTCGCCCACCACCACTAAACATGACACCAAGCTGAGAACACAGGAAACCTCAACCGATAGGCAACAAAATGAGGTCATGCAATTCTTGCAGTTTAACACTGGCAAAAGGGAGAAGGGAGTAGAGAAGGAAGAGGGAGGAAGTCCGCTATCCCGCAAATGCAACGTACTCCAAAGCTAGTGATATTCTCACATTTTTCTCTTTGTTTTCATCCATTTTCCTGTTCTACTTTTCCCCTTCCTCACAAGCTAATCAACAGTGCAACTAACACAAAATAACACGAAACTCAAACTTCCCATTGTCTTAATACCATCAATTATACCAGGAAACACCTCGTTCTCTCCTAAATGATTCTGATAAAAAAACAGCTTAAATTGCACAATGCACACATCTAGAAATCAGATAATCCTGTTGCAGTTTTTACTGGACCTTGATATGACACACAGAATTTAGGTAGTTTATATGAGTTTTAATCAGACCAAATAAGAGACTTCACAGCTGTACACAGAAATATCTTCCCCTATTCAATCGGCAAGCATGTAGAGCTGCCCTACACATATCAAAGGAGTCTGAGTGAATTCCCGTCATCCATACTGAATACATCACTTTATCCAACCCTGACATAAAAGAAAAAAGCTGGTTCTTTTCTCATAAAAAGGAAAATAGCAATACCCTGAAATCACATGTCTTCTAGGCAGCTTCCCAAACACACTTTGTTTTCATTGACTAAAATAATGCCTAACAATAGAAATTGAAAGCAGATTTTCCTACACTATAAAAAGTCTTATTCTATTAGAGACCAGCAGATCTTAAATTGTGTTATTTAGCGAACACTCATCTCTGCATAGTGAAAGAACATAGCTCATCTAAATAGAGAAATATTTGTGACTCTTTCTCCACTCTTCTACTGTTTCAATGACTAGATTTGAGATGGAACTGGACTGAAACAACACTCAGCCCCACCAAACAGTCCTATGTATTGGTTCTCTGATGACTGTTCTTATAAATAACCCCAAAAGTCACAAAGGACGTAGATAGAGGCTGTTTGGGATGCCCAGGCTCAAAGCCCACAGTTAAAATATCCCCAGGCATCTCTGGGTATTCCCACAGAACACCAAATCCTGGCCTCCTCTTTCTTCTTGTTGACATACAGCCAGCATTTGTCAGTCTGTTTGATCCGAATCACCAGGCAGCTAGTTTGGAAGGAGGACTCGATAGGTTCAGTCATCCCTTATTGCATTAACTAATTTTGATTTGCCTGGTTTATACCATTAACAGAGTACAGTCACGGCTCAAACGGGTTTTTATGCTAGTGCAACTCCATTTATTTCTAAAGAAGGGCCCTAAATTAGGCAAGTGGAAGTGAGATCAGAATTGGGCTGAATATTGGTGCAATATTCTACATGTTCATAGTTCATACAAAAATTAAACCATTTCTGCCTGTCTCATGACATTTACGCAAATAGTTGGTAAAACTTTCTCTGGCCCTTTGCTTCTGGAAACCGGCCTACCTCTACTGATCTTCACTGAAGCAAATCCGTGTACACAGTAATCATTTGATCCTAAATCTCAAATTATTTTCGGAAGTGATATTTTCTAAGAATGAAATATGGCTCTTTGAGTCCCAAGAATCATCTTCACTTGAAATGGAAAGAAAGAAGATGAAGCGGCATAGTACTAGCAGCCATTCAGTAGCTGTTTACAATAATTTTTTGTTAAATTTCTTTCTACTTGCTTCATGTGGTTCATGTGAATTGCAGCCAGTTTTGTAGATCTGCGTCATTTTTCACGCCTGTAAAAACTGATAGTTAAATGGAACCAAACTCAGCTGTAGCATTCTGCCTTAAAAAAAAAAATAAAAAGACAAGATCTCTTCTCTTTCCATCTCTAAACTTCTGTTTTGGTCCTTCATATTGTCTATCTACAAACACAGGCTCTTGGCAAGTTCGCTGGCTTTTTCGTAGGTCAACAGGAAATCTGTCCAATTGTTTGACAAACAACACATACTGATAACGGTTTATAAAGTGTTATGGAAGAATTTCTCAACCTAGAATCTGTATTGCGACCTCACTCAATAGAATGGGATTGTTTAAAAAATAATCAAAAAGCAAGAAAAACCCTGGGTTACTTCATCTATAAATTTTACTTATACTTTTTGCTGTCCTAAAATTTAAACTGGTCACCCTGCCTCGGACATTTAAGTGTTCCTTATTTGCCATTCACCTCACAGACTGCTTGCTGCTACGGGACAAATCTGCATTTCGACACAAGAGATTGCAGTATCTCCCTCATGCCTCCAATACGACTAATGAGGAGACTGTCCAATTTTAATGTCCAAGGGAAGCGATACCCAGTCCGAGAGTCATCGGCAGGAGAGAACTCACATTTCAGGAAGAGGGGAGTAGGAAGAGCATAGGAAAACTGTTGAAATGGGTCTTGAAGAGACAGGTGTCAGGAGGAGGATGAATGCGATTCCCTAATTTATCCGAATGGATGCGACAGTGTGTATCTCAAGGTTATACAAAGAGCATGAAATAAGAAGGAAGACTGCTGGCTTTCCCCGCTCTGTAGCACTTACAGCTTATTCTTGACTAAACAGTTTCCTGCCTTATTCAAGATGGACAATATTTCGAAGCCAGCAAGCATTTGTCTTTCATTTTCTCTGGTTTTACCTCTGCCCAATTCAGACAATTGCAATCTTTTTTCTTTTCTTTTTTTTTTTTAAATAACATAATAACATTCTTGCCTTCTCTTCAATATTCATTGGAAACAATGTGACAGATGGACTTTTTGATCAGTTAACAATGAAATATATTGTTTTCATTTTTATGATCTAGTTAGTTACACTTTTTAAGCCTATGAATATAATCAAAATGGGGCCAGATTTTTCCCATATGCAAGCACAGGAGTAACCTACTGGAGCATATGGACTATATACAAAAACTGGCAAACCACTAACCAAACTTTCAGCAATTCATCTTTACATAACAACCGGGAAAACAAACAAAGAAAAAGACCCCAAACAAACAAAAAAAAAACAACCCAAAACCAAACTAACACACACCACTGCCAATCTCTGTCCGGTGAAATTCACACTTGTTTCAGAACATTTGCTGCATGGCCAGAAATTAGGATACTGATAACTAAGATGTTAAGTTTCCACTCTGCCTTTAATGCCAATAGCACGTATTACTCAGCAATCTCCAGTCAAAGAGCTGTGTGCAAATTCATGGAAACCGTTATATTAGATTCAATTGCTGCAATTTCATTTTATATTCCCTAGGAGAATGCATACACAAGGACAGTATTTTTCTAGCACAAAAGACAGACATATATATGTTCTGAGCTTCATAAATTGAAGACACAACAGCCTTTATGGAGATTATTATACAGGAGAATAAAGCAAACCTCTCCCATTTACTGTACCCCCATGGTTCCCTGAAACCTGAGCACACAAATACTTGGTTCTGATCATGCACCCATGTCAGAGTATGTAAACCATAACTTACTCAGGAAAGGATGAGCAAAACCCCAAGAAATCTATCAGTATCACTTGCGTACAAATAGAACCAACAGAGGAAAAGTCAGAGAGGAAATATAGATATGAACTTCCCCTTCCTTCCATTGGGCGGAAGAAGTCATGAGCAAAAACGCTTGACTGAGTCCTAACAAAGGGGACAACAAAGGTCCCAGGACAGTCATCCCGCAGATCTGGAAAAGGACTTCTGAGCACTGCTGTGATTCCAGGAAGGCACCAAAAGAATCTTCTCTCTGAGAAGAGGAGAAAGGAAATGTAAATAAGAAGATGACGACAGCAGGATACTGTGGATCAGCTAAAGGACTCCAAAAGCCTTGGAGAAGAGCATGATGTGGCCAGGAAGACAAAGCAATAACAGATGGATGACCAGAAAACCCAGAGCAGCAGGTGGCATGTGACAGGAGAGTTATACCAAGCTTCACGCTGCAAGATGAGGCACCTTCTACATGCAAACCTCTACATGCAAACACATGCAAACCTCACTGACACGGACAGCATCCTTCCTCTCACCTACCTCTGCAAAAACAAGAAGGCAGGTTTAGCATCCTCGCTGTTAGGAAATAAAATGTTTCCTCTTTCCAACAGAAAAGCGATACTAGCAGTTACTTTCACAAGCTAGACCTCCACCGAAGCCAGTTAAAACTGCATTTTCTGTTAGAGGGAAAGCAAGGTAGGGAATGATGCCAGTGCTTCAGATTATTGGATTGTTTGCACTGCTGCAGATGAAGCCAAGACAAAAGGGAAAAAGTGATGGCAAAACACAATCAGTGAGGGGGAAGAGGAAACACACGGGTATAAGCCACATAAACAATGCACAACTAATGCAGAATTACCTTGGACACCTTAATGTCCTCACGTCACGGATATAGTGTAAACGCTTTGTCCTACCTGAAAGAGAGACGTACAAACGTATACAAAGCACAGACGATTTCAGTCTTGGATAGCAATGGTCATATTTAGCCCTTGAGATAGGAACCCAACTAACAAAACCAGATTACTGCTGAACAACCTCAGTGCTTTTCACCTTTACAAATTCTGAAAACTTTTTCAAAGTTTGAAAGATTTGGTGTTGGATGGCAGATGAGCCCTTTCATTCAGTAAACGGAGCTTAAATTTCACACCAGCCTCATGAAGTGCTGAAGGTTGGCAATGACACCAGTGCAAATCTTGGATCCTAATTTATTTGGGGTGTGTATGAAGAAATAAGGCATTTGTAGCTGCCATTTGACATATCTTTTTTCTAACCCCTATTTACATTTTTTTCATCCAACCACATATTGATCTAAATTCATATCCGTGAGAGTAACAGCAGGTACCAATTTGACCAGTTTCACACAGTATTAACCACCACCCTCAGCAGCCCGGACCCTCCCTCATACAATGACTAAATCATCTTTGGCAGCTGTTACTGTTTTAGTCCCGTACCATGCAAAGATTTATACATCTGCTTAACTTTATGCATGTAAACAGTCCCGGTGACATTAGCAAGAGTCCTCACATTTGTTAATTTAAACTTTGTAGAATCAGGTCATTGCCTAGAATTCTCACAAGCAAATAAAATCCAGGTCTGAAATAAATATGATTATAATTTCTTCACTTTGTGTTTTTAGGTTCCCATTTTTCATGACGCCTTCTCAAGTGGCCTTAGATTCAAATATGTGTCTCCAAGCCCAGAAAATCTTTCAAGGGCTCTTTCGGATGTCTTCCTGTCTACGAGTGAAAGCCATTAAAAGGAACAGCACGATTCTTTGACAAGAAAACACTTGAGTATCAGTTATGGCCGTTTGCCTCAACAGTTTTATAATCACGCTGAATGGTGATCCACATATACTATTTAAACTAAATGAACCAGAGGGTAAGTGGTTCACGGACCAGTCTAGCATATTGCATATCTATTTTTGTTAATCTTGGTCTAATTCAACAGCAAAATTCTCTTTAATGGCCACATGCAGGTCATCAGCACCTACCTAATAAAAACCAGTAATAAATCATATCACAGTGCAATGGATTCTGGAGAGAACCAACACTGAAGTACAAGGAGTGCTAGAGATGTCAGGTAAGTCTGTCTGGTCTTCCTGATTCGAGATCATGCAGTTTCTAGTTGTAACTCTTTTCCTTGGCCATTTATTCTACTGCCTGTTGTAGCTGCTATGACTAATAGCACATGAGCTAAAAGATCCCCTGCCCTTTATTGCAGTCTCCATGATTCATCCACAACATGTAAAAGATTTTCCCCTGCTTGATGCCAAGGCCAGGGGGCCTAAATCTCAATTCCTCTAATACAGCAAAACCAGAAATGACATAGCTGAAATGCAAAAATACCCAGTATCACTTACTGGCCCTCTGCACGTTACAGTCTCAGGCCATTACACCTCCGTGGACATGCCATTCAGCTCTAATCACCTTACATTTTCAAACACATTCGATTTAACTTTCACAGCATAAAGTTTACCCCACCTAAAGTTCACAAACATAGTAGGTGAATTTCTGGCATAAAGAACAATTCTGTAGTGAGTTCATCTGTGTAGTGCTACAGTACTCAACAAATAAGATCTTCAACAAGAATCTCCAAAGTTTCCATTATTTTTCTATTTTCAGCTTTCTTAAGCACTTCAGGCAATTCATGCTAAGACCTTCTGACTCAACTGATACAAAATAGACCTTCTCTCTCTTTTTTTTTTTTTTTTTACTGCCTCTGTAGGGTTATTAGCCTCAAATCCTAAAGAAACAAAGCTTTTGCAATCCTGCTTTCTTTCTGCTCCCTTCCCGCTCCATCCTGTGGGATTTCTGAACTCATTGACTCCCTTGAACCCATCAAACCCAGCTGAGAAACGAACGGAGGTCACCAACATGCTGAGTATGTCCGGTTCCTACTAACTTCTGGAAAATCAGCACACAGAGACAGAAGAAAGTGCTCCCACTAAGGCAAATTTGTTAGCGTAACTCATCTGCTACCTGCTCGGCTTGGCTACCTCCATCAGCTGCAAAGGACCCACATGGTTTCAAATTCGTTGCAGCCAGCCTCCTGTCCTGCCCAGCTAACAGAGAGTGGTATTAGGGGTGAGATTATAACTGATGCCAAAAAAAAATCCCAGCAGTAATTTTCAGACACGTAGGTGGGAATAAATGAGAGAGGTAGGAATAAATACTACAGAGAACTCTGTAGTACCTTACAGACTTCAGGAGGCCTGCTGCCCATCAAACACAGTTTCTTATCGAGTTCTCCAACACTGCAGTTAGTTTAGATATAGCAGAATGCTCTGCATTTAATTTTCATGATCACCATTAGCTGATGCACGTGCCAATGTAAAGGGAGCGGAAGGCAAGCTATGATTCATTACGCTGTTCGTTATCAGAGGCATCATAAATTTATCAGTAGATGGAAGATTTAAAACTAACCAAACTTTGTGGTTTTAAATTCGACTCTGAATAGACAGACAAAGGAAAAATACTTATTTTTAGACATAAAGATAGAGAAAGGGAAACAAACAAAAAAAATTAGTGGAGCCCTGGAAAAATCTCTGGAAGCCAGGTGATAATTTAAATCACTTTGAGGCTGGACAAGACAGGTGAGGAAAGTTTGGTGGAACAGTTTTGTGAAGATCTTTCACACGAGCTCGAGCAGGAATTGTTCCAAACTCGGGACCTAAATCCTCACTAATCTTTACAGCCCAGTGGCAGAACGCAAAATACCAGGGCTCCGCTCCGGAGCTGTGAGCCAGCGTTCCTGGAATAAAGATTTCCCACCACTTGTTTCCTTAATAATGGGGGTGGGGGGGTGTGTGTGTGTGTTATATACACATATATGCGTGTGTGTGTGTGTATTTTTTTTTCCTAAGGCTGCTGCCTTCTATTAAGAGGAAACTCAAAGCTGTGTGATTTTCTAAATAGTAAGAAATATGTAATAGGATAATATAGATAACACAGATCTACACAGTCCGAGGATAACTGGAGAAGGGGAAAAAAATAATCCTATCATTTAAAGCAGTGTTTCCACTTTGTGATTCAATATATTTGTTATTTTACTAAAGGTTTTAAAGAATGGGGCAACTGAAGTCAAGAACATGTTGCTTCCCAGAAAACAGGGGTTCCTTCCCGGGTAACAGTTGTGAACAGACACAATGGCTGATTTTATAGAAGTCAGTGCTTCTGCTACTGCTTTTGTCACTCTTTTTGTGGTCACAGCTATTATAGATCTGAGTAAAGGGAAAAAAAAAAAGAGGCTACTTCCCAGGGTGACCTTAAACACCCTTCCCTTCAGGAGAGGTGATCCCACTCGGAAACTCAAACTTACAACGTCATATAGTCTCATACTAGAGGCCGAAAGGTTCTAGAACTCACCAGCCCCCTTACTGTCACAAGGCCTAGGAGCTTTTTTGAGAGAAGCTTTCTTGAATTAGATCGCACTCATTGTGCACTTTCTGACAAAACGTTAACTAACACCTTCGCAAGAAGCCCCCTGTGCTGTTGTAGCGGGGCGATTACTTTCTTTTACCCAGACACGTAAACCCAATGCTACTCTTTGTACTTTTGGTAGTAACGAAGCGGTGTTTGAGCTTGGACCTTCCACCAAGCCCAGACCCAAAGCCATCGCCCACGGGGCGTACGCTATATGGGCACTACATTGCGTCGCCCCCAGTTTGTGTCCCCAGCAGGCCTCTGAGGGCAGCGGGGCCCTGCCTTGCTCGTACCCGCCTGAGGAGGAGACCGAAGTTGATCCTGCGCCACATGGCAGAGTCCGCAGCCCAGGGCAGAGCTCGCTGTCGGGGCCTCTGTCAGGAGGCGACACAACCGCAGCTACCGGGCTGCCCGCACCGGTCGCCGGGGCAACCACCCACCCCACGCAAACAAAGGCCGAGGGATGACGCAACTCTCAGCCGACCAATAGCAGCTCGCCTCCCCGCACCGTTCCGCCCGCTCCATTGCCTCTTGCGCCCCCTGGCGTCGCGGGAGGGAGGGCTTCACTCAACGCGCATGCGCAGAGGGAGAGGGGCCAGCCGGGCGGCGGCGAGCCGGGCGGCATGGCGGAGCACCCGGGGCGGTGGAGCTCGAGCAGGAATTGTTCCCAACTCGGGCCCTAAATCCTCGCTCATCTTTACAGCCCGGTGGCAGAACGCAAAATACCAGGGCTCCGCTCCGGAGCTGTGAGCCGGCCTTCCTGCAGTACTGGATATCCCAACCGCACGTGGGAAACGAACCTGAGGTTGTCGAGCGTGGAGGCAAGTTATGCCACAGCACCTCGGCTCTAAATTGTCTGCGTGGACGTGTTTCTGAGCAGTTTCGGAGCGTGCCCTGCTTCGTCCTTCGCTGCTTATTTGTAAAACCTTAGGACTGCACGAGAGCGTCGAGTCTCTGGCTGTTTAAGGGCCCTGGGGTGACTCTGTACTCTGAGCTCAGAGAAACTGCTTCCTGAATGAAGTCACGTGTAAAATGCTTCCCAACAGAGATTATTGTGAACCAGGCCGTACCAAGAAATGCAACAGAATTTCAACGCTCGTATTTCAGCAGCAAAAAAAGGAACCGTTCTTGTACTGAGGGCAGTGCTTTGGGGGGGAAGCACCGGATCCCCTCGCATAAAGAGAACTACCCTTGTACTAGACTATGGAAGTAAACCGTGTTTTAGTTTGGGGAACAAAAAAAAATCGTCATACTTCCGTATAATCACCCGTCAGAAAAAATAGCTTTTGCCTAATCAATGCGTGCGACTTTGCTGCCGAAAGATATCTTCATAAATCTCCGTATCCCAAGTTTAAACCAGTAAAACCGGTATCGGCTCCAAACTGGCCACGTTGGGATGGAGCAGAATTTCCCTATGTTCTTTAGCCTGAAGAGATACCAGGTTTTAGCTAATATTTGGATTAAAAAAAATGTACAGGTCTGATCATTACACTTTTTTTCCCTAGGAGCAGAACACGTGGCTTGCATCCTGGCTAACTTCCAACCCGAGTAATTATGTACTGACCACATAAGTTTCCCCAGCGGTTTTAACTGGATAAAGCATTCCTCTCCAGCTCCTCCTGTGAACATTTGTGTACCTTGTTGGGGAGTGCTGTTAAACAGCTACTGCCCTCTGCCCCAAAGATGCCTGCATTTTAGTAATGAGGGAAACAATTTCTTGACATTATAATTATATCCCTGTCCCCTCCAAATATAGTTGGGAGGGACTGGGATAGAATTATAATTTGAAATATAACGGGGGGGGGGGGGACGGACCCACATGGATCTGTTTCATTCCTTACCATGTATTTTGAGTTCCTAATCATATCCATTAGACATAATCTTTTCTATCAGAATGATGTTTTCACACAATGAAATCGATAGGTGAAGATGGTATTTTTCCTAGCAGCTTCAAGTGTTAAAAGACCCGCCCTTAGGTCCATACAGGATGTTTAAAATCAAGCGTTTCTTCTCAGCCTGTGGAACAGCCTATGGGCTCAGGAAGGGCTGGGTGATGAAAAAGATTAATATCGGAGAAGGTACGGGCAAGTTTTCTGCTCAAAACCATGGGACAACCAGACAAAGCCCAAGAACAGTTTGGATATCTTGCTTTCATAGCAGGGCATTGACTATTTTGATCGGGCTGTTGTGTTTAAAGAGTAAAGAGAATTAAGGGAATGAGCTAGACATCACCATACGACACTGCAGTCCACCACGTATTTTGAAGATCTCAAAGCAAGTCACAACTGATTAGGGGGAGAAGGAGAGCCATCTGATAACGAACTACAGAGCCAAACTAGGTACCCAATTAGGTAAAATTCGTCCTCTCCCTCAATCAGGATTGCAAACACTGAAATCAAGACAAAAATTACCAAAAAGGGAGAAGTGATTTTGAGTACCTTCATTTTTTGTCTTCCAGCCTGAACCCATCTGAATTCCAAATTTCAGACTTAAATAAACTATTAACTTCAGCTAAAGACTGCAGCATTTACTACCTCTGCAGATGCATCAGGATCACTGTGACAAATTAGGCACCCTGAAAGTCAGAAGCCACTTTAACAATTTCCCCTGCACAGGATCTAAGTGACACTAGGCACCAGAAGTAGCAGGAAAAGAGCCATTTAGACCAGTCTAGATTTTAACCACTTGGTCAGATTTATAAACTGCTTTGAAGATGACAAATGCTACTGAGCTGTTCAGTATTACTAAATAAAATTGTGCATGGGAACAGACCTTTTCTGCAAGAGCGCTGAACGGTGAGTGCTCCTATTAGCTGCTCAATCCACACGCACGTATACATACGCACACATCCATACGTATGTGCGTACATACATCAGTTTAAGAGATCCTGTGTAAGACATTTGCACCTTTTTTCCTGCTTTAGAAAAAAATATCGTGCAAAAAAAGGAAGGAATAAAGAACTTTCAGCTTTCTCATAAACCCGAGATGGGTCCATTCTGAGAACACGATGAGCGGTCAGCTTCCCTCCATTTTGCTCGACTTGCACTTTTTGTAAACACTGTCCCTCTTTGTACCCCCAAAACGATCAGTTACGGGACTGACGTACGTGGCAAATGAGAAGCCTCTGCCATTTATATTCACATTCTCCTTGGGATTCTGCTCCCCTGGCCCTCCCTGCTCGTCAGAGCTGGCAGAGGATCCAGGCTGGCGGGAAGGCTGGAGCCCGCAGAGGCAGAGCGAGCAGCCCTGGTCACTGCCAGCCCCAGCAGGCTCATGGGGACAGCGCTAGCAAAAGAGCCAAAAGCCGGTGCAGCGCACACAGAAACGCACTCGGCTTGTGGGAACGCTCTTCCAATTCATCCATCAAACCAGGTAGTTTGGGATTTGATTCCTGTCCTGTAAGGATGTGACACTATGAATTGAGAAGACTGAATATTTGCCGGGTTTTGATCAGGCCAAACTGACAAACCAAAAAAGGCAAGTTTTAAAGAGAGGTGTGAAATTTCATGTCTCTCTAGCGGCATCCCTTTAAACGCGCTGAAACAAAGTTCAAGCCGTTGCCTCCATCAACAAGCATAGAAGGGGATACATCTCTGGTGTACAACATTGCCATCACGCGGCCGTTCCAGCTCTGCCAAAGTACCAGCAGTGACAGAAGGAATCGGAACCTCGCCCCAAATTTGCGGCTTTTTAAATTGTCTGTAATAACATTGGCAACCTACAGGAGGATTGGCGGGGTGGCAATAACTTTCCATAACATCCCTCTACAAAGAAAAGCACTCCCTTCTTCAGGCCTGCTCTTTTTTATGTCAGGTAGCAAACGTATTTTTCGTTTGCCAAGACACCCCACTGCCACGACTGTGTTGCAATGCACAGCACAGAGTACAACTGAACATCAAAAAATGTACAGAAACCTCCAAAATGACAAATGGAGCATTTGCGATGTCAGGAAGCCAATCTTTGGAAGTAATCTGAATGAGAACAGCACACTAGCCTGGACCAGGAAAGAGCTCTAACACAGGAAAATACATGGAAGTTGGCGTAGAGTCAGGAGTGGAAAACAAAGCAAATGAATCAAATTAGTAACCTAAGAAGAAAATGAAATACTGCCAGTCAGAGGGCAAAACACTGTGGAATGCAGAAGCAAGCTGTAATAAAATATGCAGGTGGAAAAGTTGTTCATAGTCAGAAAAGCAGTAACAGAATTAAACCGGATCCAGTGATGATGAGTGGCTCAATTAGAGCAACAGTGAAGCAAAATAATTCTCTGCCTCAGTGCTTGAGCCAAAAGTTGTTCATCTACACAAAACTTGTGTTTGCACTCATGTGGAACCCTGCCCAAGCAAAGCGGGCATGATTTAGCTCACGAAGTGGCCCACTGCTCCCTTGAATTACAGCCTCAGCGAGGGACACGCACACACTTCTTAAAGGAGGGACAGCTTTGTTGCCTGCGTGGGAGAGCAGAAGCACGACAGGAGCTTTCTGCCCAGCTGGCACAACAGACAGATACACACAGAAATCACAATCACCTGGAAACAAATTCAGTAACGTATTCGTTAGAACAACATCCATCTTTCAGCCGTAAAAACCTTGTATCAAAACAGCACTAAAGAAACAAAGGAAACTTGATCACTTAAGATAGGAAACAACTATTGACAGGCAAAGAACAGAAGCTTAACTACCACAGGTGGCTGGCTGCACAAAAGAACATCCTATTTAGATTCTGGTCTCCTAGCACTTGGCACCTGCAAACACCTAAAGGAACCTGCCTGCCGTCCCCATTACAGCTGGAGCAAAGTTACTGCCCTTGGGAAAGATCCTCCTACAGCCAAACTGCCAAAACCGAGGAGGCAATAGGGACTTTCTTCTGCACCACCTAATTTTGAAAAGAAAGCTTGCAGTATTCACCAAAGTGGGATCGCTGAACCAATCCTAAAAAGCCAGTGAAGGAAATCAGGTAAGTATTTACTGTTACCCTGAGATGCAACTGCTGAGATGGTAATTACACCTCTTTTTTTTGTTGGTGTGTACTTGTTTGTTTTGCCAGCTTGCATAAGGCTCATCTGCTAATCAATTCCTGAAAAGCATGCCTGTCTTTCTTATGCACTTTCTCCTGTCTAAGGTAAGAGGGCAGAAGCCAGAGAAATACTTTTTACTCATGTTTTTAGCAAAAAGGCTAGTTTGTGAAAACTAAAAATGCTCCCAGGCTGCAAGAGAGCTTTGTTCTCTGTGTCATCAACAACGTTTCTATGTCCTGCTACAAGTCTTGTTACTTTTTTTGAAGGGACTACCTCCCATCATTTTTGCAGCTTAAATGCAACACAGACTGAAGGGTTAAATGAAAGCATTACTTTCCTTTTGCATTCAGGACTGTCAGCTATATAGCACATAAACGGGGCGATTTTCCAACAGAACATGAATCCAGGAGAGAAAACAATTTTCCAAGAATATCTGACAAATCAGGGGACTGTGGTAAAGCCCTATTTCTGGCAGAGGCAGAACCACGTCTGCGCTAAGTGTCCCTACCACGTGCGGACTGGTGAAGAAGCGAGAGTCCCTTACGCAGAATTTCACAGGGTCTTTGGCTTCCCATACAGATCAACAGAATCTCTCCCAAACAAACACCTTCTCTTCTATGAGTTGAGGAGCTTCTCAGGCAGAGTAGTCCAAAAAGGCCACGCTACAAACTGTACTGAGCAAGACCACCATCCAGAATCTCTGTTGTTTGAGGTGGGCGGTTATCTGGATGCAGTTACAGATGCCCATGAAAACATTGGCTACATCCTCCTCTTTTCAAATTACTCGCCCTGTAACGAGGCTTACCACTGCTGCATAAGTAAAATCTACAGTTTCTTGCGGAAGTATCCAGGGATCGCGCTCTGCATCTATTGCTCTCAGCTTTATCACACCGAGGACGGTTTCCCTGCTGCCGCGTGGAACCGCGAAGCTTTGCGGAGCCTCTCCAGCCTGTGGCCTCGGGTGACTCTGCAGAGACTGCCCGGGGGGATGTGGCATTACCTCCTCTGCAATTTTGTACACGGCATCCCAGGGTCAACCCTTTATCACCCAGCTCCACCGTCAAGAACCTTAGCGGAGGGACAAAATCCACATCAAATTAACAACTTAATGGGAATTAGACCCTATTATAGGAAAGCTTTTCCACAAGCAATGCAGGGAAAGCCTGCTGGGCAGAACTTAGCCTTGTCTTCTCCTAGCCCAGCTTCCCAGCAGCCTCTCCAAGCCATGAAAGGCACTCTGCTACCTCCCATGTCTCAAAGCCACTTGGTCCTTTTCCCAGAAAAGTTTCTGCCCTTTCAGAAGCAACAGCTATACCCCAGACCTAAAAATATCCTAAGGCATTTAAAAATGCCAAAGGACTCATTCAATGAAACTCCTAATTCTGAAAGGTTTCCAAGCGGCAGGCACCTACTCTGAAAATGATACAAATCGAACTGCTTTCAGGCTGTAAAACTGAGATCACAAATGGCAAAAAACCCCCACCAATAAAGTCACCTCCTACAAAAGTCAGCCCACAGAATAACTGTGGATCTCCAATAACTATGAACACGCTTTTATTTTAGTCCTATACCTTTCAAACATAAACCCATAGCAGTAAACCGAAAACCTCAGCATCTTCTGATTGCCTCCTGTGCCTAATTTATTCCTTGCCCTCAAGCCAATTTCTACCAGAAAAATGTAAACAGTTCACCAGCTACAACCACAACTACAGCCTGATTGTAGCTTCCCAGCTGAGGCAACTTTGGTGGAACACATGACATCATAGCCTAAACTTCTCCTCTATTGAGAAGGTGGTTCTGCAGGTAAGGCTGATGTATGAATAAAGTTTTCCCACCACTTGTTTCCTTAATAATGGGGGTGGGGGGGTGTGTTATATACACATATATGCGTGTGTGTGTGTGTGTGTGTATTTTTTTTTCCTAAGGCTGCTGCCTTCTATTAAGAGGAAACTCAAAGCTGTGTGATTTTCTAAATAGTAAGAAATATGTAATAGGATAATATAGATAACACAGATCTACACAGTCCGAGGGTAACTGGAGAAGGGAAAAAAATAATCCTATCATTTAAAGCAGTGTTTCCACTTTGTGATTCAATATATTTGTTATTTTACTAAAGGTTTTAAAGAATGGGGCAACTGAAGTCAAGAACATGTTGCTTCCCAGAAAACAGGGGTTCCTTCCCGGGTAACAGTTGTGAACAGACACAATGGCTGATTTTATAGAAGTCAGTGCTTCTGCTACTGCTTTTGTCACTCTTTTTGTGGTCACAGCTATCATAGATCTGAGTAAAGGGAAAAAAAAAAAAAGAGGCTACTTCCCAGGGTGACCTTAAACACCCTTCCCTTCAGGAGAGGTGATCCCACTCGGAAACTCAAACTTACAACGTAATATAGTCTCATACTAGAGGCCGAAAGGTTCTAGAACTCACCAGCCCCCTTACTGTCACAAGGCCTAGGAGCTTTTTTGAGAGAAGCTTTCTTGAATTAGATCGCACTCATTGTGCACTTTCTGACAAAACGTTAACTAACACCTTCGCAAGAAGCCCCCTGTGCTGTTGTAGCGGGGCGATTACTTTCTTTTACCCAGACACGTAAACCCAATGCTAGTCTTTGTACTTTTGGTAGTAACGAAGCGGTGTTTGAGCTTGGACCTTCCACCAAGCCCAGACCCAAAGCCATCGCTCACGGGGCGTACGCTATATGGGCACTACATTGCGTCGCCCCCAGTTTGTGTCCCCAGCAGGCCTCTGAGGGCAGCGGGGCCCTGCCTTGCTCGTACCCGCCTGAGGAGGAGACCGAAGTTGATCCTGCGCCACATGGCAGAGTCCGCAGCCCAGGGCAGAGCTCGCTGTCGGGGCCTCTGTCAGGAGGCGACACAACCGCAGCTACCGGGCTGCCCGCACCGGTCGCCGGGGCAACCACCCACCCCACGCAAACAAAGGCCGAGGGATGACGCAACTCTCAGCCGACCAATAGCAGCTCGCCTCCCCGCACCGTTCCGCCCGCTCCATTGCCTCTTGCGCCCCCTGGCGTCGCGGGAGGGAGGGCTTCACTCAACGCGCATGCGCAGAGGGAGAGGGGCCAGCCGGGCGGCGGCGAGCCGGGCGGCATGGCGGAGCACCCGGGGCGGTGGAGCTCGAGCAGGAATTGTTCCCAACTCGGGCCCTAAATCCTCGCTCATCTTTACAGCCCGGTGGCAGAACGCAAAATACCAGGGCTCCGCTCCGGAGCTGTGAGCCGGCCTTCCTGCAGTACTGGATATCCCAACCGCACGTGGGAAACGAACCTGAGGTTGTCGAGCGTGGAGGCAAGTTATGCCACAGCACCTCGGCTCTAAATTGTCTGCGTGGACGTGTTTCTGAGCAGTTTCGGAGCGTGCCCTGCTTCGTCCTTCGCTGCTTATTTGTAAAACCTTAGGACTGCACGAGAGCGTCGAGTCTCTGGCTGTTTAAGGGCCCTGTGGTGACTCTGTACTCTGAGCTCAGAGAAACTGCTTCCTGAATGAAGTCACGTGTAAAATGCTTCCCAACAGAGATTATTGTGAACCAGGCCGTACCAAGAAATGCAACAGAATTTCAACGCTCGTATTTCAGCAGCAAAAAAAGGAACCGTTCTTGTACTGAGGGCAGTGCTTTGGGGGGGAAGCACCGGATCCCCTCGCATAAAGAGAACTACCCTTGTACTAGACTATGGAAGTAAACCGTGTTTTAGTTTGGGGAACAAAAAAAAATCGTCATACTTCCGTATAATCACCCGTCAGAAAAAATAGCTTTTGCCTAATCAATGCGTGCGACTTTGCTGCCGGAAGATATCTTCATAAATCTCCGTATCCCAAGTTTAAACCAGTAAAACCGGTATCGGCTCCAAACTGGCCACGTTGGGATGGAGCAGAATTTCCCTATGTTCTTTAGCCTGAAGAGATACCAGGTTTTAGCTAATATTTGGATTAAAAAAAATGTACAGGTCTGATCGTTACACTTTTTTTCCCTAGGAGCAGAACACGTGGCTTGCATCCTGGCTAACTTCCAACCCGAGTAATTATGTACTGACCACATAAGTTTCCCCAGCGGTTTTAGCTGGATAAAGCATTCCTCTCCAGCTCCTCCTGTGAACATTTGTACCTTGTTGGGGAGTGCTGTTAAACAGCTACTGCCCTCTGCCCCAAAGATGCCTGCATTTTAGTAATGAGGGAAACAATTTCTTGACATTATAATTATATCCCTGTCCCCTCCAAATATAGTTGGGAGGGACTGGGATAGAATTATAATTTTAAATATAACTGGGGGGGGACACACATGGATCTGTTTCATTCCTTAACATGTATTTTGAGTTCCTAATCATATCCATTAGACATAATCTTTTCTATCAGAATGATGTTTTCACACAATGAAATCGATAGGTGAAGATGGTATTTTTCCTAGCAGCTTCAAGTGTTAAAAGACCCGCCCTTGGGTCCATACAGGATGTTTAAAATCAAGCGTTTCTTCTCAGCCTGTGGAACAGCCTATGGGCTCAGGAAGGGCTGGGTGATGAAAAAGATTAATATCAGAGAAGGTACGGGCAAGTTTTCTGCTCAAAACCATGGGACAACCAGACAAAGCCCAAGAACAGTTTGGATATCTTGCTTTCATAGCAGGGCATTGACTATTTTGATCGGGCTGTTGTGTTTAAAGAGTAAAGAGAATTAAGGGAATGAGCTAGACATCACCATACGACACTGCAGTCCACCACGTATTTTGAAGATCTCAAAGCAAGTCACAACTGATTAGGGGGAGAAGGAAAGCCATCTGATAACGAACTACAGAGCCAAACTAGGTACCCGATTAGGTAAAATTCGTCCTCTCCCTCAATCAGGATTGCAAACACTGAAATCAAGACAAAAATTACCAAAAAGGGAGAAGTGATTTTGAGTACCTTCATTTTTTGTCTTCCAGCCTGAACCCATCTGAATTCCAAATTTCAGACTTATATAAACTATTAACTTCAGCTAAAGACTGCAGCATTTACTACCTCTGCAGATGCATCAGGATCACTGTGACAAATTAGGCACCCTGAAAGTCAGAAGCCACTTTAACAATTTCCCCTGCACAGGATCTAAGTGACACTAGGCACCAGAAGTAGCAGGAAAAGAGCCATTTAGACCAGTCTAGATTTTAACCGCTTGGTCAGATTTATAAACTGCTTGGAAGATGACAAATGCTACTGAGCTGTTCAGTATTACTAAATAAAATTGTGCATGGGAACAGACCTTTTCTGCAAGAGCGCTGAACGGTGAGTGCTCCTATTAGCTGCTCAATCCACACGCACGTATACATACGCACACATCCATACGTATGTGCGTACATACATCAGTTTAAGAGATCCTGTGTAAGACATTTGCACCTTTTTTCCTGCTTTAGAAAAAAATATCGTGCAAAAAAAGGAAGGAATAAAGAACTTTCAGCTTTCTCATAAACCCGAGATGGGTCCATTCTGAGAACACGATGAGCGGTCAGCTTCCCTCCATTTTGCTCGACTTGCACTTTTTGTAAACACTGTCCCTCTTTGTACCCCCAAAACGATCAGTTACGGGACTGACGTACGTGGCAAATGAGAAGCCTCTGCCATTTATATTCACATACTCCTTGGGATTCTGCTCCCCTGGCCCTCCCTGCTCGTCAGAGCTGGCAGAGGATCCAGGCTGGCGGGAAGGCTGGAGCCCGCAGAGGCAGAGCGAGCAGCCCTGGTCACTGCCAGCCCCAGCAGGCTCATGGGGACAGCGCTAGCAAAAGAGCCAAAAGCCGGTGCAGCGCACACAGAAACGCACTCGGCTTGTGGGAACGCTCTTCCAATTCATCCATCAAACCAGGTAGTTTGGGATTTGATTCCTGTCCTGTAAGGATGTGACACTATGAATTGAGAAGACTGAATATTTGCCGGGTTTTGATCAGGCCAAACTGACAAACCAAAAAAGGCAAGTTTTAAAGAGAGGTGTGAAATTTCATGTCTCTCTAGCGGCATCCCTTTAAACGCGCTGAAACAAAGTTCAAGCCGTTGCCTCCATCAACAAGCATAGAAGGGGATACATCTCTGGTGTACAACATTGCCATCACGCGGCCGTTCCAGCTCTGCCAAAGTACCAGCAGTGACAGAAGGAATCGGAACCTCGCCCCAAATTTGCGGCTTTTAAAATTGTCTGTAATAACATTGGCAACCTACAGGAGGATCGGCGGGGTGGCAATAACTTTCCATAACATCCCTCTACAAAGAAAAGCACTCCCTTCTTCAGGCCTGCTCTTTTTTATGTCAGGTAGCAAACGTATTTTTTGTTTGCCAAGACACCCCACTGCCACGATTGTGTTGCAATGCACAGCACAGAGTACAACTGAACATCAAAAAATGTACAGAAACCTCCAAAATGACAAATGGAGCATTTGCGATGTCAGGAAGCCAATCTTTGGAAGTAATCTGAATGAGAACAGCACACTAGCCTGGACCAGGAAAGAGCTCTAACACAGGAAAATACATGGAAGTTGGCGTAGAGTCAGGAGTGGAAAACAAAGCAAATGAATCAAATTAGTAACCTAAGAAGAAAATGAAATACTGCCAGTCAGAGGGCAAAACACTGTGGAATGCAGAAGCAAGCTGTAATAAAATATGCAGGTGGAAAAGTTGTTCATAGTCAGAAAAGCAGTAACAGAATTAAACCGGATCCAGTGATGATGAGTGGCTCAATTAGAGCAACAGTGAAGAAAAATAATTCTCTGCCTCAGTGCTTGAGCCAAAAGTTGTTCATCTACACAAAACTTGTGTTTGCACTCATGTGGAACCCTGCCCAAGCAAAGCGGGCATGATTTAGCTCACGAAGTGGCCCGCTGCTCCCTTGAATTACAGCCTCAGCGAGGGACACGCACACACTTCTTAAAGGAGGGACAGCTTTGTTGCCTGCGTGGGAGAGCAGAAGCACGACAGGAGCTTTCTGCCCAGCTGGCACAACAGACAGATACACACAGAAATCACAATCACCTGGAACCAAATTCAGTAACGTATTCGTTAGAACAACATCCATCTTTCAGCCATAAAAACCTTGTATCAAAACAGCACTAAAGAAACAAAGGAAACTTGATCACTTAAGATAGGAAACAACTATTGACAGGCAAAGAACAGAAGCTTAACTACCACAGGTGGCTGGCTGCACAAAAGAACATCCTATTTAGATTCTCGTCTCCTAGCACTTGGCACCTGCAAACACCTAAAGGAACCTGCCTGCCGTCCCCATTACAGCTGGAGCAAAGTTACTGCCCTTGGGAAAGATCCTCCTACAGCCAAACTGCCAAAACCGAGGAGGCAATAGGGACTTTCTTCTGCACCACCTAATTTTGAAAAGAAAGCTTGCAGTATTCACCAAAGTGGGATCGCTGAACCAATCCTAAAAAGCCAGTGAAGGAAATCAGGTAAGTATTTACTGTTACCCTGAGCTGGAACTGCTGAGATGGTAATTACACCTCTTTTTTTTGTTGGTGGGTACTTGTTTGTTTTGCCAGCTTGCGTAAGGCTCATCTGCTAATCAATTCCTGAAAAGCATGCCTGTCTTTCTTATGCACTTTCTCCTGTCTAAGGTAAGAGGGCAGAAGCCAGAGAAATACTTTTTACTCATGTTTTTAGCAAAAAGGCTAGTTTGTGAAAACTAAAAATGCTCCCAGGCTGCAAGAGAGCTTTGTTCTCTGTGTCATCAACAACGTTTCTATGTCCTGCTACAAGTCTTGTTACTTTTTTTGAAGGGACTACCTCCCATTACTTTTGCAGCTTAAATGCAACACAGACTGAAGGGTTAAATGAAAGCATTACTTTCCTTTTGCATTCAGGACTGTCAGCTATATAGCACATAAACGGGGCGATTTTCCAACAGAACATGAATCCAGGAGAGAAAACAATTTTCCAAGAATATCTGACAAATCAGGGGACTGTGGTAAAGCCCTATTTCTGGCAGAGGCAGAACCACGTCTGCGCTAAGTGTCCCTACCATGTGCGGACTGGTGAAGAAGCGAGAGTCCCTTACGCAGAATTTCACAGGGTCTTTGGCTTCCCATACAGATCAACAGAATCTCTCCCAAACAAACACCTTCTCTTCTATGAGTTGAGGAGCTTCTCAGGCAGAGTAGTCCAAAAAGGCCACGCTACAAACTGTACTGAGCAAGACCACCATCCAGAATCTCTGTTGTTTGAGGTGGGCGGTTATCTGGATGCAGTTACAGATGCCCATGAAAACATTGGCTACATCCTCCTCTTTTCAAATTACTCGCCCTGTAACGAGGCTTACCACTGCTGCATAAGTAAAATCTACAGTTTCTTGCGGAAGTATCCAGGGATCGCGCTCTGCATCTATTGCTCTCAGCTTTATCACACCGAGGACGGTTTCCCTGCTGCCGCGTGGAACCGCGAAGCTTTGCGGAGCCTCTCCAGCCTGTGGCCTCGGGTGACTCTGCAGAGACTGCCCGGGGGGATGTGGCATTACCTCCTCTGCAATTTTGTACACGGCATCCCAGGGTCGACCCTTTATCACCCAGCTCCACCGTCAAGAACCTTAGCGGAGGGACAAAATCCACATCAAATTAACAACTCAATGGGAATTAGACCCTATTATAGGAAAGCTTTTCCACAAGCAATGCAGGGAAAGCCTGCTGGGCAGAACTTAGCCTTGTCTTCTCCTAGCCCAGCTTCCCAGCAGCCTCTCCAAGCCATGAAAGGCACTCTGCTACCTCCCATGTCTCAAAGCCACTTGGTCCTTTTCCCAGAAAAGTTTCTGCCCTTTCAGAAGCAACAGCTATACCCCAGACCTAAAAATATCCTAAGGCATTTAAAAATGCCAAAGGACTCATTCAATGAAACTCGTAATTCTGAAAGGTTTCCAAGCGGCAGGCACCTACTCTGAAAATGATACAAATCGAACTGCTTTCAGGCTGTAAAACTGAGATCACAAATGGCAAAAAACCCCCACCAATAAAGTCACCTCCTACAAAAGTCAGCCCACAGAATAACTGTGGATCTCCAATAACTATGAACACGCTTTTATTTTAGTCCTATACCTTTCAAACATAAACCCATAGCAGTAAACCGAAAACCTCAGCATCTTCTGATTGCCTCCTGTGCCTAATTTATTCCTTGCCCTCAAGCCAATTTCTACCAGAAAAATGTAAACAGTTCACCAGCTACAACCACAACTACAGCCTGATTGTAGCTTCCCAGCTGAGGCAACTTTGGTGGAACACATGACATCATAGCCTAAACTTCTCCTCTATTGAGAAGGTGGTTCTGCAGGTAAGGCTGATGTATGAATAAAGTTTTCCCACCACTTGTTTCCTTAATAATGGGGGTGTGTGTGTGTGTGTGTGTTATATACACATATATGCGTGTGTGTGTGTGTATTTTTTTTTCCTAAGGCTGCTGCCTTCTATTAGGAGGAAACTCAAAGCTGTGTGATTTTCTAAATAATAAGAAATATGTAATAGGATAATATAGATAACACAGATCTACACAGTCCGAGGGTAACTGGAGAAGGGGAAAAAAATAATCCTATCATTTAAAGCAGTGTTTCCACTTTGTGATTCAATATATTTGTTATTTTACTAAAGGTTTTAAAGAATGGGGCAACTGAAGTCAAGAACATGTTGCTTCCCAGAAAACAGGGGTTCCTTCCCGGGTAACAGTTGTGAACAGACACAATGGCTGATTTTATAGAAGTCAGTGCTTCTGCTACTGCTTTTGTCACTCTTTTTGTGGTCACAGCTATTATAGATCTGAGTAAAGGGAAAAAAAAAAAAGAGGCTACTTCCCAGGGTGACCTTAAACACCCTTCCCTTCAGGAGAGGTGATCCCACTCGGAAACTCAAACTTACAACGTAATATAGTCTCATACTAGAGGCCGAAATGTTCTAGAACTCACCAGCCCCCTTACTGTCACAAGGCCTAGGAGCTTTTTTGAGAGAAGCTTTCTTGAATTAGATCGCACTCATTGTGCACTTTCTGACAAAACGTTAACTAACACCTTCGCAAGAAGCCCCCTGTGCTGTTGTAGCGGGGCGATTACTTTCTTTTACCCAGACACGTAAACCCAATGCTACTCTTTGTACTTTTGGTAGTAACGAAGCGGTGTTTGAGCTTGGACCTTCCACCAAGCCCAGACCCAAAGCCATCGCTCACGGGGCGTACGCTATATGGGCACTACATTGCGTCGCCCCCAGTTTGTGTCCCCAGCAGGCCTCTGAGGGCAGCGGGGCCCTGCCTTGCTCGTACCCGCCTGAGG
Organism: Balearica regulorum gibbericeps; assembly: GCF_011004875.1. Classification (NCBI taxonomy): domain Eukaryota; kingdom Metazoa; phylum Chordata; class Aves; order Gruiformes; family Gruidae; genus Balearica; species Balearica regulorum. Next base: position 32,174,948 of record NC_046191.1, on the reverse strand, counting down.
AGGAGACCGAAGTTGATCCTGCGCCACATGGCAGAGTCCGCAGCCCAGGGCAGAGCTCGCTGTCGGGGCCTCTGTCAGGAGGCGACACAACCGCAGCTACCGGGCTGCCCGCACCGGTCGCCGGGGCAACCACCCACCCCACGCAAACAAAGGCCGAGGGATGACGCAACTCTCAGCCGACCAATAGCAGCTCGCCTCCCCGCACCGGTCCGCCCGCTCCATTGCCTCTTGCGCCCCCTGGCGTCGCGGGAGGGAGGGCTTCACTCAACGCGCATGCGCAGAGGGAGAGGGGCCAGCCGGGCGGCGGCGAGCCGGGCGGCATGGCGGAGCACCCGGGGCGGTGGAGCTCGAGCAGGAATTGTTCCCAACTCGGGCCCTAAATCCTCGCTCATCTTTACAGCCCGGTGGCAGAACGCAAAATACCAGGGCTCCGCTCCGGAGCTGTGAGCCGGCCTTCCTGCAGTACTGGATATCCCAACCGCACGTGGGAAACGAACCTGAGGTTGTCGAGCGTGGAGGCAAGTTATGCCACAGCACCTCGGCTCTAAATTGTCTGCGTGGACGTGTTTCTGAGCAGTTTCGGAGCGTGCCCTGCTTCGTCCTTCGCTGCTTATTTGTAAAACCTTAGGACTGCACGAGAGCGTCGAGTCTCTGGCTGTTTAAGGGCCCTGTGGTGACTCTGTACTCTGAGCTCAGAGAAACTGCTTCCTGAATGAAGTCACGTGTAAAATGCTTCCCAACAGAGATTATTGTGAACCAGGCCCTACCAAGAAATGCAACAGAATTTCAACGCTCGTATTTCAGCAGCAAAAAAAGGAACCGTTCTTGTACTGAGGGCAGTGCTTTGGGGGGGAAGCACCGGATCCCCTCGCATAAAGAGAACTACCCTTGTACTAGACTATGGAAGTAAACCGTGTTTTAGTTTGCGGAACAAAAAAAAATCATTATACTTCCGTATAATCACCCGTCAGAAAAAATAGCTTTTGCCTAATCAATGCGTGCGACTTTGCTGCCGAAAGATATCTTCATAAATCTCCGTATCCCAAGTTTAAACCAGTAAAACCGGTATCGGCTCCAAACTGGCCACGTTGGGATGGAGCAGAATTTCCCTATGTTCTTTAGCCTGAAGAGATACCAGGTTTTAGCTAATATTTGGATTAAAAAAAATGTACAGGTCTGATCATTACACTTTTTTTCCCTAGGAGCAGAACACGTGGCTTGCATCCTGGCTAACTTCCAACCCGAGTAATTATGTACTGACCACATAAGTTTCCCCAGCGGTTTTAACTGGATAAAGCATTCCTCTCCAGCTCCTCCTGTGAACATTTGTGTACCTTGTTGGGGAGTGCTGTTAAACAGCTACTGCCCTCTGCCCCAAAGATGCCTGCATTTTAGTAATGAGGGAAACAATTTCTTGACATTATAATTATATCCCTGTCCCCTCCAAATATAGTTGGGAGGGACTGGGATAGAATTATAATTTGAAATATAACTGGGGGACGACGACACATGGATCTGTTTCATTCCTTACCATGTATTTTGAGTTCCTAATCATATCCATTAGACATAATCTTTTCTATCAGAATGATGTTTTCACACAATGAAATCGATAGATGAAGATGGTATTTTTCCTAGCAGCTTCAAGTGTTAAAAGACCCGCCCTTAGGTCCATACAGGATGTTTAAAATCAAGCGTTTCTTCTCAGCCTGTGGAACAGCCTATGGGCTCAGGAAGGGCTGGGTGATGAAAAAGATTAATATCGGAGAAGGTACGGGCAAGTTTTCTGCTCAAAACCATGGGACAACCAGACAAAGCCCAAGAACAGTTTGGATATCTTGCTTTCATAGCAGGGCATTGACTATTTTGATCGGGCTGTTGTGTTTAAAGAGTAAAGAGAATTAAGGGAATGAGCTAGACATCACCATACGACACTGCAGTCCACCACGTATTTTGAAGATCTCAAAGCAAGTCACAACTGATTAGGGGGAGAAGGAAAGCCATCTGATAATGAACTACAGAGCCAAACTAGGTACCTGATTAGGTAAAATTCGTCCTCTCCCTCAATCAGGATTGCAAACACTGAAATCAAGACAAAAATTACCAAAAAGGGAGAAGTGATTTTGAGTACCTTCATTTTTTGTCTTCCAGCCTGAACCCATCTGAATTCCAAATTTCAGACTTATATAAACTATTAACTTCAGCTAAAGACTGCAGCATTTACTACCTCTGCAGATGCATCAGGATCACTGTGACAAATTAGGCACCCTGAAAGTCAGAAGCCACTTTAACAATTTCCCCTGCACAGGATCTAAGTGACACTAGGCACCAGAAGTAGCAGGAAAAGAGCCATTTAGACCAGTCTAGATTTTAACCACTTGGTCAGATTTATAAACTGCTTGGAAGATGACAAATGCTACTGAGCTGTTCAGTATTACTAAATAAAATTGTGCATGGGAACAGACCTTTTCTGCAAGAGCGCTGTACGGTGAGTGCTCCTATTAGCTGCCTAATCCACACGCACGTATACATACGCACACATCCATACGTATGTGCATACATACATCAGTTTAAGAGATCCTGTGTAAGACATTTGCACCTTTTTTCCTGCTTTAGAAAAAAATATCGTGCAAAAAAAGGAAGGAATAAAGAACTTTCAGCTTTCTCATAAACCCGAGATGGGTCCATTCTGAGAACACGATGAGCGGTCAGCTTCCCTCCATTTTGCTCGACTTGCACTTTTTGTAAACACTGTCCCTCTTTGTACCCCCAAAACGATCAGTTACGGGACTGACGTACGTGGCAAATGAGAAGCCTCTGCCATTTATATTCACATTCTCCTTGGGATTCTGCTCCCCTGGCCCTCCCTGCTCGTCAGAGCTGGCAGAGGATCCAGGCTGGCGGGAAGGCTGGAGCCCGCAGAGGCAGAGCGAGCAGCCCTGGTCACTGCCAGCCCCAGCAGGCTCATGGGGACAGCGCTAGCAAAAGAGCCAAAAGCCGGTGCAGCGCACACAGAAATGCACTCGGCTTGTGGGAACGCTCTTCCAATTCATCCATCAAACCAGGTAGTTTGGGATTTGATTCCTGTCCTGTAAGGATGTGACGCTATGAATTGAGAAGACTGAATATTTGCCGGGTTTTGATCAGGCCAAACTGACAAACAAAAAAAGGCAAGTTTTAAAGAGAGGTGTGAAATTTCATGTCTCTCTAGCGGCATCCCTTTAAACGCGCTGAAACAAAGTTCAAGCCGTTGCCTCCATCAACAAGCATAGAAGGGGATACATCTCTGGTGTACAACATTGCCATCACGCGGCCGTTCCAGCTCTGCCAAAGTACCAGCAGTGACAGAAGGAATCGGAACCTCGCCCCAAATTTGCAGCTTTTTAAATTGTCTGTAATAACATTGGCAACCTACAGGAGAATTGGCGGGGTGGCAATAACTTTCCATAACATCCCTCTACAAAGAAAAGCACTCCCTTCTTCAGGCCTGCTCTTTTTTATGTCAGGTAGCAAACGTATTTTTCGTTTGCCAAGACACCCCACTGCCACGACTGTGTTGCAATGCACAGCACAGAGTACAACTGAACATCAAAAAATGTACAGAAACCTCCAAAATGACAAACGGAGCATTTGCGATGTCAGGAAGCCAATCTTTAGAAGTAATCTGAATGAGAACAGCACACTAGCCTGGACCAGGAAAGAGCTCTAACACAGGAAAATACATGGAAGTTGGCGTAGAGTCAGGAGTGGAAAACAAAGCAAATGAATCAAATTAGTAACCTAAGAAGAAAATGAAATACTGCCAGTCAGAGGGCAAAACACTGTGGAATGCAGAAGCAAGCTGTAATAAAATATGCAGGTGGAAAAGTTGTTCATAGTCAGAAAAGCAGTAACAGAATTAAACCGGATCCAGTGATGATGAGTGGCTCAATTAGAGCAACAGTGAAGCAAAATAATTCTCTGCCTCAGTGCTTGAGCCAAAAGTTGTTCATCTACACAAAACTTGTGTTTGCACTCATGTGGAACCCTGCCCAAGCAAAGCGGGCATGACTTAGCTCACAAAGTGGCCCACTGCTCCCTTGAATTACAGCCTCAGCGAGGGACACGCACACACTTCTTAAAGGAGGGACAGCTTTGTTGCCTGCGTGGGAGAGCAGAAGCACGACAGGAGCTTTCTGCCCAGCTGGCACAACAGACAGATACACACAGAAATCACAATCACCTGGAACCAAATTCAGTAACGTATTCGTTAGAACAACATCCATCTTTCAGCCATAAAAACCTTGTATCAAAACAGCACTAAAGAAACAAAGGAAACTTGATCACTTAAGATAGGAAACAACTATTGACAGGCAAAGAACAGAAGCTTAACTACCACAGGTGGCTGGCTGCACAAAAGAACATCCTATTTATATTCTCGTCTCCTAGCACTTGGCACCTGTAAACACCTAAAGGAACCTGCCTGCCGTCCCCATTACAGCTGGAGCAAAGTTACTGCCCTTGGGAAAGATCCTCCTACAGCCAAACTGCCAAAACCGAGGAGGCAATAGGGACTTTCTTCTGCACCACCTAATTTTGAAAAGAAAGCTTGCAGTATTCACCAAAGTGGGATCGCTGAACCAATCCTAAAAAGCCAGTGAAGGAAATCAGGTAAGTATTTACTGTTACCCTGAGCTGGAACTGCTGAGATGGTAATTACACCTCTTTTTTTTGTTGGTGTGTACTTGTTTGTTTTGCCAGCTTGCGTAAGGCTCATCTGCTAATCAATTCCTGAAAAGCATGCCTGTCTTTCTTATGCACTTTCTCCTGTCTAAGGTAAGAGGGCAGAAGCCAGAGAAATACTTTTTACTCATGTTTTTAGCAAAAAGGCTAGTTTGTGAAAACTAAAAATGCTCCCAGGCTGCAAGAGAGCTTTGTTCTCTGTGTCATCAACAACGTTTCTATGTCCTGCTACAAGTCTTGTTACTTTTTTTGAAGGGACTACCTCCCATTACTTTTGCAGCTTAAATGCAACACAGACTGAAGGGTTAAATGAAAGCATTACTTTCCTTTTGCATTCAGGACTGTCAGCTATATAGCACATAAACGGGGCGATTTTCCAACAGAACATGAATCCAGGAGAGAAAACAATTTTCCAAGAATATCTGACAAATCAGGGGACTGTGGTAAAGCCCTATTTCTGGCAGAGACAGAACCACGTCTGCGCTAAGTGTCCCTACCACGTGCGGACTGGTGAAGAAGCGAGAGTCCCTTACGCAGAATTTCACAGGGTCTTTGGCTTCCCATACAGATCAACAGAATCTCTCCCAAACAAACACCTTCTCTTCTATGAGTTGAGGAGCTTCTCAGGCAGAGTAGTCCAAAAAGGCCACGCTACAAACTGTACTGAGCAAGACCACCATCCAGAATCTCTGTTGTTTGAGGTGGGCGGTTATCTGGATGCAGTTACAGATGCCCATGAAAACATTGGCTACATCCTCCTCTTTTCAAATTACTCGCCCTGTAACGAGGCTTACCACTGCTGCATAAGTAAAATCTACAGTTTCTTGCGGAAGTATCCAGGGATCGCGCTCTGCATCTATTGCTCTCAGCTTTATCACACCGAGGACGGTTTCCCTGCTGCCGCGTGGAACCGCGAAGCTTTGCGGAGCCTCTCCAGCCTGTGGCCTCGGGTGACTCTGCAGAGACTGCCCGGGGGGATGTGGCATTACCTCCTCTGCAATTTTGTACACGGCATCCCAGGGTCGACCCTTTATCACCCAGCTCCACCGTCAAGAACCTTAGCGGAGGGACAAAATCCACATCAAATTAACAACTTAATGGGAATTAGACCCTATTATAGGAAAGCTTTTCCACAAGCAATGCAGGGAAAGCCTGCTGGGCAGAACTTAGCCTTGTCTTCTCCTAGCCCAGCTTCCCAGCAGCCTCTCCAAGCCATGAAAGGCACTCTGCTACCTCCCATGTCTCAAAGCCACTTGGTCCTTTTCCCAGAAAAGTTTCTGCCCTTTCAGAAGCAACAGCTATACCCCAGACCTAAAAACATCCTAAGGCATTTAAAAATGCCAAAGGACTCATTCAATGAAACTCCTAATTCTGAAAGGTTTCCAAGCGGCAGGCACCTACTCTGAAAATGATACAAATCGAACTGCTTTCAGGCTGTAAAACTGAGATCACAAATGGCAAAAAACCCCCACCAATAAAGTCACCTCCTACAAAAGTCAGCCCACAGAATAACTGTGGATCTCCAATAACTATGAACACGCTTTTATTTTAGTCCTATACCTTTCAAACATAAACCCATAGCAGTAAACCGAAAACCTCAGCATCTTCTGATTGCCTCCTGTGCCTAATTTATTCCTTGCCCTCAAGCCAATTTCTACCAGAAAAATGTAAACAGTTCACCAGCTACAACCACAACTACAGCCTGATTGTAGCTTCCCAGCTGAGGCAACTTTGGTGGAACACATGACATCATAGCCTAAACTTCTCCTCTATTGAGAAGGTGGTTCTGCAGGTAAGGCTGATGTATGAATAAAGTTTTCCCACCACTTGTTTCCTTAATAATGGGGGGGTGTGTGTGTGTGTGTGTTATATACACATATATGCGTGTGTGTGTGTGTGTGGTTTTTTTTCCTAAGGCTGCTGCCTTCTATTAGGAGGAAACTCAAAGCTGTGTGATTTTCTAAATAGTAAGAAATATGTAATAGGATAATATAGATAACACAGATCTACACAGTCTGAGGGTAACTGGAGAAGGGGAAAAAAATAATCCTATCATTTAAAGCAGTGTTTCCACTTTGTGATTCAATATATTTGTTATTTTACTAAAGGTTTTAAAGAATGGGGCAACTGAAGTCAAGAACATGTTGCTTCCCAGAAAACAGGGGTTCCTTCCCGGGTAACAGTTGTGAACAGACACAATGGCTGATTTTATAGAAGTCAGTGCTTCTGCTACTGCTTTTGTCACTCTTTTTGTGGTCACAGCTATTATAGATCTGAGTAAAGGGAAAAAAAAAAAAAGAGGCTACTTCCCAGGGTGACCTTAAACACCCTTCCCTTCAGGAGAGGTGATCCCACTCGGAAACTCAAACTTACAACGTAATATAGTCTCATACTAGAGGCCGAAATGTTCTAGAACTCACCAGCCCCCTTACTGTCACAAGGCCTAGGAGCTTTTTTGAGAGAAGCTTTCTTGAATTAGATCGCACTCATTGTGCACTTTCTGACAAAACGTTAACTAACACCTTCGCAAGAAGCCCCCTGTGCTGTTGTAGCGGGGCGATTACTTTCTTTTACCCAGACACGTAAACCCAATGCTACTCTTTGTACTTTTGGTAGTAACGAAGCGGTGTTTGAGCTTGGACCTTCCACCAAGCCCAGGCCCAAAGCCATCGCTCACGGGGCGTACGCTATATGGGCACTACATTGCGTCGCCCCCAGTTTGTGTCCCCAGCAGGCCTCTGAGGGCAGCGGGGCCCTGCCTTGCTCGTACCCGCCTGAGGAGGAGACCGAAGTTGATCCTGCGCCACATGGCAGAGTCCGCAGCCCAGGGCAGAGCTCGCTGTCGGGGCCTCTGTCAGGAGGCGACACAACCGCAGCTACCGGGCTGCCCGCACCGGTCGCCGGGGCAACCACCCACCCCACGCAAACAAAGGCCGAGGGATGACGCAACTCTCAGCCGACCAATAGCAGCTCGCCTCCCCGCACCGTTCCGCCCGCTCCATTGCCTCTTGCGCCCCCTGGCGTCGCGGGAGGGAGGGCTTCACTCAACGCGCATGCGCAGAGGGAGAGGGGCCAGCCGGGCGGCGGCGAGCCGGGCGGCATGGCGGAGCACCCGGGGCGGTGGAGCTCGAGCAGGAATTGTTCCCAACTCGGGCCCTAAATCCTCGCTCATCTTTACAGCCCGGTGGCAGAACGCAAAATACCAGGGCTCCGCTCCGGAGCTGTGAGCCGGCCTTCCTGCAGTACTGGATATCCCAACCGCACGTGGGAAACGAACCTGAGGTTGTCGAGCGTGGAGGCAAGTTATGCCACAGCACCTCGGCTCTAAATTGTCTGCGTGGACGTGTTTCTGAGCAGTTTCGGAGCGTGCCCTGCTTCGTCCTTCGCTGCTTATTTGTAAAACCTTAGGACTGCACGAGAGCGTCGAGTCTCTGGCTGTTTAAGGGCCCTGTGGTGACTCTGTACTCTGAGCTCAGAGAAACTGCTTCCTGAATGAAGTCACGTGTAAAATGCTTCCCAACAGAGATTATTGTGAACCAGGCCGTACCAAGAAATGCAACAGAATTTCAACGCTCGTATTTCAGCAGCAAAAAAAGGAACCGTTCTTGTACTGAGGGCAGTGCTTTGGGGGGGAAGCACCGGATCCCCTCGCATAAAGAGAACTACCCTTGTACTAGACTATGGAAGTAAACCGTGTTTTAGTTTGGGGAACAAAAAAAAATCATCATACTTCTGTATAATCACCCGTCAGAAAAAATAGCTTTTGCCTAATCAATGCGTGCGACTTTGCTGCCGAAAGATATCTTCATAAATCTCCGTATCCCAAGTTTAAACCAGTAAAACCGGTATCGGCTCCAAACTGGCCACGTTGGGATGGAGCAGAATTTCCCTATGTTCTTTAGCCTGAAGAGATACCAGGTTTTAGCTAATATTTGGATTAAAAAAAATGTACAGGTCTGATCATTACACTTTTTTTCCCTAGGAGCAGAACACGTGGCTTGCATCCTGGCTAACTTCCAACCCGAGTAATTATGTACTGACCACATAAGTTTCCCCAGCGGTTTTAACTGGATAAAGCATTCCTCTCCAGCTCCTCCTGTGAACATTTGTACCTTGTTGGGGAGTGCTGTTAAACAGCTACTGCCCTCTGCCCCAAAGATGCCTGCATTTTAGTAATGAGGGAAACAATTTCTTGACATTATAATTATATCCCTGTCCCCTCCAAATATAGTTGGGAGGGACTGGGATATAATTATAATTTGAAATATAACGGGGGGGGGGACACACACATGGATCTGTTTCATTCCTTACCATGTATTTTGAGTTCCTAATCATATCCATTAGACATAATCTTTTCTATCAGAATGATGTTTTCACACAATGAAATCGATAGATGAAGATGGTATTTTTCCTAGCAGCTTCAAGTGTTAAAAGACCCGCCCTTAGGTCCATACAGGATGTTTAAAATCAAGCGTTTCTTCTCAGCCTGTGGAACAGCCTATGGGCTCAGGAAGGGCTGGGTGATGAAAAAGATTAATATCGGAGAAGGTACGGGCAAGTTTTCTGCTCAAAACCATGGGACAACCAGACAAAGCCCAAGAACAGTTTGGATATCTTGCTTTCATAGCAGGGCATTGACTATTTTGATCGGGCTGTTGTGTTTAAAGAGTAAAGAGAATTAAGGGAATGAGCTAGACATCACCATACGACACTGCAGTCCACCACGTATTTTGAAGATCTCAAAGCAAGTCACAACTGATTAGGGGGAGAAGGAGAGCCATCTGATAACGAACTACAGAGCCAAACTAGGTACCCGATTAGGTAAAATTCGTCCTCTCCCTCAATCAGGATTGCAAACACTGAAATCAAGACAAAAATTACCAAAAAGGGAGAAGTGATTTTGAGTACCTTCATTTTTTGTCTTCCAGCCTGAACCCATCTGAATTCCAAATTTCAGACTTAAATAAACTATTAACTTCAGCTAAAGACTGCAGCATTTACTACCTCTGCAGATGCATCAGGATCACTGTGACAAATTAGGCACCCTGAAAGTCAGAAGCCACTTTAACAATTTCCCCTGCACAGGATCTAAGTGACACTAGGCACCAGAAGTAGCAGGAAAAGAGCCATTTAGACCAGTCTAGATTTTAACCACTTGGTCAGATTTATAAACTGCTTTGAAGATGACAAATGCTACTGAGCTGTTCAGTATTACTAAATAAAATTGTGCACGGGAACAGACCTTTTCTGCAAGAGCGCCGAACGGTGAGTGCTCCTATTAGCTGCTTAATCCACACGCACGTATACATACGCACACATCCATACGTATGTGCGTACATACATCAGTTTAAGAGATCCTGTGTAACACATTTGCACCTTTTTTCCTGCTTTAGAAAAAAATATCGTGCAAAAAAAGGAAGGAATAAAGATCTTTCAGCTTTCTCATAAACCCGAGATGGGTCCATTCTGAGAACACGATGAGCGGTCAGCTTCCCTCCATTTTGCTCGACTTGCACTTTTTGTAAACACTGTCCCTCTTTGTACCCCCAAAACGATCAGTTACGGGACTGACGTACGTGGCAAATGAGAAGCCTCTGCCATTTATATTCACATACTCCTTGGGATTCTGCTCCCCTGGCCCTCCCTGCTCGTCAGAGCTGGCAGAGGATCCAGGCTGGCGGGAAGGCTGGAGCCCGCAGAGGCAGAGCGAGCAGCCCTGGTCACTGCCAGCCCCAGCAGGCTCATGGGGACAGCGCTAGCAAAAGAGCCAAAAGCCGGTGCAGCGCACACAGAAACGCACTCGGCTTGTGGGAACGCTCTTCCAATTCATCCATCAAACCAGGTAGTTTGGGATTTGATTCCTGTCCTGTAAGGATGTGACACTATGAATTGAGAAGACTGAATATTTGCCGGGCTTTGATCAGGCCAAACTGACAAACCAAAAAAGGCAAGTTTTAAAGAGAGGTGTGAAATTTCATGTCTCTCTAGCGGCATCCCTTTAAACGCGCTGAAACAAAGTTCAAGCCGTTGCCTCCATCAACAAGCATAGAAGGGGATACATCTCTGGTGTACAACATTGCCATCACGCGGCCGTTCCAGCTCTGCCAAAGTACCAGCAGTGACAGAAGGAATCGGAACCTCGCCCCAAATTTGCAGCTTTTAAAATTGTCTGTAATAACATTGGCAACCTACAGGAGGATCGGCGGGGTGGCAATAACTTTCCATAACATCCCTCTACAAAGAAAAGCACTCCCTTCTTCAGGCCTGCTCTTTTTTATGTCAGGTAGCAAACGTATTTTTCGTTTGCCAAGACACCCCACTGCCACGACTGTGTTGCAATGCACAGCACAGAGTACAACTGAACATCAAAAAATGTACAGAAACCTCCAAAATGACAAATGGAGCATTTGCGATGTCAGGAAGCCAATCTTTGGAAGTAATCTGAATGAGAACAGCACACTAGCCTGGACCAGGAAAGAGCTCTAACACAGGAAAATACATGGAAGTTGGCGTAGAGTCAGGAGTGCAAAACAAAGCAAATGAATCAAATTAGTAACCTAAGAAGAAAATGAAATACTGCCAGTCAGAGGGCAAAACACTGTGGAATGCAGAAGCAAGCTGTAATAAAATATGCAGGTGGAAAAGTTGTTCATAGTCAGAAAAGCAGTAACAGAATTAAACCGGATCCAGTGATGATGAGTGGCTCAATTAGAGCAACAGTGAAGCAAAATAATTCTCTGCCTCAGTGCTTGAGCCAAAAGTTGTTCATCTACACAAAACTTGTGTTTGCACTCATGTGGAACCCTGCCCAAGCAAAGCGGGCATGACTTAGCTCACAAAGTGGCCCACTGCTCCCTTGAATTACAGCCTCAGCGAGGGACACGCACACACTTCTTAAAGGAGGGACAGCTTTGTTGCCTGCGTGGGAGAGCAGAAGCACGACAGGAGCTTTCTGCCCAGCTGGCACAACAGACAGATACACACAGAAATCACAATCACCTGGAAACAAATTCAGTAACGTATTCGTTAGAACAACATCCATCTTTCAGCCGTAAAAACCTTGTATCAAAACAGCACTAAAGAAACAAAGGAAACTTGATCGCTTAAGATAGGAAACAACTATTGACAGGCAAAGAACAGAAGCTTAACTACCACAGGTGGCTGGCTGCACAAAAGAACATCCTATTTATATTCTCGTCTCCTAGCACTTGGCACCTGTAAACACCTAAAGGAACCTGCCTGCCGTCCCCATTACAGCTGGAGCAAAGTTACTGCCCTTGGGAAAGATCCTCCTACAGCCAAACTGCCAAAACCGAGGAGGCAATAGGGACTTTCTTCTGCACCACCTAATTTTGAGAAGAAAGCTTGCAGTATTCACCAAAGTGGGATCGCTGAACCAATCCTAAAAAGCCAGTGAAGGAAATCAGGTAAGTATTTACTGTTACCCTGAGCTGGAACTGCTGAGATGGTAATTACACCTCTTTTTTTGTTGGTGTGTACTTGTTTGTTTGGCCAGCTTGCGTAAGGCTCATCTGCTAATCAATTCCTGAAAAGCATGCCTGTCTTTCTTATGCACTTTCTGCTGTCTAAGGTAAGAGGGCAGAAGCCAGAGAAATACTTTTTACTCATGTTTTTAGCAAAAAGGCTAGTTTGTGAAAACTAAAAATGCTCCCAGGCTGCAAGAGAGCTTTGTTCTCTGTGTCATCAACAACGTTTCTATGTCCTGCTACAAGTCTTGTTACTTTTTTTTAAGGGACTACCTCCCATTACTTTTGCAGCTTAAATGCAACACAGACTGAAGGGTTAAATGAAAGCATTACTTTCCTTTTGCATTCAGGACTGTCAGCTATATAGCACATAAACGGGGCGATTTTCCAACAGAACATGAATCCAGGAGAGAAAACAATTTTCCAAGAATATCTGACAAATCAGGGGACTGTGGTAAAGCCCTATTTCTGGCAGAGGCAGAACCACGTCTGCGCTAAGTGTCCCTACCACGTGCGGACTGGTGAAGAAGCGAGAGTCCCTTACGCAGAATTTCACAGGGTCTTTGGCTTCCCATACAGATCAACAGAATCTCTCCCAAACAAACACCTTCTCTTCTATGAGTTGAGGAGCTTCTCAGGCAGAGTAGTCCAAAAAGGCCACGCTACAAACTGTACTGAGCAAGACCACCATCCAGAATCTCTGTTGTTTGAGGTGGGCGGTTATCTGGATGCAGTTACAGATGCCCATGAAAACATTGGCTACATCCTCCTCTTTTCAAATTACTCGCCCTGTAACGAGGCTTACCACTGCTGCATAAGTAAAATCTACAGTTTCTTGCGGAAGTATCCAGGGATCGCGCTCTGCATCTATTGCTCTCAGCTTTATCACACCGAGGACGGTTTCCCTGCTGCCGCGTGGAACCGCGAAGCTTTGCGGAGCCTCTCCAGCCTGTGGCCTCGGGTGACTCTGCAGAGACTGCCCGGGGGGATGTGGCATTACCTCCTCTGCAATTTTGTACACGGCATCCCAGGGTCGACCCTTTATCACCCAGCTCCACCGTCAAGAACCTTAGCGGAGGGACAAAATCCACATCAAATTAACAACTTAATGGGAATTAGACCCTATTATAGGAAAGCTTTTCCACAAGCAATGCAGGGAAAGCCTGCTGGGCAGAACTTAGCCTTGTCTTCTCCTAGCCCAGCTTCCCAGCAGCCTCTCCAAGCCATGAAAGGCACTCTGCTACCTCCCATGTCTCAAAGCCACTTGGTCCTTTTCCCAGAAAAGTTTCTGCCCTTTCAGAAGCAACAGCTATACCCCAGACCTAAAAACATCCTAAGGCATTTAAAAATGCCAAAGGACTCATTCAATGAGACTCGTAATTCTGAAATGTTTCCAAGCGGCAGGCACCTACTCTGAAAATGATACAAATCGAACTGCTTTCAGGCTGTAAAACTGAGATCACAAATGGCAAAAAACCCCCACCAATAAAGTCACCTCCTACAAAAGTCAGCCCACAGAATAACTGTGGATCTCCAATAACTATGAACACGCTTTTATTTTAGTCCTATACCTTTCAAACATAAACCCATAGCAGTAAACCGAAAACCTCAGCATCTTCTGATTGCCTCCTGTGCCTAATTTATTCCTTGCCCTCAAGCCAATTTCTACCAGAAAAATGTAAACAGTTCACCAGCTACAACCACAACTACAGCCTGATTGTAGCTTCCCAGCTGAGGCAACTTTGGTGGAACACATGACATCATAGCCTAAACTTCTCCTCTATTGAGAAGGTGGTTCTGCAGGTAAGGCTGATGTATGAATAAAGTTTTCCCACCACTTGTTTCCTTAATAATGGGGGTGGGGGTGGGGGTGTGTGTGTTATATACACATATATGCGTGTGTGTGTGTGTGTGTATTTTTTTCCTAAGGCTGCTGCCTTCTATTAGGAGGAAACTCAAAGCTGTGTGATTTTCTAAATAGTAAGAAATATGTAATAGGATAATATAGATAACACAGATCTACACAGTCCGAGGGTAACTGGGGAAGGGGAAAAAAAATAATCCTATCATTTAAAGCAGTGTTTCCACTTTGTGATTCAATATATTTGTTATTTTACTAAAGGTTTTAAAGAATGGGGCAACTGAAGTCAAGAACATGTTGCTTCCCAGAAAACAGGGGTTCCTTCCCGGGTAACAGTTGTGAACAGACACAATGGCTGATTTTATAGAAGTCAGTGCTTCTGCTACTGCTTTTGTCACTCTTTTTGTGGTCACAGCTATCATAGATCTGAGTAAAGGGAAAAAAAAAAAGAGGCTACTTCCCAGGGTGACCTTAAACACCCTTCCCTTCAGGAGAGGTGATCCCACTCGGAAACTCAAACTTACAACGTAATACAGTCTCATACTAGAGGCCGAAATGTTCTAGAACTCACCAGCCCCCTTACTGTCACAAGGCCTAGGAGCTTTTTTGAGAGAAGCTTTCTTGAATTAGATCGCACTCATTGTGCACTTTCTGACAAAACGTTAACTAACACCTTCGCAAGAAGCCCCCTGTGCTGTTGTAGCGGGGCGATTACTTTCTTTTACCCAGACACGTAAACCCAATGCTACTCTTTGTACTTTTGGTAGTAACGAAGCGGTGTTTGAGCTTGGACCTTCCACCAAGCCCAGACCCAAAGCCATCGCTCACGGGGCGTACGCTATATGGGCACTACATTGCGTCGCCCCCAGTTTGTGTCCCCAGCAGGCCTCTGAGGGCAGCGGGGCCCTGCCTTGCTCGTACCCGCCTGAGGAGGAGACCGAAGTTGATCCTGCGCCACATGGCAGAGTCCGCAGCCCAGGGCAGAGCTCGCTGTCGGGGCCTCTGTCAGGAGGCGACACAACCGCAGCTACCGGGCTGCCCGCACCGGTCGCCGGGGCAACCACCCACCCCACGCAAACAAAGGCCGAGGGATGACGCAACTCTCAGCCGACCAATAGCAGCTCGCCTCCCCGCACCGTTCCGCCCGCTCCATTGCCTCTTGCGCCCCCTGGCGTCGCGGGAGGGAGGGCTTCACTCAACGCGCATGCGCAGAGGGAGAGGGGCCAGCCGGGCGGCGGCGAGCCGGGCGGCATGGCGGAGCACCCGGGGCGGTGGAGCTCGAGCAGGAATTGTTCCCAACTCGGGCCCTAAATCCTCGCTCATCTTTACAGCCCGGTGGCAGAACGCAAAATACCAGGGCTCCGCTCCGGAGCTGTGAGCCGGCCTTCCTGCAGTACTGGATATCCCAACCGCACGTGGGAAACGAACCTGAGGTTGTCGAGCGTGGAGGCAAGTTATGCCACAGCACCTCGGCTCTAAATTGTCTGCGTGGACGTGTTTCTGAGCAGTTTCGGAGCGTGCCCTGCTTCGTCCTTCGCTGCTTATTTGTAAAACCTTAGGACTGCACGAGAGCGTCGAGTCTCTGGCTGTTTAAGGGCCCTGTGGTGACTCTGTACTCTGAGCTCAGAGAAACTGCTTCCTGAATGAAGTCACGTGTAAAATGCTTCCCAACAGAGATTATTGTGAACCAGGCCGTACCAAGAAATGCAACAGAATTTCAACGCTCGTATTTCAGCAGCAAAAAAAGGAACCGTTCTTGTACTGAGGGCAGTGCTTTGGGGGGGAAGCACCGGATCCCCTCGCATAAAGAGAACTACCCTTGTACTAGACTATGGAAGTAAACCGTGTTTTAGTTTGCGGAACAAAAAAAAATCATCATACTTCCGTATAATCACCCGTCAGAAAAAATAGCTTTTGCCTAATCAATGCGTGCGACTTTGCTGCCGAAAGATATCTTCATAAATCGCCGTATCCCAAGTTTAAACCAGTAAAACCGGTATCGGCTCCAAACTGGCCACGTTGGGATGGAGCAGAATTTCCCTATGTTCTTTAGCCTGAAGAGATACCAGGTTTTAGCTAATATTTGGATTAAAAAAAATGTACAGGTCTGATCATTACACTTTTTTTCCCTAGGAGCAGAACACGTGGCTTGCATCCTGGCTAACTTCCAACCCGAGTAATTATGTACTGACCACATAAGTTTCCCCAGCGGTTTTAACTGGATAAAGCATTCCTCTCCAGCTCCTCCTGTGAACATTTGTACCTTGTTGGGGAGTGCTGTTAAACAGCTACTGCCCTCTGCCCCAAAGATGCCTGCATTTTAGTAATGAGGGAAACAATTTCTTGACATTATAATTATATCCCTGTCCCCTCCAAATATAGTTGGGAGGGACTGGGATAGAATTATAATTTGAAATATAACTGGGGGACGACGACACATGGATCTGTTTCATTCCTTACCATGTATTTTGAGTTCCTAATCATATCCATTAGACATAATCTTTTCTATCAGAATGATGTTTTCACACAATGAAATCGATAGATGAAGATGGTATTTTTCCTAACAGCTTCAAGTGTTAAAAGACCCGCCCTTAGGTCCATACAGGATGTTTAAAATCAAGCGTTTCTTCTCAGCCTGTGGAACAGCCTATGGGCTCAGGAAGGGCTGGGTGATGAAAAAGATTAATATCGGAGAAGATACGGGCAAGTTTTCTGCTCAAAACCATGGGACAACCAGACAAAGCCCAAGAACAGTTTGGATATCTTGCTTTCATAGCAGGGCATTGACTATTTTGATCGGGCTGTTGTGTTTAAAGAGTAAAGAGAATTAAGGGAATGACGACACTGCAGTCCACCACGTATTTTGAAGATCTCAAAGCAAGTCACAACTGATTAGGGGGAGAAGGAAAGCCATCTGATAACGAACTACAGAGCCAAACTAGGTACCCGATTAGGTAAAATTCGTCCTCTCCCTCAATCAGGATTGCAAACACTGAAATCAAGACAAAAATTACCAAAAAGGGAGAAGTGATTTTGAGTACCTTCATTTTTTGTCTTCCAGCCTGAACCCATCTGAATTCCAAATTTCAGACTTATATAAACTATTAACTTCAGCTAAAGACTGCAGCATTTACTACCTCTGCAGATGCATCAGGATCACTGTGACAAATTAGGCACCCTGAAAGTCAGAAGCCACTTTAACAATTTCCCCTGCACAGGATCTAAATGACACTAGGCACCAGAAGTAGCAGGAAAAGAGCCATTTAGACCAGTCTAGATTTTAACCACTTGGTCAGATTTATAAACTGCTTTGAAGATGACAAATGCTACTGAGCTGTTCAGTATTACTAAATAAAATTGTGCATGGGAACAGACCTTTTCTGCAAGAGCGCCGAACGGTGAGTGCTCCTATTAGCTGCCTAATCCACACGCACGTATACATACGCACACATCCATACGTATGTGCGTACATACATCAGTTTAAGAGATCCTGTGTAACACATTTGCACCTTTTTTCCTGCTTTAGAAAAAAATATCGTGCAAAAAAAGGAAGGAATAAAGAACTTTCAGCTTTCTCATAAACCCGAGATGGGTCCATTCTGAGAACACGATGAGCGGTCAGCTTCCCTCCATTTTGCTCGACTTGCACTTTTTGTAAACACTGTCCCTCTTTGTACCCCCAAAACGATCAGTTACGGGACTGACGTACGTGGCAAATGAGAAGCCTCTGCCATTTATATTCACATTCTCCTTGGGATTCTGCTCCCCTGGCCCTCCCTGCTCGTCAGAGCTGGCAGAGGATCCAGGCTGGCGGGAAGGCTGGAGCCCGCAGAGGCAGAGCGAGCAGCCCTGGTCACTGCCAGCCCCAGCAGGCTCATGGGGACAGCGCTAGCAAAAGAGCCAAAAGCCGGTGCAGCGCACACAGAAACGCACTCGGCTTGTGGGAACGCTCTTCCAATTCATCCATCAAACCAGGTAGTTTGGGATTTGATTCCTGTCCTGTAAGGATGTGACGCTATGAATTGAGAAGACTGAATATTTGCCGGGTTTTGATCAGGCCAAACTGACAAACCAAAAAAGGCAAGTTTTAAAGAGAGGTGTGAAATTTCATGTCTCTCTAGCGGCATCCCTTTAAACGCGCTGAAACAAAGTTCAAGCCGTTGCCTCCATCAACAAGCATAGAAGGGGATACATCTCTGGTGTACAACATTGCCATCACGCGGCCGTTCCAGCTCTGCCAAAGTACCAGCAGTGACAGAAGGAATCGGAACCTCGCCCCAAATTTGCGGCTTTTAAAATTGTCTGTAATAACATTGGCAACCTACAGGAGGATTGGCGGGGTGGCAATAACTTTCCATAACATCCCTCTACAAAGAAAAGCACTCCCTTCTTCAGGCCTGCTCTTTTTTATGTCAGGTAGCAAACGTATTTTTCGTTTGCCAAGACACCCCACTGCCACGACTGTGTTGCAATGCACAGCACAGAGTACAACTGAACATCAAAAAATGTACAGAAACCTCCAAAATGACAAATGGAGCATTTGCGATGTCAGGAAGCCAATCTTTGGAAGTAATCTGAATGAGAACAGCACACTAGCCTGGACCAGGAAAGAGCTCTAACACAGGAAAATACATGGAAGTTGGCGTAGAGTCAGGAGTGGAAAACAAAGTAAATGAATCAAATTAGTAACTTAAGAAGAAAATGAAATACTGCCAGTCAGAGGGCAAAACACTGTGGAATGCAGAAGCAAGCTGTAATAAAATATGCAGGTGGAAAAGTTGTTCATAGTCAGAAAAGCAGTAACAGAATTAAACCGGATCCAGTGATGATGAGTGGCTCAATTAGAGCAACAGTGAAGAAAAATAATTCTCTGCCTCAGTGCTTGAGCCAAAAGTTGTTCATCTACACAAAACTTGTGTTTGCACTCATGTGGAACCCTGCCCAAGCAAAGCGGGCATGATTTAGCTCACAAAGTGGCCCACTGCTCCCTTGAATTACAGCCTCAGCGAGGGACACGCACACACTTCTTAAAGGAGGGACAGCTTTGTTGCCTGCGTAGGAGAGCAGAAGCACGACAGGAGCTTTCTGCCCAGCTGGCACAACAGACAGATACACACAGAAATCACAATCACCTGGAACCAAATTCAGTAACGTATTCGTTAGAACAACATCCATCTTTCAGCCGTAAAAACCTTGTATCAAAACAGCACTAAAGAAACAAAGGAAACTTGATCACTTAAGATAGGAAACAACTATTGACAGGCAAAGAACAGAAGCTTAACTACCACAGGTGGCTGGCTGCACAAAAGAACATCCTATTTATATTCTGGTCTCCTAGCACTTGGCACCTGCAAACACCTAAAGGAACCTGCCTGCCGTCCCCATTACAGCTGGAGCAAAGTTACTGCCCTTGGGAAAGATCCTCCTACAGCCAAACTGCCAAAACCGAGGAGGCAATAGGGACTTTCTTCTGCACCACCTAATTTTGAAAAGAAAGCTTGCAGTATTCACCAAAGTGGGATCGCTGAACCAATCCTAAAAAGCCAGTGAAGGAAATCAGGTAAGTATTTACTGTACCCTGAGCTGGAACTGCTGAGATGGTAATTACACCTCTTTTTTTGTTGGTGTGTACTTGTTTGTTTGGCCAGCTTGCGTAGAGGCTCATCTGCTAATCAATTCCTGAAAGCATGCCTGTCTTTCTTATGCACTTTCTCCTGTCTAAGGTAAGAGGGCAGAAGCCAGAGAAATACTTTTGACTCATGTTTTTAGCAAAAAGGCTAGTTTGTGAAAACTAAAAATGCTCCCAGGCTGCAAGAGAGCTTTGTTCTCTGTGTCATCAACAACGTTTCTATGTCCTGCTACAAGTCTTGTTACTTTTTTTGAAGGGACTACCTCCCATTACTTTTGCAGCTTAAATGCAACACAGACTGAAGGGTTAAATGAAAGCATTACTTTCCTTTTGCATTCAGGACTGTCAGCTATATAGCACATAAACGGGGCGATTTTCCACAGAACATGAATCCAGGAGAGAAAACAATTTTCCAAGAATATCTGACAAATCAGGGACTGTGGTAAAGCCCTATTTCTGGCAGAGACAGAACCACGTCTGCGCTAAGTGTCCCTACCACGTGCGGACTGGTGAAGAAGCGAGAGTCCCTTACGCAGAATTTCACAGGGTCTTTGGCTTCCCATACAGATCAACAGAATCTCTCCCAAACAAACACCTTCTCTTCTATGAGTTGAGGAGCTTCTCAGGCAGAGTAGTCCAAAAAGGCCACGCTACAAAACTGTACTGAGCAAGACCACCATCCAGAATCTCTGTTGTTTGAGGTGGGCGGTTATCTGGATGCAGTTACAGATGCCCATGAAAACATTGGCTACATCCTCCTCTTTTCAAATTACTCGCCCTGTAACGAGGCTTACCACTGCTGCATAAGTAAAATCTACAGTTTCTTGCGGAAGTATCCAGGGATCGCGCTCTGCATCTATTGCTCTCAGCTTTATCACACCGAGGACGGTTTCCCTGCTGCCGCGTGGAACCGCGAAGCTTTGCGGAGCCTCTCCAGCCTGTGGCCTCGGGTGACTCTGCAGAGACTGCCCGGGGGGATGTGGCATTACCT
This sequence comes from Balearica regulorum gibbericeps, assembly GCF_011004875.1. Taxonomy (NCBI): domain Eukaryota; kingdom Metazoa; phylum Chordata; class Aves; order Gruiformes; family Gruidae; genus Balearica; species Balearica regulorum. Next base: position 32,154,261 of record NC_046191.1, on the reverse strand, counting down.
CCTCTGCAATTTTGTACACGGCATCCCAGGGTCGACCCTTTATCACCCAGCTCCACCGTCAAGAACCTTAGCGGAGGGACAAAATCCACATCAAATTAACAACTTAATGGGAATTAGACCCTATTATAGGAAAGCTTTTCCACAAGCAATGCAGGGAAAGCCTGCTGGGCAGAACTTAGCCTTGTCTTCTCCTAGCCCAGCTTCCCAGCAGCCTCTCCAAGCCATGAAAGGCACTCTGCTACCTCCCATGTCTCAAAGCCACTTGGTCCTTTTCCCAGAAAAGTTTCTGCCCTTTCAGAAGCAACAGCTATACCCCAGACCTAAAAATATCCTAAGGCATTTAAAAATGCCAAAGGACTCATTCAATGAAACTCCTAATTCTGAAAGGTTTCCAAGCGGCAGGCACCTACTCTGAAAATGATACAAATCGAACTGCTTTCAGGCTGTAAAACTGAGATCACAAATGGCAAAAAACCCCCACCAATAAAGTCACCTCCTACAAAAGTCAGCCCACAGAATAACTGTGGATCTCCAATAACTATGAACACGCTTTTATTTTAGTCCTATACCTTTCAAACATAAACCCATAGCAGTAAACCGAAAACCTCAGCATCTTCTGATTGCCTCCTGTGCCTAATTTATTCCTTGCCCTCAAGCCAATTTCTTACCAGAAAAATGTAAACAGTTCACCAGCTACAACCACAACTACAGCCTGATTGTAGCTTCCCAGCTGAGGCAACTTTGGTGGAACACATGACATCATAGCCTAAACTTCTCCTCTATTGAGAAGGTGGTTCTGCAGGTAAGGCTGATGTATGAATAAAGTTTTCCCACCACTTGTTTCCTTAATAATGGGGGGGGGTGTGTGTGTGTGTGTGTGTTATATACACATATATGTGTGTGTGTGTGTATTTTTTTTTCCTAAGGCTGCTGCCTTCTATTAAGAGGAAACTCAAAGCTGTGTGATTTTCTAAATAGTAAGAAATATGTAATAGGATAATATAGATAACACAGATCTACACAGTCCGAGGGTAACTGGAGAAGGGAAAAAAATAATCCTATCATTTAAAGCAGTGTTTCCACTTTGTGATTCAATATAATTGTTATTTTACTAAAGGTTTTAAAGAATGGGGCAACTGAAGTCAAGAACATGTTGCTTCCCAGAAAACAGGGGTTCCTTCCCGGGTAACAGTTGTGAACAGACACAATGGCTGATTTTATAGAAGTCAGTGCTTCTGCTACTGCTTTTGTCACTCTTTTTGTGGTCACAGCTATTATAGATCTGAGTAAAGGGAAAAAAAAAAAAGAGGCTACTTCCCAGGGTGACCTTAAACACCCTTCCCTTCAGGAGAGGTGATCCCACTCGGAAACTCAAACTTACAACGTAATATAGTCTCATACTAGAGGCCGAAATGTTCTAGAACTCACCAGCCCCCTTACTGTCACAAGGCCTAGGAGCTTTTTTGAGAGAAGCTTTCTTGAATTAGATCGCACTCATTGTGCACTTTCTGACAAAACGTTAACTAACACCTTCGCAAGAAGCCCCCTGTGCTGTTGTAGCGGGGCGATTACTTTCTTTTACCCAGACACGTAAACCCAATGCTACTCTTTGTACTTTGGTAGTAACGAAGCGGTGTTTGAGCTTGGACCTTCCACCAAGCCCAGACCCAAAAGCCGTCGCTCACGGGGGCGTACGCTATATGGGCACTACATTGCGTCGCCCCCAGTTTGTGTCCCCAGCAGGCCTCTGAGGGCAGCGGGGCCCTGCCTTGCTCGTACCCCGCCTGAGGAGGAGACCGAAGTTGATCCTGCGCCACATGGCAGAGTCCGCAGCCCAGGGCAGAGCTCGCTGTCGGGGCCTCTGTCAGGAGGGCGACACAACCGCAGCTACCGGGCTGCCCGCACCGGTCGCCGGGGGCAACCACCCCACCCCACGCAAACAAAGGCCGAGGGATGACGCAACTCTCAGCCGACCAATAGCAAGCTCGCCTCCCCGCACCGTTCCGCCCGCTCCATTGCCTCTTGCGCCCCCTGGCGTCGCGGGAGGGAGGGCTTCACTCAACGCGCATGCGCAGAGGGAGAGGGGCCAGCCGGGCGGCGGCGAGCCGGGCGGCATGGCGGAGCACCCGGGGCGGTGGAGCTCGAGCAGGAATTGTTCCCAACTCGGGCCCTAAATCCTCGCTCATCTTTACAGCCCGGTGGCAGAACGCAAAATACCAGGGCTCCGCTCCGGAGCTGTGAGCCGGCCTTCCTGCAGTACTGGATATCCCAACCGCACGTGGGAAACGAACCTGAGGTTGTCGAGCGTGGAGGCAAGTTATGCCACAGCACCTCGGCTCTAAATTGTCTGCGTGACGTGTTTCTGAGCAGTTTCGGAGCGTGCCCTGCTTCGTCCTTCGCTGCTTATTTGTAAAAACCTTAGGACTGCACGAGAGCGTCGAGTCTCTGGCTGTTTAAGGGCCCTGTGGTGACTCTGTACTCTGAGCTCAGAGAAAACTGCTTCCTGAATGAAGTCACGTGTAAAATGCTTCCCAACAGAGATTATTGTGAACCAGGCCGTACCAAGAAATGCAACAGAATTTCAACGCTCGTATTTCAGCAGCAAAAAAAGGAACCGTTCTTGTACTGAGGGCAGTGCTTTGGGGGGGAAGCACCGGATCCCCTCGCATAAAGAGAACTACCTTGTACTAGACTATGGAAGTAAACCGTGTTTTAGTTTGCGGAACAAAAAAAAATCGTCATACTTCCGTATAATCACCCGTCAGAAAAATAGCTTTTGCCTAATCAATGCGTGCGACTTTGCTGCCGAAGATATCTTCATAAATCTCCGTATCCCAAGTTTAAACCAGTAAAACCGGTATCGGCTCCAAACTGGCCACGTTGGGATGGAGCAGAATTTCCCTATGTTCTTTAGCCTGAAGAGATACCAGGTTTTAGCTAATATTTGGATTAAAAAAAATGACAGGTCTGATCATTACACTTTTTTTCCCTAGGAGCAGAACACGTGCTTGCATCCTGGCTAACTTCCAACCCGAGTAATTATGTACTGACCACATAAGTTTTCCCCAGCGGTTTTTAACTGGATAAAGCATTCCTCTCCAGCTCCTCCTGTGAACATTTGTACCTTGTTGGGGAGTGCTGTTAAACAGCTACTGCCCTCTGCCCCAAAGATGCCTGCATTTTAAGTAATGAGGGAAAAATTTCTTGACATTATAATTATATCCCTGTCCCTCCAAATATAGTTGGGAGGGACGATAGAATTATAATTTTGAAATATAACGGGGGGGGGACACACATGGATCTGTTCATTCCTTACCATGTATTTGTTCCTAATCATATCCATTAGACATAATCTTTTCTATCAGAATGAGTTTTCACACAATGAAATCGATAGGATGAAGATGGTATTTTTTCCTAGCAGCTTCAAGTGTTAAAAGACCCGCCCTTAGGTCCATACAGGATGTTTAAAATCAAGCGTTTCTTCTCAGCCTGTGGAACAGCCTATGGGCTCAGGAAGGGCTGGGTGATGAAAAAGATTAATATCGGAGAAGGTACGGCAATTTTTCTGCTCAAAACCATGGGACAACCAGACAAAGCCAAGAACAGTTTGGATATCTTGCTTTCATAGCAGGGCATTGACTATTTTGATCGGGCTCGTTGTGTTTAAAGAGTAAAGAGAATTAAGGAATGAGCTAGACATCACCATACGACACTGCAGTCCACCACGTATTTTGAAGATCTCAAAGCAAGTCACAACTGATTAGGGGGAGAAGGAAAGCCATCTGATAACGAACTACAGAGCCAAACTAGGTACCGATTAGGTAAAATTCGTCCTCTCCCTCAATCAGGATTGCAAACACTGAAATCAAGACAAAAATTACCAAAAGGGAGAAGTGATTTTGGAGTACCTTCATTTTTGTCTTCCAGCCTGAACCCATCTGAATTCCAAATTTCAGACTTAAATAAACTATTACTTCAGCTAAAGACTGCAGCATTTACTACCTCTGCAGATGCATCAGGATCACTGTGACAAATTAGGCACCCTGAAAGTCAGAAGCCACTTAACAATTTCCCCTGCACAGGATCTAAGTGACACTAGGCACCAGAAGTAGCAGGAAAAGAGCCATTTAGACCAGTCTAGATTTTAACCGCTTGGTCAGATTTATAAACTGCTTGGAAGATGACAAATGCTACTGAGCTGTTCAGTATTACTAAATAAAATTGTGCATGGGAACAGACCTTTTCTGCAAGAGCGCTGAACGGTGAGTGCTCCTATTAGCTGCCTAATCCACACGCACGTATACATACGCACACATCCATACGTATGTGCGTACATACATCAGTTTAAGAGATCCTGTGTAAGACATTTGCACCTTTTTTCCTGCTTTAGAAAAAAATATCGTGCAAAAAAAGGAAGGAATAAAGAACTTTCAGCTTTCTCATAAACCCGAGATGGGTCCATTCTGAGAACACGATGAGCGGTCAGCTTCCCTCCATTTTGCTCGACTTGCACTTTTTGTAAACACTGTCCCTCTTTGTACCCCCAAACGATCAGTTACGGGACTGACGTACGTGGCAAATGAGAAGCCTCTGCCATTTATATTCACATTCTCCTTGGGATTCTGCTCCCCTGGCCCTCCCTGCTCGTCAGAGCTGGCAGAGGATCCAGGCTGGCGGGAAGGCTGGAGCCCGCAGAGGCAGAGCGAGCAGCCCTGGTCACTGCCAGCCCCAGCAGGCTCATGGGGACAGCGCTAGCAAAAGAGCCAAAAGCCGGTGCAGCGCACACAGAAACGCACTCGGCTTGTGGGAACGCTCTTCCAATTCATCCATCAAACAGGTAGTTGGGATTTGATTCCTGTCCTGTAAGGATGTGACACTATGAATTGAGAAGACTGAATATTGCCGGGTTTTGATCAGCCAACTGACAAACCAAAAAAGGCAAGTTTTAAAGAGAGGTGTGAAATTTCATGTCTCTCTAGCGGCATCCCTTTAACGCGCTGAAACAAGTTCAAGCCGTTGCCTCCATCAACAAGCATAGAAGGGGATACATCTCTGGTGTACAACATTGCCATCACGCGGCCGTTTCCAGCTCTGCCAAAGTACCAGCAGTGACAGAAGGAATCGGAACCTCGCCCCAAATTTGCGCTTTTAAAATTGTCTGTAATAACATTGGCAACCTACAGGAGGA